>NC_140590.1:1307459505-1309859505 GCF_964204655.1 Triturus cristatus
CAGAGAAAGAGTTAAAACCTTAACCATTAGGCCAGAGAACGAGTCTAAGACCTTAGCTATTAGGCCAGAGTAAGAGTTAAGACCTTAGCTATTAGGCCAGAGTAAGAGTTAAGACCTTAACCAGTAGGCCAGAGTAAGATTTAAGACCTTAACCAGTAGGCCAGAGTAAGAGTTAAGACCTTAACCATTAGGCCAGAGTAAGAGTCTAACACCTTAGCTATTAGGCCAGAGTAAGAGTTAAGACATTAGCTATTAGGTCAGAGTAAGAGTTAAGACCTTAACCAGTAGGCCAGAGTAAGAGTTAAGACCTTAACCAGTAGGCCAGAGTAAGAGTTAAGACCTTAGCTATTAGGCCAGAGTAAGAGTTAAGACCTTAACCATTAGGCCATAGTACGAATCTAAGACCTTAGCTATTAGGCCAGAGTAAGAGTTAAGACCTTAGCTATTAGGCCAGAGTAAGAGTTGAGATCTTAGCTATTAGCCCAGAGTAAGAGTTAAGACCTTAACCATTAGGTCAGAATACGAGTCTAAGACCTTAGCTATTAGGCCAGAGTAAGAGTTAAGACCTTAGCTATTAGGCCAGAGGAAGAGTTAAGACCTTAACCAGTAGGCCATAGTGCGAGTCTAAGACCTTAGCTATTAGGCCAGAGTAAGAGTTAAGACCTTAACCAGTAGGCCAGAGTAAGAGTTAGGACCTTAACCAGTAGGCCAGAGTACGAGTCTAAGACCTTAGCTATTAGGCCAGAGTAAGAGTTAAGACCTTAACCTGTAGGCCAGAGTACGAGTCTAAGACCTTAGGTATTAGGCTAGAGTAAGAGATACGACCTTAACCAGTAGGCCAGAGTACGAGTCTAAGACCTTACCTATTAGGCCAGAGTAAGAGTTAAGACCTTAACCTGTAGGTCAGAGTACGAGTCTAAGACCTTAGCTATTGGGCAGAGTAAGAGTCTTAGCTATTAGGCCAGAGTAAAAGTTAAGACCTTAACCATTAGGCCAGAGTACGAGTCTAAGACCTTAGCTATTAGGCCAGAGTAAGAGTTAAGACCTTAGCTATTAGGCCAGAGTAAGAGTTAAGACCGTAACCATTAGGCCAGAGTACGAGTCAAAGCCTTAGCTATTAGGCCAGAGTAAGAGTTAAGACCTTAACCTGTAGGCCAGAGTACGAGTCTAAGACCTTAGCTATTAGGCCAGAGTAAGAGTTAAGACCTTAACCATTAGGCCAGAGTACGAGTCTAAGACCTTAGCTATGAGGCCAGAGTAAGAGTTAAGACCTTAGCTATTAGGCCAGAGTAAGAGTTAAGACCTTAACCATTAGGCCAGAGTACGAGTCTAAGCCTTAGCTATTTGGCCAGAGTAAGAGTTAAGACCTCAACCATTAGGCCAGAGTACGAATCTAAGACCTTAGCTATTAGGCCAGAGTAAGAGTTAAGACCTTAACCATTAGGCCAGAGTACGAGTCTAAGACCTTAGCTATGAGGCCAGAGTAAGAGTTAAGACCTTAGCTATTAGGCCAGAGTAAGAGTTAAGACCTTAACCATTAGGCCAGAGTACGAGTCTAAGCCTTAGATATTAGGTCAGAGTAAGAGTTAAGACCTTAACCAGTAGGCCAAAGTAAGAGTAAGACCTTAACCATTAGGCCAGAGTACGAGTCTAAGATCTTAGCTTTTAGGCCATAGTACGAGTCTAAGACCTTAGCTATTAGGCCAGAGTAAGAGTTAAGACCTTAACCAGTAGGCCAGAGTATGAGTCTATGACCTTAGCTATTAGGCCATAGTACGAGTCTAAGACCTTAGCTATTGGGCCAGAGTAAGAGTTAAGACCTTAACCGGTAGGCCAGAGTAAGAGTTAAGACCTTAACCTGTAGGCCATAGTACGAGTCTAAGACCTTAGCTATTAGGCCAGAGTAAGAGTTAAGACCTTAACCAGTAGGCCAGAGTAAGTGTTAAGACCTTAACCATTAGGCCAGAGTATGAGTCTAAGACCTAAACTATTAGGCCAGAGTAACAGTTAAGACCTTAGCTATTAGGCCAGAGTAAGAATTAAGACCTTAACCAGTAGGCCAAAGTAAGAGTTAAGACCTTAACCAGTAGGCCAGAGTACGAGTCTCAGACCTTAACCAGTAGGACAGAGTATGAGTCTATGACCTTAGCTATTAGGCCATAGTACGAGTCTAAGACCTTAGCTATTAGGCCAGAGTAAGAGTTAAGACCTTAACCAGTAGGCCAGAGTAAGAGTTAAGACCTTAACCATTATGCCAGAGTACGAGTCTAAGACCTTAGCTATGAGGCCAGAGTAAGAGTTAAGACCTTAGCTATTAGGCCAGAGTAAGAGTTAAGACCTTAACCATTAGGCCAGAGTACGAGTCTAAGCCTTAGCTATTTGGCCAGAGTAAGAGTTAAGACCTCAACCATTAGGCCAGAGTACGAATCTAAGACCTTAGCTATTAGGCCAGAGTAGGAGTTAAGACCTTAACCAGTTGGCCAGAGTAAGAGTTAAGACCTTAACCATTAGACCAGAGTACGAGTCTAAGACCTTAGCTATTAGGCCAGAGTAAGAGTTAAGACCTTAACCATTAGGCCAGAGATCGAGTCTAAGACCTTAACCAGTAGGCCAGAGTAAGAGTTAAGACCTTAATCATTTGGCCAGAGTACGAGTCTAAGACCTTAGCTATTAGGCCAGAGTAAGAGTTAAGACCTTAACCAGTAGGCCAGTGTAAGAGTTAAGACTTTAACCAGTAGGCCAGAGTACGAGTCTAAGACGTTAGCTATTAGGCCAGAGTAAGAGTTAAGACCTTAGCTATTAGGCCAGAGAAAGAGTTAAAACCTTAACCATTAGGCCAGAGAACGAGTCTAAGACCTTAGCTATTAGGCCAGAGTAAGAGTTAAGACCTTAGCTATTAGGCCAGAGTAAGAGTTAAGACCTTAACCAGTAGGCCAGAGTAAGATTTAAGACCTTAACCAGTAGGCCAGAGTAAGAGTTAAGACCTTAACCATTAGGCCAGAGTAAGAGTCTAAGACCTTAGCTATTAGGCCAGAGTAAGAGTTAAGACATTAGCTATTAGGTCAGAGTAAGAGTTAAGACCTTAACCAGTAGGCCAGAGTAAGACTTAAGACCTTAACCAGTAGGCCAGAGTAAGAGTTAAGACCTTAGCTATTAGGCCAGAGTAAGAGTTAAGACCTTAACCATTAGGCCATAGTACGAGTCTAAGACCTTAGCTATTAGGCCAGAGTAAGAGTTAAGACCTTAGCTATTAGGCCAGAGTAAGAGTTGAGATCTTATCTATTAGCCCAGAGTAAGAGTTAAGACCTTAACCATTAGGTCAGAATACGAGTCTAAGACCTTAGCTATTAGGCCAGAGTAAGAGTTAAGACCTTAACCAGTAGGCCAGAGTAAGTGTTAAGGTGTTAAGACCTTAACCATTAGGCCAGAGTATGAGTCTAAGACCTAAGCTATTAGGCCAGAGTAACAGTTAAGACCTTAGCTATTAGGCCAGAGTAAGAGTTAAGACCTTAACCAGTAGGCCAGAGTAAGAGTTAAGACCTTAACCAGTAGGCCAGAGTACGAGTCTAAGACCTTAACCAGTAGGCCAGAGTATGAGTTAAGACCTTAACCAGTAGGCCAGAGTAAGAGTTAAGACCTTAACCTGTAGGCCAGAGTAAGAGTTAAGACCGTAGCTATTAGGCCAGACTAAGAGTTAAGACCTTAACCATTAGGCCAGAGTACGAGTCTAAGACCTTAGCTATTAGGCCATAGTACGAGTCTAAGACCTTAGCTATTAGGCCAGAGTAAGAGTTAAGACCTTAACCAGTAGGCCAGAGTAAGAGTTAAGACCTTAACCTGTAGGCCATAGTACGAGTCTAAGACCTTAGCTATTAGGCCAGAGTAAGAGTTAAGACCTTAACCAGTAGGCCAGAGTAAGTGTTAAGACCTTAACCATTAGGCCAGAGTATGAGTCTAAGACCTAAGCTATTAGGCCAGAGTAACAGTTAAGACCTTAGCTATTAGGCCAGAGTAAGAGTTAAGACCTTAACCAGTAGGCCAGAGTAAGAGTTAAGACCTTAACCAGTAGGCCAGAGTAAGAGTTAAGACCTTAACCTGTAGGCCAGAGTAAGAGTTAAGACCTTAGCTATTAGGCCAGACTAAGATTTAAGACCTTAACCATTAGGCCAGAGTACGAGTTAAGACATTAACCTGTAGGCCAGAGTAAGAGTTAAGACCTTAGCTATTAGGCCAGAGTACGAGTCTAAGAACTTAGCTATTAGGCCAGAGTAAGAGTTAAGACCTTAACCAGTAGGCCAGAGTAAGAGTTAAGACCTTAGCTATTAGGCCAGATTAAGAGTTAAGACCTTAGCTATTAGGCCAGAGTAAGAGTTAAGACCTTAACCATTAGGCCAGAGTACAAGTCTAAGACCTTAGCTATTTGGCCAGAGGAAGAGTTAAGACCTTAACCAGTAGGCCATAATGCGAGTCTAAGACCTTCGCTATTAGGCCAGAGTAAGAGTTAAGACCTTAACCAGTAGGCCAGAGTCAGAGTTAGGACCTTAACCAGTAGGCCAGAGTACGAGTCTAAGACCTTAGCTATTAGGCCAGAGTAAGAGTTAAGACCTTAACCTGTAGGCCAGAGTACGAGTCTAAGCCTTAGCTATTAGGTCAGAGTAAGAGTTAAGACCTTAACCATTAGGCCAGAGTACGAGTCTAAGACCTTAGCTATTAGGCCAGAGTAAGAGTTAAGACCTTAACCATTATGCCAGAGTACGAGTCTAAGACCTTAGCTATGAGGCCAGAGTAAGAGTTAAGACCTTAGCTATTAGGCAAGAGTCAGAGTTAAGACCTTAACCATTAGGCCAGAGTACGAGTCTAAGCCTTAGCTATTTGGCCAGAGTAAGAGTTAAGACCTCAACCATTAGGCCAGAGTACGAATCTAAGACCTTAGCTATTAGGCCAGAGTAGGAGTTAAGACCTTAACCAGTTGGCCAGAGTAAGAGTTAAGACCTTAACCATTAGACCAGAGTACGAGTCTAAGACCTTAGCTATTAGGCCAGAGTAATAGTTAAGACCTTAACCAGTAGGCCAGAGTAAGAGTTAAGACTTTAACCAGTAGGCCAGAGTACGAGTCTAAGACGTTAGCTATTAGGCCAGAGTAAGAGTTAAGACCTTAGCTATTAGGCCAGAGAAAGAGTTAAAACCTTAACCATTAGGCCAGAGAACGAGTCTAAGAACTTAGCTATTAGGCCAGAGTAAGAGTTAAGACCTTAGCTATTAGGCCAGAGTAAGAGTTAAGACCTTAACCAGTAGGCCAGAGTAAGATTTAAGACCTTAACCAGTAGGCCAGAGTAAGAGTTAAGACCTTAACCATTAGGCCAGAGTAAGAGTCTAACACCTTAGCTATTAGGCCAGAGTAAGAGTTAAGACATTAGCTATTAGGTCAGAGTAAGAGTTAAGACCTTAACCAGTAGGCCAGAGTAAGAGTTAAGACCTTAACCAGTAGGCCAGAGTAAGAGTTAAGACCTTAGCTATTAGGCCAGAGAAAGAGTTAAAACCTTAACCATTAGGCTAGAGAACGAGTCTAAGACTTTAGCTATTAGGCCAGAGTAAGAGTTAAGACCTTAGCTATTAGGCCAGAGGAAGAGTAAAGACCTTAACCAGTAGGCCATAGTGCGAGTCTAAGACCTTAGCTATTAGGCCAGAGTAAGAGTTAAGACCTTAACCAGTAGGCCAGAGTAAGAGTTAGGACCTTAACCAGTAGGCCAGAGTACGAGTCTAAGACCTTAGCTATTAGGCCAGAGTAAGAGTTAAGACCTTAACCTGTAGGCCAGAGTACGAGTCTAAGACCTTAGGTATTAGGCTAGAGTAAGAGTTACGACCTTAACCAGTAGGCCAGAGTACGAGTCTAAGACCTTACCTATTGGGCAGAGTAAGAGTCTTAGCTATTAGGCCAGAGTAAGAGTTAAGACCTTAGCTATTAGGCCAGAGTAAGAGTTAAGACCGTAACCATTAGGCCAGAGTACGAGTCAAAGCCTTAGCTATTAGGCCAGAGTAAGAGTTAAGACCTTAACCTGTAGGCCAGAGTACGAGTCTAAGACCTTAGCTATTAGGCCAGAGTAAGAGTTAAGACCTTAGCTATTAGGCCAGAGTAAGAGTTAAGACCTTAGATATTACGCCAGAGTAAGAGTTAAGACCTTAACCATTAGGCCAGAGTATGAGTCTAAGACCTTAGCTATTAGGCCAGAGGACGAGTTAAGACCTTAACCAGTAGGCCATAGTGTGAGTCTAAGACCTTAGATATTAGGTCAGAGTAAGAGTTAAGACCTTAACCAGTAGGCCAGAGTAAGAGTTAAGACCTTAGCTATTAGGCCAGAGTACGAGTCTAAGACCTTAGCTATTAGGCCAGAGTAAGAGTTAAGACCTTAACCAGTAGGCCAGAGTAAGAGTTAAGACCTTAGCTATTAGGCCAGAGTAAGAGTTAAGACCTTAGCTATTAGGCCAGAGTAAGAGTTAAGACCTTAACCATTAGGCCAGAATACAAGTCTAAGACCTTAGCTATTAGGCCAGAGGAAGAGTTAAGACCTTAACCAGTAGGCCATAATGCGAGTCTAAGACCTTAGCTATTAGGCCAGAGTAAGAGTTAAGACCTTAATCAGTAGGCCAAAGTCAGAGTTAGGACCTTAACCTGTAGGCCAGAGTACGAGTCTAAGACCTTAGCTATTAGGCCAGAGTAAGAGTTAAGACCTTAGCTATTAGGCCAGAGTAAGAGTTAAGACCTTAGATATTACGCCAGAGTAAGAGTTAAGACCTTAACCATTAGGCCAGAGTATGAGTCTAAGACCTTAGCTATTAGGCCAGAGGACGAGTTAAGACCTTAACCAGTAGGCCATAATGCGAGTCTAAGACCTTAGCTATTAGGCCAGAGTAAGAGTTAAGACCTTAATCAGTAGGCCAAAGTCAGAGTTAGGACCTTAACCTGTAGGCCAGAGTACGAGTCTAAGACCTTAGCTATTAGGCCAGAGTAAGAGTTAAGACCTTAACCAGTAGGCCAGAGTAGGAGTTAAGACCTTAACCAGTAGGCCAGAGTACGAGTCTAAGACCTTAGCTATTAGGCCAGAGTAAGAGTTAAGACCTTAACCAGTAGGCCAGAGTAAGAGTCAAGACCTTAACCAGTAGGTCAGAGTACGAGTCTAAGACATTAGCTATTAGGCCAGAGTAAGTGTTAAGACCTTAACCAGTAGGCCAGAGTAAAAGTTAATACCTTAACCATTAGGCCAGAGTACAAGTCTAAGACCTTAGCTATGGGGCCAGAGTAGGAGTCTTAGCTATTAGGCCAGAGTAAGAGTTAAGACCTTAACCATTAGGCCAGAGTACAAGTCTAAGACCTTAGCTATGAGGCCAGAGTAAGTGTTAAGAACTTAACCAGTAGGCCAGAGTAAGAGTTAATACCTTAACCATTAGGCCAGAGTACGGGTCTAAGACCTTAGCTATTGGGCCAGAGTAAGAGTTAAGACCTTAGCTATTAGGCCAGAGTAAGAGTTAAGACCTTAACCATTAGGCTAGAGTATGAGTCTAAGCCTTAGCTATTTGGCCAGAGAAAGAGTTAAGACCTTAACCATTAGGCCAGAGTACGAGTCTAAGACCTTAGCTATTAGGCCAGAGTAAGAGTTAAGACCTTAACCATTAGGCCAGAGTACGAGTCTAAGACCTTAGCTATGAGGCCAGAGTAAGAGTTAAGACCTTAGCTATTAGGCCAGAGTAAGAGTTAAAACCTTAACCATTAGGCCAGAGTACGAGTCTAAGACCTTAGCTATTAGGCCAGAGTACGAGTTAAGACCTTAACCAGTAGGCCAGAGTAAGAGTTAAGACCTTAACCTGTAGGCCATATTACAAGTCTAAGACCTTAGCTATTAGGCTAGAGTAAGAGTTAAGACCTTAACCAGTAGGCCAGAGTAAGAGTTAGGACCTTAACCAGTAGGCCAGAGTACGAGTCTAAGACCTTAGCTATTAGGCCAGAGTAAGAGTTAAGACCTTAACCTGTAGGCCAGAGTACGAGTCTAAGACCTTAGCTATGAGGCCAGAGTAAGAGTTAAGACCTTAGCTATTAGGCCAGAGTAAGAGTTAAAACCTTAACCATTAGGCCAGAGTACGAGTCTAAGCCTTAGCTATTTGGCCAGAGTAAGAGTTAAGACCTCAACCATTAGGCCAGAGTACGAATCTAAGACCTTAGCTATTAGGCCAGAGTAAGAGTTAAGACCTTAACCATTAGGCCAGAGTACGAGTCTAAGACCTTAGCTATGAGGCCAGAGTAAGAGTTAAGACCTTAGCTATTAGGCCAGAGTAAGAGTTAAGACCTTAACCATTAGGCCAGAGTACGAGTCTAAGCCTTAGATATTAGGTCAGAGTAAGAGTTAAGACCTTAACCAGTAGGCCAGAGAAAGAGTTAAGACCTTAACCATTAGGCCAGAGTACGAGTCTAAGATCTTAGCTTTTAGGCCATAGTACGAGTCTAAGACCTTAGCTATTAGGCCAGAGTAAGAGTTAAGACCTTAACCAGTAGGACAGAGTATGAGTCTATGACCTTAGCTATTAGGCCATAGTACGAGTCTAAGACCTTAGCTATTAGGCCAGAGTAAGAGTTAAGACCTTAACCAGTAGGCCAGAGTAAGAGTTAAGACCTTAACCTGTAGGCCATAGTACGAGTCTAAGACCTTAGCTATTAGGCCAGAGTAAGAGTTAAGACCTTAACCAGTAGGCCAGAGTAAGTGTTAAGACCTTAACCATTAGGCCAGAGTATGAGTCTAAGACCTAAGCTATTAGGCCAGAGTAACAGTTAAGACCTTAGCTATTAGGCCAGAGTAAGAGTTAAGACCTTAACCAGTAGGCCAGAGTAAGAGTTAAGACCTTAACCAGTAGGCCAGAGTAAGAGTTAAGACCTTAACCTGTAGGCCAGAGTAAGAGTTAAGACCTTAGCTATTAGGCCAGACTAAGATTTAAGACCTTAACCATTAGGCCAGAGTACGAGTTAAGACATTAACCTGTAGGCCAGAGTAAGAGTTAAGACCTTAGCTATTAGGCCAGAGTACGAGTCTAAGAACTTAGCTATTAGGCCAGAGTAAGAGTTAAGACCTTAACCAGTAGGCCAGAGTAAGAGTTAAGACCTTAGCTATTAGGCCAGATTAAGAGTTAAGACCTTAGCTATTAGGCCAGAGTAAGAGTTAAGACCTTAACCATTAGGCCAGAGTACAAGTCTAAGACCTTAGCTATTAGGCCAGAGTAAGAGTTAAGACCTTAATCAGTAGGCCAAAGTCAGAGTTAGGACCTTAACCTGTAGGCCAGAGTACGAGTCTAAGACCTTAGCTATTAGGCCAGAGTAAGAGTTAAGACCTTAGCTATTAGGCCAGAGTAAGAGTTAAGACCTTAGATATTACACCAGAGTAAGAGTTAAGACCTTAACCATTAGGCCAGAGTATGAGTCTAAGACCTTAGCTATTAGGCCAGAGGACGAGTTAAGACCTTAACCAGTAGGCCATAATGCGAGTCTAAGACCTTAGCTATTAGGCCAGAGTAAGAGTTAAGACCTTAATCAGTAGGCCAAAGTCAGAGTTAGGACCTTAACCTGTAGGCCAGAGTACGAGTCTAAGACCTTAGCTATTAGGCCAGAGTAAGAGTTAAGACCTTAACCAGTAGGCCAGAGTAGGAGTTAAGACCTTAACCAGTAGGCCAGAGTACGAGTCTAAGACCTTCGCTATTAGGCCAGAGTAAGAGTTAAGACCTTAACCAGTAGGCCAGAGTCAGAGTTAGGACCTTAACCAGTAGGCCAGAGTACGAGTCTAAGACCTTAGCTATTAGGCCAGAGTAAGAGTTAAGACCTTAACCTGTAGGCCAGAGTACGAGTCTAAGCCTTAGCTATTAGGTCAGAGTAAGAGTTAAGACCTTAACCATTAGGCCAGAGTACGAGTCTAAGACCTTAGCTATTAGGCCAGAGTAAGAGTTAAGACCTTAACCATTATGCCAGAGTACGAGTCTAAGACCTTAGCTATGAGGCCAGAGTAAGAGTTAAGACCTTAGCTATTAGGCAAGAGTCAGAGTTAAGACCTTAACCATTAGGCCAGAGTACGAGTCTAAGCCTTAGCTATTTGGCCAGAGTAAGAGTTAAGACCTCAACCATTAGGCCAGAGTACGAATCTAAGACCTTAGCTATTAGGCCAGAGTAGGAGTTAAGACCTTAACCAGTTGGCCAGAGTAAGAGTTAAGACCTTAACCATTAGACCAGAGTACGAGTCTAAGACCTTAGCTATTAGGCCAGAGTAAGAGTTAAGACCTTAACCAGTAGGCCAGAGTAAGAGTTAAGACTTTAACCAGTAGGCCAGAGTACGAGTCTAAGACGTTAGCTATTAGGCCAGAGTAAGAGTTAAGACCTTAGCTATTAGGCCAGAGAAAGAGTTAAAACCTTAACCATTAGGCCAGAGAACGAGTCTAAGACCTTAGCTATTAGGCCAGAGTAAGAGTTAAGACCTTAGCTATTAGGCCAGAGTAAGAGTTAAGACCTTAACCAGTAGGCCAGAGTAAGATTTAAGACCTTAACCAGTAGGCCAGAGTAAGAGTTAAGACCTTAACCATTAGGCCAGAGTAAGAGTCTAACACCTTAGCTATTAGGCCAGAGTAAGAGTTAAGACATTAGCTATTAGGTCAGAGTAAGAGTTAAGACCTTAACCAGTAGGCCAGAGTAAGAGTTAAGACCTTAACCAGTAGGCCAGAGTAAGAGTTAAGACCTTAGCTATTAGGCCAGAGTAAGAGTTAAGACCTTAACCATTAGGCCATAGTACGAATCTAAGACCTTAGCTATTAGGCCAGAGTAAGAGTTAAGACCTTAGCTATTAGGCCAGAGTAAGAGTTGAGATCTTAGCTATTAGCCCAGAGTAAGAGTTAAGACCTTAACCATTAGGTCAGAATACGAGTCTAAGACCTTAGCTATTAGGCCAGAGTAAGAGTTAAGACCTTAGCTATTAGGCCAGAGGAAGAGTTAAGACCTTAACCAGTAGGCCATAGTGCGAGTCTAAGACCTTAGCTATTAGGCCAGAGTAAGAGTTAAGACCTTAACCAGTAGGCCAGAGTAAGAGTTAGGACCTTAACCAGTAGGCCAGAGTACGAGTCTAAGACCTTAGCTATTAGGCCAGAGTAAGAGTTAAGACCTTAACCTGTAGGCCAGAGTACGAGTCTAAGACCTTAGGTATTAGGCTAGAGTAAGAGATACGACCTTAACCAGTATGCCAGAGTACGAGTCTAAGACCTTACCTATTAGGCCAGAGTAAGAGTTAAGACCTTAACCTGTAGGTCAGAGTACGAGTCTAAGACCTTAGCTATTGGGCAGAGTAAGAGTCTTAGCTATTAGGCCAGAGTAAAAGTTAAGACCTTAACCATTAGGCCAGAGTACGAGTCTAAGACCTTAGCTATTAGGCCAGAGTAAGAGTTAAGACCTTAGCTATTAGGCCAGAGTAAGAGTTAAGACCGTAACCATTAGGCCAGAGTACGAGTCAAAGCCTTAGCTATTAGGCCAGAGTAAGAGTTAAGACCTTAACCTGTAGGCCAGAGTACGAGTCTAAGACCTTAGCTATTAGGCCAGAGTAAGAGTTAAGACCTTAACCATTAGGCCAGAGTACGAGTCTAAGACCTTAGCTATGAGGCCAGAGTAAGAGTTAAGACCTTAGCTATTAGGCCAGAGTAAGAGTTAAGACCTTAACCATTAGGCCAGAGTACGAGTCTAAGCCTTAGCTATTTGGCCAGAGTAAGAGTTAAGACCTCAACCATTAGGCCAGAGTACGAATCTAAGACCTTAGCTATTAGGCCAGAGTAAGAGTTAAGACCTTAACCATTAGGCCAGAGTACGAGTCTAAGACCTTAGCTATGAGGCCAGAGTAAGAGTTAAGACCTTAGCTATTAGGCCAGAGTAAGAGTTAAGACCTTAACCATTAGGCCAGAGTACGAGTCTAAGCCTTAGATATTAGGTCAGAGTAAGAGTTAAGACCTTAACCAGTAGGCCAAAGTAAGAGTTAAGACCTTAACCATTAGGCCAGAGTACGAGTCTAAGATCTTAGCTTTTAGGCCATAGTACGAGTCTAAGACCTTAGCTATTAGGCCAGAGTAAGAGTTAAGACCTTAACCAGTAGGCCAGAGTATGAGTCTATGACCTTAGCTATTAGGCCATAGTACGAGTCTAAGACCTTAGCTATTGGGCCAGAGTAAGAGTTAAGACCTTAACCGGTAGGCCAGAGTAAGAGTTAAGACCTTAACCTGTAGGCCATAGTACGAGTCTAAGACCTTAGCTATTAGGCCAGAGTAAGAGTTAAGACCTTAACCAGTAGGCCAGAGTAAGTGTTAAGACCTTAACCATTAGGCCAGAGTATGAGTCTAAGACCTAAACTATTAGGCCAGAGTAACAGTTAAGACCTTAGCTATTAGGCCAGAGTAAGAATTAAGACCTTAACCAGTAGGCCAAAGTAAGAGTTAAGACCTTAACCAGTAGGCCAGAGTACGAGTCTCAGACCTTAACCAGTAGGACAGAGTATGAGTCTATGACCTTAGCTATTAGGCCATAGTACGAGTCTAAGACCTTAGCTATTAGGCCAGAGTAAGAGTTAAGACCTTAACCAGTAGGCCAGAGTAAGAGTTAAGACCTTAACCATTATGCCAGAGTACGAGTCTAAGACCTTAGCTATGAGGCCAGAGTAAGAGTTAAGACCTTAGCTATTAGGCCAGAGTAAGAGTTAAGACCTTAACCATTAGGCCAGAGTACGAGTCTAAGCCTTAGCTATTTGGCCAGAGTAAGAGTTAAGACCTCAACCATTAGGCCAGAGTACGAATCTAAGACCTTAGCTATTAGGCCAGAGTAGGAGTTAAGACCTTAACCAGTTGGCCAGAGTAAGAGTTAAGACCTTAACCATTAGACCAGAGTACGAGTCTAAGACCTTAGCTATTAGGCCAGAGTAAGAGTTAAGACCTTAACCATTAGGCCAGAGATCGAGTCTAAGACCTTAACCAGTAGGCCAGAGTAAGAGTTAAGACCTTAATCATTTGGCCAGAGTACGAGTCTAAGACCTTAGCTATTAGGCCAGAGTAAGAGTTAAGACCTTAACCAGTAGGCCAGTGTAAGAGTTAAGACTTTAACCAGTAGGCCAGAGTACGAGTCTAAGACGTTAGCTATTAGGCCAGAGTAAGAGTTAAGACCTTAGCTATTAGGCCAGAGAAAGAGTTAAAACCTTAACCATTAGGCCAGAGAACGAGTCTAAGACCTTAGCTATTAGGCCAGAGTAAGAGTTAAGACCTTAGCTATTAGGCCAGAGTAAGAGTTAAGACCTTAACCAGTAGGCCAGAGTAAGATTTAAGACCTTAACCAGTAGGCCAGAGTAAGAGTTAAGACCTTAACCATTAGGCCAGAGTAAGAGTCTAAGACCTTAGCTATTAGGCCAGAGTAAGAGTTAAGACATTAGCTATTAGGTCAGAGTAAGAGTTAAGACCTTAACCAGTAGGCCAGAGTAAGACTTAAGACCTTAACCAGTAGGCCAGAGTAAGAGTTAAGACCTTAGCTATTAGGCCAGAGTAAGAGTTAAGACCTTAACCATTAGGCCATAGTACGAGTCTAAGACCTTAGCTATTAGGCCAGAGTAAGAGTTAAGACCTTAGCTATTAGGCCAGAGTAAGAGTTGAGATCTTATCTATTAGCCCAGAGTAAGAGTTAAGACCTTAACCATTAGGTCAGAATACGACTCTAAGACCTTAGCTATTAGGCCAGAGTAAGAGTTAAGACCTTAACCAGTAGGCCAGAGTAAGTGTTAAGGTGTTAAGACCTTAACCATTAGGCCAGAGTATGAGTCTAAGACCTAAGCTATTAGGCCAGAGTAACAGTTAAGACCTTAGCTATTAGGCCAGAGTAAGAGTTAAGACCTTAACCAGTAGGCCAGAGTAAGAGTTAAGACCTTAACCAGTAGGCCAGAGTACGAGTCTAAGACCTTAACCAGTAGGCCAGAGTATGAGTTAAGACCTTAACCAGTAGGCCAGAGTAAGAGTTAAGACCTTAACCTGTAGGCCAGAGTAAGAGTTAAGACCGTAGCTATTAGGCCAGACTAAGAGTTAAGACCTTAACCATTAGGCCAGAGTACGAGTCTAAGACCTTAGCTATTAGGCCATAGTACGAGTCTAAGACCTTAGCTATTAGGCCAGAGTAAGAGTTAAGACCTTAACCAGTAGGCCAGAGTAAGAGTTAAGACCTTAACCTGTAGGCCATAGTACGAGTCTAAGACCTTAGCTATTAGGCCAGAGTAAGAGTTAAGACCTTAACCAGTAGGCCAGAGTAAGTGTTAAGACCTTAACCATTAGGCCAGAGTATGAGTCTAAGACCTAAGCTATTAGGCCAGAGTAACAGTTAAGACCTTAGCTATTAGGCCAGAGTAAGAGTTAAGACCTTAACCAGTAGGCCAGAGTAAGAGTTAAGACCTTAACCAGTAGGCCAGAGTAAGAGTTAAGACCTTAACCTGTAGGCCAGAGTAAGAGTTAAGACCTTAGCTATTAGGCCAGACTAAGATTTAAGACCTTAACCATTAGGCCAGAGTACGAGTTAAGACATTAACCTGTAGGCCAGAGTAAGAGTTAAGACCTTAGCTATTAGGCCAGAGTACGAGTCTAAGAACTTAGCTATTAGGCCAGAGTAAGAGTTAAGACCTTAACCAGTAGGCCAGAGTAAGAGTTAAGACCTTAGCTATTAGGCCAGATTAAGAGTTAAGACCTTAGCTATTAGGCCAGAGTAAGAGTTAAGACCTTAACCATTAGGCCAGAGTACAAGTCTAAGACCTTAGCTATTTGGCCAGAGGAAGAGTTAAGACCTTAACCAGTAGGCCATAATGCGAGTCTAAGACCTTCGCTATTAGGCCAGAGTAAGAGTTAAGACCTTAACCAGTAGGCCAGAGTCAGAGTTAGGACCTTAACCAGTAGGCCAGAGTACGAGTCTAAGACCTTAGCTATTAGGCCAGAGTAAGAGTTAAGACCTTAACCTGTAGGCCAGAGTACGAGTCTAAGCCTTAGCTATTAGGTCAGAGTAAGAGTTAAGACCTTAACCATTAGGCCAGAGTACGAGTCTAAGACCTTAGCTATTAGGCCAGAGTAAGAGTTAAGACCTTAACCATTATGCCAGAGTACGAGTCTAAGACCTTAGCTATGAGGCCAGAGTAAGAGTTAAGACCTTAGCTATTAGGCAAGAGTCAGAGTTAAGACCTTAACCATTAGGCCAGAGTACGAGTCTAAGCCTTAGCTATTTGGCCAGAGTAAGAGTTAAGACCTCAACCATTAGGCCAGAGTACGAATCTAAGACCTTAGCTATTAGGCCAGAGTAGGAGTTAAGACCTTAACCAGTTGGCCAGAGTAAGAGTTAAGACCTTAACCATTAGACCAGAGTACGAGTCTAAGACCTTAGCTATTAGGCCAGAGTAATAGTTAAGACCTTAACCAGTAGGCCAGAGTAAGAGTTAAGACTTTAACCAGTAGGCCAGAGTACGAGTCTAAGACGTTAGCTATTAGGCCAGAGTAAGAGTTAAGACCTTAGCTATTAGGCCAGAGAAAGAGTTAAAACCTTAACCATTAGGCCAGAGAACGAGTCTAAGAACTTAGCTATTAGGCCAGAGTAAGAGTTAAGACCTTAGCTATTAGGCCAGAGTAAGAGTTAAGACCTTAACCAGTAGGCCAGAGTAAGATTTAAGACCTTAACCAGTAGGCCAGAGTAAGAGTTAAGACCTTAACCATTAGGCCAGAGTAAGAGTCTAACACCTTAGCTATTAGGCCAGAGTAAGAGTTAAGACATTAGCTATTAGGTCAGAGTAAGAGTTAAGACCTTAACCAGTAGGCCAGAGTAAGAGTTAAGACCTTAACCAGTAGGCCAGAGTAAGAGTTAAGACCTTAGCTATTAGGCCAGAGAAAGAGTTAAAACCTTAACCATTAGGCTAGAGAACGAGTCTAAGACTTTAGCTATTAGGCCAGAGTAAGAGTTAAGACCTTAGCTATTAGGCCAGAGGAAGAGTAAAGACCTTAACCAGTAGGCCATAGTGCGAGTCTAAGACCTTAGCTAGTAGGCCAGAGTAAGAGTTAAGACCTTAACCAGTAGGCCAGAGTAAGAGTTAGGACCTTAACCAGTAGGCCAGAGTACGAGTCTAAGACCTTAGCTATTAGGCCAGAGTAAGAGTTAAGACCTTAACCTGTAGGCCAGAGTACGAGTCTAAGACCTTAGGTATTAGGCTAGAGTAAGAGTTACGACCTTAACCAGTAGGCCAGAGTACGAGTCTAAGACCTTACCTATTGGGCAGAGTAAGAGTCTTAGCTATTAGGCCAGAGTAAGAGTTAAGACCTTAGCTATTAGGCCAGAGTAAGAGTTAAGACCGTAACCATTAGGCCAGAGTACGAGTCAAAGCCTTAGCTATTAGGCCAGAGTAAGAGTTAAGACCTTAACCTGTAGGCCAGAGTACGAGTCTAAGACCTTAGCTATTAGGCCAGAGTAAGAGTTAAGACCTTAGCTATTAGGCCAGAGTAAGAGTTAAGACCTTAGATATTACGCCAGAGTAAGAGTTAAGACCTTAACCATTAGGCCAGAGTATGAGTCTAAGACCTTAGCTATTAGGCCAGAGGACGAGTTAAGACCTTAACCAGTAGGCCATAGTGTGAGTCTAAGACCTTAGATATTAGGTCAGAGTAAGAGTTAAGACCTTAACCAGTAGGCCAGAGTAAGAGTTAAGACCTTAGCTATTAGGCCAGAGTACGAGTCTAAGACCTTAGGTATTAGGCCAGAGTAAGAGTTAAGACCTTAACCAGTAGGCCAGAGTAAGAGTTAAGACCTTAGCTATTAGGCCAGAGTAAGAGTTAAGACCTTAGCTATTAGGCCAGAGTAAGAGTTAAGACCTTAACCATTAGGCCAGAATACAAGTCTAAGACCTTAGCTATTAGGCCAGAGGAAGAGTTAAGACCTTAACCAGTAGGCCATAATGCGAGTCTAAGACCTTAGCTATTAGGCCAGAGTAAGAGTTAAGACCTTAATCAGTAGGCCAAAGTCAGAGTTAGGACCTTAACCTGTAGGCCAGAGTACGAGTCTAAGACCTTAGCTATTAGGCCAGAGTAAGAGTTAAGACCTTAGCTATTAGGCCAGAGTAAGAGTTAAGACCTTAGATATTACGCCAGAGTAAGAGTTAAGACCTTAACCATTAGGCCAGAGTATGAGTCTAAGACCTTAGCTATTAGGCCAGAGGACGAGTTAAGACCTTAACCAGTAGGCCATAATGCGAGTCTAAGACCTTAGCTATTAGGCCAGAGTAAGAGTTAAGACCTTAATCAGTAGGCCAAAGTCAGAGTTAGGACCTTAACCTGTAGGCCAGAGTACGAGTCTAAGACCTTAGCTATTAGGCCAGAGTAAGAGTTAAGACCTTAACCAGTAGGCCAGAGTAGGAGTTAAGACCTTAACCAGTAGGCCAGAGTACGAGTCTAAGACCTTAGCTATTAGGCCAGAGTAAGAGTTAAGACCTTAACCAGTAGGCCAGAGTAAGAGTCAAGACCTTAACCAGTAGGTCAGAGTACGAGTCTAAGACATTAGCTATTAGGCCAGAGTAAGTGTTAAGACCTTAACCAGTAGGCCAGAGTAAAAGTTAATACCTTAACCATTAGGCCAGAGTACAAGTCTAAGACCTTAGCTATGGGGCCAGAGTAGGAGTCTTAGCTATTAGGCCAGAGTAAGAGTTAAGACCTTAACCATTAGGCCAGAGTACAAGTCTAAGACCTTAGCTATGAGGCCAGAGTAAGTGTTAAGAACTTAACCAGTAGGCCAGAGTAAGAGTTAATACCTTAACCATTAGGCCAGAGTACGGGTCTAAGACCTTAGCTATTGGGCCAGAGTAAGAGTTAAGACCTTAGCTATTAGGCCAGAGTAAGAGTTAAGACCTTAACCATTAGGCTAGAGTATGAGTCTAAGCCTTAGCTATTTGGCCAGAGAAAGAGTTAAGACCTTAACCATTAGGCCAGAGTACGAGTCTAAGACCTTAGCTATTAGGCCAGAGTAAGAGTTAAGACCTTAACCATTAGGCCAGAGTACGAGTCTAAGACCTTAGCTATGAGGCCAGAGTAAGAGTTAAGACCTTAGCTATTAGGCCAGAGTAAGAGTTAAAACCTTAACCATTAGGCCAGAGTACGAGTCTAAGACCTTAGCTATTAGGCCAGAGTACGAGTTAAGACCTTAACCAGTAGGCCAGAGTAAGAGTTAAGACCTTAACCTGTAGGCCATATTACAAGTCTAAGACCTTAGCTATTAGGCTAGAGTAAGAGTTAAGACCTTAACCAGTAGGCCAGAGTAAGAGTTAGGACCTTAACCAGTAGGCCAGAGTACGAGTCTAAGACCTTAGCTATTAGGCCAGAGTAAGAGTTAAGACCTTAACCTGTAGGCCAGAGTACGAGTCTAAGACCTTAGCTATGAGGCCAGAGTAAGAGTTAAGACCTTAGCTATTAGGCCAGAGTAAGAGTTAAAACCTTAACCATTAGGCCAGAGTACGAGTCTAAGCCTTAGCTATTTGGCCAGAGTAAGAGTTAAGACCTCAACCATTAGGCCAGAGTACGAATCTAAGACCTTAGCTATTAGGCCAGAGTAAGAGTTAAGACCTTAACCATTAGGCCAGAGTACGAGTCTAAGACCTTAGCTATGAGGCCAGAGTAAGAGTTAAGACCTTAGCTATTAGGCCAGAGTAAGAGTTAAGACCTTAACCATTAGGCCAGAGTACGAGTCTAAGCCTTAGATATTAGGTCAGAGTAAGAGTTAAGACCTTAACCAGTAGGCCAGAGAAAGAGTTAAGACCTTAACCATTAGGCCAGAGTACGAGTCTAAGATCTTAGCTTTTAGGCCATAGTACGAGTCTAAGACCTTAGCTATTAGGCCAGAGTAAGAGTTAAGACCTTAACCAGTAGGACAGAGTATGAGTCTATGACCTTAGCTATTAGGCCATAGTACGAGTCTAAGACCTTAGCTATTAGGCCAGAGTAAGAGTTAAGACCTTAACCAGTAGGCCAGAGTAAGAGTTAAGACCTTAACCTGTAGGCCATAGTACGAGTCTAAGACCTTAGCTATTAGGCCAGAGTAAGAGTTAAGACCTTAACCAGTAGGCCAGAGTAAGTGTTAAGACCTTAACCATTAGGCCAGAGTATGAGTCTAAGACCTAAGCTATTAGGCCAGAGTAACAGTTAAGACCTTAGCTATTAGGCCAGAGTAAGAGTTAAGACCTTAACCAGTAGGCCAGAGTAAGAGTTAAGACCTTAACCAGTAGGCCAGAGTAAGAGTTAAGACCTTAACCTGTAGGCCAGAGTAAGAGTTAAGACCTTAGCTATTAGGCCAGACTAAGATTTAAGACCTTAACCATTAGGCCAGAGTACGAGTTAAGACATTAACCTGTAGGCCAGAGTAAGAGTTAAGACCTTAGCTATTAGGCCAGAGTACGAGTCTAAGAACTTAGCTATTAGGCCAGAGTAAGAGTTAAGACCTTAACCAGTAGGCCAGAGTAAGAGTTAAGACCTTAGCTATTAGGCCAGATTAAGAGTTAAGACCTTAGCTATTAGGCCAGAGTAAGAGTTAAGACCTTAACCATTAGGCCAGAGTACAAGTCTAAGACCTTAGCTATTAGGCCAGAGTAAGAGTTAAGACCTTAATCAGTAGGCCAAAGTCAGAGTTAGGACCTTAACCTGTAGGCCAGAGTACGAGTCTAAGACCTTAGCTATTAGGCCAGAGTAAGAGTTAAGACCTTAGCTATTAGGCCAGAGTAAGAGTTAAGACCTTAGATATTACACCAGAGTAAGAGTTAAGACCTTAACCATTAGGCCAGAGTATGAGTCTAAGACCTTAGCTATTAGGCCAGAGGACGAGTTAAGACCTTAACCAGTAGGCCATAATGCGAGTCTAAGACCTTAGCTATTAGGCCAGAGTAAGAGTTAAGACCTTAATCAGTAGGCCAAAGTCAGAGTTAGGACCTTAACCTGTAGGCCAGAGTACGAGTCTAAGACCTTAGCTATTAGGCCAGAGTAAGAGTTAAGACCTTAACCAGTAGGCCAGAGTAGGAGTTAAGACCTTAACCAGTAGGCCAGAGTACGAGTCTAAGACCTTCGCTATTAGGCCAGAGTAAGAGTTAAGACCTTAACCAGTAGGCCAGAGTCAGAGTTAGGACCTTAACCAGTAGGCCAGAGTACGAGTCTAAGACCTTAGCTATTAGGCCAGAGTAAGAGTTAAGACCTTAACCTGTAGGCCAGAGTACGAGTCTAAGCCTTAGCTATTAGGTCAGAGTAAGAGTTAAGACCTTAACCATTAGGCCAGAGTACGAGTCTAAGACCTTAGCTATTAGGCCAGAGTAAGAGTTAAGACCTTAACCATTATGCCAGAGTACGAGTCTAAGACCTTAGCTATGAGGCCAGAGTAAGAGTTAAGACCTTAGCTATTAGGCAAGAGTCAGAGTTAAGACCTTAACCATTAGGCCAGAGTACGAGTCTAAGCCTTAGCTATTTGGCCAGAGTAAGAGTTAAGACCTCAACCATTAGGCCAGAGTACGAATCTAAGACCTTAGCTATTAGGCCAGAGTAGGAGTTAAGACCTTAACCAGTTGGCCAGAGTAAGAGTTAAGACCTTAACCATTAGACCAGAGTACGAGTCTAAGACCTTAGCTATTAGGCCAGAGTAAGAGTTAAGACCTTAACCAGTAGGCCAGAGTAAGAGTTAAGACTTTAACCAGTAGGCCAGAGTACGAGTCTAAGACGTTAGCTATTAGGCCAGAGTAAGAGTTAAGACCTTAGCTATTAGGCCAGAGAAAGAGTTAAAACCTTAACCATTAGGCCAGAGAACGAGTCTAAGACCTTAGCTATTAGGCCAGAGTAAGAGTTAAGACCTTAGCTATTAGGCCAGAGTAAGAGTTAAGACCTTAACCAGTAGGCCAGAGTAAGATTTAAGACCTTAACCAGTAGGCCAGAGTAAGAGTTAAGACCTTAACCATTAGGCCAGAGTAAGAGTCTAACACCTTAGCTATTAGGCCAGAGTAAGAGTTAAGACATTAGCTATTAGGTCAGAGTAAGAGTTAAGACCTTAACCAGTAGGCCAGAGTAAGAGTTAAGACCTTAACCAGTAGGCCAGAGTAAGAGTTAAGACCTTAGCTATTAGGCCAGAGTAAGAGTTAAGACCTTAACCATTAGGCCATAGTACGAATCTAAGACCTTAGCTATTAGGCCAGAGTAAGAGTTAAGACCTTAGCTATTAGGCCAGAGTAAGAGTTGAGATCTTAGCTATTAGCCCAGAGTAAGAGTTAAGACCTTAACCATTAGGTCAGAATACGAGTCTAAGACCTTAGCTATTAGGCCAGAGTAAGAGTTAAGACCTTAGCTATTAGGCCAGAGGAAGAGTTAAGACCTTAACCAGTAGGCCATAGTGCGAGTCTAAGACCTTAGCTATTAGGCCAGAGTAAGAGTTAAGACCTTAACCAGTAGGCCAGAGTAAGAGTTAGGACCTTAACCAGTAGGCCAGAGTACGAGTCTAAGACCTTAGCTATTAGGCCAGAGTAAGAGTTAAGACCTTAACCTGTAGGCCAGAGTACGAGTCTAAGACCTTAGGTATTAGGCTAGAGTAAGAGATACGACCTTAACCAGTAGGCCAGAGTACGAGTCTAAGACCTTACCTATTAGGCCAGAGTAAGAGTTAAGACCTTAACCTGTAGGTCAGAGTACGAGTCTAAGACCTTAGCTATTGGGCAGAGTAAGAGTCTTAGCTATTAGGCCAGAGTAAAAGTTAAGACCTTAACCATTAGGCCAGAGTACGAGTCTAAGACCTTAGCTATTAGGCCAGAGTAAGAGTTAAGACCTTAGCTATTAGGCCAGAGTAAGAGTTAAGACCGTAACCATTAGGCCAGAGTACGAGTCAAAGCCTTAGCTATTAGGCCAGAGTAAGAGTTAAGACCTTAACCTGTAGGCCAGAGTACGAGTCTAAGACCTTAGCTATTAGGCCAGAGTAAGAGTTAAGACCTTAACCATTAGGCCAGAGTACGAGTCTAAGACCTTAGCTATGAGGCCAGAGTAAGAGTTAAGACCTTAGCTATTAGGCCAGAGTAAGAGTTAAGACCTTAACCATTAGGCCAGAGTACGAGTCTAAGCCTTAGCTATTTGGCCAGAGTAAGAGTTAAGACCTCAACCATTAGGCCAGAGTACGAATCTAAGACCTTAGCTATTAGGCCAGAGTAAGAGTTAAGACCTTAACCATTAGGCCAGAGTACGAGTCTAAGACCTTAGCTATGAGGCCAGAGTAAGAGTTAAGACCTTAGCTATTAGGCCAGAGTAAGAGTTAAGACCTTAACCATTAGGCCAGAGTACGAGTCTAAGCCTTAGATATTAGGTCAGAGTAAGAGTTAAGACCTTAACCAGTAGGCCAAAGTAAGAGTTAAGACCTTAACCATTAGGCCAGAGTACGAGTCTAAGATCTTAGCTTTTAGGCCATAGTACGAGTCTAAGACCTTAGCTATTAGGCCAGAGTAAGAGTTAAGACCTTAACCAGTAGGCCAGAGTATGAGTCTATGACCTTAGCTATTAGGCCATAGTACGAGTCTAAGACCTTAGCTATTGGGCCAGAGTAAGAGTTAAGACCTTAACCGGTAGGCCAGAGTAAGAGTTAAGACCTTAACCTGTAGGCCATAGTACGAGTCTAAGACCTTAGCTATTAGGCCAGAGTAAGTGTTAAGACCTTAACCATTAGGCCAGAGTATGAGTCTAAGACCTAAACTATTAGGCCAGAGTAACAGTTAAGACCTTAGCTATTAGGCCAGAGTAAGAATTAAGACCTTAACCAGTAGGCCAGAGTAAGAGTTAAGACCTTAACCAGTAGGCCAGAGTACGAGTCTCAGACCTTAACCAGTAGGACAGAGTATGAGTCTATGACCTTAGCTATTAGGCCATAGTACGAGTCTAAGACCTTAGCTATTAGGCCAGAGTAAGAGTTAAGACCTTAACCAGTAGGCCAGAGTAAGAGTTAAGACCTTAACCATTATGCCAGAGTACGAGTCTAAGACCTTAGCTATGAGGCCAGAGTAAGAGTTAAGACCTTAGCTATTAGGCCAGAGTAAGAGTTAAGACCTTAACCATTAGGCCAGAGTACGAGTCTAAGCCTTAGCTATTTGGCCAGAGTAAGAGTTAAGACCTCAACCATTAGGCCAGAGTACGAATCTAAGACCTTAGCTATTAGGCCAGAGTAGGAGTTAAGACCTTAACCAGTTGGCCAGAGTAAGAGTTAAGACCTTAACCATTAGACCAGAGTACGAGTCTAAGACCTTAGCTATTAGGCCAGAGTAAGAGTTAAGACCTTAACCATTAGGCCAGAGATCGAGTCTAAGACCTTAACCAGTAGGCCAGAGTAAGAGTTAAGACCTTAATCATTTGGCCAGAGTACGAGTCTAAGACCTTAGCTATTAGGCCAGAGTAAGAGTTAAGACCTTAACCAGTAGGCCAGTGTAAGAGTTAAGACTTTAACCAGTAGGCCAGAGTACGAGTCTAAGACGTTAGCTATTAGGCCAGAGTAAGAGTTAAGACCTTAGCTATTAGGCCAGAGAAAGAGTTAAAACCTTAACCATTAGGCCAGAGAACGAGTCTAAGACCTTAGCTATTAGGCCAGAGTAAGAGTTAAGACCTTAGCTATTAGGCCAGAGTAAGAGTTAAGACCTTAACCAGTAGGCCAGAGTAAGATTTAAGACCTTAACCAGTAGGCCAGAGTAAGAGTTAAGACCTTAACCATTAGGCCAGAGTAAGAGTCTAAGACCTTAGCTATTAGGCCAGAGTAAGAGTTAAGACATTAGCTATTAGGTCAGAGTAAGAGTTAAGACCTTAACCAGTAGGCCAGAGTAAGAGTTAAGACCTTAACCATTATGCCAGAGTACGAGTCTAAGACCTTAGCTATGAGGCCAGAGTAAGAGTTAAGACCTTAGCTATTAGGCCAGAGTAAGAGTTAAGACCTTAACCATTAGGCCAGAGTACGAGTCTAAGCCTTAGCTATTTGGCCAGAGTAAGAGTTAAGAC
The DNA here is from genome assembly GCF_964204655.1 of Triturus cristatus. NCBI lineage: Eukaryota > Metazoa > Chordata > Amphibia > Caudata > Salamandridae > Triturus > Triturus cristatus. The sequence goes on from NC_140590.1 coordinate 1,307,483,590, forward strand.
CTTAACCATTAGGCCAGAGATCGAGTCTAAGACCTTAACCAGTAGGCCAGAGTAAGAGTTAAGACCTTAATCATTTGGCCAGAGTACGAGTCTAAGACCTTAGCTATTAGGCCAGAGTAAGAGTTAAGACCTTAACCAGTAGGCCAGTGTAAGAGTTAAGACTTTAACCAGTAGGCCAGAGTACGAGTCTAAGACGTTAGCTATTAGGCCAGAGTAAGAGTTAAGACCTTAGCTATTAGGCCAGAGAAAGAGTTAAAACCTTAACCATTAGGCCAGAGAACGAGTCTAAGACCTTAGCTATTAGGCCAGAGTAAGAGTTAAGACCTTAGCTATTAGGCCAGAGTAAGAGTTAAGACCTTAACCAGTAGGCCAGAGTAAGATTTAAGACCTTAACCAGTAGGCCAGAGTAAGAGTTAAGACCTTAACCATTAGGCCAGAGTAAGAGTCTAAGACCTTAGCTATTAGGCCAGAGTAAGAGTTAAGACATTAGCTATTAGGTCAGAGTAAGAGTTAAGACCTTAACCAGTAGGCCAGAGTAAGACTTAAGACCTTAACCAGTAGGCCAGAGTAAGAGTTAAGACCTTAGCTATTAGGCCAGAGTAAGAGTTAAGACCTTAACCATTAGGCCATAGTACGAGTCTAAGACCTTAGCTATTAGGCCAGAGTAAGAGTTAAGACCTTAGCTATTAGGCCAGAGTAAGAGTTGAGATCTTATCTATTAGCCCAGAGTAAGAGTTAAGACCTTAACCATTAGGTCAGAATACGAGTCTAAGACCTTAGCTATTAGGCCAGAGTAAGAGTTAAGACCTTAACCAGTAGGCCAGAGTAAGTGTTAAGGTGTTAAGACCTTAACCATTAGGCCAGAGTATGAGTCTAAGACCTAAGCTATTAGGCCAGAGTAACAGTTAAGACCTTAGCTATTAGGCCAGAGTAAGAGTTAAGACCTTAACCAGTAGGCCAGAGTAAGAGTTAAGACCTTAACCAGTAGGCCAGAGTACGAGTCTAAGACCTTAACCAGTAGGCCAGAGTATGAGTTAAGACCTTAACCAGTAGGCCAGAGTAAGAGTTAAGACCTTAACCTGTAGGCCAGAGTAAGAGTTAAGACCGTAGCTATTAGGCCAGACTAAGAGTTAAGACCTTAACCATTAGGCCAGAGTACGAGTCTAAGACCTTAGCTATTAGGCCATAGTACGAGTCTAAGACCTTAGCTATTAGGCCAGAGTAAGAGTTAAGACCTTAACCAGTAGGCCAGAGTAAGAGTTAAGACCTTAACCTGTAGGCCATAGTACGAGTCTAAGACCTTAGCTATTAGGCCAGAGTAAGAGTTAAGACCTTAACCAGTAGGCCAGAGTAAGTGTTAAGACCTTAACCATTAGGCCAGAGTATGAGTCTAAGACCTAAGCTATTAGGCCAGAGTAACAGTTAAGACCTTAGCTATTAGGCCAGAGTAAGAGTTAAGACCTTAACCAGTAGGCCAGAGTAAGAGTTAAGACCTTAACCAGTAGGCCAGAGTAAGAGTTAAGACCTTAACCTGTAGGCCAGAGTAAGAGTTAAGACCTTAGCTATTAGGCCAGACTAAGATTTAAGACCTTAACCATTAGGCCAGAGTACGAGTTAAGACATTAACCTGTAGGCCAGAGTAAGAGTTAAGACCTTAGCTATTAGGCCAGAGTACGAGTCTAAGAACTTAGCTATTAGGCCAGAGTAAGAGTTAAGACCTTAACCAGTAGGCCAGAGTAAGAGTTAAGACCTTAGCTATTAGGCCAGATTAAGAGTTAAGACCTTAGCTATTAGGCCAGAGTAAGAGTTAAGACCTTAACCATTAGGCCAGAGTACAAGTCTAAGACCTTAGCTATTTGGCCAGAGGAAGAGTTAAGACCTTAACCAGTAGGCCATAATGCGAGTCTAAGACCTTCGCTATTAGGCCAGAGTAAGAGTTAAGACCTTAACCAGTAGGCCAGAGTCAGAGTTAGGACCTTAACCAGTAGGCCAGAGTACGAGTCTAAGACCTTAGCTATTAGGCCAGAGTAAGAGTTAAGACCTTAACCTGTAGGCCAGAGTACGAGTCTAAGCCTTAGCTATTAGGTCAGAGTAAGAGTTAAGACCTTAACCATTAGGCCAGAGTACGAGTCTAAGACCTTAGCTATTAGGCCAGAGTAAGAGTTAAGACCTTAACCATTATGCCAGAGTACGAGTCTAAGACCTTAGCTATGAGGCCAGAGTAAGAGTTAAGACCTTAGCTATTAGGCAAGAGTCAGAGTTAAGACCTTAACCATTAGGCCAGAGTACGAGTCTAAGCCTTAGCTATTTGGCCAGAGTAAGAGTTAAGACCTCAACCATTAGGCCAGAGTACGAATCTAAGACCTTAGCTATTAGGCCAGAGTAGGAGTTAAGACCTTAACCAGTTGGCCAGAGTAAGAGTTAAGACCTTAACCATTAGACCAGAGTACGAGTCTAAGACCTTAGCTATTAGGCCAGAGTAATAGTTAAGACCTTAACCAGTAGGCCAGAGTAAGAGTTAAGACTTTAACCAGTAGGCCAGAGTACGAGTCTAAGACGTTAGCTATTAGGCCAGAGTAAGAGTTAAGACCTTAGCTATTAGGCCAGAGAAAGAGTTAAAACCTTAACCATTAGGCCAGAGAACGAGTCTAAGAACTTAGCTATTAGGCCAGAGTAAGAGTTAAGACCTTAGCTATTAGGCCAGAGTAAGAGTTAAGACCTTAACCAGTAGGCCAGAGTAAGATTTAAGACCTTAACCAGTAGGCCAGAGTAAGAGTTAAGACCTTAACCATTAGGCCAGAGTAAGAGTCTAACACCTTAGCTATTAGGCCAGAGTAAGAGTTAAGACATTAGCTATTAGGTCAGAGTAAGAGTTAAGACCTTAACCAGTAGGCCAGAGTAAGAGTTAAGACCTTAACCAGTAGGCCAGAGTAAGAGTTAAGACCTTAGCTATTAGGCCAGAGAAAGAGTTAAAACCTTAACCATTAGGCTAGAGAACGAGTCTAAGACTTTAGCTATTAGGCCAGAGTAAGAGTTAAGACCTTAGCTATTAGGCCAGAGGAAGAGTAAAGACCTTAACCAGTAGGCCATAGTGCGAGTCTAAGACCTTAGCTATTAGGCCAGAGTAAGAGTTAAGACCTTAACCAGTAGGCCAGAGTAAGAGTTAGGACCTTAACCAGTAGGCCAGAGTACGAGTCTAAGACCTTAGCTATTAGGCCAGAGTAAGAGTTAAGACCTTAACCTGTAGGCCAGAGTACGAGTCTAAGACCTTAGGTATTAGGCTAGAGTAAGAGTTACGACCTTAACCAGTAGGCCAGAGTACGAGTCTAAGACCTTACCTATTAGGCCAGAGTAAGAGTTAAGACCTTAACCTGTAGGCCAGAGTACGAGTCTAAGACCTTAGCTATTGGGCAGAGTAAGAGTCTTAGCTATTAGGCCAGAGTAAGAGTTAAGACCTTAGCTATTAGGCCAGAGTAAGAGTTAAGACCGTAACCATTAGGCCAGAGTACGAGTCAAAGCCTTAGCTATTAGGCCAGAGTAAGAGTTAAGACCTTAACCTGTAGGCCAGAGTACGAGTCTAAGACCTTAGCTATTAGGCCAGAGTAAGAGTTAAGACCTTAGCTATTAGGCCAGAGTAAGAGTTAAGACCTTAGATATTACGCCAGAGTAAGAGTTAAGACCTTAACCATTAGGCCAGAGTATGAGTCTAAGACCTTAGCTATTAGGCCAGAGGACGAGTTAAGACCTTAACCAGTAGGCCATAGTGTGAGTCTAAGACCTTAGATATTAGGTCAGAGTAAGAGTTAAGACCTTAACCAGTAGGCCAGAGTAAGAGTTAAGACCTTAGCTATTAGGCCAGAGTACGAGTCTAAGACCTTAGCTATTAGGCCAGAGTAAGAGTTAAGACCTTAACCAGTAGGCCAGAGTAAGAGTTAAGACCTTAGCTATTAGGCCAGAGTAAGAGTTAAGACCTTAGCTATTAGGCCAGAGTAAGAGTTAAGACCTTAACCATTAGGCCAGAATACAAGTCTAAGACCTTAGCTATTAGGCCAGAGGAAGAGTTAAGACCTTAACCAGTAGGCCATAATGCGAGTCTAAGACCTTAGCTATTAGGCCAGAGTAAGAGTTAAGACCTTAATCAGTAGGCCAAAGTCAGAGTTAGGACCTTAACCTGTAGGCCAGAGTACGAGTCTAAGACCTTAGCTATTAGGCCAGAGTAAGAGTTAAGACCTTAGCTATTAGGCCAGAGTAAGAGTTAAGACCTTAGATATTACGCCAGAGTAAGAGTTAAGACCTTAACCATTAGGCCAGAGTATGAGTCTAAGACCTTAGCTATTAGGCCAGAGGACGAGTTAAGACCTTAACCAGTAGGCCATAATGCGAGTCTAAGACCTTAGCTATTAGGCCAGAGTAAGAGTTAAGACCTTAATCAGTAGGCCAAAGTCAGAGTTAGGACCTTAACCTGTAGGCCAGAGTACGAGTCTAAGACCTTAGCTATTAGGCCAGAGTAAGAGTTAAGACCTTAACCAGTAGGCCAGAGTAGGAGTTAAGACCTTAACCAGTAGGCCAGAGTACGAGTCTAAGACCTTAGCTATTAGGCCAGAGTAAGAGTTAAGACCTTAACCAGTAGGCCAGAGTAAGAGTCAAGACCTTAACCAGTAGGTCAGAGTACGAGTCTAAGACATTAGCTATTAGGCCAGAGTAAGTGTTAAGACCTTAACCAGTAGGCCAGAGTAAAAGTTAATACCTTAACCATTAGGCCAGAGTACAAGTCTAAGACCTTAGCTATGGGTCCAGAGTAGGAGTCTTAGCTATTAGGCCAGAGTAAGAGTTAAGACCTTAACCATTAGGCCAGAGTACAAGTCTAAGACCTTAGCTATGAGGCCAGAGTAAGTGTTAAGAACTTAACCAGTAGGCCAGAGTAAGAGTTAATACCTTAACCATTAGGCCAGAGTACGGGTCTAAGACCTTAGCTATTGGGCCAGAGTAAGAGTTAAGACCTTAGCTATTAGGCCAGAGTAAGAGTTAAGACCTTAACCATTAGGCTAGAGTATGAGTCTAAGCCTTAGCTATTTGGCCAGAGAAAGAGTTAAGACCTTAACCATTAGGCCAGAGTACGAGTCTAAGACCTTAGCTATTAGGCCAGAGTAAGAGTTAAGACCTTAACCATTAGGCCAGAGTACGAGTCTAAGACCTTAGCTATGAGGCCAGAGTAAGAGTTAAGACCTTAGCTATTAGGCCAGAGTAAGAGTTAAAACCTTAACCATTAGGCCAGAGTACGAGTCTAAGCCTTAGCTATTTGGCCAGAGTAAGAGTTAAGACCTCAACCATTAGGCCAGAGTACGAATCTAAGACCTTAGCTATTAGGCCAGAGTAAGAGTTCGTTCGTTCAAAAGCTTTTATTCGATTTGTACATACAAATCATACAAGCAAAAACACAATTAAAATATTAAAATCACCAAATAATCTTTCCTAAAAAATGGAAAAAGCTAAAGTGCAGCAAGTGAAAAGTAATCATGCCTCTATAGATCAACATGTTTTTATAAAATGTACGACGTTCTTACATAGACTAACTGGAAGTCAGTAGAAATTACTTACTAGGCCTTTACTGGGAACTGTATATTAAAATTATTAAATAATCATTCTATACTGTGGGGCACTGCATAAATACCTTAATACAGACATTGGTATGAAATTCAAAAAGAAATAAAACATATGTATACAGACAGGGATAATAACATTAATTTCATCATAAATAAACCCTGGCAGCTGTATAACACAAGTACAGACTGGTCAGTAAACAACATTACAGTACAATACTTTTCCTGGCAGCTGTACATTTTAAAATAAAAGTAGCCAAGAAGAAACAAATCTCCTCGTTCACTAGTAAAGATAAAAATATCAATGCTGTTTGTGTGGTACAAATGTTGTATTTAATAAAAATTGGTTTAAGGTATTTAAGCCTAAAATACTGATAAAATTTACAAAAAAGTAAAAAATGGCAACTACTCTGACGAGAAGTACCATCACACGGACAAGGTGTGTTTGAACTAGTCTTTGTGATTGGAAAAGCAACCAAGTGGTGTACTATACCCAATCTGACCCGTGTTAATACATACTGGTGGGAAGGGCGGGTCACAAATACAAGATAGGATTGTAGTCCAGAAGCTAAATTTAAATCTTTGTAAAATTTCAAAGTAGCAAGATTTCCAACAGCTTTGTCTCGCTCAGCCTTACGAAAATTAAGGAACGTTATCTTAATTTCTTTTTTTGAAATGGATACAACCTTTTCCGGCTCACGGAACACATTAATGTTGAACAAAAGTAGATACCAATGATGGATGTATCTTAACCATAATACCCGTGAGGAATGATCCAAACCTATACAGTCAAGGATAATATCCTGAGTGAATCGGGTCTCCGGTTTAGCCCAAATAGATCGCCACAATAAAAGTGGCCGAACTGCTGCTAAGTCAGAGATGTACTCGATCCCAACTTCGTCATGGATCGACTGTATGGAGGCGGAAGGGGGAACACATAATAACCTCCTTAAGAACTTGTTTTCCTCCTTCTGCAGGGAAATACCCTCACAGTGACCCCATACCCCTGCCCCATACAGAGCAGAGGAAGCACAACATACGTTATATATGTTCATCATATCATAGATGCTTCGTGAGCCAAGTTTAGAGGCAAAACGAAAAATACTACTAGTGGACCGTAACATTTTTATTTTTACGGCATCAAATTCCGCATTCCAGGACCCACTATTACTGTATGTTATTCCCAAATAACAAAAAGATTTAACAGAGGTCAGTTTTTCCTTATCTAGAAAGAAAGTATGTTTTACCTGCTTGGCTGCCTGACCACATGACATTACGTATGTCTTAGTTTTATTCACACGAAGCTGCCTAGCTTGTATAAACTGCGTGAAATTATCAATAAGGCGCTGTAGGCCCAACTGTGTTCGAGATAAAAGAACAGCGTCATCCGCATAAAGTAACAGCGGAACAGGTTTACCACCAATCAGGGGGGCATCTGCTAAAATGTTGGTCAAGGATCGGTCTACACCATTAATAAAAAGGGAAAATAAAAGCGGGGCTAAAACACAACCCTGACGAATGCCCCGAGACACTTTAAAGAACGGGGTACATTCGCCAAGGGTGCCATAGCGGACTTTACATGAAAGTTTTTCGTATAATCTGGCTAAAAAATACACTATTTCCCTTGGTGCCCCTGCATCAAGCAGAACCTCCCAAAGAATACTATGGTTAACCAAATCAAAAGCGCTGCTCAAATCAGCAAAACATAAAAAGAGGTTGCCACTTTTGGCCACAGTATATTTACTGATTAAAAGGTCTAGATTTACGCATTGGTCCAGTGTACCCAGGCCTTTGCGGAAACCGTATTGGACTTTAGTTAAGATGTTAAAATCAGTTGCCCAGTCTTCTAGCCTCTTCAGCAAAATCCTGCTCATCACCTTTACAGAAGCATCCAGTAATGAAATTGGGCGATAATTAGAGGCCTCTGACTTATCGCCCTTCTTATGTAAAGGAATGATGATCGATTGACCCCAGGTAGAAGGGAATTCATTTTCAGCCGCACAATTAAAAATCCTTGTCAAAATGGGAGCCCATAACGCTGTTTCATCTTTATATAAATCCAGCGGGACCCCATCGGGGCCAGGTGCCTTGCCTCCTTTACTCAAAGAAATTGCTTCCTGACATTCTTCCAATGTTATAGCCAACGAAAGGGGCAACCATGGGTTTATATCTGGTGGAGGTAACTCAGAAGTTGGTCCTCCAGGGTTAAATATTTTGGAAAAATGATTAACCCAGTCGCTACAAGCCACGTATGAGGTCAGTTCTGGAACATTTTCTCTACTGAGAAACGGACTATTAATCGTTTCCCAATAGAGTTTACTGTTTTTAGTTTCAGCAGCCTCCCTCAGCTTGTCCCACGCCTCAGACTGTAATACCCTTTTCCTTTTATTAATGGCTAATTTATAACTAGCCCTGAGGTGTTGTATCACATTCTTAACACGAGGTTTGGTGCCTAGCGCATTCTTTAGGTTGCGGAGGGCGACGATACATGTCTTATCAAACCACCCCTGTTTTTGACCACTATTGGCTGCCGGGGTCTTAGTGAAGATACCCTCAATAATGATGTTCAAAGATACAAAACATTCTATTAAACAGCCAGAATCACTGTCATCATCCAGACAATAACTAATTTGATTCTTGCATTGGGTGACAACCTCCTTCTGCTTAACTTTGGAATTTACACCGGTCCATTTAACCCTAAGGCCCTTTGGTCTAGTAGGCACTATATCGGTTGTACATTTACCACCTGAAACTGTTGAGGTGCCATGCCCCAAGAGGGTAACACGTAGGCTATTATGGTCACTGAGACTTTCTTCATTCACATATAAATCAGTGTAGTCTCCACTGCTAGACAACAAGATATGATCAATAAATGAACCTGCATCTCTGCCCGTGAATGTAGGGCATGTTATTGCCCGGTTGTTAACATTGCAGTTTAACAGGGTCATATCTAGCATAGCTAGCATATTATTTAGGGTAGAACCGTAACTGCAGTGTTGGAAATGGGGGGAATCCTCCTTCCCCCCCTGATCTCTCCAATGGCTATTTAATGCTACATCAAAGCCACAGATATTCCCGTTAGATAGATGGCAAGGCTGCAAATTAAAATCCCCAGCCCATACCACCTCAGCCTTTCTTTTCGAGATATCTAGAGCTTTAATGATTTCCTTTTCTAAAGGCAGTAAAATATCCCCCCTGGTTGCGTCAAAAATGTTGTTATAGAAGTTAACAATAACTAAATCAATGTTCATTCTGCATTCCACCCTTATAACTTGGCTGTGCGTCCCCACGGTTGTACTATATTTGACCGTACAGTCACGCAGCTTAGTTGACACTAACAATAAAAGGCCTCCCTTAGCCCTACCCGAGTTAGATTTGGTTGCTCTGAGACAAAAAGATACATACCCTTCAATATTAATAGGGTCTGGACACCAAGTTTCCTGTAATAAAATTAAATCAAAACCCTCGCCCAAAAAGCTGGTCCAAAAGGGTGTACCCAATTTACTAGTAAGACCAGCAATATTCCAGGAAATAAGAGAGATTCCTGCTGGTTTCCCAGCATTACCAGCAACAGATAACTCCTGCTGGTTTACTGGTGATAATAAGGCAGGACCCTCTTCCCGAAGGATGGTAACCGAACTTAGGCTGGGGCTTGCAGTAGTTGTACAGATATCCAGGCTACCCTGATTGCCTATGTGCTGGGAAGGTCTTAATGATGACAATGCAATAGATTCGTGGGGTACAACTGGGGGCTTGGCCGGGGAAAAAGAAGAATACTCCATCTCAAAATTAAGGTTGTTTAGATCCAATGCTTCTAGTGAGCTGAGTCAATCTACCTCATCTAGCACGGCATATCTATTTGGGTGGGCGAATTGCGAGGACATGGGGTCTTGAGAGTGGGGCGGGTCCTGCCACATTTGTTGCCAAGAATATTTATCCAATTGGGGTGGCTGAAAAGATTGCGGCCATTGGTAAACTGGCTGGGGTAAAGGTGGCGGAAAATGAAAAGGGTGTTGCCAATGGGCTTTTGCTTGATGCATAGGAAAAGGTGGGGCATTTGGGGGCTGCTGCTGTAAATTAACATGATGTGGGAAAAAAGGGGGCGGATAAGGTGGTTGCAACCAAGATTTAGCAGGTTGCTGCGGAAAATATCCAGGTCCACTGTTGCTTTGAAAAGTAGGGCAGGGAGTGTTAGGTCGTACAGGCTTTGATAGAAAATAAGACAGGGGAAGTGAGTTAATTTGGGTCGCAGGACCACTGTTGGGTGCATTACACACGTAACTTGCTGCCCCTACATCCCTAAAATTAACAGTTATTACGTCCCCTGCTATTGATTTCTTGCTTCTGCCCACCCAATCCCCTCTACGCACGGTAAGAATTTCACCGTTCATGTTGTTAGGTAGGGGTTTATGTAAATGGAGCCATTGAGCACATTTGTTCCTAAGCTCGGTAAACGATTCTTTTACTCCCTCCTTCAATGGGGGAACCGCCGTCAGCACGACTACAAAAGGGGAAACCTCTGGTGGTAGGTTTATGGACCTAAAACGTGTCTGCTTTAGTTTGGGCCCATCAGGTTTGTTTATAATGGGAGGTGCAGAAGTTGAGTTAGGTTTCCCTGCTACTTCTTTAGCTTGGATAGTGGGGGTAGCAATATTAGCAACAACAGGATGTTGAATCGCCTGGACAGGAGTATTCCCCTTTGTAATCTGAGCAGATATTGGTTGAGCGGGAATATTCCCTGTTTGCGGCTTAGGGAGTATAACTGGGTTCCCATGGACTGTAGTACCTTGAACCTTATTTAATACACCTTTGGGGGCCTGAGTGCTCGTTGGACATTCAGGGGTTGATTCTATGGTCCCTTGTGACTGGACAGGCACATGTACCTGCTTTTTTTGTGGCCATTTGGAGTGTATTAGAGAAGTAAGCCTATCCACTTTAGAAATTAAAGGCTTAATTTGAGCTGCTAAAGTGGCTTCTAGGTCTTGTTGTAAGTCTATTACCATATTTTGCACCCAGCACGGGATACCTGATGTCAATTGTGGGGTAGGGGAGATCAAATTATGATTCCTAGCTGGGGCTTTTACTTTACTTTTGCCCTTCAATATGGCCTTATGGGGGTTAGAAGCCCTTCCCCGTGGAGCAATAGGTACAGAAACTGTTTCCGCATCCTTATGCCCACTCAGACTCGGCTCCACTTTGTCAGGTGACTGACAGATTTCGAGATCTGGTGTGACCTCCAGGTCTTCAAAAGACAGGTCCGAGTATGGTGGGGCAACCGATAGATCTACAGTATTCGGTACAGTCGAGACATGATTAGTGGGCAGGGTTATAGATAATGAACAATTATTCACATTCTGCGGAACAGGAGATTTAGCCTTTGCCAAAGGGCCCAGGGATGAACGCCTAGCGTTATCAACGTCCATAGAGACTCTTTTTTCCAATAGAACAATACTTTGGTCAATAGTCTCATGTACGCGTGAAATAAAGAGATCAATAGGACCAGTCACCTGAGCTACCGCCGTAGCTTTTTTCGCGCAACTTCGTGTTCTGTTGCGTATGGTCGACATCTTGGGTATTGGTTTTCAGGGGTGAAGTCACAAAAGTTCTGGGCCAGGGCCGTCCTCTGCCGTCCTTGAACGGCCTTAAACGGCCCGCTCTTTGCCCGGTCTTCGCCCCGGTAGTCGCCCCGCGCGCGTCCCGCGTGCGCGTTGTTACAGCAAAATATATAGAAGGGCAAGTGAAGGGGCGGGAAGAGGACCAGCTGCGGCCGATCAGCGCCGCGCTGCCTGCTGGTCCTCGCAGTCCCGCCTCACGTCCTCTGATGAGATGCTGGCTCGACTTAGCCGCGTTGGTGCTTCCAGGCACTATGGTGTTGGTCCAGCTACACAAGACTGCAAATTGACCTGGTCTGCGAGCGGCACCCGCGGAGCGGGGGCCGCGAGGCGTAGGTCTCAGCAACAGAGGAATGGAAAAGAAGGATCTGCACTCGCTGCACAACAGCTGACGAAGAGAGTCCCAGGCAGCTCACTCGGCAAGGTGTATTTGACCGGTGGAGGGGCGGGAAGAGGACCAGCTGCGGCCGATCAGCGCCGCGCTGCCTGCTGGTCCTCGCAGTCCCGCCTCACGTCCTCTGATGAGATGCTGGCTCGACTTAGCCGCGTTGGTGCTTCCAGGCACTATGGTGTTGGTCCAGCTACACAAGACTGCAAATTGACCTGGTCTGCGAGCGGCACCCGCGGAGCGGGGGCCGCGAGGCGTAGGTCTCAGCAACAGAGGAATGGAAAAGAAGGATCTGCACTCGCTGCACAACAGCTGACGAAGAGAGTCCCAGAGTAAGAGTTAAGACCTTAACCATTAGGCCAGAGTACGAGTCTAAGACCTTAGCTATGAGGCCAGAGTAAGAGTTAAGACCTTAGCTATTAGGCCAGAGTAAGAGTTAAGACCTTAACCATTAGGCCAGAGTACGAGTCTAAGCCTTAGATATTAGGTCAGAGTAAGAGTTAAGACCTTAACCAGTAGGCCAGAGTAAGAGTTAAGACCTTAACCATTAGGCCAGAGTACGAGTCTAAGATCTTAGCTTTTAGGCCATAGTACGAGTCTAAGACCTTAGCTATTAGGCCAGAGTAAGAGTTAAGACCTTAACCAGTAGGACAGAGTATGAGTCTATGACCTTAGCTATTAGGCCATAGTACGAGTCTAAGACCTTAGCTATTAGGCCAGAGTAAGAGTTAAGACCTTAACCAGTAGGCCAGAGTAAGAGTTAAGACCTTAACCTGTAGGCCATAGTACGAGTCTAAGACCTTAGCTATTAGGCCAGAGTAAGAGTTAAGACCTTAACCAGTAGGCCAGAGTAAGTGTTAAGACCTTAACCATTAGGCCAGAGTATGAGTCTAAGACCTAAGCTATTAGGCCAGAGTAACAGTTAAGACCTTAGCTATTAGGCCAGAGTAAGAGTTAAGACCTTAACCAGTAGGCCAGAGTAAGAGTTAAGACCTTAACCAGTAGGCCAGAGTAAGAGTTAAGACCTTAACCTGTAGGCCAGAGTAAGAGTTAAGACCTTAGCTATTAGGCCAGACTAAGATTTAAGACCTTAACCATTAGGCCAGAGTACGAGTTAAGACATTAACCTGTAGGCCAGAGTAAGAGTTAAGACCTTAGCTATTAGGCCAGAGTACGAGTCTAAGAACTTAGCTATTAGGCCAGAGTAAGAGTTAAGACCTTAACCAGTAGGCCAGAGTAAGAGTTAAGACCTTAGCTATTAGGCCAGATTAAGAGTTAAGACCTTAGCTATTAGGCCAGAGTAAGAGTTAAGACCTTAACCATTAGGCCAGAGTACAAGTCTAAGACCTTAGCTATTTGGCCAGAGGAAGAGTTAAGACCTTAACCAGTAGGCCATAATGCGAGTCTAAGACCTTCGCTATTAGGCCAGAGTAAGAGTTAAGACCTTAACCAGTAGGCCAGAGTCAGAGTTAGGACCTTAACCAGTAGGCCAGAGTACGAGTCTAAGACCTTAGCTATTAGGCCAGAGTAAGAGTTAAGACCTTAACCTGTAGGCCAGAGTACGAGTCTAAGCCTTAGCTATTAGGTCAGAGTAAGAGTTAAGACCTTAACCATTAGGCCATAGTACGAATCTAAGACCTTAGCTATTAGGCCAGAGTAAGAGTTAAGACCTTAGCTATTAGGCCAGAGTAAGAGTTGAGATCTTAGCTATTAGCCCAGAGTAAGAGTTAAGACCTTAACCATTAGGTCAGAATACGAGTCTAAGACCTTAGCTATTAGGCCAGAGTAAGAGTTAAGACCTTAGCTATTAGGCCAGAGGAAGAGTTAAGACCTTAACCAGTAGGCCATAGTGCGAGTCTAAGACCTTAGCTATTAGGCCAGAGTAAGAGTTAAGACCTTAACCAGTAGGCCAGAGTAAGAGTTAGGACCTTAACCAGTAGGCCAGAGTACGAGTCTAAGACCTTAGCTATTAGGCCAGAGTAAGAGTTAAGACCTTAACCTGTAGGCCAGAGTACGAGTCTAAGACCTTACCTATTAGGCCAGAGTAAGAGTTAAGACCTTAACCTGTAGGTCAGAGTACGAGTCTAAGACCTTAGCTATTGGGCAGAGTAAGAGTCTTAGCTATTAGGCCAGAGTAAGAGTTAAGACCTTAACCATTAGGCCAGAGTACGAGTCTAAGACCTTAGCTATTGGGCAGAGTAAGAGTCTTAGCTATTAGGCCAGAGTAAGAGTTAAGACCTTAACCATTAGGCCAGAGTACGAGTCTAAGACCTTACCTATTAGGCCAGAGTAAGAGTTAAGACCTTAACCTGTAGGTCAGAGTACGAGTCTAAGACCTTAGCTATTGGGCAGAGTAAGAGTCTTAGCTATTAGGCCAGAGTAAGAGTTAAGACCTTAACCATTAGGCCAGAGTACGAGTCTAAGACCTTAGCTATTAGGCCAGAGTAAGAGTTAAGACCTTAGCAATTAGGCCAGAGTAAGAGTTAAGACCTTAGCTATTAGGCCAGAGTAAGAGTTAAGACCTTAACCAGTAGGCCAGAGTAAGATTTAAGACCTTAACCAGTAGGCCAGAGTAAGAGTTAAGACCTTAACCATTAGGCCAGAGTAAGAGTCTAACACCTTAGCTATTAGGCCAGAGTAAGAGTTAAGACATTAGCTATTAGGTCAGAGTAAGAGTTAAGACCTTAACCAGTAGGCCAGAGTAAGAGTTAAGACCTTAACCAGTAGGCCAGAGTAAGAGTTAAGACCTTAGCTATTAGGCCAGAGTAAGAGTTAAGACCTTAACCATTAGGCCATAGTACGAATCTAAGACCTTAGCTATTAGGCCAGAGTAAGAGTTAAGACCTTAGCTATTAGGCCAGAGTAAGAGTTGAGATCTTAGCTATTAGCCCAGAGTAAGAGTTAAGACCTTAACCATTAGGTCAGAATACGAGTCTAAGACCTTAGCTATTAGGCCAGAGTAAGAGTTAAGACCTTAGCTATTAGGCCAGAGGAAGAGTTAAGACCTTAACCAGTAGGCCATAGTGCGAGTCTAAGACCTTAGCTATTAGGCCAGAGTAAGAGTTAAGACCTTAACCAGTAGGCCAGAGTAAGAGTTAGGACCTTAACCAGTAGGCCAGAGTACGAGTCTAAGACCTTAGCTATTAGGCCAGAGTAAGAGTTAAGACCTTAACCTGTAGGCCAGAGTACGAGTCTAAGACCTTACCTATTAGGCCAGAGTAAGAGTTAAGACCTTAACCTGTAGGTCAGAGTACGAGTCTAAGACCTTAGCTATTGGGCAGAGTAAGAGTCTTAGCTATTAGGCCAGAGTAAGAGTTAAGACCTTAACCATTAGGCCAGAGTACGAGTCTAAGACCTTAGCTATTAGGCCAGAGTAAGAGTTAAGACCTTAGCAATTAGGCCAGAGTAAGAGTTAAGACCGTAACCATTAGGCCAGAGTACGAGTCAAAGCCTTAGCTATTAGGCCAGAGTAAGAGTTAAGACCTTAACCTGTAGGCCAGAGTACGAGTCTAAGACCTTAGCTATTAGGCCAGAGTAAGAGTTAAGACCTTAACCATTAGGCCAGAGTACGAGTCTAAGACCTTAGCTATGAGGCCAGAGTAAGAGTTAAGACCTTAGCTATTAGGCCAGAGTAAGAGTTAAGACCTTAACCATTAGGCCAGAGTACGAGTCTAAGCCTTAGCTATTTGGCCAGAGTAAGAGTTAAGACCTCAACCATTAGGCCAGAGTACGAATCTAAGACCTTAGCTATTAGGCCAGAGTAAGAGTTAAGACCTTAACCATTAGGCCAGAGTACGAGTCTAAGACCTTAGCTATGAGGCCAGAGTAAGAGTTAAGACCTTAGCTATTAGGCCAGAGTAAGAGTTAAGACCTTAACCATTAGGCCAGAGTACGAGTCTAAGCCTTAGATATTAGGTCAGAGTAAGAGTTAAGACCTTAACCAGTAGGCCAAAGTAAGAGTTAAGACCTTAACCATTAGGCCAGAGTACGAGTCTAAGATCTTAGCTTTTAGGCCATAGTACGAGTCTAAGACCTTAGCTATTAGGCCAGAGTAAGAGTTAAGACCTTAACCAGTAGGCCAGAGTATGAGTCTATGACCTTAGCTATTAGGCCATAGTACGAGTCTAAGACCTTAGCTATTGGGCCAGAGTAAGAGTTAAGACCTTAACCGGTAGGCCAGAGTAAGAGTTAAGACCTTAACCTGTAGGCCATAGTACGAGTCTAAGACCTTAGCTATTAGGCCAGAGTAAGAGTTAAGACCTTAACCAGTAGGCCAGAGTAAGTGTTAAGACCTTAACCATTAGGCCAGAGTATGAGTCTAAGACCTAAACTATTAGGCCAGAGTAACAGTTAAGACCTTAGCTATTAGGCCAGAGTAAGAATTAAGACCTTAACCAGTAGGCCAAAGTAAGAGTTAAGACCTTAACCAGTAGGCCAGAGTACGAGTCTCAGACCTTAACCAGTAGGCCAGAGTATGAGTTAAGACCTTAACCAGTAGGCCAGAGTAAGAGTTAAGACCTTAACCTGTAGGCCAGAGTAAGAGTTAAGACCTTAGCTATTAGGCCAGACTAAGATTTAAGACCTTAACCATTAGGCCAGAGTACGAGTCTAAGACCTTAGCTATTAGGCCAAAGTACGAGTCTAAGACATTAGCTATTAGGCCAGAGTACGAGTTAAGACATTAACCTGTAGGCCAGAGTAAGAGTTAAGACCTTAGCTATTAGGCCAGAGTACGAGTCTAAGAACTTAGCTATTAGGCCAGAGTAAGAGTTAAGACCTTAACCAGTAGGCCAGAGTAAGAGTTAAGACCTTAGCTATTAGGCCAGATTAAGAGTTAAGACCTTAGCTATTAGGCCAGAGTAAGAGTTAAGACCTTAACCATTAGGCCAGAGTACAAGTCTAAGACCTTAGCTATTTGGCCAGAGGAAGAGTTAAGACCTTAACCAGTAGGCCATAATGCGAGTCTAAGACCTTCGCTATTAGGCCAGAGTAAGAGTTAAGACCTTAACCAGTAGGCCAGAGTCAGAGTTAGGACCTTAACCAGTAGGCCAGAGTACGAGTCTAAGACCTTAGCTATTAGGCCAGAGTAAGAGTTAAGACCTTAACCTGTAGGCCAGAGTACGAGTTAAGACCTTAGCTATTAGGCCAGACTAAGATTTAAGACCTTAACCATTAGGCCAGAGTACGAGTCTAAGACCTTAGCTATTAGGCCAAAGTACGAGTCTAAGACATTAGCTATTAGGCCAGAGTACGAGTTAAGACATTAACCTGTAGGCCAGAGTAAGAGTTAAGACCTTAGCTATTAGGCCAGAGTACGAGTCTAAGAACTTAGCTATTAGGCCAGAGTAAGAGTTAAGACCTTAACCAGTAGGCCAGAGTAAGAGTTAAGACCTTAGCTATTAGGCCAGATTAAGAGTTAAGACCTTAGCTATTAGGCCAGAGTAAGAGTTAAGACCTTAACCATTAGGCCAGAGTACAAGTCTAAGACCTTAGCTATTTGGCCAGAGGAAGAGTTAAGACCTTAACCAGTAGGCCATAATGCGAGTCTAAGACCTTCGCTATTAGGCCAGAGTAAGAGTTAAGACCTTAACCAGTAGGCCAGAGTCAGAGTTAGGACCTTAACCAGTAGGCCAGAGTACGAGTCTAAGACCTTAGCTATTAGGCCAGAGTAAGAGTTAAGACCTTAACCTGTAGGCCAGAGTACGAGTCTAAGCCTTAGCTATTAGGTCAGAGTAAGAGTTAAGACCTTAACCATTAGGCCAGAGTACGAGTCTAAGACCTTAGCTATTAGGCCAGAGTAAGAGTTAAGACCTTAACCATTATGCCAGAGTACGAGTCTAAGACCTTAGCTATGAGGCCAGAGTAAGAGTTAAGACCTTAGCTATTAGGCCAGAGTAAGAGTTAAGACCTTAACCATTAGGCCAGAGTACGAGTCTAAGCCTTAGCTATTTGGCCAGAGTAAGAGTTAAGACCTCAACCATTAGGCCAGAGTACGAATCTAAGACCTTAGCTATTAGGCCAGAGTAGGAGTTAAGACCTTAACCAGTTGGCCAGAGTAAGAGTTAAGACCTTAACCATTAGACCAGAGTACGAGTCTAAGACCTTAGCTATTAGGCCAGAGTAAGAGTTAAGACCTTAACCATTAGGCCAGAGATCGAGTCTAAGACCTTAACCAGTAGGCCAGAGTAAGAGTTAAGACCTTAATCATTTGGCCAGAGTACGAGTCTAAGACCTTAGCTATTAGGCCAGAGTAAGAGTTAAGACCTTAACCAGTAGGCCAGTGTAAGAGTTAAGACTTTAACCAGTAGGCCAGAGTACGAGTCTAAGACGTTAGCTATTAGGCCAGAGTAAGAGTTAAGACCTTAGCTATTAGGCCAGAGAAAGAGTTAAAACCTTAACCATTAGGCCAGAGAACGAGTCTAAGACCTTAGCTATTAGGCCAGAGTAAGAGTTAAGACCTTAGCTATTATGCCAGAGTAAGAGTTAAGACCTTAACCAGTAGGCCAGAGTAAGATTTAAGACCTTAACCAGTAGGCCAGAGTAAGAGTTAAGACCTTAACCATTAGGCCAGAGTAAGAGTCTAAGACCTTAGCTATTACGCCAGAGTAAGAGTTAAGACATTAGCTATTAGGTCAGAGTAAGAGTTAAGACCTTAACCAGTAGGCCAGAGTAAGAGTTAAGACCTTAACCAGTAGGCCAGAGTAAGAGTTAAGACCTTAGCTATTAGGCCAGAGTAAGAGTTAAGACCTTAACCATTAGGCCATAGTACGAGTCTAAGACCTTAGCTATTAGGCCAGAGTAAGAGTTAAGACCTTAGCTATTAGGCCAGAGTAAGAGTTGAGATCTTAGCTATTAGCCCAGAGTAAGAGTTAAGACCTTAACCATTAGGTCAGAATACGAGTCTAAGACCTTAGCTATTAGGCCAGAGTAAGAGTTAAGACCTTAACCAGTAGGCCAGAGTAAGTGTTAAGGTGTTAAGACCTTAACCATTAGGCCAGAGTATGAGTCTAAGACCTAAGCTATTAGGCCAGAGTAACAGTTAAGACCTTAGCTATTAGGCCAGAGTAAGAGTTAAGACCTTAACCAGTAGGCCATAATGCGAATCTAAGACCTTAGCTATTAGGCCAGAGTAAGAGTTAAGACCTTAACCAGTAGGCCAAAGTCAGAGTTAGGACCTTAACCAGTAGGCCAGAGTCCGAGTCTAAGACCTTAGCTATTAGGCCAGAGTAAGAGTTAAGACCTTAACCTGTAGGCCAGAGTACGAGTCTAAGACCTTAGCTATTAGGCCAGAGTAAGAGTTAAGACCTTAACCAGTAGGCCAGAGTAGGAGTTAAGACCTTAACCAGTAGGCCAGAGTACGAGTCTAAGACCTTAGCTATTAGGCCAGAGTAAGAGTTAAGACCTTAACCAGTAGGCCAGAGTAAGAGTCAAGACCTTAACCAGTAGGCCAGAGTATGAGTTAAGACCTTAACCAGTAGGCCAGAGTAAGAGTTAAGACCTTAACCTGTAGGCCAGAGTAAGAGTTAAGACCGTAGCTATTAGGCCAGACTAAGAGTTAAGACCTTAACCATTAGGCCAGAGTACGAGTCTAAGACCTTAGCTATTAGGCCAAAGTACAAGTCTAAGACCTTAGCTATTAGGCCAGAGTACGAGTTAAGACATTAACCTGTAGGCCAGAGTAAGAGTTAAGACCTTAGCTATTAGGCCAGAGTACGAGTCTAAAAACTTAGCTATTAGGCCAGAGTAAGAGTTAAGACCTTAACCAGTAGGCCAGAGTAAGAGTTAAGACCTTAGCTATTAGGCCAGATTAAGAGTTAAGACCTTAGCTATTAGGCCAGAGTAAGAGTTAAGACCTTAACCATTAGGCCAGAGTACAAGTCTAAAACCTTAGCTATTTGGCCAGAGGAAGAGTTAAGACCTTAACCAGTAGGCCATAATGCGAGTCTAAGACCTTCGCTATTAGGCCAGAGTAAGAGTTAAGACCTTAACCAGTAGGCCAGAGTCAGAGTTAGGACCTTAACCAGTAGGCCAGAGTACGAGTCTAAGACCTTAGCTATTAGGCCAGAGTAAGAGTTAAGACCTTAACCTGTAGGCCAGAGTAAGAGTCTAAGCCTTAGCTATTAGGCCAGAGTAAGAGTTAAGACCTTAACCATTAGGCCAGAGTACGAGTCTAAGACCTTAGCTATTAGGCCAGAGTAAGAGTTAAGACCTTAACCAGTAGGCCAGAGTAAGAGTCAAAACCTTAACCAGTAGGTCAAAGTACGAGTCTAAGACATTAGCTATTAGGTCAGAGTAAGTGTTAAGACCTTAACCAGTAGGCCAGAGTAAAAGTTAATACCTTAACCATTAGGCCAGAGTACGAGTCTAAGACCTTAGCTATGGGGCCAGAGTAGGAGTCTTAGCTATTAGGCCAGAGTAAGAGTTAAGACCTTAACCATTAGGCCAGAGTATGAGTCTAAGACCTTAGCTATTAGGCCAGAGTAAGAGTTAAGACCTTAATCATTAGGCCAGAGTATGAGTCTAAGACCTTAGCTATGAGTTCAGAGTAAGAGTTAAGACCTTAGCTATTAGGCCAGAGTAAGAGTTAAGACCTTAACCATTAGGCCAGAGTACGAGTCTAAGCCTTAGCTATTTGGCCAGAGTAAGAGTTAAGACCTCAACCATTAGGCCAGAGTACGAATCTAAAACCTTAGCTATTAGGCCAGAGTAAGAGTTAAGACCTTAACCATTAGGCCAGTGTACGAGTCTAAGACCTTAGCTATGAGGCCAGAGTAAGAGTTAAGACCTTAGCTATTAGGCCAGAGTAAGAGTTAAGACCTTAACCATTAGGCCAGAGTACGAGTCTAAGCCTTAGATATTAGGTCAGAGTAAGAGTTAAGACCTTAACCAGTAGGCCAGAGTAAGAGTTAAGACCTTAACCATTAGGCCAGAGTACGAGTCTAAGATCTTAGCTTTTAGGCCATAGTACGAGTCTAAGACCTTAGCTATTAGGCCAGAGTAAGAGTTAATACCTTAACCAGTAGGCCAGAGTATGAGTCTATGACCTTAGCTATTAGGCCATAGTACGAGTCTAAGACCTTAGCTATTAGGCCAGAGTAAGAGTTAAGACCTTAACCAGTAGGTCAGAGTAAGAGTTAAGACCTTAACCTGTAGGCCATAGTACGAGTCTAAGACCTTAGCTATTAGGCCAGAGTAAGAGTTAAGACCTTAACCAGTAGGCCAGAGTAAGTGTTAAGACCTTAACCATTAGGCCAGAGTATGAGTCTAAGACCTAAGCTATTAGGCCAGAGAAACAGTTAAGACCTTAGCTATTAGGCCAGAGTAAGAGTTAAGACCTTAACCAGTAGGCCAGAGTAAGAGTTAAGACCTTAACCAGTAGGCCAGAGTACGAGTCTAAGACCTTAACCAGTAGGCCAGAGTATGAGTTAAGACCTTAACCAGTAGGCCAGAGTAAGAGTTAAGACCTTAACCTGTAGGCCAGAGTAAGAGTTAAGACCTTAGCTATTAGGCCAGACTAAGAGTTAAGACCTTAACCATTAGGCCGGAGTACGAGTCTAAGACCTTAGCTATTAGGCCAAAGTACGAGTCTAAGACCTTAGCTATTAGGCCAGAGTACGAGTTAAGACATTAACCTGTAGGCCAGAGTAAGAGTTAAGACCTTAGCTATTAGGCCAGAGTACGAGTCTAAGAACTTAGCTATTAGGCCAGAGTAAGAGTTAAGACCTTAACCAGTAGGCCAGAGTAAGAGTTAAGACCTTAGCTATTAGGCCAGATTAAGAGTTAAGACCTTAGCTATTAGGCCAGAGTAAGAGTTAAGACCTTAACCATTAGGCCAGAGTACAAGTCTGAGACCTTAGCTATTTGGCCAGAGGAAGAGTTAAGACCTTAACCAGTAGGCCATAATGCGAGTCTAAGACCTTCGCTATTAGGCCAGAGTAAGAGTTAAGACCTTAACCAGTAGGCCAGAGTCAGAGTTAGGACCTTAACCAGTAGGCCAGAGTACGAGTCTAAGACCTTAGCTATTAGGCCAGAGTAAGAGTTAAGACCTTAACCTGTAGGCCAGGGTACGAGTCTAAGCCTTAGCTATTAGGCCAGAGTAAGAGTTAAGACCTTAACCATTAGGCCAGAGTACGAGTCTAAGACCTTAGCTATTAGGCCAGAGTAAGAGTTAAGACCTTAACCATTAGGCCAGAGTACGAGTCTAAGACCTTAGCTATGAGGCCAGAGTAAGAGTTAAGACCTTAGCTATTAGGCCAGAGTAAGAGTTAAGACCTTAACCATTAAGCCAGAGTACGAGTCTAAGCCTTAGCTATTTGGCCAGAGTAAGAGTTAAGACCTCAACCATTAGGCCAGAGTACGAATCTAAGACCTTAGCTATTAGGCCAGAGTAGGAGTTAAGACCTTAACCAGTAGGCCAGAGTAAGAGTTAAGACCTTAACCATTAGACTAGAGTACGAGTCTAAGACCTTAGCTATTAGGCCAGAGTAAGAGTTAAGACCTTAACCATTAGGCCAGAGATCGAGTCTAAGACCTTAACCAGTAGGCCAGAGTAAGAGTTAAGACCTTAATCATTTGGCCAGAGTACGAGTCTAAGACCTTAGCTATTAGGCCAGAGTAAGAGTTAAGACCTTAACCAGTAGGCCAGTGTAAGAGTTAAGACTTTAACCAGTAGGCCAGAGTACGAGTCTAAGACGTTAGCTATTAGGCCAGAGTAAGAGTTAAGACCTTAGCTATTAGGCCAGAGAAAGAGTTAAAACCTTAACCATTAGGCCAGAGAACGAGTCTAAGACCTTAGCTATTAGGCCAGAGTAAGAGTTAAGACCTTAGCTATTATGCCAGAGTAAGAGTTAAGACCTTAACCAGTAGGCCAGAGTAAGATTTAAGACCTTAACCAGTAGGCCAGAGTAAGAGTTAAGACCTTAACCATTAGGCCAGAGTAAGAGTCTAAGACCTTAGCTATTAGGCCAGAGTAAGAGTTAAGACATTAGCTATTAGGTCAGAGTAAGAGTTAAGACCTTAACCAGTAGGCCAGAGTAAGAGTTAAGACCTTAACCAGTAGGCCAGAGTAAGAGTTAAGACCTTAGCTATTAGGCCAGAGTAAGAGTTAAGACCTTAACCATTAGGCCATAGTACGAGTCTAAGACCTTAGCTATTAGGCCAGAGTAAGAGTTAAGACCTTAGCTATTAGGCCAGAGTAAGAGTTGAGATCTTAGCTATTAGCCCAGAGTAAGAGTTAAGACCTTAACCATTAGGTCAGAATACGAGTCTAAGACCTTAGCTATTAGGCCAGAGTAAGAGTTAAGACCTTAACCAGTAGGCCAGAGTAAGTGTTAAGGTGTTAAGACCTTAACCATTAGGCCAGAGTATGAGTCTAAGACCTAAGCTATTAGGCCAGAGTAACAGTTAAGACCTTAGCTATTAGGCCAGAGTAAGAGTTAAGACCTTAACCAGTAGGCCAGAGTAAGAGTTAAGACCTTAACCAGTAGGCCAGAGTACGAGTCTAAGACCTTAACCAGTAGGCCAGAGTATGAGTTAAGACCTTAACCAGTAGGCCAGAGTAAGAGTTAAGACCTTAACCTGTAGGCCAGAGTAAGAGTTAAGACCGTAGCTATTAGGCCAGACTAAGAGTTAAGACCTTAACCATTAGGCCAGAGTACGAGTCTAAGACCTTAGCTATTAGGCCAAAGTACAAGTCTAAGACCTTAGCTATTAGGCCAGAGTACGAGTTAAGACATTAACCTGTAGGCCAGAGTAAGAGTTAAGACCTTAGCTATTAGGCCAGAGTACGAGTCTAAAAACTTAGCTATTAGGCCAGAGTAAGAGTTAAGACCTTAACCAGTAGGCCAGAGTAAGAGTTAAGACCTTAGCTATTAGGCCAGATTAAGAGTTAAGACCTTAGCTATTAGGCCAGAGTAAGAGTTAAGACCTTAACCATTAGGCCAGAGTACAAGTCTAAAACCTTAGCTATTTGGCCAGAGGAAGAGTTAAGACCTTAACCAGTAGGCCATAATGCGAGTCTAAGACCTTCGCTATTAGGCCAGAGTAAGAGTTAAGACCTTAACCAGTAGGCCAGAGTCAGAGTTAGGACCTTAACCAGTAGGCCAGAGTACGAGTCTAAGACCTTAGCTATTAGGCCAGAGTAAGAGTTAAGACCTTAACCTGTAGGCCAGAGTAAGAGTCTAAGCCTTAGCTATTAGGCCAGAGTAAGAGTTAAGACCTTAACCATTAGGCCAGAGTACGAGTCTAAGACCTTAGCTATTAGGCCAGAGTAAGAGTTAAGACCTTAACCAGTAGGCCAGAGTAAGAGTCAAGACCTTAACCAGTAGGTCAAAGTACGAGTCTAAGACATTAGCTATTAGGTCAGAGTAAGTGTTAAGACCTTAACCAGTAGGCCAGAGTAAAAGTTAATACCTTAACCATTAGGCCAGAGTACGAGTCTAAGACCTTAGCTATGGGGCCAGAGTAGGAGTCTTAGCTATTAGGCCAGAGTAAGAGTTAAGACCTTAACCATTAGGCCAGAGTATGAGTCTAAGACCTTAGCTATTAGGCCAGAGTAAGAGTTAAGACCTTAATCATTAGGCCAGAGTATGAGTCTAAGACCTTAGCTATGAGTTCAGAGTAAGAGTTAAGACCTTAGCTATTAGGCCAGAGTAAGAGTTAAGACCTTAACCATTAGGCCAGAGTACGAGTCTAAGCCTTAGCTATTTGGCCAGAGTAAGAGTTAAGACCTCAACCATTAGGCCAGAGTACGAATCTAAAACCTTAGCTATTAGGCCAGAGTAAGAGTTAAGACCTTAACCATTAGGCCAGTGTACGAGTCTAAGACCTTAGCTATGAGGCCAGAGTAAGAGTTAAGACCTTAGCTATTAGGCCAGAGTAAGAGTTAAGACCTTAACCATTAGGCCAGAGTACGAGTCTAAGCCTTAGATATTAGGTCAGAGTAAGAGTTAAGACCTTAACCAGTAGGCCAGAGTAAGAGTTAAGACCTTAACCATTAGGCCAGAGTACGAGTCTAAGATCTTAGCTTTTAGGCCATAGTACGAGTCTAAGACCTTAGCTATTAGGCCAGAGTAAGAGTTAATACCTTAACCAGTAGGCCAGAGTATGAGTCTATGACCTTAGCTATTAGGCCATAGTACGAGTCTAAGACCTTAGCTATTAGGCCAGAGTAAGAGTTAAGACCTTAACCAGTAGGTCAGAGTAAGAGTTAAGACCTTAACCTGTAGGCCATAGTACGAGTCTAAGACCTTAGCTATTAGGCCAGAGTAAGAGTTAAGACCTTAACCAGTAGGCCAGAGTAAGTGTTAAGACCTTAACCATTAGGCCAGAGTATGAGTCTAAGACCTAAGCTATTAGGCCAGAGAAACAGTTAAGACCTTAGCTATTAGGCCAGAGTAAGAGTTAAGACCTTAACCAGTAGGCCAGAGTAAGAGTTAAGACCTTAACCAGTAGGCCAGAGTACGAGTCTAAGACCTTAACCAGTAGGCCAGAGTATGAGTTAAGACCTTAACCATTAGGCCAGAGTAAGAGTTAAGACCTTAACCTGTAGGCCAGAGTAAGAGTTAAGACCTTAGCTATTAGGCCAGACTAAGAGTTAAGACCTTAACCATTAGGCCGGAGTACGAGTCTAAGACCTTAGCTATTAGGCCAAAGTACGAGTCTAAGACCTTAGCTATTAGGCCAGAGTACGAGTTAAGACATTAACCTGTAGGCCAGAGTAAGAGTTAAGACCTTAGCTATTAGGCCAGAGTACGAGTCTAAGAACTTAGCTATTAGGCCAGAGTAAGAGTTAAGACCTTAACCAGTAGGCCAGAGTAAGAGTTAAGACCTTAGCTATTAGGCCAGATTAAGAGTTAAGACCTTAGCTATTAGGCCAGAGTAAGAGTTAAGACCTTAACCATTAGGCCAGAGTACAAGTCTGAGACCTTAGCTATTTGGCCAGAGGAAGAGTTAAGACCTTAACCAGTAGGCCATAATGCGAGTCTAAGACCTTCGCTATTAGGCCAGAGTAAGAGTTAAGACCTTAACCAGTAGGCCAGAGTCAGAGTTAGGACCTTAACCAGTAGGCCAGAGTACGAGTCTAAGACCTTAGCTATTAGGCCAGAGTAAGAGTTAAGACCTTAACCTGTAGGCCAGGGTACGAGTCTAAGC
This sequence comes from Triturus cristatus, assembly GCF_964204655.1. Classification (NCBI taxonomy): domain Eukaryota; kingdom Metazoa; phylum Chordata; class Amphibia; order Caudata; family Salamandridae; genus Triturus; species Triturus cristatus. Next base: position 1,307,509,341 of record NC_140590.1, read on the forward strand.
CTTAGCTATTAGGCCAGAGTAAGAGTTAAGACCTTAACCATTAGGCCAGAGTACGAGTCTAAGACCTTAGCTATTAGGCCAGAGTAAGAGTTAAGACCTTAACCATTAGGCCAGAGTACGAGTCTAAGACCTTAGCTATGAGGCCAGAGTAAGAGTTAAGACCTTAGCTATTAGGCCAGAGTAAGAGTTAAGACCTTAACCATTAAGCCAGAGTACGAGTCTAAGCCTTAGCTATTTGGCCAGAGTAAGAGTTAAGACCTCAACCATTAGGCCAGAGTACGAATCTAAGACCTTAGCTATTAGGCCAGAGTAGGAGTTAAGACCTTAACCAGTAGGCCAGAGTAAGAGTTAAGACCTTAACCATTAGACTAGAGTACGAGTCTAAGACCTTAGCTATTAGGCCAGAGTAAGAGTTAAGACCTTAACCATTAGGCCAGAGATCGAGTCTAAGACCTTAACCAGTAGGCCAGAGTAAGAGTTAAGACCTTAACCATTTGGCCAGAGTACGAGTCTAAGACCTTAGCTATTAGGCCAGAGTAAGAGTTAAGACCTTAACCAGTAGGCCAGAGAAAGAGTTAAAACCTTAACCATTAGGCTAGAGAACGAGTCTAAGACCTTAGCTATTAGGCCAGAGTAAGAGTTAAGACCTTAGCTATTAGGCCAGAGGAAGAGTAAAGACCTTAACCAGTAGGCCATAGTGCGAGTCTAAGACCTTAGCTATTAGGCCAGAGTAAGAGTTAAGACCTTAACCAGTAGGCCAGAGTAAGAGTTAGGACCTTAACCAGTAGGCCAGAGTACGAGTCTAAGACCTTAGCTATTAGGCCAGAGTAAGAGTTAAGACCTTAACCTGTAGGCCAGAGTACGAGTCTAAGACCTTAGGTATTAGGCTAGAGTAAGAGTTACGACCTTAACCAGTAGGCCAGAGTACGAGTCTAAGACCTTACCTATTAGGCCAGAGTAAGAGTTAAGACCTTAACCTGTAGGCCAGAGTACGAGTCTAAGACCTTAGCTATTGGGCAGAGTAAGAGTCTTAGCTATTAGGCCAGAGTAAGAGTTAAGACCTTAGCTATTAGGCCAGAGTAAGAGTTAAGACCGTAACCATTAGGCCAGAGTACGAGTCAAAGCCTTAGCTATTAGGCCAGAGTAAGAGTTAAGACCTTAACCTGTAGGCCAGAGTATGAGTCTAAGACCTTAGCTATTAGGCCAGAGTAAGAGTTAAGACCTTAGCTATTAGGCCAGAGTAAGAGTTAAGACCTTAGATATTACGCCAGAGTAAGAGTTAAGACCTTAACCATTAGGCCAGAGTATGGGTCTAAGACCTTAGCTATTAGGCCAGAGGACGAGTTAAGACCTTAACCAGTAGGCCATAGTGTGAGTCTAAGACCTTAGATATTAGGTCAGAGTAAGAGTTAAGACCTTAACCAGTAGGCCAGAGTAAGAGTTAAGACCTTAGCTATTAGGCCAGAGTACGAGTCTAAGACCTTAGCTATTAGGCCAGAGTAAGAGTTAAGACCTTAACCAGTAGGCCAGAGTAAGAGTTAAGACCTTAGCTATTAGGCCAGATTAAGAGTTAAGACCTTAGCTATTAGGCCAGAGTAAGAGTTAAGACCTTAACCATTAGGCCAGAATACAAGTCTAAGACCTTAGCTATTAGGCCAGAGGAAGAGTTAAGACCTTAACCAGTAGGCCATAATGCGAGTCTAAGACCTTAGCTATTAGGCCAGAGTAAGAGTTAAGACCTTAATCAGTAGGCCAAAGTCAGAGTTAGGACCTTAACCAGTAGGCCAGAGTCCGAGTCTAAGACCTTAGCTATTAGGCCAGAGTAAGAGTTAAGACCTTAACCTGTAGGCCAGAGTACGAGTCTAAGACCTTAGCTATTAGGCCAGAGTAAGAGTTAAGACCTTAACCAGTAGGCCAGAGTAGGAGTTAAGACCTTAACCAGTAGGCCAGAGTACGAGTCTAAGACCTTAGCTATTAGGCCAGAGTAAGAGTTAAGACCTTAACCAGTAGGCCAGAGTAAGAGTCAAGACCTTAACCAGTAGGTCAGAGTACGTGTCTAAGACATTAGCTATTAGGCCAGAGTAAGTGTTAAGACCTTAACCAGTAGGCCAGAGTAAAAGTTAATACCTTAACCATTAGGCCAGAGTACGAGTCTAAGACCTTAGCTATGGGGCCAGAGTAGGAGTCTTAGCTATTAGGCCAGAGTAAGAGTTAAGACCTTAACCATTAGGCCAGAGTACAAGTCTAAGACCTTAGCTATGAGGCCAGAGTAAGTGTTAAGAACTTAACCAGTAGGCCAGAGTAAGAGTTAATACCTTAACCATTAGGCCAGAGTACGGGTCTAAGACCTTAGCTATTGGGCCAGAGTAAGAGTTAAGACCTTAACCATTAGGCTAGAGTATGAGTCTAAGCCTTAGCTATTTGGCCAGAGAAAGAGTTAAGACCTTAACCATTAGGCCAGAGTATGAGTCTAAGACCTTAGCTATTAGGCCAGAGTAAGAGTTAAGACCTTAACCATTAGGCCAGAGTACGAGTCTAAGACCTTAGCTATGAGGCCAGAGTAAGAGTTAAGACCTTAGCTATTAGGCCAGAGTAAGAGTTAAGACCTTAACCATTAGGCCAGAGTACGAGTCTAAGCCTTAGCTATTTGGCCAGAGTAAGAGTTAAGACCTCAACCATTAGGCCAGAGTACGAATCTAAGACCTTAGCTATTAGGCCAGAGTAAGAGTTAAGACCTTAACCATTAGGCCAGAGTACGAGTCTAAGACCTTAGCTATGAGGCCAGAGTAAGAGTTAAGACCTTAGCTATTAGGCCAGAGTAAGAGTTAAGACCTTAACCATTAGGCCAGAGTACGAGTCTAAGCCTTAGATATTAGGTCAGAGTAAGAGTTAAGACCTTAACCAGTAGGCCAGAGTAAGAGTTAAGACCTTAACCATTAGGCCAGAGTACGAGTCTAAGATCTTAGCTTTTCGGCCATAGTACGAGTCTAAGACCTTAGCTATTAGGCCAGAGTAAGAGTTAAGACCTTAACCAGTAGGCCAGAGTAAGAGTTAAGACCTTAACCTGTAGGCCATAGTACGAGTCTAAGACCTTAGCTATTAGGCCAGAGTAAGAGTTAAGACCTTAACCAGTAGGCCAGAGTAAGAGTTAAGACCTTAACCAGTAGGCCAGAGTAAGAGTCAAGACCTTAACCAGTAGGTCAAAGTACGAGTCTAAAACATTAGCTATTAGGTCAGAGTAAGTGTTAAGACCTTAACCAGTAGGCCAGAGTAAAAGTTAATACCTTAACCATTAGGCCAGAGTACGAGTCTAAGACCTTAGCTATGGGGCCAGAGTAGGAGTCTTAGCTATTAGGCCAGAGTAAGAGTTAAGACCTTAACCATTAGGCCAGAGTATGAGTCTAAGACCTTAGCTATTAGGCCAGAGTAAGAGTTAAGACCTTAATCATTAGGCCAGAGTATGAGTCTAAGACCTTAGCTATGAGTTCAGAGTAAGAGTTAAGACCTTAGCTATTAGGCCAGAGTAAGAGTTAAGACCTTAACCATTAGGCCAGAGTACGAGTCTAAGCCTTAGCTATTTGGCCAGAGTAAGAGTTAAGACCTCAACCATTAGGCCAGAGTACGAATCTAAAACCTTAGCTATTAGGCCAGAGTAAGAGTTAAGACCTTAACCATTAGGCCAGTGTACGAGTCTAAGACCTTAGCTATGAGGCCAGAGTAAGAGTTAAGACCTTAGCTATTAGGCCAGAGTAAGAGTTAAGACCTTAACCATTAGGCCAGAGTACGAGTCTAAGCCTTAGATATTAGGTCAGAGTAAGAGTTAAGACCTTAACCAGTAGGCCAGAGTAAGAGTTAAGACCTTAACCATTAGGCCAGAGTACGAGTCTAAGATCTTAGCTTTTAGGCCATAGTACGAGTCTAAGACCTTAGCTATTAGGCCAGAGTAAGAGTTAATACCTTAACCAGTAGGCCAGAGTATGAGTCTATGACCTTAGCTATTAGGCCATAGTACGAGTCTAAGACCTTAGCTATTAGGCCAGAGTAAGAGTTAAGACCTTAACCAGTAGGTCAGAGTAAGAGTTAAGACCTTAACCTGTAGGCCATAGTACGAGTCTAAGACCTTAGCTATTAGGCCAGAGTAAGAGTTAAGACCTTAACCAGTAGGCCAGAGTAAGTGTTAAGACCTTAACCATTAGGCCAGAGTATGAGTCTAAGACCTAAGCTATTAGGCCAGAGAAACAGTTAAGACCTTAGCTATTAGGCCAGAGTAAGAGTTAAGACCTTAACCAGTAGGCCAGAGTAAGAGTTAAGACCTTAACCAGTAGGCCAGAGTACGAGTCTAAGACCTTAACCAGTAGGCCAGAGTATGAGTTAAGACCTTAACCAGTAGGCCAGAGTAAGAGTTAAGACCTTAACCTGTAGGCCAGAGTAAGAGTTAAGACCTTAGCTATTAGGCCAGACTAAGAGTTAAGACCTTAACCATTAGGCCGGAGTACGAGTCTAAGACCTTAGCTATTAGGCCAAAGTACGAGTCTAAGACCTTAGCTATTAGGCCAGAGTACGAGTTAAGACATTAACCTGTAGGCCAGAGTAAGAGTTAAGACCTTAGCTATTAGGCCAGAGTACGAGTCTAAGAACTTAGCTATTAGGCCAGAGTAAGAGTTAAGACCTTAACCAGTAGGCCAGAGTAAGAGTTAAGACCTTAGCTATTAGGCCAGATTAAGAGTTAAGACCTTAGCTATTAGGCCAGAGTAAGAGTTAAGACCTTAACCATTAGGCCAGAGTACAAGTCTGAGACCTTAGCTATTTGGCCAGAGGAAGAGTTAAGACCTTAACCAGTAGGCCATAATGCGAGTCTAAGACCTTCGCTATTAGGCCAGAGTAAGAGTTAAGACCTTAACCAGTAGGCCAGAGTCAGAGTTAGGACCTTAACCAGTAGGCCAGAGTACGAGTCTAAGACCTTAGCTATTAGGCCAGAGTAAGAGTTAAGACCTTAACCTGTAGGCCAGGGTACGAGTCTAAGCCTTAGCTATTAGGCCAGAGTAAGAGTTAAGACCTTAACCATTAGGCCAGAGTACGAGTCTAAGACCTTAGCTATTAGGCCAGAGTAAGAGTTAAGACCTTAACCATTAGGCCAGAGTACGAGTCTAAGACCTTAGCTATGAGGCCAGAGTAAGAGTTAAGACCTTAGCTATTAGGCCAGAGTAAGAGTTAAGACCTTAACCATTAAGCCAGAGTACGAGTCTAAGCCTTAGCTATTTGGCCAGAGTAAGAGTTAAGACCTCAACCATTAGGCCAGAGTACGAATCTAAGACCTTAGCTATTAGGCCAGAGTAGGAGTTAAGACCTTAACCAGTAGGCCAGAGTAAGAGTTAAGACCTTAACCATTAGACTAGAGTACGAGTCTAAGACCTTAGCTATTAGGCCAGAGTAAGAGTTAAGACCTTAACCATTAGGCCAGAGATCGAGTCTAAGACCTTAACCAGTAGGCCAGAGTAAGAGTTAAGACCTTAATCATTTGGCCAGAGTACGAGTCTAAGACCTTAGCTATTAGGCCAGAGTAAGAGTTAAGACCTTAACCAGTAGGCCAGTGTAAGAGTTAAGACTTTAACCAGTAGGCCAGAGTACGAGTCTAAGACGTTAGCTATTAGGCCAGAGTAAGAGTTAAGACCTTAGCTATTAGGCCAGAGAAAGAGTTAAAACCTTAACCATTAGGCCAGAGAACGAGTCTAAGACCTTAGCTATTAGGCCAGAGTAAGAGTTAAGACCTTAGCTATTATGCCAGAGTAAGAGTTAAGACCTTAACCAGTAGGCCAGAGTAAGATTTAAGACCTTAACCAGTAGGCCAGAGTAAGAGTTAAGACCTTAACCATTAGGCCAGAGTAAGAGTCTAAGACCTTAGCTATTAGGCCAGAGTAAGAGTTAAGACATTAGCTATTAGGTCAGAGTAAGAGTTAAGACCTTAACCAGTAGGCCAGAGTAAGAGTTAAGACCTTAACCAGTAGGCCAGAGTAAGAGTTAAGACCTTAGCTATTAGGCCAGAGTAAGAGTTAAGACCTTAACCATTAGGCCATAGTACGAGTCTAAGACCTTAGCTATTAGGCCAGAGTAAGAGTTAAGACCTTAGCTATTAGGCCAGAGTAAGAGTTGAGATCTTAGCTATTAGCCCAGAGTAAGAGTTAAGACCTTAACCATTAGGTCAGAATACGAGTCTAAGACCTTAGCTATTAGGCCAGAGTAAGAGTTAAGACCTTAACCAGTAGGCCAGAGTAAGTGTTAAGGTGTTAAGACCTTAACCATTAGGCCAGAGTATGAGTCTAAGACCTAAGCTATTAGGCCAGAGTAACAGTTAAGACCTTAGCTATTAGGCCAGAGTAAGAGTTAAGACCTTAACCAGTAGGCCAGAGTAAGAGTTAAGACCTTAACCAGTAGGCCAGAGTACGAGTCTAAGACCTTAACCAGTAGGCCAGAGTATGAGTTAAGACCTTAACCAGTAGGCCAGAGTAAGAGTTAAGACCTTAACCTGTAGGCCAGAGTAAGAGTTAAGACCGTAGCTATTAGGCCAGACTAAGAGTTAAGACCTTAACCATTAGGCCAGAGTACGAGTCTAAGACCTTAGCTATTAGGCCAAAGTACAAGTCTAAGACCTTAGCTATTAGGCCAGAGTACGAGTTAAGACATTAACCTGTAGGCCAGAGTAAGAGTTAAGACCTTAGCTATTAGGCCAGAGTACGAGTCTAAAAACTTAGCTATTAGGCCAGAGTAAGAGTTAAGACCTTAACCAGTAGGCCAGAGTAAGAGTTAAGACCTTAGCTATTAGGCCAGATTAAGAGTTAAGACCTTAGCTATTAGGCCAGAGTAAGAGTTAAGACCTTAACCATTAGGCCAGAGTACAAGTCTAAAACCTTAGCTATTTGGCCAGAGGAAGAGTTAAGACCTTAACCAGTAGGCCATAATGCGAGTCTAAGACCTTCGCTATTAGGCCAGAGTAAGAGTTAAGACCTTAACCAGTAGGCCAGAGTCAGAGTTAGGACCTTAACCAGTAGGCCAGAGTACGAGTCTAAGACCTTAGCTATTAGGCCAGAGTAAGAGTTAAGACCTTAACCTGTAGGCCAGAGTAAGAGTCTAAGCCTTAGCTATTAGGCCAGAGTAAGAGTTAAGACCTTAACCATTAGGCCAGAGTACGAGTCTAAGACCTTAGCTATTAGGCCAGAGTAAGAGTTAAGACCTTAACCAGTAGGCCAGAGTAAGAGTCAAGACCTTAACCAGTAGGTCAAAGTACGAGTCTAAGACATTAGCTATTAGGTCAGAGTAAGTGTTAAGACCTTAACCAGTAGGCCAGAGTAAAAGTTAATACCTTAACCATTAGGCCAGAGTACGAGTCTAAGACCTTAGCTATGGGGCCAGAGTAGGAGTCTTAGCTATTAGGCCAGAGTAAGAGTTAAGACCTTAACCATTAGGCCAGAGTATGAGTCTAAGACCTTAGCTATTAGGCCAGAGTAAGAGTTAAGACCTTAATCATTAGGCCAGAGTATGAGTCTAAGACCTTAGCTATGAGTTCAGAGTAAGAGTTAAGACCTTAGCTATTAGGCCAGAGTAAGAGTTAAGACCTTAACCATTAGGCCAGAGTACGAGTCTAAGCCTTAGCTATTTGGCCAGAGTAAGAGTTAAGACCTCAACCATTAGGCCAGAGTACGAATCTAAAACCTTAGCTATTAGGCCAGAGTAAGAGTTAAGACCTTAACCATTAGGCCAGTGTACGAGTCTAAGACCTTAGCTATGAGGCCAGAGTAAGAGTTAAGACCTTAGCTATTAGGCCAGAGTAAGAGTTAAGACCTTAACCATTAGGCCAGAGTACGAGTCTAAGCCTTAGATATTAGGTCAGAGTAAGAGTTAAGACCTTAACCAGTAGGCCAGAGTAAGAGTTAAGACCTTAACCATTAGGTCAGAGTACGAGTCTAAGATCTTAGCTTTTAGGCCATAGTACGAGTCTAAGACCTTAGCTATTAGGCCAGAGTAAGAGTTAATACCTTAACCAGTAGGCCAGAGTATGAGTCTATGACCTTAGCTATTAGGCCATAGTACGAGTCTAAGACCTTAGCTATTAGGCCAGAGTAAGAGTTAAGACCTTAACCAGTAGGTCAGAGTAAGAGTTAAGACCTTAACCTGTAGGCCATAGTACGAGTCTAAGACCTTAGCTATTAGGCCAGAGTAAGAGTTAAGACCTTAACCAGTAGGCCAGAGTAAGTGTTAAGACCTTAACCATTAGGCCAGAGTATGAGTCTAAGACCTAAGCTATTAGGCCAGAGAAACAGTTAAGACCTTAGCTATTAGGCCAGAGTAAGAGTTAAGACCTTAACCAGTAGGCCAGAGTAAGAGTTAAGACCTTAACCAGTAGGCCAGAGTACGAGTCTAAGACCTTAACCAGTAGGCCAGAGTATGAGTTAAGACCTTAACCAGTAGGCCAGAGTAAGAGTTAAGACCTTAACCTGTAGGCCAGAGTAAGAGTTAAGACCTTAGCTATTAGGCCAGACTAAGAGTTAAGACCTTAACCATTAGGCCAGAGTACGAGTCTAAGACCTTAGCTATTAGGCCAAAGTACGAGTCTAAGACCTTAGCTATTAGGCCAGAGTACGAGTTAAGACATTAACCTGTAGGCCAGAGTAAGAGTTAAGACCTTAGCTATTAGGCCAGAGTACGAGTCTAAGAACTTAGCTATTAGGCCAGAGTAAGAGTTAAGACCTTAACCAGTAGGCCAGAGTAAGAGTTAAGACCTTAGCTATTAGGCCAGATTAAGAGTTAAGACCTTAGCTATTAGGCCAGAGTAAGAGTTAAGACCTTAACCATTAGGCCAGAGTACAAGTCTGAGACCTTAGCTATTTGGCCAGAGGAAGAGTTAAGACCTTAACCAGTAGGCCATAATGCGAGTCTAAGACCTTCGCTATTAGGCCAGAGTAAGAGTTAAGACCTTAACCAGTAGGCCAGAGTCAGAGTTAGGACCTTAACCAGTAGGCCAGAGTACGAGTCTAAGACCTTAGCTATTAGGCCAGAGTAAGAGTTAAGACCTTAACCTGTAGGCCAGGGTACGAGTCTAAGCCTTAGCTATTAGGCCAGAGTAAGAGTTAAGACCTTAACCATTAGGCCAGAGTACGAGTCTAAGACCTTAGCTATTAGGCCAGAGTAAGAGTTAAGACCTTAACCATTAGGCCAGAGTACGAGTCTAAGACCTTAGCTATGAGGCCAGAGTAAGAGTTAAGACCTTAGCTATTAGGCCAGAGTAAGAGTTAAGACCTTAACCATTAAGCCAGAGTACGAGTCTAAGCCTTAGCTATTTGGCCAGAGTAAGAGTTAAGACCTCAACCATTAGGCCAGAGTACGAATCTAAGACCTTAGCTATTAGGCCAGAGTAGGAGTTAAGACCTTAACCAGTAGGCCAGAGTAAGAGTTAAGACCTTAACCATTAGACTAGAGTACGAGTCTAAGACCTTAGCTATTAGGCCAGAGTAAGAGTTAAGACCTTAACCATTAGGCCAGAGATCGAGTCTAAGACCTTAACCAGTAGGCCAGAGTAAGAGTTAAGACCTTAACCATTTGGCCAGAGTACGAGTCTAAGACCTTAGCTATTAGGCCAGAGTAAGAGTTAAGACCTTAACCAGTAGGCCAGAGAAAGAGTTAAAACCTTAACCATTAGGCTAGAGAACGAGTCTAAGACCTTAGCTATTAGGCCAGAGTAAGAGTTAAGACCTTAGCTATTAGGCCAGAGGAAGAGTAAAGACCTTAACCAGTAGGCCATAGTGCGAGTCTAAGACCTTAGCTATTAGGCCAGAGTAAGAGTTAAGACCTTAACCAGTAGGCCAGAGTAAGAGTTAGGACCTTAACCAGTAGGCCAGAGTACGAGTCTAAGACCTTAGCTATTAGGCCAGAGTAAGAGTTAAGACCTTAACCTGTAGGCCAGAGTACGAGTCTAAGACCTTAGGTATTAGGCTAGAGTAAGAGTTACGACCTTAACCAGTAGGCCAGAGTACGAGTCTAAGACCTTACCTATTAGGCCAGAGTAAGAGTTAAGACCTTAACCTGTAGGCCAGAGTACGAGTCTAAGACCTTAGCTATTGGGCAGAGTAAGAGTCTTAGCTATTAGGCCAGAGTAAGAGTTAAGACCTTAGCTATTAGGCCAGAGTAAGAGTTAAGACCGTAACCATTAGGCCAGAGTACGAGTCAAAGCCTTAGCTATTAGGCCAGAGTAAGAGTTAAGACCTTAACCTGTAGGCCAGAGTACGAGTCTAAGACCTTAGCTATTAGGCCAGAGTAAGAGTTAAGACCTTAGCTATTAGGCCAGAGTAAGAGTTAAGACCTTAGATATTACGCCAGAGTAAGAGTTAAGACCTTAACCATTAGGCCAGAGTATGAGTCTAAGACCTTAGCTATTAGGCCAGAGGACGAGTTAAGACCTTAACCAGTAGGCCATAGTGTGAGTCTAAGACCTTAGATATTAGGTCAGAGTAAGAGTTAAGACCTTAACCAGTAGGCCAGAGTAAGAGTTAAGACCTTAGCTATTAGGCCAGAGTACGAGTCTAAGACCTTAGCTATTAGGCCAGAGTAAGAGTTAAGACCTTAACCAGTAGGCCAGAGTAAGAGTTAAGACCTTAGCTATTAGGCCAGATTAAGAGTTAAGACCTTAGCTATTAGGCCAGAGTAAGAGTTAAGACCTTAACCATTAGGCCAGAATACAAGTCTAAGACCTTAGCTATTAGGCCAGAGGAAGAGTTAAGACCTTAACCAGTAGGCCATAATGCGAGTCTAAGACCTTAGCTATTAGGCCAGAGTAAGAGTTAAGACCTTAATCAGTAGGCCAAAGTCAGAGTTAGGACCTTAACCAGTAGGCCAGAGTCCGAGTCTAAGACCTTAGCTATTAGGCCAGAGTAAGAGTTAAGACCTTAACCTGTAGGCCAGAGTACGAGTCTAAGACCTTAGCTATTAGGCCAGAGTAAGAGTTAAGACCTTAACCAGTAGGCCAGAGTAGGAGTTAAGACCTTAACCAGTAGGCCAGAGTACGAGTCTAAGACCTTAGCTATTAGGCCAGAGTAAGAGTTAAGACCTTAACCAGTAGGCCAGAGTAAGAGTCAAGACCTTAACCAGTAGGTCAGAGTACGTGTCTAAGACATTAGCTATTAGGCCAGAGTAAGTGTTAAGACCTTAACCAGTAGGCCAGAGTAAAAGTTAATACCTTAACCATTAGGCCAGAGTACGAGTCTAAGACCTTAGCTATGGGGCCAGAGTAGGAGTCTTAGCTATTAGGCCAGAGTAAGAGTTAAGACCTTAACCATTAGGCCAGAGTACAAGTCTAAGACCTTAGCTATGAGGCCAGAGTAAGTGTTAAGAACTTAACCAGTAGGCCAGAGTAAGAGTTAATACCTTAACCATTAGGCCAGAGTACGGGTCTAAGACCTTAGCTATTGGGCCAGAGTAAGAGTTAAGACCTTAACCATTAGGCTAGAGTATGAGTCTAAGCCTTAGCTATTTGGCCAGAGAAAGAGTTAAGACCTTAACCATTAGGCCAGAGTATGAGTCTAAGACCTTAGCTATTAGGCCAGAGTAAGAGTTAAGACCTTAACCATTAGGCCAGAGTACGAGTCTAAGACCTTAGCTATGAGGCCAGAGTAAGAGTTAAGACCTTAGCTATTAGGCCAGAGTAAGAGTTAAGACCTTAACCATTAGGCCAGAGTACGAGTCTAAGCCTTAGCTATTTGGCCAGAGTAAGAGTTAAGACCTCAACCATTAGGCCAGAGTACGAATCTAAGACCTTAGCTATTAGGCCAGAGTAAGAGTTAAGACCTTAACCATTAGGCCAGAGTACGAGTCTAAGACCTTAGCTATGAGGCCAGAGTAAGAGTTAAGACCTTAGCTATTAGGCCAGAGTAAGAGTTAAGACCTTAACCATTAGGCCAGAGTACGAGTCTAAGCCTTAGATATTAGGTCAGAGTAAGAGTTAAGACCTTAACCAGTAGGCCAGAGTAAGAGTTAAGACCTTAACCATTAGGCCAGAGTACGAGTCTAAGATCTTAGCTTTTCGGCCATAGTACGAGTCTAAGACCTTAGCTATTAGGCCAGAGTAAGAGTTAAGACCTTAACCAGTAGGCCAGAGTAAGAGTTAAGACCTTAACCTGTAGGCCATAGTACGAGTCTAAGACCTTAGCTATTAGGCCAGAGTAAGAGTTAAGACCTTAACCAGTAGGCCAGAGTAAGAGTTAAGACCTTAACCAGTAGGCCAGAGTAAGAGTCAAGACCTTAACCAGTAGGTCAAAGTACGAGTCTAAAACATTAGCTATTAGGTCAGAGTAAGTGTTAAGACCTTAACCAGTAGGCCAGAGTAAAAGTTAATACCTTAACCATTAGGCCAGAGTACGAGTCTAAGACCTTAGCTATGGGGCCAGAGTAGGAGTCTTAGCTATTAGGCCAGAGTAAGAGTTAAGACCTTAACCATTAGGCCAGAGTATGAGTCTAAGACCTTAGCTATTAGGCCAGAGTAAGAGTTAAGACCTTAATCATTAGGCCAGAGTATGAGTCTAAGACCTTAGCTATGAGTTCAGAGTAAGAGTTAAGACCTTAGCTATTAGGCCAGAGTAAGAGTTAAGACCTTAACCATTAGGCCAGAGTACGAGTCTAAGCCTTAGCTATTTGGCCAGAGTAAGAGTTAAGACCTCAACCATTAGGCCAGAGTACGAATCTAAAACCTTAGCTATTAGGCCAGAGTAAGAGTTAAGACCTTAACCATTAGGCCAGTGTACGAGTCTAAGACCTTAGCTATGAGGCCAGAGTAAGAGTTAAGACCTTAGCTATTAGGCCAGAGTAAGAGTTAAGACCTTAACCATTAGGCCAGAGTACGAGTCTAAGCCTTAGATATTAGGTCAGAGTAAGAGTTAAGACCTTAACCAGTAGGCCAGAGTAAGAGTTAAGACCTTAACCATTAGGCCAGAGTACGAGTCTAAGATCTTAGCTTTTAGGCCATAGTACGAGTCTAAGACCTTAGCTATTAGGCCAGAGTAAGAGTTAATACCTTAACCAGTAGGCCAGAGTATGAGTCTATGACCTTAGCTATTAGGCCATAGTACGAGTCTAAGACCTTAGCTATTAGGCCAGAGTAAGAGTTAAGACCTTAACCAGTAGGTCAGAGTAAGAGTTAAGACCTTAACCTGTAGGCCATAGTACGAGTCTAAGACCTTAGCTATTAGGCCAGAGTAAGAGTTAAGACCTTAACCAGTAGGCCAGAGTAAGTGTTAAGACCTTAACCATTAGGCCAGAGTATGAGTCTAAGACCTAAGCTATTAGGCCAGAGAAACAGTTAAGACCTTAGCTATTAGGCCAGAGTAAGAGTTAAGACCTTAACCAGTAGGCCAGAGTAAGAGTTAAGACCTTAACCAGTAGGCCAGAGTACGAGTCTAAGACCTTAACCAGTAGGCCAGAGTATGAGTTAAGACCTTAACCAGTAGGCCAGAGTAAGAGTTAAGACCTTAACCTGTAGGCCAGAGTAAGAGTTAAGACCTTAGCTATTAGGCCAGACTAAGAGTTAAGACCTTAACCATTAGGCCGGAGTACGAGTCTAAGACCTTAGCTATTAGGCCAAAGTACGAGTCTAAGACCTTAGCTATTAGGCCAGAGTACGAGTTAAGACATTAACCTGTAGGCCAGAGTAAGAGTTAAGACCTTAGCTATTAGGCCAGAGTACGAGTCTAAGAACTTAGCTATTAGGCCAGAGTAAGAGTTAAGACCTTAACCAGTAGGCCAGAGTAAGAGTTAAGACCTTAGCTATTAGGCCAGATTAAGAGTTAAGACCTTAGCTATTAGGCCAGAGTAAGAGTTAAGACCTTAACCATTAGGCCAGAGTACAAGTCTGAGACCTTAGCTATTTGGCCAGAGGAAGAGTTAAGACCTTAACCAGTAGGCCATAATGCGAGTCTAAGACCTTCGCTATTAGGCCAGAGTAAGAGTTAAGACCTTAACCAGTAGGCCAGAGTCAGAGTTAGGACCTTAACCAGTAGGCCAGAGTACGAGTCTAAGACCTTAGCTATTAGGCCAGAGTAAGAGTTAAGACCTTAACCTGTAGGCCAGGGTACGAGTCTAAGCCTTAGCTATTAGGCCAGAGTAAGAGTTAAGACCTTAACCATTAGGCCAGAGTACGAGTCTAAGACCTTAGCTATTAGGCCAGAGTAAGAGTTAAGACCTTAACCATTAGGCCAGAGTACGAGTCTAAGACCTTAGCTATGAGGCCAGAGTAAGAGTTAAGACCTTAGCTATTAGGCCAGAGTAAGAGTTAAGACCTTAACCATTAAGCCAGAGTACGAGTCTAAGCCTTAGCTATTTGGCCAGAGTAAGAGTTAAGACCTCAACCATTAGGCCAGAGTACGAATCTAAGACCTTAGCTATTAGGCCAGAGTAGGAGTTAAGACCTTAACCAGTAGGCCAGAGTAAGAGTTAAGACCTTAACCATTAGACTAGAGTACGAGTCTAAGACCTTAGCTATTAGGCCAGAGTAAGAGTTAAGACCTTAACCATTAGGCCAGAGATCGAGTCTAAGACCTTAACCAGTAGGCCAGAGTAAGAGTTAAGACCTTAATCATTTGGCCAGAGTACGAGTCTAAGACCTTAGCTATTAGGCCAGAGTAAGAGTTAAGACCTTAACCAGTAGGCCAGTGTAAGAGTTAAGACTTTAACCAGTAGGCCAGAGTACGAGTCTAAGACGTTAGCTATTAGGCCAGAGTAAGAGTTAAGACCTTAGCTATTAGGCCAGAGAAAGAGTTAAAACCTTAACCATTAGGCCAGAGAACGAGTCTAAGACCTTAGCTATTAGGCCAGAGTAAGAGTTAAGACCTTAGCTATTATGCCAGAGTAAGAGTTAAGACCTTAACCAGTAGGCCAGAGTAAGATTTAAGACCTTAACCAGTAGGCCAGAGTAAGAGTTAAGACCTTAACCATTAGGCCAGAGTAAGAGTCTAAGACCTTAGCTATTAGGCCAGAGTAAGAGTTAAGACATTAGCTATTAGGTCAGAGTAAGAGTTAAGACCTTAACCAGTAGGCCAGAGTAAGAGTTAAGACCTTAACCAGTAGGCCAGAGTAAGAGTTAAGACCTTAGCTATTAGGCCAGAGTAAGAGTTAAGACCTTAACCATTAGGCCATAGTACGAGTCTAAGACCTTAGCTATTAGGCCAGAGTAAGAGTTAAGACCTTAGCTATTAGGCCAGAGTAAGAGTTGAGATCTTAGCTATTAGCCCAGAGTAAGAGTTAAGACCTTAACCATTAGGTCAGAATACGAGTCTAAGACCTTAGCTATTAGGCCAGAGTAAGAGTTAAGACCTTAACCAGTAGGCCAGAGTAAGTGTTAAGGTGTTAAGACCTTAACCATTAGGCCAGAGTATGAGTCTAAGACCTAAGCTATTAGGCCAGAGTAACAGTTAAGACCTTAGCTATTAGGCCAGAGTAAGAGTTAAGACCTTAACCAGTAGGCCAGAGTAAGAGTTAAGACCTTAACCAGTAGGCCAGAGTACGAGTCTAAGACCTTAACCAGTAGGCCAGAGTATGAGTTAAGACCTTAACCAGTAGGCCAGAGTAAGAGTTAAGACCTTAACCTGTAGGCCAGAGTAAGAGTTAAGACCGTAGCTATTAGGCCAGACTAAGAGTTAAGACCTTAACCATTAGGCCAGAGTACGAGTCTAAGACCTTAGCTATTAGGCCAAAGTACAAGTCTAAGACCTTAGCTATTAGGCCAGAGTACGAGTTAAGACATTAACCTGTAGGCCAGAGTAAGAGTTAAGACCTTAGCTATTAGGCCAGAGTACGAGTCTAAAAACTTAGCTATTAGGCCAGAGTAAGAGTTAAGACCTTAACCAGTAGGCCAGAGTAAGAGTTAAGACCTTAGCTATTAGGCCAGATTAAGAGTTAAGACCTTAGCTATTAGGCCAGAGTAAGAGTTAAGACCTTAACCATTAGGCCAGAGTACAAGTCTAAAACCTTAGCTATTTGGCCAGAGGAAGAGTTAAGACCTTAACCAGTAGGCCATAATGCGAGTCTAAGACCTTCGCTATTAGGCCAGAGTAAGAGTTAAGACCTTAACCAGTAGGCCAGAGTCAGAGTTAGGACCTTAACCAGTAGGCCAGAGTACGAGTCTAAGACCTTAGCTATTAGGCCAGAGTAAGAGTTAAGACCTTAACCTGTAGGCCAGAGTAAGAGTCTAAGCCTTAGCTATTAGGCCAGAGTAAGAGTTAAGACCTTAACCATTAGGCCAGAGTACGAGTCTAAGACCTTAGCTATTAGGCCAGAGTAAGAGTTAAGACCTTAACCAGTAGGCCAGAGTAAGAGTCAAGACCTTAACCAGTAGGTCAAAGTACGAGTCTAAGACATTAGCTATTAGGTCAGAGTAAGTGTTAAGACCTTAACCAGTAGGCCAGAGTAAAAGTTAATACCTTAACCATTAGGCCAGAGTACGAGTCTAAGACCTTAGCTATGGGGCCAGAGTAGGAGTCTTAGCTATTAGGCCAGAGTAAGAGTTAAGACCTTAACCATTAGGCCAGAGTATGAGTCTAAGACCTTAGCTATTAGGCCAGAGTAAGAGTTAAGACCTTAATCATTAGGCCAGAGTATGAGTCTAAGACCTTAGCTATGAGTTCAGAGTAAGAGTTAAGACCTTAGCTATTAGGCCAGAGTAAGAGTTAAGACCTTAACCATTAGGCCAGAGTACGAGTCTAAGCCTTAGCTATTTGGCCAGAGTAAGAGTTAAGACCTCAACCATTAGGCCAGAGTACGAATCTAAAACCTTAGCTATTAGGCCAGAGTAAGAGTTAAGACCTTAACCATTAGGCCAGTGTACGAGTCTAAGACCTTAGCTATGAGGCCAGAGTAAGAGTTAAGACCTTAGCTATTAGGCCAGAGTAAGAGTTAAGACCTTAACCATTAGGCCAGAGTACGAGTCTAAGCCTTAGATATTAGGTCAGAGTAAGAGTTAAGACCTTAACCAGTAGGCCAGAGTAAGAGTTAAGACCTTAACCATTAGGTCAGAGTACGAGTCTAAGATCTTAGCTTTTAGGCCATAGTACGAGTCTAAGACCTTAGCTATTAGGCCAGAGTAAGAGTTAATACCTTAACCAGTAGGCCAGAGTATGAGTCTATGACCTTAGCTATTAGGCCATAGTACGAGTCTAAGACCTTAGCTATTAGGCCAGAGTAAGAGTTAAGACCTTAACCAGTAGGTCAGAGTAAGAGTTAAGACCTTAACCTGTAGGCCATAGTACGAGTCTAAGACCTTAGCTATTAGGCCAGAGTAAGAGTTAAGACCTTAACCAGTAGGCCAGAGTAAGTGTTAAGACCTTAACCATTAGGCCAGAGTATGAGTCTAAGACCTAAGCTATTAGGCCAGAGAAACAGTTAAGACCTTAGCTATTAGGCCAGAGTAAGAGTTAAGACCTTAACCAGTAGGCCAGAGTAAGAGTTAAGACCTTAACCAGTAGGCCAGAGTACGAGTCTAAGACCTTAACCAGTAGGCCAGAGTATGAGTTAAGACCTTAACCAGTAGGCCAGAGTAAGAGTTAAGACCTTAACCTGTAGGCCAGAGTAAGAGTTAAGACCTTAGCTATTAGGCCAGACTAAGAGTTAAGACCTTAA
Source organism: Triturus cristatus (assembly GCF_964204655.1). Lineage (NCBI taxonomy): Eukaryota > Metazoa > Chordata > Amphibia > Caudata > Salamandridae > Triturus > Triturus cristatus. The sequence continues at coordinate 1,307,526,990 of NC_140590.1, forward strand.
CCATTAGGCCAGAGTACGAGTCTAAGACCTTAGCTATTAGGCCAAAGTACGAGTCTAAGACCTTAGCTATTAGGCCAGAGTACGAGTTAAGACATTAACCTGTAGGCCAGAGTAAGAGTTAAGACCTTAGCTATTAGGCCAGAGTACGAGTCTAAGAACTTAGCTATTAGGCCAGAGTAAGAGTTAAGACCTTAACCAGTAGGCCAGAGTAAGAGTTAAGACCTTAGCTATTAGGCCAGATTAAGAGTTAAGACCTTAGCTATTAGGCCAGAGTAAGAGTTAAGACCTTAACCATTAGGCCAGAGTACAAGTCTGAGACCTTAGCTATTTGGCCAGAGGAAGAGTTAAGACCTTAACCAGTAGGCCATAATGCGAGTCTAAGACCTTCGCTATTAGGCCAGAGTAAGAGTTAAGACCTTAACCAGTAGGCCAGAGTCAGAGTTAGGACCTTAACCAGTAGGCCAGAGTACGAGTCTAAGACCTTAGCTATTAGGCCAGAGTAAGAGTTAAGACCTTAACCTGTAGGCCAGGGTACGAGTCTAAGCCTTAGCTATTAGGCCAGAGTAAGAGTTAAGACCTTAACCATTAGGCCAGAGTACGAGTCTAAGACCTTAGCTATTAGGCCAGAGTAAGAGTTAAGACCTTAACCATTAGGCCAGAGTACGAGTCTAAGACCTTAGCTATGAGGCCAGAGTAAGAGTTAAGACCTTAGCTATTAGGCCAGAGTAAGAGTTAAGACCTTAACCATTAAGCCAGAGTACGAGTCTAAGCCTTAGCTATTTGGCCAGAGTAAGAGTTAAGACCTCAACCATTAGGCCAGAGTACGAATCTAAGACCTTAGCTATTAGGCCAGAGTAGGAGTTAAGACCTTAACCAGTAGGCCAGAGTAAGAGTTAAGACCTTAACCATTAGACTAGAGTACGAGTCTAAGACCTTAGCTATTAGGCCAGAGTAAGAGTTAAGACCTTAACCATTAGGCCAGAGATCGAGTCTAAGACCTTAACCAGTAGGCCAGAGTAAGAGTTAAGACCTTAACCATTTGGCCAGAGTACGAGTCTAAGACCTTAGCTATTAGGCCAGAGTAAGAGTTAAGACCTTAACCAGTAGGCCAGAGAAAGAGTTAAAACCTTAACCATTAGGCTAGAGAACGAGTCTAAGACCTTAGCTATTAGGCCAGAGTAAGAGTTAAGACCTTAGCTATTAGGCCAGAGGAAGAGTAAAGACCTTAACCAGTAGGCCATAGTGCGAGTCTAAGACCTTAGCTATTAGGCCAGAGTAAGAGTTAAGACCTTAACCAGTAGGCCAGAGTAAGAGTTAGGACCTTAACCAGTAGGCCAGAGTACGAGTCTAAGACCTTAGCTATTAGGCCAGAGTAAGAGTTAAGACCTTAACCTGTAGGCCAGAGTACGAGTCTAAGACCTTAGGTATTAGGCTAGAGTAAGAGTTACGACCTTAACCAGTAGGCCAGAGTACGAGTCTAAGACCTTACCTATTAGGCCAGAGTAAGAGTTAAGACCTTAACCTGTAGGCCAGAGTACGAGTCTAAGACCTTAGCTATTGGGCAGAGTAAGAGTCTTAGCTATTAGGCCAGAGTAAGAGTTAAGACCTTAGCTATTAGGCCAGAGTAAGAGTTAAGACCGTAACCATTAGGCCAGAGTACGAGTCAAAGCCTTAGCTATTAGGCCAGAGTAAGAGTTAAGACCTTAACCTGTAGGCCAGAGTACGAGTCTAAGACCTTAGCTATTAGGCCAGAGTAAGAGTTAAGACCTTAGCTATTAGGCCAGAGTAAGAGTTAAGACCTTAGATATTACGCCAGAGTAAGAGTTAAGACCTTAACCATTAGGCCAGAGTATGAGTCTAAGACCTTAGCTATTAGGCCAGAGGACGAGTTAAGACCTTAACCAGTAGGCCATAGTGTGAGTCTAAGACCTTAGATATTAGGTCAGAGTAAGAGTTAAGACCTTAACCAGTAGGCCAGAGTAAGAGTTAAGACCTTAGCTATTAGGCCAGAGTACGAGTCTAAGACCTTAGCTATTAGGCCAGAGTAAGAGTTAAGACCTTAACCAGTAGGCCAGAGTAAGAGTTAAGACCTTAGCTATTAGGCCAGATTAAGAGTTAAGACCTTAGCTATTAGGCCAGAGTAAGAGTTAAGACCTTAACCATTAGGCCAGAATACAAGTCTAAGACCTTAGCTATTAGGCCAGAGGAAGAGTTAAGACCTTAACCAGTAGGCCATAATGCGAGTCTAAGACCTTAGCTATTAGGCCAGAGTAAGAGTTAAGACCTTAATCAGTAGGCCAAAGTCAGAGTTAGGACCTTAACCAGTAGGCCAGAGTCCGAGTCTAAGACCTTAGCTATTAGGCCAGAGTAAGAGTTAAGACCTTAACCTGTAGGCCAGAGTACGAGTCTAAGACCTTAGCTATTAGGCCAGAGTAAGAGTTAAGACCTTAACCAGTAGGCCAGAGTAGGAGTTAAGACCTTAACCAGTAGGCCAGAGTACGAGTCTAAGACCTTAGCTATTAGGCCAGAGTAAGAGTTAATACCTTAACCAGTAGGCCAGAGTAAGAGTCAAGACCTTAACCAGTAGGTCAGAGTACGTGTCTAAGACATTAGCTATTAGGCCAGAGTAAGTGTTAAGACCTTAACCAGTAGGCCAGAGTAAAAGTTAATACCTTAACCATTAGGCCAGAGTACGAGTCTAAGACCTTAGCTATGGGGCCAGAGTAGGAGTCTTAGCTATTAGGCCAGAGTAAGAGTTAAGACCTTAACCATTAGGCCAGAGTACAAGTCTAAGACCTTAGCTATGAGGCCAGAGTAAGTGTTAAGAACTTAACCAGTAGGCCAGAGTAAGAGTTAATACCTTAACCATTAGGCCAGAGTACGGGTCTAAGACCTTAGCTATTGGGCCAGAGTAAGAGTTAAGACTTTAACCATTAGGCTAGAGTATGAGTCTAAGCCTTAGCTATTTGGCCAGAGAAAGAGTTAAGACCTTAACCATTAGGCCAGAGTATGAGTCTAAGACCTTAGCTATTAGGCCAGAGTAAGAGTTAAGACCTTAACCATTAGGCCAGAGTACGAGTCTAAGACCTTAGCTATGAGGCCAGAGTAAGAGTTAAGACCTTAGCTATTAGGCCAGAGTAAGAGTTAAGACCTTAACCATTAGGCCAGAGTACGAGTCTAAGCCTTAGCTATTTGGCCAGAGTAAGAGTTAAGACCTCAACCATTAGGCCAGAGTACGAATCTAAGACCTTAGCTATTAGGCCAGAGTAAGAGTTAAGACCTTAACCATTAGGCCAGAGTACGAGTCTAAGACCTTAGCTATGAGGCCAGAGTAAGAGTTAAGACCTTAGCTATTAGGCCAGAGTAAGAGTTAAGACCTTAACCATTAGGCCAGAGTACGAGTCTAAGCCTTAGATATTAGGTCAGAGTAAGAGTTAAGACCTTAACCAGTAGGCCAGAGTAAGAGTTAAGACCTTAACCATTAGGCCAGAGTACGAGTCTAAGATCTTAGCTTTTCGGCCATAGTACGAGTCTAAGACCTTAGCTATTAGGCCAGAGTAAGAGTTAAGACCTTAACCAGTAGGCCAGAGTAAGAGTTAAGACCTTAACCTGTAGGCCATAGTACGAGTCTAAGACCTTAGCTATTAGGCCAGAGTAAGAGTTAAGACCTTAACCAGTAGGCCAGAGTAAGTGTTAAGACCTTAACCATTAGGCCAGAGTATGAGTCTAAGACCTAAGCTATTAGGCCAGAGTAACAGTTAAGACCTTAGCTATTAGGCCAGAGTAAGAGTTAAGACCTTAACCAGTAGGCCAGAGTAAGAGTTAAGACCTTAACCAGTAGGCCAGAGTAAGAGTTAAGACCTTAACCTGTAGGCCAGAGTAAGAGTTAAGACCTTAGCTATTAGGCCAGACTAAGATTTAAGACCTTAACCATTAGGCCAGAGTACGAGTCTAAGACCTTAGCTATTAGGCCAAAGTACGAGTCTAAGACCTTAGCTATTAGGCCAGAGTACGAGTTAAGACATTAACCTGTAGGCCAGAGTAAGAGTTAAGACCTTAGCTATTAGGCCAGAGTACGAGTCTAAGAACTTAGCTATTAGGCCAGAGTAAGAGTTAAGACCTTAACCAGTAGGCCAGAGTAAGAGTTAAGACCTTAGCTATTAGGCCAGATTAAGAGTTAAGACCTTAGCTATTAGGCCAGAGTAAGAGTTAAGACCTTAACCATTAGGCCAGAGTACAAGTCTAAGACCTTAGCTATTTGGCCAGAGGAAGAGTTAAGACCTTAACCAGTAGGCCATAATGCGAGTCTAAGACCTTCGCTATTAGGCCAGAGTAAGAGTTAAGACCTTAACCAGTAGGCCAGAGTCAGAGTTAGGACCTTAACCAGTAGGCCAGAGTACGAGTCTAAGACCTTAGCTATTAGGCCAGAGTAAGAGTTAAGACCTTAACCTGTAGGCCAGAGTACGAGTCTAAGCCTTAGCTATTAGGTCAGAGTAAGAGTTAAGACCTTAACCATTAGGCCAGAGTACGAGTCTAAGACCTTAGCTATTAGGCCAGAGTAAGAGTTAAGACCTTAACCATTATGCCAGAGTACGAGTCTAAGACCTTAGCTATGAGGCCAGAGTAAGAGTTAAGACCTTAGCTATTAGGCAAGAGTCAGAGTTAAGACCTTAACCATTAGGCCAGAGTACGAGTCTAAGCCTTAGCTATTTGGCCAGAGTAAGAGTTAAGACCTCAACCATTAGGCCAGAGTACGAATCTAAGACCTTAGCTATTAGGCCAGAGTAGGAGTTAAGACCTTAACCAGTTGGCCAGAGTAAGAGTTAAGACCTTAACCATTAGACCAGAGTACGAGTCTAAGATCTTAGCTATTAGGCCAGAGTAAGAGTTAAGACCTTAACCAGTAGGCCAGAGTAAGAGTTAAGACCTTAGCTATTAGGCCAGATTAAGAGTTAAGACCTTGGCTATTAGGCCAGAGTAAGAGTTAAGACCTTAGCTATTAGGCCAGAGAAAGAGTTAAAACCTTAACCATTAGGCCAGAGAACGAGTCTAAGACCTTAGCTATTAGGCCAGAGTAAGAGTTAAGACATTAGCTATTAGGGCAGAGTAAGAGTTAAGACCTTAACCAGTAGGCCAGAGTAAGATTTAAGACCTTAACCAGTAGGCCAGAGTAAGAGTTAAGACCTTAACCATTAGGCCAGAGTAAGAGTCTAACACCTTAGCTATTAGGCCAGAGTAAGAGTTAAGACATTAGCTATTAGGTCAGAGTAAGAGTTAAGACCTTAACCAGTAGGCCAGAGTAAGAGTTAAGACCTTAACCAGTAGGCCAGAGTAAGAGTTAAGACCTTAGCTATTAGGCCAGAGTAAGAGTTAAGACCTTAACCATTAGGCCATAGTACGAATCTAAGACCTTAGCTATTAGGCCAGAGTAAGAGTTAAGACCTTAGCTATTAGGCCAGAGTAAGAGTTGAGATCTTAGCTATTAGCCCAGAGTAAGAGTTAAGACCTTAACCATTAGGTCAGAATACGAGTCTTAGACCTTAGCTATTAGGCCAGAGTAAGAGTTAAGACCTTAGCTATTAGGCCAGAGGAAGAGTTAAGACCTTAACCAGTAGGCCATAGTGCGAGTCTAAGACCTTAGCTATTAGGCCAGAGTAAGAGTTAAGACCTTAACCAGTAGGCCAGAGTAAGAGTTAGGACCTTAACCAGTAGGCCAGAGTACGAGTCTAAGACCTTAGCTATTAGGCCAGAGTAAGAGTTAAGACCTTAACCTGTAGGCCAGAGTACGAGTCTAAGACCTTAGGTATTAGGCTAGAGTAAGAGATACGACCTTAACCAGTAGGCCAGAGTACGAGTCTAAGACCTTACCTATTAGGCCAGAGTAAGAGTTAAGACCTTAACCTGTAGGTCAGAGTACGAGTCAAAGACCTTAGCTATTGGGCAGAGTAAGAGTCTTAGCTATTAGGCCAGAGTAAGAGTTAAGACCTTAACCATTAGGCCAGAGTACGAGTCTAAGACCTTAGCTATTAGGCCAGAGTAAGAGTTAAGACCTTAGCTATTAGGCCAGAGTAAGAGTTAAGACCGTAACCATTAGGCCAGAGTACGAGTCAAAGCCTTAGCTATTAGGCCAGAGTAAGAGTTAAGACCTTAACCATTAGGCCAGAGTACGAATCTAAGACCTTAGCTATTAGGCCAGAGTAAGAGTTAAGACCTTAACCATTAGGCCAGAGTACGAGTCTAAGACCTTAGCTATGAGGCCAGAGTAAGAGTTAAGACCTTAGCTATTAGGCCAGAGTAAGAGTTAAGACCTTAACCATTAGGCCAGAGTACGAGTCTAAGCCTTAGATATTAGGTCAGAGTAAGAGTTAAGACCTTAACCAGTAGGCCAAAGTAAGAGTTAAGACCTTAACCATTAGGCCAGAGTACGAGTCTAAGATCTTAGCTTTTAGGCCATAGTACGAGTCTAAGACCTTAGCTATTAGGCCAGAGTAAGAGTTAAAACCTTAACCAGTAGGCCAGAGTATGAGTCTATGACCTTAACTATTAGGCCATAGTACGAGTCTAAGACCTTAGCTATTGGGCCAGAGTAAGAGTTAAGACCTTAACCGGTAGGCCAGAGTAAGAGTTAAGACCTTAACCTGTAGGCCATAGTACGAGTCTAAGACCTTAGCTATTAGGCCAGAGTAAGAGTTAAGACCTTAACCAGTAGGCCAGAGTAAGTGTTAAGACCTTAACCATTAGGCCAGAGTATGAGTCTAAGACCTAAACTATTAGGCCAGAGTAACAGTTAAGACCTTAGCTATTAGGCCAGAGTAAGAATTAAGACCTTAACCAGTAGGCCAGAGTAAGAGTTAAGACCTTAATCAGTAGGCCAGAGTACGAGTCTCAGACCTTAACCAGTAGGCCAGAGTATGAGTTAAGACCTTAACCAGTAGGCCAGAGTAAGAGTTAAGACCTTAACCTGTAGGCCAGAGTAAGAGTTAAGACCTTAGCTATTAGGCCAGACTAAGATTTAAGACCTTAACCATTAGGCCAGAGTACGAGTCTAAGACCTTAGCTATTAGGCCAAAGTACGAGTCTAAGACATTAGCTATTAGGCCAGAGTACGAGTTAAGACATTAACCTGTAGGCCAGAGTAAGAGTTAAGACCTTAGCTATTAGGCCAGAGTACGAGTCTAAGAACTTAGCTATTAGGCCAGAGTAAGAGTTAAGACCTTAACCAGTAGGCCAGAGTAAGAGTTAAGACCTTAGCTATTAGGCCAGATTAAGAGTTAAGACCTTAGCTATTAGGCCAGAGTAAGAGTTAAGACCTTAACCATTAGGCCATAGTACAAGTCTAAGACCTTAGCTATTTGGCCAGAGGAAGAGTTAAGACCTTAACCAGTAGGCCATAATGCGAGTCTAAGACCTTCGCTATTAGGCCAGAGTAAGAGTTAAGACCTTAACCAGTAGGCCAGAGTCAGAGTTAGGACCTTAACCAGTAGGCCAGAGTACGAGTCTAAGACCTTAGCTATTAGGCCAGAGTAAGAGTTAAGACCTTAACCTGTAGGCCAGAGTACGAGTCTAAGCCTTAGCTATTAGGTCAGAGTAAGAGTTAAGACCTTAACCATTAGGCCAGAGTACGAGTCTAAGACCTTAGCTATTAGGCCAGAGTAAGAGTTAAGACCTTAACCATTATGCCAGAGTACGAGTCTAAGACCTTAGCTATGAGGCCAGAGTAAGAGTTAAGACCTTAGCTATTAGGCCAGAGTAAGAGTTAAGACCTTAACCATTAGGCCAGAGTACGAGTCTAAGCCTTAGCTATTTGGCCAGAGTAAGAGTTAAGACCTCAACCATTAGGCCAGAGTACGAATCTAAGACCTTAGCTATTAGGCCAGAGTAGGAGTTAAGACCTTAACCAGTTGGCCAGAGTAAGAGTTAAGACCTTAACCATTAGACCAGAGTACGAGTCTAAGACCTTAGCTATTAGGCCAGAGTAAGAGTTAAGACCTTAACCATTAGGCCAGAGATCGAGTCTAAGACCTTAACCAGTAGGCCAGAGTAAGAGTTAAGATCTTAATCATTTGGCCAGAGTACGAGTCTAAGACCTTAGCTATTAGGCCAGAGTAAGAGTTAAGACCTTAACCAGTAGGCCAGTGTAAGAGTTAAGACTTTAACCAGTAGGCCAGAGTACGAGTCTAAGACGTTAGCTATTAGGCCAGAGTAAGAGTTAAGACCTTAGCTATTAGGCCAGAGAAAGAGTTAAAACCTTAACCATTAGGCCAGAGAACGAGTCTAAGACCTTAGCTATTAGGCCAGAGTAAGAGTTAAGACCTTAGCTATTAGGCCAGAGTAAGAGTTAAGACCTTAACCAGTAGGCCAGAGTAAGATTTAAGACCTTAACCAGTAGGCCAGAGTAAGAGTTAAGACCTTAACCATTAGGCCAGAGTAAGAGTCTAAGACCTTAGCTATTAGGCCAGAGTAAGAGTTAAGACATTAGCTATTAGGTCAGAGTAAGAGTTAAGACCTTAACCAGTAGGCCAGAGTAAGAGTTAAGACCTTAACCAGTAGGCCAGAGTAAGAGTTAAGACCTTAGCTATTAGGCCAGAGTAAGAGTTAAGACCTTAACCATTAGGCCATAGTACGAGTCTAAGACCTTAGCTATTAGGCCAGAGTAAGAGTTAAGACCTTAGCTATTAGGCCAGAGTAAGAGTTGAGATCTTAGCTATTAGCCCAGAGTAAGAGTTAAGACCTTAACCATTAGGTCAGAATACGAGTCTAAGACCTTAGCTATTAGGCCAGAGTAAGAGTTAAGACCTTAACCAGTAGGCCAGAGTAAGTGTTAAGGTGTTAAGACCTTAACCATTAGGCCAGAGTATGAGTCTAAGACCTAAGCTATTAGGCCAGAGTAACAGTTAAGACCTTAGCTATTAGGCCAGAGTAAGAGTTAAGACCTTAACCAGTAGGCCAGAGTAAGAGTTAAGACCTTAACCAGTAGGCCAGAGTACGAGTCTAAGACCTTAACCAGTAGGCCAGAGTATGAGTTAAGACCTTAACCAGTAGGCCAGAGTAAGAGTTAAGACCTTAACCTGTAGGCCAGAGTAAGAGTTAAGACCGTAGCTATTAGGCCAGACTAAGAGTTAAGACCTTAACCATTAGGCCAGAGTACGAGTCTAAGACCTTAGCTATTAGGCCAAAGTACAAGTCTAAGACCTTAGCTATTAGGCCAGAGTACGAGTTAAGACATTAACCTGTAGGCCAGAGTAAGAGTTAAGACCTTAGCTATTAGGCCAGAGTACGAGTCTAAGAACTTAGCTATTAGGCCAGAGTAAGAGTTAAGACCTTAACCAGTAGGCCAGAGTAAGAGTTAAGACCTTAGCTATTAGGCCAGATTAAGAGTTAAGACCTTAGCTATTAGGCCAGAGTAAGAGTTAAGACCTTAACCATTAGGCCAGAGTACAAGTCTAAAACCTTAGCTATTTGGCCAGAGGAAGAGTTAAGACCTTAACCAGTAGGCCATAATGCGAGTCTAAGACCTTCGCTATTAGGCCAGAGTAAGAGTTAAGACCTTAACCAGTAGGCCAGAGTCAGAGTTAGGACCTTAACCAGTAGGCCAGAGTACGAGTCTAAGACCTTAGCTATTAGGCCAGAGTAAGAGTTAAGACCTTAACCTGTAGGCCAGAGTAAGAGTCTAAGCCTTAGCTATTAGGCCAGAGTAAGAGTTAAGACCTTAACCATTAGGCCAGAGTACGAGTCTAAGACCTTAGCTATTAGGCCAGAGTAAGAGTTAAGACCTTAACCAGTAGGCCAGAGTAAGAGTCAAGACCTTAACCAGTAGGTCAAAGTACGAGTCTAAGACATTAGCTATTAGGTCAGAGTAAGTGTTAAGACCTTAACCAGTAGGCCAGAGTAAAAGTTAATACCTTAACCATTAGGCCAGAGTACGAGTCTAAGACCTTAGCTATGGGGCCAGAGTAGGAGTCTTAGCTATTAGGCCAGAGTAAGAGTTAAGACCTTAACCATTAGGCCAGAGTATGAGTCTAAGACCTTAGCTATTAGGCCAGAGTAAGAGTTAAGACCTTAATCATTAGGCCAGAGTATGAGTCTAAGACCTTAGCTATGAGTTCAGAGTAAGAGTTAAGACCTTAGCTATTAGGCCAGAGTAAGAGTTAAGACCTTAACCATTAGGCCAGAGTACGAGTCTAAGCCTTAGCTATTTGGCCAGAGTAAGAGTTAAGACCTCAACCATTAGGCCAGAGTACGAATCTAAAACCTTAGCTATTAGGCCAGAGTAAGAGTTAAGACCTTAACCATTAGGCCAGTGTACGAGTCTAAGACCTTAGCTATGAGGCCAGAGTAAGAGTTAAGACCTTAGCTATTAGGCCAGAGTAAGAGTTAAGACCTTAACCATTAGGCCAGAGTACGAGTCTAAGCCTTAGATATTAGGTCAGAGTAAGAGTTAAGACCTTAACCAGTAGGCCAGAGTAAGAGTTAAGACCTTAACCATTAGGCCAGAGTACGAGTCTAAGATCTTAGCTTTTAGGCCATAGTACGAGTCTAAGACCTTAGCTATTAGGCCAGAGTAAGAGTTAATACCTTAACCAGTAGGCCAGAGTATGAGTCTATGACCTTAGCTATTAGGCCATAGTACGAGTCTAAGACCTTAGCTATTAGGCCAGAGTAAGAGTTAAGACCTTAACCAGTAGGTCAGAGTAAGAGTTAAGACCTTAACCTGTAGGCCATAGTACGAGTCTAAGACCTTAGCTATTAGGCCAGAGTAAGAGTTAAGACCTTAACCAGTAGGCCAGAGTAAGTGTTAAGACCTTAACCATTAGGCCAGAGTATGAGTCTAAGACCTAAGCTATTAGGCCAGAGAAACAGTTAAGACCTTAGCTATTAGGCCAGAGTAAGAGTTAAGACCTTAACCAGTAGGCCAGAGTAAGAGTTAAGACCTTAACCAGTAGGCCAGAGTACGAGTCTAAGACCTTAACCAGTAGGCCAGAGTATGAGTTAAGACCTTAACCAGTAGGCCAGAGTAAGAGTTAAGACCTTAACCTGTAGGCCAGAGTAAGAGTTAAGACCTTAGCTATTAGGCCAGACTAAGAGTTAAGACCTTAACCATTAGGCCGGAGTACGAGTCTAAGACCTTAGCTATTAGGCCAAAGTACGAGTCTAAGACCTTAGCTATTAGGCCAGAGTACGAGTTAAGACATTAACCTGTAGGCCAGAGTAAGAGTTAAGACCTTAGCTATTAGGCCAGAGTACGAGTCTAAGAACTTAGCTATTAGGCCAGAGTAAGAGTTAAGACCTTAACCAGTAGGCCAGAGTAAGAGTTAAGACCTTAGCTATTAGGCCAGATTAAGAGTTAAGACCTTAGCTATTAGGCCAGAGTAAGAGTTAAGACCTTAACCATTAGGCCAGAGTACAAGTCTGAGACCTTAGCTATTTGGCCAGAGGAAGAGTTAAGACCTTAACCAGTAGGCCATAATGCGAGTCTAAGACCTTCGCTATTAGGCCAGAGTAAGAGTTAAGACCTTAACCAGTAGGCCAGAGTCAGAGTTAGGACCTTAACCAGTAGGCCAGAGTACGAGTCTAAGACCTTAGCTATTAGGCCAGAGTAAGAGTTAAGACCTTAACCTGTAGGCCAGGGTACGAGTCTAAGCCTTAGCTATTAGGCCAGAGTAAGAGTTAAGACCTTAACCATTAGGCCAGAGTACGAGTCTAAGACCTTAGCTATGAGGCCAGAGTAAGAGTTAAGACCTTAGCTATTAGGCCAGAGTAAGAGTTAAGACCTTAACCATTAAGCCAGAGTACGAGTCTAAGCCTTAGCTATTTGGCCAGAGTAAGAGTTAAGACCTCAACCATTAGGCCAGAGTACGAATCTAAGACCTTAGCTATTAGGCCAGAGTAGGAGTTAAGACCTTAACCAGTAGGCCAGAGTAAGAGTTAAGACCTTAACCATTAGACTAGAGTACGAGTCTAAGACCTTAGCTATTAGGCCAGAGTAAGAGTTAAGACCTTAACCATTAGGCCAGAGATCGAGTCTAAGACCTTAACCAGTAGGCCAGAGTAAGAGTTAAGACCTTAACCATTTGGCCAGAGTACGAGTCTAAGACCTTAGCTATTAGGCCAGAGTAAGAGTTAAGACCTTAACCAGTAGGCCAGAGAAAGAGTTAAAACCTTAACCATTAGGCTAGAGAACGAGTCTAAGACCTTAGCTATTAGGCCAGAGTAAGAGTTAAGACCTTAGCTATTAGGCCAGAGGAAGAGTAAAGACCTTAACCAGTAGGCCATAGTGCGAGTCTAAGACCTTAGCTATTAGGCCAGAGTAAGAGTTAAGACCTTAACCAGTAGGCCAGAGTAAGAGTTAGGACCTTAACCAGTAGGCCAGAGTACGAGTCTAAGACCTTAGCTATTAGGCCAGAGTAAGAGTTAAGACCTTAACCTGTAGGCCAGAGTACGAGTCTAAGACCTTAGGTATTAGGCTAGAGTAAGAGTTACGACCTTAACCAGTAGGCCAGAGTACGAGTCTAAGACCTTACCTATTAGGCCAGAGTAAGAGTTAAGACCTTAACCTGTAGGCCAGAGTACGAGTCTAAGACCTTAGCTATTGGGCAGAGTAAGAGTCTTAGCTATTAGGCCAGAGTAAGAGTTAAGACCTTAGCTATTAGGCCAGAGTAAGAGTTAAGACCGTAACCATTAGGCCAGAGTACGAGTCAAAGCCTTAGCTATTAGGCCAGAGTAAGAGTTAAGACCTTAACCTGTAGGCCAGAGTACGAGTCTAAGACCTTAGCTATTAGGCCAGAGTAAGAGTTAAGACCTTAGCTATTAGGCCAGAGTAAGAGTTAAGACCTTAGATATTACGCCAGAGTAAGAGTTAAGACCTTAACCATTAGGCCAGAGTATGAGTCTAAGACCTTAGCTATTAGGCCAGAGGACGAGTTAAGACCTTAACCAGTAGGCCATAGTGTGAGTCTAAGACCTTAGATATTAGGTCAGAGTAAGAGTTAAGACCTTAACCAGTAGGCCAGAGTAAGAGTTAAGACCTTAGCTATTAGGCCAGAGTACGAGTCTAAGACCTTAGCTATTAGGCCAGAGTAAGAGTTAAGACCTTAACCAGTAGGCCAGAGTAAGAGTTAAGACCTTAGCTATTAGGCCAGATTAAGAGTTAAGACCTTAGCTATTAGGCCAGAGTAAGAGTTAAGACCTTAACCATTAGGCCAGAATACAAGTCTAAGACCTTAGCTATTAGGCCAGAGGAAGAGTTAAGACCTTAACCAGTAGGCCATAATGCGAGTCTAAGACCTTAGCTATTAGGCCAGAGTAAGAGTTAAGACCTTAATCAGTAGGCCAAAGTCAGAGTTAGGACCTTAACCAGTAGGCCAGAGTCCGAGTCTAAGACCTTAGCTATTAGGCCAGAGTAAGAGTTAAGACCTTAACCTGTAGGCCAGAGTACGAGTCTAAGACCTTAGCTATTAGGCCAGAGTAAGAGTTAAGACCTTAACCAGTAGGCCAGAGTAGGAGTTAAGACCTTAACCAGTAGGCCAGAGTACGAGTCTAAGACCTTAGCTATTAGGCCAGAGTAAGAGTTAAGACCTTAACCAGTAGGCCAGAGTAAGAGTCAAGACCTTAACCAGTAGGTCAGAGTACGTGTCTAAGACATTAGCTATTAGGCCAGAGTAAGTGTTAAGACCTTAACCAGTAGGCCAGAGTAAAAGTTAATACATTAACCATTAGGCCAGAGTACGAGTCTAAGACCTTAGCTCTGGGGCCAGAGTAGGAGTCTTAGCTATTAGGCCAGAGTAAGAGTTAAGACCTTAACCATTAGGCCAGAGTACAAGTCTAAGACCTTAGCTATGAGGCCAGAGTAAGTGTTAAGAACTTAACCAGTAGGCCAGAGTAAGAGTTAATACCTTAACCATTAGGCCAGAGTACGGGTCTAAGACCTTAGCTATTGGGCCAGAGTAAGAGTTAAGACCTTAACCATTAGGCTAGAGTATGAGTCTAAGCCTTAGCTATTTGGCCAGAGAAAGAGTTAAGACCTTAACCATTAGGCCAGAGTATGAGTCTAAGACCTTAGCTATTAGGCCAGAGTAAGAGTTAAGACCTTAACCATTAGGCCAGAGTACGAGTCTAAGACCTTAGCTATGAGGCCAGAGTAAGAGTTAAGACCTTAGCTATTAGGCCAGAGTAAGAGTTAAGACCTTAACCATTAGGCCAGAGTACGAGTCTAAGCCTTAGCTATTTGGCCAGAGTAAGAGTTAAGACCTCAACCATTAGGCCAGAGTACGAATCTAAGACCTTAGCTATTAGGCCAGAGTAAGAGTTAAGACCTTAACCATTAGGCCAGAGTACGAGTCTAAGACCTTAGCTATGAGGCCAGAGTAAGAGTTAAGACCTTAGCTATTAGGCCAGAGTAAGAGTTAAGACCTTAACCATTAGGCCAGAGTACGAGTCTAAGCCTTAGATATTAGGTCAGAGTAAGAGTTAAGACCTTAACCAGTAGGCCAGAGTAAGAGTTAAGACCTTAACCATTAGGCCAGAGTACGAGTCTAAGATCTTAGCTTTTCGGCCATAGTACGAGTCTAAGACCTTAGCTATTAGGCCAGAGTAAGAGTTAAGACCTTAACCAGTAGGCCAGAGTAAGAGTTAAGACCTTAACCTGTAGGCCATAGTACGAGTCTAAGACCTTAGCTATTAGGCCAGAGTAAGAGTTAAGACCTTAACCAGTAGGCCAGAGTAAGTGTTAAGACCTTAACCATTAGGCCAGAGTATGAGTCTAAGACCTAAGCTATTAGGCCAGAGTAACAGTTAAGACCTTAGCTATTAGGCCAGAGTAAGAGTTAAGACCTTAACCAGTAGGCCAGAGTAAGAGTTAAGACCTTAACCAGTAGGCCAGAGTAAGAGTTAAGACCTTAACCTGTAGGCCAGAGTAAGAGTTAAGACCTTAGCTATTAGGCCAGACTAAGATTTAAGACCTTAACCATTAGGCCAGAGTACGAGTCTAAGAACTTAGCTATTAGGCCAGAGTAAGAGTTAAGACCTTAACCAGTAGGCCAGAGTACGAGTCTAAGACCTTAGCTATGAGGCCAGAGTAAGAGTTAAGACCTTAGCTATTAGGCAAGAGTCAGAGTTAAGACCTTAACCATTAGGCCAGAGTACGAGTCTAAGCCTTAGCTATTTGGCCAGAGTAAGAGTTAAGACCTCAACCATTAGGCCAGAGTACGAATCTAAGACCTTAGCTATTAGGCCAGAGTAGGAGTTAAGACCTTAACCAGTTGGCCAGAGTAAGAGTTAAGACCTTAACCATTAGACCAGAGTACGAGTCTAAGACCTTAGCTATTAGGCCAGAGTAAGAGTTAAGACCTTAACCAGTAGGCCAGAGTAAGAGTTAAGACTTTAACCAGTAGGCCAGAGTACGAGTCTAAGACGTTAGCTATTAGGCCAGAGTAAGAGTTAAGACCTTAGCTATTAGGCCAGAGAAAGAGTTAAAACCTTAACCATTAGGCCAGAGAACGAGTCTAAGACCTTAGCTATTAGGCCAGAGTAAGAGTTAAGACCTTAGCTATTAGGGCAGAGTAAGAGTTAAGACCTTAACCAGTAGGCCAGAGTAAGATTTAAGACCTTAACCAGTAGGCCAGAGTAAGAGTTAAGACCTTAACCATTAGGCCAGAGTAAGAGTCTAACACCTTAGCTATTAGGCCAGAGTAAGAGTTAAGACATTAGCTATTAGGTCAGAGTAAGAGTTAAGACCTTAACCAGTAGGCCAGAGTAAGAGTTAAGACCTTAACCAGTAGGCCAGAGTAAGAGTTAAGACCTTAGCTATTAGGCCAGAGTAAGAGTTAAGACCTTAACCATTAGGCCATAGTACGAATCTAAGACCTTAGCTATTAGGCCAGAGTAAGAGTTAAGACCTTAGCTATTAGGCCAGAGTAAGAGTTGAGATCTTAGCTATTAGCCCAGAGTAAGAGTTAAGACCTTAACCATTAGGTCAGAATACGAGTCTAAGACCTTAGCTATTAGGCCAGAGTAAGAGTTAAGACCTTAGCTATTAGGCCAGAGGAAGAGTTAAGACCTTAACCAGTAGGCCATAGTGCGAGTCTAAGACCTTAGCTATTAGGCCAGAGTAAGAGTTAAGACCTTAACCAGTAGGCCAGAGTAAGAGTTAGGACCTTAACCAGTAGGCCAGAGTACGAGTCTAAGACCTTAGCTATTAGGCCAGAGTAAGAGTTAAGACCTTAACCTGTAGGCCAGAGTACGAGTCTAAGACCTTAGGTATTAGGCTAGAGTAAGAGATACGACCTTAACCAGTAGGCCAGAGTACGAGTCTAAGACCTTACCTATTAGGCCAGAGTAAGAGTTAAGACCTTAACCTGTAGGTCAGAGTACGAGTCAAAGACCTTAGCTATTGGGCAGAGTAAGAGTCTTAGCTATTAGGCCAGAGTAAGAGTTAAGACCTTAACCATTAGGCCAGAGTACGAGTCTAAGACCTTAGCTATTAGGCCAGAGTAAGAGTTAAGACCTTAGCTATTAGGCCAGAGTAAGAGTTAAGACCGTAACCATTAGGCCAGAGTACGAGTCAAAGCCTTAGCTATTAGGCCAGAGTAAGAGTTAAGACCTTAACCTGTAGGCCAGAGTACGAGTCTAAGACCTTAGCTATTAGGCCAGAGTAAGAGTTAAGACCTTAACCATTAGGCCAGAGTACGAGTCTAAGACCTTAGCTATGAGGCCAGAGTAAGAGTTAAGACCTTAGCTATTAGGCCAGAGTAAGAGTTAAGACCTTAACCATTAGGCCAGAGTACGAGTCTAAGCCTTAGCTATTTGGCCAGAGTAAGAGTTAAGACCTCAACCATTAGGCCAGAGTACGAATCTAAGACCTTAGCTATTAGGCCAGAGTAAGAGTTAAGACCTTAACCATTAGGCCAGAGTACGAGTCTAAGACCTTAGCTATGAGGCCAGAGTAAGAGTTAAGACCTTAGCTATTAGGCCAGAGTAAGAGTTAAGACCTTAACCATTAGGCCAGAGTACGAGTCTAAGCCTTAGATATTAGGTCAGAGAAAGAGTTAAGACCTTAACCAGTAGGCCAAAGTAAGAGTTAAGACCTTAACCATTAGGCCAGAGTACGAGTCTAAGATCTTAGCTTTTAGGCCATAGTACGAGTCTAAGACCTTAGCTATTAGGCCAGAGTAAGAGTTAAGACCTTAACCAGTAGGCCAGAGTATGAGTCTATGACCTTAGCTATTAGGCCATAGTACGAGTCTAAGACCTTAGCTATTGGGCCAGAGTAAGAGTTAAGACCTTAACCGGTAGGCCAGAGTAAGAGTTAAGACCTTAACCTGTAGGCCATAGTACGAGTCTAAGACCTTAGCTATTAGGCCAGAGTAAGAGTTAAGACCTTAACCAGTAGGCCAGAGTAAGTGTTAAGACCTTAACCATTAGGCCAGAGTATGAGTCTAAGACCTAAGCTATTAGGCCAGAGTAACAGTTAAGACCTTAGCTATTAGGCCAGAGTAAGAGTTAAGACCTTAACCAGTAGGCCAGAGTAAGAGTTAAGACCTTAACCAGTAGGCCAGAGTACGAGTCTAAGACCTTAACCAGTAGGCCAGAGTATGAGTTAAGACCTTAACCAGTAGGCCAGAGTAAGAGTTAAGACCTTAACCTGTAGGCCAGAGTAAGAGTTAAGACCTTAGCTATTAGGCCAGACTAAGATTTAAGACCTTAACCATTAGGCCAGAGTACGAGTCTAAGACCTTAGCTATTAGGCCAAAGTACGAGTCTAAGACCTTAGCTATTAGGCCAGAGTACGAGTTAAGACATTAACCTGTAGGCCAGAGTAAGAGTTAAGACCTTAGCTATTAGGCCAGAGTACGAGTCTAAGAACTTAGCTATTAGGCCAGAGTAAGAGTTAAGACCTTAACCAGTAGGCCAGAGTAAGAGTTAAGACCTTAGCTATTAGGCCAGATTAAGAGTTAAGACCTTAGCTATTAGGCCAGAGTAAGAGTTAAGACCTTAACCATTAGGCCAGAGTACAAGTCTAAGACCTTAGCTATTTGGCCAGAGGAAGAGTTAAGACCTTAACCAGTAGGCCATAATGCGAGTCTAAGACCTTCGCTATTAGGCCAGAGTAAGAGTTAAGACCTTAACCAGTAGGCCAGAGTCAGAGTTAGGACCTTAACCAGTAGGCCAGAGTACGAGTCTAAGACCTTAGCTATTAGGCCAGAGTAAGAGTTAAGACCTTAACCTGTAGGCCAGAGTACGAGTCTAAGCCTTAGCTATTAGGTCAGAGTAAGAGTTAAGACCTTAACCATTAGGCCAGAGTACGAGTCTAAGACCTTAGCTATTAGGCCAGAGTAAGAGTTAAGACCTTAACCATTATGCCAGAGTACGAGTCTAAGACCTTAGCTATGAGGCCAGAGTAAGAGTTAAGACCTTAGCTATTAGGCCAGAGTAAGAGTTAAGACCTTAACCATTAGGCCAGAGTACGAGTCTAAGCCTTAGCTATTTGGCCAGAGTAAGAGTTAAGACCTCAACCATTAGGCCAGAGTACGAATCTAAGACCTTAGCTATTAGGCCAGAGTAGGAGTTAAGACCTTAACCAGTCGGCCAGAGTAAGAGTTAAGACCTTAACCATTAGACCAGAGTACGAGTCTAAGACCTTAGCTATTAGGCCAGAGTAAAAGTTAAGACCTTAACCATTAGGCCAGAGATCGAGTCTAAGACCTTAACCAGTAGGCCAGAGTAAGAGTTAAGACCTTAATCATTTGGCCAGAGTACGAGTCTATGACCTTAGCTATTAGGCCAGAGTAAGAGTTAAGACCTTAACCAGTAGGCCAGTGTAAGAGTTAAGACTTTAACCAGTAGGCCAGAGTACGAGTCTAAGACGTTAGCTATTAGGCCAGAGTAAGAGTTAAGACCTTAGCTATTAGGCCAGAGAAAGAGTTAAAACCTTAACCATTAGGCCAGAGAACGAGTCTAAGACCTTAGCTATTAGGCCAGAGTAAGAGTTAAGACCTTAGCTATTAGGCCAGAGTAAGAGTTAAGACCTTAACCAGTAGGCCAGAGTAAGATTTAAGACCTTAACCAGTAGGCCAGAGTAAGAGTTAAGACCTTAACCATTAGGCCAGAGTAAGAGTCTAAGACCTTAGCTATTAGGCCAGAGTAAGAGTTAAGACATTAGCTATTAGGTCAGAGTAAGAGTTAAGACCTTAACCAGTAGGCCAGAGTAAGAGTTAAGACCTTAACCAGTAGGCCAGAGTAAGAGTTAAGACCTTAGCTATTAGGCCAGAGTAAGAGTTAAGACCTTAACCATTAGGCCATATTACGAGTCTAAGACCTTAGCTATTAGGCCAGAGTAAGAGTTAACACCTTAGCTATTAGGCCAGAGTAAGAGTTGAGATCTTAGCTATTAGCCCAGAGTAAGAGTTAAGACCTTAACCATTAGGTCAGAATACGAGTCTAAGACCTTAGCTATTAGGCCAGAGTAAGAGTTAAGACCTTAGCTATTAGGCCAGAGGAAGAGTTAAGACCTTAACCAGTAGGCCATAGTGCGAGTCTAAGACCTTAGCTATTAGGCCAGAGTAAGAGTTAAGACCTTAACCAGTAGGCCAGAGTAAGAGTTAGGACCTTAACCAGTAGGCCAGAGTACGAGTCTAAGACCTTAGCTATTAGGCCAGAGTAAGAGTTAAGACCTTAACCTGTAGGCCAGAGTACGAGTCTAAGACCTTAGGTATTAGGCTAGAGTAAGAGTTACGACCTTAACCAGTAGGCCAGAGTACGAGTCTAAGACCTTACCTATTAGGCCAGAGTAAGAGTTAAGACCTTAACCTGTAAGCCAGAGTACGAGTCTAAGACCTTAGCTATTGGGCAGAGTAAGAGTCTTAGCTATTAGGCCAGAGTAAGAGTTAAGACCTTAACCATTAGGCCAGAGTACGAGTCTAAGACCTTAGCTATTAGGCCAGAGTAAGAGTTAAGACCTTAGCTATTAGGCCAGAGTAAGAGTTAAGACCGTAACCATAAGGCCAGAGTACGAGTCAAAGCCTTAGCTATTAGGCCAGAGTAAGAGTTAAGACATTAACCTGTAGGCCAGAGTACGAGTCTAAGACCTTAGCTATTAGGCCAGAGTAAGAGTTAAGACCTTAGCTATTAGGCCAGAATAAGAGTTAAGACCTTAGATATTACGCCAGAGTAAGAGTTAAGACCTTAACCATTAGGCCAGAGTATGAGTCTAAGACCTTAGCTATTAGGCCAGAGGAAGAGTTAAGACCTTAACCAGTAGGCCATAGTGTGAGTCTGTGAGAAGTTGGCCTGGCATATGCTGTTCCTAGTTATAGGGACACCTTGCACCAGTCCAATTCGACTCCTATTGATGATAGGTTTAAGACAACCTTTAAAGAAAGCTATCCTAGTGGTAGCTGTGGAGAGCAGCCTTCAGGCTAAGTCTTGAAGGAGTGTTAAGCTTATTGTTTTACCATAATAACCTCTTGAATAACCAAATGAAAGAGTAGCCCACACAGGTATATATATAAAATATATGTATTTATTCTAGACAGAATCCCACAGTCACTTTATGTGGCTAGTGGCAAAGTTACAATTCAAACAAGCATTTCTAAACACAATAAATAGCACAGAAATCAATGGGCCCCAGGGGGGGACCAAACCATATACTAAAATAGTGGTATAAGAACCACGACAATTCTACAGGCAATGCCTAGGGCATTCAGGATCGCTGGCCCCTTAAGAATCCACCCACAGTTAAGAGGAAGGGGACCCACGGGAGGCGTGTGCAGTGCGAGAAGTTGCTGTCGGGATCGCAATGTTAGCCTATGGAGAATGTCGCGGTTGAATAATTAAGGTTTAAGGACACTTCTAACAACAGTACAAAGTTAAGGCTTGAGACTTAAGGCTTTGGAGAGCCCACCACCACGGAAGTACCGAAGTACCACTGTTACCTGCCCCAGGGAAGCCGGGTGCATAGGTCGATTCTGGTGTCTGCTCGCGGGCTGATTTTCAATGGAAAAGGAGTCCAAACTGCTGCTAGCTGGAAGTGTCGCTGAAGTCGTGAAGATTAAAGTTGAAGAAAAGACAAAGATGAACCTGAAAGCAGAGGGGACAGAGTCTGGGTCACAGCACAGTGACCAGGGAGCTCACAGGAAGGAGCTCGTGGATGTCGGGTGCTTCAGGTGTGGAAGGTACAGCTGGGCTCTGCAGTCATGGGCTCCGGGAGGCTTCAAGGAAGGCCAGCTTCTGGAGGGCGACTGTCCCACGTCGGCTGAGGGTCGCTGTGGTAGTAGTGTCCCGATTGGATCCACTAAGCATTGGCAACCGCAACCCACGCAAGATGAACAAAGCAGCTGCTGGTGCAGACCCACGTGGTCTGAGGGTGCTCTCCTTTGCAGGGAGCGTAGAGCAGGCCTGGAGCAACCAGGGGAACTCTTAGAAAAGAAGATTGTCCTCCGTCAGGGCCCACAAGTCGAGGGACAAGTGACCGCGGAAGGCAGCAAAATGGAGTGCGTAAAAGGGCTCCCACGGGCCACCGGAGCGGGCCAGGGAGCTGAGGGTCGGCACAAATGCTGCTTGAAGGTTGGCTCAAGAATGGGCCAAAGCACAACTTCCCCACTGGTCGGGGTCATGTGCTGGACAAGAGGTGGCCGGTGTCTCGGGGTATGCGGGGATCTCGACACCCACGTGGTCCAGGGTGCTCAGACTTGCTGGGCACACTCACAGGACGCTGGGATGCACTGGAGACCCACCTCCAGGTTGCTGGAAGGCGTCGAAGGTCGTGAGAGCAACGAAGTTCCAACCGGGTATCTTGTAGTCTTTTAGGTGCCTGCCAAGCAGGGGGATAACTCCTTTATCCCAAGGGAGATTTCTTCAGTCAGCTGGGCAGCAGCTCGTCTAAGGTCAGTTCTGTGAAGTCCTGTACGAATCTAAGGCTCTAGGGCAAAGTTATTCCCATATATCCCCAAGATTAGGGGATGGTCCAAGAGAGAGCCTACCAATCAGAGTAGAGGCGGGAAAGGGTGGCTACACCCCCTCCCCTTTGTGTGTTTCCCACCTGGGCGAGGGGCAGGATGCCCCTGAACCAGTTCCAGGCGGTGTATGCAGAATTGGGGCTCTGCAGCTGCCTATGTGCAACTCTGAAAGGACATTTGGTGCACCCACCCTGTTCCAATCCACATATCCTGTCTGGGGAGGTGCTGGCACCTCCCTGCCACAGGAGCCCTATTGTCCAGATGGCGAGGCTGGGGTTTTCCCCAGCAACAGCCAGCCAGAGTCGTGTAGGTGGCGAACAGTAGCCATTTTGTGGTACATGTGCACTTTTAAATTGGTTTCCAAATTCTACCGCTTTTCCCATATCACCCTCCTAGCAAGGGGGAATCGTGCCCCCATGCCCATGGCTGGACTGGGGGTATGATTCCTTCATGTTTGACACCAAACACGATATGGTTCTGTGTAGCCATTCCTAAGTTACAGCGATGACGCAATAACTTATAATGCGGTTAAGAGTATATGGTATGGCTACACTACAAACAACCCAGTAACGATTTTACGAAGGTTGCAGAGAGGTCCTACTCACGTAGGGGTCCCCCCTCACACATACCTCAGCACCCAGCCCTGTAGGATTACCAGGGCCTGCCATAGGGGTGACCTATGAGAGTATATGTGTTGTATGGTATGGGACATAGGGTACCTACATCCCTGTAAGGGGTGCTAGCACCACCTTACCCAGGCTACAGTAGTGGCCTGGTGGTGTCAGTTTGGGTGGCTGTCCCAGGGTGGCACAATAAGTGCTGCAGCCCTGGTAGGCCTACTGGGGGACCCATGCCCTGGGTACCTAGGGTACCATCTACAAGGGACTGGTAGGGCATGCCCAGCATCCAATTATGTTTGTACCTAGAGTACTCACAACAGTTTTAGGGAGAAAGCAGATAGGCTGGGGTCCTGGATAGCAGGAT
Source organism: Triturus cristatus (assembly GCF_964204655.1). Lineage (NCBI taxonomy): Eukaryota > Metazoa > Chordata > Amphibia > Caudata > Salamandridae > Triturus > Triturus cristatus. Next base: position 1,307,549,924 of record NC_140590.1, read on the forward strand.
CCCAGCCAGACTAGTCAAAAACCACTTAAATACCAGGCAAAAGGTTGGGGGCAACCATTAGTCAGATTCCACTCTCCTACAGAGTCTAAGACCTTAGATATTAGGTCAGAGTAAGAGTTAAGACCTTAACCAGCAGGCCAGAGTAAGAGTTAAGACCTTAACCATTAGGCCATAGTACGAGTCTAAGACCTTAGCTATTAGGCCAGAGTAAGAGTTAAGACCTTAAAAAGTAGGCCAGAGTAAGAGTTAAGACCTTAACCATTAGGCCAGAGTACGAGTCTATGACCTTAGCTATTAGGCCATAGTATGAGTCTAAGACCTTAGCTATTAGGCCAGAGTAAGAATTAAGACCTTAACCATTAGGCCAGAGTACGAGTCTATGACCTTAGCTATTAGGCCATAGTATGAGTCTAAGACCTTAGCTATTAGGCCAGAGTAAGAGTTAAGACCTTAACCATTAGGCCAGAGTACGAGTTAAGACCTTAGCTATTAGGCCAGAGTAACAGTTAAGACCTTAGCTTTTAGGCCAGAGTAAAAGTTAAGACCTTAACCAGTAGGCCAGAGTAAGAGTTAAGACCTTAACCAGTAGGCCAGAGTACGAGTCTAAGAGCTTAACCAGTAGGCCAGAGTATGAGTTAAGACCTTAACCAGTAGGCCAGAGTACGAGTCTAAGACCTTAGCTATTAGGCCAAAGTACGAGTCTAAGACCTTAGCTATTAGGCCAGAGTACGAGTTAAGACATTAACCTGTAGGCCAGAGTAAGAGTTAAGACATTAGCTATTAGGCCAGAGTAAGAGTTAAGACCTTAACCTGTAGGCCATGGTACGAGTCTAAGACCTTAGCTATTAGGCCAGGGTAAGAGTTAAGACCTTAACCAGTAGGCCAGAGTAAGAGTTAAGACCTTAACCATTATGCCAGAGTAAGAGTTAAGACCTTAACCAGTAGGCCAGAGTAAGAGTTAAGACCTTAACCAGTAGGCCAGAGTACAAGTCTAAGACCTTAACCAGTAGGCCAGAGTATGAGTTAAGACCTTAACCAGTAGGCCAGAGTAAGAGTTATGACCTTAACCTGTAGGCCAGAGTAAGAGTTAAGACCTTAGCTATTAAGCCAGAGTAAGAGTTAAGACCTTAACCAGTAGGCCAAAGTACGAGTCAAAGACCTTAGCTAATAGGCCAGAGTAAGAGTTACGACCTTAACCAGTAGGCCAGAGTAAGAGTTAAGACCTTATCCAGTAGGCCAGACTACGAGTTAAGACCTTAACCATTACGCCAGAGTACGAGTCTAAGACCTTAGCTATTAGGCCAGAGTACGAGTCTAAGACCTTAGCTATTAGGCCAGAGTAAGAGTTAAGACCTTAGCTATTAGGCCAGAGTAAGAGTTAAGACCTTAACCAGTAGGCCAGAGTACAAGTCTAAGACCTTAGCTATTAGGCCAGAGTAAGAGTTAAGACCTTAACCATTAGGCCTGAGTACGTGTCTAAGACCTTAGCTATTAGGCCAGAGTAAGAGTTAAGACCTGAACCAGTAGGCCAGAGTAAGAGTTAAGACCTTAACCAGTAGGCCAGAGTATGAGTCTAAGACCTTAGCTATTAGGCCAGAGTAAGAGTTAAGACCTTAACCAGTAGGCCAGAGTACGAGTCTAAGACCTTAGCTATTAGGCCAGAGTAAGAGTTAAGACCTTAACCTGTAGGCCAGAGTTCGAGTCTAAGATCTTAGCTATTAGGCCAGAGTAAGAGTTAAGACCTTAGCTATTAGGCCAGAGTAAGAGTTAAGACCTTAGCTATTAGGCCAGAGTAAGAGTTAAGACCTTAACAATTAGGCCAGAGTATGAGTCTAAGGCCTTAGCTATTAGGTCAGAGTAAGAGTTAAGACCTTAACCAGTAGGCCAGAGTAAGAGTTAAGACCTTAACCATTAGGCCAGAGTACGAGTGTAAGACCTTAGCTATTAGGGCATAGTAGGAGTCTAAGACCTTAGCTATTAGGCCAGAGTAAGAGTTAAGACCTTAACCAGTAGGCCAGCGTAAGAGTTAAGACCTTAACCATTAGGCCAGAGTACGAGTCTATGACCTTAGCTATTAGGCCATAGTACGAGTCTAAGACCTTAGCTATTAGGCCAGAGTAAGAGTTAAGACCTTAACCAGTAGGCCAGAGTAAGGGTTAAGACCTTAACCAGTAGGCCAGAGTACGCGTTAAGACCTTAACCATTAGGCTAGAGTACAAGTCTAAGACCTTAGCTATTAGGCCAGAGTACGAGTCTAAGACCTTAGCTATTAGGCCAGAGTAAGAGTTAAGACCTTAGCTATTTGGCCAGAGTAAGAGTTAAGACCTTAACCAGTAGGCCAGAGTACGAGTCTAAGACCTTAGCTATTAGGCCAGAGTAAGAGTTACGACCTTAACCATTAGGCCAGAGTACGAGTCTAAGACCTTAGCTATTAGGCCAGAGTAAGAGTTAAGACCTTAACCAGTAGGCCAGAGTAAGAGTTAAGACCTTAACCAGTAGCCCAGAGTACGAGTCTAAGACCTTAGCTATTAGGCCAGAGTAAGAGTTAAGACCTTAACCAGTAGGCCAGAGTACGAGTCTAAGACCTTAGCTATTAGGCCAGAGTAAGAGTTAAGACCTTAATCTGTAGGCCAGTGTACGAGTCTAAGACCTTAGCTATTAGGCCAGAGTAAGAGTTAAGACCTTAGCTATTAGGCCAGAGTAAGAGTTAAGACCTTAGCTATTAGGCCAGAGTAAGAGTTAAGACCTTAACCATTAGGCCAGAGTATGAGTCTAAGACCTTAGCTATTAGGTCAGAGGAAGAGTTAAGATCTTAACCAGTTGGCCATAGTGCGAGTCTAAGACCTTAGCTAATAGGCCAGAGTAAGAGTTAAGACCTTAACCAGTAGGCCAGAGTAAGAGTTAAGACCTTAAACATTAGGCCAGTGTACGAGTCAAAGACCTTAGCTATTAGGCCATAGTACGAGTCTAAGACCTTAGCTATTAGGCCAGAGTAAGAGTTAAGACCTTAACCAGTAGGCCAGAGTACGAGTCTAAGACCTTAGCTATTAGGCCAGAGTAAGAGTTAAGACCTTAACCTGTATGCCAGAGTATGAGTCTAAGACCTTAGGTATTAGGCTAGAGTAAGAGTTACGACCTTAACCAGTAGGCCAGAGTACGAGTCTAAGACCTTACCTATTAGGCCAGAGTAAGAGTTAAGACCTTAACCTGTAGGCCAGAGTACGAGTCTAAGACCTTAGCTATTGGGCAGAGTAAGAGTCTTAGCTATTAGGCCAGAGTAAGAGTTAAGACCTTAGCTATTAGGCCAGAGTAAGAATTAAGACCGTAACCATTAGGCCAGAGTACGAGTCAAAGCCTTAGCTATTAGGCCAGAGTAAGAGTTAAGACCTTAACCTGTAGGCCAGAGTACGAGTCTAAGACCTTAGCTATTAGGCCAGAGTAAGAGTTAAGACCTTAAACAGTAGGCCAGAGTAGGAGTTAAGACCTTAACCAGTAGGCCAGAGTACAAGTCTAAGACCTTAGCTATTAGGCCAGAGTAAGAGTTAAGACCTTAACCAGTAGGCCAGAGTAAGAGTCAAGACCTTAACCAGTAGGTCAGAGTACGAGTCTAAGACATTAGCTATTAGGCCAGAGTAAGTGTTAAGACCTTAACCAGTAGGCCAGAGTAAAAGTTAATACCTTAACCATTAGGCCAGAGTATGAGTCTAAGACCTTAGCTATGGGGCCAGAGTAGGAGTCTTAGCTATTAGGCCAGAGTAAGAGTTAATACCTTAACCATTAGGCCAGAGTACGAGTCTAAGACCTTAGCTATTAGGCCAGAGTAAGAGTTAAGACCTTAACCTGTAGGCCAGAGTACGAGTCTAAGACCTTAGCTATTAGGCCAGAGTAAGAGTTAAGACCTTAACCAGTAGGCCAGAGTAGGAGTTAAGACCTTAACCAGTAGGCCAGAGTACAAGTCTAAGACCTTAGCTATTAGGCCAGAGTAAGAGTTAAGACCTTAACCAGTAGGCCAGAGTAAGAGTCAAGACCTTAACCAGTAGGTCAGAGTACGAGTCTAAGACATTAGCTATTAGGCCAGAGTAAGTGTTAAGACCTTAACCAGTAGGCCAGAGTAAAAGTTAATACCTTAACCATTAGGCCAGAGTACGAGTCTAAGACCTTAGCTATGGGGCCAGAGTAGGAGTCTTAGCTATTAGGCCAGAGTAAGAGTTAATACCTTAACCATTAGGCCAGAGTACGAGTCTAAGACCTTAGCTATTGGGCCAGAGTAAGAGTTAAGACCTTAGCTATTAGGCCAGAGTAAGAGTTAAGACCTTAACCATTAGGCTAGAGTATGAGTCTAAGCCTTAGCTATTAGGCCAGAGAAAGAGTTAAGACCTTAACCATTAGGCCAGAGTACGAGTCTAAGACCTTAGCTATTAGGCCAGAGTAAGAGTTAAGACCTTAACCATTAGGCCAGAGTACGAGTCTAAGACCTTAGCTATGAGGCCAGAGTAAGAGTTAAGACCTTAGCTATTAGGCCAGAGTAAGAGTTAAGACCTTAACCATTAGGCCAGAGTACGAGTCTAAGCCTTAGCTATTTGGCCAGAGTAAGAGTTAAGACCTCAACCATTAGGCCAGAGTACGAATCTAAGACCTTAGCTATTAGGCCAGAGTAAGAGTTAAGACCTTAACCATTAGGCCAGAGTACGAGTCTAAGACCTTAGCTATGAGGCCAGAGTAAGAGTTAAGACCTTAGCTATTAGGCCAGAGTAAGAGTTAAGACCTTAACCATTAGGCCAGAGTACGAGTCTAAGCCTTAGATATTAGGTCAGAGTAAGAGTTAAGACCTTAACCAGTAGGCCAGAGTAAGAGTTAAGACCTTAACCATTAGGCCAGAGTACGAGTCTAAGACCTTAGCTATTAGGCCAAAGTACGAGTCTAAGACCTTAGCTATTAGGCCAGAGTACGAGTTAAGACATTAACCTGTAGGCCAGAGTAAGAGTTAAGACATTAGCTATTAGGCCAGAGTAAGAGTTAAGACCTTAACCTGTAAGCCATGGTACGAGTCTAAGACCTTAGCTATTAGGCCAGGGTAAGAGTTAAGACCTTAACCAGTAGGCCAGAGTAAGAGTTAAGACCTTAACCATTATGCCAGAGTAAGAGTTAAGACCTTAACCAGTAGGCCAGAGTAAGAGTTAAGACCTTAACCAGTAGGCCAGAGTACAAGTCTAAGACCTTAACCAGTAGGCCAGAGTATGAGTTAAGACCTTAACCAGTAGGCCAGAGTAAGAGTTATGACCTTAACCTGTAGGCCAGAGTAAGAGTTAAGACCTTAGCTATTAAGCCAGAGTAAGAGTTAAGACCTTAACCAGTAGGCCAAAGTACGAGTCAAAGACCTTAGCTAATAGGCCAGAGTAAGAGTTACGACCTTAACCAGTAGGCCAGAGTAAGAGTTAAGACCTTATCCAGTAGGCCAGACTACGAGTTAAGACCTTAACCATTACGCCAGAGTACGAGTCTAAGACCTTAGCTATTAGGCCAGAGTACGAGTCTAAGACCTTAGCTATTAGGCCAGAGTAAGAGTTAAGACCTTAGCTATTAGGCCAGAGTAAGAGTTAAGACCTTAACCAGTAGGCCAGAGTACAAGTCTAAGACCTTAGCTATTAGGCCAGAGTAAGAGTTAAGACCTTAACCATTAGGGCTGAGTACGTGTCTAAGACCTTAGCTATTATGCCAGAGTAAGAGTTATGACCTGAACCAGTAGGCCAGAGTAAGAGTTAAGACCTTAACCAGTAGGCCAGAGTATGAGTCTAAGACCTTAGCTATTAGGCCAGAGTAAGAGTTAAGACCTTAACCAGTAGGCCAGAGTACGAGTCTAAGACCTTAGCTATTAGGCCAGAGTAAGAGTTAAGACCTTAACCTGTAGGCCAGAGTACGAGTCTAAGATCTTAGCTATTAGGCCAGAGTAAGAGTTAAGACCTTAGCTATTAGGCCAGAGTAAGAGTTAAGACCTTAGCTATTAGGCCAGAGTAAGAGTTAAGACCTTAACAATTAGGCCAGAGTATGAGTCTAAGGCCTTAGCTATTAGGTCAGAGTAAGAGTTAAGACCTTAACCAGTAGGCCAGAGTAAGAGTTAAGACCTTAACCATTAGGCCAGAGTACGAGTGTAAGACCTTAGCTATTAGGGCATAGTAGGAGTCTAAGACCTTAGCTATTAGGCCAGAGTAAGAGTTAAGACCTTAACCAGTAGGCCAGCGTAAGAGTTAAGACCTTAACCATTAGGCCAGAGTACGAGTCTATGACCTTAGCTATTAGGCCATAGTACGAGTCTAAGACCTTAGCTATTAGGCCAGAGTAAGAGTTAAGACCTTAACCAGTAGGCCAGAGTAAGGGTTAAGACCTTAACCAGTAGGCCAGAGTACGCGTTAAGACCTTAACCATTAGGCTAGAGTACAAGTCTAAGACCTTAGCTATTAGGCCAGAGTACGAGTCTAAGACCTTAGCTATTAGGCCAGAGTAAGAGTTAAGACCTTAGCTATTTGGCCAGAGTAAGAGTTAAGACCTTAACCAGTAGGCCAGAGTACGAGTCTAAGACCTTAGCTATTAGGCCAGAGTAAGAGTTAAGACCTTAACCATTAGGCCAGAGTACGAGTCTAAGACCTTAGCTATTAGGCCAGAGTAAGAGTTAAGACCTTAACCAGTAGGCCAGAGTAAGAGTTAAGACCTTAACCAGTAGCCCAGAGTACGAGTCTAAGACCTTAGCTATTAGGCCAGAGTAAGAGTTAAGACCTTAACCAGTAGGCCAGAGTACGAGTCTAAGACCTTAGCTATTAGGCCAGAGTAAGAGTAAAGACCTTAACCAGTAGGCCAGAGTAAGAGTTTAGACTTTAACCATTAGGCCAGAGTACGAGTCTAAGACCTTAGCTATTAGGCCAGAATAAGAGTTAAGACCTTAACCTGTGGGCCATAGTACAAGTCTAAGGCTTTAGCTATTAGGCCAGAGTAAGAGTTAAGACCTTAACCTGTATGCCAGAGTATGAGTCTAAGACCTTAGGTATTAGGCTAGAGTAAGAGTTACGACCTTAACCAGTAGGCCAGAGTACGAGTCTAAGACCTTACCTATTAGGCCAGAGTAAGAGTTAAGACCTTAACCTGTAGGCCAGAGTACGAGTCTAAGACCTTAGCTATTGGGCAGAGTAAGAGTCTTAGCTATTAGGCCAGAGTAAGAGTTAAGACCTTAGCTATTAGGCCAGAGTAAGAGTTAAGACCGTAACCATTAGGCCAGAGTACGAGTCAAAGCCTTAGCTATTAGGCCAGAGTAAGAGTTAAGACCTTAACCTGTAGGCCAGAGTACGAGTCTAAGACCTTAGCTATTAGGCCAGAGTAAGAGTTAAGACCTTAGCTATTAGGCCAGAGTAAGAGTTAAGACCTTAGATATTACGCCAGAGTAAGAGTTAAGACCTTAACCATTAGGCCAGAGTATGAGTCTAAGACCTTAGCTATTAGGCCAGAGGAAGAGTTAAGACCTTAACCAGTAGGCCATAGTGTGAGTCTAAGACCTTAGATATTAGGTCAGAGTAAGAGTTAAGACCTTAACCAGTAGGCCAGAGTAAGAGTTAAGACCTTAGCTATTAGGCCAGATTAAGAGTTAAGACCTTAGCTATTAGGCCAGAGTAAGAGTTATGACCTTAACCATTAGGCCAGAGTACAAGTCTAAGACCTTAGCTATTAGGCCAGAGGAAGAGTTAAGACCTTAACCAGTAGGCCATAATGCGAGTCTAAGACCTTAGCTATTAGGCCAGAGTAAGAGTTAAGACCTTAACCAGTAGGCCAAAGTCAGAGTTAGGACCTTAACCAGTAGGCCAGAGTCCGAGTCTAAGACCTTAGCTATTAGGCCAGAGTAAGAGTTAAGACCTTAACCTGTAGGCCAGAGTACGAGTCTAAGACCTTAGCTATTAGGCCAGAGTAAGAGTTAAGACCTTAACGAGTAGGCCAGAGTAGGAGTTAAGACCTTAACCAGTAGGCCAGAGTACAAGTCTAAGACCTTAGCTATTAGGCCAGAGTAAGAGTTAAGACCTTAACCAGTAGGCCAGAGTAAGAGTCAAGACCTTAACCAGTAGGTCAGAGAACGAGTCTAAGACATTAGCTATTAGGCCAGAGTAAGTGTTAAGACCTTAACCAGTAGGCCAGAGTAAAAGTTAATACCTTAACCATTAGGCCAGAGTACGAGTCTAAGACCTTAGCTATGGGGCCAGAGTAGGAGTCTTAGCTATTAGGCCAGAGTAAGAGTTAATACCTTAACCATTAGGCCAGAGTACGAGTCTAAGACCTTAGCTATTGGGCCAGAGTAAGAGTTAAGACCTTAGCTATTAGGCCAGAGTAAGAGTTAAGACCTTAACCATTAGGCTAGAGTATGAGTCTAAGCCTTAGCTATTAGGCCAGAGAAAGAGTTAAGACCTTAACCATTAGGCCAGAGTACGAGTCTAAGACCTTAGCTATTAGGCCAGAGTAAGAGTTAAGACCTTAACCATTAGGCCAGAGTACGAGTCTAAGACCTTAGCTATGAGGCCAGAGTAAGAGTTAAGACCTTAGCTATTAGGCCAGAGTAAGAGTTAAGACCTTAACCATTAGGCCAGAGTACGAGTCTAAGCCTTAGCTATTTGGCCAGAGTAAGAGTTAAGACCTCAACCATTAGGCCAGAGTACGAATCTAAGACCTTAGCTATTAGGCCAGAGTAAGAGTTAAGACCTTAACCATTAGGCCAGAGTACGAGTCTAAGACCTTAGCTATGAGGCCAGAGTAAGAGTTAAGACCTTAGCTATTAGGCCAGAGTAAGAGTTAAGACCTTAACCATTAGGCAAGAGTACGAGTCTAAGCCTTAGATATTAGGTCAGAGTAAGAGTTAAGACCTTAACCAGTAGGCCAGAGTAAGAGTTAAGACCTTAACCATTAGGCCAAAGTACGAGTCTAAGATCTTAGCTTTTAGGCCATAGTACGAGTCTAAGACCTTAGCTATTAGGCCAGAGTAAGAGTTAAGACCTTAACCAGTAGGCCAGAGTATGAGTCTATGACCTTAGCTATTAGGCCATAGTACTAGTCTAAGACCTTATCTATTAGGCCAGAGTAAGAGTTAAGACCTTAACCAGTAGGCCAGAATAAGAGTTAAGACCTTAACCTGTAGGCCATAGTACGAGTCTAAGACCTTAGCTATTAGGCCAGAGTAAGAGTTAAGACCTTAACCAGTAGGCCAGAGTAAGTGTTAAGACCTTAACCATTAGGCCAGAGTATGAGTCTAAGACCTAAGCTATTAGGCCAGAGTAACAGTTAAGACCTTAGCTATTAGGCCAGAGTAAGAGTTAAGACCTTAACCAGTAGGCCAGAGTAAGAGTTAAGACCTTAACCAGTAGGCCAGAGTACGAGTCTAAGACCTTAACCAGTAGGCCAGAGTATGAGTTAAGACCTTAACCAGTAGTCCAGAGTAAGAGTTAAGACCTTAACCTGTAGGCCAGAGTAAGAGTTACGACCTTAGCTAGTAGGCCAGACTAAGAGTTAAGACCTTAACCATTAGGCCAGAGTACGAGTCTAAGACCTTAGCTATTAGGCCAAAGTACGAGTCTAAGACCTTAGCTATTAGGCCAGAGTACGAGTTAAGACATTAACCTGTAGGCCAGAGTAAGAGTTAAGACCTTAGCTATTAGGCCAGAGTACGAGTCTAAGAACTTAGCTATTAGTATAGAGTAAGAGTTAAGACCTTAACCAGTAGGCCAGAGTAAGAGTTAAGACCTTAGCTATTAGGCCAGATTAAGAGTTAAGACCTTAGCTATTAGGCCAGAGTAAGAGTTAAGACCTTAGCTATTAGGCCAGAGTAAGAGTTAAGACCTTAACAATTAGGCCAGAGTATGAGTCTAAGGCCTTAGCTATTAGGTCAGAGTAAGAGTTAAGACCTTAACCAGTAGGCCAGAGTAAGAGTTAAGACCTTAACCATTAGGCCAGAGTACGAGTGTAAGACCTTAGCTATTAGGGCATAGTAGGAGTCTAAGACCTTAGCTATTAGGCCAGAGTAAGAGTTAAGACCTTAACCAGTAGGCCAGCGTAAGAGTTAAGACCTTAACCATTAGGCCAGAGTACGAGTCTATGACCTTAGCTATTAGGCCATAGTACGAGTCTAAGACCTTAGCTATTAGGCCAGAGTAAGAGTTAAGACCTTAACCAGTAGGCCAGAGTAAGGGTTAAGACCTTAACCAGTAGGCCAGAGTACGCGTTAAGACCTTAACCATTAGGCTAGAGTACAAGTCTAAGACCTTAGCTATTAGGCCAGAGTACGAGTCTAAGACCTTAGCTATTAGGCCAGAGTAAGAGTTAAGACCTTAGCTATTTGGCCAGAGTAAGAGTTAAGACCTTAACCAGTAGGCCAGAGTACGAGTCTAAGACCTTAGCTATTAGGCCAGAGTAAGAGTTAAGACCTTAACCATTAGGCCAGAGTACGAGTCTAAGACCTTAGCTATTAGGCCAGAGTAAGAGTTAAGACCTTAACCAGTAGGCCAGAGTAAGAGTTAAGACCTTAACCAGTAGCCCAGAGTACAAGTCTAAGACCTTAGCTATTAGGTTAGAGTAAGAGTTAAGACCTTAACCAGTAGGCCAGAGTACGAGTCTAAGACCTTAGCTATTAGGCCAGAGTAAGAGTTAAGACCTTAATCTGTAGGCCAGTGTACGAGTCTAAGACCTTAGCTATTAGGCCAGAGTAAGAGTTAAGACCTTAGCTATTAGGCCAGAGTAAGAGTTAAGACCTTAGCTATTAGGCCAGAGTAAGAGTTAAGACCTTAACCATTAGGCCAGAGTATGAGTCTAAGACCTTAGCTATTAGGTCAGAGGAAGAGTTAAGACCTTAACCAGTTGGCCATAGTGCGAGTCTAAGACCTTAGCTAATAGGCCAGAGTAAGAGTTAAGACCTTAACCAGTAGGCCAGAGTAAGAGTTAAGACCTTAAACATTAGGCCAGTGTACGAGTCAAAGACCTTAGCTATTAGGCCATAGTACGAGTCTAAGACCTTAGCTATTAGGCCAGAGTAAGAGTTAAGACCTTAACCAGTAGGCCAGAGTACGAGTCTAAGACCTTAGCTATTAGGCCAGAGTAAGAGTTAAGACCTTAACCTGTATGCCAGAGTATGAGTCTAAGACCTTAGGTATTAGGCTAGAGTAAGAGTTACGACCTTAACCAGTAGGCCAGAGTACGAGTCTAAGACCTTACCTATTAGGCCAGAGTAAGAGTTAAGACCTTAACCTGTAGGCCAGAGTACGAGTCTAAGACCTTAGCTATTGGGCAGAGTAAGAGTCTTAGCTATTAGGCCAGAGTAAGAGTTAAGACCTTAGCTATTAGGCCAGAGTAAGAGTTAAGACCGTAACCATTAGGCCAGAGTACGAGTCAAAGCCTTAGCTATTAGGCCAGAGTAAGAGTTAAGACCTTAACCTGTAGGCCAGAGTACGAGTCTAAGACCTTAGCTATTAGGCCAGAGTAAGAGTTAAGACCTTAGCTATTAGGCCAGAGTAAGAGTTAAGACCTTAGATATTACGCCAGAGTAAGAGTTAAGACCTTAACCATTAGGCCAGAGTATGAGTCTAAGACCTTAGCTATTAGGCCAGAGGAAGAGTTAAGACCTTAACCAGTAGGCCATAGTGTGAGTCTAAGACCTTAGATATTAGGTCAGAGTAAGAGTTAAGACCTTAACCAGTAGGCCAGAGTAAGAGTTAAGACCTTAGCTATTAGGCCAGATTAAGAGTTAAGACCTTAGCTATTAGGCCAGAGTAAGAGTTATGACCTTAACCATTAGGCCAGAGTACAAGTCTAAGACCTTAGCTATTAGGCCAGAGGAAGAGTTAAGACCTTAACCAGTAGGCCATAATGCGAGTCTAAGACCTTAGCTATTAGGCCAGAGTAAGAGTTAAGACCTTAACCAGTAGGCCAAAGTCAGAGTTAGGACCTTAACCAGTAGGCCAGAGTCTGAGTCTAAGACCTTAGCTATTAGGCCAGAGTAAGAGTTAAGACCTTAACCTGTAGGCCAGAGTACGAGTCTAAGACCTTAGCTATTAGGCCAGAGTAAGAGTTAAGACCTTAACCAGTAGGCCAGAGTAGGAGTTAAGACCTTAACCAGTAGGCCAGAGTACAAGTCTAAGACCTTAGCTATTAGGCCAGAGTAAGAGTTAAGACCTTAACCAGTAGGCCAGAGTAAGAGTCAAGACCTTAACCAGTAGGTCAGAGTACGAGTCTAAGACATTAGCTATTAGGCCAGAGTAAGTGTTAAGACTAGGCCTGGACGGTAAATTCCGTTCCGTTCGCGGAATTTGCGGAATTTGGGTAATTTCGCGTTCCGCGGAGAACGCGAAATTGCCCAAAAATCTGCGTTCCGCGACTTCGCGAAATTTTTTGCTTGTTCGCGTTCTCAATATGCGTGTTCGCGAGATATTTCACCCCGAGCACGCAAACAGCGATCGCGAACAGGCAAAAAGTATCGCGAACAAGCAATTCCGCGTGTTCGCGGAATTTCTGCGTGTTCGCGGAGATTTTTTACCGTTTCGCGGAGATTTGCGTAACGCGATTACGCAAATTCCGCCCACCCCTAGTTAAGACCTTAACCAGTAGGCCAGAGTAAAAGTTAATACCTTAACCATTAGGCCAGAGTACGAGTCTAAGACCTTAGCTATGGGGCCAGAGTAGGAGTCTTAGCTATTAGGCCAGAGTAAGAGTTAATACCTTAACCATTAGGCCAGAGTACGAGTCTAAGACCTTAGCTATTGGGCCAGAGTAAGAGTTAAGACCTTAGCTATTAGGCCAGAGTAAGAGTTAAGACCTTAACCATTAGGCTAGAGTATGAGTCTAAGCCTTAGCTATTAGGCCAGAGAAAGAGTTAAGACCTTAACCATTAGGCCAGAGTACGAGTCTAAGACCTTAGCTATTAGGCCAGAGTAAGAGTTAAGACCTTAACCATTAGGCCAGAGTACGAGTCTAAGACCTTAGCTATGAGGCCAGAGTAAGAGTTAAGACCTTAGCTATTAGGCCAGAGTAAGAGTTAAGACCTTAACCATTAGGCCAGAGTACGAGTCTAAGCCTTAGCTATTTGGCCAGAGTAAGAGTTAAGACCTCAACCATTAGGCCAGAGTACAAATCTAAGACCTTACCTATTAGGCCAGAGTAAGAGTTAAGACCTTAACCATTAGGCCAGAGTACGACTCTAAGACCTTAGCTATGAGGCCAGAGTAAGAGTTAAGACCTTAGCTATTAGGCCAGAGTAAGAGTTAAGACCTTAACCATTAGGCCAGAGTACGAGTCTAAGCCTTAGATATTAGGTCAGAGTAAGAGTTAAGACCTTAACCAGTAGGCCAGAGTAAGAGTTAAGACCTTAACCATTAGGCCAAAGTACGAGTCTAAGATCTTAGCTTTTAGGCCATAGTATGAGTCTAAGACCTTAGCTATTAGGCCAGAGTAAGAGTTAAGACCTTAACCAGTAGGCCAGAGTAAGAGTTAAGACCTTAACCTGTAGGCCATAGTACGAGTCTAAGACCTTAGCTATTAGGCCAGAGTAAGAGTTAAGACCTTAACCAGTAGGCCAGAGTAAGTGTTAAGACCTTAACCATTAGGCCAGAGTATGAGTCTAAGACCTAAGCTATTAGGCCAGAGTAACAGTTAAGACCTTAGCTATTAGGCCAGAGTAAGAGTTAAGACCTTAACCAGTAGGCCAGAGTAAGAGTTAAGACCTTAACCAGTAGGCCAGAGTACGAGTCTAAGACCTTAACCAGTAGGCCAGAGTATGAGTTAAGACCTTAACCAGTAGTCCAGAGTAAGAGTTAAGACCTTAACCTGTAGGCCAGAGTAAGAGTTAAGACCTTAGCTATTAGGCCAGACTAAGAGTTAAGACCTTAACCATTAGGCCAGAGTACGAGTCTAAGACCTTAGCTATTAGGCCAAAGTACGAGTCTAAGACCTTAGCTATTAGGCCAGAGTACGAGTTAAGACATTAACCTGTATGCCAGAGTAAGAGTTAAGACCTTAGCTATTAGGCCAGAGTACGAGTCTAAGAACTTAGCTATTAGGCCAGAGTAAGAGTTAAGACCTTAACCAGTAGGCCAGAGTAAGAGTTAAGACCTTAGCTATTAGGCCAGATTAAGAGTTAAGACCTTAGCTATTAGGCCAGAGTAAGAGTTAAGACCTTAACCATTAGGCCAGAGTACAAGTCTAAGACCTTAGCTATTTGGCCAGAGGAAGAGTTAAGACCTTAACCAGTAGGCCATAATGCGAGTCTAAGACCTTCGCTATTAGGCCAGAGTAAGAGTTAAGACCTTAACCTGTAGGCCAGAGTACGAGTCTAAGCCTTAGCTATTAGGCCAGAGTAAGAGTTAAGACCTTAACCATTAGGCCAGAGTACGAGTCTAAGACCTTAGCTATTAGGCCAGAGTAAGAGTTAAGACCTTAACCATTAGGCCAGAGTACGAGTCTAAGACCTTAGCTATGAGGCCAGAGTAAGAGTTAAGACCTTAGCTATTAGGCCAGAGTAAGAGTTAAGACCTTAACCATTAGGCCAGAGTACGAGTCTAAGCCTTAGCTATTTGGCCAGAGTAAGAGTTAAGACCTCAACCATTAGGCCAGAGTACGAATCTAAGACCTTAGCTATTAGGCCAGAGTAGGAGTTAAGACCTTAACCAGTTGGCCAGAGTAAGAGTTAAGACCTTAACCATTAGACCAGAGTACGAGTCTAAGACCTTAGCTATTAGGCCAGAGTAAGAGTTAAGACCTTAACCATTAGGCCAGAGATCGAGTCTAAGACCTTAACCAGTAGGCCAGAGTAAGAGTTAAGACCTTAACCATTTGGCCAGAGTACGAGTCTAAGACCTTAGCTATTAGGCCAGAGTAAGAGTTAAGACCTTAACCAGTAGGCCAGAGTAAGAGTTAAGACTTTAACCAGTAGGCCAGAGTACGAGTCTAAGACGTTAGCTATTAGGCCAGTAAGAGTTAAGACCTTAGCTATTAGGCCAGAGAAAGAGTTAAAACCTTAACCATTAGGCCAGAGAACGAGTCTAAGACCTTAGCTATTAGGCCAGAGTAAGAGTTAAGACCTTAGCTATTAGGCCAGAGTAAGAGTTAAGACCTTAACCAGTAGGCCAGAGTAAGATTTAAGACCTTAACCAGTAGGCCAGAGTAAGAGTTAAGACCTTAACCATTAGGCCAGTGTAAGAGTCTAAGACCTTAGCTATTAGGCCAGAGTAAGAGTTAAGACATTAGCTATTAGGTCAGAGTAAGAGTTAAGACCTTAACCAGTAGGCCAGAGTAAGAGTTAAGACCTTAACCAGTAGGCCAGAGTAAGAGTTAAGACCTTAGCTATTAGGCCAGAGTAAGAGTTAAGACCTTAACCATGAGGCCATAGTACGAGTCTAAGACCTTAGCTATTAGGCCAGAGTAAGAGTTAAGACCTTAGCTATTAGGCCAGAGTAAGAGTTGAGATCTTAGCTATTAGCCCAGAGTAAGAGTTAAGACCTTAACCATTAGGTCAGAATACGAGTCTAAGACCTTAGCTATTAGGACAGAGTAAGAGTTAAGACCTTAGCTATTAGGCCAGAGGAAGAGTTAAGACCTTAACCAGTAGGCCATAGTGCGAGTCTAAGACCTTAGCTATTAGGCCAGAGTAAGAGTTAGGACCTTAACCAGTAGGCCAGAGTACGAGTCTAAGACCTTAGCTATTAGGCCAGAGTAAGAGTTAAGACCTTAACCTGTAGGCCAGAGTACGAGTCTAAGACCTTAGGTATTAGGCTAGAGTAAGAGTTACGACCTTAACCAGTAGGCCAGAGTACGAGTCTAAGACCTTACCTATTAGGCCAGAGTAAGAGTTAAGACCTTAACCTGTAGGCCAGAGTACGAGTCTAAGACCTTAGCTATTGGGCAGAGTAAGAGTCTTAGCTATTAGGCCAGAGTAAGAGTTAAGACCTTAACCATTAGGCCAGAGTACGAGTCTAAGACCTTAGCTATTAGGCCAGAGTAAGAGTTAAGACCTTAGCTATTAGGCCAGAGTAAGAGTTAAGACCGTAACCATTAGGCCAGAGTACGAGTCAAAGCCTTAGCTATTAGGCCAGAGTAAGAGTTAAGACCTTAACCTGTAGGCCAGAGTACGAGTCTAAGACCTTAGCTATTAGGCCAAAGTAAGAGTTAAGACCTTAGCTATTAGGCCAGAGTAAGAGTTAAGACCTTAGATATTACGCCAGAGTAAGAGTTAAGACCTTAACCATTAGGCCAGAGTATGAGTCTAAGACCTTAGCTATTAGGCCAGAGGAAGAGTTAAGACCTTAACCAGTAGGCCATAGTGTGAGTCTAAGACCTTAGATATTAGGTCAGAGTAAGAGTTAAGACCTTAACCAGTAGGCCAGAGTAAGAGTTAAGACCTTAACCATTAGGCCATAGTACGAGTCTAAGACCTTAGCTATTAGGCCAGAGTAAGAGTTAAGACCTTAACCAGTAGGCCAGAGTAAGAGTTAAGACCTTAGCTATTAGGCCAGAGTAAGAGTTAAGACCTTAACCTGTAGGCCATAGTACGAGTCTAAGACCTTAGCTATTAGGCCAGAGTAAGAGTTAAGACCATAACCAGTAGGCCAGAGTAAGTGTTAAGACCTTAACCATTAGGCCAGAGTATGAGTCTAAGACCTAAGCTATTAGGCCAGAGTAACAGTTAAGACCTTAGCTTTTAGGCCAGAGTAAGAGTTAAGACCTTAACCAGTAGGCCAGAGTACGAGTCTAAGACCTTACCTATTAGGCCAGAGTAAGAGTTAAGACCTTAACCTGTAGGCCAGAGTACGAGTCTAAGACCTTAGCTATTGGGCAGAGTAAGAGTCTTAGCTATTAGGCCAGAGTAAGAGTTAAGACCTTAACCATTAGGCCAGAGTACGAGTCTAAGACCTTAGCTATTAGGCCAGAGTAAGAGTTAAGACCTTAGCTATTAGGCCAGAGTAAGAGTTAAGACCGTAACCATTAGGCCAGAGTATGAGTCAAAGCCTTAGCTATTAGGCCAGAGTAAGAGTTAAGACCTTAACCTGTAGGCCAGAGTACGAGTCTAAGACCTTAGCTATTAGGCCAAAGTAAGAGTTAAGACCTTAGCTATTAGGCCAGAGTAAGAGTTAAGACCTTAGATATTACGCCAGAGTAAGAGTTAAGACCTTAACCATTAGGCCAGAGTATGAGTCTAAGACCTTAGCTATTAGGCCAGAGGAAGAGTTAAGACCTTAACCAGTAGGCCATAGTGTGAGTCTAAGACCTTAGATATTAGGTCAGAGTAAGAGTTAAGACCTTAACCAGTAGGCCAGAGTAAGAGTTAAGACCTTAACCATTAGGCCATAGTACGAGTCTAAGACCTTAGCTATTAGGCCAGAGTAAGAGTTAAGACCTTAACCAGTAGGCCAGAGTAAGAGTTAAGACCTTAGCTATTAGGCCAGAGTAAGAGTTAAGACCTTAACCTGTAGGCCATAGTACGAGTCTAAGACCTTAGCTATTAGGCCAGAGTAAGAGTTAAGACCATAACCAGTAGGCCAGAGTAAGTGTTAAGACCTTAACCATTAGGCCAGAGTATGAGTCTAAGACTTAAGCTATTAGGCCAGAGTAACAGTTAAGACCTTAGCTTTTAGGCCAGAGTAAGAGTTAAGACCTTAACCAGTAGGCCAGAGTACGAGTCTAAGAGCTGAACCAGTAGGCCAGAGTATGAGTTAAGACCTTAACCAGTAGGCCAGAGTAAGAGTTAAGACCTTAACCTGTAGGCCAGAGTAAGAGTTAAGACCTTAGCTATTAGGCCAGACTAAGAGTTAAGACCTTAACCATTAGGCCAGAGTACGAGTCTAAGACCTTAGCTATTAGGCCAAAGTACGAGTCTAAGACCTTAGCTATTAGGCAAGAGTACAAGTTAAGACATTAACCTGTAGGCCAGAATAAGAGTTAAGACATTAGCTATTAGGCCAGAGTAAGAGTTAAGACCTTAACCTGTAGGCCATGGTACGAGTCTAAGACCTTAGCTATTAGGCCAGGGTAAGAGTTAAGACCTTAACCAGTAGGCCAGAGTAAGAGTTAAGACCTTAACCAGTATGCCAGAATACGAGTCTAAGACCTTAGCTATTAGGACAGAGTAAGAGTTAAGACCTTAGCTATTAGGCCAGAGGAAGAGTTAAGACCTTAACCAGTAGGCCATAGTGCGAGTCTAAGACCTTAGCTATTAGGCCAGAGTAAGAGTTAAGACCTTAACCAGTAGGCCAGAGTAAGAGTTAGGACCTTAACCAGTAGGCCAGAGTACGAGTCTAAGACCTTAGCTATTAGGCCAGAGTAAGAGTTAAGACCTTAACCTGTAGGCCAGAGTACGAGTCTAAGACCTTAGGTATTAGGCTAGAGTAAGAGTTACGACCTTAACCAGTAGGCCAGAGTACGAGTCTAAGACCTTACCTATTAGGCCAGAGTAAGAGTTAAGACCTTAACCTGTAGGCCAGAGTACGAGTCTAAGACCTTAGCTATTGGGCAGAGTAAGAGTCTTAGCTATTAGGCCAGAGTAAGAGTTAAGACCTTAACCATTAGGCCAGAGTACGAGTCTAAGACCTTAGCTATTAGGCCAGAGTAAGAGTTAAGACCTTAGCTATTAGGCCAGAGTAAGAGTTAAGACCGTAACCATTAGGCCAGAGTACGAGTCAAAGCCTTAGCTATTAGGCCAGAGTAAGAGTTAAGACCTTAACCTGTAGGCCAGAGTACGAGTCTAAGACCTTAGCTATTAGGCCAAAGTAAGAGTTAAGACCTTAGCTATTAGGCCAGAGTAAGAGTTAAGACCTTAGATATTATGCCAGAGTAAGAGTTAAGACCTTAACCATTAGGCCAGAGTATGAGTCTAAGACCTTAGCTATTAGGCCAGAGGAAGAGTTAAGACCTTAACCAGTAGGCCATAGTGTGAGTCTAAGACCTTAGATATTAGGTCAGAGTAAGAGTTAAGACCTTAACCAGTAGGCCAGAGTAAGAGTTAAGACCTTAACCATTAGGCCATGGTACGAGTCTAAGACCTTAGCTATTAGGCCAGAGTAAGAGTTAAGACCTTAACCAGTAGGCCAGAGTAAGAGTTAAGACCTTAGCTATTAGGCCAGAGTAAGAGTTAAGACCTTAACCTGTAGGCCATAGTACGAGTCTAAGACCTTAGCTATTAGGCCAGAGTAAGAGTTAAGACCATAACCAGTAGGCCAGAGTAAGTGTTAAGACCTTAACCATTAGGCCAGAGTATGAGTCTAAGACCTAAGCTATTAGGCCAGAGTAACAGTTAAGACCTTAGCTTTTAGGCCAGAGTAAGAGTTAAGACCTTATCCAGTAGGCCAGAGTACGAGTCTAAGAGCTTAACCAGTAGGCCAGAGTATGAGTTAAGACCTTAACCAGTAGGCCAGAGTAAGAGTTAAGACCTTAACCTGTAGGCCAGAGTAAGAGTTAAGACCTTAGCTATTAGGCCAGACTAAGAGTTAAGACCTTAACCATTAGGCCAGAGTACGAGTCTAAGACCTTAGCTATTAGGCCAAAGTACGAGTCTAAGACCTTAGCTATTAGGCAAGAGTACAAGTTAAGACATTAACCTGTAGGCCAGAGTAAGAGTTAAGACATTAGCTATTAGGCCAGAGTAAGAGTTAAGACCTTAACCTGTAGGCCATGGTACGAGTCTAAGACCTTAGCTATTAGGCCAGGGTAAGAGTTAAGACCTTAACCAGTAGGCCAGAGTAAGAGTTAAGACCTTAACCAGTATGCCAGAGTAAGAGTTAAGACCTTAACCAGTAGGCCAGAGTAAGAGTTAAGACCTTAACCAGTAGGCCAGAGTACAAGTCTAAGACCTTAACCAGTAGGCCAGAGTATGAGTTAAGACCTTAACCAGTAGGCCAGAGTAAGAGTTAAGACCTTAACCTGTAGGCCAGAGTAAGAGTTAAGACCTTAGCTATTAAGCCAGAGTAAGAGTTAAGACCTTAACCAGTAGGTCAAAGTACGAGTCAAAGACCTTAGCTAATAGGCCAGAGTAAGAGTTACGACCTTAACCAGTAGGCCAGAGTAAGAGTTAAGACCTTATCCAGTAGGCCAGACTACGAGTTAAGACCTTAACCATTACGCCAGAGTACGAGTCTAAGAACTTAGCTATTAGGCCAGAGTACGAGTCTAAGACCTTAGCTATTAGGCCAGAGTAAGAGTTAAGACCTTATCTATTAGGCCAGAGTAAGAGTTAAGACCTTAACCAGTAGGCCAGAGTACAAGTCTAAGACCTTAGCTATTATGCCAGAGTAAGAGTTAAGACCTTAACCATTAGGCCTGAGTACGAGTCTAAGACCTTAGCTATTAGGCCAGAGTAAGAGTTAAGACCTGAACCAGTAGGCCAGAGTAAGAGTTAAGACCTTAACCAGTAGGCCAGAGTACGAGTCTAAGACCTTAGCTATTAGGCCAGAGTAAGAGTTAAGACCTTAACCAGTAGGCCAGAGTACGAGTCTAAGACCTTAGCTATTAGGCCAGAGTAAGAGTTAAGACCTTAACCTGTAGGCCAGAGTACGAGTCTAAGATCTTAGCTATTAGGCCAGAGTAAGAGTTAAGACCTTAGCTATTAGGCCAGAGTAAGAGTTAAGACCTTAACAATTAGGCCAGAGTATGAGTCTAAGGCCTTACCTATTATGTCAGAGTAAGAGTTAAGACCTTAACCAGTAGGCCAGAGTAAGAGTTAAGACCTTAACCATTAGGCCAGAGTACGAGTGTAAGACCTTAGCTATTAGGGCATAGTAGGAGTCTAAGACCTTAGCTATTAGGCCAGAGTAAGAGTTAAGACCTTAACCAGTAGGCCAGCGTAAGAGTTAAGACCTTAACCATTAGGCCAGAGTATGAGTCTATGACCTTAGCTATTAGGCCATAGTACGAGTCTAAGACCTTAGCTATTAGGCCAGAGTAAGAGTTAAGACCTTAACCAGTAGGCCAGAGTAAGGGTTAAGACCTTAACCAGTAGGCCAGAGTACGCGTTAAGACCTTAACCATTAGGCTAGAGTACAAGTCTAAGACCTTAGCTATTAGGCCAGAGTACGAGTCTAAGACCTTAGCTATTAGGCCAGAGTAAGAGTTAAGACCTTAGCTATTTGGCCAGAGTAAGAGTTAAGACCTTAACCAGTAGGCCAGAGTACGAGTCTAAGACCTTAGCTATTAGGCCAGAGTAAGAGTTAAGACCTTAACCATTAGGCCAGAGTACGAGTCTAAGACCTTAGCTATTAGGCCAGAGTAAGAGTTAAGACCTTAACCAGTAGGCCAGAGTAAGAGTTAAGACCTTAACCAGTAGCCCAGAGTACGAGTCTAAGACCTTAGCTATTAGGCCAGAGTAAGAGTTAAGACCTTAACCAGTAGGCCAGAGTACGAGTCTAAGACCTTAGCTATTAGGCCAGTGTAAGAGTTAAGACCTTAACCTGTAGGCCAGTGTACGACTCTAAGACCTTAGCTATTAGGCTAGAGTAAGAGTTAAGACCGTAGCTATTAGGCCAGAGTATGAGTCTAAGACCTTAGCTATTAGGCCAGAGGAAGAGTTAAGACCTTAACCAGTTGGCCATAGTGCGAGTCTAAGACCTTAGCTAGTAGGCCAGAGTAAGAGTTAAGACCTTAACCAGTAGGACAGAGTAAGAGTTAAGACCTTAACCTGTAGGCCATAGTACGAGTCTAAGACCTTAGCTATTAGGCCAGAGTACGAGTTAAGACATTAACCTGTAGGCCAGAGTAAGAGTTAAGACCTTAGCTATTAGGCCAGAGTAAGATTTAAGACCTTAACCTGTAGGCCAGAGTACGAGTCTAAGACCTTAACCAGTAGGCCAGAGTATGAGTTAAGACCTTAACCAGTAGGCCAGAGTAAGAGTTAAGACCTTAACCTGTAGGCCATAGTACGAGTCTAAGACCTTAGCTATTAGGCCAGAGTAAGAGTTAAGACCTTAACCAGTAGGCCAGAGTAAGAGTTATGACCTTACCCTTAGGCCAGAGTATGAGTCTAAGGCCTAAGTTATAAGGCCAGAGTAAGAGTTAAGACCTTAGCTGTTAGGCCAGAGTAAGAGTTAAGACCTTAACCAGTAGGCCAGAGTAAGAGTTAAGACATTAACCAGTAACCCAGAGTACGAGTCTAAGACCTTAACCAGTAGGCCAGAGTATGAGTTAAGACCTTAACCAGTAGGCCCGAGTAAGAGTTAAGACCTTAACCTGTAGGCCAGAGTAAGAGTTTAGACCTTAGCTATTAGGCCAGTGTAAGAGTTAAGACCTTAGCTATTAGGCCAGACTAAGAGTTAAGACCTTAACAATTAGGCCAGAGTACGAGTCTAAGACCTTAGCTATTAGGCCAAAGTACGAGTCTAAGACCTTAGCTATTAGGCCAGAGTACGAGTTAAGACATTAACCTGTAGGCCAGAGTAAGAGTTATGACCTTAGCTATTCGGCCAGAGTAAGAGTTAAGACCTTAACCTGTAGGCCATGGTACGAGTCTAAGACCTTAGCTATTATGCCAGGGTAAGAGTTAAGACCTTAACCAGTAGGCCAGATTAAGAGTTAAGACATTAACCATTAGGCCAGAGTACGAGTCTATGACCTTAGCTATTAGTCCATAGTATGAGTCTAAGACCTTAGCTATTAGGCCAGAGTAGGAGTTAAGATCTTACCCAGTAGGCCAGAGTAAGAGTTAAGACCTTAACCAGTAGGCCAGAGTACGAGTTAATACCTTAACCATTAGGCCAGAGTATGAGTCTAAGACCTAAGCTATTAGGCCAGAGTAAAAGTTAAGACCTTAGCTATTAGCCCAGAGTAAGAGTTAAGACCTTAACCAGTAGGCCAGAGTAAAAGTTAAGACCTTAACCAGTAGGCCAGAGTACGAGTCTAAGACCTTAACCAGTAGGCCAGAGTATGAGTTAAGACCTTAACCAGTAGGCCAGAGTAAGAGTCAAGACCTTAACCTGTAGGCCAGAGTAAGAGTTAAGACCTTAGCTATTAGGCCAGAGTAAGAGTTAAGACCTTAACCAGTAGGCCAAAGTATGAGTCAAAGACCTTAGCTATTAGGCCAGAGTAAGAGTTAAGACCTTAACCAGTAGGCCAGACTACGAGTTAAGACCTTAACCATTAGGCCAGAGTACGAGTCTAAGACCTTAGCTATTAGGCCAGAGTACGAGTCTAAGACCTTAGCTATTAGGCCAGAGTAAGACATAAGACCTTAGCTATTAGGCCAGAGTAAGAGTTAAGACGTTAACCAGTCGGCCAGAGTACGAGTCTAAGACATTAGCTATTAGGCCAGAGTAAGAGTTAAGACCTTAACCATTAGGCCAGTGTACGAGTCAAAGACCTTAGCTATTCGGCCATAGTACGAGTCTAAGACCTTAGCTATTATGCCAGAGTAAGAGTTAAGACCTTAACCAGTAGGCCAGAGTAAGAGTTAAGACCTTAACCATTAGGCCAGAGTACGAGTCTATGACCTTAGCTATTAGGCCATAGTACGAGTCTAAGACCTTAGCTATTAGGCCAGAGTAAGAGTTAAGACCTTAACCAGTAGGACAGAGTAAGAGTTAAGACCTTAACCTGTAGGCCATAGTACGAGTCTAAGACCTTAGCTATTAGGCCAGAGTACGAGTTAAGACATTAACCTGTAGGCCAGAGTAAGAGTTAAGACCTTAGCTATTAGGCCAGAGAAAGATTTAAGACCTTAACCTGTAGGCCAGAGTACGAGTCTAAGACCTTAACCAGTAGGCCAGAGTATGAGTTAAGACCTTAACCAGTAGGCCAGAGTAAGAGTTAAGACCTTAACCTGTAGGCCAGAGTAAGAGTTAAGACCTTAGCTATTAGGCCAGAGTAAGAGTTAAGACCTTAACCTGTAGGCCATAGTACGAGTCTAAGACCTTAGCTATTAGGCCAGAGTAAGAGTTAAGACCTTAACCAGTAGGCCAGAGTAAGAGTTATGACCTTAACCATTAGGCCAGAGTAAGATTTAAGACCTTAGCTGTTAGGCCAGAGTAAGAGTTAAGACCTTAACCAGTAGGCCAGAGTAAGAGTTAAGACATTAACCAGTAACCCAGAGTACGAGTCTAAGACCTTAACCAGTAGGCCAGAGTATGAGTTAAGACCTTAACCAGTAGGCCAGGGTAAGAGTTAAGACCTTAACCTGTAGGCCAGAGTAAGAGTTAAGACCTTAGCTATTAGGCCAGAGTAAGAGTTAAGACCTTAGCTATTAGGCCAGACTAAGAGTTAAGACCTTAACCATTAGGCCAGAGTACGAGTCTAAGACCTTAGCTATTAGGCCAAAGTACGAGTCTACGACCTTAGCTATTAGGCCAGAGTTAAGAGTTAAGACATTAACCTGTAGAACAGAGTAAGAGTTACGACCTTAGCTATTAGGCCAGAGTAAGAGTTAAGACCTTAAACTGTAGGCCATGGTACGAGTCTAAGACCTTAGCTATTATGCCAGGGTAAGAGTTAAGACCTTAACCAGTAGGCCAGAGTAAGAGTTAAGACCTTAACCATTAGGCCAGAGTATGAGTCTAAGACCTAAGCTATTAGGCCAGAGTAAGAGTTAAGACCTTAGCTATTAGCCCAGAGTAAGAGTTAAGACCTTAACCAGTAGGCCAGAGTAAAAGTTAAGACCTTAACCAGTAGGCCAGAGTACGAGTCTAAGACCTTAACCAGTAGGCCAGAGTATGAGTTAAGACCTTAACCAGTAGGCCAGAGTAAGAGTTAAGACCTTAACCTGTAGGCCAGAGTAAGAGTTAAGACCTTAGCTATTAGGCCAGAGTAAGAGTTAAGACCTTAACCAGTAGGCCAAAGTACGAGTCAAAGACCTTAGCTATTAGGCCAGAGTAAGAGTTAAGACCTTAACCAGTAGGCCAGACTACGAGTTAAGACCTTAACCATTAGGCCAGAGTACGAGTCTAAGACCTTAGCTATTAGGCCAGAGTACGAGTCTAAGACCTTAGCTATTAGGCCAGAGTAGTCTAAGACCTTAGCTATTAGGCCAGAGTAAGACATAAGACCTTAGCTATTAGGCCAGAGTAAGAGTTAAGACCTTAACCAGTAGGCCAAAGTACGAGTCTAAGACCTTAGCCATTAGGCCAGAGTAAGAGTTAAGACCTTAACCATTAGGCCCGAGTACGAGTCTAAGACCTTAGCTATTAGGCCAGAGTAAGAGTTAAGACCTTAACCAGTAGGCCAGAGTAAGAGTTAAGACCTTAACCAGTAGGCCAGAGTACGAGTTAAGACCTCAGCTATTAGGCCAGAGTAAGAGTTAAGACCTTAACCAGTAGGACAGAGTGTGAGTTAAGACCTTAACCAGTAGGCCAGAGTAAGAGTTAAGACCTTAGCTATTAGGCCAGAGTAAGAGTTAAGACCTTAACCTGTAGGCCATAGTACGAGTCTAAGACCTTAGATATTAGGCCAGAGTAAGAGTTAAGACCTTAACCAGTAGGCCAGAGTAAGAGTAATGACCTTAACCATTAGGCCAGAGTATGAGTCTAAGACCTAAGCTATTAGGCCAGAGTAAGAGTTAAGACCTTAACCAGTAGGCCAGAGTAAGAGTTAAGACATTAACCAGTAACCCAGAGTACGAGTCTAAGACCTTAACCAGTAGGCCAGAGTATGAGTTAAAACCTTAACCAGTAGGCCAGGGTAAGAGTTAAGACCTTAACCTGTAGGCCAGAGTAAGAGTTAAGACCTTAGCTATTAGGCCAGAGTAAGAGTTAAGACCTTAGCTATTAGGCCAGACAAAGAGTTAAGACCTTAACCATTAGGCCAGAGTACGAGTCTAAGACCTTAGCTATTAGGCCAGAGAACGAGTTAAGACATTAACCTGTAGGCCAGAGTAAGAGTTACGACCTTAGCTATTAGGCCAGAGTAAGAGTTAAGACCTTAAACTGTAGGCCATGGTACGAGTCTAAGACCTTAGCTATTATGCCAAAGTAAGAGTTAAGACCTTAACCAGTAGGCCAGAGTAAGAGTTATGACCTTAATCATTAGGCCAGAGTATGAGTCTAAGACCTAAGCTATTAGGCCAGAGTAAGAGTTAAGACCTTAGCTGTTAGGCCAGAGTAAGAGTTAAGACCTTAACCAGTAGGCCAGAGTAAGAGTTAAGACAATAACCAGTAACCCAGAGTACGAGTCTAAGACCTTAACCAGTAGGCCAGAGTATGAGTTAAGACCTTAACCAGTAGGCCAGGGTAAGAGTTAAGACCTTAACCTGTAGGCCAGAGTAAGAGTTGAGACCTTAGCTATTAGGCCAGAGTAAGAGTTAAGACCTTAGCTATTAGGCCAGACTAAGAGTTAAGACCTTAACCATTAGGCCAGAGTACGAGTCTAAGACCTTAGCTATTAGGCCAAAGTACGAGTCTAAGACCTTAGCTATTAGGCCAGAGTACGAGTTAAGACATTAACCTGTAGGCTAGAGTAAGAGTTACGACCTTAGCTATAAGGCCAGAGTAAGAGTTAAGACCTTAAACTGTAGGCCATGGTACGAGTCTAAGACCTTAGCTATTATGCCAGGGTAAGAGTTAAGACCTTAACCAGTAGGCCAGAGTAAGAGTTAAGACCTTAACCATTAGGCCAGAGTATGAGTCTAAGACCTAAGCTATTAGGCCAGAGTAAGTGTTAGGACCTTAGCTATTAGCCCAGAGTAAGAGTTAAGACCTTAACCAGTAGGCCAGAGTAAAAGTTAAGACCTTAACCAGTAGGCCAAAGTATGAGTCTAAGACCTTAACCAGTAGGCCAGAGTATGAGTTAAGACCTTAACCAGTAGGCCAGAGTAAGAGTTAAGACCTTAACCTGTAGGCCAGAGTAAGAGTTAAGACCTTAGCTATTAGGCCAGAGTAAGAGTTAAGACCTTAACCAGTAGGCCAAAGTACGAGTCAAAGACCTTAGCTATTAGGCCAGAGTAAGAGTTAAGACCTTAACCAGTAGGCCAGACTACGAGTTAAGACCTTAACCATTAGGCCAGAGTACGAGTCTAAGACCTTAGCTATTAGGCCAGAGTACGAGTCTAAGACCTTAGCTATTAGGCCAGAGTAGTCTAAGACCTTAGCTATTAGGCCAGAGTAAGACATAAGACCTTAGCTATTAGGCCAGAGTAAGAGTTAAGACCTTAACCAGTAGGCCAAAGTACGAGTCTAAGACCTTAGCCATTAGGCCAGAGTAAGAGTTAAGACCTTAACCATTAGGCCCGAGTACGAGTCTAAGACCTTAGCTATTAGGCCAGAGTAAGAGTTAAGACCTTAACCAGTAGGCCAGAGTAAGAGTTAAGACCTTAACCAGTAGGCCAGAGTACGAGTTAAGACCTCAGCTATTAGGCCAGAGTAAGAGTTAAGACCTTAACCAGTAGGACAGAGTGTGAGTTAAGACCTTAACCAGTAGGCCAGAGTAAGAGTTAAGACCTTAGCTATTAGGCCAGAGTAAGAGTTAAGACCTTAACCTGTAGGCCATAGTACGAGTCTAAGACCTTAGATATTAGGCCAGAGTAAGAGTTAAGACCTTAACCAGTAGGCCAGAGTAAGAGTAATGACCTTAACC
This sequence comes from Triturus cristatus, assembly GCF_964204655.1. Lineage (NCBI taxonomy): Eukaryota > Metazoa > Chordata > Amphibia > Caudata > Salamandridae > Triturus > Triturus cristatus. Next base: position 1,307,577,464 of record NC_140590.1, read on the forward strand.
ATTAGGCCAGAGTATGAGTCTAAGACCTAAGCTATTAGGCCAGAGTAAGAGTTAAGACCTTAACCAGTAGGCCAGAGTAAGAGTTAAGACATTAACCAGTAACCCAGAGTACGAGTCTAAGACCTTAACCAGTAGGCCAGAGTATGAGTTAAAACCTTAACCAGTAGGCCAGGGTAAGAATTAAGACCTTAACCTGTAGGCCAGAGTAAGAGTTAAGACCTTAGCTATTAGGCCAGACAAAGAGTTAAGACCTTAACCAGTAGGCCAGAGTAAGAGTAATGACCTTAACCATTAGGCCAGAGTATGAGTCTAAGACCTAAGCTATTAGGCCAGAGTAAGAGTTAAGACCTTAACCAGTAGGCCAGAGTAAGAGTTAAGACATTAACCAGTAACCCAGAGTACGAGTCTAAGACCTTAACCAGTAGGCCAGAGTATGAGTTAAAACCTTAACCAGTAGGCCAGGGTAAGAATTAAGACCTTAACCTGTAGGCCAGAGTAAGAGTTAAGACCTTAGCTATTAGGCCAGAGTAAGAGTTAAGACCTTAGCTATTAGGCCAGACAAAGAGTTAAGACCTTAACCATTAGGCCAGAGTACGAGTCTAAGACCTTAGCTATTAGGCCAGAGAACGAGTTAAGACATTAACCTGTAGGCCAGAGTAAGAGTTACGACCTTAGCTATTAGGCCAGAGTAAGAGTTAAGACCTTAAACTGTAGGCCATGGTACGAGTCTAAGACCTTAGCTATTATGCCAAAGTAAGAGTTAAGACCTTAACCAGTAGGCCAGAGTAAGAGTTATGACCTTAATCATTAGGCCAGAGTATGAGTCTAAGACCTAAGCTATTAGGCCAGAGTAAGAGTTAAGACCTTAGCTGTTAGGCCAGAGTAAGAGTTAAGACCTTAACCAGTAGGCCAGAGTAAGAGTTAAGACAATAACCAGTAACCCAGAGTACGAGTCTAAGACCTTAACCAGTAGGCCAGAGTATGAGTTAAGACCTTAACCAGTAGGCCAGGGTAAGAGTTAAGACCTTAACCTGTAGGCCAGAGTAAGAGTTGAGACCTTAGCTATTAGGCCAGAGTAAGAGTTAAGACCTTAGCTATTAGGCCAGACTAAGAGTTAAGACCTTAACCATTAGGCCAGAGTACGAGTCTAAGACCTTAGCTATTAGGCCAAAGTACGAGTCTAAGACCTTAGCTATTAGGCCAGAGTACGAGTTAAGACATTAACCTGTAGGCTAGAGTAAGAGTTACGACCTTAGCTATAAGGCCAGAGTAAGAGTTAAGACCTTAAACTGTAGGCCATGGTACGAGTCTAAGACCTTAGCTATTATGCCAGGGTAAGAGTTAAGACCTTAACCAGTAGGCCAGAGTAAGAGTTAAGACCTTAACCATTAGGCCAGAGTATGAGTCTAAGACCTAAGCTATTAGGCCAGAGTAAGTGTTAGGACCTTAGCTATTAGCCCAGAGTAAGAGTTAAGACCTTAACCAGTAGGCCAGAGTAAAAGTTAAGACCTTAACCAGTAGGCCAAAGTATGAGTCTAAGACCTTAACCAGTAGGCCAGAGTATGAGTTAAGACCTTAACCAGTAGGCCAGAGTAAGAGTTAAGACCTTAACCTGTAGGCCAGAGTAAGAGTTAAGACCTTAGCTATTAGGCCAGAGTAAGAGTTAAGACCTTAACCAGTAGGCCAAAGTACGAGTCAAAGACCTTAGCTATTAGGCCAGAGTAAGAGTTAAGACCTTAACCAGTAGGCCAGACTACGAGATAAGACCTTAACCATTAGGCCAGAGTACGAGTCTTAGACCTTAGCTATTAGGCCAGAGTACGAGTCTAAGACCTTAGCTATTAGGACAGAGTAAGACATAAGACCTTAGCTATTAGGCCAGAGTAAGTGTTAAGACCTTAACCAGTAGGCCAGAGTACAAGTCTAAGACCTTAGCTATTAGGCCAGAGTAAGAGTTAAGACCTTAACCATTAGGCCCAAGTACGAGTCTAAGACCTTAGCTATTAGGCCAGAGTAAGAGTTAAGACCTTAACCAGTAGGCCAGAGTAAGAGTTAAGACCTTAGCTATTAGGCCAGAGTAAGAGTTAAGACCTTAACCATTAGGCCCGAGTACGAGTCTAAGACCTTAACCTGTAGGCCAGAGTATGAGTCTAAGACCTTAGCTATTAGGCCAGAGTAAGAGTTAAGACCTTAGCTATTAGGCCAGAGTAAGAGTTAAGACCTTAACCATTAGGCCAGAGTATGAGTCTAAGACCTTAGCTATTAGGCCAGAGGAAGAGTTAAGACCTTAACCAGTAGGCCATAGTGCGAGTCTAAGACCTTAGCTATTAGGCCAGAGTAAGAGTTAAGACCTTAACCAGTAGGCCAGAGTAAAAGTTAAGACCTTAACCAGTAGGCCAAAGTATGAGTCTAAGACCTTAACCAGTAGGCCAGAGTATGAGTTAAGACCTTAACCAGTAGGCCAGAGTAAGAGTTAAGACCTTAACCTGTAGGCCAGAGTAAGAGTTAAGACCTTAACCAGTAGGCCAAAGTACGAGTCAAAGACCTTAGCTATTAGGCCAGAGTAAGAGTTAAGACCTTAACCAGTAGGCCAGACTACGAGATAAGACCTTAACCATTAGGCCAGAGTACGAGTCTTAGACCTTAGCTATTAGGCCAGAGTACGAGTCTAAGACCTTAGCTATTAGGACAGAGTAAGACATAAGACCTTAGCTATTAGGCCAGAGTAAGTGTTAAGACCTTAACCAGTAGGCCAGAGTACAAGTCTAAGACCTTAGCTATTAGGCCAGAGTAAGAGTTAAGACCTTAACCATTAGGCCCAAGTACGAGTCTAAGACCTTAGCTATTAGGCCAGAGTAAGAGTTAAGACCTTAACCAGTAGGCCAGAGTAAGAGTTAATACCTTAGCTATTAGGCCAGAGTAAGAGTTAAGACCTTAACCATTAGGCCCGAGTACGAGTCTAAGACCTTAACCTGTAGGCCAGAGTATGAGTCTAAGACCTTAGCTATTAGGCCAGAGTAAGAGTTAAGACCTTAGCTATTAGGCCAGAGTAAGAGTTAAGACCTTAACCATTAGGCCAGAGTATGAGTCTAAGACCTTAGCTATTAGGCCAGAGGAAGAGTTAAGACCTTAACCAGTAGGCCATAGTGCGAGTCTAAGACCTTAGCTATTAGGCCAGAGTAAGAGTTAAGACCTTAACCAGTAGACCAGAGTAAGAGTTAAGACCTTAAACATTAGGCCAGAGTACGAGTGTAAGACCTTGGCCATTAGGGCATAGTACGAGTCTAAGACCTTAGCTATTAGGCCAGAGTAAGGGTTAAGACCTTAACCAGTAGGCCAGAGTAAGTTTTAAGACCTTAACCAGTAGGCCAGAGTACGAGTCTAAGACCTTAGCTATTAGGCCAGAGTAAGAGTTAAGACCTTAACCAGTAGGCCAGAGTACGAGTCTAAGACCTTAGCTATTAGGCCAGAGTAAGAGTTAAGACCTTAACCTGTAGGCCAGAGTACGAGTCTAAGATCTTAGCTATTAGGCCAGAGTAAGAGTTAAGACCTTAGCTATTAGGCCAGAGTAAGAGTTAAGACCTTAACAATTAGGCCAGAGTATGAGTCTAAGGCCTTAGCTATTAGGTCAGAGTAAGAGTTAAGACCTTAACCAGTAGGCCAGAGTAAGAGTTAAGACCTTAACCATTAGGCCAGAGTACGAGTGTAAGACCTTAGCTATTAGGGCATAGTAGGAGTCTAAGACCTTAGCTATTAGGCCAGAGTAAGAGTTAAGACCTTAACCAGTAGGCCAGCGTAAGAGTTAAGACCTTAACCATTAGGCCAGAGTATGAGTCTATGACCTTAGCTATTAGGCCATAGTACGAGTCTAAGACCTTAGCTATTAGGCCAGAGTAAGAGTTAAGACCTTAACCAGTAGGCCAGAGTAAGGGTTAAGACCTTAACCAGTAGGCCAGAGTACGCGTTAAGACCTTAACCATTAGTCTAGAGTACAAGTCTAAGACCTTAGCTATTAGGCCAGAGTACGAGTCTAAGACCTTAGCTATTAGGCCAGAGTAAGAGTTAAGACCTTAGCTATTTGGCCAGAGTAAGAGTTAAGACCTTAACCAGTAGGCCAGAGTACGAGTCTAAGACCTTAGCTATTAGGCCAGAGTAAGAGTTAAGACCTTAACCATTAGGCCAGAGTACGAGTCTAAGACCTTAGCTATTAGGCCAGAGTAAGAGTTAAGACCTTAACCAGTAGGCCAGAGTAAGAGTTAAGACCTTAACCAGTAGCCCAGAGTACGAGTCTAAGACCTTAGCTATTAGGCCAGAGTAAGAGTTAAGACCTTAACCAGTAGGCCAGAGTACGAGTCTAAGACCTTAGCTATTAGGCCAGAGTAAGAGTTAAGACCTTAACCTGTAGGCCAGTGTACGAGTCTAAGACCTTAGCTATTAGGCTAGAGTAAGAGTTAAGACCTTAGCTATTAGGCCAGAGTAAGAGTTAAGACCTTAGCTATTAGGCCAGAGTATGAGTCTAAGACCTTAGCTATTAGGCCAGAGGAAGAGTTAAGACCTTAACCAGTTGGCCATAGTGCGAGTCTAAGACCTTAGCTAATAGGCCAGAGTAAGAGTTAAGACCTTAACCAGTAGGCCAGAGTAAGAGTTAAGACCTTAAACATTAGGCCAGTGTATGAGTCAAAGACCTTAGCTATTAGGCCATAGTACGAGTCTAAGACCTTAGCTATTAGGCCAGAGTAAGAGTTAAGACCTTAACCAGTAGGCCAGAGTAAGAGTTAAGACCTTAACCATTAGGCCAGAGTACGAGTCTATGACCTTAGCTATTAGGCCATAGTACGAGTCTAAGACCTTAGCTAGTAGGCCAGAGTAAGAGTTAAGACCTTAACCAGTAGGACAGAGTAAGAGTTAAGACCTTAACCTGTAGGCCATAGTACGAGTCTAAGACCTTAGCTATTAGGCCAGAGTACGAGTTAAGACATTAACCTGTAGGCCAGAGTAAGAGTTAAGACCTTAGCTATTAGGCCAGAGTAAGATTTAAGACCTTAACCTGTAGGCCAGAGTACGAGTCTAAGACCTTAACCAGTAGGCCAGAGTATGAGTTAAGACCTTAACCAGTAGGCCAGAGTAAGAGTTAAGACCTTAACCTGTAGGCCATAGTACGAGTCTAAGACCTTAGCTATTAGGCCAGAGTAAGAGTTAAGACCTTAACCAGTAGGCCAGAGTAAGAGTTATGACCTTACCCTTAGGCCAGAGTATGAGTCTAAGACCTAAGCTATAAGGCCAGAGTAAGAGTTAAGACCTTAGCTGTTAGGCCAGAGTAAGAGTTAAGACCTTAACCAGTAGGCCAGAGTAAGAGTTAAGACATTAACCAGTAACCCAGAGTACGAGTCTAAGACCTTAACCAGTAGGCCAGAGTATGAGTTAAGACCTTAACCAGTAGGCCAGAGTAAGAGTTAAGACCTTAACCTGTAGGCCAGAGTAAGAGTTAAGACCTTAGCTATTAGGCCAGAGTAAGAGTTAAGACCTTAGCTATTAGGCCAGACTAAGAGTTAAGACCTTAACCATTAGGCCAGAGTACGAGTCTAAGACCTTAGCTATTAGGCCAAAGTACGAGTCTAAGACCTTAGCTATTAGGCCAGAGTACGAGTTAAGACATTAACCTGTAGGCCAGAGTAAGAGTTATGACCTTAGCTATTAGGCCAGAGTAAGAGTTAAGACCTTAACCAGTAGGCCATGGTACGAGTCTAAGACCTTAGCTATTATGCCAGGGTAAGAGTTAAGACCTTAACCAGTAGGCCAGATTAAGAGTTAAGACATTAACCATTAGGCCAGAGTACGAGTCTATGACCTTAGCTATTAGTCCATAGTATGAGTCTAAGACCTTAGCTATTAGGCCAGAGTAGGAGTTAAGATCTTACCCAGTAGGCCAGAGTAAGAGTTAAGACCTTAACCAGTAGGCCAGAGTACGAGTTAATACCTTAACCATTAGGCCAGAGTATGAGTCTAAGACCTAAGCTATTAGGCCAGAGTAAAAGTTAAGACCTTAGCTATTAGCCCAGAGTAAGAGTTAAGACCTTAACCAGTAGGCCAGAGTAAAAGTTAAGACCTTAACCAGTAGGCCAGAGTACGAGTCTAAGACCTTAACCAGTAGGCCAGAGTATGAGTTAAGACCTTAACCAGTAGGCCAGAGTAAGAGTCAAGACCTTAACCTGTAGGCCAGAGTAAGAGTTAAGACCTTAGCTATTAGGCCAGAGTAAGAGTTAAGACCTTAACCAGTAGGCCAAAGTATGAGTCAAAGACCTTAGCTATTAGGCCAGAGTAAGAGTTAAGACCTTAACCAGTAGGCCAGACTACGAGTTAAGACCTTAACCATTAGGCCAGAGTACGAGTCTAAGACCTTAGCTATTAGGCCAGAGTACGAGTCTAAGACCTTAGCTATTAGGCCAGAGTAAGACATGAGACCTTAGCTATTAGGCCAGAGTAAGAGTTAAGACGTTAACCAGTCGGCCAGAGTACGAGTCTAAGACATTAGCTATTAGGCCAGAGTAAGAGTTAAGACCTTAACCATTAGGCCAGTGTACGAGTCAAAGACCTTAGCTATTCGGCCATAGTACGAGTCTAAGACCTTAGCTATTATGCCAGAGTAAGAGTTAAGACCTTAACCAGTAGGCCAGAGTAAGAGTTAAGACCTTAACCATTAGGCCAGAGTACTAGTCTATGACCTTAGCTATTAGGCCATAGTACGAGTCTAAGACCTTAGCTATTAGGCCAGAGTAAGAGTTAAGACCTTAACCAGTAGGACAGAGTAAGAGTTAAGACCTTAACCTGTAGGCCATAGTACGAGTCTAAGACCTTAGCTATTAGGCCAGAGTACGAGTTAAGACATTAACCTGTAGGCCAGAGTAAGAGTTAAGACCTTAGCTATTAGGCCAGAGAAAGATTTAAGACCTTAACCTGTAGGCCAGAGTACGAGTCTAAGACCTTAACCAGTAGGCCAGAGTATGAGTTAAGACCTTAACCAGTAGGCCAGAGTAAGAGTTAAGACCTTAACCTGTAGGCCAGAGTAAGAGTTAAGACCTTAGCCTGTAGGCCATAGTACGAGTCTAAGACCTTAGCTATTAGGCCAGAGTAAGAGTTAAGACCTTAACCAGTAGGCCACAGTAAGAGTTATGACCTTAACCATTAGGCCAGAGTAAGAGTTAAGACCTTAGCTGTTAGGCCAGAGTAAGAGTTAAGACCTTAACCAGTAGGCCAGAGTAAGAGTTAAGACATTAACCAGTAACCCAGAGTACGAGTCTAAGACCTTAACCAGTAGGCCAGAGTATGAGTTAAGACCTTAACCAGTAGGCCAGGGTAAGAGTTAAGACCTTAACCTGTAGGCCAGAGTAAGAGTTAAGACCTTAGCTATTAGGCCAGAGTAAGAGTTAAGACCTTAGCTATTAGGCCAGACTAAGAGTTAAGACCTTAACCATTAGGCCAGAGTACGAGTCTAAGACCTTAGCTATTAGGCCAAAGTACGAGTCTAAGACCTTAGCTATTAGGCCAGAGTACGAGTTAAGACATTAACCTGTAGACCAGAGTAAGAGTTACGACCTTAGCTATTAGGCCAGAGTAAGAGTTAAGACCTTAAACTGTAGGCCATGGTACGAGTCCAAGACCTTAGCTATTATGCCAGGGTAAGAGTTAAGACCTTAACCAGTAGGCCAGAGTAAGAGTTAAGACCTTAACCATTAGGCCAGAGTATGAGTCTAAGACCTAAGCTATTAGGCCAGAGTAAGAGTTAAGACCTTAGCTATTAGCCCAGAGTAAGAGTTAAGACCTTAACCAGTAGGCCAGAGTAAAAGTTAAGACCTTAACCAGTAGGCCAGAGTACGAGTCTAAGACCTTAACCAGTAGGCCAGAGTATGAGTTAAGACCTTAACCAGTAGGCCAGAGTAAGAGTTAAGACCTTAACCTGTAGGCCAGAGTAAGAGTTAAGACCTTAGCTATTAGGCCAGAGTAAGAGTTAAGACCTTAACCAGTAGGCCAAAGTACGAGTCAAAGACCTTAGCTATTAGGCCAGAGTAAGAGTTAAGACCTTAACCAGTAGGCCAGACTACGAGTTAAGACCTTAACCATTAGGCCAGAGTACGAGTCTAAGACCTTAGCTATTAGGCCAGAGTACGAGTCTAAGACCTTAGCTATTAGGCCAGAGTAAGACATAAGACCTTAGCTATTAGGCCAGAGTAAGAGTTAAGACCTTAACCAGTAGGCCAAAGTACGAGTCTAAGACCTTAGCCATTAGGCCAGAGTAAGAGTTAAGACCTTAACCATTAGGCCCGAGTACGAGTCTAAGACCTTAGCTATTAGGCCAGAGTAAGAGTTAAGACCTTAACCAGTAGGCCAGAGTAAGAGTTAAGACCTTAACCAGTAGGCCAGAGTACGAGTCTAAGACCTTAGCTATTAGGCCAGAGTAAGAGTTAAGACCTTAACCAGTAGGACAGAGTGTGAGTTAAGACCTTAACCAGTAGGCCAGAGTAAGAGTTAAGACCTTAGCTATTAGGCCAGAGTAAGAGTTAAGACCTTAACCTGTAGGCCATAGTACGAGTCTAAGACCTTAGATATTAGGCCAGAGTAAGAGTTAAGACCTTAACCAGTAGGCCAGAGTAAGAGTAATGACCTTAACCATTAGGCCAGAGTATGAGTCTAAGACCTAAGCTATTAGGCCAGAGTAAGAGTTAAGACCTTAACCAGTAGGCCAGAGTAAGAGTTAAGACATTAACCAGTAACCCAGAGAACGAGTCTAAGACCTTAACCAGTAGGCCAGAGTATGAGTTAAGACCTTAACCAGTAGGCCAGGGTAAGAGTTAAGACCTTAACCTGTAGGCCAGAGTAAGAGTTAAGACCTTAGCTATTAGGCCAGAGTAAGAGTTAAGACCTTAGCTATTAGGCCAGACAAAGAGTTAAGACCTTAACCATTAGGCCAGAGTACGAGTCTAAGACCTTAGCTATTAGGCCAGAGTACGAGTTAAGACATTAACCTGTAGGCCAGAGTAAGAGTTACGACCTTAGCTATTAGGCCAGAGTAAGAGTTAAGACCTTAAACTGTAGGCCATGGTACGAGTCTAAGACCTTAGCTATTATGCCAAAGTAAGAGTTAAGACCTTAACCAGTAGGCCAGAGTAAGAGTTATGACCTTAATCATTAGGCCAGAGTATGAGTCTAAGACCTAAGCTATTAGGCCAGAGTAAGAGTTAAGACCTTAGCTGTTAGGCCAGAGTAAGAGTTAAGACCTTAACCAGTAGGCCAGAGTAAGAGTTAAGACAATAACCAGTAACCCAGAGTACGAGTCTAAGACCTTAACCAGTAGGCCAGAGTATGAGTTAAGACCTTAACCAGTAGGCCAAGGTAAGAGTTAAGACCTTAACCTGTAGGCCAGAGTAAGAGTTGAGACCTTAGCTATTAGGCCAGAGTAAGAGTTAAGACCTTAGCTATTAGGCCAGACTAAGAGTTAAGACCTTAACCATTAGGCCAGAGTACGAGTCTAAGACCTTAGCTATTAGGCCAAAGTACGAGTCTAAGACCTTAGCTATTAGGCCAGAGTACGAGTTAAGACATTAACCTGTAGGCTAGAGTAAGAGTTACGACCTTAGCTATTAGGCCAGAGTAAGAGTTAAGACCTTAAACTGTAGGCCATGGTACGAGTCTAAGACCTTAGCTATTATGCCAGGGTAAGAGTTAAGACCTTAACCAGTAGGCCAGAGTAAGAGTTAAGACCTTAACCATTAGGCCAGAGTATGAGTCTAAGACCTAAGCTATTAGGCCAGAGTAAGTGTTAGGACCTTAGCTATTAGCCCAGAGTAAGAGTTAAGACCTTAACCAGTAGGCCAGAGTAAAAGTTAAGACCTTAACCAGTAGGCAAAAGTACGAGTCTAAGACCTTAACCAGTAGGCCAGAGTATGAGTTAAGACCTTAACCAGTAGGCCAGAGTAAGAGTTAAGACCTTAACCTGTAGGCCAGAGTAAGAGTTAAGACCTTAGCTATTAGGCCAGAGTAAGAGTTAAGACCTTAACCAGTAGGCCAAAGTACGAGTCAAAGACCTTAGCTATTAGGCCAGAGTAAGAGTTAAGACCTTAACCAGTAGGCCAGACTACGAGTTAAGACCTTAACCATTAGGCCAGAGTACGAGTCTTAGACCTTAGCTATTAGGCCAGAGTACGAGTCTAAGACCTTAGCTATTAGGACAGAGTAAGACATAAGACCTTAGCTATTAGGCCAGAGTAAGTGTTAAGACCTTAACCAGTAGGCCAGAGTACATGTCTAAGACCTTAGCTATTAGGCCAGAGTAAGAGTTAAGACCTTAACCATTAGGCCCAAGTACGAGTCTAAGACCTTAGCTATTAGGCCAGAGTAAGAGTTAAGACCTTAACCAGTAGGCCAGAGTAAGAGTTAAGACCTTAGCTATTAGGCCAGAGTAAGAGTTAAGACCTTAACCATTAGGCCCGAGTACGAGTCTAAGACCTTAACCTGTAGGCCAGAGTATGAGTCTAAGACCTTAGCTATTAGGCCAGAGTAAGAGTTAAGACCTTAGCTATTAGGCCAGAGTAAGAGTTAAGACCTTAGCTATTAGGCCAGAGTAAGAGTTAAGACCTTAACCATTAGGCCAGAGTATGAGTCTAAGACCTTAGCTATTAGGCCAGAGGAAGAGTTAAGACCTTAACCAGTAGGCCATAGTGTGAGTCTAAGACCTTAGCTATTAGGCCAGAGTAAGAGTTAAGACCTTAACCAGTAGACCAGAGTAAGAGTTAAGACCTTAAACATTAGGCCAGAGTACGAGTGTAAGACCTTGGCCATTAGGGCATAGTACGAGTCTAAGACCTTAGCTATTAGGCCAGAGTAAGGGTTAAGACCTTAACCAGTAGGCCAGAGTAAGTTTTAAGACCTTAACCATTAGTCCAGAGTACGAGTCTATGGCCTTAGGTATTAGGCCATAGTAGGAGTCTAAGACCTTAGCTATTAGGCCAGAGTAAGAGTTAAGACCTTAACCAATAGGCCAGAGTAAGAGTTAAGACCTTAACCAGTAGGCCAGAGTACGAGTTAAGACCTTAACCATTAGGCCAGAGTACGAGTCTAAGACCTTAGCTATTATGCCAGAGTAAGAGTTAAGACCTTAACCAGTAGGCCAGAGTAAGAGTTAAGACCTTAACCAGTAGCCCAGAGTACGAGTCTAAGACCTTAGCTATTAGGCCAGAGCTAGAGTTAAGACCTTAACCAGTAGGCCAGAGTACGAGTCCAAGACCTTAGCTATTAGGCCAGAGTACAAGTCTAAGACCTTAGCTATTAGGCCAGAGTAAGAGTTAAGACCTTAGCTATTAGGCCAGAGTAAGAGTTAAGACCTTAACCAGTAGGCCAGAGAACGAGTCTAAGACCTTAGCTATTAGGCCAGAGTAAGAGTTAAGACCTTAACCATTAGGCCAGAGTACGAGTCTAAGACCTTAGCTATTATGCCAGAGTAAGAGTTAAGACCTTAACCAGTAGGCCAGAGTAAGAGTTAAGACCTTAACCAGTAGCCCAGAGTACGAGTCTAAGACCTTAGCTATTAGGCCAGAGCTAGAGTTAAGACCTTAACCAGTAGGCCAGAGTACGAGTCCAAGACCTTAGCTATTAGGCCAGAGTAAGAGTTAAGACCTTAGCTATTAGGCCAGAGTAAGAGTTAAGACCTTAGCTATTAGGCCAGAGTAAGAGTTAAGACCTTAACCGTTAGGCCAGAGTACAAGTCTAAGACCTTAGCTATTAGGCCAGAGTACGAGTTAAGACATTAACCTGTAGGCCAGAGTAAGAGTTAAGACCTTAGCTATTAGGCCAGAGTAAGAGTTAAGACCTTAACCTGTAGGTCATGGTACGAGTCTAAGACCTTAGCTATTAGGCCAGGGTAAGAGTTAAGACCTTAACCAGTAGGCCAGAGTAAGAGTTAAGACCTTAACCATTAGGCCAGAGTATGAGTCTAAGACCTAAGCTTTTAGGCCAGAGTAAGAGTTAAGACCTTAGCTATTAGGCCAGAGTAAGAGTTAAGACCTTAACCAGTAGGCCAGAGTAAGAGTTAAGACCTTAACCAGTAGGCCAGAGTACGAGTCTAAGACCTTAACCAGTAGGCCAGAGTATGAGTTAAGACCTTAACCAGTAGGCCAGAGTAAGAGTTAAGACCTTAACCTGTAGGCCAGAGTAAGAGTTAAGACCTTAGCTATTAGGCCAGAGTAAGAGTTAAGACCTTAGCTATTAGGCCAGACTAAGAGTTAAGACTTTAACCATTAGGCCAGAGTACGAGTCTAAGACCTTAGCTATTAGGCCAACGTACGAGTCTAAGACCTTAGCTATTAGGCCAGAGTACGAGTTAAGACATTAACCTGTAGGCCAGAGTAAGAGTTAAGACCTTAGCTATTAGGCCAGAGTAAGAGTTAAGACCTTAACCTGTAGGCCATGGTACGAGTCTAAGACCTTAGCTATTATGCCAGGGTAAGAGTTAAGACCTTAACCAGTAGGCCAGATTAAGAGTTAAGACATTAACCATTAGGCCAGAGTACGAGTCTATGACCTTAGCTATTAGTCCATAGTACGAGTCTAAGACCTTAGCTATTAGGCCAGAGTAGGAGTTAAGCATTACCCAGTAGGCCAGAGTAAGAGTTAAGACCTTAACCAGTAGGCCAGAGTACGAGTTAAGACCTTAACCATTAGGCCAGAGTATGAGTCTACGACCTAAGCTATTAGGCCAGAGTAAAAGTTAAGACCTTAGCTATTAGCCCAGAGTAAGAGTTAAGACCTTAACCAGTAGGCCAGAGTAAAAGTTAAGACCTTAATCAGTAGGCCAGAGTACGAGTCTAAGACCTTAACCAGTAGGCCAGAGTATGCGTTAAGACCTTAACCAGTAGGCCAGAGTAAGAGTCAAGACCTTAACCTGTAGGCCAGAGTAAGAGTTAAGACCTTAGCTATTAGGCCAGAGTAAGAGTTAAGACCTTAACCAGTAGGCAAAAGTATGAGTCAAAGACCTTAGCTATTAGGCCAGAGTAAGAGTTAAGACCTTAACCAGTAGGCCAGACTACGAGTTAAGACCTTAACCATTAGGCCAGAGTACGAGTCTAAGACCTTAGCTATTAGGCCAGAGTACGAGTCTAAGACCTTAGCTATTAGGCCAGAGTAAGACATAAGACCTTAGCTATTAGGCCAGAGTAAGAGTTAAGACGTTAACCAGTCGGCCAGAGTACGAGTCTAAGACATTAGCTATTAGGCCAGAGTAAGAGTTAAGACCTTAACCATTAGGCCAGTGTACGAGTCAAAGACCTTAGCTATTCGGCCATAGTACGAGTCTAAGACCTTAGCTATTATGCCAGAGTAAGAGTTAAGACCTTAACCAGTAGGCCAGAGTAAGAGTTAAGACCTTAACCATTAGGCCAGAGTACGAGTCTATGACCTTAGCTATTAGGCCATAGTACGAGTCTAAGACCTTAGCTATTAGGCCAGAGTAAGAGTTAAGACCTTAACCAGTAGGACAGAGTAAGAATAAGACCTTAACCTGTAGGCCATAGTACTAGTCTAAGACCTTAGCTATTAGGCCAGAGTACGAGTTAAGACATTAACCTGTAGGCCAGAGTAAGAGTTAAGACCTTAGCTATTAGGCCAGAGTAAGATTTAAGACCTTAACCTGTAGGCCAGAGTACGAGTCTAAGACCTTAACCAGTAGGCCAGAGTATGAGTTAAGACCTTAACCAGTAGGCCAGAGTAAGAGTTAAGACCTTAACCTGTAGGCCAGAGTAAGAGTTAAGACCTTAGCTATTAGGCCAGAGTAAGAGTTAAGACCTTAACCTGTAGGCCATAGTACGAGTCTAAGACCTTAGCTATTAGGCCAGAGTAAGAGTTAAGACCTTAACCAGTAGGCCAGAGTAAGAGTTATGACCTTAACCATTAGGCCAGAGTAAGAGTTAAGACCTTAGCTGTTAGGCCAGAGTAAGAGTTAAGACCTTAACCAGTAGGCCAGAGTAAGAGTTAAGACATTAACCAGTAACCCAGAGTACGAGTCTAAGACCTTAACCAGTAGGCCAGAGTATGAGTTAAGACCTTAACCAGTAGGCCAGGGTAAGAGTTAAGACCTTAACCTGTAGGCCAGAGTAAGAGTTAAGACCTTAGCTATTAGGCCAGAGTAAGAGTTAAGACCTTAGCTATTAGGCCAGACTAAGAGTTAAGACCTTAACCATTAGGCCAGAGTACGAGTCTAAGACCTTAGCTATTAGGCCAAAGTACGAGTCTAAGACCTTAGCTATTAGGCCAGAGTACGAGTTAAGACATTAACCTGTAGGCCAGAGTAAGAGTTACGACCTTAGCTATTAGGCCAGAGTAAGAGTTAAGACCTTAAACTGTAGGCCATGGTACGAGTCTAAGACCTTAGCTATTATGCCAGGGTAAGAGTTAAGACCTTAACCAGTAGGCCAGAGTAAGAGTTAAGACCTTAACCATTAGGCCAGAGTATGAGTCTAAGACCTAAGCTATTAGGCCAGAGTAAGAGTTAAGACCTTAGCTATTAGCCCAGAGTAAGAGTTAAGACCTTAACCAGTAGGCCAGAGTAAAAGTTAAGACCTTAACCAGTAGGCCAGAGTACGAGTCTAAGACCTTAACCAGTAGGCCAGAGTATGAGTTAAGACCTTAACCACTAGGCCAGAGTAAGAGTTAAGACCTTAACCTGTAGGCCAGAGTAAGAGTTAAGACCTTAGCTATTAGGCCAGAGTAAGAGTTAAGACCTTATCCAGTAGGCCAAAGTACGAGTCAAAGACCTTAGCTATTAGGCCAGAGTAAGAGTTAAGACCTTAACCAGTAGGCCAGACTACGAGTTAAGACCTTAACCATTAGGCCAGAGTACGAGTCTAAGACCTTAGCTATTAGGCCGGAGTACGAGTCTAAGACCTTAGCTATTAGGCCAGAGTAAGACATAAGACCTTAGCTATTAGGCCAGAGTAAGAGTTAAGACCTTAACCTGTAGGCCAGAGTAAGAGTTAAGACCTTAACCTGTAGGCCATAGTACGAGTCTAAGACCTTAGCTATTAGGCCAGAGTAAGAGTTAAGACCTTAACCAGTAGGCCAGAGTAAGAGTTATGACCTTACCCTTAGGCCAGAGTATGAGTCTAAGACCTAAGCTATAAGGCCAGAGTAAGAGTTAAGACCTTAGCTGTTAGGCCAGAGTAAGAGTTAAGACCTTAACCAGTAGGCCAGAGTAAGAGTTAAGACATTAACCAGTAACCCAGAGTACGAGTCTAAGACCTTAACCAGTAGGCCAGAGTATGAGTTAAGACCTTAACCAGTAGGCCAGAGTAAGAGTTAAGACCTTAACCTGTAGGCCAGAGTAAGAGTTAAGACCTTAGCTATTAGGCCAGAGTAAGAGTTAAGACCTTAGCTATTAGGCCAGACTAAGAGTTAAGACCTTAACCATTAGGCCAGAGTACGAGTCTAAGACCTTAGCTATTAGGCCAAAGTACGAGTCTAAGACCTTAGCTATTAGGCCAGAGTACGAGTTAAGACATTAACCTGTAGGCCAGAGTAAGAGTTATGACCTTAGCTATTAGGCCAGAGTAAGAGTTAAGACCTTAACCAGTAGGCCATGGTACGAGTCTAAGACCTTAGCTATTATGCCAGGGTAAGAGTTAAGACCTTAACCAGTAGGCCAGATTAAGAGTTAAGACATTAACCATTAGGCCAGAGTACGAGTCTATGACCTTAGCTATTAGTCCATAGTATGAGTCTAAGACCTTAGCTATTAGGCCAGAGTAGGAGTTAAGATCTTACCCAGTAGGCCAGAGTAAGAGTTAAGACCTTAACCAGTAGGCCAGAGTACGAGTTAATACCTTAACCATTAGGCCAGAGTATGAGTCTAAGACCTAAGCTATTAGGCCAGAGTAAAAGTTAAGACCTTAGCTATTAGCCCAGAGTAAGAGTTAAGACCTTAACCAGTAGGCCAGAGTAAAAGTTAAGACCTTAACCAGTAGGCCAGAGTACGAGTCTAAGACCTTAACCAGTAGGCCAGAGTATGAGTTAAGACCTTAACCAGTAGGCCAGAGTAAGAGTCAAGACCTTAACCTGTAGGCCAGAGTAAGAGTTAAGACCTTAGCTATTAGGCCAGAGTAAGAGTTAAGACCTTAACCAGTAGGCCAAAGTATGAGTCAAAGACCTTAGCTATTAGGCCAGAGTAAGAGTTAAGACCTTAACCAGTAGGCCAGACTACGAGTTAAGACCTTAACCATTAGGCCAGAGTACGAGTCTAAGACCTTAGCTATTAGGCCAGAGTACGAGTCTAAGACCTTAGCTATTAGGCCAGAGTAAGACATGAGACCTTAGCTATTAGGCCAGAGTAAGAGTTAAGACGTTAACCAGTCGGCCAGAGTACGAGTCTAAGACATTAGCTATTAGGCCAGAGTAAGAGTTAAGACCTTAACCATTAGGCCAGTGTACGAGTCAAAGACCTTAGCTATTCGGCCATAGTACGAGTCTAAGACCTTAGCTATTATGCCAGAGTAAGAGTTAAGACCTTAACCAGTAGGCCAGAGTAAGAGTTAAGACCTTAACCATTAGGCCAGAGTACTAGTCTATGACCTTAGCTATTAGGCCATAGTACGAGTCTAAGACCTTAGCTATTAGGCCAGAGTAAGAGTTAAGACCTTAACCAGTAGGACAGAGTAAGAGTTAAGACCTTAACCTGTAGGCCATAGTACGAGTCTAAGACCTTAGCTATTAGGCCAGAGTACGAGTTAAGACATTAACCTGTAGGCCAGAGTAAGAGTTAAGACCTTAGCTATTAGGCCAGAGAAAGATTTAAGACCTTAACCTGTAGGCCAGAGTACGAGTCTAAGACCTTAACCAGTAGGCCAGAGTATGAGTTAAGACCTTAACCAGTAGGCCAGAGTAAGAGTTAAGACCTTAACCTGTAGGCCAGAGTAAGAGTTAAGACCTTAGCCTGTAGGCCATAGTACGAGTCTAAGACCTTAGCTATTAGGCCAGAGTAAGAGTTAAGACCTTAACCAGTAGGCCACAGTAAGAGTTATGACCTTAACCATTAGGCCAGAGTAAGAGTTAAGACCTTAGCTGTTAGGCCAGAGTAAGAGTTAAGACCTTAACCAGTAGGCCAGAGTAAGAGTTAAGACATTAACCAGTAACCCAGAGTACGAGTCTAAGACCTTAACCAGTAGGCCAGAGTATGAGTTAAGACCTTAACCAGTAGGCCAGGGTAAGAGTTAAGACCTTAACCTGTAGGCCAGAGTAAGAGTTAAGACCTTAGCTATTAGGCCAGAGTAAGAGTTAAGACCTTAGCTATTAGGCCAGACTAAGAGTTAAGACCTTAACCATTAGGCCAGAGTACGAGTCTAAGACCTTAGCTATTAGGCCAAAGTACGAGTCTAAGACCTTAGCTATTAGGCCAGAGTACGAGTTAAGACATTAACCTGTAGACCAGAGTAAGAGTTACGACCTTAGCTATTAGGCCAGAGTAAGAGTTAAGACCTTAAACTGTAGGCCATGGTACGAGTCCAAGACCTTAGCTATTATGCCAGGGTAAGAGTTAAGACCTTAACCAGTAGGCCAGAGTAAGAGTTAAGACCTTAACCATTAGGCCAGAGTATGAGTCTAAGACCTAAGCTATTAGGCCAGAGTAAGAGTTAAGACCTTAGCTATTAGCCCAGAGTAAGAGTTAAGACCTTAACCAGTAGGCCAGAGTAAAAGTTAAGACCTTAACCAGTAGGCCAGAGTACGAGTCTAAGACCTTAACCAGTAGGCCAGAGTATGAGTTAAGACCTTAACCAGTAGGCCAGAGTAAGAGTTAAGACCTTAACCTGTAGGCCAGAGTAAGAGTTAAGACCTTAGCTATTAGGCCAGAGTAAGAGTTAAGACCTTAACCAGTAGGCCAAAGTACGAGTCAAAGACCTTAGCTATTAGGCCAGAGTAAGAGTTAAGACCTTAACCAGTAGGCCAGACTACGAGTTAAGACCTTAACCATTAGGCCAGAGTACGAGTCTAAGACCTTAGCTATTAGGCCAGAGTACGAGTCTAAGACCTTAGCTATTAGGCCAGAGTAAGACATAAGACCTTAGCTATTAGGCCAGAGTAAGAGTTAAGACCTTAACCAGTAGGCCAAAGTACGAGTCTAAGACCTTAGCCATTAGGCCAGAGTAAGAGTTAAGACCTTAACCATTAGGCCCGAGTACGAGTCTAAGACCTTAGCTATTAGGCCAGAGTAAGAGTTAAGACCTTAACCAGTAGGCCAGAGTAAGAGTTAAGACCTTAACCAGTAGGCCAGAGTACGAGTCTAAGACCTTAGCTATTAGGCCAGAGTAAGAGTTAAGACCTTAACCAGTAGGACAGAGTGTGAGTTAAGACCTTAACCAGTAGGCCAGAGTAAGAGTTAAGACCTTAGCTATTAGGCCAGAGTAAGAGTTAAGACCTTAACCTGTAGGCCATAGTACGAGTCTAAGACCTTAGATATTAGGCCAGAGTAAGAGTTAAGACCTTAACCAGTAGGCCAGAGTAAGAGTAATGACCTTAACCATTAGGCCAGAGTATGAGTCTAAGACCTAAGCTATTAGGCCAGAGTAAGAGTTAAGACCTTAACCAGTAGGCCAGAGTAAGAGTTAAGACATTAACCAGTAACCCAGAGAACGAGTCTAAGACCTTAACCAGTAGGCCAGAGTATGAGTTAAGACCTTAACCAGTAGGCCAGGGTAAGAGTTAAGACCTTAACCTGTAGGCCAGAGTAAGAGTTAAGACCTTAGCTATTAGGCCAGAGTAAGAGTTAAGACCTTAGCTATTAGGCCAGACAAAGAGTTAAGACCTTAACCATTAGGCCAGAGTACGAGTCTAAGACCTTAGCTATTAGGCCAGAGTACGAGTTAAGACATTAACCTGTAGGCCAGAGTAAGAGTTACGACCTTAGCTATTAGGCCAGAGTAAGAGTTAAGACCTTAAACTGTAGGCCATGGTACGAGTCTAAGACCTTAGCTATTATGCCAAAGTAAGAGTTAAGACCTTAACCAGTAGGCCAGAGTAAGAGTTATGACCTTAATCATTAGGCCAGAGTATGAGTCTAAGACCTAAGCTATTAGGCCAGAGTAAGAGTTAAGACCTTAGCTGTTAGGCCAGAGTAAGAGTTAAGACCTTAACCAGTAGGCCAGAGTAAGAGTTAAGACAATAACCAGTAACCCAGAGTACGAGTCTAAGACCTTAACCAGTAGGCCAGAGTATGAGTTAAGACCTTAACCAGTAGGCCAAGGTAAGAGTTAAGACCTTAACCTGTAGGCCAGAGTAAGAGTTGAGACCTTAGCTATTAGGCCAGAGTAAGAGTTAAGACCTTAGCTATTAGGCCAGACTAAGAGTTAAGACCTTAACCATTAGGCCAGAGTACGAGTCTAAGACCTTAGCTATTAGGCCAAAGTACGAGTCTAAGACCTTAGCTATTAGGCCAGAGTACGAGTTAAGACATTAACCTGTAGGCTAGAGTAAGAGTTACGACCTTAGCTATTAGGCCAGAGTAAGAGTTAAGACCTTAAACTGTAGGCCATGGTACGAGTCTAAGACCTTAGCTATTATGCCAGGGTAAGAGTTAAGACCTTAACCAGTAGGCCAGAGTAAGAGTTAAGACCTTAACCATTAGGCCAGAGTATGAGTCTAAGACCTAAGCTATTAGGCCAGAGTAAGTGTTAGGACCTTAGCTATTAGCCCAGAGTAAGAGTTAAGACCTTAACCAGTAGGCCAGAGTAAAAGTTAAGACCTTAACCAGTAGGCAAAAGTACGAGTCTAAGACCTTAACCAGTAGGCCAGAGTATGAGTTAAGACCTTAACCAGTAGGCCAGAGTAAGAGTTAAGACCTTAACCTGTAGGCCAGAGTAAGAGTTAAGACCTTAGCTATTAGGCCAGAGTAAGAGTTAAGACCTTAACCAGTAGGCCAAAGTACGAGTCAAAGACCTTAGCTATTAGGCCAGAGTAAGAGTTAAGACCTTAACCAGTAGGCCAGACTACGAGTTAAGACCTTAACCATTAGGCCAGAGTACGAGTCTTAGACCTTAGCTATTAGGCCAGAGTACGAGTCTAAGACCTTAGCTATTAGGACAGAGTAAGACATAAGACCTTAGCTATTAGGCCAGAGTAAGTGTTAAGACCTTAACCAGTAGGCCAGAGTACATGTCTAAGACCTTAGCTATTAGGCCAGAGTAAGAGTTAAGACCTTAACCATTAGGCCCAAGTACGAGTCTAAGACCTTAGCTATTAGGCCAGAGTAAGAGTTAAGACCTTAACCAGTAGGCCAGAGTAAGAGTTAAGACCTTAGCTATTAGGCCAGAGTAAGAGTTAAGACCTTAACCATTAGGCCCGAGTACGAGTCTAAGACCTTAACCTGTAGGCCAGAGTATGAGTCTAAGACCTTAGCTATTAGGCCAGAGTAAGAGTTAAGACCTTAGCTATTAGGCCAGAGTAAGAGTTAAGACCTTAGCTATTAGGCCAGAGTAAGAGTTAAGACCTTAACCATTAGGCCAGAGTATGAGTCTAAGACCTTAGCTATTAGGCCAGAGGAAGAGTTAAGACCTTAACCAGTAGGCCATAGTGTGAGTCTAAGACCTTAGCTATTAGGCCAGAGTAAGAGTTAAGACCTTAACCAGTAGACCAGAGTAAGAGTTAAGACCTTAAACATTAGGCCAGAGTACGAGTGTAAGACCTTGGCCATTAGGGCATAGTACGAGTCTAAGACCTTAGCTATTAGGCCAGAGTAAGGGTTAAGACCTTAACCAGTAGGCCAGAGTAAGTTTTAAGACCTTAACCATTAGTCCAGAGTACGAGTCTATGGCCTTAGGTATTAGGCCATAGTAGGAGTCTAAGACCTTAGCTATTAGGCCAGAGTAAGAGTTAAGACCTTAACCAATAGGCCAGAGTAAGAGTTAAGACCTTAACCAGTAGGCCAGAGTACGAGTTAAGACCTTAACCATTAGGCCAGAGTACGAGTCTAAGACCTTAGCTATTATGCCAGAGTAAGAGTTAAGACCTTAACCAGTAGGCCAGAGTAAGAGTTAAGACCTTAACCAGTAGCCCAGAGTACGAGTCTAAGACCTTAGCTATTAGGCCAGAGCTAGAGTTAAGACCTTAACCAGTAGGCCAGAGTACGAGTCCAAGACCTTAGCTATTAGGCCAGAGTACAAGTCTAAGACCTTAGCTATTAGGCCAGAGTAAGAGTTAAGACCTTAGCTATTAGGCCAGAGTAAGAGTTAAGACCTTAACCAGTAGGCCAGAGAACGAGTCTAAGACCTTAGCTATTAGGCCAGAGTAAGAGTTAAGACCTTAACCATTAGGCCAGAGTACGAGTCTAAGACCTTAGCTATTATGCCAGAGTAAGAGTTAAGACCTTAACCAGTAGGCCAGAGTAAGAGTTAAGACCTTAACCAGTAGCCCAGAGTACGAGTCTAAGACCTTAGCTATTAGGCCAGAGCTAGAGTTAAGACCTTAACCAGTAGGCCAGAGTACGAGTCCAAGACCTTAGCTATTAGGCCAGAGTAAGAGTTAAGACCTTAGCTATTAGGCCAGAGTAAGAGTTAAGACCTTAGCTATTAGGCCAGAGTAAGAGTTAAGACCTTAACCGTTAGGCCAGAGTACAAGTCTAAGACCTTAGCTATTAGGCCAGAGTACGAGTTAAGACATTAACCTGTAGGCCAGAGTAAGAGTTAAGACCTTAGCTATTAGGCCAGAGTAAGAGTTAAGACCTTAACCTGTAGGTCATGGTACGAGTCTAAGACCTTAGCTATTAGGCCAGGGTAAGAGTTAAGACCTTAACCAGTAGGCCAGAGTAAGAGTTAAGACCTTAACCATTAGGCCAGAGTATGAGTCTAAGACCTAAGCTTTTAGGCCAGAGTAAGAGTTAAGACCTTAGCTATTAGGCCAGAGTAAGAGTTAAGACCTTAACCAGTAGGCCAGAGTAAGAGTTAAGACCTTAACCAGTAGGCCAGAGTACGAGTCTAAGACCTTAACCAGTAGGCCAGAGTATGAGTTAAGACCTTAACCAGTAGGCCAGAGTAAGAGTTAAGACCTTAACCTGTAGGCCAGAGTAAGAGTTAAGACCTTAGCTATTAGGCCAGAGTAAGAGTTAAGACCTTAGCTATTAGGCCAGACTAAGAGTTAAGACTTTAACCATTAGGCCAGAGTACGAGTCTAAGACCTTAGCTATTAGGCCAACGTACGAGTCTAAGACCTTAGCTATTAGGCCAGAGTACGAGTTAAGACATTAACCTGTAGGCCAGAGTAAGAGTTAAGACCTTAGCTATTAGGCCAGAGTAAGAGTTAAGACCTTAACCTGTAGGCCATGGTACGAGTCTAAGACCTTAGCTATTATGCCAGGGTAAGAGTTAAGACCTTAACCAGTAGGCCAGATTAAGAGTTAAGACATTAACCATTAGGCCAGAGTACGAGTCTATGACCTTAGCTATTAGTCCATAGTACGAGTCTAAGACCTTAGCTATTAGGCCAGAGTAGGAGTTAAGCATTACCCAGTAGGCCAGAGTAAGAGTTAAGACCTTAACCAGTAGGCCAGAGTACGAGTTAAGACCTTAACCATTAGGCCAGAGTATGAGTCTACGACCTAAGCTATTAGGCCAGAGTAAAAGTTAAGACCTTAGCTATTAGCCCAGAGTAAGAGTTAAGACCTTAACCAGTAGGCCAGAGTAAAAGTTAAGACCTTAATCAGTAGGCCAGAGTACGAGTCTAAGACCTTAACCAGTAGGCCAGAGTATGCGTTAAGACCTTAACCAGTAGGCCAGAGTAAGAGTCAAGACCTTAACCTGTAGGCCAGAGTAAGAGTTAAGACCTTAGCTATTAGGCCAGAGTAAGAGTTAAGACCTTAACCAGTAGGCAAAAGTATGAGTCAAAGACCTTAGCTATTAGGCCAGAGTAAGAGTTAAGACCTTAACCAGTAGGCCAGACTACGAGTTAAGACCTTAACCATTAGGCCAGAGTACGAGTCTAAGACCTTAGCTATTAGGCCAGAGTACGAGTCTAAGACCTTAGCTATTAGGCCAGAGTAAGACATAAGACCTTAGCTATTAGGCCAGAGTAAGAGTTAAGACGTTAACCAGTCGGCCAGAGTACGAGTCTAAGACATTAGCTATTAGGCCAGAGTAAGAGTTAAGACCTTAACCATTAGGCCAGTGTACGAGTCAAAGACCTTAGCTATTCGGCCATAGTACGAGTCTAAGACCTTAGCTATTATGCCAGAGTAAGAGTTAAGACCTTAACCAGTAGGCCAGAGTAAGAGTTAAGACCTTAACCATTAGGCCAGAGTACGAGTCTATGACCTTAGCTATTAGGCCATAGTACGAGTCTAAGACCTTAGCTATTAGGCCAGAGTAAGAGTTAAGACCTTAACCAGTAGGACAGAGTAAGAATAAGACCTTAACCTGTAGGCCATAGTACTAGTCTAAGACCTTAGCTATTAGGCCAGAGTACGAGTTAAGACATTAACCTGTAGGCCAGAGTAAGAGTTAAGACCTTAGCTATTAGGCCAGAGTAAGATTTAAGACCTTAACCTGTAGGCCAGAGTACGAGTCTAAGACCTTAACCAGTAGGCCAGAGTATGAGTTAAGACCTTAACCAGTAGGCCAGAGTAAGAGTTAAGACCTTAACCTGTAGGCCAGAGTAAGAGTTAAGACCTTAGCTATTAGGCCAGAGTAAGAGTTAAGACCTTAACCTGTAGGCCATAGTACGAGTCTAAGACCTTAGCTATTAGGCCAGAGTAAGAGTTAAGACCTTAACCAGTAGGCCAGAGTAAGAGTTATGACCTTAACCATTAGGCCAGAGTAAGAGTTAAGACCTTAGCTGTTAGGCCAGAGTAAGAGTTAAGACCTTAACCAGTAGGCCAGAGTAAGAGTTAAGACATTAACCAGTAACCCAGAGTACGAGTCTAAGACCTTAACCAGTAGGCCAGAGTATGAGTTAAGACCTTAACCAGTAGGCCAGGGTAAGAGTTAAGACCTTAACCTGTAGGCCAGAGTAAGAGTTAAGACCTTAGCTATTAGGCCAGAGTAAGAGTTAAGACCTTAGCTATTAGGCCAGACTAAGAGTTAAGACCTTAACCATTAGGCCAGAGTACGAGTCTAAGACCTTAGCTATTAGGCCAAAGTACGAGTCTAAGACCTTAGCTATTAGGCCAGAGTACGAGTTAAGACATTAACCTGTAGGCCAGAGTAAGAGTTACGACCTTAGCTATTAGGCCAGAGTAAGAGTTAAGACCTTAAACTGTAGGCCATGGTACGAGTCTAAGACCTTAGCTATTATGCCAGGGTAAGAGTTAAGACCTTAACCAGTAGGCCAGAGTAAGAGTTAAGACCTTAACCATTAGGCCAGAGTATGAGTCTAAGACCTAAGCTATTAGGCCAGAGTAAGAGTTAAGACCTTAGCTATTAGCCCAGAGTAAGAGTTAAGACCTTAACCAGTAGGCCAGAGTAAAAGTTAAGACCTTAACCAGTAGGCCAGAGTACGAGTCTAAGACCTTAACCAGTAGGCCAGAGTATGAGTTAAGACCTTAACCACTAGGCCAGAGTAAGAGTTAAGACCTTAACCTGTAGGCCAGAGTAAGAGTTAAGACCTTAGCTATTAGGCCAGAGTAAGAGTTAAGACCTTATCCAGTAGGCCAAAGTACGAGTCAAAGACCTTAGCTATTAGGCCAGAGTAAGAGTTAAGACCTTAACCAGTAGGCCAGACTACGAGTTAAGACCTTAACCATTAGGCCAGAGTACGAGTCTAAGACCTTAGCTATTAGGCCGGAGTACGAGTCTAAGACCTTAGCTATTAGGCCAGAGTAAGACATAAGACCTTAGCTATTAGGCCAGAGTAAGAGTTAAGACCTTAACCAGTAGGCCAAAGTACGAGTCTAAGACCTTAGCCATTAGGCCAGAGTAAGAGTTAAGACCTTAACCATTAGGCCCGAGTACGAGTCTAAGACCTTAGCTATTAGGCCAGAGTAAGAGTTAAGACCTTAACCAGTAGGCCAGAGTAAGAGTTAAGACCTTAACCAGTAGGCCAGAGTACGAGTCTAAGACCTTAGCTATTAGGCCAGAGTAAGAGTTAAGACCTTAACCAGTAGGACAGAGTATGAGTTAAGACCTTAACCAGTAGGCCAGAGTAAGAGTTAAGACCTTAGCTATTAGGCCAGAGTAAGAGTTAAGACCTTAACCTGTAGGCCATAGTACGAGTCTAAGACCTTAGATATTAGGCCAGAGTAAGAGTTAAGACCTTAACCAGTAGGCCAGAGTAAGAGTTATGACCTTAACCATTAGGCCAGAGTATGAGTCTAAGACCTAAGCTATTAGGCCAGAGTAAGAGTTAAGACCTTAACCAGTAGGCCAGAGTAAGAGTTAAGACATTAACCAGTAACCCAGAGTACGAGTCTAAGACCTTAACCAGTAGGCCAGAGTATGAGTTAAGACCTTAACCAGTAGGCCAGGGTAAGAGTTAAGACCTTAACCTGTAGGCCAGAGTAAGAGTTAAGACCTTAGCTATTAGGCCAGAGTAAGAGTTAAGACCTTAGCTATTAGGCCAGACTAAGAGTTAAGACCTTAGCTATTAGGCCAAAGTACGAGTCTAAGACCTTAGCTATTAGGCCAGAGTACGAGTTAAGACATTAACCTGTAGGCCAGAGTAAGAGTTACGACCTTAGCTATTAGGCCAGAGTAAGAGTTAAGACCTTAACCTGTAGGCCATAGTACGAGTCTAAGACCTTAGCTATTAGGCCAGAGTAAGAGTTAAGACCTTAACCAGTAGGCCAGAGTAAGAGTTATGACCTTAACCATTAGGCCAGAGTAAGAGTTAAGACCTTAGCTGTTAGGCCAGAGTAAGAGTTAAGACCTTAACCAGTAGGCCAGAGTAAGAGTTAAGACATTAACCAGTAACCCAGAGTACGAGTCTAAGACCTTAACCAGTAGGCCAGAGTATGAGTTAAGACCTTAACCAGTAGGCCAGGGTAAGAGTTAAGACCTTAACCTGTAGGCCAGAGTAAGAGTTAAGACCTTAGCTATTAGGCCAGAGTAAGAGTTAAGACCTTAGCTATTAGGCCAGACTAAGAGTTAAGACCTTAACCATTAGGCCAGAGTACGAGTCTAAGACCTTAGCTATTAGGCCAAAGTACGAGTCTAAGACCTTAGCTATTAGGCCAGAGTACGAGTTAAGACATTAACCTGTAGGCCAGAGTAAGAGTTACGACCTTAGCTATTAGGCCAGAGTAAGAGTTAAGACCTTAAACTGTAGGCCATGGTACGAGTCTAAGACCTTAGCTATTATGCCAGGGTAAGAGTTAAGACCTTAACCAGTAGGTCAGAGTAAGAGTTAAGACCTTAACCATTAGGCCAGAGTATGAGTCTAAGACCTAAGCTATTAGGCCAGAGTAAGAGTTAAGACCTTAGCTATTAGGCCAGTGTACGAGTCTAAGACCTTAGCTATTATGCCAGAGTATGAGTCTAAGACCTTAGCTATTAGGCCAGAGTAAGAGTTAAGACCTTAACCAGTAGGCCAGAGTACGAGTCTAAGACCTTAGCTATTAGGCCAGAGTAAGATACGACCTTAGCTATTAGGCCAGAGTAAGAGTTAAGACCTTAACCAATAGGCCAGAGTAAGAGTTAAGACCTTAACCATTAGGCCAGAGTACGAGTCTAAGACCTTAGCTATTAGGCCAGTGTAAGAGATAAGACCTTAACCAGTTGCCAGAGTAAGAGTTAAGACCTTAACCAGTAGGCCAGAGTACGAGTCTAAGACCTTAGCTATTAGGCCAGAGTAAGAGTTAAGACCTTAACCATTAGGCCAGAGTACGAGTCTAAGACCTTAGCTATTAGGCCAGAGTAAGAGTTAAGACCTTAACCAGTAGGCCAGAGTACGAGTCTAAGACCGTAGCTATTAGGCCAGAGTAAGAGTTAAGACCTTAGCTATTAGGCCAGGGGACGAGTCTAAGACCTTAGCTATTATACCAGAGTATGAGTTAAGACCTTAACCAGTAGGCCAGAGTACGAGTCTAAGACCTTAGCTATTAGGCCAGAGTAAGAGTTAAGACCTTAGCTATTAGGCCAGAGTAAGAGTTAAGACCTACACCATTAGGCCAGAGTACGAGTCTAAGACCTTAGCTATTAGGCCAGAGTAAGAGTTAAGACCTTAACCAATAGGCCAGAGTAAGAGTTAGGACCTTAACCAGCAAGCCAGAGTAAGAGTTAAGACCTTAACCAGTAGGCCAGAGTAAGAGTTAAGACCTTAACCAGTAGGCCAGAGTAAGAGTTAAGACCTTAGCTATTAGGCCAGACTAAGAGTTAAGACCTTAACCAGTAGGCCAGAGTACGAGTCTAAGACCTTAGCTATTAGGCCAGAGTAAGAGTTAAGACCTTAGCTATTAGGCCAGTGTACGAGTCTAAGACCTTAGC
Source organism: Triturus cristatus (assembly GCF_964204655.1). Classification (NCBI taxonomy): domain Eukaryota; kingdom Metazoa; phylum Chordata; class Amphibia; order Caudata; family Salamandridae; genus Triturus; species Triturus cristatus. Next base: position 1,307,604,898 of record NC_140590.1, read on the forward strand.
TATTATGCCAGAGTATGAGTCTAAGACCATAGCTATTAGGCCAGAGTAAGAGTTAAGACCTTAACCAGTAGGCCAGAGTACGAGTCTAGGACCTTAGCTATTAGGCCAGAGTAAGAGTTAAGACCTTAGCTATTAGGCCAGAGTAAGAGTTAAGACCTTAACCATTAGGCCAGAGTACGAGTCTAAGACCTTAGCTATTAGGCCAGAGTACGAGTTAAGACCTTAACCAGTAGGCCAGAGTAAGAGTTAAGACCTTAACCATTAGGCCAGAGTACGAGTCTAAGACCTTAGCTATTAGGCCAGAGTAAGAGTTAAGACCTTAACCAATAGGCCAGAGTAAGAGTTAAGACCTTAACCTGTAGGCCATATTACAAGTCTAAGACCTTAGCTATTAGGCTAGAGTAAGAGTTAAGACCTTAACCATTAGGCCAGAGTACGAGTCTAAGACCTTAGCTATCAGGCCAGAGTAAGAGTTAGGACCTTTACCAGCAAGCCAGAGTAAGATTTAAGACCTTAACCAGTATGCTAGAGTAAGAGTTAAGACCTTAACCTGTAGGCCATATTACAAGTCTAAGACCTTAGCTATTAGGCTAGAGTAAGAGTTAAGACCTTAACCATTAGGCCAGAGTACGAGTCTAAGACCTTAGCTATCAGGCCAGAGTAAGAGTTAAGACCTTAACTATTAGGCCAGAGTAAGAGTTAAGACCTTAACCATTAGGCCAGAGTACGAGTCTAAGACCTTAGCTATTACGCCAGAGTAAGAGTTAAGACCTTAGCTATTAGGCCATAGTACGAGTCTAAGACCTTAGCTATTAGGCCAGAGTAAGAGTTAAGACCTTAACCTTTAGGCCAGAGTACGAGTCTAAGACCTTAGCTATTAGGCCAGAGTAAGAGTTAAGACCGTAACCATTAGTCCATAGTACGAGTCTAAGACCATAGCTATTAGGCCAGAGTAAGAGTTAAGACCGTAACCATTAGTCCATAGTACGAGTCTAAGACCTTAGCTATTAGGCCAGAGTACGAGTCTAAGACCTTAGCTATTAGGCCAGAGTAAGAGTTAAGACCTTAACCAGTAGGCCAGAGTACGAGTTAAGACCTTACCCAGTAGGCCAGAGTACGAGTTAAGACCTTAGCTATTAGGCCAGAGTAAGAGTTAAGACCTTAACCTGTAGGCCAGAGTAAGAGTTAAGACCATAACCAGTAGGCCAGAGTATGAGTCTAAGACCTTAGCTATTAGGCCAGAGTAAGAGTTAAGACTAGCTATTAGGTGAGAGTAAGAGTTAAGACCTTAACCAGTAGGCCAGAGCAAGAGTTAAGACCTTAACCAATAGGCCAGAGTAAGAGTTAGGACCTTAACCAGCAAGCCAGAGTAAGAGTTAAGACCTTAACCAGTAGGCCAGAGTAAGAGTTAAGACCTTAACCAGTAGGCCAGAGTAAGAGTTAAGACCTTAGCTATTAGGCCAGACTAAGAGTTAAGACCTTAGCTATTAGGCCAGATTAAGAGTTAAGACCTTAACCATTAGGCCAGTGTACGAGTCTAAGACCTTAGCTATTATGCCAGAGTATGAGTCTAAGACCTTAGCTATTAGGCCAGAGTAAGAGTTAAGACCTTAACCAGTAGGCCAGAGTACGAGTCTAGGACCTTAGCTATTAGGCCAGAGTAAGAGTTAAGACCTTAGCTATTAGGCCAGAGTAAGAGTTAAGACCTTAACCATTAGGCCAGAGTACGAGTCTAAGACCTTAGCTATTAGGCCAGAGTACGAGTTAAGACCTTAACCAGTAGGCCAGAGTCAGAGTTAAGACCTTAACCATTAGGCCAGAGTACGAGTCTAAGACCTTAGCTATTAGGCCAGAGTAAGAGTTAAGACCTTAACCAATAGGCCAGAGTAAGAGTTAAGACCTTAACCTGTAGGCCATATTACAAGTCTAAGACCATAGCTATTAGGCTAGAGTAAGAGTTAAGACTTAACCATTAGGCCAGAGTACGAGTCTAAGACCTTAGCTATCAGGCCAGAGTAAGAGTTAGGACCTTAACCAGCAAGCCAGAGTAAGATTTAAGACCTTAACCAGTATGCCAGAGTAAGAGTTAAGACCTTAACCTGTAGGCCATATTACAAGTCTAAGACCTTAGCTATTAGGCTAGAGTAAGAGTTAAGACCTTAACCATTAGGCCAGAGTACGAGTCTAAGACCTTAGCTATCAGGCCAGAGTAAGAGTTAAGACCTTAACTATTAGGCCAGAGTAAGAGTTAAGACCTTAACCATTAGGCCAGAGTACGAGTCTAAGACCTTAGCTATTACGCCAGAGTAAGAGTTAAGACCTTAGCTATTAGGCCATAGTACGAGTCTAAGACCTTAGCTATTAGGCCAGAGTAAGAGTTAAGACCTTAACCTTTAGGCCAGAGTACGAGTCTAAGACCTTAGCTATTAGGCCAGAGTAAGAGTTAAGACCGTAACCATTAGTCCATAGTACGAGTCTAAGACCTTAGCTATTAGGCCAGAGTAAGAGTTAAGACCGTAACCATTAGTCCATAGTACGAGTCTAAGACCTTAGCTATTAGGCCAGAGTACGAGTCTAAGACCTTAGCTATTAGGCCAGAGTAAGAGTTAAGACCTTAACCAGTAGGCCAGAGTACGAGTTAAGACCTTACCCAGTAGGCCAGAGTACAAGTTAAGACCTTAGCTATTAGGCCAGAGTAAGAGTTAAGACCTTACCCTGTAGGCCAGAGTAAGAGTTAAGACCATAAACAGTAGGCCAGAGTATGAGTCTAAGACCTTAGCTATTAGGCCAGAGTAATAGTTAAGACTAGCTGTTAGGCGAGAGTAAGAGTTAAGACCTTAACCAGTAGGCCAGAGTAAGAGTTAAGACCTTAACCAGTAGGCCAGAGTAAGAGTTAAGACCTTAGCTATTAGGCCAGAGTAAGAGTTAAGACCTTAACCATTAGGCCATAGTACGAGTCTAAGACCTTAGGTATTGGGCGAGAGTAAGAGTTAAGACCTTAACCTGTATGCCATAGTACGAGTCTAAGACCTTAGCTATTAGGCCAGAGTAAGGGTTAAGATCTTAACCAGTGGGCCAGAGTAAGAGTTAAGACCTTAACCAGTAGGCCAGAGTACGAGTCTAAAACTTAGCTATTAGGCCATAGTAAGATTTAAGACCTTAACCAGTAGGCCAGAGTAAGAGTTAAGACCTTAACCAGTAGGCCAGAGTAAGAGTTAAGACCTTAGCTATTAGGCCATAGTACGAGTCTAAGACCTTAGCTATGAGGCCAGAGTAAGAGTTAAGACCTTAACCATTAGGCCAAAGTACGAGTCTAAGACCTTAGCTATTAGGCCAGACTAAGAGTTAAGACCGTAACCATTAGTCCATAGTACGAGTCTAAGACCTTAGCTATTAGGCCAGTGTAAGAGGTAAGACCGTAACCAGTAGGCCAGAGTAAGAGTTAAGACCTTAACCATTAGGCCAGAGTACGAGTCTAAGACCTTAGCTATTAGGCCAGAGTAAGAGTTAAGACTTTAGCTATTAGGCCAGAGTACGAGTCTACGACCTTAGCTATTAGGCCAGAGTAAGAGTTAAGACCTTAACCAGTAGGCCAGAGTACGAGTTAAGACCTTAGCTATTAGGCCAGAGTAAGAGTTAAGACCTTAACCAGTAGGCCAGGAACAAGTCTAATACCTTAGCTATTAGGCCAGAGTAAGAGTTAAGACCTTAGCTATTAGGCCAGAGTAAGAGTTAAGACCTAAACCATTAGGCCAGAGTACGAGTCTAAGACCTTAGCTATTAGGCCAGAGTATTAGTTAAGACCTTAGCTATTAGGCCAGAGTAAGAGTTAAGACCTTAACCAGTAGGCCAGAGTACGAGTCTAGACCTTAGCTATTAGGCCAGAGTAAGAGTTAAGACCTTAACCAGTAGGCCAGGAACAAGTCTAATACCTTAGCTATTAGGCCAGAGTAAGAGTTAAGACCTTAGCTATTAGGCCAGAGTAAGAGTTAAGACCTGAACCATTAGGCCAGAGTACGAGTCTAAGACCTTAGCTATTAGGCCAGAGTAAGAGTTAAGACCTTAGCTATTAGGCCATCGTACGAGTCTAAGACCTTAGCTATTAGGCCAGAGTAAGAGTTAAGACCTTAACCATTAGGCCAGAGTAAGAGTCTAAGACCTTAGCTATTAGGCCAGAGTAAGAGTTAAGACCGTAACCATTAGTCCATAGTACGAGTCTAAGATCTTAGCTATTAGGCCAGAGTAAGAGTTAAGACCATAACCAGTAGGCCGGAGTAAGAGTTAAGACCTTAACCATTAGGCCAGAGTACGAGTCTAAGACCTTAGCTATTAGGCCAGAGTAAGAGTTAAGACTTTAGCTATTAGGCCAGTTTAAGAGTTAGGACCTTAGCTATTAGGCCAGAGTAAGAGTTAAGACCTTAACCAGTAGGCCAGAGTACGAGTCTAAGACCTTAGCTATTAGGCCAGAGTAAGAGTTAAGACCTTAGCTATTCGGCCAGGGTACGAGTCTAAGACCTTAGCTATTATGCCAGAGTATGAGTTAAGACCTTAACCAGTAGGCCAGAGTACGAGTCTAAAACCTTAGCTATTAGGCCAGACTAAGAGTTAAGACCTTAGCTATTAGGCCAGAGTAAGAGTTAAGACCTTAACCATTAGGCCAGAGTACGAGTCTAAGACCTTAGCTATTAGGCCAGAGTACGAGTTAAGACCTTAACCAGTAGGCCAGAGTAAGAGTTAAGACCTTAACCATTAGGCCAGAGTACGAGTCTAAGACATTAGCTATTAGGCCAGAGTAAGAGTTAAGACCTTAACCAATAGGCCAGAGTAAGAGTTAGGACCTTAACCAGTAGGCCAGAGTAAGAGTTAAGACCTTAACCAGTAGGCCAGAGTAAGAGTTAAGACCTTAACCTGTAGGCCATAGTAGAAGTCTAAGACCTTAGCTATTAGGCCAGAGTAAGAGTTAAGACCTTAACCATTAGGCCAGAGTACGAGTCTAAGACCTTAGCTATTAGGCCAGAGTAAGAGTTAAGACCTTAACCTTTAGGCCAGAGTACAAGTCTAAGACCTTAGCTATTAGGCCAGAGTAAGAGTTAAGACCTTAGCTATTAGGCCAGAGTAAGAGTTAAGACCTTAACCATTAGGCCAGAGTACAAGCCTAAGACCTTAGCTATTAAGCCAGAGTAAGAGTTAAGACCTTAACCATTAGGCCATAGTACGAGTCTAAGACCTTAGCTATTAGGCCAGAGTAAGAGTTAAGACCTTAACCAGTAGGCCAGAGTAAGAGTTAAGACCTTAACCAGTAGGACAGAGTAAGAGTTAAGACCTTAGCTATTAGGCCAGAGTAAGAGTTAAGACCTTAACCAGTAGGCCAGAGTACGAGTCTAAGACCTTAGCTATTAGGCCAGAGTAAGAGTTAAGACCTTAACCATTAGGCCAGAGTACAAGTCTAAGACCTTAGCTATTAGCCCAGATTGAGAGTTAAAACCTTAGCTATCAGGCCAGAGTACGAGTCTAAGACCTTAGCTATTAGGCCAGAGTACGAGTCTAAGACCTTAGCTATTAGGCAAGAGTAAGAGTTAAGACCTTAACCAGTAGGCCAGAGTACCAGTCTAAGACCTTAACTATTAGGCCAGAGTAAGAATTAAGACCTTAGCTATTAGGCCAGAGTAAGAGTTAAGACCTTAACCATTAGGCCAGAGTACGAGTCTAAGACTTTAGCTATTAGGCAAGACCAAGAGTTAAAACCTTAACCAGTAGGCCAGAGTACGAGTCTAAGACCTTAGCTATTAGGCCACACCAAGAGTTAAGACCTTAACCATTAGGCCAGAGTATGAGTCTAAGACCTTAGCTATGAGGCCAGAGTAAGAGTTTAAGACCTTAGCTATTAGGCCAGTGTACGAGTCTAAGACCTTAGCTATTATGCCAGAGTATGAGTCTAAGACCTTAGCTATTAGGCCAGAGTAAGAGTTAAGACCTTAACCAGTAGGCCAGAGTACGAGTCTAAGACCTTAGCTATTAGGCCAGAGTAAGAGTTACGACCTTAGCTATTAGGCCAGAGTAAGAGTTAAGACCTTAACCAATAGGCCAGAGTAAAAGTTAAGACCTTAACCATTAGGCCAGAGTACGAGTCTAAGACCTTAGCTATTAGGCCAGTGTAAGAGATAAGACCTTAACCAGTAGGCCAGAGTAAGAGTTAAGACCTTAACCAGTAGGCCAGAGTACGAGTCTAAGACCTTAGCTATTAGGCCAGAGTAAGAGTTAAGACCTTAACCATTAGGCCAGAGTACGAGTCTAAGACTTTAGCTATTAGGCAAGACCAAGAGTTAAAACCTTAACCAGTAGGCCAGAGTACGAGTCTAAGACCTTAGCTATTAGGCCACACCAAGAGTTAAGACCTTAACCATTAGGCCAGAGTATGAGTCTAAGACCTTAGCTATGAGGCCAGAGTAAGAGTTAAGACCTTAGCTATTAGGCCAGTGTACGAGTCTAAGACCTTAGCTTTTATGCCAGAGTATGAGTCTAAGACCTTAGCTATTAGGCCAGAGTAAGAGTTAAGACCTTAACCAGTAGGCCAGAGTACGAGTCTAAGACCTTAGCTATTAGGCCAGAGTAAGAGTTACGACCTTAGCTATTAGGCCAGAGTAAGAGTTAAGACCTTAACCAATAGGCCAGAGTAAGAGTTAAGACCTTAACCATTAGGCCAGAGTACGAGTCTAAGACCTTAGCTATTAGGCCAGTGTAAGAGATAAGACCTTAACCAGTAGGCCAGAGTAAGAGTTAAGACCTTAACCAGTAGGCCAGAGTACGAGTCTAAGACCTTAGCTATTAGGCCAGAGTAAGAGTTAAGACCTTAACCATTAGGCCAGAGTACGAGTCTAAGACCTTAGCTATTAGGCCAGAGTAAGAGTTAAGACCTTAACCAGTAGGCCAGAGTACGAGTCTAAGACCTTAGCTATTAGGCCAGAGTAAGAGTTAAGACCTTAGCTATTAGGCCAGGGGACGAGTCTAAGACCTTAGCTATTATACCAGAGTATGAGTTAAGACCTTAACCAGTAGGCCAGAGTACGAGTCTAAGACCTTAGCTATTAGGCCAGAGTAAGAGTTAAGACCTTAGCTATTAGGCCAGAGTAAGAGTTAAGACCTAAACCATTAGGCCAGAGTACGAGTCTAAGACCTTAGCTATTAGGCCAGAGTAAGAGTTAAGACCTTAACCAATAGGCCAGAGTAAGAGTTAGGACCTTAACCAGCAAGCCAGAGTAAGAGTTAAGACCTTAACCAGTAGGCCAGAGTAAGAGTTAAGACCTTAACCAGTAGGCCAGAGTAAGAGTTAAGACCTTATCTATTAGGCCAGACTAAGAGTTAAGACCGTAACCAGTAGGCCAGAGTACGAGTCTAAGACCTTAGCTATTAGGCCAGAGTAAGAGTTAAGACCTTAGCTATTAGGCCAGTGTACGAGTCTAAGACCTTAGCTATTATGCCAGAGTATGAGTCTAAGACCTTAGCTATTAGGCCAGAGTAAGAGTTAAGACCTTAACCTGTAGGCCATATTACAAGTCTAAGACCTTAGCTATTAGGCTAGAGTAAGAGTTAAGACCTTAACCATTAGGCCAGAGTACGAGTCTAAGACCTTAGCTATCAGGCCAGAGTAAGAGTTAGGACCTTAACCAGCAAGCCAGAGTAAGATTTAAGACCTTAACCAGTATGCCAGAGTAAGAGTTAAGACCTTAACCTGTAGGCCATATTACAAGTCTAAGACCTTAGCTATTAGGCTAGAGTAAGAGTTAAGACCTTAACCATTAGGCCAGAGTACGAGTCTAAGACCTTAGCTATCAGGCCAGAGTAAGAGTTAAGACCTTAACTATTAGGCCAGAGTAAGAGTTAAGACCTTAACCATTAGGCCAGAGTACGAGTCTAAGACCTTAGCTATTACGCCAGAGTAAGAGTTAAGACCTTAGCTATTAGGCCATAGTACGAGTCTAAGACCTTAGCTATTAGGCCAGAGTAAGAGTTAAGACCTTAACCTTTAGGCCAGAGTACGAATCTAAGACCTTAGCTATTAGGCCAGAGTAAGAGTTAAGACAGTAACCATTAGTCCATAGTACGAGTCTAAGACCTTAGCTATTAGGCCAGAGTAAGATTTAAGACCTTAACCAGTAGGCCAGAGTACGAGTTAAGACCTTACCCAGTAGGCCAGAGTACGAGTTAAGACCTTAGCTATTAGGCCAGAGTAAGAGTTAAGACCTTAACCTGTAGGCCAGAGTAAGAGTTAAGACCATAACCAGTAGGCCAGAGTATGAGTCTAAGACCTTAGCTATTAGGCCAGAGTAAGAGTTAAGACTAGCTATTAGGCGAGAGTAAGAGTTAAGACCTTAACCAGTAGGCCAGAGTAAGAGTTAAGACCTTAACCAGTAGGCCAGAGTAAGAGTTAAAACCTTAGCTATTAGGCCAGAGTAAGAGTTAAGACCTTAACCATTAGGCCATAGTACGAGTCTAAAACCTTAGGTATTGGGCGAGAGTAAGAGTTAAGACCTTAACCTGTAGGCCATAGTACGCGCCTAAGACCTTAGCTATTAGGCCAGAGTAAGGGTTAAGATCTTAACCAGTGGGCCAGAGTAAGAGTTAAGACCTTAACCAGTAGGCCAGAGTACGAGTCTAAGACCTTAGCTATTAGGCCAGAGTAAGAGTTAAGACCTTAACCTTTAGGCCAGAGTACAAGTCTAAGACCTTAGCTATTAGGCCAGAGTAAGAGTTAAGACCTTAGCTATTAGGCCAGAGTAAGAGTTAAGACCTTAACCATTAGGCCAGAGTACAAGCCTAAGACCTTAGCTATTAAGCCAGAGTAAGAGTTAAGACCTTAACCATTAGGCCATAGTACGAGTCTAAGACCTTAGCTATTAGGCCAGAGTAAGAGTTAAGACCTTAACCAGTAGGCCAGAGTAAGAGTTAAGACCTTAACCAGTAGGACAGAGTAAGAGTTAAGACCTTAGCTATTAGGCCAGAGTAAGAGTTAAGACCTTAACCAGTAGGCCAGAGTACGAGTCTAAGACCTTAGCTATTAGGCCAGAGTAAGAGTTAAGACCTTAACCATTAGGCCAGAGTACAAGTCTAAGACCTTAGCTATTAGGCCAGATTGAGAGTTAAAACCTTAGCTATCAGGCCAGAGTACGAGTCTAAGACCTTAGCTATTAGGCCAGAGTACGAGTCTAAGACCTTAGCTATTAGGCAAGAGTAAGAGTTAAGACCTTAACCAGTAGGCCAGAGTACCAGTCTAAGACCTTAACTATTAGGCCAGAGTAAGAATTAAGACCTTAGCTATTAGGCCAGAGTAAGAGTTAAGACCTTAACCATTAGGCCAGAGTACGAGTCTAAGACTTTAGCTATTAGGCCAGACCAAGAGTTAAAACCTTAACCAGTAGGCCAGAGTACGAGTCTAAGACCTTAGCTATTAGGCCACACCAAGAGTTAAGACCTTAACCATTAGGCCAGAGTATGAGTCTAAGACCTTAGCTATGAGGCCAGAGTAAGAGTTAAGACCTTAGCTATTAGGCCAGTGTACGAGTCTAAGACCTTAGCTATTATGCCAGAGTATGAGTCTAAGACCTTAGCTATTAGGCCAGAGTAAGAGTTAAGACCTTAACCAGTAGGCCAGAGTACGAGTCTAAGACCTTAGCTATTAGGCCAGAGTAAGAGTTACGACCTTAGCTATTAGGCCAGAGTAAGAGTTAAGACCTTAACCAATAGGCCAGAGTAAGAGTTAAGACCTTAACCATTAGGCCAGAGTACGAGTCTAAGACCTTAGCTATTAGGCCAGTGTAAGAGATAAGACCTTAACCAGTAGGCCAGAGTAAGAGTTAAGACCTTAACCAGTAGGCCAGAGTACGAGTCTAAGACCTTAGCTATTAGGCCAGAGTAAGAGTTAAGACCTTAACCATTAGGCCAGAGTACGAGTCTAAGACCTTAGCTATTAGGCCAGAGTAAGAGTTAAGACCTTAACCAGTAGGCCAGAGTACGAGTCTAAGACCTTAGCTATTAGGCCAGAGTAAGAGTTAAGACCTTAGCTATTAGGCCAGGGGACGAGTCTAAGACCTTAGCTATTATACCAGAGTATGAGTTAAGACCTTAACCAGTAGGCCAGAGTACGAGTCTAAGACCTTAGCTATTAGGCCAGAGTAAGAGTTAAGACCTTAGCTATTAGGCCAGAGTAAGAGTTAAGACCTAAACCATTAGGCCAGAGTACGAGTCTAAGACCTTAGCTATTAGGCCAGAGTAAGAGTTAAGACCTTAACCAATAGGCCAGAGTAAGAGTTAGGACCTTAACCAGCAAGCCAGAGTAAGAGTTAAGACCTTAACCAGTAGGCCAGAGTAAGAGTTAAGACCTTAACCAGTAGGCCAGAGTAAGAGTTAAGACCTTAGCTATTAGGCCAGACTAAGAGTTAAGACCTTAACCAGTAGGCCAGAGTACGAGTCTAAGACCTTAGCTATTAGGCCAGAGTAAGAGTTAAGACCTTAGCTATTAGGCCAGTGTACGAGTCTAAGACCTTAGCTATTATGCCAGAGTATGAGTCTAAGACCTTAGCTATTAGGCCAGAGTAAGAGTTAAGACCTTAACCAGTAGGCCAGAGTACGAGTCTAGGACCTTAGCTATTAGGCCAGAGTAAGAGTTAAGACCTTAGCTATTAGGCCAGAGTAAGAGTTAAGACCTTAACCATTAGGCCAGAGTACGAGTCTAAGACCTTAGCTATTAGGCCAGAGTACGAGTTAAGACCTTAACCAGTAGGCCAGAGTAAGAGTTAAGACCTTAACCTGTAGGCCATATTACAAGTCTAAGACCTTAGCTATTAGGCTAGAGTAAGAGTTAAGACCTTAACCATTAGGCCAGAGTATGAGTCTAAGACCTTAGCTATCAGGCCAGAGTAAGAGTTAGGACCTTAACCAGCAAGCCAGAGTAAGATTTAAGACCTTAACCAGTATGCCAGAGTAAGAGTTAAGACCTTAACCTGTAGGCCATATTACAAGTCTAAGACCTTAGCTATTAGGCTAGAGTAAGAGTTAAGACCTTAACCATTAGGCCAGAGTACGAGTCTAAGACCTTAGCTATCAGGCCAGAGTAAGAGTTAAGACCTTAACTATTAGGCCAGAGTAAGAGTTAAGACCTTAACCATTAGGCCAGAGTACGAGTCTAAGACCTTAGCTATTACGCCAGAGTAAGAGTTAAGACCTTAGCTATTAGGCCATAGTACGAGTCTAAGACCTTAGCTATTAGGCCAGAGTAAGAGTTAAGACCTTAACCTTTAGGCCAGAGTACGAGTCTAAGACCTTAGCTATTAGGCCAGAGTAAGAGTTAAGACCGTAACCATTAGTCCATAGTACGAGTCTAAGACCTTAGCTATTAGGCCAGAGTAAGAGTTTAGACCGTAACCATTAGTCCATAGTACGAGTCTAAGACCTTAGCTATTAGGCCAGAGTACGAGTCTAAGACCTTAGCTATTAGGCCAGAGTAAGAGTTAAGACCTTAACCAGTAGGCCAGAGTACGAGTTAAGACCTTACCCAGTAGGCCAGAGTACGAGTTAAGACCTTAGCTATTAGGCCAGAGTAAGAGTTAAGACCTTAACCTGTAGGCCAGAGTAAGAGTTAAGACCATAACCAGTAGGCCAGAGTATGAGTCTAAGACCTTAGCTATTAGGCCAGAGTAAGAGTTAAGACTAGCTATTAGGCGAGAGTAAGAGTTAAGACCTTAACCAGTAGGCCAGAGTAAGAGTTAAGACCTTAACCAGTAGGCCAGAGTAAGAGTTAAAACCTTAGCTATTAGGCCAGAGTAAGAGTTAAGACCTTAACCATTAGGCCATAGTACGAGTCTAAGACCTTAGGTATTGGGCGAGAGTAAGAGTTAAGACCTTAACCTGTAGGCCATAGTACGAGTCTAAGACCTTAGCTATTAGGCCAGTGTAAGGGTTAAGATCTTAACCAGTGGGCCAGAGTAAGAGTTAAGACCTTAACCAGTAGGCCAGAGTACGAGTCTAAAACCTTAGCTATTAGGCCATAGTAAGATTTAAGAACTTAACCAGTAGGCCAGAGTAAGAGTTAAGACCTTAACCAGTAGGCCAGAGTAAGAGTTAAGACCTTAACCATTAGGCCAGAGTACGATTCTAAGACCTTAGCTATTACGCCAGAGTAAGAGTTAAGACCTTAGCTATTAGGCCATAGTACGAGTCTAAGACCTTAGCTATTAGGCCAGAGTAAGAGTTAAGACCTTAACCTTTAGGCCAGAGTACGAGTCTAAGACCTTAGCTATTAGGCCAGAGTAAGAGTTAAGACCGTAACCATTAGTCCATAGTACGAGTCTAAGACCTTAGCTATTAGGCCAGAGTAAGAGTTAAGACCGTAACCATTAGTCCATAGTACGAGTCTAAGACCTTAGCTATTAGGCCAGAGTACGAGTCTAAGACCTTAGCTATTAGGCCAGAGTAAGAGTTAAGACCTTAACCAGTAGGCCAGAGTACGAGTTAAGACCTTACCCAGTAGGCCAGAGTACGAGTTAAGACCTTAGCTATTAGGCCAGAGTAAGAGTTAAGACCTTAACCTGTAGGCCAGAGTAAGAGTTAAGACCATAACCAGTAGGCCAGAGTATGAGTCTAAGACCTTAGCTATTAGGCCAGAGTAAGAGTTAAGACTAGCTATTAGGCGAGAGTAAGAGTTAAGACCTTAACCAGTAGGCCAGAGTAAGAGTTAAGACCTTAACCAGTAGGCCAGAGTAAGAGTTAAAACCTTAGCTATTAGGCCAGAGTAAGAGTTAAGACCTTAACCATTAGGCCATAGTACGAGTCTAAAACCTTAGGTATTGGGCGAGAGTAAGAGTTAAGACCTTAACCTGTAGGCCATAGTACGCGTCTAAGACCTTAGCTATTAGGCCAGAGTAAGGGTTAAGATCTTAACCAGTGGGCCAGAGTAAGAGTTAAGACCTTAACCAGTAGGCCAGAGTACGAGTCTAAGACCTTAGCTATTAGGCCAGAGTAAGAGTTAAGACCTTAACCTTTAGGCCAGAGTACAAGTCTAAGACCTTAGCTATTAGGCCAGAGTAAGAGTTAAGACCTTAGCTATTAGGCCAGAGTAAGAGTTAAGACCTTAACCATTAGGCCAGAGTACAAGCCTAAGACCTTAGCTATTAAGCCAGAGTAAGAGTTAAGACCTTAACCATTAGGCCATAGTACGAGTCTAAGACCTTAGCTATTAGGCCAGAGTAAGAGTTAAGACCTTAACCAGTAGGCCAGAGTAAGAGTTAAGACCTTAACCAGTAGGACAGAGTAAGAGTTAAGACCTTAGCTATTAGGCCAGAGTAAGAGTTAAGACCTTAACCAGTAGGCCAGAGTACGAGTCTAAGACCTTAGCTATTAGGCCAGAGTAAGAGTTAAGACCTTAACCATTAGGCCAGAGTACAAGTCTAAGACCTTAGCTATTAGGCCAGATTGAAAGTTAAAACCTTAGCTATCAGGCCAGAGTACGAGTCTAAGACCTTAGCTATTAGGCCAGAGTACGAGTCTAAGACCTTAGCTATTAGGCAAGAGTAAGAGTTAAGACCTTAACCAGTAGGCCAGAGTACCAGTCTAAGACCTTAACTATTAGGCCAGAGTAAGAATTAAGACCTTAGCTATTAGGCCAGAGTAAGAGTTAAGACCTTAACCATTAGGCCAGAGTACGAGTCTAAGACTTTAGCTATTAGGCCAGACCAAGAGTTAAAACCTTAACCCGTAGGCCAGAGTACGAGTCTAAGACCTTAGCTATTAGGCCACACCAAGAGTTAAGACCTTAACCATTAGGCCAGAGTATGAGTCTAAGACCTTAGCTATGAGGCCAGAGTAAGAGTTAAGACCTTAGCTATTAGGCCAGTGTACGAGTCTAAGACCTTAGCTATTATGCCAGAGTATGAGTCTAAGACCTTAGCTATTAGGCCAGAGTAAGAGTTAAGACCTTAACCAGTAGGCCAGAGTACGAGTCTAAGACCTTAGCTATTAGGCCAGAGTAAGAGTTACGACCTTAGCTATTAGGCCAGAGTAAGAGTTAAGACCTTAACCAATAGGCCAGAGTAAGAGTTAAGACCTTAACCATTAGGCCAGAGTACGAGTCTAAGACCTTAGCTATTAGGCCAGTGTAAGAGATAAGACCTTAACCAGTAGGCCAGAGTAAGAGTTAAGACCTTAACCAGTAGGCCAGAGTACGAGTCTAAGACCTTAGCTATTAGGCCAGAGTAAGAGTTAAGACCTTAACCATTAGGCCAGAGTACGAGTCTAAGACCTTAGCTATTAGGCCAGAGTAAGAGTTAAGACCTTAACCAGTAGGCCAGAGTACGAGTCTAAGACCTTAGCTATTAGGCCAGAGTAAGAGTTAAGACCTTAGCTATTAGGCCAGGGGACGAGTCTAAGACCTTAGCTATTATACCAGAGTATGAGTTAAGACCTTAACCAGTAGGCCAGAGTACGAGTCTAAGACCTTAGCTATTAGGCCAGAGTAAGAGTTAAGACCTTAGCTATTAGGCCAGAGTAAGAGTTAAGACCTAAACCATTAGGCCAGAGTACGAGTCTAAGACCTTAGCTATTAGGCCAGAGTAAGAGTTAAGACCTTAACCAATAGGCCAGAGTAAGAGTTAGGACCTTAACCAGCAAGCCAGAGTAAGAGTTAAGACCTTAACCAGTAGGCCAGAGTAAGAGTTAAGACCTTAACCAGTAGGCCAGAGTAAGAGTTAAGACCTTAGCTATTAGGCCAGACTAAGAGTTAAGACCTTAACCAGTAGGCCAGAGTACGAGTCTAAGACCTTAGCTATTAGGCCAGAGTAAGAGTTAAGACCTTAGCTATTAGGCCAGTGTACGAGTCTAAGACCTTAGCTATTATGCCAGAGTATGAGTCTAAGACCTTAGCTATTAGGCCAGAGTAAGAGTTAAGACCTTAACCAGTAGGCCAGAGTACGAGTCTAGGACCTTAGCTATTAGGCCAGAGTAAGAGTTAAGACCTTAGCTATTAGGCCAGAGTAAGAGTTAAGACCTTAACCATTAGGCCAGAGTACGAGTCTAAGACCTTAGCTATTAGGCCAGAGTACGAGTTAAGACCTTAACCAGTAGGCCAGAGTAAGAGTTAAGACCTTAACCTGTAGGCCATATTACAAGTCTAAGACCTTAGCTATTAGGCTAGAGTAAGAGTTAAGACCTTAACCATTAGGCCAGAGTATGAGTCTAAGACCTTAGCTATCAGGCCAGAGTAAGAGTTAGGACCTTAACCAGCAAGCCAGAGTAAGATTTAAGACCTTAACCAGTATGCCAGAGTAAGAGTTAAGACCTTAACCTGTAGGCCATATTACAAGTCTAAGACCTTAGCTATTAGGCTAGAGTAAGAGTTAAGACCTTAACCATTAGGCCAGAGTACGAGTCTAAGACCTTAGCTATCAGGCCAGAGTAAGAGTTAAGACCTTAACTATTAGGCCAGAGTAAGAGTTAAGACCTTAACCATTAGGCCAGAGTACGAGTCTAAGACCTTAGCTATTACGCCAGAGTAAGAGTTAAGACCTTAGCTATTAGGCCATAGTACGAGTCTAAGACCTTAGCTATTAGGCCAGAGTAAGAGTTAAGACCTTAACCTTTAGGCCAGAGTACGAGTCTAAGACCTTAGCTATTAGGCCAGAGTAAGAGTTAAGACCGTAACCATTAGTCCATAGTACGAGTCTAAGACCTTAGCTATTAGGCCAGAGTAAGAGTTTAGACCGTAACCATTAGTCCATAGTACGAGTCTAAGACCTTAGCTATTAGGCCAGAGTACGAGTCTAAGACCTTAGCTATTAGGCCAGAGTAAGAGTTAAGACCTTAACCAGTAGGCCAGAGTACGAGTTAAGACCTTACCCAGTAGGCCAGAGTACGAGTTAAGACCTTAGCTATTAGGCCAGAGTAAGAGTTAAGACCTTAACCTGTAGGCCAGAGTAAGAGTTAAGACCATAACCAGTAGGCCAGAGTATGAGTCTAAGACCTTAGCTATTAGGCCAGAGTAAGAGTTAAGACTAGCTATTAGGCGAGAGTAAGAGTTAAGACCTTAACCAGTAGGCCAGAGTAAGAGTTAAGACCTTAACCAGTAGGCCAGAGTAAGAGTTAAAACCTTAGCTATTAGGCCAGAGTAAGAGTTAAGACCTTAACCATTAGGCCATAGTACGAGTCTAAGACCTTAGGTATTGGGCGAGAGTAAGAGTTAAGACCTTAACCTGTAGGCCATAGTACGAGTCTAAGACCTTAGCTATTAGGCCAGTGTAAGGGTTAAGATCTTAACCAGTGGGCCAGAGTAAGAGTTAAGACCTTAACCAGTAGGCCAGAGTACGAGTCTAAAACCTTAGCTATTAGGCCATAGTAAGATTTAAGAACTTAACCAGTAGGCCAGAGTAAGAGTTAAGACCTTAACCAGTAGGCCAGAGTAAGAGTTAAGACCTTAGCTATTAGGCCATAGTACAAGTTTAAGACCTTAGCTATTAGGCCAGAGTAAGAGTTAAGACCTTAACCATTAGGCCAAAGTACGAGTCTAAGACCTTAGCTATTAGGCCAGACTAAGAGTAAAGACCGTAACCATTAGTCCATAGTACGAGTCTAAGACCTTAGCTATTAGGCCAGTGTAAGAGGTAAGACCGTAACCAGTAGGCCAGAGTAAGAGTTAAGACCTTAACCATTAGGCCAGAGTACGAGTCTAAGACCTTAGATATTAGGCCAGAGTAAGAGTTAAGACTTTAGCTATTAGGCCAGAGTACGAGTCTAAGACCTTAGCTATTAGGCCAGAGTAAGTGTTAAGACCTTAACCAGTAGGCCAGAGTACGAGTTAAGACCTTAGCTATTAGGCCAGAGTAAGAGTTAAGACCTTAACCAGTAGGCCAGGAACAAGTCTAATACCTTAGCTATTAGGCCAGAGTAAGAGTTAAGACCTTAGCTATTAGGCCAGAGTAAGAGTTAAGACCTAAACCATTAGGCCTGAGTACGAGTCTAAGACCTTAGCTATTAGGCCAGAGTATTAGTTAAGACCTTAGCTATTAGGCCAGAGTAAGAGTTAAGACCTTAACCAGTAGGCCAGAGTACGAGTCTAGACATTAGCTATTAGGCCAGAGTAAGAGTTAAGACCTTAACCAGTAGGCCAGGAACAAGTCTAATACCTTAGCTATTAGGCCAGAGTAAGAGTTAAGACCTTAGCTATTAGGCCAGAGTAAGAGTTAAGACCTGAACCATTAGGCCAGAGTACGAGTCTAAGACCTTAGCTATTAGGCCAGAGTAAGAGTTAAGACCTTAGCTATTAGGCCATCGTACGAGTCTAAGACCTTAGCTATTAGGCCAGAGTAAGAGTTAAGACCTTAACCATTAGGCCAGAGTAAGAGTATAAGACCTTAGCTATTAGGCCAGAGTAAGAGTTAAGACCGTAACCATTAGTCCATAGTACTAGTCTAAGATCTTAGCTATTAGGCCAGAGTAAGAGTTAAGACCATAACCAGTAGGCCGGAGTAAGAGTTAAGACCTTAACCATTAGGCCAGAGTACGAGTCTAAGACCTTAGCTATTAGGCCAGAGTAAGAGTTAAGACTTTAGCTATTAGGCCAGTTTAAGAGTTAGGACCTTAGCTATTAGGCCAGAGTAAGAGTTAAGACCTTAACCAGTAGGCCAGAGTACGAGTCTAAGACCTTAGCTATTAGGCCAGAGTAAGAGTTAAGACCTTAGCTATTCGGCCAGGGTACGAGTCTAAGACCTTAGCTATTATGCCAGAGTATGAGTTAAGACCTTAACCAGTAGGCCAGAGTACGAGTCTAAAACCTTAGCTATTAGGCCAGACTAAGAGTTAAGACCTTAGCTATTAGGCCAGAGTAAGAGTTAAGACCTTAACCATTAGGCCAGAGTACGAGTCTAAGACCTTAGCTATTAGGCCAGAGTACGAGTTCAGTTCAGTTCAAAAGCTTTATTCGGTATGTAAAATACAACCATATAAGCAGAACAAAACACATAAAAATACATAACATCCAATAAATACCTTATGCACTGGACATGACTGAGAACGATATAAAAACATTGTTAAAGTGCATAGTGCCACCATGAACAGTGCGAAATTAATCAAATTAATCTACGAGCATCTACGTTATTTTTTTTTTTTAGCAAAGTGCATGTTCCATATAAGTGTCTAGTGTGTGCAAATGTGCAAAAGAGCAAAAGATGCAAGGCCTAAAACGAGTCCAGTAGTTCATCATTCAGAGTTCATTGAGCTACAAATGCATAAGAAAAGTCTGGACGATACCTAAGTGTACAAAACACATAACAAAATTTAACTAGTCGATACAGACTATGGACTTCCTTATGTTTATGCATTTGAGCACATAAGATGCCACAAAAAAACAGGTATCAGGGCTTTCCAGAGTTGTTAAGAACTTCATTGCTGATTTGGTCGAACGTATCTTGTGTTTTAAAAGGATAGGTTTTAAATAAAATTTCCTAAAATAACAGTAAAATTTACAAAACAATAAAAAATGACAGCAGCTTTGTTTTGAAATATTATCACAAGGACACAGCATGCTTGATTTGGTCTTCATAACCGGGAATGAGACTAAAAGATGTACAATCCCTAACCTTAAGCGGGTTAGGACAAATCTGTGGGAGTTATAAGTCACAGTCGTGAGATATGTCTGGAAACCTCTCCTTAAATCTAAATCAAGATAGGAGGCAACAGTTATTAGACTCTTAGTTTGATTCTCTCTGGCAGCATTCTTATGTGCCAGGAACCTCAATTTTATGTCTTTTTTAGGTATTAGTACAGCTGCTTCAGGGTTCAGACGGATATTACAATCAAACAGAAAGTCAAACCAGTAGTAAATGTATCTCAGCCATGGTATCCGAAACGAATAATCAAGTTTCATGCAATCCTTGATGATTGCTTGTGTAAATAACGTCTCGGTTTTGGACCAAATAGAGCGCCAGAGTAACAATGGGCGTAGGGCGGCTAGGTCCATGATGAAGGCAATACCGGCTTCCATATGGGTTAAAATGTTGGGGACAGAGGAGGGGGCACATAACAGTTTCTTCAAAAATTTATTCTCATCATTCTGTAGAC
The DNA here is from genome assembly GCF_964204655.1 of Triturus cristatus. Classification (NCBI taxonomy): domain Eukaryota; kingdom Metazoa; phylum Chordata; class Amphibia; order Caudata; family Salamandridae; genus Triturus; species Triturus cristatus. The sequence goes on from NC_140590.1 coordinate 1,307,623,996, forward strand.
TAATAACAGGATGATGTCCCCATACTCCTGCCCCATATAAGGCAGATGATATACACCTAGCTTTATAAATCGCCAGCATGTCTTTCGTTCTCCTTTGCCCTAATTTGGCCGCAAATCTAAAAATACTACTGGTATTTCTGTTCATCTTTAACCTTATATTCTCATCCTCATTATTCCATTTCCCATCCCCGGAGAATGTTATTCCCAAATAACAGAAACTGTTGACCCGTTGTATTTTAACTTTGTCAATAAAGAATGAAGAATTAGATTTAGATTTTACCCTCTTTCCACAGGTCATAACGAAGGTCTTAGTTTTATTAATTATCAGCTTCCTGTCTTTGGTGAATAACACAAATCTATCTATTAAGCGTTGAAGGCCATTCTGTGTTCGTGATAAAAGAACCGCATCATCTGCGTATAATAAAATAGGGGTAACGCTTCCTTCAATCACAGGGGCGTCTGAAGGCAATTTACTTAAAATTGAATCGATTTCGTTTATAAAAAGTGAAAATAAAAACGGAGCCAGGACGCACCCCTGACGAATGCCTCTTGCAACTTTAAAAAAGGGCGTACATTCACCCATAGGACCATACCGTACTTTACATGAAAGTCCGGAGTATAACCGAGCCAGGAAATATACACACTCTTTAGGGGCACCTAGATCTAACAGAGTGTCCCATAAGATGTTATGATCGACAAGATCAAAGGCACTGCTTAGGTCTGCGAAACAGAGGAACAGATTGCCATCCTTAGCGACAGTATATTTATGTATAAGGAGGTCTAAATTAACGCACTGCTCCAGCGTCCCCAGACCTTTCCTGAATCCGTATTGTGCCTTTGAAATGATCGAGTTTTCGGTGGCCCAAGTCTCAAGTCTTTTTAAAATTATTCTGCTCATGATTTTTATAGATGCATCTAATAGTGAAATGGGACGATAATTACTTGCCTCAGACCTGGATCCCTTCTTAAAAAGGGGAATGATTATTGACTGACCCCAGGAAATTGGCATTTGTCCCTCCACTGTTGCATTGAATAACCTGGTTAGAATGGGTGCCCACAAATGAATCTCGGACTTATATAGATCCAGCGGGACCCCATCTGGGCCAGGGGCCTTTCCGCCTTTGCTGTTGCTTAAACCCTCATAAACCTCATCCAGGCCAATATTCAGGGGCAGTCTTGGCCAGGTGAACTCAGTGCCCTGATGGGGGTCTAAAACTAACCTATCCGGGTTAAAAATATTTAAAAAATGGTGCATCCATGTTTTACAATCAACGTGAGAAGTTATTTCAGGCACAGTCTCATTTTTTAAAAAAGGACTATTTATAGTGTTCCAATATAATTTGCTATCATTTGTTTCAGCCGCAAGACTGAGATTATTCCAGGCCTCCTCTTGAAGGGCTTTTTTCCTCTTAATGAGTGATAATTTATAGACGGCCCGACAATTTTTGATTGTTGTGCTGTCACGAGGTTTGAGGCTCAAAGCTTGTTTTAATGCGTGGAGGGCCTGAGTGCAGCTTGTGTCGAACCAACCAGTCTTGATTTCTTTTTTCCCTTTATGTGGTTTTGTAAGTAGATTGTCGATGGTTTCATTAATTGTGCACAGGTGGTCGAGTACAACATTTGAAAGTACCTCATCGCCAATACAGTAACTTACTTCCAAGTTGCATTTACTCAAGACCTCCTCCAGGAATTCATGTGGAATGACCGTAGTCCATTTGATCCTAAACCCATTAGGTCTTACTGCCTCGATGTTGTTAATGCAATTGTTGACATCCGTGTTTTTATAACCCCAACTATGCAGTGATAAAGAGATACTATTGTGATCACTTAAGATTTGCTCAGTGACATGCAAGTTGGAGTATGCACAATCATTAGACAGTAAAATATGGTCAATATATGAGTTAGCTCCTCTACCAGTAAAAGTTGGACATATTTCGTTAGTGCTATTTCTCGTACAACTTAACATATCCAAATCCAACTTGGCTAACATCATATTTAGGGCGGTACCATACGCACAGTGCGGGAAATGTAGACAGTCATTTTCCTCCGTATTACCAAATTCCCTTCTCAATCCACATAAATTACTCGTAGCAAAAGGACAAGGGCTTATGTTAAAATCACCAACCCAAAGGACAATCGACTGGTGGCCTGAAACTGCCTGAGTCCTCACAATTTCATTTTCCAGCTGAATCAGAATTTTATCTCTGTCAGCAGTAAATACATTGTTATAAAAATTTATCAGCAACAAATCCTTCCCTGTATCAAACTCTAGACATAATACCTGGGAATAGACATCCACTGAAACATAACTTTTGGTTTTACAGGAGTTTAATTTGGTTGATATTAAAATCAAGAGACCACCTTTAGCTCTGCCAGCAGGCGAGCTCACAGCATTCAAGCTATATGCTGAATATCCCTCAATAAAAATAGGTTCCTCGCACCAAGTCTCCTGGAGACATATTATATCGTACCCTTTATTGATAAAATCCCTCCAGAAAGGGGAATCCAATTTCCTTTTCAAGCCTGCAATGTTCCACGTAACAACGCGGTAACCTGTGTTAAAATCATAGTTTGACACTATATTATCATTTGCTCGTTCTACACGGCAGGGGTCTGTAGTTAAAAAGGAGTCCACAGCGGAGGGCGAGGTTGCAATCCCTGCCCGCGTGGTTCCTTGGTATACCATGATAGCATCCGCTTTGCTGGTTTCAGATGGATGGTGCGAATAAGCAGTCTCCACTATATTAGACTGCTCATTGGTGGCCTGATTATCGTTCGACTTCGTAATGTTATTAAACAGTCAGTCGTTTTCTTCCAACGACGACAGGGCAGAATAACGGTTAAACAGGGGGAGGGTGTAATCCCTCGGCCTGCAAAATGGCTCGTTTCCGTATGTATCCCCGCTATTACAATGCATCGGGACTCTTGGTGGCAAGTGAGGAGGGTAACCAACCCTCCCTCTAATTGAACCAGCTGCAAAGTGCTCATCCTGTTGATGATGTGGTAATTGCTGGCAGTTCAAATAACTATAAAAATAACCCAAAGGTTTAGCAGAGACTGAATTAACTTGGTTGGGTAAGGAGGCGGCCTTTAGGAGGACAGTTGCCACATGCTGTGGGTGCTTAAAATTAACTATAATACAGTCCCCTCTGGTGGTTTTCCTCCCTTCCCCTATCCAGCCGACTCTGCGAGTGGACAAAATATCTTTGGAAAATGCCAGCGGGAAACCACAATTTTTGTTGAGCCACGCAAGAGACTTATTTTTTAGCGAATCGTGGGTTTCCTGACCGGAATTAAGCATACTGGAGTCGACCTCGGGAACATTAGTCAAAACCACTACATAGGGTGCACACTGTGGTGGAAGATTAACGATATGGTTTCTCTTGGGAATAGTATAACCAACATCTCCATCAGCTACAGGTTTTTGTACATTCTGTGGACGCGTACATGATGATGGAACTAATGAAGAAGGGGGAGGTACTGCTATTGCAGTAGGCGATACATTTACAGACGGATTTAACTGCCTGCTATCTCCCAAAATCGCAGAAACTCCCTTACTATATGTACTAGACGTAGATCCCAAGGCACCATCCGTTAAATTGTGAGCTCCAGGGGCCGGGACGGCCGATTTGGTATTTACCAAAGGTCGATTTTCGTAAGAGGCCAAGAGACCCTTTAAACAGGCAACTTCTGCAGTAACTAAATTTAGCTTTTCCAGCAGAGGACTAATTAGGGCCTCTAATTTTGACTCAATGACTGATACCAAGTGTCCTATTGAGGCTGAATGAAGGAGAACCCCCTCGGCTTTATCATTGATCCCCAATATATCTTTTAACGAGTCTGGTGTAGCCACCCTGCTCTGTTGGATTGTACCCTGCTTTTTGGATTTATAAGACACCGCCCTCTTCACTGGGGCTTTCCTACATGCCCGCACTTTCCTCGGCATGGGAGAAGGGATTGTATCAATATTGGGACAAGGTGCTATGGTCTGTGGGGGGGTAGAATCACTTACAGAGATAGAATCCTCAATGCTTTCAATATTAACATTAACATTAGCCACATCAGGGGGTGCATCGACTACGGTCTCAATGTCAGTATTACCCCTGCAACTTTCTAAAGTAGATGTTTCGGTATTAAGTGCTGATGTATCCACTGACGGTACTTCTGAGCTAGATCTACCTAATGAGAGTCTCCGTTCTTTGTTGATCTTATTAACAACTTTTACCATATAATTATCCAGGGTCCTCTTTTCTCCTGTACCAGACTGGTTAATAGACTTGGCCTTCGGCATCATTACAATCAGTCCAGTAGCCTGTGACACAGGTGAACACGTGGAACAATACACTTACAAGTACGTAGAGTCTGTAGATGGTCAAAGGTCCGTGGCCCTGCCCTGCCTCTTCCTCGGTAGATATAGCGCCTCCGGGCGCGTTTTCCGGCGTCAATGGGCGGAGCAAGGGAGGATGCTGGGGCCTGTAGTTTCCCCCTACTGCGGCCTCAGATGACAGAAGGCGGCAGGGGAAACAAACCACGAAGGATTTGGGGCTGCAGGCTCCTCACGGGTGCACAGGATGGCAAGTAGGTGGAGCGCTATGCTCAGGGTGATGGATTTCACAGCAAAGGCGAGTTAAGACCTTAACCAGTAGGCCAGAGTAAGAGTTAAGACCTTAACCATTAGGCCAGAGTACGAGTCTAAGACCTTAGCTATTAGGCCAGTGTAAGAGATAAGACCTTAACCAGTAGGCCAGAGTAAGAGTTAAGACCTTAACCAGTAGGCCAGAGTACGAGTCTAAGACCTTAGCTATTAGGCCAGAGTAAGAGTTAAGACCTTAACCAATAGGCCAGAGTAGGAGTTAAGACCTTAACCGGTAGGCCAGAGTAAGAGTTAAGACCTTAACCAGTAGGCCAGAGTAAGAGTTAAGACCTTAACCTGTAGGCCATAGTACAAGTCTAAGACCTTAGCTATTAGGCCAGAGTAAGAGTTAAGACTTTAGCTATTAGGCCAGAGTAAGAGTTAGGACCTTAGCTATTAGGCCAGAGTAAGAGTTAAGACCTTAACCAGTAGGCCAGAGTACGAGTCTAAGACCTTAGCTATTAGGCCAGAGTAAGAGTTAAGACCTTAACCAGTAGGCCAGAGTACGAGTCTAAGACCTTAGCTATTAGGCCAGAGTAAGAGTTAAGACCTTAGCTATTAGGCCAGGGGACGAGTCTAAGACCATAGCTATTATACCAGAGTATGAGTTAAGACCTTAACCAGTAGGCCAGAGTACGAGTCTAAGACCTTAGCTATTAGGCCAGAGTAAGAGTTAAGACCTTAGCTATTAGGCCAGAGTAAGAGTTAAGACCTTAACCAATAGGCCAGAGTAAGAGTTAGGACCTTAACCAGCAAGCCAGAGTAAGAGTTAAGACCTTAACCAGTAGGCCAGAGTAAGAGTTAAGACCTTAACCAGTAGGCCAGAGTAAGAGTTAAGACCTTAGCTATTAGGCCAGACTAAGAGTTAAGACCTTAACCAGTAGGCCAGAGTACGAGTCTAAGACCTTAGCTATTAGGCCAGAGTAAGAGTTAAGACCTTAGCTATTAGGCCAGTGTACGAGTCTAAGACCTTAGCTATTATGCCAGAGTATGAGTCTAAGACCTTAGCTATTAGGCCAGAGTAAGAGTTAAGACCTTAACCAGTAGGCCAGAGTACGAGTCTAGGACCTTAGCTATTAGGCCAGAGTAAGAGTTAAGACCTTAGCTATTAGGCCAGAGTAAGAGTTAAGACCTTAACCATTAGGCCAGAGTACGAGTCTAAGACCTTAGCTATTAGGCCAGAGTACGAGTTAAGACCTTAACCAGTAGGCCAGAGTAAGAGTTAAGACCTTAACCATTAGGCCAGAGTACGAGTCTAAGACCTTAGCTATTAGGCCAGAGTAAGAGTTAAGACCTTAACCAATAGGCCAGAGTAAGAGTTAAGACCTTAACCTGTAGGCCATATTACAAGTCTAAGACCTTAGCTATTAGGCTAGAGTAAGAGTTAAGACCTTAACCATTAGGCCAGAGTACGAGTCTAAGACCTTAGCTATCAGGCCAGAGTAAGAGTTAGGACCTTAACCAGCAAGCCAGAGTAAGATTTAAGACCTTAACCAGTATGCCAGAGTTAGAGTTAAGACCTTAACCTGTAGGCCATATTACAAGTCTAAGACCTTAGCTATCAGGCTAGAGTAAGAGTTAAGACCTTAACCATTAGGCCAGAGTACAAGTCTAAGACCTTAGCTATCAGGCCAGAGTAAGAGTTAAGACCTTAACTATTAGGCCAGAGTAAGAGTTAAGACCTTAACCATTAGGCCAGAGTACGATTCTAAGACCTTAGCTATTACGCCAGAGTAAGAGTTAAGACCTTAGCTATTAGGCCATAGTACGAGTCTAAGACCTTAGCTATTAGGCCAGAGTAAGAGTTAAGACCTTAAACTTTAGGCCAGAGTACGAGTCTAAGACCTTAGCTATTAGGCCAGAGTAAGAGTTAAGACCGTAACCATTAGTCCATAGTACGAGTCTAAGACCTTAGCTATTAGGCCAGAGTAAGAGTTAAGACCGTAACCATTGGTCCATAGTACGAGTCTAAGACCTTAGCTATTAGGCCAGAGTACGAGTCTAAGACCTTAGCTATTAGGCCAGAGTAAGAGTTAAGACCTTAACCAGTAGGCCAGAGTACGAGTTAAGACCTTACCCAGTAGGCCAGAGTACGAGTTAAGACCTTAGCTATTAGGCCAGAGTAAGAGTTAAGACCTTAACCTGTAGGCCAGAGTAAGAGTTAAGACCATAACCAGTAGGCCAGAGTATGAGTCTAAGACCTTAGCTATTAGGCCAGAGTAAGAGTTAAGACTAGCTATTAGGCGAGAGTAAGAGTTAAGACCTTAACCAGTAGGCCAGAGTAAGAGTTAAGACCTTAACCAGTAGGCCAGAGTAAGAGTTAAGACCTTAGCTATTAGGCCAGAGTAAGAGTTAAGACCTTAACCATTAGGCCATAGTACGAGTCTAAGACCTTAGGTATTGGGCGAGAGTAAGAGTTAAGACCTTAACCTGTAGGCCATAGTACGAGTCTAAGACCTTAGCTATTAGGCCAGAGTAAGGGTTAAGATCTTAACCAGTGGGCCAGAGTAAGAGTTAAGACCTTAACCAGTAGGCCAGAGTACGAGTCTAAAACCTTAGCTATTAGGCCATAGTAAGATTTAAGACCTTAACCAGTAGGCCAGAGTAAGAGTTAAGACCTTAACCAGTAGGCCAGAGTAAGAGTTAAGACCTTAGCTATTAGGCCATAGTACGAGTCTAAGACCTTAGCTATTAGGCCAGAGTAAGAGTTAAGACCTTAACCATTAGGCCAAAGTACGAGTCTAAGACCTTAGCTATTAGGCCAGACTAAGAGTTAAGACCGTAACCATTAGTCCATAGTACGAGTCTAAGACCTTAGCTATTAGGCCAGTGTAAGAGGTAAGACCAGAACCAGTAGGCCAGAGTAAGAGTTAAGACCTTAACCATTAGGCCAGAGTACGAGTCTAAGACCTTAGCTATTAGGCCAGAGTAAGAGTTAAGACTTTAGCTATTAGGCCAGAGTACGAGTCTAAGACCTTAGCTATTAGGCCAGAGTAAGAGTTAAGACCTTAACCAGTAGGCCAGAGTACGAGTTAAGACCTTAGCTATTAGGCCAGAGTAAGAGTTAAGACCTTAACCAGTAGGCCAGGAACAAGTCTAATACCTTAGCTATTAGGCCAGAGTAAGAGTTAAGACCTTAGCTATTAGGCCAGAGTAAGAGTTAAGACCTAAACCATTAGGCCAGAGTACGAGTCTAAGACCTTAGCTATTAGGCCAGAGTATTAGTTAAGACCTTAGCTATTAGGCCAGAGTAAGAGTTAAGACCTTAACCAGTAGGCCAGAGTACGAGTCTAGACCTTAGCTATTAGGCCAGAGTAAGAGTTAAGACCTTAACCAGTAGGCCAGGAACAAGTCTAATACCTTAGCTATTAGGCCAGAGTAAGAGTTAAGACCTTAGCTATTAGGCCAGAGTAAGAGTTAAGACCTGAACCATTAGGCCAGAGTACGAGTCTAAGACCTTAGCTATTAGGCCAGAGTAAGAGTTAAGACCTTAGCTATTAGGCTATCGTACGAGTCTAAGACCTTAGCTATTAGGCCAGAGTAAGAGTTAAGACCTTAACCATTAGGCCAGAGTAAGAGTCTAAGACCTTAGCTATTAGGCCAGAGTAAGAGTTAAGACCTTAACCATTCCATTAGTCCATAGTACGAGTCTAAGATCTTAGCTATTAGGCCAGAGTAAGAGTTAAGACCATAACCAGTAGGCCGGAGTAAGAGTTAAGACCTTAACCATTAGGCCAGAGTACGAGTCTAAGACCTTAGCTATTAGGCCAGAGTAAGAGTTAAGACTTTAGCTATTAGGCCAGTTTAAGAGTTAGGACCTTAGCTATTATTCCAGAGTAAGAGTTAAGACCTTAACCAGTAGGCCAGAGTACGAGTCTAAGACCTTAGCTATTAGGCCAGAGTAAGAGTTAAGACCTTAGCTATTCGGCCAGGGTACGAGTCCAGGACCTTAGCTATTATGCCAGAGTATGAGTTAAGACCTTAACCAGTAGGCCAGAGTACGAGTCTAAAACCTTAGCTATTAGGCCAGACTAAGAGTTAAGACCTTAGCTATTAGGCCAGAGTAAGAGTTAAGACCTTAACCATTAGGCCAGAGTACGAGTCTAAGACCTTAGCTATTAGGCCAGAGTAAGAGTTAAGACCTTAACCATTAGGCCAGAGTACGAGTCTAAGACTTTAGCTATTAGGCAAGACCAAGAGTTAAAACCTTAACCAGTAGGCCAGAGTACGAGTCTAAGACCTTAGCTATTAGGCCACACCAAGAGTTAAGACCTTAACCATTAGGCCAGAGTATGAGTCTAAGACCTTAGCTATGAGGCCAGAGTAAGAGTTAAGACCTTAGCTATTAGGCCAGTGTACGAGTCTAAGACCTTAGCTATTATGCCAGAGTATGAGTCTAAGACCTTAGCTATTAGGCCAGAGTAAGAGTTAAGACCTTAACCAGTAGGCCAGAGTACGAGTCTAAGACCTTAGCTATTAGGCCAGAGTAAGAGTTACGACCTTAGCTATTAGGCCAGAGTAAGAGTTAAGACCTTAACCAATAGGCCAGAGTAAGAGTTAAGACCTTAACCATTAGGCCAGAGTACGAGTCTAAGACCTTAGCTATTAGGCCAGTGTAAGAGATAAGACCTTAACCAGTAGGCCAGAGTAAGAGTTAAGACCTTAACCAGTAGGCCAGAGTACGAGTCTAAGACCTTAGCTATTAGGCCAGAGTAAGAGTTAAGACCTTAACCATTAGGCCAGAGTACGAGTCTAAGACCTTAGCTATTAGGCCAGAGTAAGAGTTAAGACCTTAACCAGTAGGCCAGAGTACGAGTCTAAGACCTTAGCTATTAGGCCAGAGTAAGAGTTAAGACCTTAGCTATTAGGCCAGGGGACGAGTCTAAGACCTTAGCTATTATACCAGAGTATGAGTTAAGACCTTAACCAGTAGGCCAGAGTACGAGTCTAAGACCTTAGCTATTAGGCCAGAGTAAGAGTTAAGACCTTAGCTATTAGGCCAGAGTAAGAGTTAAGACCTAAACCATTAGGCCAGAGTACGAGTCTAAGACCTTAGCTATTAGGCCAGAGTAAGAGTTAAGACCTTAACCAATAGGCCAGAGTAAGAGTTAGGACCTTAACCAGCAAGCCAGAGTAAGAGTTAAGACCTTAACCAGTAGGCCAGAGTAAGAGTTAAGACCTTAACCAGTAGGCCAGAGTAAGAGTTAAGACCTTATCTATTAGGCCAGACTAAGAGTTAAGACCGTAACCAGTAGGCCAGAGTACGAGTCTAAGACCTTAGCTATTAGGCCAGAGTAAGAGTTAAGACCTTAGCTATTAGGCCAGTGTACGAGTCTAAGACCTTAGCTATTATGCCAGAGTATGAGTCTAAGACCTTAGCTATTAGGCCAGAGTAAGAGTTAAGACCTTAACCTGTAGGCCATATTACAAGTCTAAGACCTTAGCTATTAGGCTAGAGTAAGAGTTAAGACCTTAACCATTAGGCCAGAGTACGAGTCTAAGACCTTAGCTATCAGGCCAGAGTAAGAGTTAGGACCTTAACCAGCAAGCCAGAGTAAGATTTAAGACCTTAACCAGTATGCCAGAGTAAGAGTTAAGACCTTAACCTGTAGGCCATATTACAAGTCTAAGACCTTAGCTATTAGGCTAGAGTAAGAGTTAAGACCTTAACCATTAGGCCAGAGTACGAGTCTAAGACCTTAGCTATCAGGCCAGAGTAAGAGTTAAGACCTTAACTATTAGGCCAGAGTAAGAGTTAAGACCTTAACCATTAGGCCAGAGTACGAGTCTAAGACCTTAGCTATTACGCCAGAGTAAGAGTTAAGACCTTAGCTATTAGGCCATAGTACGAGTCTAAGACCTTAGCTATTAGGCCAGAGTAAGAGTTAAGACCTTAACCTTTAGGCCAGAGTACGAGTCTAAGACCTTAGCTATTAGGCCAGAGTAAGAGTTAAGACCGTAACCATTAGTCCATAGTACGAGTCTAAGACCTTAGCTATTAGGCCAGAGTAAGAGTTAAGACCGTAACCATTAGTCCATAGTACGAGTCTAAGACCTTAGCTATTAGGCCAGAGTACGAGTCTAAGACCTTAGCTATTAGGCCAGAGTAAGAGTTAAGACCTTAACCAGTAGGCCAGAGTACGAGTTAAGACCTTACCCAGTAGGCCAGAGTACGAGTTAAGACCTTAGCTATTAGGCCAGAGTAAGAGTTAAGACCTTAACCTGTAGGCCAGAGTAAGAGTTAAGACCATAACCAGTAGGCCAGAGTATGAGTCTAAGACCTTAGCTATTAGGCCAGAGTAAGAGTTAAGACTAGCTATTAGGCGAGAGTAAGAGTTAAGACCTTAACCAGTAGGCCAGAGTAAGAGTTAAGACCTTAACCAGTAGGCCAGAGTAAGAGTTAAAACCTTAGCTATTAGGCCAGAGTAAGAGTTAAGACCTTAACCATTAGGCCATAGTACGAGTCTAAAACCTTAGGTATTGGGCGAGAGTAAGAGTTAAGACCTTAACCTGTAGGCCATAGTACGCGTCTAAGACCTTAGCTATTAGGCCAGAGTAAGGGTTAAGATCTTAACCAGTGGGCCAGAGTAAGAGTTAAGACCTTAACCAGTAGGCCAGAGTACGAGTCTAAGACCTTAGCTATTAGGCCAGAGTAAGAGTTAAGACCTTAACCTTTAGGCCAGAGTACAAGTCTAAGACCTTAGCTATTAGGCCAGAGTAAGAGTTAAGACCTTAGCTATTAGGCCAGAGTAAGAGTTAAGACCTTAACCTGTAGGCCAGAGTACAAGCCTAAGACCTTAGCTATTAAGCCAGAGTAAGAGTTAAGACCTTAACCATTAGGCCATAGTACGAGTCTAAGACCTTAGCTATTAGGCCAGAGTAAGAGTTAAGACCTTAACCAGTAGGCCAGAGTAAGAGTTAAGACCTTAACCAGTAGGACAGAGTAAGAGTTAAGACCTTAGCTATTAGGCCAGAGTAAGAGTTAAGACCTTAACCAGTAGGCCAGAGTACGAGTCTAAGACCTTAGCTATTAGGCCAGAGTAAGAGTTAAGACCTTAACCATTAGGCCAGAGTACAAGTCTAAGACCTTAGCTATTAGGCCAGATTGAGAGTTAAAACCTTAGCTATCAGGCCAGAGTACGAGTCTAAGACCTTAGCTATTAGGCCAGAGTACGAGTCTAAGACCTTAGCTATTAGGCAAGAGTAAGAGTTAAGACCTTAACCAGTAGGCCAGAGTACCAGTCTAAGACCTTAACTATTAGGCCAGAGTAAGAATTAAGACCTTAGCTATTAGGCCAGAGTAAGAGTTAAGACCTTAACCATTAGGCCAGAGTACGAGTCTAAGACTTTAGCTATTAGGCCAGACCAAGAGTTAAAACCTTAACCAGTAGGCCAGAGTACGAGTCTAAGACCTTAGCTATTAGGCCACACCAAGAGTTAAGACCTTAACCATTAGGCCAGAGTATGAGTCTAAGACCTTAGCTATGAGGCCAGAGTAAGAGTTAAGACCTTAGCTATTAGGCCAGTGTACGAGTCTAAGACCTTAGCTATTATGCCAGAGTATGAGTCTAAGACCTTAGCTATTAGGCCAGAGTAAGAGTTAAGACCTTAACCAGTAGGCCAGAGTACGAGTCTAAGACCTTAGCTATTAGGCCAGAGTAAGAGTTACGACCTTAGCTATTAGGCCAGAGTAAGAGTTAAGACCTTAACCAATAGGCCAGAGTAAGAGTTAAGACCTTAACCATTAGGCCAGAGTACGAGTCTAAGACCTTAGCTATTAGGCCAGTGTAAGAGATAAGACCTTAACCAGTAGGCCAGAGTAAGAGTTAAGACCTTAACCAGTAGGCCAGAGTACGAGTCTAAGACCTTAGCTATTAGGCCAGAGTAAGAGTTAAGACCTTAACCATTAGGCCAGAGTACGAGTCTAAGACCTTAGCTATTAGGCCAGAGTAAGAGTTAAGACCTTAACCAGTAGGCCAGAGTATGAGTCTAAGACCTTAGCTATTAGGCCAGAGTAAGAGTTAAGACCTTAGCTATTAGGCCAGGGGACGAGTCTAAGACCTTAGCTATTATACCAGAGTATGAGTTAAGACCTTAACCAGTAGGCCAGAGTACGAGTCTAAGACCTTAGCTATTAGGCCAGAGTAAGAGTTAAGACCTTAGCTATTAGGCCAGAGTAAGAGTTAAGACCTAAACCATTAGGCCAGAGTACGAGTCTAAGACCTTAGCTATTAGGCCAGAGTAAGAGTTAAGACCTTAACCAATAGGCCAGAGTAAGAGTTAGGACCTTAACCAGCAAGCCAGAGTAAGAGTTAAGACCTTAACCAGTAGGCCAGAGTAAGAGTTAAGACCTTAACCAGTAGGCCAGAGTAAGAGTTAAGACCTTAGCTATTAGGCCAGACTAAGAGTTAAGACCTTAACCAGTAGGCCAGAGTACGAGTCTAAGACCTTAGCTATTAGGCCAGAGTAAGAGTTAAGACCTTAGCTATTAGGCCAGTGTACGAGTCTAAGACCTTAGCTATTATGCCAGAGTATGAGTCTAAGACCTTAGCTATTAGGCCAGAGTAAGAGTTAAGACCTTAACCAGTAGGCCAGAGTACGAGTCTAGGACCTTAGCTATTAGGCCAGAGTAAGAGTTAAGACCTTAGCTATTAGGCCAGAGTAAGAGTTAAGACCTTAACCATTAGGCCAGAGTACGAGTCTAAGACCTTAGCTATTAGGCCAGAGTACGAGTTAAGACCTTAACCAGTAGGCCAGAGTAAGAGTTAAGACCTTAACCTGTAGGCCATATTACAAGTCTAAGACCTTAGCTATTAGGCTAGAGTAAGAGTTAAGACCTTAACCATTAGGCCAGAGTATGAGTCTAAGACCTTAGCTATCAGGCCAGAGTAAGAGTTAGGACCTTAACCAGCAAGCCAGAGTAAGATTTAAGACCTTAACCAGTATGCCAGAGTAAGAGTTAAGACCTTAACCTGTAGGCCATATTACAAGTCTAAGACCTTAGCTATTAGGCTAGAGTAAGAGTTAAGACCTTAACCATTAGGCCAGAGTACGAGTCTAAGACCTTAGCTATCAGGCCAGAGTAAGAGTTAAGACCTTAACTATTAGGCCAGAGTAAGAGTTAAGACCTTAACCATTAGGCCAGAGTACGAGTCTAAGACCTTAGCTATTACGCCAGAGTAAGAGTTAAGACCTTAGCTATTAGGCCATAGTACGAGTCTAAGACCTTAGCTATTAGGCCAGAGTAAGAGTTAAGACCTTAACCTTTAGGCCAGAGTACGAGTCTAAGACCTTAGCTATTAGGCCAGAGTAAGAGTTAAGACCGTAACCATTAGTCCATAGTACGAGTCTAAGACCTTAGCTATTAGGCCAGAGTAAGAGTTAAGACCGTAACCATTAGTCCATAGTACGAGTCTAAGACCTTAGCTATTAGGCCAGAGTACGAGTCTAAGACCTTAGCTATTAGGCCAGAGTAAGAGTTAAGACCTTAACCAGTAGGCCAGAGTACGAGTTAAGACCTTACCCAGTAGGCCAGAGTACGAGTTAAGACCTTAGCTATTAGGCCAGAGTAAGAGTTAAGACCTTAACTTGTAGGCCAGAGTAAGAGTTAAGACCATAACCAGTAGGCCAGAGTATGAGTCTAAGACCTTAGCTATTAGGCCAGAGTAAGAGTTAAGACTAGCTATTAGGCGAGAGTAAGAGTTAAGACCTTAACCAGTAGGCCAGAGTAAGAGTTAAGACCTTAACCAGTAGGCCAGAGTAAGAGTTAAAACCTTAGCTATTAGGCCAGAGTAAGAGTTAAGACCTTAACCATTAGGCCATAGTACGAGTCTAAGACCTTAGGTATTGGGCGAGAGTAAGAGTTAAGACCTTAACCTGTAGGCCATAGTACGAGTCTAAGACCTTAGCTATTAGGCCAGAGTAAGGGTTAAGATCTTAACCAGTGGGCCAGAGTAAGAGTTAAGACCTTAACCAGTAGGCCAGAGTACGAGTCTAAAACCTTAGCTATTAGGCCATAGTAAGATTTAAGAACTTAACCAGTAGGCCAGAGTAAGAGTTAAGACCTTAACCAGTAGGCCAGAGTAAGAGTTAAGACCTTAGCTATTAGGCCATAGTACAAGTTTAAGACCTTAGCTATTAGGCCAGAGTAAGAGTTAAGACCTTAACCATTAGGCCAAAGTACGAGTCTAAGACCTTAGCTATTAGGCCAGACTAAGAGTAAAGACCGTAACCATTAGTCCATAGTACGAGTCTAAGACCTTAGCTATTAGGCCAGTGTAAGAGGTAAGACCGTAACCAGTAGGCCAGAGTAAGAGTTAAGACCTTAACCATTAGGCCAGAGTACGAGTCTAAGACCTTAGATATTAGGCCAGAGTAAGAGTTAAGACTTTAGCTATTAGGCCAGAGTACGAGTCTAAGACCTTAGCTATTAGGCCAGAGTAAGTGTTAAGACCTTAACCAGTAGGCCAGAGTACGAGTTAAGACCTTAGCTATTAGGCCAGAGTAAGAGTTAAGACCTTAACCAGTAGGCCAGGAACAAGTCTAATACCTTAGCTATTAGGCCAGAGTAAGAGTTAAGACCTTAGCTATTAGGCCAGAGTAAGAGTTAAGACCTAAACCATTAGGCCTGAGTACGAGTCTAAGACCTTAGCTATTAGGCCAGAGTATTAGTTAAGACCTTAGCTATTAGGCCAGAGTAAGAGTTAAGACCTTAACCAGTAGGCCAGAGTACGAGTCTAGACATTAGCTATTAGGCCAGAGTAAGAGTTAAGACCTTAACCAGTAGGCCAGGAACAAGTCTAATACCTTAGCTATTAGGCCAGAGTAAGAGTTAAGACCTTAGCTATTAGGCCAGAGTAAGAGTTAAGACCTGAACCATTAGGCCAGAGTACGAGTCTAAGACCTTAGCTATTAGGCCAGAGTAAGAGTTAAGACCTTAGCTATTAGGCCATCGTACGAGTCTAAGACCTTAGCTATTAGGCCAGAGTAAGAGTTAAGACCTTAACCATTAGGCCAGAGTAAGAGTATAAGACCTTAGCTATTAGGCCAGAGTAAGAGTTAAGACCGTAACCATTAGTCCATAGTACTAGTCTAAGATCTTAGCTATTAGGCCAGAGTAAGAGTTAAGACCATAACCAGTAGGCCGGAGTAAGAGTTAAGACCTTAACCATTAGGCCAGAGTACGAGTCTAAGACCTTAGCTATTAGGCCAGAGTAAGAGTTAAGACTTTAGCTATTAGGCCAGTTTAAGAGTTAGGACCTTAGCTATTAGGCCAGAGTAAGAGTTAAGACCTTAACCAGTAGGCCAGAGTACGAGTCTAAGACCTTAGCTATTAGGCCAGAGTACGAGTTAAGACCTTAACCAGTAGGCCAGAGTAAGAGTTAAGACCTTAACCATTAGGCCAGAGTACGAGTCTAAGACCTTAGCTATTAGGCCAGTGTAAGAGATAAGACCTTAACCAGTAGGCCAGAGTAAGAGTTAAGACCTTAACCAGTAGGCCAGAGTACGAGTCTAAGACCTTAGCTATTAGGCCAGAGTAAGAGTTAAGACCTTAACCAATAGGCCAGAGTAGGAGTTAAGACCTTAACCGGTAGGCCAGAGTAAGAGTTAAGACCTTAACCAGTAGGCCAGAGTAAGAGTTAAGACCTTAACCTGTAGGCCATAGTACAAGTCTAAGACCTTAGCTATTAGGCCAGAGTAAGAGTTAAGACTTTAGCTATTAGGCCAGAGTAAGAGTTAGGACCTTAGCTATTAGGCCAGAGTAAGAGTTAAGACCTTAACCAGTAGGCCAGAGTACGAGTCTAAGACCTTAGCTATTAGGCCAGAGTAAGAGTTAAGACCTTAACCAGTAGGCCAGAGTACGAGTCTAAGACCTTAGCTATTAGGCCAGAGTAAGAGTTAAGACCTTAGCTATTAGGCCAGGGGACGAGTCTAAGACCATAGCTATTATACCAGAGTATGAGTTAAGACCTTAACCAGTAGGCCAGAGTACGAGTCTAAGACCTTAGCTATTAGGCCAGAGTAAGAGTTAAGACCTTAGCTATTAGGCCAGAGTAAGAGTTAAGACCTTAACCAATAGGCCAGAGTAAGAGTTAGGACCTTAACCAGCAAGCCAGAGTAAGAGTTAAGACCTTAACCAGTAGGCCAGAGTAAGAGTTAAGACCTTAACCAGTAGGCCAGAGTAAGAGTTAAGACCTTAGCTATTAGGCCAGACTAAGAGTTAAGACCTTAACCAGTAGGCCAGAGTACGAGTCTAAGACCTTAGCTATTAGGCCAGAGTAAGAGTTAAGACCTTAGCTATTAGGCCAGAGTAAGAGTTAAGACCTTAACCATTAGGCCAGAGTATGAGTCTAAGACCTTAGCTATTAGGCCAGAGTAAGAGTTAAGACCTTAACCAGTAGGCCAGAGTACGAGTCTAGGACCTTAGCTATTAGGCCAGAGTAAGAGTTAAGACCTTAGCTATTAGGCCAGAGTAAGAGTTAAGACCTTAACCATTAGGCCAGAGTACGAGTCTAAGACCTTAGCTATTAGGCCAGAGTACGAGTTAAGACCTTAACCAGTAGGCCAGAGTAAGAGTTAAGACCTTAACCATTAGGCCAGAGTACGAGTCTAAGACCTTAGCTATTAGGCCAGAGTAAGAGTTAAGACCTTAACCAATAGGCCAGAGTAAGAGTTAAGACCTTAACCTGTAGGCCATATTACAAGTCTAAGACCTTAGCTATTAGGCTAGAGTAAGAGTTAAGACCTTAACCATTAGGCCAGAGTACGAGTCTAAGACCTTAGCTATCAGGCCAGAGTAAGAGTTAGGACCTTAACCAGCAAGCCAGAGTAAGATTTAAGACCTTAACCAGTATGCCAGAGTTAGAGTTAAGACCTTAACCTGTAGGCCATATTACAAGTCTAAGACCTTAGCTATCAGGCTAGAGTAAGAGTTAAGACCTTAACCATTAGGCCAGAGTACAAGTCTAAGACCTTAGCTATCAGGCCAGAGTAAGAGTTAAGACCTTAACTATTAGGCCAGAGTAAGAGTTAAGACCTTAACCATTAGGCCAGAGTACGATTCTAAGACCTTAGCTATTACGCCAGAGTAAGAGTTAAGACCTTAGCTATTAGGCCATAGTACGAGTCTAAGACCTTAGCTATTAGGCCAGAGTAAGAGTTAAGACCTTAACCTTTAGGCCAGAGTACGAGTCTAAGACCTTAGCTATTAGGCCAGAGTAAGAGTTAAGACCGTAACCATTAGTCCATAGTACGAGTCTAAGACCTTAGCTATTAGGCCAGAGTAAGAGTTAAGACCGTAACCATTAGTCCATAGTACGAGTCTAAGACCTTAGCTATTAGGCCAGAGTACGAGTCTAAGACCTTAGCTATTAGGCCAGAGTAAGAGTTAAGACCTTAACCAGTAGGCCAGAGTACGAGTTAAGACCTTACCCAGTAGGCCAGAGTACGAGTTAAGACCTTAGCTATTAGGCCAGAGTAAGAGTTAAGACCTTAACCTGTAGGCCAGAGTAAGAGTTAAGACCATAACCAGTAGGCCAGAGTATGAGTCTAAGACCTTAGCTATTAGGCCAGAGTAAGAGTTAAGACTAGCTATTAGGCGAGAGTAAGAGTTAAGACCTTAACCAGTAGGCCAGAGTAAGAGTTAAGACCTTAACCAGTAGGCCAGAGTAAGAGTTAAGACCTTAGCTATTAGGCCAGAGTAAGAGTTAAGACCTTAACCATTAGGCCATAGTACGAGTCTAAGACCTTAGGTATTGGGCGAGAGTAAGAGTTAAGACCTTAACCTGTAGGCCATAGTACGAGTCTAAGACCTTAGCTATTAGGCCAGAGTAAGGGTTAAGATCTTAACCAGTGGGCCAGAGTAAGAGTTAAGACCTTAACCAGTAGGCCAGAGTACGAGTCTAAAACCTTAGCTATTAGGCCATAGTAAGATTTAAGACCTTAACCAGTAGGCCAGAGTAAGAGTTAAGACCTTAACCAGTAGGCCAGAGTAAGAGTTAAGACCTTAGCTATTAGGCCATAGTACGAGTCTAAGACCTTAGCTATTAGGCCAGAGTAAGAGTTAAGACCTTAACCATTAGGCCAAAGTACGAGTCTAAGACCTTAGCTATTAGGCCAGACTAAGAGTTAAGACCGTAACCATTAGTCCATAGTACGAGTCTAAGACCTTAGCTATTAGGCCAGTGTAAGAGGTAAGACCGTAACCAGTAGGCCAGAGTAAGAGTTAAGACCTTAACCATTAGGCCAGAGTACGATTCTAAGACCTTAGCTATTACGCCAGAGTAAGAGTTAAGACCTTAGCTATTAGGCCATAGTACGAGTCTAAGACCTTAGCTATTAGGCCAGAGTAAGAGTTAAGACCTTAACCTTTAGGCCAGAGTACGAGTCTAAGACCTTAGCTATTAGGCCAGAGTAAGAGTTAAGACCGTAACCATTAGTCCACAGAACGAGTCTAAGACCTTAGCTATTAGGCCAGAGTAAGAGTTAAGACCGTAACCATTAGTCCATAGTACGAGTCTAAGACCTTAGCTATTAGGCCAGAGTACGAGTCTAAGACCTTAGCTATTAGGCCAGAGTAAGAGTTAAGACCTTAACCAGTAGGCCAGAGTACGAGTTAAGACCTTACCCAGTAGGCCAGAGTACGAGTTAAGACCTTAGCTATTAGGCCAGAGTAAGAGTTAAGACCTTAACCTGTAGGCCAGAGTAAGAGTTAAGACCATAACCAGTAGGCCAGAGTATGAGTCTAAGACCTTAGCTATTAGGCCAGAGTAAGAGTTAAGACTAGCTATTAGGCGAGAGTAAGAGTTAAGACCTTAACCAGTAGGCCAGAGTAAGAGTTAAGACCTTAACCAGTAGGCCAGAGTAAGAGTTAAGACCTTAGCTATTAGGCCAGAGTAAGAGTTAAGACCTTAACCATTAGGCCATAGTACGAGTCTAAGACCTTAGGTATTGGGCGAGAGTAAGAGTTAAGACCTTAACCTGTAGGCCATAGTACGAGTCTAAGACCTTAGCTATTAGGCCAGAGTAAGGGTTAAGATCTTAACCAGTGGGCCAGAGTAAGAGTTAAGACCTTAACCAGTAGGCCAGAGTACGAGTCTAAAACCTTAGCTATTAGGCCATAGTAAGATTTAAGACCTTAACCAGTAGGCCAGAGTAAGAGTTAAGACCTTAACCAGTAGGCCAGAGTAAGAGTTAAGACCTTAGCTATTAGGCCATAGTACGAGTCTAAGACCTTAGCTATTAGGCCAGAGTAAGAGTTAAGACCTTAACCATTAGGCCAAAGTACGAGTCTAAGACCTTAGCTATTAGGCCAGACTAAGAGTTAAGACCGTAACCATTAGTCCATAGTACGAGTCTAAGACCTTAGCTATTAGGCCAGTGTAAGAGGTAAGACCGTAACCAGTAGGCCAGAGTAAGAGTTAAGACCTTAACCATTAGGCCAGAGTACGAGTCTAAGACCTTAGCTATTAGGCCAGAGTAAGAGTTAAGACTTTAGCTATTAGGCCAGAGTACGAGTCTAAGACCTTAGCTATTAGGCCAGAGTAAGAGTTAAGACCTTAACCAGTAGGCCAGAGTACGAGTTAAGACCTTAGCTATTAGGCCAGAGTAAGAGTTAAGACCTTAACCAGTAGGCCAGGAACAAGTCTAATACCTTAGCTATTAGGCCAGAGTAAGAGTTAAGACCTTAGCTATTAGGCCAGAGTAAGAGTTAAGACCTAAATCATTAGGCCAGAGTACGAGTCTAAGACCTTAGCTATTAGGCCAGAGTATTAGTTAAGACCTTAGCTATTAGGCCAGAGTAAGAGTTAAGACCTTAACCAGTAGGCCAGAGTACGAGTCTAGACCTTAGCTATTAGGCCAGAGTAAGAGTTAAGACCTTAACCAGTAGGCCAGGAACAAGTCTAATACCTTAGCTATTAGGCCAGAGTAAGAGTTAAGACCTTAGCTATTAGGCCAGAGTAAGAGTTAAGACCTGAACCATTAGGCCAGAGTACGAGTCTAAGACCTTAGCTATTAGGCCAGAGTAAGAGTTAAGACCTTAGCTATTAGGCAATCGTACGAGTCTAAGACCTTAGCTATTAGGCCAGAGTAAGAGTTAAGACCTTAACCATTAGGCCAGAGTAAGAGTCTAAGACCTTAGCTATTAGGCCAGAGTAAGAGTTAAGACCTTAACCATTAGTCCATAGTACGAGTCTAAGATCTTAGCTATTAGGCCAGAGTAAGAGTTAAGACCATAACCAGTAGGCCGGAGTAAGAGTTAAGACCTTAACCATTAGGCCAGAGTACGAGTCTAAGACCTTAGCTATTAGGCCAGAGTAAGAGTTAAGACTTTAGCTATTAGGCCAGTTTAAGAGTTAGGACCTTAGCTATTATTCCAGAGTAAGAGTTAAGACCTTAACCAGTAGGCCAGAGTACGAGTCTAAGACCTTAGCTATTAGGCCAGAGTAAGAGTTAAGACCTTAGCTATTCGGCCAGGGTACGAGTCTAAGACCTTAGCTATTATGCCAGAGTATGAGTTAAGACCTTAACCAGTAGGCCAGAGTACGAGTCTAAAACCTTAGCTATTAGGCCAGACTAAGAGTTAAGACCTTAGCTATTAGGCCAGAGTAAGAGTTAAGACCTTAACCATTAGGCCAGAGTACGAGTCTAAGACCTTAGCTATTAGGCCAGAGTAAGAGTTAAGACCTTAACCATTAGGCCAGAGTACGAGTCTAAGACCTTAGCTATTAGGCCACACCAAGAGTTAAGACCTTAACCATTAGGCCAGAGTATGAGTCTAAGACCTTAGCTATGAGGCCAGAGTAAGAGTTAAGACCTTAGCTATTAGGCCAGTGTACGAGTCTAAGACCTTAGCTATTATGCCAGAGTATGAGTCTAAGACCTTAGCTATTAGGCCAGAGTAAGAGTTAAGACCTTAACCAGTAGGCCAGAGTACGAGTCTAAGACCTTAGCTATTAGGCCAGAGTAAGAGTTACGACCTTAGCTATTAGGCCAGAGTAAGAGTTAAGACCTTAACCAATAGGCCAGAGTAAGAGTTAAGACCTTAACCATTAGGCCAGAGTACGAGTCTAAGACCTTAGCTATTAGGCCAGTGTAAGAGATAAGACCTTAACCAGTAGGCCAGAGTAAGAGTTAAGACCTTAACCAGTAGGCCAGAGTACGAGTCTAAGACCTTAGCTATTAGGCCAGAGTAAGAGTTAAGACCTTAACCATTAGGCCAGAGTACGAGTCTAAGACCTTAGCTATTAGGCCAGAGTAAGAGTTAAGATCTTAACCAGTAGGCCAGAGTACGAGTCTAAGACCTTAGCTATTAGGCCAGAGTAAGAGTTAAGACCTTAGCTATTAGGCCAGGGGACGAGTCTAAGACCTTAGCTATTATACCAGAGTATGAGTTAAGACCTTAACCAGTAGGCCAGAGTACGAGTCTAAGACCTTAGCTATTAGGCCAGAGTAAGAGTTAAGACCTTAGCTATTAGGCCAGAGTAAGAGTTAAGACCTAAACCATTAGGCCAGAGTACGAGTCTAAGACCTTAGCTATTAGGCCAGAGTAAGAGTTAAGACCTTAACCAATAGGCCAGAGTAAGAGTTAGGACCTTAACCAGCAAGCCAGAGTAAGAGTTAAGACCTTAACCAGTAGGCCAGAGTAAGAGTTAAGACCTTAACCAGTAGGCCAGAGTAAGAGTTAAGACCTTATCTATTAGGCCAGACTAAGAGTTAAGACCGTAACCAGTAGGCCAGAGTACGAGTCTAAGACCTTAGCTATTAGGCCAGAGTAAGAGTTAAGACCTTAGCTATTAGGCCAGTGTACGAGTCTAAGACCTTAGCTATTATGCCAGAGTATGAGTCTAAGACCTTAGCTATTAGGCCAGAGTAAGAGTTAAGACCTTAACCTGTAGGCCATATTACAAGTCTAAGACCTTAGCTATTAGGCTAGAGTAAGAGTTAAGACCTTAACCATTAGGCCAGAGTACGAGTCTAAGACCTTAGCTATCAGGCCAGAGTAAGAGTTAGGACCTTAACCAGCAAGCCAGAGTAAGATTTAAGACCTTAACCAGTATGCCAGAGTAAGAGTTAAGACCTTAACCTGTAGGCCATATTACAAGTCTAAGACCTTAGCTATTAGGCTAGAGTAAGAGTTAAGACCTTAACCATTAGGCCAGAGTACGAGTCTAAGACCTTAGCTATCAGGCCAGAGTAAGAGTTAAGACCTTAACTATTAGGCCAGAGTAAGAGTTAAGACCTTAACCATTAGGCCAGAGTACGAGTCTAAGACCTTAGCTATTACGCCAGAGTAAGAGTTAAGACCTTAGCTATTAGGCCATAGTACGAGTCTAAGACCTTAGCTATTAGGCCAGAGTAAGAGTTAAGACCTTAACCTTTAGGCCAGAGTACGAGTCTAAGACCTTAGCTATTAGGCCAGAGTAAGAGTTAAGACCGTAACCATTAGTCCATAGTACGAGTCTAAGACCTTAGCTATTAGGCCGGAGTAAGAGTTAAGACCGTAACCATTAGTCCATAGTACGAGTCTAAGACCTTAGCTATTAGGCCAGAGTACGAGTCTAAGACCTTAGCTATTAGGCCAGAGTAAGAGTTAAGACCTTAACCAGTAGGCCAGAGTACGAGTTAAGACCTTACCCAGTAGGCCAGAGTACGAGTTAAGACCTTAGCTATTAGGCCAGAGTAAGAGTTAAGACCTTAACCTGTAGGCCAGAGTAAGAGTTAAGACCATAACCAGTAGGCCAGAGTATGAGTCTAAGACCTTAGCTATTAGGCCAGAGTAAGAGTTAAGACTAGCTATTAGGCGAGAGTAAGAGTTAAGACCTTAACCAGTAGGCCAGAGTAAGAGTTAAGACCTTAACCAGTAGGCCAGAGTAAGAGTTAAAACCTTAGCTATTAGGCCAGAGTAAGAGTTAAGACCTTAACCATTAGGCCATAGTACGAGTCTAAAACCTTAGGTATTGGGCGAGAGTAAGAGTTAAGACCTTAACCTGTAGGCCATAGTACGCGTCTAAGACCTTAGCTATTAGGCCAGAGTAAGGGTTAAGATCTTAACCAGTGGGCCAGAGTAAGAGTTAAGACCTTAACCAGTAGGCCAGAGTACGAGTCTAAGACCTTAGCTATTAGGCCAGAGTAAGAGTTAAGACCTTAACCTTTAGGCCAGAGTACAAGTCTAAGACCTTAGCTATTAGGCCAGAGTAAGAGTTAAGACCTTAGCTATTAGGCCAGAGTAAGAGTTAAGACCTTAACCATTAGGCCAGAGTACAAGCCTAAGACCTTAGCTATTAAGCCAGAGTAAGAGTTAAGACCTTAACCATTAGGCCATAGTACGAGTCTAAGACCTTAGCTATTAGGCCAGAGTAAGAGTTAAGACCTTAACCAGTAGGCCAGAGTAAGAGTTAAGACCTTAACCAGTAGGACAGAGTAAGAGTTAAGACCTTAGCTATTAGGCCAGAGTAAGAGTTAAGACCTTAACCAGTAGGCCAGAGTACGAGTCTAAGACCTTAGCTATTAGGCCAGAGTAAGAGTTAAGACCTTAACCATTAGGCCAGAGTACAAGTCTAAGACCTTAGCTATTAGGCCAGATTGAGAGTTAAAACCTTAGCTATCAGGCCAGAGTACGAGTCTAAGACCTTAGCTATTAGGCCAGAGTACGAGTCTAAGACCTTAGCTATTAGGCAAGAGTAAGAGTTAAGACCTTAACCAGTAGGCCAGAGTACCAGTCTAAGACCTTAACTATTAGGCCAGAGTAAGAATTAAGACCTTAGCTATTAGGCCAGAGTAAGAGTTAAGACCTTAACCATTAGGCCAGAGTACGAGTCTAAGACTTTAGCTATTAGGCCAGACCAAGAGTTAAAACCTTAACCAGTAGGCCAGAGTACGAGTCTAAGACCTTAGCTATTAGGCCACACCAAGAGTTAAGACCTTAACCATTAGGCCAGAGTATGAGTCTAAGACCTTAGCTATGAGGCCAGAGTAAGAGTTAAGACCTTAGCTATTAGGCCAGTGTACGAGTCTAAGACCTTAGCTATTATGCCAGAGTATGAGTCTAAGACCTTAGCTATTAGGCCAGAGTAAGAGTTAAGACCTTAACCAGTAGGCCAGAGTACGAGTCTAAGACCTTAGCTATTAGGCCAGAGTAAGAGTTACGACCTTAGCTATTAGGCCAGAGTAAGAGTTAAGACCTTAACCAATAGGCCAGAGTAAGAGTTAAGACCTTAACCATTAGGCCAGAGTACGAGTCTAAGACCTTAGCTATTAGGCCAGTGTAAGAGATAAGACCTTAACCAGTAGGCCAGAGTAAGAGTTAAGACCTTAACCAGTAGGCCAGAGTACGAGTCTAAGACCTTAGCTATTAGGCCAGAGTAAGAGTTAAGACCTTAACCATTAGGCCAGAGTACGAGTCTAAGACCTTAGCTATTAGGCCAGAGTAAGAGTTAAGACCTTAACCAGTAGGCCAGAGTACGAGTCTAAGACCTTAGCTATTAGGCCAGAGTAAGAGTTAAGACCTTAGCTATTAGGCCAGGGGACGAGTCTAAGACCTTAGCTATTATACCAGAGTATGAGTTAAGACCTTAACCAGTAGGCCAGAGTACGAGTCTAAGACCTTAGCTATTAGGCCAGAGTAAGAGTTAAGACCTTAGAAATTAGGCCAGAGTAAGAGTTAAGACCTAAACCATTAGGCCAGAGTACGAGTCTAAGACCTTAGCTATTAGGCCAGAGTAAGAGTTAAGACCTTAACCAATAGGCCAGAGTAAGAGTTAGGACCTTAACCAGCAAGCCAGAGTAAGAGTTAAGACCTTAACCAGTAGGCCAGAGTAAGAGTTAAGACCTTAACCAGTAGGCCAGAGTAAGAGTTAAGACCTTAGCTATTAGGCCAGACTAAGAGTTAAGACCTTAACCAGTAGGCCAGAGTACGAGTCTAAGACCTTAGCTATTAGGCCAGAGTAAGAGTTAAGACCTTAGCTATTAGGCCAGTGTACGAGTCTAAGACCTTAGCTATTATGCCAGAGTATGAGTCTAAGACCTTAGCTATTAGGCCAGAGTAAGAGTTAAGACCTTAACCAGTAGGCCAGAGTACGAGTCTAGGACCTTAGCTATTAGGCCAGAGTAAGAGTTAAGACCTTAGCTATTAGGCCAGAGTAAGAGTTAAGACCTTAACCATTAGGCCAGAGTACGAGTCTAAGACCTTAGCTATTAGGCCAGAGTACGAGTTAAGACCTTAACCAGTAGGCCAGAGTAAGAGTTAAGACCTTAACCTGTAGGCCATATTACAAGTCTAAGACCTTAGCTATTAGGCTAGAGTAAGAGTTAAGACCTTAACCATTAGGCCAGAGTATGAGTCTAAGACCTTAGCTATCAGGCCAGAGTAAGAGTTAGGACCTTAACCAGCAAGCCAGAGTAAGATTTAAGACCTTAACCAGTATGCCAGAGTAAGAGTTAAGACCTTAACCTGTAGGCCATATTACAAGTCTAAGACCTTAGCTATTAGGCTAGAGTAAGAGTTAAGACCTTAACCATTAGGCCAGAGTACGAGTCTAAGACCTTAGCTATCAGGCCAGAGTAAGAGTTAAGACCTTAACTATTAGGCCAGAGTAAGAGTTAAGACCTTAACCATTAGGCCAGAGTACGAGTCTAAGACCTTAGCTATTACGCCAGAGTAAGAGTTAAGACCTTAGCTATTAGGCCATAGTACGAGTCTAAGACCTTAGCTATTAGGCCAGAGTAAGAGTTAAGACCTTAACCTTTAGGCCAGAGTACGAGTCTAAGACCTTAGCTATTAGGCCAGAGTAAGAGTTAAGACCGTAACCATTAGTCCATAGTACGAGTCTAAGACCTTAGCTATTAGGCCAGAGTAAGAGTTAAGACCGTAACCATTAGTCCATAGTACGAGTCTAAGACCTTAGCTATTAGGCCAGAGTACGAGTCTAAGACCTTAGCTATTAGGCCAGAGTAAGAGTTAAGACCTTAACCAGTAGGCCAGAGTACGAGTTAAGACCTTACCCAGTAGGCCAGAGTACGAGTTAAGACCTTAGCTATTAGGCCAGAGTAAGAGTTAAGACCTTAACCTGTAGGCCAGAGTAAGAGTTAAGACCATAACCAGTAGGCCAGAGTATGAGTCTAAGACCTTAGCTATTAGGCCAGAGTAAGAGTTAAGACTAGCTATTAGGCGAGAGTAAGAGTTAAGACCTTAACCAGTAGGCCAGAGTAAGAGTTAAGACCTTAACCAGTAGGCCAGAGTAAGAGTTAAAACCTTAGCTATTAGGCCAGAGTAAGAGTTAAGACCTTAACCATTAGGCCATAGTACGAGTCTAAGACCTTAGGTATTGGGCGAGAGTAAGAGTTAAGACCTTAACCTGTAGGCCATAGTACGAGTCTAAGACCTTAGCTATTAGGCCAGAGTAAGGGTTAAGATCTTAACCAGTGGGCCAGAGTAAGAGTTAAGACCTTAACCAGTAGGCCAGAGTACGAGTCTAAAACCTTAGCTATTAGGCCATAGTAAGATTTAAGAACTTAACCAGTAGGCCAGAGTAAGAGTTAAGACCTTAACCAGTAGGCCAGAGTAAGAGTTAAGACCTTAGCTATTAGGCCATAGTACAAGTTTAAGACCTTAGCTATTAGGCCAGAGTAAGAGTTAAGACCTTAACCATTAGGCCAAAGTACGAGTCTAAGACCTTAGCTATTAGGCCAGACTAAGAGTAAAGACCGTAACCATTAGTCCATAGTACGAGTCTAAGACCTTAGCTATTAGGCCAGTGTAAGAGGTAAGACCGTAACCAGTAGGCCAGAGTAAGAGTTAAGACCTTAACCATTAGGCCAGAGTACGAGTCTAAGACCTTAGATATTAGGCCAGAGTAAGAGTTAAGACTTTAGCTATTAGGCCAGAGTACGAGTCTAAGACCTTAGCTATTAGGCCAGAGTAAGTGTTAAGACCTTAACCAGTAGGCCAGAGTACGAGTTAAGACCTTAGCTATTAGGCCAGAGTAAGAGTTAAGACCTTAACCAGTAGGCCAGGAACAAGTCTAATACCTTAGCTATTAGGCCAGAGTAAGAGTTAAGACCTTAGCTATTAGGCCAGAGTAAGAGTTAAGACCTAAACCATTAGGCCTGAGTACGAGTCTAAGACCTTAGCTATTAGGCCAGAGTATTAGTTAAGACCTTAGCTATTAGGCCAGAGTAAGAGTTAAGACCTTAACCAGTAGGCCAGAGTACGAGTCTAGACATTAGCTATTAGGCCAGAGTAAGAGTTAAGACCTTAACCAGTAGGCCAGGAACAAGTCTAATACCTTAGCTATTAGGCCAGAGTAAGAGTTAAGACCTTAGCTATTAGGCCAGAGTAAGAGTTAAGACCTGAACCATTAGGCCAGAGTACGAGTCTAAGACCTTAGCTATTAGGCCAGAGTAAGAGTTAAGACCTTAGCTATTAGGCCATCGTACGAGTCTAAGACCTTAGCTATTAGGCCAGAGTAAGAGTTAAGACCTTAACCATTAGGCCAGAGTAAGAGTATAAGACCTTAGCTATTAGGCCAGAGTAAGAGTTAAGACCGTAACCATTAGTCCTTAGTAGTAGTCTAAGATCTTAGCTATTAGGCCAGAGTAAGAGTTAAGACCATAACCAGTAGGCCGGAGTAAGAGTTAAGACCTTAACCATTAGGCCAGAGTACGAGTCTAAGACCTTAGCTATTAGGCCAGAGTAAGAGTTAAGACTTTAGCTATTAGGCCAGTTTAAGAGTTAGGACCTTAGCTATTAGGCCAGAGTAAGAGTTAAGACCTTAACCAGTAGGCCAGAGTACGAGTCTAAGACCTTAGCTATTAGGCCAGAGTAAGAGTTAAGACCTTAGCTATTCGGCCAGGGTACGAGTCTAAGACCTTAGCTATTATGCCAGAGTATGAGTTAAGACCTTAACCAGTAGGCCAGAGTACGAGTCTAAAACCTTAGCTATTAGGCCAGACTAAGAGTTAAGACCTTAGCTATTAGGCCAGAGTAAGAGTTAAGACCTTAACCATTAGGCCAGAGTACGAGTCTAAGACCTTAGCTATTAGGCCAGAGTACGAGTTAAGACCTTAACCAGTAGGCCAGAGTAAGAGTTAAGACCTTAACCATTAGGCCAGAGTACGAGTCTAAGACCTTAGCTATTAGGCCAGTGTAAGAGATAAGACCTTAACCAGTAGGCCAGAGTAAGAGTTAAGACCTTAACCAGTAGGCCAGAGTACGAGTTAAGACCTTAACCGGTAGGCCAGAGTAAGAGTTAAGACCTTAACCAGTAGGCCAGAGTAAGAGTTAAGACCTTAACCTGTAGGCCATAGTACAAGTCTAAGACCTTAGCTATTAGGCCAGAGTAAGAGTTAAGACTTTAGCTATTAGGCCAGAGTAAGAGTTAGGACCTTAGCTATTAGGCCAGAGTAAGAGTTAAGACCTTAACCAGTAGGCCAGAGTACGAGTCTAAGACCTTAGCTATTAGGCCAGAGTAAGAGTTAAGACCTTAACCAGTAGGCCAGAGTACGAGTCTAAGACCTTAGCTATTAGGCCAGAGTAAGAGTTAAGACCTTAGCTATTAGGCCAGGGGACGAGTCTAAGACCATAGCTATTATACCAGAGTATGAGTTAAGACCTTAACCAGTAGGCCAGAGTACGAGTCTAAGACCTTAGCTATTAGGCCAGAGTAAGAGTTAAGACCTTAGCTATTAGGCCAGAGTAAGAGTTAAGACCTTAACCAATAGGCCAGAGTAAGAGTTAGGACCTTAACCAGCAAGCCAGAGTAAGAGTTAAGACCTTAACCAGTAGGCCAGAGTAAGAGTTAAGACCTTAACCAGTAGGCCAGAGTAAGAGTTAAGACCTTAGCTATTAGGCCAGACTAAGAGTTAAGACCTTAACCAGTAGGCCAGAGTACGAGTCTAAGACCTTAGCTATTAGGCCAGAGTAAGAGTTAAGACCTTAGCTATTAGGCCAGTGTACGAGTCTAAGACCTTAGCTATTATGCCAGAGTATGAGTCTAGGACCTTAGCTATTAGGCCAGAGTAAGAGTTAAGACCTTAACCAGTAGGCCAGAGTACGAGTCTAGGACCTTAGCTATTAGGCCAGAGTAAGAGTTAAGACCTTAGCTATTAGGCCAGAGTAAGAGTTAAGACCTTAACCATTAGGCCAGAGTACGAGTCTAAGACCTTAGCTATTAGGCCAGAGTACGAGTTAAGACCTTAACCAGTAGGCCAGAGTAAGAGTTAAGACCTTAACCATTAGGCCAGAGTACGAGTCTAAGACCTTAGCTATTAGGCCAGAGTAAGAGTTAAGACCTTAACCAATAGGCCAGAGTAAGAGTTAAGACCTTAACCTGTAGGCCATATTACAAGTCTAAGACCTTAGCTATTAGGCTAGAGTAAGAGTTAAGACCTTAACCATTAGGCCAGAGTACGAGTCTAAGACCTTAGCTATCAGGCCAGAGTAAGAGTTAGGACCTTAACCAGCAAGCCAGAGTAAGATTTAAGACCTTAACCAGTATGCCAGAGTTAGAGTTAAGACCTTAACCTGTAGGCCATATTACAAGTCTAAGACCTTAGCTATCAGGCTAGAGTAAGAGTTAAGACCTTAACCATTAGGCCAGAGTACAAGTCTAAGACCTTAGCTATCAGGCCAGAGTAAGAGTTAAGACCTTAACTATTAGGCCAGAGTAAGAGTTAAGACCTTAACCATTAGGCCAGAGTACGATTCTAAGACCTTAGCTATTACGCCAGAGTAAGAGTTAAGACCTTAGCTATTAGGCCATAGTACGAGTCTAAGACCTTAGCTATTAGGCCAGAGTAAGAGTTAAGACCTTAACCTTTAGGCCAGAGTACGAGTCTAAGACCTTAGCTATTAGGCCAGAGTAAGTGTTAAGACCGTAACCATTAGTCCATAGTACGAGTCTAAGACCTTAGCTATTAGGCCAGAGTAAGAGTTAAGACCGTAACCATTAGTCCATAGTACGAGTCTAAGACCTTAGCTATTAGGCCAGAGTACGAGTCTAAGACCTTAGCTATTAGGCCAGAGTAAGAGTTAAGACCTTAACCAGTAGGCCAGAGTACGAGTTAAGACCTTACCCAGTAGGCCAGAGTACGAGTTAAGACCTTAGCTATTAGGCCAGAGTAAGAGTTAAGACCTTAACCTGTAGGCCAGAGTAAGAGTTAAGACCATAACCAGTAGGCCAGAGTATGAGTCTAAGACCTTAGCTATTAGGCCAGAGTAAGAGTTAAGACTAGCTATTAGGCGAGAGTAAGAGTTAAGACCTTAACCAGTAGGCCAGAGTAAGAGTTAAGACCTTAACCAGTAGGCCAGAGTAAGAGTTAAGACCTTAGCTATTAGGCCAGAGTAAGAGTTAAGACCTTAACCATTAGGCCATAGTACGAGTCTAAGACCTTAGGTATTGGGCGAGAGTAAGAGTTAAGACCTTAACCTGTAGGCCATAGTACGAGTCTAAGACCTTAGCTATTAGGCCAGAGTAAGGGTTAAGATCTTAACCAGTGGGCCAGAGTAAGAGTTAAGACCTTAACCAGTAGGCCAGAGTACGAGTCTAAAACCTTAGCTATTAGGCCATAGTAAGATTTAAGACCTTAACCAGTAGGCCAGAGTAAGAGTTAAGACCTTAACCAGTAGGCCAGAGTAAGAGTTAAGACCTTAGCTATTAGGCCATAGTACGAGTCTAAGACCTTAGCTATTAGGCCAGAGTAAGAGTTAAGACCTTAACCATTAGGCCAAAGTACGAGTCTAAGACCTTAGCTATTAGGCCAGACTAAGAGTTAAGACCGTAACCATTAGTCCATAGTACGAGTCTAAGACCTTAGCTATTAGGCCAGTGTAAGAGGTAAGACCGTAACCAGTAGGCCAGAGTAAGAGTTAAGACCTTAACCATTAGGCCAGAGTACGAGTCTAAGACCTTAGCTATTAGGCCAGAGTAAGAGTTAAGACTTTAGCTATTAGGCCAGAGTACGAGTCTAAGACCTTAGCTATTAGGCCAGAGTAAGAGTTAAGACCTTAACCAGTAGGCCAGAGTACGAGTTAAGACCTTAGCTATTAGGCCAGAGTAAGAGTTAAGACCTTAACCAGTAGGCCAGGAACAAGTCTAATACCTTAGCTATTAGGCCAGAGTAAGAGTTAAGACCTTAGCTATTAGGCCAGAGTAAGAGTTAAGACCTAAACCATTAGGCCAGAGTACGAGTCTAAGACCTTAGCTATTAGGCCAGAGTATTAGTTAAGACCTTAGCTATTAGGCCAGAGTAAGAGTTAAGACCTTAACCAGTAGGCCAGAGTACGAGTCTAGACCTTAGCTATTAGGCCAGAGTAAGAGTTAAGACCTTAACCAGTAGGCCAGGAACAAGTCTAATACCTTAGCTATTAGGCCAGAGTAAGAGTTAAGACCTTAGCTATTAGGCCAGAGTAAGAGTTAAGACCTGAACCATTAGGCCAGAGTACGAGTCTAAGACCTTAGCTATTAGGCCAGAGTAAGAGTTAAGACCTTAGCTATTAGGCTATCGTACGAGTCTAAGACCTTAGCTATTAGGCCAGAGTAAGAGTTAAGACCTTAACCATTAGGCCAGAGTAAGAGTCTAAGACCTTAGCTATTAGGCCAGAGTAAGAGTTAAGACCTTAACCATTAGTCCATAGTACGAGTCTAAGATCTTAGCTATTAGGCCAGAGTAAGAGTTAAGACCATAACCAGTAGGCCGGAGTAAGAGTTAAGACCTTAACCATTAGGCCAGAGTACGAGTCTAAGACCTTAGCTATTAGGCCAGAGTAAGAGTTAAGACCATAACCAGTAGGCCGGAGTAAGAGTTAAGACCTTAACCAGTAGGCCAGAGTACGAGTCTAGACCTTAGCTATTATTCCAGAGTAAGAGTTAAGACCTTAACCAGTAGGCCAGAGTACGAGTCTAAGACCTTAGCTATTAGGCCAGAGTAAGAGTTAAGACCTTAGCTATTCGGCCAGGGTACGAGTCTAAGACCTTAGCTATTATGCCAGAGTATGAGTTAAGACCTTAACCAGTAGGCCAGAGTACGAGTCTAAAACCTTAGCTATTAGGCCAGACTAAGAGTTAAGACCTTAGCTATTAGGCCAGAGTAAGAGTTAAGACCTTAACCATTAGGCCAGAGTACGAGTCTAAGACCTTAGCTATTAGGCCAGAGTACGAGTTAAGACCTTAACCAGTAGGCCAGAGTAAGAGTTAAGACCTTAACCATTAGGCCAGAGTACGAGTCTAAGACCTTAGCTATTAGGCCAGTGTAAGAGATAAGACCTTAACCAGTAGGCCAGAGTAAGAGTTAAGACCTTAACCAGTAGGCCAGAGTACGAGTCTAAGACCTTAGCTATTAGGCCAGAGTAAGAGTTAAGACCTTAACCAATAGGCCAGAGTAGGAGTTAAGACCTTAACCGGTAGGCCAGAGTAAGAGTTAAGACCTTAACCAGTAGGCCAGAGTAAGAGTTAAGACCTTAACCAGTAGGCCAGAGTACGAGTCTAAGACCTTAGCTATTAGGCCAGAGTAAGAGTTAAGACCTTAACCAGTAGGCCAGAGTACGAGTCTAAGACCTTAGATATTAGGCCAGAGTAAGAGTTAAGACCTTAGCTATTAGGCCAGGGGACGAGTCTAAGACCTTAGCTATTATACCAGAGTATGAGTTAAGACCTTAACCAGTAGGCCAGAGTACGAGTCTAAGACCTTAGCTATTAGGCCAGAGTAACAGTTAAGACCTTAGCTATTAGGCCAGAGTAAGAGTTAAGACCTAAACCATTAGGCCAGAGTACGAGTCTAAGACCTTAGCTATTAGGCCAGAGTAAGAGTTAAGACCTTAACCAATAGGCCAGAGTAAGAGTTAGGACCTTAACCAGCAAGCCAGAGTAAGAGTTAAGACCTTAACCAGTAGGCCAGAGTAAGAGTTAAGACCTTAACCAGTAGGCCAGAGTAAGAGTTAAGACCTTAGCTATTAGGCCAGACTAAGAGTTAAGACCTTAGCTATTAGGACAGAGTAAGAGTTAAGACCTTAACCATTAGGCCAGTGTACGAGTCTAAGACCTTAGCTATTATGCCAGAGTATGAGTCTAAGACCTTAGCTATTAGGCCAGAGTAAGAGTTAAGACCTTAGCTATTAGGCCAGAGTAAGAGTTAAGACCTTAACCATTAGGCCAGAGTACGAGTCTAAGACCTTAGCTATTAGGCCAGAGTACGAGTTAAGACCTTAACCAGTAGGCCAGAGTAAGAGTTAAGACCTTAACCATTAGGCCAGAGTACGAGTCTAAGACCTTAGCTATTAGGCCAGAGTAAGAGTTAAGACCTTAACCAATAGGCCAGAGTAAGAGTTAAGACCTTAACCTGTAGGCCATATTACAAGTCTAAGACCTTAGCTATTAGGCTAGAGTAAGAGTTAAGACTTAACCATTAGGCCAGAGTACGAGTCTAAGACCTTAGCTATCAGGCCAGAGTAAGAGTTAGGACCTTAACCAGCAAGCCAGAGTAAGATTTAAGACCTTAACCAGTATGCCAGAGTAAGAGTTAAGACCTTAACCTGTAGGCCATATTACAAGTCTAAGACCTTAGCTATTAGGCTAGAGTAAGAGTTAAGACCTTAACCATTAGGCCAGAGTACGAGTCTAAGACCTTAGCTATCAGGCCAGAGTAAGAGTTAAGACCTCAACTATTAGGCCAGAGTAAGAGTTAAGACCTTAACCATTAGGCCAGAGTACGAGTCTAAGACCTTAGCTATTACGCCAGAGTAAGAGTTAAGACCTTAGCTATTAGGCCATAGTACGAGTCTAAGACCTTAGCTATTAGGCCAGAGTAAGAGTTAAGACCTTAACCTTTAGGCCAGAGTACGAGTCTAAGACCTTAGCTATTAGGCCAGAGTAAGAGTTAAGACCGTAACCATTAGTCCATAGTACGAGTCTAAGACCTTAGCTATTAGGCCAGAGTAAGAGTTAAGACCGTAACCATTAGTCCATAGTACGAGTCTAAGACCTTAGCTATTAGGCCAGAGTACGAGTCTAAGACCTTAGCTATTAGGCCAGAGTAAGAGTTAAGACCTTAACCAGTAGGCCAGAGTACGAGTTAAGATCTTACCCAGTAGGCCAGAGTACGAGTTAAGACCTTAGCTATTAGGCCAGAGTAAGAGTTAAGACCTTAACCTGTAGGCCAGAGTAAGAGTTAAGACCATAACCAGTAGGCCAGAGTATGAGTCTAAGACCTTAGCTATTAGGCCAGAGTAAGAGTTAAGACTAGCTATTAGGCGAGAGTAAGAGTTAAGACCTTAACCTGTAGGCCATAGTACGCGTCTAAGACCTTAGCTATTAGGCCAGAGTAAGGGTTAAGATCTTAACCAGTGGGCCAGAGTAAGAGTTAAGACCTTAACCAGTAGGCCAGAGTACGAGTCTAAGACCTTAGCTATTAGGCCAGAGTAAGAGTTAAGACCTTAACCTTTAGGCCAGAGTACAAGTCTAAGACCTTAGCTATTAGGCCAGAGTAAGAGTTAAGACCTTAGCTATTAGGCCAGAGTAAGAGTTAAGACCTTAACCATTAGGCCAGAGTACAAGCCTAAGACCTTAGCTATTAAGCCAGAGTAAGAGTTAAGACCTTAACCATTAGGCCATAGTACGAGTCTAAGACCTTAGCTATTAGGCCAGAGTAAGAGTTAAGACCTTAACCAGTAGGCCAGAGTAAGAGTTAAGACCTTAACCAGTAGGACAGAGTAAGAGTTAAGACCTTAGCTATTAGGCCAGAGTAAGAGTTAAGACCTTAACCAGTAGGCCAGAGTATGAGTCTAAGACCTTAGCTATTAGGCCAGAGTAAGAGTTAAGACCTTAACCATTAGGCCAGAGTACAAGTCTAAGACCTTAGCTATTAGGCCAGATTGAGAGTTAAAACCTTAGCTATCAGGCCAGAGTACGAGTCTAAGACCTTAGCTATTAGGCCAGAGTACGAGTCTAAGACCTTAGCTATTAGGCAAGAGTAAGAGTTAAGACCTTAACCAGTAGGCCAGAGTACCAGTCTAAGACCTTAACTATTAGGCCAGAGTAAGAATTAAGACCTTAGCTATTAGGCCAGAGTAAGAGTTAAGACCTTAACCATTAGGCCAGAGTACGAGTCTAAGACTTTAGCTATTAGGCCAGACCAAGACTTAAAACCTTAACCAGTAGGCCAGAGTACGAGTCTAAGACCTTAGCTATTAGGCCACACCAAGAGTTAAGACCTTAACCATTAGGCCAGAGTATGAGTCTAAGACCTTAGCTATGAGGCCAGAGTAAGAGTTAAGACCTTAGCTATTAGGCCAGTGTACGAGTCTAAGACCTTAGCTATTATGCCAGAGTATGAGTCTAAGACCTTAGCTATTAGGCCAGAGTAAGAGTTAAGACCTTAACCAGTAGGCCAGAGTACGAGTCTAAGACCTTAGCTATTAGGCCAGAGTAAGAGTTACGACCTTAGCTATTAGGCCAGAGTAAGAGTTAAGACCTTAACCAATAGGCCAGAGTAAGAGTTAAGACCTTAACCATTAGGCCAGAGTACGAGTCTAAGACCTTAGCTATTAGGCCAGTGTAAGAGATAAGACCTTAACCAGTAGGCCAGAGTAAGAGTTAAGACCTTAACCAGTAGGCCAGAGTACGAGTCTAAGACCTTAGCTATTAGGCCAGAGTAAGAGTTAAGACCTTAACCATTAGGCCAGAGTATGAGTCTAAGACCTTAGCTATTAGGCCAGAGTAAGAGTTAAGACCTTAACCAGTAGGCCAGAGTACGAGTCTAAGACCTTAGCTATTAGGCCAGAGTAAGAGTTAAGACCTTAGCTATTAGGCCAGGGGACGAGTCTAAGACCTTAGCTATTATACCAGAGTATGAGTTAAGACCTTAACCAGTAGGCCAGAGTACGAGTCTAAGACCTTAGCTATTAGGCCAGAGTAAGAGTTAAGACCTTAGCTATTAGGCCAGAGTAAGAGTTAAGACCTAAACCATTAGGCCAGAGTACGAGTCTAAGACCTTAGCTATTAGGCCAGAGTAAGAGTTAAGACCTTAACCAATAGGCCAGAGTAAGAGTTAGGACCTTAACCAGCAAGCCAGAGTAAGAGTTAAGACCTTAACCAGTAGGCCAGAGTAAGAGTTAAGACCTTAGCTATTAGGCCAGACTAAGAGTTAAGACCTTAACCAGTAGGCCAGAGTACGAGTCTAAGACCTTAGCTATTAGGCCAGAGTAAGAGTTAAGACCTTAGCTATTAGGCCAGTGTACGAGTCTAAGACCTTAGCTATTATGCCAGAGTATGAGTCTAAGACCTTAGCTATTAGGCCAGAGTAAGAGTTAAGACCTTAACCAGTAGGCCAGAGTACGAGTCTAGGACCTTAGCTATTAGGCCAGAGTAAGAGTTAAGACCTTAGCTATTAGGCCAGAGTAAGAGTTAAGACCTTAACCATTAGGCCAGAGTACTGTGGAAATATGGATTTTTATGGTCAGTTATGTCCCCTATCTTGGACCCCAACGGTGTCATGTATAAACCATAAGTACATGTATGTTTCCTCCAGTTCCAGTTATGAAGACGCAAACACATGTGCGTCCACCGTCAACATGTCCTCTTTCAGATCCGCCATGAATGGGCCGGATATTCTATTCCTAAGTATGAAAGGCCACCGGCTTTATATGGTTCACTTATCCCATTTTACAGTTCAGGCGAGTAGGCCCTGATTCTGCCATCAAGTCTTTTCTGCCTTCTGCCTCTGAAAGCTCCAGTCTGAGCTCGCATCTGTACCCATGAACTTTGTCCTACTCCCTGCGCGGCTAACGGTGCCTGACTCCAGCCTGTTGCCTGCCAAAAACTGTATTTCACCTTCAAGATTATCTGCTTTGTTCCGCTCCCTATCCAATACATTCCTGTCTAGTAGTTTAAGTAAACATTCTCCCAGCTACCGAGCAAAGGACCCGGCTTCTCTGTCTTCATGCAAGTAAATAATAGCCCTATTACTATGGAAGATTTCTGCCCTCGCATCCAGTGTAGACACTTAGACGCTTGTACACGCACTAACGGACAGTATAGTCAGTATAGAATAAGATTCTATCCTTAGAGACCTTTCTTTCTGGATAACACAGTTCTTTAAACATAGGATATTAGATATGATTTGGGATTAGGTTGACATAACCCCAGACTTCTGTCTCCACATGTAGAGCTAAATGTCAAGTCCCCTTCATCCCCTAGTTACACGTCAATCACACGTCATGCTGCTGCGTGCGCATCTCTGCCAAGTATTTCTGCTGACATTACGAAATTCTTTCATGGAACCACCCATTTATGACATCATAAATCCAATGACGTTCTTTAAGTTACGCCCAGTTACACCTACTTTAGTTACGCATGTATGTTCTTATCTTTTATTATCAACTGTTACGCCTCCGGCATCCGTTTCACTGTAATACCTATTGTATATAAATGATTACTTGTCAATAAAGTGGGGTCCTTCACTTCCTGAACCTTCGTGGTGATGGAATATGGAGTCCTCAATTCGAATTGATTTTGGAATAAAGCCCGTTCCGAACCTCTAATACCACGGATTCTGCCTCTTATTTTACTGAGCTATTATTATAGATTTTCCGCATCAAATTAAGTCCCGGTAATTAAATTATTTACCACATGAATGGCGCCCGAACAGGGACACTTTCTCATCTCACGCGCCGGAGGTGCGTTGCAGGCCCGGTCTCCTGTCACAGCTGGACGGACAACAACGCGTACCCACAGGATTTCCTGTATCTCCCTCCTGCCGAGCGGGGGTAACTGAGGCTGCGATCAACACCCAGACGAGGCGGTGAGAAGTGCGAAGTATCCCGACCAGAGCCTAGCTGAGAGAGCAAGATCCGAGGTATACAGAGGCCCACCAGTTCCGAAGTTCCGAAGTTCCGAAGTATCGAGTCGAGTCCAGTCCGGTCCGAGTCCAGTTCAGTTCAGTTCCGAGGCCTTCCGTTCCGAGCTACCCGGTGAGTACCATTGTCGGGGAGGCGTTCTGACGTGCACATAGGTTGTGCCGGTCAAGACGGGTTTGGGTACACAAATCCGGTCTGCACTGTTTCAGCAGTGTATCTGTACTGTTTAGCAGTATATCAAGTATGTCTAGTATATGAAGTCAGAATTATCTAGTTAGTATCGAGTATTATGCTTAGTGAACGGCCATCATTGTTGTTCATTAAAATGTTAAATGTTAAATGTTTTAAATACGTTCTGCATATTGTGGTGTGAATGACTGTTCATTATTGTGTTTCGTTGTATTAAACGTGTTCAAAATTAGGTATCAGATCAGATCAGTTCTCAAAATGCCGCTCTTTTCTAAATTAAGACAGATCAAAACTAGAAAAGGGGTACTCGAAGAAGCTGTTCCCATTCCTCCTAGGGACACTCCAGGGTACTTTATGTATCATAAACACGGCCTAGACGCCATATTATTTCTTGATTTATGGGTAGACTACACCAAGGAATTACCAGAAAGTCAGAGGTGGCCCGCAGCTGGGACCTGGGATGCAGATTGCATCGTGAAAGTAGAGGAAGAATTATGGAAAAAGAAAGCTAGACAATCACAGAAAGACGCCATTGAATTATGGCGTAAAGAATCGTATAGACGTACAGAAAAAGCACGTAGACAGGAAGAGAAGAGTAAGGAGAATTTAAATAAAGTTCGAGAAAATATATTAATTGAAGAAGGTACTCGAGTAAAATCAGAACAAGTAGACAGACAACGAAATGCCCTTATGAATGGCATGTATCCTCTACTGGCCGAAGGATTACCTAAGGCTACTCCGGAGATACCAAAAGACTTGCCACCCCCATTGTTTCCGATAAAGGTACATCCCAAAGGGCATCCCAGAACCGCAGAAGATGTTTTTCTTTCCTCTTATTTAGACGACGCAGCTCCCGAGTATGCTAATGCTGCGCCACATAGACCGCCTGCCGAGGGGGTTCAACGCCAAGACCCTCTTCCGTCTGTACCTCCGCAACAGCAAACTCCGACACAAGTTCAGGCAAGCACATCTGCTTCGACATCTGTATCCACACCTATAGTTGCTATATCACGTTCGACGAATCCTTTCACATCTAGCACCCCAGGTGGGGCTACCGGAGGTACATCAAACATTTTTTCCACGCCACCCAGAGTAAATAAACTTTCCTTTCAAGAATTAGCCCACCAACGTACGCCCAAACTAGTAACTCCCAACACGCTCAAGGAACTTCTAATTGATTGTAGATATGACCCTGTGCCCGGAAAAGGGGACGAAATGATGCTAGCATCATTACGTATCCGACGAGCTGCTATATATTTAGGGAAGCTACCAGGAATGACTACACACTTAGAAAATATATATCACTTTGTCCAGTCAGGGCGAGATCCTGAGAGTATTAACAGAGCCATGGAGTACCAAAAAGTGGAAATACAGGGGGAACTGTTACGTTTCCTCATAAATTGTGTGATCAGAAATCAAGACCAACCAGGGGTAAATCCGAAAGAAATGCAAATTCTTACCACATGGAGTCAGAATATATCAGAGGGGAGACATGATAAACGATCATGTATAGTAGCTATGTGCCGAAAGATCCGCAAAGAAATAGAACGAATACACGAAGAAAGATTAGCAGTGGACGAACCTGAACAAACCGAAGACGAGGAAGAATTAGAACTGCCCACAGGACAGTCTGAAACCATGGCCTATGTAGGTAGAGGAAGATCTTGCAATAATACTAGATGCTTCACTGATCCGATACGTCCGGTACGTCCAGATAATAGCAGAAATTTCCAAACTCCTATAATAAATATAAGGTCCCCCGAACATTCGTTCCAAGCCGCTGACAACCTACTCCGAGAACGAAGGGGTTATCATATACTCGATTCTATGGACGAACAAGAATTAGCCAGGTCAGCCGTTCATTGGGTTGATAGTCCCGGAAAATATAGTGATGATACATTAGCACACACGTTTTTGAACCTCGCCCCAGATGAACAGCGTGTAGCTGGTATCTATATGATTCAACAACTCCTTATATTATATAAAAGCCAACACTCCGACCCTGGTCCCTTACCTGATATATTGACTAAATTACTCACGAATAAATGGAGAGGTTCAGGTACTGAGCTAATTAGAGAAATACTAGAATCCAGAAAGCAGTACATCCTTTTTGTATGTCCCGAACATGTCTCACTGCCCATCAAGGAAAGAACGACGTACTATATGGATAGACAGAACCCCTTACGCGAAGTGCACCCGATAAAAGGTGAGGACAATCAGTTTAAACGTGTGTTTGTATACACACCCATATCTAAAATAGAACTATTGGAAATGAAGAAGGTGGTACCCAGTCATGACAAAGACCCAGCGGGTTTCCACCGAGAAATTAAAGACATGTTGCTCATGGGAGAGTATACCTACCCCGACATTATGACAATATTGAAGGTATTAATGCCTGCGGGCATTTATGAAAAACTCAAGGAAAAGGATTGGGAGGTGGGAGACCAAAAGATAGATTGGACAGCATTAGAAAACGAAGAAAAAGCTCGAGGTCCAGGTGCAGGGCTTGGGGAGAAGACCAAAACACTACCAGGTTTACTAGTACAGGTACTGCCACGTTTATTAACTACGAAAAAGGAAGACTGGGGTGCAATCTCAGCCTGTAAACAAAAACCAGACGAGGACACTAGTGATTTCTACGCCCGATTCGAAAAATGTTTTGGTATAAATAGTGGAATAAAAGCAAGTAGCGAGTCGTATCCACATCTGTTTGTGACAAAGTTAGTTGAAAATTCTTTGCCCCAAGTTAAGAATAGAGTATTGAAATTCGAGAGTACCTGGCAAGGTAACACTCCGTCACAAATGTTACAAATGCTACAGTACCATCACAATAGAATTAGAGAGGAACAAGAACATGAACAAAGACGCATGAAAGACACGAAAATGAAAATGCTAGTTTCCCAGACAGTTCCAGCTGACGGTCATAAAAAGGGTATGACACAGTCCAGTGTTTCAACAGGTCCTGTAAAAGGGACATGCAACTATTGTAAACAGCCAGGTCATTATGTACACGATTGTCCAGTTTTAAAACATAATATCGCCATAGGTAATACAAAAGAAAGACCACGGCCACCTAGACAGGATCAGAACCAACAAGGAGCCTCGCAGCATGCACAGGCCATGCCAGCTCCGCAACAGTCTCTGCCGGCTCCATCATCGCAGCCTATTGCTGCCACACAAACAACGACACGACAGATGTACCAGACCGCACAGTATGACTATCCTGATTATCAACGATACTCATGAAACAGCCTAGAGAGGGAAGTTGGCTTACCCCTTATTGAGGTCCCTGTAGATCAAGAAGGACCTTATGTACACAGTGAACTATTAGGCCAAGATAGAAAATTTTTACTTGATACAGGGGCAAGCCGAACAACAATAAAACGTAGTGAAGTTCCAGGGGCACCCCTCTCAGGCTCACAGAATATTTCCCTTGGTTTTTCAGGAAAACCTATCGTTAACGAAGTATCACAGCCTCTTCCCCTTACGATTGGTCCTTTGACACGAACTACAGATTTATTGCTTACTAAATCATGCCCAGAAAACTTGTTAGGTATAAAAACTTTGAAAGCTCTAGGAGCTATAATATGTTGTTCTCCGGAAGGGGTAAGATTGTTTTTACGTGATTTCAAAGGGCACTATGTATCCCGAGACATGGATCACCGACTGCAGACTTTACCCACACATTTATGGGCACAAGGCCCTACAGATGTTGGTTGCATGAACATTACACCATATCGAGTCACACTAAAGGCAGGAGTGGTACTACCACGAATGCGACAATACAAGTTACCACCAGATGCTGTAGTGGCTTTACTGCAAATCATTGACAAACTTATTACCCAAGGAGTGGTTGTGGAAACAGACTCCAATGTATGTAATTCACCGATAATTCCGATTCTTAAACGAACTGATCCAAAGGCCCCGCCAGTATATCGATTGGTCATTGATCTGCGCGAATTAAATAAATGTATTGTACCACAATACCCCGTAGTTTCAGACATTTCTTCATTATTGACAGCTATTGATTCCGAAGCAACATTCTTTACTGTAATTGATCTCAAGAATGCCTTTTTCAGTGTCCCAATAGATCCGGAAAGCCAATACTTGTTCGGATTTAGTTTAAATGGACGAAGCTTTAAATTCACACGCGCACCCCAAGGATTCACAGAAAGCCCCAGCATCTATAGCCAAGCACTGAAACGAGAACTTGACAGTATACACATGCCAGTCAACACTGCCCTGCTTCAATATGTCGATGATCTGCTGATCACCGCTAGAAGCGAACCTGAATGTGAAAAAGCCTCACTGACGGTTTTACATTTTTTGGCCGAAAAGGGGCACAAGGTGTCCCCTTCTAAGCTGCAATTCTGTGTCCAGCGAGTTGTTTACCTTGGTCACTCGCTGTCCAAGGAGGGAAGGCAGCTTACACCAGATCGCATCCAGTTAATTGCTAACATGCCAATACCCAAGACACAAAAGGAGGTGCGGGCTTTTATAGGCCTCACTTCATATTGTAGGCAGTGGATCCCTCAGTATGCATTTCTAGCAAAACCACTCACTCAGTTGACAACACAGGAGGCAGCCACATCGACTGTCCTCCCTTGGACACAGGAACATACACAAGCTTTTGAAAGCCTAAAGAAAGCTTTATGTCAAGCACCCGTTTTAGCAACACCATGTTACTATAAACATTTTACACTCTTTGTTA
Organism: Triturus cristatus; assembly: GCF_964204655.1. Classification (NCBI taxonomy): domain Eukaryota; kingdom Metazoa; phylum Chordata; class Amphibia; order Caudata; family Salamandridae; genus Triturus; species Triturus cristatus. The sequence goes on from NC_140590.1 coordinate 1,307,667,376, forward strand.
CAGAACGCGAAGGTACTGCTTTGTCAGTACTCACTCAGGAACAAGCAGGATCACACAAACCGTGTGCTTATTTTTCTAGTACATTAGATCCCGTAGCTCAGGCTCTGCCTGCGTGCCTGAAATCAGTGGCAGCAACAGCTTTAGCAATTAGACAAAGCGATGCCATAGTGTTAGGACACCAATTGACAGTACAAGTACCACATGCAGTAGAGGTTCTCTTGAACCGCACACAGACACAACACTTGACTATAGCACGACTCACTGGTTACGAATTAACATTGTTTCAGCCACATATAGAAATCAGACGTTGTAGTACATTGAATCCTGCCACACTGTTACCAGTAAACGGAACAGACCCACTTGCACATGATTGTATTGAAGTTATCACTATCACGACGAAACCTAGACAAGACTTGACAGACGTCCCATTGTCAGATCCAGACCTGACGTTGTATGTAGATGGGTCATGTATGAGAACAAGTACAGGAGAGTTAGTGGCCGCGTATGCAGTCACAACAGATACTGAAGTTATTGAAACAAAACGCATAAATACCTTGTCCGCTCAAGTAGCAGAGCTCGTCGCTCTGACACAAGCCTGTATTCAAGCTACGAATAAAAAAGTCAACATATATACTGATTCACGTTATGCATTCGGAGTTGTACATGACTTCGGCGTGCTGTGGCGAGAGAGAGGTTATTTAACTTCTCACGGTACCCACATTCAGCACGGACCCCTTATTCATGCCTTACTAGATGCAATACATCTACCCACTGCAATATCAATTATGAAATGTAAAGCTCATACGAAAGTTACTGATATCATTTCCCAAGGCAATGATTTAGCTGACAGAACAGCTAAACAGACTGCTCAAACCCACACGTCTGACATGACAAAGACAATAGTTCCGACACCAACACATTGCATGATGGTTAAGGATCCCGCTCTTGACGTAATTGACATACAGACACATGCTACACCAGATGAAATAAAGAAATGGACTGAATTAGGAGGGACCCAAACGGATCAAGGATGGATGACGAAGGAAAAATCTGTGTGGTTCCTTCCTGATTCAATGGTCCAAGTTATCATTAACACTGTACATAGTCCAGCGCACCTAGGAGAAAAAGCTATGCTAGACAGCATTCAACACATCTGGTTCAACAAACATTTACGAGCAGCAGCTAAACAAAAAGTCCGTACCTGTATGATCTGTTGTCAGTTTAACCCAGGTAAAAGCATTCCCGTAGAACAGGGTGGATTTCAGCCTCCTGATCACTCTTTTGAAGTCCTCCAGATGGATTATATCCAGATGGAACGATGTCGAGGATTCAAATATGTTCTCGTAGTTGTCTGTGCTCTTTCCCGTTGGACAGAGGCATACCCGGTTTCAGATTACACTGCCCCGACTACTGCCAAACAGTTGGTTCGAGAATTCTTCCCACGATACGGTTTACCACGTGCTGTCTATTCAGATAACGGCCAGCCGTTCTCCTCCGAACTAATGAAACACGTTTCACTTTTGTTAGGCTATCAGTGGAGATTCCACTGTGTTCGACACCCCGAGGCAGCAGGTCTCGTGGAACGACATAATCAAACTCTGAAAATTAGATTGTCCAAAATATGTAGAGAGAAAGGTGTCGACTGGGTAGTAGCCTTACCAGTTGCACTCTTTTACATGAGAATGGTAGCGCACTCTCGAACAGGGCTATCCCCTTATGAGGTGGTCTTTGGTAGACCACCAAATATGTGGGGGACGCCTATACCACGAAAAATAACTGATGTTGACTGTAACATGCTGACAGATTACTTGGCTTCCTTGATGTCTGCACTACAATCTTGTCGTTCACAGGTAGCTGCAGCCTTTCCCGACAACACCGAGGTGAAACCCCATGACGTAATTCCAGGGGATTTGGTGTTAGTGAGGAATTTTGACCGGAAGTCCCAGCTGGATCCTAGGTGGAGATCGCCTCAACTCGTACTGTTAACAACGAGGACAGCCGTGAAGATCGAAGGTCGAAAAGGCTGGATACATTCAAGTCATATCAAGAAATTTCATGGACTACCGTCCGATGTAAATGACACACCTTGCGTGTCTTCACCGATTGACTCAAAGCTTCCTTTGGTTGAACTGAATGACAGAGAACAATACAGACTAAAATTAAGGTCTACCAAGTCAGACAATTTGATTGTTTAAGTCCTCTCCAAGGTGAATCGGTCGAATTTGTCCCTGACATGAATCCCCTAGACCTGAATAGAGAAAGACACCGAAGGAAGCGAATGAAACAACATGCGTACTATAAATCACTGCGTAGTCATTGCACAGTGACGTTATTAATTTTGTTTTTCTTATGTCTTTTAATAATAGCTGCAAGTATATTGTTGCACATATATTATCCTATTTCTAAACATGTTCATAATGTTACTGCTGAACATTCTTTTAGTGAACTTCCCCCGCATGAGTTGTCATATAGATTTGCGCTGCGCAACAACACTTTTATTAGTATGTTACATCATTCCCATCAGGTTAGCAATGCTACAAATTGTTGGATATGTGGCCGACTCCCTCCCTATCAGAACTATAAAGGAATTCTGCCTCTCTTCCCATACCCGTTCACACACAATGGCTCCTGTGGAGCATGGTTTAGTCTAATTAATTCCCAAGATTCGAATTCCGCAGTTTACCAAGACAACTGGGTATGGGGAAACCTGCACTTAGTTTTACTTAAAGTCTGCTACCCTGACAAAAAGGGACTTCCCAAAAGAACAGGAACTGATCTAGAAAATGAAGTATATGGATTAGGTAATTTCACGCTTAATCTCATGATCCTGAATGTCGAATCCGAACCTGCACCAATTTTGCCCGCTATGCCAGTATTTCCAGTTAAAGGTGAATTATGTACATTGAATGGAGGTGCACTAAACATAGACGCAAAGTCCAAAAGTTGTTTTATGCTTTTCTTTGTTTAATTTTTGTTTCAAGTAGATAGATACAAAAGCCACAGCCAACGCGTTTCGTTCCCTTCAAGATATAATTTCTTAACGGAACTTCTTCAGGGCTGTATTTGGAAAATAGAAAAAATATATATATATAATACAATCATTAAAACTGACGGACATACACATATATTTGCAAACATTAAAAACATTTTTAGTGTCATTTTGATCAATCCGGTTGTACCAAAATGGGAAAGATATTTACAAAATGTATACATATTACTCCTTTTTCATTCCTATACACGTCCACTTATAATACATAGACATGAAATTTCCAAAAATTCATGGTTGAATTATAAAAGTGAAAGGAACTCTAATACACCAACATAGTATTCCAAGACTCCGTATTGCATGATTTATATAATCTAGACAATCTATCATTACACGTCTATTTAGCTAAAGATATTCTGGCTATCATCTTACCTCAAAGTGACAGCAAATTAAATGCAGGTTTTAGAGTTTCAAATTTGGCGAGTAAGTAGTTTGTTCAACTTTAAATTGTAACTTATCCAGAGATCAGAAGAAATTCTAAAAAAGAAAGTGTGACATGGAGACCAAATTAGAACAATCTAAGTAAATTATGATATTTGAGAATTGAGCGGAAGAGAGGAGGTGGGTGAAGTCAAATATCTCACCAGATAGGTCGTGGATGGTCTGATTAAAGCTAAAAATGCCATTCGTCGAGGTGTACAATATTTAGATCCAATTGGATGGTGATTTGCCCAGATTCATAATGAGAATCTGAAATAAGATCCAGAGTAAAAACTTAATATATAGAAAAAGGAAACAGAATGTTTATTATCTCATTTTTAATTACTTTTAATTCAAGGAGATGGCGGTACACTGCTTCCAGTGCATAACAGGCTCAACGGTTTCTGCCAATATTTTTAGTACAAGAGTGTATTAATTATTATAAAAGTTATTTCTGGGGGTTTCTACTTTCAGAAGGTCCCTTGAAATGGGAATTCCACATTTAAATGACCCCTAACACAAAGCCAATCTATAATTTTTAGAAGATAAAATAATCCAGAAATAGTGCTTGGATCTAATTTTTTAAAATTATGTTGTGATCTCACCTGTACTGTTCCTTTAATTCTGTTCATATAGCAGATTTTCAAAACGTCATCTATAGTGGATGCTCAGTTTAATATCAGTATATTTATTAAAAAACACCTAGTGGGGAATATACAAAACACATTAGTGACTTAACACCAACCAATAGATATTCTATAGTATGATTGAAAATATCTAAAACATTATTCTGAATCTGAATAATCCAAATCAAAATGTCTAGTCATTTACTTAAAGGTAAAATAACCTTTATGTTTTTATTAGAAGGGTGATAGGAAAATTGGAAAAGAACATAATAATACCCAAGTTTTAATATATTTGAGGTTGAATTGAATAGCCTTAAGTAGTCTTAGATAATCAGTTTCCATATGGATTTTTATTGACATAGTATACACTCAACTTAATGTATCTCTAGAGTCACAGTCTCTCAAGACTAGAAACAACCACAGAGAACCCCCTAATTCTATACAGTTATTTGAATCCACACCAATTTCTATACCTAGAATTGGATCTTGTTTAATTCTAAACTCTAAATTTTTAAATTTTTAAGTGAGATTAATTACTCTCTCACATACAAAAATCACATGGAGAATGTTAAAATAATCCAGGTTACCTTATTAAGCGTTCTTCAATCACTTCCAGATTCTCCGACCGTTTTACCCAGCTTATCTCGTGTTTAAATAGTTTGTTTGAATGCTCTTAATTAGCAACACCTGATCAGGCCCATACTTGATGATGTCATGAATATGCGTCGTTAGAGCGAATGCCTACCCGAGACTCTCAGCCTCTCGCGAATCGTAGCGCCATTTTGAAATGGCCGATTTCGTATACTCAATACGGAACATGGAAGGTATTCCATGTATTAGTTGCACATAGACGGATCTGAGTTGGATGTTTTTAGGAAAATAAAAGGAAGAGTCGAGATCGACTCGTTATTATTTAGCGCGGGGACCACGTTGTTCGTTCTCAAAACAATTCCTTTAATAAAATGCAGAGTGGCCTACCCGAGATTCTCCGACCGTTTTACCCAGCTTATCTCGTGTTTAAATAGTTTGTTTGAATGCTCTTAATTAGCAACACCTGATCAGGCCCATACTTGATGATGTCATGAATATGCGTCGTTAGAGCGAATGCCTACCCGAGACTCTCAGCCTCTCGCGAATCGTAGCGCCATTTTGAAATGGCCGATTTCATATATTCAATACGGAACATGGAAGGTATTCCATGTATTAGTTGCACATAGACGGATCTGAGTTGGATGTTTTTAGGAGGATAAAAGGTAGAGTGGAGATCAACTCGTTATTCTTTAGCGCGGGGACCACGTTGTTTGTTCTCAAAACAATTCCTTTAATAAAATGCAGAGTGGATAAAAAGACTTTCTATTCTTTCAATTTGCGCAAATTGCTTTCTAACCAGATTATATCTTAATCACTATATTTAGATGTATTGATAAGTTTATACAAATCATAGATAACTAGTGTAGCGCTTACTACAGGTCATAGTAATCTCGCGACGCCGACTGTTTTGAGTGAGAATAGTACCGCCATCTTTGAATGTTCAAAGTCATAACGACAAGTGACTCGTACTATGAAAATTAATCTAAGTATATATAACACATGAGTGGTCCTAATATTGTCAAGTTATTAAATAATCGGACTGTGTCGTGAATAACTAGTTTAGAGTTTATTACAAGTCACACTAAGCTCGCAACGTCAGGTAAGTTACATGAGAATAGTTCCGCCATCTTTGGATGTTCAAAGTTATAATGAGTAAAGTGAACTATGAGTAATAATCTGGGTAGATTTGGCATATGAGTGGTCCTAAAGTTGGCAATTTATTCTTTAATCGGACTTTGTCCTATTTGGCACATTTAGATGCATAGTAACAATAATTCAAAACCAGAATAACTCGTCTGACGTGTATCGGTGACATCCGCTTACTACAGGTCATAGTAATCTCGCGACGCCGACTGTTTTGAGTGAGAATAGTACCGCCATCTTTGAATGTTCAAAGTCATAACGACGAGTGACTCATACTATGAGAATTAATCTGAGTACATGTAACTCATGAGTGGTCCTAATGTTGTCAAGTTATTAATTAATCGGACTGTGTCGTGAATAACTAGTTTAGAGTTTATTACAAGTCACAGTAAGCTCGCAACGTCGGCTGAGTTAAATGAGAATAGTTCCGCCATTTTTGGATGTTCAAAGTTATAATGAGTAAAGTGAACTATGAGAGTTGATCTAGGTAGGTTTGACACATGAGTGGTCCTAATGTTGTCAATTTATTCTTTAATCGGACTTTGTCCTATATGACACATTTAGATGCATAGTAACAATAATTCAAAACCAGAACAAATAGTCTGACGTGTATCGATGACATCCGAGTGACGCGTCATCCGCATATGTGCCGATTCCAATATGCTAAGATGATACATTTTGTTAGGCCATCTTTAGAAGGTCAAATTTTTCTGGAGTTTTGATCAGACTGATTCCTAAAAGATATATTTAGATAATTAATTATATACATTCAAATCTAGAACACCTAGTTTTACGCTTTTTTTGAGGAATTCCTCATCATAGGTCTTCCACATGCGTGCCAGCTTACGTAAGATGGAGAGCATTTTTTATTTAGCTACCATTGAGAGTCTCGTTTATACCGATTGATGAACGTGTAGGGATTTAATAATGATTCAACGAGAGATGTTTTGAAGAGAAAGTTGGAGGCGAGAGGGCCAGAATGGAGAAATAATCTCTTATGTTTTAACTCGGCGGACATATTTTTGCAGTATATTCAATTCTAGAAACATCCTTGAGTCCGTCACCTTTTGTCAGTTTGAGAGGTGAATTATGTATAAGAAAGAATGGCTCTATACACATGGGCCACAGTAAATGCACCACTGTAATAGAATTCAGTGATCAAGGCAAGTCTACATTTAGAGCTTCTCGCCATTCCTACTTTGTATGTGGTCAGACTGCATATATACGTTTGCCTCTAGATTGGGATGGTACCTGCTACATTGGATTCCTTTTGCCACCTGTTTTCCTAGCTCCTCCTGATTATCATAGAAATACTCATTTAATACACAAAAGATGAACGGAGAGATCTCCCAATAGTCGATTACACTGAGACAGCATGGGAAAAATACACAGATTTCAATAAAGGTCTCTTTCCCTATATAGGTACAGTTACCAATAGTAAGCTGATACGTAGATTAACCAGAACCCTTGAAGCAGTAGTGAACGAAACTATTTCCGCCTTAGGCAATTTAACAGAAGAGCAGTCTGCTATGCGGATTGTTGTGCTTCAAAATCGTCTTGTCCTTGACGTCATCCTGGCCGATAGGGGCGGAGCTTGTAGGGTCATCGGATCAAGCTGTTGCATTTTCATACCAGAAAATTCGCCATCTGTATATAGAGCCATAACTCGCCTTCATAAGATTGTAAGCCAGATACACCAGAATCCAGGCACCTGGACTTGGTCCAGTTGGTTTTGGAGTGTATTATCTACCTTTGGATGGAGGGTCCTATCCTTCCTAGGTATTGGCTTTCTCATACTATTCAGTTGCTGTCTATGCCTACAATGTGGACCAGCGATTTGTGGTCTGTGTGCCACCTCGTGTATCCCACATCCAAGTTTTCATTCAAGATTCCGGAAGAAGAAAGAAGAACAAATGATGCTATATGAACAGATCAACGGATTGATGAAGATTGATATCTCTTAAGGACAAGTAGGGGACAAGGAGGGAATGTGGAAATATGGATTTTTATGGTCAGTTATGTCCCCTATCTTGGACCCCAACGGTGTCATGTATAAACCATAAGTACATGTATGTTTCCTCCAGTTCCAGTTATGAAGACGCAAACACATGTGCGTCCACCGTCAACATGTCCTCTTTCAGATCCGCCATGAATGGGCCGGATATTCTATTCCTAAGTATGAAAGGCCACCGGCTTTATATGGTTCACTTATCCCATTTTACAGTTCAGGCGAGTAGGCCCTGATTCTGCCATCAAGTCTTTTCTGCCTTCTGCCTCTGAAAGCTCCAGTCTGAGCTCGCATCTGTACCCATGAACTTTGTCCTACTCCCTGCGCGGCTAACGGTGCCTGACTCCAGCCTGTTGCCTGCCAAAAACTGTATTTCACCTTCAAGATTATCTGCTTTGTTCCGCTCCCTATCCAATACATTCCTGTCTAGTAGTTTAAGTAAACATTCTCCCAGCTACCGAGCAAAGGACCCGGCTTCTCTGTCTTCATGCAAGTAAATAATAGCCCTATTACTATGGAAGATTTCTGCCCTCGCATCCAGTGTAGACACTTAGACGCTTGTACACGCACTAACGGACAGTATAGTCAGTATAGAATAAGATTCTATCCTTAGAGACCTTTCTTTCTGGATAACACAGTTCTTTAAACATAGGATATTAGATATGATTTGGGATTAGGTTGACATAACCCCAGACTTCTGTCTCCACATGTAGAGCTAAATGTCAAGTCCCCTTCATCCCCTAGTTACACGTCAATCACACGTCATGCTGCTGCGTGCGCATCTCTGCCAAGTATTTCTGCTGACATTACGAAATTCTTTCATGGAACCACCCATTTATGACATCATAAATCCAATGACGTTCTTTAAGTTACGCCCAGTTACACCTACTTTAGTTACGCATGTATGTTCTTATCTTTTATTATCAACTGTTACGCCTCCGGCATCCGTTTCACTGTAATACCTATTGTATATAAATGATTACTTGTCAATAAAGTGGGGTCCTTCACTTCCTGAACCTTCGTGGTGATGGAATATGGAGTCCTCAATTCGAATTGATTTTGGAATAAAGCCCGTTCCGAACCTCTAATACCACGGATTCTGCCTCTTATTTTACTGAGCTATTATTATAGATTTTCCGCATCAAATTAAGTCCCGGTAATTAAATTATTTACCACAGTACGAGTCTAAGACCTTAGCTATTAGGCCAGAGTACGAGTTAAGACCTTAACCAGTAGGCCAGAGTAAGAGTTAAGACCTTAACCTGTAGGCCATATTACAAGTCTAAGACCTTAGCTATTAGGCTAGAGTAAGAGTTAAGACCTTAACCATTAGGCCAGAGTACGAGTCTAAGACCTTAGCTATCAGGCCAGAGTAAGAGTTAGGACCTTAACCAGCAAGCCAGAGTAAGATTTAAGACCTTAACCAGTATGCCAGAGTAAGAGTTAAGACCTTAACCTGTAGGCCATATTACAAGTCTAAGACCTTAGCTATTAGGCTAGAGTAAGAGTTAAGACCTTAACCATTAGGCCAGAGTACGAGTCTAAGACCTTAGCTATCAGGCCAGAGTAAGAGTTAAGACCTTAACTATTAGGCCAGAGTAAGAGTTAAGACCTTAACCATTAGGCCAGAGTACGAGTCTAAGACCTTAGCTATTACGCCAGAGTAAGAGTTAAGACCTTAGCTATTAGGCCATAGTACGAGTCTAAGACCTTAGCTATTAGGCCATAGTACGAGTCTAAGACCTTAGCTATTAGGCCAGAGTAAGAGTTAAGACCTTAACCTTTAGGCCAGAGTACGAGTCTAAGACCTTAGCTATTAGGCCAGAGTAAGAGTTAAGACCGTAACCATTAGTCCATAGTACGAGTCTAAGACCTTAGCTATTAGGCCAGAGTAAGAGTTAAGACCGTAACCATTAGTCCATAGTACGAGTCTAAGACCTTAGCTATTAGGCCAGAGTACGAGTCTAAGACCTTAGCTATTAGGCCAGAGTAAGAGTTAAGACCTTAACCAGTAGGCCAGAGTACGAGTTAAGACCTTACCCAGTAGGCCAGAGTACGAGTTAAGACCTTAGCTATTAGGCCAGAGTAAGAGTTAAGACCTTAACCTGTAGGCCAGAGTAAGAGTTAAGACCATAACCAGTAGGCCAGAGTATGAGTCTAAGACCTTAGCTATTAGGCCAGAGTAAGAGTTAAGACTAGCTATTAGGCGAGAGTAAGAGTTAAGACCTTAACCAGTAGGCCAGAGTAAGAGTTAAGACCTTAACCAGTAGGCCAGAGTAAGAGTTAAAACCTTAGCTATTAGGCCAGAGTAAGAGTTAAGACCTTAACCATTAGGCCAAAGTACGAGTCTAAGACCTTAGCTATTAGGCCAGTGTAAGAGGTAAGACCGTAACCAGTAGGCCAGAGTAAGAGTTAAGACCTTAACCATTAGGCCAGAGTACGAGTCTAAGACCTTAGATATTAGGCCAGAGTAAGAGTTAAGACTTTAGCTATTAGGCCAGAGTACGAGTCTAAGACCTTAGCTATTAGGCCAGAGTAAGAGTTAAGACCTTAACCAGTAGGCCAGAGTACGAGTTAAGACCTTAGCTATTAGGCCAGAGTAAGAGTTAAGACCATAACCAGTAGGCCAGGAACAAGTCTAATACCTTAGCTATTAGGCCAGAGTAAGAGTTAAGACCTTAGCTATTAGGCCAGAGTAAGAGTTAAGACCTAAACCATTAGGCCTGAGTACGAGTCTAAGACCTTAGCTATTAGGCCAGAGTATTAGTTAAGACCTTAGCTATTAGGCCAGAGTAAGAGTTAAGACCTTAACCAGTAGGCCAGAGTACGAGTCTAGACATTAGCTATTAGGCCAGAGTAAGAGTTAAGACCTTAACCAGTAGGCCAGGAACAAGTCTAATACCTTAGCTATTAGGCCAGAGTAAGAGTTAAGACCTTAGCTATTAGGCCAGAGTAAGAGTTAAGACCTGAACCATTAGGCCAGAGTACGAGTCTAAGACCTTAGCTATTAGGCCAGAGTAAGAGTTAAGACCTTAGCTATTAGGCCATCGTACGAGTCTAAGACCTTAGCTATTAGGCCAGAGTAAGAGTTAAGACCTTAACCATTAGGCCAGAGTAAGAGTATAAGACCTTAGCTATTAGGCCAGAGTAAGAGTTAAGACCGTAACCATTAGTCCATAGTACGAGTCTAAGATCTTAGCTATTAGGCCAGAGTAAGAGTTAAGACCATAACCAGTAGGCCGGAGTAAGAGTTAAGACCTTAACCATTAGGCCAGAGTACGAGTCTAAGACCTTAGCTATTAGGCCAGAGTAAGAGTTAAGACTTTAGCTATTAGGCCAGTTTAAGAGTTAGGACCTTAGCTATTAGGCCAGAGTAAGAGTTAAGACCTTAACCAGTAGGCCAGAGTACGAGTCTAAGACCTTAGCTATTAGGCCAGAGTAAGAGTTAAGACCTTAGCTATTCGGCCAGGGTACGAGTCTAAGACCTTAGCTATTATGCCAGAGTATGAGTTAAGACCTTAACCAGTAGGCCAGAGTACGAGTCTAAAACCTTAGCTATTAGGCCAGACTAAGAGTTAAGACCTTAGCTATTAGGCCAGAGTAAGAGTTAAGACCTTAACCATTAGGCCAGAGTACGAGTCTAAGACCTTAGCTATTAGGCCAGAGTACGAGTTAAGACCTTAACCAGTAGGCCAGAGTAAGAGTTAAGACCTTAACCATTAGGCCAGAGTACGAGTCTAAGACCTTAGCTATTAGGCCAGTGTAAGAGATAAGACCTTAACCAGTAGGCCAGAGTAAGAGTTAAGACCTTAACCAGTAGGCCAGAGTACGAGTCTAAGACCTTAGCTATTAGGCCAGAGTAAGAGTTAAGACCTTAACCAATAGGCCAGAGTAGGAGTTAAGACCTTAACCGGTAGGCCAGAGTAAGAGTTAAGACCTTAACCAGTAGGCCAGAGTAAGAGTTAAGACCTTAACCTGTAGGCCATAGTACAAGTCTAAGACCTTAGCTATTAGGCCAGAGTAAGAGTTAAGACTTTAGCTATTAGGCCAGAGTAAGAGTTAGGACCTTAGCTATTAGGCCAGAGTAAGAGTTAAGACCTTAACCAGTAGGCCAGAGTACGAGTCTAAGACCTTAGCTATTAGGCCAGAGTAAGAGTTAAGACCTTAACCAGTAGGCCAGAGTACGAGTCTAAGACCTTAGCTATTAGGCCAGAGTAAGAGTTACGACCTTAGCTATTAGGCCAGGGGACGAGTCTAAGACCATAGCTATTATACCAGAGTATGAGTTAAGACCTTAACCAGTAGGCCAGAGTACGAGTCTAAGACCTTAGCTATTAGGCCAGAGTAAGAGTTAAGACCTTAGCTATTAGGCCAGAGTAAGAGTTAAGACCTTAACCAATAGGCCAGAGTAAGAGTTAGGACCTTAACCAGCAAGCCAGAGTAAGAGTTAAGACCTTAACCAGTAGGCCAGAGTAAGAGTTAAGACCTTAACCAGTAGGCCAGAGTAAGAGTTAAGACCTTAGCTATTAGGCCAGACTAAGAGTTAAGACCTTAACCAGTAGGCCAGAGTACGAGTCTAAGACCTTAGCTATTAGGCCAGAGTAAGAGTTAAGACCTTAGCTATTAGGCCAGTGTACGAGTCTAAGACCTTAGCTATTATGCCAGAGTATGAGTCTAAGACCTTAGCTATTAGGCCAGAGTAAGAGTTAAGACCTTAACCAGTAGGCCAGAGTACGAGTCTAGGACCTTAGCTATTAGGCCAGAGTAAGAGTTAAGACCTTAGCTATTAGGCCAGAGTAAGAGTTAAGACCTTAACCATTAGGCCAGAGTACGAGTCTAAGACCTTAGCTATTAGGCCAGAGTACGAGTTAAGACCTTAACCAGTAGGCCAGAGTAAGAGTTAAGACCTTAACCATTAGGCCAGAGTACGAGTCTAGACCTTAGCTATTAGGCCAGAGTAAGAGTTAAGACCTTAACCAATAGGCCAGAGTAAGAGTTAAGACCTTAACCTGTAGGCCATATTACAAGTCTAAGACCTTAGCTATTAGGCTAGAGTAAGAGTTAAGACCTTAACCATTAGGCCAGAGTACGAGTCTAAGACCTTAGCTATCAGGCCAGAGTAAGAGTTAAGACCTTAGCTATTAGGCCAGAGTAAGAGTTAAGACCTGAACCATTAGGCCAGAGTACGAGTCTAAGACCTTAGCTATTAGGCCAGAGTAAGAGTTAAGACCTTAGCTATTAGGCCATCGTACGAGTCTAAGACCTTAGCTATTAGGCCAGAGTAAGAGTTAAGACCTTAACCATTAGGCCAGAGTAAGAGTATAAGACCTTAGCTATTAGGCCAGAGTAAGAGTTAAGACCGTAACCATTAGTCCATAGTACGAGTCTAAGATCTTAGCTATTAGGCCAGAGTAAGAGTTAAGACCATAACCAGTAGGCCGGAGTAAGAGTTAAGACCTTAACCATTAGGCCAGAGTACGAGTCTAAGACCTTAGCTATTAGGCCAGAGTAAGAGTTAAGACTTTAGCTATTAGGCCAGTTTAAGAGTTAGGACCTTAGCTATTAGGCCAGAGTAAGAGTTAAGACCTTAACCAGTAGGCCAGAGTACGAGTCTAAGACCTTAGCTATTAGGCCAGAGTAAGAGTTAAGACCTTAGCTATTCGGCCAGGGTACGAGTCTAAGACCTTAGCTATTATGCCAGAGTATGAGTTAAGACCTTAACCAGTAGGCCAGAGTACGAGTCTAAAACCTTAGCTATTAGGCCAGACTAAGAGTTAAGACCTTAGCTATTAGGCCAGAGTAAGAGTTAAGACCTTAACCATTAGGCCAGAGTACGAGTCTAAGACCTTAGCTATTAGGCCAGAGTACGAGTTAAGACCTTAACCAGTAGGCCAGAGTAAGAGTTAAGACCTTAACCATTAGGCCAGAGTACGAGTCTAAGACCTTAGCTATTAGGCCAGTGTAAGAGATAAGACCTTAACCAGTAGGCCAGAGTAAGAGTTAAGACCTTAACCAGTAGGCCAGAGTACGAGTCTAAGACCTTAGCTATTAGGCCAGAGTAAGAGTTAAGACCTTAACCAATAGGCCAGAGTAGGAGTTAAGACCTTAACCGGTAGGCCAGAGTAAGAGTTAAGACCTTAACCAGTAGGCCAGAGTAAGAGTTAAGACCTTAACCTGTAGGCCATAGTACAAGTCTAAGACCTTAGCTATTAGGCCAGAGTAAGAGTTAAGACTTTAGCTATTAGGCCAGAGTAAGAGTTAGGACCTTAGCTATTAGGCCAGAGTAAGAGTTAAGACCTTAACCAGTAGGCCAGAGTACGAGTCTAAGACCTTAGCTATTAGGCCAGAGTAAGAGTTAAGACCTTAACCAGTAGGCCAGAGTACGAGTCTAAGACCTTAGCTATTAGGCCAGAGTAAGAGTTACGACCTTAGCTATTAGGCCAGGGGACGAGTCTAAGACCATAGCTATTATACCAGAGTATGAGTTAAGACCTTAACCAGTAGGCCAGAGTACGAGTCTAAGACCTTAGCTATTAGGCCAGAGTAAGAGTTAAGACCTTAGCTATTAGGCCAGAGTAAGAGTTAAGACCTTAACCAATAGGCCAGAGTAAGAGTTAGGACCTTAACCAGCAAGCCAGAGTAAGAGTTAAGACCTTAACCAGTAGGCCAGAGTAAGAGTTAAGACCTTAACCAGTAGGCCAGAGTAAGAGTTAAGACCTTAGCTATTAGGCCAGACTAAGAGTTAAGACCTTAACCAGTAGGCCAGAGTACGAGTCTAAGACCTTAGCTATTAGGCCAGAGTAAGAGTTAAGACCTTAGCTATTAGGCCAGTGTACGAGTCTAAGACCTTAGCTATTATGCCAGAGTATGAGTCTAAGACCTTAGCTATTAGGCCAGAGTAAGAGTTAAGACCTTAACCAGTAGGCCAGAGTACGAGTCTAGGACCTTAGCTATTAGGCCAGAGTAAGAGTTAAGACCTTAGCTATTAGGCCAGAGTAAGAGTTAAGACCTTAACCATTAGGCCAGAGTACGAGTCTAAGACCTTAGCTATTAGGCCAGAGTACGAGTTAAGACCTTAACCAGTAGGCCAGAGTAAGAGTTAAGACCTTAACCATTAGGCCAGAGTACGAGTCTAGACCTTAGCTATTAGGCCAGAGTAAGAGTTAAGACCTTAACCAATAGGCCAGAGTAAGAGTTAAGACCTTAACCTGTAGGCCATATTACAAGTCTAAGACCTTAGCTATTAGGCTAGAGTAAGAGTTAAGACCTTAACCATTAGGCCAGAGTACGAGTCTAAGACCTTAGCTATCAGGCCAGAGTAAGAGTTAGGACCTTAACCAGCAAGCCAGAGTAAGATTTAAGACCTTAACCAGTATGCCAGAGTTAGAGTTAAGACCTTAACCTGTAGGCCATATTAAAAGTCTAACAGGCACATGCATCAACAAAGACTTTTGCGATTCCTTAATTGCGATTTTTAAGGAATCGCAATTAAGGAAGTGCAAAAGCCTATGCATGTAGGAATCGCTATAAAAATAGCGATTCCTACAAATTCCTTAATTGCGACTCGCAAATTGCGAGTCGCAATTAAGGAATGCCGTCCCATTCATTCCTATGGGCCTCCAGGCCCATAGGAATGAATTGGAGATTGCATGAGCAATTTGCGAGTACCAGTAGGTACTCGCAAATTGCTCATGCAATTTCAAGGGTGCAAGGGTGTCAAAATGACACCCTATTGCACCCCTGAAATTCATCTGTGCACATATGTTGCACACACACATGCTCTAAGGGCATGTGTGTGCGCAACATGACACTTTGAAAAATGCACAAAAGTGCATTTTTCAAAGTTTTTGCAAATTACCATGGAGGTCAACTTCATGGTAATTTGCTCCCCCTATTAGCGAAATCGCTAATTTTTTCACTTTCATGCATTGCATTTAAGGAATATCAATTTGGGATTCCTTAAATGCAATCGCAATTTAAGGAATCGCAATTTAGAGATTCCTTAAATTGCGATTTTTGCATTTGGGATGATGCATCCCAAATGCAAAAATACCGGTCGCAAAGGGGCAGATTCTGAGAATCTGCCCGTTTGCGACCGGTTTTTACATTGATGCATGTGCCTGTTAGACCTTAGCTATTAGGCTAGAGTAAGAGTTAAGACCTTAACCATTAGGCCAGAGTACAAGTCTAAGACCTTAGCTATCAGGCCAGAGTAAGAGTTAAGACCTTAACTATTAGGCCAGAGTAAGAGTTAAGACCTTAACCATTAGGCCAGAGTACGAGTCTAAGACCTTAGCTATTACACCAGAGTAAGAGTTAAGACCTTAGCTATTAGGCCATAGTACGAGTCTAAGACCTTAGCTATTAGGCCAGAGTAAGAGTTAAGACCTTAACCTTTAGGCCAGAGTACGAGTCTAAGACCTTAGCTATTAGGCCAGAGTAAGAGTTAAGACCGTAACCATTAGTCCATAGTACGAGTCTAAGACCTTAGCTATTAGGCCAGAGTAAGAGTTAAGACCGTAACCATTAGTCCATAGTACGAGTCTAAGACCTTAGCTATTAGGCCAGAGTACGAGTCTAAGACCTTAGCTATTAGGCCAGAGTAAGAGTTAAGACCTTAACCAGTAGGCCAGAGTACGAGTTAAGACCTTACCCAGTAGGCCAGAGTACGAGTTAAGACCTTAGCTATTAGGCCAGAGTAAGAGTTAAGACCTTAACCTGTAGGCCAGAGTAAGAGTTAAGACCATAACCAGTAGGCCAGAGTATGAGTCTAAGACCTTAGCTATTAGGCCAGAGTAAGAGTTAAGACTAGCTATTAGGCGAGAGTAAGAGTTAAGACCTTAACCAGTAGGCCAGAGTAAGAGTTAAGACCTTAACCAGTAGGCCAGAGTAAGAGTTAAGACCTTAGCTATTAGGCCAGAGTAAGAGTTAAGACCTTAACCATTAGGCCATAGTACGAGTCTAAGACCTTAGGTATTGGGCGAGAGTAAGAGTTAAGACCTTAACCTGTAGGCCATAGTACGAGTCTAAGACCTTAGCTATTAGGCCAGAGTAAGGGTTAAGATCTTAACCAGTGGGCCAGAGTAAGAGTTAAGACCTTAACCAGTAGGCCAGAGTACGAGTCTAAAACCTTAGCTATTAGGCCATAGTAAGATTTAAGACCTTAACCAGTAGGCCAGAGTAAGAGTTAAGACCTTAACCAGTAGGCCAGAGTAAGAGTTAAGACCTTAGCTATTAGGCCATAGTACGAGTCTAAGACCTTAGCTATTAGGCCAGAGTAAGAGTTAAGACCTTAACCATTAGGCCAAAGTACGAGTCTAAGACCTTAGCTATTAGGCCAGACTAAGAGTTAAGACCGTAACCATTAGTCCATAGTACGAGTCTAAGACCTTAGCTATTAGGCCAGTGTAAGAGGTAAGACCGTAACCAGTAGGCAAGAGTAAGAGTTAAGACCTTAACCATTAGGCCAGAGTACGAGTCTAAGACCTTAGCTATTAGGCCAGAGTAAGAGTTAAGACTTTAGCTATTAGGCCAGAGTACGAGTCTAAGACCTTAGCTATTAGGCCAGAGTAAGAGTTAAGACCTTAACCAGTAGGCCAGAGTATGAGTTAAGACCTTAGCTATTAGGCCAGAGTAAGAGTTAAGACCTTAACCAGTAGGCCAGGAACAAGTCTAATACCTTAGCTATTAGGCCAGAGTAAGAGTTAAGACCTTAGCTATTAGGCCAGAGTAAGAGTTAAGACCTAAACCATTAGGCCAGAGTACGAGTCTAAGACCTTAGCTATTAGGCCAGAGTATTAGTTAAGACCTTAGCTATTAGGCCAGAGTAAGAGTTAAGACCTTAACCAGTAGGCCAGAGTACGAGTCTAGACCTTAGCTATTAGGCCAGAGTAAGAGTTAAGACCTTAACCAGTAGGCCAGGAACAAGTCTAATACCTTAGCTATTAGGCCAGAGTAAGAGTTAAGACCTTAGCTATTAGGCCAGAGTAAGAGTTAAGACCTGAACCATTAGGCCAGAGTACGAGTCTAAGACCTTAGCTATTAGGCCAGAGTAAGAGTTAAGACCTTAGCTATTAGGCTATCGTACAAGTCTAAGACCTTAGCTATTAGGCCAGAGTAAGAGTTAAGACCTTAACCATTAGGCCAGAGTAAGAGTCTAAGACCTTAGCTATTAGGCCAGAGTAAGAGTTAAGACCTTAACCATTAGTCCATAGTACGAGTCTAAGATCTTAGCTATTAGGCCAGAGTAAGAGTTAAGACCATAACCAGTAGGCCGGAGTAAGAGTTAAGACCTTAACCATTAGGCCAGAGTACGAGTCTAAGACCTTAGCTATTAGGCCAGAGTAAGAGTTAAGACTTTAGCTATTAGGCCAGTTTAAGAGTTAGGACCTTAGCTATTATTCCAGAGTAAGAGTTAAGACCTTAACCAGTAGGCCAGAGTACGAGTCTAAGACCTTAGCTATTAGGCCAGAGTAAGAGTTAAGACCTTAGCTATTCGGCCAGGGTACGAGTCTAAGACCTTAGCTATTATGCCAGAGTATGAGTTAAGACCTTAACCAGTAGGCCAGAGTACGAGTCTAAAACCTTAGCTATTAGGCCAGACTAAGAGTTAAGACCTTAGCTATTAGGCCAGAGTAAGAGTTAAGACCTTAACCATTAGGCCAGAGTACGAGTCTAAGACCTTAGCTATTAGGCCAGAGTACGAGTTAAGACCTTAACCAGTATGCCAGAGTAAGAGTTAAGACCTTAACCATTAGGCCAGAGTACGAGTCTAAGACCTTAGCTATTAGGCCAGTGTAAGAGATAAGACCTTAACCAGTAGGCCAGAGTAAGAGTTAAGACCTTAACCAGTAGGCCAGAGTACGAGTCTAAGACCTTAGCTATTAGGCCAGAGTAAGAGTTAAGACCTTAACCAATAGGCCAGAGTAGGAGTTAAGAACTTAACCGGTAGGCCAGAGTAAGAGTTAAGACCTTAACCAGTAGGCCAGAGTAAGAGTTAAGACCTTAACCAGTAGGCCAGAGTACGAGTCTAAGACCTTAGCTATTAGGCCAGAGTAAGAGTTAAGACCTTAACCAGTAGGCCAGAGTACGAGTCTAAGACCTTAGCTATTAGGCCAGAGTAAGAGTTAAGACCTTAGCTATTAGGCCAGGGGACGAGTCTAAGACCTTAGCTATTATACCAGAGTATGAGTTAAGACCTTAACCAGTAGGCCAGAGTACGAGTCTAAGACCTTAGCTATTAGGCCAGAGTAAGAGTTAAGACCTTAGCTATTAGGCCAGAGTAAGAGTTAAGACCTAAACCATTAGGCCAGAGTACGAGTCTAAGACCTTAGCTATTAGGCCAGAGTAAGAGTTAAGACCTTAACCAATAGGCCAGAGTAAGAGTTAGGACCTTAACCAGCAAGCCAGAGTAAGAGTTAAGACCTTAACCAGTAGGCCAGAGTAAGAGTTAAGACCTTAACCAGTAGGCCAGAGTAAGAGTTAAGACCTTAGCTATTAGGCCAGACTGAGAGTTAAGACCTTAGCTATTAGGACAGAGTAAGAGTTAAGACCTTAACCATTAGGCCAGTGTACGAGTCTAAGACCTTAGCTATTATGCCAGAGTATGAGTCTAAGACCTTAGCTATTAGGCCAGAGTAAGAGTTAAGACCTTAGCTATTAGGCCAGAGTAAGAGTTAAGACCTTAACCATTAGGCCAGAGTACGAGTCTAAGACCTTAGCTATTAGGCCAGAGTACGAGTTAAGACCTTAACCAGTAGGCCAGAGTAAGAGTTAAGACCTTAACCATTAGGCCAGAGTACGAGTCTAAGACCTTAGCTATTAGGCCAGAGTAAGAGTTAAGACCTTAACCAATAGGCCAGAGTAAGAGTTAAGACCTTAACCTGTAGGCCATATTACAAGTCTAAGACCTTAGCTATTAGGCTAGAGTAAGAGTTAAGACTTAACCATTAGGCCAGAGTACGAGTCTAAGACCTTAGCTATCAGGCCAGAGTAAGAGTTAGGACCTTAACCAGCAAGCCAGAGTAAGATTTAAGACCTTAACCAGTATGCCAGAGTAAGAGTTAAGACCTTAACCTGTAGGCCATATTACAAGTCTAAGACCTTAGCTATTAGGCTAGAGTAAGAGTTAAGACCTTAACCATTAGGCCAGAGTACGAGTCTAAGACCTTAGCTATCAGGCCAGAGTAAGAGTTAAGACCTCAACTATTAGGCCAGAGTAAGAGTTAAGACCTTAACCATTAGGCCAGAGTACGAGTCTAAGACCTTAGCTATTACGCCAGAGTAAGAGTTAAGACCTTAGCTATTAGGCCATAGTACGAGTCTAAGACCTTAGCTATTAGGCCAGAGTAAGAGTTAAGACCGTAACCATTAGTCCATAGTACGAGTCTAAGACCTTAGCTATTAGGCCAGAGTAAGAGTTAAGACCGTAACCATTAGTCCATAGTACGAGTCTAAGACCTTAGCTATTAGGCCAGAGTACGAGTCTAAGACCTTAGCTATTAGGCCAGAGTAAGAGTTAAGACCTTAACCACTAGGCCAGAGTACGAGTTAAGACCTTACCCAGTAGGCCAGAGTACGAGTTAAGACCTTAGCTATTAGGCCAGAGTAAGAGTTAAGACCTTAACCTGTAGGCCAGAGTAAGAGTTAAGACCATAACCAGTAGGCCAGAGTATGAGTCTAAGACCTTAGCTATTAGGCCAGAGTAAGAGTTAAGACTAGCTATTAGGCGAGAGTAAGAGTTAAGACCTTAACCAGTAGGCCAGAGTAAGAGTTAAGACCTTAACCAGTAGGCCAGAGTAAGAGTTAAGACCTTAGCTATTAGGCCAGAGTAAGAGTTAAGACCTTAACCATTAGGCCATAGTACGAGTCTAAGACCTTAGGTATTGGGCGAGAGTAAGAGTTAAGACCTTAACCTGTAGGCCATAGTACGAGTCTAAGACCTTAGCTATTAGGCCAGAGTAAGGGTTAAGATCTTAACCAGTGGGCCAGAGTAAGAGTTAAGACCTTAACCAGTAGGCCAGAGTACGAGTCTAAATTCTTAGCTATTAGGCCATAGTAAGATTTAAGACCTTAACCAGTAGGCCAGAGTAAGAGTTAAGACCTTAACCAGTAGGCCAGAGTAAGAGTTAAGACCTTAGCTATTAGGCCATAGTACGAGTCTAAGACCTTAGCTATTAGGCCAGAGTAAGAGTTAAGACCTTAACCATTAGGCCAAAGTACGAGTCTAAGACCTTAGCTATTAGGCCAGACTAAGAGTTAAGACCGTAACCATTAGTCCATAGTACGAGTCTAAGACCTTAGCTATTAGGTCAGTGTAAGAGGTAAGACCGTAACCAGTAGGCCAGAGTAAGAGTTAAGACCTTAACCATTAGGCCAGAGTACGAGTCTAAGACCTTAGCTATTAGGCCAGAGTAAGAGTTAAGACTTTAGCTATTAGGCCAGAGTACGAGTCTAAGACCTTAGCTATTAGGCCAGAGTAAGAGTTAAGACCTTAACCAGTAGGCCAGAGTACGAGTTAAGACCTTAGCTATTAGGCCAGAGTAAGAGTTAAGACCTTAACCAGTAGGCCAGGAACAAGTCTAATACCTTAGCTATTAGGCCAGAGTAAGAGTTAAGACCTTAGCTATTAGGCCAGAGTAAGAGTTAAGACCTAAACCATTAGGCCAGAGTACGAGTCTAAGACCTTAGCTATTAGGCCAGAGTATTAGTTAAGACCTTAGCTATTAGGCCAGAGTAAGAGTTAAGACCTTAACCAGTAGGCCAGAGTACGAGTCTAGACCTTAGCTATTAGGCCAGAGTAAGAGTTAAGACCTTAACCAGTAGGCCAGGAACAAGTCTAATACCTTAGCTATTAGGCCAGAGTAAGAGTTAAGACCTTAGCTATTAGGCCAGAGTAAGAGTTAAGACCTGAACCATTAGGCCAGAGTACGAGTCTAAGACCTTAGCTATTAGGCCAGAGTAAGAGTTAAGACCTTAGCTATTAGGCCATCGTACGAGTCTAAGACCTTAGCTATTAGGCCAGAGTAAGAGTTAAGACCTTAACCATTAGGCCAGAGTAAGAGTCTAAGACCTTAGCTATTAGGCCAGAGTAAGAGTTAAGACCGTAACCATTAGTCCATAGTACGAGTCTAAGATCTTAGCTATTAGGCCAGAGTAAGAGTTAAGACCATAACCAGTAGGCCGGAGTAAGAGTTAAGACCTTAACCATTAGGCCAGAGTACGAGTCTAAGACCTTAGCTATTAGGCCAGAGTAAGAGTTAAGACTTTAGCTATTAGGACAGTTTAAGAGTTAGGACCTTAGCTATTAGGCCAGAGTAAGAGTTAAGACCATACCCAGTAGGCCAGAGTACGAGTCTAAGACCTTAGCTATTAGGCCAGAGTAAGAGTTAAGACCTTAGCTATTTGGCCAGGGTACGAGTCTAAGACCTTAGCTATTATGCCAGAGTATGAGTTAAGACCTTAACCAGTAGGCCAGAGTACGAGTCTAAAACCTTAGCTATTAGGCCAGACTAAGAGTTAAGACCTTAGCTATTAGGCCAGAGTAAGAGTTAAGACCTTAACCATTAGGCCAGAGTACGAGTCTAAGACCTTAGCTATTAGGCCAGAGTAAGAGTTAAGACCTTAGCTATTAGGCTATCGTACGAGTCTAAGACCTTAGCTATTAGGCCAGAGTAAGAGTTAAGACCTTAACCATTAGGCCAGAGTAAGAGTCTAAGACCTTAGCTATTAGGCCAGAGTAAGAGTTAAGACCTTAACCATTAGTCCATAGTACGAGTCTAAGATCTTAGCTATTAGGCCAGAGTAAGAGTTAAGACCATAACCAGTAGGCCGGAGTAAGAGTTAAGACCTTAACCATTAGGCCAGAGTATGAGTCTAAGACCTTAGCTATTAGGCCAGAGTAAGAGTTAAGACTTTAGCTATTAGGCCAGTTTAAGAGTTAGGACCTTAGCTATTATTCCAGAGTAAGAGTTAAGACCTTAACCAGTAGGCCAGAGTATGAGTCTAAGACCTTAGCTATTAGGCCAGAGTAAGAGTTAAGACCTTAGCTATTCGGCCAGGGTACGAGTCTTAGACCTTAGCTATTATGCCAGAGTATGAGTTAAGACCTTAACCAGTAGGCCAGAGTACGAGTCTAAAACCTTAGCTATTAGGCCAGACTAAGAGTTAAGACCTTAGCTATTAGGCCAGAGTAAGAGTTAAGACCTTAACCATTAGGCCAGAGTACGAGTCTAAGACCTTAGCTATTAGGCCAGAGTACGAGTTAAGACCTTAACCAGTAGGCCAGAGTAAGAGTTAAGACCTTAACCATTAGGCCAGAGTACGAGTCTAAGACCTTAGCTATTAGGCCAGTGTAAGAGATAAGACCTTAACCAGTAGGCCAGAGTAAGAGTTAAGACCTTAACCAGTAGGCCAGAGTACGAGTCTAAGACCTTAGCTATTAGGCCAGAGTAAGAGTTAAGACCTTAACCAATAGGCCAGAGTAGGAGTTAAGACCTTAACCGGTAGGCCAGAGTAAGAGTTAAGACCTTAACCAGTAGGCCAGAGTAAGAGTTAAGACCTTAACCAGTAGGCCAGAGTACGAGTCTAAGACCTTAGCTATTAGGCCAGAGTAAGAGTTAAGACCTTAACCAGTAGGCCAGAGTACGAGTCTAAGACCTTAGCTATTAGGCCAGAGTAAGAGTTAAGACCTTAGCTATTAGGCCAGGGGACGAGTCTAAGACCTTAGCTATTATACCAGAGTATGAGTTAAGACCTTAACCAGTAGGCCAGAGTACGAGTCTAAGACCTTAGCTATTAGGCCAGAGTAAGAGTTAATACCTTAGCTATTAGGCCAGAGTAAGAGTTAAGACCTAAACCATTAGGCCAGAGTACGAGTCTAAGACCTTAGCTATTAGGCCAGAGTAAGAGTTAAGACCTTAACCAATAGGCCAGAGTAAGAGTTAGGACCTTAACCAGCAAGCCAGAGTAAGAGTTAAGACCTTAACCAGTAGGCCAGAGTAAGAGTTAAGACCTTAACCAGTAGGCCAGAGTAAGAGTTAAGACCTTAGCTATTAGGCCAGACTAAGAGTTAAGACCTTAGCTATTAGGACAGAGTAAGAGTTAAGACCTTAACCATTAGGCCAGTGTACGAGTCTAAGACCTTAGCTATTATGCCAGAGTATGAGTCTAAGACCTTAGCTATTAGGCCAGAGTAAGAGTTAAGACCTTAGCTATTAGGCCAGAGTAAGAGTTAAGACCTTAACCATTAGGCCAGAGTACGAGTCTAAGACCTTAGCTATTAGGCCAGAGTACGAGTTAAGACCTTAACCAGTAGGCCAGAGTAAGAGTTAAGACCTTAACCATTAGGCCAGAGTACGAGTCTAAGACCTTAGCTATTAGGCCAGAGTAAGAGTTAAGACCTTAACCAATAGGCCAGAGTAAGAGTTAAGACCTTAACCTGTAGGCCATATTACAAGTCTAAGACCTTAGCTATTAGGCTAGAGTAAGAGTTAAGACTTAACCATTAGGCCAGAGTACGAGTCTAAGACCTTAGCTATCAGGCCAGAGTAAGAGTTAGGACCTTAACCAGCAAGCCAGAGTAAGATTTAAGACCTTAACCAGTATGCCAGAGTAAGAGTTAAGACCTTAACCTGTAGGCCATATTACAAGTCTAAGACCTTAGCTATTAGGCTAGAGTAAGAGTTAAGACCTTAACCATTAGGCCAGAGTACGAGTCTAAGACCTTAGCTATCAGGCCAGAGTAAGAGTTAAGACCTCAACTATTAGGCCAGAGTAAGAGTTAAGACCTTAACCATTAGGCCAGAGTACGAGTCTAAGACCTTAGCTATTACGCCAGAGTAAGAGTTAAGACCTTAGCTATTAGGCCAGAGTAAGAGTTAAGACCTTAACCTTTAGGCCAGAGTACGAGTCTAAGACCTTAGCTATTAGGCCAGAGTAGGAGTTAAGACCGTAACCATTAGTCCATAGTACGAGTCTAAGACCTTAGCTATTAGGCCAGAGTAAGAGTTAAGACCGTAACCATTAGTCCATAGTACGAGTCTAAGACCTTAGCTATTAGGCCAGAGTACGAGTCTAAGACCTTAGCTATTAGGCCAGAGTAAGAGTTAAGACCTTAACCAGTAGGCCAGAGTACGAGTTAAGACCTTACCCAGTAGGCCAGAGTACGAGTTAAGACCTTAGCTATTAGGCCAGAGTAAGAGTTAAGACCTTAACCTGTAGGCCAGAGTAAGAGTTAAGACCATAACCAGTAGGCCAGAGTATGAGTCTAAGACCTTAGCTATTAGGCCAGAGTAAGAGTTAAGACTAGCTATTAGGCGAGAGTAAGAGTTAAGACCTTAACCAGTAGGCCAGAGTAAGAGTTAAGACCTTAACCAGTAGGCCAGAGTAAGAGTTAAGACCTTAGCTATTAGGCCAGAGTAAGAGTTAAGACCTTAACCATTAGGCCATAGTACGAGTCTAAGACCTTAGGTATTGGGCGAGAGTAAGAGTTAAGACCTTAACCTGTAGGCCATAGTACGAGTCTAAGACCTTAGCTATTAGGCCAGAGTAAGGGTTAAGATCTTAACCAGTGGGCCAGAGTAAGAGTTAAGACCTTAACCAGTAGGCCAGAGTACGAGTCTAAATTCTTAGCTATTAGGCCATAGTAAGATTTAAGACCTTAACCAGTAGGCCAGAGTAAGAGTTAAGACCTTAACCAGTAGGCCAGAGTAAGAGTTAAGACCGTAACCATTAGTCCATAGTACGAGTCTAAGACCTTAGCTATTAGGCCAGTGTAAGAGGTAAGACCGTAACCAGTAGGCCAGAGTAAGAGTTAAGACCTTAACCATTAGGCCAGAGTATGAGTCTAAGACCTTAGCTATTAGGCCAGAGTAAGAGTTAAGACTTTAGCTATTAGGCCAGAGTACGAGTCTAAGACCTTAGCTATTAGGCCAGAGTAAGAGTTAAGACCTTAACCAGTAGGCCAGAGTACGAGTTAAGACCTTAGCTATTAGGCCAGAGTAAGAGATAAGACCTTAACCAGTAGGCCAGGAACAAGTCTAATACCTTAGCTATTAGGCCAGAGTAAGAGTTAAGACCTTAGCTATTAGGCCAGAGTAAGAGTTAAGACCTAAACCATTAGGCCAGAGTACGAGTCTAAGACCTTAGCTATTAGGCCAGAGTATTAGTTAAGACCTTAGCTATTAGGCCAGAGTAAGAGTTAAGACCTTAACCAGTAGGCCAGAGTACGAGTCTAGACCTTAGCTATTAGGCCAGAGTAAGAGTTAAGACCTTAACCAGTAGGCCAGGAACAAGTCTAATATCTTAGCTATTAGGCCAGAGTAAGAGTTAAGACCTTAGCTATTAGGCCAGAGTAAGAGTTAAGACCTGAACCATTAGGCCAGAGTACGAGTCTAAGACCTTAGCTATTAGGCCAGAGTAAGAGTTAAGACCTTAGCTATTAGGCCATCGTACGAGTCTAAGACCTTAGCTATTAGGCCAGAGTAAGAGTTAAGACCTTAACCATTAGGCCAGAGTAAGAGTCTAAGACCTTAGCTATTAGGCCAGAGTAAGAGTTAAGACCGTAACCATTAGTCCATAGTACGAGTCTAAGATCTTAGCTATTAGGCCAGAGTAAGAGTTAAGACCATAACCAGTAGGCCGGAGTAAGAGTTAAGACCTTAACCATTAGGCCAGAGTACGAGTCTAAGACCTTAGCTATTAGGCCAGAGTAAGAGTTAAGACTTTAGCTATTAGGACAGTTTAAGAGTTAGGACCTTAGCTATTAGGCCAGAGTAAGAGTTAAGACCATACCCAGTAGGCCAGAGTACGAGTCTAAGACCTTAGCTATTAGGCCAGAGTATGAGTTAAGACCTTAGCTATTTGGCCAGGGTACGAGTCTAAGACCTTAGCTATTATGTCAGAGTATGAGTTAAGACCTTAACCAGTAGGCCAGAGTACGAGTCTAAAACCTTAGCTATTAGGCCAGACTAAGAGTTAAGACCTTAGCTATTAGGCCAGAGTAAGAGTTAAGACCTTAACCATTAGGCCAGAGTACGAGTCTGAGACCTTAGCTATTAGGCCAGAGTACGAGTTAAGACCTTAACCAGTAGGCCAGAGTAAGAGTTAAGACCTTAACCATTAGGCCAGAGTACGAGTCTAAGACCTTAGCTATTAGGCCAGAGTAAGAGTTAAGACCTTAACCAATAGGCCAGAGTAAGAGTTAGGACCTTAACCAGTAGGCCAGAGTAAGAGTTAAGACCTTAACCAGTAGGCCAGAGTAAGAGTTAAGACCTTAACCTGTAGGCCATAGTAGAAGTCTAAGACCTTAGCTATTAGGCCAGAGTAAGAGTTAAGACCTTAACCATTAGGCCAGAGTACGAGTCTAAGACCTTAGCTATTAGGCCAGAGTAAGAGTTAAGACATTAACCTTTAGGCCAGAGTAAGAGTTAAGACCTTAACCATTAGGCCAGAGTACAAGTCTAAGACCTTAGCTATTAGGCCAGAGTAAGAGTTAAGACCTTAGCTATTAGGCCAGAGTAAGAGTTAAGACCTTAACCATTAGGCCAGAGTACAAGCCTAAGACCTTAGCTATTAAGCCAGAGTAAGAGTTAAGACCTTAACCATTAGGCCATAGTACGAGTCTAAGACCTTAGCTATTAGGCCAGAGTAAGAGTTAAGACCTTAACCAGTAGGCCAGAGTAAGAGTTAAGACCTTAACCAGTAGGACAGAGTAAGAGTTAAGACCTTAGCTATTAGGCCAGAGTAAGAGTTAAGACCTTAACCAGTAGGCCAGAGTACAAGTCTAAGACCTTAGCTATTAGGCCAGAGTAAGAGTTAAGACCTTAACCATTAGGCCAGAGTACAAGTCTAAGACCTTAGCTATTAGGCCAGATTGAGAGTTAAAACCTTAGCTATCAGGCCAGAGTACGAGTCTAAGACCTTAGCTATTAGGCCAGAGTACGAGTCTAAGACCTTAACTATTAGGCAAGAGTAAGAGTTAAGACCTTAACCAGTAGGCCAGAGTACCAGTCTAAGACCTTAACTATTAGGCCAGAGTAAGAATTAAGACCTTAGCTATTAGGCCAGAGTAAGAGTTAAGACCTTAACCATTAGGCCAGAGTACGAGTCTAAGACCTTAGCTATTAGGCCAGTGTAAGAGATAAGACCTTAACCAGTAGGCCAGAGTAAGAGTTAAGACCTTAACCAGTAGGCCAGAGTACGAGTCTAAGACCTTAGCTATTAGGCCAGAGTAAGAGTTAAGACCTTAACCAATAGGCCAGAGTAGGAGTTAAGACCTTAACCGGTAGGCCAGAGTAAGAGTTAAGACCTTAACCAGTAGGCCAGAGTAAGAGTTAAGACCTTAACCAGTAGGCCAGAGTACGAGTCTAAGACCTTAGCTATTAGGCCAGAGTAAGAGTTAAGACCTTAACCAGTAGGCCAGAGTACGAGTCTAAGACCTTAGCTATTAGGCCAGAGTAAGAGTTAAGACCTTAGCTATTAGGCCAGGGGACGAGTCTAAGACCTTAGCTATTATACCAGAGTATGAGTTAAGACCTTAACCAGTAGGCCAGAGTACGAGTCTAAGACCTTAGCTATTAGGCCAGAGTAAGAGTTAATACCTTAGCTATTAGGCCAGAGTAAGAGTTAAGACCTAAACCATTAGGCCAGAGTACGAGTCTAAGACCTTAGCTATTAGGCCAGAGTAAGAGTTAAGACCTTAACCAATAGGCCAGAGTAAGAGTTAGGACCTTAACCAGCAAGCCAGAGTAAGAGTTAAGACCTTAACCAGTAGGCCAGAGTAAGAGTTAAGACCTTAACCAGTAGGCCAGAGTAAGAGTTAAGACCTTAGCTATTAGGCCAGACTAAGAGTTAAGACCTTAGCTATTAGGACAGAGTAAGAGTTAAGACCTTAACCATTAGGCCAGTGTACGAGTCTAAGACCTTAGCTATTATGCCAGAGTATGAGTCTAAGACCTTAGCTATTAGGCCAGAGTAAGAGTTAAGACCTTAGCTATTAGGCCAGAGTAAGAGTTAAGACCTTAACCATTAGGCCAGAGTACGAGTCTAAGACCTTAGCTATTAGGCCAGAGTACGAGTTAAGACCTTAACCAGTAGGCCAGAGTAAGAGTTAAGACCTTAACCATTAGGCCAGAGTACGAGTCTAAGACCTTAGCTATTAGGCCAGAGTAAGAGTTAAGACCTTAACCAATAGGCCAGAGTAAGAGTTAAGACCTTAACCTGTAGGCCATATTACAAGTCTAAGACCTTAGCTATTAGGCTAGAGTAAGAGTTAAGACTTAACCATTAGGCCAGAGTACGAGTCTAAGACCTTAGCTATCAGGCCAGAGTAAGAGTTAGGACCTTAACCAGCAAGCCAGAGTAAGATTTAAGACCTTAACCAGTATGCCAGAGTAAGAGTTAAGACCTTAACCTGTAGGCCATATTACAAGTCTAAGACCTTAGCTATTAGGCTAGAGTACGAGTTAAGACCTTAACCATTAGGCCAGAGTACGAGTCTAAGACCTTAGCTATCAGGCCAGAGTAAGAGTTAAGACCTCAACTATTAGGCCAGAGTAAGAGTTAAGACCTTAACCATTAGGCCAGAGTACGAGTCTAAGACCTTAGCTATTACGCCAGAGTAAGAGTTAAGACCTTAGCTATTAGGCCAGAGTAAGAGTTAAGACCTTAACCTTTAGGCCAGAGTACGAGTCTAAGACCTTAGCTATTAGGCCAGAGTAAGAGTTAAGACCGTAACCATTAGTCCATAGTACGAGTCTAAGACCTTAGCTATTAGGCCAGAGTAAGAGTTAAGACCGTAACCATTAGTCCATAGTACGAGTCTAAGACCTTAGCTATTAGGCCAGAGTACGAGTCTAAGACCTTAGCTATTAGGCCAGAGTAAGAGTTAAGACCTTAACCAGTAGGCCAGAGTACGAGTTAAGACCTTACCCAGTAGGCCAGAGTACGAGTTAAGACCTTAGCTATTAGGCCAGAGTAAGAGTTAAGACCTTAACCTGTAGGCCAGAGTAAGAGTTAAGACCATAACCAGTAGGCCAGAGTATGAGTCTAAGACCTTAGCTATTAGGCCAGAGTAAGAGTTAAGACTAGCTATTAGGCGAGAGTAAGAGTTAAGACCTTAACCAGTAGGCCAGAGTAAGAGTTAAGACCTTAACCAGTAGGCCAGAGTAAGAGTTAAGACCTTAGCTATTAGGCCAGAGTAAGAGTTAAGACCTTAACCATTAGGCCATAGTACGAGTCTAAGACCTTAGGTATTGGGCGAGAGTAAGAGTTAAGACCTTAACCTGTAGGCCATAGTACGAGTCTAAGACCTTAGCTATTAGGCCAGAGTAAGGGTTAAGATCTTAACCAGTGGGCCAGAGTAAGAGTTAAGACCTTAACCAGTAGGCCAGAGTACGAGTCTAAATTCTTAGCTATTAGGCCATAGTAAGATTTAAGACCTTAACCAGTAGGCCAGAGTAAGAGTTAAGACCTTAACCAGTAGGCCAGAGTAAGAGTTAAGACCGTAACCATTAGTCCATAGTACGAGTCTAAGACCTTAGCTATTAGGCCAGTGTAAGAGGTAAGACCGTAACCAGTAGGCCAGAGTAAGAGTTAAGACCTTAACCATTAGGCCAGAGTATGAGTCTAAGACCTTAGCTATTAGGCCAGAGTAAGAGTTAAGACTTTAGCTATTAGGCCAGAGTACGAGTCTAAGACCTTAGCTATTAGGCCAGAGTAAGAGTTAAGACCTTAACCAGTAGGCCAGAGTACGAGTTAAGACCTTAGCTATTAGGCCAGAGTAAGAGATAAGACCTTAACCAGTAGGCCAGGAACAAGTCTAATACCTTAGCTATTAGGCCAGAGTAAGAGTTAAGACCTTAGCTATTAGGCCAGAGTAAGAGTTAAGACCTAAACCATTAGGCCAGAGTACGAGTCTAAGACCTTAGCTATTAGGCCAGAGTATTAGTTAAGACCTTAGCTATTAGGCCAGAGTAAGAGTTAAGACCTTAACCAGTAGGCCAGAGTACGAGTCTAGACCTTAGCTATTAGGCCAGAGTAAGAGTTAAGACCTTAACCAGTAGGCCAGGAACAAGTCTAATATCTTAGCTATTAGGCCAGAGTAAGAGTTAAGACCTTAGCTATTAGGCCAGAGTAAGAGTTAAGACCTGAACCATTAGGCCAGAGTACGAGTCTAAGACCTTAGCTATTAGGCCAGAGTAAGAGTTAAGACCTTAGCTATTAGGCCATCGTACGAGTCTAAGACCTTAGCTATTAGGCCAGAGTAAGAGTTAAGACCTTAACCATTAGGCCAGAGTAAGAGTCTAAGACCTTAGCTATTAGGCCAGAGTAAGAGTTAAGACCGTAACCATTAGTCCATAGTACGAGTCTAAGATCTTAGCTATTAGGCCAGAGTAAGAGTTAAGACCATAACCAGTAGGCCGGAGTAAGAGTTAAGACCTTAACCATTAGGCCAGAGTACGAGTCTAAGACCTTGGCTATTAGGCCAGAGTAAGAGTTAAGACTTTAGCTATTAGGACAGTTTAAGAGTTAGGACCTTAGCTATTAGGCCAGAGTAAGAGTTAAGACCATACCCAGTAGGCCAGAGTACGAGTCTAAGACCTTAGCTATTAGGCCAGAGTATGAGTTAAGACCTTAGCTATTTGGCCAGGGTACGAGTCTAAGACCTTAGCTATTATGTCAGAGTATGAGTTAAGACCTTAACCAGTAGGCCAGAGTACGAGTCTAAAACCTTAGCTATTAGGCCAGACTAAGAGTTAAGACCTTAGCTATTAGGCCAGAGTAAGAGTTAAGACCTTAACCATTAGGCCAGAGTACGAGTCTGAGACCTTAGCTATTAGGCCAGAGTACGAGTTAAGACCTTAACCAGTAGGCCAGAGTAAGAGTTAAGACCTTAACCATTAGGCCAGAGTACGAGTCTAAGACCTTAGCTATTAGGCCAGAGTAAGAGTTAAGACCTTAACCAATAGGCCAGAGTAAGAGTTAGGACCTTAACCAGTAGGCCAGAGTAAGAGTTAAGACCTTAACCAGTAGGCCAGAGTAAGAGTTAAGACCTTAACCTGTAGGCCATAGTAGAAGTCTAAGACCTTAGCTATTAGGCCAGAGTAAGAGTTAAGACCTTAACCATTAGGCCAGAGTACGAGTCTAAGACCTTAGCTATTAGGCCAGAGTAAGAGTTAAGACATTAACCTTTAGGCCAGAGTAAGAGTTAAGACCTTAACCATTAGGCCAGAGTACAAGTCTAAGACCTTAGCTATTAGGCCAGAGTAAGAGTTAAGACCTTAGCTATTAGGCCAGAGTAAGAGTTAAGACCTTAACCATTAGGCCAGAGTACAAGCCTAAGACCTTAGCTATTAAGCCAGAGTAAGAGTTAAGACCTTAACCATTAGGCCATAGTACGAGTCTAAGACCTTAGCTATTAGGCCAGAGTAAGAGTTAAGACCTTAACCAGTAGGCCAGAGTAAGAGTTAAGACCTTAACCAGTAGGACAGAGTAAGAGTTAAGACCTTAGCTATTAGGCCAGAGTAAGAGTTAAGACCTTAACCAGTAGGCCAGAGTACAAGTCTAAGACCTTAGCTATTAGGCCAGAGTAAGAGTTAAGACCTTAACCATTAGGCCAGAGTACAAGTCTAAGACCTTAGCTATTAGGCCAGATTGAGAGTTAAAACCTTAGCTATCAGGCCAGAGTACGAGTCTAAGACCTTAGCTATTAGGCCAGAGTACGAGTCTAAGACCTTAGCTATTAGGCAAGAGTAAGAGTTAAGACCTTAACCAGTAGGCCAGAGTACCAGTCTAAGACCTTAACTATTAGGCCAGAGTAAGAATTAAGACCTTAGCTATTAGGCCAGAGTAAGAGTTAAGACCTTAACCATTAGGCCAGAGTACGAGTCTAAGACTTTAGCTATTAGGCCAGACCAAGAGTTAAAACCTTAACCAGTAGGCCAGAGTACGAGTCTAAGACCTTAGCTATTAGGCCACACCAAGAGTTAAGACCTTAACCATTAGGCCAGAGTATAAGTCTAAGACCTTAGCTATGAGGCCAGAGTAAGAGTTAAGACCTTAGCTATTAGGCCAGTGTACGAGTCTAAGACCTTAGCTATTATGCCAGAGTATGAGTCTAAGACCTTAGCTATTA
The DNA here is from genome assembly GCF_964204655.1 of Triturus cristatus. Classification (NCBI taxonomy): domain Eukaryota; kingdom Metazoa; phylum Chordata; class Amphibia; order Caudata; family Salamandridae; genus Triturus; species Triturus cristatus. The sequence goes on from NC_140590.1 coordinate 1,307,700,345, forward strand.
GGCCAGAGTAAGAGTTAAGACCTTAACCAGTAGCCCAGAGTACGAGTCTAAGACCTTAGCTATTAGGCCAGAGTAAGAGTTAAGACCTTAGCTATTAGGCCAGAGTAAGAGTTAAGACCTTAACCAATAGGCCAGAGTAAGAGTTAAGACCTTAACCATTAGGCCAGAGTACGAGTCTAAGACCTTAGCTATTAGGCCAGTGTAAGAGATAAGACCTTAACCAGTAGGCCAGAGTAAGAGTTAAGACCTTAACCAGTAGGCCAGAGTACGAGTCTAAGACCTTAGCTATTAGGCCAGAGTAAGAGTTAAGACCTTAACCAATAGGCCAGAGTAGGAGTTAAGACCTTAACCGGTAGGCCAGAGTAAGAGTTAAGACCTTAACCAGTAGGCCAGAGTAAGAGTTAAGACCTTAACCTGTAGGCCATAGTACGAGTCTAAGACCTTAGCTATTAGGCCAGAGTAAGAGTTAAGACCTTAACTAATAGGCCAGAGTAAGAGTTAGGACATTAACCAGCAAGCCAGAGTAAGATTTAAGACCTTAACCAGTATGCCAGAGTAAGAGTTAAGACCTTAACCTGTAGGCCATATTACACGTCTAAGACCTTAGCTATTAGGCTAGAGTAAGAGTTAAGACCTTAACCATTAGGCCAGAGTACGAGTCTAAGACCTTAGCTATCAGGCCAGAGTAAGAGTTAAGACCTTAACTATTAGGCCAGAGTAAGAGTTAAGACCTTAACCATTAGGCCAGGAACAAGTCTAATATCTTAGCTATTAGGCCAGAGTAAGAGTTAAGACCTTAGCTATTAGGCCAGAGTAAGAGTTAAGACCTGAACCATTAGGCCAGAGTACGAGTCTAAGACCTTAGCTATTAGGCCAGAGTAAGAGTTAAGACCTTAGCTATTAGGCCATCGTACGAGTCTAAGACCTTAGCTATTAGGCCAGAGTAAGAGTTAAGACCTTAACCATTAGGCCAGAGTAAGAGTCTAAGACCTTAGCTATTAGGCCAGAGTAAGAGTTAAGACCGTAACCATTAGTCCATAGTACGAGTCTAAGATCTTAGCTATTAGGCCAGAGTAAGAGTTAAGACCATAACCAGTAGGCCGGAGTAAGAGTTAAGACCTTAACCATTAGGCCAGAGTACGAGTCTAAGACCTTAGCTATTAGGCCAGATTAAGAGTTAAGACTTTAGCTATTAGGACAGTTTAAGAGTTAGGACCTTAGCTATTAGGCCAGAGTAAGAGTTAAGACCATACCCAGTAGGCCAGAGTACGAGTCTAAGACCTTAGCTATTAGGCCAGAGTATGAGTTAAGACCTTAGCTATTTGGCCAGGGTACGAGTCTAAGACCTTAGCTATTATGTCAGAGTATGAGTTAAGACCTTAACCAGTAGGCCAGAGTACGAGTCTAAAACCTTAGCTATTAGGCCAGACTAAGAGTTAAGACCTTAGCTATTAGGCCAGAGTAAGAGTTAAGACCTTAACCATTAGGCCAGAGTACGAGTCTGAGACCTTAGCTATTAGGCCAGAGTACGAGTTAAGACCTTAACCAGTAGGCCAGAGTAAGAGTTAAGACCTTAACCATTAGGCCAGAGTACGAGTCTAAGACCTTAGCTATTAGGCCAGAGTAAGAGTTAAGACCTTAACCAAGAGGCCAGAGTAAGAGTTAGGACCTTAACCAGTAGGCCAGAGTAAGAGTTAAGACCTTAACCAGTAGGCCAGAGTAAGAGTTAAGACCTTAACCATTAGGCCAGAGTACGAGTCTAAGACCTTAGCTATTAGGCCAGAGTAAGAGTTAAGACATTAACCTTTAGGCCAGAGTAAGAGTTAAGACCTTAACCATTAGGCCAGAGTACAAGTCTAAGACCTTAGCTATTAGGCCAGAGTAAGAGTTAAGACCTTAGCTATTAGGCCAGAGTAAGAGTTAAGACCTTAACCATTAGGCCAGAGTACAAGCCTAAGACCTTAGCTATTAAGCCAGAGTAAGAGTTAAGACCTTAACCATTAGGCCATAGTACGAGTCTAAGACCTTAGCTATTAGGCCAGAGTAAGAGTTAAGACCTTAACCAGTAGGCCAGAGTAAGAGTTAAGACCTTAACCAGTAGGACAGAGTAAGAGTTAAGACCTTAGCTATTAGGCCAGAGTAAGAGTTAAGACCTTAACCAGTAGGCCAGAGTACAAGTCTAAGACCTTAGCTATTAGGCCAGAGTAAGAGTTAAGACCTTAACCATTAGGCCAGAGTACAAGTCTAAGACCTTAGCTATTAGGCCAGATTGAGAGTTAAAACCTTAGCTATCAGGCCAGAGTACGAGTCTAAGACCTTAGCTATTAGGCCAGAGTACGAGTCTAAGACCTTAGCTATTAGGCAAGAGTAAGAGTTAAGACCTTAACCAGTAGGCCAGAGTACCAGTCTAAGACCTTAACTATTAGGCCAGAGTAAGAATTAAGACCTTAGCTATTAGGCCAGAGTAAGAGTTAAGACCTTAACCATTAGGCCAGAGTACGAGTCTAAGACTTTAGCTATTAGGCCAGACCAAGAGTTAAAACCTTAACCAGTAGGCCAGAGTACGAGTCTAAGACCTTAGCTATTAGGCCACACCAAGAGTTAAGACCTTAACCATTAGGCCAGAGTATAAGTCTAAGACCTTAGCTATGAGGCCAGAGTAAGAGTTAAGACCTTAGCTATTAGGCCAGTGTACGAGTCTAAGACCTTAGCTATTATGCCAGAGTATGAGTCTAAGACCTTAGCTATTAGGCCAGAGTAAGAGTTAAGACCTTAACCAGTAGGCCAGAGTACGAGTCTAAGACCTTAGCTATTAGGCCAGAGTAAGAGTTAAGACCTTAGCTATTAGGCCAGAGTAAGAGTTAAGACCTTAACCAATAGGCCAGAGTAAGAGTTAAGACCTTAACCATTAGGCCAGAGTACGAGTCTAAGACCTTAGCTATTAGGCCAGTGTAAGAGATAAGACCTTAACCAGTAGGCCAGAGTAAGAGTTAAGACCTTAACCAGTAGGCCAGAGTACGAGTCTAAGACCTTAGCTATTAGGCCAGAGTAAGAGTTAAGACCTTAACCAATAGGCCAGAGTAGGAGTTAAGACCTTAACCGGTAGGCCAGAGTAAGAGTTAAGACCTTAACCAGTAGGCCAGAGTAAGAGTTAAGACCTTAACCTGTAGGCCATAGTACGAGTCTAAGACCTTAGCTATTAGGCCAGAGTAAGAGTTAAGACCTTAACTAATAGGCCAGAGTAAGAGTTAGGACATTAACCAGCAAGCCAGAGTAAGATTTAAGACCTTAACCAGTATGCCAGAGTAAGAGTTAAGACCTTAACCTGTAGGCCATATTACACGTCTAAGACCTTAGCTATTAGGCTAGAGTAAGAGTTAAGACCTTAACCATTAGGCCAGAGTACGAGTCTAAGACCTTAGCTATCAGGCCAGAGTAAGAGTTAAGACCTTAACTATTAGGCCAGAGTAAGAGTTAAGACCTTAACCATTAGGCCAGAGTACGAGTCTAAGACCTTAGCTATTACGCCAGAGTAAGAGTTAAGACCGTAACCATTAGTCCATAGTACGAGTCTAAGACCTTAGCTATTAGGCCAGAGTAAGAGTAAGACCATAACCAGTAGGCCAGAGTAAGAGTTAAGACCTTAACCATTAGGCCAGAGTACGAGTCTAAGACCTTAGCTATTAGGCCAGAGTAAGAGTTAAGACCTTAGCTATTAGGCCAGAGTACGAGTCTAAGACCTTAGCTATTAGGCCAGAGTAAGAGTTAAGACCTTAACCAGTAGGCCAGAGTAAGAGTTAAGACCTTAGCTATTAGGCCAGATTAAGAGTTAAGACCTTAGCTATTAGGCCAGAGTAAGAGTTAAGACCTTAACCATTAGGCCAGAGTACGAGTCTAAGACCTTAGCTATTAGGCCAGAGTAAGAGTTAAGACCTTAGCTATTAGGCCAGAGTACGAGTCTAAGACCTTAGCTATTAGGCCAGAGTAAGAGTTAAGACCTTAACCAGTAGGCCAGAGTAAGAGTTAAGACCATAACCAGTAGGCCAGAGTATGAGTCTAAGACCTTAGCTATTAGGCCAGAGTAAGAGTTAAGACTAGCTATTAGGCCAGAGTAAGAGTTAAGACCTTAACCAGTAGGCCAGAGTAAGAGTTAAGACCTTAACCAGTAGGCCAGAGTAAGAGTTAAGACCTTAGCTATTAGGCCAGAGTAAGAGTTAAGACCTTAACCATTAGGCCATAGTACGAGTCTAAGACCTTAGGTATTGGGCGAGAGTAAGAGTTAAGACCTTAACCTGTAGGCCATAGTATGAGTCTAAGACCTTAGCTATTAGGCCAGAGTAAGGGTTAAGATCTTAACCAGTGGGCCAGAGTAAGAGTTAAGACCTTAACCAGTAGGCCAGAGTACGAGTCTAAGACCTTAGCTATTAGGCCATAGTAAGATTTAAGACCTTAACCAGTAGGCCAGAGTAAGAGTTAAGACCTTAACCAGTAGGCCAGAGTAAGAGTTAAGACCTTAGCTATTAGGCCATAGTACGAGTCTAAGACCTTAGCTATTAGGCCAGAGTAAGAGTTAAGACCTTAACCATTAAGCCAGAGTACGAGTCTAAGACCTTAGCTATTAGGCCAGACTAAGAGTTAAGACCGTAACCATTAGTCCATAGTACGAGTCTAAGACCTTAGCTATTAGGCCAGTGTAAGAGGTAAGACCGTAACCAGTAGGCCAGAGTAAGAGTTAAGACCTTAACCATGAGGCCAGAGTACCAGTCTAAGACCTTAGCTATTAGGCCAGAGTCAGAGTTAAGACTTTAGCTATTAGGCCAGAGTACGAGTCTAAGACCTTAGCTATTAGGCCAGAGTAAGAGTTAAGACCTTAACCAGTAGGCCAGAGTACGAGTTAAGACCTTAGCTATTAGGCCAGAGTAAGAGTTAAGACCTTAACCAGTAGGCCAGGAACAAGTCTAATACCTTAGCTATTAGGCCAGAGTAAGAGTTAAGACCTTAGCTATTAGGCCAGAGTAAGAGTTAAGACCTAAACCATTAGGCCAGAGTACGAGTCTAAGACCTTAGCTATTAGGCCAGAGTAAGAGTTAAGAATGTAACCATTAGTCCATAGTACGAGTCTAAGACCTTAGCTATTAGGCCAGAGTAAGAGTAAGACCATAACCAGTAGGCCAGAGTAAGAGTTAAGACCTTAACCATTAGGCCAGAGTACGAGTCTAGACCTTAGCTATTAGGCCAGAGTAAGAGTTAAGACCTTAACCAGTAGGCCAGAGTACGAGTCTAGACCTTAGCTATTAGGCCAGAGTAAGAGTTAAGACCTTAACCAGTAGGCCAGGAACAAGTCTAATACCTTAGCTATTAGGCCAGAGTAAGAGTTAAGACCTTAGCTATTAGGCCAGAGTAAGAGTTAAGACCTGAACCATTAGGCCAGAGTACGAGTCTAAGACCTTAGCTATTAGGCCAGAGTAAGAGTTAAGACCTTAACCATTAGGCCAGAGTACGAGTTAAGACCTTAACCAGTAGGCCAGAGTATGAGTCTAAGACCTTAGCTATTAGGCCAGAGTAAGAGTTAAGACTTTAGCTATTAGGCCAGAGTAAGAGTTAGGACCTTAGCTATTAGGCCAGAGTAAGAGTTAAGACCTTAACCAGTAGGCCAGAGTACGAGTTAAGACCTTAACCAGTAGGCCAGAGTATGAGTCTAAGACCTTAGCTATTAGGCCAGAGTAAGAGTTAAGACTTTAGCTATTAGGCCAGAGTAAGAGTTAGGACCTTAGCTATTAGGCCAGAGTAAGAGTTAAGACCTTAACCAGTAGGCCAGAGTACGAGTCTAAGACCTTAGCTATTAGGCCAGAGTAAGAGTTAAGACCTTAACCATTAGACCAGAGTAAGAGTCTAAGACCTTATCTATTAGGCCAGAGTAAGAGTTAAGACCGTAACCATTAGGCCAGAGTACGAGTCTAAGACCTTAGCTATTAGGCCAGAGTAAGAGTTAATACCTTAACCATTAGGCCAAAGTAAGAGTCTAAGACCTTATCTATTAGGCCAGAGTAAGAGTTAAGACCGTAACCATTAGTCCATAGTACGAGTCTAAGATCTTAGCTATTAGGCCAGAGTAAGAGTTAAGACCATAACCAGTAGGCCGGAGTAAGAGTTAAGACCTTAACCATTAGGCCAGAGTACGAGTCTAAGACCTTAGCTATTAGGCCAGAGTAAGAGTTAAGACTTTAGCTATTAGGCCAGAGTAAGAGTTAGGACCTTAGCTATTAGGCCAGAGTAAGAGTTAAGACCTTAACCAGTAGGCCAGAGTACGAGTCTAAGACCTTAGCTATTAGGCCAGAGTAAGAGTTAAGACCTTAACCAATAGGCCAGAGTAAGAGTTAGGACCTTAACCAGTAGGCCAGAGTAAGAGTTAAGACCTTAACCAGTAGGCCAGAGTAAGAGTTAAGACCTTAACCTGTAGGCCATAGTAGAAGTCTAAGACCTTAGCTATTAGGCCAGAGTAAGAGTTAAGACCTTAACCATTAGGCCAGAGTACGAGTCTAAGACCTTAGCTATTAGGCCAGAGTAAGAGTTAAGACCTTAACCTTTAGACCAGAGTAAGAGTTAAGACCTTAACCATTAGGCCAGAGTACAAGTCTAAGACCTTAGCTATTAGGCCAGAGTAAGAGTTAAGACCTTAGCTATTAGGCCAGAGTAAGAGTTAAGACCTTAACCATTAGGCCAGAGTACGAGCCTAAGACCTTATATATTAGGCCAGAGTAAGAGTTAAGACCTTAACCATTAGGCCATAGTACGAGTCTAAGACCTTAGCTATTAGGCCAGAGTAAGAGTTAAGACCTTAACCAGTAGGCCAGAGTAAGAGTTAAGACCTTAACCAGTAGGACAGAGTAAGAGTTAAGACCTTAGCTATTAGGCCAGAGTAAGAGTTAAGACCTTAACCAGTAGGCCAGAGTACGAGTCTAAGACCTTAGCTATTAGGCCAGAGTAAGAGTTAAGACCTTAACCATTAGGCCAGAGTACAAGTCTAAGACCTTAGCTATTAGGCCAGAGTGAGAGTTAAAACCTAAGCTATCAGGCCAGAGTACGAGTCTAAGACCTTAGCTATTAGGCCAGAGTACGAGTCTAAGACCTTAGCTATTAGGCCAGAGTAAGAGTTAAGACCTTAACCAGTAGGCCAGAGTACCAGTCTAAGACCTTAACTATTAGGCCAGAGTAAGAATTAAGACCTTAGCTATTAGGCCAGAGTAAGAGTTAAGACCTTAACCATTAGGCCAGAGTACGAGTCTAAGACTTTAGCTATTAGGCCAGACCAAGAGTTAAAACCTTAACCAGTAGGCTAGAGTACGAGTCTAAGACCTTAGCTATTAGGCCACACCAAGAGTTAAGACCTTAACCATTAGGCCAGAGTATGAGTCTAAGACCTTAGCTATGAGGCCAGAGTAAGAGTTAAGACCTTAGCTATTAGGCCAGTGTACGAGTCTAAGACCTTAGCTATTATGCCAGAGTATGAGTCTAAGACCTTAGCTATTAGGCCAGAGTAAGAGTTAAGACCTTAACCAGTAGACCAGAGTACGAGTCTAAGACCTTAGCTATTAGGCCAGAGTAAGAGTTAAGACCTTAGCTATTAGGCCAGAGTAAGAGTTAAGACCTTAACCAATAGGCCAGAGTAAGAGTTAAGACCTTAACCATTTGGCCAGAGTACGAGTCTAAGACCTTAGCTATTAGGCCAGTATAAGAGATAAGACTTTAACCAGTAGGCCAGAGTAAGAGTTAAGACCTTAACCAGTAGGCCAGAGTACGAGTCTAAGACCTTAGCTATTAGGCCAGAGTAGGAGTTAAGACCTTAACCGGTAGGCCAGAGTAAGAGTTAAGACCTTAACCAGTAGGCCAGAGTAAGAGTTAAGACCTTAACCTGTAGGCCATAGTACGAGTCTAAGACCTTAGCTATTAGGCCAGAGTAAGAGTTAAGACCTTAACCTGTAGGCCAGAGTACGAGTCTAAGACCTTAGCTATTAGGCCAGAGTAAGAGTTAAGACCTTAACCTGTAGGCCAGAGTACGAGTCTAAGACCTTAGCTATTAGGCCAGAGTAAGAGTTAAGACCTTAGCTATTAGGCCAGAGTAAGAGTTAAGACCTTAACCATTAGGCCAGAGTATGAGTCTAAGACCTTAGTTATTAGGCCAGAGTAAGAGTTGAGTCCTTAACCAGAAGGACAGAGTAAGAGTTAAGACCTTAGCTATTAGGCCAGAGTAAGATTTAAGACCTTAACCTGTAGGCCAGAGTACAAGTCTAAGACCTTAGCTATTAAGCCAGAGTAAGAGTTAAGACCTTAACCATTAGGCCAGAGTACAAGTCTAAGACCTTAGCTATTAGGCCAGAGTAAGAGTTAAGACCTTAGCTATCAGGCCAGAGTACGAGTCTCAGACCTTAGCTATTAGGCCAGAGTAAGAGTTAAGACCTTAACCAGTAGGCCAGAGTACGAGTCTAGACCTTAGCTATTAGGCCAGAGTAAGAGTTAAGACCTTAACCAGTAGGCCAGGAACAAGTCTAATACCTTAGCTATAAAGCCAGAGTAAGAGTTAAGACCTTAGCTATTAGGCCAGAGTAAGAGTTAAGACCTGAACCATTAGGCCAGAGTACGAGTCTAAGACCTTAGCTATTAGGCCAGAGTAAGAGTTAAGACCTTAACCATTAGGCCAGAGTAAGAGTCTAAGACCTTATCTATTAGGCCAGAGTAAGAGTTAAGACTTTAGCTATTAGGCCAGAGTACGAATCTAAGACCTTAGCTATTAGGCCAGAGTAAGAGTTAAGACCTTAAACAGTAGGCCAGAGTACGAGTTAAGACCTTAACCAGTAGGCCAGAGTATGAGTCTAAGACCTTAGCTATTAGGCCAGAGTAAGAGTTAAGACTTTAGCTATTAGGCCAGAGTAACAGTTAGGACCTTAGCTATTAGGCCAGAGTAAGAGTTAAGACCTTAACCAGTAGGCCTGAGTACGAGTCTAAGACCTTAGCTATTAGGCCAGAGTAAGAGTTAAGACCTTAACCATTAGGCCAGAGTAAGAGTCTAAGACCTTATCTATTAGGCCAGAGTAAGAGTTAAGACCGTAACCATTAGGCCAGAGTACGAGTCTAAGACCTTAGCTATTAGGCCAGAGTAAGAGTTAAGACCTTAACCATTAGGCCAAAGTAAGAGTCTAAGACCTTATCTATTAGGCCAGAGTAAGAGTTAAGACCGTAACCATTAGTCCATAGTACGAGTCTAAGATCTTAGCTATTAGGCCAGAGTAAGAGTTAAGACCATAACCAGTAGGCCGGAGTAAGAGTTAAGACCTTAACCATTAGGCCAGAGTACGAGTCTAAGACCTTAGCTATTAGGCCAGAGTAAGAGTTAAGACTTTAGCTATTAGGCCAGAGTAAGAGTTAGGACCTTAGCTATTAGGCCAGAGTAAGAGTTAAGACCTTAACCAGTAGGCCAGAGTACAAGTCTAAGACCTTAGCTATTAGGCCAGAGTAAGAGTTAAGACCTTAACCAATAGGCCAGAGTAAGAGTTAGGACCTTAACCAGTAGGCCAGAGTAAGAGTCTAAGACCTTATCTATTAGGCCAGAGTAAGAGTTAAGACCGTAACCATTAGTCCATAGTACGAGTCTAAGATCTTAGCTATTAGGCCAGAGTGAGAGTTAAAACCTTAGCTATCAGGCCAGAGTACGAGTCTAAGACCTTAGCTATTAGGCCAGAGTACGAGTCTAAGACCTTAGCTATTAGGCCAGAGTAAGAGTTAAGAACTTAACCAGTAGGCCAGAGTACCAGTCTAAGACCTTAACTATTAGGCCAGAGTAAGAATTAAGACCTTAGCTATTAGGCCAGAGTAAGAGTTAAGACCTTAACCATTAGGCCAGAGTACGAGTCTAAGACTTTAGCTATTAGGCCAGACCAAGAGTTAAAACCTCAACCAGTAGGCCAGAGTACGAGTCTAAGACCTTAGCTATTAGGCCACACCAAGAGTTAAGACCTTAACCATTAGGCCAGAGTATGAGTCTAAGACCTTAGCTATGAGGCCAGAGTAAGAGTTAAGACCTTAGCTATTAGGCCAGTGTACGAGTCTAAGACCTTAGCTATTATGCCAGAGTATGAGTCTAAGACCTTAGCTATTAGGCCAGAGTAAGAGTTAAGACCTTAACCAGTAGACCAGAGTACGAGTCTAAGACCTTAGCTATTAGGCCAGAGTAAGAGTTAAGACCTTAGCTATTAGGCCAGAGTAAGAGTTAAGACCTTAACCAATAGGCCAGAGTAAGAGTTAAGACCTTAACCATTAGGCCAGAGTACGAGTCTAAGACCTTAGCTATTAGGCCAGTATAAGAGATAAGACCTTAACCAGTAGGCCAGAGTAAGAGTTAAGACCTTAACCATTAGGCCAGAGTACAAGTCTAAGACCTTAGCTATTAGGCCAGAGTAAGAGTTAAGACGTTAGCTATTAGGCCAGAGTAAGAGTTAAGACCTTAACCATTAGGCCAGAGTACGAGCCTAAGACCTTATATATTAGGCCAGAGTAAGAGTTAAGACCTTAAACAGTAGGCCAGAGTACGAGTTAAGACCTTAACCAGTAGGCCAGAGTATGAGTCTAAGACCTTAGCTATTAGGCCAGAGTAAGAGTTAAGACTTTAGCTATTAGGCCAGAGTAACAGTTAGGACCTTAGCTATTAGGCCAGAGTAAGAGTTAAGACCTTAACCAGTAGGCCAGAGTACGAGTCTAAGACCTTAGCTATTAGGCCAGAGTAAGAGTTAAGACCTTAACCATTAGGCCAGAGTAAGAGTCTAAGACCTTATCTATTAGGCCAGAGTAAGAGTTAAGACCGTAACCATTAGGCCAGAGTACGAGTCTAAGACCTTAGCTATTAGGCCAGAGTAAGAGTTAAGACCTTAACCATTAGGCCAAAGTAAGAGTCTAAGACCTTATCTATTAGGCCAGAGTAAGAGTTAAGACCGTAACCATTAGTCCATAGTACGAGTCTAAGATCTTAGCTATTAGGCCAGAGTAAGAGTTAAGACCATAACCAGTAGGCCGGAGTAAGAGTTAAGACCTTAACCATTAGGCCAGAGTACGAGTCTAAGACCTTAGCTATTAGGCCAGAGTAAGAGTTAAGACTTTAGCTATTAGGCCAGAGTAAGAGTTAGGACCTTAGCTATTAGGCCAGAGTAAGAGTTAAGACCTTAACCAGTAGGCCAGAGTACAAGTCTAAGACCTTAGCTATTAGGCCAGAGTAAGAGTTAAGACCTTAACCAATAGGCCAGAGTAAGAGTTAGGACCTTAACCAGTAGGCCAGAGTAAGAGTCTAAGACCTTATCTATTAGGCCAGAGTAAGAGTTAAGACCGTAACCATTAGTCCATAGTACGAGTCTAAGATCTTAGCTATTAGGCCAGAGTGAGAGTTAAAACCTTAGCTATCAGGCCAGAGTACGAGTCTAAGACCTTAGCTATTAGGCCAGAGTACGAGTCTAAGACCTTAGCTATTAGGCCAGAGTAAGAGTTAAGAACTTAACCAGTAGGCCAGAGTACCAGTCTAAGACCTTAACTATTAGGCCAGAGTAAGAATTAAGACCTTAGCTATTAGGCCAGAGTAAGAGTTAAGACCTTAACCATTAGGCCAGAGTACGAGTCTAAGACTTTAGCTATTAGGCCAGACCAAGAGTTAAAACCTCAACCAGTAGGCCAGAGTACGAGTCTAAGACCTTAGCTATTAGGCCACACCAAGAGTTAAGACCTTAACCATTAGGCCAGAGTATGAGTCTAAGACCTTAGCTATGAGGCCAGAGTAAGAGTTAAGACCTTAGCTATTAGGCCAGTGTACGAGTCTAAGACCTTAGCTATTATGCCAGAGTATGAGTCTAAGACCTTAGCTATTAGGCCAGAGTAAGAGTTAAGACCTTAACCAGTAGACCAGAGTACGAGTCTAAGACCTTAGCTATTAGGCCAGAGTAAGAGTTAAGACCTTAGCTATTAGGCCAGAGTAAGAGTTAAGACCTTAACCAATAGGCCAGAGTAAGAGTTAAGACCTTAACCATTAGGCCAGAGTACGAGTCTAAGACCTTAGCTATTAGGCCAGTATAAGAGATAAGACCTTAACCAGTAGGCCAGAGTAAGAGTTAAGACCTTAACCATTAGGCCAGAGTACAAGTCTAAGACCTTAGCTATTAGGCCAGAGTAAGAGTTAAGACGTTAGCTATTAGGCCAGAGTAAGAGTTAAGACCTTAACCATTAGGCCAGAGTACGAGCCTAAGACCTTATATATTAGGCCAGAGTAAGAGTTAAGACCTTAACCATTAGGCCATAGTACGAGTCTAAGACCTTAGCTATTAGGCCAGAGTAAGAGTTAAGACCTTAACCAGTAGGCCAGAGTATGAGTCTAAGACCTTAGCTATTAGGCCAGAGTAAGAGTTAAGACCTTAACCATTAGGCTAGAGTACAAGTCTAAGACCTTAGCTATTAGGCCAGAGTGAGAGTTAAAACCTTAGCTATCAGGCCAGAGTACGAGTTTAAGACCTTAGCTATTAGGCCAGAGTACGAGTCTAAGACCTTAGCTATTAGGCCAGAGTAAGAGGTAAGACCGTAACCAGTAGGCCAGAGTAAGAGTTAAGACCTTAACCATTAGGCCAGAGTACCAGTCTAAGACCTTAGCTATTAGGCCAGAGTCAGAGTTAAGACTTTAGCTATTAGGCCAGAGTACAAGTCTAAGACCTTAGCTATTAGGCCAGAGTAAGAGTTAAGACCTTAGCTATTAGGCCAGAGTAAGAGTTAAGACCTTAACAGTTAGGCCAGAGTACGAGCCTAAGACCTTATATATTAGGCCAGAGTAAGAGTTAAGACCTTAACCATTAGGCCAGAGTACAAGTCTAAGACCTTAGCTATTAGGCCAGAGTGAGAGTTAAAACCTTAGCTATCAGGCCAGAGTACGAGTCTAAGACCTTAGCTATTAGGCCAGAGTACGAGTCTAAGACCTTAGCTATTAGGCCAGAGTAAGAGTTAAGACCTTAACCAGTAGGCCAGAGTACCAGTCTAAGACCTTAACTATTAGGCCAGAGTAAGAATTAAGACCTTAGCTATTAGGCCAGAGTAAGAGTTAAGACCTTAACCATTAGGCCAGAGTACGAGTCTAAGACTTTAGCTATTAGGCCAGACCAAGAGTTAAAACCTTAACCAGTAGGCCAGAGTACGAGTCTAAGACCTTAGCTATTAGGCCACACCAAGAGTTAAGACCTTAACCATTAGGCCAGAGTATGAGTCTAAGACCTTAGCTATGAGGCCAGAGTAAGAGTTAAGACCTTAGCTATTAGGCCAGTGTACGAGTCTAAGACCTTAGCTATTATGCCAGAGTATGAGTCTAAGACCTTAGCTATTAGGCCAGAGTAAGAGTTAAGACCTTAACCAGTAGACCAGAGTACGAGTCTAAGACCTTAGCTATTAGGCCAGAGTAAGAGTTAAGACCTTAGCTATTAGGCCAGAGTAAGAGTTAAGACCTTAACCAATAGGCCAGAGTAAGAGTTAAGACCTTAACCATTAGGCCAGAGTACGAGTCTAAGACCTTAGCTATTAGGCCAGTGTAAGAGATAAGACCTTAACCAGTAGGCCAGAGTAAGAGTTAAGACCTTAACCAGTAGGCCAGAGTACGAGTCTAAGACCTTAGCTATTAGGCCAGAGTAGGAGTTAAGACCTTAACCGGTAGGCCAGAGTAAGAGTTAAGACCTTAACCAGTAGGCCAGAGTAAGAGTTAAGACCTTAACCTGTAGGCCATAGTACGAGTCTAAGACCTTAGCTATTAGGCCAGAGTAAGAGTTAAGACCTTAACCTGTAGGCCAGAGTACAAGTCTAAGACCTTAGCTATTAGGCCAGAGTAAGAGTTAAGACCTTAACCTGTAGGCCAGAGTACGAGTCTAAGACCTTAGCTATTAGGCCAGAGTAAGAGTTAAGACCTTAGCTATTAGGCCAGAGTAAGAGTTAAGACCTTAACCATTAGGCCAGAGTATGAGTCTAAGACCTTAGTTATTAGGCCAGAGTAAGAGTTGAGTCCTTAACCAGAAGGACAGAGTAAGAGTTAAGACCTTAGCTATTAGGCCAGAGTAAGAGTTAAGACCTTAACCTGTGGGCCAGAGTACGAGTCTAAGACCTTAGCTATTAAGCCAGAGTAAGAGTTAAGACCTTAACCATTAGGCCAGAGTACAAGTCTAAGACCTTAGCTATTAGGCCAGAGTAAGAGTTAAGACCTTAGCTATCAGGCCAGAGTACGAGTCTCAGACCTTAGCTATTAGGCCAGAGTACGAGTCTAAGACCTTAGCTATTAGGCCAGAGCAAGAGTTAAGACCTTAACCGGTAGGCCAGAGTACCAGTCTAAGACCCTAGCTATAGGCCAGAGTAAGAGTTAAGACCTTAGCTATTAGGCCAGAGTAAGGGTTAACACCTAACCATTAGGCCAGAGTACGAGTCTAAGACCTTAGCTATTAGGCCGGAGTAAGAGTTAAGACCTTAAGCATTAGGCCAGAGTACGAGTCTAATACCTTAGCTAACAGGCTAGAGTAAGAGTTAAGACCTTAGCTATTAGGCCAGAGTAAGAGTTAAGACCTTAGATATTAGGCCAGAGTAAGAGTTAAGACCTTAACCATTAGGCCATAGTACGAGTCTAAGACCTTAGCTATTAGGCCAGAGTAAGAGTTAAGACCTTAACCAGTAGGCCAGAGTAAGAGTTAAGACCTTAACCAGTAGGACAGAGTAAGAGTTAAGACCTTAGCTATTTGGCCAGAGTAAGAGTTAAGACCTTAACCAGTAGGCCAGAGTACGAGTCTAAGACCTTAGCTATTAGGCCAGAGTGAGAGTTAAGACATTAACCATTAGGCCAGAGTATGAGTCTAAGACCTTAGCTATCAGGCCAGAGTAAGAGTTAAGACCTTATCTTATCTTATCTTATTGTTTTGGTAAAGCGCTACAGCTGCCCCGGCAATGAGGCGTCCCGGCGCTGGAACCCAGATCAGATCCTAAGCGTGGAGAGTCCATGGACAGAGGAAGGGTTACAGGCAAGGGAATAGAAAAGTTTTCACTGCTTTCCGGAAAGCTGATAAGTTGTCTATCGAGCGAATATGATGTGGTAGTTCATTCCACATCTTGGCTCCCAGGAACCTAAAGGAGCGGCCGCCCATGCGGCAGAGTTTTATGCGTGGGACGCATAGAAGGTTTTGGTTGGAAGATCTTAGGTTCCGTGACGGCGCGTAGGGAGTGAGAAGGGGTTGAAGCAGAGGGGGGGTATTGAGTTTGAGGATTTTGAAGGTCATAATGAGGGTCTTGAACTTGATTCTGGAGTCAACAGGGAGCCAGTGCAGTTTTCTGATGGTCGCTCTGGCTGAGCATCTGCGGGGAAGGCCGACCAAAGTTCTAGCCGCAGAGTTCTGCACGCGTTGGAGTCGTGCTAACTCACATTTGTTGTCACCAAGAAGGAGCACATTGGCATAGTCTAGACGCGAGAGGATGGTGGCTTGGATGATGAGTTGGCGGGTCTTTGCGTCGAAGAAGCCTAGTATGTGGCTGAGGCTTCTCAGTAGGCCAATGCAGGTGCCGGCAACTTTTTTGGTGTGGTCTCGAAAGTTGAGTGAGTCGTCCATCCAGAGACCCAAGTTTTTCACTAGGGTTTTGGGGGGAGGGATGGTACCAAGGGAGGACGGCCACCAGTGCTCATTCCAAAGGCTGGTGTTTTTGCCAAGGAGAAGCACCTCTGTTTTTCCGCCATTAAGTTGTAAACAGTTCGTTGTCATCCATTGGTCGACCGCAGAGAGTCCGTTTTTGAAATTAGAGGAAAAGTTGGAAGGACCATCTGAGAGAGCGATGGCCAGTTGTGTATCGTCAGCATACGATACTAATGTCAAGCCCCATTCTTTGGCCACTGCCGCCAGAGGCTGAACATAAAGATTAAAAAGAGAGGGGCTTAACGCAGAGCCCTGCGGGACTCCCTGTTCAATAGGGTGGGGTTTAGATAGAAAGGGGGGGGCAGAAACTCGAAAAGACCTGTTCTCGAGAAAGGATCTGAACCACTCCAAGGCATGACCAGTTACTCCAAAAGTCTCCAGACGTTTAAGAAGGATGACATGGGATACCGTGTCAAATGCCGCGCTGAGATCCAGAAGGATCAGCGCAGCACTTTGACCGGCATCTAAGATCGTGCGGAGGTGCTCTGTGGTGGCTAAGAGAGCAGACTCAGTGCTATGGCCTGGTCTGAACCCATTTTGTGATGGGTCCAGAATGTTGTTTTTGACCATATGCTGGGATAGAGTGCTGTTGACATGCGCTTCAGCGAGTTTGGATAGCCATGGGAGCAGGGAGATTGGACGAAAATTCTCCGGTTTAGATGGATCTAGGGTGGGTTTCTTGATGATAGGCGAAACCCACGCTTGCTTCCAGGCAGAAGGTACACACGCTGAAGTGAAGGAGAGGTTCAGGATGGCGGTTAATGCTGGTAGGAAGAAGTTGAGTGACTCTAGGAATTGAGCCGGGAGCATGGGGTCTGCGGGGGAGCCAGATTTGACTTTATTGCATAGTCTGATGAGGATGTCTTTGGAGATTTCTGGGATGTAGGTCAAGGTCGAGTAGCTAGGGGAAACAGAAGGATTGCTGATAGTACTAGGGGCGTGCTGGGGGAAGGAGGTGTAGATTTTCCGTACCTTGTCAACGAAGAACCTGGCAAGTTCTTCGCATTGTTGCTCGGAGGAAATAGTAGGGAGGGGTGTTTTGTTGCTCTGCAGTTCTTGTACAAGTTTGAAGATTTCTTTAGCGGGGGTGGGACTAGATTCGATTTTGTCGGCGTAGAAAGCGGTCCGTGCAGCACGGATGGCTTTGTGATAGGTTTTCTGTAACAGAAGGTATTTAGCTTTATCTTCTTTGTTATATTCCCTACGCCAGAAGCGTTCTGCCTTTTTGCACTCTTTCCGTAGATTTTTGAGTGTGTCGTTGTACCAGGGGTTGGATGGAGAGTTACGACCTTTTGTCCATTTTGCTGGGATGAGACTGTCTAGTCCGCCCGTAATCCACTCATGAAACGTGCTGTAGTTAGCGTTGATGTCAGAGTTGTTGTCAAGGTAGAAATCCCCTAGGGTCTTGTGAAAGTCCTCTTGAGACAGTTTATGCCATGGTCTTTTTAGGCGGCTGGTCGATGCCGTATTGAGCCTGCTTTTATTGACCGGAATGGCCAGTTTAATAAGGGAGTGATCTGTCCATCCCATAGGAAGGGGTGGCTCTGAGGTGAGTTCTTCTAAGTTTGAAAACACTGGGTCTAGGATGTGGCCAGCTAGGTGAGTTGGAGTGGAGATGAGGGGGTTGAGTTGCAGTGAGGAGAGGTCTGCAAGGAGTGTTTTGATCGTAGGGTCATTAAATAGATCAAAATGAAGATTAAGGTCTCCCAGAATGGTAAAATTGGGGCTTTTGGTTATTAGAGAGGTTGTTGACTCAAGGAGGGCCTCAATGAATTTTGAAGAGGGGCCAGGTGGGCGGTAGATGTAGAGACCCGACACGGTGAAGTTAGGATTTATGATGATTTTGAAGTGGGCGCTTTCGGAGTCTGACAGATCTCCCTTGACAAAGGAACAGGAGAGCGTTTTTTTGTAGATTATAGCGAGACCGCCTCCTCTTCCCTCTCTGTTGATGGCCGACATCAAATAGTCGTCTGATAGCGTAAGGTTGGGAATGGTGGAGGTGCCATCGCGAAGCCATGTTTCACAGAGGAAGAGGATATCTGGATTTTCATCCAGGATTAGGGTATTAACCTCAAGGTGATGTTTGGCTAGTGATCTTACATTGAGGTGAAGTATCGTGATGGAGGTGGTTTTGTCCGGACCTAAGAACTGTCGAATGGCATGGGGTTTAGTAGTGGAGAAATTGCAGGTTTGGCATTGTAGGCAGGTGAAGCCGGGCTTACCTGTAATGTTAGCGCAAGTTCTTCCGGGGTTCCAGCTATGAAGTGTCTCACTATCGTAGGCAAGGGGCGGTGACGGAAAAAGGCCAGGGGGTCTGGTGAGAGGCGATGACTTGGCGATGACGGGCGCAGACGGGCTTGCCTTTGGCGCGCCTTCGGCGCGCTGACGGCGCGCCCGCTGCGCCC
Source organism: Triturus cristatus (assembly GCF_964204655.1). Lineage (NCBI taxonomy): Eukaryota > Metazoa > Chordata > Amphibia > Caudata > Salamandridae > Triturus > Triturus cristatus. The sequence continues at coordinate 1,307,718,475 of NC_140590.1, forward strand.
GTCCGCTGCGCGTCCGGTGGTTGCACATTTTTTTAAGGGGGAGGAAAGGGGCGGTGGGCGTGGCCTAGGGTAGGCGTGGCCTCGTGTCCTCGCCGTCAATGGCGGCAGGCAAGTGATTCTGCCAAGTATTTGTTGCAGCGAGATGCGCTGTTTAAGGGGTTTCTGTCGCTCATTTCTGGAGAAGCCAGGCAGGTGAGTGGGGCTTTAAAATCAGTTATTTCAGCGAAAGGTGACACAGAAAATACAATAATTTTTAAAAAGGTGGACTCCCGGCTTCCGCCTCAGGAGTAATCAGGTTCTGTTTCCGTGGCGCTGCGAGCGGCGTTTTATACTAGATTGGGCGGTGGGCGTGGCCTAGGGTAGGCGTGGCCTCGTGTCCTCGCCGTCAATGGCGGCAGGCAAGTGATTCTGCCAAGTATTTGTTGCAGCGAGATGCGCTGTTTAAGGGGTTTCTGTCGCTCGTTTCTGGAGAAGCCAGGCAGGTGAGTGGGGCTTTAAAATCAGTTATTTCAGCGAAAGGTGACACAGAAAATACAATAATTTTTAAAAAGGTGGACTCCCGGCTTCCGCCTCAGGAGTAATCAGGTTCTCTTAACTATTAGGCCAGAGTAAGAGTTAAGACCTTAACCATTAGGCCAGAGTATGAGTCTAAGACCTTAGCTATGAGGCCAGAGTAAGAGTTAAGACCTTAGCTATTAGGCCAGTGTACGAGTCTAAGACCTTAGCTATTATGCCAGAGTATGAGTCTAAGACCTTAGCTATTAGGCCAGAGTAAGAGTTAAGACCTTAACCAGTAGGCCAGAGTACGAGTCTAAGACCTTAGCTATTAGGCCAGAGTAAGAGTTAAGACCTTAGCTATTAGGCCAGAGTAAGAGTTAAGACCTTAACCAATAGGCCAGAGTAAGAGTTAAGACCTTAACCATTAGGCCAGAGTACGAGTCTAAGACCTTAGCTATTAGGCCAGTGTAAGAGATAAGACCTTAACCAGTAGGCCAGAGTAAGAGTTAAGACCTTAACCAGTAGGCCAGAGTACGAGTCTAAGACCTTAGCTATTAGGCCAGAGTAAGAGTTAAGACCTTAACCAATAGGCCAGAGTAGGAGTTAAGACCTTAACCGGTAGGCCAGAGTAAGAGTTAAGACCTTAACCAGTAGGCCAGAGTAAGAGTTAAGACCTTAACCTGTAGGCCATAGTAGGAGTCTAAGACCTTAGCTATTAGGCCAGAGTAAGAGTTAAGACCTTAACTAATAGGCCAGAGTAAGAGTTAGGACCTTAACCAGCAAGCCAGAGTAAGATTTAAGACCTTAACCAGTATGCCAGAGTAAGAGTTAAGACCTTAACCTGTAGGCCATATTACAAGTCTAAGACCTTAGCTATTAGGCTAGAGTAAGAGTTAAGACCTTAACCATTAGGCCAGAGTACGAGTCTAAGACCTTAGCTATCAGGCCAGAGTAAGAGTTAAGACCTTACCTATTAGGCCAGAGTAAGAGTTAAGACCTTAACCATTAGGCCAGAGTACGAGTCTAAGACCTTAGCTATTACGCCAGAGTAAGAGTTAAGACCGTAACCATTAGTCCATAGTACGAGTCTAAGACCTTAGCTATTAGGCCAGAGTAAGAGTAAGACCATAACCAGTAGGCCAGAGTAAGAGTTAGGACCTTAACCATTAGGCCAGAGTACGAGTCTAAGACCTTAGCTATTAGGCCAGAGTAAGAGTTAAGACCTTAGCTATTAGGCCAGAGTACGAGTCTAAGACCTTAGCTATTAGGCCAGAGTAAGAGTTAAGACCTTAACCAGTAGGCCAGAGTAAGAGTTAAGACCATAACCAGTAGGCCAGAGTATGAGTCTAAGACCTTAGCTATTAGGCCAGAGTAAGAGTTAAGACTAGCTATTAGGCGAGAGTAAGAGTTAAGACCTTAACCAGTAGGCCAGAGTAAGAGTTAAGACCTTAACCAGTAGGCCAGAGTAAGAGTTAAGACCTTAGCTATTAGGCCAGAGTAAGAGTTAAGACCTTAACCATTAGGCCATAGTACGAGTCTAAGACCTTAGGTATTGGGCGAGAGTAAGAGTTAAGACCTTATCCTGTAGGCCATAGTACGAGTCTAAGACCTTAGCTATTAGGCCAGAGTAAGGGTTAAGATCTTAACCAGTGGGCCAGAGTAAGAGTTAAGACCTTAACCAGTAGGCCAGAGTACGAGTCTAAGACCTTAGCTATTAGGCCATAGTAAGATTTAAGACCTTAACCAGTAGGCCAGAGTAAGAGTTAAGACCTTAACCAGTAGGCCAGAGTAAGAGTTAAGACCTTAGCTATTAGGCCATAGTACGAGTCTAAGACCTTAGCTATTAGGCCAGAGTAAGAGTTAAGACCTTAACCATTAGGCCAGAGTACGAGTCTAAGACCTTAGCTATTAGGCCAGACTAAGAGTTAAGACCGTAACCATTAGTCCATAGTACGAGTCTAAGACCTTAGCTGTTAGGCCAGTGTAAGAGGTAAGACCGTAACCAGTAGGCCAGAGTAAGAGTTAAGACCTTAACCATTAGGCCAGAGTACCAGTCTAAGACCTTAGCTATTAGGCCAGAGTCAGAGTTAAGACTTTAGCTATTAGGCCAGAGTACGAGTCTAAGACCTTAGCTATTTGGCCAGAGTAAGAGTTAAGACCTTAACCAGTAGGCCAGAGTACGAGTTAAGACCTTAGCTATTAGGCCAGAGTAAGAGTTAAGACCTTAACCAGTAGGCCAGGAACAAGTCTAATACCTTAGCTATTAGGCCAGAGTAAGAGTTAAGACCTTAGCTATTAGACCAGAGTAAGAGTTAAGACCTAAACCATTAGGCCAGAGTACGAGTCTAAGACCTTAGCTATTAGGCCAGAGTATTAGTTAAGACCTTAGCTATTAGGCTAGAGTAAGAGTTAAGACCTTAACCATTAGGCCAGAGTACGAGTCTAAGACCTTAGCTATTACGCCAGAGTAAGAGTTAAGACCTTAGCTATTAGGCCATAGTACGAGTCTAAGACCTTAGCTATTAGGCCAGAGTAAGAGTTAAGACCTTAACCTTTAGGCCAGAGTACGAGTCTAAGACTTTAGCTATTAGGCCAGAGTAAGAGTTAAGACCTTAACCAGTAGGCCAGAGTACGAGTTAAGACCTTAGCTATTAGGCCAGAGTAAGAGTTAAGACCTTAACCAGTAGGCCAGGAACAAGTCTAATACCTTAGCTATTAGGCCAGAGTAAGAGTTAAGACCTTAGCTATTAGGCCAGAGTAAGAGTTAAGACCTAAACCATTAGGCCAGAGTACGAGTCTAAGACCTTAGCTATTAGGCCAGAGTATTAGTTAAGACCTTAGCTATTAGGCTAGAGTAAGAGTTAAGACCTTAACCATTAGGCCAGAGTACGAGTCTAAGACCTTAGCTATTAGGCCAGAGTAAGAGTTAAGACCGTAACCATTAGTCCATAGTACGAGTCTAAGACCTTAGCTATTAGGCCAGAGTAAGAGTAAGACCATAACCAGTAGGCCAGAGTAAGAGTTAAGACCTTAACCATTAGGCCAGAGTATGAGTCTAAGACCTTAGCTATTAGGCCAGAGTAAGAGTTAAGACCTTAAGCATTAGGCCAGAGTACGAGTCTAATACCTTAGCTAACAGGCTAGAGTAAGAGTTAAGACCTTAGCTATTAGGCCAGAGTAAGAGTTAAGACCTTAGATATTAGGCCAGAGTAAGAGTTAAGACCTTAACCATTAGGCCATAGTACGAGTCTAAGACCTTAGCTATTAGGCCAGAGTAAGAGTTAAGACCTTAACCAGTAGGCCAGAGTAGGAGTTAAGACCTTAACCAGTAGGACAGAGTAAGAGTTAAGACCTTAGCTATTTGGCCAGAGTAAGAGTTAAGACCTTAACCAGTAGGCCAGAGTACGAGTCTAAGACCTTAGCTATTAGGCCAGAGTGAGAGTTAAGACATTAACCATTAGGCCAGAGTATGAGTCTAAGACCTTAGCTATCAGGCCAGAGTAAGAGTTAAGACCTTAACTATTAGGCCAGAGTAAGAGTTAAGACCTTAACCATTAGGCCAGAGTATGAGTCTAAGACCTTAGCTATGAGGCCAGAGTAAGAGTTAAGACCTTAGCTATTAGGCCAGTGTACGAGTCTAAGACCTTAGCTATTATGCCAGAGTATGAGTCTAAGACCTTAGCTATTAGGCCAGAGTAAGAGTTAAGACCTTAACCAGTAGGCCAGAGTACGAGTCTAAGACCTTAGCTATTAGGCCAGAGTAAGAGTTAAGACCTTAGCTATTAGGCCAGAGTAAGAGTTAAGACCTTAACCAATAGGCCAGAGTAAGAGTTAAGACCTTAACCATTAGGCCAGAGTACGAGTCTAAGACCTTAGCTATTAGGCCAGTGTAAGAGATAAGACCTTAACCAGTAGGCCAGAGTAAGAGTTAAGACCTTAACCAGTAGGCCAGAGTACGAGTCTAAGACCTTAGCTATTAGGCCAGAGTAAGAGTTAAGACCTTAACCAATAGGCCAGAGTAGGAGTTAAGACCTTAACCGGTAGGCCAGAGTAAGAGTTAAGACCTTAACCAGTAGGCCAGAGTAAGAGTTAAGACCTTAAGCTGTAGGCCATAGTAGGAGTCTAAGACCTTAGCTATTAGGCCAGAGTAAGAGTTAAGACCTTAACTAATAGGCCAGAGTAAGAGTTAGGACCTTAACCAGCAAGCCAGAGTAAGATTTAAGACCTTAACCAGTATGCCAGAGTAAGAGTTAAGACCTTAACCTGTAGGCCATATTACAAGTCTAAGACCTTAGCTATTAGGCTAGAGTAAGAGTTAAGACCTTAACCATTAGGCCAGAGTACGAGTCTAAGACCTTAGCTATCAGGCCAGAGTAAGAGTTAAGACCTTACCTATTAGGCCAGAGTAAGAGTTAAGACCTTAACCATTAGGCCAGAGTACGAGTCTAAGACCTTAGCTATTACGCCAGAGTAAGAGTTAAGACCGTAACCATTAGTCCATAGTACGAGTCTAAGACCTTAGCTATTAGGCCAGAGTAAGAGTAAGACCATAACCAGTAGGCCAGAGTAAGAGTTAGGACCTTAACCATTAGGCCAGAGTACGAGTCTAAGACCTTAGCTATTAGGCCAGAGTAAGAGTTAAGACCTTAGCTATTAGGCCAGAGTACGAGTCTAAGACCTTAGCTATTAGGCCAGAGTAAGAGTTAAGACCTTAACCAGTAGGCCAGAGTAAGAGTTAAGACCATAACCAGTAGGCCAGAGTATGAGTCTAAGACCTTAGCTATTAGGCCAGAGTAAGAGTTAAGACTAGCTATTAGGCGAGAGTAAGAGTTAAGACCTTAACCAGTAGGCCAGAGTAAGAGTTAAGACCTTAACCAGTAGGCCAGAGTAAGAGTTAAAACCTTAGCTATTAGGCCAGAGTAAGAGTTAAGACCTTAACCATTAGGCCATAGTACGAGTCTAAGACCTTAGGTATTGGGCGAGAGTAAGAGTTAAGACCTTAACCTGTAGGCCATAGTACGAGTCTAAGACCTTAGCTATTAGGCCAGAGTAAGGGTTAAGATCTTAACCAGTGGGCCAGAGTAAGAGTTAAGACCTTAACCAGTAGGCCAGAGTACGAGTCTAAGACCTTAGCTATTAGGCCATAGTAAGATTTAAGACCTTAACCAGTAGGCCAGAGTAAGAGTTAAGACCTTAACCAGTAGGCCAGAGTAAGAGTTAAGACCTTAGCTATTAGGCCATAGTACGAGTCTAAGACCTTAGCTATTAGGCCAGAGTAAGAGTTAAGACCTTAACCATTAGGCCAGAGTACGAGTCTAAGACCTTAGCTATTAGGCGAGACTAAGAGTTAAGACCGTAACCATTAGTCCATAGTACGAGTCTAAGACCTTAGCTGTTAGGCCAGTGTAAGAGGTAAGACCGTAACCAGTAGGCCAGAGTAAGAGTTAAGACCTTAACCATTAGGCCAGAGTACCAGTCTAAGACCTTAGCTATTAGGCCAGAGTCAGAGTTAAGACTTTAGCTATTAGGCCAGAGTACGAGTCTAAGACCTTAGCTATTAGGCCAGAGTAAGAGTTAAGACCTTAACCAGTAGGCCAGAGTACGAGTTAAGACCTTAGCTATTAGGCCAGAGTAAGAGTTAAGACCTTAACCAGTAGGCCAGGAACAAGTCTAATACCTTAGCTATTAGGCCAGAGTAAGAGTTAAGACCTTAGCTATTAGACCAGAGTAAGAGTTAAGACCTAAACCATTAGGCCAGAGTACGAGTCTAAGACCTTAGCTATTAGGCCAGAGTATTAGTTAAGACCTTAGCTATTAGGCTAGAGTAAGAGTTAAGACCTTAACCATTAGGCCAGAGTACGAGTCTAAGACGTTAGCTATTACGCCAGAGTAAGAGTTAAGACCTTAGCTATTAGGCCATAGTACGAGTCTAAGACCTTAGCTATTAGGCCAGAGTAAGAGTTAAGACCTTAACCTTTAGGCCAGAGTACGAGTCTAAGACTTTAGCTATTAGGCCAGAGTAAGAGTTAAGACCTTAACCAGTAGGCCAGAGTATGAGTTAAGACCTTAGCTATTAGGCCAGAGTAAGAGTTAAGACCTTAACCAGTAGGCCAGGAACAAGTCTAATACCTTAGCTATTAGGCCAGAGTAAGAGTTAAGACCTTAGCTATTAGGCCAGAGTAAGAGTTAAGACCTAAACCATTAGGCCAGAGTACGAGTCTAAGACCTTAGCTATTAGGCCAGACCAAGAGTTAAAACCTTAACCAGTAGGCCAGAGTACGAGTCTAAGACCTTAGCTATTAGGCCACACCAAGAGTTAAGACCTTAACCATTAGGCCAGAGTATGAGTCTAAGACCTTAGCTATGAGGCCAGAGTAAGAGTTAAGACCTTAGCTATTAGGCCAGTGTACGAGTCTAAGACCTTAGCTATTATGCCAGAGTATGAGTCTAAGACCTTAGCTATTAGGCCAGAGTAAGAGTTAAGACCTTAACCAGTAGGCCAGAGTACGAGTCTAAGACCTTAGCTATTAGGCCAGAGTAGGAGTTAAGACCTTAACCGGTAGGCCAGAGTAAGAGTTAAGACCTTAACCAGTAGGCCAGTGTAAGAGTTAAGACCTTAACCTGTAGGCCATAGTACGAGTCTAAGACCTTAGCTATTAGGCCAGAGTAAGAGTTAAGACCTTAACCTGTAGGCCAGAGTACGAGTCTAAGACCTTAGCTATTAGGCCAGAGTAAGAGTTAAGACCTTAACCTGTAGGCCAGAGTACGAGTCTAAGACCTTAGCTATTAGGCCAGAGTAAGAGTTAAGACCTTAGCTATTAGGCCAGAGTAAGAGTTAAGACCTTAACCATTAGGCCAGAGTATGAGTCTAAGACCTTAGTTATTAGGCCAGAGTAAGAGTTGAGTCCTTAACCAGAAGGACAGAGTAAGAGTTAAGACCTTAGCTATTAGGCCAGAGTAAGAGTTAAGACCTTAACCTGTAGGCCAGAGTACGAGTCTAAGACCTTAGCTATTAAGCCAGAGTAAGAGTTAAGACCTTAACCATTAGGCCAGAGTACAAGTCTAAGACCTTAGCTATTAGGCCAGAGTAAGAGTTAAGACCTTAGCTATCAGGCCAGAGTACGAGTCTCAGACCTTAGCTATTAGGCCAGAGTAAGAGTTAAGACCTTAACCAGTAGGCCAGAGTACGAGTCTAGACCTTAGCTATTAGGCCAGAGTAAGAGTTAAGACCTTAACCAGTAGGCCAGGAACAAGTCTAATACCTTAGCTATAAAGCCAGAGTAAGAGTTAAGACCTTAGCTATTAGGCCAGAGTAAGAGTTAAGACCTGAACCATTAGGCCAGAGTACGAGTCTAAGACCTTAGCTATTAGGCCAGAGTAAGAGTTAAGACCTTAACCATTAGGCCAGAGTAAGAGTCTAAGACCTTATCTATTAGGCCAGAGTAAGAGTTAAGACTTTAGCTATTAGGCCAGAGTACAAATCTAAGACCTTAGCTATTAGGCCAGAGTAAGAGTTAAGACCTTAAACAGTAGGCCAGAGTACGAGTTAAGACCTTAACCAGTAGGCCAGAGTATGAGTCTAAGACCTTAGCTATTAGGCCAGAGTAAGAGTTAAGACTTTAGCTATTAGGCCAGAGTAAGAGTTAGGACCTTAGCTATTAGGCCAGAGTAAGAGTTAAGACCTTAACCAGTAGGCCAGAGTACGAGTCTAAGACCTTAGCTATTAGGCCAGAGTATTAGTTAAGACCTTAGCTATTAGGCTAGAGTAAGAGTTAAGACCTTAACCATTAGGCCAGAGTACGAGTCTAAGACCTTAGCTATTAGGCCAGAGTAAGAGTTAAGACCGTAACCATTAGTCCATAGTACGAGTCTAAGACCTTAGCTATTAGGCCAGAGTAAGAGTAAGACCATAACCAGTAGGCCAGAGTAAGAGTTAAGACCTTAACCATTAGGCCAGAGTATGAGTCTAAGACCTTAGCTATTAGGCCAGAGTAAGAGTTAAGACCTTAAGCATTAGGCCAGAGTACGAGTCTAATACCTTAGCTAACAGGCTAGAGTAAGAGTTAAGACCTTAGCTATTAGGCCAGAGTAAGAGTTAAGACCTTAGATATTAGGCCAGAGTAAGAGTTAAGACCTTAACCATTAGGCCATAGTACGAGTCTAAGACCTTAGCTATTAGGCCAGAGTAAGAGTTAAGACCTTAACCAGTAGGCCAGAGTAGGAGTTAAGACCTTAACCAGTAGGACAGAGTAAGAGTTAAGACCTTAGCTATTTGGCCAGAGTAAGAGTTAAGACCTTAACCAGTAGGCCAGAGTACGAGTCTAAGACCTTAGCTATTAGGCCAGAGTGAGAGTTAAGACATTAACCATTAGGCCAGAGTATGAGTCTAAGACCTTAGCTATCAGGCCAGAGTAAGAGTTAAGACCTTAACTATTAGGCCAGAGTAAGAGTTAAGACCTTAACCATTAGGCCAGAGTATGAGTCTAAGACCTTAGCTATGAGGCCAGAGTAAGAGTTAAGACCTTAGCTATTAGGCCAGTGTACGAGTCTAAGACCTTAGCTATTATGCCAGAGTATGAGTCTAAGACCTTAGCTATTAGGCCAGAGTAAGAGTTAAGACCTTAACCAGTAGGCCAGAGTACGAGTCTAAGACCTTAGCTATTAGGCCAGAGTAAGAGTTAAGACCTTAGCTATTAGGCCAGAGTAAGAGTTAAGACCTTAACCAATAGGCCAGAGTAAGAGTTAAGACCTTAACCATTAGGCCAGAGTACGAGTCTAAGACCTTAGCTATTAGGCCAGTGTAAGAGATAAGACCTTAACCAGTAGGCCAGAGTAAGAGTTAAGACCTTAACCAGTAGGCCAGAGTACGAGTCTAAGACCTTAGCTATTAGGCCAGAGTAAGAGTTAAGACCTTAACCAATAGGCCAGAGTAGGAGTTAAGACCTTAACCGGTAGGCCAGAGTAAGAGTTAAGACCTTAACCAGTAGGCCAGAGTAAGAGTTAAGACCTTAACCTGTAGGCCATAGTAGGAGTCTAAGACCTTAGCTATTAGGCCAGAGTAAGAGTTAAGACCTTAACTAATAGGCCAGAGTAAGAGTTAGGACCTTAACCAGCAAGCCAGAGTAAGATTTAAGACCTTAACCAGTATGCCAGAGTAAGAGTTAAGACCTTAACCTGTAGGCCATATTACAAGTCTAAGACCTTAGCTATTAGGCTAGAGTAAGAGTTAAGACCTTAACCATTAGGCCAGAGTACGAGTCTAAGACCTTAGCTATCAGGCCAGAGTAAGAGTTAAGACCTTACCTATTAGGCCAGAGTAAGAGTTAAGACCTTAACCATTAGGCCAGAGTACGAGTCTAAGACCTTAGCTATTACGCCAGAGTAAGAGTTAAGACCGTAACCATTAGTCCATAGTACGAGTCTAAGACCTTAGCTATTAGGCCAGAGTAAGAGTAAGACCATAACCAGTAGGCCAGAGTAAGAGTTAGGACCTTAACCATTAGGCCAGAGTACGAGTCTAAGACCTTAGCTATTAGGCCAGAGTAAGAGTTAAGACCTTAGCTATTAGGCCAGAGTACGAGTCTAAGACCTTAGCTATTAGGCCAGAGTAAGAGTTAAGACCTTAACCAGTAGGCCAGAGTAAGAGTTAAGACCATAACCAGTAGGCCAGAGTATGAGTCTAAGACCTTAGCTATTAGGCCAGAGTAAGAGTTAAGACTAGCTATTAGGCGAGAGTAAGAGTTAAGACCTTAACCAGTAGGCCAGAGTAAGAGTTAAGACCTTAACCAGTAGGCCAGAGTAAGAGTTAAAACCTTAGCTATTAGGCCAGAGTAAGAGTTAAGACCTTAACCATTAGGCCATAGTACGAGTCTAAGACCTTAGGTATTGGGCGAGAGTAAGAGTTAAGACCTTAACCTGTAGGCCATAGTACGAGTCTAAGACCTTAGCTATTAGGCCAGAGTAAGGGTTAAGATCTTAACCAGTGGGCCAGAGTAAGAGTTAAGACCTTAACCAGTAGGCCAGAGTACGAGTCTAAGACCTTAGCTATTAGGCCATAGTAAGATTTAAGACCTTAACCAGTAGGCCAGAGTAAGAGTTAAGACCTTAACCAGTAGGCCAGAGTAAGAGTTAAGACCTTAGCTATTAGGCCATAGTACGAGTCTAAGACCTTAGCTATTAGGCCAGAGTAAGAGTTAAGACCTTAACCATTAGGCCAGAGTACGAGTCTAAGACCTTAGCTATTAGGCGAGACTAAGAGTTAAGACCGTAACCATTAGTCCATAGTACGAGTCTAAGACCTTAGCTGTTAGGCCAGTGTAAGAGGTAAGACCGTAACCAGTAGGCCAGAGTAAGAGTTAAGACCTTAACCATTAGGCCAGAGTACCAGTCTAAGACCTTAGCTATTAGGCCAGAGTCAGAGTTAAGACTTTAGCTATTAGGCCAGAGTACGAGTCTAAGACCTTAGCTATTAGGCCAGAGTAAGAGTTAAGACCTTAACCAGTAGGCCAGAGTACGAGTTAAGACCTTAGCTATTAGGCCAGAGTAAGAGTTAAGACCTTAACCAGTAGGCCAGGAACAAGTCTAATACCTTAGCTATTAGGCCAGAGTAAGAGTTAAGACCTTAGCTATTAGACCAGAGTAAGAGTTAAGACCTAAACCATTAGGCCAGAGTACGAGTCTAAGACCTTAGCTATTAGGCCAGAGTATTAGTTAAGACCTTAGCTATTAGGCTAGAGTAAGAGTTAAGACCTTAACCATTAGGCCAGAGTACGAGTCTAAGACGTTAGCTATTACGCCAGAGTAAGAGTTAAGACCTTAGCTATTAGGCCATAGTACGAGTCTAAGACCTTAGCTATTAGGCCAGAGTAAGAGTTAAGACCTTAACCTTTAGGCCAGAGTACGAGTCTAAGACTTTAGCTATTAGGCCAGAGTAAGAGTTAAGACCTTAACCAGTAGGCCAGAGTATGAGTTAAGACCTTAGCTATTAGGCCAGAGTAAGAGTTAAGACCTTAACCAGTAGGCCAGGAACAAGTCTAATACCTTAGCTATTAGGCCAGAGTAAGAGTTAAGACCTTAGCTATTAGGCCAGAGTAAGAGTTAAGACCTAAACCATTAGGCCAGAGTACGAGTCTAAGACCTTAGCTATTAGGCCAGACCAAGAGTTAAAACCTTAACCAGTAGGCCAGAGTACGAGTCTAAGACCTTAGCTATTAGGCCACACCAAGAGTTAAGACCTTAACCATTAGGCCAGAGTATGAGTCTAAGACCTTAGCTATGAGGCCAGAGTAAGAGTTAAGACCTTAGCTATTAGGCCAGTGTATGAGTCTAAGACCTTAGCTATTATGCCAGAGTATGAGTCTAAGACCTTAGCTATTAGGCCAGAGTAAGAGTTAAGACCTTAACCAGTAGACCAGAGTACGAGTCTAAGACCTTAGCTATTAGGCCAGAGTAAGAGTTAAGACCTTAGCTATTAGGCCAGAGTAAGAGTTAAGACCTTAACCACTAGGCCAGAGTAAGAGTTAAGACCTTAACCATTAGGCCAGAGTATGAGTCTAAGACCTTAGCTATTAGGCCAGTGTAAGAGATAAGACCTTAACCAGTAGGCCAGAGTAAGAGTTAAGACCTTAACCAGTAGGCCAGAGTACGAGTCTAAGACCTTAGCTATTAGGCCAGAGTAGGAGTTAAGACCTTAACCGGTAGGCCAGAGTAAGAGTTAAGACCTTAACCAGTAGGCCAGTGTAAGAGTTAAGACCTTAACCTGTAGGCCATAGTACGAGTCTAAGACCTTAGCTATTAGGCCAGAGTAAGAGTTAAGACCTTAACCTGTAGGCCAGAGTACGAGTCTAAGACCTTAGCTATTAGGCCAGAGTAAGAGTTAAGACCTTAACCTGTAGGCCAGAGTACGAGTCTAAGACCTTAGCTATTAGGCCAGAGTAAGAGTTAAGACCTTAGCTATTAGGCCAGAGTAAGAGTTAAGACCTTAACCATTAGGCCAGAGTATGAGTCTAAGACCTTAGTTATTAGGCCAGAGTAAGAGTTGAGTCCTTAACCAGAAGGACAGAGTAAGAGTTAAGACCTTAGCTATTAGGCCAGAGTAAGAGTTAAGACCTTAACCTGTAGGCCAGAGTACGAGTCTAAGACCTTAGCTATTAAGCCAGAGTAAGAGTTAAGACCTTAACCATTAGGCCAGAGTACAAGTCTAAGACCTTAGCTATTAGGCCAGAGTAAGAGTTAAGACCTTAGCTATCAGGCCAGAGTACGAGTCTCAGACCTTAGCTATTAGGCCAGAGTAAGAGTTAAGACCTTAACCAGTAGGCCAGAGTACGAGTCTAGACCTTAGCTATTAGGCCAGAGTAAGAGTTAAGACCTTAACCAGTAGGCCAGGAACAAGTCTAATACCTTAGCTATAAAGCCAGAGTAAGAGTTAAGACCTTAGCTATTAGGCCAGAGTAAGAGTTAAGACCTGAACCATTAGGCCAGAGTACGAGTCTAAGACCTTAGCTATTAGGCCAGAGTAAGAGTTAAGACCTTAACCATTAGGCCAGAGTAAGAGTCTAAGACCTTATCTATTAGGCCAGAGTAAGAGTTAAGACTTTAGCTATTAGGCCAGAGTACAAATCTAAGACCTTAGCTATTAGGCCAGAGTAAGAGTTAAGACCTTAAACAGTAGGCCAGAGTACGAGTTAAGACCTTAACCAGTAGGCCAGAGTATGAGTCTAAGACCTTAGCTATTAGGCCAGAGTAAGAGTTAAGACTTTAGCTATTAGGCCAGAGTAAGAGTTAGGACCTTAGCTATTAGGCCAGAGTAAGAGTTAAGACCTTAACCAGTAGGCCAGAGTACGAGTCTAAGACCTTAGCTATTAGGCCAGAGTAAGAGTTAAGACCTTAACCATTAGGCCAGAGTAAGAGTCTAAGACCTTATCTATTAGGCCAGAGTAAGAGTTAAGACCATAACCATTAGGCCAGAGTACGAGTCTAAGACCTTAGCTATTAGGCCAGAGTAAGAGTTAAGACCTTAACCATTAGGCCAGAGTAAGAGTCTAAGACCTTATCTATTAGGCCAGAGTAAGAGTTAAGACCGTAACCATTAGTCCATAGTACGAGTCTAAGATCTTAGCTATTAGGCCAGAGTAAGAGTTAAGACCATAACCAGTAGGCCGGAGTAAGAGTTAAGACCTTAACCATTAGGCCAGAGTACGAGTCTAAGACCTTAGCTATTAGGCCAGAGTAAGAGTTAAGACTTTAGCTATTAGGCCAGAGTAAGAGTTAGGACCTTAGCTATTAGGCCAGAGTAACAGCTAAGACCTTAACCAGTAGGCCAGAGTAAGAGTTAGGACCTTAACCAGTAGGCCAGAGTAAGAGTTAAGACCTTAACCAGTAGGCCAGAGTAAGAGTTAAGACCTTAACCTGTAGGCCATAGTAGAAGTCTAAGACCTTAGCTATTAGGCCAGAGTAAGAGTTAAGACCTTAACCATTAGGCCAGAGTACGAGTCTAAGACCTTAGTTATTAGGCCAGAGTAAGAGTTAAGACCTTAACCTTTAGACCAGAGTAAGAGTTAAGACCTTAACCATTAGGCCAGAGTACAAGTCTAAGACCTTAGCTATTAGGCCAGAGTAAGAGTTAAGACGTTAGCTATTAGGCCAGAGTAAGAGTTAAGACCTTAACCATTAGGCCAGAGTACGAGCCTAAGACCTTATATATTAGGCCAGAGTAAGAGTTAAGACCTTAACCATTAGGCCATAGTACGAGTCTAAGACCTTAGCTATTAGGCCAGAGTAAGAGTTAAGACCTTAACCAGTAGGCCAGAGTACGAGTCTAAGACCTTAGCTATTAGGCCAGAGTAAGAGTTAAGACCTTAACCATTAGGCTAGAGTACAAGTCTAAGACCTTAGCTATTAGGCCAGAGTGAGAGTTAAAACCTTAGCTATCAGGCCAGAGTACGAGTCTAAGACCTTAGCTATTAGGCCAGAGTACGAGTCTAAGACCTTAGCTATTAGGCCAGAGTAAGAGGTCAGACCGTAACCAGTAGGCCAGAGTAAGAGTTAAGACCTTAACCATTAGGCCAGAGTACCAGTCTAAGACCTTAGCTATTAGGCCAGAGTCAGAGTTAAGACTTTAGCTATTAGGCCAGAGTACAAGTCTAAGACCTTAGCTATTAGGCCAGAGTAAGAGTTAAGACCTTAACAGTTAGGCCAGAGTACGAGCCTAAGACCTTATATATTAGGCCAGAGTAAGAGTTAAGACCTTAACCATTAGGCCAGAGTACAAGTCTAAGACCTTAGCTATTAGGCCAGAGTGAGAGTTAAAACCTTAGCTATCAGGCCAGAGTACGAGTCTAAGACCTTAGCTATTAGGCCAGAGTACGAGTCTAAGAACTTAGCTATTAGGCCAGAGTAAGAGTTAAGACCTTAACCAGTAGGCCAGAGTACCAGTCTAAGACCTTAACTATTAGGCCAGAGTATGAATTAAGACCTTAGCTATTAGGCCAGAGTAAGAGTTAAGACCTTAACCATTAGGCCAGAGTACGAGTCTAAGACTTTAGCTATTAGGCCAGACCAAGAGTTAAAACCTTAACCAGTAGGCCAGAGTACGAGTCTAAGACCTTAGCTATTAGGCCACACCAAGAGTTAAGACCTTAACCATTAGGCCAGAGTATGAGTCTAAGACCTTAGCTATGAGGCCAGAGTAAGAGTTAAGACCTTAGCTATTAGGCCAGTGTACGAGTTTAAGACCTTAGCTATTATGCCAGAGTATGAGTCTAAGACCTTAGCTATTAGGCCAGAGTAAGAGTTAAGACCTTAACCAGTAGACCAGAGTACGAGTCTAAGACCTTAGCTATTAGGCCAGAGTAAGAGTTAAGACCTTAGCTATCAGGCCAGAGTACGAGTCTCAGACCTTAGCTATTAGGCCAGAGTACGAGTCTAAGACCTTAGCTATTAGGCCAGAGCAAGAGTTAAGACCTTAACCAGTAGGCCAGAGTAAGAGTTAAGACCTTAACCATTAGGCCATAGTACGAGTCTAAGACCTTAGCTATTAGGCCAGAGTAAGAGTTAAGACCTTAACCAGTAGGCCAGAGTAAGAGTTAAGACCTTAACCAGTAGGACAGAGTAAGAGTTAAGACCTTAGCTATTAGGCCAGAGTAAGAGTTAAGACCTTAACCAGTAGGCCAGAGTACGAGTCTAAGACCTTAGCTATTAGGCCAGAGTAAGAGTTAAGACCTTAACCATTATGCCAGAGTACAAGTCTAAGACCTTAGCTATTAGGCCAGAGTGAGAGTTAAAACCTTAGCTATCAGGCCAGAGTACGAGTCTAAGACCTTAGCTATTAGGCCAGAGTACGAGTCTAAGACCTTAGCTATTAGGCCAGAGTAAGAGTTAAGACCTTAACCAGTAGGCCAAAGTACCAGTCTAAGACCTTAACTATTATGCCAGAGTAAGAATTAAGACCTTAGCTATTAGGCCAGAGTAAGAGTTAAGACCTTAACCATTAGGCCAGAGTACGAGTCTAAGACTTTAGCTATTAGGCCAGACCAAGAGTTAAAACCTTAACCAGTAGGCCAGAGTACGAGTCTAAGACCTTAGCTATTAGGCCACACCAAGAGTTAAGACCTTAACCATTAGGCCAGAGTATGAGTCTAAGACCTTAGCTATGAGGCCAGAGTAAGAGTTAAGACCTTAGCTATTAGGCCAGTGTACGAGTCTAAGACCTTAGCTATTATGCCAGAGTATGAGTCTAAGACCTTAGCTATTAGGCCAGAGTAAGAGTTAAGACCTTAACCAGTAGACCAGAGTACGAGTCTAAGACCTTAGCTATTAGGCCAGAGTAAGAGTTAAGACCTTAGCTATTAGGCCAGAGTAAGAGTTAAGACCTTAACCACTAGGCCAGAGTAAGAGTTAAGACCTTAACCATTAGGCCAGAGTAAGAGTTAAGACCTTAACCAGTAGGCCAGAGTAAGAGTTAAGACCTTAACCAGTAGGCCAGAGTACGAGTCTAAGACCTTAGCTATTAGGCCAGAGTAGGAGTTAAGACCTTAACCGGTAGGCCAGAGTAAGAGTTAAGACCTTAACCAGTAGGCCAGAGTAAGAGTTAAGACCTTAACCTGTAGGCCATAGTACGAGTCTAAGACCTTAGCTATTAGGCCAGAGTAAGAGTTAAGACCTTAACCTGTAGGCCAGAGTACGAGTCTAAGACCTTAGCTATTAGGCCAGAGTAAGAGTTAAGACCTTAACCTGTAGGCCAGAGTACGAGTCTAAAACCTTAGCTATTAGGCCAGAGTAAGAGTTAAGACCTTAGCTATTAGGCCAGAGTAAGAGTTAAGACCTTAACCATTAGGCCAGAGTATGAGTCTAAGACCTTAGTTATTAGGCCAGAGTAAGAGTTGAGTCCTTAACCAGAAGGACAGAGTAAGAGTTAAGACCTTAGCTATTAGGCCAGAGTAAGAGTTAAGACCTTAACCCGTAGGCCAGAGTACGAGTCTAAGACCTTAGCTATTAAGCCAGAGTAAGAGTTAAGACCTTAACCATTAGGCCAGATTACAAGTCTAAGACCTTAGCTATTAGGCCAGAGTAAGAGTTAAGACCTTAGCTATCAGGCCAGAGTACGAGTCTCAGACCTTAGCTATTAGGCCAGAGTAAGAGTTAAGACCTTAACCAGTAGGCCAGAGTACGAGTCTAGACCTTAGCTATTAGGCCAGAGTAAGAGTTAAGACCTTAACCAGTAGGCCAGGAACAAGTCTAATACCTTAGCTATAAAGCCAGAGTAAGAGTTAAGACCTTAGCTATTAGGCCAGAGTAAGAGTTAAGACCTGAACCAGTAGGCCAGAGTACGAGTCTAAGACCTTAGCTATTAGGCCAGAGTAAGAGTTAAGACCTTAACCATTAGGCCAGAGTAAGAGTCTAAGACCTTATCTATTAGGCCAGAGTAAGAGTTAAGACTTTAGCTATTAGGCCAGAGTACGAATCTAAGACCTTAGCTATTAGGCCAGAGTAAGAGTTAAGACCTTAAACAGTAGGCCAGAGTACGAGTTAAGACCTTAACCAGTAGGCCAGAGTATGAGTCTAAGACCTTAGCTATTAGGCCAGAGTAAGAGTTAAGACTTTAGCTATTAGGCCAGAGTAAGAGTTAGGACCTTAGCTATTAGGCCAGAGTAAGAGTTAAGACCTTAACCAGTAGGCCAGAGTATGAGTCTAAGACCTTAGCTGTTAGGCCAGAGTAAGAGTTAAGACCTTAACCATTAGGCCAGAGTAAGAGTCTAAGACCTTATCTATTAGGCCAGAGTAAGAGTTAAGACCGTAACCATTAGGCCAGAGTACGAGTCTAAGACCTTAGCTATTAGGCCAGAGTAAGAGTTAAGACCTTAACCATTAGGCCAGAGTAAGAGTCTAAGACCTTATCTATTAGGCCAGAGTAAGAGTTAAGACCATAACCATTAGTCCATAGTACGAGTCTAAGATCTTAGCTATTAGGCCAGAGTAAGAGTTAAGACCATAACCAGTAGGCAGGAGTAAGAGTTAAGACCTTAACCATTAGGCCAGAGTACGAGTCTAAGACCTTAGCTATTAGGCCAGATTAAGAGTTAAGACTTTAGCTATTAGGCCAGAGTAAGAGTTAGGACCTTAGCTATTAGGCCAGAGTAAGAGTTAAGACCTTAACCAGTAGGCCAGAGTAAGAGTTAGGACCTTAACCAGTAGGCCAGAGAAAGAGTTAAGACCTTAACCAGTAGGCCAGAGTAAGAGTTAAGACCTTAACCTGTAGGCCATAGTAGAAGTCTAAGACCTTAGCTATTAGGCCAGAGTAAGAGTTAAGACCTTAACCATTAGGCCAGAGTACGAGTCTAAGACCTTAGTTATTAGGCCAGAGTAAGAGTTAAGACCTTAACCTTTAGACCAGAGTAAGAGTTAAGACCTTAACCATTAGGCCAGAGTACAAGTCTAAGACCTTAGCTATTAGGCCAGAGTAAGAGTTAAGACGTTAGCTATTAGGCCAGAGTAAGAGTTAAGACCTTAACCATTAGGCCAGTGTACGAGCCTAAGACCTTATATATTAGGCCAGAGTAAGAGTTAAGACCTTAACCATTAGGCCATAGTACGAGTCTAAGACCTTAGCTATTAGGCCAGAGTAAGAGTTAAGACCTTAACCAGTAGGCCAGAGTACGAGTCTAAGACCTTAGCTATTAGGCCAGAGTAAGAGTTAAGACCTTAACCATTAGGCTAGAGTACAAGTCTAAGACCTTAGCTATTAGGCCAGAGTGAGAGTTAAAACCTTAGCTATCAGGCCAGAGTACGAGTCTAAGACCTTAGCTATTAGGCCAGAGTACGAGTCTAAGACCTTAGCTATTAGGCCAGAGTAAGAGGTAAGACCGTAACCAGTAGGCCAGAGTAAGAGTTAAGACCTTAACCATTAGGCCAGAGTACCAGTCTAAGACCTTAGCTATTAGGCCAGAGTCAGAGTTAAGACTTTAGCTATTAGGCCAGAGTACAAGTCTAAGACCTTAGCTATTAGGCCAGAGTAAGAGTTAAGACCTTAGCTATTAGGCCAGAGTAAGAGTTAAGACCTTAACAGTTAGGCCAGAGTACGAGCCTAAGACCTTATATATTAGGCCAGAGTAAGAGTTAAGACCTTAACCATTAGGCCAGAGTACAAGTCTAAGACCTTAGCTATTAGGCCAGAGTGAGAGTTAAAACCTTAGCTATCAGGCCAGAGTACGAGTC
This sequence comes from Triturus cristatus, assembly GCF_964204655.1. Classification (NCBI taxonomy): domain Eukaryota; kingdom Metazoa; phylum Chordata; class Amphibia; order Caudata; family Salamandridae; genus Triturus; species Triturus cristatus. Next base: position 1,307,737,684 of record NC_140590.1, read on the forward strand.
TAAGACCTTAGCTATTAGGCCAGAGTACGAGTCTAAGACCTTAGCTATTAGGCCAGAGTAAGAGTTAAGACCTTAACCAGTAGGCCAGAGTACCAGTCTAAGACCTTAACTATTAGGCCAGAGTAAGAATTAAGACCTTAGCTATTAGGCCAGAGTAAGAGTTAAGACCTTAACCATTAGGCCAGAGTACGAGTCTAAGACTTTAGCTATTAGGCCAGACCAAGAGTTAAAACCTTAACCAGTAGGCCAGAGTACGAGTCTAAGACCTTAGCTATTAGGCCACACCAAGAGTTAAGACCTTAACCATTAGGCCAGAGTATGAGTCTAAGACCTTAGCTATGAGGCCAGAGTAAGAGTTAAGACCTTAGCTATTAGGCCAGTGTACGAGTTTAAGACCTTAGCTATTATGCCAGAGTACGAGTCTAAGACCTTAGCTATTAGGCCAGAGTAAGAGTTAAGACCTTAGGTATTAGGCCAGAGTAAGAGTTAAGACCTTAACCAATAGGCCAGAGTAAGAGTTAAGACCTTAACCATTAGGCCAGAGTACGAGTCTAAGACCTTAGCTATTAGGCCAGTGTAAGAGATAAGACCTTAACCAGTAGGCCAGAGTAAGAGTTAAGACCTTAACCAGTAGGCCAGAGTACGAGTCTAAGACCTTAGCTATTAGGCCAGAGTAAGAGTTAAGACCTTAACCAATAGGCCAGAGTAGGACTTAAGACCTTAACCGGTAGGCCAGAGTAAGAGTTAGGACCTTAACCAGTAGGCCAGAGTAAGAGTTAAGACCTTAACCTGTAGGCCATAGTAGGAGTCTAAGACCTTAGCTATTAGGCCAGAGTAAGAGTTAAGACCATAACTAATAGGCCAGAGTAAGAGTTAGGACCTTAACCAGCAAGCCAGAGTAAGATTTAAGACCTTAACCAGTATGCCAGAGTAAGAGTTAAGACCTTAACCTGTAGGCCATATTACAAGTCTAAGACCTTAGCTATTAGGCTAGAGTAAGAGTTAAGACCTTAACCATTAGGCCAGAGTACGAGTCTAAGACCTTAGCTATCAGGCCAGAGTAAGAGTTAAGACCTTACCTATTAGGCCAGAGTAAGAGTTAAGACCTTAACCATTAGGCCAGAGTACGAGTCTAAGACCTTAGCTATTACGCCAGAGTAAGAGTTAAGACCGTAACCATTAGTCCATAGTACGAGTCTAAGACCTTAGCTATTAGGCCAGAGTAAGAGTAAGACCATAACCAGTAGGCCAGAGTAAGAGTTAAGACCTTAACCATTAGGCCAGAGTACGAGTCTAAGACCTTAGCTATTAGGCCAGAGTAAGAGTTAAGACCTTAGCTATTAGGCCAGAGTACGAGTCTAAGACCTTAGCTATTAGGCCAGAGTAAGAGTTAAGACCTTAACCAGTAGGCCAGAGTAAGAGTTAAGACCATAACCAGTAGTCCAGAGTATGAGTCTAAGACCTTAGCTATTAGGCCAGAGTAAGAGTTAAGACTAGCTATTAGGCAAGAGTAAGAGTTAAGACCTTAACCAGTAGGCCAGAGTAAGAGTTAAGACCTTAACCAGTAGGCCAGAGTAAGAGTTAAGACCTTAGCTATTAGGCCAGAGTAAGAGTTAAGACCTTAACCATTAGGCCATAGTACGAGTCTAAGACCTTAGGTATTGGGCGAGAGTAAGAGTTAAGACCTTAACCTGTAGGCCATAGTACGAGTCTAAGACCTTAGCTATTAGGCCAGAGTAAGGGTTAAGATCTTAACCAGTGGGCCAGAGTAAGAGTTAAGACCTTAACCAGTAGGCCAGAGTACGAGTCTAAGACCTTAGCTATTAGGCCATAGTAAGATTTAAGACCTTAACCAGTAGGCCAGAGTAAGAGTTAAGACCTTAACCAGTAGGCCAGAGTAAGAGTTAAGACCTTAGCTATTAGGCCATAGTACGAGTCTAAGACCTTAGCTATTAGGCCAGAGTAAGAGTTAAGACCTTAACCATTAGGCCAGAGTACGAGTCTAAGACCTTAGCTATTAGGCCAGACTAAGAGTTAAGACCGTAACCATTAGTCCATAGTACGAGTCTAAGACCTTAGCTATTAGGCCAGTCTAAGAGGTAAGACCGTAACCAGTAGGCCAGAGTAAGAGTTAAGACCTTAACCATGAGGCCAGAGTACCAGTCTAAGACCTTAGCTATTAGGCCAGAGTCAGAGTTAAGACTTTAGCTATTAGGCCAGAGTACGAGTCTACGACCTTAGCTATTAGGCCAGAGTAAGAGTTAAGACCTTAACCAGTAGGCCAGAGTATGAGTTAAGACCTTAGCTATTAGGCCAGAGTAAGAGTTAAGACCTTAACCAGTAGGCCAGGAAAAACTCTAATACCTTAGCTATTAGGCCAGAGTAAGAGTTAAGACCTTAGCTATTAGGCCAGAGTAAGAGTTAAGACCTAAACCATTAGGCCAGAGTACGAGTCTAAGACCTTAGCTATTAGGCCAGAGTATTAGTTAAGACCTTAGCTATTAGGCCAGAGTAAGAGTTAAGACCTTAACCAGTAGGCCAGGAACAAGTCTAATACCTTAGCTATTAGGCCAGAGTAAGAGTTAAGACCTTAGCTATTAGGCCAGAGTAAGAGTTAAGACCTGAACCATTAGGCCAGAGTACGAGTCTAAGACCTTAACCAATAGGCCAGAGTAAGAGTTATGACCTTAACCAGTAGGCCAGAGTAAGAGTTAAGACCTTAACCAGTAGGCCAGAGTAAGAGTTAAGACCTTAACCTGTAGGCCATAGTAGAAGTCTAAGACTTTAGCTATTAGGCCAGAGTAAGAGTTAAGACCTTAACCATTAGGCCAGAGTACGAGTCTAAGATCTTAGTTATTAGGCCAGAGTAAGAGTTAAGACCTTAACCTTTAGACCAGAGTAAGAGTTAAGACCTTAACCATTAGGCCAGAGTACAAGTCTAAGACCTTAGCTATTAGGCCAGAGTGAGAGTTAAAACCTTAGCTATCAGGCCAGAGTACGAGTCTAAGACCTTAGCTATTAGGCCAGAGTACGAGTCTAAGACCTTAGCTATTAGGCCAGAGTAAGAGTTAAGACCTTAACCAGTAGGCCAAAGTACCAGTCTAAGACCTTAACTATTATGCCAGAGTAAGAATTAAGACCTTAGCTATTAGGCCAGAGTAAGAGTTAAGACCTTAACCATTAGGCCAGAGTACGAGTCTAAGACTTTAGCTATTAGGCCAGACCAAGAGTTAAAACCTTAACCAGTAGGCCAGAGTACGAGTCTAAGACCTTAGCTATTAGGCCACACCAAGAGTTAAGACCTTAACCATTAGGCCAGAGTATGAGTCTAAGACCTTAGCTATGAGGCCAGAGTAAGAGTTAAGACCTTAGCTATTAGGCCAGTGTACGAGTCTAAGACCTTAGCTATTATGCCAGAGTATGAGTCTAAGACCTTAGCTATTAGGCCAGAGTAAGAGTTAAGACCTTAACCAGTAGACCAGAGTACGAGTCTAAGACCTTAGCTATTAGGCCAGAGTAAGAGTTAAGACCTTAGCTATTAGGCCAGAGTAAGAGTTAAGACCTTAACCAATAGGCCAGAGTAAGAGTTAAGACCTTAACCATTAGGCCAGAGTACGAGTCTAAGACCTTAGCTATTAGGCCAGTGTAAGAGATAAGACCTTAACCAGTAGGCCAGAGTAAGAGTTAAGACCTTAACCAGTAGGCCAGAGTACGAGTCTAAGACCTTAGCTATTAGGCCAGAGTAGGAGTTAAGACCTTAACCGGTAGGCCAGAGTAAGAGTTAAGACCTTAACCAGTAGGCCAGAGTAAGAGTTAAGACCTTAACCTGTAGGCCATAGTACGAGTCTAAGACCTTAGCTATTAGGCCAGAGTAAGAGTTAAGACCTTAACCTGTAGGCCAGAGTACGAGTCTAAGACCTTAGCTATTAGGCCAGAGTAAGAGTTAAGACCTTAACCTGTAGGCCAGAGTACGAGTCTAAGACCTTAGCTATTAGGCCAGAGTAAGAGTTAAGACCTTAACCTGTAGGCCAGAGTATGAGTCTAAGACCTTAGCTATTAGGCCAGAGTAAGAGTTAAGACCTTAGCTATTAGGCCAGAGTAAGAGTTAAGACCTTAACCATTAGGCCAGAGTATGAGTCTAAGACCTTAGTTATTAGGCCAGAGTAAGAGTTGAGTCCTTAACCAGAAGGACAGAGTAAGAGTTAAGACCTTAGCTATTAGGCCAGAGTAAGAGTTAAGACCTTAGCTATTAGGCCAGAGTAAGAGTTAAGACCTAAACCATTAGGCCAGAGTACGAGTCTAAGACCTTAGCTATTAGGCCAGAGTATTAGTTAAGACCTTAGCTGTTAGGCTAGAGTAAGAGTTAAGACCTTAACCATTAGGCCAGAGTACGAGTCTAAGACCTTAGCTATTAGGCCAGAGTAAGAGTTAAGACCGTAACCATTAGTCCATAGTACGAGTCTAAGACCTTAGCTATTAGGCCAGAGTAAGAGTAAGACCATAACCAGTAGGCCAGAGTAAGAGTTAAGACCTTAACCATTAGGCCAGAGTACGAGTCTAAGACCTTAGCTATTAGGCCAGAGTAAGAGTTAAGACCTTAGCTATTAGGCCAGAGTACGAGTCTAAGACCTTAGCTATTAGGCCAGAGTAAGAGTTAAGACCTTAACCAGTAGGCCAGAGTAAGAGTTAAGACCATAACCAGTAGGCCAGAGTATGAGTCTAAAACCTTAGCTATTAGGCCAGAGTAAGGGTTAAGACTAGCTATTAGGCGAGAGTAAGAGTTAAGACCTTAACCAGTAGGCCAGAGTAAGAGTTAAGACCTTAACCAGTAGGCCAGAGTAAGAGTTAAGACCTTAGCTATTAGGCCAGAGTAAGAGTTAAGACCTTAACCATTAGGCCATAGTACGAGTCTAAGACCTTAGGTATTGGGCGAGAGTAAGAGTTAAGACCTTAACCTGTAGGCCATAGTACGAGTCTAAGACCTTAGCTATTAGGCCAGAGTAAGGGTTAAGATCTTAACCAGTGGGCCAGAGTAAGAGTTAAGACCTTAACCAGTAGGCCAGAGTACGAGTCTAAGACCTTAGCTATTAGGCCATAGTAAGATTTAAGACCTTAACCAGTAGGCCAGAGTAAGAGTTAAGACCTTAACCAGTAGGCCAGAGTAAGAGTTAAGACCTTAGCTATTAGGCCATAGTACGAGTCTAAGACCTTAGCTATTAGGCCAGAGTAAGAGTTAAGACCTTAACCATTAGGCCAGAGTACGAGTCTAAGACCTTAGCTATTAGGCCAGACTAAGAGTTAAGACCGTAACCATTAGTCCATAGTACGAGTCTAAGACCTTAGCTATTAGGCCAGTCTAAGAGGTAAGACCGTAACCAGTAGGCCAGAGTAAGAGTTAAGACCTTAACCATGAGGCCAGAGTACCAGTCTAAGACCTTAGCTATTAGGCCAGAGTCAGAGTTAAGACTTTAGCTATTAGGCCAGAGTACGAGTCTAAGACCTTAGCTATTAGGCCAGAGTAAGAGTTAAGACCTTAACCAGTAGGCCAGAGTATGAGTTAAGACCTTAGCTATTAGGCCAGAGTAAGAGTTAAGACCTTAACCAGTAGGCCAGGAAAAACTCTAATACCTTAGCTATTAGGCCAGAGTAAGAGTTAAGACCTTAGCTATTAGGCCAGAGTAAGAGTTAAGACCTAAACCATTAGGCCAGAGTACGAGTCTAAGACCTTAGCTATTAGGCCAGAGTATTAGTTAAGACCTTAGCTATTAGGCCAGAGTAAGAGTTAAGACCTTAACCAGTAGGCCAGGAACAAGTCTAATACCTTAGCTATTAGGCCAGAGTAAGAGTTAAGACCTTAGCTATTAGGCCAGAGTAAGAGTTAAGACCTGAACCATTAGGCCAGAGTACGAGTCTAAGACCTTAACCAATAGGCCAGAGTAAGAGTTATGACCTTAACCAGTAGGCCAGAGTAAGAGTTAAGACCTTAACCAGTAGGCCAGAGTAAGAGTTAAGACCTTAACCTGTAGGCCATAGTAGAAGTCTAAGACTTTAGCTATTAGGCCAGAGTAAGAGTTAAGACCTTAACCATTAGGCCAGAGTACGAGTCTAAGATCTTAGTTATTAGGCCAGAGTAAGAGTTAAGACCTTAACCTTTAGACCAGAGTAAGAGTTAAGACCTTAACCATTAGGCCAGAGTACAAGTCTAAGACCTTAGCTATTAGGCCAGAGTGAGAGTTAAAACCTTAGCTATCAGGCCAGAGTACGAGTCTAAGACCTTAGCTATTAGGCCAGAGTACGAGTCTAAGACCTTAGCTATTAGGCCAGAGTAAGAGTTAAGACCTTAACCAGTAGGCCAAAGTACCAGTCTAAGACCTTAACTATTATGCCAGAGTAAGAATTAAGACCTTAGCTATTAGGCCAGAGTAAGAGTTAAGACCTTAACCATTAGGCCAGAGTACGAGTCTAAGACTTTAGCTATTAGGCCAGACCAAGAGTTAAAACCTTAACCAGTAGGCCAGAGTACGAGTCTAAGACCTTAGCTATTAGGCCACACCAAGAGTTAAGACCTTAACCATTAGGCCAGAGTATGAGTCTAAGACCTTAGCTATGAGGCCAGAGTAAGAGTTAAGACCTTAGCTATTAGGCCAGTGTACGAGTCTAAGACCTTAGCTATTATGCCAGAGTATGAGTCTAAGACCTTAGCTATTAGGCCAGAGTAAGAGTTAAGACCTTAACCAGTAGACCAGAGTACGAGTCTAAGACCTTAGCTATTAGGCCAGAGTAAGAGTTAAGACCTTAGCTATTAGGCCAGAGTAAGAGTTAAGACCTTAACCAATAGGCCAGAGTAAGAGTTAAGACCTTAACCATTAGGCCAGAGTACGAGTCTAAGACCTTAGCTATTAGGCCAGTGTAAGAGATAAGACCTTAACCAGTAGGCCAGAGTAAGAGTTAAGACCTTAACCAGTAGGCCAGAGTACGAGTCTAAGACCTTAGCTATTAGGCCAGAGTAGGAGTTAAGACCTTAACCGGTAGGCCAGAGTAAGAGTTAAGACCTTAACCAGTAGGCCAGAGTAAGAGTTAAGACCTTAACCTGTAGGCCATAGTACGAGTCTAAGACCTTAGCTATTAGGCCAGAGTAAGAGTTAAGACCTTAACCTGTAGGCCAGAGTACGAGTCTAAGACCTTAGCTATTAGGCCAGAGTAAGAGTTAAGACCTTAACCTGTAGGCCAGAGTACGAGTCTAAGACCTTAGCTATTAGGCCAGAGTAAGAGTTAAGACCTTAGCTATTAGGCCAGAGTAAGAGTTAAGACCTTAACCATTAGGCCAGAGTATGAGTCTAAGACCTTAGTTATTAGGCCAGAGTAAGAGTTGAGTCCTTAACCAGAAGGACAGAGTAAGAGTTAAGACCTTAGCTATTAGGCCAGAGTAAGAGTTAAGACCTTAACCTGTAGGCCAGAGTACGAGTCTAAGACCTTAGCTATTAAGCCAGAGTAAGAGTTAAGACCTTAACCATTAGGCCAGAGTACAAGTCTAAGACCTTAGCTATTAGGCCAGAGTAAGAGTTAAGACCTTAGCTATCAGGCCAGAGTACGAGTCTCAGACCTTAGCTATTAGGCCAGAGTAAGAGTTAAGACCTTAACCAGTAGGCCAGAGTACGAGTCTAGACCTTAGCTATTAGGCCAGAGTAAGAGTTAAGACCTTAACCAGTAGGCCAGGAACAAGTCTAATACCTTAGCTATAAAGCCAGAGTAAGAGTTAAGACCTTAGCTATTAGGCCAGAGTAAGAGTTAAGACCTGAACCATTAGGCCAGAGTACGAGTCTAAGACCTTAGCTATTAGGCCAGAGTAAGAGTTAAGACCTTAACCATTAGGCCAGAGTAAGAGTCTAAGACCTTATCTATTAGGCCAGAGTAAGAGTTAAGACTTTAGCTATTAGGCCAGAGTACGAATCTAGGACCTTAGCTATTAGGCCAGAGTAAGAGTTAAGACCTTAAACAGTAGGCCAGAGTACGAGTTAAGACCTTAACCAGTAGGCCTTAGTATGAGTCTAAGACCTTAGCTATTAGGCCAGAGTAAGAGTTAAGACCTGAACCATTAGGCCAGAGTACGAGTCTAAGACCTTAGCTATTAGGCCAGAGTAAGAGTTAAGACCTTAGCTATTAGGCCAGAGTAAGAGTTAAGACCTGAACCATTAGGCCAGAGTACGAGTCTAAGACCTTAGCTATTAGGCCAGAGTAAGAGTTAAGACCTTAGCTATTAGGCCATCGTACGAGTCTAAGACCTTAGCTATTAGGCCAGAGTAAGAGTTAAGACCTTAACCATTAGGCCAGAGTAAGAGTCTAAGACCTTATCTATTAGGCCAGAGTAAGAGTTAAGACCGTAACCATTAGGCCAGAGTACGAGTCTAAGACCTTAGCTATTAGGCCAGAGTAAGAGTTAAGACCTTAACCATTAGGCCAGAGTAAGAGTCTAAGACCTTATCTATTAGGCCAGAGTAAGAGTTAAGACCGTAACCATTAGTCCATAGTACGAGTCTAAGATCTTAGCTATTAGGCCAGAGTAAGAGTTAAGACCATAACCAGTAGGCCGGAGTAAGAGTTAAGACCTTAACCATTAGGCCAGAGTACGAGTCTAAGACCTTAGCTATTAGGCCAGAGTAAGAGTTAAGACTTTAGCTATTAGGCCAGAGTAAGAGTTAGGACCTTAGCTATTAGGCCAGAGTAAGAGTTAAGACCTTAACCAGTAGGCCAGAGTACGAGTCTAAGACCTTAGCTATTAGGCCAGAGTAAGAGTTAAGACCTTAACCAATAGGCCAGAGTAAGAGTTATGACCTTAACCAGTAGGCCAGAGTAAGAGTTAAGACCTTAACCAGTAGGCCAGAGTAAGAGTTAAGACCTTAACCTGTAGGCCATAGTAGAAGTCTAAGACCTTAGCTATTAGGCCAGAGTAAGAGTTAAGACCTTAACCATTAGGCCAGAGTACGAGTCTAAGACCTTAGTTATTAGGCCAGAGTAAGAGTTAAGACCTTAACCTTTAGACCAGAGTAAGAGTTAAGACCTTAACCATTAGGCCAGAGTACAAGTCTAAGACCTTAGCTATTAGGCCAGAGTAAGAGTTAAGACCTTAGCTATTAGGCCAGAGTAAGAGTTAAGACCTTAACCATTAGGCCAGAGTACGAGCCTAAGACCTTATATATTAGGCCAGAGTAAGAGTTAAGACCTTAACCATTAGGCCATAGTACGAGTCTAAGACCTTAGCTATTAGGCCAGAGTAAGAGTTAAGACCTTAACCAGTAGGCCAGAGTAAGAGTTAAGACCTTAACCAGTAGGACAGAGTAAGAGTTAAGACCTTAGCTATTAGGCCAGAGTAAGAGTTAAGACCTTAACCATTAGGCCAGAGTACAAGTCTAAGACCTTAGCTATTAGGCCAGAGTGAGAGTTAAAACCTTAGCTATCAGGCCAGAGTACGAGTCTAAGACCTTAGCTATTAGGCCAGAGTACGAGTCTAAGACCTTAGCTATTAGGCCAGAGTAAAAGGTAAGACCGTAACCAGTAGGCCAGAGTAAGAGTTAAGACCTTAACCATTAGGCCAGAGTACCAGTCTAAGACCTTAGCTATTAGGCCAGAGTCAGAGTTAAGACTTTAGCTATTAGGCCAGAGTACAAGTCTAAGACCTTAGCTATTAGGCCAGAGTAAGAGTTAAGACCTTAGCTATGAGGCCAGAGTAAGAGTTAAGACCTTAACCATTAGGCAAGAGTACGAGCCTAAGACCTTATATATTAGGCCAGAGTAAGAGTTGAGTCCTTAACCAGAAGGACAGAGTAAGAGTTAAGACCTTAGATATTAGGCCAGAGTAAGAGTTAAGACCTTAACCTGTAGGCCAGAGTACGAGTCTAAGACCTTAGCTATTAAGCCAGAGTAAGAGTTAAGACCTTAACCATTAGGCCAGAGTACAAGTCTAAGACCTTAGCTATTAGGCCAGAGTAAGAGTTAAGACCTTAGCTATCAGGCCAGAGTACGAGTCTCAGACCTTAGCTATTAGGCCAGAGTAAGAGTTAAGACCTTAACCAGTAGGCCAGAGTACGAGTCTAGACCTTAGCTATTAGGCCAGAGTAAGAGTTAAGACCTTAACCAGTAGGCCAGGAACAAGTCTAATACCTTAGCTATAAAGCCAGAGTAAGAGTTAAGACCTTAGCTATTAGGCCAGAGTAAGAGTTAAGACCTGAACCATTAGGCCAGAGTACGAGTCTAAGACCTTAGCTATTAGGCCAGAGTAAGAGTTAAGACCTTAACCATTAGGCCAGAGTAAGAGTCTAAGACCTTATCTATTAGGCCAGAGTAAGAGTTAAGACTTTAGCTATTAGGCCAGAGTACGAATCTAGGACCTTAGCTATTAGGCCAGAGTAAGAGTTAAGACCTTAAACAGTAGGCCAGAGTACGAGTTAAGACCTTAACCAGTAGGCCTTAGTATGAGTCTAAGACCTTAGCTATTAGGCCAGAGTAAGAGTTAAGACCTTAACCAGTAGGCCAGGAACAAGTCTAATACCTTAGCTATTAGGCCAGAGTAAGAGTTAAGACCTTAGCTATTAGGCCAGAGTAAGAGTTAAGACCTGAACCATTAGGCCAGAGTACGAGTCTAAGACCTTAGCTATTAGGCCAGAGTAAGAGTTAAGACCTTAGCTATTAGGCCATCGTACGAGTCTAAGACCTTAGCTATTAGGCCAGAGTAAGAGTTAAGACCTTAACCATTAGGCCAGAGTAAGAGTCTAAGACCTTATCTATTAGGCCAGAGTAAGAGTTAAGACCGTAACCATTAGGCCAGAGTACGAGTCTAAGACCTTAGCTATTAGGCCAGAGTAAGAGTTAAGACCTTAACCATTAGGCCAGAGTAAGAGTTTAAGACCTTATCTATTAGGCCAGAGTAAGAGTTAAGACCGTAACCATTAGTCCAGAGTACAAGTCTAAGATCTTAGCTATTAGGCCAGAGTAAGAGTTAAGACCATAACCAGTAGGCCGGAGTAAGAGTTAAGACCTTAACCATTAGGCCAGAGTACGAGTCTAAGACCTTAGCTATTAGGCCAGAGTAAGAGTTAAGACTTTAGCTATTAGGCCAGAGTAAGAGTTAGGACCTTACCTATTAGGCCAGAGTAAGAGTTAAGACCTTAACCAGTAGGCCAGAGTACGAGTCTAAGACCTTAGCTATTAGGCCAGAGTAAGAGTTAAGGCCTTAACCAATAGGCCAGAGTAAGAGTTATGACCTTAACCAGTAGGCCAGAGTAAGAGTTAAGACCTTAACCAGTAGGCCAGAGTAAGAGTTAAGACCTTAACCTGTAGGCCATAGTAGAAGTCTAAGACCTTAGCTATTACGCCAGAGTAAGAGTTAAGACCTTAACCATTAGGCCAGAGTACGAGACTAAGACCTTAGTTATTAGGCCAGAGTAAGAGTTAAGACCTTAACCTTTAGACCAGAGTAAGAGTTAAGACCTTAACCATTAGGCCAGAGTACAAGTCTAAGACCTTAGCTATTAGGCCAGAGTAAGAGTTAAGACCTTAGCTATTAGGCCAGAGTAAGAGTTAAGACCTTAACCATTAGGCCAGAGTACGAGCCTAAGACCTTATATATTAGGCCAGAGTAAGAGTTAAGACCTTAACCATTAGGCTATAGTATGAGTCTAAGACCTTAGCTATTAGGCCAGAGTAAGAGTTAAGACCTTAACCAGTAGGCCAGAGTAAGAGTTAAGACCTTAACCAGTAGGACAGAGTAAGAGTTAAGACCTTAGCTATTAGGCCAGAGTAAGAGTTAAGACCTTAACCAGTAGGCCAGAGTACGAGTCTAAGACCTTAGCTATTAGGCCAGAGTAAGAGTTAAGACCTTAACCATTAGGCCAGAGTACAAGTCTAAGACCTTAGCTATTAGGCCAGAGTGAGAGTTAAAACCTTAGCTATCAGGCCAGAGTACGAGTCTAAGACCTTAGCTATTAGGCCAGAGTACGAGTCTAAGACCTTAGCTATTAGGCCAGAGTAAGAGGTAAGACCGTAACCAGTAGGCCAGAGTAAGAGTTAAGACCTTAACCATTAGGCCAGAGTACCAGTCTAAGACCTTAGCTATTAGGCCAGAGTCAGAGTTAAGACTTTAGCTATTAGGCCAGAGTACAAGTCTAAGACCTTAGCTATTAGGCCAGAGTAAGAGTTAAGACCTTAGCTATTAGGCCAGAGTAAGAGTTAAGACCTTAACCATTAGGCCAGAGTACGAGCCTAAGACCTTATATATTAGGCCAGAGTAAGAGTTAAGACCTTAACCATTAGGCCAGAGTACAAGTCTAAGACCTTAGCTATTAGGCCAGAGTGAGAGTTAAAACCTTAGCTATCAGGCCAGAGTACGAGTCTAAGACCTTAGCTATTAGGCCAGAGTACGAGTCTAAGACCTTAGCTATTAGGCCAGAGTAAGAGTTAAGACCTTAACCAGTAGGCCAGAGTACCAGTCTAAGACCTTAACTATTAGGCCAGAGTAAGAATTAAGACCTTAGCTATTAGGCCAGAGTAAGAGTTAAGACCTTAACCATTAGGCCAGAGTACGAGTCTAAGACTTTAGCTATTAGGCCAGACCAAGAGTTAAAACCTTAACCAGTAGGCCAGAGTACGAGTCTAAGACCTTAGCTATTAGGCCACACCAAGAGTTAAGACCTTAACCATTAGGCCAGAGTATGAGTCTAAGACCTTAGCTATGAGGCCAGAGTAAGAGTTAAGACCTTAGCTATTAGGCCAGTGTACGAGTCTAAGACCTTAGCTATTATGCCAGAGTATGAGTCTAAGACCTTAGCTATTAGGCCATAGTAAGAGTTAAGACCTTAACCAGTAGACCAGAGTACGAGTCTAAGTCCTTAGCTATTAGGCCAGAGTAAGAGTTAAGACCTTAGCTATTAGGCCAGAGTAAGAGTTAAGACCTTAACCAATAGGCCAGAGTAAGAGTTAAGACCTTAACCATTAGGCCAGAGTACGAGTCTAAGACCTTAGCTATTAGGCCAGTGTAAGAGATAAGACCTTAACCAGTAGGCCAGAGTAAGAGTTCAGACCTTAACCAGTAGGCCAGAGTACGAGTCTAAGACCTTAGCTATTAGGCCAGAGTAGGAGTTAAGACCTTAACCGGTAGGCCAGAGTAAGAGTTAAGACCTTAACCAGTAGGCCAGAGTAAGAGTTAAGACCTTAACCTGTAGGCTATAGTACGAGTCTAAGACCTTAGCTATTAGGCCAGAGTAAGAGTTAAGACCTTAACCTGTAGGCCAGAGTACAAGTCTAAGACCTTAGCTATTAGGCCAGAGTAAGAGTTAAGACCTTAACCTGTAGGCCAGAGTACGAGTCTAAGACCTTAGCTATTAGGCCAGAGTAAGAGTTAAGACCTTAGTTATTAGGCCAGAGTAAGAGTTAAGACCTTAACCATTAGGCCAGAGTATGAGTCTAAGACCTTAGTTATTAGGCCAGAGTAAGAGTTGAGTCCTTAACCAGAAGGACAGAGTAAGAGTTAAGACCTTAGCTATTAGGCCAGAGTAAGAGTTAAGACCTTAACCTGTAGGCCAGAGTACGAGTCTAAGACCTTAGCTATTAAGCCAGAGTAAGAGTTAAGACCTTTACCATTAGGCCAGAGTACAAGTCTAAGACCTTAGCTATTAGGCCAGAGTAAGAGTTAAGACCTTAGCTATCAGGCCAGAGTACGAGTCTCAGACCTTAGCTATTAGACCAGAGTACGAGTCTAAGACCTTAGCTATTAGGCCAGAGCAAGAGTTAAGACCTTAACCGGTAGGCCAGAGTACCAGTCTAAGACCCTAGCTATAGGCCAGAGTAAGAGTTAAGACCTTAGCTATTAGGCCAGAGTAAGGGTTAAGACCTTAACCATTAGGCAAGAGTACGAGTCTAAGACCTTAGCTATTAGGCCGGAGTAAGAGTTAAGACCTTAAGCATTAGGCCAGAGTACGAGTCTAATACCTTAGCTAACAGGCTAGAGTAAGAGTTAAGACCTTAGCTATTAGGCCAGAGTAAGAGTTCAGACCTTAGATATTAGGCCAGAGTAAGAGTTAAGACCTTAACCATTAGGCCATAGTACGAGTCTAAGACCTTAGCTATTAGGCCAGAGTAAGAGTTAAGACCTTAACCAGTAGGCCAGAGTAAGAGTTAAGACCTTAACCAGTAGGACAGAGTAAGAGTTAAGACCTTAGCTATTTGGCCAGAGTAAGAGTTAAGACCTTAACCAGTAGGCCAGAGTACGAGTCTAAGACCTTAGCTATTAGGCCAGAGTGAGAGTTAAGACCTTAACCATTAGGCCAGAGTACAAGTCTAAGACCTTAGCTATTAGGCCAGAGTGAGAGTTAAGACCTTAGCTATCAGGCCAGAGTACGAGTCTAAGACCTTAGCTATTAGGCCAGAGTAAGAGTTAAGACCTTAACCAGTAGGCCAGAGTACCAGTCTAAGACCTTAACTATTTAGGCCAGAGTAAGTGTTAAGACCTTAGCTATTAGGCCAGAGTAAGAGTATAGACCTTAATCATTAGGCCAGAGTACGAGTCTAAGACTTTAGCTATTAGGCCAGACCAAGAGTTAAAACCTTAACCAGTAGGCCAGAGTACGAGTCTAAGACCTTAGCTATTAGGCCAGACCAAGAGTTAAAACCTTAACCAGTAGGCCAGAGTACCAGTCTAAGACCTTAACTATTTAGGCCAGAGTAAGTGTTAAGACCTCAGCTATTAGGCCAGAGTAAGAGTATAGACCTTAATCATTAGGCCAGAGAACGAGTCTAAGACTTTAGCTATTAGGCCAGACCAAGAGTTAAAACCTTAACCATTAGGCCAGAGTATGAGTCTAAGACCTTAGCTATGAGGCCAGAGTAAGAGTTAAGACCTTAGCTATTAGGACAGTGTACGAGTCTAAGACCTTAGCTATTATGCCAGAGTATGAGTCTAAGACCTTAGCTATTAGGCCAGAGTAAGAGTTAAGACCTTAACCAGTAGGCCAGAGTACGAGTCTAAGACCTTAGCTATTAGGCCAGAGTAAGAGTTAAGACCTTAACCAGTAGGCCAGAGTAAGAGTTAAGACCTTAACCATTAGGCCAGAGTACGAATCTAAGACCTTAGCTATTAGGCCAGTGTAAGAGATAAGACCTTAACCAATAGGCTAGAGTAAGAGTTAAGACCTTAACCAGTAGGCCAGAGTAAGAGTTAAGACCTTAACCTGTAGGCCATAGTACGAGTCTAAGACTTTAGCTATTAGGCCAGAGTAAGAATTAAGACCTTAACCATTAGGCCAGAGTACGAGTCAAAGACCTTAGCTATTAGGCCAGAGTAAGAGTTAAGACCTAAACCTGTAGGCCAGAGTACGAGTCTAAGACCTTAGCTATGAGGCCAGACTAAGAGTTAAGACCGTAACCATTAGTCCATAGTACGAGTCTAAGACCTTAGCTATTAGGCCAGTGTAAGAGGTAAGACCGTAACCAGTAGGCCAGAGTAAGAGTTAAGACCTTAACCATTAGGCCAGAGTACGAGTCTAAGACCTTAGCTATTAGGCCAGAGTAAGAGTTAAGACTTTAGCTATTAGGCCAGAGTACGAGTCTAAGACCTTAGCTATTAGGCCAGAGTAAGAGTTACGACCTTAACCAGTAGGCCAGAGTACGAGTTAAGACCTTAGCTATTAGGCCAGAGTAAGAGTTAAGACCTTAACCAGTAGGCCAGGAACAAGTCTAATACCTTAGCTATTAGGCCAGAGTAAGAGTTAAGACCTTAGCTATTAGGCCAGAGTAAGAGTTAAGACCTAAACCATTAGGCCAGAGTACGAGTCTAAGACCTTAGCTATTAGGCCAGAGTATTAGTTAAGACCTTAGCTATTAGGCCAGAGTAAGAGTTAAGACCTTAACCAGTAGGCCAGAGTACGAGTCTAGACCTTAGCTATTAGGCCAGAGTAAGAGTTAAGACCTTAACCAGTAGGCCAGGAACAAGTCTAATACCTTAGCTATTAGGCCAGAGTAAGAGTTAAGACCTTAGCTATTAGGCCAGAGTAAGAGTTAAGATCTGAACCATTAGGCCAGAGTACGAGTCTAAGACCTTAGCTATTAGGCCAGAGTAAGAGTTAAGACCTTAGCTATTAGGCCATAGTAAGAGTCTAAGACCTTAGCTATTAGGCCAGAGTAAGAGTTAAGACCTTAACCATTAGGCCAGAGTAAGAGTCTAAGACCCTAGCTATAGGCCAGAGTAAGAGTTAAGACCTTAGCTATTAGGCCAGAGTAAGAGTTAAGACCTTAACCATTAGGCCAGAGTACGAGTCTAAGACCTTAGCTATTAAGCCAGAGTGAGAGTTAAGACCTTAACCATTAGGCCAGAGTACAAGTCTAAAACCTTAGCTATTAGGCCAGAGTGAGAGTTAAGACCTTAGCTATCAGGCCAGAGTACGAGTCTAAGACCTTAGCTATTAGGACAGAGTAAGAGTTAAGACCTTAACCAGTAGGCCAGAGTACCAGTCTAAGACCTTAACTATTTAGGCCAGAGTAAGAGTTAAGACCTTAGCTATTAGGCCAGAGTAAGAGTATAGACCTTAACCATTAGGCCAGAGTACGAGTCTAAGACTTTAGCTATTAGGCCAGACCAAGAGTTAAAACCTTAACCAGTAGGCCAGAGTACGAGTCTAAGACCTTAGCTATTACGTCACACCAAGATGTAAGACCTTAACCATTAGGCCAGAGTATGAGTCTAAGACCTTAGCTATGAGGCCAGAGTAAGAGTTAAGACCTTAGCTATTAGGCCAGTGTACGAGTCTAAGACCTTAGCTATTATGCCAGAGTATGAGTCTAAGACCTTAGCTATTAGGCCAGAGTAAGAGTTAAGACCTTAACCAGTAGGCCAGAGTACGAGTCTTAGACCTTAGCTATTAGCCCAGAGTAAGAGTTAAGACCTTAGCTATTAGGCCAGAGTAAGAGTTAAGACCTTAACCATTAGGCCAGAGTACGAGTCTAAGACCTTAGCTATTAGGCCAGTGTAAGAGATAAGACCTTAACCAATAGGCCAGAGTAAGAGTTAAGACCTTAACCAGTAGGCCAGAGTACGAGTCTAAGACTTTAGCTATTAGGCCAGAGTAAGAATTAAGACCTTAACCATTAGGCCAGAGTACGAGTCTAAGACCTTAGCTATTAGGCCAGAGTAAGAGTTAAGACCTAAACCTGTAGGCCAGAGTACGAGTCTAAGACCTTAGCTATGAGGCCAGACTAAGAGTTAAGACCGTAACC
The DNA here is from genome assembly GCF_964204655.1 of Triturus cristatus. Classification (NCBI taxonomy): domain Eukaryota; kingdom Metazoa; phylum Chordata; class Amphibia; order Caudata; family Salamandridae; genus Triturus; species Triturus cristatus. Next base: position 1,307,754,943 of record NC_140590.1, read on the forward strand.
ATTAGTCCATAGTACGAGTCTAAGACCTTAGCTATTAGGCCAGTGTAAGAGGTAAGACCGTAACCAGTAGGCCAGAGTAAGAGTTAAAACCTTAACCATTAGGCCAGAGTACGAGTCTAAGACCTTAGCTATTAGGCCAGAGTAAGAGTTAAGACTTTAGCTATTAGGCCAGAGTACGAGTCTAAGACCTTAGCTATTAGGCCAGAGTAAGAGTTAAGACCTTAACCAGTAGGCCAGAGTACGAGTTAAGACCTTAGCTATTAGGCCAGAGTAAGAGTTAAGACCTTAACCAGTAGGCCAGGAACAAGTCTAATACCTTAGCTATTAGGCCAGAGTAAGAGTTAAGACCTTAGCTATTAGGCCAGAGTAAGAGTTAAGACCTAAACCATTAGGCCAGAGTACGAGTCTAAGACCTTAGCTATTAGGCCAGAGTATTAGTTAAGACCTTAGCTATTAGGCCAGAGTAAGAGTTAAGACCTTAACCAGTAGGCCAGAGTACGAGTCTAGACCTTAGCTATTAGGCCAGAGTAAGAGTTAAGACCTTAACCATTAGGCCATAGTACGAGTCTAAGACCTTAGCTATTAGGCCAGAGTAAGAGTTAAGACCTTAACCAGTAGGCCAGAGTAAGAGTTAAGACCTTAACCAGTAGGACAGAGTAAGAGTTAAGACCTTAGCTATTAGGCCAGAGTAAGAGTTAAGACCTTAACCAGTAGGCCAGAGTACGAGTCTAAGACCTTAGCTATTAGGCCAGAGTAAGAGTTAAGACCTTAACCATTAGGCCAGAGTACAAGTCTAAGACCTTAGCTATTAGGCCAGAGTGAGAGTTAAAACCTTAGCTATCAGGCCAGAGTACGAGTCTAAGACCTTAGCTATTAGGACAGAGTACAAGTCTAAGACCTTAGCTATTAGGCCAGAGTAAGAGGTAAGACCGTAACCAGTAGGCCAGAGTAAGAGTTAAGACCTTAACCATTAGGCCAGAGTACCAGTCTAAGACCTTAGCTATTAGGCCAGAGTCAGAGTTAAGACTTTAGCTATTAGGCCAGAGTACAAGTCTAAGACCTTAGCTATTAGGCCAGAGTAAGAGTTAAGACCTTAGCTATTAGGCCAGAGTAAGAGTTAAGACCTTAACCATTAGGCCAGAGTACGAGCCTAAGACCTTATATATTAGGCCAGAGTAAGAGTTAAGACCTTAACCATTAGGCCAGAGTACAAGTCTAAGACCTTAGCTATTAGGCCAGAGTGAGAGTTAAAACCTTAGCTATCAGGCCAGAGTACGAGTCTAAGACCTTAGCTATTAGGCCAGAGTACGAGTCTAAGACCTTAGCTATTAGGCCAGAGTAAGAGTTAAGACCTTAACCAGTAGGCCAGAGTACCAGTCTAAGACCTTAACTATTAGGCCAGAGTAAGAATTAAGACCTTAGCTATTAGGCCAGAGTAAGAGTTAAGACCTTAAACATTAGGCCAGAGTACCAGTCTAAGACTTTAGCTATTAGGCCAGACCAAGAGTTAAAACCTTAACCAGTAGGCCAGAGTACGAGTCTAAGACCTTAGCTATTAGGCCACACCAAGAGTTAAGACCTTAACCATTAGGCCAGAGTATGAGTCTAAGACCTTAGCTATGAGGCCAGAGTAAGAGTTAAGACCTTAGCTATTAGGCCAGTGTACGAGTCTCAGACCTTAGCTATTATGCCAGAGTATGAGTCTAAGACCTTAGCTATTAGGCCAGAGTAAGAGTTAAGACCTTAACCAGTAGACCAGAGTACGAGTCTAAGACCTTAGCTATTAGGCTAGAGTAAGAGTTAAGACCTTAACCAGCAGGCCAGAGTAAGAGTTAAGACCTTAACCAGTAGGCCAGAGTACGAGTCTAAGACCTTAGCTATTAGGCCAGAGTAGGAGTTTAAGACCTTAGCTATTAGGCCAGAGTAAGAGTTAAGACCTTAACCAGTAGACCAGAGTACGAGTCTAAGACCTTAGCTATTAGGCCAGAGTAAGAGTTAAGACCTTAACCGGTAGGCCAGAGTAACAGTTAAGACCTTAACCAGTAGGCCAGAGTAAGAGTTAAGACCTTAACCTGTAGGCTATAGTACGAGTCTAAGACCTTAGCTATTAGGCCAGAGTAAGAGTTAAGACCTTAACCTGTAGGCCAGAGTACAAGTCTAAGACCTTAGCTATTAGGCCAGAGTAAGAGTTAAGACCTTAACCTGTAGGCCAGAGTACGAGTCTAAGACCTTAGCTATTAGGCCAGAGTAAGAGTTAAGACCTTAGCTATTAGGCCAGAGTAAGAGTTAAGACCTTAACCATTAGGCCAGAGTATGAGTCTAAGACCTTAGTTATTAGGCCAGAGTAAGAGTTGAGTCCTTAACCAGAAGGACAGAGTAAGAGTTAAGACCTTAGCTATTAGGCCAGAGTAAGAGTTAAGACCTTAACCTGTAGGCCAGAGTACGAGTCTAAGACCTTAGCTATTAAGCCAGAGTAAGAGTTAAGACCTTAACCATTAGGCCAGAGTACAAGTCTAAGACCTTAGCTATTAGGCCAGAGTAAGAGTTAAGACCTTAGCTATCAGGCCAGAGTACGAGTCTCAGACCTTAGCTATTAGGCCAGAGTACGAGTCTAAGACCTTAGCTATTAGGCCAGAGCAAGAGTTAAGACCTTAACCGGTAGGCCAGAGTACCAGTCTAAGACCCTAGCTATAGGCCAGAGTAAGAGTTAAGACCTTAGCTATTAGGCCAGAGTAAGGGTTAAGACCTTAACCATTAGGCCAGAGTACGAGTCTAATACCTTAGCTATTAGGCCGGAGTAAGAGTTAAGACCTTAAGCATTAGGCCAGAGTACGAGTCTAATACCTTAGCTAAAAGGCTAGAGTAAGAGTTAAGACCTTAGCTATTAGGCCAGAGTAAGAGTTAAGACCTTAGATATTAGGCCAGAGTAAGAGTTAAGACCTTAACCATTAGGCCATAGTACGAGTCTAAGACCTTAGCTATTAGGCCAGAGTAAGAGTTAAGACCTTAACCAGTAGGACAGAGTAAGAGTTAAGACCTTAGCTATTTGGCCAGAGTAAGAGTTAAGACCTTAACCAGTAGGCCAGAGTACGAGTCTAAGACCTTAGCTATTAGGCCAGAGTGAGAGTTAAGACCTTAACCATTAGGCCAGAGTACAAGTCTAAGACCTTAGCTATTAGGCCAGAGTGAGAGTTAAGACCTTAGCTATCAGGCCAGAGTACGAGTCTAAGACCTTAGCTATTAGGCCAGAGTAAGAGTTAAGACCTTAACCAGTAGGCCAGAGTACCAGTCTAAGACCTTAACTATTTAGGCCAGAGTAAGTGTTAAGACCTTAGCTATTAGGCCAGAGTAAGAGTATAGACCTTAATCATTAGGCCAGAGTACGAGTCTAAGACTTTAGCTATTAGGCCAGACCAAGAGTTAAAACCTTAACCAGTAGGCCAGAGTACGAGTCTAAGACCTTAGCTATTACGTCACACCAAGATGTAAGACCTTAACCATTAGGCCAGAGTATGAGTCTAAGACCTTAGCTATGAGGCCAGAGTAGGAGTTAAGACCTTAGCTATTAGGACAGTGTACGAGTCTAAGACCTTAGCTATTATGCCAGAGTATGAGTCTAAGACCTTAGCTATTAGGCCAGAGTAAGAGTTAAGACCTTAACCAATAGGCCAGAGTACGAGTCTAAGACCTTAGCTATTAGGCCAGAGTAAGAGTTAAGACCTTAGCTATTAGGCCAGAGTAAGAGTTAAGACCTTAACCATTAGGCCAGAGTACGAGTCTAAGACCTTAGCTATTAGGCCAGTGTAAGAGATAAGACCTTAACCAGTAGGCCAGAGTAAGAGTTAAGACCTTAACCATTAGTCAGAGTACGAATCTAAGACCTTAGCTATTAGGCCAGTGTAAGAGATAAGACCTTAACCAATAGGCTAGAGTAAGAGTTAAGACCTTAACCAGTAGGCCAGAGTAAGAGTTAAGACCTTAACCTGTAGGCCATAGTACGAGTCTAAGACTTTAGCTATTAGGCCAGAGTAAGAATTAAGACCTTAACCATTAGGCCAGAGTACGAGTCAAAGACCTTAGCTATTAGGCCAGAGTAAGAGTTAAGACCTAAACCTGTAGGCCAGAGTACGAGTCTAAGACCTTAGCTATGAGGCCAGACTAAGAGTTAAGACCGTAACCATTAGTCCATAGTACGAGTCTAAGACCTTAGCTATTAGGCCAGTGTAAGAGGTAAGACCGTAACCAGTAGGCCAGAGTAAGAGTTAAGACCTTAACCATTAGGCCAGAGTACGAGTCTAAGACCTTAGCTATTAGGCCAGAGTAAGAGTTAAGACTTTAGCTATTAGGCCAGAGTACGAGTCTAAGACCTTAGCTATTAGGCCAGAGTAAGAGTTAAGACCTTAACCAGTAGGCCAGAGTACGAGTTAAGACCTTAGCTATTAGGCCAGAGTAAGAGTTAAGACCTTAACCAGTAGGCCAGGAACAAGTCTAATACCTTAGCTATTAGGCCAGAGTAAGAGTTAAGACCTTAGCTATTAGGCCAGAGTAAGAGTTAAGACCTAAACCATTAGGCCAGAGTACGAGTCTAAGACCTTAGCTATTAGGCCAGAGTATTAGTTAAGACCTTAGCTATTAGGCCAGAGTAAGTGTTAAGACCTTAACCAGTAGGCCAGAGTACGAGTCTAGACCTTAGCTATTAGGCCAGAGTAAGAGTTAAGACCTTAACCAGTAGGCCAGGAACAAGTCTAATACCTTAGCTATTAGGCCAGAGTAAGAGTTAAGACCTTAGCTATTAGGCCAGAGTAAGAGTTAAGATCTGAACCATTAGGCCAGAGTACGAGTCTAAGACCTTAGCTATTAGGCCAGAGTAAGAGTTAAGACCTTAGCTATTAGGCCATAGTAAGAGTCTAAGACCTTAGCTATTAGGCCAGAGTAAGAGTTAAGACCTTAACCATTAGGCCAGAGTAAGAGTCTAAGACCCTAGCTATCGGCCAGAGTAAGAGTTAAGACCTTAGCTATTAGGCCAGAGTAAGAGTTAAGACCTTAACCATTAGGCCAGAGTACGAGTCTAAGACCTTAGCTATTAGGCCAGAGTGAGAGTTAAGACCTTAACCATTAGGCCAGAGTACAAGTCTAAGACCTTAGCTATTAGGCCAGAGTGAGAGTTAAGACCTTAGCTATCAGGCCAGAGTACGAGTCTAAGACCTTAGCTATTAGGCCAGAGTAAGAGTTAAGACCTTAACCAGTAGGCCAGAGTACCAGTCTAAGACCTTAACTATTTAGGCCAGAGTAAGAGTTAAGACCTTAGCTATTAGGCCAGAGTAAGAGTATAGACCTTAACCATTAGGCCAGAGTACGAGTCTAAGACTTTAGCTATTAGGCCAGACCAAGAGTTAAAACCTTAACCAGTAGGCCAGAGTACGAGTCTAAGACCTTAGCTATTACGTCACACCAAGATGTAAGACCTTAACCATTAGGCCAGAGTATGAGTCTAAGACCTTAGCTATGAGGCCAGAGTAAGAGTTAAGACCTTAGCTATTAGGCCAGTGTACGAGTCTAAGACCTTAGCTATTATGCCAGAGTATGAGTCTAAGACCTTAGCTATTAGGCCAGAGTAAGAGTTAAGACCTTAACCAGTAGGCCGGAGTACGAGTCTTAGACCTTAGCTATTAGGCCAGAGTAAGAGTTAAGACCTTAGCTATTAGGCCAGAGTAAGAGTTAAGACCTTAACCATTAGGCCAGAGTACGAGTCTAAGACCTTAGCTATTAGGCCAGTATAAGAGATAAGACCTTAACCAGTAGGCCAGAGTAAGAGTTAAGACCTTAACCATTAGGCCAGAGTACGAGTCTAAGACCTTAGCTATTAGGCCAGTGTAAGAGATAAGACCTTAACCAATAGGCCAGAGTAAGAGTTAAGACCTTAACCAGTAGGCCAGAGTACGAGTCTAAGACTTTAGCTATTAGGCCAGAGTAAGAATTAAGACCTTAACCATTAGGCCAGAGTACGAGTCTAAGACCTTAGCTATTAGGCCAGAGTAAGAGTTAAGACCTAAACCTGTAGGCCAGAGTACGAGTCTAAGACCTTAGCTATGAGGCCAGACTAAGAGTTAAGACCGTAACCATTAGTCCATAGTACGAGTCTAAGACCTTAGCTATTAGGCCAGTGTAAGAGGTAAGACCGTAACCAGTAGGCCAGAGTAAGAGTTAAAACCTTAACCATTAGGCCAGAGTACGAGTCTAAGACCTTAGCTATTAGGCCAGAGTAAGAGTTAAGACTTTAGCTATTAGGCCAGAGTACGAGTCTAAGACCTTAGCTATTAGGCCAGAGTAAGAGTTAAGACCTTAACCAGTAGGCCAGAGTACGAGTTAAGACCTTAGCTATTAGGCCAGAGTAAGAGTTAAGACCTTAACCAGTAGGCAAGGAACAAGTGTAATACCTTAGCTATTAGGCCAGAGTAAGAGTTAAGACCTTAGCTATTAGGCCAGAGTAAGAGTTAAGACCTAAACCATTAGGCCAGAGTACGAGTCTAAGACCTTAGCTATTAGGCCAGAGTATTAGTTAAGACCTTAGCTATTAGGCCAGAGTAAGAGTTAAGACCTTAACCAGTAGGCCAGAGTACGAGTCTAGACCTTAGCTATTAGGCCAGAGTAAGAGTTAAGACCTTAACCAGTAGGCCAGGAACAAGTCTAATACCTTAGCTATTAGGCCAGAGTAAGAGTTAAGACCTTAGCTATTAGGCCAGAGTAAGAGTTAAGACCTGAACCATTAGGCCAGAATACGAGTCTAAGACCTTAGCTATTAGGCCAGAGTAAGAGTTAAGACCTTAGCTATTAGGCCATAGTACGAGTCTAAGACCTTAGCTATTAGGCCAGAGCAAGAGTTAAGACCTTAACCATTAGGCCAGAGTAAGAGTCTAAGACCTTAGCTATTAGGCCAGAGTAAGAGTTAAGACCGTAACCATTAGTCCATAGTACGAGTCTAAGATCTTAGCTATTAGGCCAGAGTAAGAGTTAAGACCATAACCAGTAGGCCGGAGTAAGAGTTAAGACCTTAACCATTAGGCCAGAGTACGAGTCTAAGACCTTAGCTATTAGGCCAGAGTAAGAGTTAAGACTTTAGCTATTAGGCCAGAGTATGAATCTAAGACCTTAGCTATTAGGCCAGAGTAAGAGTTAAGACCTTAACCAGTAGGCCAGAGTACGAGTTAAGACCTTAACCAGTAGGCCAGAGTATGAGTCTAAGACCTTAGCTATTAGGCGAGAGTAAGAGATAAGACTTTAGCTATTAGGCGAGAGTAAGAGTTAAGACCTTAACCAGTAGGCCAGAGTAAGAGTTAAGACCTTAGCTATTAGGCCAGAGTAAGAGTTAAGACCTTAACCATTAGGCCATAGTACGAGTCTAAGACCTTAGCTATTGGGCCAGAGTAAGAGTTAAGACCTTAACCTGTAGGCCATAGTACGAGTCTAAGACCTTAGCTATTAGGCCAGAGTAAGAGTTAAGATCTTAACCAGTGGGCCAGAGTAAGAGTTAAGACCTTAACCAGTATTCCAGAGTACGAGTGTAAGACCTTAGCTATTAGGCCATAGTAAGATTTAAGACCTTAACCAGTAGGCCAGAGTAAGAGTTAAGACCTTAACCAGTAGGCCAGAGTAAGAGTTAAGACCTTAGCTATTAGGCCAGAGTAAGAGTTAAGACCTTAGCTATTAGGCCATCGTACGAGTCTAAGACCTTAGCTATTAGGCCAGAGTAAGAGTTAAGACCTTAACCATTAGGCCAGAGTAAGAGTCTAAGACCTTAGCTATTAGGCCAGAGTAAGAGTTAAGACCGTAACCATTAGTCCATAGTACGAGTCTAAGACCTTAGCTATTAGGCCAGTGTAAGAGGTAAGACCGTAACCAGTAGGCCAGAGTAAGAGTTAAGACCTTAACCATTAGGCCAGAGTACGAGTCTAAGACCTTAGCTATCAGGCCAGAGTAAGAGTTAAGACTTTAGCTATTAGGCCAGAGTACGAGTCTAAGACCTTAGCTATTAGGCCAGAGTAAGAGTTAAGACCTTAACCAGTAGGCCAGAGTACGAGTTAAGACCTTAGCTATTAGGCCAGAGTAAGAGTTAAGACCTTAACCAGTAGGCCAGGAACAAGTCTAATACCTTAGCTATTAGGCCAGAGTAAGAGTTAAGACCTTAGCTATTAGGCCAGAGTAAGAGTTAAGACCTAAACCATTAGGCCAGAGTACGAGTCTAAGACCTTAGCTATTAGGCCAGAGTATTAGTTAAGACCTTAGCTATTAGGCCAGAGTAAGAGTTAAGACCTTAACCAGTAGGCCAGAGTACGAGTCTAGACCTTAGCTATTAGGCCAGAGTAAGAGTTAAGACCTTAACCAGTAGGCCAGGAACAAGTCTAATACCTTAGCTATTAGGCCAGAGTAAGAGTTAAGACCTTAGCTATTAGGCCAGAGTAAGAGTTAAGATCTGAACCATTAGGCCAGAGTACGAGTCTAAGACCTTAGCTATTAGGCCAGAGTAAGAGTTAAGACCTTAGCTATTAGGCCATAGTAAGAGTCTAAGACCTTAGCTATTAGGCCAGAGTAAGAGTTAAGACCTTAACCATTAGGCCAGAGTAAGAGTCTAAGACCCTAGCTATAGGCCAGAGTAAGAGTTAAGACCTTAGCTATTAGGCCAGAGTAAGAGTTAAGACCTTAACCATTAGGCCAGAGTACGAGTCTAAGACCTTAGCTATTAGGCCAGAGTGAGAGTTAAGACCTTAACCATTAGGCCAGAGTACAAGTCTAAGACCTTAGCTATTAGGCCAGAGTGAGAGTTAAGACCTTAGCTATCAGGCCAGAGTACGAGTCTAAGACCTTAGCTATTAGGCCAGAGTAAGAGTTAAGACCTTAACCAGTAGGCCAGAGTACCAGTCTAAGACCTTAACTATTTAGGCCAGAGTAAGAGTTAAGACTTTAGCTATTAGGCCAGAGTAAGAGTATAGACCTTAACCATTAGGCCAGAGTACGAGTCTAAGACTTTAGCTATTAGGCCAGACCAAGAGTTAAAACCTTAACCAGTAGGCCAGAGTACAAGTCTAAGACCTTAGCTATTACGTCACACCAAGATGTAAGACCTTAACCATTAGGCCAGAGTATGAGTCTAAGACCTTAGCTATGAGGCCAGAGTAAGAGTTAAGACCTTAGCTATTAGGCCAGTGTACGAGTCTAAGACCTTAGCTATTATGCCAGAGTATGAGTCTAAGACCTTAGCTATTAGGCCAGAGTAAGAGTTAAGACCTTAACCAGTAGGCCAGAGTATGAGTCTTAGACCTTAGCTATTAGGCCAGAGTAAGAGTTAAGACCTTAGCTATTAGGCCAGAGTAAGAGTTAAGACCTTAACCATTAGGCCAGAGTACGAGTCTAAGACCTTAGCTATTAGGCCAGTGTAAGAGATAAGACCTTAACCAGTAGGCCAGAGTAAGAGTTAAGACCTTAACCATTAGGCCAGAGTACGAGTCTAAGACCTTAGCTATTAGGCTAGTGTAAGAGATAAGACCTTAACCAATAGGCCAGAGTAAGAGTTAAGACCTTAACCAGTAGGCCAGAGTACGAGTCTAAGACTTTAGCTATTAGGCCAGAGTAAGAATTAAGACCTTAACCATTAGGCCAGAGTACGAGTCTAAGACCTTAGCTATTAGGCCAGAGTAAGAGTTAAGACCTAAACCTGTAGGCCAGAGTACGAGTCTAAGACCTTAGCTATGAGGCCAGACTAAGAGTTAAGACCGTAACCATTAGTCCATAGTACGAGTCTAAGACCTTAGCTATTAGGCCAGTGTAAGAGGTAAGACCGTAACCAGTAGGCCAGAGTAAGAGTTAAAACCTTAACCATTAGGCCAGAGTACGAGTCTAAGACCTTAGCTATTAGGCCAGAGTAAGAGTTAAGACTTTAGCTATTAGGCCAGAGTACGAGTCTAAGACCTTAGCTATTAGGCCAGAGTAAGAGTTAAGACCTTAACCAGTAGGCCAGAGTACGAGTTAAGACCTTAGCTATTAGGCCAGAGTAAGAGTTAAGACCTTAACCAGTAGGCCAGGAACAAGTGTAATACCTTAGCTATTAGGCCAGAGTAAGAGTTAAGACCTTAGCTATTAGGCCAGAGTAAGAGTTAAGACCTAAACCATTAGGCCAGAGTACGAGTCTAAGACCTTAGCTATTAGGCCAGAGTATTAGTTAAGACCTTAGCTATTAGGCCAGAGTAAGAGTTAAGACCTTAACCAGTAGGCCAGAGTACGAGTCTAGACCTTAGCTATTAGGCCAGAGTAAGAGTTAAGACCTTAACCAGTAGGCCAGGAACAAGTCTAATACCTTAGCTATTAGGCCAGAGTAAGAGTTAAGACCTTAGCTATTAGGCCAGAGTAAGAGTTAAGACCTGAACCATTAGGCCAGAATACGAGTCTAAGACCTTAGCTATTAGGCCAGAGTAAGAGTTAAGACCTTAGCTATTAGGCCATAGTACGAGTCTAAGACCTTAGCTATTAGGCCAGAGCAAGAGTTAAGACCTTAACCATTAGGCCAGAGTAAGAGTCTAAGACCTTAGCTATTAGGCCAGAGTAAGAGTTAAGACCGTAACCATTAGTCCATAGTACGAGTCTAAGATCTTAGCTATTAGGCCAGAGTAAGAGTTAAGACCATAACCAGTAGGCCGGAGTAAGAGTTAAGACCTTAACCATTAGGCCAGAGTACGAGTCTAAGACCTTAGCTATTAGGCCAGAGTAAGAGTTAAGACTTTAGCTATTAGGCCAGAGTATGAATCTAAGACCTTAGCTATTAGGCCAGAGTAAGAGTTAAGACCTTAACCAGTAGGCTAGAGTACGAGTTAAGACCTTAACCAGTAGGCCAGAGTATGAGTCTAAGACCTTAGCTATTAGGCGAGAGTAAGAGATAAGACTTTAGCTATTAGGCGAGAGTAAGAGTTAAGACCTTAACCAGTAGGCCAGAGTAAGAGTTAAGACCTTAGCTATTAGGCCAGAGTAAGAGTTAAGACCTTAACCATTAGGCCATAGTACGAGTCTAAGACCTTAGCTATTGGGCCAGAGTAAGAGTTAAGACCTTAACCTGTGGGCCATAGTACGAGTCTAAGACCTTAGCTATTAGGCCAGAGTAAGAGTTAAGATCTTAACCAGTGGGCCAGAGTAAGAGTTAAGACCTTAACCAGTATTCCAGAGTACGAGTGTAAGACCTTAGCTATTAGGCCATAGTAAGATTTAAGACCTTAACCAGTAGGCCAGAGTAAGAGTTAAGACCTTAACCAGTATTCCAGAGTACGAGTGTAAGACCTTAGCTATTAGGCCATAGTAAGATTTAAGACCTTAACCAGTAGGCCAGAGTAAGAGTTAAGACCTTAACCAGTAGGCCAGAGTAAGAGTTAAGACCTTAGCTATTAGGCCAGAGTAAGAGTTAAGACCTTAGCTATTAGGCCATCGTACGAGTCTAAGACCTTAGCTATTAGGCCAGAGTAAGAGTTAAGACCTTAACCATTAGGCCAGAGTAAGAGTCTAAGACCTTAGCTATTAGGCCAGAGTAAGAGTTAAGACCGTAACCATTAGTCCATAGTACGAGTCTAAGACCTTAGCTATTAGGCCAGTGTAAGAGGTAAGACCGTAACCAGTAGGCCAGAGTAAGAGTTAAGACCTTAACCATTAGGCCAGAGTACGAGTCTAAGACCTTAGCTATCAGGCCAGAGTAAGAGTTAAGACTTTAGCTATTAGGCCAGAGTACGAGTCTAAGACCTTAGCTATTAGGCCAGAGTAAGAGTTAAGACCTTAACCAGTAGGCCAGAGTACGAGTTAAGACCTTAGCTATTAGGCCAGAGTAAGAGTTAAGACCTTAACCAGTAGGCCAGGAACAAGTCTAATACCTTAGCTATTAGGCCAGAGTAAGAGTTAAGACCTTAACCTGTAGGCCATAGTACGAGTCTAAGACCTTAGCTATTAGGCCAGAGTAAGAGTTAAGATCTTAACCAGTGGGCCAGAGTAAGAGTTAAGACCTTAACCAGTATTCCAGAGTACGAGTGTAAGACCTTAGCTATTAGGCCATAGTAAGATTTAAGACCTTAACCAGTAGGCCAGAGTAAGAGTTAAGACCTTAACCAGTAGGCCAGAGTAAGAGTTAAGACCTTAGCTATTAGGCCAGAGTAAGAGTTAAGACCTTAGCTATTAGGCCATCGTACGAGTCTAAGACCTTAGCTATTAGGCCAGAGTAAGAGTTAAGACCTTAACCATTAGGCCAGAGTAAGAGTCTAAGACCTTAGCTATTAGGCCAGAGTAAGAGTTAAGACCGTAACCATTAGTCCATAGTACGAGTCTAAGACCTTAGCTATTAGGCCAGTGTAAGAGGTAAGACCGTAACCAGTAGGCCAGAGTAAGAGTTAAGACCTTAACCATTAGGCCAGAGTACGAGTCTAAGACCTTAGCTATCAGGCCAGAGTAAGAGTTAAGACTTTAGCTATTAGGCCAGAGTACGAGTCTAAGACCTTAGCTATTAGGCCAGAGTAAGAGTTAAGACCTTAACCAGTAGGCCAGAGTACGAGTTAAGACCTTAGCTATTAGGCCAGAGTAAGAGTTAAGACCTTAACCAGTAGGCCAGGAACAAGTCTAATACCTTAGCTATTAGGCCAGAGTAAGAGTTAAGACCTTAGCTATTAGGCCAGAGTAAGAGTTAAGACCTAAACCATTAGGCCAGAGTACGAGTCTAAGACCTTAGCTATTAGGCCAGAGTATTAGTTAAGACCTTAGCTATTAGGCCAGAGTAAGAGTTAAGACCTTAACCAGTAGGCCAGAGTACGAGTCTAGACCTTAGCTATTAGGCCAGAGTAAGAGTTAAGACCTTAACCAGTAGGCCAGGAACAAGTCTAATACCTTAGCTATTAGGCCAGAGTAAGAGTTAAGACCTTAGCTATTAGGCCAGAGTAAGAGTTAAGATCTGAACCATTAGGCCAGAGTACGAGTCTAAGACCTTAGCTATTAGGCCAGAGTAAGAGTTAAGACCTTAGCTATTAGGCCATAGTAAGAGTCTAAGACCTTAGCTATTAGGCCAGAGTAAGAGTTAAGACCTTAACCATTAGGCCAGAGTAAGAGTCTAAGACCCTAGCTATAGGCCAGAGTAAGAGTTAAGACCTTAGCTATTAGGCCAGAGTAAGAGTTAAGACCTTAACCATTAGGCCAGAGTACGAGTCTAAGACCTTAGCTATTAGGCCAGAGTGAGAGTTAAGACCTTAACCATTAGGCCAGAGTACAAGTCTAAGACCTTAGCTATTAGGCCAGAGTGAGAGTTAAGACCTTAGCTATCAGGCCAGAGTACGAGTCTAAGACCTTAGCTATTAGGCCAGAGTAAGAGTTAAGACCTTAACCAGTAGGCCAGAGTACCAGTCTAAGACCTTAACTATTTAGGCCAGAGTAAGAGTTAAGACTTTAGCTATTAGGCCAGAGTAAGAGTATAGACCTTAACCATTAGGCCAGAGTACGAGTCTAAGACTTTAGCTATTAGGCCAGACCAAGAGTTAAAACCTTAACCAGTAGGCCAGAGTACGAGTCTAAGACCTTAGCTATTACGTCACACCAAGATGTAAGACCTTAACCATTAGGCCAGAGTATGAGTCTAAGACCTTAGCTATGAGGCCAGAGTAAGAGTTAAGACCTTAGCTATTAGGCCAGTGTACGAGTCTAAGACCTTAGCTATTATGCCAGAGTATGAGTCTAAGACCTTAGCTATTAGGCCAGAGTAAGAGTTAAGACCTTAACCAGTAGGCCAGAGTATGAGTCTTAGACCTTAGCTATTAGGCCAGAGTAAGAGTTAAGACCTTAGCTATTAGGCCAGAGTAAGAGTTAAGACCTTAACCATTAGGCCAGAGTACGAGTCTAAGACCTTAGCTATTAGGCCAGTGTAAGAGATAAGACCTTAACCAGTAGGCCAGAGTAAGAGTTAAGACCTTAACCATTAGGCCAGAGTACGAGTCTAAGACCTTAGCTATTAGGCTAGTGTAAGAGATAAGACCTTAACCAATAGGCCAGAGTAAGAGTTAAGACCTTAACCAGTAGGCCAGAGTACGAGTCTAAGACTTTAGCTATTAGGCCAGAGTAAGAATTAAGACCTTAACCATTAGGCCAGAGTACGAGTCTAAGACCTTAGCTATTAGGCCAGAGTAAGAGTTAAGACCTAAACCTGTAGGCCAGAGTACGAGTCTAAGACCTTAGCTATGAGGCCAGACTAAGAGTTAAGACCGTAACCATTAGTCCATAGTACGAGTCTAAGACCTTAGCTATTAGGCCAGTGTAAGAGGTAAGACCGTAACCAGTAGGCCAGAGTAAGAGTTAAAACCTTAACCATTAGGCCAGAGTACGAGTCTAAGACCTTAGCTATTAGGCCAGAGTAAGAGTTAAGACTTTAGCTATTAGGCCAGAGTACGAGTCTAAGACCTTAGCTATTAGGCCAGAGTAAGAGTTAAGACCTTAACCAGTAGGCCAGAGTACGAGTTAAGACCTTAGCTATTAGGCCAGAGTAAGAGTTAAGACCTTAACCAGTAGGCCAGGAACAAGTGTAATACCTTAGCTATTAGGCCAGAGTAAGAGTTAAGACCTTAGCTATTAGGCCAGAGTAAGAGTTAAGACCTAAACCATTAGGCCAGAGTACGAGTCTAAGACCTTAGCTATTAGGCCAGAGTATTAGTTAAGACCTTAGCTATTAGGCCAGAGTAAGAGTTAAGACCTTAACCAGTAGGCCAGAGTACGAGTCTAGACCTTAGCTATTAGGCCAGAGTAAGAGTTAAGACCTTAACCAGTAGGCCAGGAACAAGTCTAATACCTTAGCTATTAGGCCAGAGTAAGAGTTAAGACCTTAGCTATTAGGCCAGAGTAAGAGTTAAGACCTGAACCATTAGGCCAGAATACGAGTCTAAGACCTTAGCTATTAGGCCAGAGTAAGAGTTAAGACCTTAGCTATTAGGCCATAGTACGAGTCTAAGACCTTAGCTATTAGGCCAGAGCAAGAGTTAAGACCTTAACCATTAGGCCAGAGTAAGAGTCTAAGACCTTAGCTATTAGGCCAGAGTAAGAGTTAAGACCGTAACCATTAGTCCATAGTACGAGTCTAAGATCTTAGCTATTAGGCCAGAGTAAGAGTTAAGACCATAACCAGTAGGCCGGAGTAAGAGTTAAGACCTTAACCATTAGGCCAGAGTACGAGTCTAAGACCTTAGCTATTAGGCCAGAGTAAGAGTTAAGACTTTAGCTATTAGGCCAGAGTATGAATCTAAGACCTTAGCTATTAGGCCAGAGTAAGAGTTAAGACCTTAACCAGTAGGCTAGAGTACGAGTTAAGACCTTAACCAGTAGGCCAGAGTATGAGTCTAAGACCTTAGCTATTAGGCGAGAGTAAGAGATAAGACTTTAGCTATTAGGCGAGAGTAAGAGTTAAGACCTTAACCAGTAGGCCAGAGTAAGAGTTAAGACCTTAGCTATTAGGCCAGAGTAAGAGTTAAGACCTTAACCATTAGGCCATAGTACGAGTCTAAGACCTTAGCTATTGGGCCAGAGTAAGAGTTAAGACCTTAACCTGTGGGCCATAGTACGAGTCTAAGACCTTAGCTATTAGGCCAGAGTAAGAGTTAAGATCTTAACCAGTGGGCCAGAGTAAGAGTTAAGACCTTAACCAGTATTCCAGAGTACGAGTGTAAGACCTTAGCTATTAGGCCATAGTAAGATTTAAGACCTTAACCAGTAGGCCAGAGTAAGAGTTAAGACCTTAACCAGTATTCCAGAGTACGAGTGTAAGACCTTAGCTATTAGGCCATAGTAAGATTTAAGACCTTAACCAGTAGGCCAGAGTAAGAGTTAAGACCTTAACCAGTAGGCCAGAGTAAGAGTTAAGACCTTAGCTATTAGGCCAGAGTAAGAGTTAAGACCTTAGCTATTAGGCCATCGTACGAGTCTAAGACCTTAGCTATTAGGCCAGAGTAAGAGTTAAGACCTTAACCATTAGGCCAGAGTAAGAGTCTAAGACCTTAGCTATTAGGCCAGAGTAAGAGTTAAGACCGTAACCATTAGTCCATAGTACGAGTCTAAGACCTTAGCTATTAGGCCAGTGTAAGAGGTAAGACCGTAACCAGTAGGCCAGAGTAAGAGTTAAGACCTTAACCATTAGGCCAGAGTACGAGTCTAAGACCTTAGCTATCAGGCCAGAGTAAGAGTTAAGACTTTAGCTATTAGGCCAGAGTACGAGTCTAAGACCTTAGCTATTAGGCCAGAGTAAGAGTTAAGACCTTAACCAGTAGGCCAGAGTACGAGTTAAGACCTTAGCTATTAGGCCAGAGTAAGAGTTAAGACCTTAACCAGTAGGCCAGGAACAAGTCTAATACCTTAGCTATTAGGCCAGAGTAAGAGTTAAGACCTTAGCTATTAGGCCAGAGTAAGAGTTAAGACCTAAACCATTAGGCCAGAGTACGAGTCTAAGACCTTAGCTATTAGGCCAGAGTATTAGTTAAGACCTTAGCTATTAGGCCAGAGTAAGAGTTAAGACCTTAACCAGTAGGCCAGAGTACGAGTCTAGACCTTAGCTATTAGGCCAGAGTAAGAGTTAAGACCTTAACCAGTAGGCCAGGAACAAGTCTAATACCTTAGCTATTAGGCCAGAGTAAGAGTTAAGACCTTAGCTATTAGGCCAGAGTAAGAGTTAAGATCTGAACCATTAGGCCAGAGTACGAGTCTAAGACCTTAGCTATTAGGCCAGAGTAAGAGTTAAGACCTTAGCTATTAGGCCATAGTAAGAGTCTAAGACCTTAGCTATTAGGCCAGAGTAAGAGTTAAGACCTTAACCATTAGGCCAGAGTAAGAGTCTAAGACCCTAGCTATAGGCCAGAGTAAGAGTTAAGACCTTAGCTATTAGGCCAGAGTAAGAGTTAAGACCTTAACCATTAGGCCAGAGTACGAGTCTAAGACCTTAGCTATTAGGCCAGAGTGAGAGTTAAGACCTTAACCATTAGGCCAGAGTACAAGTCTAAGACCTTAGCTATTAGGCCAGAGTGAGAGTTAAGACCTTAGCTATCAGGCCAGAGTACGAGTCTAAGACCTTAGCTATTAGGCCAGAGTAAGAGTTAAGACCTTAACCAGTAGGCCAGAGTACCAGTCTAAGACCTTAACTATTTAGGCCAGAGTAAGAGTTAAGACTTTAGCTATTAGGCCAGAGTAAGAGTATAGACCTTAACCATTAGGCCAGAGTACGAGTCTAAGACTTTAGCTATTAGGCCAGACCAAGAGTTAAAACCTTAACCAGTAGGCCAGAGTACGAGTCTAAGACCTTAGCTATTACGTCACACCAAGATGTAAGACCTTAACCATTAGGCCAGAGTATGAGTCTAAGACCTTAGCTATGAGGCCAGAGTAAGAGTTAAGACCTTAGCTATTAGGCCAATGTACGAGTCTAAGACCTTAGCTATTATGCCAGAGTATGAGTCTAAGACCTTAGCTATTAGGCCAGAGTAAGAGTTAAGACCTTAACCAGTAGGCCAGAGTATGAGTCTTAGACCTTAGCTATTAGGCCAGAGTAAGAGTTAAGACCTTAGCTATTAGGCCAGAGTAAGAGTTAAGACCTTAACCATTAGGCCAGAGTACGAGTCTAAGACCTTAGCTATTAGGCCAGTGTAAGAGATAAGACCTTAACCAGTAGGCCAGAGTAAGAGTTAAGACCTTAACCATTAGGCCAGAGTACGAGTCTAAGACCTTAGCTATTAGGCTAGTGTAAGAGATAAGACCTTAACCAATAGGCCAGAGTAAGAGTTAAGACCTTAACCAGTAGGCCAGAGTACGAGTCTAAGACTTTAGCTATTAGGCCAGAGTAAGAATTAAGACCTTAACCATTAGGCCAGAGTACGAGTCTAAGACCTTAGCTATTAGGCCAGAGTAAGAGTTAAGACCTAAACCTGTAGGCCAGAGTACGAGTCTAAGACCTTAGCTATGAGGCCAGACTAAGAGTTAAGACTGTAACCATTAGTCCATAGTACGAGTCTAAGACCTTAGCTATTAGGCCAGTGTAAGAGGTAAGACCGTAACCAGTAGGCCAGAGTAAGAGTTAAAACCTTAACCATTAGGCCAGAGTACGAGTCTAAGACCTTAGCTATTAGGCCAGAGTAAGAGTTAAGACTTTAGCTATTAGGCCAGAGTACGAGTCTAAGACCTTAGCTATTAGGCCAGAGTAAGAGTTAAGACCTTAACCAGTAGGCCAGAGTACGAGTTAAGACCTTAGCTATTAGGCCAGAGTAAGAGTTAAGACCTTAACCAGTAGGCCAGGAACAAGTGTAATACCTTAGCTATTAGGCCAGAGTAAGAGTTAAGACCTTAGCTATTAGGCCAGAGTAAGAGTTAAGACCTAAACCATTAGGCCAGAGTACGAGTCTAAGACCTTAGCTATTAGGCCAGAGTATTAGTTAAGACCTTAGCTATTAGGCCAGAGTAAGAGTTAAGACCTTAACCAGTAGGCCAGAGTACGAGTCTAGACCTTAGCTATTAGGCCAGAGTAAGAGTTAAGACCTTAACCAGTAGGCCAGGAACAAGTCTAATACCTTAGCTATTAGGCCAGAGTAAGAGTTAAGACCTTAGCTATTAGGCCAGAGTAAGAGTTAAGACCTGAACCATTAGGCCAGAATACGAGTCTAAGACCTTAGCTATTAGGCCAGAGTAAGAGTTAAGACCTTAGCTATTAGGCCATAGTACGAGTCTAAGACCTTAGCTATTAGGCCAGAGCAAGAGTTAAGACCTTAACCATTAGGCCAGAGTAAGAGTCTAAGACCTTAGCTATTAGGCCAGAGTAAGAGTTAAGACCGTAACCATTAGTCCATAGTACGAGTCTAAGATCTTAGCTATTAGGCCAGAGTAAGAGTTAAGACCATAACCACTAGGCCGGAGTAAGAGTTAAGACCTTAACCATTAGGCCAGAGTACGAGTCTAAGACCTTAGCTATTAGGCCAGAGTAAGAGTTAAGACTTTAGCTATTAGGCCAGAGTATGAATCTAAGACCTTAGCTATTAGGCCAGAGTAAGAGTTAAGACCTTAACCAGTAGGCCAGAGTACGAGTTAAGACCTTAACCAGTAGGCCAGAGTATGAGTCTAAGACCTTAGCTATTAGGCGAGAGTAAGAGATAAGACTTTAGCTATTAGGCGAGAGTAAGAGTTAAGACCTTAACCAGTAGGCCAGAGTAAGAGTTAAGACCTTAGCTATTAGGCCAGAGTAAGAGTTAAGACCTTAACCATTAGGCCATAGTACGAGTCTAAGACCTTAGCTATTGGGCCAGAGTAAGAGTTAAGACCTTAACCTGTAGGCCATAGTACGAGTCTAAGACCTTAGCTATTAGGCCAGAGTAAGAGTTAAGATCTTAACCAGTGGGCCAGAGTAAGAGTTAAGACCTTAACCAGTATTCCAGAGTACGAGTGTAAGACCTTAGCTATTAGGCCATAGTAAGATTTAAGACCTTAACCAGTAGGCCAGAGTAAGAGTTAAGACCTTAACCAGTAGGCCAGAGTAAGAGTTAAGACCTTAGCTATTATGCCAGAGTAAGAGTTAAGACCTTAACCAGTAGGCCAGAGTACTAGTCTAAGACCTTAGCTATTAGGCCAGAGTAAGAGTTAAGACCTTAGCTATTAGGCCAGTGTACGAGTCTAAGACCTTAGCTATTATGCCAGAGTATGAGTCTAAGACCTTAGCTATTAGGCCAGAGTAAGAGTTAAGACCTTAACCAGTAGGCCAGAGTACGAGTCTAGGACCTTAGCTATTAGGCCAGAGTCAGAGTTAAGACCTTAGCTATTAGGCCAGAGTAAGAGTTAAGACCTTAACCATTAGGCCAGAGTACGAGTCTAAGACCTTAGCTATTAGGCCAGAGTACGAGTTAAGACCTTAACCAGTAGGCCAGAGTAAGAGTTAAGACCTTAACCATTAGGCCAGAGTACGAGTCTAAGACCTTAGCTATTAGGCCAGAGTAAGAGTTAAGACCTTAACCAATAGGCCAGAGTAAGAGTTAGGACCTTAACCAGCAGGCCAGAGTAAGAGGTAAGACCTTAACCAGTATGCCAGAGTAAGAGTTAAGACCTTAACCTGTAGGCCATATTACAAGTCTAAGACCTTCGCTATTAGGCTAGAGTAAGAGTTAAGACCTTAACCATTAGGTCAGAGTACGAGTCTAAGACCTTAGCTATCAGGCCAGAGTAAGAGTTAAGACCTTAGCTATTAGGCCAGAAGAAGAGTTAAGACCTTAACCATTAGGCCAGAGTACGAGTAAGACCATAACCAGTAGGCCAGAGTAAGAGTTAAGACCTTAGCTATTAGGCCATAGTACGAGTCTAAGACGTTAGCTATTAGGCCAGAGTAAGAGTTAAGACCTTAACCATTAGGCCAGTGTACGAGTCTAAGACCTTAGCTATTAGGCCAGAGTAAGAGTTAAGACCGTAACCATTAGTCCATAGTACGAGTCTAAGACCTTAGCTATTAGGCCAGAGTAAGAGTAAGACCATAACGAGTAGGCCAGAATAAGAGTTAAGACCTTAACCATTGGGCCGTAGTACGAGACTAAGACCTTAGCTATTAGGCCAGAGTAAGAGTTAAGACCTTAGGTATTAGGCCAGAGTACGAGTCTAAGACCTTAGCTATTAGGCCAGAGTAAGAGTTAAGACCTTAACCAGTAGGCCAGAGTAAGAGTTAAGACCATAACCAGTAGGCCAGAGTATGAGTCTAAGACCTTAGCTATTAGGCCAGAGTAAGAGTTAAGACTAGCTATTAGGCGAGAGTAAGAGTTAAGACCTTAACCAGTAGGCCAGAGTAAGAGTTAAGACCTTAACCAGTAGGCCAGAGTAAGAGTTAAGACCTTAGCTATTAGGCCAGAGTAAGAGTTAAGACCTTAACCATTAGGCCATAGTACGAGTCTAAGACCTTAGGTATTGGGCCAGAGTAAGAGTTAAGACCTTAACCTGTAGGCCATAGTACGAGTCTAAGACCTTAGCTATTAGGCGAGAGTAAGAGTTAAGACCTTAACCAGTAGGCCAGAGTAAGAGTTAAGACCTTAACCAGTAGGCCAGAGTAAGAGTTAAGACCTTAGCTATTAGGCCAGAGTAAGAGTTAAGACCTTAACCATTAGGCCATAGTACGAGTCTAAGACCTTAGGTATTGGGCCAGAGTAAGAGTTAAGACCTTAACCTGTAGGCCATAGTACGAGTCTAAGACCTTAGCTATTAGGCCAGAGTAAGGGTTATGATCTTAACCAGTGGGCCAGAGGAAGAGTTAAGACCTTAACCAGTAGGCCAGAGTACAAGTCTAAGACCTTAGCTATTAGGCCATAGTAAGATTTAAGACCTTAACCAGTAGGCCAGAGTAAGAGTTAATACCTTAACCAGTAGGCCAGAGTAAGAGTTAGGACCTTAGCTATTAGGCCAGAGTAAGAGTTAAGACCTTAACCAGTAGGCCAGAGTACGAGTCTAAGACCTTAGCTATTAGGCCAGAGTAAGAGTTAAGACCTTAGCTATTTGGCCAGGGTACGAGTCTAAGACCTTAGCTATTATGCCAGAGTATGAGTTAAGACCTTAACCAGTAGGCCAGAGTATGAGTCTAAAACCTTAGCTATTAGGCCAGAGTAAGAGTTAAGACCTTAGCTATTAGGCCAGAGTAAGAGTTAAGACCTTAACCATTAGGCCAGAGTACGAGTCTCAGACCTTAGCCATTAGGCCAGAGTACGAGTTAAGACCTTAACCAGTAGGCCAGAGTAAGAGTTAAGACCTTAACCATTAGGCCAGAGTACGAGTCTAAGACCTTAGCTATTAGGCCAGAGTAAGAGTTAAGACCTTAACCAATAGGCCAGAGTAAGAGTTAGGACCTTAACCAGTAGGCCAGAGTAAGAGTTAAGACCTTAACCAGTAGGCCAGAGTAAGAGTTAAGACCTTAACCTGTAGGCCATAGTAGAAGTCTAAGACCTTAGCTATTAGGCCAGAGTAAGAGTTAAGACCTTAACCATTAGGCCAGAGTACGAGTCTAAGACCTTAGCTATTAGGCCAGAGTAAGAGTTAAGACCTTAACCTTTAGGCCAGAGTAAGAGTTAAGACCTTAACCATTAGGCCAGAGTACAAGTCTAAGACCTTAGCTATTAGGCCAGAGTAAGAGTTAAGACCTTAGCTATTAGGCCAGAGTAAGAGTTAAGACCTTAACCATTAGGCCATAGTACGAGTCTAAGACCTTAGCTATTAGGCCAGAGTAAGAGTTAAGACCTTAACCAGTAGGCCAGAGTGAGAGTTAAAACCTTAGCTATCAGGCCAGAGTACGAGTCTAAGACCTTAGCTATTAGGCCAGAGTAAGAGTTAAGACCTTAACCCGTAGGCCAGAGTACTAGTCTAAGACCTTAACTATTAGGCCAGAGTAAGAATTAAGACCTTAGCTATTAGGCCAGAGTAAGAGTTAAGACCTTAACCATTAGGCCAGAGTACGAGTCTAAGACTTTAGCTATTAGGCCAGACCAAGAGTTAAAACCTTAACCAGTAGGCCAGAGTACGAGTCTAAGACCTTAGCTATTAGGCCACACCAAGAGTTAAGACCTTAACCATTAGGCCAGAGTATGAGTCTAAGACCTTAGCTATGAGGCCAGAGTAAGAGTTAAGACCTTAGCTATTAGGCCAGTATACGAGTCTAAGACCTTAGCTATTATGCCAGAGTATGAGTCTAAGACCTTAGCTATTAGGCCAGAGTAAGAGTTAAGACCTTAACCAGTAGGCCAGAGTACGAGTCTAAGACCTTAGCTATTAGGCCAGAGTAAGAGTTAAGACCTTAGCTATTAGGCCAGAGTAAGAGTTAAGACCTTAACCAATAGGCCAGAGTAAAAGTTAAGACCTTAACCATTAGGCCAAAGTACGAGTCTAAGACCTTAGCTATTAGGCCAGTGTAAGAGATAAGACCTTAACCAGTAGGCCAGAGTAAGAGTTAAGACCTTAACCAGTAGGCCAGAGTACAAGTCTAAGACCTTAGCTATTAGGCCAGAGTAAGAGTTAAGACCTTAACCAATAGGCCAGAGTAAGAGTTAAGACCTTAACCGGTAGGCCAGAGTAAGAGTTAAGACCTTAACCAGTAGGCCAGAGTAAGAGTTAAGACCTTAACCAGTAGGCCAGAGTACGAGTCTAAGACCTTAGCTATTAGGCCAGAGTAAGAGTTAAGACCTTAGCTATTAGGCCAGAGTAAGAGTTAAGACCTTAACCATTAGGCCAGAGTACGAGTCTAAGACCTTAGCTATTAGGCCAGTGTAAGAGATAAGACCTTAACCAGTAGGCCAGAGTAAGAGATAAGACCTTAACCATTAGGCCAGAGTACGAGTCTAAGACCTTAGCTATTAGGCCAGAGTAAGAGTTAAGACCTTAACCAATAGGCCAGAGTAAGAGTTAAGACCTTAACCAGTCGGCCAGAGTAAGAGTTAAGACCTTAACCTGTAGGCCATAGTACGAGTCTAAGACTTTAGCTATTAGGCCAGAGTAAGAATTAAGACCTTAACCATTAGGCCAGAGTACGAGTCTAAGACCTTAGCTATTAGGCCAGAGTAAGAGTTAAGACCTTAACCTGTAGGCCAGAGTACGAGTCTAAGACCTTAGCTATGAGGCCAGAGTAAGAGTTAAGACCTTAGCTATTAGGCCAGAGTAAGAGTTAAGACCTTAACCATTAGGCCAGAGTATGAGTCTAAGACCTTAGTTATTAGGCCGGAGTAAGAGTTAAGACCTTAACCAGGAGGACAGAGTAAGAGTTAAGACCTTAGCTATTAGGCCAGAGTAAGAGTTAAGACCTTAACCTGTAGGCCAGAGTACGAGTCTAAGACCTTAGCTATTAGGCCAGAGTAAGAGTTAAGACCTTAACCATTAGGCCAGAGTACAAGTCTAAGACCTTAGCTATTAGGCCAGAGTAAGAGTTAAGACCTTAGCTATCAGGCCAGAGTACAAGTCTCAGACCTTAGCTATTAGGCCAGAGTACGAGTCTAAGACCTTAGCTATTAGGCCAGAGCAAGAATTAAGACCTTAACCAGTAGGCCAGAGTACCAGTCTAAGACCCTAGCTATAGGCCAGAGTAAGAGTTAAGACCTTAGCTATTAGGCCAGAGTAAGAGTTAAGACCTTAAGCATTAGGCCAGAGTACGAGTTAAGACCTTAACCAGTAGGCCAGAGTATGAGTCTAAGACCTTAGCTATTAGGCGAGAGTAAGAGTTAAGACTTTAGCTATTAGGCGAGAGTAAGAGTTAAGACCTTAACCAGTAGGCCAGAGTAAGAGTTAAGACCTTAACCAGTAGGCCAGAGTAAGAGTTAAGACCTTAGCTATTAGGCCAGAGTAAGAGTTAAGACCTTAACCATTAGGCCATAGTACGAGTCTAAGACCTTAGCTATTGGGCCAGAGTAAGAGTTAAGACCTTAACCTGTAGGCCATAGTACGAGTCTAAGACCTTAGCTATTAGGCCAGTGTAAGAGTTAAGATCTTAACCAGTGGGCCAGAGTAAGAGTTAAGACCTTAACCAGTAGGCCAGAGTACGAGTGTAAGACCTTAGCTATTAGGCCATAGTAAGATTTAAGACCTTAACCAGTAGGCCAGAGTAAGAGTTAAGACCTTAACCAGTAGGCCAGAGTAAGAGTTAAGACCTTAGCTATTAGGCCAGAGTAAGAGTTAAGACCTTAACCAGTAGGCCAGAGTACGAGTCTAAGACCTTAGCTATTAGGCCAGAGTAAGAGTTAAGACCTTAGCTATTAGGCCAGTGTACGAGTCTAAGACCTTAGCTATTATGTCAGAGTATGAGTCTAAGACCTTAGCTATTAGGCCAGAATAAGAGTTAAGACCTTAACCAGTAGGCCAGAGTACGAGTCTAGGACCTTAGCTATTAGGCCAGAGTAAGAGTTAAGACCTTAGCCATTAGGCCAGAGTAAGAGTTAAGACCTTAACCATTAGGCCAGAGTACGAGTCTAAGACCTTAGCTATTAGGCCAGAGTACGAGTTAAGACCTTAACCAGTAGGCCAGAGTAAGAGTTAAGACCTTAACCATTAGGCCAGAGTACGAGTCTAAGACCTTAGCTATTAGGCCAGAGTAAGAGTTAAGACCTTAGCCATTAGGCCAGAGTAAGAGTTAAGACCTTAACCATTAGGCCATAGTACAAGTCTAAGACCTTAGCTATTAGGCCAGAGTAAGAGTTAAGACCTTAACCAATAGGCCAGAGTAAGAGTTAAGACCTTAACCAATAGGCCAGAGTAAGAGTTAGGACCTTAACCAGCAGGCCAGAGTAAGAGGTAAGACCTTAACCAGTATGCCAGAGTAAGAGTTAAGACCTTAACCTGTAGGCCATATTACAAGTCTAAGATCTTAGCTATTAGGCTAGAGTACGAGTTAAGACCTTAACCATT
Source organism: Triturus cristatus (assembly GCF_964204655.1). Taxonomy (NCBI): domain Eukaryota; kingdom Metazoa; phylum Chordata; class Amphibia; order Caudata; family Salamandridae; genus Triturus; species Triturus cristatus. Next base: position 1,307,780,365 of record NC_140590.1, read on the forward strand.
GGGCCAGAGTACGAGTCTAAGACCTTAGCTATCAGGCCAGAGTAAGAGTTAAGACCTTAGCTATTAGGCCAGAAGAAGAGTTAAGACCTTAACCATTAGGCCAGAGTACGAGTGAGACCATAACCAGTAGGCCAGAGTAAGAGTTAAGACCTTAGCTATTAGGCCATAGTACGAGTCTAAGACCTTAGCTATTAGGCCAGAGTAAGAGTTAAGACCTTAACCATTAGGCCAGTGTACGAGTCTAAGACCTTAGCTATTAGGCCAGAGTAAGAGTTAAAACCTTAACCAGTAGGCCAGAGTACGAGTCTAAGACCTTATCTATTAGGCCACACCAAGAGTTAAGACCTTAACCAGTAGGCCAGAGTAAGAGTTAGGACCTTAGCTATTAGGCCAGAGTAAGAGTTAAGACCTTAACCAGTAGGACAGAGTACGAGTCTAAGACCTTAGCTATTAGGCCAGAGTAAGAGTTAAGACCTTAGCTATTCGGCCAGGGTACGAGTCTAAGACCTTAGCTATTATGCCAGACTATGAGTTAAGACCTTAACCATTAGGCCAGAGTACGAGTCTAAGACCTTAGCTATTAGGCCAGAGTAAGAGTTAAGACCTTAACCAATAGGCCAGAGTAAGAGTTAGGACCTTAACCAGTAGGCCAGAGTAAGAGTTAAGACCTTAACCAGTAGGCCAGAGTAAGAGTTAAGACCTTAACCTGTAGGCCATAGTAGAAGTCTAAGACTTTAGCTATTAGGCCAGAGTAAGAGTTAAGACCTTAACCATTAGGCCAGAGTACGAGTCTAAGACCTTAGCTATTAGACCAGAGTAAGAGTTAAGACCTTAACCTTTAGGTCAGAGTAAGAGTTAAGACCTTAACCATTAGGCCAGAGTACAAGTCTAAGACCTTAGCTATTAGGCCAGAGTAAGAGTTAAGACCTTAGCTATTAGGCCAGAGTAAGAGTTAAGACCTTAACCATTAGGCCAGAGTACGAGCCTAAGACCTTAGCTATTAGGCCAGAGTAAGAGTTAAGACCTTAACCATTAGGCCATAGTATGAGTCTAAGACCTTAGCTATTAGGCCAGAGTAAGAGTTAAGACCTTAACCAGTAGGCCAGAGTACGAGTCTAAGACCTTAGCTATTAGGCCAGAGTAAGAGTTAAGACCTTAACCATTAGGCCGAGTACAAGTCTAAGACCTTAGCTATTAGGCCAGAGTGAGAGTTAAAACCTTAGCTATCAGGCCAGAGTACGAGTCTAAGACCTTAGCTATTAGGCCAGAGTACGAGTTAAGATCTTAACCAGTGGGCCAGAGTAAGAGTTAAGACCTTAACCAGTAGGCCAGAGTACGAGTGTAAGACCTTAGCTATTAGGCCATAGTAAGATTTAAGACCTTAACCAGTAGGCCAGAGTAAGAGTTAAGACCTTAACCAGTAGGCCAGAGTAAGAGTTAAGACCTTAGCTATTAGGCCAGAGTAAGAGTTAAGACCTTAACCAGTAGGCCAGAGTACGAGTCTAAGACCTTAGCTATTAGGCCAGAGTAAGAGTTAAGACCTTAGCTATTAGGCCAGTGTACGAGTCTAAGACCTTAGCTATGATGCCAGAGTATGAGTCTAAGACCTTAGCTATTAGGCCAGAATAAGAGTTAAGACCTTAACCAGTAGGCCAGAGTACGAGTCTAGGACCTTAGCTATTAGGCCAGAGTAAGAGTTAAGACCTTAGCCATTAGGCCAGAGTAAGAGTTAAGACCTTAACCATTAGGCCAGAGTACGAGTCTAAGACCTTAGCTATTAGGCCAGAGTACGAGTTAAGACCTTAACCAGTAGGCCAGAGTAAGAGTTAAGACCTTAACCATTAGGCCAGAGTACGAGTCTAAGACCTTAGCTATTAGGCCAGAGTAAGAGTTAAGACCTTAACCAATAGGCCAGAGTAAGAGTTAGGACCTTAACCAGCAGGCCAGAGTAAGAGGTAAGACCTTAACCAGTATGCCAGAGTAAGAGTTAAGACCTTAACCTGTAGGCCATATTACAAGTCTAAGATCTTAGCTATTAGGCTAGAGTACGAGTTAAGACCTTAACCATTGGGCCAGAGTACGAGTCTAAGACCTTAGCTATCAGGCCAGAGTAAGAGTTAAGACCTTAGCTATTAGGCCAGAAGAAGAGTTAAGACCTTAACCATTAGGCCAGAGTACGAGTGAGACCATAACCAGTAGGCCAGAGTAAGAGTTAAGACCTTAGCTATTAGGCCATAGTACGAGTCTAAGACCTTAGCTATTAGGCCAGAGTAAGAGTTAAGACCTTAACCATTAGGCCAGTGTACGAGTCTAAGACCTTAGCTATTATGCCAGAGTAAGAGTTAAAACCTTAACCAGTAGGCCAGAGTACGAGTCTAAGACCTTAGCTATTAGGCCACACCAAGAGTTAAGACCTTAACCAGTGGGCCAGAGTAAGAGTTAGGACCTTAGCTATTAGGCCAGAGTAAGAGTTAAGACCTTAACCAGTAGGACAGAGTACGAGTCTAAGACCTTAGCTATTAGGCCAGAGTAAGAGTTAAGACCTTAGCTATTCGGCCAGGGTACGAGTCTAAGACCTTAGCTATTATGCCAGAGTATGAGTTAAGACCTTAACCATTAGGCCAGAGTACGAGTCTAAGACCTTAGCTATTAGGCCAGAGTAAGAGTTAAGACCTTAACCAATAGGCCAGAGTAAGAGTTAGGACCTTAACCAGTAGGCCAGAGTAAGAGTTAAGACCTTAGCTATTAGGCCAGAGTAAGAGTTAAGACCTTAAGCATTAGGCCAGAGTACGAGTTAAGACCTTAACCAGTAGGCCAGAGTATGAGTCTAAGACCTTAGCTATTAGGCGAGAGTAAGAGTTAAGACTTTAGCTATTAGGCGAGAGTAAGAGTTAAGACCTTAACCAGTAGGCCAGAGTAAGAGTTAAGACCTTAACCAGTAGGCCAGAGTAAGAGTTAAGACCTTAGCTATTAGGCCAGAGTAAGAGTTAAGACCTTAACCATTAGGCCATAGTACGAGTCTAAGACCTTAGCTATTGGGCCAGAGTAAGAGTTAAGACCTTAACCTGTAGGCCATAGTACGAGTCTAAGACCTTAGCTATTAGGCCAGAGTAAGAGTTAAGATCTTAACCAGTGGGCCAGAGTAAGAGTTAAGACCTTAACCAGTAGGCCAGAGTACGAGTGTAAGACCTTAGCTATTAGGCCATAGTAAGATTTAAGACCTTAACCAGTAGGCCAGAGTAAGAGTTAAGACCTTAACCAGTAGGCCAGAGTAAGAGTTAAGACCTTAGCTATTAGGCCAGAGTAAGAGTTAAGACCTTAACCAGTAGGCCAGAGTACGAGTCTAAGACCTTAGCTATTAGGCCAGAGTAAGAGTTAATACCTTAGCTATTAGGCCAGTGTACGAGTCTAAGACCTTAGCTATTATGCCAGAGTATGAGTCTAAGACCTTAGCTATTAGGCCAGAATAAGAGTTAAGACCTTAACCAGTAGGCCAGAGTACGAGTCTAAGACCTTAGCTATTAGTCCAGAGTAAGAGTTAAGACCTTAGCCATTAGGCCAGAGTAAGAGTTAAGACCTTAACCATTAGGCCAGAGTACGAGTCTAAGACCTTAGCTATTAGGCCAGAGTATGAGTTAAGACCTTAACCAGTAGGCCAGAGTAAGAGTTAAGACCTTAACCATTAGGCCAGAGTACGAGTCTAAGACCTTAGCTATTAGGCCAGAGTAAGAGTTAAGACCTTAACCAATAGGCCAGAGTAAGAGTTAAGACCTTAACCAATAGGCCAGAGTAAGAGTTAGGACCTTAACCAGCAGGCCAGAGTAAGAGGTAAGACCTTAACCAGTATGCCAGAGTAAGAGTTAAGACCTTAACCTGTAGGCCATATTACAAGTCTAAGATCTTAGCTATTAGGCTAGAGTAAGAGTTAAGACCTTAACCATTGGGCCAGAGTACGAGTCTAAGACCTTAGCTATCAGGCCAGAGTAAGAGTTAAGACCTTAGCTATTAGGCCAGAAGAAGAGTTAAGACCTTAACCAGTAGGCCAGAGTAAGAGTTAAGACCTTAATCAGTAGGCCAGAGTAAGAGTTAAGACCTTAACCATTAGGCCAGAGTACGAGTGAGACCATAACCAGTAGGCCAGAGTAAGAGTTAAGACCTTAGCTATTAGGCCATAGTACGAGTCTAAGACCTTAGCTATTAGGCCAGAGTAAGAGTTAAGACCTTAACCATTAGGCCAGTGTACGAGTCTAAGACCTTAGCTATTAGGCCAGAGTAAGAGTTAAAACCTTAACCAGTAGGCCAGAGTACGAGTCTAAGACCTTAGCTATTAGGCCACACCAAGAGTTAAGACCTTAACCAGTAGGCCAGAGTAAGAGTTAGGACCTTAGCTATTAGGCCAGAGTAAGAGTTAAGACCTTAACCAGTAGGACAGAGTACGAGTCTAAGACCTTAGCTATTAGGCCAGAGTAAGAGTTAAGACCTTAGCTATTCGGCCAGGGTACGAGTCTAAGACCTTAGCTATTATGCCAGAGTATGAGTTAAGACCTTAACCATTAGGCCAGAGTACGAGTCTAAGACCTTAGCTATTAGGCCAGAGTAAGAGTTAAGACCTTAACCAATAGGCCAGAGTAAGAGTTAGGACCTTAACCAGTAGGCCAGAGTAAGAGTTAAGACCTTAACCAGTAGGCCAGAGTAAGAGTTAAGACCTTAACCTGTAGGCCATAGTAGAAGTCTAAGACTTTAGCTATTAGGCCAGAGTAAGAGTTAAGACCTTAACCATTAGGCCAGAGTACGAGTCTAAGACCTTAGCTATTAGGCCAGAGTAAGAGTTAAGACCTTAACCTTTAGGTCAGAGTAAGAGTTAAGACCTTAACCATTAGGCCAGAGTACAAGTCTAAGACCTTAGCTATTAGGCCAGAGTAAGAGTTAAGACCTTAGCTATTAGGCCAGAGTAAGAGTTAAGACCTTAACCATTAGGCCAGAGTACGAGCCTAAGACCTTAGCTATTAGGCCAGAGTAAGAGTTAAGACCTTAACCATTAGGCCATAGTATGAGTCTAAGACCTTAGCTATTAGGCCAGAGTAAGAGTTAAGACCTTAACCCGTAGGCCAGAGTACGAGTCTAAGACCTTAGCTATTAGGCCAGAGTAAGAGTTAAGACCTTAACCATTAGGCCGAGTACAAGTCTAAGACCTTAGCTATTAGGCCAGAGTGAGAGTTAAAACCTTAGCTATCAGGCCAGAGTACGAGTCTAAGACCTTAGCTATTAGGCCAGAGTACGAGTTAAGATCTTAACCAGTGGGCCAGAGTAAGAGTTAAGACCTTAACCAGTAGGCCAGAGTACGAGTGTAAGACCTTAGCTATTAGGCCATAGTAAGATTTAAGACCTTAACCAGTAGGCCAGAGTAAGAGTTAAGACCTTAACCAGTAGGCCAGAGTAAGAGTTAAGACCTTAGCTATTAGGCCAGAGTAAGAGTTAAGACCTTAACCAGTAGGCCAGAGTACGAGTCTAAGACCTTAGCTATTAGGCCAGAGTAAGAGTTAAGACCTTAGCTATTAGGCCAGTGTACGAGTCTAAGACCTTAGCTATTATGCCAGAGTATGAGTCTAAGACCTTAGCTATTAGGCCAGAATAAGAGTTAAGACCTTAACCAGTAGGCCAGAGTACGAGTCTAGGACCTTAGCTATTAGGCCAGAGTAAGAGTTAAGACCTTAGCCATTAGGCCAGAGTAAGAGTTAAGACCTTAACCATTAGGCCAGAGTACGAGTCTAAGACCTTAGCTATTAGGCCAGAGTACGAGTTAAGACCTTAACCAGTAGGCCAGAGTAAGAGTTAAGACCTTAACCATTAGGCCAGAGTACGAGTCTAAGACCTTAGCTATTAGGCCAGAGTAAGAGTTAAGACCTTAACCAATAGGCCAGAGTAAGAGTTAAGACTTCAACCAATAGGCCAGAGTAAGAGTTAGGACCGTAACCAGCAGGCCAGAGTAAGAGGTAAGACCTTAACCAGTATGCCAGAGTAAGAGTTAAGACCTTAACCTGTAGGCCATATTACAAGTCTAAGATCTTAGCTATTAGGCTAGAGTACGAGTTAAGACCTTAACCATTGGGCCAGAGTACGAGTCTAAGACCTTAGCTATCAGGCCAGAGTAAGAGTTAAGACCTTAGCTATTAGGCCAGAAGAAGAGTTAAGACCTTAACCATTAGGCCAGAGTACGAGTGAGACCATAACCAGTAGGCCAGAGTAAGAGTTAAGACCTTAGCTATTAGGCCATAGTACGAGTCTAAGACCTTAGCTATTAGGCCAGAGTAAGAGTTAAGACCTTAACCATTAGGCCAGTGTACGAGTCTAAGACCTTAGCTATTAGGCCAGAGTAAGAGTTAAAACCTTAACCAGTAGGCCAGAGTACGAGTCTAAGACCTTAGCTATTAGGCCACACCAAGAGTTAAGACCTTAACCAGTAGGCCAGAGTAAGAGTTAGGACCTTAGCTATTAGGCCAGAGTAAGAGTTAAGACCTTAACCAGTAGGACAGAGTACGAGTCTAAGACCTTAGCTATTAGGCCAGAGTAAGAGTTAAGACCTTAGCTATTCGGCCAGGGTACGAGTCTAAGACCTTAGCTATTATGCCAGAGTATGAGTTAAGACCTTAACCATTAGGCCAGAGTACGAGTCTAAGACCTTAGCTATTAGGCCAGAGTAAGAGTTAAGACCTTAACCAATAGGCCAGAGTAAGAGTTAGGACCTTAACCAGTAGGCCAGAGTAAGAGTTAAGACCTTAACCAGTAGGCCAATGTAAGAGTTAAGACCTTAACCTGTAGGCCATAGTAGAAGTCTAAGACTTTAGCTATTAGGCCAGAGTAAGAGTTAAGACCTTAACCATTAGGCCAGAGTACGAGTCTAAGACCTTAGCTATTAGGCCAGAGTAAGAGTTAAGACCTTAACCTTTAGGTCAGAGTAAGAGTTAAGACCTTAACCATTAGGCCAGAGTACAAGTCTAAGACCTTAGCTATTAGGCCAGAGTAAGAGTTAAGACCTTAGCTATTAGGCCAGAGTAAGAGTTAAGACCTTAACCATTAGGCCAGAGTACAAGCCTAAGACCTTAGCTATTAGGCCAGAGTAAGAGTTAAGACCTTAACCATTAGGCCATAGTAGGAGTCTAAGACCTTAGCTATAAGGCCAGAGTAAGAGTTAAGACCTTAACCAGTAGGCCAGAGTACGAGTCTAAGACCTTAGCTATTAGGCCAGAGTAAGAGTTAAGACCTTAACCATTAGGCCGAGTACAAGTCTAAGACCTTAGCTATTAGGCCAGAGTGAGAGTTAAAACCTTAGCTATCAGGCCAGAGTACGAGTCTAAGACCTTAGCTATTAGGCCAGAGTACGAGTCTAAGACCTTAGCTATTAGGCCAGAGTAAGAGTTAAGACCTTAGCTATTAGGCCAGAGTAAGAGTTAAGACCTTAACCATTAGGCCAGAGTACGAGTCTAAGACTCTAGCTATTAGGCCAGACCAAGAGTTAAAACCTTAACCAGTAGGCCAGAGTACGAGTCTAAGACCTTAGCTATTAGGCCACACCAAGAGTTAAGACCTTAACCATTAGGCCAGAGTATGAGTCTTAGACCTTAGCTATGAGGCCAGAGTAAGAGTTAAGACCTTAGCTATTAGGCCAGTGTACGAGTCTAAGACCTTAGCTATTATGCCAGAGTATGAGTCTAAGTCCTTAGCTATTAGGCCAGAGTAAGAGTTAAGACCTTAACCAGTAGGCCAGAGTACGAGTCTAAGACCTTAGCTATTAGGCCAGAGTAAGAGTTAAGACCTTAGCTATTAGGCCAGAGTAAGAGTTAAGACCTTAACCATTAGGCCAGAGTACGAGTCTAAGACCTTAGCTATTAGGCCAGAGTACGAGTTAAGACCTTAACCAGTAGGCCAGAGTAAGATTTAAGACCTTAACCATTAGGCCAGAGTACGAGTCTAAGACCTTAGCTATTAGGCCAGAGTACGAGTCTAAGACCTTAGCTATTAGGCCAGAGTAAGAGTTAAGACCTTAACCAATAGACCAGAGTAAGAGTTAAGACCTTAACCGGTAGGCCAGAGTAAGAGTTAAGACCTTAACCAGTAGGCCAGAGTAAGAGTTAAGACCTTAACCTGTAGACCATAGTACGAGTCTAAGACCTTAGCTATTAGGCCAGAGTACGAGTCTAAGACCTTAGCTATTAGTCCAGAGTAAGAGTTAAGACCTTAACCTGTAGGCCAGAGTACGAGTCTAAGACCTTAGCTATTAGGCCAGAGTAAGAGTTAAGACCTTAACCTGTAGGCCAGAGTACAAGTCTAAGACCTTAGCTATTAGGCCAGAGTGAGAGTTAAGACCTTAGCTATCAGGCCAGAGTACGAGTCTCAGACCTTAGCTATTAGGCCAGAGTACGAGTCTAAGACCTTAGCTATTAGGCCAGAGGAAGAGTTAAGACCTTAACCGGTAGGCCAGAGTACCAATCTAAGACCCTAGCTATAGGCCAGAGTAAGAGTTAAGACCTTAGCTATTAGGCCAGAGTAAGAGTTAAGACCTTAACCATTAGGCCAGAGTACGAGTCTAAGACCTTAGCTATTAGGCCAGAGTACGAGTTAAGACCTTAACCAGTAGGCCAGAGTACGAGTCTAGGACCTTAGCTATTAGGCCAGAGTAAGAGTTAAGACCTTAGCCATTAGGCCAGAGTAAGAGTTAAGACCTTAACCATTAGGCCAGAGTACGAGTCTAAGACCTTAGCTATTAGGCCAGAGTACGAGTTAAGACCTTAACCAGTAGGCCAGAGTAAGAGTTAAGACCTTAACCATTAGGCCAGAGTACGAGTCTAAGACCTTAGCTATTAGGCCAGAGTAAGAGTTAAGACCTTAACCAATAGGCCAGAGTAAGAGTTAAGACTTCAACCAATAGGCCAGAGTAAGAGTTAGGACCGTAACCAGCAGGCCAGAGTAAGAGGTAAGACCTTAACCAGTATGCCAGAGTAAGAGTTAAGACCTTAACCTGTAGGCCATATTACAAGTCTAAGATCTTAGCTATTAGGCTAGAGTACGAGTTAAGACCTTAACCATTGGGCCAGAGTACGAGTCTAAGACCTTAGCTATCAGGCCAGAGTAAGAGTTAAGACCTTAGCTATTAGGCCAGAAGAAGAGTTAAGACCTTAACCATTAGGCCAGAGTACGAGTGAGACCATAACCAGTAGGCCAGAGTAAGAGTTAAGACCTTAGCTATTAGGCCATAGTACGAGTCTAAGACCTTAGCTATTAGGCCAGAGTAAGAGTTAAGACCTTAACCATTAGGCCAGTGTACGAGTCTAAGACCTTAGCTATTAGGCCAGAGTAAGAGTTAAAACCTTAACCAGTAGGCCAGAGTACGAGTCTAAGACCTTAGCTATTAGGCCACACCAAGAGTTAAGACCTTAACCAGTAGGCCAGAGTAAGAGTTAGGACCTTAGCTATTAGGCCAGAGTAAGAGTTAAGACCTTAACCAGTAGGACAGAGTACGAGTCTAAGACCTTAGCTATTAGGCCAGAGTAAGAGTTAAGACCTTAGCTATTCGGCCAGGGTACGAGTCTAAGACCTTAGCTATTATGCCAGAGTATGAGTTAAGACCTTAACCATTAGGCCAGAGTACGAGTCTAAGACCTTAGCTATTAGGCCAGAGTAAGAGTTAAGACCTTAACCAATAGGCCAGAGTAAGAGTTAGGACCTTAACCAGTAGGCCAGAGTAAGAGTTAAGACCTTAACCAGTAGGCCAATGTAAGAGTTAAGACCTTAACCTGTAGGCCATAGTAGAAGTCTAAGACTTTAGCTATTAGGCCAGAGTAAGAGTTAAGACCTTAACCATTAGGCCAGAGTACGAGTCTAAGACCTTAGCTATTAGGCCAGAGTAAGAGTTAAGACCTTAACCTTTAGGTCAGAGTAAGAGTTAAGACCTTAACCATTAGGCCAGAGTACAAGTCTAAGACCTTAGCTATTAGGCCAGAGTAAGAGTTAAGACCTTAGCTATTAGGCCAGAGTAAGAGTTAAGACCTTAACCATTAGGCCAGAGTACAAGCCTAAGACCTTAGCTATTAGGCCAGAGTAAGAGTTAAGACCTTAACCATTAGGCCATAGTAGGAGTCTAAGACCTTAGCTATAAGGCCAGAGTAAGAGTTAAGACCTTAACCAGTAGGCCAGAGTACGAGTCTAAGACCTTAGCTATTAGGCCAGAGTAAGAGTTAAGACCTTAACCATTAGGCCGAGTACAAGTCTAAGACCTTAGCTATTAGGCCAGAGTGAGAGTTAAAACCTTAGCTATCAGGCCAGAGTACGAGTCTAAGACCTTAGCTATTAGGCCAGAGTACGAGTCTAAGACCTTAGCTATTAGGCCAGAGTAAGAGTTAAGACCTTAGCTATTAGGCCAGAGTAAGAGTTAAGACCTTAACCATTAGGCCAGAGTACGAGTCTAAGACTCTAGCTATTAGGCCAGACCAAGAGTTAAAACCTTAACCAGTAGGCCAGAGTACGAGTCTAAGACCTTAGCTATTAGGCCACACCAAGAGTTAAGACCTTAACCATTAGGCCAGAGTATGAGTCTTAGACCTTAGCTATGAGGCCAGAGTAAGAGTTAAGACCTTAGCTATTAGGCCAGTGTACGAGTCTAAGACCTTAGCTATTATGCCAGAGTATGAGTCTAAGTCCTTAGCTATTAGGCCAGAGTAAGAGTTAAGACCTTAACCAGTAGGCCAGAGTACGAGTCTAAGACCTTAGCTATTAGGCCAGAGTAAGAGTTAAGACCTTAGCTATTAGGCCAGAGTAAGAGTTAAGACCTTAACCATTAGGCCAGAGTACGAGTCTAAGACCTTAGCTATTAGGCCAGAGTACGAGTTAAGACCTTAACCAGTAGGCCAGAGTAAGAGTTAAGACCTTAACCATTAGGCCAGAGTACGAGTCTAAGACCTTAGCTATTAGGCCAGAGTACGAGTCTAAGACCTTAGCTATTAGGCCAGAGTAAGAGTTAAGACCTTAACCAATAGACCAGAGTAAGAGTTAAGACCTTAACCGGTAGGCCAGAGTAAGAGTTAAGACCTTAACCAGTAGGCCAGAGTAAGAGTTAAGACCTTAACCTGTAGACCATAGTACGAGTCTAAGACCTTAGCTATTAGGCCAGAGTACGAGTCTAAGACCTTAGCTATTAGTCCAGAGTAAGAGTTAAGACCTTAACCTGTAGGCCAGAGTACGAGTCTAAGACCTTAGCTATTAGGCCAGAGTAAGAGTTAAGACCTTAACCTGTAGGCCAGAGTACAAGTCTAAGACCTTAGCTATTAGGCCAGAGTGAGAGTTAAGACCTTAGCTATCAGGCCAGAGTACGAGTCTCAGACCTTAGCTATTAGGCCAGAGTACGAGTCTAAGACCTTAGCTATTAGGCCAGAGGAAGAGTTAAGACCTTAACCGGTAGGCCAGAGTACCAATCTAAGACCCTAGCTATAGGCCAGAGTAAGAGTTAAGACCTTAGCTATTAGGCCAGAGTAAGAGTTAAGACCTTAACCATTAGGCCAGAGTACGAGTCTAAGACCTTAGCTATTAGGCCGGAGTAAGAGTTAAGACCTTAAGTATTAGGCCAGAGTACGAGTCTAATACCTTAGCTAACAGGCCAGAGTAAGAGTTAAGACCTTAGCTATTAGGCCAGAGTAAGAGTTAAGACCTTAGATATTAGGCCAGAGTAAGAGTTAAGACCTTAACCATTAGGCCATAGTACGAGTCTAAGACCTTAGCTATTAGGCCAGAGTACGAGTCTAAGACCTTAGCTATTAGGCCAGAGTGAGAGTTAAGACCTTAGCTATCAGGCCAGAGTACGAGTCTAAGACCTTAGCTATTAGGCCAGAGTACGAGTCTAAGACCTTAGCTATTAGGCCAGAGTAAGAGTTAAGACCTTAACCAGTAGGCCAGAGTACCAGTCTAAGACCTTAACTATTTAGGCCAGAGTAAGAGTTAAGACCTTAGCTATTAGGCCAGAGTAAGAGTATAGACCTTAACCATTAGGCCAGAGTACGAGTCTAAGACTTTAGCTATTAGGCCAGACCAAGAGTTAAAACCTTAACCAGTAGGCCAGAGTATGAGTCTAAGACCTTAGCTATTACGCCACACCAAGAGGTAAGACCTTAACCATTAGGCCAGAGTATGAGTCTAAGACCTTAGCTATGAGGCCAGAGTAAGAGTTAAGACCTTAGCTATTAGGCCAGTGTACGAGTCTAAGACCTTAGCTATTAAGCCAGAGTAAGAGTTAAGACCTTAACCAGTAGGCCAGAGTACGAGTCTAAGACCTTAGCTATTAAGCCAGAGTAAGAGTTAAGACCTTAGCTATTAGGCCAGAGTAAGAGTTAAGACCTTAACCATTAGGCCAGAGTACGAGTCTAAGACCTTAGCTATTAGGCCAGTGTAAGAGATAAGACCTTAACCAGTAGGCCAGAGTAAGAGTTAAGACCTTAACCATTAGGCCAGAGTACGAGTCTAAGACCTTAGCTATTAGGCCAGAGTAAGAGTTAAGACCTTAACCAATAGGCCAGAGTAAGAGTTAAGACCTTAACCAGTAGGCCAGAGTAAGAGTTAAGACCTTAACCTGTAGGCCATAGTACGAGTCTAAGACTTTAGCTATTAGGCCAGAGTAAGAATTAAGACCTTAACCATTAGGCCAGAGTACGAGTCTAAGACCTTAGCTATTAGGCCAGAGTAAGAGTTAAGACCTTAACCTGTAGGCCAGAGTACGAGTCTAAGACATTAGCTATGAGGCCAGAGTAGGAGTTAAGACCTTAGCTATTAGGCCAGAGTAAGAGTTAAGACCTTAACCAGTAGGCCAGAGTATGAGTCTAAGACCTTAGTTATTAGGCCAGAGTAAGAGTTAAGACCTTAACCAGGAGGACAGAGTAAGAGTTAAGACCTTAGCTATTAGGCCAGAGTAAGAGTTAAGACCTTAACCTGTAGGCCAGAGTACGAGTCTAAGACCTTAGCTATTAGGCCAGAGTAAGAGTTAAGACCTTAACCATTAGGCCAGAGTACAAGTCTAAGACCTTAGCTATTAAGCCAGAGTAAGAGTTAAGACCTTAGCTATCAGGCCAGAGTACAAGTCTCAGACCTTAGCTATTAGGCCAGAGTACGAGTCTAAGAACTTAGCTATTAGGCCAGAGCAAGAGTTAAGACCTTAACCAGTAGGCCAGAGTACCAGTCTTAGACCCTAGCTATAGGCCAGAGTAAGAGTTAAGACCTTAGCTATTAGGCCAGAGTAAGAGTTAAGACCTTAACCATTAGGCCAGAGTATGAGTCTAAGACCTTAGCTATTAGGCCGGAGTAAGAGTTAAGACCTTAAGCATTAGGCCAGAGTACGAGTCTAATACCTTAGCTAACTGGCAAGAGTAAGAGTTAAGACCTTAGCTATTAGGCCAGAGTAAGAGCTAAGACCTTAGATATTAGGCCATAGTAAGAGTTAAGACCTTAACCAGTAGGCCAGAGCACGAGTCTAAGACCTTAGCTATTAGGCCAGAGTAAGAGTTAAGACCTTAACCAGTAGGCCAGAGTACGAGTCTAAGACCTTAGCTATTAGGCCAGAGTAAGAGTTAAGACCTTAACCATTAGGCCAGAGTACAAGTCTAAGACCTTAGCTATTAGGCCAGAGTGAGAGTTAAGACCTTAGCTATCAGGCTAGAGTATGAGTCTAAGACCTTAGCTATTAGGCCAGAGTACGAGTCTAAGACCTTAGCTATTAGGCCAGAGTAAGAGTTAAGACCTTAACCAGTAGGCCAGAGTACCAGTCTAAGACCTTAACTATTAGGCCAGAGTAAGAGTTAATACCTTAGCTATTAGGCCAGAGTAAGAGTTAAGACCTTAACCATTAGGCCAGAGTACGAGTCTAAGACTTTAGCTATTAGGCCAGACCAAGAGTTAAAACCTTAACCAGTAGGCCAGAGTACGAGTCTAAGACCTTAGCTATTAGGCCACACCAAGAGTTAAGACCTTAACCATTAGGCCAGAGTATGAGTCTAAGACCTTAGCTATGAGGCCAGAGTAAGAGTTAAGACCTTAGCTATTAGGCCAGTGTACGAGTCTAAGACCTTAGCTATTATGCCAGAGTATGAGTCTAAGACCTTAGCTATTAGGCCAGAGTAAGAGTTAAGACCTTAACCAGTAGGCCAGAGTACAAGTCTAAGACCTTAGCTATGAGGCTAGAGTAAGAGTTAAGACCTTAGCTATTAGGCCAGAGTAAGAGTTAAGACCTTAACCAATAGGCCAGAGTAAGAGTTAAGACCTTAACCATTAGGCCAGAGTACGAGTCTAAGACCTTAGCTATTAGGCCAGTGTAAGAGATAAGACCTTAACCAGTAGGCCAGAGTAAGAGTTAAGACCTTAACCAGTAGGACAGAGTAAGAGTTAAGACCTTAGCTATTCGGCCAGAGTAGGAGTTAAGACCTTAGCTATTAGGCCAGAGTAAGAGTTAAGACCTTAACCATTAGGCCAGAGTATGAGTCTAAGACCTTAGTTATTAGGCCAGAGTAAGAGTTAAGATCTTAACCAGGAGGACAGAGTAAGAGTTAAGACCTTAGCTATTAGGCCAGAGTAAGAGTTAAGACCTTAACCTGTAGGCCAGAGTACGAGTCTAAGACCTTAGCTATTAGGCCAGAGTAAGAGTTAAGACCTTAACCATTAGGCCAGAGTACAAGTCTAAGACCTTAGCTATTAAGCCAGAGTAAGAGTTAAGACCTTAGCTATCAGGCCAGAGTACAAGTCTCAGACCTTAGCTATTAGGCCAGAGTACGAGTCTAAGACCTTAGCTATTAGGCCAGAGCAAGAGTTAAGACCTTAACCAGTAGGCCAGAGTACCAGTCTTAGACCCTAGCTATAGGCCAGAGTAAGAGTTAAGACCTTAGCTATTAGGCCAGAGTAAGAGTTAAGACCTTAACCATTAGGCCAGAGTACGAGTCTAAGACCTTAGCTATTAGGCCAGAGTACGAGTTAAGACCTTAACCAGTAGGCCAGAGTAAGAGTTAAGACCTTAACCATTAGGCCAGAGTACGAGTCTAAGACCTTAGCTATTAGGCCAGAGTACGAGTCTAAGACCTTAGCTATTAGGCCAGAGTAAGAGTTAAGACCTTAACCAATAGGCCAGAGTAAGAGTTAAGACCTTAACCGGTAGGCCAGAGTAAGAGTTAAGACCTTAACCAGTAGGCCAGAGTAAGAGTTAAGACCTTAACCTGTAGACCATAGTACGAGTCTAAGACCTTAGCTATTAGGCCAGAGTACGAGTCTAAGACCTTAGCTATTAGGCCAGAGTAAGAGTTAAGACCTTAACCTGTAGGCCAGAGTACGAGTCTAAGACCTTAGCTATTAGGCCAAAGTAAGAGTTAAGACCTTAACCTGTAGGCCAGAGTACAAGTCTAAGACCTTAGCTATTAGGCCAGAGTGAGAGTTAAGACCTAAGCTATCAGGCCAGAGTACGAGTCTCAGACCTTAGCTATTAGGCCAGAGTACGAGTCTAAGACCTTAGCTATTAGGCCAGAGGAAGAGTTAAGACCTTAACCGGTAGGTCAGAGTACCAATCTAAGACCCTAGCTATAGGCCAGAGTAAGTGTTAAGACCTTAGATATTAGGCCAGAGTAAGAGTTAAGACCTTAACCATTAGGCCAGAGTACGAGTCTAAGACCTTAGCTATTAGGCCGGAGTAAGAGTTAAGACCTTAAGTATTAGGCCAGAGTACGAGTCTAATACCTTAGCTAACAGGCCAGAGTAAGAGTTAAGACCTTAGCTATTAGGCCAGAGTAAGAGTTAAGACCTTAGATATTAGGCCAGAGTAAGAGTTAAGACCTTAACCATTAGGCCATAGTACGAGTCTAAGACCTTAGCTATTAGGCCAGAGTACGAGTCTAAGACCTTAGCTATTAGGCCAGAGTGAGAGTTAAGACCTTAGCTATCAGGCCAGAGTACGAGTCTAAGACCTTAGCTATTAGGCCAGAGTACGAGTCTAAGACCTTAGCTATTAGGCCAGAGTAAGAGTTAAGACCTTAACCAGTAGGCCAGAGTACCAGTCTAAGACCTTAACTATTTAGGCCAGAGTAAGAGTTAAGACCTTAGCTATTAGGCCAGAGTAAGAGTATAGACCTTAACCATTAGGCCAGAGTACGAGTCTAAGACTTTAGCTATTAGGCCAGACCAAGAGTCAAAAACCTTAACCAGTAGGCCAGAGTATGAGTCTAAGACCTTAGCTATTACGCCACACCAAGAGGTAAGACCTTAACCATTAGGCCAGAGTATGAGTCTAAGACCTTAGCTATGAGGCCAGAGTAAGAGTTAAGACCTTAGCTATTAGGCCAGTGTACGAGTCTAAGACCTTAGCTATTAAGCCAGAGTAAGAGTTAAGACCTTAGCTATTAGGCCAGAGTAAGAGTTAAGACCTTAACCATTAGGCCAGAGTACGAGTCTAAGACCTTAGCTATTAGGCCAGTGTAAGAGATAAGACCTTAACCAGTAGGCCAGAGTAAGAGTTAAGACCTTAACCATTAGGCCAGAGTACGAGTCTAAGACCTTAGCTATTAGGCCAGAGTAAGAGTTAAGACCTTAACCAATAGGCCAGAGTAAGAGTTATGACCTTAACCAGTAGGCCAGAGTAAGAGTTAAGACCTTAACCTGTAGGCCATAGTACGAGTCTAAGACTTTAGCTATTAGGCCAGAGTAAGAATTAAGACCTTAACCATTAGGCCAGAGTACGAGTCTAAGACCTTAGCTATTAGGCCAGAGTAAGAGTTAAGACCTTAACCTGTAGGCCAGAGTACGAGTCTAAGACATTAGCTATGAGGCCAGAGTAGGAGTTAAGACCTTAGCTATTAGGCCAGAGTAAGAGTTAAGACCTTAACCATTAGGCCAGAGTATGAGTCTAAGACCTTAGTTATTAGGCCAGAGTAAGAGTTAAGACCTTAACCAGGAGGACAGAGTAAGAGTTAAGACCTTAGCTATTAGGCCAGAGTAAGAGTTAAGACCTTAACCTGTAGGCCAGAGTACGAGTCTAAGACCTTAGCTATTAGGCCAGAGTAAGAGTTAAGACCTTAACCATTAGGCCAGAGTACAAGTCTAAGACATTAGCTATTAAGCCAGAGTAAGAGTTAAGACCTTAGCTATCAGGCCAGAGTACAAGTCTCAGACCTTAGCTATTAGGCCAGAGTACGAGTCTAAGACCTTAGCTATTAGGCCAGAGCAAGAGTTAAGACCTTAACCAGTAGGCCAGAGTACCAGTCTTAGACCCTAGCTATAGGCCAGAGTAAGAGTTAAGACCTTAGCTATTAGGCCAGAGTAAGAGTTAAGACCTTAACCATTAGGCCAGAGTACGAGTCTAAGACCTTAGCTATTAGGCCGGAGTAAGAGTTAAGACCTTAAGCATTAGGCCAGAGTACGAGTCTAATACCTTAGCTAACTGGCAAGAGTAAGAGTTAAGACCTTAGCTATTAGGCCAGAGTAAGAGCTAAGACCTTAGATATTAGGCCATAGTAAGAGTTAAGACCTTAACCAGTAGGCCAGAGCACGAGTCTAAGACCTTAGCTATTAGGCCAGAGTAAGAGTTAAGACCTTAACCAGTAGGCCAGAGTACGAGTCTAAGACCTTAGCTATTAGGCCAGAGTAAGAGTTAAGACCTTAACCATTAGGCCAGAGTACAAGTCTAAGACCTTAGCTATTAGGCCAGAGTGAGAGTTAAGACCTTAGCTATCAGGCTAGAGTATGAGTCTAAGACCTTAGCTATTAGGCCAGAGTACGAGTCTAAGACCTTAGCTATTAGGCCAGAGTAAGAGTTAAGACCTTAACCAGTAGGCCAGAGTACCAGTCTAAGACCTTAACTATTAGGCCAGAGTAAGAGTTAATACCTTAGCTATTAGGCCAGAGTAAGAGTTAAGACCTTAACCATTAGGCCAGAGTACGAGTCTAAGACTTTAGCTATTAGGCCAGACCAAGAGTTAAAACCTTAACCAGTAGGCCAGAGTACGAGTCTAAGACCTTAGCTATTAGGCCACACCAAGAGTTAAGACCTTAACCATTAGGCCAGAGTATGAGTCTAAGACCTTAGCTATGAGGCCGGAGTAAGAGTTAAGACCTTAGCTATTAGGCCAGTGTACGAGTCTAAGACCTTAGCTATTATGCCAGAGTATGAGTCTAAGACCTTAGCTATTAGGCCAGAGTAAGAGTTAAGACCTTAACCAGTAGGCCAGAGTACAAGTCTAAGACCTTAGCTATGAGGCTAGAGTAAGAGTTAAGACCTTAGCTATTAGGCCAGAGTAAGAGTTAAGACCTTAACCAATAGGCCAGAGTAAGAGTTAAGACCTTAACCATTAGGCCAGAGTACGAGTCTAAGACCTTAGCTATTAGGCCAGTGTAAGAGATAAGACCTTAACCAGTAGGCCAGAGTAAGAGTTAAGACCTTAACCAGTAGGACAGAGTAAGAGTTAAGACCTTAGCTATTCGGCCCGAGTAGGAGTTAAGACCTTAGCTATTAGGCCAGAGTGAGAGTTAAGACCTTAACCATTAGGCCAGAGTATGAGTCTAAGACCTTAGTTATTAGGCCAGAGTAAGAGTTAAGACCTTAACCAGGAGGACAGAGTAAGAGTTAAGACCTTAGCTATTAGGCCAGAGTAAGAGTTAAGACCTTAACCTGTAGGCCAGAGTACGAGTCTAAGACCTTAGCTATTAGGCCAGAGTAAGAGTTAAGACCTTAACCATTAGGCCAGAGTACAAGTCTAAGACCTTAGCTATTAAGCCAGAGTAAGAGTTAAGACCTTAGCTATCAGGCCAGAGTACAAGTCTCAGACCTTAGCTATTAGGCCAGAGTACGAGTCTAAGACCTTAGCTATTAGGCCAGAGCAAGAGTTAAGACCTTAACCAGTAGGCCAGAGTACCAGTCTTAGACCCTAGCTATAGGCCAGAGTAAGAGTTAAGACCTTAGCTATTAGGCCAGAGTAAGAGTTAAGACCTTAACCATTAGGCCAGAGTACGAGTCTAAGACCTTAGCTATTAGGCTGGAGTAAGAGTTAAGACCTTATGCATTAGGCCAGAGTACGAGTCTAATACCTTAGCTAACAGGCAAGAGTAAGAGTTAAGACCTTAGCTATTAGGCCAGAGTAAGAGCTAAGACCTTAGATATTAGGCCATAGTAAGAGTTAAGACCTTAACCAGTAGGCCAGAGCACGAGTCTAAGACCTTAGCTATTAGGCCAGAGTAAGAGTTACGACCTTAACCAGTAGGCCAGAGTACGAGTCTAAGACCTTAGCTATTAGGCCAGAGTAAGAGTTAAGACCTTAACCATTAGGCCAGAGTACAAGTCTAAGACCTTAGCTATTAGGCCAGAGTGAGAGTTAAGACCTTAGCTATCAGGCCAGAGTACGAGTCTAAGACCTTAGCTATTAGGCCAGAGTACGAGTCTAAGACCTTAGCTATTAGGCCAGAGTAAGAGTTAAGACCTTAACCAGTAGGCCAGAGTACCAGTCTAAGACCTTAACTATTAGGCCAGAGTAAGAGTTAATACCTTAGCTATTAGGCCAGAGTAAGAGTTAAGACCTTAACCATTAGGCCAGAGTACGAGTCTAAGACTTTAGCTATTAGGCCAGACCAAGAGTTAAAACCTTAACCAGTAGGCCAGAGTACGAGTCTAAGACCTTAGCTATTGGGCCACACCAAGAGTTAAGACCTTAACCATTAGGCCAGAGTATGAGTCTAAGACCTTAGCTATGAGGCCAGAGTAAGAGTTAAGACCTTAGCTATTAGGCCAGAGTAAGAGTTAAGACCTTAGCTATTAGGCCAGAGTAAGAGTTAAGACCTTAACCAGTAGGCCAGAGTACAAGTCTAAGACCTTAGCTATGAGGCTAGAGTAAGAGTTAAGACCTTAGCTATTAGGCCAGAGTAAGAGTTAAGACCTTAACCAATAGGCCAGAGTAAGAGTTAAGACCTTAACCATTAGGCCAGAGTACGAGTCTAAGACCTTAGCTATTAGGCCAGTGTAAGAGATAAGACCTTAACCAGTAGGCCAGAGTAAGAGTTAAGACCTTAACCAGTAGGACAGAGTAAGAGTTAAGACCTTAGCTATTCGGCCAGAGTAAGAGTTAAGACCTTAATCAGTAGGCCAGAGTACGAGTCTAAGACCTTAGCTATTAGGCCAGAGTAAGAGTTAAGACCTTAACCAGTAGGCCAGAGTACGAGTCTAAGACCTTAGCTATTAGGCCAGAGTAAGAGGTAAGACCTTAACCATTAGGCCAGAGTACAAGTCTAAGACCTTAGCTATTAGGCCAGAGTGAGAGTTAAAACCTTAGCTATCAGGCCAGAGTACAAGTCTAAGACCTTAGCTATTAGGCCAGAGTACGAGTCTAAGACCTTAGCTATTAGGCCAGAGTAAGAGTTAAGACCTTAGCTATTAGGCCAGAGTAAGAATTAAGACCTTAACCATTAGGCCAGAGTACGAGTCTAAGACTTTAGCTATTAGGCCAGACCAAGAGTTAAAACCTTAACCAGTAGGCCAGAGTACGAGTCTAAGACCTTAGCTATTAGGCCACACCAAGAGTTAAGACCTTATCCATTAGGCCAGAGTATGAGTCTAACACCTTAGCTATGAGGCCAGAGTAAGAGTTAAGACCTTAGCTATTAGGCCAGTGTACGAGTCTAAGACCTTAGCTATTATGCCAGAGTATGAGTCTAAGTCCTTAGCTATTAGGCCAGAGTAAGAGTTAAGACCTTAACCAATAGGCCAGAGTAAGAGTTAAGACCTTAACCATTAGGCCAGAGTACGAGTCTAAGACCTTAGCTATTAGGCCAGTGTAAGAGATAAGACCTTAACCAGTAGGCCAGAGTAAGAGTTAAGACCTTAACCAGTAGGACAGAGTAAGAGTTAAGACCTTAGCTATTCGGCCAGAGTAGGAGTTAAGACCTTAGCTATTAGGCCAGAGTAAGAGTTAAGACCTTAACCATTAGGCCAGAGTATGAGTCTAAGACCTTAGTTATTAGGCCAGAGTAAGAGTTAAGACCTTAACCAGGAGGACAGAGTAAGAGTTAAGACCTTAGCTATTAGGCCAGAGTAAGAGTTAAGACCTTAACCTGTAGGCCAGAGTACGAGTCTAAGACCTTAGCTATTAGGCCAGAGTAAGAGTTAAGACCTTAACCATTAGGCCAGAGTACAAGTCTAAGACCTTAGCTATTAAGCCAGAGTAAGAGTTAAGACCTTAGCTATCAGGCCAGAGTACAAGTCTCAGACCTTAGCTATTAGGCCAGAGTACGAGTCTAAGACCTTAGCTATTAGGCCAGAGCAAGAGTTAAGACCTTAACCAGTAGGCCAGAGTACCAGTCTTAGACCCTAGCTATAGGCCAGAGTAAGAGTTAAGACCTTAGCTATTAGGCCAGAGTAAGAGTTAAGACCTTAACCATTAGGCCAGAGTACGAGTCTAAGACCTTAGCTATTAGGCCAGAGTACGAGTTAAGACCTTAACCAGTAGGCCAGAGTAAGAGTTAAGACCTTAACCATTAGGCCAGAGTACGAGTCTAAGACCTTAGCTATTAGGCCAGAGTACGAGTCTAAGACCTTAGCTATTAGGCCAGAGTAAGAGTTAAGACCTTAACCAATAGGCCAGAGTAAGAGTTAAGACCTTAACCGGTAGGCCAGAGTAAGAGTTAAGACCTTAACCAGTAGGCCAGAGTAAGAGTTAAGACCTTAACCTGTAGACCATAGTACGAGTCTAAGACCTTAGCTATTAGGCCAGAGTACGAGTCTAAGACCTTAGCTATTAGGCCAGAGTAAGAGTTAAGACCTTAACCTGTAGGCCAGAGTACGAGTCTAAGACCTTAGCTATTAGGCCAGAGTAAGAGTTAAGACCTTAACCTGTAGGCCAGAGTACAAGTCTAAGACCTTAGCTATTAGGCCAGAGTGAGAGTTAAGACCTTAGCTATCAGGCCAGAGTACGAGTCTCAGACCTTAGCTATTAGGCCAGAGTACGAGTCTAAGACCTTAGCTATTAGGCCAGAGGAAGAGTTAAGACCTTAACCGGTAGGTTAGAGTACCAATCTAAGACCCTAGCTATAGGCCAGAGTAAGAGTTAAGACCTTAGCTATTAGGCCAGAGTAAGAGTTAAGACCTTAACCATTAGGCCAGAGTACGAGTCTAAGACCTTAGCTATTAGGCCGGAGTAAGAGTTAAGACCTTAAGTATTAGGCCAGAGTACGAGTCTAATACCTTAGCTAACAGGCCAGAGTAAGAGTTAAGACCTTAGCTATTAGGCCAGAGTAAGAGTTAAGACCTTAGATATTAGGCCAGAGTAAGAGTTAAGACCTTAACCATTAGGCCATAGTACGAGTCTAAGACCTTAGCTATTAGGCCAGAGTACGAGTCTAAGACCTTAGCTATTAGGCCAGAGTGAGAGTTAAGACCTTAGCTATCAGGCCAGAGTACGAGTCTAAGACCTTAGCTATTAGGCCAGAGTACGAGTCTAAGACCTTAGCTATTAGGCCAGAGTAAGAGTTAAGACCTTAACCAGTAGGCCAGAGTACCAGTCTAAGACCTTAACTATTTAGGCCAGAGTAAGAGTTAAGACCTTAGCTATTAGGCCAGAGTAAGAGTATAGACCTTAACCATTAGGCCAGAGTACGAGTCTAAGACTTTAGCTATTAGGCCACACCAAGAGTTAAAACCTTAACCAGTAGGCCAGAGTATGAGTCTAAGACCTTAGCTATTACGCCACACCAAGAGGTAAGACCTTAACCATTAGGCCAGAGTATGAGTCTAAGACCTTAGCTATGAGGCCAGAGTAAGAGTTAAGACCTTAGCTATTAGGCCAGTGTATGAGTCTAAGACCTTAGCTATTATGCCAGAGTATGAGTCTAAGACCTTAGCTATTAGGCCAGAGTAAGAGTTAAGACCTTAACCAGTAGGCCAGAGTACGAGTCTAAGACCTTAGCTATTAAGCCAGAGTAAGAGTTAAGACCTTAGCTATTAGGCCAGAGTAAGAGTTAAGACCTTAACCATTAGGCCAGAGTACGAGTCTAAGACCTTAGCTATTAGGCCAGTGTAAGAGATAAGACCTTAACCAGTAGGCCAGAGTAAGAGTTAAGACCTTAACCATTAGGCCAGAGTACGAGTCTAAGACCTTAGCTATTAGGCCAGAGTAAGAGTTAAGACCTTAACCAATAGGCCAGAGTAAGAGTTAAGACCTTAACCAGTAGGCCAGAGTAAGAGTTAAGACCTTAACCTGTAGGCCATAGTACGAGTCTAAGACTTTAGCTATTAGGCCAGAGTAAGAATTAAGACCTTAACCATTAGGCCAGAGTACGAGTCTAAGACCTTAGCTATTAGGCCAGAGTAAGAGTTAAGACCTTAACCATTAGGCCAGAGTACGAGTCTAAGACCTTAGCTATTAGGCCAGAGTACGAGTTAAGACCTTAACCAGTAGGCCAGAGTAAGAGTTAAGACCTTAACCATTAGGCCAGAGTACGAGTCTAAGACCTTAGCTATTAGGCCAGAGTACGAGTCTAAGACCTTAGCTATTAGGCCAGAGTAAGAGTTAAGACCTTAACCAATAGGCCAGAGTAAGAGTTAAGACCTTAACCGGTAGGCCAGAGTAAGAGTTAAGACCTTAACCAGTAGGCCAGAGTAAGAGTTAAGACCTTAACCTGTAGACCATAGTACGAGTCTAAGACCTTAGCTATTAGGCCAGAGTACGAGTCTAAGACCTTAGCTATTAGGCCAGAGTAAGAGTTAAGACCTTAACCTGTAGGCCAGAGTACGAGTCTAAGACCTTAGCTATTAGGCCAGAGTAAGAGTTAAGACCTTAACCTGTAGGCCAGAGTACAAGTCTAAGACCTTAGCTATTAGGCCAGAGTGAGAGTTAAGACCTTAGCTATCAGGCCAGAGTACGAGTCTCAGACCTTAGCTATTAGGCCAGAGTACGAGTCTAAGACCTTAGCTATTAGGCCAGAGGAAGAGTTAAGACCTTAACCGGTAGGCCAGAGTACCAATCTAAGACCCTAGCTATAGGCCAGAGTAAGAGTTAAGACCTTAGCTATTAGGCCAGAGTAAGAGTTAAGACCTTAACCATTAGGCCAGAGTACGAGTCTAAGACCTTAGCTATTAGGCCGGAGTAAGAGTTAATACCTTAAGTATTAGGCCAGAGTACGAGTCTAATACCTTAGCTAACAGGCCAGAGTAAGAGTTAAGACCTTAGCTATTAGGCCAGAGTAAGAGTTAAGACCTTAGATATTAGGCCAGAGTAAGAGTTAAGACCTTAACCATTAGGCCATAGTACGAGTCTAAGACCTTAGCTATTAGGCCAGAGTACGAGTCTAAGACCTTAGCTATTAGGCCAGAGTGAGAGTTAAGACCTTAGCTATCAGGCCAGAGTACGAGTCTAAGACCTTAGCTATTAGGCCAGAGTACGAGTCTAAGACCTTAGCTATTAGGCCAGAGTAAGAGTTAAGACCTTAACCAGTAGGCCAGAGTACCAGTCTAAGACCTTAACTATTTAGGCCAGAGTAAGAGTTAAGACCTTAGCTATTAAGCCAGAGTAAGAGTATAGACCTTAACCATTAGGCCAGAGTACGAGTCTAAGACTTTAGCTATTAGGCCACACCAAGAGTTAAAACCTTAACCAGTAGGCCAGAGTATGAGTCTAAGACCTTAGCTATTACGCCACACCAAGAGGTAAGACCTTAACCATTAGGCCAGAGTATGAGTCTAAGACCTTAGCTATGAGGCCAGAGTAAGAGTTAAGACCTTAGCTATTAGGCCAGTGTACGAGTCTAAGACCTTAGCTATTATGCCAGAGTATGAGTCTAAGACCTTAGCTATTAGGCCAGAGTAAGAGTTAAGACCTTAACCAGTAGGCCAGAGTACGAGTCTAAGACCTTAGCTATTAAGCCAGAGTAAGAGTTAAGACCTTAGCTATTAGGCCAGAGTAAGAGTTAAGACCTTAACCATTAGGCCAGAGTACGAGTCTAAGACCTTAGCTATTAGGCCAGTGTAAGAGATAAGACCTTAACCAGTAGGCCAGAGTAAGAGTTAAGACCTTAACCATTAGGCCAGAGTACGAGTCTAAGACCTTAGCTATTAGGCCAGAGTAAGAGTTAAGACCTTAACCAATAGGCCAGAGTAAGAGTTAAGACCTTAACCAGTAGGCCAGAGTAAGAGTTAAGACCTTAACCTGTAGGCCATAGTACGAGTCTAAGACTTTAGCTATTAGGCCAGAGTAAGAATTAAGACCTTAACCATTAGGCCAGAGTACGAGTCTAAGACCTTAGCTATTAGGCCAGAGTAAGAGTTAAGACCTTAACCTGTAGGCCAGAGTACGAGTCTAAGACCTTAGCTATGAGGCCAGAGTAGGAGTTAAGACCTTAGCTATTAGGCCAGAGTAAGAGTTAAGACCTTAACCATTAGGCCAGAGTATGAGTCTAAGACCTTAGTTATTAGGCCAGAGTAAGAGTTAAGACCTTAACCAGGAGGACAGAGTAAGAGTTAAGACCTTAGCTATTAGGCCAGAGTAAGAGTTAAGACCTTAACCTGTAGGCCAGAGTACGAGTCTAAGACCTTAGCTATTAGGCCAGAGTAAGAGTTAAGACCTTAACCATTAGGCCAGAGTACAAGTCTAAGACCTTAGCTATTAAGCCAGAGTAAGAGTTAAGACCTTAGCTATCAGGCCAGAGTACAAGTCTCAGACCTTAGCTATTAGGCCAGAGTACGAGTCTAAGACCTTAGCTATTAGGCCAGAGCAAGAGTTAAGACCTTAACCAGTAGGCCAGAGTACCAGTCTTAGACCCTAGCTATAGGCCAGAGTAAGAGTTAAGACCTTAGCTATTAGGCCAGAGTAAGAGTTAAGACCTTAACCATTAGGCCAGAGTACGAGTCTAAGACCTTAGCTATTAGGCCGGAGTAAGAGTTAAGACCTTAAGCATTAGGCCAGAGTACGAGTCTAATACCTTAGCTAACTGGCAAGAGTAAGAGTTAAGACCTTAGCTATTAGGCCAGAGTAAGAGCTAAGACCTTAGATATTAGGCCATAGTAAGAGTTAAGACCTTAACCAGTAGGCCAGAGCACGAGTCTAAGACCTTAGCTATTAGGCCAGAGTAAGAGTTAAGACCTTAACCAGTAGGCCAGAGTACGAGTCTAAGACCTTAGCTATTAGGCCAGAGTAAGAGTTAAGACCTTAACCATTAGGCCAGAGTACAAGTCTAAGACCTTAGCTATTAGGCCAGAGTGAGAGTTAAGACCTTAGCTATCAGGCTAGAGTATGAGTCTAAGACCTTAGCTATTAGGCCAGAGTACGAGTCTAAGACCTTAGCTATTAGGCCAGAGTAAGAGTTAAGACCTTAACCAGTAGGCCAGAGTACCAGTCTAAGACCTTAACTATTAGGCCAGAGTAAGAGTTAATACCTTAGCTATTAGGCCAGAGTAAGAGTTAAGACCTTAACCATTAGGCCAGAGTACGAGTCTAAGACTTTAGCTATTAGGCCAGACCAAGAGTTAAAACCTTAACCAGTAGGCCAGAGTACGAGTCTAAGACCTTAGCTATTAGGCCACACCAAGAGTTAAGACCTTAACCATTAGGCCAGAGTATGAGTCTAAGACCTTAGCTATGAGGCCGGAGTAAGAGTTAAGACCTTAGCTATTAGGCCAGTGTACGAGTCTAAGACCTTAGCTATTATGCCAGAGTATGAGTCTAAGACCTTAGCTATTAGGCCAGAGTAAGAGTTAAGACCTTAACCAGTAGGCCAGAGTACAAGTCTAAGACCTTAGCTATGAGGCTAGAGTAAGAGTTAAGACCTTAGCTATTAGGCCAGAGTAAGAGTTAAGACCTTAACCAATAGGCCAGAGTAAGAGTTAAGACCTTAACCATTAGGCCAGAGTACGAGTCTAAGACCTTAGCTATTATGCCAGAGTATGAGTCTAAGACCTTAGCTATTAGGCCAGAGTAAGAGTTAAGACCTTAACCAGTAGGCCAGAGTACAAGTCTAAGACCTTAGCTATGAGGCTAGAGTAAGAGTTAAGACCTTAGCTATTAGGCCAGAGTAAGAGTTAAGACCTTAACCAGTAGGCCAGAGTAAGAGTTAAGACCTTAACCAGTAGGACAGAGTAAGAGTTAAGACCTTAGCTATTCGGCCAGAGTAGGAGTTAAGACCTTAGCTATTAGGCCAGAGTAAGAGTTAAGACCTTAACCATTAGGCCAGAGTATGAGTCTAAGACCTTAGTTATTAGGCCAGAGTAAGAGTTAAGACCTTAACCAGGAGGACAGAGTAAGAGTTAAGACCTTAGCTATTAGGCCAGAGTAAGAGTTAAGACCTTAACCTGTAGGCCAGAGTACGAGTCTAAGACCTTAGCTATTAGGCCAGAGTAAGAGTTAAGACCTTAACCATTAGGCCAGAGTACAAGTCTAAGACCTTAGCTATTAAGCCAGAGTAAGAGTTAAGACCTTAGCTATCAGGCCAGAGTACAAGTCTCAGACCTTAGCTATTAGGCCAGAGTATGAGTCTAAGACCTTAGCTATTAGGCCAGAGCAAGAGTTAAGACCTTAACCAGTAGGCCAGAGTACCAGTCTTAGACCCTAGCTATAGGCCAGAGTAAGAGTTAAGACCTTAGCTATTAGGCCAGAGTAAGAGTTAAGACCTTAACCATTAGGCCAGAGTACGAGTCTAAGACCTTAGCTATTAGGCTGGAGTAAGAGTTAAGACCTTAAGCATTAGGCCAGAGTACGAGTCTAATACCTTAGCTAACAGGCACGAGTAAGAGTTAAGACCTTAGCTATTAGGCCAGAGTAAGAGCTAAGACCTTAGATATTAGGCCATAGTAAGAGTTAAGACCTTAACCAGTAGGCCAGAGCACGAGTCTAAGACCTTAGCTATTAGGCCAGAGTAAGAGTTAAGACCTTAACCAGTAGGCCAGAGTACGAGTCTAAGACCTTAGCTATTAGGCCAGAGTAAGAGTTAAGACCTTAACCATTAGGCCAGAGTACAAGTCTAAGACCTTAGCTATTAGGCCAGAGTGAGAGTTAAGACCTTAGCTATCAGGCCAGAGTACGAGTCTAAGACCTTAGCTATTAGGCCAGAGTACGAGTCTAAGACCTTAGCTATTAGGCCAGAGTAAGAGTTAAGACCTTAACCAGTAGGCCAGAGTACCAGTCTAAGACCTTAACTATTAGGCCAGAGTAAGAGTTAATACCTTAGCTATTAGGCCAGAGTAAGAGTTAAGACCTTAACCATTAGGCCAGAGTACGAGTCTAAGACTTTAGCTATTAGGCCAGACCAAGAGTTAAAACCTTAACCAGTAGGCCAGAGTACGAGTCTAAGACCTTAGCTATTAGGCCACACCAAGAGTTAAGACCTTAACCATTAGGCCAGAGTATGAGTCTAAGACCTTAGCTATGAGGCCAGAGTAAGAGTTAAGACCTTAGCTATTAGGCCAGAGTAAGAGTTAAGACCTTAGCTATTAGGCCAGAGTAAGAGTTAAGACCTTAACCAGTAGGCCAGAGTACAAGTCTAAGACCTTAGCTATGAGGCTAGAGTAAGAATTAAGACCTTAGCTATTAGGCCAGAGTAAGAGTTAAGACCTTAACCAATAGGCCAGAGTAAGAGTTAAGACCTTAACCATTAGGCCAGAGTACGAGTCTAAGACCTTAGCTATTAGGCCAGTGTAAGAGATAAGACCTTAACCAGTAGGCCAGAGTAAGAGTTAAGACCTTAACCAGTAGGACAGAGTAAGAGTTAAGACCTTAGCTATTCGGCCAGAGTAAGAGTTAAGACCTTAACCAGTAGGCCAGAGTACGAGTCTAAGACCTTAGCTATTAGGCCAGAGTAAGAGTTAAGACCTTAACCAGTAGGCCAGAGTACGAGTCTAAGACCTTAGCTATTAGGCCAGAGTAAGAGGTAAGACCTTAACCATTAGGCCAGAGTACAAGTCTAAGACCTTAGCTATTAGGCCAGAGTGAGAGTTAAAACCTTAGCTATCAGGCCAGAGTACAAGTCTAAGACCTTAGCTATTAGGCCAGAGTACGAGTCTAAGACCTTAGCTATTAGGCCAGAGTAAGAGTTAAGACCTTAGCTATTAGGCCAGAGTAAGAATTAAGACCTTAACCATTAGGCCAGAGTACGAGTCTAAGACTTTAGCTATTAGGCCAGACCAAGAGTTAAAACCTTAACCAGTAGGCCAAAGTACGAGTCTAAGACCTTAGCTATTAGGCCACACCAAGAGTTAAGACCTTATCCATTAGGCCAGAGTATGAGTCTAACACCTTAGCTATGAGGCCAGAGTAAGAGTTAAGACCTTAGCTATTAGGCCAGTGTACGAGTCTAAGACCTTAGCTATTATGCCAGAGTATGAGTCTAAGTCCTTAGCTATTAGGCCAGAGTAAGAGTTAAGACCTTAACCAGTAGGCCAGAGTACGAGTCTAAGACCTTAGCTATTAGGCCAGAGTAAGAGTTAAGACCTTAGCTATTAGGCCAGAGTAAGAGTTAAGACCTTAACCATTAGGCCAGAGTACGAGTCTAGGACCTTAGCTATTAGGCCAGAGTACGAGTCTAAGACCTTAGCTATTAGGCCAGAGTAAGAGTTAAGACCTTAACCAATAGGCCAGAGTAAGAGTTAAGACCTTAACCGGTAGGCCAGAGTAAGAGTTAAGACCTTAACCAGTAGGCCAGAGTAAGAGTTAAGACCTTAACCTGTAGGCCATAGTACGAGTCTAAGACCTTAGCTATTAGGCCAGAGTAAGTGTTAAGACCTTAACCTGTAGGCCAGAGTACGAGTCTAAGACCTTAGCTATTAGGCCAGAGTAAGAGTTAAGACCTTAACCTGTAGGCCAGAGTACGAGTCTAAGACCTTAGCTATTAGGCCAGAGTAAGAGTTAAGACCTTAGCTATTAGGCCAGAGTAAGAGTTAAGACCTTAACCATTAGGCCAGAGTATGAGTCTAAGACCTTAGTTATTCGGCCAGAGTAAGAGTTGAGTCCTTAACCAGAAGGACAGAGTAAGAGTTAAGACCTTAGCTATTAGGCCAGAGTAAGAGTTAAGACCTTAGCTATCAGGCCAGAGTACGAGTCTCAGACCTTAGCTATTAGGCCAGAGTACGAGTCTAAGACCTTAGCTATTAGGACAGAGCAAGAGTTAAGACCTTAACCGGTAGGCCAGAGTACCAGTCTAAGACCCTAGCTATAGGCCAGAGTAAGAGTTAAGACCTTAGCTATTAGGCCAGAGTAAGAGTTAAGACCTTAACCATTAGGCCAGAGTACGAGTCTAAGACCTTAGCTATTAGGCCGGAGTAAGAGTTAAGACCTTAAGCATTAGGCCAGAGTACGAGTATAATACCTTAGCTAACAGGCCAGAGTAAGAGTTAAGACCTTAGCTATTAGGCCAGAGTAAGAGTTAAGACCTTAGATATTAGGCCAGAGTAAGAGTTAAGACCTTAACCATTAGGCCATAGTACGAGTCTAAGACCTTAGCTATTAGACCAGAGTACGAGTCTAAGACCTTAGCTATTAGGCAGAGTGAGAGTTAAGACCTTAGCTATCAGGCCAGAGTACGAGTCTAAGACCTTAGCTATTAGGCCAGAGTACGAGTCTAAGACCTTAGCTATTAGGCCAGAGTAAGAGTTAAGACCTTAACCAGTAGGCCAGAGTACCAGTCTAAGACCTTAACTATTTAGGCCAGAGTAAGAGTTAAGACCTTAGCTATTAGGCCAGAGTAAGAGTATAGACCTTAACCATTAGGCCAGAGTACGAGTCTAAGACATTAGCTATTAGGCCAGACCAAGAGTTAAAACCTTAACCAGTAGGCCAGAGTACGAGTCTAAGACCTTAGCTATTACGCCACACCAAGAGGTAAGACCTTAACCATTAGGTCAGAGTATGAGTCTAAGACCTTAGCTATGAGGCCAGAGTAAGAGTTAAGACCTTAGCTATTAGGCCAGTGTACGAGTCTAAGACCTTAGCTATTATGCCAGAGTATGAGTCTAAGACCTTAGCTATTAGGCCAGAGTAAGAGTTAAGACCTTAACCAGTAGGCCAGAGTACGAGTCTAAGACCTTAGCTATTAGGCCAGAGTAAGAGTTAAGACCTTAGCTATTAGGCCAGAGTAAGAGTTAAGACCTTAACCAATAGGCCAGAGTAAGAGTTAAGACCTTAACCAGTAGGCCAGAGTAAGAGTTAAGACCTTAACCTGTAGGCCATAGTACGAGTCTAAGACTTTAGCTATTAGGCCAGAGTAAGAATTAAGACCTTAACCATTAGGCCAGAGTACGAGTCTAAGACCTTAGCTATTAGGCCAGAGTAAGAGTTAAGACCTTAACCTGTAGGCCAGAGTACGAGTCTAAGACCTTAGCTATGAGGCCAGAGTAGGAGTTAAGACCTTAGCTATTAGGCCAGAGTAAGAGTTAAGACCTTAACCATTAGGCCAGAGTATGAGTCTAAGACCTTAGTTATTAGGCCAGAGTAAGAGTTAAGACCTTAACCAGGAGGACAGAGTAAGAGTTAAGACCTTAGCTATTAGGCCAGAGTAAGAGTTAAGACCTTAACCTGTAGGCCAGAGTACGAGTCTAAGACCTTAGCTATTAGGCCAGAGTAAGAGTTAAGACCTTAACCATTAGGCCAGAGTACAAGTCTAAGACCTTAGCTATTAAGCCATAGTAAGAGTTAAGACCTTAGCTATCAGGCCAGAGTACAAGTCTCAGACCTTAGCTATTAGGCCAGAGTACGAGTCTAAGACCTTAGCTATTAGGCCAGAGCAAGAGTTAAGACCTTAACCAGTAGGCCAGAGTACCAGTCTAAGACCCTAGCTATAGGCCAGAGTAAGAGTTAAGACCTTAGCTATTAGGCCAGAGTAAGAGTTAAGACCTTAACCATTAGGCCAGAGTACGAGTCTAAGACCTTAGCTATTAGGCCGGAGTAAGAGTTAAGACCTTAAGCATTAGGCCAGAGTACGAGTCTAATACCTTAGCTAACAGGCAAGAGTAAGAGTTAAGACCTTAGCTATTAGGCCAGAGTAAGAGTTAAGACCTTAACCATTAGGCCAGAGTTCGAGTCTAAGACTTTAGCTATTAGGCCAGACCAAGAGTTAAAACCTTAACCAGTAGGCCAGAGTACGAGTCTAGGACCTTAGCTATTAGGCCACACCAAGAGTTAAGACCTTAACCATTAGGCCAGAGTATGAGTCTAAGACCTTAGCTATGAGGCCAGAGTAAGAGTTAAGACCTTAGCTATTAGGCCAGAGTAAGAGTTTAGACCTTAGCTATTAGGCCAGAGTACGAGTCTAAGACCTTAGCTATTAGGCCAGAGTAAGAGTTAAGACCTTAACCTGTAGGCCATAGTAGAAGTCTAAGACCTTAGCTATTAGGCCAGAGTAAGAGTTAATACCTTAACCATTAGGCCAGAGTACGAGTCTAAGACCTTAGCTATTAGGCCAGAGTAAGAGTTAAGACCTTAACCATTAGGCCAGAGTACAAGTCTAAGACCTTAGCTATTAGGCCAGAGTAAGAGTTAAGACCTTAGCTATTAGGCCAGAGTAAGAGTTAAGACCTTAACCATTAGGCCAGAGTACGAGCCTAAGACCTTAGCTTTTAGGCCAGAGTAAGAGTTAAGACCTTAACCATTAGGCCATAGTACGAGTCTAAGACCTTAGCTATTAGGCCAGAGTAAGAGTTAAGACCTTAACCATTAGGCCAGAGTATGAGTCTAAGACCTTAGTTATTAGGCCAGAGTAAGAGTTAAGACCTTAACCAGGAGGACAGAGTAAGAGTTAAGACTTTAGCTATTAGGCCAGAGTAAGAGTTAAGACCTTAACCTGTAGGCCAGAGTACGAGTCTAAGACCTTAGCTATTAGGCCAGAGTAAGAGTTAAGACCTTAACCATTAGGCCAGAGTACAAGTCTAAGACCTTAGCTATTAAGCCATAGTAAGAGTTAAGACCTTAGCTATCAGGCCAGAGTACAAGTCTCAGACATTAGCTATTAGGCCAGAGTACGAGTCTAAGACCTTAGCTATTAGGCCAGAGCAAGAGTTAAGACCTTAACCAGTAGGCCAGAGTACCAGTCTAAGACCCTAGCTATAGGCCAGAGTAAGAGTTAAGACCTTAGCTATTAGGCCAGAGTAAGAGTTAAGACCTTAACCATTAGGCCAGAGTACGAGTCTAAGACCTTAGCTATTAGGCCGGAGTAAGAGTTAAGACCTTAAGCAATAGGCCAGAGTACGAGTCTAATACCTTAGCTAACAGGCAAGAGTAAGAGTTAAGACCTTAGCTATTAGGCCAGAGTAAGAGCTAAGACCTTAGATATTAGGCCATAGTAAGAGTTAAGACCTTAACCAGTAGGCCAGAGCACGAGTCTAAGACCTTAGCTATTAGGCCAGAGTAAGAGTTAAGACCTTAACCAGTAGGCCAGAGTACGAGTCTAAGACCTTAGCTATTAGGCCAGAGTAAGAGTTAAGACCTTAACCATTAGGCCAGAGTACAAGTCTAAGACCTTAGCTATTAGGCCAGAGTGAGAGTTAAGACCTTAGCTATCAGGCCAGAGTACGAGTCTAAGACCTTAGCTATTAGGCCAGAGTACGAGTCTAAGACCTTAGCTATTAGGCCAGAGTAAGAGTTAAGACCTTAACCAGTAGGCCAGAGTACCAGTCTAAGACCTTAACTATTAGGCCAGAGTAAGAGTTAATACCTTAGCTATTAGGCCAGAGTAAGAGTTAAGACCTTAACCATTAGGCCAGAGTACGAGTCTAAGACTTTAGCTATTAGGCCAGACCAAGAGTTAAAACCTTAACCAGTAGGCCAGAGTACGAGTCTAAGACCTTAGCTATTAGGCCACACCAAGAGTTAAGACCTTAACCATTAGGCCAGAGTATGAGTCTAAGACCTTAGCTATGAGGCCAGAGTAAGAGTTAAGACCTTAGCTATTAGGCCAGAGTAAGAGTTAAGACCTTAGCTATTAGGCCAGAGTAAGAGTTAAGACCTTAACCATTAGGCCAGAGTACGAGTCTAAGACCTTAGCTATTAGGCCAGAGTACGAGTTAAGACCTTAACCAGTAGGCCAGAGTAAGAGTTAAGACCGTAACCATTAGGCCAGAGTACGAGTCTAAGACCTTAGCTATTAGGCCAGAGTAAGAGTTAAGACCTTAACCAATAGGCCAGAGTAAGAGTTAGGACCTTAACCAGCAGGCCAGAGTAAGAGGTAAGACCTTAACCAGTATGCCAGAGTAAGAGTTAAGACCTTAACCTGTAGGCCATATTACAAGTCTAAGACCTTAGCTATTAGGCTAGAGTAAGAGTTAAGACCTTAACCATCAGGCCAGAGTACGAGTCTAAGACCTTAGCTATCAGGCAGAGTAAGAGTTAAGACCTTAGCTATTATTCCAGAAGAAGAGTTAAGACCTTAACCATTAGGCCAGAGTACGAGGGAGACCATAACCAGTAGGCCAGAGTAAGAGTTAAGACCTTAGCTATTAGGCCATAGTACGAGTCTAAGACCTTAGCTATTAGGCCAGAGTAAGAGTTAAGACCTTAACCATTAGGCCAGTGTACGAGTCTAAGACCTTAGCTATTAGGCCAGAGTAAGAGTTAAAACCTTAACCAGTAGGCCAGAGTACGAGTCTAAGACCTTAGCTATTAGGCCACACCAAGAGTTAAGACCTTAACCAGTAGGCCAGAGTAAGAGTTAGGACCTTAGCTATTAGGCCAGAGTAAGAGTTAAGACCTTAACCAGTAGGCCAGAGTACGAGTCTAAGACCTTAGCTATTAGGCCAGAGTAAGAGTTAAGACCTTAGCTATTCGGCCAGGGTACGAGTCTAAGACCTTAGCTATTATGCCAGAGTATGAGTTAAGACCTTAACCATTAGGCCAGAGTACGAGTCTAAGACCTTAGCTATTAGGCCAGAGTAAGAGTTAAGACCTTAACCAATAGGCCAGAGTAAGAGTTAGGACCTTAACCAGTAGGCCAGAGTAAGAGTTAAGACCTTAACCAGTAGGCCAGAGTAAGAGTTAAGACCTTAACCTGTAGGCCATAGTAGAAGTCTAAGACCTTAGCTATTAGGCCAGAGTAAGAGTTAAGACCTTAACCATTAGGCCAGAGTACGAGTCTAAGACCTTAGCTATTAGGCCAGAGTAAGAGTTAAGACCTTAACCTTTAGGTCAGAGTAAGAGTTAAGACCTTAACCATTAGGCCAGAGTACAAGTCTAAGACCTTAGCTATTAGGCCAGAGTAAGAGTTAAGACCTTAGCTATTAGGCCAGAGTAAGAGTTAAGACCTTAACCATTAGGCCAGAGTTCGAGCCTAAGACCTTAGCTATTAGGCCAGAGTAAGAGTTAAGACCTTAACCATTAGGCCATAGTACGAGTCTAAGACCTTAGCTATTAGGCCAGAGTAAGAGTTAAGACCTTAACCAGTAGGCCAGAGTACGAGTCTAAGACCTTAGCAATTAGGCCAGAGTAAGAGTTAAGACCTTAACCATTAGGCCAGAGTACAAGTCTAAGACCTTAGCTATTAGGCCAGAGTGAGAGTTAAAACCTTAGCTATCAGGCCAGAGTACGAGTCTAAGACCTTAGCTATTAGGCCAGAGTACGAGTCTAAGACCTTAACTATTAGGCCAGAGTAAGAGTTAAGACCTTAGCTATTAGGCCAGAGTAAGAGTTAAGACCTTAACCATTAGGCCAGAGTACGAGTCTAAGACTTTAGCTATTAGGCCAGACCAAGAGTTAAAACCTTAACCAGTAGGCCAGAGTACGAGTCTAAGACCTTAGCTATTAGGCCACACCAAGAGTTAAGACCTTAACCATTAGGCCAGAGTATGAGTCTAAGACCTTAGCTATGAGGCCAGAGTAAGAGTTAAGACCTTAGCTATTAGGCCAGAGTAAGAGTTAAGACCTTAGCTATTAGGCCAGAGTAAGAGTTAAGACCTTAACCAGTAGGCCAGAGTACAAGTCTAAGACCTTAGCTATGAGGCTAGAGTAAGAGTTAAGACCTTAGCTATTAGGCCAGAGTAAGAGTTAAGACCTTAACCAATAGGCCAGAGTAAGAGTTAAGACCTTAACCATTAGGCCAGAGTACGAGTCTAAGACCTTAGCTATTAGGCCAGTGTAAGAGATCAGACCTTAACCAGTAGGCCAGAGTAAGAGTTAAGACCTTAACCAGTAGGACAGAGTAAGAGTTAAGACCTTAGCTATTCGGCCAGAGTAAGAGTTAAGACCTTAACCAGTAGGCCAGAGTACGAGTCTAAGACCTTAGCTATTAGGCCAGAGTAAGAGTTAAGACCTTAACCAGTAGGCCAGAGTACGAGTCTAAGACCTTAGCTATTAGGCCAGAGTAAGAGGTAAGACCTTAACCATTAGGCCAGAGTACAAGTCTAAGACCTTAGCTATTAGGCCAGAGTGAGAGTTAAAACCTTAGCTATCAGGCCAGAGTACAAGTCTAAGACCTTAGCTATTAGGCCAGAGTACGAGTCTAAGACCTTAGCTATTAGGCCAGAGTAAGAGTTAAGACCTTAGCTATTAGGCCAGAGTAAGAATTAAGACCTTAACCATTAGGCAAGAGTACGAGTCTAAGACTTTAACTATTAGGCCAGACCAAGAGTTAAAACCTTAACCAGTAGGCCAGAGTACGAGTCTAAGACCTTAGCTATTAGGCCACACCAAGAGTTAAGACCTTATCCATTAGGCCAGAGTATGAGTCTAACACCTTAGCTATGAGGCCAGAGTAAGAGTTAAGACCTTAACCATTAGGCCAGAGTACGAGTCTAAGACCTTAGCTATTAGGCCAGAGTACAAGTTAAGACCTTAACCAGTAGGCCAGAGTAAGAGTTAAGACCTTAACCATTAGGCCAGAGTACGAGTCTAGGACCTTAGCTATTAGGCCAGAGTACGAGTCTAAGACCTTAGCTATTAGGCCAGAGTAAGAGTTAAGACCTTAACCAATAGCCCAGAGTAAGAGTTAAGACCTTAACCGGTAGGCCAGAGTAAGAGTTAAGACCTTAACCAGTAGGCCAGAGTAAGAGTTAAGACCTTAACCTGTAGGCCATAGTACGAGTCTAAGACCTTAGCTATTAGGCCAGAGTAAGTGTTAAGACCTTAACCTGTAGGCCAGAGTACGAGTCTAAGACCTTAGCTATTAGGCCAGAGTAAGAGTTAAGACCTTAACCTGTAGGCCAGAGTACGAGTCTAAGACCTTAGCTATTAGGCCAGAGTAAGAGTTAAGACCTTAGCTATTAGGCCAGAGTAAGAGTTAAGACCTTAACCATTAGGCCAGAGTATGAGTCTAAGACCTTAGTTATTCGGCCAGAGTAAGAGTTGAGTCCTTAACCAGAAGGACAGAGTAAGAGTTAAGACCTTAGCTATTAGGCCAGAGTAAGAGTTAAGACCTTAGCTATCAGGCCAGAGTACGAGTCTCAGACCTTAGCTATTAGGCCAGAGTACGAGTCTAAGACCTTAGCTATTAGGACAGAGCAAGAGTTAAGACCTTAACCGGTAGGCCAGAGTACCAGTCTAAGACCCTAGCTATAGGCCAGAGTAAGAGTTAAGACCTTAGCTATTAGGCCAGAGTAAGAGTTAAGACCTTAACCATTAGGCCAGAGTATGAGTCTAAGACCTTAGTTATTAGGCCAGAGTAAGAGTTAAGACCTTAACCAGGAGGACAGAGTAAGAGTTAAGACCTTAGCTATTAGGCCAGAGTAAGAGTTAAGACCTTAACCTGTAGGCCAGAGTACGAGTCTAAGACCTTAGCTATTAGGCCAGAGTAAGAGTTAAGACCTTAACCATTAGGCCAGAGTACAAGTCTAAGACCTTAGCTATTAAGCCATAGTAAGAGTTAAGACCTTAGCTATCAGGCCAGAGTACAAGTCTCAGACCTTAGCTATTAGGCCAGAGTACGAGTCTAAGACCTTAGCTATTAGGCCAGAGCAAGAGTTAAGACCTTAACCAGTAGGCCAGAGTACCAGTCTAAGACCCTAGCTATAGGCCAGAGTAAGAGTTAAGACCTTAGCTATTAGGCCAGAGTAAGAGTTAAGACCTTAACCATTAGGCCAGAGTACGAGTCTAAGACCTTAGCTATTAGGCCGGAGTAAGAGTTAAGACCTTAAGCATTAGGCCAGAGTACGAGTCTAATACCTTAGCTAACAGGCAAGAGTAAGAGTTAAGACCTTAGCTATTAGGCCAGAGTAAGAGTTAAGACCTTAACCATTAGGCCAGAGTTCGAGTCTAAGACTTTAGCTATTAGGCCAGACCAAGAGTTAAAACCTTAACCAGTAGGCCAGAGTACGAGTCTAAGACCTTAGCTATTAGGCCACACCAAGAGTTAAGACCTTAACCATTAGGCCAGAGTATGAGTCTAAGACCTTAGCTATGAGGCCAGAGTAAGAGTTAAGACCTTAGCTATTAGGCCAGAGTAAGAGTTTAGACCTTAGCTATTAGGCCAGAGTACGAGTCTAAGACCTTAGCTATTAGGCCAGAGTAAGAGTTAAGACCTTAACCTGTAGGCCATAGTAGAAGTCTAAGACCTTAGCTATTAGGCCAGAGTAAGAGTTAATACCTTAACCATTAGGCCAGAGTACGAGTCTAAGACCTTAGCTATTAGGCCAGAGTAAGAGTTAAGACCTTAACCATTAGGCCAGAGTACAAGTCTAAGACCTTAGCTATTAGGCCAGAGTAAGAGTTAAGACCTTAGCTATTAGGCCAGAGTAAGAGTTAAGACCTTAACCATTAGGCCAGAGTACGAGCCTAAGACCTTAGCTTTTAGGCCAGAGTAAGAGTTAAGACCTTAACCATTAGGCCATAGTACGAGTCTAAGACCTTAGCTATTAGGCCAGAGTAAGAGTTAAGACCTTAACCATTAGGCCAGAGTATGAGTCTAAGACCTTAGTTATTAGGCCAGAGTAAGAGTTAAGACCTTAACCAGGAGGACAGAGTAAGAGTTAAGACTTTAGCTATTAGGCCAGAGTAAGAGTTAAGACCTTAACCTGTAGGCCAGAGTACGAGTCTAAGACCTTAGCTATTAGGCCAGAGTAAGAGTTAAGACCTTAACCATTAGGCCAGAGTACAAGTCTAAGACCTTAGCTATTAAGCCATAGTAAGAGTTAAGACCTTAGCTATCAGGCCAGAGTACAAGTCTCAGACATTAGCTATTAGGCCAGAGTACGAGTCTAAGACCTTAGCTATTAGGCCAGAGCAAGAGTTAAGACCTTAACCAGTAGGCCAGAGTACCAGTCTAAGACCCTAGCTATAGGCCAGAGTAAGAGTTAAGACCTTAGCTATTAGGCCAGAGTAAGAGTTAAGACCTTAACCATTAGGCCAGAGTACGAGTCTAAGACCTTAGCTATTAGGCCGGAGTAAGAGTTAAGACCTTAAGCAATAGGCCAGAGTACGAGTCTAATACCTTAGCTAACAGGCAAGAGTAAGAGTTAAGACCTTAGCTATTAGGCCAGAGTAAGAGCTAAGACCTTAGATATTAGGCCATAGTAAGAGTTAAGACCTTAACCAGTAGGCCAGAGCACGAGTCTAAGACCTTAGCTATTAGGCCAGAGTAAGAGTTAAGACCTTAACCAGTAGGCCAGAGTACGAGTCTAAGACCTTAGCTATTAGGCCAGAGTAAGAGTTAAGACCTTAACCATTAGGCCAGAGTACAAGTCTAAGACCTTAGCTATTAGGCCAGAGTGAGAGTTAAGACCTTAGCTATCAGGCCAGAGTACGAGTCTAAGACCTTAGCTATTAGGCCAGAGTACGAGTCTAAGACCTTAGCTATTAGGCCAGAGTAAGAGTTAAGACCTTAACCAGTAGGCCAGAGTACCAGTCTAAGACCTTAACTATTAGGCCAGAGTAAGAGTTAATACCTTAGCTATTAGGCCAGAGTAAGAGTTAAGACCTTAACCATTAGGCCAGAGTACGAGTCTAAGACTTTAGCTATTAGGCCAGACCAAGAGTTAAAACCTTAACCAGTAGGCCAGAGTACGAGTCTAAGACCTTAGCTATTAGGCCACACCAAGAGTTAAGACCTTAACCATTAGGCCAGAGTATGAGTCTAAGACCTTAGCTATGAGGCCAGAGTAAGAGTTAAGACCTTAGCTATTAGGCCAGAGTAAGAGTTAAGACCTTAGCTATTAGGCCAGAGTAAGAGTTAAGACCTTAACCATTAGGCCAGAGTACGAGTCTAAGACCTTAGCTATTAGGCCAGAGTACGAGTTAAGACCTTAACCAGTAGGCCAGAGTAAGAGTTAAGACCGTAACCATTAGGCCAGAGTACGAGTCTAAGACCTTAGCTATTAGGCCAGAGTAAGAGTTAAGACCTTAACCAATAGGCCAGAGTAAGAGTTAGGACCTTAACCAGCAGGCCAGAGTAAGAGGTAAGACCTTAACCAGTATGCCAGAGTAAGAGTTAAGACCTTAACCTGTAGGCCATATTACAAGTCTAAGACCTTAGCTATTAGGCTAGAGTAAGAGTTAAGACCTTAACCATCAGGCCAGAGTACGAGTCTAAGACCTTAGCTATCAGGCAGAGTAAGAGTTAAGACCTTAGCTATTATTCCAGAAGAAGAGTTAAGACCTTAACCATTAGGCCAGAGTACGAGGGAGACCATAACCAGTAGGCCAGAGTAAGAGTTAAGACCTTAGCTATTAGGCCATAGTACGAGTCTAAGACCTTAGCTATTAGGCCAGAGTAAGAGTTAAGACCTTAACCATTAGGCAAGTGTACGAGTCTAAGACCTTAGCTATTAGGCCAGAGTAAGAGTTAAAACCTTAACCAGTAGGCCAGAGTACGAGTCTAAGACCTTAGCTATTAGGCCACACCAAGAGTTAAGACCTTAACCAGTAGGCCAGAGTAAGAGTTAGGACCTTAGCTATTAGGCCAGAGTAAGAGTTAAGACCTTAACCAGTAGGCCAGAGTACGAGTCTAAGACCTTAGCTATTAGGCCAGAGTAAGAGTTAAGACCTTAGCTATTCGGCCAGGGTACGAGTCTAAGACCTTAGCTATTATGCCAGAGTATGAGTTAAGACCTTAACCATTAGGCCAGAGTACGAGTCTAAGACCTTAGCTATTAGGCCAGAGTAAGAGTTAAGACCTTAACCAATAGGCCAGAGTAAGAGTTAGGACCTTAACCAGTAGGCCAGAGTAAGAGTTAAGACCTTAACCAGTAGGCCAGAGTAAGAGTTAAGACCTTAACCTGTAGGCCATAGTAGAAGTCTAAGACCTTAGCTATTAGGCCAGAGTAAGAGTTAAGACCTTAACCATTAGGCCAGAGTACGAGTCTAAGACCTTAGCTATTAGGCCAGAGTAAGAGTTAAGACCTTAACCTTTAGGTCAGAGTAAGAGTTAAGACCTTAACCATTAGGCCAGAGTACAAGTCTAAGACCTTAGCTATTAGGCCAGAGTAAGAGTTAAGACCTTAGCTATTAGGCCAGAGTAAGAGTTAAGACCTTAACCATTAGGCCAGAGTTCGAGCCTAAGACCTTAGCTATTAGGCCAGAGTAAGAGTTAAGACCTTAACCATTAGGCCATAGTACGAGTCTAAGACCTTAGCTATTAGGCCAGAGTAAGAGTTAAGACCTTAACCAGTAGGCCAGAGTACGAGTCTAAGACCTTAGCAATTAGGCCAGAGTAAGAGTTAAGACCTTAACCATTAGGCCAGAGTACAAGTCTAAGACCTTAGCTATTAGGCCAGAGTGAGAGTTAAAACCTTAGCTATCAGGCCAGAGTACGAGTCTAAGACCTTAGCTATTAGGCCAGAGTACGAGTCTAAGACCTTAACTATTAGGCCAGAGTAAGAGTTAAGACCTTAGCTATTAGGCCAGAGTAAGAGTTAAGACCTTAACCATTAGGCCAGAGTACGAGTCTAAGACTTTAGCTATTAGGCCAGACCAAGAGTTAAAACCTTAACCAGTAGGCCAGAGTACGAGTCTAAGACCTTAGCTATTAGGCCACACCAAGAGTTAAGACCTTAACCATTAGGCCAGAGTATGAGTCTAAGACCTTAGCTATGAGGCCAGAGTAAGAGTTAAGACCTTAGCTATTAGGCCAGAGTAAGAGTTAAGACCTTAGCTATTAGGCCAGAGTAAGAGTTAAGACCTTAACCAGTAGGCCAGAGTACAAGTCTAAGACCTTAGCTATGAGGCTAGAGTAAGAGTTAAGACCTTAGCTATTAGGCCAGAGTAAGAGTTAAGACCTTAACCAATAGGCCAGAGTAAGAGTTAAGACCTTAACCATTAGGCCAGAGTACGAGTCTAAGACCTTAGCTATTAGGCCAGTGTAAGAGATCAGACCTTAACCAGTAGGCCAGAGTAAGAGTTAAGACCTTAACCAGTAGGACAGAGTAAGAGTTAAGACCTTAGCTATTCGGCCAGAGTAAGAGTTAAGACCTTAACCAGTAGGCCAGAGTACGAGTCTAAGACCTTAGCTATTAGGCCAGAGTAAGAGTTAAGACCTTAACCAGTAGGCCAGAGTACGAGTCTAAGACCTTAGCTATTAGGCCAGAGTAAGAGGTAAGACCTTAACCATTAGGCCAGAGTACAAGTCTAAGACCTTAGCTATTAGGCCAGAGTGAGAGTTAAAACCTTAGCTATCAGGCCAGAGTACAAGTCTAAGACCTTAGCTATTAGGCCAGAGTACGAGTCTAAGACCTTAGCTATTAGGCCAGAGTAAGAGTTAAGACCTTAGCTATTAGGCCAGAGTAAGAATTAAGACCTTAACCATTAGGCAAGAGTACGAGTCTAAGACTTTAGCTATTAGGCCAGACCAAGAGTTAAAACCTTAACCAGTAGGCCAGAGTACGAGTCTAAGACCTTAGCTATTAGGCCACACCAAGAGTTAAGACCTTATCCATTAGGCCAGAGTATGAGTCTAACACCTTAGCTATGAGGCCAGAGTAAGAGTTAAGACCTTAACCATTAGGCCAGAGTACGAGTCTAAGACCTTAGCTATTAGGCCAGAGTACAAGTTAAGACCTTAACCAGTAGGCCAGAGTAAGAGTTAAGACCTTAACCATTAGGCCAGAGTACGAGTCTAGGACCTTAGCTATTAGGCCAGAGTACGAGTCTAAGACCTTAGCTATTAGGCCAGAGTAAGAGTTAAGACCTTAACCAATAGCCCAGAGTAAGAGTTAAGACCTTAACCGGTAGGCCAGAGTAAGAGTTAAGACCTTAACCAGTAGGCCAGAGTAAGAGTTAAGACCTTAACCTGTAGGCCATAGTACGAGTCTAAGACCTTAGCTATTAGGCCAGAGTAAGTGTTAAGACCTTAACCTGTAGGCCAGAGTACGAGTCTAAGACCTTAGCTATTAGGCCAGAGTAAGAGTTAAGACCTTAACCTGTAGGCCAGAGTACGAGTCTAAGACCTTAGCTATTAGGCCAGAGTAAGAGTTAAGACCTT
The DNA here is from genome assembly GCF_964204655.1 of Triturus cristatus. Taxonomy (NCBI): domain Eukaryota; kingdom Metazoa; phylum Chordata; class Amphibia; order Caudata; family Salamandridae; genus Triturus; species Triturus cristatus. The sequence goes on from NC_140590.1 coordinate 1,307,823,721, forward strand.
AGCTATTAGGCCAGAGTAAGAGTTAAGACCTTAACCATTAGGCCAGAGTATGAGTCTAAGACCTTAGTTATTCGGCCAGAGTAAGAGTTGAGTCCTTAACCAGAAGGACAGAGTAAGAGTTAAGACCTTAGCTATTAGGCCAGAGTAAGAGTTAAGACCTTAGCTATCAGGCCAGAGTACGAGTCTCAGACCTTAGCTATTAGGCCAGAGTACGAGTCTAAGACCTTAGCTATTAGGACAGAGCAAGAGTTAAGACCTTAACCGGTAGGCCAGAGTACCAGTCTAAGACCCTAGCTATAGGCCAGAGTAAGAGTTAAGACCTTAGCTATTAGGCCAGAGTAAGAGTTAAGACCTTAACCATTAGGCCAGAGTACGAGTCTAAGACCTTAGCTATTAGGCCGGAGTAAGAGTTAAGACCTTAAGCATTAGGCCAGAGTACGAGTATAATACCTTAGCTAACAGGCCAGAGTAAGAGTTAAGACCTTAGCTATTAGGCCAGAGTAAGAGTTAAGACCTTAGATATTAGGCCAGAGTAAGAGTTAAGACCTTAACCATTAGGCCATAGTACGAGTCTAAGACCTTAGCTATTAGGCCAGAGTACGAGTCTAAGACCTTAGCTATTAGGCCAGAGTGAGAGTTAAGACCTTAGCTATCAGGCCAGAGTACGAGTCTAAGACCTTAGCTATTAGGCCAGAGTACGAGTCTAAGACCTTAGCTATTAGGCCAGAGTAAGAGTTAAGACCTTAACCAGTAGGCCAGAATACCAGTCTAAGACCTTAACTATTTAGGCCAGAGTAAGAGTTAAGACCTTAGCTATTAGGCCAGAGTAAGAGTATAGACCTTAACCATTAGGCCAGAGTACGAGTCTAAGACATTAGCTATTAGGCCAGACCAAGAGTTAAAACCTTAACCAGTAGGCCAGAGTACGAGTCTAAGACCTTAGCTATTACGCCACACCAAGAGGTAAGACCTTAACCATTAGGCCAGAGTATGAGTCTAAGACCTTAGCTATGAGGCCAGAGTAAGAGTTAAGACCTTAGCTATTAGGCCAGTGTACGAGTCTAAGACCTTAGCTATTATGCCAGAGTATGAGTCTAAGACCTTAGCTATTAGGCCAGAGTAAGAGTTAAGACCTTAACCAGTAGGCCAGAGTACGAGTCTAAGACCTTAGCTATTAGGCCAGAGTAAGAGTTAAGACCTTAGCTATTAGGCCAGAGTAAGAGTTAATACCTTAACCAATAGGCCAGAGTAAGAGTTAAGACCTTAACCAGTAGGCCAGAGTAAGAGTTAAGACCTTAACCTGTAGGCCATAGTACGAGTCTAAGACTTTAGCTATTAGGCCAGAGTAAGAATTAAGACCTTAACCATTAGGCCAGAGTACGAGTCTAAGACCTTAGCTATTAGGCCAGAGTAAGAGTTAAGACCTTAACCTGTAGGCCAGAGTACGAGTCTAAGACCTTAGCTATGAGGCCAGAGTAGGAGTTAAGACCTTAGCTATTAGGCCAGAGTAAGAGTTAAGACCTTAACCATTAGGCCAGAGTATGAGTCTAAGACCTTAGTTATTAGGCCAGAGTAAGAGTTAAGACCTTAACCAGGAGGACAGAGTAAGAGTTAAGACCTTAGCTATTAGGCCAGAGTAAGAGTTAAGACCTTAACCTGTAGGCCAGAGTACGAGTCTAAGACCTTAGCTATTAGGCCAGAGTAAGAGTTAAGACCTTAACCATTAGGCCAGAGTACAAGTCTAAGACCTTAGCTATTAAGCCATAGTAAGAGTTAAGACCTTAGCTATCAGGCCAGAGTACAAGTCTCAGACCTTAGCTATTAGGCCAGAGTACGAGTCTAAGACCTTAGCTATTAGGCCAGAGCAAGAGTTAAGACCTTAACCAGTAGGCCAGAGTACCAGTCTAAGACCCTAGCTATAGGCCAGAGTAAGAGTTAAGACCTTAGCTATTAGGCCAGAGTAAGAGTTAAGACCTTAACCATTAGGCCAGAGTACGAGTCTAAGACCTTAGCTATTAGGCCGGAGTAAGAGTTAAGACCTTAAGCATTAGGCCAGAGTACGAGTCTAATACCTTAGCTAACAGGCAAGAGTAAGAGTTAAGACCTTAGCTATTAGGCCAGAGTAAGAGCTAAGACCTTAGATATTAGGCCATAGTAAGAGTTAAGACCTTAACCAGTAGGCCAGAGCACGAGTCTAAGACCTTAGCTATTAGGTCAGAGTAAGAGTTAAGACCTTAACCAGTAGGCCAGAGTACGAGTCTAAGACCTTAGCTATTAGGCCAGAGTAAGAGTTAAGACCTTAACCATTAGGCCAGAGTACCAGTCTAAGACCTTAGCTATTAGGCCAGAGTGAGAGTTAAGACCTTAGCTATCAGGCCAGAGTACGAGTCTAAGACCTTAGCTATTAGGCCAGAGTACGAGTCTAAGACCTTAGCTATTAGGCCAGAGTAAGAGTTAAGACCTTAACCAGTAGGCCAGAGTACCAGTCTAAGACCTTAACTATTAGGCCAGAGTAAGAGTTAATACCTTAGCTATTAGGCCAGAGTAAGAGTTAAGACCTTAACCATTAGGCCAGAGTACGAGTCTAAGACTTTAGCTATTAGGCCAGACCAAGAGTTAAAACCTTAACCAGTAGGCCAGAGTACGAGTCTAAGACCTTAGCTATTAGGCCACACCAAGAGTTAAGACCTTAACCATTAGGCCAGAGTATGAGTCTAAGACCTTAGCTATGAGGCCAGAGTAAGAGTTAAGACCTTAGCTATTAGGCCAGAGTAAGAGTTAAGACCTTAGCTATTAGGCCAGAGTAAGAGTTAAGACCTTAACCATTAGGCCAGAGTATGAGTCTAAGACCTTAGCTATTAGGCCAGAGTAAGAGTTAAGACCTTAACCAATAGGCCAGAGTAAGAGTTAGGACCTTAACCAGCAGGCCAGAGTAAGAGGTAAGACCTTAACCAGTATGCCAGAGTAAGAGTTAAGACCTTAACCTGTAGGCCATATTACAAGTCTAAGACCTTAGCTATTAGGCTAGAGTAAGAGTTAAGAACTTAACCATCAGGCCAGAGTACGAGTCTAAGACCTTAGCTATCAGGCCAGAGTAAGAGTTAAGACCTTAGCTATTAGGCCAGAAGAAGAGTTAAGACCTTAACCATTAGGCCAGAGTACGAGTGAGACCATAACCAGTAGGCCAGAGTAAGAGTTAAGACCTTAGCTATTAGGCCATAGTACGAGTCTAAGACCTTAGCTATTAGGCCAGAGTAAGAGTTAAGACCTTAACCATTAGGCCAGTGTACGAGTCTAAGACCTTAGCTATTAGGCCAGAGTAAGAGTTAAAACCTTAACCAGTAGGCCAGAGTACGAGTCTAAGACCTTAGCTATTAGGCCACACCAAGAGTTAAGACCTTAACCAGTAGGCCAGAGTAAGAGTTAGGACCTTAGCTATTAGGCCAGAGTAAGAGTTAAGACCTTAACCAGTAGGCCAGAGTACGAGTCTAAGACCTTAGCTATTAGGCCAGAGTAAGAGTTAAGACCTTAGCTATTCGGCCAGGGTACGAGTCTAAGACCTTAGCTATTATGCCAGAGTATGAGTTAAGACCTTAACCATTAGGCCAGAGTACGAGTCTAAGACCTTAGCTATTAGGCCAGAGTAAGAGTTAAGACCTTAACCAATAGGCCAGAGTAAGAGTTAGGACCTTAACCAGTAGGCCAGAGTAAGAGTTAAGACCTTAACCAGTAGGCCAGAGTAAGAGTTAAGACCTTAACCTGTAGGCCATAGTAGGAGTCTAAGACCTTAGCTATTAGGCCAGAGTAAGAGTTAAGACCTTAACCATTAGGCCAGAGTACGAGTCTAAGACCTTAGCTATTAGGCCAGAGTAAGAGTTAAGACCTTAACCTTTAGGTCAGAGTAAGAGTTAAGACCTTAACCATTAGGCCAGAGTACAAGTCTAAGACCTTAGCTATTAGGCCAGAGTAAGAGTTAAGACCTTAGCTATTAGGCCAGAGTAAGAGTTAAGACCTTAACCATTAGGCCAGAGTACGAGCCTAAGACCTTAGCTATTAGGCCAGAGTAAGAGTTAAGACCTTAACCATTAGGCCATAGTACGAGTCTAAGACCTTAGCTATTAGGCCAGAGTAAGAGTTAAGACCTTAACCATTAGGCCAGAGTATGAGTCTAAGACCTTAGTTATTAGGCCAGAGTAAGAGTTAAGACCTTAACCAGGAGGACAGAGTAAGAGTTAAGACTTTAGCTATTAGGCCAGAGTAAGAGTTAAGACCTTAACCTGTAGGCCAGAGTACGAGTCTAAGACCTTAGCTATTAGGCCAGAGTAAGAGTTAAGACCTTAACCATTAGGCCAGAGTACAAGTCTAAGACCTTAGCTATTAAGCCATAGTAAGAGTTAAGACCTTAGCTATCAGGCCAGAGTACAAGTCTCAGACCTTAGCTATTAGGCCAGAGTACGAGTCTAAGACCTTAGCTATTAGGCCAGAGCAAGAGTTAAGACCTTAACCAGTAGGCCAGAGTACCAGTCTAAGACCCTAGCTATATGCCAGAGTAAGAGTTAAGACCTTAGCTATTAGGCCAGAGTAAGAGTTAAGACCTTAACCATTAGGCCAGAGTACGAGTCTAAGACCTTAGCTATTAGGCCGGAGTAAGAGTTAAGACCTTAAGCAATAGGCCAGAGTACGAGTCTAATACCTTAGCTAACAGGCAAGAGTAAGAGTTAAGACCTTAGCTATTAGGCCAGAGTAAGAGCTAAGACCTTAGATATTAGGCCATAGTAAGAGTTAAGACCTTAACCAGTAGGCCAGAGCACGAGTCTAAGACCTTAGCTATTAGGCCAGAGTAAGAGTTAAGACCTTAACCAGTAGGCCAGAGTACGAGTCTAAGACCTTAGCTATTAGGCCAGAGTAAGAGTTAAGACCTTAACCATTAGGCCAGAGTACAAGTCTAAGACCTTAGCTATTAGGCCAGAGTGAGAGTTAAGACCTTAGCTATCAGGCCAGAGTACGAGTCTAAGACCTTAGCTATTAGGCCAGAGTACGAGTCTAAGACCTTAGCTATTAGGCCAGAGTAAGAGTTAAGACCTTAACCAGTAGGCCAGAGTACCAGTCTAAGACCTTAACTATTAGGCCAGAGTAAGAGTTAATACCTTAGCTATTAGGCCAGAGTAAGAGTTAAGACCTTAACCATTAGGCCAGAGTACGAGTCTAAGACTTTAGCTATTAGGCCAGACCAAGAGTTAAAACCTTAACCAGTAGGCCAGAGTACGAGTCTAAGACCTTAGCTATTAGGCCACACCAAGAGTTAAGACCTTAACCATTAGGCCAGAGTATGAGTCTAAGACCTTAGCTATTAGGCCAGAGTAAGAGTTAAGACCTTAGCTATTAGGCCAGAGTAAGAGTTAAGACCTTAACCATTAGGCCAGAGTACGAGTCTAAGACCTTAGCTATTAGGCCAGAGTACGAGTTAAGACCTTAACCAGTAGGCCAGAGTAAGAGTTAAGACCGTAACCATTAGGCCAGAGTACGAGTCTAAGACCTTAGCTATTAGGCCAGAGTAAGAGTTAAGACCTTAACCAATAGGCCAGAGTAAGAGTTAGGACCTTAACCAGCAGGCCAGAGTAAGAGGTAAGACCTTAACCAGTATGCCAGAGTAAGAGTTAAGACCTTAACCTGTAGGCCATATTACAAGTCTAAGACCTTAGCTATTAGGCTAGAGTAAGAGTTAAGACCTTAACCATCAGGCCAGAGTACGAGTCTAAGACCTTAGCTATCAGGCAGAGTAAGAGTTAAGTCCTTAGCTATTATTCCAGAAGAAGAGTTAAGACCTTAACCATTAGGCCAGAGTACGAGTGAGACCATAACCAGTAGGCCAGAGTAAGAGTTAAGACCTTAGCTATTAGGCCATAGTACGAGTCTAAGACCTTAGCTATTAGGCCAGAGTAAGAGTTAAGACCTTAACCATTAGGCCAGTGTACGAGTCTAAGACCTTAGCTATTAGGCCAGAGTAAGAGTTAAAACCTTAACCAGTAGGCCAGAGTACGAGTCTAAGAACTTAGCTATTAGGCCACACCAAGAGTTAAGACCTTAACCAGTAGGCCAGAGTAAGAGTTAGGACCTTAGCTATTAGGCCAGAGTAAGAGTTAAGACCTTAACCAGTAGGCCAGAGTACGAGTCTAAGACCTTAGCTATTAGGCCAGAGTAAGAGTTAAGACCTTAGCTATTCGGCCAGGGTACGAGTCTAAGACCTTAGCTATTATGCCAGAGTATGAGTTAAGACCTTAACCATTAGGCCAGAGTACGAGTCTAAGACCTTAGCTATTAGGCCAGAGTAAGAGTTAAGACCTTAACCAATAGGCCAGAGTAAGAGTTAGGACCTTAACCAGTAGGCCAGAGTAAGAGTTAAGACCTTAACCAGTAGGCCAGAGTAAGAGTTAAGACCTTAACCTGTAGGCCATAGTAGAAGTCTAAGACCTTAGCTATTAGGCCAGAGTAAGAGTTAAGACCTTAACCATTAGGCCAGAGTACGAGTCTAAGACCTTAGCTATTAGGCCAGAGTAAGAGTTAAGACCTTAACCTTTAGGTCAGAGTAAGAGTTAAGACCTTAACCATTAGGCCAGAGTACAAGTCTAAGACCTTAGCTATTAGGCCAGAGTAAGAGTTAAGACCTTAGCTATTAGGCCAGAGTAAGAGTTAAGACCTTAACCATTAGGCCAGAGTACGAGCCTAAGACCTTAGCTATTAGGCCAGAGTAAGAGTTAAGACCTTAACCATTAGGCCATAGTACGAGTCTAAGACCTTAGCTATTAGGCCAGAGTAAGAGTTAAGACCTTAACCAGTAGGCCAGAGTACGAGTCTAAGACCTTAGCAATTAGGCCAGAGTAAGAGTTAAGACCTTAACCATTAGGCCAGAGTACAAGTCTAAGACCTTAGCTATTAGGCCAGAGTGAGAGTTAAAACCTTAGCTATCAGGCCAGAGTACGAGTCTAAGACCTTAGCTATTAGGCCAGAGTACGAGTCTAAGACCTTAGCTATTAGGCCAGAGTAAGAGTTAAGACCTTAGCTATTAGGCCAGAGTACGAGTCTAAGACCTTAGCTATTAGGCCACACCAAGAGTTAAGACCTTAACCATTAGGCCAGAGTATGAGTCTAAGACCTTAGCTATGAGGCCAGAGTAAGAGTTAAGACCTTAGCTATTAGGCCAGTGTACGAGTCTAAGACCTTAGCTATTATGCCAGAGTATGAGTCTAAGTCCTTAGCTATTAGGCCAGAGTAAGAGTTAAGACCTTAACCAGTAGGCCAGAGTACGAGTCTAAGACCTTAGCTATCAGGCCAGAGTAAGAGTTAAGACCTTAGCTATTAGGCCAGAGTAAGAGTTAAGACCTTAACCATTAGGCCAGAGTACGAGTCTAAGACCTTAGCTATTAGGCCAGAGTACGAGTTAAGACCTTAACCAGTAGGCCAGAGTAAGAGTTAAGACCTTAACCATTAGGCCAGAGTACGAGTCTAAGACCTTAGCTATTAGGCCAGAGTACGAGTCTAAGACCTTAGCTATTAGGCCAGAGTAAGAGTTAAGACCTTAACCAATAGACCAGAGTAAGAGTTGAGACCTTAACCGGTAGGCCAGAGTAAGAGTTAAGACCTTAACCAGTAGGCCAGAGTAAGAGTTAAGACCTTAACCTGTAGGCCATAGTACGAGTCTAAGACCTTAGCTATTAGGCCAGAGTAAGAGTTAAGACCTTAACCTGTAGGCCAGAGTACGAGTCTAAGACCTTAGCTATTAGGCCAAAGTAAGAGTTAAGACCTTAACCTGTAGGCCAGAGTACGAGTCTAAGACCTTAGCTATTAGGCCAGAGTAAGAGTTAAGACCTTAGCTATTAGGCCAGAGTGAGAGTTAAGACCTTAACCATTAGGCCAGAGTATGAGTCTAAGACCTTAGTTATTCGGCCAGAGTAAGAGTTGAGTCCTTAACCAGAAGGACAGAGTAAGAGTTAAGACCTTAGCTATTAGGCCAGAGTAAGAGTTAAGACCTTAGCTATCAGGCCAGAGTACGAGTCTCAGACCTTAGCTATTAGGCCAGAGTACGAGTCTAAGACCTTAGCTATTAGGCCAGAGCAAGAGTTAAGACCTTAACCGGTAGGCCAGAGTACCAGTCTAAGACCCTAGCTATAGGCCAGAGTAAGAGTTAAGACCTTAGCTATTAGGCCAGAGTAAGAGTTAAGACCTTAACCAGTAGGCCAGAGTACGAGTCTAAGACCTTAGCTATTAGGCCAGAGTAAGAGTTAAGACCTTAACCATTAGGCCAGAGTACAAGTCTAAGACCTTAGCTATTAGGCCAGAGTGAGAGTTAAGACCTTAGCTATCAGGCCAGAGTACGAGTCTAAGACCTTAGCTATTAGGCCAGAGTAAGAGTAGAGACCTTAGCTATTAGGCCAGAGTGAGAGTTAAGACCTTAACCATTAGGCCAGAGTATGAGTCTAAGACCTTAGTTATTCGGCCAGAGTAAGAGTTGAGTCCTTAACCAGAAGGACAGAGTAAGAGTTAAGACCTTAGCTATTAGGCCAGAGTAAGAGTTAAGACCTTAGCTATTAGGCCAGAGTACGAGTCTAAGACCTTAGCTATTAGGCCAGAGTAAGAGTTAAGACCTTAGCAATCAGGCCATAGTACGAGTCTAAGACCGTAGCTATTAGGCCAGAGTAAGAGTTAAGACGTTAACCAGTAGGCCAGAGTACGAGTCCAAGACCTTAGCTATTAGGCCAGAGTAAGAGTTAAGACCTTAACCAGTAGGCCATAGTACGAGTCTAAGACCTTAGCTATTAGGCCAGAGTAAGGGTTAAGACCTTAACCAGTAGGCCAGAGTACGAGTCTAAGACCTTAGCTATTAGGCCAGAGTAAGAGTTAAGACCTTAACCTGTAGGCCAGAGTACGAGTCTAAGACCTTAGCTATTAGGCCAGAGTAAGAGTTAAGACCTTAGCTATTAGGCCAGAGTGAGAGTTAAGACCTTAACCATTAGGCCAGAGTATGAGTCTAAGACCTTAGTGTTTCGGCCAGAGTAAGAGTTGAGTCCTTAACCAGAAGGACAGAGTAAGAGTTAAGACCTTAGCTATTAGGCCAGAGTAAGAGTTAAGACCTTAGCTATCAGGCCAGAGTACGAGTCTCAGACCTTAGCTATTAGGCCAGAGTACGAGTCTAAGACCTTAGCTATTAGGCCAGAGTAAGAGTTAAGACCTTAACCGGTAGGCCAGAGTACCAGTCTAAGACCCTAGCTATAGGCCAGAGTAAGAGTTAAGACCTTAGCTATTAGGCCAGAGTAAGAGTTAAGACCTTAACCAGTAGGCCAGAGTACGAGTCTAAGACCTTAGCTATTAGGCCAGAGTAAGAGTTAAGACCTTAACCATTAGGCCAGAGTACAAGTCTAAGACCTTAGCTATTAGGCCAGAGTGAGAGTTAAGACCTTAGCTATCAGGCCAGAGTACGAGTCTAAGACCTTAGCTATTAGGCCAGAGTACGAGTCTAAGACCTTAGCTATTAGGCCAGAGTAAGAGTTAAGACCTTAACCAGTAGGCCAGAGTACCAGTCTAAGACCTTAACTATTAGGCCAGAGTAAAAGTTAATACCTTAGCTATTAGTCCAGAGTAAGAGTTAAGACCTTAACCATTAGGCCAGAGTACGAGTCTAAGACTTTAGCTATTAGGCCAGACCAAGAGTTAAAACCTTAACCAGTAGGCCAGAGTACGAGTCTAAGACCTTAGCTATTAGGCCACACCAAGAGTTAAGACCTTAACCATTAGGCCAGAGTGTGAGTCTAAGACCTTAGCTATGAGGCCAGAGTAAGAGTTAAGACCTTAGCTATTAGGCCAGTGTACGAGTCTAAGACCTTAGCTATTATGCCAGAGTATGAGTCTAAGACCTTAGCTATTAGGCCAGAGTAAGAGTTAAGACCTTAACCAGTAGGCCAGAGTACAAGTCTAAGACCTTAGCTATTAGGCCAGAGTAAGAGTTAAGACCTTAGCTATTAGGCCTGAGTAAGAGTTAAGACCTTAACCAATAGGCCAGAGTAAGAGTTAAGACCTTAACCATTAGGCCAGAGTACGAGTCTAAGACCTTAGCTATTAGGCCAGTGTAAGAGATAAGACCTTAACCAGTAGGCCAGAGTAAGAGTTAAGACCTTAACCATTAGGCCAGAGTACGAGTCTAAGACCTTAGATATTAGGCCAGAGTAAGAGTTAAGACCTTAACCAATAGTCCAGAGTAAGAGTTAAGACCTTAACCAGTAGGCCAGAGTAAGAGTTAAGGCCTTAACCAGTAGGCCAGAGTAAGAGTTAAGACCTTAACCTGTAGGCCATAGTACGAGTCTAAGACCTTAGCTATTAGGCCAGAGTAAGAGTTAAGACCTTAACCTGTAGGCCAGAGTACGAGTCTAAGACCTTAGCTATTAGGCCAGAGTAAGAGTTAAGACCTTAACCTGTAGGCCAGAGTACGAGTCTAAGACCTTAGCTATTAGGCCAGAGTAAGAGTTAAGACCTTAGCTATTAGGCCAGAGCAAGAGGTAAGACCTTAACCAGTAGGCCAGAGTACCAGTCTAAGACCCTAGCTATAGGCCAGAGTAAGAGTTAAGACCTTAGCTATTAGGCCAGAGTAAGAGTTAAGGCCTTAACCATTAGGCCAGAGTACGAGTCTAAGACCTTAGCTATTAGGCCGGAGTAAGAGTTAAGACCTTAAGCATTAGGCCAGAGTACGAGTCTAATACCTTAGCTAACAGGCCAGAGTAAGAGTTAAGACCTTAGCTATTAGGCCAGAGTAAGAGCTAAGACCTTAGATATTAGGCCATAGGAAGAGTTAAGACCTTAACCAGTAGGCCAGAGCACGAGTCCAAGACCTTAGCTTTTAGGCCAGAGTAAGAGTTAAGACCTTAACCAGTAGGCCATAGTACGAGTCTAAGACCTTAGCTATTAGGCCAGAGTAAGAGTTAAGACCTTAACCTGTAGGCCAGAGTACGAGTCTAAGACCTTAGCTATTAGGCCAGAGTAAGAGTTAAGACCTTAACCTGTAGGCCAGAGTACGAGTCTAAGACCTTAGCTATTAGGCCAGAGTAAGAGTTAAGACCTTAGCTATTAGGCCAGAGTGAGAGTTAAGACCTTAACCATTAGGCCAGAGTATGAGTCTAAGACCTTAGTTATTCGGCCAGAGTAAGAGTTGAGTCCTTAACCAGAAGGACAGAGTAAGAGTTAAGACCTTAGCTATTAGGCCAGAGTAAGAGTTAAGACCTTAGCTATCAGGCCAGAGTACGAGTCTCAGACCTTAGCTATTAGGCCAGAGTACGAGTCTAAGACCTTAGCTATTAGGCCAGAGCAAGAGTTAAGACCTTAACCGGTAGGCCAGAGTACCAGTCTAAGACCCTAGCTATAGGCCAGAGTAAGAGTTAAGACCTTAGCTATTAGGCCAGAGTAAGAGTTAAGACCTTAACCAGTAGGCCAGAGTACGAGTCTAAGACCTTAGCTATTAGGCCAGAGTAAGAGTTAAGACCTTAACCATTAGGCCAGAGTACAAGTCTAAGACCTTAGCTATTAGGCCAGAGTGAGAGTTAAGACTTTAGCTATCAGGCCAGAGTACGAGTCTAAGACCTTAGCTATTAGGCCAGAGTACGAGTCTAAGACCTTAGCTATTAGGCCAGAGTAAGAGTTAAGACCTTAACCAGTAGGCCAGAGTACCAGTCTAAGACCTTAACTATTAGGCCAGAGTAAGAGTTAATACCTTAGCTATTAGTCCAGAGTAAGAGTTAAGACCTTAACCATTAGGCCAGAGTACGAGTCTAAGACTTTAGCTATTAGGCCAGACCAAGAGTTAAAACCTTAACCAGTAGGCCAGAGTACGAGTCTAAGACCTTAGCTATTAGGCCACACCAAGAGTTAAGACCTTAACCATTAGGCCAGAGTATGAGTCTAAGACCTTAGCTATGAGGCCAGAGTAAGAGTTAAGACCTTAGCTATTAGGCCAGTGTACGAGTCTAAGACCTTAGCTATTATGCCAGAGTATGAGTCTAAGACCTTAGCTATTAGGCCAGAGTAAGAGTTAAGACCTTAACCAGTAGGCCAGAGTACAAGTCTAAGACCTTAGCTATTAGGCCAGAGTAAGAGTTAAGACCTTAGCTATTAGGCCAGAGTAAGAGTTAAGACCTTAACCAATAGGCCAGAGTAAGAGTTAAGACCTTAACCATTATGCCAGAGTACTAGTCTAAGACCTTAGCTATTAGGCCAGTGTAAGAGATAAGACCTTAACCAGTAGGCCAGAGTAAGAGTTAAGACCTTAACCATTAGGCAAGAGTACGAGTCTAAGACCTTAGATATTAGGCCAGAGTAAGAGTTAAGACCTTAACCAATAGGCCAGAGTAAGAGTTAAGACCTTAACCAGTAGGCCAGAGTAAGAGTTAAGGCCTTAACCAGTAGGCCAGAGTAAGAGTTAAGACCTTAACCTGTAGGCCATAGTACGAGTCTAAGACCTTAGCTATTAGGCCAGAGTAAGAGTTAAGACCTTAACCTGTAGGCCAGAGTACAAGTCTAAGACCTTAGCTATTAGGCCAGAGTAAGAGTTAAGACCTTAACCTGTAGGCCAGAGTACGAGTCTAAGACCTTAGCTATTAGGCCAGAGTAAGAGTTAAGACCTTAGCTATTAGGCCAGAGTAAGAGTTAAGACCTTAACCATTAGGCCAGAGTATGAGTCTAAGACCTTAGTTATTAGGCCAGAGTAAGAGTTGAGTCCTTAACCAGGAGGACAGAGTAAGAGTTAAGACCTTAGCTATTAGGCCAGAGTAAGAGTTAAGACCTTAACCTGTAGGCCAGAGTACGAGTCTAAGACCTTAGCTATTAAGCCAGAGTAAGAGTTAAGACCTTAACCATTAGGCCAGAGTACAAGTCTAAGACCTTAGCTATTAGGCCAGAGTAAGAGTTAAGACCTTAGCTATCAGGCCAGAGTACGAGTCTCAGACCTTAGCTATTAGGCCAGAGTACGAGTCTAAGACCTTAGCTATTAGGCCAGAGCAAGAGTTAAGACCTTAACCGGTAGGCCAGAGTACCAGTCTAAGACCTTAACTATTTAGGCCAGAGTAAGAGTTAAGACCTTAGCTATTAGGCCAGAGTAAGAGTTAAGACCTTAACCATTAGGCCAGAGTACGAGTCTAAGACCTTAGCTATTAGGCCGGAGTAAGAGTAAAGACCTTAAGCATTAGACCAGAGTACGAGTCTAAGACCTTAGCTAACAGGCCAGAGTAAGAGTTAAGACCTTAGCTATTAGGCCAGAGTAAGAGTTAAGACCTTAGATATTAGGCCAGAGTAAGAGTTAAGACCTTAACCATTAGGCCATAGTACGAGTCTAAGACCTTAGCCATTAGGCCAGAGTAAGAGTTAAGACCTTAACCAGTAGGCCAGAGTAAGAGTTAAGACCTTAACCAGTAGGACAGAGTAAGAGTTAAGACCTTAGCTATTCGGCCAGAGTAAGAGTTAAGACCTTAACCAGTAGGCCAGAGTACGAGTCTAAGAACTTAGCTATTAGGCCAGAGTAAGAGTTAAGACCTTAACCATTAGGCCACAGTACAAGTCTCAGACCTTAGCTATTAGGCCAGAGTGAGAGTTAAGACCTTATCTATCAGGCCAGAGTACGAGTCTAAGACCTTAGCTATTAGGCCAGAGTACGAGTCTAAGACCTTAGCTATTAGGCCAGAGGAAGAGTTAAGACCTTAACCAGTAGGCCAGAGTACCAGTCTAAGACCTTAACTATTTAGGCCAGAGTAAGAGTTAAGACCTTAGCTATTAGGCCAGAGTCAGAGTATAGACCTTAACCATTAGGCCAGAGTACGAGTCTAAGACTTTAGCTATTAGGCCAGACCAAGAGTTAAAACCTTAACCAGTAGGCCAGAGTACGAGTCTAAGACCTTAGCTATTACGCCACACCAAGAGGTAAGACCTTAACCATTAGGCCAGAGTATGAGTCTAAGACCTTAGCTATGAGGCCAGAGTAAGAGTTAAGACCTTAGCTATTAGGCCAGTGTACGAGTCTAAGACCTTAGCTATTATGCCAGAGTATGAGTCTAAGACCTTAGCTATTAGGCCAGAGTGAGAGTTAAGACCTTAACCAGTAGGCCAGAGTACGAGTCTAAGACCTTAGCTATTAGGCCAGAGTAAGAGTTAAGACCTTAACTATTAGGCCAGAGTACGAGTTAAGACCTTAACCATTAGGCCAGAGTACGAGTCTAAGACCTTAGCTATTAGGCCAGTGTAAGAGATAAGACCTTAACCAGTAGGCCAGAGTAAGAGTTAAGACCTTAACCATTAGGCCAGAGTACGAGTCTAAGACCTTAGCTATTAGGCCAGAGTAAGAGTTAAGACCTTAACCAATAGGCCAGAGTAAGAGTTAAGACCTTAACCAGTAGGCCAGAGTAAGAGTTAAGACCTTAACCTGTAGGCCTTAGTACGAGTCTAAGACTTTAGCTATTAGGCCAGAGTAAGAATTAAGACCTTAACCATTATGCCAGAGTACGAGTCTAAGACCTTAGCTATTAGGCCAGAGTAAGAGTTAAGACCTTAACCTGTAGGCCAGAGTACGAGTCTAAGACCTTAGCTATGAGGCCAGAGTAAGAGTTAAGACCTTAGCTATTAGGCCAGAGTAAGAGTTAAGACCTTAACCATTAGGCCAGAGTATGAGTCTAAGACCTTAGTTATTAGGCCAGAGTAAGAGTTAAGACCTTAACCAGGAGGACAGAGTAAGAGTTAAGACCTTAGCTATTAGGCCAGAGTAAGAGTTAAGACCTTAACCTGTAGGCCAGAGTACGAGTCTAAGACCTTAGCTATTAGGCCAGAGTAAGAGTTAAGACCTTAACCATTAGGCCAGAGTACAAGTCTAAGACCTTAGCTATTAGGCCAGAGTAAGAGTTAAGACCTTAGCTATCAGGCCAGAGTACGAGTCTCAGATCTTAGCTATTAGGCCAGAGTACGAGTCTAAGACCTTAGCTATTAGGCTAGAGCAAGAGGTAAGACCTTAACCAGTAGGCCAGAGTACCAGTCTAAGACCCTAGCTATAGGCCAGAGTAAGAGTTAAGACCTTAGCTATTAGGCCAGAGTAAGAGTTAAGGCCTTAACCATTAGGCCAGAGTACGAGTCTAAGACCTTAGCTATTAGGCCGGAGTAAGAGTTAAGACCTTAAGCATTAGGCCAGAGTACGAGTCTAATACCTTAGCTAACAGGCCAGAGTAAGAGTTAAGACCTTAGCTATTAGGCCAGAGTAAGAGCTAAGACCTTAGATATTAGGCCATAGTAAGAGTTAAGACCTTAACCAGTAGGCCAGAGCACAAGTCCAAGACCTTAGCTATTAGGCCAGAGTAAGAGTTAAGACCTTAACCAGTAGGCCATAGTACGAGTCTAAGACCTTAGCTATTAGGCCAGAGTAAGGGTTAAGACCTTAACCAGTAGGCCAGAGTAAGAGTTAAGACCTTAGCTATTAGGCCAGAGTAAGAGTTAAGACCTTAGCTATTAGGCCAGAGTAAGAGTTAAGACCTTAATCAGTAGGCCAGACTACGAGTCTAAGACCTTAGCTATTAGGCCAGAGTAAGAGTTAAGACCTTAACCATTAGGCCAGAGTACGAGTCTAAGACCTTAGCTATTAGGCCAGAGTACGAGTTAAGACCTTAACCAGTAGGCCAGAGTAAAAGTTAAGACCTTAACCAATAGGCCAGAGTAAGAGTTAAGACCTTAACCATTAGGCCAGAGTACGAGTCTAAGACCTTAGCTATTATGCCAGTGTAAGAGATAAGACCTTAACCAGTAGGCCAGAGTAAGAGTTAAGACCTTAACCATTAGGCCAGAGAACGAGTCTAAGACCTTAGCTATTAGGCCAGAGTAAGAGTTAAGACCTTAACCAATAGGCCAGAGTAAGAGTTAGGACCTTAACCAGTAGGCCAGAGTAAGAGTTAAGACCTTAACCAGTAGGCCAGAGAAAAAGTTAAGTCCTTAACCTGTAGGCCACAATACAAGTCTAAGACCTTAGCTATTAGGCCAGAGTAAGAGTTAAGACCTTAACCATAAGGCCAGAGTATGAGTCTAAGACCTTAGCTATTAGGCCAGAGTAAGAGTTAAGACCTTTAACCTGTAGGCCATAGTACAAGTCTAAGACCTTAGCTATTAGGCCAGAGTAAGAGTTAAGACCTTAACCTGTAGGCCAGAGTACGAGTCTAAGACCTTAGCTATTAGGCCAGAGTAAGAGTTAAGACCTTAGCTATTAGGCCAGAGTAAGAGTTAAGACCTTAACCATTAGGCCAGAGTATGAGTCTAAGACCTTAGTTATTAGACCAGAGTAAGAGTTGAGTCCTTAACCAGGAGGACAGAGTAAGAGTTAAGACCTTAGCTATTAGGCCAGAGTAAGAGTTAAGACCGTAACCTGTAGGCCAGAGTACGAGTCTAAGACCTTAGCTATTAAGCCAGAGTAAGAGTTAAGACCTTAACCATTAGGCCAGAGTACAAGTCTAAGACCTTAGCTATTAGGCCAGAGTAAGAGTTAAGACCTTAGCTATCAGGCCAGAGTACGAGTCTCAGACCTTAGCTATTAGGCCAGAGTACGAGTCTAAGACCTTAGCTATTAGGCCAGAGCAAGAGTTAAGACCTTAACCGGTAGGCCAGAGTACCAGTCTAAGACCTTAACTATTTAGGCCAGAGTAAGAGTTAAGACCTTAGCTATTAGGCCAGAGTAAGAGTTAAGACCTTAACCATTAGGCCAGAGTACGAGTCTAAGACCTTAGCTATTAGGCCAGAGTAAGAGTAAAGACCTTAAGCATTAGACCAGAGTAGGAGTCTAATACCTTAGCTAACAGGCCAGAGTAAGAGTTAAGACCTTAGCTATTAGGCCAGAGTAAGAGTTAAGACCTTAGATATTAGGCCAGAGTAAGAGTTAAGACCTTAACCATTAGGCCATAGTACGAGTCTAAGACCTTAGCCATTAGGCCAGAGTAAGAGTTAAGACCTTAACCAGTAGGCCAGAGTAAGAGTTAAGACCTTAACCAGTAGGACAGAGTAAGAGTTAAGACCTTAGCTATTTGGCCAGAGTAAGAGTTAAGACCTTAACCAGTAGGCCAGAGTACGAGTCTAAGACCTTAGCTATTAGGCCAGAGTAAGAGTTAAGACCTTAACCATTAGGCCACAGTCCAAGTCTCAGACCTTAGCTATTAGGCCAGAGTGAGAGTTAAGACCTTAGCTATCAGGCCAGAGTACGAGTCTAAGACCTTAGCTATTAGGCCAGAGTACGAGTCTAAGACCTTAGCTATTAGGCCAGAGTAAGAGTTAAGACCTTAACCAGTAGGCCAGAGTACCAGTCTAAGACCTTAACTATTTAGGCCAGAGTAAGAGTTAAGACCTTAGCTATTAGGCCAGAGTCAGAGTATAGACCTTAACCATTAGGCCAGAGTACGAGTCTAAGACTTTAGCTATTAGGCCAGACCAAGAGTTAAAACCTTAACCAGTAGGCCAGAGTACGAGTCTAAGACCTTAGCTATTACGCCACACCAAGAGGTAAGACCTTAACCATTAGGCCAGAGTATGAGTCTAAGACCTTAGGTATGAGGCCAGAGTAAGAGTTAAGACCTTAGCTATTAGGCCAGTGTACGAGTCTAAGACCTTAGCTATTATGCCAGAGTATGAGTCTAAGACCTTAGCTATTAGGCCAGAGTAAGAGTTAAGACCTTAACCAGTAGGCCAGAGTACGAGTCTAAGACCTTAGCTATTAGGCCAGAGTAAGAGTTAAGACCTTAACTATTAGGCCAGAGTACGAGTTAAGACCTTAACCATTAGGCCAGAGTACGAGTCTAAGACCTTAGCTATTAGGCCAGTGTAAGAGATAAGACCTTAACCAGTAGGCCAGAGTAAGAGTTAAGACCTTAACCAGTAGGCCATAGTACGAGTCTAAGACCTTAGCTATTAGGCCAGAGTAAGGGTTAAGACCTTAACCAGTAGGCCAGAGTAAGAGTTAAGACCTTAGCTATTAGGCCAGAGTAAGAGTTAAGACCTTAGCTATTAGGCCAGAGTAAGAGTTAAGACCTTAATCAGTAGGCCAGACTACGAGTCTAAGACCTTAGCTATTAGGCCAGAGTAAGAGTTAAGACCTTAACCATTAGGCCAGAGTACGAGTCTAAGACCTTAGCTATTAGGCCAGAGTACGAGTTAAGACCTTAACCAGTAGGCCAGAGTAAAAGTTAAGACCTTAACCAATAGGCCAGAGTAAGAGTTAAGACCTTAACCATTAGGCCAGAGTACGAGTCTAAGACCTTAGCTATTATGCCAGTGTAAGAGATAAGACCTTAACCAGTAGGCCAGAGTAAGAGTTAAGACCTTAACCATTAGGCCAGAGAACGAGTCTAAGACCTTAGCTATTAGGCCAGAGTAAGAGTTAAGACCTTAACCAATAGGCCAGAGTAAGAGTTAGGACCTTAACCAGTAGGCCAGAGTAAGAGTTAAGACCTTAACCAGTAGGCCAGAGAAAAAGTTAAGTCCTTAACCTGTAGGCCACAATACAAGTCTAAGACCTTAGCTATTAGGCCAGAGTAAGAGTTAAGACCTTAACCATAAGGCCAGAGTATGAGTCTAAGACCTTAGCTATTAGGCCAGAGTAAGAGTTAAGACCTTAACCTGTAGGCCATAGTACAAGTCTAAGACCTTAGCTATTAGGCCAGAGTAAGAGTTAAGACCTTAACCTGTAGGCCAGAGTACGAGTCTAAGACCTTAGCTATTAGGCCAGAGTAAGAGTTAAGACCTTAGCTATTAGGCCAGAGTAAGAGTTAAGACCTTAACCATTAGGCCAGAGTATGAGTCTAAGACCTTAGTTATTAGACCAGAGTAAGAGTTGAGTCCTTAACCAGGAGGACAGAGTAAGAGTTAAGACCTTAGCTATTAGGCCAGAGTACGAGTCTAAGACCTTAGCTATTAGGCCAGAGTAAGAGTTAAGACCTTAACCAGTAGGCCAGAGTACCAGTCTAAGACCTTAACTATTAGGCCAGAGTAAGAGTTAATACCTTAGCTATTAGTCCAGAGTAAGAGTTAAGACCTTAACCATTAGGCCAGAGTACGAGTCTAAGACTTTAGCTATTAGGCCAGACCAAGAGTTAAAACCTTAACCAGTAGGCCAGAGTACGAGTCTAAGACCTTAGCTATTAGGCCACACCAAGAGTTAAGACCTTAACCATTAGGCCAGAGTATGAGTCTAAGACCTTAGCTATGAGGCCAGAGTAAGAGTTAAGACCTTAGCTATTAGGCCAGTGTACGAGTCTAAGACCTTAGCTATTATGCCAGAGTATGAGTCTAAGACCTTAGCTATTAGGCCAGAGTAAGAGTTAAGACCTTAACCAGTAGGCCAGAGTACAAGTCTAAGACCTTAGCTATTAGGCCAGAGTAAGAGTTAAGACCTTAGCTATTAGGCCAGAGTAAGAGTTAAGACCTTAACCAATAGGCCAGAGTAAGAGTTAAGACCTTAACCATTATGCCAGAGTACTAGTCTAAGACCTTAGCTATTAGGCCAGTGTAAGAGATAAGACCTTAACCAGTAGGCCAGAGTAAGAGTTAAGACCTTAACCATTAGGCCAGAGTACGAGTCTAAGACCTTAGATATTAGGCCAGAGTAAGAGTTAAGACCTTAACCAATAGGCCAGAGTAAGAGTTAAGACCTTAACCAGTAGGCCAGAGTAAGAGTTAAGGCCTTAACCAGTAGGCCAGAGTAAGAGTTAAGACCTTAACCTGTAGGCCATAGTACGAGTCTAAGACCTTAGCTATTAGGCCAGAGTAAGAGTTAAGACCTTAACCTGTAGGCCAGAGTACGAGTCTAAGACCTTAGCTATTAGGCCAGAGTAAGAGTTAAGACCTTAACCTGTAGGCCAGAGTACGAGTCTAAGACCTTAGCTATTAGGCCAGAGTAAGAGTTAAGACCTTAGCTATTAGGCCAGAGTAAGAGTTAAGACCTTAACCATTAGGCCAGAGTATGAGTCTAAGACCTTAGTTATTAGGCCAGAGTAAGAGTTGAGTCCTTAACCAGGAGGACAGAGTAAGAGTTAAGACCTTAGCTATTAGGCCAGAGTAAGAGTTAAGACCTTAACCTGTAGGCCAGAGTACGAGTCTAAGACCTTAGCTATTAAGCCAGAGTAAGAGTTAAGACCTTAACCATTAGGCCAGAGTACAAGTCTAAGACCTTAGCTATTAGGCCAGAGTAAGAGTTAAGACCTTAGCTATCAGGCCAGAGTACGAGTCTCAGACCTTAGCTATTAGGCCAGAGTACGAGTCTAAGACCTTAGCTATTAGGCCAGAGCAAGAGTTAAGACCTTAACCGGTAGGCCAGAGTACCAGTCTAAGACCTTAACTATTTAGGCCAGAGTAAGAGTTAAGACCTTAGCTATTAGGCCAGAGTAAGAGTTAAGACCTTAACCATTAGGCCAGAGTACGAGTCTAAGACCTTAGCTATTAGGCCGGAGTAAGAGTAAAGACCTTAAGCATTAGACCAGAGTACGAGTCTAAGACCTTAGCTAACAGGCCAGAGTAAGAGTTAAGACCTTAGCTATTAGGCCAGAGTAAGAGTTAAGACCTTAGATATTAGGCCAGAGTAAGAGTTAAGACCTTAACCATTAGGCCATAGTACGAGTCTAAGACCTTAGCCATTAGGCCAGAGTAAGAGTTAAGACCTTAACCAGTAGGCCAGAGTAAGAGTTAAGACCTTAACCAGTAGGACAGAGTAAGAGTTAAGACCTTAGCTATTCGGCCAGAGTAAGAGTTAAGACCTTAACCAGTAGGCCAGAGTACGAGTCTAAGAACTTAGCTATTAGGCCAGAGTAAGAGTTAAGACCTTAACCATTAGGCCACAGTACAAGTCTCAGACCTTAGCTATTAGGCCAGAGTGAGAGTTAAGACCTTATCTATCAGGCCAGAGTACGAGTCTAAGACCTTAGCTATTAGGCCAGAGTACGAGTCTAAGACCTTAGCTATTAGGCCAGAGTAAGAGTTAAGACCTTAGCTATTAGGCCAGAGTCAGAGTATAGACCTTAACCATTAGGCCAGAGTACGAGTCTAAGACTTTAGCTATTAGGCCAGACCAAGAGTTAAAACCTTAACCAGTAGGCCAGAGTACGAGTCTAAGACCTTAGCTATTACGCCACACCAAGAGGTAAGACCTTAACCATTAGGCCAGAGTATGAGTCTAAGACCTTAGCTATGAGGCCAGAGTAAGAGTTAAGACCTTAGCTATTAGGCCAGTGTACGAGTCTAAGACCTTAGCTATTATGCCAGAGTATGAGTCTAAGACCTTAGCTATTAGGCCAGAGTGAGAGTTAAGACCTTAACCAGTAGGCCAGAGTACGAGTCTAAGACCTTAGCTATTAGGCCAGAGTAAGAGTTAAGACCTTAACTATTAGGCCAGAGTACGAGTTAAGACCTTAACCATTAGGCCAGAGTACGAGTCTAAGACCTTAGCTATTAGGCCAGTGTAAGAGATAAGACCTTAACCAGTAGGCCAGAGTAAGAGTTAAGACCTTAACCATTAGGCCAGAGTACGAGTCTAAGACCTTAGCTATTAGGCCAGAGTAAGAGTTAAGACCTTAACCAATAGGCCAGAGTAAGAGTTAAGACCTTAACCAGTAGGCCAGAGTAAGAGTTAAGACCTTAACCTGTAGGCCTTAGTACGAGTCTAAGACTTTAGCTATTAGGCCAGAGTAAGAATTAAGACCTTAACCATTATGCCAGAGTACGAGTCTAAGACCTTAGCTATTAGGCCAGAGTAAGAGTTAAGACCTTAACCTGTAGGCCAGAGTACGAGTCTAAGACCTTAGCTATGAGGCCAGAGTAAGAGTTAAGACCTTAGCTATTAGGCCAGAGTAAGAGTTAAGACCTTAACCATTAGGCCAGAGTATGAGTCTAAGACCTTAGTTATTAGGCCAGAGTAAGAGTTAAGACCTTAACCAGGAGGACAGAGTAAGAGTTAAGACCTTAGCTATTAGGCCAGAGTAAGAGTTAAGACCTTAACCTGTAGGCCAGAGTACGAGTCTAAGACCTTAGCTATTAGGCCAGAGTAAGAGTTAAGACCTTAACCATTAGGCCAGAGTACAAGTCTAAGACCTTAGCTATTAGGCCAGAGTAAGAGTTAAGACCTTAGCTATCAGGCCAGAGTACGAGTCTCAGATCTTAGCTATTAGGCCAGAGTACGAGTCTAAGACCTTAGCTATTAGGCTAGAGCAAGAGGTAAGACCTTAACCAGTAGGCCAGAGTACCAGTCTAAGACCCTAGCTATAGGCCAGAGTAAGAGTTAAGACCTTAGCTATTAGGCCAGAGTAAGAGTTAAGGCCTTAACCATTAGGCCAGAGTACGAGTCTAAGACCTTAGCTATTAGGCCGGAGTAAGAGTTAAGACCTTAAGCATTAGGCCAGAGTACGAGTCTAATACCTTAGCTAACAGGCCAGAGTAAGAGTTAAGACCTTAGCTATTAGGCCAGAGTAAGAGCTAAGACCTTAGATATTAGGCCATAGTAAGAGTTAAGACCTTAACCAGTAGGCCAGAGCACAAGTCCAAGACCTTAGCTATTAGGCCAGAGTAAGAGTTAAGACCTTAACCAGTAGGCCATAGTACGAGTCTAAGACCTTAGCTATTAGGCCAGAGTAAGGGTTAAGACCTTAACCAGTAGGCCAGAGTAAGAGTTAAGACCTTAGCTATTAGGCCAGAGTAAGAGTTAAGACCTTAGCTATTAGGCCAGAGTAAGAGTTAAGACCTTAATCAGTAGGCCAGACTACGAGTCTAAGACCTTAGCTATTAGGCCAGAGTAAGAGTTAAGACCTTAACCATTAGGCCAGAGTACGAGTCTAAGACCTTAGCTATTAGGCCAGAGTACGAGTTAAGACCTTAACCAGTAGGCCAGAGTAAAAGTTAAGACCTTAACCAATAGGCCAGAGTAAGAGTTAAGACCTTAACCATTAGGCCAGAGTACGAGTCTAAGACCTTAGCTATTATGCCAGTGTAAGAGATAAGACCTTAACCAGTAGGCCAGAGTAAGAGTTAAGACCTTAACCATTAGGCCAGAGAACGAGTCTAAGACCTTAGCTATTAGGCCAGAGTAAGAGTTAAGACCTTAACCAATAGGCCAGAGTAAGAGTTAGGACCTTAACCAGTAGGCCAGAGTAAGAGTTAAGACCTTAACCAGTAGGCCAGAGAAAAAGTTAAGTCCTTAACCTGTAGGCCACAATACAAGTAGGCCTGGGCAAAAATTTCGTTCCGTTCGCGGAAATTGCGATATTTTGACATTTTTGCGTTCCGCGGAGAGCGCGAAAATGTCAAAAATTCCGGTTTCCGCAGCTTGGCGATAATTTGTTTCTTGCTCGCGCTGTAAAATGATACATTCTCGCGCGCGCGCGATCGCCTTACCTGAATCCCTGCGTTCGCCGACAAGTTTTCTTGATCCGGTCGCGTTCTCCATGAGATGTTGTATTGTTTTTAGCCATTTGCGCTGTCTCGCGACAGTTCGCGCCCGCAGTGACGTCATGCGTCGCGCGATCACGTCTTTCTTCTCGCGATCATGCACCGCGAGAACAACTCAAAACAAGATGGCCGCGCCCGCAAGCAGCCACATGGGTAAGTTGGCGACCCGCAACCATGCAGAAAATCGCGCGAACATGCCGGAAAAAAACTTCCGCATCTTCGCGATATTTCTGCTTGTTTGCGATAATTTTAAACATTCTCGCGATAATTTGCGAAGGTTAATTCCGCAAATTCCGCCCACCCCTAAATACAAGTCTAAGACCTTAGCTATTAGGCCAGAGTAAGAGTTAAGACCTTAACCATAAGGCCAGAGTATGAGTCTAAGACCTTAGCTATTAGGCCAGAGTAAGAGTTAAGACCTTTAACCTGTAGGCCATAGTACAAGTCTAAGACCTTAGCTATTAGGCCAGAGTAAGAGTTAAGACCTTAACCTGTAGGCCAGAGTACGAGTCTAAGACCTTAGCTATTAGGCCAGAGTAAGAGTTAAGACCTTAGCTATTAGGCCAGAGTAAGAGTTAAGACCTTAACCATTAGGCCAGAGTATGAGTCTAAGACCTTAGTTATTAGACCAGAGTAAGAGTTGAGTCCTTAACCAGGAGGACAGAGTAAGAGTTAAGACCTTAGCTATTAGGCCAGAGTAAGAGTTAAGACCGTAACCTGTAGGCCAGAGTACGAGTCTAAGACCTTAGCTATTAAGCCAGAGTAAGAGTTAAGACCTTAACCATTAGGCAAGAGTACAAGTCTAAGACCTTAGCTATTAGGCCAGAGTAAGAGTTAAGACCTTAGCTATCAGGCCAGAGTACGAGTCTCAGACCTTAGCTATTAGGCCAGAGTACGAGTCTAAGACCTTAGCTATTAGGCCAGAGCAGGAGTTAAGACCTTAACCGGTAGGCCAGAGTACCAGTCTAAGACCTTAACTATTTAGGCCAGAGTAAGAGTTAAGACCTTAGCTATTAGGCCAGAGTAAGAGTTAAGACCTTAACCATTAGGCCAGAGTACGAGTCTAAGACCTTAGCTATTAGGCCAGAGTAAGAGTAAAGACCTTAAGCATTAGACCAGAGTAGGAGTCTAATACCTTAGCTAACAGGCCAGAGTAAGAGTTAAGACCTTAGCTATTAGGCCAGAGTAAGAGTTAAGACCTTAGATATTAGGCCAGAGTAAGAGTTAAGACCTTAACCATTAGGCCATAGTACGAGTCTAAGACCTTAGCCATTAGGCCAGAGTAAGAGTTAAGACCTTAACCAGTAGGCCAGAGTAAGAGTTAAGACCTTAACCAGTAGGACAGAGTAAGAGTTAAGACCTTAGCTATTTGGCCAGAGTAAGAGTTAAGACCTTAACCAGTAGGCCAGAGTACGAGTCTAAGACCTTAGCTATTAGGCCAGAGTAAGAGTTAAGACCTTAACCATTAGGCCACAGTCCAAGTCTCAGACCTTAGCTATTAGGCCAGAGTGAGAGTTAAGACCTTAGCTATCAGGCCAGAGTACGAGTCTAAGACCTTAGCTATTAGGCCAGAGTACGAGTCTAAGACCTTAGCTATTAGGCCAGAGTAAGAGTTAAGACCTTAACCAGTAGGCCAGAGTACCAGTCTAAGACCTTAACTATTTAGGCCAGAGTAAGAGTTAAGACCTTAGCTATTAGGCCAGAGTCAGAGTATGGACCTTAACCATTAGGCCAGAGTACGAGCCTAAGACTTTAGCTATTAGGCCAGACCAAGAGTTAAAACCTTAACCAGTAGGCCAGAGTACGAGTCTAAGACCTTAGCTATTACGCCACACCAAGAGGTAAGACCTTAACCATTAGGCCAGAGTATGAGTCTAAGACCTTAGGTATGAGGCCAGAGTAAGAGTTAAGACCTTAGCTATTAGGCCAGTGTACGAGTCTAAGACCTTAGCTATTATGCCAGAGTATGAGTCTAAGACCTTAGCTATTAGGCCAGAGTAAGAGTTAAGACCTTAACCAGTAGGCCAGAGTACGAGTCTAAGACCTTAGCTATTAGGCCAGAGTAAGAGTTAAGACCTTAACTATTAGGCCAGAGTACGAGTTAAGACCTTAACCATTAGGCCAGAGTACGAGTCTAAGACCTTAGCTATTAGGCCAGTGTAAGAGATAAGACCTTAACCAGTAGGCCAGAGTAAGAGTTAAGACCTTAACCAGTAGGCCATAGTACGAGTCTAAGACCTTAGCTATTAGGCCAGAGTAAGGGTTAAGACCTTAACCAGTAGGCCAGAGTAAGAGTTAAGACCTTAGCTATTAGGCCAGAGTAAGAGTTAAGACCTTAGCTATTAGGCCAGAGTAAGAGTTAAGACCTTAATCAGTAGGCCAGACTACGAGTCTAAGACCTTAGCTATTAGGCCAGAGTAAGAGTTAAGACCTTAACCATTAGGCCAGAGTACGAGTCTAAGACCTTAGCTATTAGGCCAGAGTACGAGTTAAGACCTTAACCAGTAGGCCAGAGTAAAAGTTAAGACCTTAACCAATAGGCCAGAGTAAGAGTTAAGACCTTAACCATTAGGCCAGAGTACGAGTCTAAGACCTTAGCTATTATGCCAGTGTAAGAGATAAGACCTTAACCAGTAGGCCAGAGTAAGAGTTAAGACCTTAACCATTAGGCCAGAGAACGAGTCTAAGACCTTAGCTATTAGGCCAGAGTAAGAGTTAAGACCTTAACCAATAGGCCAGAGTAAGAGTTAGGACCTTAACCAGTAGGCCAGAGTAAGAGTTAAGACCTTAACCAGTAGGCCAGAGAAAAAGTTAAGTCCTTAACCTGTAGGCCACAATACAAGTCTAAGACCTTAGCTATTAGGCCAGAGTAAGAGTTAAGACCTTAACCATAAGGCCAGAGTATGAGTCTAAGACCTTAGCTATTAGGCCAGAGTAAGAGTTAAGACCTTAACCTGTAGGCCATAGTACAAGTCTAAGACCTTAGCTATTAGGCCAGAGTAAGAGTTAAGACCTTAACCTGTAGGCCAGAGTACGAGTCTAAGACCTTAGCTATTAGGCCAGAGTAAGAGTTAAGACCTTAGCTATTAGGCCAGAGTAAGAGTTAAGACCTTAACCATTAGGCCAGAGTATGAGTCTAAGACCTTAGTTATTAGACCAGAGTAAGAGTTGAGTCCTTAACCAGGAGGACAGAGTAAGAGTTAAGACCTTAGCTATTAGGCCAGAGTACGAGTCTAAGACCTTAGCTATTAGGCCAGAGTAAGAGTTAAGACCTTAACCAGTAGGCCAGAGTACCAGTCTAAGACCTTAACTATTAGGCCAGAGTAAGAGTTAATACCTTAGCTATTAGTCCAGAGTAAGAGTTAAGACCTTAACCATTAGGCCAGAGTACGAGTCTAAGACTTTAGCTATTAGGCCAGACCAAGAGTTAAAACCTTAACCAGTAGGCCAGAGTACGAGTCTAAGACCTTAGCTATTAGGCCACACCAAGAGTTAAGACCTTAACCATTAGGCCAGAGTATGAGTCTAAGACCTTAGCTATGAGGCCAGAGTAAGAGTTAAGACCTTAGCTATTAGGCCAGTGTACGAGTCTAAGACCTTAGCTATTATGCCAGAGTATGAGTCTAAGACCTTAGCTATTAGGCCAGAGTAAGAGTTAAGACCTTAACCAGTAGGCCAGAGTACAAGTCTAAGACCTTAGCTATTAGGCCAGAGTAAGAGTTAAGACCTTAGCTATTAGGCCAGAGTAAGAGTTAAGACCTTAACCAATAGGCCAGAGTAAGAGTTAAGACCTTAACCATTAGGCCAGAGTACGAGTCTAAGACCTTAGCTATTAGGCCAGTGTAAGAGATAAGACCTTAACCAGTAGGCCAGAGTAAGAGTTAAGACCTTAACCATTAGGCCAGAGTACGAGTCTAAGACCTTAGATATTAGGCCAGAGTAAGAGTTAAGACCTTAACCAATAGGCCAGAGTAAGAGTTAAGACCTTAACCAGTAGGCCAGAGTAAGAGTTAAGGCCTTAACCAGTAGGCCAGAGTAAGAGTTAAGACCTTAACCTGTAGGCCATAGTACGAGTCTAAGACCTTAGCTATTAGGCCAGAGTAAGAGTTAAGACCTTAACCTGTAGGCCAGAGTATGAGTCTAAGACCTTAGCTATTAGGCCAGAGTAAGAGTTAAGACCTTAACCTGTAGGCCAGAGTACGAGTCTAAGACCTTAGCTATTAGGCCAGAGTAAGAGTTAAGACCTTAGCTATTAGGCCAGAGCAAGAGGTAAGACCTTAACCAGTAGGCCAGAGTACCAGTCTAAGACCCTAGCTATAGGCCAGAGTAAGAGTTAAGACCTTAGCTATTAGGCCAGAGTAAGAGTTAAGGCCTTAACCATTAGGCCAGAGTACGAGTCTAAGACCTTAGCTATTAGGCCGGAGTAAGAGTTAAGACCTTAAGCATTAGGCCAGAGTACGAGTCTAATACCTTAGCTAACAGGCCAGAGTAAGAGTTAAGACCTTAGCTATTAGGCCAGAGTAAGAGCTAAGACCTTAGATATTAGGCCATAGTAAGAGTTAAGACCTTAACCAGTAGGCCAGAGCACGAGTCCAAGACCTTAGCTTTTAGGCCAGAGTAAGAGTTAAGACCTTAACCAGTAGGCCATAGTACGAGTCTAAGACCTTAGCTATTAGGCCAGAGTAAGAGTTAAGACCTTAACCTGTAGGCCAGAGTACGAGTCTAAGACCTTAGCTATTAGGCCAGAGTAAGAGTTAAGACCTTAACCTGTAGGCCAGAGTACGAGTCTAAGACCTTAGCTATTAGGCCAGAGTAAGAGTTAAGACCTTAGCTATTAGGCCAGAGTGAGAGTTAAGACCTTAACCATTAGGCCAGAGTATGAGTCTAAGACCTTAGTTATTCGGCCAGAGTAAGAGTTGAGTCCTTAACCAGAAGGACAGAGTAAGAGTTAAGACCTTAGCTATTAGGCCAGAGTAAGAGTTAAGACCTTAGCTATCAGACCAGAGTACGAGACTCAGACCTTAGCTATTAGGCCAGAGTACGAGTCTAAGACCTTAGCTATTAGGCCAGAGCAAGAGTTAAGACCTTAACCGGTAGGCCAGAGTACCAGTCTAAGACCCTAGCTATAGGCCAGAGTAAGAGTTAAGACCTTAGCTATTAGGCCAGAGTAAGAGTTAAGACCTTAACCAGTAGGCCAGAGTACGAGTCTAAGACCTTAGCTATTAGGCCAGAGTAAGAGTTAAGACCTTAACCATTAGGCCAGAGTACAAGTCTAAGACCTTAGCTATTAGGCCAGAGTGAGAGTTAAGACTTTAGCTATCAGGCCAGAGTACGAGTCTAAGACCTTAGCTATTAGGCCAGAGTACGAGTCTAAGACCTTAGCTATTAGGCCAGAGTAAGAGTTAAGACCTTAACCAGTAGGCCAGAGTACCAGTCTAAGACCTTAACTATTAGGCCAGAGTAAGAGTTAATACCTTAGCTATTAGTCCAGAGTAAGAGTTAAGACCTTAACCATTAGGCCAGAGTACGAGTCTAAGACTTTAGCTATTAGGCCAGACCAAGAGTTAAAACCTTAACCAGTAGGCCAGAGTACGAGTCTAAGACCTTAGCTATTAGGCCACACCAAGAGTTAAGACCTTAACCATTAGGCCAGAGTATGAGTCTAAGACCTTAGCTATGAGGCCAGAGTAAGAGTTAAGACCTTAGCTATTAGGCCAGTGTACGAGTCTAAGACCTTAGCTATTATGCCAGAGTATGAGTCTAAGACCTTAGCTATTAGGCCAGAGTAAG
Organism: Triturus cristatus; assembly: GCF_964204655.1. Lineage (NCBI taxonomy): Eukaryota > Metazoa > Chordata > Amphibia > Caudata > Salamandridae > Triturus > Triturus cristatus. The sequence continues at coordinate 1,307,852,983 of NC_140590.1, forward strand.
AGTTAAGACCTTAACCAGTAGGCCAGAGTACAAGTCTAAGACCTTAGCTATTAGGCCAGAGTAAGAGTTAAGACCTTAGCTATTAGGCCAGAGTAAGAGTTAAGACCTTAACCAATAGGCCAGAGTAAGAGTTAAGACCTTAACCATTAGGCCAGAGTACGAGTCTAAGACCTTAGCTATTAGGCCAGTGTAAGAGATAAGACCTTAACCAGTAGGCCAGAGAAAGAGTTAAGACCTTAACCATTAGGCCAGAGTACGAGTCTAAGACCTTAGATATTAGGCCAGAGTAAGAGTTAGGACCTTAACCAATAGGCCAGAGTAAGAGTTAAGACCTTAACCAGTAGGCCAGAGTAAGAGTTAAGGCCTTAACCAGTAGGCCAGAGTAAGAGTTAAGACCTTAACCTGTAGGCCATAGTACGAGTCTAAGACCTTAGCTATTAGGCCAGAGTAAGAGTTAAGACCTTAACCTGTAGGCCAGAGTACGAGTCTAAGACCTTAGCTATTAGGCCAGAGTAAGAGTTAAGACCTTAACCTGTAGGCCAGAGTACGAGTCTAAGACCTTAGCTATTAGGCCAGAGTAAGAGTTAAGACCTTAGCTATTAGGCCAGAGTAAGAGTTAAGACCTTAACCATTAGGCCAGAGTATGAGTCTAAGACCTTAGTTATTAGGCCAGAGTAAGAGTTGAGTCCTTAACCAGGAGGACAGAGTAAGAGTTAAGACCTTAGCTATTAGGCCAGAGTAAGAGTTAAGACCTTAACCTGTAGGCCAGAGTACGAGTCTAAGACCTTAGCTATTAAGCCAGAGTAAGAGTTAAGACCTTAACCATTAGGCCAGAGTACAAGTCTAAGACCTTAGCTATTAGGCCAGAGTAAGAGTTAAGACCTTAGCTATCAGGCCAGAGTACGAGTCTCAGACCTTAGCTATTAGGCCAGAGTACGAGTCTAAGACCTTAGCTATTAGGCCAGAGCAAGAGTTAAGACCTTAACCGGTAGGCCAGAGTACCAGTCTAAGACCTTAACTATTTAGGCCAGAGTAAGAGTTAAGACCTTAGCTATTAGGCCAGAGTAAGAGTTAAGACCTTAACCATTAGGCCAGAGTACGAGTCTAAGACCTTAGCTATTAGGCCGGAGTAAGAGTAAAGACCTTAAGCATTAGACCAGAGTACGAGTCTAAGACCTTAGCTAACAGGCCAGAGTAAGAGTTAAGACCTTAGCTATTAGGCCAGAGTAAGAGTTAAGACCTTAGATATTAGGCCAGAGTAAGAGTTAAGACCTTAACCATTAGGCCATAGTACGAGTCTAAGACCTTAGCCATTAGGCCAGAGTAAGAGTTAAGACCTTAACCAGTAGGCCAGAGTAAGAGTTAAGACCTTAACCAGTAGGACAGAGTAAGAGTTAAGACCTTAGCTATTCGGCCAGAGTAAGAGTTAAGACCTTAACCAGTAGGCCAGAGTACGAGTCTAAGAACTTAGCTATTAGGCCAGAGTAAGAGTTAAGACCTTAACCATTAGGCCACAGTACAAGTCTCAGACCTTAGCTATTAGGCCAGAGTGAGAGTTAAGACCTTATCTATCAGGCCAGAGTACGAGTCTAAGACCTTAGCTATTAGGCCAGAGTACGAGTCTAAGACCTTAGCTATTAGGCCAGAGGAAGAGTTAAGACCTTAACCAGTAGGCCAGAGTACCAGTCTAAGACCTTAACTATTTAGGCCAGAGTAAGAGTTAAGACCTTAGCTATTAGGCCAGAGTCAGAGTATAGACCTTAACCATTAGGCCAGAGTACGAGTCTAAGACTTTAGCTATTAGGCCAGACCAAGAGTTAAAACCTTAACCAGTAGGCCAGAGTACGAGTCTAAGACCTTAGCTATTACGCCACACCAAGAGGTAAGACCTTAACCATTAGGCCAGAGTATGAGTCTAAGACCTTAGCTATGAGGCCAGAGTAAGAGTTAAGACCTTAGCTATTAGGCCAGTGTACGAGTCTAAGACCTTAGCTATTATGCCAGAGTATGAGTCTAAGACCTTAGCTATTAGGCCAGAGTAAGAGTTAAGACCTTAACCAGTAGGCCAGAGTACGAGTCTAAGACCTTAGCTATTAGGCCAGAGTAAGAGTTAAGACCTTAACTATTAGGCCAGAGTACGAGTTAAGACCTTAACCATTAGGCCAGAGTACGAGTCTAAGACCTTAGCTATTAGGCCAGTGTAAGAGATAAGACCTTAACCAGTAGGCCAGAGTAAGAGTTAAGACCTTAACCATTAGGCCAGAGTACGAGTCTAAGACCTTAGCTATTAGGCCAGAGTAAGAGTTAAGACCTTAACCAATAGGCCAGAGTAAGAGTTAAGACCTTAACCAGTAGGCCAGAGTAAGAGTTAAGACCTTAACCTGTAGGTCTTAGTACGAGTCTAAGACTTTAGCTATTAGGCCAGAGTAAGAATTAAGACCTTAACCATTAGGCCAGAGTACGAGTCTAAGACCTTAGCTATTAGGCCAGAGTAAGAGTTAAGACCTTAACCTGTAGGCCAGAGTACGAGTCTAAGACCTTAGCTATGAGGCCAGAGTAAGAGTTAAGACCTTAGCTATTAGGCCAGAGTAAGAGTTAAGACCTTAACCATTAGGCCAGAGTATGAGTCTAAGACCTTAGTTATTAGGCCAGAGTAAGAGTTAAGACCTTAACCAGGAGGACAGAGTAAGAGTTAAGACCTTAGCTATTAGGCCAGAGTAAGAGTTAAGACCTTAACCTGTAGGCCAGAGTACGAGTCTAAGACCTTAGCTATTAGGCCAGAGTAAGAGTTAAGACCTTAACCATTAGGCCAGAGTACAAGTCTAAGACCTTAGCTATTAGGCCAGAGTAAGAGTTAAGACCTTAGCTATCAGGCCAGAGTACGAGTCTCAGATCTTAGCTATTAGGCCAGAGTACGAGTCTAAGACCTTAGCTATTAGGCTAGAGCAAGAGGTAAGACCTTAACCAGTAGGCCAGAGTACCAGTCTAAGACCCTAGCTATAGGCCAGAGTAAGAGTTAAGACCTTAGCTATTAGGCCAGAGTAAGAGTTAAGACCTTAACCAATAGGCCAGAGTAAGAGTTAGGACCTTAACCAGTAGGCCAGAGTAAGAGTTAAGACCTTAACCAGTAGGCCAGAGAAAAAGTTAAGTCCTTAACCTGTAGGCCACAATACAAGTCTAAGACCTTAGCTATTAGGCCAGAGTAAGAGTTAAGACCTTAACCATAAGGCCAGAGTATGAGTCTAAGACCTTAGCTATTAGGCCAGAGTAAGAGTTAAGACCTTTAACCTGTAGGCCATAGTACAAGTCTAAGACCTTAGCTATTAGGCCAGAGTAAGAGTTAAGACCTTAACCTGTAGGCCAGAGTACGAGTCTAAGACCTTAGCTATTAGGCCAGAGTAAGAGTTAAGACCTTAGCTATTAGGCCAGAGTAAGAGTTAAGACCTTAACCATTAGGCCAGAGTATGAGTCTAAGACCTTAGTTATTAGACCAGAGTAAGAGTTGAGTCCTTAACCAGGAGGACAGAGTAAGAGTTAAGACCTTAGCTATTAGGCCAGAGTAAGAGTTAAGACCGTAACCTGTAGGCCAGAGTACGAGTCTAAGACCTTAGCTATTAAGCCAGAGTAAGAGTTAAGACCTTAACCATTAGGCCAGAGTACAAGTCTAAGACCTTAGCTATTAGGCCAGAGTAAGAGTTAAGACCTTAGCTATCAGGCCAGAGTACGAGTCTCAGACCTTAGCTATTAGGCCAGAGTACGAGTCTAAGACCTTAGCTATTAGGCCAGAGCAAGAGTTAAGACCTTAACCGGTAGGCCAGAGTACCAGTCTAAGACCTTAACTATTTAGGCCAGAGTAAGAGTTAAGACCTTAGCTATTAGGCCAGAGTAAGAGTTAAGACCTTAACCATTAGGCCAGAGTACGAGTCTAAGACCTTAGCTATTAGGCCAGAGTAAGAGTAAAGACCTTAAGCATTAGACCAGAGTAGGAGTCTAATACCTTAGCTAACAGGCCAGAGTAAGAGTTAAGACCTTAGCTATTAGGCCAGAGTAAGAGTTAAGACCTTAGATATTAGGCCAGAGTAAGAGTTAAGACCTTAACCATTAGGCCATAGTACGAGTCTAAGACCTTAGCCATTAGGCCAGAGTAAGAGTTAAGACCTTAACCAGTAGGCCAGAGTAAGAGTTAAGACCTTAACCAGTAGGACAGAGTAAGAGTTAAGACCTTAGCTATTTGGCCAGAGTAAGAGTTAAGACCTTAACCAGTAGGCCAGAGTACGAGTCTAAGACCTTAGCTATTAGGCCAGAGTAAGAGTTAAGACCTTAACCATTAGGCCACAGTACAAGTCTCAGACCTTAGCTATTAGGCCAGAGTGAGAGTTAAGACCTTAGCTATCAGGCCAGAGTACGAGTCTAAGACCTTAGCTATTAGGCCAGAGTACGAGTCTAAGACCTTAGCTATTAGGCCAGAGTAAGAGTTAAGACCTTAACCAGTAGGCCAGAGTACCAGTCTAAGACCTTAACTATTTAGGCCAGAGTAAGAGTTAAGACCTTAGCTATTAGGCCAGAGTCAGAGTATAGACCTTAACCATTAGGCCAGAGTACGAGTCTAAGACTTTAGCTATTAGGCCAGACCAAGAGTTAAAACCTTAACCAGTAGGCCAGAGTACGAGTCTAAGACCTTAGCTATTACGCCACACCAAGAGGTAAGACCTTAACCATTAGGCCAGAGTATGAGTCTAAGACCTTAGCTATGAGGCCAGAGTAAGAGTTAAGACCTTAGCTATTAGGCCAGTGTACGAGTCTAAGACCTTAGCTATTATGCCAGAGTATGAGTCTAAGACCTTAGCTATTAGGCCAGAGTAAGAGTTAAGACCTTAACCAGTAGGCCAGAGTACGAGTCTAAGACCTTAGCTATTAGGCCAGAGTAAGAGTTAAGACCTTAACTATTAGGCCAGAGTACGAGTTAAGACCTTAACCATTAGGCCAGAGTACGAGTCTAAGACCTTAGCTATTAGGCCAGTGTAAGAGATAAGACCTTAACCAGTAGGCCAGAGTAAGAGTTAAGACCTTAACCAGTAGGCCATAGTACGAGTCTAAGACCTTAGCTATTAGGCCAGAGTAAGGGTTAAGACCTTAACCAGTAGGCCAGAGTAAGAGTTAAGACCTTAGCTATTAGGCCAGAGTAAGAGTTAAGACCTTAGCTATTAGGCCAGAGTAAGAGTTAAGACCTTAATCAGTAGGCCAGACTACGAGTCTAAGACCTTAGCTATTAGGCCAGAGTAAGAGTTAAGACCTTAACCATTAGGCCAGAGTACGAGTCTAAGACCTTAGCTATTAGGCCAGAGTACGAGTTAAGACCTTAACCAGTAGGCCAGAGTAAAAGTTAAGACCTTAACCAATAGGCCAGAGTAAGAGTTAAGACCTTAACCATTAGGCCAGAGTACGAGTCTAAGACCTTAGCTATTATGCCAGTGTAAGAGATAAGACCTTAACCAGTAGGCCATAGTACGAGTCTAAGACCTTAGCTATTAGGCCAGAGTAAGAGTTAAGACCTTAACCTGTAGGCCAGAGTACGAGTCTAAGACCTTAGCTATTAGGCCAGAGTAAGAGTTAAGACCTTAGCTATTAGGCCAGAGTAAGAGTTAAGACCTTAACCATTAGGCCAGAGTATGAGTCTAAGACCTTAGTTATTAGACCAGAGTAAGAGTTGAGTCCTTAACCAGGAGGACAGAGTAAGAGTTAAGACCTTAGCTATTAGGCCAGAGTAAGAGTTAAGACCGTAACCTGTAGGCCAGAGTACGAGTCTAAGACCTTAGCTATTAAGCCAGAGTAAGAGTTAAGACCTTAACCATTAGGCCAGAGTACAAGTCTAAGACCTTAGCTATTAGGCCAGAGTAAGAGTTAAGACCTTAGCTATCAGGCCAGAGTACGAGTCTCAGACCTTAGCTATTAGGCCAGAGTACGAGTCTAAGACCTTAGCTATTAGGCCAGAGCAAGAGTTAAGACCTTAACCGGTAGGCCAGAGTACCAGTCTAAGACCTTAACTATTTAGGCCAGAGTAAGAGTTAAGACCTTAGCTATTAGGCCAGAGTAAGAGTTAAGACCTTAACCATTAGGCCAGAGTACGAGTCTAAGACCTTAGCTATTAGGCCAGAGTAAGAGTAAAGACCTTAAGCATTAGACCAGAGTAGGAGTCTAATACCTTAGCTAACAGGCCAGAGTAAGAGTTAAGACCTTAGCTATTAGGCCAGAGTAAGAGTTAAGACCTTAGATATTAGGCCAGAGTAAGAGTTAAGACCTTAACCATTAGGCCATAGTACGAGTCTAAGACCTTAGCCATTAGGCCAGAGTAAGAGTTAAGACCTTAACCAGTAGGCCAGAGTAAGAGTTAAGACTTTAACCAGTAGGACAGAGTAAGAGTTAAGACCTTAGCTATTTGGCCAGAGTAAGAGTTAAGACCTTAACCAGTAGGCCAGAGTACGAGTCTAAGACCTTAGCTATTAGGCCAGAGTAAGAGTTAAGACCTTAACCATTAGGCCACAGTACAAGTCTCAGACCTTAGCTATTAGGCCAGAGTACGAGTTAAGACCTTAACCATTAGGCCAGAGTACGAGTCTAAGACCTTAGCTATTAGGCCAGTGTAAGAGATAAGACCTTAACCAATAGGCCAGAGTAAGAGTTAAGACCTTAACCAGTAGGCCAGAGTAAGAGTTAAGACCTTAACCTGTAGGCCTTAGTACGAGTCTAAGACTTTAGCTATTAGGCCAGAGTAAGAATTAAGACCTTAACCATTAGGCCAGAGTACGAGTCTAAGACCTTACCTATTAGGCCAGAGTAAGAGTTAAGACCTTAACCTGTAGGCCAGAGTACGAGTCTAAGACCTTAGCTATGAGGCCAGAGTAAGAGTTAAAACCTTAGCTATTAGGCCAGAGTAAGAGTTAAGACCTTAACCATTAGTCCAGAGTATGAGTCTAAGACCTTAGTTATTAGGCCAGAGTAAGAGTTAAGACCTTAACCAGGAGGACAGAGTAAGAGTTAAGACCTTAGCTATTAGGCCAGAGTAAGAGTTAAGACCTTAACCTGTAGGCCAGAGTACGAGTCTAAGACCTTAGCTATTAGGCCAGAGTAAGAGTTAAGACCTTAACCATTATGCCAGAGTACAAGTCTAAGACCTTAGCTATTAGGCCAGAGTAAGAGTTAAGACCTTAGCTATCAGGCCAGAGTACGAGTCTCAGACCTTAGCTATTAGGCCAGAGTACGAGTCTAAGACCTTAGCTATTAGGCTAGAGCAAGAGGTAAGACCTTAACCAGTAGGCCAGAGTACCAGTCTAAGACCCTAGCTATAGGCCAGAGTAAGAGTTAAGACCTTAGCTATTAGGCCAGAGTAAGAGTTAAGGCCTTAACCATTAGGCCAGAGTACGAGTCTAAGACCTTAGCTATTAGGCCGGAGTAAGAGTTAAGACCTTAAGCATTAGGCCAGAGTACGAGTCTAATACCTTAGCTAACAGGCCAGAGTAAGAGTTAAGACCTTAGCTATTAGGCCAGAGTAAGAGCTAAGACCTTAGATATTAGGCCATAGTAAGAGTTAAGACCTTAACCAGTAGGCCAGAGCACGAGTCCAAGACCTTAGCTATTAGGTCAGAGTAAGAGTTAAGACCTTAACCAGTAGGCCAGAGTAAGAGTTAAGACCTTAGCTATTAGGCCAGAGTAAGAGTTAAGACCTTAGCTATTAGGCCAGAGTAAGAGTTAAGACCTTAATCAGTAGGCCAGACTACGAGTCTAAGACCTTAGCTATTAGGCCAGAGTAAGAGTTAAGACCTTAACCATTAGGCCAGAGTACGAGTTTAAGACCTTAGCTATTAGGCCAGAGTACGAGTTAAGACCTTAACCAGTAGGCCAGGGTAAAAGTTAAGACCTTAACCATTAGGCCAGAGTACGAGTCTAAGACCTTAGCTATTAGGCCAGAGTAAGAGTTAAGACCTTAACCAATAGGCCAGAGTAAGAGTTAGGACCTTAACCAGTAGGCCAGAGTAAGAGTTAAGACCTTAACCAGTAGGCCAGAGAAAAAGTTAAGTCCTTAACCTGTAGGCGACAATACAAGTCTAAGACCTTAGCTATTAGGCCAGAGTAAGAGTTAAGACCTTAACCATAAGGCCAGAGTATGAGTCTAAGACCTTAGCTATTAGGCCAGAGTAAGAGTTAAGACCTTAACCTGTAGGCCATAGTACAAGTCTAAGACCTTAGCTATTAGGCCTGAGTAAGAGTTAAGACCTTAACCTGTAGGCCAGAGTACGAGTCTAAGACCTTAGCTATAAGGCCAGAGTAAGAGTTAAGACCTTAGCTATTAGGCCAGAGTAAGAGTTAAGACCTTAACCGTTAGGCCAGAGTATGAGTCGAAGACCTTAGTTATTAGGCCAGAGTAAGAGTTGAGTCCTTAACCAGGAGGACAGAGTAAGAGTTAAGACCTTAGCTATTAGGCCAGAGTAAGAGTTAAGACCTTAACCATTAGGCCAGAGTAAGAGTTAAGACCTTAACCTGTAGGCCAGAGTACGAGTCTAAGACCTTAGCTATTAAGCCAGAGTAAGAGTTAAGACCTTAACCATTAGGCCAGAGTACAAGTCTAAGACCTTAGCTATTAGGCCAGAGTAAGAGTTAAGACCTTAGCTATCAGGCCAGAGTACGAGTCTCAGACCTTAGCTATTAGGCCAGAGTACGAGTCTAAGACCTTAGCTATTAGGCCAGAGCAAGAGTTAAGACGTTAACCGGTAGGCCAGAGTACCAGTCTAAGACCTTAACTATTTAGGCCAGAGTAAGAGTTAAGACCTTAGCTATTAGGCCAGAGTAAGAGTTAAGACCTTAACCATTAGGCCAGAGTACGAGTCTAAGACCTTAGCTATTAGGCCGGAGTAAGAGTAAAGACCTTAAGCATTAGACCAGAGTACGAGTCTAATACCTTAGCTAACAGGCCAGAGTAAGAGTTAAGACCTTAGCTATTAGGCCAGAGTAAGAGTTAAGACCTTAGATTTTAGGCCAGAGTAAGAGTTAAGACCTTAACCATTAGGCCATAGTACGAGTTTAAGACCTTAGCCATTAGGCCAGAGTAAGAGTTAAGACCTTAACCAGTAGGCCAGAGTAAGAGTTAAGACCTTAACCAGTAGGACAGAGTAAGAGTTAAGACCTTAGCTATTCGGCCAGAGTAAGAGTTAAGACCTTAACCAGTAGGCCAGAGTACGAGTCTAAGACCTTAGCTATTAGGCCAGAGTAAGAGTTAAGACCTTAACCATTAGGCCACAGTACAAGTCTCAGACCTTAGCTATTAGGCCAGAGTGAGAGTTAAGACCTTAGCTATCAGGCCAGAGTACGAGTCTAAGACCTTAGCTATTAGGCCAGAGTACGAGTCTAAGACCTTAGCTATTAGGCCAGAGTAAGAGTTAAGACCTTAACCAGTAGGCCAGAGTACCAGTCTGAGACCTTAACTATTTAGGCCAGAGTAAGAGTTAAGACCTTAGCTATTAGGCCAGAGTAAGAGTATAGACCGTAACCATTAGGCGAGAGTACGAGTCTAAGACTTTAGCTATTAGGCCAGACCAAGAGTTAAAACCTTAACCAGTAGGCCAGAGTACGAGCCTAAGACCTTAGCCATTACGCCACACCAAGAGGTAAGACCTTAAACATTAGGCCAGAGTATGAGTCTAAGACCTTAGCTATGAGGCCAGAGTAAGAGTTAAGACCTTAGCTATTAGGCCAGTGTACGAGTCTAAGACCTTAGCTATTATGCCAGAGTATGAGTCTAAGACCTTAGCTATTAGGCCAGAGTAAGAGTTAAGACCTTAACCAGTAGGCCAGAGTACGAGTCTAAGACCTTAGCTATTAGGCCAGAGTAAGAGTTAAGACCTTAACTATTAGGCCAGAGTACGAGTTAAGACCTTAACCATTAGGCCAGAGTACGAGTCTAAGACCTTAGCTATTAGGCCAGTGTAAGAGATAAGACCTTAACCAGTAGGCCAGAGTAAGAGTTAAGACCTTAACCATTAGGCCAGAGTACGAGTCTAAGACCTTAGCTATTAGGCCAGAGTAAGAGTTAAGACCTTAACCAATAGGCCAGAGTAAGAGTTAAGACCTTAACCAGTAGGCCAGAGTAAGAGTTAAGACCTTAACCTGTAGGCCTTAGTACGAGTCTAAGACTTTAGCTATTAGGCCAGAGTAAGAATTAAGACCTTAACCATTAGGCCAGAGTACGAGTCTAAGACCTTAGCTATTAGGCCAGAGTAAGAGTTAAGACCTTAACCTGTAGGCCAGAGTACGAGTCTAAGACCTTAGCTATGAGGCCAGAGTAAGAGTTAAGACCTTAGCTATTAGGCCAGAGTAAGAGTTAAGACCTTAACCATTAGGCCAGAGTATGAGTCTAAGACCTTAGTTATTAGGCCAGAGTAAGAGTTAAGACCTTAACCAGGTGGACAGAGTAAGAGTTAAGACCTTAGCTATTAGGCCAGAGTAAGAGTTAAGACCTTAACCTGTAGGCCAGAGTACGAGTCTAAGACCTTAGCTATTAGGCCAGAGTAAGAGTTAAGACCTTAACCATTAGGCCAGAGTACAAGTCTAAGACCTTAGCTATTAGGCCAGAGTAAGAGTTAAGACCTTAGCTATCAGGCCAGAGTACGAGTCTAAGACCTTAGCTATGAGGCCAGAGTAAGAGTTAAGACCTTAGCTATTAGGCCAGAGTAAGAGTTAAGACCTTAACCAGTAGGCCAGAGTACCAGTCTAAGACCCTAGCTATAGGCCAGAGTAAGAGTTAAGACCTTAGCTATTAGGCCAGAGTAAGAGTTAAGGCCTTAACCATTAGGCCAGAGTACGAGTCTAAGACCTTAGCTATTAGGCCGGAGTAAGAGTTAAGACCTTAAGCATTAGGCCAGAGTATGAGTCTAATACCTTAGCTAACAGGCCAGAGTAAGAGTTAAGACCTTAGCTATTAGGCCAGAGTAAGAGCTAAGACCTTAGATATTAGGCCATAGTAAGAGTTAAGACCTTAACCAGTAGGCCAGAGCACGAGTCCAAGACCTTAGCTATTAGGCCAGAGTAAGAGTTAAGACCTTAACCAGTAGGCGATAGTACGAGTCTAAGACCTTAGCTATTAGGCCAGAGTAAGGGTTAAGACCTTAACCAGTAGGCCAGAGTAAGAGTTAAGACCTTAGCTATTAGGCCAGAGTAAGAGTTAAGACCTTAGCTATTAGGCCAGAGTAAGAGTTAAGACCTTAATCAGTAGGCCAGACTACGAGTCTAAGACCTTAGCTATTAGGCCAGAGTAAGAGTTAAGACCTTAACCATTAGGCCAGAGTACGAGTCTAAGACCTTAGCTATTAGGCCAGAGTACGAGTTAAGACCTTAACCAGTAGGCCAGAGTAAAAGTTAAGACCTTAACCATTAGGACAGAGTACGAGTCTAAGACCTTAGCTATTAGGCCAGAGTAAGATTTAAGACCTTAACCAATAGGCCAGAGTAAGAGTTAGGACCTTAACCAGTAGGCCAGAGGAAGAGTTAAGACCTTAACCAGTAGGCCAGAGAAAAAGTTAAGTCCTTAACCTGTAGGCCACAATACAAGTCTAAGACCTTAGCTATTAGGCCAGAGTAAGAGTTAAGACCTTAACCATTAGGCAAGAGTATGAGTCTAAGACATTAGCTATTAGGCCAGAGTAAGAGTTAAGACCTTAACCTGTAGGCCATAGTACGAGTCTAAGACCTTAGCTATTAGGCCAGAGTAAGGGTTAAGATCTTAACCAGTGGGCCAGAGTAAGAGTTAAGACCTTAACCAGTAGGCCAGAGTACGAGTCTAAGACCTTAGCTATTAGGCCATAGTAAGATTTAAGACCTTAACCAGTAGGCCAGAGTAAGAGTTAAGAAATTAACCAGTAGGCCAGAGTAAGAGTTAGGACCTTAGCTATTAGGCCAGAGAAAAAGTTAAGACCTTAACCAGTAGGCCAGAGTACGAGTCTAAGATCTTAGCTATTAGGCCAGAGTAAGAGTTAAGACCTTAGCTATTAGGCCAGGGTACGAGTCTAAGACCTTAGCTATTAGGCCAGAGTAAGAGTTAAGACCTTAACCAATAGGCCAGAGTAAGAGTTAAGACCTTAACCAGTAGGCCAGAGTAAGAGTTAAGACCTTAACCTGTAGGCCTTAGTACGAGTCTAAGACTTTAGCTATTAGGCCAGAGTAAGAATTAAGACCTTAACCATTAGGCCAGAGTACGAGTCTAAGACCTTAGCTATTAGGCCAGAGTAAGAGTTAAGACCTTAACCTGTAGGCCAGAGTACGAGTCTAAGACCTTAGCTATTAGGCCAGAGTAAGAGTTAAGACCTTAGCTATTAGGCCAGAGCAAGAGGTAAGACCTTAACCAGTAGGCCAGAGTACCAGTCTAAGACCCTAGCTATAGGCCAGAGTAAGAGTTAAGACCTTAGCTATTAGGCCAGAGTAAGAGTTAAGGCCTTAACCATTAGGCCAGAGTACGAGTCTAAGACCTTAGCTATTAGGCCGGAGTAAGAGTTAAGACCTTAAGCATTAGGCCAGAGTACGAGTCTAATACCTTAGCTAACAGGCCAGAGTAAGAGTTAAGACCTTAGCTATTAGGCCAGAGTAAGAGCTAAGACCTTAGATATTAGGCCATAGTAAGAGTTAAGACCTTAACCAGTAGGCCAGAGCACGAGTCCAAGACCTTAGCTTTTAGGCCAGAGTAAGAGTTAAGACCTTAACCAGTAGGCCATAGTACGAGTCTAAGACCTTAGCTATTAGGCCAGAGTAAGAGTTAAGACCTTAACCTGTAGGCCAGAGTACGAGTCTAAGACCTTAGCTATTAGGCCAGAGTAAGAGTTAAGACCTTAACCTGTAGGCCAGAGTACGAGTCTAAGACCTTAGCTATTAGGCCAGAGTAAGAGTTAAGACCTTAGCTATTAGGCCAGAGTGAGAGTTAAGACCTTAACCATTAGGCCAGAGTATGAGTCTAAGACCTTAGTTATTCGGCCAGAGTAAGAGTTGAGTCCTTAACCAGAAGGACAGAGTAAGAGTTAAGACCTTAGCTATTAGGCCAGAGTAAGAGTTAAGACCTTAGCTATCAGGCCAGAGTACGAGTCTCAGACCTTAGCTATTAGGCCAGAGTACGAGTCTAAGACCTTAGCTATTAGGCCAGAGCAAGAGTTAAGACCGTAACCGGTAGGCCAGAGTACCAGTCTAAGACCCTAGCTATAGGCCAGAGTAAGAGTTAAGACCTTAGCTATTAGGCCAGAGTAAGAGTTAAGACCTTAACCAGTAGGCCAGAGTACGAGTCTAAGACCTTAGCTATTAGGCCAGAGTAAGAGTTAAGACCTTAACCATTAGGCCAGAGTACAAGTCTAAGACCTTAGCTATTATGCCAGAGTATGAGTCTAAGACCTTAGCTATTAGGCCAGAGTAAGAGTTAAGACCTTAACCAGTAGGCCAGAGTACGAGTCTAAGACCTTAGCTATTAGGCCAGAGTAAGAGTTAAGACCTTAACTATTAGGCCAGAGTACGAGTTAAGACCTTAACCATTAGGCCAGAGTACGAGTCTAAGACCTTAGCTATTAGGCCAGTGTAAGAGATAAGACCTTAACCAGTAGGCCAGAGTAAGAGTTAAGACCTTAACCATTAGGCCAGAGTACGAGTCTAAGACCTTAGCTATTAGGCCAGAGTAAGAGTTAAGACCTTAACCAATAGGCCAGAGTAAGAGTTAAGACCTTAACCAGTAGGCCAGAGTAAGAGTTAAGACCTTAACCTGTAGGCCTTAGTACGAGTCTAAGACTTTAGCTATTAGGCCAGAGTAAGAATTAAGACCTTAACCATTAGGCCAGAGTACGAGTCTAAGACCTTAGCTATTAGGCCAGAGTAAGAGTTAAGACCTTAACCTGTAGGCCAGAGTACGAGTCTAAGACCTTAGCTATGAGGCCAGAGTAAGAGTTAAGACCTTAGCTATTAGGCCAGAGTAAGAGTTAAGACCTTAACCATTAGGCCAGAGTATGAGTCTAAGACCTTAGTTATTAGGCCAGAGTAAGAGTTAAGACCTTAACCAGGTGGACAGAGTAAGAGTTAAGACCTTAGCTATTAGGCCAGAGTAAGAGTTAAGACCTTAACCTGTAGGCCAGAGTACGAGTCTAAGACCTTAGCTATTAGGCCAGAGTAAGAGTTAAGACCTTAACCATTAGGCCAGAGTACAAGTCTAAGACCTTAGCTATTAGGCCAGAGTAAGAGTTAAGACCTTAGCTATCAGGCCAGAGTACGAGTCTAAGACCTTAGCTATGAGGCCAGAGTAAGAGTTAAGACCTTAGCTATTAGGCCAGAGTAAGAGTTAAGACCTTAACCAGTAGGCCAGAGTACCAGTCTAAGACCCTAGCTATAGGCCAGAGTAAGAGTTAAGACCTTAGCTATTAGGCCAGAGTAAGAGTTAAGGCCTTAACCATTAGGCCAGAGTACGAGTCTAAGACCTTAGCTATTAGGCCGGAGTAAGAGTTAAGACCTTAAGCATTAGGCCAGAGTATGAGTCTAATACCTTAGCTAACAGGCCAGAGTAAGAGTTAAGACCTTAGCTATTAGGCCAGAGTAAGAGCTAAGACCTTAGATATTAGGCCATAGTAAGAGTTAAGACCTTAACCAGTAGGCCAGAGCACGAGTCCAAGACCTTAGCTATTAGGCCAGAGTAAGAGTTAAGACCTTAACCAGTAGGCGATAGTACGAGTCTAAGACCTTAGCTATTAGGCCAGAGTAAGGGTTAAGACCTTAACCAGTAGGCCAGAGTAAGAGTTAAGACCTTAGCTATTAGGCCAGAGTAAGAGTTAAGACCTTAGCTATTAGGCCAGAGTAAGAGTTAAGACCTTAATCAGTAGGCCAGACTACGAGTCTAAGACCTTAGCTATTAGGCCAGAGTAAGAGTTAAGACCTTAACCATTAGGCCAGAGTACGAGTCTAAGACCTTAGCTATTAGGCCAGAGTACGAGTTAAGACCTTAACCAGTAGGCCAGAGTAAAAGTTAAGACCTTAACCATTAGGACAGAGTACGAGTCTAAGACCTTAGCTATTAGGCCAGAGTAAGATTTAAGACCTTAACCAATAGGCCAGAGTAAGAGTTAGGACCTTAACCAGTAGGCCAGAGGAAGAGTTAAGACCTTAACCAGTAGGCCAGAGAAAAAGTTAAGTCCTTAACCTGTAGGCCACAATACAAGTCTAAGACCTTAGCTATTAGGCCAGAGTAAGAGTTAAGACCTTAACCATTAGGCAAGAGTATGAGTCTAAGACATTAGCTATTAGGCCAGAGTAAGAGTTAAGACCTTAACCTGTAGGCCATAGTACGAGTCTAAGACCTTAGCTATTAGGCCAGAGTAAGGGTTAAGATCTTAACCAGTGGGCCAGAGTAAGAGTTAAGACCTTAACCAGTAGGCCAGAGTACGAGTCTAAGACCTTAGCTATTAGGCCATAGTAAGATTTAAGACCTTAACCAGTAGGCCAGAGTAAGAGTTAAGAAATTAACCAGTAGGCCAGAGTAAGAGTTAGGACCTTAGCTATTAGGCCAGAGAAAAAGTTAAGACCTTAACCAGTAGGCCAGAGTACGAGTCTAAGATCTTAGCTATTAGGCCAGAGTAAGAGTTAAGACCTTAGCTATTAGGCCAGGGTACGAGTCTAAGACCTTAGCTATTAGGCCAGAGTAAGAGTTAAGACCTTAACCAATAGGCCAGAGTAAGAGTTAAGACCTTAACCAGTAGGCCAGAGTAAGAGTTAAGACCTTAACCTGTAGGCCTTAGTACGAGTCTAAGACTTTAGCTATTAGGCCAGAGTAAGAATTAAGACCTTAACCATTAGGCCAGAGTACGAGTCTAAGACCTTAGCTATTAGGCCAGAGTAAGAGTTAAGACCTTAACCTGTAGGCCAGAGTACGAGTCTAAGACCTTAGCTATTAGGCCAGAGAAAGAGTTAAGACCTTAGCTATTAGGCCAGAGCAAGAGGTAAGACCTTAACCAGTAGGCCAGAGTACCAGTCTAAGACCCTAGCTATAGGCCAGAGTAAGAGTTAAGACCTTAGCTATTAGGCCAGAGTAAGAGTTAAGGCCTTAACCATTAGGCCAGAGTACGAGTCTAAGACCTTAGCTATTAGGCCGGAGTAAGAGTTAAGACCTTAAGCATTAGGCCAGAGTACGAGTCTAATACCTTAGCTAACAGGCCAGAGTAAGAGTTAAGACCTTAGCTATTAGGCCAGAGTAAGAGCTAAGACCTTAGATATTAGGCCATAGTAAGAGTTAAGACCTTAACCAGTAGGCCAGAGCACGAGTCCAAGACCTTAGCTTTTAGGCCAGAGTAAGAGTTAAGACCTTAACCAGTAGGCCATAGTACGAGTCTAAGACCTTAGCTATTAGGCCAGAGTAAGAGTTAAGACCTTAACCTGTAGGCCAGAGTACGAGTCTAAGACCTTAGCTATTAGGCCAGAGTAAGAGTTAAGACCTTAACCTGTAGGCCAGAGTACGAGTCTAAGACCTTAGCTATTAGGCCAGAGTAAGAGTTAAGACCTTAGCTATTAGGCCAGAGTGAGAGTTAAGACCTTAACCATTAGGCCAGAGTATGAGTCTAAGACCTTAGTTATTCGGCCAGAGTAAGAGTTGAGTCCTTAACCAGAAGGACAGAGTAAGAGTTAAGACCTTAGCTATTAGGCCAGAGTAAGAGTTAAGACCTTAGCTATCAGGCCAGAGTACGAGTCTCAGACCTTAGCTATTAGGCCAGAGTACGAGTCTAAGACCTTAGCTATTAGGCCAGAGCAAGAGTTAAGACCGTAACCGGTAGGCCAGAGTACCAGTCTAAGACCCTAGCTATAGGCCAGAGTAAGAGTTAAGACCTTAGCTATTAGGCCAGAGTAAGAGTTAAGACCTTAACCAGTAGGCCAGAGTACGAGTCTAAGACCTTAGCTATTAGGCCAGAGTAAGAGTTAAGACCTTAACCATTAGGCCAGAGTACAAGTCTAAGACCTTAGCTATTAGGCCAGAGTGAGAGTTAAGACCTTAGCTATCAGGCCAGAGTACGAGTCTAAGACCTTAGCTATTAGGCCAGAGTACGAGTCTAAGACCTTAGCTATTAGGCCAGAGTAAGAGTTAAGACCTTAACCAGTAGGCCAGAGTACCAGTCTAAGACCTTAACTATTAGGCCAGAGTAAGAGTTAATACCTTAGCTATTAGTCCAGAGTAAGAGTTAAGACCTTAACCATTAGGCCAGAGTACGAGTCTAAGACTTTAGCTATTAGGCCAGACCAAGAGTTAAAACCTTAACCATTAGGCCAGAGTATGAGTCTAAGACCTTAGCTATGAGGCCAGAGTAAGAGTTAAGACCTTAGCTATTAGGCCAGTGTACGAGTCTAAGACCTTAGCTATTATGCCAGAGTATGAGTCTAAGACCTTAGCTATTAGGCCAGAGTAAGAGTTAAGACCTTAACCAGTAGGCCAGAGTACAAGTCTAAGACCTTAGCTATTAGGCCAGAGTAAGAGTTAAGACCTTAGCTATTAGGCCAGAGTAAGAGTTAAGACCTTAACCAATAGGCCAGAGTAAGAGTTAAGACCTTAACCATTAGGCCAGAGTACGAGTCTAAGACCTTAGCTATTAGGCCAGTGTAAGAGATAAGACCTTAACCAGTAGGCCAGAGTAAGAGTTAAGACCTTAACCATTAGGCCAGAGTACGAGTCTAAGACCTTAGATATTAGGCCAGAGTAAGAGTTAAGACCTTAACCAATAGGCCAGAGTAAGAGTTAAGACCTTAACCAGTAGGCCAGAGTAAGAGTTAAGGCCTTAACCAGTAGGCCAGAGTAAGAGTTAAGACCTTAACCTGTAGGCCATAGTACGAGTCTAAGACCTTAGCTATTAGGCCAGAGTAAGAGTTAAGACCTTAACCTGTAGGCCAGAGTACGAGTCTAAGACCTTAGCTATTAGGCCAGAGTAAGAGTTAAGACCTTAACCTGTAGGCCAGAGTACGAGTCTAAGACCTTAGCTATTAGGCCAGAGTAAGAGTTAAGACCTTAGCTATTAGGCCAGAGTAAGAGTTAAGACCTTAACCATTAGGCCAGAGTATGAGTCTAAGACCTTAGTTATTAGGCCAGAGTAAGAGTTGAGTCCTTAACCAGGAGGACAGAGTAAGAGTTAAGACCTTAGCTATTAGGCCAGAGTAAGAGTTAAGACCTTAACCTGTAGGCCAGAGTACGAGTCTAAGACCTTAGCTATTAAGCCAGTGTAATAGTTAAGACCTTAACCATTAGGCCAGAGTACAAGTCTAAGACCTTAGCTATTAGGCCAGAGTAAGAGTTAAGACCTTAGCTATCAGGCCAGAGTACGAGTCTCAGACCTTAGCTATTAGGCCAGAGTACGAGTCTAAGACCTTAGCTATTAGGCCAGAGCAAGAGTTAAGACCTTAACCGGTAGGCCAGAGTACCAGTCTAAGACCTTAACTATTTAGGCCAGAGTAAGAGTTAAGACCTTAGCTATTAGGCCAGAGTAAGAGTTAAGACCTTAACCATTAGGCCAGAGTACGAGTCTAAGACTTTAGCTATTAGGCCAGACCAAGAGTTAAAACCTTAACCAGTAGGCCAGAGTACGAGTCTAAGACCTTAACTATTAGGCCACACCAAGAGTTAAGACCTTAACCATTAGGCCAGAGTACGAGTCTAAGACTTTAGCTATTAGGCCAGACCAAGAGTTAAAACCTTAACCAGTAGGCCAGAGTACGAGTCTAAGACCTTAGCTATTAGGCCACACCAAGAGTTAAGACCTTAACCATTAGGCCAGAGTATGAGTCTAAGACCTTAGCTATGAGGCCAGAGTAAGAGTTAAGACCTTAGCTATTAGGCCAGAGTAAGAGTTAAGACCTTAACCAGTAGGCCAGAGTACGAGTCTAAGACCTTAGCTATTAGGCCGGAGTAAGAGTAAAGACCTTAAGCATTAGACCAGAGTACGAGTCTAAGACCTTAGCTAACAGGCCAGAGTAAGAGTTAAGACCTTAGCTATTAGGCCAGAGTAAGAGTTAAGACCTTAGATATTAGGCCAGAGTAAGAGTTAAGACCTTAACCATTAGGCCATAGTACGAGTCTAAGACCTTAGCCATTAGGCCAGAGTAAGAGTTAAGACCTTAACCAGTAGGCCAGAGTAAGAGTTAAGACCTTAACCAGTAGGACAGAGTAAGAGTTAAGACCTTAGCTATTCGGCCAGAGTAAGAGTTAAGACCTTAACCAGTAGGCCAGAGTACGAGTCTAAGAACTTAGCTATTAGGCCAGAGTAAGAGTTAAGACCTTAACCATTAGGCCACAGTACAAGTCTCAGACCTTAGCTATTAGGCCAGAGTGAGAGTTAAGACCTTATCTATCAGGCCAGAGTACGAGTCTAAGACCTTAGCTATTAGGCCAGAGTACGAGTCTAAGACCTTAGCTATTAGGCCGTAGTAAGAGTTAAGACCTTAACCAGTAGGCCAGAGTACCAGTCTAAGACCTTAACTATTTAGGCCAGAGTAAGAGTTAAGACCTTAGCTATTAGGCCAGAGTCAGAGTATAGACCTTAACCATTAGGCCAGAGTACGAGTCTAAGACTTTAGCTATTAGGCCAGACCAAGAGTTAAAACCTTAACCAGTAGGCCAGAGTACGAGTCTAAGACCTTAGCTATTACGCCACACCAAGAGGTAAGACCTTAACCATTAGGCCAGAGTATGAGTCTAAGACCTTAGCTATGAGGCCAGAGTAAGAGTTAAGACCTTAGCTATTAGGCCAGTGTACGAGTCTAAGACCTTAGCTATTATGCCAGAGTATGAGTCTAAGACCTTAGCTATTAGGCCAGAGTAAGAGTTAAGACCTTAACCAGTAGGCCAGAGTACGAGTCTAAGACCTTAGCTATTAGGCCAGAGTAAGAGTTAAGACCTTAACTATTAGGCCAGAGTACGAGTTAAGACCTTAACCATTAGGCCAGAGTACGAGTCTAAGACCTTAGCTATTAGGCCAGTGTAAGAGATAAGACCTTAACCAGTAGGCCAGAGTAAGAGTTAAGACCTTAACCATTAGGCCAGAGTACGAGTCTAAGACCTTAGCTATTAGGCCAGAGTAAGAGTTAAGACCTTAACCAATAGGCCAGAGTAAGAGTTAAGACCTTAACCAGTAGGCCAGAGTAAGAGTTAAGACCTTAACCTGTAGGCCTTAGTACGAGTCTAAGACTTTAGCTATTAGGCCAGAGTAAGAATTAAGACCTTAACCATTAGGCCAGAGTACGAGTCTAAGACCTTAGCTATTAGGCCAGAGTAAGAGTTAAGACCTTAACCTGTAGGCCAGAGTACGAGTCTAAGACCTTAGCTATGAGGCCAGAGTAAGAGTTAAGACCTTAGCTATTAGGCCAGAGTAAGAGTTAAGACCTTAACCATTAGGCCAGAGTATGAGTCTAAGACCTTAGTTATTAGGCCAGAGTAAGAGTTAAGACCTTAACCAGGAGGACAGAGTAAGAGTTAAGACCTTAGCTATTAGGCCAGAGTAAGAGTTAAGACCTTAACCTGTAGGCCAGAGTACGAGTCTAAGACCTTAGCTATTAGGCCAGAGTAAGAGTTAAGACCTTAACCATTAGGCCAGAGTACAAGTCTAAGACCTTAGCTATTAGGCCAGAGTAAGAGTTAAGACCTTAGCTATCAGGCCAGAGTACGAGTCTCAGACCTTAGCTATTAGGCCAGAGTACGAGTCTAAGACCTTAGCTATTAGGCTAGAGCAAGAGGTAAGACCTTAACCAGTAGGCCAGAGTACCAGTCTAAGACCCTAGCTATAGGCCAGAGTAAGAGTTAAGACCGTAGCTATTAGGCCAGAGTAAGAGTTAAGGCCTTAACCATTAGGCCAGAGTACGAGTCTAAGACCTTAGCTATTAGGCCGGAGTAAGAGTTAAGACCTTAAGCATTAGGCCAGAGTACGAGTCTAATACCTTAGCTAACAGGCCAGAGTAAGAGTTAAGACCTTAGCTATTAGGCCAGAGTAAGAGCTAAGACCTTAGATATTAGGCCATAGTAAGAGTTAAGACCTTAACCAGTAGGCCAGAGCACGAGTCCAAGACCTTAGCTATTAGGCCAGAGTAAGAGTTAAGACCTTAACCAGTAGGCCATAGTACGAGTCTAAGACCTTAGCTATTAGGCCAGAGTAAGGGTTAAGACCTTAACCAGTAGGCCAGAGTAAGAGTTAAGACCTTAGCTATTAGGCCAGAGTAAGAGTTAAGACCTTAGCTATTAGGCCAGAGTAAGAGTTAAGACCTTAATCAGTAGGCCAGACTACGAGTCTAAGACCTTAGCTATTAGGCCAGAGTAAGAGTTAAGACCTTAACCATTAGGCCAGAGTACGAGTCTAAGACCTTAGCTATTAGGCCAGAGTACGAGTTAAGACCTTAACCAGTAGGCCAGAGTAAAAGTTAAGACCTTAACCAATAGGCCAGAGTAAGAGTTAAGACCTTAACCATTAGGCCAGAGTACGAGTCTAAGACCTTACCTATTATGCCAGTGTAAGAGATAAGACCTTAACCAGTAGGCCAGAGTAAGAGTTAAGACCTTAACCATTAGGCCAGAGAATGAGTCTAAGACCTTAGCTATTAGGCCAGAGTAAGAGTTAAGACCTTAACCAATAGGCCAGAGTAAGAGTTAGGACCTTAACCAGTAGGCCAGAGTAAGAGTTAAGACCTTAACCAGTAGGCCAGAGAAAAAGTTAAGTCCTTAACCTGTAGGCCACAATACAAGTCTAAGACCTTAGCTATTAGGCCAGAGTAAGAGTTAAGACCTTAACCATAAGGCCAGAGTATGAGTCTAAGACCTTAGCTATTAGGCCAGAGTAAGAGTTAAGACCTTAACCTGTAGGCCATAGTACAAGTCTAAGACCTTAGCTATTAGGCCAGAGTAAGAGTTAAGACCTTAACCTGTAGACCAGAGTACGAGTCTAAGACCTTAGCTATTAGGCCAGAGTAAGAGTTAAGACCTTAGCTATTAGGCCAGAGTAAGAGTTAAGACCTTAACCATTAGGCCAGAGTATGAGTCTAAGACCTTAGTTATTAGACCAGAGTAAGAGTTGAGTCCTTAACCAGGAGGACAGAGAAAGAGTTAAGACCTTAGCTATTAGGCCAGAGTAAGAGTTAAGACCGTAACCTGTAGGCCAGAGTACGAGTCTAAGACCTTAGCTATTAAGCCAGAGTAAGAGTTAAGACCTTAACCATTAGGCCAGAGTACAAGTCTAAGACCTTAGCTATTAGGCCAGAGTAAGAGTTAAGACCTTAGCTATCAGGCCAGAGTACGAGTCTCAGACCTTAGCTATTAGGCCAGAGTACGAGTCTAAGACCTTAGCTATTAGGCCAGAGCAAGAGTTAAGACCTTAACCGGTAGGCCAGAGTACCAGTCTAAGACCTTAACTATTTAGGCCAGAGTAAGAGTTAAGACCTTAGCTATTAGGCCAGAGTAAGAGTTAAGACCTTAACCATTAGGCCAGAGTGCGAGTCTAAGACCTTAGCTATTAGGCCAGAGTAAGAGTAAAGACCTTAAGCATTAGACCAGAGTAGGAGTCTAATACCTTAGCTAACAGGCCAGAGTAAGAGTTAAGACCTTAGCTATTAGGCCAGAGTAAGAGTTAAGACCTTAGATATTAGGCCAGAGTAAGAGTTAAGACCTTAACCATTAGGCCATAGTACGAGTCTAAGACCTTAGCCATTAGGCCAGAGTAAGAGTTAAGACCTTAACCAGTAGGCCAGAGTAAGAGTTAAGACCTTAACCAGTAGGACAGAGTAAAAGTTAAGACCTTAGCTATTTGGCCAGAGTAAGAGTTAAGACCTTAACCAGTAGGCCAGAGTACAAGTCTAAGACCTTAGCTATTAGGCCAGAGTAAGAGTTAAGACCTTAACCATTAGGCCACAGTACAAGTCTCAGACCTTAGCTATTAGGCCAGAGTGAGAGTTAAGACCTTAGCTATCAGGCCAGAGTACGAGTCTAAGACCTTAGCTATTAGGCCAGAGTACGAGTCTAAGACCTTAGCTATTAGGCCAGAGTAAGAGTTAAGACCTTAACCAGTAGGCCAGAGTACCAGTCTAAGACCTTAACTATTTAGGCCAGAGTAAGAGTTAAGACCTTAGCTATTAGGCCAGAGTCAGAGTATAGACCTTAACCATTAGGCCAGAGTACGAGTCTAAGACTTTAGCTATTAGGCCAGACCAAGAGTTAAAACCTTAACCAGTAGGCCAGAGTACGAGTCTAAGACCTTAGCTATTACGCCACACCAAGAGGTAAGACCTTAACCATTAGGCCAGAGTATGAGTCTAAGACCTTAGCTATGAGGCCAGAGTAAGAGTTAAGACCTTAGCTATTAGGCCAGTGTACGAGTCTAAGACCTTAGCTATTATGCCAGAGTATGAGTCTAAGACCTTAGCTATTAGGCCAGAGTAAGAGTTAAGACCTTAACCAGTAGGCCAGAGTACGAGTCTAAGACCTTAGCTATTAGGCCAGAGTAAGAGTTAAGACCTTAACTGTTAGGCCAGAGTACGAGTTAAGACCTTAACCATTAGGCCAGAGTACGAGTCTAAGACCTTAGCTATTAGGCCAGTGTAAGAGATAAGACCTTAACCAGTAGGCCAGAGTAAGAGTTAAGACCTTAACCATTAGGCCAGAGTACGAGTCTAAGACCTTAGCTATTAGGCCAGAGTAAGAGTTAAGACCTTAACCAATAGGCCAGAGTAAGAGTTAAGACCTTAACCAGTAGGCCAGAGTAAGAGTTAAGACCTTAACCTGTAGGCCTTAGTACGAGTCTAAGACTTTAGCTATTAGGCCAGAGTAAGAATTAAGACCTTAACCATTAGGCCAGAGTACGAGTCTAAGACCTTACCTATTAGGCCAGAGTAAGAGTTAAGACCTTAACCTGTAGGCCAGAGTACGAGTCTAAGACCTTAGCTATGAGGCCAGAGTAAGAGTTAAGACCTTAGCTATTAGGCCAGAGTAAGAGTTAAGACCTTAACCATTAGGCCAGAGTATGAGTCTAAGACCTTAGTTATTAGGCCAGAGTAAGAGTTAAGACCTTAACCAGGAGGACAGAGTAAGAGTTAAGACCTTAGCTATTAGGCCAGAGTAAGCGTTAAGACCTTAACCTGTAGGCCAGAGTACGAGTCTAAGACCTTAGCTATTAGGCCAGAGTAAGAGTTAAGACCTTAACCATTAGGCCAGAGTACAAGTCTAAGACCTTAGCTATTAGGCCAGAGTAAGAGTTAAGACCTTAGCTATCAGGCCAGAGTACGAGTCTCAGACCTTAGCTATTAGGCCAGAGTACGAGTCTAAGACCTTAGCTATTAGGCTAGAGCAAGAGGTAAGACCTTAACCAGTAGGCCAGAGTACCAGTCTAAGACCCTAGCTATAGGCCAGAGTAAGAGTTAAGACCTTAGCTATTAGGCCAGAGTAAGAGTTAAGGCCTTAACCATTAGGCCAGAGTACGAGTCTAAGACCTTAGCTATTAGGCCGGAGTAAGAGTTAAGACCTTAAGCATTAGGCAAGAGTACGAGTCTAATACCTTAGCTAACAGGCCAGAGTAAGAGTTAAGACCTTAGCTATTAGGCCAGAGTAAGAGCTAAGACCTTAGATATTAGGCCATAGTAAGAGTTAAGACCTTAACCAGTAGGCCAGAGCACGAGTCCAAGACCTTAGCTATTAGGCCAGAGTAAGAGTTAAGACCTTAACCAGTAGGCCATAGTACGAGACTAAGACCTTAGCTATTAGGCCAGAGTAAGGGTTAAGACCTTAACCAGTAGGCCAGAGTAAGAGTTAAGACCTTAGCTATTAGGCCAGAGTAAGAGTTAAGACCTTGGCTATTAGGCCAGAGTAAGAGTTAAGACCTTAATCAGTAGGCCAGACTACGAGTCTAAGACCTTAGCTATTAGGCCAGAGTAAGAGTTAAGACCTTAACCATTAGGCCAGAGTACGAGTCTAAGACCTTAGCTATTAGGCCAGAGTACGAGTTAAGACCTTAACCAGTAGGCCAGAGTAAAAGTTAAGACCTTAACCATTAGGCCAGAGTACGAGTCTAAGACCTTAGCTATTAGGCCAGAGTAAGAGTTAAGACATTAACCAATAGGCCAGAGTAAGAGTTAGGACCTTAACCAGTAGGCCAGAGTAAGAGTTAAGACCTTAACCAGTAGGCCAGAGAAAAAGTTAAGTCCTTAACCTGTAGGCCACAATACAAGTCTAAGACCTTAGCTATTAGGCCAGAGTAAGAGTTAAGACCTTAACCATAAGGCCAGAGTATGAGTCTAAGACCTTAGCTATTAGGCCAGAGTAAGAGTTAAGACCTTAACCTGTAGGCCATAGTACAAGTCTAAGACCTTAGCTATTAGGCCAGAGTAAGAGTTAAGACCTTAACCTGTAGGCCAGAGTACGAGTCTAAGACCTTAGCTATAAGGCCAGAGTAAGAGTTAAGACCTTAGCTATTAGGCCAGAGTAAGAGTTAAGACCTTAACCATTAGGCCAGAGTATGAGTCTAAGACCTTAGTTATTAGGCCAGAGTAAGAGTTAAGACCTTAACCAGGAGGACAGAGTAAGAGTTAAGACCTTAGCTATTAGGCCAGAGTAAGAGTTAAGACCTTAAGCATTAGGCCAGAGTACGAGTCTAATACCTTAGCTAACAGGCCAGAGTAAGCGTTAAGACCTTAGCTATTAGGCCAGAGTAAGAGCTAAGACCTTAGATATTAGGCCATAGTAAGAGTTAAGACCTTAACCAGTAGGCCAGAGTAAGGGTTAAGACCTTAACCAGTAGGCCAGAGTAAGAGTTAAGACCTTAGCTATTAGGCCAGAGTAAGAGTTAAGACCTTAGCTATTAGGCCAGAGTAAGAGTTAAGACCTTAATCAGTAGGCCAGACTACGAGTCTAAGACCTTAGCTATTAGGCCAGAGTAAGAGTTAAGACCTTAACCATTAGGCCAGAGTACGAGTCTAAGACCTTAGCTATTAGGCCAGAGTACGAGTTAAGACCTTAACCAGTAGGCCAGAGTAAAAGTTAAGACCTTAACCATTAGGCCAGAGTACGAGTCTAAGACCTTAGCTATTAGGCCAGAGTAAGAGTTAAGACCTTAACCAATAGGCCAGAGTAAGAGTTAGGACCTTAACCAGTAGGCCAGAGTAAGAGTTAAGACCTTAGCCAGTAGGCCAGAGAAAAAGTTAAGTCCTTAACCTGTAGGCCACAATACAAGTCTAAGACCTTAGCTATTAGGCCAGAGTAAGAGTTAAGACCTTAACCATAAGGCCAGAGTATGAGTCTAAGACCTTAGCTATTAGGCCAGAGTAAGAGTTAAGACCTTAACCTGTAGGCCATAGTACAAGTCTAAGACCTTAGCTATTAGGCCAGAGTAAGAGTTAAGACCTTAACCTGTAGGCCAGAGTACGAGTCTAAGACCTTAGCTATAAGGCCAGAGTAAGAGTTAAGACCTTAGCTATTAGGCCAGAGTAAGAGTTAAGACCTTAACCTTTAGGCCAGAGTATGAGTCTAAGACCTTAGTTATTAGGCCAGAGTAAGAGTTGAGTCCTTAACCAGGATGACAGAGTAAGAGTTAAGACCTTAGCTATTAGGCCAGAGTAAGAGTTAAGACCTTAACCTGTAGGCCAGAGTACGAGTCTAAGACCTTAGCTATTAAGCCAGAGTAAGAGTTAAGACCTTAACCATTAGGCCAGAGTACAAGTCTAAGACCTTAGCTATTAGGCCAGAGTAAGAGTTAAGACCTTAGCTATCAGGCCAGAGTACGAGTCTCAGACCTTAGCTATTAGGCCAGAGTACCAGTCTAAGACCTTAGCTATTAGGCCAGAGCAAGAGTTAAGACGTTAACCGGTAGGCCAGAGTACCAGTCTAAGACCTTAACTATTTAGGCCAGAGTAAGAGTTAAGACCTTAGCTATTAGGCCAGAGTAAGAGTTAAGACCTTAACCATTAGGCCAGAGTACGAGTCTAAGACCTTAGCTATTAGGCCGGAGTAAGAGTAAAGACCTTAAGCATTAGACCAGAGTACGAGTCTAATACCTTAGCTAACAGGCCAGAGTAAGAGTTAAGACCTTAGCTATTAGGCCAGAGTAAGAGTTAAGACCTTAGATTTTAGGCCAGAGTAAGAGTTAAGACCTTAACCATTAGGCCATAGTACGAGTTTAAGACCTTAGCCATTAGGCCAGAGTAAGAGTTAAGACCTTAACCAGTAGGCCAGAGTAAGAGTTAAGACCTTAAACAGTAGGACAGAGTAAGAGTTAAGACCTTAGCTATTCGGCCAGAGTAAGAGTTAAGACCTTAACCAGTAGGCCAGAGTAAGAGTTAAGACCTTAGCTATTAGGCCAGAGTAAGAGTTAAGACCTTAACCGTTAGGCCAGAGTATGAGTCTAAGACCTTAGTTATTAGGCCAGAGTAAGAGTTGAGTCCTTAACCAGGAGGACAGAGTAAGAGTTAAGACCTTAGCTATTAGGCCAGAGTAAGAGTTAAGACCTTAACCTGTAGGCCAGAGTACGAGTCTAAGACCTTAGCTATTAAGCCAGAGTAAGAGTTAAGACCTTAACCATTAGGCCAGAGTACAAGTCTAAGACCTTAGCTATTAGGCCAGAGTAAGAGTTAAGACCTTAGCTATCAGGCCAGAGTACGAGTCTCAGACCTTAGCTATTAGGCCAGAGTACGAGTCTAAGACCTTAGCTATTAGGCCAGAGCAAGAGTTAAGACGTTAACCGGTAGGCCAGAGTACCAGTCTAAGACCTTAACTATTTAGGCCAGAGTAAGAGTTAAGACCTTAGCTATTAGGCCAGAGTAAGAGTTAAGACCTTAACCATTAGGCCAGAGTACGAGTCTAAGACCTTAGCTATTAGGCCGGAGTAAGAGTAAAGACCTTAAGCATTAGACCAGAGTACGAGTCTAATACCTTAGCTAACAGGCCAGAGTAAGAGTTAAGACCTTAGCTATTAGGCCAGAGTAAGAGTTAAGACCTTAGATTTTAGGCCAGAGTAAGAGTTAAGACCTTATCCATTAGGCCATAGTACGAGTTTAAGACCTTAGCCATTAGGCCAGAGTAAGAGTTAAGACCTTAACCAGTAGGCCAGAGTAAGAGTTAAGACCTTAACCAGTAGGACAGAGTAAGAGTTAAGACCTTAGCTATTCGGCCAGAGTAAGAGTTAAGACCTTAACCAGTAGGCCAGAGTACGAGTCTAAGACCTTAGCTATTAGGCCAGAGTAAGAGTTAAGACCTTAACCATTAGGCCACAGTACAAGTCTCAGACCTTAGCTATTAGGCCAGAGTGAGAGTTAAGACCTTAGCTATCAGGCCAGAGTACGAGTCTAAGACCTTAGCTATTAGGCCAGAGTACGAGTCTAAGACCTTAGCTATTAGGCCAGAGTAAGAGTTAAGACCTTAACCACTAGGCCAGAGTACCAGTCTGAGACCTTAACTATTTAGGCCAGAGTAAGAGTTAAGACCTTAGCTATTAGGCCAGAGTAAGAGT
The DNA here is from genome assembly GCF_964204655.1 of Triturus cristatus. Lineage (NCBI taxonomy): Eukaryota > Metazoa > Chordata > Amphibia > Caudata > Salamandridae > Triturus > Triturus cristatus. Next base: position 1,307,881,485 of record NC_140590.1, read on the forward strand.
ATAGACCGTAACCATTAGGCCAGAGTACGAGTCTAAGACTTTAGCTATTAGGCCAGACCAAGAGTTAAAACCTTAACCAGTAGGCCAGAGTACGAGCCTAAGACCTTAGCTATTACGCCACACCAAGAGGTAAGACCTTAAACATTAGGCCAGAGTATGAGTCTAAGACCTTAGCTATGAGGCCAGAGTAAGAGTTAAGACCTTAGCTATTAGGCCAGTGTACGAGTCTAAGACCTTAGCTATTATGCCAGAGTATGAGTCTAAGACCTTAGCTATTAGGCCAGAGTAAGAGTTAAGACCTTAACCAGTAGGCCAGAGTACGAGTCTAAGACCTTAGCTATTAGGCCAGAGTAAGAGTTAAGACCTTATCTATTAGGCCAGAGTACGAGTTAAGACCTTAACCATTAGGCCAGAGTACGAGTCTAAGACCTTAGCTATTAGGCCAGTGTAAGAGATAAGACCTTAACCAGTAGGCCAGAGTAAGAGTTAAGACCTTAACCATTAGGCCAGAGTACGAGTCTAAGACCTTAGCTATTAGGCCAGAGTAAGAGTTAAGACCTTAACCAATAGGCCAGAGTAAGAGTTAAGACCTTAACCAGTAGGCCAGAGTAAGAGTTAAGACCTTAACCTGTAGGCCTTAGTACGAGTCTAAGACTTTAGCTATTAGGCCAGAGTAAGAATTAAGACCTTAACCATTAGGCCAGAGTACGAGTCTAAGACCTTAGCTATTAGGCCAGAGTAAGAGTTAAGACCTTAACCTGTAGGCCAGAGTACGAGTCTAAGACCTTAGCTATGAGGCCAGAGTAAGAGTTAAGACCTTAACCATTAGGCCAGAGTACAAGTCAAAGACCTTAGTTATTAGGCTAGAGTAAGAGTTAAGACCTTAACCAGGTGGACAGAGTAAGAGTTAAGACCTTAGCTATTAGGCCAGAGTAAGAGTTAAGACCTTAACCTGTAGGCCAGAGTACGAGTCTAAGACCTTAGCTATTAGGCCAGAGTAAGAGTTAAGACCTTAACCATTAGGCCAGAGTACAAGTCTAAGACCTTAGCTATTAGGCCAGAGTAAGAGTTAAGACCTTAGCTATCAGGCCAGAGTACGAGTCTAAGACCTTAGCTATGAGGCCAGAGTAAGAGTTAAGACCTTAGCTATTAGGCCAGAGTAAGAGTTAAGACCTTAACCAGTAGGCCAGAGTACCAGTCTAAGACCCTAGCTATAGGCCAGAGTAAGAGTTAAGACCTTAGCTATTAGGCCAGAGTAAGAGTTAAGGCCTTAACCATTAGGCCAGAGTACGAGTCTAAGACCTTAGCTATTAGGCCGGAGTAAGAGTTAAGACCTTAAGCATTAGGCCAGAGTACGAGTCTAATACCTTAGCTAACAGGCCAGAGTAAGAGTTAAGACCTTAGCGAATAGGCCAGAGCAAGAGTTAAGACGTTAACCGGTAGGCCAGAGTACCAGTCTAAGACCTTAACTATTTAGGCCAGAGTAAGAGTTAAGACCTTAGCTATTAGGCCAGAGTAAGAGTTAAGACCTTAACCATTAGGCCAGAGTACGAGTCTAAGACCTTAGCTATTAGGCCGGAGTAAGAGTAAAGACCTTAAGCATTAGACCAGAGTACGAGTCTAATACCTTAGCTAACAGGCCAGAGTAAGAGTTAAGACCTTAGCTATTAGGCCAGAGTAAGAGTTAAGACCTTAGATTTTAGGCCAGAGTAAGAGTTAAGACCTTAACCATTAGGCCATAGTACGAGTTTAAGACCTTAGCCATTAGGCCAGAGTAAGAGTTAAGACCTTAACCAGTAGGCCAGAGTAAGAGTTAAGACCTTAACCAGTAGGACAGAGTAAGAGTTAAGACCTTAGCTATTCGGCCAGAGTAAGAGTTAAGACCTTAACCAGTAGGCCAGAGTACGAGTCTAAGACCTTAGCTATTAGGCCAGAGTAAGAGTTAAGACCTTAACCATTAGGCCACAGTACAAGTCTCAGACCTTAGCTATTAGGCCAGAGTGAGAGTTAAGACCTTAGCTATCAGGCCAGAGTACGAGTCTAAGACCTTAGCTATTAGGCCAGAGTACGAGTCTAAGACCTTAGCTATTAGGCCAGAGTAAGAGTTAAGACCTTAACCAGTAGGCCAGAGTACCAGTCTGAGACCTTAACTATTTAGGCCAGAGTAAGAGTTAAGACCTTAGCTATTAGGCCAGAGTAAGTGTATAGACCGTAACCATTAGGCCAGAGTACGAGTCTAAGACTTTAGCTATTAGGCCAGACCAAGAGTTAAAACCTTAACCAGTAGGCCAGAGTACGAGCCTAAGACCTTAGCTATTACGCCACACCAAGAGGTAAGACCTTAAACATTAGGCCAGAGTATGAGTCTAAGACCTTAGCTATGAGGCCAGAGTAAGAGTTAAGACCTTAGCTATTAGGCCAGTGTACGAGTCTAAGACCTTAGCTATTATGCCAGAGTATGAGTCTAAGACCTTAGCTATTAGGCCAGAGTAAGAGTTAAGACCTTAACCAGTAGGCCAGAGTACGAGTCTAAGACCTTAGCTATTAGGCCAGAGTAAGAGTTAAGACCTTATCTATTAGGCCAGAGTACGAGTTAAGACCTTAACCATTAGGCCAGAGTACGAGTCTAAGACCTTAGCTATTAGGCCAGTGTAAGAGATAAGACCTTAACCAGTAGGCCAGAGTAAGAGTTAAGACCTTAACCATTAGGCCAGAGTACGAGTCTAAGACCTTAGCTATTAGGCCAGAGTAAGAGTTAAGACCTTAACTAATAGGCCAGAGTAAGAGTTAAGACCTTAACCAGTAGGCCAGAGTAAGAGTTAAGACCTTAACCTGTAGGCCTTAGTACGAGTCTAAGACTTTAGCTATTAGGCCAGAGTAAGAATTAAGACCTTAACCATTAGGCCAGAGTACGAGTCTAAGACCTTAGCTATTAGGCCAGAGTAAGAGTTAAGACCTTAACCTGTAGGCCAGAGTACGAGTCTAAGACCTTAGCTATGAGGCCAGAGTAAGAGTTAAGACCTTAGCTATTAGGCCAGAGTAAGAGTTAAGACCTTAACCATTAGGCCAGAGTACAAGTCTAAGACCTTAGTTATTAGGCCAGAGTAAGAGTTAAGACCTTAACCAGGTGGACAGAGTAAGAGTTAAGACCTTAGCTATTAGGTCAGAGTAAGAGTTAAGACCTTAACCTGTAGGCCAGAGTACGAGTCTTAGACCTTAGCTATTAGGCCAGAGTAAGAGTTAAGACCTTAACCATTAGGCCAGAGTACAAGTCTAAGACCTTAGCTATTAGGCCAGAGTAAGAGTTAAGACCTTAGCTATCAGGCCAGAGTACGAGTCTAAGACCTTAGCTATGAGGCCAGAGTAAGAGTTAAGACCTTAGCTATTAGGCCAGAGTAAGAGTTAAGACCTTAACCAGTAGGCCAGAGTACCAGTCTAAGACCCTAGCTATAGGCCAGAGTAAGAGTTAAGACCTTAGCTATTAGGCCAGAGTAAGAGTTAAGGCCTTAACCATTAGGCCAGAGTACGAGTCTAAGACCTTAGCTATTAGGCCGGAGTAAGAGTTAAGACCTTAAGCATTAGGCCAGAGTACGAGTCTAATACCTTAGCTAACAGGCCAGAGTAAGAGTTAAGACCTTAGCTATTAGGCCAGAGTAAGAGCTAAGACCTTAGATATTAGGCCATAGTAAGAGTTAAGACCTTAACCAGTAGGCCAGAGCACGAGTCCAAGACCTTAGCTATTAGGCCAGAGTAAGAGTTAAGACCTTAACCAGTAGGCGATAGTACGAGTCTAAGACCTTAGCTATTAGGCCAGAGTAAGGGTTAAGACCTTAACCAGTAGGCCAGAGTAAGAGTTAAGACCTTAGCTATTAGGCCAGAGTAAGAGTTAAGACCTTAGCTATTAGGCCAGAGTAAGAGTTAAGACCTTAATCAGTAGGCCAGACTACGAGTCTAAGACCTTAGCTATTAGGCCAGAGTAAGAGTTAAGACCTTAACCATTAGGCCAGAGTACGAGTCTAAGACCTTAGCTATTAGGCCAGAGTACGAGTTAAGACCTTAACCAGTAGGCCAGAGTAAAAGTTAAGACCTTAACCATTAGGCCAGAGTACGAGTCTAAGACCTTAGCTATTAGGCCAGAGTAAGAGTTAAGACCTTAACCAATAGGCCAGAGTAAGAGTTAGGACCTTAACCAGTAGGCCAGAGTAAGAGTTAAGACCTTAACCAGTAGGCCAGAGAAAAAGTTAAGTCCTTAACCTGTAGGCCACAATACAAGTCTAAGACCTTAGCTATTAGGCCAGAGTAAGAGTTAAGACCTTAACCATTAGGCAAGAGTATGAGTCTAAGACCTTAGCTATTAGGCCAGAGTAAGAGTTAAGACCTTAACCTGTAGGCCATAGTACGAGTCTAAGACCTTAGCTATTAGGCCAGAGTAAGGGTTAAGATCTTAACCAGTGGGCCAGAGTAAGAGTTAAGACCTTAACCAGTAGGCCAGAGTACGAGTCTAAGACCTTAGCTATTAGGCCATAGTAAGATTTAAGACCTTAACCAGTAGGCCAGAGTAAGAGTTAAGAAATTAACCAGTAGGCCAGAGTAAGAGTTAGGACCTTAGCTATTAGGCCAGAGAAAAAGTTAAGACCTTAACCAGTAGGCCAGAGTACGAGTCTAAGATCTTAGCTATTAGGCCAGAGTAAGAGTTAAGACCTTAGCTATTAGGCCAGGGTACGAGTCTAAGACCTTAGCTATTAGGCCAGAGTAAGAGTTAAGACCTTAACCAATAGGCCAGAGTAAGAGTTAAGACCTTAACCAGTAGGCCAGAGTAAGAGTTAAGACCTTAACCTGTAGGCCTTAGTACGAGTCTAAGACTTTAGCTATTAGGCCAGAGTAAGAATTAAGACCTTAACCATTAGGCCAGAGTACGAGTCTAAGACCTTAGCTATTAGGCCAGAGTAAGAGTTAAGACCTTAACCTGTAGGCCAGAGTACGAGTCTAAGACCTTAGCTATGAGGCCAGAGTAAGAGTTAAGACCTTAGCTATTAGGCCAGAGTAAGAGTTAAGACCTTAACCATTAGGCCAGAGTATGAGTCTAAGACCTTAGTTATTAGGCCAGAGTAAGAGTTAAGACCTTAACCAGGAGGACAGAGTAAGAGTTAAGACCTTAGCTATTAGGCCAGAGTAAGAGTTAAGACCTTAACCTGTAGGCCAGAGTACGAGTCTAAGACCTTAGCTATTAGGCCAGAGTAAGAGTTAAGACCTTAACCATTAGGCCAGAGTACAAGTCTAAGACCTTAGCTATTAGGCCAGAGTAAGAGTTAAGACCTTAGCTATCAGGCCAGAGTACGAGTCTCAGACCTTAGCTATTAGGCCAGAGTACGAGTCTAAGACCTTAGCTATTAGGCCAGAGCAAGAGGTAAGACCTTAACCAGTAGGCCAGAGTACCAGTCTAAGACCCTAGCTATAGGCCAGAGTAAGAGTTAAGACCTTAGCTATTAGGCCAGAGTAAGAGTTAAGGCCTTAACCATTAGGCCAGAGTACGAGTCTAAGACCTTAGCTTTTAGGCCGGAGTAAGAGTTAAGACCTTAAGCATTAGGCCAGAGTACGAGTCTAATACCTTAGCTAACAGGCCAGAGTAAGAGTTAAGACCTTAGCTATTAGGCCAGAGTAAGAGCTAAGACCTTAGATATTAGGCCATAGTAAGAGTTAAGACCTTAACCAGTAGGCCAGAGCACGAGTCCAAGACCTTAGCTATTAGGCCAGAGTAAGAGTTAAGACCTTAACCAGTAGGCCATAGTACGAGTCTAAGACCTTAGCTATTAGGCCAGAGTAAGGGTTAAGACCTTAACCAGTAGGCCAGAGTAAGAGTTAAGACCTTAGCTATGAGGCCAGAGTAAGAGTTAAGACCTTAGCTATTAGGCCAGAGTAAGAGTTAAGACCTTAATCAGTAGGCCAGACTACGAGTCTAAGACCTTAGCTATTAGGCCAGAGTAAGAGTTAAGACCTTAACCATTAGGCCAGAGTACGAGTCTAAGACCTTAGCTATTAGGCCAGAGTACGAGTTAAGACCTTAACCAGTAGGCCAGAGTAAAAGTTAAGACCTTAACCATTAGGCCAGAGAACGAGTCTAAGACCTTAGCTATTAGGCCAGAGTAAGAGTTAAGACCTTAACCAATAGGCCAGAGTAAGAGTTAGGACCTTAACCAGTAGGCCAGAGTAAGAGTCTAATACCTTAGCTAACAGGCCAGAGTAAGAGTTAAGACCTTAGCTATTAGGCCAGAGTAAGAGTTAAGACCTTAGATATTAGGCCAGAGTAAGAGTTAAGACCTTAACCATTAGGCCATAGTACGAGTTTAAGACCTTAGCCATTAGGCCAGAGTAAGAGTTAAGACCTTAACCAGTAGGCCAGAGTAAGAGTTAAGACCTTAACCAGTAGGACAGAGTAAGAGTTAAGACCTTAGCTATTCGGCCAGAGTAAGAGTTAAGACCTTAACCAGTAGGCCAGAGTACGAGTCTAAGACCTTAGCTATTAGGCCAGAGTAAGAGTTAAGACCTTAACCATTAGGCCACAGTACAAGTCTCAGACCTTAGCTATTAGGCCAGAGTGAGAGTTAAGACCTTAGCTATCAGGCCAGAGTACGAGTCTAAGACCTTAGCTATTAGGCCAGTGTAAGAGATAAGACCTTAACCAGTAGGCCAGAGTAAGAGTTAAGACCTTAACCATTAGGCCAGAGTACGAGTCTAAGACCTTAGCTATTAGGCCAGTGTAAGAGATAAGACCTTAACCAGTAGGCCAGAGTAAGAGTTAGGACCTTAACCATTAGGCCAGAGCACGAGTCCAAGATCTTAGCTATTAGGCCAGAGTAAGAGTTAAGACCTTAACCAGTAGGCGATAGTACGAGTCTAAGACATTAGCTATTAGGCCAGAGTAAGGGTTAAGACCTTAACCAGTAGGCCAGAGTAAGAGTTAAGACCTTAGCTATTAGGCCAGAGTAAGAGTTAAGACCTTAGCTATTAGGCCAGAGTAAGAGTTAAGACCTTAATCAGTAGGCTAGACTACGAGTCTAAGACCTTAGCTATTAGGCCAGAGTAAGAGTTAAGACCTTAACCATTAGGCCAGAGTACGAGTCTAAGACCTTAGCTATTAGGCCAGAGTACGAGTTAAGACCTTAACCAGTAGGCCAGAGTAAAAGTTAAGACCTTAACCATTAGGCCAGAGTACGAGTCTAAGACCTTAGCTATTAGGCCAGAGTAAGAGTTAAGACCTTAACCAATAGGCCAGAGTAAGAGTTAGGACCTTAACCAGTAGGCCAGAGTAAGAGTTAAGACCTTAACCAGTAGGCCAGAGAAAAAGTTAAGTCCTTAACCTGTAGGCCACAATACAAGTCTAAGACCTTAGCTATTAGGCCAGAGTAAGAGTTAAGACCTTAACCATTAGGCAAGAGTATGAGTCTAAGACCTTAGCTATTAGGCCAGAGTAAGAGTTAAGACCTTAACCTGTAGGCCATAGTACGAGTCTAAGACCTTAGCTATTAGGCCAGAGTAAGGGTTAAGATCTTAACCAGTGGGCCAGAGTAAGAGTTAAGACCTTAACCAGTAGGCCAGAGTACGAGTCTAAGACCTTAGCTATTAGGCCATAGTAAGATTTAAGACCTTAACCAGTAGGCCAGAGTAAGAGTTAAGAAATTAACCAGTAGGCCAGAGTAAGAGTTAGGACCTTAGCTATTAGGCCAGAGAAAAAGTTAAGACCTTAACCAGTAGGCCAGAGTACGAGTCTAAGATCTTAGCTATTAGGCCAGAGTAAGAGTTAAGACCTTAGCTATTAGGCCAGGGTACGAGTCTAAGACCTTAGCTATTAGGCCAGAGTAAGAGTTAAGACCTTAACCAATAGGCCAGAGTAAGAGTTAAGACCTTAACCAGTAGGCCAGAGTAAGAGTTAAGACCTTAACCTGTAGGCCTTAGTACGAGTCTAAGACTTTAGCTATTAGGCCAGAGTAAGAATTAAGACCTTAACCATTAGGCCAGAGTACGAGTCTAAGACCTTAGCTATTAGGCCAGAGTAAGAGTTAAGACCTTAACCTGTAGGCCAGAGTACGAGTCTAAGACCTTAGCTATGAGGCCAGAGTAAGAGTTAAGACCTTAGCTATTAGGCCAGAGTAAGAGTTAAGACCTTAACCATTAGGCCAGAGTATGCGTCTAAGACCTTAGTTATTAGGCCAGAGTAAGAGTTAAGACCTTAACCAGGAGGACAGAGTAAGAGTTAAGACCTTAGCTATTAGGCCAGAGTAAGAGTTAAGACCTTAACCTGTAGGCCAGAGTACGAGTCTAAGACCTTAGCTATTAGGCCAGAGTAAGAGTTAAGACCTTAACCATTAGGCCAGAGTACAAGTCTAAGACCTTAGCTATTAGGCCAGAGTAAGAGTTAAGACCTTAGCTATCAGGCCAGAGTACGAGTCTCAGACCTTAGCTATTAGGCCAGAGTACGAGTCTAAGACCTTAGCTATTAGGCCAGAGCAAGAGGTAAGACCTTAACCAGTAGGCCAGAGTACCAGTCTAAGACCCTAGCTATAGGCCAGAGTAAGAGTTAAGACCTTAGCTATTAGGCCAGAGTAAGAGTTAAGGCCTTAACCATTAGGCCAGAGTACGAGTCTAAGACCTTAGCTATTAGGCCGGAGTAAGAGTTAAGACCTTAAGCATTAGGCCAGAGTACGAGTCTAATACCTTAGCTAACAGGCCAGAGTAAGAGTTAAGACCTTAGCTATTAGGCCAGAGTAAGAGCTAAGACCTTAGATATTAGGCCATAGTAAGAGTTAAGACCTTAACCAGTAGGCCAGAGCACGAGTCCAAGACCTTAGCTATTAGGCCAGAGTAAGAGTTAAGACCTTAACCAGTAGGCCATAGTACGAGTCTAAGACCTTAGCTATTAGGCCAGAGTAAGGGTTAAGACCTTAACCAGTAGGCCAGAGTAAGAGTTAAGACCTTAGCTATTAGGCCAGAGTAAGAGTTAAGACCTTAGCTATTAGGCCAGAGTAAGAGTTAAGACCTTAATCAGTAGGCCAGACTACGAGTCTAAGACCTTAGCTATTAGGCCAGAGTAAGAGTTAAGACCTTAACCATTAGGCCAGAGTACGAGTCTAAGACCTTAGCTATTAGGCCAGAGTACGAGTTAAGACCTTAACCAGTAGGCCAGAGTAAAAGTTAAGACCTTAACCATTAGGCCAGAGTACGAGTCTAAGACCTTAGCTATTAGGCCAGAGTAAGAGTTAAGACCTTAACCAATAGGCCAGAGTAAGAGTTAGGACCTTAACCAGTAGGCCAGAGTAAGAGTTAAGACCTTAACCAGTAGGCCAGAGAAAAAGTTAAGTCCTTAACCTGTAGGCCACAATACAAGTCTAAGACCTTAGCTATTAGGCCAGAGTAAGAGTTAAGACCTTAACCATAAGGCCAGAGTATGAGTCTAAGACCTTAGCTATTAGGCCAGAGTAAGAGTTAAGACCTTAACCTGTAGGCCATAGTACGAGTCTAAGACCTTAGCTATTAGGCCAGAGTAAGAGTTAAGACCTTAACCTGTAGGCCAGAGTACGAGTCTAAGGGCCATATGTATAAAGGGTTTTACCTATTCTGTGTCTATGGGAAAATGTGCTCATACATATGGCCCTAAGACCTTAGCTATTAGGCCAGAGTAAGAGTTAAGACCTTAACCTGTAGGCCAGAGTACGAGTCTAAGACCTTAGCTATTAGGCCAGAGTAAGAGTTGAGACCTTAGCTATTAGGCCAGAGTAAGAGTTAAGACCTTAACCATTAGGCCAGAGTATGAGTCTAAGACCTTAGTTATTAGGCCAGAGTAAGAGTTGAGTCCTTAACCAGGAGGACAGAGTAAGAGTTAAGACCTTAGTTATTAGGCCAGAGTAAGAGAACCTGTAGGCCAGAGTACGAGTCTAAGACCTTAGCTATTAAGCCAGAGTAAGAGTTAAGACCTTAACCATTAGGCCAGAGTACAAGTCTAAGACCTTAGCTATTAGGCCAGAGTAAGAGTTAAGACCTTAGCTATCAGGCCAGAGTACGAGTCTCAGACCTTAGCTATTAGGCCAGAATACGAGTCTAAGACCTTAGCTATTAGGCCAGAGCAAGAGTTAAGACCTTAACCGGTAGGCCAGAGTACCAGTCTAAGACATTAACTATTTAGGCCAGAGTAAGAGTTAAGACCTTAGCTATTAGGCCAGAGTAAGAGTTAAGACCTTAACCATTAGGCCAGAGTACGAGACTAAGACCTTAGCTATTAGGCCGGAGTAAGAGTAAAGACCTTAAGCATTAGACCAGAGTACGAGTCTAATACCTTAGCTAACAGGCCAGAGTAAGAGTTAAGACCTTAGCTATTAGGCCAGAGTAAGAGTTAAGACCTTAGATATTAGGCCAGAGTAAGAGTTAAGACCTTAACCATTAGGCCATAGTACGAGTTTAAGACCTTAGCCATTAGGCCAGAGTAAGAGTTAAGACCTTAACCAGTAGGCCAGAGTAAGAGTTAAGACCTTAACCAGTAGGACAGAGTAAGAGTTAAGACCTTAGCTATTCGGCCAGAGGAAGAGTTAAGACCTTAACCAGTAGGCCAGAGTACGAGTCTAAGACCTTAGCTATTAGGCCAGAGTAAGAGTTAAGACCTTAACCATTAGGCCACAGTACAAGTCTCAGACCTTAGCTATTAGGCCAGAGTGAGAGTTAAGACCTTAGCTATCAGGCCAGAGTACGAGTCTAAGACCTTAGCTATTAGGCCAGAGTACGAGTCTAAGACCTTAGCTATTAGGCCAGAGTAAGAGTTAAGACCTTAACCAGTAGGCCAGAGTACCAGTCTAAGAACTTAACTATTTAGGCCAGAGTAAGAGTTAAGACCTTAGCTATTAGGCCAGAGTAAGAATATAGACCTTAACCATTAGGCCAGAGTACGAGTCTAAGACTTTAGCTATTAGGCCAGACCAAGAGTTAAAACCTTAACCAGTAGGCCAGAGTACGAGTCTAAGACCTTAGCTATTATGCCACACCAAGAGGTAAGACCTTAAACATTAGGCCAGAGTATGAGTCTAAGACCTTAGCTATGAGGCCAGAGTAAGAGTTAAGACCTTAGCTATTAGGCCAGTGTACGAGTCTAAGACCTTAGCTATTATGCCAGAGTATGAGTCTAAGACCTTAGCTATTAGGCCAGAGTAAGAGTTAAGACCTTAACCAGTAGGCCAGAGTACGAGTCTAAGACCTTAGCTATTAGGCCAGAGTAAGAGTTAAGACCTTAACTATTAGGCCAGAGTACGAGTTAAGACTAAGGGTGGGCGTAGTTCGCGAAGTAGCACTTCGCGAAGCTACGCAAAGTGAAGTTCGCACTACGCGAGCTACACGTAGCACTTCGCGAACTGCGAAGTAACATGTTCGCACTGTGCAAGATGTTGTTTTCAATGATTGCACAGTGCGGACAAGCAACCGGCACTGTGCAATCATTGAAAATGGCATCTTGCACAGTGCGAGCTGTAGTTTTCTGCTGCTCGAGTAGATTTTTCCTCGAGCTGCAGCTTTCTCAACGCGAACTGGTAGTTTCTCATCGCGAGCGGTCGCGAGCATACGCGACCCCTCGCAATGAGAAACCTGACCTTCTCGCGTTGTGAATCTCGCCGGGAGGTTTATTTTCCATGCTCGCGATCGCGAACAAGGAAAAAGTCTCGCCAGGATGTCATTTTGCTTGCTCGCGGTCGCCAACTTGACGTTGAGGACCGCGAGCAAGCAAAAAATGACCGCAGCACTACGCAACACTACGCTACGCGTGTTCGCACTGTGCTACGTGCAGTTCGCGTAGTGCGAAGTAGCGCGAACTTCGCAAACTACGCGAGCGTAGCGTAGTGCTTCGCCCAGGCCTAGTTAAGACCTTAACCATTAGGCCAGAGTACGAGTCTAAGACCTAAGCTATTAGGCCAGTGTAAGAGATAAGACCTTAACCAGTAGGCCAGAGTAAGAGTTAAGACCTTAACCATTAGGCCAGAGTACGAGTCTAAGACCTTAGCTATTAGGCCAGAGTAAGAGTTAAGACCTTAACCAGTAGGCCAGAGTAAGAGTTAAGACCTTAACCTGTAGGCCTTAGTTCGAGTCTAAGACTTTAGCTATTAGGCCAGAGTAAGAATTAAGACCTTAACCATTAGGCCAGAGTACGAGTCTAAGACCTTAGCTATTAGGCCAGAGTAAGAGTTAAGACCTTAACCTGTAGGCCAGAGTACGAGTCTAAGACCTTAGCTATGAGGCCAGAGTAAGAGTTAAGACCTTAGCTATTAGGCCAGAGTAAGAGTTAAGACCTTAACCATTAGGCCAGAGTATGAGTCTAAGACCTTAGTTATTAGGCCAGAGTAAGAGTTAAGACCTTAACCAGGAGGACAGAGTAAGAGTTAAGACCTTAGCTATTAGGCCAGAGTAAGAATTAAGACCTTAACCTGTAGGCCAGAGTACGAGTCTAAGACCTTAGCTATTAGGCCAGAGTAAGAGTTAAGACCTTAACCATTAGGCCAGAGTACAAGTCTAAGACCTTAGCTATTAGGCCAGAGTAAGAGTTAAGACCTTAGCTATCAGGCCAGAGTACGAGTCTCAGACCTTAGCTATTAGGCCAGAGTACGAGTCTAAGACCTTAGCTATTAGGCCAGAGCAAGAGGTAAGACCTTAACCAGTAGGCCAGAGTACCAGTCTAAGACCCTAGCTATAGGCCAGAGTAAGAGTTAAGACCTTAGCTATTAGGCCAGAGTAAGAGTTAAGGCCTTAACCATTAGGCCAGAGTACGAGTCTAAGACCTTAGCTATTAGGCCGGAGTAAGAGTTAAGACCTTAAGCATTAGGCCAGAGTACGAGTCTAATACCTTAGCTAACAGGCCAGAGTAAGAGTTAAGACCTTAGCTATTAGGCCAGAGTAAGAGCTAAGACCTTAGATATTAGGCCATAGTAAGAGTTAAGACCTTAACCAGTAGGCCAGAGCACGAGTCCAAGACCTTAGCTATTAGGCCAGAGTAAGAGTTAAGACCTTAACCAGTAGGCGATAGTACGAGTCTAAGACATTAGCTATTAGGCCAGAGTAAGGGTTAAGACCTTAACCAGTAGGCCAGAGTAAGAGTTAAGACCTTAGCTATTAGGCCAGAGTAAGAGTTAAGACCTTAGCTATTAGGCCAGAGTAAGAGTTAAGACCTTAATCAGTAGGCCAGACTACGATTCTAAGACCTTAGCTATTAGGCCAGAGTAAGAGTTAAGACCTTAACCATTAGGCCAGAGTACGAGTCTAAGACCTTAGCTATTAGGCCAGAGTACGAGTTAAGACCTTAACCAGTAGGCCAGAGTAAAAGTTAAGACCTTAACCATTAGGCCAGAGTACGAGTCTAAGACCTTAGCTATTAGGCCAGAGTAAGAGTTAAGACCTTAACCAATAGGCCAGAGTAAGAGTTAGGACCTTAACCAGTAGGCCAGAGTAAGAGTTAAGACCTTAACCAGTAGGCCAGAGAAAAAGTTAAGTCCTTAACCTGTAGGCCACAATACAAGTCTAAGACCTTAGCTATTAGGCCAGAGTAAGAGTTAAGACCTTAACCATTAGGCAAGAGTATGAGTCTAAGACCTTAGCTATTAGGCCAGAGTAAGAGTTAAGACCTTAACCTGTAGGCCATAGTACGAGTCTAAGACCTTAGCTATTAGGCCAGAGTAAGGGTTAAGATCTTAACCAGTGGGCCAGAGTAAGAGTTAAGACCTTAGATTTTAGGCCAGAGTAAGAGTTAAGACCTTAACCATTAGGCCATAGTACGAGTTTAAGACCTTAGCCATTAGGCCAGAGTAAGAGTTAAGACCTTAACCAGTAGGCCAGAGTAAGAGTTAAGACCTTAACCAGTAGGACAGAGTAAGAGTTAAGACCTTAGCTATTCGGCCAGAGTAAGAGTTAAGACCTTAACCAGTAGGCCAGAGTACGAGTCTAAGACCTTAGCTATTAGGCCAGAGTAAGAGTTAAGACCTTAACCATTAGGCCACAGTACAAGTCTCAGACCTTAGCTATTAGGCCAGAGTGAGAGTTAAGACCTTAGCTATCAGGCCAGAGTACGAGTCTAAGACCTTAGCTATTAGGCCAGAGTACGAGTCTAAGACCTTAGCTATTAGGCCAGAGTAAGAGTTAAGACCTTAACCAGTAGGCCAGAGTACCAGTCTGAGACCTTAACTATTTAGGCCAGAGTAAGAGTTAAGACCTTAGCTATTAGGCCAGAGTAAGAGTATAGACCGTAACCATTAGGCCAGAGTACGAGTCTAAGACTTTAGCTATTAGGCCAGACCAAGAGTTAAAACCTTAACCAGTAGGCCAGAGTACGAGCCTAAGACCTTAGCTATTACGCCACACCAAGAGGTAAGACCTTAAACATTAGGCCAGAGTATGAGTCTAAGACCTTAGCTATGAGGCCAGAGTAAGAGTTAAGACCTTAGCTATTAGGCCAGTGTACGAGTCTAAGACCTTAGCTATTATGCCAGAGTATGAGTCTAAGACCTTAGCTATTAGGCCAGAGTAAGAGTTAAGACCTTAACCAGTAGGCCAGAGTACGAGTCTAAGACCTTAGCTATTAGGCCAGAGTAAGAGTTAAGACCTTAACTATTAGGCCAGAGTACGAGTTAAGACCTTAACCATTAGGCCAGAGTACGAGTCTAAGACCTTAGCTATTAGGCCAGTGTAAGAGATAAGACCTTAACCAGTAGGCCAGAGTAAGAGTTAAGACCTTAACCATTAGGCCAGAGTACGAGTCTAAGACCTTAGCTATTAGGCCAGAGTAAGAGTTAAGACCTTAACCAATAGGCCAGAGTAAGAGTTAAGACCTTAACCAGTAGGCCAGAGTAAGAGTTAAGACCTTAACCTGTAGGCCTTAGTACGAGTCTAAGACTTTAGCTATTAGGCCAGAGTAAGAATTAAGACCTTAACCATTAGGCCAGAGTACGAGTCTAAGACCTTAGCTATTAGGCCAGAGTAAGAGTTAAGACCTTAACCTGTAGGCCAGAGTACGAGTCTAAGACCTTAGCTATGAGGCCAGAGTAAGAGTTAAGACCTTAGCTATTAGGCCAGAGTAAGAGTTAAGACCTTAACCATTGGGCCAGAGTATGAGTCTAAGACCTTAGTTATTAGGCCAGAGTAAGAGTTAAGACCTTACCCAGGTGGACAGAGTAAGAGTTAAGACCTTAGCTATTAGGCCAGAGTAAGAGTTAAGACCTTAACCTGTAGGCCAGAGTACGAGTCTAAGACCTTAGCTATTAGGCCAGAGTAAGAGTTAAGACCTTAACCATTAGGCCAGAGTACAAGTCTAAGACCTTAGCTATTAGGCCAGAGTAAGAGTTAAGACCTTAGCTATCAGGCCAGAGTACGAGTCTAAGACCTTAGCTATGAGGCCAGAGTAAGAGTTAAGACCTTAGCTATTAGGCCAGAGTAAGAGTTAAGACCTTAACCAGTAGGCCAGAGTACCAGTCTAAGACCCTAGCTATAGGCCAGAGTAAGAGTTAAGACCTTAGCTATTAGGCCAGAGTAAGAGTTAAGGCCTTAACCATTAGGCCAGAGTACGAGTCTAAGACCTTAGCTATTAGGCCGGAGTAAGAGTTAAGACCTTAAGCATTAGGCCAGAGTACGAGTCTAATACCTTAGCTAACAGGCCAGAGTAAGAGTTAAGACCTTAGCTATTAGGCCAGAGTAAGAGCTAAGACCTTAGATATTAGGCCATAGTAAGAGTTAAGACCTTAACCAGTAGGCCAGAGCACGAGTCCAAGACCTTAGCTATTAGGCCAGAGTAAGAGTTAAGACCTTAACCAGTAGGCGATAGTACGAGTCTAAGACCTTAGCTATTAGGCCAGAGTAAGGGTTAAGACCTTAACCAGTAGGCCAGAGTAAGAGTTAAGACCTTAGCTATTAGGCCAGAGTAAGAGTTAAGACCTTAGCTATTAGGCCAGAGTAAGAGTTAAGACCTTAATCAGTAGGCCAGACTACGAGTCTAAGACCTTAGCTATTAGGCCAGAGTAAGAGTTAAGACCTTAACCATTAGGCCAGAGTACGAGTCTAAGACCTTAGCTATTAGGCCAGAGTACGAGTTAAGACCTTAACCAGTAGGCCAGAGTAAAAGTTAAGACCTTAACCATTAGGCCAGAGTACGAGTCTAAGACCTTAGCTATTAGGCCAGAGTAAGAGTTAAGACCTTAACCAATAGGCCAGAGTAAGAGTTAGGACCTTAACCAGTAGGCCAGAGTAAGAGTTAAGACCTTAACCAGTAGGCCAGAGAAAAAGTTAAGTCCTTAACCTGTAGGCCACAATACAAGTCTAAGACCTTAGCTATTAGGCCAGAGTAAGAGTTAAGACCTTAACCATTAGGCAAGAGTATGAGTCTAAGACCTTAGCTATTAGGCCAGAGTAAGAGTTAAGACCTTAACCTGTAGGCCATAGTACGAGTCTAAGACCTTAGCTATTAGGCCAGAGTAAGGGTTAAGATCTTAACCAGTGGGCCAGAGTAAGAGTTAAGACCTTAACCAGTAGGCCAGAGTACGAGTCTAAGACCTTAGCTATTAGGCCATAGTAAGATTTAAGACCTTAACCAGTAGGCCAGAGTAAGAGTTAAGAAATTAACCAGTAGGCCAGAGTAAGAGTTAGGACCTTAGCTATTAGGCCAGAGAAAAAGTTAAGACCTTAACCAGTAGGCCAGAGTACGAGTCTAAGATCTTAGCTATTAGGCCAGAGTAAGAGTTAAGACCTTAGCTATTAGGCCAGGGTACGAGTCTAAGACCTTAGCTATTAGGCCAGAGTAAGAGTTAAGACCTTAACCAATAGGCCAGAGTAAGAGTTAAGACCTTAACCAGTAGGCCAGAGTAAGAGTTAAGACCTTAACCTGTAGGCCTTAGTACGAGTCTAAGACTTTAGCTATTAGGCCAGAGTAAGAATTAAGACCTTAACCATTAGGCCAGAGTACGAGTCTAAGACCTTAGCTATTAGGCCAGAGTAAGAGTTAAGACCTTAACCTGTAGGCCAGAGTACGAGTCTAAGACATTAGCTATGAGGCCAGAGTAAGAGTTAAGACCTTAGCTATTAGGCCAGAGTAAGAGTTAAGACCTTAACCATTAGGCCAGAGTATGAGTCTAAGACCTTAGTTATTAGGCCAGAGTAAGAGTTAAGACCTTAACCAGGAGGACAGAGTAAGAGTTAAGACCTTAGCTATTAGGCCAGAGTAAGAGTTAAGACCTTAACCTGTAGGCCAGAGTACGAGTCTAAGACCTTAGCTATTAGGCCAGAGTAAGAGTTAAGACCTTAACCATAAGGCCAGAGTATGAGTCTAAGACCTTAGCTATTAGGCCAGAGTAAGAGTTAAGACCTTAACCTGTAGGCCATAGTACGAGTCTAAGACCTTAGCTATTAGGCCAGAGTAGGAGTTAAGAACTTAACCATTAGGCCAGAGTATGAGTCTAAGACCTTAGTTATTAGGCCAGAGTAAGAGTTAAGACCTTAACCAGGAGGACAGAGTAAGAGTTAAGACCTTAGCTATTAGGCCAGAGTAAGAGTTAAGACCTTAACCTGTAGGCCATAGTACGAGTCTAAGACCTTAGCTATTAGGCCAGAGTAAGAGTTAAGACCTTAACCATTAGGCCAGAGTATGAGTCTAAGACCTTAGTTATTAGGCCAGAGTAAGAGTTAAGACCTTAACCAGGAGGACAGAGTAAGAGTTAAGACCTTAGCTATTAGGCCAGAGTAAGAGTTAAGACCTTAACCTGTAGGCCAGAGTACGAGTCTAAGACCTTAGCTATTAGGCCAGAGTAAGAGTTAAGACCTTAACCATAAGGCCAGAGTATGAGTCTAAGACCTTAGCTATTAGGCCAGAGTAAGAGTTAAGACCTTAACCTGTAGGCCAGAGTACGAGTCTAAGGGCCATATGTATCAAAGGGTTTTACCTATTCTGTGTCTATGGGAAAATGTGCTCATACATATGGCCCTAAGACCTTAGCTATTAGGCCAGAGTAAGAGTTAAGACCTTAACCTGTAGGCCAGAGTACGAGTCTAAGACCTTAGCTATTAGGCCAGAGTAAGAGTTGAGACCTTAGCTATTAGGCCAGAGTAAGAGTTAAGACCTTAACCATTAGGCCAGAGTATGAGTCTAAGACCTTAGTTATTAGGCCAGAGTAAGAGTTGAGTCCTTAACCAGGAGGACAGAGTAAGAGTTAAGACCTTAGCTATTAGGCCAGAGTAAGAGAACCTGTAGGCCAGAGTACGAGTCTAAGACCTTAGCTATTAAGCCAGAGTAAGAGTTAAGACCTTAACCATTAGGCCAGAGTACAAGTCTAAGACCTTAGCTATTAGGCCAGAGTAAGAGTTAAGACCTTAGCTATCAGGCCAGAGTACGAGTCTCAGACCTTAGCTATTAGGCCAGAGTACGAGTCTAAGACCTTAGCTATTAGGCCAGAGCAAGAGTTAAGACCTTAACCGGTAGGCCAGAGTACCAGTCTAAGACCTTAACTATTTAGGCCAGAGTAAGAGTTAAGACCTTAGCTATTAGGCCAGAGTAAGAGTTAAGACCTTAACCATTAGGCCAGAGTACGAGACTAAGACCTTAGCTATTAGGCCAGAGTAAGAGTAAAGACCTTAAGCATTAGACCAGAGTACGAGTCTAATACCTTAGCTAACAGGCCAGAGTAAGAGTTAAGACCTTAGCTATTAGGCCAGAGTAAGAGTTAAGACCTTAGATATTAGGCCAGAGTAAGAGTTAAGACCTTAACCATTAGGCCATAGTACGAGTTTAAGACCTTAGCCATTAGGCCAGAGTAAGAGTTAAGACCTTAACCAGTAGGCCAGAGTAAGAGTTAAGACCTTAACCATTAGGACAGAGTAAGAGTTAAGACCTTAGCTATTCGGCCAGAGTAAGAGTTAAGACCTTAACCAGTAGGCCAGACTACGAGTCTAAGACCTTAGCTATTAGGCCAGAGTAAGAGTTAAGACCTTAACCATTAGGCCAGAGTACGAGTCTAAGACCTTAGCTATTAGGCCAGAGTACGAGTTAAGACCTTAACCAGTAGGCCAGAGTAAAAGTTAAGACCTTAACCATTAGGCCAGAGTACGAGTCTAAGACCTTAGCTATTAGGCCAGAGTAAGAGTTAAGACCTTAACCAATAGTCCAGAGTAAGAGTTAGGACCTTAACCAGTAGGCCAGAGTAAGAGTTAAGACCTTAACCAGTAGGCCAGAGAAAAAGTTAAGTCCTTAACCTGTAGGCCACAATACAAGTCTAAGACCTTAGCTATTAGGCCAGAGTAAGAGTTAAGACCTTAACCATAAGGCCAGAGTATGAGTCTAAGACCTTAGCTATTAGGCCAGAGTAAGAGTTAAGACCTTAACCTGTAGGCCATAGTACGAGTCTAAGACCTTAGCTATTAGGCCAGAGTAAGAGTTAAGACCTTAACCTGTAGGCCAGAGTACGAGTCTAAGGGCCATATGTATCAAAGGGTTTTACCTATTCTGTGTCTATGGGAAAATGTGCTCATACATATGGCCCTAAGACCTTAGCTATTAGGCCAGAGTAAGAGTTAAGACCTTAACCTGTAGGCCAGAGTACGAGTCTAAGACCTTAGCTATTAGGCCAGAGTAAGAGTTGAGACCTTAGCTATTAGGCCAGAGTAAGAGTTAAGACCTTAACCATTAGGCCAGAGTATGAGTCTAAGACCTTAGTTATTAGGCCAGAGTAAGAGTTGAGTCCTTAACCAGGAGGACAGAGTAAGAGTTAAGACCTTAGCTATTAGGCCAGAGTAAGAGAACCTGTAGGCCAGAGTACGAGTCTAAGACCTTAGCTATTAAGCCAGAGTAAGAGTTAAGACCTTAACCATTAGGCCAGAGTACAAGTCTAAGACCTTAGCTATTAGGCCAGAGTAAGAGTTAAGACCTTAGCTATCAGGCCAGAGTACGAGTCTCAGACCTTAGCTATTAGGCCAGAGTACGAGTCTAAGACCTTAGCTATTAGGCCAGAGCAAGAGTTAAGTCCTTAACCGGTAGGCCAGAGTACCAGTCTAAGACCTTAACTATTTAGGCCAGAGTAAGAGTTAAGACCTTAGCTATTAGGCCAGAGTAAGAGTTAAGACCTTAACCATTAGGCCAGAGTACGAGACTAAGACCTTAGCTATTAGGCCGGAGTAAGAGTAAAGACCTTAAGCATTAGACCAGAGTACGAGTCTAATACCTTAGCTAACAGGCCAGAGTAAGAGTTAAGACCTTAGCTATTAGGCCAGAGTAAGAGTTAAGACCTTAGATATTAGGCCAGAGTAAGAGTTAAGACCTTAACCATTAGGCCATAGTACGAGTTTAAGACCTTAGCCATTAGGCCAGAGTAAGAGTTAAGACCTTAACCAGTAGGCCAGAGTAAGAGTTAAGACCTTAACCATTAGGACAGAGTAAGAGTTAAGACCTTAGCTATTCGGCCAGAGTAAGAGTTAAGACCTTAACCAGTAGGCCAGAGTACGAGTCTAAGACCTTAGCTATTAGGCCAGAGTAAGAGTTAAGACCTTAACCATTAGGCCACAGTACAAGTCTCAGACCTTAGCTATTAGGCCAGAGTGAGAGTTAAGACCTTAGCTATCAGGCCAGAGTACGAGTCTAAGACCTTAGCTATTAGGCCAGAGTACGAGTCTAAGACCTTAGCTATTAGGCCAGAGTAAGAGTTAAGACCTTAACCAGTAGGCCAGAGTACCAGTCTAAGAACTTAACTATTTAGGCCAGAGTAAGAGTTAAGACCTTAGCTATTAGGCCAGAGTAAGAGTATAGACCTTAACCATTAGGCCAGAGTACGAGTCTAAGACTTTAGCTATTAGGCCAGACCAAGAGTTAAAACCTTAACCAGTAGGCCAGAGTACGAGTCTAAGACCTTAGCTATTACGCCACACCAAGAGGTAAGACCTTAAACATTAGGCCAGAGTATGAGTCTAAGACCTTAGCTATGAGGCCAGAGTAAGAGTTAAGACCTTAGCTATTAGGCCAGTGTACGAGTCTAAGACCTTAGCTATTATGCCAGAGTATGAGTCTAAGACCTTAGCTATTAGGCCAGAGTAAGAGTTAAGACCTTAACCAGTAGGCCAGAGTACGAGTCTAAGACCTTAGCTATTAGGCCAGAGTAAGAGTTAAGACCTTAACTATTAGGCCAGAGTACGAGTTAAGACTAAGGGTGGGCGTAGTTCGCGAAGTAGCACTTCGCGAAGCTACGCAAAGTGAAGTTCGCACTACGCGAGCTACGCGTAGCACTTCGCGAACTGCGAAGTAACATGTTCGCACTGTGCAAGATGTTGTTTTCAATGATTGCACAGTGCGGACAAGCAACCGGCACTGTGCAATCATTGAAAATGGCATCTTGCACAGTGCGAGCTGTAGTTTTCTGCTGCTCGAGTAGATTTTTCCTCGAGCTGCAGCTTTCTCAACGCGAACTGGTAGTTTCTCATCGCGAGCGGTCGCGAGCATACGCGACCCCTCGCAATGAGAAACCTGACCTTCTCACGTTGTGAATCTCGCCGGGAGGTTTATTTTCCATGCTCGCGATCGCGAACAAGGAAAAAGTCTCGCCAGGATGTCATTTTGCTTGCTCGCGGTCGCCAACTTGACGTTGAGGACCGCGAGCAAGCAAAAAATGACCGCAGCACTACGCAACACTACGCTACGCTACGCGTGTTCGCACTGTGCTACGTGCAGTTCGCGTAGTGCGAAGTAGCGCGAACTTCGCAAACTACGCGAGCGTAGCGTAGTGCTTCGCCCAGGCCTAGTTAAGACCTTAACCATTAGGCCAGAGTACGAGTCTAAGACCTTAGCTATTAGGCCAGTGTAAGAGATAAGACCTTAACCAGTAGGCCAGAGTAAGAGTTAAGACCTTAACCATTAGGCCAGAGTACGAGTCTAAGACCTTAGCTATTAGGCCAGAGTAAGAGTTAAGACCTTAACCAGTAGGCCAGAGTAAGAGTTAAGACCTTAACCTGTAGGCCTTAGTACGAGTCTAAGACTTTAGCTATTAGGCCAGAGTAAGAATTAAGACCTTAACCATTAGGCCAGAGTACGAGTCTAAGACCTTAGCTATTAGGCCAGAGTAAGAGTTAAGACCTTAACCTGTAGGCCAGAGTACGAGTCTAAGACCTTAGCTATGAGGCCAGAGTAAGAGTTAAGACCTTAGCTATTAGGCCAGAGTAAGAGTTAAGACCTTAACCATTAGGCCAGAGTATGAGTCTAAGACCTTAGTTATTAGGCCAGAGTAAGAGTTAAGACCTTAACCAGGAGGACAGAGTAAGAGTTAAGACCTTAGCTATTAGGCCAGAGTAAGAGTTAAGACCTTAACCTGTAGGCCAGAGTACGAGTCTAAGACCTTAGCTATTAGGCCAGAGTAAGAGTTAAGACCTTAACCATTAGGCCAGAGTACAAGTCTAAGACCTTAGCTATTAGGCCAGAGTAAGAGTTAAGACCTTAGCTATCAGGCCAGAGTACGAGTCTCAGACCTTAGCTATTAGGCCAGAGTACGAGTCTAAGACCTTAGCTATTAGGCCAGAGCAAGAGGTAAGACCTTAACCAGTAGGCCAGAGTACCAGTCTAAGACCCTAGCTATAGGCCAGAGTAAGAGTTAAGACCTTAGCTATTAGGCCAGAGTAAGAGTTAAGGCCTTAACCATTAGGCCAGAGTACGAGTCTAAGACCTTAGCTATTAGGCCGGAGTAAGAGTTAAGACCTTAAGCATTAGGCCAGAGTACGAGTCTAATACCTTAGCTAACAGGCCAGAGTAAGAGTTAAGACCTTAGCTATTAGGCCAGAGTAAGAGCTAAGACCTTAGATATTAGGCCATAGTAAGAGTTAAGACCTTAACCAGTAGGCCAGAGCACGAGTCCAAGACCTTAGCTATTAGGCCAGAGTAAGAGTTAAGACCTTAACCAGTAGGCGATAGTACGAGTCTAAGACATTAGCTATTAGGCCAGAGTAAGGGTTAAGACCTTAACCAGTAGGCCAGAGTAAGAGTTAAGACCTTAGCTATTAGGCCAGAGTAAGAGTTAAGACCTTAATCAGTAGGCCAGACTACGAGTCTAAGACCTTAGCTATTAGGCCAGAGTAAGAGTTAAGACCTTAACCATTAGGCCAGAGTACGAGTCTAAGACCTTAGCTATTAGGCCAGAGTACGAGTTAAGACCTTAACCAGTAGGCCAGAGTAAAAGTTAAGACCTTAACCATTAGGCCAGAGTACGAGTCTAAGACCTTAGCTATTAGGCCAGAGTAAGAGTTAAGACCTTAAGCATTAGGCCAGAGTACGAGTCTAATACCTTAGCTAACAGGCCAGAGTAAGAGTTAAGACCTTAGCTATTAGGCCAGAGTAAGAGCTAAGACCTTAGATATTAGGCCATAGTAAGCGTTAAGACCTTAACCAGTAGGCCAGAGCACGAGTCCAAGACCTTAGCTATTAGGCCAGAGTAAGAGTTAAGACCTTAACCAGTAGGCGATAGTACGAGTCTAAGACATTAGCTATTAGGCCAGAGTAAGGGTTAAGACCTTAACCAGTAGGCCAGAGTAAGAGTTAAGACCTTAGCTATTAGGCCAGAGTAAGAGTTAAGACCTTAGCTATTAGGCCAGAGTAAGAGTTAAGACCTTAATCAGTAGGCCAGACTACGAGTCTAAGACCTTAGCTATTAGGCCAGAGTAAGAGTTAAGACCTTAACCATTAGGCCAGAGTACGAGTCTAAGACCTTAGCTATTAGGCCAGAGTACGAGTTAAGACCTTAACCAGTAGGCCAGAGTAAAAGTTAAGACCTTAACCATTAGGCCAGAGTACGAGTCTAAGACCTTAGCTATTAGGCCAGAGTAAGAGTTAAGACCTTAACCAATAGGCCAGAGTAAGAGTTAGGACCTTAACCAGTAGGCCAGAGTAAGAGTTAAGACCTTAACCAGTAGGCCAGAGAAAAAGTTAAGTCCTTAACCTGTAGGCCACAATACAAGTCTAAGACCTTAGCTATTAGGCCAGAGTAAGAGTTAAGACCTTAACCATTAGGCAAGAGTATGAGTCTAAGACCTTAGCTATTAGGCCAGAGTAAGAGTTAAGACCTTAACCTGTAGGCCATAGTACGAGTCTAAGACCTTAGCTATTAGGCCAGAGTAAGGGTTAAGATCTTAACCAGTGGGCCAGAGTAAGAGTTAAGACCTTAACCAGTAGGCCAGAGTACGAGTCTAAGACCTTAGCTATTAGGCCATAATTAGATTTAAGACCTTAACCAGTAGGCCAGAGTAAGAGTTAAGAAATTAACCAGTAGGCCAGAGAAAAAGTTAAGACCTTAACCAGTAGGCCAGAGTACGAGTCTAAGATCTTAGCTATTAGGCCAGAGTAAGAGTTAAGACCTTAGCTATTAGGCCAGGGTACGAGTCTAAGACCTTAGCTATTATGCCAGAGTATGAGTTAAGACCTTAACCAGTAGGCCAGAGTACGAGTCTAAGACCTTAGCTATTAGGCCAGAGTACGAGTCTAAGACCTTAGCTATTAGGCCAGAGCAAGAGTTAAGACCTTAACCGTTAGGCCAGAGTAACAGTCTAAGACCCTAGCTATAGGCCAGAGTAAGAGTTAAGACCTTAGCTATTAGGCCAGAGTAAGAGTTAAGACCTTAACCATTAGGCCAGAGTACGAGTCTAAGACCTTAGCTATTAGGCCGGAGTAAGAGTAAAGACCTTAAGCATTAGACCAGAGTACGAGTCTAATACCTTAGCTAACAGGCCAGAGTAAGAGTTAAGACCTTAGCTATTAGGCCAGAGTAAGAGTTAAGACCTTAGATATTAGGCCAGAGTAAGAGTTAAGACCTTAACCATTAGGCCATAGTACGAGTCTAAGACCTTAGCCATTAGGCCAGAGTAAGAGTTAAGACCTTAACCAGTAGGCCAGAGTAAGAGTTAAGACCTTAACCAGTAGGACAGAGTAAGAGTTAAGACCTTAGCTATTCGGCCAGAGTAAGAGTTAAGACCTTAACCAGTAGGCCAGAGTACGAGTCTAAGACCTTAGCTATTAGGCTAGAGTAAGAGTTAAGACCTTAACCATTAGGCCACAGTACAAGTCTCAGACCTTAGCTATTAGGCCAGAGTGAGAGTTAAGACCTTAGCTATCAGGCCAGAGTACGAGTCTAAGACCTTAGCTATTAGGCCAGAGTACGAGTCTAAGACCTTAGCTATTAGGCCAGAGTAAGAGTTAAGACCTTAACCAGTAGGCCAGAGTACCAGTCTAAGACCTTAACTATTTAGGCCAGGTTAAGACCTTAGCTATTAGGCCAGAGTAAGAGTATAGACCTTAACCATTAGGCCAGAGTACGAGTCTAAGACCTTAGCTATTAGGCCGGAGTAAGAGTTAAGACCTTAAGCATTAGGCCAGAGTACGAGTCTAATACCTTAGCTAACAGGCCAGAGTAAGAGTTAAGACCTTAGCTATTAGGCCAGAGTAAGAGCTAAGACCTTAGATATTAGGCCATAGTAAGAGTTAAGACCTTAACCAGTAGGCCAGAGCACGAGTCCAAGACCTTAGCTATTAGGCCAGAGTAAGAGTTAAGACCTTAACCAGTAGGCGATAGTACGAGTCTAAGACATTAGCTATTAGGCCAGAGTAAGGGTTAAGACCTTAACCAGTAGGCCAGAGTAAGAGTTAAGACCTTAGCTATTAGGCCAGAGTAAGAGTTAAGACCTTAATCAGTAGGCCAGACTACGAGTCTAAGACCTTAGCTATTAGGCCAGAGTAAGAGTTAAGACCTTAACCATTAGGCCAGAGTACGAGTCTAAGACCTTAGCTATTAGGCCAGAGTACGAGTTAAGACCTTAACCAGTAGGCCAGAGTAAAAGTTAAGACCTTAACCATTAGGCCAGAGTACGAGTCTAAGACCTTAGCTATTAGGCCAGAGTAAGAGTTAAGACCTTAAGCATTAGGCCAGAGTACGAGTCTAATACCTTAGCTAACAGGCCAGAGTAAGAGTTAAGACCTTAGCTATTAGGCCAGAGTAAGAGCTAAGACCTTAGATATTAGGCCATAGTAAGAGTTAAGACCTTAACCAGTAGGCCAGAGCACGAGTCCAAGACCTTAGCTATTAGGCCAGAGTAAGAGTTAAGACCTTAACCAGTAGGCGATAGTACGAGTCTAAGACATTAGCTATTAGGCCAGAGTAAGGGTTAAGACCTTAACCAGTAGGCCAGAGTAAGAGTTAAGACCTTAGCTATTAGGCCAGAGTAAGAGTTAAGACCTGAGCTATTAGGCCAGAGTAAGAGTTAAGACCTTAATCAGTAGGCCAGACTACGAGTCTAAGACCTTAGCTATTAGGCCAGAGTAAGAGTTAAGACCTTAACCATTAGGCCAGAGTACGAGTCTAAGACCTTAGCTATTAGGCCAGAGTACGAGTTAAGACCTTAACCAGTAGGCCAGAGTAAAAGTTAAGACCTTAACCATTAGGCCAGAGTACGAGTCTAAGACCTTAGCTATTAGGCCAGAGTAAGAGTTAAGACCTTAACCAATAGGCCAGAGTAAGAGTTAGGACCTTAACCAGTAGGCCAGAGTAAGAGTTAAGACCTTAACCAGTAGGCCAGAGAAAAAGTTAAGTCCTTAACCTGTAGGCCACAATACAAGTCTAAGACCTTAGCTATTAGGCCAGAGTAAGAGTTAAGACCTTAACCATTAGGCAAGAGTATGAGTCTAAGACCTTAGCTATTAGGCCAGAGTAAGAGTTAAGACCTTAACCTGTAGGCCATAGTACGAGTCTAAGACCTTAGCTATTAGGCCAGAGTAAGGGTTAAGATCTTAACCAGTGGGCCAGAGTAAGAGTTAAGACCTTAACCAGTAGGCCAGAGTACGAGTCTAAGACCTTAGCTATTAGGCCATAGTAAGATTTAAGACCTTAACCAGTAGGCCAGAGTAAGAGTTAAGAAATTAACCAGTAGGCCAGAGAAAAAGTTAAGACCTTAACCAGTAGGCCAGAGTACGAGTCTAAGATCTTAGCTATTAGGCCAGAGTAAGAGTTAAGACCTTAGCTATTAGGCCAGGGTACGAGTCTAAGACCTTAGCTATTATGCCAGAGTATGAGTTAAGACCTTAACCAGTAGGCCAGAGTACGAGTCTAAGACCTTAGCTATTAGGCCAGAGTACGAGTCTAAGACCTTAGCTATTAGGCCAGAGCAAGAGTTAAGACCTTAACCGTTAGGCCAGAGTAACAGTCTAAGACCCTAGCTATAGGCCAGAGTAAGAGTTAAGACCTTAGCTATTAGGCCAGAGTAAGAGTTAAGACCTTAACCATTAGGCCAGAGTACGAGTCTAAGACCTTAGCTATTAGGCCGGAGTAAGAGTAAAGACCTTAAGCATTAGACCAGAGTACGAGTCTAATACCTTAGCTAACAGGCCAGAGTAAGAGTTAAGACCTTAGCTATTAGGCCAGAGTAAGAGTTAAGACCTTAGATATTAGGCCAGAGTAAGAGTTAAGACCTTAACCATTAGGCCATAGTACGAGTCTAAGACCTTAGCCATTAGGCCAGAGTAAGAGTTAAGACCTTAACCAGTAGGCCAGAGTAAGAGTTAAGACCTTAACCAGTAGGACAGAGTAAGAGTTAAGACCTTAGCTATTCGGCCAGAGTAAGAGTTAAGACCTTAACCAGTAGGCCAGAGTACGAGTCTAAGACCTTAGCTATTAGGCTAGAGTAAGAGTTAAGACCTTAACCATTAGGCCACAGTACAAGTCTCAGACCTTAGCTATTAGGCCAGAGTGAGAGTTAAGACCTTAGCTATCAGGCCAGAGTACGAGTCTAAGACCTTAGCTATTAGGCCAGAGTACGAGTCTAAGACCTTAGCTATTAGGCCAGAGTAAGAGTTAAGACCTTAACCAGTAGGCCAGAGTACCAGTCTAAGACCTTAACTATTTAGGCCAGGTTAAGACCTTAGCTATTAGGCCAGAGTAAGAGTATAGACCTTAACCATTAGGCCAGAGTACGAGTCTAAGACTTTAGCTATTAGGCCAGACCAAGAGTTAAAACCTTAACCAGTAGGCCAGAGTACGAGTCTAAGACCTTAGCTATTACGCCACACTAAGAGGTAAGACCTTAACCATTAGGCCAGAGTATGAGTCTAAGACCTTAGCTATGAGGCCAGAGTAAGAGTTAAGACCTTAGCTATTAGGCCAGTGTACGAGTCTAAGACCTTAGCTATTATGCCAGAGTATGAGTCTAAGACCTTAGCTATTAGGCCAGAGTAAGAGTTAAGACCTTAACCAGTAGGCCAGAGTACGAGTCTAAGACCTTAGCTATTAGGCCAGAGTAAGAGTTAAGACCTTAACTATTAGGCCAGAGTACGAGTTAAGACCTTAACCATTAGGCCAGAGTACGAGTCTAAGACCTTAGCTATTAGGCCAGTGTAAGAGATAAGACTTTAACCAGTAGGCCAGAGTAAGAGTTAAGACCTTAACCATTAGGCCAGAGTACGAGTCTAAGACCTTAGCTATTAGGCCAGAGTAAGAGTTAAGACCTTAACCAATAGGCCAGAGTAAGAGTTAAGACCTTAACCAGTAGGCCAGAGTAAGAGTTAAGACCTTAACCTGTAGGCCTTAGTACGAGTCTAAGACTTTAGCTATTAGGCCAGAGTAAGAATTAAGACCTTAACCATTAGGCCAGAGTACGAGTCTAAGACCTTAGCTATTAGGCCAGAGTAAGAGTTAGGACCTTAACCTGTAGGCCAGAGTACGAGTCTAAGACCTTAGCTATGAGGCCAGAGTAAGAGTTAAGACCTTAGCTATTAGGCCAGAGTAAGAGTTAAGACCTTAACCATTAGGCCAGAGTATGAGTCTAAGACCTTAGTTATTAGGCCAGAGTAAGAGTTAAGACCTTAACCAGGAGGACAGAGTAAGAGTTAAGACCTTAGCTATTAGGCCAGAGTAAGAGTTAAGACCTTAACCTGTAGGCCAGAGTACGAGTCTAAGACCTTAGCTATTAGGCCAGAGTAAGAGTTAAGACCTTAACCATTAGGCCAGAGTACAAGTCTAAGACCTTAGCTATTAGGCCAGAGTAAGAGTTAAGACCTTAGCTATCAGGCCAGAGTACGAGTCTCAGACCTTAGCTATTAGGCCAGAGTACGAGTCTAAGACCTTAGCTATTAGGCCAGAGCAAGAGGTAAGACCTTAACCAGTAGGCCAGAGTACCAGTCTAAGACCCTAGCTATAGGCCAGAGTAAGAGTTAAGACCTTAGCTATTAGGCCAGAGTAAGAGTTAAGGCCTTAACCATTAGGCCAGAGTACGAGTCTAAGAC
The DNA here is from genome assembly GCF_964204655.1 of Triturus cristatus. NCBI lineage: Eukaryota > Metazoa > Chordata > Amphibia > Caudata > Salamandridae > Triturus > Triturus cristatus. The sequence continues at coordinate 1,307,910,766 of NC_140590.1, forward strand.
CTTAGCTATTAGGCCGGAGTAAGAGTTAAGACCTTAAGCATTAGGCCAGAGTACGAGTCTAATACCTTAGCTAACAGGCCAGAGTAAGAGTTAAGACCTTAGCTATTAGGCCAGAGTAAGAGCTAAGACCTTAGATATTAGGCCATAGTAAGAGTTAAGACCTTAACCAGTAGGCCAGAGCACGAGTCCAAGACCTTAGCTATTAGGCCAGAGTAAGAGTTAAGACCTTAACCAGTAGGCGATAGTACGAGTCTAAGACATTAGCTATTAGGCCAGAGTAAGGGTTAAGACCTTAACCAGTAGGCCACAGTAAGAGTTAAGACCTTAGCTATTAGGCCAGAGTAAGAGTTAAGACCTTAGCTATTAGGCCAGAGTAAGAGTTAAGACCTTAATCAGTAGGCCAGACTACGAGTCTAAGACCTTAGCTATTAGGCCAGAGTAAGAGTTAAGACCTTAACCATTAGGCCAGAGTACGAGTCTAAAACCTTAGCTATTAGGCCAGAGTACGAGTTAAGACCTTAACCAGTAGGCCAGAGTAAAAGTTAAGACCTTAACCATTAGGCCAGAGTACGAGTCTAAGACCTTAGCTATTAGGCCAGAGTAAGAGTTAAGACCTTAACCAATAGGCCAGAGTAAGAGTTAGGACCTTAACCAGTAGGCCAGAGTAAGAGTTAAGACCTTAACCAGTAGGCCAGAGAAAAAGTTAAGTCCTTAACATGTAGGCCACAATACAAGTCTAAGACCTTAGCTATTAGGCCAGAGTAAGAGTTAAGACCTTAACCATTAGGCAAGAGTATGAGTCTAAGACCTTAGCTATTAGGCCAGAGTAAGAGTTAAGACCTTAACCTGTAGGCCATAGTACGAGTCTAAGACCTTAGCTATTAGGCCAGAGTAAGGGTTAAGATCTTAACCAGTGGGCCAGAGTAAGAGTCTAAGACCTTAGCTATTAGGCCATAGTAAGATTTAAGACCTTAACCAGTAGGCCAGAGTAAGAGTTAAGAAAATAACCAGTAGGCCAGAGTAAGAGTTAGGACCTTAGCTATTAGGCCAGAGAAAAAGTTAAGACCTTAACCAGTAGGCCAGAGTACGAGTCTAAGATCTTAGCTATTAGGCCAGAGTAAGAGTTAAGACCTTAGCTATTAGGCCAGGGTACGAGTCTAAGACCTTAGCTATTATGCCAGAGTATGAGTTAAGACCTTAACCAGTAGGCCAGAGTACGAGTCTAAGACCTTAGCTATTAGGCCAGAGTACGAGTCTAAGACCTTAGCTATTAGGCCAGAGCAAGAGTTAAGACCTTAACCGTTAGGCCAGAGTAACAGTCTAAGACCCTAGCTATAGGCCAGAGTAAGAGTTAAGACCTTAGCTATTAGGCCAGAGTAAGAGTTAAGACCTTAACCATTAGGCCAGAGTACGAGTCTAAGACCTTAGCTATTAGGCCGGAGTAAGAGTAAAGACCTTAAGCATTAGACCAGAGTACGAGTCTAATACCTTAGCTAACAGGCCAGAGTAAGAGTTAAGACCTTAGCTATTAGGCCAGAGTAAGAGTTAAGACCTTAGATATTAGGCCAGAGTAAGAGTTAAGACCTTAACCATTAGGCCATAGTACGAGTCTAAGACCTTAGCCATTAGGCCAGAGTAAGAGTTAAGACCTTAACCAGTAGGCGAGAGTAAGAGTTAAGACCTTAACCAGTAGGACAGAGTAAGAGTTAAGACCTTAGCTATTCGGCCAGAGTAAGAGTTAAGACCTTAACCAGTAGGCCAGAGTACGAGTCTAAGACCTTAGCTATTAGGCCAGAGTAAGAGTTAAGACCTTAACCATTAGGCCACAGTACAAGTCTCAGACCTTAGCTATTAGGCCAGAGTGAGAGTTAAGACCTTAGCTATCAGGCCAGAGTACGAGTCTAAGACCTTAGCTATTAGGCCAGAGTACGAGTCTAAGACCTTAGCTATTAGGCCAGAGTAAGAGTTAAGACCTTAACCAGTAGGCCAGAGTACCAGTCTAAGACCGTAACTATTTAGGCCAGGTTAAGACCTTAGCTATTAGGCCAGAGTAAGAGTATAGACCTTAACCATTAGGCCAGAGTACGAGTCTAAGACTTTAGCTATTAGGCCAGACCAAGAGTTAAAACCTTAACCAGTAGGCCAGAGTACGAGTCTAAGACCTTAGCTATTACGCCACACCAAGAGGTAAGACCTTAACCATTAGGCCAGAGTATGAGTCTAAGACCTTAGCTATGAGGCCAGAGTAAGAGTTAAGACCTTAGCTATTAGGCCAGTGTACGAGTCTAAGACCTTAGCTATTATGCCAGAGTATGAGTCTAAGACCTTAGCTATTAGGCCAGAGTAAGAGTTAAGACCTTAACCAGTAGGCCAGAGTACGAGTCTAAGACCTTAGCTATTAGGCCAGAGTAAGAGTTAAGACCTTAACTATTAGGCCAGAGTACGAGTTAAGACCTTAACCATTAGGCCAGAGTACGAGTCTAAGACCTTAGCTATTAGGCCAGTGTAAGAGATAAGACTTTAACCAGTAGGCCAGAGTAAGAGTTAAGACCTTAACCATTAGGCCAGAGTACGAGTCTAAGACCTTAGCTATTAGGCCAGAGTAAGAGTTAAGACCTTAACCAATAGGCCAGAGTAAGAGTTAAGACCTTAACCAGTAGGCCAGAGTAAGAGTTAAGACCTTAACCTGTAGGCCTTAGTACGAGTCTAAGACTTTAGCTATTAGGCCAGAGTAAGAATTAAGACCTTAACCATTAGGCCAGAGTACGAGTCTAAGACCTTAGCTATTAGGCCAGAGTAAGAGTTAGGACCTTAACCTGTAGGCCAGAGTACGAGTCTAAGACCTTAGCTATGAGGCCAGAGTAAGAGTTAAGACCTTAGCTATTAGGCCAGAGTAAGAGTTAAGACCTTAACCATTAGGCCAGAGTATGAGTCTAAGACCTTAGTTATTAGGCCAGAGTAAGAGTTAAGACCTTAACCAGGAGGACAGAGTAAGAGTTAAGACCTTAGCTATTAGGCCAGAGTAAGCGTTAAGACCTTAACCTGTAGGCCAGAGTACGAGTCTAAGACCTTAGCTATTAGGCCAGAGTAAGAGTTAAGACCTTAACCATTAGGCCAGAGTACAAGTCTAAGACCTTAGCTATTAGGCCAGAGTAAGAGTTAAGACCTTAGCTATCAGGCCAGAGTACGAGTCTCAGACCTTAGCTATTAGGCCAGAGTACGAGTCTAAGACCTTAGCTATTAGGCCAGAGCAAGAGGTAAGACCTTAACCAGTAGGCCAGAGTACCAGTCTAAGACCCTAGCTATAGGCCAGAGTAAGAGTTAAGACCTTAGCTATTAGGCCAGAGTAAGAGTTAAGGCCTTAACCATTAGGCCAGAGTACGAGTCTAAGACCTTAGCTAATAGGCCGGAGTAAGAGCTAAGACCTTAAGCATTAGGCCAGAGTACGAGTCTAATACCTTAGCTAACAGGCCAGAGTAAGAGTTAAGACCTTAGCTATTAGGCCAGAGTAAGAGCTAAGACCTTAGATATTAGGCCATAGTAAGAGTTAAAACCTTAACCAGTAGGCCAGAGCACGAGTCCAAGACCTTAGCTATTAGGCCAGAGTAAGAGTTAAGACCTTAACCAGTAGGCCATAGTACGAGTCTAAGACCTTAGCTATTAGGCCAGAGTAAGGGTTAAGACCTTAACCAGTAGGCCAGAGTAAGAGTTAAGACCTTAGCTATTAGGCCTGTGTAAGAGTTAAGACCTTAGCTATTAGGCCAGAGTAAGAGTTAAGACCTTAATCAGTAGGCCAGACTACGAGTCTAAGACCTTAGCTATTAGGCCAGAGTAAGAGTTAAGACCTTAACCATTAGGCCAGAGTACGAGTCTAAGACCTTAGCTATTAGGCCAGAGTACGAGTTAAGACCTTAACCAGTAGGCCAGAGTAAAAGTTAAGACCTTAACCATTAGGCCAGAGTACGAGTCTAAGACCTTAGCTATTAGGCCAGAGTAAGAGTTAAGACCTTAACCAATAGGCCAGAGTAAGAGTTAGGACCTTAACCAGTAGGCCAGAGTAAGAGTTAAGACCTTAACCAGTAGGCCAGAGAAAAAGTTAAGTCCTTAACCTGTAGGCCACAATACAAGTCTAAGACCTTAGCTATTAGGCCAGAGTAAGAGTTAAGACCTTAACCATTAGGCCAGAGTATGAGTCTAAGACCTTAGCTATTAGGCCAGAGTAAGAGTTAAGACCTTAACCTGTAGGCCATAGTACGAGTCTAAGACCTTAGCTATTAGGCCAGAGTAAGGGTTAAGATCTTAACCAGTGGGCCAGAGTAAGAGTTAAGACCTTCACCAGTAGGCCAGAGTACGAGTCTAAGACCTTAGCTATTAGGCCATAGTAAGATTTAAGACCTTAACCAGTAGGCCAGAGTAAGAGTTAAGAAATTAACCAGTAGGCCAGAGTAAGAGTTAGGACCTTAGCTATTAGGCCAGAGTAAAAGTTAAGACCTTAACCAGTAGGCCAGAGTACGAGTCTAAGACCTTAGCTATTAGGCCAGAGTAAGAGTTAAGACCTTAGCTATTAGGCCAGGGTACGAGTCTAAGACCTTAGCTATTATGCCAGAGTATGAGTTAAGACCTTAACCAGTAGGCCAGAGTACGAGTCTAAGACCTTAGCTATTAGGCCAGAGTAAGAGTTAAGACCTTAGCTATTAGGCCAGAGTACGAGTTAAGACCTTAACCAGTAGGCCAGAGTAAGAGTTAAGACCTTAACCATTAGGCCAGAGTACGAGTCTAAGACCTTAGCTATTAGGCCAGAGTAAGAGTTAAGACCTTAACCAATAGGCCAGAGTAAGAGTTAGGACCTTAACCAGTAGGCCAGAGTAAGAGTTAAGACCTTAAACAGTAGGCCAGAGTAAGAGTTAAGACCTTAACCTGTAGGCCATAGTAGAAGTCTAAGACCTTAGCTATTAGGCCAGAGTATGAGTTAAGACCTTAACCATTAGGCCAGAGTACGAGTCTAAGACCTTAGCTATTAGGCCAGAGTAAGAGTTAAGACCTTAACCTGTAGGCCAGAGTAAGAGTTAAGACCTTAACCATTAGGCAGAGTACGAGTCTAAGACCTTAGCTATTAGGCCAGAGTAAGAGTTAAGACCTTAGCTATTAGGCCAGAGTAAGAGTTAAGACCTTAACCATTAGGCCAGAGTACGAGCCTAAGACCTTAGCTATTAGGCCAGAGTAAGAGTTAAGACCTTAACCATTAGGCCAGAGTAAGAGTTAAGACCTTAACCAGTAGGACAGAGTAAGAGTTAAGACCTTAACCATTAGGCCAGATAACGAGTCTAAGACCTTAGCTATTAGGCCAGAGTAAGAGTTAAGACCTTAACCAATAGGCCAGAGTAAGAGTTAAGACCTTAACCAGTAGGCCAGAGTAAGAGTTAAGACCTTAACCAGTAGGCCAGAGTAAGAGTTAAGACCTTAACCTGTAGGCCATAGTACGAGTCTAAGACCTTAGCTATTAGGCCAGAGTTAGAATTAAGACCTTAACCATTAGGCCAGAGTACGAGTCTAAGACCTTAGCTATTAGGCCAGAGTAAGAGTTAAGACCTTAACCTGTAGGCTAGAGTACGAGTCTAAGACCTTAGCTATTAGGCCAGAGTAAGAGTTAAGACCTTAGCTATTAGGCCAGAGTAAGAGTTAAGACCTTAACCATTAGGCCAGAGTATGAGTCTAAGACCTTAGTTATTAGGCCAGAGTAAGAGTTAAGACCTTAACCAGGAGGACAGAGTAAGAGTTAAGACCTTAGCTATTAGGCCAGAGTAAGAGTTAAGACCTTAACCTGTAGGCCAGAGTACGAGTCTAAGACCTTAGCTATTAGGCCAGAGTAAGAGTTAAGACCTTAACCATTAGGCCAGAGTACAAGTCTAAGACCTTAGCTATTAGGCCAGAGTAAGAGTTAAGACCTTAGCTATCAGGCCAGAGTACGAGTCTCAGACCTTAGCTATTAGGCCAGAGTACGAGTCTAAGACCTTAGCTATTAGGCCAGAGCAAGAGTTAGACCTTAACCAGTAGGCCAGAGTACCAGTCTAAGACCCTAGCTATAGGCCAGAGTAAGAGTTAAGACCTTAGCTATTAGGCCAGAGTAAGAGTTAAGACCTTAACCAATAGGCCAGAGTAAGAGTTAAGACCTTAACCATTAGGCCAGAGTACGAGTCTAAGACCTTAGCTATTATGCCAGTGTAAGAGATAAGACCTTAACCAGTAGGCCAGAGTAAGAGTTAAGACCTTAACCATTAGGCCAGAGAACGAGTCTAAGACCTTAGCTATTAGGCCAGAGTAAGAGTTAAGACCTTAACCAATAGGCCAGAGTAAGAGTTAAGACCTTAACCAGTAGGCCAGAGTAAGAGTTAAGACCTTAACCAGTAGGCCAGAGTAAGAGTTAAGACCTTAACCTGTGGGCCAGAGTAAGAGTTAAGACCTTAACCTGTAGGCCATAGTAGAAGTCTAAGACCTTAGCTATTAGGCCAGAGTAAGAGTTAAGACCTTAACCATTAGGCCAGAGTATGAGCCTAAGACCTTAGCTATTAGGCCAGAGTAAGAGTTAAGACCTTAACCATTAGGCCAGAGTACGAGTCTAAGACCTTAGCTATTAGGCCAGAGTAAGAGTTAAGACCTTAACCTATAGGCCATAGTACAAGTCTAAGACCTTAGCTATTAGGCCAGAGTAAGGGTTAAGATCTTAACCAGTGGGCCAGAGTAAGAGTTAAGACCTTAACCAGTAGGCCAGAGTACGAGTCTAAGACCTTAGCTATTAGGCCATAGTAAGATTTAAGACCTTAACCAGTAGGCCAGAGTAAGAGTTTAGAAATTAACCAGTAGGCCAGAGTAAGAGTTAAGACCTTAGCTATTAGGCCAGGGTACGAGTCTAAGACCTTAGCTATTATGCCAGAGTATGAGTTAAGACCTTAACCAGTAGGCCAGAGTACGAGTCTAAGACCTTAGCTATTAGGCCAGAGTATGAGTCTAAGACCTTAGCTATTAGGCCAGAGTAAGAGTTAAGACCTTAACCAATAGGCCAGAGTAAGAGTTAGGACCTTAACCAGTAGGCCAGAGTAAGAGTTAAGACCTTAACCAGTAGGCCAGAGTAAGAGTTAAGACCTTAACCTGTAGGCCATAGTAGAAGTCTAAGACCTTAGCTATTAGGCCAGAGTAAGAGTTAAGACCTTAACCATTAGGCCAGAGTATGAGCCTAAGACCTTAGCTATTAGGCCAGAGTAAGAGTTAAGACCTTAACCATTAGGCCAGAGTACGAGTCTAAGACCTTAGCTATTAGGCCAGAGTAAGAGTTAAGACCTTAACCTATAGGCCATAGTACAAGTCTAAGACCTTAGCTATTAGGCCAGAGTAAGGGTTAAGATCTTAACCAGTGGGCCAGAGTAAGAGTTAAGACCTTAACCAGTAGGCCAGAGTACGAGTCTAAGACCTTAGCTATTAGGCCATAGTAAGATTTAAGACCTTAACCAGTAGGCCAGAGTAAGAGTTAAGAAATTAACCAGTAGGCCAGAGTAAGAGTTAGGACCTTAGCTATTAGGCCAGAGTAAATGTTAAGACCTTAACCAGTAGGCCAGAGTACGAGTCTAAGACCTTAGCTATTAGGCCAGAGTAAGAGTTAAGACCTTAGCTATTAGGCCAGGGTACGAGTCTAAGACCTTAGCTATTATGCCAGAGTATGAGTTAAGACCTTAACCAGTAGGCCAGAGTACGAGTCTAAGACCTTAGCTATTAGGCCAGAGTAAGAGTTAAGACCTTAGCTATTAGGCCAGAGTAAGAGTTAAGACCTTAACCATTAGGCCAGAGTACGAGTCTAAGATCTAAGCTGTTAGGCCAGAGTACGAGTTAAGACCTTAACCAGTAGGCCAGAGTAAGAGTTAAGACCTTAACCATTAGGCCAGAGTACGAGTCTAAGACCTTAGCTATTAGGCCAGAGTAAGAGTTAAGACCTTAACCAATAGGCCAGAGTAAGAGTTAGGACCTTAACCAGTAGGCCAGAGTAAGAGTTAAGACCTTAACCTGTAGGCCATAGTAGAAGTCTAAGACCTTAGCTATTAAGCCAGAGTAAGAATTAAGACCTTAACCATTAGGCCAGAGTACGAGTCTAAGACCTTAGCTATTAGGCCAGAGTAAGAGTTAAGACCTTAACCTGTAGGCCAGAGTAAGAGTTAAGACCTTAACCATTAGGCAGAGTACGAGTCTAAGACCTTAGCTATTAGGCCAGAGTAAGAGTTAAGACCTTAGCTATTAGGCCAGAGTAAGAGTTAAGACCTTAACCATTAGGCCAGAGTACGAGCCTAAGACCTTAGCTATTAGGCCAGAGTAAGAGTTAAGACCTTAACCATTAGGCCAGGGTAAGAGTTAAGACCTTAACCAGTAGGCCAGAGTAAGAGTTAAGACCTTAACCAGTAGGCCAGAGTAAGAGTTAAGACCTTAACCTGTAGGCCATAGTACGAGTCTAAGACCTTAGCTATTAGGCCAGAGTAAGAATTAAGACCTTAGCTATTAGGCCAGAGTAAGAGTTAAGACCTTAACCATTAGGCCAGAGTAAGAGTCTAAGACCTTAGTTATTAGGCCAGAGTAAGAGTTAAGACCTTAGCTATTAGGCCAGAGTAAGAGTTAAGACCTTAACCATTAGGCCAGTGTACGAGTCTAAGACCTTAGCTATTATGCCAGAGTATGAGTCTAAGACCTTAGCTATTAGGCCAGAGTAAGAGTTAAGACCTTAACCAGTAGGCCAGAGTACGAGTCTAAGACCTTAGCTATTAGGCCAGAGTAAGAGTTAAGACCTTAACTATTAGGCCAGAGTACGAGTTAAGACCTTAACCATTAGGCCAGAGTACGAGTCTAAGACCTTAGCTATTAGGCCAGTGTAAGAGATAAGACCTTAACCAGTAGGCCAGAGTAAGAGTTAAGACCTTAACCATTAGGCCAGAGTACGAGTCTAAGACCTTAGCTATTAGGCCAGAGTAAGAGTTAAGACCTTAACCAATAGGCCAGAGTAAGAGTTAAGACCTTAACCAGTAGGCCAGAGTAAGAGTTAAGACCTTAACCTGTAGGCCTTAGTACGAGTCTAAGACTTTAGCTATTAGGCCAGAGTAAGAATTAAGACCTTAACCAATAGGCCAGAGTACGAGTCTAAGACCTTAGCTATTAGGCCAGAGTAAGAGTTAAGACCTTAACCTGTAGGCCAGAGTACGAGTCTAAGACCTTAGCTATGAGGCCAGAGTAAGAGTTAAGACCTTAGCTATTAGGCCAGAGTAAGAGTTAAGACCTTAACCATTAGGCCAGAGTAAGAGTTAAGACCTTAACCAATAGGCCAGAGTAAGAGTTAAGACCTTAACCAGTAGGCCAGAGTAAGAGTTAAGACCTTAACCAGTAGGCCAGAGTAAGAGTTAAGACCTTAACCTGTAGGCCATAGTACGAGTCTAAGACCTTAGCTATTAGGCCAGAGTAAGAATTAAGACCTTAGCTATTAGGCCAGCGTAAGAGTTAAGACCTTAACCATTAGGCCAGAGTAAGAGTCTAAGACCTTAGTTATTAGGCCAGAGTAAGAGTTAAGACCTTAGCTATTAGGCCAGAGTAAGAGTTAAGACCTTAACCATTAGGCCAGAGTATGAGTCTAAGACCTTAGTTATTAGACCAAAGTAAGAGTTAAGACCTTAACCAGGAGGACAGAGTAAGAGTTAAGACCTTAGCTATTAGGCCAGAGTAAGAGTTAAGACCTTAACCTGTAGGCCAGAGTACGAGTCTAAGACCTTAGCTATTAGGCCAGAGTAAGAGTTAAGACCTTAACCATTAGGCCAGAGTACAAGTCTAAGACCTTAGCTATTAGGCCAGAGTAAGAGTTAAGACCTTAGCTATCAGGCCAGAGTACGAGTCTCAGACCCTAGCTATTAGGCCAGAGTACGAGTCTAAGACCTTAGCTATTAGGCCAGAGCAAGAGTTAAGACCTTAACCAGTAGGCCCGAGTACCAGTCTAAGACCCTAGCTATAGGCCAGAGTAAGAGTTAAGACCTTAGCTATTAGGCCAGAGTAAGAGTTAAGACCTTAACCAATAGGCCAGAGTAAGAGTTAAGACCTTAACCATTAGGCCAGAGTATGAGTCTAAGACCTTAGCTATTATGCCAGTGTAAGAGATAAGACCTTAACCAGTAGGCCAGAGTAAGAGTTAAGACCTTAACCATTAGGCCAGAGAACGAGTCTAAGACCTTAGCTATTAGGCCAGAGTAAGAGTTAAGACCTTAACCAATAGGCCAGAGTACAAGTCTAATACCTTAGCTAACAGGCCAGAGTAAGAGTTAAGACCTTAGCTATTAGGCCAGAGTAAGAGCTAAGACCTTAGATATTAGGCCATAGTAAGAGTTAAGACCTTAACCAGTAGGCCAGAGCACGAGTCCAAGACCTTAGCTATTAGGCCAGAGTAAGAGTTAAGACCTTAACCAGTAGGCCATAGTACGAGTCTAAGACCTTAGCTATTAGGCCAGAGTAAGGGTTAAGACCTTAACCAGTAGGCCAGAGTAAGAGTTAAGACCTTAGCTATTAGGCCTGTGTAAGATTTAAGACCTTAGCTATTAGGCCAGAGTAAGAGTTAAGACCTTAATCAGTAGGCCAGACTACGAGTCTAAGACCTTAGCTATTAGGCCAGAGTAAGAGTTAAGACCTTAACCATTAGGCCAGAGTACGAGTCTAAGACCTTATCTATTAGGCCAGAGTACGAGTTAAGACCTTAACCAGTAGGCCAGAGTAAAAGTTAAGACCTTAACCATTAGGCCAGAGTACGAGTCTAAGACCTTAGCTATTAGGCCAGAGTAAGAGTTAAGACCTTAACCAATAGGCCAGAGTAAGAGTTAGGACCTTAACCAGTAGGCCAGAGTAAGAGTTAAGACCTTAACCAGTAGGCCAGAGAAAAAGTTAAGTCCTTAACCTGTAGGCCACAATACAAGTCTAAGACCTTAGCTATTAGGCCAGAGTAAGAGTTAAGACCTTAACCATAAGGCCAGAGTATGAGTCTAAGACCTTAGCTATTAGGCCAGAGTAAGAGTTAAGACCTTAACCTGTAGGCCATAGTACGAGTCTAAGACCTTAGCTATTAGGCCAGAGTAAGAGTTAAGATCTTAACCAGTGGGCCAGAGTAAGAGTTAAGACCTTCACCAGTAGGCCAGAGTACGAGTCTAAGACCTTAGCTATTAGGCCATAGTAAGATTTAAGACCTTAACCAGTAGGCCAGAGTAAGAGTTAAGAAATTAACCAGTAGGCCAGAGTAAGAGTTAGGACCTTAGCTATTAGGCCAGAGTAAAAGTTAAGACCTTAACCAGTAGGCCAGAGTACGAGTCTAAGACCTTAGCTATTAGGCCAGAGTAAGAGTTAAGACCTTAGCTATTAGGCCAGGGTACGAGTCTAAGACCTTAGCTATTATGCCAGAGTATGAGTTAAGACCTTAACCAGTAGGCCAGAGTACGAGTCTAAGACCTTAGCTATTAGGCCAGAGTAAGAGTTAAGACCTTAGCTATTAGGCCAGAGTACGAGTTAAGACCTTAACCAGTAGGCCAGAGTAAGAGTTAAGACCTTAACCATTAGGCCAGAGTACGAGTCTAAGACCTTAGCTATTAGGCCAGAGTAAGAGTTAAGACCTTAACCAATAGGCCAGAGTAAGAGTTAGGACCTTAACCAGTAGGCCAGAGTAAGAGTTAAGACCTTAAACAGTAGGCCAGAGTAAGAGTTAAGACCTTAACCTGTAGGCCATAGTAGAAGTCTAAGACCTTAGCTATTAGGCCAGAGTATGAGTTAAGACCTTAACCATTAGGCCAGAGTACGAGTCTAAGACCTTAGCTATTAGGCCAGAGTAAGAGTTAAGACCTTAACCTGTAGGCCAGAGTAAGAGTTAAGACCTTAACCATTAGGCAGAGTACGAGTCTAAGACCTTAGCTATTAGGCCAGAGTAAGAGTTAAGACCTTAGCTATTAGGCCAGAGTAAGAGTTAAGACCTTAACCATTAGGCCAGAGTACGAGCCTAAGACCTTAGCTATTAGGCCAGAGTAAGAGTTAAGACCTTAACCATTAGGCCAGAGTAAGAGTTAAGACCTTAACCAGTAGGACAGAGTAAGAGTTAAGACCTTAACCATTAGGCCAGATAACGAGTCTAAGACCTTAGCTATTAGGCCAGAGTAAGAGTTAAGACCTTAACCAATAGGCCAGAGTAAGAGTTAAGACCTTAACCAGTAGGCCAGAGTAAGAGTTAAGACCTTAACCAGTAGGCCAGAGTAAGAGTTAAGACCTTAACCTGTAGGCCATAGTACGAGTCTAAGACCTTAGCTATTAGGCCAGAGTTAGAATTAAGACCTTAACCATTAGGCCAGAGTACGAGTCTAAGACCTTAGCTATTAGGCCAGAGTAAGAGTTAAGACCTTAACCTGTAGGCTAGAGTACGAGTCTAAGACCTTAGCTATTAGGCCAGAGTAAGAGTTAAGACCTTAGCTATTAGGCCAGAGTAAGAGTTAAGACCTTAACCATTAGGCCAGAGTATGAGTCTAAGACCTTAGTTATTAGGCCAGAGTAAGAGTTAAGACCTTAACCAGGAGGACAGAGTAAGAGTTAAGACCTTAGCTATTAGGCCAGAGTAAGCGTTAAGACCTTAACCTGTAGGCCAGAGTACGAGTCTAAGACCTTAGCTATTAGGCCAGAGTAAGAGTTAAGACCTTAACCATTAGGCCAGAGTACAAGTCTAAGACCTTAGCTATTAGGCCAGAGTAAGAGTTAAAACCTTAGCTATCAGGCCAGAGTACGAGTCTCAGACCTTAGCTATTAGGCCAGAGTACGAGTCTAAGACCTTAGCTATTAGGCCAGAGCAAGAGTTAGACCTTAACCAGTAGGCCAGAGTACCAGTCTAAGACCCTAGCTATAGGCCAGAGTAAGAGTTAAGACCTTAGCTATTAGGCCAGAGTAAGAGTTAAGACCTTAACCAATAGGCCAGAGTAAGAGTTAAGACCTTAACTATTAGGCCAGAGTACGAGTCTAAGACCTTAGCTATTATGCCAGTGTAAGAGATAAGACCTTAACCAGTAGGCCAGAGTAAGAGTTAAGACCTTAACCATTAGGCCAGAGAACGAGTCTAAGACCTTAGCTATTAGGCCAGAGTAAGAGTTAAGACCTTAACCAATAGGCCAGAGTAAGAGTTAAGACCTTAACCAGTAGGCCAGAGTAAGAGTTAAGACCTTAACCAGTAGGCCAGAGTAAGAGTTAAGACCTTAACCTGTAGGCCATAGTACGAGTCTAAGACCTTAGCTATTAGGCCAGAGTAAGAGTTAAGACCTTAGCTATTAGGCCAGGGTACGAGTCTAAGACCTTAGCTATTATGCCAGAGTATGAGTTAAGACCTTAACCAGTAGGCCAGAGTGCGAGTCTAAGACCTTAGCTATTAGGCCAGAGTACGAGTCTAAGACCTTAGCTATTAGGCCAGAGTAAGAGTTAAGACCTTAACCAATAGGCCAGAGTAAGAGTTAGGACCTTAACCAGTAGGCCAGAGTAAGAGTTAAGACCTTAACCAGTAGGCCAGAGTAAGAGTTAAGACCTTAACCTGTAGGCCATAGTAGAAGTCTAAGACCTTAGCTATTAGGCCAGAGTAAGAGTTAAGACCTTAACCATTAGGCCAGAGTACGAGTCTAAGTCCTTAGCTATTAGGCCAGAGTAAGAGTTAAGACCTTAACCTGTAGGCCAGAGTAAGAGTTAAGACCTTAACCATTAGGCCAGAGTACGAGTCTAAGACCATAGCTATTAGGCCAGAGTAAGAGTTAAGACCTTAGCTATTAGGCCAGAGTAAGAGTTAAGACCTTAACCATTAGGCCAGAGTATGAGCCTAAGACCTTAGCTATTAGGCCAGAGTAAGAGTTAAGACCTTAACCATTAGGCCAGAGTACGAGTCTAAGACCTTAGCTATTAGGCCAGAGTAAGAGTTAAGACCTTAACCCATAGGCCATAGTACGAGTCTAAGACCTTAGCTATTAGGCCAGAGTAAGGGTTAAGATCTTAACCAGTGGGCCAGAGTAAGAGTTAAGACCTTAACCAGTAGGCCAGAGTACGAGTCTAAGACCTTAGCTATTAGGCCATAGTAAGATTTAAGACCTTAACCAGTAGGCCAGAGTAAGAGTTAAGAAATTAACCAGTAGGCCAGAGTAAGAGTTAGGACCTTAGCTATTAGGCCAGAGTAAATGTTAAGACCTTAACCAGTAGGCCAGAGTACGAGTCTAAGACCTTAGCTATTAGGCCAGAGTAAGAGTTAAGACCTTAGCTATTAGGCCAGGGTACGAGTCTAAGACCTTAGCTATTATGCCAGAGTATGAGTTAAGACCTTAACCAGTAGGCCAGAGTACGAGTCTAAGACCTTAGCTATTAGGCCAGAGTAAGAGTTAAGACCTTAGCTATTAGGCCAGAGTAAGAGTTAAGACCTTAACCATTAGGCCAGAGTACGAGTCTAAGATCTTAGCTGTTAGGCCAGAGTACGAGTTAAGACCTTAACCAGTAGGCCAGAGTAAGAGTTAAGACCTTAACCATTAGGCCAGAGTACGAGTCTAAGACCTTAGCTATTAGGCCAGAGTAAGAATTAAGACCTTAGCTATTAGGCCAGAGTAAGAGTTAAGACCTTAACCATTAGGCCAGAGTAAGAGTCTAAGACCTTAGTTATTAGGCCAGAGTAAGAGTTAAGACCTTAGCTATTAGGCCAGAGTAAGAGTTAAGACCTTAACCATTAGGCCAGTGTACGAGTCTAAGACCTTAGCTATTATGCCAGAGTATGAGTCTAAGACCTTAGCTATTAGGCCAGAGTAAGAGTTAAGACCTTAACCAGTAGGCCAGAGTACGAGTCTAAGACCTTAGCTATTAGGCCAGAGTAAGAGTTAAGACCTTAACTATTAGGCCAGAGTACGAGTTAAGACCTTAACCATTAGGCCAGAGTACGAGTCTAAGACCTTAGCTATTAGGCCAGTGTAAGAGATAAGACCTTAACCAGTAGGCCAGAGTAAGAGTTAAGACCTTAACCATTAGGCCAGAGTACGAGTCTAAGACCTTAGCTATTAGGCCAGAGTAAGAGTTAAGACCTTAACCAATAGGCCAGAGTAAGAGTTAAGACCTTAACCAGTAGGCCAGAGTAAGAGTTAAGACCTTAACCTGTAGGCCTTAGTACGAGTCTAAGACTTTAGCTATTAGGCCAGAGTAAGAATTAAGACCTTAACCATTAGGCCAGAGTACGAGTCTAAGACCTTAGCTATTAGGCCAGAGTAAGAGTTAAGACCTTAACCTGTAGGCCAGAGTACGAGTCTAAGACCTTAGCTATGAGGCCAGAGTAAGAGTTAAGACCTTAGCTATTAGGCCAGAGTAAGAGTTAAGACCTTAACCATTAGGCCAGAGTAAGAGTTAAGACCTTAACCAATAGGCCAGAGTAAGAGTTAAGACCTTAACCAGTAGGCCAGAGTAAGAGTTAAGACCTTAACCAGTAGGCCAGAGTAAGAGTTAAGACCTTAACCTGTAGGCCATAGTACGAGTCTAAGACCTTAGCTATTAGGCCAGAGTAAGAATTAAGACCTTAGCTATTAGGCCAGCGTAAGAGTTAAGACCTTAACCATTAGGCCAGAGTAAGAGTCTAAGACCTTCGTTATTAGGCCAGAGTAAGAGTTAAGACCTTAGCTATTAGGCCAGAGTAAGAGTTAAGACCTTAACCATTAGGCCAGAGTATGAGTCTAAGACCTTAGTTATTAGGCCAAAGTAAGAGTTAAGACCTTAACCAGGAGGACAGAGTAAGAGTTAAGACCTTAGCTATTAGGCCAGAGTAAGAGTTAAGACCTTAACCTGTAGGCCAGAGTACGAGTCTAAGACCTTAGCTATTAGGCCAGAGTAAGAGTTAAGACCTTAACCATTAGGCCAGAGTACAAGTCTAAGACCTTAGCTATTAGGCCAGAGTAAGAGTTAAGACCTTAGCTATCAGGCCAGAGTACGAGTCTCAGACCTTAGCTATTAGGCCAGAGTACGAGTCTAAGACCTTAGCTATTAGGCCAGAGCAAGAGTTAAGACCTTAACCAGTAGGCCCGAGTACCAGTCTAAGACCCTAGCTATAGGCCAGAGTAAGAGTTAAGACCTTAGCTATTAGGCCAGAGTAAGAGTTAAGACCTTAACCAATAGGCCAGAGTAAGAGTTAAGACCTTAACCATTAGGCCAGAGTACGAGTCTAAGACCTTAGATATTATGCCAGTGTAAGAGATAAGACCTTAACCAGTAGGCCAGAGTAAGAGTTAAGACCTTAACCATTAGGCCAGAGAACGAGTCTAAGACCTTAGCTATTAGGCCAGAGTAAGAGTTAAGACCTTAACCAATAGGCCAGAGTAAGAGTTAAGACCTTAACCAGTAGGCCAGGGTAAGAGTTAAGACCTTAACCAGTAGGCCAGAGTAAGAGTTAAGACCTTAACCTGTAGGCCATAGTACGAGTCTAAGACCTTAGCTATTAGGCCAGAGTAAGAGTTAAGACCTTAGCTATTAGGCCAGGGTACGAGTCTAAGACCTTAGCTATTATGCCAGAGTATGAGTTAAGACCTTAACCAGTAGGCCAGAGTACGAGTCTAAGACCTTAGCTATTAGACCAGAGTAAGAGTTAAGACCTTAGCTATTAGGCCAGAGTAAGAGTTAAGACCTTAACCATTAGGCCAAAGTACGAGTCTAAGATCTTAGCTATTAGGCCAGAGTACGAGTTAAGACCTTAACCAGTAGGCCAGAGTAAGAGTTAAGACCTTAACCATTAGGTCAGAGTACGAGTCTAAGACCTTAGCTATTAGGCCAGAGTAAGAGTTAAGACCTTAACCAATAGGCCAGAGTAAGAGTTAGGACCTTAACCAGTAGGCCAGAGTAAGAGTTAAGACCTTAACCAGTAGGCCAGAGAAAGAGTTAAGACCTTAACCTGTAGGCCATAGTAGTAGTCTAAGACCTTAGCTTTTAGGCCAGAGTAAGAGTTAAGACCTTAACCATTAGGCCAGAGTACGAGTCTAAGTCCTTAGCTATTAGGCCAGAGTAAGAGTTAAGACCTTAACCTGTAGGCCAGAGTAAGAGTTAAGACCTTAACCATTAGGCCAGAGTACGAGTCTAAGACCATAGCTATTAGGCCAGAGTAAGAGTTAAGACCTTAGCTATTAGGCCAGAGTAAGAGTTAAGACCTTAACCATTAGGCCAGAGTACGAGCCTAAGACCTTAGCTATTAGGCCAGAGTAAGAGTTAAGACCTTAACCATTAGGCCATAGTACGAGTCTAAGACCTTAGCTATTAGGCCAGAGTAAGAGTTAAGACCTTAACCAGTAGGCCAGAGTAAGAGTTAAGACCTTAACCAGTAGGACAGAGTAAGAGTTAAGACCTTAGCTATTAGGCCAGAGTAAGAGTTAAGACCTTAACCAGTAGGCCAGAGTACGAGTCTAAGACCCTAGCTATTAGGCCAGAGTAAGAGTTAAGACCTTAACCATTAGGCCAGAGTACAAGTCTAAGACCTTAGCTATTCGGCCAGAGTGAGAGTTAAGACCTTAGCTATCAGGCCAGAGTACTAGTCTAAGACCTTAGCTATTAGGCCAGAGTACGAGTCTAAGACCTTAGCTATTAGGCCAGAGTAAGAGTTAAGACCTTAACCAGTAGGCCAGAGTACCAGTCATAGACCTTAACTATTAGGCCAGAGTAAGAGTTAAGACCTTAGCTATTAGGCCAGAGTAAGAGTTAAGACCTTAACCATTAGGCCAGAGTACGAGCCTAAGACTTTAGCTATTAGGCTAGACCAAGAGTTAAAACCTTAACCAGTAGGCCAGAGTACGAGTCTAAGACCTTAGCTATTAGGCCAGAGTGAGAGTTAAGACCTTAGCTATCAGGCCAGAGTACAAGTCTAAGACCTTAGCTATTATGCCAGAGTATGAGTCTAAGACCTTAGCTATTAGGCCAGAGTAAGAGTTAAGACCTTAACCAGTAGGCCAGAGTAAGAGTTAAGCCCTTAGCTATTAGGCCAGTGTACGAGTCTAAGACCTTAGCTATTATGCCAGAGTATGAGTCTAAGACCTTAGCTATTAGGCCAGAGTAAGAGTTAAGACCTTAACCAGTAGGCCAGAGTAAGAGTTAAGACCTTAAACAGTAGGACAGAGTAAGAGTTAAGACCTTAGCTATTAGGCCAGAGTAAGAGTTAAGACCTTAACCAGTAGGCCAGAGTACGAGTCTGAGACCTTAGCTATTAGGCCAGAGTAAGAGTTAAGACCTTAACCAGTAGGCCAGAGTATGAGTCTAAGACCTCAGCTATTAGGCCAGAGTAAGAGTTAAGACCTTAGCTATTAGGCCAGAGTAAGAGTTAAGACCTTAACCATTAGGCCAGAGTACGAGTCTAAGACCTTAGCTATTAGGCCAGTGTAAGAGATAAGACCTTAACCAGTAGGCCAGAGTAAGAGTTAAGACCTTAACCATTAGGCCAGAGTACGAGTCTAAGACCTTAGCTATTAGGCCAGAGTAAGAGTTAAGACCTTAACCTGTAGGCCATAGTAGAAGTCTAAGACCTTAGCTATTAGGCCAGAGTAAGAGTTAAGACCTTAACCATTAGGCCAGAGTACGAGTCTAAGTCCTTAGCTATTAGGCCAGAGTAAGAGTTAAGACCTTAACCTGTAGGCCAGAGTAAGAGTTAAGACCTTAACCATTAGGCCAGAGTACGAGTCTAAGACCATAGCTATTAGGACAGAGTAAGAGTTAAGACCTTAGCTATTAGGCCAGAGTAAGAGTTAAGACCTTAACCATTAGGCCAGAGTATGAGCCTAAGACCTTAGCTATTAGGCCAGAGTAAGAGTTAAGACCTTAACCATTAGGCCAGAGTACGAGTCTAAGACCTTAGCTATTAGGCCAGAGTAAGAGTTAAGACCTTAACCTATAGGCCATAGTACGAGTCTAAGACCTTAGCTATTAGGCCAGAGTAAGGGTTAAGATCTTAACCAGTGGGCCAGAGTAAGAGTTAAGACCTTAACCAGTAGGCCAGAGTACGAGTCTAAGACCTTAGCTATTAAGCCATAGTAAGATTTAAGACCTTAACCAGTAGGCCAGAGTAAGAGTTAAGAAATTAACCAGTAGGCCAGAGTAAGAGTTAGGACCTTAGCTATTAGGCCAGAGTAAATGTTAAGACCTTAACCAGTAGGCCAGAGTACGAGTCTAAGACCTTAGCTATTAGGCCAGAGTAAGAGTTAAGACCTTAGCTATTAGGCCAGGGTACGAGTCTAAGACCTTAGCTATTATGCCAGAGTATGAGTTAAGACCTTAACCAGTAGGCCAGAGTACGAGTCTAAGACCTTAGCTATTAGGCCAGAGTAAGAGTTAAG
Source organism: Triturus cristatus (assembly GCF_964204655.1). NCBI lineage: Eukaryota > Metazoa > Chordata > Amphibia > Caudata > Salamandridae > Triturus > Triturus cristatus. The sequence continues at coordinate 1,307,930,160 of NC_140590.1, forward strand.
ACCTTAGCTATTAGGCCAGAGTAAGAGTTAAGACCTTAACCATTAGGCCAGAGTACGAGTCTAAGATCTTAGCTGTTAGGCCAGAGTACGAGTTAAGACCTTAACCAGTAGGCCAGAGTAAGAGTTAAGACCTTAACCATTAGGCCAGAGTACGAGTCTAAGACCTTAGCTATTAGGCCAGAGTAAGAGTTAAGACCTTAACCAATAGGCCAGAGTAAGAGTTAGGACCTTAACCAGTAGGCCAGAGTAAGAGTTAAGACCTTAACCTGAAGCCATAGTAGAAGTCTAAGACCTTAGCTATTAGGCCAGAGTAAGAATTAAGACCTTAACCATTAGGCCAGAGTACGAGTCTAAGACCTTAGCTATTAGGCCAGAGTAAGAGTTAAGACCTTAACCTGTAGGCCAGAGTAAGAGTTAAGACCTTAACCATTAGGCAGAGTACGAGTCTAAGACCTTAGCTATTAGGCCAGAGTAAGAGTTAAGACCTTAGCTATTAGGCCAGAGTAAGAGTTAAGACCTTAACCATTAGGCCAGAGTACGAGCCTAAGACCTTAGCTATTAGGCCAGAGTAAGAGTTAAGACCTTAACCATTAGGCCAGGGTAAGAGTTAAGACCTTAACCAGTAGGCCAGAGTAAGAGTTAAGACCTTAACCAATAGGCCAGAGTAAGAGTTAAGACCTTAACCAGTAGGCCAGAGTAAGAGTTAAGACCTTAACCAGTAGGCCAGAGTAAGAGTTAAGACCTTAACCTGTAGGCCATAGTACGAGTCTAAGACCTTAGCTATTAGGCCAGAGTAAGAATTAAGACCTTAGCTATTAGGCCAGAGTAAGAGTTAAGACCTTAACCATTAGGCCAGAGTAAGAGTCTAAGACCTTAGTTATTAGGCCAGAGTAAGAGTTAAGACCTTAGCTATTAGGCCAGAGTAAGAGTTAAGACCTTAACCATTAGGCCAGTGTACGAGTCTAAGACCTTAGCTATTATGCCAGAGTATGAGTCTAAGACCTTAGCTATTAGGCCAGAGTAAGAGTTAAGACCTTAACCAGTAGGCCAGAGTACGAGTCTAAGACCTTAGCTATTAGGCCAGAGTAAGAGTTAAGACCTTAACTATTAGGCCAGAGTACGAGTTAAGACCTTAACCATTAGGCCAGAGTACGAGTCTAAGACCTTAGCTATTAGGCCAGTGTAAGAGATAAGACCTTAACCAGTAGGCCAGAGTAAGAGTTAAGACCTTAACCATTAGGCCAGAGTACGAGTCTAAGACCTTAGCTATTAGGCCAGAGTAAGAGTTAAGACCTTAACCAATAGGCCAGAGTAAGAGTTAAGACCTTAACCAGTAGGCCAGAGTAAGAGTTAAGACCTTAACCTGTAGGCCTTAGTACGAGTCTAAGACTTTAGCTATTAGGCCAGAGTAAGAATTAAGACCTTAACCATTAGGCCAGAGTACGAGTCTAAGACCTTAGCTATTAGGCCAGAGTAAGAGTTAAGACCTTAACCTGTAGGCCAGAGTACGAGTCTAAGACCTTAGCTATGAGGCCAGAGTAAGAGTTAAGACCTTAGCTATTAGGCCAGAGTAAGAGTTAAGACCTTAACCATTAGGCCAGAGTAAGAGTTAAGACCTTAACCAATAGGCCAGAGTAAGAGTTAAGACCTTAACCAGTAGGCCAGAGTAAGAGTTAAGACCTTAACCAGTAGGCCAGAGTAAGAGTTAAGACCTTAACCTGTAGGCCATAGTACGAGTCTAAGACCTTAGCTATTAGGCCAGAGTAAGAATTAAGACCTTAGCTATTAGGCCAGCGTAAGAGTTAAGACCTTAACCATTAGGCCAGAGTAAGAGTCTAAGACCTTAGTTATTAGGCCAGAGTAAGAGTTAAGACCTTAGCTATTAGGCCAGAGTAAGAGTTAAGACCTTAACCATTAGGCCAGAGTATGAGTCTAAGACCTTAGTTATTAGGCCAAAGTAAGAGTTAAGACCTTAACCAGGAGGACAGAGTAAGAGTTAAGACCTTAGCTATTAGGCCAGAGTAAGAGTTAAGACCTTAACCTGTAGGCCAGAGTACGAGTCTAAGACCTTAGCTATTAGGCCAGTGTAAGAGTTAAGACCTTAACCATTAGGCCAGAGTACAAGTCTAAGACCTTAGCTATTGGGCCAGAGTAAGAGTTAAGACCTTAGCTATCAGGCCAGAGTACGAGTCTCAGACCTTAGCTATTAGGCCAGAGTACGAGTCTAAGACCTTAGCTATTAGGCCAGAGCAAGAGTTAAGACCTTAACCAGTAGGCCCGAGTACCAGTCTAAGACCCTAGCTATAGGCCAGAGTAAGAGTTAAGACCTTAGCTATTAGGCCAGAGTAAGAGTTAAGACCTTAACCAATAGGCCAGAGTAAGAGTTAAGACCTTAACCATTAGTCCAGAGTACGAGTCTAAGACCTTAGATATTATGCCAGTGTAAGAGATAAGACCTTAACCAGTAGGCCAGAGTAAGAGTTAAGACCTTAACCATTAGGCCAGAGAACGAGTCTAAGACCTTAGCTATTAGGCCAGAGTAAGAGTTAAGACCTTAACCAATAGGCCAGAGTAAGAGTTAAGACCTTAAGCAGTAGGCCAGGGTAAGAGTTAAGACCTTAACCAGTAGGCCAGAGTAAGAGTTAAGACCTTAACCTGTAGGCCATAGTACGAGTCTAAGACCTTAGCTATTAGGCCAGAGTAAGAGTTAAGACCTTAGCTATTAGGCCAGGGTACGCGTCTAAGACCTTAGCTATTATGCCAGAGTATGAGTTAAGACCTTAACCAGTAGGCCAGAGTACGAGTCTAAGACCTTAGCTATTAGACCAGAGTAAGAGTTAAGACCTTAGCTATTAGGCCAGAGTAAGAGTTAAGACCTTAACCATTAGGCCAAAGTACGAGTCTAAGATCTTAGCTATTAGGCCAGAGTACGAGTTAAGACCTTAACCAGTAGGCCAGAGTAAGAGTTAAGACCTTAACCATTAGGTCAGAGTACGAGTCTAAGACCTTAGCTATTAGGCCAGAGTAAGAGTTAAGACCTTAACCAATAGGCCAGAGTAAGAGTTAGGACCTTAACCAGTAGGCCAGAGTAAGAGTTAAGACCTTAACCAGTAGGCCAGAGAAAGAGTTAAGACCTTAACCTGTAGGCCATAGTAGAAGTCTAAGACCTTAGCTTTTAGGCCAGAGTAAGAGTTAAGACCTTAACCATTAGGCCAGAGTACGAGTCTAAGTCCTTAGCTATTAGGCCAGAGTAAGAGTTAAAACCTTAACCTGTAGGCCAGAGTAAGAGTTAAGACCTTAACCATTAGGCCAGAGTACGAGTCTAAGACCATAGCTATTAGGCCAGAGTAAGAGTTAAGACCTTAGCTATTAGGCCAGAGTAAGAGTTAAGACCTTAACCTGTAGGCCAGAGTACGAGTCTAAGACCTTAGCTATTAGGCCAGAGTAAGAGTTAAGACCTTAACCATTAGGCCAGAGTACAAGTCTAAGACCTTAGCTATTAGGCCAGAGTAAGAGTTAAGACCTTAGCTATCAGGCCAGAGTACGAGTCTCAGACCTTAGCTATTAGGCCAGAGTACGAGTCTAAGACCTTAGCTATTAGGCCAGAGCAAGAGTTAAGACCTTAACCAGTAGTCCCGAGTACCAGTCTAAGACCCTAGCTATAGGCCAGAGTAAGAGTTAAGACCTTAGCTATTAGGCCAGAGTAAGAGTTAAGACCTTAACCAATAGGCCAGAGTAAGAGTTAAGACCTTAACCATTAGGCCAGAGTACGAGTCTAAGACCTTAGATATTATGCCAGTGTAAGAGATAAGACCTTAACCAGTAGGCCAGAGTAAGAGTTAAGACCTTAACCATTAGGCCAGAGAACGAGTCTAAGACCTTAGCTATTAGGCCAGAGTAAGAGTTAAGACCTTAACCAATAGGCCAGAGTAAGAGTTAAGACCTTAACCAGTAGGCCAGGGTAAGAGTTAAGACCTTAACCAGTAGGCCAGAGTAAGAGTTAAGACCTTAACCTGTAGGCCATAGTACGAGTCTAAGACCTTAGCTATTAGGCCAGAGTAAGAGTTAAGACCTTAGCTATTAGGCCAGGGTACGAGTCTAAGACCTTAGCTATTATGCCAGAGTATGAGTTAAGACCTTAACCAGTAGGCCAGAGTACGAGTCTAAGACCTTAGCTATTAGACCAGAGTAAGAGTTAAGACCTTAGCTATTAGGCCAGAGTAAGAGTTAAGACCTTAACCATTAGGCCAAAGTACGAGTCTAAGATCTTAGCTATTAGGCCAGAGTACGAGTTAAGACCTTAACCAGTAGGCCAGAGTAAGAGTTAAGACCTTAACCATTAGGTCAGAGTACGAGTCTAAGACCTTAGCTATTAGGCCAGAGTAAGAGTTAAGACCTTAACCAATAGGCCAGAGTAAGAGTTAGGACCTTAACCAGTAGGCCAGAGTAAGAGTTAAGACCTTAACCAGTAGGCCAGAGAAAGAGTTAAGACCTTAACCTGTAGGCCATAGTAGAAGTCTAAGACCTTAGCTTTTAGGCCAGAGTAAGAGTTAAGACCTTAACCATTAGGCCAGAGTACGAGTCTAAGTCCTTAGCTATTAGGCCAGAGTAAGAGTTAAAACCTTAACCTGTAGGCCAGAGTAAGAGTTAAGACCTTAACCATTAGGCCAGAGTACGAGTCTAAGACCATAGCTATTAGGCCAGAGTAAGAGTTAAGACCTTAGCTATTAGGCCAGAGTAAGAGTTAAGACCTTAACCTGTAGGCCAGAGTACGAGTCTAAGACCTTAGCTATTAGGCCAGAGTAAGAGTTAAGACCTTAACCATTAGGCCAGAGTACAAGTCTAAGACCTTAGCTATTAGGCCAGAGTAAGAGTTAAGACCTTAGCTATCAGGCCAGAGTACGAGTCTCAGACCTTAGCTATTAGGCCAGAGTACGAGTCTAAGACCTTAGCTATTAGGCCAGAGCAAGAGTTAAGACCTTAACCAGTAGTCCCGAGTACCAGTCTAAGACCCTAGCTATAGGCCAGAGTAAGAGTTAAGACCTTAGCTATTAGGCCAGAGTAAGAGTTAAGACCTTAACCAATAGGCCAGAGTAAGAGTTAAGACCTTAACCATTAGGCCAGAGTACGAGTCTAAGACCTTAGATATTATGCCAGTGTAAGAGATAAGACCTTAACCAGTAGGCCAGAGTAAGAGTTAAGACCTTAACCATTAGGCCAGAGAACGAGTCTAAGACCTTAGCTATTAGGCCAGAGTAAGAGTTAAGACCTTAACCAATAGGCCAGAGTAAGAGTTAAGACCTTAACCAGTAGGCCAGGGTAAGAGTTAAGACCTTAACCAGTAGGCCAGAGTAAGAGTTAAGACCTTAACCTGTAGGCCATAGTACGAGTCTAAGACCTTAGCTATTAGGCCAGAGTAAGAGTTAAGACCTTAGCTATTAGGCCAGGGTACGAGTCTAAGACCTTAGCTATTATGCCAGAGTATGAGTTAAGACCTTAACCAGTAGGCCAGAGTACGAGTCTAAGACCTTAGCTATTAGACCAGAGTAAGAGTTAAGACCTTAGCTATTAGGCCAGAGTAAGAGTTAAGACCTTAACCATTAGGCCAAAGTACGAGTCTAAGATCTTAGCTATTAGGCCAGAGTACGAGTTAAGACCTTAACCAGTAGGCCAGAGTAAGAGTTAAGACCTTAACCATTAGGTCAGAGTACGAGTCTAAGACCTTAGCTATTAGGCCAGAGTAAGAGTTAAGACCTTAACCAATAGGCCAGAGTAAGAGTTAGGACCTTAACCAGTAGGCCAGAGTAAGAGTTAAGACCTTAACCAGTAGGCCAGAGAAAGAGTTAAGACCTTAACCTGTAGGCCATAGTAGAAGTCTAAGACCTTAGCTTTTAGGCCAGAGTAAGAGTTAAGACCTTAACCATTAGGCCAGAGTACGAGTCTAAGTCCTTAGCTATTAGGCCAGAGTAAGAGTTAAGACCTTAACCTGTAGGCCAGAGTAAGAGTTAAGACCTTAACCATTAGGCCAGAGTACGAGTCTAAGACCATAGCTATTAGGCCAGAGTAAGAGTTAAGACCTTAGCTATTAGGCCAGAGTAAGAGTTAAGACCTTAACCATTAGGCCAGAGTACGAGCCTAAGACCTTAGCTATTAGGCCAGAGTAAGAGTTAAGACCTTAACCATTAGGCCATAGTACGAGTCTAAGACCTTAGCTATTAGGCCAGAGTAAGAGTTAAGACATTAACCAGTAGGCCAGAGTAAGAGTTAAGACCTTAACCAGTAGGACAGAGTAAGAGTTAAGACCTTAGCTATTAGGCCAGAGTAAGAGTTAAGACCTTAACCAGTAGGCCAGAGTACGAGTCTAAGACCCTAGCTATTAGGCCAGAGTAAGAGTTAAGACCTCAACCATTAGGCCAGAGTACAAGTCTAAGACCTTAGCTATTCGGCCAGAGTGAGAGTTAAGACCTTAGCTATCAGGCCAGAGTACTAGTCTAAGACCTTAGCTATTAGGCCAGAGTACGAGTCTAAGACCTTAGCTATTAGGCCAGAGTAAGAGTTAAGACCTTAACCAGTAGGCCAGAGTACCAGTCATAGACCTTAACTATTAGGCCAGAGTAAGAGTTAAGACCTTAGCTATTAGGCCAGAGTAAGAGTTAAGACCTTAACCATTAGGCCAGAGTACGAGCCTAAGACTTTAGCTATTAGGCTAGACCAAGAGTTAAAACCTTAACCAGTAGGCCAGAGTACGAGTCTAAGACCTTAGCTATTAGGCCAGAGTGAGAGTTAAGACCTTAGCTATCAGGCCAGAGTACAAGTCTAAGACCTTAGCTATTATGCCAGAGTATGAGTCTAAGACCTTAGCTATTAGGCCAGAGTAAGAGTTAAGACCTTAACCAGTAGGCCAGAGTAAGAGTTAAGCCCTTAGCTATTAGGCCAGTGTACGAGTCTAAGACCTTAGCTATTATGCCAGAGTATGAGTCTAAGACCTTAGCTATTAGGCCAGAGTAAGAGTTAAGACCTTAACCAGTAGGCCAGAGTAAGAGTTAAGACCTTAAACAGTAGGACAGAGTAAGAGTTAAGACCTTAGCTATTAGGCCAGAGTAAGAGTTAAGACCTTAACCAGTAGGCCAGAGTACGAGTCTGAGACCTTAGCTATTAGGCCAGAGTAAGAGTTAAGACCTTAACCAGTAGGCCAGAGTATGAGTCTAAGACCTCAGCTATTAGGCCAGAGTAAGAGTTAAGACCTTAGCTATTAGGCCAGAGTAAGAGTTAAGACCTTAACCATTAGGCCAGAGTACGAGTCTAAGACCTTAGCTATTAGGCCAGTGTAAGAGATAAGACCTTAACCAGTAGGCCAGAGTAAGAGTTAAGACCTTAACCATTAGGCCAGAGTACGAGTCTAAGACCTTAGCTATTAGGCCAGAGTAAGAGTTAAGACCTTAACCAGTAGGCCAGAGTAAGAGTTAAGACCTTAACCAGTAGGCCAGAGTAAGAGTTAAGACCTTAACCTGTAGGCCATAGTACGAGTCTAAGACCTTAGCTATTAGGCCAGAGTAAGAATTAACACCTTAATCATTAGGCCAGAGTACGAGTCTAAGACCTTAGCTATTAGGCCAGAGTAAGAGTTAAGACCTTAACCTGTAGGCCATAGTACGAGTCTAAGACCTTAGCTATTAGGCCAGAGTAAGAATTAACACCTTAACCATTAGGCCAGAGTACGAGTCTAAGACCTTAACCAGTAGGCCAGAGTAAGAGTTAAGACCTTAACCAGTAGGCCAGAGTAAGAGTTAAGACCTTAAACAGTAGGACAGAGTAAGAGTTAAGACCTTAGCTATTAGGCCAGAGTAAGAGTTAAGACCTTAACCAGTAGGCCAGAGTAGGAGTCTGAGACCTTAGCTGTTAGGCCAGAGTAAGAGTTAAGACCTTAACCAGTAGGCCAGAGTACGAGTCTAAGACCTCAGCTATTAGGCCAGAGTAAGAGTTAAGACCTTAGCTATTAGGCCAGAGGGAGAGTTAAGACCTTAACCATTAGGCCAGAGTATGATTCTAAGACCTTAGTTATTAGGTCAGAGTAAGAGTTAAGACCTTAACCAGGAGGACAGAGTAAGAGTTAAGACCTTAGCTATTAAGCCAGAGTAAGAGTTAAGACCTTAACCTGAAGGCCAGAGTACAAGTCTCAGACCTTAGCTATTAGGCCAGAGTAAGAGTTAAGACCTTAACCATTAGGCCAGAGTACAAGTCTAAGACCTTAGCTATTAGGCCAGAGTAAGAGTTAAGACCTGAGCTATCAGGCCAGAGTACGAGTCTCAGACCTTAGCTATTAGGCCAGAGTACGAGTCTAACACCTTAGCTATTAGGCCAGAGCAAGAGTTAAGACCTTAACCAGTAGGCCATAGTACCAGTCTAAGACCCTAGCTATAGGCCATAGTAAGAGTTAAGACCTTAGCTATTAGGCCAGAGTAAGAGTTAAGACCTTAACCATTAGGCCAGAGTACGAGTCTAAGACCTTAGCTATTAGTCCGGAGTAAGAGTTAAGACCTTAAGCATTAGGCCAGAGTACGAGTCTAATACCTTAGCTAACAGGCCAGAGTAAGAGTTAAGACCTTAGCTATTAGGCCAGAGTAAGAGCTAAGACCTTAGATATTAGGCCATTGTAAGAGTTAATACCTTAACCAGTAGGCCAGAGCACAAGTCTAAGACCTTAGCTATTAGGCCAGAGTAAGAGTTAAGACCTTAACCAGTAGGCCAGAGTAAGAGTTAAGACCTTAGCTATAAGCCAGAGTAAGAGTTAAGACCTTAGCTATTAGGCCAGAGTAAGAGTTAAGACCTTAACCAGTAGGCCAGACTATGAGTCTAAGACCTTAGCTATTAGGACAGAGTAAGAGTTAAGACCTTAACCATTAGGCCAGAGTACGAGTCTAAGACCTTAGCTATTAGGCCAGAGTACGAGTTAAGACCTTAACCAGTAGGCCAGAGTAAAAGTTAAGACCTTAACCATTAGGCCAGAGTACTAGTCTAAGACCTTAGCTATTAGGCCAGAGTAAGAGTTAAGACCTTAACCAATAGGCCAGAGTAAGAGTTAGGACCTTAACCAGTAGGCCAGAGTAAGAGTTAAGACCTTAACCAGTAGGCCAGAGAAAGAGTTAAGTCCTTAACCTGTAGGCCACAATACAAGTCTAAGACCTTAGCTATTAGGCCAGAGTAAGAGTTAAGACCTTAACCATTAGGCCAGAGTATGAGTCTAAGACCTTAGTTATTAGGCCAGAGTAAGAGTTAAGACCTTAACCTGTAGGCCAGAGTAAGAGTTAAGACCTTAACCATTAGGCCAGAGTACGAGTCTAAAACCTTAGCTATTAGGCCAGAGTAAGAGTTAAGACCTTAGCTATTAGGCCAGAGTAAGAGTTAAGACCTTAACCATTAGGCCAGAGTACGAGCCTAAGACCTTAGCTATTAGGCCAGAGTGAGAGTTAAGACCTTAACCATTAGGCCATAGTACGAGTCTAAGACCTTAGCTATTAGGCCAGAGTAAGAGTTAAGACCTTAACCAGTAGGCCGGAGTAAGAGTTAAGACCTTAACCAGTAGGACAGAGTAAGAGTTAAGAACTTAACCATTAGGCCAGAGTACGAGTCTAAGACCTTAGCTATTAGGCCAGAGTAAGAGTTAAGACCTTAACCAGTAGGCCAGAGTAAGAGTTAAGACCTTAACCTGTAGGCCAGAGTACGAGTCTAAGACCTTAGCTATTAGGCCAGAGTAAGAGTTAAGACCTTAGCTATTAGGCCAGAGTAAGAGTTAAGACCTTAACCATTAGGACAGAGTATGAGTCTAAGACCTTAGTTATTAGGCCAGAGTAAGAGTTAAGACCTTAACCAGGAGGACAGAGTAAGAGTTAAGACCTTAACTATTAGGCCAGAGTAAGAGTTAAGACCTTAACCTGTAGGCCAGAGTACGAGTCTAAGACCTTAGCTATTAGGCCAGAGTAAGAGTTAAGACCTTAACCATTAGGCCAGAGTACAAGTCTAAGACCTTAGCTATTAGGCCAGAGTAAGAGTTAAGACCTTAGCTATCAGGCCAGAGTACGAGTCTCAGACCTTAGCTATTAGGCCAGAGTACGAGTCTAACACCTTAGCTATTAGGCCAGAGCAAGAGTTAAGACCTTAACCAGTAGGCCAGAGTACCAGTCTAAGACCCTAGCTATAGGCCAGAGTAAGAGTTAAGACCTTAGCTATTAGGCCAGAGTAAGAGTTAAGACCTTAACCATTAGGCCAGAGTACGAGTCTAAGACCTTAGCTATTAGGCCGGAGTAAGAGTTAAGACCTTAAGCATTAGGCCAGAGTACGAGTCTAATACCTTAGCTAACAGGCCAGAGTAAGAGTTAAGACCTTAGCTATTAGGCCAGAGTAAGAGCTAAGACCTTAGATATTAGGCCATTGTAAGAGTTAAGACCTTAACCAGTAGGCCAGAGCACGAGTCTAAGACCTTAGCTATTAGGCCAGAGTAAGAGTTAAGACCTTAACCAGTAGGCCAGAGTAAGAGATAAGACCTTAACCAGTGGGCCATAGTACGAGTCTAAGACCTTAGCTATTAGGCCACAGTAAGGGTTAAGACCTTAGCCAGCAGGCCAGAGTAAGAGTTAAGATCTTAGCTATAAGCCAGAGTAAGAGTTAAGACCTTAGCTATTAGGCCAGAGTAAGAGTTAAGACCTTAACCATTAGGCCAGAGTATGAGTCTAAGACCTTAGCAATTAGGCCAGAGTAAGAGTTAAGACCTTAACCATTAGGCCAGAGTACGAGTCTAAGACCTTAGCTATTAGGCCAGAGTAAGGGTTAAGACCTTAACCAATAGGCCAGAGTAAGAGTTAGGACCTTAACCAGTAGGCCAGAGTAAGAGTTAAGACCTTAACCAGTAGGCCAGAGAAAGAGTTAAGTCCTTAACCTGTAGGCCACAATACAAGTCTAAGACCTTAGCTATTAGGCCAGAGTAAGAGTTAAGACCTTAACCATTAGGCCAGAGTATGAGTCTAAGACTTTAGCTATTAGGTCAGAGTAAGAGTTAAGACCTTAACCTGTAGGCCAGAGTAAGAGTTAAGACCTTAACCATTAGGCCAGAGTACGAGTCTAAAACCTTAGCTATTAGGCCAGAGTAAGAGTTAAGACCTTAGCTTTTAGGCCAGAGTAAGAGTTAAGACCTTAACCATTAGGCCAGAGCACGAGCCTAAGACCTTAGCTATTAGGCCAGAGTAAGAGTTAAGACCTTAACCATTAGGCCATAGTACGAGTCGAAGACCTTAGCTATTAGGCCAGAGTAAGAGTTAAGACCTTAACAAGTAGGCCGGAGTAAGAGTTAAGACCTCAACCAGTAGGACAGAGTAAGAGTTAAGAACTTAGCTATTAGGCCAGAGTAAGAGTTAAGACCTTAACCAGTAGGCCAGAGTACGAGTCTAAGACCTTAGCTATTAGGCCAGAGTAAGAGTTAAGACCTTAACCATTAGGCCAGACTACAAGTCTAAGACCTTAGCTATTAGGCCAGAGTGAGAGTTAAGTCCTTAGCTATCAGGCCAGAGTACGAGTCTAAGACCTTAGCTATTAGGCCAGAGTACGAGTCTAAGACCTTAGCTATTAGGCCAGAGCAAGAGTTAAGACCTTAACCAGTAGGCCAGAGTACGAGTCTAAGACCTTAGCTATTAGGCCAGAGTAAGAGTTAAGACCTTAATCATTAGGCCAGAGTACGAGCCTAAGACCTTAGCTATTAGGCCAGAGTAAGAGTTAAGACCTTAACCATTAGGCCATAGTACGAGTCGAAGACCTTAGCTATTAGGCCAGAGTAAGAGTTAAGACCTTAACCAGTAGGCCGGAGTAAGAGTTAAGACCTTAACCAGTAGGACAGAGTAAGAGTTAAGACCTTAACCATTAGGCCAGAGTACGAGTCTAAGACCTTAGCTATTAGGAGAGAGTAAGAGTTAAGACCTTAACCAGTAGGCCAGAGTAAGAGTTAAGACCTTAACCAGTAGGCCAGAGTAAGAGTTAAGACCTTAACCTGTAGGCCATAGTGCGAGTCTAAGACCTTAGCTATTAGGCCAGAGTAAGAATTAAGACCTTAACCATTAGGCCAGAGTACGAGTCTAAGACCTTAGCTATTAGGCCAGAGTAAGAGTTAAGACCTTAACCTGTAGGCCAGAGTACGAGTCTAAGACCTTAGCTATTAGGCCAGAGTAAGAGTTAAGACCTTAGCTATTAGGCCAGAGTAAGAGTTAAGACCTTAACCATTAGGCCAGAGTATGAGTCTAAGACCTTAGTTATTAGGCCAGAGTAAGAGTTAAGACCTTAACCAGGAGGACAGAGTAAGAGTTAAGACCTTAGCTATTAGGCCAGAGTAAGAGTTAAGACCTTAACCTGTAGGCCAGAGTACAAGTCTAAGACCTTAGCTATTAGGCCAGAGTAAGAGTTAAGACCTTAGCTATCAGGCCAGAGTACGAGTCTCAGACCTTAGCTATTAGGCCAGAGTACGAGTCTAACACCTTAGCTATTAGGCCAGAGCAAGAGTTAAGACCTTAACCAGTAGGCCAGAGTACCAGTCTAAGACCCTAGCTATAGGCCAGAGTAAGAGTTAAGACCTTAGCTATTAGGCCAGAGTAAGAGTTAAGACCTTAACCATTAGGCCAGAGTACGAGTCTAAGACCTTAGCTATTAGGCCGGAGTAAGAGTTAAGAACTTAACCATTAGGCCAGAGTACGAGTCTAAGACCTTAGCTATTAGGCCAGAGTAAGAGTTAAGACCTTAACCAGTAGGCCAGAGTAAGAGTTAAGACCTTAACCTGTAGGCCAGAGTACGAGTCTAAGACCTTAGCTATTAGGCCAGAGTAAGAGTTAAGACCTTAGCTATTAGGCCAGAGTAAGAGTTAAGACCTTAACCATTAGGACAGAGTATGAGTCTAAGACCTTAGTTATTAGGCCAGAGTAAGAGTTAAGACCTTAACCAGGAGGACAGAGTAAGAGTTAAGACCTTAACTATTAGGCCAGAGTAAGAGTTAAGACCTTAACCTGTAGGCCAGAGTACGAGTCTAAGACCTTAGCTATTAGGCCAGAGTAAGAGTTAAGACCTTAACCATTAGGCCAGAGTACGAGTCTCAGACCTTAGCTATTAGGCCAGAGTACGAGTCTAACACCTTAGCTATTAGGCCAGAGCAAGAGTTAAGACCTTAACCAGTAGGCCAGAGTACCAGTCTAAGACCCTAGCTATAGGCCAGAGTAAGAGTTAAGACCTTAGCTATTAGGCCAGAGTAAGAGTTAAGACCTTAACCATTAGGCCAGAGTACGAGTCTAAGACCTTAGCTATTAGGCCGGAGTAAGAGTTAAGACCTTAAGCATTAGGCCAGAGTACGAGTCTAATACCTTAGCTAACAGGCCAGAGTAAGAGTTAAGACCTTAGCTATTAGGCCAGAGTAAGAGCTAAGACCTTAGATATTAGGCCATTGTAAGAGTTAAAACCTTAACCAGTAGGCCAGAGCACGAGTCTAAGACCTTAGCTATTAGGCCAGAGTAAGAGTTAAGACCTTAACCAGTAGGCCAGAGTAAGAGATAAGACCTTAACCAGTGGGCCATAGTACGAGTCTAAGACCTTAGCTATTAGGCCACAGTAAGGGTTAAGACCTTAGCCAGCAGGCCAGAGTAAGAGTTAAGATCTTAGCTATAAGCCAGAGTAAGAGTTAAGACCTTAGCTATTAGGCCAGAGTAAGAGTTAAGACCTTAACCATTAGGCCAGAGTATGAGTCTAAGACCTTAGCAATTAGGCCAGAGTAAGAGTTAAGACCTTAACCATTAGGCCAGAGTACGAGTCTAAGACCTTAGCTATTAGGCCAGAGTAAGGGTTAAGACCTTAACCAATAGGCCAGAGTAAGAGTTAGGACCTTAACCAGTAGGCCAGAGTAAGAGTTAAGACCTTAACCAGTAGGCCAGAGAAAGAGTTAAGTCCTTAACCTGTAGGCCACAATACAAGTCTAAGTCCTTAGCTATTAGGCCAGAGTAAGAGTTAAGACCTTAACCATTAGGCCAGAGTATGAGTCTAAGACTTTAGCTATTAGGTCAGAGTAAGAGTTAAGACCTTAACCTGTAGGCCAGAGTAAGAGTTAAGACCTTAACCATTAGGCCAGAGTACGAGTCTAAAACCTTAGCTATTAGGCCAGAGTAAGAGTTAAGACCTTAGCTTTTAGGCCAGAGTAAGAGTTAAGACCTTAACCATTAGGCCAGAGCACGAGCCTAAGACCTTAGCTATTAGGCCAGAGTAAGAGTTAAGACCTTAACCATTAGGCCATAGTACGAGTCGAAGACCTTAGCTATTAGGCCAGAGTAAGAGTTAAGACCTTAACAAGTAGGCCGGAGTAAGAGTTAAGACCTCAACCAGTAGGACAGAGTAAGAGTTAAGAACTTAGCTATTAGGCCAGAGTAAGAGTTAAGACCTTAACCAGTAGGCCAGAGTACGAGTCTAAGACCTTAGCTATTAGGCCAGAGTAAGAGTTAAGACCTTAACCATTAGGCCAGACTACAAGTCTAAGACCTTAGCTATTAGGCCAGAGTGAGAGTTAAGTCCTTAGCTATCAGGCCAGAGTACGAGTCTAAGACCTTAGCTATTAGGCCAGAGTACGAGTCTAAGACCTTAGCTATTAGGCCAGAGCAAGAGTTAAGACCTTAACCAGTAGGCCAGAGTACGAGTCTAAGACCTTAGCTATTAGGCCAGAGTAAGAGTTAAGACCTTAACCATTAGGCCAGAGTACGAGCCTAAGACCTTAGCTATTAGGCCAGAGTAAGAGTTAAGACCTTAACCATTAGGCCATAGTACGAGTCGAAGACCTTAGCTATTAGGCCAGAGTAAGAGTTAAGACCTTAACCAGTAGGCCGGAGTAAGAGTTAAGACCTTAACCAGTAGGACAGAGTAAGAGTTAAGACCTTAACCATTAGGCCAGAGTACGAGTCTAAGACCTTAGCTATTAGGAGAGAGTAAGAGTTAAGACCTTAACCAGTAGGCCAGAGTAAGAGTTAAGACCTTAACCTGTAGGCCATAGTGCGAGTCTAAGACCTTAGCTATTAGGCCAGAGTAAGAATTAAGACCTTAACCATTAGGCCAGAGTACGAGTCTAAGACCTTAGCTATTAGGCCAGAGTAAGAGTTAAGACCTTAACCTGTAGGCCAGAGTACGAGTCTAAGACCTTAGCTATTAGGCCAGAGTAAGAGTTAAGACCTTAGCTATTAGGCCAGAGTAAGAGTTAAGACCTTAACCATTAGGCCAGAGTATGAGTCTAAGACCTTAGTTATTAGGCCAGAGTAAGAGTTAAGACCTTAACCAGGAGGACAGAGTAAGAGTTAAGACCTTAGCTATTAGGCCAGAGTAAGAGTTAAGACCTTAACCTGTAGGCCAGAGTACAAGTCTAAGACCTTAGCTATTAGGCCAGAGTAAGAGTTAAGACCTTAGCTATCAGGCCAGAGTACGAGTCTCAGACCTTAGCTATTAGGCCAGAGTACGAGTCTAACACCTTAGCTATTAGGCCAGAGCAAGAGTTAAGACCTTAACCAGTAGGCCAGAGTACCAGTCTAAGACCCTAGCTATAGGCCAGAGTAAGAGTTAAGACCTTAGCTATTAGGCCAGAGTAAGAGTTAAGACCTTAACCATTAGGCCAGAGTACGAGTCTAAGACCTTAGCTATTAGGCCGGAGTAAGAGTTAAGACCTTAAGCATTAGGCCAGAGTACGAGTCTAATACCTTAGCTAACAGGCCAGAGTAAGAGTTAAGACCTTAGCTATTAGGCCAGAGTAAGAGCTAAGACCTTAGATATTAGGCCATTGTAAGAGTTAAGTCCTTAACCAGTAGGCCAGAGCACGAGTCTAAGACCTTAGCTATTAGGCCAGAGTAAGAGTTAAGACCTTAACCAGTAGGCCAGAGTAAGAGATAAGACCTTAACCAGTCGGCCATAGTACGAGTCTAAGACCTTAGCTATTAGGCCAGCGTAAGGGTTAAGACCTTAACCAGCAGGCCAGAGTAAGAGTTAAGACCTTAGCTATAAGCCAGAGTAAGAGTTAAGAACTTAGCTATTAGGCCAGAGTAAGAGTTAAGACCTTAACCATTAGGCCAGAGTACGAGTCTAAGACCTTAGCTATTAGGCCAGAGTAAGAGTTAAGACCTTAACCAATAGGCCAGAGTAAGAGTTAGGACCTTAACCAGTAGGCCAGAGTAAGAGTTAAGACCTTAACCAGTAGGCCAGAGAAAGAGTTAAGTCCTTAACCTGTAGGCCACAATACAAGTCTAAGACCTTAGCTATTAGGCCAGAGTAAGAGTTAAGACCTTAACCATTAGGCCAGAGTATGAGTCTAAGACCTTAGCTATTAGGCCAGAGTAAGAATTAAGACCTTAACCATTAGGCCAGAGTACGAGTCTAAGACCTTAGCTATTAGGCCAGAGTAAGAGTTAAGACCTTAACCAATAGGCCAGAGTAAGAGTTAGGACCTTAACCAGTAGGCCAGAGTAAGAGTTAAGACCTTAACCAGTAGGCCAGAGAAAGAGTTAAGTCCTTAACCTGTAGGCCACAATACAAGTCTAAGACCTTAGCTATTAGGCCAGAGTAAGAGTTAAGACCTTAACCATTAGGCCAGAGTATGAGTCTAAGACCTTAGCTATTAGGCCAGAGTAAGAGTTAAGACCGTAACTATTAGGCCAGTGTACGAGTCTAAGACATTAGATATTATGCCAGAGTATGAGTCTAAGACCTTAGCTATTAGGCCAGAGTAAGAGTTAAGACCTTAACCAGTAGGCCAGAGTACAAGTCTAAGACCTTAGCTATTAGGCCAGAGTAAGAGTTAAGACCTTAGCTATTATGCCAGAGTAAGAGTTAAGACCTTAACCATTAGGCCAAAGTACGAGTCTAAGACCTTAGCTATTAGGCCAGAGTAAGAGCTAAGACCTTAACCAGTAGGCCAGAGTAAGAGTTAAGACCTTAACCTGTAGGCCAGAGTAAGAGTTAAGACCTTAACCATTAGGCCAGAGTACGAGTCTAAAACCTTAGCTATTAGGCCAGAGTAAGAGTTAAGACCTTAGCTATTAGGCCAGAGTAAGAGTTAAGACCTTAACCATTAGGCCAGAGTACGAGCCTAAGACCTTAACCATTAGGCCATAGTACGAGTCGAAGACCTTAGCTATTAGGCCAGAGTAAGAGTTAAGACCTTAACAAGTAGACCGGAGTAAGAGTTAAGACCTCAACCAGTAGGACAGAGTAAGAGTTAAGATCTTAGCTATTAGGCCAGAGTAAGAGTTAAGACCTTAACCAGTAGGCCAGAGTACGAGTCTAAGACCTTAGCTATTAGGCCAGAGTAAGAGTTAAGACCTTAACCATTAGGCCAGACTACAAGTCTAAGACCTTAGCTATTAGGCCAGAGTGAGAGTTAAGACCTTAGCTATCAGGGCAGAGTACGAGTCTAAGACCTTAGCTATTAGGCCAGAGTACGAGTCTAAGACCTTAGCTATTAGGCCAGAGTAAGAGTTAAGACCTTAACCAGTAGGCCAGAGTACCAGTCTAAGACCTTAGCTATTAGGCCAGAGTAAGAGTTAAGACCTTAGCTATTAGGCCAGAGTAAGAGTTAAGACCTTAACCATTAGGCCAGAGTACGAGTCTAAGACTTTAGCTATTAGGCCAGAGCAAGAGTTAAGACCTTAACCAGTAGGCCAGAGTACGAGTCTAAGACCTTAGCTATTAGGCCAGAGTAAGAGTTAAGACCTTAACCATTAGGCCAGACTACAAGTCTAAGACCTTAGCTATTAGGCCAGAGTGAGAGTTAAGTCCTTAGCTATCAGGCCAGAGTACGAGTCTAAGACCTTAGCTATTAGGCCAGAGTACGAGTCTAAGACCTTAGCTATTAGGCCAGAGCAAGAGTTAAGACCTTAACCAGTAGGCCAGAGTACGAGTCTAAGACCTTAGCTATTAGGCCAGAGTAAGAGTTAAGACCTTAACCATTAGGCCAGAGTACGAGCCTAAGACCTTAGCTATTAGGCCAGAGTAAGAGTTAAGACCTTAACCATTAGGCCATAGTACGAGTCGAAGACCTTAGCTATTAGGCCAGAGTAAGAGTTAAGACCTTAACCAGTAGGCCGGAGTAAGAGTTAAGACCTTAACCAGTAGGACAGAGTAAGAGTTAAGACCTTAACCATTAGGCCAGAGTACGAGTCTAAGACCTTAGCTATTAGGAGAGAGTAAGAGTTAAGACCTTAACCAGTAGGCCAGAGTAAGAGTTAAGACCTTAACCAGTAGGCCAGAGTAAGAGTTAAGACCTTAACCTGTAGGCCATAGTGCGAGTCTAAGACCTTAGCTATTAGGCCAGAGTAAGAATTAAGACCTTAACCATTAGGCCAGAGTACGAGTCTAAGACCTTAGCTATTAGGCCAGAGTAAGAGTTAAGACCTTAACCTGTAGGCCAGAGTACGAGTCTAAGACCTTAGCTATTAGGCCAGAGTAAGAGTTAAGACCTTAGCTATTAGGCCAGAGTAAGAGTTAAGACCTTAACCATTAGGCCAGAGTATGAGTCTAAGACCTTAGTTATTAGGCCAGAGTAAGAGTTAAGACCTTAACCAGGAGGACAGAGTAAGAGTTAAGACCTTAGCTATTAGGCCAGAGTAAGAGTTAAGACCTTAACCTGTAGGCCAGAGTACAAGTCTAAGACCTTAGCTATTAGGCCAGAGTAAGAGTTAAGACCTTAGCTATCAGGCCAGAGTACGAGTCTCAGACCTTAGCTATTAGGCCAGAGTACGAGTCTAACACCTTAGCTATTAGGCCAGAGCAAGAGTTAAGACCTTAACCAGTAGGCCAGAGTACCAGTCTAAGACCCTAGCTATAGGCCAGAGTAAGAGTTAAGACCTTAGCTATTAGGCCAGAGTAAGAGTTAAGACCTTAACCATTAGGCCAGAGTACGAGTCTAAGACCTTAGCTATTAGGCCGGAGTAAGAGTTAAGAACTTAACCATTAGGCCAGAGTACGAGTCTAAGACCTTAGCTATTAGGCCAGAGTAAGAGTTAAGACCTTAACCAGTAGGCCAGAGTAAGAGTTAAGACCTTAACCTGTAGGCCAGAGTACGAGTCTAAGACCTTAGCTATTAGGCCAGAGTAAGAGTTAAGACCTTAGCTATTAGGCCAGAGTAAGAGTTAAGACCTTAACCATTAGGACAGAGTATGAGTCTAAGACCTTAGTTATTAGGCCAGAGTAAGAGTTAAGACCTTAACCAGGAGGACAGAGTAAGAGTTAAGACCTTAACTATTAGGCCAGAGTAAGAGTTAAGACCTTAACCTGTAGGCCAGAGTACGAGTCTAAGACCTTAGCTATTAGGCCAGAGTAAGAGTTAAGACCTTAACCATTAGGCCAGAGTACAAGTCTAAGACCTTAGCTATTAGGCCAGAGTAAGAGTTAAGACCTTAGCTATCAGGCCAGAGTACGAGTCTCAGACCTTAGCTATTAGGCCAGAGTACGAGTCTAACACCTTAGCTATTAGGCCAGAGCAAGAGTTAAGACCTTAACCAGTAGGCCAGAGTACCAGTCTAAGACCCTAGCTATAGGCCAGAGTAAGAGTTAAGACCTTAGCTATTAGGCCATAGTAAGAGTTAAGACCTTAACCATTAGGCCAGAGTACGAGTCTAAGACCTTAGCTATTAGGCCGGAGTAAGAGTTAAGACCTTAAGCATTAGGCCAGAGTACGAGTCTAATACCTTAGCTAACAGGCCAGAGTAAGAGTTAAGACCTTAGCTATTAGGCCAGAGTAAGAGCTAAGACCTTAGATATTAGGCCATTGTAAGAGTTAAGACCTTAACCAGTAGGCCAGAGCACGAGTCTAAGACCTTAGCTATTAGGCCAGAGTAAGAGTTAAGACCTTAACCAGTAGGCCAGAGTAAGAGATAAGACCTTAACCAGTGGGCCATAGTACGAGTCTAAGACCTTAGCTATTAGGCCACAGTAAGGGTTAAGACCTTAGCCAGCAGGCCAGAGTAAGAGTTAAGATCTTAGCTATAAGCCAGAGTAAGAGTTAAGACCTTAGCTATTAGGCCAGAGTAAGAGTTAAGACCTTAACCATTAGGCCAGAGTATGAGTCTAAGACCTTAGCAATTAGGCCAGAGTAAGAGTTAAGACCTTAACCATTAGGCCAGAGTACGAGTCTAAGACCTTAGCTATTAGGCCAGAGTAAGGGTTAAGACCTTAACCAATAGGCCAGAGTAAGAGTTAGGACCTTAACCAGTAGGCCAGAGTAAGAGTTAAGACCTTAACCAGTAGGCCAGAGAAAGAGTTAAGTCCTTAACCTGTAGGCCACAATACAAGTCTAAGACCTTAGCTATTAGGCCAGAGTAAGAGTTAAGACCTTAACCATTAGGCCAGAGTATGAGTCTAAGACTTTAGCTATTAGGTCAGAGTAAGAGTTAAGACCTTAACCTGTAGGCCAGAGTAAGAGTTAAGACCTTAACCATTAGGCCAGAGTACGAGTCTAAAACCTTAGCTATTAGGCCAGAGTAAGAGTTAAGACCTTAGCTTTTAGGCCAGAGTAAGAGTTAAGACCTTAACCATTAGGCCAGAGCACGAGCCTAAGACCTTAGCTATTAGGCCAGAGTAAGAGTTAAGACCTTAACCATTAGGCCATAGTACGAGTCGAAGACCTTAGCTATTAGGCCAGAGTAAGAGTTAAGACCTTAACAAGTAGGCCGGAGTAAGAGTTAAGACCTCAACCAGTAGGACAGAGTAAGAGTTAAGAACTTAGCTATTAGGCCAGAGTAAGAGTTAAGACCTTAACCAGTAGGCCAGAGTACGAGTCTAAGACCTTAGCTATTAGGCCAGAGTAAGAGTTAAGACCTTAACCATTAGGCCAGACTACAAGTCTAAGACCTTAGCTATTAGGCCAGAGTGAGAGTTAAGTCCTTAGCTATCAGGCCAGAGTACGAGTCTAAGACCTTAGCTATTAGGCCAGAGTACGAGTCTAAGACCTTAGCTATTAGGCCAGAGCAAGAGTTAAGACCTTAACCAGTAGGCCAGAGTACGAGTCTAAGACCTTAGCTATTAGGCCAGAGTAAGAGTTAAGACCTTAACCATTAGGCCAGAGTACGAGCCTAAGACCTTAGCTATTAGGCCAGAGTAAGAGTTAAGACCTTAACCATTAGGCCATAGTACGAGTCGAAGACCTTAGCTATTAGGCCAGAGTAAGAGTTAAGACCTTAACCAGTAGGCCGGAGTAAGAGTTAAGACCTTAACCAGTAGGACAGAGTAAGAGTTAAGACCTTAACCATTAGGCCAGAGTACGAGTCTAAGACCTTAGCTATTAGGAGAGAGTAAGAGTTAAGACCTTAACCAGTAGGCCAGAGTAAGAGTTAAGACCTTAACCTGTAGGCCATAGTGCGAGTCTAAGACCTTAGCTATTAGGCCAGAGTAAGAATTAAGACCTTAACCATTAGGCCAGAGTACGAGTCTAAGACCTTAGCTATTAGGCCAGAGTAAGAATTAAGACCTTAACCTGTAGGCCAGAGTACGAGTCTAAGACCTTAGCTATTAGGCCAGAGTAAGAGTTAAGACCTTAACCAGTAGGCCAGAGTAAGAGTTAAGACCTTAACCTGTAGGCCAGAGTACGAGTCTAAGACCTTAGCTATTAGGCCAGAGTAAGAGTTAAGACCTTAGCTATTAGGCCAGAGTAAGAGTTAAGACCTTAACCATTAGGCCAGAGTATGAGTCTAAGACCTTAGTTATTAGGCCAGAGTAAGAGTTAAGACCTTAACCAGGAGGACAGAGTAAGAGTTAAGACCTTAGCTATTAGGCCAGAGTAAGAGTTAAGACCTTAACCTGTAGGCCAGAGTACAAGTCTAAGACCTTAGCTATTAGGCCAGAGTAAGAGTTATGACCTTAGCTATCAGGCCAGAGTACGAGTCTCAGACCTTAGCTATTAGGCCAGAGTACGAGTCTAACACCTTAGCTATTAGGCCAGAGCAAGAGTTAAGACCTTAACCAGTAGGCCAGAGTACCAGTCTAAGACCCTAGCTATAGGCCAGAGTAAGAGTTAAGACCTTAGCTATTAGGCCAGAGTAAGAGTTAAGACCTTAACCATTAGGCCAGAGTACGAGTCTAAGACCTTAGCTATTAGGCCGGAGTAAGAGTTAAGACCTTAAGCATTAGGCCAGAGTACGAGTCTAATACCTTAGCTAACAGGCCAGAGTAAGAGTTAAGACCTTAGCTATTAGGCCAGAGTAAGAGCTAAGACCTTAGATATTAGGCCATTGTAAGAGTTAAGTCCTTAACCAGTAGGCCAGAGCACGAGTCTAAGACCTTAGCTATTAGGCCAGAGTAAGAGTTAAGACCTTAACCAGTAGGCCAGAGTAAGAGATAAGACCTTAACCAGTCGGCCATAGTACGAGTCTAAGACCTTAGCTATTAGGCCAGAGTAAGGGTTAAGACCTTAACCAGCAGGCCAGAGTAAGAGTTAAGACCTTAGCTATAAGCCAGAGTAAGAGTTAAGACCTTAGCTATTAGGCCAGAGTAAGAGTTAAGACCTTAACCATTAGGCCAGAGTACGAGTCTAAGACATTAGATATTATGCCAGAGTATGAGTCTAAGTCCTTAGCTATTAGGCCAGAGTAAGAGTTAAGACCTTAACCAGTAGGCCAGAGTACAAGTCTAAGACCTTAGCTATTAGGCCAGAGTAAGAGTTAAGACCTTAGCTATTAGGCCAGAGTAAGAGTTAAGACCTTAACCATTAGGCCAAAGTACGAGTCTAAGACCTTAGCTATTAGGCCAGAGTAAGAGCTAAGACCTTAACCAGTAGGCCAGAGTAAGAGTTAAGACCTTAACCTGTAGGCCAGAGTAAGAGTTAAGACCTTAACCATTAGGCCAGAGTACGAGTCTAAAACCTTAGCTATTAGGCCAGAGTAAGAGTTAAGACCTTAGCTATTAGGCCAGAGTAAGAGTTAAGACCTTAACCATTAGGCCAGAGTAAGAGTTAGGACCTTAACCAGTAGGCCAGAGTAAGAGTTAAGACCTTAACCAGTAGGCCAGAGAAAGAGTTAAGTCCTTAACCTGTAGGCCACAATACAAGTCTAAGACCTTAGCTATTAGGCCAGAGTAAGAGTTAAGACCTTAACCATTAGGCCAGAGTATGAGTCTAAGACCTTAGCTATTAGGCCAGAGTAAGAATTAAGACCTTAACCATTAGGCCAGAGTACGAGTCTAAGACCTTAGCTATTAGGCCAGAGTAAGAGTTAAGACCTTAACCAATAGGCCAGAGTAAGAGTTAGGACCTTAACCAGTAGGCCAGAGTAAGAGTTAAGACCTTAACCAGTAGGCCAGAGAAAGAGTTAAGTCCTTAACCTGTAGGCCACAATACAAGTCTAAGACCTTAGCTATTAGGCCAGAGTAAGAGTTAAGACCTTAACCATTAGGCCAGAGTATGAGTCTAAGACCTTAGCTATTAGGCCAGAGTAAGAGTTAAGACCGTAACTATTAGGCCAGTGTACGAGTCTAAGACATTAGATATTATGCCAGAGTATGAGTCTAAGTCCTTAGCTATTAGGCCAGAGTAAGAGTTAAGACCTTAACCAGTAGGCCAGAGTACAAGTCTAAGACCTTAGCTATTAGGCCAGAGTAAGAGTTAAGACCTTAGCTATTAGGCCAGAGTAAGAGTTAAGACCTTAACCATTAGGCCAAAGTACGAGTCTAAGACCTTAGCTATTAGGCCAGAGTAAGAGCTAAGACCTTAACCAGTAGGCCAGAGTAAGAGTTAAGACCTTAACCTGTAGGCCAGAGTAAGAGTTAAGACCTTAACCATTAGGCCAGAGTACGAGTCTAAAACCTTAGCTATTAGGCCAGAGTAAGAGTTAAGACCTTAGCTATTAGGCCAGAGTAAGAGTTAAGACCTTAACCATTAGGCCAGAGTACGAGCCTAAGACCTTAACCATTAGGCCATAGTACGAGTCGAAGACCTTAGCTATTAGGCCAGAGTAAGAGTTAAGACCTTAACAAGTAGACCGGAGTAAGAGTTAAGACCTCAACCAGTAGGACAGAGTAAGAGTTAAGATCTTAGCTATTAGGCCAGAGTAAGAGTTAAGACCTTAACCAGTAGGCCAGAGTACGAGTCTAAGACCTTAGCTATTAGGCCAGAGTAAGAGTTAAGACCTTAACCATTAGGCCAGACTACAAGTCTAAGACCTTAGCTATTAGGCCAGAGTGAGAGTTAAGACCTTAGCTATCAGGGCAGAGTACGAGTCTAAGACCTTAGCTATTAGGCCAGAGTACGAGTCTAAGACCTTAGCTATTAGGCCAGAGTAAGAGTTAAGACCTTAACCAGTAGGCCAGAGTACCAGTCTAAGACCTTAGCTATTAGGCCAGAGTAAGAGTTAAGACCTTAGCTATTAGGCCAGAGTAAGAGTTAAGACCTTAACCATTAGGCCAGAGTACGAGTCTAAGACTTTAGCTATTAGGCCAGAGCAAGAGTTAAGACCTTAACCAGTAGGCCAGAGTACGAGTCTAAGACCTTAGCTATTAGGCCAGAGTACGAGTCTAACACCTTAGCTATTAGGCCAGAGCAAGAGTTAAGACTTTAACCAGTAGGCCAGAGTACCAGTCTAAGACCCTAGCGATAGGCCAGAGTAAGAGTTAAGACCTTAGCTATTAGGCCAGAGTAAGAGTTAAGACCTTAACCATTAGGCCAGAGTACGAGTCTAAGACCTTAGCTATTAGGCCGGAGTAAGAGTTAAGACCTTAAGCATTAGGCCAGAGTACGAGTCTAATACCTTAGCTAACAGGCCAGAGTAAGAGTTAAGACCTTAGCTATTAGGCCAGAGTAAGAGCTAAGACCTTAGATATTAGGCCATTGTAAGAGTTAAGACCTTAACCAGTAGGCCAGAGCACGAGTCTAAGACCTTAGCTATTAGGCCAGAGTAAGAGTTAAGACCTTAACCAGTAGGCCAGAGTAAGAGATAAGACCTTAACCAGTAGGCCATAGTACGAGTCTAAGACCTTAGCTATTAGGCCAGAGTAAGCCAGAGTAAGAGTTAAGACCTTAGCTATAAGCCAGAGTAAGAGTTAAGACCTTAGCTATTAGGCCAGAGTAAGAGTTAAGACCTTAACCATTAGGCCAGAGTACGAGTCTAAGACCTTAGCTATTAGGCCAGAGTAAGAGTTAAGACCTTAACCAATAGGCCAGAGTAAGAGTTAGGACCTTAACCAGTAGGCCAGAGTAAGAGTTAAGACCTTAAACAGTAGGCCAGAGAAAGAGTTAAGTCCTTAACCTGTAGGCCACAATACAAGTGTAAGACCTTAGCTATTAGGCCAGAGTAAGAGTTAAGACCTTAACCATTAGGCCAGAGTATGAGTCTAAGACCTTAGCTATTAGGCCAGAGTAAGAGTTAAGACCTTAACCATTAGGCCAGAGTACGAGTCTAAGACCTTAGCTATTAGGCCAGAGTAAGAGTTGAGACCTTAACCAATAGGCCAGAGTAAGAGTTAGGACCTTAACCAGTAGGCCAGAGTAAGAGTTAGGACCTTACCCAGTAGGCCAGAGAAAGAGTTAAGTCCTTAACCTGTAGGCCACAATACAAGTCTAAGACCTTAGCTATTAGGCCAGAGTAAGAGTTAAGGCCTTAACCATTAGGCCAGAGTATGAGTCTAAGACCTTAGCTATTAGGCCAGAGTAAGAGTTAAGACCTTAACCTGTAGGCCAGAGTAAGAGTTAAGACCTTAACCATTAGGCCAGAGTACGAGTCTAAAACCTTAGCTATTAGGCCAGAGTAAGAGTTAAGACCTTAGCTATTAGGCCAGAGTAAGAGTTAAGACCTTAACCATTAGGCCAGAGTACGAGCCTAAGACCTTAGCTATTAGGCCAGAGTAAGAGTTAAGACCTTAACCATTAGGCCATAGTACGAGTCGAAGACCTTATCTATTAGGCCAGAGTAAGAGTTAAGACCTTAACAAGTAGGCCGGAGTAAGAGTTAAGACCTTAACCAGTAGGACAGAGTAAGAGTTAAGAACTTAGCTATTAGGCCAGAGTAAGAGTTAAGACCTTAACCAGTAGGCCAGAGTACGAGTCTAAGACCTTAGCTATTAGGCCAGAGTAAGAGTTAAGACCTTAACCACTAGGCCAGACTACAAGTCTAAGACCTTAGCTATTAGGCCAGAGTGAGAGTTAAGACCTTAGCTATCAGGCCAGAGTACGAGTCTAAGACCGTAGCTATTAGGCCAGAGTACGAGTCTAAGACCTTAGCTATTAGGCCAGAGTAAGAGTTAAGACCTTAACCAGTAGGCCAGAGTACCAGTCTAAGACCTTAGCTATTAGGCCAGAGTATGAGTTAAGACCTTAGCTATTAGGCCAGAGTAAGAGTTAAGACCTTAACCATTAGGCCAGAGTACGAGTCTAAGACTTTAGCTATTAGGCCAGAGCAAGAGTTAAGACCTTAACCAGTGGGCCAGAGTACGAGTCTAAGACCTTAGCTATTAGGCCAGAGCAAGAGTTAAGACCTTAACCATTAGGCCAGAGAACGAGTCTAAGACCTTAGCTATTAGGCCAGAGTAAGAGTTAAGACCGTAACTATTAGGCCAGTGTACGAGTCTAAGACATTAGATATTATGCCAGAGTATGAGTCTAAGACCTTAGCTATTAGGCCAGAGTAAGAGTTAAGACCTTAACCAGTAGGCCAGAGTACAAGTCTAAGACCTTAGCTATTAGGCCAGAGTAAGAGTTAAGACCTTAGCTATTAGGCCAGAGTAAGAGTTAAGACCTTAACCAATAGGCCAGAGTAAGAGTTAAGACCTTAACCTGTAGGCCAGAGTAAGAGTTAAGACCTTAACCAGTAGGCCAGAGTAAGAGTTAAGACCTTAACCTGTAGGCCATAGTACGAGTCTAAGACCTTAGCTATTAGGCCATAGTAAGAATTAAGACCTTAACCATTAGGCCAGAGTTCGAGTCTAAGACCTTAGCTATTAGGCCAGAGTAAGAGTTAAGACCTTAACCTGTAGGCCAGAGTAAGAGTTAAGACCTTAACCATTAGGCCAGAGTACGAGTCTAAGACCTTAGCTATTAGGCCAGAGTAAGAGTTAAGACCTTAGCTATTAGGCCAGAGTAAGAGTTAAGACCTTAACCATTAGGCCAGAGTGTGAGTCTAAGACGTTAGTTATTAGGCCAGAGTAAGAGTTAAGACCTTAACCATTAGGCCATAGTACGAGCCTAAGACCTTAGCTATTAGGCCAGAGTAAGAGTTAAGACCTTAAACAGTAGGCCAGAGTAAGAGTTAAGACCTTAACCAGGAGGACAGAGTAAGAGTTAAGACCTTAGCTATTAGGCCAGAGTAAGAGTTAAGACCTTAACCTGTAGTCCAGAGTACGAGTCTAATACCTTAGCTATTAGACCAGAGTAAGAGTTAAGACCTTAACCATGAGGCCAGAGTACAAGTCTAAGTCCTTAGCTATTAGGCCAGAGTAAGAGTTAAGACCTTAGCTATCAGGCCAGAGTACAAGTCTAAGACCTTAGCTATTAGGCCAGAGTGAGAGTTAAGACCTTAGCTATCAGGCCAGAGTACGAGTCTAAGACCTTACTATTAGGACAGAGTACGAGTCTAAGACCTTAGCTATTAGGCCAGAGTAAGAGTTAAGACCTTAGCTATTAGGCCAGAATAAGAGTTATGACCTTAACCATTAGGCCAGAGTACGAGTCTAAGACCTTAGCTATTAGGCCAGAGTAAGAGTTAAGACCTTTTACCATTAGGCCAGAGTACGAGTCTAAGACCTTAGCTATTAGGCCAGAGTAAGAGTTAAGACCTTAGCTATTAGGCCAGAGTAAGAGTTAAGACCTTAACCTGTAGGCACAGAGTACGAGTCTAAGACCTTAGCTATTAGGCCAGACTACGAGTCTAAGACCTTAGCTATTAGGCGAGAGTAAGAGTTAAGACCTTAACCATTAGGCCAGAGTACGAGTCTAAGACCTTAGCTATTAGGCCTGAGTAAGAGTTAAGACCTTAACCTGTAGGCCATAGTACGAGTCTAAGACCTTAGCTATTAGGCCAGAGTAAGAGTTAAGTCCTTAACCTGTAGGCCATAGCACGAGTCTAAGACATTAGCTATTAGGCCAGAGTAAGAGTTAAGACCTTAACCATTAGGCCAGAGTAAGAGTCCAAGACCTTAGCTATTAGGCCAGTGTAAGAGTAAAGACCTTAACCAGTAGGCCAGAGTAAGAGTTAAGATCTTAGATATTAGGCCAGAGTAAGAGTTAAGACCTTAACCAGTAGGCCAGCGTAAGAGTTAAGACCTTAACCAGTAGGCCAGAGTAAGATTTAAGACCTTAAACA
The DNA here is from genome assembly GCF_964204655.1 of Triturus cristatus. Classification (NCBI taxonomy): domain Eukaryota; kingdom Metazoa; phylum Chordata; class Amphibia; order Caudata; family Salamandridae; genus Triturus; species Triturus cristatus. The sequence goes on from NC_140590.1 coordinate 1,307,958,482, forward strand.
GTAGGCTAGAGTAAGAGTTAAGACCTTAACCAGTAGGCCAGAGTAAGAGTTAAGACCTTAGCTAGTAGGCCAGAGTACGAGTCTAAAACCTTAGCTATTAGGCCAGAGCAAGAGTTAAGACCTTAACCATTAGGCCAGAGTACGAGTCTAAGACCTTAGCTATTAGGCCAGAGTAAGAGTTATGACCTTAGCTATTAGGCCAGTGTACGAGACTAAGACCTTAGCTATTATGCCAGAGTATGAGTCTAAGACCTTAGCTATTAGGCCAGAGTAAGAGTTAAGACCTTAACCAGTAGGCCAGAGTACGAGTCTAAGACCTTAGCTATTAGGCCAGAGTAAGAGTTAAGACCTTAGCTATTAGGCCAGAGTAAGAGTTAAGACCTTAACCATTAGGCCAGAGTACGAGTCTAAGACCTTAGCTATTAGGCCAGAGTAAGAGTTAAGACCTTAACCAGTAGGCCAGAGTAAGAGTTAAGACCTTAACCATTAGGCCAGAGTATGAGTCTAAGACCTTAACCATTAGGCCAGAGTAAGAGTTAAGACCTTAACCAATAGCCCAGAGTAAGAGTTAAGACCTTAACCAGTAGGCCAGAGTAAGAGTTAAGACCTTAACCAATAGGCCAGAGTAACAGCTAAGACCTTAACCTGTAGGCCATAGTACGAGTCTAAGACCTTAGATATTAGGCCAGAGTAAGAGTTAAGACCATAACCATTGGGCCACAGTACGAGTCTAAGACCTTAGCTATTAGGCCAGAGTAAGGGTTAAGACCTTAACCTGTAGGCAAGAGTAAGAGTTAAGACCTTAACCATTAGGTCAGAGTACGAGTCTAAGACCTTAGCTATTAGGCCAGAGTAAGAGTTAAGACCTTAACCAGTATGCCAGAGTAAGAGTTAAGACCTTAACCAGTAGGACAGAGTAAGATTTAAGACCTTAGCTATTAGGCCAGAGTAAGAGTTAAGACCTTAACCTGTAGGCCAGAGTACGAGCCTAAGACCTTAGCTATTAGGCCAGAGTAAGAGTTAAGACCTTAACCATTGGGCCAGAGTAAGAGTTAAGACCTTAGCTATTAGGCCAGAGTACGAGTCTAAGACCTTAGCTATTAGGCCAGAGTAAGAGTTAAGACCTTAGCTAATAGCCCAGAGTAAGAGTTAAGACCTTAACCTGTATACCAGAGTACGAGTCTAAGACCTTAGCTATTAGGCCAGAGTACGAGTCTAAGACCTTCGCTATTACGCCAGAGTAAGATTTAAGACCTTAACCATTAGGCCAGAGTACGAGTTAAGACATTAACAGTAGGCCAGAGTAAGAGTTAAGACCTTAACCAGTAGGCCAGAGTAAAAGTTAAGACCTTAGATATTAGGCCAGAGTAAGAGTTAAGACCTTAACCAGTAGGCCAGAGTACGAGTCTAAGACCTTAGCTATTAGGCCAGAGTAAGAGTTAAGACCTTAACCATTAGGCCAGTGTATGAGTCTAAGACCTTAGCTATTAGGCCAGAGTAAGAGTTAAGACCTTAACCATTAGGCCAGAGTACGAGTCTAAGACCCTAGCTATTAGGCCAGAGTACGAGTCTAGACCTTCGCTATTAGGCCAGAGTAAGAGTTAAGACCTTAACCAGTAGGCCAGGAACAAGTCTAATACCTTAGCTATTAGGCCAGAGTAAGAGTTAAGACCTTAGCTATTAGGCCAGAGTAGGAGTTAAGACCTTAACCATTAGGCCAGAGTATGAGTCTAAGACCTTAGCTATTAGGCCAGAGTAAGAGTTAAGACCTTAGCTATTAGGCCATAGTACTAGTCTAAGACCTTAGCTAATAGGCCAGAGTAAGAGTTAAGACCTTAACTATTAGGCCAGAGTACGAGTCTAAGACCTTAGCTATTAGGCCAGACTAAGAGTTAAGACTGTAACCATTAGTCCATAGTACGAGTCTAAGACCTTAGCTATTAGGCCAGTGTAAGAGGTAAGACCGTAACCAGTAGGCCAGAGTAAGAGTTAAGACCTTAACCATTAGGCCAGAGTACGAGTCGAAGACCTTAGCTATTAGGCCAGAGTAAGAGTTAAGACTTTAGCTATTAGGCCAGAGTACGAGTCTAAGACCTTAGCTATAAGGCCAGAGTAAGAGTTAAGACCTTAACCAGTAGGCCAGAGTACGAGTTAAGACCTTAGCTATTAGGCCAGAGTAAGAGTTAAGACCGTAACCCATAGGCCAGAGTAAGAGTTAAGACCTTAACCGGTAGGCCAGAGTATGAGTCTAAGACTTTAGCTATTAGGCCAGAGTAAGAGTTAAGACTTTAGCTATTAGGCGAGAGTAAGAGTTAAGACCTTAACCAGTAGGCCAGTGTAAGAGTTAAGACCTTAACCAGTAGGCCAGAGTAAGAGTTAAGACCTTAGCTATTAGGCCAGAGTAAGAGTTAATACCTTAACTATTAGGCCATAGTACGAGTCTAAGACCTTAGCTATTGGGCCAGAGTAAGAGTTAAGACCTTAACCTGTAGGCCATAGTACGAGTCTAAGACCTTAGCTATTAGGCCAGTGTAAGAGTTAAAATGTTAACCAGTGGGCCATAGTAAGAGTTAAGACCTTAACCAGTAGGCCAGAGTATGAGTCTGAGACCTTAGCTATTAGGCCATAGTAAGATTTAGGACCTTAACCAGTAGGCCAGATTAAGAGTTAAAACCTTAACCAGTAGGCCAGAGTAAGAGTTAAGACCGTAGCTATTAGGCCAGAGTAAGAGTTAAGACCTTAACCAGTAGGCCAGAGTACGAGTCTAAGACCTTAGCTAATAGGCCAGAGTAAGAGTTAAGACATTAGCTATTAGGCCAGTGTACGAGTTTAAGACCTTAGCTATTATGCCAGAGTATGAGTCTAAGACCTTAGCTATTAGGCCAGAGTAAGAGTTAAGACCTTAACCAGTAGGCCAGAGTACGAGTCTAAGACCTTAGCTATTAGGCCAGAGTAAGAGTTCAGACCTTAGCTATTAGGCCAGAGTAAGTGTTAAGACCTTAACCATTAGGCCAGAGTACGAGTCTAAGACTTTAGCTATTAGGCCAGAGTACGAGTTAAGACCTTAACCAGTAGGCCAGAGTAAGAGTTAAGACCTTAACCATTAGGCCAGAGTACGAGTCTAAGACCTTAGCTATTAGGCCAGAGTAAGAGTTAAGACCTTAACCAATAGGCCAGAGCAAGAGTTAGGACCTTAATCAGTAGGCCAGAGTAAGAGTTAAGACCTTAACCAGTAGGCCAGAGTAAGAGTTAAGACCTTAACCTGTAGGCCATAGTACAAGTCTAAGACCTTAGCTATTAGGCTAGAGTAAGAGTTAAGACCTTAACCATTAGGCCAGAGTACGAGTCTAAGACCTTAGCTATTAGGCCAGAGTAAGAGTTAAGACCTTAACCAGTAGGCCAGAGTACGAGTCTAAGATCATAGCTATTAGGCCAGAGTAAGAGTTAAGACCTTAACCATTAGGCCAGAGTACAAGTCTAAGACCTTAGCTATTAGGCCAGAGTGAGAGTTAAGACCTTAGCTATCAGGCCAGACTACGAGTCTAAGACCTTAGCTATTAGGCCAGAGTACGAGTCTAAGACCTTAGCTATTAGGCCAGAGTAAGAGTTAAGACCTTAACCAGTAGGCCAGAGTACCAGTCTAAGACCTTAGCTATTAGGCCAGAGTAAGAGTTAAGACCTTAGCTTTTAGGCCAGAGTAAGAGTTAAGACCTTAATCATTAGGCCAGAGTATGAGTCTAAGACTTTAGCTATTAGGCCAGACCAAGAGTTAAGACCTTAACCAGTAGTGATGAATACAGGCCCCAGCTAGGCCCGCAAATACAAGGGTTCGCCCTTCTGTAACGAAAGCTAGAAGGAAGTTGGCACGGAAACTGCAAATACAAAGACAGAGTTTATTAACCCTTAAGGGTGGTCCTACAACCCATACAACACTCTTCAGTATTGCATAGAGTAGCACAAAGAACTTGCATACACAGTCCCCTTTTATACACAACAGAGGGGCTCATAAGTGGGTGGATACAACATGAGGCAAAGAATGTTACCTTTTATGGACATTTTCGATACAGAATCAATATGTGGGCGGAGTTAATACACTCCTAAGCCCGCGAAAACATGGTCAAGCAAGGACTAACTGATAACAGATGTGGTCAAGTTTGGGCATGCGCCAGACGGACAAAGGAGCTATTTATAGACTGTTACTAGGTAGATTATGAGAGCAACTGACTCGAAGATAGGACTCTTCTCGTGCTAAGCACGAGGAGACACGACAATACAAAATGGAATCCAGACATTAGTCAACATAAGGAGAGAAACTTGGTCCAACTAAGGGGAATTCATGTCTTTAGTGAATGCTTAATCATATCGCTGTTTTAATTTTCAACAGACGACCCTTTCAGCATTTACTGAAGACATCCGGCTTATTAGGATAATCATCATATATGTCAATTTTCATCATCTCTTCTACCTCTTTAGTTAAATGTTTCTGATAGGTGACATTGGCAATAGCTTTCTTATCAGGAATACAAAATTACACACATAAAGAACAGAGTAAAGGACCACACTGGACACAAATGCAGCAGGAAAACAGAATTGCCACAATAATGCAGAGACCAGTTAAAACCTTACATCCCCATGTAGTGATCAATGCCCAAAACCATCCAGAAAAGGTCCAAGTGCCATTTTCTGTATGGATTTCGGCTGCGATTTTATGCAATTTATTAATAGCATTATAAACTGATGGCGTATGGTCAGGAATAAACACACAATAACTACTTCCAATAATTTTACATGCTCCACCTCGGTCGGCTAACATAACATCTAATACCATACGATTCTGTAATGCAACAATTCTAGTAATTTGTAATTCTTCCATAAGATTCCCAAGAGCAGCAGCGGTCTGATTTGTCACAGCCTCTACAACTCTGGTTAATCTTCGAACCTTCCTACTATTTAGGGCAGCTCCAACAAAGAAAAACAATCCTAAGTTAAAATCAATATACTGCTGCAAACTAGTATCAGTTTGATCAACATCATCAATAGATAGAGTACGTTTATACCTATTTACAGTCACATTATTCAACAACTTCAAATCTTTATGATAAGATGCAGGTGCCAAAAATACAGGAGGTAATAGGAACGCTACATAGCATACTCCGGACCAGCCGGCTGGCAAACGATAATAACCCTTATTCCCACATACAAAGTATGTGTTGTGGGAGGCTAAGAAAGTACTATTATTTAGACCATCTATATTCAATACAATAATACAGTCACTAACACCAACTGGAATATAACCCACACTCTGGACACATAGGTCCGCTTGAGCTTGTGCCACTTGAATCACAAATTGTTCATTCCTTGTAGTGTCTCTGGTGTTCGTGAAAATGTAGGGAATCGAGTCATTATCTGGTCGATATTCTTCCCATTCCCATATTGTCCCATTCGCTTGTGGATAGCCATCTTTATCCTGATGACATTCCTTATTAAGTCTGAAGAGTAATCGTCCCACTGTAGGTTTCCGTGTGGCAAAAAGCAAAGTATACCATGCTCTACACGAGCCATTGTGAGAGAAAGGAAGAGGTATGAATGGCGTTCCTCCTTTCTTCTGATGAGCTGGCATCATACCACATATCCAACAATTCGTAGCATTCGTAGCAACATGGGTATGATGCAACATCTGGATGAAGGTGTTATTCAGATAAGACTGACGATGCTTCAATTCTTGATACGGGAGGGTATAAAAGTAGTGCTCCTCAGGCACTGGAGTGGTCAAAACAAGCAACTCACGGGCAGGAGTCACATCTTCAACAAACCATGTGGTTATACCAACAATAGCCACAATGATAATAAAGCTTGTCGCACAAAAAATCTTCTTCTTCTCCATCTTGTAGTAAGAAATCACTATCTTCCTGAAACTAAAAGGTTGTCAGAACTCTTCCCCTTAGGCAGCCGTTGATTTCTTCACCAGCGGGCCAAGACGGGTGTCACTACACTAATGCAGGGCTGATCCCCCCCCTTGCCACATTGGCTCTCCGTTTCACTAACCTAAGGGCCGTTCTGACAACTTTGGATACAGCAATCACTTCCTTGGTCTAAGGTGATATCTTCTTCCTCCAGGAATCGCTTGGTCCGGGAAGAGCTCCTCAGTGTCGTTCGGTTCCACAGCACGGCCTTTCTCCGCAGTCAGGATTTCTCGATGGTCGGTCAACACAGCAGGCTCCACCAATCCAGGCGGCACTTTACGACAATGCAAGGAGTGGATCCAGTTCTTCCGGTTGGAAACCCGCACAGCTGTCCTCGTTGCGAGCAAGACTTGCTCAGGACCAACCCATCTCGGCTCCAGACTGTTCGTCCTTTCGAACACCTTGATCATGACATGATCCCCAGGCCGGAGGTTATGTCCTTCACCTGTGGACCGATCAGGGAGCGCTTCTCGAACCTGTTGGTGAATAGAAACCAAATTATCCGTTAACTGTGCCAGATAATCATTCATCATTACACAAGGTACATCATACACTAACCTCGGTTTTGGTGGACCCCAAATATTCATTGGGCGTCCAAAGACAATCTCGTAGGGTGTGAGACCGGTCCGAGAATGCGGTATCGATCTGATTGACAATAATGCCAGCGGTAAAGCGTCTGGCCAAGTCAAAGAAGTCGAAGCTTGAATCTTAGCGATCTTAAGCTTCAAAGTACCGTTATATTTCTCAACCAATCCCGCAGACTGAGGGTGGAATACTGCATGAAACTTCTGGGTAATGCCTAGGCCTTTCAGGACATACTTGATAACGTCCGCTATAAAATGAGGTCCATTATCACTCCACAACAATCTGCAAACACCATATCGAGGGAAGAACTCCTTCAATAGCATCTTGGCTGTAGTCATTGCAGTATTGTCTTTTGTAGGGTATGCCTCAACCCATTTACTGAAGGCACAAACCACTACTAAAACATACTTCAGATTGTTACAGCGCTCAAGCTGAATGTAATCCATCTGCAAAACCTCAAAGGGTGCAGTAGGTGTCGCAAATCCTCCTGCTGGAGTTCGGGTACCCTTTCCCGGGTTATACCTCAGGCAAATCATGCAGGTCTGCACTACCCTCTTTGCCGTACTAGCGATCTCCGGATGCTCCCAAACTCGTGTGAGTAATTTAACAATTGCGGAAGCTCCGACATGCGCTAGTCCATGTGCCATCTGAACCATAGGTTGTACGAAGGCAGTGGGTAACTTCCACTTATCCATCTGCTTACTTCTCCAGCACCCTTCATCATCTAATTCTCCATCGTTGGACCATTGCTCCCGTTCCTTATCGGAAGCGGTCCTCTGTATTTCCAGCACTTCTCTCCTTGCATCGTGCCATCTTTCTGCCTGTGACTTCACAACATACATTGCAGTAGCACCAGGCTGCACCGCAGTCTCTCGCGCCACCCGGTCTGCTAAAGCATTCCCTTCTCCAACTTTATCAACCACTTTCTTATGGGCACTACATTTAACTATAGCAATCTTCTTTGGATATGTTAATGCAGTCAAAAGGTTGTGAACTAACTTCCCATACATTATCTGTGCTCCATGTGACGTTAGAAAGCCTCTCTCCTTCCAGAGTAGGCCGAAATCGTGCGCTACTCCGAAGGCATAGCGGCTATCTGTATAAACATTCACACACAATCCTGCACTGAGCTCACATGTTCGTGTTAATGCTATCAGTTCCCCTGCTTGAGCTGATTTCTGCGGTATGCGTGCAGTCTCCACTATTATTTGTAATGTGGTAATTGCATACGCTGCTGAAGTCGTACCATCTGGTAGCCTCAGGCATGATCCGTCCACCCACAGTTCTCCATCTACATCTGTAAAGGGCGTATCCTGGAGATCAATACGACCCTTTGTCTGTTCCTCAGTCACAAGAATACAATCATGTGCTTTTCGTGCTTTAGACTGAGTTTCCGGGAACGGCAACAATGTGGCTGGATTTAACGTTGCACACCTCTTTAACGTAATATGAGGAGCCAAAAGCGTCAACTCATATCCGTTAAACGGGCACTGGTCAAATGTTGCGTCTTTGTCTGATTAAGCAGGGCATCAACAGCATGGGGAACTAATACCAACAGCTTATGAGATAACACAATTCTCTCGCTTTGGCGTATTGACACAGCTGTCGCCGCAACCGAGCGAAAACAACCAGGCAACGCTCGGGCAACAGGATCAAGTACAGCCGAAAAATATGCACAAGGGCGCTGCTTGTCGCCGTGCATCTGCACTAAAACTGATAATGCACATCCATCTTTCTCATGCACGTACAGTGAAAAGGGCTTCGTGTAATCAGGGGTACCTAACACTGGTGCTGAACAAAGGGCTTTTCGTAATTGCTGAAAGGCAATTTCACACTCATTTGACCAGTGAAGAGGGATCGGTGTGTCTTTTGTCAAAAGTGCTAACAATGGCTTAGCTATGTGTGAAAACCCCAATATCCATTGCCTACAAAAAGAAGCAAGACCCAAAAATGCACGCACATCCTTCTGTGTGGAAGGTACTGGCGTGTCCAAAATTGCTTGAATACGATCTGGTGTGAGTGCACGCCCCTCCTTAGACAAAAGGTGACCCAAATAAATCACCTTTGGTCTACAAAATTGCAATTTCTTCCTCGACACTTTGTGATTGTGAGATGCCAAAAAGGAAAGCAAGGATAACGTACACTGCTCACACAACTCAGGAATGTCGGCCGCCAACAAGATGTCATCGACATATTGTATAAGGGCGACACCCTCAGGCAGAACAAAGGAATCCAATTGCCTTTTCAATGCTTGACTATAAATACTAGGGCTCTCTGTATAACCCTGAGGGATTCTACAAAATCTATAAGACCTATTATCCAAAGTGAAACCGAAAAGATATCGGCTATCAGGGTGGATAGGAATGGAAAAGAAAGCATTTTTCAAATCAATAACTGAAAACGTGGTCGCCGTTGGCGGGACCAGAGTAAGTAACGTCGTGATATCAGAAACCACTGGATACTGGGGTATCACAATCTTGTTCACTTCCCTTAAGTCAATAATAAAACGATAAACCCTGGCATCGGTATCTTTCTTCAAAATGGGTAAAATGGGACTGTTGCAGACATTATAGGGAACTTCCTCCACTACTCCCACCTTAATCAAATCCTGCACAATCAGTATGAGTGCCTCCTCCCCCTCCTGGGAAATACGATACTGAGGGAGGCGCGGTAACACCGCACCCTCCTGGACACTAATGTGGACAGGCGGAATCACCATCTGTCCCACATCGGTATCCGAAGTGGCCCACAAAGAATGAGGGAGGGAAGCTAATGCAGTATCCTCCGCAACCACACACATCCGTTCTGTCATGGGGTGATTATCATTTAAGATCACACGTACTCCAGTAGGGGAGCAGCGGATCGTTGCTCTGAAGTACTTGAGCATATCAAGACCCATAATGTTGTCAGGCGTGTTCGGGGCAAGCAGAAACGGACAGGACGCGGAAAGGTTGTCAACATGGAATGCCAGGGGTCGGGAAAGAGGGCTTCGAGAGAGTGTACCATCAAACCCTACCGATGTAACCATTAAGCCAGATGGGGGAGCCCTCGGAACCAATTGTTTGGACAGTGCACTGCGAGTAGCTCCTGTATCAACTAGGAACCGATCAGTAGAACCCAAAACATTTGCTGAAACATAAGGACCCTTCTGATCAACCGGCACTTCGACTGATTCAAACCCCCATCCAACGCAATCCTACGCATGCTGTGAGTCATGATACCCAGAACGGTCGTTCCCAGACATTTGATACTGGTGTTGCCTATCAAACACATTAGGCCTATCCCGTTGCTGCACGCTAGACTCAAATCGAGTACGATCATTAGAGTTCCCTCTATAATTCGAAAAGCCCCCTCTACCTCTCGGTGGTCCCTGACCACGTCCCTGACGAGATGCATACAACACCGGACAATCTCTGGCCCAATGACCCGACTGTTTACAATACGCACATTGATTTCTATTTACATCTGACCGACCCGAAGGGGGACCATAGAATCCTCCCCTACCTCGTTCTACACCCCGACGAGGCGGACCATATACTTGTGCTAACATCACCTTAGTTTTCAAATCTTTCGATTTCTTCTCCTCATTCCCCTTCGCTTCTTGTTCCTGACGCTCATGATACTGGGCCATAGTCAGAAGGGATGCCGGAGACGAGGTGGACCAAGAACTTTCACTCGCTTTTAAACGAGCTGCTATTCCCGGTAATAAATTCGCCACATATTTATCCACAAAAAGATGCCGGCCCGTATCATCCGTAAGCGACTGACCACTGAAATCATGAAATGTCTCCTCAAAGCGTGTAAAGAAATCTGAAACTGATTCATCAACCTTCTGTTTACACGAGGCTAACATATTCCAATCAATCTTTTTAGGGGGAATAATCGTCTTCAACTTGGGCAAGATAGGAGCAGGAAGATCTAAAATAATCTGCGGTGGTTTTTGCTCGGGTTTTCTCTCCCTATCCTCATCCTCAATCTCGGACCACCTAGCCTTAAAAGCGGGAACATCATCCACCTTCCGCACAGATCTCCACATATCCGGTGGTAATATGAGCCCAAAGAACAAATCCATATCTGCTAAAGTCATAGTACAAGAATTCAAGGCCCCTTCGACCTCTTCATAAAAGGCCGCTGGATTCTTGCGGGGGTCAGGCAATGCATTCTTTAATGCCAAAACATCAGCCCTATGCCAGGGAGTATAAACCCAATTATACACAAAATATCCCTTAGCATCGGCGGAAGTAATATCTGAACTAGTTCCCGCTCCTTTAGGAGGAACATACAAAGGTGCCGCCTCTCGCATCGGTTTAGCATGCACTAGTTCGCTCTTATCTGAGTAGGAGGTAAATGATTGGTCGCCGCCGATACGTGAATCCGATTGCTCCTCCTCCCCTGTCTTTAGGCGCGCTCTCTCTTTAAGTTCACTCGCCGCGTCCCGCAATGCAAACAGTCGCCGGACCGCATCAGGTGCCTTAGAGGGAGAAAAAACACCGTTACGTAATGCTTTAGCATCTAATTCTACATCATCAGGCTCAAAAACTTCTGAATATTTCCGAAAGGCAGTAATCACTTCATCAGAAAAGGTTTCAAGAAAATACAACTTCTCTCTATCCCGCCACTGTTCCAAAGAGTCCAACAATTCAGAAAGGGATAACTTGCCCTTAAGTGCACGAAGAGAAAGTTTCCGAAGCTCACCCATACGCTCAGTTGATAACATGGACCGCGTGTCTACCTTATCCGAAACCGATCCAGAAGCCTGTGACCTCGGGGCAGACGCGCCAACATAAGGGGGCGGAGAGCGATCTAATAAATAAAAATCATCTTCAAGATTAGTAAGGACAGGATAAAGTGGCTGGCGGACAGCATATTGACCCGAGACTTGCAGCCTACGCTCTTTCTCTTGTCTCTCCGCCAGTTCTCTTTCTTCCCGACGCTTCGCTTCCTGCGCTCTCACATGATCATTTTTCCGTTGCTCTTTATCAAACAGCGCTTTCTCACGTTTCTCTCGCTCACGCACTTCCTTCACCCATAACCGTACACATTCAAACATGTCTTGGCGAGCACGCCGTTTACACATACACTGCTCCACATACTCAATCTTTCGCATATCAAACGATCCATACAAAGGCCATCGTAACTCAGGATCCTTTTTGGTGTATTTCCTCCACACTGTGCTGTACATTATAGAGGAAAGACCATGCTTCACATACATATCCCTATTAGGAGTCCCCTCTGGGGGGGCTGGAGCAGATTCCTCGAGGTTTAACCGGTTTCCAAAGCAGCAGCACCACTTACGGAGTGCGCTAAAAGCAGGCATGCTAAAAAATAATGCAAAATAGGCAGTATTATCAAAAATGGCACTTAAACTTTGCGCCGTTCAAATTTACACAGCTCCGGAGAAATATCTCCACATTACCTGCCTATCTGTGTTGCAACGCATATATTCTCACAATAATCAATACAAAATATGACCGTCATCACAAATCAAACTCAAATAGCCAACCCAGGCTTCAAAACTCGGAGCAAGTACCGTACAACGGTTCTTACCAATCAAGAGTGTCCAGGTTCCAACTGCCAAGTTCCAAAATTCGCCCAAACGGCTGTCCGAGTCGCCGATGAGCCCCACGTGACGGGCGCCAATTGATGAATACAGGCCCCAGCTAGGCCCGCAAATACAAGGGTTCGCCCTTCTGTAACGAAAGCTAGAAGGAAGTTGGCACGGAAACTGCAAATACAAAGACAGAGTTTATTAACCCATAAGGGTGGTCCTACAACCCATACAACACTCTTCATTATTGCATAGAGTAGCACAAAGAACTTGCATACACAGTCCCCTTTTATACACAACAGAGGGGCTCATAAGTGGGTGGATACAACATGAGGCAAACAATGTTACCTTTTATGGACATTTTCGATACAGAATCAATATGTGGGCGGAGTTAACACACTCCTAAGCCCGCGAAAACATGGTCAAGCAAGGACTAACTGATAACAGATGTGGTCAAGTTTGGGCATGCGCCAGACGGACAAAGGAGCTATTTATAGACTGTTACTAGGCAGATTATGAGAGCAACTGACACGAAGATAGGACTCTTCTCGTGCTAAGCACGTGGAGACTAGGGGTGGGCGGAACTTGCGGAATTGCGTTACGCAAATCTCCGCGAAACGGTAAAAAATCTCCGCGAACACGCAGAAATTCCGCGAACACGCGGAATTGCTTGTTCGCGATGCTTTTTTCCTGTTCGCAATTGCTGTTTGCGTGCTCGAGGAGAAATATCTCGCGAACATGCATTTTGAGAACGCGAACAAGCAAAAATTTCGCAAAATCGCGGAAAGCAGACTTTTGAGTAATTTCGCGTTCTCCGCGGAACGCGAAATTACGCAAATTCCGCAAATTCCGCGAGCGGAGCGGAATTTGCCGCCCAGGCCTAGTGGAGACACGACAATACAAAATGGAATCCAGACATTAGTCAACATAAGGAGAGAAACTTGGTCCAACTAAGGGGAATTCATGTCTTTAGTGAATGCTTAATCATATCGCTGTTTTAATTTTCAACAGTAGGACAGAGTACGAGTCTAAGACCTTAGCTATTAGGCCAGACCAAGAGTTAAGACCTTAACCATTAGGCCAGAGTACGAGTCTAAGACCTTAGCTATTAGGCCAGAGTAAGAGTTAAGACCTTAGCTGTTAGGCCAGTGTACAAGTCTAAGACCTTAGCTATTATGCCAGAGTATGAGTCTAAGACCTTAGCTAATAGGCCAGAGTAAGAGTTAAGACCTTAACCAGTAGGCCAGAGTACGAGTCTAAGACCTTAGCTATTAGGCCAGAGTAAGAGTTAAGACCTTAGCTATTAGGCCAGAGTAAGAGTTAAGACCTTAACCATTAGGCCAGAGTACGAGTCTAAGACCTTAGCTATTAGGCCAGAGTAAGAGATAAGACCTTAACCAGAAGGCCAGAGTAAGAGTTAAGACCTTAACCATTAGGCCAGAGTAAGAATTAAGACCTTAACCATTGGGCCATAGTACGAGTCTAAGACCTTAGCTATTAGGCCAGAGTAAGAATTAAGACCTTAACCATTAGGCCAGAGTACGAGTCTAAGACCTTAGCTATTAGGCCAGAGTAAGAGTTAAGACCCTAACCAATAGGCCAGAGTAAGAGTTAAGACCTTAACCAGTAGGCCAGAGTAAGAGTTAAGACCTTAACCAGTAGGCCAGAGTAAGAGTTAAGACCTTAACCTGTAGGCCATAGTACGAGTCTAAGACCTTGGCTATTAGGCCAGAGTAAGAATTAAGACCTTAACCATTAGGCCAGAGTACGAGTCTAAGATCTTAGCTATTAGGCCAGAGTAAGAGTTAAGACCTTAACCTGTAGGCCAGAGTATGAGTCTAAGACCTTAGCTATTAGGCCAGAGTAAGAGTTAAGACCTTAGCTATTAGGCCAGTGTACGAGACTAAGACCTTAGCTATTATGTCAGAGTATGAGTCTAAGACCTTAGCTATTAGGCCAGAGTAAGAGTTAAGACCTTAACCATTATGCCATAGTACGAGTCTAAGACCTTAGCTATTAGGCCAGAGTAAGAGTTAAGACCTTAACCAGTAGGCCAGAGTAAGAGTTAAGACCTTAACCAGGAGGACAGAGTAAGACTTAAGACCTTAGCTATTAGGCCAGAGTAAGAGTTAAGACCTTAACCTGTAGGCCAGAGTACGAGTCTAATACCTTAGCTATTAGGCCATAGTAAGAGTTAAGACCTTAACCATTAGGCCAGAGTACAAGTCTAAGACCTTAGCTATTAGGCCAGAGTAAGAGTTAAGACCTTAGCTATCAGGCCAGAGTACAAGTCTAAGACCTTAGCTATTAGGCCAGAGTGAGAGTTAAGACCTTAGCTATCAGAGCAGAGTACGAGTCTAAGACCTTAGCTATTAGGACAGAGTACGAGTCTAAGACCTTAGCTATTAGGCCAGAGTAAGAGTTAAGACCTTAGCTATTAGGCCAGAATAAGAGTTATGACCTTAACCATTAGGCCAGAGTACGAGTCTAAGACCTTAGCTATTAGGCCAGAGTAAGAGTTAAGACCTTTTACCATTAGGCCAGAGTACGTGTCTAAGACCTTAGCTATTAGGCCAGAGTAAGAGTTAAGACCTTAGCTATTAGGCCAGAGTAAGAGTTAAGACCTTAACCTGTAGGCCAGAGTACGAGTCTAAGACCTTAGCTATTAGGCCAGACTACGAGTCTAAGACCTTAGCTATTAGGCCAGAGTAAGAGTTAAGACCTTAACCATTAGGCCAGAGTACGAGTCTAAGACCTTAGCTATTAGGCCTGAGTAAGAGTGAAGACCTTAACCTGTAGGCCATAGTACGAGTCTAAGACCTTAGCTATTAGGCCAGAGTAAGAGTTAAGTCCTTAACCTGTAGGCCATAGCACGAGTCTAAGACATTAGCTATTAGGCCAGAGTAAGAGTTAAGACCTTAACCATTAGGCCAGAGTAAGAGTCTAAGACCTTAGCTATTAGGCCAGAGTAAGAGTAAAGACCTTAACCAGTAGGCCAGAGTAAGAGTTAAGACCTTAGATATTAGGCCAGAGTAAGAGTTAAGACCTTAACCAGTAGGCCAGAGTACGAGTCTAAGACCTTAGCTATTAGTCCAGAGTAAGAGTTAAGACCTTAAACATTAGGCCAGTGTATGAGTCTAAGACCTTAGCTATTAGGCCAGAGAAAGAGTTAAGACCTTAACCAGTAGGCCAGAGTAAGAGTTAAGACCTTAACCAGTAGGCCAGAGTAAGATTTAAGACCTTAAACAGTAGGCCAGAGTAAGAGTTAAGACCTTAACCAGTAGGCCAGAGTAAGAGTTAAGACCTTAGCTAGTAGGCCAGAGTACGAGTCTAAGACCTTAGCTATTAGGCCAGAGCAAGAGTTAAGACCTTAACCATTAGGCCAGAGTACGAGTCTAAGACCTTAGCTATTAGGCCAGAGTAAGAGTTACGACCTTAGCTATTAGGCCAGTGTACGAGACTAAGACCTTAGCTATTATGCCAGAGTATGAGTCTCAGACCTTAGCTATTAGGCCAGAGTAAGAGTTAAGACCTTAACCAGTAGGCCAGAGTACGAGTCTAAGACCTTAGCTATTAGGCCAGAGTAAGAGTTAAGACCTTAGCTATTAGGCCAGAGTAAGAGTTAAGACCTTAACCATTAGGCCAGAGTACGAGTCTAAGACCTTAGCTATTAGGCCAGAGTAAGAGTTAAGACCTTAACCAGTAGGCCAGAGTAAGAGTTAAGACCTTAACCATTAGGCCAGAGTATGAGTCTAAGACCTTAACCATTAGGCCAGAGTAAGAGTTAAGACCTTAACCAATAGCCCAGAGTAAGAGTTAAGACCTTAACCAGTAGGCCAGAGTAAGAGTTAAGACCTTAACCAGTAGGCCAGAGTGACAGCTAAGACCTTAACCTGTAGGCCATAGTACGAGACTAAGACCTTAGCTATTAGGCCAGAGTAAGGGTTAAGACCTTAACCTGTAGGCCAGAGTAAGAGTTAAGACCTTAACCATTAGGTCAGAGTACGAGTCTAAGACCTTAGCTATTAGGCCAGAGTAAGAGTTAAGACCTTAACCAGTATGCCAGAGTAAGAGTTAAGACCTTAACCAGTATTACAGAGTAAGAGTTAAGACCTTAGCTATTAGGCCAGAGTAAGAGTTAAGACCTTAACCTGTAGGCCAGAGTACGAGCCTAAGACCTTAGCTATTAGGCCAGAGTAAGAGTTAAGACCTTAACCATTAGGCCAGAGTAAGAGTTAAGACCTTAGCTATTAGGCCAGAGTACGAGTCTAAGACCTTAGCTATTAGGCCAGAGTACGAGTCTAAGACCTTAGCTATTAGGCCAGAGTAAGAGTTAAGACCTTAACCAGTAGGCCAGAGTACCAGTCTAAGACCTTAGCTATTAGGCCAGAGTAAGAGTTAAGACCTTAGCTATTAGGCCAAAATAAGAGTTATGGCCTTAACCATTAGGCCAGAGTACGAGTCTACGACCTTAGCTATTAGGCCAGAGTGAGAGTTAAGACCTTAGCTATTAGGCCAGAGTAAGAGTTAAGACCTTAACCTGTATGCCAGAGTACGAGTCTAAGACCTTAGCTATTAGGCCAGAGTACGAGTCTAAGACCTTCGCTATTAGGCCAGAGTAAGATTTAAGACCTTAACCATTAGGCCAGAGTATGAGTCTAAGACCTTAGCTATTAGGCCAGAGTAAGAGTTAAGACCTTAGCTATTAGGCCAAAATAAGAGTTACGGCCTTAACCATTAGGCCAGAGTACGAGTCTACGACCTTAGCTATTAGGCCAGAGTAAGAGTTAAGACCTTAGCTATTAGGCCAGAGTAAGAGTTAAGACCTTAACCTGTATGCCAGAGTACGAGTCTAAGACCTTAGCTATTAGGCCAGAGTACGAGTCTAAGACCTTCGCTATTAGGCCAGAGTAAGATTTAAGACCTTAATCATTAGGCCAGAGTATGAGTCTAAGACCTTAGCTATTAGGCCAGAGTAAGAGTTAAGACCTTAACAGTAGGCCAGAGTAAGAGTTAAGACCTTAACCAGTAGGCCAGAGTACGAGTCTAAGACCTTAGCTATTAGGCCAGAGTAAGAGTTCAGACCTTAGCTATTAGGCCAGAGTAAGTGTTAAGACCTTAACCATTAGGCCAGAGTACGAGTCTAAGACCTTAGCTATGAGGCCAGAGTACGAGTTAAGACCTTAACCAGTAGGCCAGAGTAAGAGTTAAGACCTTAACCATTAGGCCAGAGTACGAGTCTAAGACCTTAGCTATTAGGCCAGAGTAAGAGTTAAGACCTTAACCAATAGGCCAGAGTAAGAGTTAGGACCTTAACCAGTAGGCCAGAGTAAGAGTTAAGACCTTAACCAGTAGGCCAGAGTAAGAGTTAAGACCTTAACCTGTAGGCCATAGTACAAGTCTAAGACCTTAGCTATTAGGCTAGAGTAAGAGTTAAGACCTTAACCATTAGGCCAGAGTACGAGTCTAAGACCTTAGCTATTAGGCCAGAGTAAGAGTTAAGACCTTAACCAGTAGGCCAGAGTACGAGTCTAAGACCATAGCTATTAGGCCAGAGTAAGAGTTAAGACCTTAACCATTAGGCCAGAATACAAGTCTAAGACCTTAGCTATTAGGCCAGAGTGAGAGTTAAGACCTTAGCTATCAGGCCAGACTACGAGTCTAACACCTTAGCTATTAGGCCAGAGTACGAGTCTAAGACCTTAGCTATTAGGCCAGAGTAAGAGTTAAGACCTTAACCAGTAGGCCAGAGTACCAGTCTAAGACCTTAGCTATTAGGCCAGAGTAAGAGTTAAGACCTTAGCTTAGGCCAGAGTAAGAGTTAAGACCTTAACCATTAGGCCAGAGTATGAGTCTAAGGCTTTAGCTTTTAGGCCAGACCAAGAGTTAAGACCTTAACCATTAGGCCAGAGTACGAGTCTAAGACCATAGCTATTAGGCCAGAGTAAGAGTTAAGACCTTAGCTGTTAGGCCAGTGTATGAGTCTAAGACCTTAGCTATTATGCCAGAGTAAGAGTTAAGACCTTAGCTATTAGGCCAGATTAAGAGTTAAGACCTTAACCAGTAGGCCAGAGTACGAGTCTAAGACCTTAGCTATTAGGCCAGAGTAAGAGTTAAGACCTTAGCTATTAGGCCAGAGTAAGAGTTAAGACCTTAACCATTAGGCCAGAGTATGAGTCTAAGACCTTAGCTATTAGGCCAGAGTAAGAGATAAGACCTTAACCAGAAGGCCAGAGTAAGAGTTAAGACCTTAACCATTAGGCCAGAGTAAGAATTAAGACCTTAACCATTAGGCCATAGTACGAGTCTAAGACCTTAGCTATTAGGCCAGAGTAAGAATTAAGACCTTAACCATTAGGCCAGAGTACGAGTCTAAGACCTTAGCTATTAGGCCAGAGTAAGAGTTAAGACCCTAACTAATAGGCCATAGTACGAGTCTAAGACCTTAGCTATTAGGCCAGAGTAAGAATTAAGACCTTAACCATTAGGCCAGAGTACGAGTCTAAGACCTTAGCTATTAGGCCAGAGTAAGAGTTAAGACCCTAACTAATAGGCAAGAGTAAGAGTTAAGACCTTAACCAGTAGGCCAGATTAAGAGTTAAGACCTTAACCAGTAGGCCAGAGTAAGAGTTAAGACCTTAACCTGTAGGCCATAGTACGAGTCTAAGACCTTAGCTATTAGGCCAGAGTAATAATTAAGACCTTAACCATTAGGCCAGAGTACGAGTCTAAGATCTTAGCTATTAGGCCAGAGTAAGAGTTAAGACCTTAACCTGTAGGCCAGAGTATGAGTCTAAGACCTTAGCTATTAGGCCAGAGTAAGAGTTAAGACCTTAGCTATTAGGCCAGTGTACAAGACTAAGACCTTAGCTATTATGCCAGAGTCTGAGTCTAAGACCTTAGCTATTAGGCCAGAGTAAGAGTTAAGACCTTAACCAGTAGGCCAGAGTACGAGTATAAGACCTTAGCTATTAGGCCAGAGTAAGAGTTAAGACCTTAGCTATTAGGCCAGAGTAAGAGTTAAGACCTTAACCATTAGGCCAGAGTACGAGTCTAAGACCTTAGCTATTAGGCCAGAGTAAGAGTTAAGACCTTAACCTGTAGGCCAGAGTAAGAGTTAAGACCTTAACCATTAGGCCAGAGTATGAGTCTAAGACCTTAGCTATTAGGCCAGAGTAAGAGTTAAGACCTTAACCAGTAGGCCAGAGTAAGAGTTAAGACCTTAACCATTAGGCCAGAGTATGAGTCTAAGACCTTAACCATTAGGCCAGAGTAAGAGTTAAGACCTTAACCAATAGCCCAGAGTAAGAGTTAAGACCTTAACCAGTAGGCCAGAGTAGGAGTTAAGACCTTAACCAGTAGGCCAGAGTAACAGCTAAGACCTTAACCTGTAGGCCATAGTACGAGTCTAAGACCTTAGCTATTAGTCCAGAGTAAGAGTTAAGACCCTAACCATTAGGCCACAGTACGAGTCTAAGACCTTAGCTATTAGGCCAGAGTAAGGGTTAAGACCTTAACCTGTAGGCCAGAGTAAGAGTTAAGACCTTAACCATTAGGTCAGAGTACGAGTCTAAGACCTTGGCTATTAGGCCAGAGTAAGAGTTAAGACCTTAACCAGTATGCCAGAGTAAGAGTTAAGACCTTAACCAGTATTACAGAGTAAGAGTTAAGACCTTAGCTATTAGGCCAGAGTAAGAGTTAAGACCTTAACCTGTAGGCCAGAGTACGAGCCTAAGACCTTAGCTATTAGGCCAGAGTAAGAGTTAAGACCTTAACCATTAGGCCAGAGTAAGAGTTAAGACCTTAGCTATTAGGCCAGAGTACGAGTCTAAGACCTTAGCTATTAGGCCAGAGTAAGAGTTAAGACCTTAACCATTAGGCCAGAGTATGAGTCTAAGACCTTAGCTATTAGGCCAGAGTAAGAGTTAAGACCTTAACCATTAGGCCAGAGTACGAGTCTAAGACCTTAGCTATTAGGCCAGAGTACGAGTCTAGACCTTAGCTATTAGGCCGGAGTAAGAGTTAAGACCTTAAGCATTAGGCCAGAGTACGAGTCTAATACCTTAGCTAACAGGCCAGAGTAAGAGTTAAGACCTTAGCTATTAGGCCAGAGTAAGAGTTAAGACCTTGGATATTAGGCCAGAGTAAGAGTTAAGACCTTACCCATTAGGCCATAGTACGAGTCTAAGACCTTAGCTGTTAGGCCACAGTAAGAGTTAAGACCTTAACCAGTAGGCCAGAGTAAGAGTTAAGACCTTAACCAGTAGGACAGAGTAAGTGTTAAGACCTTAGCTATTAGGCCAGAGTAAGAGTTAAGACCTTAACCAGTAGGCCAGAGTACGAGTCTAAGACCTTAGCTATTAGGCCAGAGTAAGAGTTAAGACCTTAACCAGTAGGCCAGAGTACGAGTCTAAGACCTTAGCTATTAGGCCAGAGTAAGAGTTAAGACCTTAACCATTAGGCCAGAGTACAAGTCTAAGACCTTAGCTATTAGGCCAGAGTACGAGTCTAAGACGTTAGCTATTAGGCCAGAGTAAGAGTTAAGACCTTAACCAGTAGGCAAGAGTACCAGTCTAAGACCTTAACTATTAGGCCAGAGTAAGAGTTAAGACCTTAGCTATTAGGCCAGAGTAAGAGTTAAGACCTTAACCATTAGGCCAGAGTACGAGTCTAAGACTTTAGCTATTAGGCCAGACCAAGAGTTAAAACCTTAACCAGTAGACCAGAGTACGAGTCTAAGACCTTAGCTATTAGGCCACACCAAGAGTTAAGACATTAACCATTAGGCCAGAGTAAGAGTTAAGACCTTAGCTATTAGGCCAGTGTACGAGTCTAAGACCTTAGCTATTATGCCAGAGTATGAGTCTAAGACCTTAGCTATTAGGCCAGAGTCAGAGTTAAGACCTTAACCAGTAGGCCAGAGTACGAGTCTAAGACCTTAGCTATTAGGCCAGAGTAAGAGTTAAGACCTTAGCTATTAGGCCAGAGTAAGAGTTAAGACCTTAACCATTAGGCCAGAGTACGAGTCTAAGACCTTAGCTATTAGGCCAGTGTAAGAGATAAGACCTTAACCAGTAGGCCAGAGTACGAGTCTAAGACCTTAGCTATTAGGCCAGAGTAAGAGTTAAGACCTTAACCAGTAGGCCAGAGTAAGAGTTAAGACCTTAACCAGTAGGCCAGAGTAAGAGTTAAGACCTTAACCTGTGGGCCATAGTACGAGTCTAAGACCTTAGCTATTAGGCCAGAGTAAGATTTAAGACCTTAACCATTAGGCCAGAGTATGAGTCTAAGACCTTAGCTATTAGGCCAGAGTAAGAGTTAAGACCTTAACAGTAGGCCAGAGTAAGAGTTAAGACCTTAACCAGTAGGCCAGAGTACGAGTCTAAGACCTTAGCTATTAGGCCAGAGTAAGAGTTCAGACCTTAGCTATTAGGCCAGAGTAAGTGTTAAGACCTTAACCATTAGGCCAGAGTACGAGTCTAAGACCTTAGCTATTAGGCCAGAGTACGAGTTAAGACCTTAACCAGTAGGCCAGAGTAAGAGTTAAGACCTTAACCATTAGGCCAGAGTACGAGTCTAAGACCTTAGCTATTAGGCCAGAGTAAGAGTTAAGACCTTAACCAATAGGCCAGAGTAAGAGTTAGGACCTTAACCAGTAGGCCAGAGTAAGAGTTAAGACCTTAACCAGTAGGCCAGAGTAAGAGTTAAGACCTTAACCTGTAGGCCATAGTACAAGTCTAAGACCTTAGCTATTAGGCCAGAGTAAGAGTTAAGACCTTAACCAGTAGGCCAGAGTACGAGTCTAAGACCATAGCTATTAGGCCAGAGTAAGAGTTAAGACCTTAACCATTAGGCCAGAATACAAGTCTAAGACCTTAGCTATTAGGCCAGAGTGAGAGTTAAGACCTCAGCTATCAGGCCAGACTACGAGTCTAAGACCTTAGCTATTAGGCCAGAGTACGAGTCTAAGACCTTAGCTATTAGGCCAGAGTAAGAGTTAAGACCTTAACCAGTAGGCCAGAGTACCAGTCTAAGACCTTAGCTATTAGGCCAGAGTAAGAGTTAAGACCTTAGCTTTTAGGCCAGAGTAAGAGTTAAGACCTTAACCATTAGGCCAGAGTATGAGTCTAAGGCTTTAGCTTTTAGGCCAGACCAAGAGTTAAGACCTTAACCAGTAGGACAGAGTACGAGTCTAAGACCTTAGCTATTAGGTCAGACCAAAAGTTAAGACCTTAACCATTAGGCCAGTGTACGAGTCTAAGACCTTAGCTATTAGGCCAGAGAAAGAGTTAAGACCTTAGCTGTTAGGCCAGTGTACGAGTCTAAGACCTTAGCTATTATGCCAGAGTATGAGTCTAAGACCTTAGCTAATAGGCCAGAGTAAGAGTTAAGACCTTAACAAGTAGGCCAGAGTACGAGTCTAAGACCTTAGCTATTAGGCCAGAGTAAGAGTTAAGACCTTAGCTATTAGGCCAGAGTAAGAGTTAAGACCTTAACCATTAGGCCAGAGTATGAGTCTAAGGCTTTAGCTTTTAGGCCAGACCAAGAGTTAAGACCTTAACCAGTAGGACAGAGTACGAGTCTAAGACCTTAGCTATTAGGCCAGACCAAAAGTTAAGACCTTAACCATTAGGCCAGAGTACGAGTCTAAGACCTTAGCTATTAGGCCAGAGTAAGAGTTAAGACCTTAGCTGTTAGGCCAGTGTACGAGTCTAAGACCTTAGCTATTATGCCAGAGTAAGAGTTAAGACCTTAGCTATTAGGCCAGAGTAAGAGTTAAGACCTTAACCAGTAGGCCAGAGTACGAGTCTAAGACCTTAGCTATTAGGCCAGAGTAAGAGTTAAGACCTTAGCTATTAGGCCAGAGTAAGAGTTAAGACCTTAACCATTAGGCCAGAGTACGAGTCTAAGACCTTAGCTATTAGGCCAGAGTAAGAGATAAGACCTTAACCAGAAGGCCAGAGTAAGAGTTAAGACCTTAACCATTAGGCCAGAGTAAGAATTAAGACCTTAACCATTAGGCCATAGTACGAGTCTAAGACCTTAGCTATTAGGCCAGAGTAAGAATTAAGACCTTAACCATTAGGCCAGAGTACGAGTCTAAGACCTTAGCTATTAGGCCAGAGTAAGAGTTAAGACCCTAACTAATAGGCCAGAGTAAGAGTTAAGACCTTAACCAGTAGGCCAGAGTAAGAGTTAAGACCTTAACTAGTAGGCCAGAGTAAGAGTTAAGACCTTAACCTGTAGGCCATAGTACGAGTCTAAGACCTTAGCTATTAGGCCAGAGTAAGAATTAAGACCTTAACCATTAGGCCAGAGTACGAGTCTAAGATCTTAGCTATTAGGCCAGAGTAAGAGTTAAGACCTTAACCTGTAGGCCAGAGTATGAGTCTAAGACCTTAGCTATTAGGCCAGAGTAAGAGTTAAGACCTTAGCTATTAGGCCAGTGTACAAGACTAAGACCTTAGCTATTATGCCAGAGTCTGAGTCTAAGACCTTAGCTATTAGGCCAGAGTAAGAGTTAAGACCTTAACCAGTAGGCCAGAGTACGAGTATAAGACCTTAGCTATTAGGCCAGAGTAAGAGTTAAGACCTTAGTTATTAGGCCAGAGTAAGAGTTAAGACCTTAACCATTAGGCCAGAGTACGAGTCTAAGACCTTAGCTATTAGGCCAGAGTAAGAGTTAAGACCTTAACAAGTAGGCCAGAGTAAGAGTTAAGACCTTAACCATTAGGCCAGAGTATGAGTCTAAGACCTTAGCTATTAGGCCAGAGTAAGAGTTAAGACCTTAACCAGTAGGCCAGAGTAAGAGTTAAGACCTTCACCATTAGGCCAGAGTATGAGTCTAAGACCTTAACCATTAGGCCAGAGTAAGAGTTAAGACCTTAACCAATAGCCCAGAGTAAGAGTTAAGACCTTAACCAGTAGGCCAGAGTAGGAGTTAAGACCTTAACCAGTAGGCCAGAGTAACAGCTAAGACCTTAACCTGTAGGCCATAGTACGAGTCTAAGACCTTAGCTATTAGTCCAGAGTAAGAGTTAAGACCATAACCATTAGGCCACAGTACGAGTCTAAGACCTTAGCTATTAGGCCAGAGAAAGGGTTAAGACCTTAACCTGTAGGCCAGAGTAAGAGTTAAGACCTTAACCATTAGGTCAGAGTACGAGTCTAAGACCTTGGCTATTAGGCCAGAGTAAGAGTTAAGACCTTAACCAGTATGCCAGAGTAAGAGTTAAGACCTTAACCAGTATTACAGAGTAAGATTTAACACCTTAGCTATTATGCCAGAGTAAGAGTTAAGACCTTAACCTGTAGGCCAGAGTACGAGCCTAAGACCTTAGCTATTAGGCCAGAGTAAGAGTTAAGACCTTAACCATTAGGCCTGTGTACAAGACTAAGACCTTAGCTATTATGCCAGAGTCTGAGTCTAAGACCTTAGCTATTAGGCCAGAGTGAGAGTTAAGACCTTAACCAGTAGGCCAGAGTATGAGTCTAAGACCTTAGCTATTAGGCCAGAGTAAGAGTTAAGACCTTAACCATTAGGCCAGAGTACGAGTCTAAGACCTTAGCTATTAGGCCAGAGTACGAGTCTAGACCTTAGCTATTAGGCCGGAGTAAGAGTTAAGACCTTAAGCATTAGGCCAGAGTACGAGTCTAATACCTTAGCTAACAGGCCAGAGTAAGAGTTAAGACCTTAGCTATTAGGCCAGAGTAAGAGTTAAGACCTTGGATATTAGGCCAGAGTAAGAGTTAAGACCTTAACCATTAGGCCATAGTATGAGTCTAAGACCTTAGCTGTTAGGCCACAGTAAGAGTTACGACCTTAACCAGTAGGCCAGAGTAAGAGTTAAGACCTTAACCAGTAGGACAGAGTAAGTGTTAAGACCTTAGCTATTAGGCCAGAGTAAGAGTTAAGACCTTAACCAGTAGGCCAGAGTACGAGTCTAAGACCTTAGCTATTAGGCCAGAGTAAGAGTTAAGACCTTAACCATTAGGCCAGAGTACAAGTCTAAGACCTTAGCTATTAGGCCAGAGTGAGAGTTAAGACCTTAGCTATCAGGCCAGAGTACGAGTCTAAGACCTTAGCTATTAGGCCAGAGTACGAGTCTAAGACCTTAGCTATTAGGCCAGAGTAAGAGTTAAGACCTTAACCAGTAGGCAAGAGTACCAGTCTAAGACCTTAACTATTAGGCCAGAGTAAGAGTTAAGACCTTAGCTATTAGGCCAGAGTAAGAGTTAAGACCTTAACCATTAGGCCAGAGTACGAGTCTAAGACTTTAGCTATTAGGCCAGACCAAGAGTTAAAACCTTAACCAGTAGGCCAGAGTACGAGTCTAAGACCTTAGCTATTAGGCCACACCAAGAGTTAAGACATTAACCATTAGGCCAGAGTAAGAGTTAAGACCTTAGCTATTAGGCCAGTGTACGAGTCTAAGACCTTAGCTATTATGCCAGAGTATGAGTCTAAGACCTTAGCTATTAGGCCAGAGTCAGAGTTAAGACCTTAACCAGTAGGCCAGAGAACGAGTCTAAGACCTTAGCTATTAGGCCAGAGTAAGAGTTAAGACCTTAGCTATTAGGCCAGAGTAAGAGTTAAGACCTTAACCATTAGGCCAGAGTACGAGTCTAAGACCTTAGCTATTAGGCCAGTGTAAGAGATAAGACCTTAACCAGTAGGCCAGAGTACGAGTCTAAGACCTTAGCTATTAGGCCAGAGTAAGAGTTAAGACCTTAACCAGTAGGCCAGAGTAAGAGTTAAGACCTTAGCTAGTAGGCCAGAGTACGAGTCTAAGACCTTAGCTATTAGGCCAGAGCAAGAGTTAAGACCTTAACCATTAGGCCAGAGTACGAGTCTAAGACCTTAGCTATTAGGCCAGAGTAAGAGTTACGACCTTAGCTATTAGGCCAGTGTACGAGACTAAGACCTTAGCTATTATGCCAGAGTATGAGTCTCAGACCTTAGCTATTAGGCCAGAGTAAGAGTTAAGACCTTAACCAGTAGGCCAGAGTACGAGTCTAAGACCTTAGCTATTAGGCCAGAGTAAGAGTTAAGACCTTAGCTATTAGGCCAGAGTAAGAGTTAAGACCTTAACCATTAGGCCAGAGTACGAGTCTAAGACCTTAGCTATTAGGCCAGAGTAAGAGTTAAGACCTTAACCAGTAGGCCAGAGTAAGAGTTAAGACCTTAACCATTAGGCCAGAGTATGAGTCTAAGACCTTAACCATTAGGCCAGAGTAAGAGTTAAGACCTTAACCAATAGCCCAGAGTAAGAGTTAAGACCTTAACCAGTAGGCCAAAGTAAGAGTTAAGACCTTAACCATTAGGCCAGAGTATGAGTCTAAGACCTTAACCTGTAGGCCAGAGTAAGAGTTAAGACCTTAACCATTAGGTCAGAGTACGAGTCTAAGACCTTAGCTATTAGGCCAGAGTAAGAGTTAAGACCTTAACCAGTATGCCAGAGTAAGAGTTAAGACCTTAACCAGTATTACAGAGTAAGAGTTAAGACCTTAGCTATTAGGCCAGAGTAAGAGTTAAGACCTTAACCTGTAGGCCAGAGTACGAGCCTAAGACCTTAGCTATTAGGCCAGAGTAAGAGTTAAGACCTTAACCATTAGGCCAGAGTAAGAGTTAAGACCTTAGCTATTAGGCCGGAGTACGAGTCTAAGACCTTAGCTATTAGGCCAGAGTACGAGTCTAAGACCTTAGCTATTAGGCCAGAGTAAGAGTTAAGACCTTAACCAGTAGGCCAGAGTACCAGTCTAAGACCTTAGCTATTAGGCCAGAGTAAGAGTTAAGACCTTAGCTATTAGGCCAAAATAAGAGTTACGGCCTTAACCATTAGGCCAGAGTACGAGTCTACGACCTTAGCTATTAGGCCAGAGTAAGAGTTAAGACCTTAGCTATTAGGCCAGAGTAAGAGTTAAGACCTTAACCTGTATGCCAGAGTACGAGTCTAAGACCTTAGCTATTAGGCCAGAGTACAAGTCTAAGACCTTTGCTATTAGGCCAGAGTAAGATTTAAGACCTTAACCATTAGGCCAGAGTATGAGTCTAAGACCTTAGCTATTAGGCCAGAGTAAGAGTTAAGACCTTAACAGTAGGCCAGAGTAAGAGTTAAGACCATAACCAGTAGGCCAGAGTACGAGTCTAAGACCTTAGCTATTAGGCCGGAGTAAGAGTTCAGACCTTAGCTATTAGGCCAGAGTAAGTGTTAAGACCTTAACCATTAGGCCAGAGTACGAGTCTAAGACCTTAGCTATTAGGCCAGAGTACGAGTTAAGACCTTAACCAGTAGGCCAGAGTAAGAGTTAAGACCTTAACCATTAGGCCAGAGTACGAGTCTAAGACCTTAGCTATTAGGCCAGAGTAAGAGTTAAGACCTTAACCAATAGGCCAGAGTAAGAGTTAGGACCTTAACCAGTAGGCCAGAGTAAGAGTTAAGACCTTAACCAGTAGGCCAGAGTAAGAGTTAAGACCTTAACCTGTAGGCTATAGTACAAGTCTAAGACCTTAGCTATTAGGCTAGAGTAAGAGTTAAGACCTTAACCATTAGGCCAGAGTACGAGTCTAAGACCTTAGCTATTAGGCCAGAGTAAGAGTTAAGACCTTAACCAGTAGGCCAGAGTATGAGTCTAAGACCATAGCTATTAGGCCAGAGTAAGAGTTAAGACCTTAACCATTAGGCCAGAATACAAGTCTAAGACCATAGCTATTAGGCCAGAGTAAGAATTAAGACCTTAACCATTAGGCCATAGTACGAGTCTAAGACCTTAGCTATTAGGCCAGAGTAAGAATTAAGACCTTAACCATTAGGCCAGAGTACGAGTCTAAGACCTTAGCTATTAGGCCAGAGTAAGAGTTAAGACCCTAACTAATAGGCAAGAGTAAGAGTTAAGACCTTAACCAGTAGGCCAGAGTAAGAGTTAAGACCTTAACCAGTAGGCCAGAGTAAGAGTTAAGACCTTAACCTGTAGGCCATAGTACGAGTCTAAGACCTTAGCTATTAGGCCAGAGTAAGAATTAAGACCTTAACCATTAGGCCAGAGTACGAGTCTAAGATCTTAGCTATTAGGCCAGAGTAAGAGTTAAGACCTTAACCTGTAGGCCAGAGTATGAGTCTAAGACCTTAGCTATTAGGCCAGAGTAAGAGTTAAGACCTTAGCTATTAGGCCATTGTACAAGACAAAGACCTTAGCTATTATGCCACAGTCTGAGTCTAAGACCTTAGCTATTAGGCCAGAGTAAGAGTTAAGACCTTAAACAGTAGGCCAGAGTACGAGTATAAGACCTTAGCTATTAGGCCAGAGTAAGAGTTAAGACCTTAGCTATTAGGCCAGTGTAAGAGTTAAGACCTTAACCATTAGGCCAGAGTACGAGTCTAAGACCTTAGCTATTAGGCCAGAGTAAGAGTTAAGACCTTAACCTGTAGGCCAGAGTAAGAGTTAAGACCTTAACCATTAGGCCAGAGTATGAGTCTAAGACCTTAGCTATTAGGCCAGAATAAGAGTTAAGACCTTAACCAGTAGGCCAGAGTAAGAGTTAAGACCTTAACCATTAGGCCAGAGTATGAGTCTAAGACCTTAACCATTAGGCCAGAGTAAGAGTTAAGACCTTAACCAATAGCCCAGAGTAAGAGTTAAGACCTTAACCAGTAGGCCAGAGTAGGAGTTAAGACCTTAACCAGTAGGCCAGAGTAACAGCTAAGACCTTAACCTGTAGGCCATAGTACGAGTCTAAGACCTTAGCTATTAGTCCAGAGTAAGAGTTAAGACCATAACCATTAGGCCACAGTACGAGTCTAAGACCTTAGCTATTAGGCCAGAGTAAGGGTTAAGACCTTAACCTGTAGGCCAGAGTAAGAGTTAAGACCTTAACCATTAGGTCAGAGTACGAGTCTAAGACCTTGGCTATTAGGCCAGAGTAAGAGTTAAGACCTTAACCAGTATGCCAGAGTAAGAGTTAAGACCTTAACCAGTATTAAAGAGTAAGAGTTAAGACCTTAGCTATTAGGCCAGAGTAAGAGTTAAGACCTTATCCTGTAGGCCAGAGTACGAGCCTAAGACCTTAGCTATTAGGCCAGAGTAAGAGTTAAGACCTTAACCATTAGGCCAGAGTAAGAGTTAAGACCTTAGCTATTAGGCCAGAGTACGAGTCTAAGACCTTAGCTATTAGGCCAGAGTAAGAGTTAAGACCTTAACCATTAGGCCAGAGTATGAGTCTAAGACCTTAGCTATTAGGCCAGAGTAAGAGTTAAGACCTTAACCATTAGGCCAGAGTACGAGTCTAAGACCTTAGCTATTAGGCCAGAGTACGAGTCTAGACCTTAGCTATTAGGCCGGAGTAAGAGTTAAGACCTTAAGCATTAGGCCAGAGTACGAGTCTAATACCTTAGCTAACAGGCCAGAGTAAGAGTTAAGACCTTAGCTATTAGGCCAGAGTAAGAGTTAAGACCTTGGATATTAGGCCAGAGTAAGAGTTAAGACCTTAACCATTAGGCCAGAGTACGAGTCTAAGACCTTAGCTGTTAGGCCACAGTAAGAGTTAAGACCTTAACCAGTAGGCCAGAGTAACATAACATAACACGTGTATTTGTAAAGCGCACGTTCACCACTACGGGTATCTTGGCGCTGAATAACAGATGTTTATTGTTACCCAACTCAATGGTACTCATTTTATCGACCTCAGATGGATGAAAGGCTGAGTGGACCTGCCGGGATTTGAACCTGTGACCATGAGGTCGAACACAGGCCCCTGCAGCAGACGCATTAGTCCACTGAGCCACCAGACCCGGCTATAAGAGTTAAGACCTTAACCAGTAGGACAGAGTAAGTGTTAAGACCTTAGCTATTAGGCCAGAGTAAGAGTTAAGACCTTAACCAGTAGGCCAGAGTACGAGTCTAAGACCTTAGCTATTAGGCCAGAGTAAGAGTTAAGACCTTAACCAGTAGGCCAGAGTACGAGTCTAAGACCTTAGCTATTAGGCCAGAGTAAGAGTTAAGACCTTAACCATTAGGCCAGAGTACAAGTCTAAGACCTTAGCTATTAGGCCAGAGTACGAGTCTAAGACCTTAGCTATTAGGCCAGAGTAAGAGTTAAGACCTTAACCATTAGGCCAGAGTACGAGTCTAAGACCTTAGCTGTTAGGCCACAGTAAGAGTTAAGACCTTAGCTATTAGGCCAGAGTAAGAGTTAAGACCTTAACCATTAGGCCAGAGTACGAGTCTAAGACTTTAGCTATTAGGCCAGACCAAGAGTTAAAACCTTAACCAGTAGACCAGAGTACGAGTCTAAGACCTTAGCTATTAGGCCACATCAAGAGTTAAGACATTAACCATTAGGCCAGAGTAAGAGTTAAGACCTTAGCTATTAGGCCAGTGTACGAGTCTAAGACCTTAGCTATTATGCCAGAGTATGAGTCTAAGACCTTAGCTATTAGGCCAGAGTCAGAGTTAAGACCTTAACCAGTAGGCCAGAGTACGAGTCTAAGACCTTAGCTATTAGGCCAGAGTAAGAGTTAAGACCTTAGCTATTAGGCCAGAGTAAGAGTTAAGACCTTAACCATTAGGCCAGAGTACGAGTCTAAGACCTTAGCTATTAGGCCAGTGTAAGAGATAAGACCTTAACCAGTAGGCCAGAGTACGAGTCTAAGACCTTAGCTATTAGGCCAGAGTAAGAGTTAAGACCTTAACCAGTAGGCCAGAGTAAGAGTTAAGACCTTAACCAGTAGGCCAGAGTAAGAGTTAAGACCTTAACCTGTGGGCCATAGTACGAGTCTAAGACCTTAGCTATTAGGCCAGAGTAAGATTTAAGACCTTAACCATTAGGCCAGAGTATGAGTCTAAGACCTTAGCTATTAGGCCAGAGTAAGAGTTAAGACCTTAACAGTAGGCCAGAGTAAGAGTTAAGACCTTAACCATTAGGCCAGAGTACGAGTCTAAGACCTTAGCTATTAGGCCAGAGTACGAGTTAAGACCTTAACCAGTAGGCCAGAGTAAGAGTTAAGACCTTAACCATTAGGCCAGAGTACGAGTCTAAGACCTTAGCTATTAGGCCAGAGTAAGAGTTAAGACCTTAACCAATAGGCCAGAGTAAGAGTTAGGACCTTAACCAGTAGGCCAGAGTGAGAGTTAAGACCTTAGCTATCAGGCCAGACTACGAGTCTAACACCTTAGCTATTAGGCCAGAGTACGAGTCTAAGACCTTAGCTATTAGGCCAGAGTAAGAGTTAAGACCTTAACCAGTAGGCCAGAGTACCAGTCTAAGACCTTAGCTATTAGGCCAGAGTAAGAGTTAAGACCTTAGCTTTTAGGCCAGAGTAAGAGTTAAGACCTTAACCATTAGGCCAGAGTATGAGTCTAAGGCTTTAGCTTTTAGGCCAGACCAAGAGTTAAGACCTTAACCAGTAGGACAGAGTTCGAGTCTAAGACCTTAGCTATTAGGCCAGACCAAAAGTTAAGACCTTAACCATTAGGCCAGAGTACGAGTCTAAGACCTTAGCTATTAGGCCAGAGTAAGAGTTAAGACCTTAGCTGTTAGGCCAGTGTACGAGTCTAAGACCTTAGCTATTATGCCAGAGTAAGAGTTAAGACCTTAGCTATTAGGCCAGAGTAAGAGTTAAGACCTTAACCAGTAGGCCAGAGTACGAGTCTAAGACCTTAGCTATTAGGCCAGAGTAAGAGTTAAGACCTTAGCTATTAGGCCAGAGTAAGAGTTAAGACCTTAACCATTAGGCCAGAGTACGAGTCTAAGACCTTAGCTATTAGGCCAGAGTAAGAGATAAGACCTTAACCAGAAGGCCAGAGTAAGAGTTAAGACCTTAACCATTAGGCCAGAGTAAGAATTAAGACCTTAACCATTAGGCCATAGTACGAGTCTAAGACCTTAGCTATTAGGCCAGAGTAAGAATTAAGACCTTAACCATTAGGCCAGAGTACGAGTCTAAGACCTTAGCTATTAGGCCAGAGTAAGAGTTAAGACCCTAACTAATAGGCAAGAGTAAGAGTTAAGACCTTAACCAGTAGGCCAGAGTAAGAGTTAAGACCTTAACCAGTAGGCCAGAGTAAGAGTTAAGACCTTAACCTGTAGGCCATAGTACGAGTCTAAGACCTTAGCTATTAGGCCAGAGTAAGAATTAAGACCTTAACCATTAGGCCAGAGTACGAGTCTAAGATCTTAGCTATTAGGCCAGAGTAAGAGTTAAGACCTTGTCCTGTAGGCCAGAGCATGAGTCTAAGACCTTAGCTATTAGGCCAGAGTAAGAGTTAAGACCTTAGCTATTAGGCCAGTGTACAAGACTAAGACCTTAGCTATTATGCCAGAGTCTGAGTCTAAGACCTTAGCTATTAGGCCAGAGTAAGAGTTAAGACCTTAACCAGTAGGCCAGAGTACGAGTATAAGACCTTAGCTATTAGGCCAGAGTAAGAGTTAAGACCTTAGCTATTAGGCCAGAGTAAGAGTTAAGACCTTAACCATTAGGCCAGAGTACGAGTCTAAGACCTTAGCTATTAGGCCAGAGTAAGAGTTAAGACCTTAACCTGTAGGCCAGAGTAAGAGTTAAGACCTTAACCATTAGGCCAGAGTATGAGTCTAAGACCTTAGCTATTAGGCCAGAGTAAGAGTTAAGACCTTAACCAGTAGGCCAGAGTAAGAGGTAAGACCTTAACCATTAGGCCAGAGTATGAGACTAAGACCTTAACCATTAGGCCAGAGTAAGAGTTAAGACCTTAACCAATAGCCCAGAGTAAGAGTTAAGACCTTAACCAGTAGGCCAGAGTAGGAGTTAAGACCTTAACCAGTAGGCCAGAGTAACAGCTAAGACCTTAACCTGTAGGCCATAGTACGAGTCTAAGACCTTAGCTATTAGTCCAGAGTAAGAGTTAAGACCATAACCATTAGGCCACAGTACGAGTCTAAGACCTTAGCTATTAGGCCAGAGTAAGGGTTAAGACCTTAACCTGTAGGCCAGAGTAAGAGTTAAGACCTTAACCATTAGGTCAGAGTACGAGTCTAAGACCTTGGCTATTAGGCCAGAGTAAGAGTTAAGACCTTAACCAGTATGCCAGAGTAAGAGTTAAGACCTTAACCAGTATTACAGAGTAAGAGTTAAGACCTTAGCTATTAGGCCAGAGTAAGAGTTAAGACCTTATCCTGTAGGCCAGAGTACGAGCCTAAGACCTTAGCTATTAGGCCAGAGTAAGAGTTAAGACCTTAACCATTAGGCCAGAGTAAGAGTTAAGACCTTAGCTATTAGGCCAGAGTACGAGTCTAAGACCTTAGCTATTAGGCCAGAGTAAGAGTTAAGACCTTAACCAGTAGGCCAGAGTACGAGTCTAAGACCTTAGCTATTAGGCCAGAGTAAGAGTTAAGACCTTAACCATTAGGCCAGAGTACAAGTCTAAGACCTTAGCTATTAGGCCAGAGTACGAGTTCAGACCTTAGCTATTAGGCCAGAGTAAGTGTTAAGACCTTAACCATTAGGCCAGAGTATGAGTCTAAGACCTTAGCTATTAGGCCAGAGTAAGAGTTAAGACCTTAACCAATAGGCCAGAGTAAGAGTTAGGACCTTAACCAGTAGGCCAGAGTAAGAGTTAAGACCTTAACCAGTAGGCCAGAGTAAGAGTTAAGACCTTAACCTGTAGGCCATAGTACAAGTCTAAGACCTTAGCTATTAGGCTAGAGTAAGAGTTAAGACCTTAACCATTAGGCCAGAGTACGAGTTAAGACCTTAACCAGTAGGCCAGAGTAAGAGTTAAGACCTTAACCTGTAGGCCATAGTACAAGTCTAAGACCTTAGCTATTAGGCCAGAGTAAGAGTTAAGACCTTAACCAGTAGGCCAGAGTACGAGTCTAAGACCATAGCTATTAGGCCAGAGTAAGAGTTAAGACCTTAACCATTAGGCCAGAATACAAGTCTAAGACCTTAGCTATTAGGCCAGAGTGAGAGTTAAGACCTCAGCTATCAGGCCAGACTACGAGTCTAAGACCTTAGCTATTAGGCCAGAGTACGAGTCTAAGACCTTAGCTATTAGGCCAGAGTAAGAGTTAAGACCTTAACCAGTAGGCCAGAGTACCAGTCTAAGACCTTAGCTATTAGGCCAGAGTAAGAGTTAAGACCTTAGCTTTTAGGCCAGAGTAAGAGTTAAGACCTTAACCATTAGGCCAGAGTATGAGTCTAAGGCTTTAGCTTTTAGGCCAGACCAAGAGTTAAGACCTTAACCAGTAGGACAGAGTACGAGTCTAAGACCTTAGCTATTAGGTCAGACCAAAAGTTAAGACCTTAACCATTAGGCAAGAGTACGAGTCTAAGACCTTAGCTATTAGGCCAGAGTAAGAGTTAAGACCTTAGCTGTTAGGCCAGTGTACGAGTCTAAGACCTTAGCTATTATGCCAGAGTATGAGTCTAAGACCTTAGCTAATAGGCCAGAGTAAGAGTTAAGACCTTAACAAGTAGGCCAGAGTACGAGTCTAAGACCTTAGCTATTAGGCCAGAGTAAGAGTTAAGACCTTAGCTATTAGGCCAGAGTAAGAGTTAAGACCTTAACCATTAGGCCAGAGTATGAGTCTAAGGCTTTAGCTTTTAGGCCAGACCAAGAGTTAAGACCTTAACCAGTAGGACAGAGTACGAGTCTAAGACCTTAGCTATTAGGCCAGACCAAAAGTTAAGACCTTAACCATTAGGCCAGAGTACGAGTCTAAGACCTTAGCTATTAGGCCAGAGAAAGAGTTAAGACCTTAGCTGTTAGGCCAGTGTACGAGTCTAAGACCTTAGCTATTATGCCAGAGTAAGTGTTAAGACCTTAGCTATTAGGCCAGAGTAAGAGTTAAGACCTTAACCAGTAGGCCAGAGTACGAGTCTAAGACCTTAGCTATTAGGCCAGAGTAAGAGTTAAGACCTTAGCTATTAGGCCAGAGTAAGAGTTAAGACCTTAACCATTAGGCCAGAGTACGAGTCTAAGACCTTAGCTATTAGGCCAGAGTAAGAGATAAGACCTTAACCAGAAGGCCAGAGTAAGAGTTAAGACCTTAACCATTAGGCCAGAGTAAGAATTAAGACCTTAACCATTAGGCCATAGTACGAGTCTAAGACCTTAGCTATTAGGCCAGAGTAAGAATTAAGACCTTAACCATTAGGCCAGAGTACGAGTCTAAGACCTTAGCTATTAGGCCAGAGTAAGAGTTAAGACCCTAACTAATAGGCCAGAGTAAGAGTTAAGACCTTAACCAGTAGGCCAGAGTAAGAGTTAAGACCTTAACCAGTAGGCCAGAGTAAGAGTTAAGACCTTAACCTGTAGGCCATAGTACGAGTCTAAGACCTTAGCTATTAGGCCAGAGTAAGAATTAAGACCTTAACCATTAGGCCAGAGTACGAGTCTAAGATCTTAGCTATTAGGCCAGAGTAAGAGTTAAGACCTTAACCTGTAGGCCAGAGTATGAGTCTAAGACCTTAGCTATTAGGCCAGAGTAAGAGTTAAGACCTTAGCTATTAGGCCAGTGTACAAGACTAAGACCTTAGCTATTATGCCAGAGTCTGAGTCTAAGACCTTAGCTATTAAGCCAGAGTAAGAGTTAAGACCTTAACCAGTAGGCCAGAGTACGAGTATAAGACCTTAGCTATTAGGCCAGAGTAAGAGTTAAGACCTTAACCATTAGGCCAGAGTACGAGTCTAAGACCTTAGCTATTAGGCCAGAGTAAGAGTTAAGACCTTAACCAGTAGGCCAGAGTAAGAGTTAAGACCTTAACCATTAGGCCAGAGTATGAGTCTAAGACCTTAGCTATTAGGCCAGAGTAAGAGTTAAGACCTTAACCAGTAGGCCAGAGTAAGAGTTAAGACCTTAACCATTAGGCCAGAGTAAGAGTTAAGACCTTAACCAATAGCCCAGAGTAAGAGTTAAGACCTTAACCAGTAGGCCAGAGTAGGAGTTAAGACCTTAACCAGTAGGCCAGAGTAACAGCTAAGACCTTAACCTGTAGGCCATAGTACGAGTCTAAGACCTTAGCTATTAGTCCAGAGTAAGAGTTAAGACCATAACCATTAGGCCACAGTACGAGTCTAAGACCTTAGCTATTAGGCCAGAGTAAGGGTTAAGACCTTAACCTGTAGGCCAGAGTAAGAGTTAAGACCTTAACCATTAGGTCAGAGTACGAGTCTAAGACCTTGGCTATTAGGCCAGAGTAAGAGTTAAGACCTTAACCAGTATGCCAGAGTAAGAGTTAAGACCTTAACCAGTATTACAGAGTAAGAGTTAAGACCTTAGCTATTAGGCCAGAGTAAGAGTTAAGACCTTATCCTGTAGGCCAGAGTACGAGCCTAAGACCTTAGCTATTAGGCCAGAGTAAGAGTTAAGACCTTAACCATTAGGCCAGAGTAAGAGTTAAGACCTTAGCTATTAGGCCAGAGTACGAGTCTAAGACCTTAGCTATTAGGCCAGAGTAAGAGTTAAGACCTTAACCATTAGGCCAGAGTATGAGTCTAAGACCTTAGCTATTAGGCCAGAGTAAGAGTTAAGACCTTAACCATTAGGCCAGAGTACGAGTCTAAGACCTTAGCTATTAGGCCAGAGTATGAGTCTAGACCTTAGCTATTAGGCCGGAGTAAGAGTTAAGACCTTAGCTATTAGGCCAGAGTAAGAGTTAAGACCTTGGATATTAGGCCAGAGTAAGAGTTAAGACCATAACCATTAGGCCATAGTACGAGTCTAAGACCTTAGCTGTTAGGCCACAGTAAGAGTTAAGACCTTAACCAGTAGGCCAGAGTAAGAGTTAAGACCTTAACCAGTAGGACAGAGTAAGTGTTAAGACCTTAGCTATTGGCCAGAGTAAGAGTTAAGACCTTAACCAGTAGGCCAGAGTACGAGTCTAAGACCTTAGCTATTAGGCCAGAGTAAGAGTTAAGACCTTAACCAGTAGGCCAGAGTACGAGTCTAAGACCTTAGCTATTAGGCCAGAGTAAGAGTTAAGACCTTAACCATTAGGCCAGAGTACAAGTCTAAGACCTTAGCTATTAGGCCAGAGTACGAGTTCAGACCTTAGCTATTAGGCCAGAGTAAGTGTTAAGACCTTAACCATTAGGCCAGAGTATGAATCTAAGACCTTAGCTATTAGGCCAGAGTAAGAGTTAAGACCTTAACCAATAGGCCAGAGTAAGAGTTAGGACCTTAACCAGTAGGCCAGAGTAAGAGTTAAGACCTTAACCAGTAGGCCAGAGTAAGAGTTAAGACCTTAACCTGTAGGCCATAGTACAAGTCTAAGACCTTAGCTATTAGGCTAGAGTAAGAGTTAAGACCTTAACCATTAGGCCAGAGTACGAGTTAAGACCTTAACCAGTAGGCCAGAGTAAGAGTTAAGACCTTAACCTGTAGGCCATAGTACAAGTCTAAGACCTTAGCTATTAGGCCAGAGTAAGAGTTAAGACCTTAACCAGTAGGCCAGAGTACGAGTCTAAGACCATAGCTATTAGGCCAGAGTAAGAGTTAAGACCTTAACCATTAGGCCAGAATACAAGTCTAAGACCTTAGCTATTAGGCCAGAGTGAGAGTTAAGACCTCAGCTATCAGGCCAGACTACGAGTCTAAGACCTTAGCTATTAGGCCAGAGTACGAGTCTAAGACCTTAGCTATTAGGCCAGAGTAAGAGTTAAGACCTTAACCAGTAGGCCAGAGTACCAGTCTAAGACCTTAGCTATTAGGCCAGAGTAAGAGTTAAGACCTTAGCTTTTAGGCCAGAGTAAGAGTTAAGACCTTAACCATTAGGCCAGAGTATGAGTCTAAGGCTTTAGCTTTTAGGCCAGACCAAGAGTTAAGACCTTAACCAGTAGGACAGAGTACGAGTCTAAGACCTTAGCTATTAGGTCAGACCAAAAGTTAAGACCTTAACCATTAGGCAAGAGTACGAGTCTAAGACCTTAGCTATTAGGCCAGAGTAAGAGTTAAGACCTTAGCTGTTAGGCCAGTGTACGAGTCTAAGACCTTAGCTATTATGCCAGAGTATGAGTCTAAGACCTTAGCTAATAGGCCAGAGTAAGAGTTAAGACCTTAACAA
Organism: Triturus cristatus; assembly: GCF_964204655.1. Lineage (NCBI taxonomy): Eukaryota > Metazoa > Chordata > Amphibia > Caudata > Salamandridae > Triturus > Triturus cristatus. The sequence continues at coordinate 1,307,996,617 of NC_140590.1, forward strand.
GTAGGCCAGAGTACGAGTCTAAGACCTTAGCTATTAGGCCAGAGTAAGAGTTAAGACCTTAGCTATTAGGCCAGAGTAAGAGTTAAGACCTTAACCATTAGGCCAGAGTATGAGTCTAAGGCTTTAGTTTTTAGGCCAGACCAAGAGTTAAGACCTTAACCAGTAGGACAGAGTACGAGTCTAAGACCTTAGCTATTAGGCCAGACCAAAAGTTAAGACCTTAACCATTAGGCCAGAGTACGAGTCTAAGACCTTAGCTATTAGGCCAGAGAAAGAGTTAAGACCTTAGCTGTTAGGCCAGTGTACGAGTCTAAGACCTTAGCTATTATGCCAGAGTAAGTGTTAAGACCTTAGCTATTAGGCCAGAGTAAGAGTTAAGACCTTAACCAGTAGGCCAGAGTACGAGTCTAAGACCTTAGCTATTAGGCCAGAGTAAGAGTTAAGACCTTAGCTATTAGGCCAGAGTAAGAGTTAAGACCTTAACCATTAGGCCAGAGTACGAGTCTAAGACCTTAGCTATTAGGCCAGAGTAAGAGATAAGACCTTAACCAGAAGGCCAGAGTAAGAGTTAAGACCTTAACCATTAGGCCAGAGTAAGAATTAAGACCTTAACCATTAGGCCATAGTACGAGTCTAAGACCTTAGCTATTAGGCCAGAGTAAGAATTAAGACCTTAACCATTAGGCCAGAGTACGAGTCTAAGACCTTAGCTATTAGGCCAGAGTAAGAGTTAAGACCCTAACTAATAGGCCAGAGTAAGAGTTAAGACCTTAACCAGTAGGCCAGAGTAAGAGTTAAGACCTTAACCAGTAGGCCAGAGTAAGAGTTAAGACCTTAACCTGTAGGCCATAGTACGAGTCTAAGACCTTAGCTATTAGGCCAGAGTAAGAATTAAGACCTTAACCATTAGGCCAGAGTACGAGTCTAAGATCTTAGCTATTAGGCCAGAGTAAGAGTTAAGACCTTAACCTGTAGGCCAGAGTATGAGTCTAAGACCTTAGCTATTAGGCCAGAGTAAGAGTTAAGACCTTAGCTATTAGGCCAGTGTACAAGACTAAGACCTTAGCTATTATGCCAGAGTCTGAGTCTAAGACCTTAGCTATTAAGCCAGAGTAAGAGTTAAGACCTTAACCAGTAGGCCAGAGTACGAGTATAAGACCTTAGCTATTAGGCCAGAGTAAGAGTTAAGACCTTAACCATTAGGCCAGAGTACGAGTCTAAGACCTTAGCTATTAGGCCAGAGTAAGAGTTAAGACCTTAACCAGTAGGCCAGAGTAAGAGTTAAGACCTTAACCATTAGGCCAGAGTATGAGTCTAAGACCTTAGCTATTAGGCCAGAGTAAGAGTTAAGACCTTAACCAGTAGGCCAGAGTAAGAGTTAAGACCTTAACCATTAGGCCAGAGTATGAGTCTAAGACCTTAACCATTAGGCCAGAGTAAGAGTTAAGACCTTAACCAATAGCCCAGAGTAAGAGTTAAGACCTTAACCAGTAGGCCAGAGTAGGAGTTAAGACCTTAACCAGTAGGCCAGAGTAACAGCTAAGACCTTAACCTGTAGGCCATAGTACGAGTCTAAGACCTTAGCTATTAGTCCAGAGTAAGAGTTAAGACCATAACCATTAGGCCACAGTACGAGTCTAAGACCTTAGCTATTAGGCCAGAGTAAGGGTTAAGACCTTAACCTGTAGGCCAGAGTAAGAGTTAAGACCTTAACCATTAGGTCAGAGTAGGAGTCTAAGACCTTGGCTATTAGGCCAGAGTAAGAGTTAAGACCTTAACCAGTATGCCAGAGTAAGAGTTAAGACCTTAACCAGTATTACAGAGTAAGAGTTAAGACCTTAGCTATTAGGCCAGAGTAAGAGTTAAGACCTTAACCTGTAGGCCAGAGTACGAGCCTAAGACCTTAGCTATTAGGCCAGAGTAAGAGTTAAGACCTTAACCATTAGGCCAGTGTACAAGACTAAGACCTTAGCTATTATGCCAGAGTCTGAGTCTAAGACCTTAGCTATTAGGCCAGAGTAAGAGTTAAGACCTTAACCAGTAGGCCAGAGTATGAGTCTAAGACCTTAGCTATTAGGCCAGAGTAAGAGTTAAGACCTTAACCATTAGGCCAGAGTACGAGTCTAAGACCTTAGCTATTAGGCCAGAGTACGAGTCTAGACCTTAGCTATTAGGCCGGAGTAAGAGTTAAGACCTTAAGCATTAGGCCAGAGTACGAGTCTAATACCTTAGCTAACAGGCCAGAGTAAGAGTTAAGACCTTAGCTATTAGGCCAGAGTAAGAGTTAAGACCTTGGATATTAGGCCAGAGTAAGAGTTAAGACCTTAACCATTAGGCCATAGTACGAGTCTAAGACCTTAGCTGTTAGGCCACAGTAAGAGTTAAGACCTTAACCAGTAGGCCAGAGTAAGAGTTAAGACCTTAACCAGTAGGACAGAGTAAGTGTTAAGACCTTAGCTATTAGGCCAGAGTAAGAGTTAAGACCTTAACCAGTAGGCCAGAGTACGAGTCTAAGACCTTAGCTATTAGGCCAGAGTAAGAGTTAAGACCTTAACCATTAGGCCAGAGTACAAGTCTAAGACCTTAGCTATTAGGCCAGAGTGAGAGTTAAGACCTTAGCTATCAGGCCAGAGTACGAGTCTAAGACCTTAGCTATTAGGCCAGAGTACGAGTCTAAGACCTTAGCTATTAGGCCAGAGTAAGAGTTAAGACCTTAACCAGTAGGCAAGAGTACCAGTCTAAGACCTTAACTATTAGGCCAGAGTAAGAGTTAAGACCTTAGCTATTAGGCCAGAGTAAGAGTTAAGACCTTAACCATTAGGCCAGAGTACGAGTCTAAGACTTTAGCTATTAGGCCAGACCAAGAGTTAAAACCTTAACCAGTAGGCCAGAGTACGAGTCTAAGACCTTAGCTATTAGGCCACATCAAGAGTTAAGACATTAACCATTAGGCCAGAGTAAGAGTTAAGACCTTAGCTATTAGGCCAGTGTACGAGTCTAAGACCTTAGCTATTATGCCAGAGTATGAGTCTAAGACCTTAGCTATTAGGCCAGAGTCAGAGTTAAGACCTTAACCAGTAGGCCAGAGTACGAGTCTAAGACCTTAGCTATTAGGCCAGAGTAAGAGTTAAGACCTTAGCTATTAGGCCAGAGTAAGAGTTAAGACCTTAACCATTAGGCCAGAGTACGAGTCTAAGACCTTAGCTATTAGGCCAGTGTAAGAGATAAGACCTTAACCAGTAGGCCAGAGTACGAGTCTAAGACCTTAGCTATTAGGCCAGAGTAAGAGTTAAGACCTTAACCAGTAGGCCAGAGTAAGAGTTAAGACCTTAACCAGTAGGCCAGAGTAAGAGTTAAGACCTTAACCTGTGGGCCATAGTACGAGTCTAAGACCTTAGCTATTAGGCCAGAGTAAGATTTAAGACCTTAACCATTAGGCCAGAGTATGAGTCTAAGACCTTAGCTATTAGGCCAGAGTAAGAGTTAAGACCTTAACAGTAGGCCAGAGTAAGAGTTAAGACCTTAAGCAGTAGGCCAGAGTACGAGTCTAAGACCTTAGCTATTAGGCCAGAGTAAGAGTTCAGACCTTAGCTATTAGGCCAGAGTAAGAGTTAAGACCTTAACCATTAGGCCAGAGTACGAGTCTTAGACCTTAGCTATTAGGCCAGAGTAAGAGTTAAGACCTTAACCAATAGGCCAGAGTAAGAGTTAGGACCTTAACCAGTAGGCCAGAGTAAGAGTCTAAGACCTTAGCTATTAGGCCAGAGTAAGAGTTAAGACCTTAACCAGTAGGCCAGAGTACGAGTCTAAGACCTTAGCTATTAGGCTAGAGTAAGAGTTAAGACCTTAACCATTAGGCCAGAGTACGAGTCTAAGACCTTAGCTATTAGGCCAGAGTAAGAGTTAAGACCTTAACCAGTAGGCCAGAGTACGAGTCTAAGACCATAGCTATGAGGCCAGAGTAAGAGTTAAGACCTTAACCATTAGGCCAGAATACAAGTCTAAGACCTTAGCTATTAGGCCAGAGTGAGAGTTAAGACCTTAGCTATCAGGCCAGACTACGAGTCTAAGACCTTAGCTATTAGGCCAGAGTACGAGTCTAAGACCTTAGCTATTAGGCCAGAGTAAGAGTTAAGACCTTAACCAGTAGGCCAGAGTACCAGTCTAAGACCTTAGCTATTAGGCCAGAGTAAGAGTTAAGACCTTAGCTTTTAGGCCAGAGTAAGAGTTAAGACCTTAACCATTAGGCCAGAGTATGAGTCTAAGGCTTTAGCTTTTAGGCCAGACCAAGAGTTAAGACCTTAACCAGTAGGACAGAGTACGAGTCTAAGACCTTAGCTATTAGGTCAGACCAAAAGTTAAGACCTTAACCATTAGGCCAGAGTACGAGTCTAAGACCTTAGCTATTAGGCCAGAGTAAGAGTTAAGACCTTAGCTGTTAGGCCAGTGTACGAGTCTAAGACCTTAGCTATTATGCCAGAGTATGAGTCTAAGACCTTAGCTAATAGGCCAGAGTAAGAGTTAAGACCTTAACCAGTAGGCCAGAGTACGAGTCTAAGACCTTAGCTATTAGGCCAGAGTAAGAGTTAAGACCTTAGCTATTAGGCCAGAGTAAGAGTTAAGACCTTAACCATTAGGCCAGAGTACGAGTCTAAGACCTTAGCTATTAGGCCAGAGTAAGAGATAAGACCTTAACCAGAAGGCCAGAGTAAGAGTTAAGACCTTAACCATTAGGCCAGAGTAAGAATTAAGACCTTAACCATTAGGCCATAGTACGAGTCTAAGACCTTAGCTATTAGGCCAGAGTAAGAATTAAGACCTTAACCATTAGGCCAGAGTACGAGTCTAAGACCTTAGCTATTAGGCCAGAGTAAGAGTTAAGACCTTAGCTATTAGGCCAGAGTAAGAGTTAAGACCTTAACCATTAGGCCAGAGTACGAGTCTAAGACCTTAGCTATTAGGCCAGTGTAAGAGATAAGACCTTAACCAGTAGGCCAGAGTACGAGTCTAAGACCTTAGCTATTAGGCCAGAGTAAGAGTTAAGACCTTAACCAGTAGGCCAGAGTAAGAGTTAAGACCTTAACCAGTAGGCCAGAGTAAGAGTTAAGACCTTAACCTGTGGGCCATAGTACGAGTCTAAGACCTTAGCTATTAGGCCAGAGTAAGATTTAAGACCTTAACCATTAGGCCAGAGTATGAGTCTAAGACCTTAGCTATTAGGCCAGAGTAAGAGTTAAGACCTTAACAGTAGGCCAGAGTAAGAGTTAAGACCTTAACCATTAGGCCAGAGTACAAGTCTAAGACCTTAGCTATTAGGCCAGAGTGAGAGTTAAGACCTTATCTATCAGGCCAGAGTACGAGTCTAAGACCTTAGCTATTAGGCCAGAGTACGAGTCTAAGACCTTAGCTATTAGGCCAGAGTAAGAGTTAAGACCTTAACCAGTAGGCAAGAGTACCAGTCTAAGACCTTAACTATTAGGCCAGAGTAAGAGTTAAGACCTTAGCTATTAGGCCAGAGTAAGAGTTAAGACCTTAACCATTAGGCCAGAGTACGAGTCTAAGACTTTAGCTATTAGGCCAGACCAAGAGTTAAAACCTTAACCAGTAGGCCAGAGTACGAGTCTAAGACCTTAGCTATTAGGCCACATCAAGAGTTAAGACATTAACCATTAGGCCAGAGTAAGAGTTAAGACCTTAGCTATTAGGCCAGTGTACGAGTCTAAGACCTTAGCTATTATGCCAGAGTATGAGTCTAAGACCTTAGCTATTAGGCCAGAGTCAGAGTTAAGACCTTAACCAGTAGGCCAGAGTACGAGTCTAAGACCTTAGCTATTAGGCCAGAGTAAGAGTTAAGACCTTAGCTATTAGGCCAGAGTAAGAGTTAAGACCTTAACCATTAGGCCAGAGTACGAGTCTAAGACCTTAGCTATTAGGCCAGTGTAAGAGATAAGACCTTAACCAGTAGGCCAGAGTACGAGTCTAAGACCTTAGCTATTAGGCCAGAGTAAGAGTTAAGACCTTAACCAGTAGGCCAGAGTAAGAGTTAAGACCTTAACCAGTAGGCCAGAGTAAGAGTTAAGACCTTAACCTGTGGGCCATAGTACGAGTCTAAGACCTTAGCTATTAGGCCAGAGTAAGATTTAAGACCTTAACCATTAGGCCAGAGTATGAGTCTAAGACCTTAGCTATTAGGCCAGAGTAAGAGTTAAGACCTTAACAGTAGGCCAGAGTAAGAGTTAAGACCTTAAGCAGTAGGCCAGAGTACGAGTCTAAGACCTTAGCTATTAGGCCAGAGTAAGAGTTCAGACCTTAGCTATTAGGCCAGAGTAAGAGTTAAGACCTTAACCATTAGGCCAGAGTACGAGTCTTAGACCTTAGCTATTAGGCCAGAGTAAGAGTTAAGACCTTAACCAATAGGCCAGAGTAAGAGTTAGGACCTTAACCAGTAGGCCAGAGTAAGAGTCTAAGACCTTAGCTATTAGGCCAGAGTAAGAGTTAAGACCTTAACCAGTAGGCCAGAGTACGAGTCTAAGACCTTAGCTATTAGGCTAGAGTAAGAGTTAAGACCTTAACCATTAGGCCAGAGTACGAGTCTAAGACCTTAGCTATTAGGCCAGAGTAAGAGTTAAGACCTTAACCAGTAGGCCAGAGTACGAGTCTAAGACCATAGCTATTAGGCCAGAGTAAGAGTTAAGACCTTAACCATTAGGCCAGAATACAAGTCTAAGACCTTAGCTATTAGGCCAGAGTGAGAGTTAAGACCTTAGCTATCAGGCCAGACTACGAGTCTAAGACCTTAGCTATTAGGCCAGAGTACGAGTCTAAGACCTTAGCTATTAGGCCAGAGTAAGAGTTAAGACCTTAACCAGTAGGCCAGAGTACCAGTCTAAGACCTTAGCTATTAGGCCAGAGTAAGAGTTAAGACCTTAGCTTTTAGGCCAGAGTAAGAGTTAAGACCTTAACCATTAGGCCAGAGTATGAGTCTAAGGCTTTAGCTTTTAGGCCAGACCAAGAGTTAAGACCTTAACCAGTAGGACAGAGTATGAGTCTAAGACCTTAGCTATTAGGTCAGACCAAAAGTTAAGACCTTAACCATTAGGCCAGAGTACGAGTCTAAGACCTTAGCTATTAGGCCAGAGTAAGAGTTAAGACCTTAGCTGTTAGGCCAGTGTACGAGTCTAAGACCTTAGCTATTATGCCAGAGTATGAGTCTAAGACCTTAGCTAATAGGCCAGAGTAAGAGTTAAGACCTTAACCAGTAGGCCAGAGTACGAGTCTAAGACCTTAGCTATTAGGCCAGAGTAAGAGTTAAGACCTTAGCTATTAGGCCAGAGTAAGAGTTAAGACCTTAACCATTAGGCCAGAGTACGAGTCTAAGACCTTAGCTATTAGGCCAGAGTAAGAGTTAAGACCTTAACCATTAGGCCAGAGTAAGAATTAAGACCTTAACCATTAGGCCATAGTACGAGTCTAAGACCTTAGCTATTAGGCCAGAGTAAGAATTAAGACCTTAACCATTAGGCCAGAGTACGAGTCTAAGACCTTAGCTATTAGGCCAGAGTAAGAGTTAAGACCTTAGCTATTAGGCCAGAGTAAGAGTTAAGACCTTAACCATTAGGCCAGAGTACGAGTCTAAGACCTTAGCTATTAGGCCAGTGTAAGAGATAAGACCTTAACCAGTAGGCCAGAGTACGAGTCTAAGACCTTAGCTATTAGGCCAGAGTAAGAGTTAAGACCTTAACCAGTAGGCCAGAGTAAGAGTTAAGACCTTAACCAGTAGGCCAGAGTAAGAGTTAAGACCTTAACCTGTGGGCCATAGTACGAGTCTAAGACCTTAGCTATTAGGCCAGAGTAAGATTTAAGACCTTAACCATTAGGCCAGAGTATGAGTCTAAGACCTTAGCTATTAGGCCAGAGTAAGAGTTAAGACCTTAACAGTAGGCCAGAGTAAGAGTTAAGACCTTAAGCAGTAGGCCAGAGTACGAGTCTAAGACCTTAGCTATTAGGCCAGAGTAAGAGTTCAGACCTTAGCTATTAGGCCAGAGTAAGTGTTAAGACCTTAACCATTAGGCCAGAGTACGAGTCTAAGACCTTAGCTATTAGGCCAGAGTACGAGTTAAGACCTTAACCAGTAGGCCAGAGTAAGAGTTAAGACCTTAACCATTAGGCCAGAGTACGAGTCTTAGACCTTAGCTATTAGGCCAGAGTAAGAGTTAAGACCTTAACCAATAGGCCAGAGTAAGAGTTAGGACCTTAACCAGTAGGCCAGAGTAAGAGTTAAGACCTTAACCAGTAGGCCAGAGTAAGAGTTGAGACCTTAACCTGTAGGCCATAGTACAAGTCTAAGACCTTAGCTATTAGGCTAGAGTAAGAGTTAAGACCTTAACCATTAGGCCAGAGTACGAGTCTAAGACCTTAGCTATTAGGCCAGAGTAAGAGTTAAGACCTTAACCAGTAGGCCAGAGTACGAGTCTAAGACCATAGCTATTAGGCCAGAGTAAGAGTTAAGACCTTAACCATTAGGCCAGAATACAAGTCTAAGACCTTAGCTATTAGGCCAGAGTGAGAGTTAAGACCTTAGCTATCAGGCCAGACTACGAGTCTAAGACCTTAGCTATTAGGCCAGAGTACGAGTCTAAGACCTTAGCTATTAGGCCAGAGTAAGAGTTAAGACCTTAACCAGTAGGCCAGAGTACCAGTCTAAGACCTTAGCTATTAGGCCAGAGTAAGAGTTAAGACCTTAGCTTTTAGGCCAGAGTAAGAGTTAAGACCTTAACCATTAGGCCAGAGTATGAGTCTAAGGCTTTAGCTTTTAGGCCAGACCAAGAGTTAAGACCTTAACCAGTAGGACAGAGTACGAGTCTAAGACCTTAGCTATTAGGTCAGACCAAAAGTTAAGACCTTAACCATTAGGCCAGAGTACGAGTCTAAGACCTTAGCTATTAGGCCAGAGTAAGAGTTAAGACCTTAGCTGTTAGGCCAGTGTACGAGTCTAAGACCTTAGCTATTATGCCAGAGTATGAGTCTAAGACCTTAGCTAATAGGCCAGAGTAAGAGTTAAGACCTTAACCAGTAGGCCAGAGTACGAGTCTAAGACCTTAGCTATTAGGCCAGAGTAAGAGTTAAGACCTTAGCTATTAGGCCAGAGTAAGAGTTAAGACCTTAACCATTAGGCCAGAGTACGAGTCTAAGACCTTAGCTATTAGGCCAGAGTAAGAGATAAGACCTTAACCAGAAGGCCAGAGTAAGAGTTAAGACCTTAACCATTAGGCCAGAGTAAGAATTAAGACCTTAACCATTAGGCCATAGTACGAGTCTAAGACCTTAGCTATTAGGCCAGAGTAAGAATTAAGACCTTAACCATTAGGCCAGAGTACGAGTTAAGACCCTAACTAATAGGCCAGAGTAAGAGGTAAGACCTTAACCAGTAGGCCAGAGTAAGAGTTAAGACCTTAACCAGTAGGCCAGAGTAAGAGTTAAGACCTTAACCTGTAGGCCATAGTACGAGTCTAAGACCTTAGCTATTAGGCCAGAGTAAGAATTAAGACCTTAACCATTAGGCCAGAGTACGAGTCTAAGATCTTAGCTATTAGGCCAGAGTAAGAGTTAAGACCTTAACCTGTAGGCCAGAGTACGAGTCTAAGACCTTAGCTATTAGGCCAGAGTAAGAGTTAGGACCCTAACCATTAGGCCAGAGTACGAGTCTAAGACCTTAGCTATTAGGCCTGAGTAAGAGTGAAGACCTTAACCTGTAGGCCATAGTACGAGTCTAAGACCTTAGCTATTAGGCCAGAGTAAGAGTTAAGTCCTTAACCTGTAGGCCATAGCACGAGTCTCAGACATTAGCTATTAGGCCAGAATAAGAGTTAAGACCTTAACCATTAGGCCAGAGTAAGAGTCTAAGACCTTAGCTATTAGGCCAGAGTAAGAGTAAAGACCTTAACCAGTAGGCCAGAGTAAGAGTTAAGACCTCAGCTATTAGTCCAGAGTAAGAGTTAAGACCTTAAACATTAGGCCAGTGTATGATTCTAAGACCTTAGCTATTAGGCCAGAGAAAGAGTTAAGACCTTAACCAGTAGGCCAGAGTAAGATTTAAGACCTTAAACAGTAGGCCAGAGTAAGAGTTAAGACCTTAACCAGTAGGCCAGAGTAAGAGTTAAGACCTTAGCTAGTAGGCCAGAGTACGAGTCTAAGACCTTAGCTATTAGGCCAGAGTAAGAGTTACGACCTTAGCTATTAGGCCAGTGTACGAGACTAAGACCTTAGCTATTATGCCAGAGTATGAGTCTCAGACCTTAGCTATTAGGCCAGAGTAAGAGTTAAGACCTTAACCAGTAGGCCAGAGTACGAGTCTAAGACCTTAGCTATTAGGCCAGAGTAAGAGTTAAGACCTTAGCTATTAGGCCAGAGTAAGAGTTAAGACCTTAACCATTAGGCCAGAGTACGAGTCTAAGACCTTAGCTATTAGGCCAGAGTAAGAGTTAAGACCTTAGCTATTAGGCCAGAGCAAGAGTTAAGACCTTAACCATTAGGCCAGAGTACGAGTCTAAGACCTTAGCTATTAGGCCAGAGTAAGAGTTACGACCTTAGCTATTAGGCCAGTGTACGAGACTAAGACCTTAGCTATTATGCCAGAGTATGAGTCTCAGACCTTAGCTATTAGGCCAGAGTAAGAGTTAAGACCTTAACCAGTAGGCCAGAGTACGAGTCTAAGACCTTAGCTATTAGGCCAGAGTAAGAGTTAAGACCTTAGCTATTAGGCCAGAGTAAGAGTTAAGACCTTAACCATTAGGCCAGAGTACGAGTCTAAGACCTTAGCTATTAGGCCAGTGTAAGAGATAAGACCTTAACCAGTAGGCCAGAGTACGAGTCTAAGACCTTAGCTATTAGGCCAGAGTAAGAGTTAAGACCTTAACCAGTAGGCCAGAGTAAGAGTTAAGACCTTAACCAGTAGGCCAGAGTAAGAGTTAAGACCTTAACCTGTGGGCCATAGTACGAGTCTAAGACCTTAGCTATTAGGACAGAGTAAGATTTAAGACCTTAACCATTAGGCCAGAGTATGAGTCTAAGACCTTAGCTATTAGGCCAGAGTAAGAGTTAAGACCTTAACAGTAGGCCAGAGTAAGAGTTAAGACCTTAAGCAGTAGGCCAGAGTACGAGTCTAAGACCTTAGCTATTAGGCCAGAGTAAGAGTTCAGACCTTAGCTATTAGGCCAGAGTAAGAGTTAAGACCTTAACCATTAGGCCAGAGTACGAGTCTTAGACCTTAGCTATTAGGCCAGAGTAAGAGTTAAGACCTTAACCAATAGGCCAGAGTAAGAGTTAGGACCTTAACCAGTAGGCCAGAGTAAGAGTCTAAGACCTTAGCTATTAGGCCAGAGTAAGAGTTAAGACCTTAACCAGTAGGCCAGAGTACGAGTCTAAGACCTTAGCTATTAGGCTAGAGTAAGAGTTAAGACCTTAACCATTAGGCCAGAGTACGAGTCTAAGACCTTAGCTATTAGGCCAGAGTAAGAGTTAAGACCTTAACCAGTAGGCCAGAGTACGAGTCTAAGACCATAGCTATTAGGCCAGAGTAAGAGTTAAGACCTTAACCATTAGGCCAGAATACAAGTCTAAGACCTTAGCTATTAGGCCAGAGTGAGAGTTAAGACCTTAGCTATCAGGCCAGACTACGAGTCTAAGACCTTAGCTATTAGGCCAGAGTACGAGTCTAAGACCTTAGCTATTAGGCCAGAGTAAGAGTTAAGACCTTAACCAGTAGGCCAGAGTACCAGTCTAAGACCTTAGCTATTAGGCCAGAGTAAGAGTTAAGACCTTAGCTTTTAGGCCAGAGTAAGAGTTAAGACCTTAACCATTAGGCCAGAGTATGAGTCTAAGGCTTTAGCTTTTAGGCCAGACCAAGAGTTAAGACCTTAACCAGTAGGACAGAGTACGAGTCTAAGACCTTAGCTATTAGGTCAGACCAAAAGTTAAGACCTTAACCATTAGGCCAGAGTACGAGTCTAAGACCTTAGCTATTAGGCCAGAGTAAGAGTTAAGACCTTAGCTGTTAGGCCAGTGTACGAGTCTAAGACCTTAGCTATTATGCCAGAGTATGAGTCTAAGACCTTAGCTAATAGGCCAGAGTAAGAGTTAAGACCTTAACCAGTAGGCCAGAGTACGAGTCTAAGACCTTAGCTATTAGGCCAGAGTAAGAGTTAAGACCTTAGCTATTAGGCCAGAGTAAGAGTTAAGACCTTAGCTATTAGGCCAGAGTAAGAGTTAAGACCTTAACCATTAGGCCAGAGTACGAGTCTAAGACCTTAGCTATTAGGCCAGTGTAAGAGATAAGACCTTAACCAGTAGGCCAGAGTACGAGTCTAAGACCTTAGCTATTAGGCCAGAGTAAGAGTTAAGACCTTAACCAGTAGGCCAGAGTAAGAGTTAAGACCTTAACCAGTAGGCCAGAGTAAGAGTTAAGACCTTAACCTGTGGGCCATAGTACGAGTCTAAGACCTTAGCTATTAGGCCAGAGTAAGATTTAAGACCTTAACCATTAGGCCAGAGTATGAGTCTAAGACCTTAGCTATCAGGCCAGAGTAAGAGTTAAGACCTTAACAGTAGGCCAGAGTAAGAGTTAAGACCTTAAGCAGTAGGCCAGAGTACGAGTCTAAGACCTTAGCTATTAGGCCAGAGTAAGAGTTCAGACCTTAGCTATTAGGCCAGAGTAAGTGTTAAGACCTTAACCATTAGGCCAGAGTACGAGTCTAAGACCTTAGCTATTAGGCCAGAGTACGAGTTAAGACCTTAACCAGTAGGCCAGAGTAAGAGTTAAGACCTTAACCATTAGGCCAGAGTACGAGTCTTAGACCTTAGCTATTAGGCCAGAGTAAGAGTTAAGACCTTAACCAATAGGCCAGAGTAAGAGTTAGGACCTTAACCAGTAGGCCAGAGTAAGAGTTAAGACCTTAACCTGTAGGCCATAGTACAAGTCTAAGACCTTAGCTATTAGGCTAGAGTAAGTGTTAAGACCTTAACCATTAGGCCAGAGTACGAGTCTAAGACCTTAGCTATTAGGCCAGAGTAAGAGTTAAGACCTTAACCAGTAGGCCAGAGTACGAGTCTAAGACCATAGCTATTAGGCCAGAGTAAGAGTTAAGACCTTAACCATTAGGCCAGAATACAAGTCTAAGACCTTAGCTATTAGGCCAGAGTGAGAGTTAAGACCTTAGCTATCAGGCCAGACTACGAGTCTAAGACCTTAGCTATTAGGCCAGAGTACGAGTCTAAGACCTTAGCTATTAGGCCAGAGTAAGAGTTAAGACCTTAACCAGTAGGCCAGAGTACCAGTCTAAGACCTTAGCTATTAGGCCAGAGTAAGAGTTAAGACCTTAGCTTTTAGGCCAGAGTAAGAGTTAAGACCTTAACCATTAGGCCAGAGTATGAGTCTAAGGCTTTAGCTTTTAGGCCAGACCAAGAGTTAAGACCTTAACCAGTAGGACAGAGTACGAGTCTAAGACCTTAGCTATTAGGTCAGACCAAAAGTTAAGACCTTAACCATTAGGCCAGAGTACGAGTCTAAGACCTTAGCTATTAGGCCAGAGTAAGAGTTAAGACCTTAGCTGTTAGGCCAGTGTACGAGTCTAAGACCTTAGCTATTATGCCAGAGTATGAGTCTAAGACCTTAGCTAATAGGCCAGAGTAAGAGTTAAGACCTTAACCAGTAGGCCAGAGTACGAGTCTAAGACCTTAGCTATTAGGCCAGAGTAAGAGTTAAGACCTTAGCTATTAGGCCAGAGTAAGAGTTAAGACCTTAACCATTAGGCCAGAGTACGAGTCTAAGACCTTAGCTATTAGGCCAGAGTAAGAGATAAGACCTTAACCAGAAGGCCAGAGTAAGAGTTAAGACCTTAACCATTAGGCCAGAGTAAGAATTAAGACCTTAACCATTAGGCCATAGTACGAGTCTAAGACCTTAGCTATTAGGCCAGAGTAAGAATTAAGACCTTAACCATTAGGCCAGAGTACGAGTCTAAGACCTTAGCTATTAGGCCAGAGTAAGAGTTAAGACCCTAACTAATAGGCCAGAGTAAGAGTTAAGACCTTAACCAGTAGGCCAGAGTAAGAGTTAAGACCTTAACCAGTAGGCCAGAGTAAGAGTTAAGACCTTAACCTGTAGGCCATAGTACGAGTCTAAGACCTTAGCTATTAGGCCAGAGTAAGAATTAAGACCTTAACCATTAGGCCAGAGTACGAGTCTAAGATCTTAGCTATTAGGCCAGAGTAAGAGTTAAGACCTTAACCTGTAGGCCAGAGTACGAGTCTAAGACCTTAGCTATTAGGCCAGAGTAAGAGTTAAGACCCTAACCATTAGGCCAGAGTACGAGTCTAAGACCTTAGCTATTAGGCCTGAGTAAGAGTGAAGACCTTAACCTGTAGGCCATAGTACGAGTCTAAGACCTTAGCTATTAGGCCAGAGTAAGAGTTAAGTCCTTAACCTGTAGGCCATAGCACGAGTCTCAGACATTAGCTATTAGGCCAGAGTAAGAGTTAAGACCTTAACCATTAGGCCAGAGTAAGAGTCTAAGACCTTAGCTATTAGGCCAGAGTAAGAGTAAAGACCTTAACCAGTAGGCCAGAGTAAGAGTTAAGACCTTAGATATTAGGCCAGAGTAAGAGTTAAGACCTTAGATATTAGGCCAGAGTAAGAGTTAAGACCTTAACCAGTAGGCCAGAGTACGAGTCTAAGACCTCAGCTATTAGTCCAGAGTAAGAGTTAAGACCTTAAACATTAGGCCAGTGTATGATTCTAAGACCTTAGCTATTAGGCCAGAGAAAGAGTTAAGACCTTAACCAGTAGGCCAGAGTAAGATTTAAGACCTTAAACAGTAGGCCAGAGTAAGAGTTAAGACCTTAACCAGTAGGCCAGAGTAAGAGTTAAGACCTTAGCTAGTAGGCCAGAGTACGAGTCTAAGACCTTAGCTATTAGGCCAGAGCAAGAGTTAAGACCTTAACCATTAGGCCAGAGTACGAGTCTAAGACCTTAGCTATTAGGCCAGAGTAAGAGTTACGACCTTAGCTATTAGGCCAGTGTACGAGACTAAGACCTTAGCTATTATGCCAGAGTATGAGTCTCAGACCTTAGCTATTAGGCCAGAGTAAGAGTTAAGACCTTAACCAGTAGGCCAGAGTACGAGTCTAAGACCTTAGCTATTAGGCCAGAGTAAGAGTTAAGACCTTAGCTATTAGGCCAGAGTAAGAGTTAAGACCTTAACCATTAGGCCAGAGTACGAGTCTAAGACCTTAGCTATTAGGCCAGAGTAAGAGTTAAGACCTTAACCAGTAGGCCAGAGTAAGAGTTAAGACCTTAACCATTAGGCCAGAGTATGAGTCTAAGACCTTAACCATTAGGCCAGAGTAAGAGTTAAGACCTTAACCAATAGCCCAGAGTAAGAGTTAAGACCTTAACCAGTAGGCCAGAGTACGAGTCTAAGACCTTAGCTATTAGGCCAGAGTAAGAGTTAAGACCTTAACCAGTAGGCCAGAGTAAGAGTTAAGACCTTAACCAGTAGGCCAGAGTAAGAGTTAAGACCTTAACCTGTGGGCCATAGTACGAGTCTAAGACCTTAGCTATTAGGCCAGAGTAAGATTTAAGACCTTAACCATTAGGCCAGAGTATGAGTCTAAGACCTTAGCTATTAGGCCAGAGTAAGAGTTAAGACCTTAACAGTAGGCCAGAGTAAGAGTTAAGACCTTAAGCAGTAGGCCAGAGTACGAGTCTAAGACCTTAGCTATTAGGCCAGAGTAAGAGTTCAGACCTTAGCTATTAGGCCAGAGTAAGAGTTAAGACCTTAACCATTAGGCCAGAGTACGAGTCTTAGACCTTAGCTATTAGGCCAGAGTAAGAGTTAAGACCTTAACCAATAGGCCAGAGTAAGAGTTAGGACCTTAACCAGTAGGCCCGAGTAAGAGTCTAAGACCTTAGCTATTAGGCCAGAGTAAGAGTTAAGACCTTAACCAGTAGGCCAGAGTACGAGTCTAAGACCTTAGCTATTAGGCTAGAGTAAGAGTTAAGACCTTAACCATTAGGCCAGAGTACGAGTCTAAGACCTTAGCTATTAGGCCAGAGTAAGAGTTAAGACCTTAACCAGTAGGCCAGAGTACGAGTCTAAGACCATAGCTATGAGGCCAGAGTAAGAGTTAAGACCTTAACCATTAGGCCAGAATACAAGTCTAAGACCTTAGCTATTAGGCCAGAGTGAGAGTTAAGACCTTAGCTATCAGGCCAGACTACGAGTCTAAGACCTTAGCTATTAGGCCAGAGTACGAGTCTAAGACCTTAGCTATTAGGCCAGAGTAAGAGTTAAGACCTTAACCAGTAGGCCAGAGTACCAGTCTAAGACCTTAGCTATTAGGCCAGAGTAAGAGTTAAGACCTTAGCTTTTAGGCCAGAGTAAGAGTTAAGACCTTAACCATTAGGCCAGAGTATGAGTCTAAGGCTTTAGCTTTTAGGCCAGACCAAGAGTTAAGACCTTAACCAGTAGGACAGAGTACGAGTCTAAGACCTTAGCTATTAGGTCAGACCAAAAGTTAAGACCTTAACCATTAGGCCAGAGTACGAGTCTAAGACCTTAGCTATTAGGCCAGAGTAAGAGTTAAGACCTTAGCTGTTAGGCCAGTGTACGAGTCTAAGACCTTAGCTATTATGCCAGAGTATGAGTCTAAGACCTTAGCTAATAGGCCAGAGTAAGAGTTAAGACCTTAACCAGTAGGCCAGAGTACGAGTCTAAGACCTTAGCTATTAGGCCAGAGTAAGAGTTAAGACCTTAGCTATTAGGCCAGAGTAAGAGTTAAGACCTTAACCATTAGGCCAGAGTACGAGTCTAAGACCTTAGCTATTAGGCCAGAGTAAGAGATAAGACCTTAACCAGAAGGCCAGAGTAAGAGTTAAGACCTTAACCATTAGGCCAGAGTAAGAATTAAGACCTTAACCATTAGGCCATAGTACGAGTCTAAGACCTTAGCTATTAGGCCAGAGTAAGAATTAAGACCTTAACCATTAGGCCAGAGTACGAGTCTAAGACCTTAGCTATTAGGCCAGAGTAAGAGTTAAGACCTTAGCTATTAGGCCAGAGTAAGAGTTAAGACCTTAACCATTAGGCCAGAGTACGAGTCTAAGACCTTAGCTATTAGGCCAGTGTAAGAGATAAGACCTTAACCAGTAGGCCAGAGTACGAGTCTAAGACCTTAGCTATTAGGCCAGAGTAAGAGTTAAGACCTTAACCAGTAGGCCAGAGTAAGAGTTAAGACCTTAACCAGTAGGCCAGAGTAAGAGTTAAGACCTTAACCTGTGGGCCATAGTACGAGTCTAAGACCTTAGCTATTAGGCCAGAGTAAGATTTAAGACCTTAACCATTACGCCAGAGTATGAGTCTAAGACCTTAGCTATTAGGCCAGAGTAAGAGTTAAGACCTTAACAGTAGGCCAGAGTAAGAGTTAAGACCTTAACCATTAGGCCAGAGTACAAGTCTAAGACCTTAGCTATTAGGCCAGAGTGAGAGTTAAGACCTTATCTATCAGGCCAGAGTACGAGTCTAAGACCTTAGCTATTAGGCCAGAGTACGAGTCTAAGACCTTAGCTATTAGGCCAGAGTAAGAGTTAAGACCTTAACCAGTAGGCAAGAGTACCAGTCTAAGACCTTAACTATTAGGCCAGAGTAAGAGTTAAGACCTTAGCTATTAGGCCAGAGTAAGAGTTAAGACCTTAACCATTAGGCCAGAGTACGAGTCTAAGACTTTAGCTATTAGGCCAGACCAAGAGTTAAAACCTTAACCAGTAGGCCAGAGTACGAGTCTAAGACCTTAGCTATTAGGCCACATCAAGAGTTAAGACATTAACCATTAGGCCAGAGTAAGAGTTAAGACCTTAGCTATTAGGCCAGTGTACGAGTCTAAGACCTTAGCTATTATGCCAGAGTATGAGTCTAAGACCTTAGCTATTAGGCCAGAGTCAGAGTTAAGACCTTAACCAGTAGGCCAGAGTACGAGTCTAAGACCTTAGCTATTAGGCCAGAGTAAGAGTTAAGACCTTAGCTATTAGGCCAGAGTAAGAGTTAAGACCTTAACCATTAGGCCAGAGTACGAGTCTAAGACCTTAGCTATTAGGCCAGTGTAAGAGATAAGACCTTAACCAGTAGGCCAGAGTACGAGTCTAAGACCTTAGCTATTAGGCCAGAGTAAGAGTTAAGACCTTAACCAGTAGGCCAGAGTAAGAGTTAAGACCTTAACCAGTAGGCCAGAGTAAGAGTTAAGACCTTAACCTGTGGGCCATAGTACGAGTCTAAGACCTTAGCTATTAGGCCAGAGTAAGATTTAAGACCTTAACCATTAGGCCAGAGTATGAGTCTAAGACCTTAGCTATTA
This sequence comes from Triturus cristatus, assembly GCF_964204655.1. Lineage (NCBI taxonomy): Eukaryota > Metazoa > Chordata > Amphibia > Caudata > Salamandridae > Triturus > Triturus cristatus. The sequence continues at coordinate 1,308,015,022 of NC_140590.1, forward strand.
GGCCAGAGTAAGAGTTAAGACCTTAACAGTAGGCCAGAGTAAGAGTTAAGACCTTAAGCAGTAGGCCAGAGTACGAGTCTAAGACCTTAGCTATTAGGCCAGAGTAAGAGTTCAGACCTTAGCTATTAGGCCAGAGTAAGAGTTAAGACCTTAACCATTAGGCCAGAGTACGAGTCTTAGACCTTAGCTATTAGGCCAGAGTAAGAGTTAAGACCTTAACCAATAGGCCAGAGTAAGAGTTAGGACCTTAACCAGTAGGCCAGAGTAAGAGTCTAAGACCTTAGCTATTAGGCCAGAGTAAGAGTTAAGACCTTAACCAGTAGGCCAGAGTACGAGTCTAAGACCTTAGCTATTAGGCTAGAGTAAGAGTTAAGACCTTAACCATTAGGCCAGAGTACGAGTCTAAGACCTTAGCTATTAGGCCAGAGTAAGAGTTAAGACCTTAACCAGTAGGCCAGAGTACGAGTCTAAGACCATAGCTATTAGGCCAGAGTAAGAGTTAAGACCTTAACCATTAGGCCAGAATACAAGTCTAAGACCTTAGCTATTAGGCCAGAGTGAGAGTTAAGACCTTAGCTATCAGGCCAGACTACGAGTCTAAGACCTTAGCTATTAGGCCAGAGTACGAGTCTAAGACCTTAGCTATTAGGCCAGAGTAAGAGTTAAGACCTTAACCAGTAGGCCAGAGTACCAGTCTAAGACCTTAGCTATTAGGCCAGAGTAAGAGTTAAGACCTTAGCTTTTAGGCCAGAGTAAGAGTTAAGACCTTAACCATTAGGCCAGAGTATGAGTCTAAGGCTTTAGCTTTTAGGCCAGACCAAGAGTTAAGACCTTAACCAGTAGGACAGAGTACGAGTCTAAGACCTTAGCTATTAGGTCAGACCAAAAGTTAAGACCTTAACCATTAGGCCAGAGTACGAGTCTAAGACCTTAGCTATTAGGCCAGAGTAAGAGTTAAGACCTTAGCTGTTAGGCCAGTGTACGAGTCTAAGACCTTAGCTATTATGCCAGAGTATGAGTCTAAGACCTTAGCTAATAGGCCAGAGTAAGAGTTAAGACCTTAACCAGTAGGCCAGAGTACGAGTCTAAGACCTTAGCTATTAGGCCAGAGTAAGAGTTAAGACCTTAGCTATTAGGCCAGAGTAAGAGTTAAGACCTTAACCATTAGGCCAGAGTACGAGTCTAAGACCTTAGCTATTAGGCCAGAGTAAGAGTTAAGACCTTAACCATTAGGCCAGAGTAAGAATTAAGACCTTAACCATTAGGCCATAGTACGAGTCTAAGACCTTAGCTATTAGGCCAGAGTAAGAATTAAGACCTTAACCATTAGGCCAGAGTACGAGTCTAAGACCTTAGCTATTAGGCCAGAGTAAGAGTTAAGACCTTAGCTATTAGGCCAGAGTAAGAGTTAAGACCTTAACCATTAGGCCAGAGTACGAGTCTAAGACCTTAGCTATTAGGCCAGTGTAAGAGATAAGACCTTAACCAGTAGGCCAGAGTACGAGTCTAAGACCTTAGCTATTAGGCCAGAGTAAGAGTTAAGACCTTAACCAGTAGGCCAGAGTAAGAGTTAAGACCTTAACCAGTAGGCCAGAGTAAGACTTAAGACCTTAACCTGTGGGCCATAGTACGAGTCTAAGACCTTAGCTATTAGGCCAGAGTAAGATTTAAGACCTTAACCATTAGGCCAGAGTATGAGTCTAAGACCTTAGCTATTAGGCCAGAGTAAGAGTTAAGACCTTAACAGTAGGCCAGAGTAAGAGTTAAGACCTTAAGCAGTAGGCCAGAGTACGAGTCTAAGACCTTAGCTATTAGGCCAGAGTAAGAGTTCAGACCTTAGCTATTAGGCCAGAGTAAGTGTTAAGACCTTAACCATTAGGCCAGAGTACGAGTCTAAGACCTTAGCTATTAGGCCAGAGTACGAGTTAAGACCTTAACCAGTAGGCCAGAGTAAGAGTTAAGACCTTAACCATTAGGCCAGAGTACGAGTCTTAGACCTTAGCTATTAGGCCAGAGTAAGAGTTAAGACCTTAACCAATAGGCCAGAGTAAGAGTTAGGACCTTAACCAGTAGGCCAGAGTAAGAGTTAAGACCTTAACCAGTAGGCCAGAGTAAGAGTTAAGACCTTAACCTGTAGGCCATAGTACAAGTCTAAGACCTTAGCTATTAGGCTAGAGTAAGAGTTAAGACCTTAACCATTAGGCCAGAGTACGAGTCTAAGACCTTAGCTATTAGGCCAGAGTAAGAGTTAAGACATTAACCAGTAGGCCAGAGTACGAGTCTAAGACCATAGCTATTAGGCCAGAGTAAGAGTTAAGACCTTAACCATTAGGCCAGAATACAAGTCTAAGACCTTAGCTATTAGGCCAGAGTGAGAGTTAAGACCTTAGCTATCAGGCCAGACTACGAGTCTAAGACCTTAGCTATTAGGCCAGAGTACGAGTCTAAGACCTTAGCTATTAGGCCAGAGTAAGAGTTAAGACCTTAACCAGTAGGCCAGAGTACCAGTCTAAGACCTTAGCTATTAGGCCAGAGTAAGAGTTAAGACCTTAGCTTTTAGGCCAGAGTAAGAGTTAAGACCTTAACCATTAGGCCAGAGTATGAGTCTAAGGCTTTAGCTTTTAGGCCAGACCAAGAGTTAAGACCTTAACCAGTAGGACAGAGTACGAGTCTAAGACCTTAGCTATTAGGTCAGACCAAAAGTTAAGACCTTAACCATTAGGCCAGAGTACGAGTCTAAGACCTTAGCTATTAGGCCAGAGTAAGAGTTAAGACCTTAGCTGTTAGGCCAGTGTACGAGTCTAAGACCTTAGCTATTATGCCAGAGTATGAGTCTAAGACCTTAGCTAATAGGCCAGAGTAAGAGTTAAGACCTTAACCAGTAGGCCAGAGTACGAGTCTAAGACCTTAGCTATTAGGCCAGAGTAAGAGTTAAGACCTTAGCTATTAGGCCAGAGTAAGAGTTAAGACCTTAACCATTAGGCCAGAGTACGAGTCTAAGACCTTAGCTATTAGGCCAGAGTAAGAGATAAGACCTTAACCAGAAGGCCAGAGTAAGAGTTAAGACCTTAACCATTAGGCCAGAGTAAGAATTAAGACCTTAACCATTAGGCCATAGTACGAGTCTAAGACCTTAGCTATTAGGCCAGAGTAAGAATTAAGACCTTAACCATTAGGCCAGAGTACGAGTCTAAGACCTTAGCTATTAGGCCAGAGTAAGAGTTAAGACCCTAACTAATAGGCCAGAGTAAGAGTTAAGACCTTAACCAGTAGGCCAGAGTAAGAGTTAAGACCTTAACCAGTAGGCCAGAGTAAGAGTTAAGACCTTAACCTGTAGGCCATAGTACGAGTCTAAGACCTTAGCTATTAGGCCAGAGTAAGAATTAAGACCTTAACCATTAGGCCAGAGTACGAGTCTAAGATCTTAGCTATTAGGCCAGAGTAAGAGTTAAGACCTTAACCTGTAGGCCAGAGTACGAGTCTAAGACCTTAGCTATTAGGCCAGAGTAAGAGTTAAGACCCTAACCATTAGGCCAGAGTACGAGTCTAAGACCTTAGCTATTAGGCCTGAGTAAGAGTGAAGACCTTAACCTGTAGGCCATAGTACGAGTCTAAGACCTTAGCTATTAGGCCAGAGTAAGAGTTAAGTCCTTAACCTGTAGGCCATAGCACGAGTCTCAGACATTAGCTATTAGGCCAGAGTAAGAGTTAAGACCTTAACCATTAGGCCAGAGTACGAGTCTAAGACCTTAGCTATTAGGCCAGAGTAAGAGTTAAGACCTTAGCTATTAGGCCAGAGTAAGAGTTAAGACCTTAACCATTAGGCCAGAGTACGAGTCTAAGACCTTAGCTATTAGGCCAGTGTAAGAGATAAGACCTTAACCAGTAGGCCAGAGTACGAGTCTAAGACCTTAGCTATTAGGCCAGAGTAAGAGTTAAGACCTTAACCAGTAGGCCAGAGTAAGAGTTAAGACCTTAACCAGTAGGCCAGAGTAAGAGTTAAGACCTTAACCTGTGGGCCATAGTACGAGTCTAAGACCTTAGCTATTAGGCCAGAGTAAGATTTAAGACCTTAACCATTAGGCCAGAGTATGAGTCTAAGACCTTAGCTATTAGGCCAGAGTAAGAGTTAAGACCTTAACAGTAGGCCAGAGTAAGAGTTAAGACCTTAAGCAGTAGGCCAGAGTACGAGTCTAAGACCTTAGCTATTAGGCCAGAGTAAGAGTTCAGACCTTAGCTATTAGGCCAGAGTAAGAGTTAAGACCTTAACCATTAGGCCAGAGTACGAGTCTTAGACCTTAGCTATTAGGCCAGAGTAAGAGTTAAGACCTTAACCAATAGGCCAGAGTAAGAGTTAGGACCTTAACCAGTAGGCCAGAGTAAGAGTCTAAGACCTTAGCTATTAGGCCAGAGTAAGAGTTAAGACCTTAACCAGTAGGCCAGAGTACGAGTCTAAGACCTTAGCTATTAGGCTAGAGTAAGAGTTAAGACCTTAACCATTAGGCCAGAGTACGAGTCTAAGACCTTAGCTATTAGGCCAGAGTAAGAGTTAAGACCTTAACCAGTAGGCCAGAGTACGAGTCTAAGACCATAGCTATTAGGCCAGAGTAAGAGTTAAGACCTTAACCATTAGGCCAGAATACAAGTCTAAGACCTTAGCTATTAGGCCAGAGTGAGAGTTAAGACCTTAGCTATCAGGCCAGACTACGAGTCTAAGACCTTAGCTATTAGGCCAGAGTACGAGTCTAAGACCTTAGCTATTAGGCCAGAGTAAGAGTTAAGACCTTAACCAGTAGGCCAGAGTACCAGTCTAAGACCTTAGCTATTAGGCCAGAGTAAGAGTTAAGACCTTAGCTTTTAGGCCAGAGTAAGAGTTAAGACCTTAACCATTAGGCCAGAGTATGAGTCTAAGGCTTTAGCTTTTAGGCCAGACCAAGAGTTAAGACCTTAACCAGTAGGACAGAGTACGAGTCTAAGACCTTAGCTATTAGGTCAGACCAAAAGTTAAGACCTTAACCATTAGGCCAGAGTACGAGTCTAAGACCTTAGCTATTAGGCCAGAGTAAGAGTTAAGACCTTAGCTGTTAGGCCAGTGTACGAGTCTAAGACCTTAGCTATTATGCCAGAGTATGAGTCTAAGACCTTAGCTAATAGGCCAGAGTAAGAGTTAAGACCTTAACCAGTAGGCCAGAGTACGAGTCTAAGACCTTAGCTATTAGGCCAGAGTAAGAGTTAAGACCTTAGCTATTAGGCCAGAGTAAGAGTTAAGACCTTAACCATTAGGCCAGAGTACGAGTCTAAGACCTTAGCTATTAGGCCAGAGTAAGAGTTAAGACCTTAACCATTAGGCCAGAGTAAGAATTAAGACCTTAACCATTAGGCCATAGTACGAGTCTAAGACCTTAGCTATTAGGCCAGAGTAAGAATTAAGACCTTAACCATTAGGCCAGAGTACGAGTCTAAGACCTTAGCTATTAGGCCAGAGTAAGAGTTAAGACCTTAGCTATTAGGCCAGAGTAAGAGTTAAGACCTTAACCATTAGGCCAGAGTACGAGTCTAAGACCTTAGCTATTAGGCCAGTGTAAGAGATAAGACCTTAACCAGTAGGCCAGAGTACGAGTCTAAGACCTTAGCTATTAGGCCAGAGTAAGAGTTAAGACCTTAACCAGTAGGCCAGAGTAAGAGTTAAGACCTTAACCAGTAGGCCAGAGTAAGACTTAAGACCTTAACCTGTGGGCCATAGTACGAGTCTAAGACCTTAGCTATTAGGCCAGAGTAAGATTTAAGACCTTAACCATTAGGCCAGAGTATGAGTCTAAGACCTTAGCTATTAGGCCAGAGTAAGAGTTAAGACCTTAACAGTAGGCCAGAGTAAGAGTTAAGACCTTAAGCAGTAGGCCAGAGTACGAGTCTAAGACCTTAGCTATTAGGCCAGAGTAAGAGTTCAGACCTTAGCTATTAGGCCAGAGTAAGTGTTAAGACCTTAACCATTAGGCCAGAGTACGAGTCTAAGACCTTAGCTATTAGGCCAGAGTACGAGTTAAGACCTTAACCAGTAGGCCAGAGTAAGAGTTAAGACCTTAACCATTAGGCCAGAGTACGAGTCTTAGACCTTAGCTATTAGGCCAGAGTAAGAGTTAAGACCTTAACCAATAGGCCAGAGTAAGAGTTAGGACCTTAACCAGTAGGCCAGAGTAAGAGTTAAGACCTTAACCAGTAGGCCAGAGTAAGAGTTAAGACCTTAACCTGTAGGCCATAGTACAAGTCTAAGACCTTAGCTATTAGGCTAGAGTAAGAGTTAAGACCTTAACCATTAGGCCAGAGTACGAGTCTAAGACCTTAGCTATTAGGCCAGAGTAAGAGTTAAGACATTAACCAGTAGGCCAGAGTACGAGTCTAAGACCATAGCTATTAGGCCAGAGTAAGAGTTAAGACCTTAACCATTAGGCCAGAATACAAGTCTAAGACCTTAGCTATTAGGCCAGAGTGAGAGTTAAGACCTTAGCTATCAGGCCAGACTACGAGTCTAAGACCTTAGCTATTAGGCCAGAGTACGAGTCTAAGACCTTAGCTATTAGGCCAGAGTAAGAGTTAAGACCTTAACCAGTAGGCCAGAGTACCAGTCTAAGACCTTAGCTATTAGGCCAGAGTAAGAGTTAAGACCTTAGCTTTTAGGCCAGAGTAAGAGTTAAGACCTTAACCATTAGGCCAGAGTATGAGTCTAAGGCTTTAGCTTTTAGGCCAGACCAAGAGTTAAGACCTTAACCAGTAGGACAGAGTACGAGTCTAAGACCTTAGCTATTAGGTCAGACCAAAAGTTAAGACCTTAACCATTAGGCCAGAGTACGAGTCTAAGACCTTAGCTATTAGGCCAGAGTAAGAGTTAAGACCTTAGCTGTTAGGCCAGTGTACGAGTCTAAGACCTTAGCTATTATGCCAGAGTATGAGTCTAAGACCTTAGCTAATAGGCCAGAGTAAGAGTTAAGACCTTAACCAGTAGGCCAGAGTACGAGTCTAAGACCTTAGCTATTAGGCCAGAGTAAGAGTTAAGACCTTAGCTATTAGGCCAGAGTAAGAGTTAAGACCTTAACCATTAGGCCAGAGTACGAGTCTAAGACCTTAGCTATTAGGCCAGAGTAAGAGATAAGACCTTAACCAGAAGGCCAGAGTAAGAGTTAAGACCTTAACCATTAGGCCAGAGTAAGAATTAAGACCTTAACCATTAGGCCATAGTACGAGTCTAAGACCTTAGCTATTAGGCCAGAGTAAGAATTAAGACCTTAACCATTAGGCCAGAGTACGAGTCTAAGACCTTAGCTATTAGGCCAGAGTAAGAGTTAAGACCCTAACTAATAGGCCAGAGTAAGAGTTAAGACCTTAACCAGTAGGCCAGAGTAAGAGTTAAGACCTTAACCAGTAGGCCAGAGTAAGAGTTAAGACCTTAACCTGTAGGCCATAGTACGAGTCTAAGACCTTAGCTATTAGGCCAGAGTAAGAATTAAGACCTTAACCATTAGGCCAGAGTACGAGTCTAAGATCTTAGCTATTAGGCCAGAGTAAGAGTTAAGACCTTAACCTGTAGGCCAGAGTACGAGTCTAAGACCTTAGCTATTAGGCCAGAGTAAGAGTTAAGACCCTAACCATTAGGCCAGAGTACGAGTCTAAGACCTTAGCTATTAGGCCTGAGTAAGAGTGAAGACCTTAACCTGTAGGCCATAGTACGAGTCTAAGACCTTAGCTATTAGGCCAGAGTAAGAGTTAAGTCCTTAACCTGTAGGCCATAGCACGAGTCTCAGACATTAGCTATTAGGCCAGAGTAAGAGTTAAGACCTTAACCATTAGGCCAGAGTACGAGTCTAAGACCTTAGCTATTAGGCCAGAGTAAGAGTTAAGACCTTAGCTATTAGGCCAGAGTAAGAGTTAAGACCTTAACCATTAGGCCAGAGTACGAGTCTAAGACCTTAGCTATTAGGCCAGAGTAAGAGTTAAGACCTTAACCAGTAGGCCAGAGTAAGAGTTAAGACCTTAACCATTAGGCCAGAGTATGAGTCTAAGACCTTAACCATTAGGCCAGAGTAAGAGTTAAGACCTTAACCAATAGCCCAGAGTAAGAGTTAAGACCTTAACCAGTAGGCCAGAGTAAGAGTTAAGACCTTAACCAGTAGGCCAGAGTAACAGCTAAGACCTTAACCTGTAGGCCATAGTACGAGACTAAGACCTTAGCTATTAGGCCAGAGTAAGGGTTAAGACCTTAACCTGTAGGCCAGAGTAAGAGTTAAGACCTTAACCATTAGGTCAGAGTACGAGTCTAAGACCTTAGCTATTAGGCCAGAGTAAGAGTTAAGACCTTAACCAGTATGCCAGAGTAAGAGTTAAGACCTTAACCAGTATTACAGAGTAAGAGTTAAGACCTTAGCTATTAGGCCAGAGTAAGAGTTAAGACCTTAACCTGTAGGCCAGAGTACGAGCCTAAGACCTTAGCTATTAGGCCAGAGTAAGAGTTAAGACCTTAACCATTAGGCCAGAGTAAGAGTTAAGACCTTAGCTATTAGGCCAGAGTACGAGTCTAAGACCTTAGCTATTAGGCCAGAGTACGAGTCTAAGACCTTAGCTATTAGGCCAGAGTAAGAGTTAAGGCCTTAACCAGTAGGCCAGAGTACCAGTCTAAGACCTTAGCTATTAGGCCAGAGTAAGAGTTAAGACCTTAGCTATTAGGCCAAAATAAGAGTTACGGCCTTAACCATTAGGCCAGAGTACGAGTCTACGACCTTAGCTATTAGGCCAGAGTAAGAGTTAAGACCTTAGCTATTAGGCCAGAGTAAGAGTTAAGACCTTAACCTGTATGCCAGAGTACGAGTCTAAGACCTTAGCTATTAGGCCAGAGTACGAGTCTAAGACCTTCGCTATTAGGCCAGAGTAAGATTTAAGACCTTAACCATTAGGCCAGAGTATGAGTCTAAGACCTTAGCTATTAGGCCAGAGTAAGAGTTAAGACCTTAACAGTAGGCCAGAGTAAGAGTTAAGACCTTAACCAGTAGGCCAGAGTACGAGTCTAAGACCTTAGCTATTAGGCCAGAGTAAGAGTTCAGACCTTAGCTATTAGGCCAGAGTAAGTGTTAAGACCTTAACCATTAGGCCAGAGTACGAGTCTAAGACCTTAGCTATTAGGCCAGAGTACGAGTTAAGACCTTAACCAGTAGGCCAGAGTAAGAGTTAAGACCTTAACCATTAGGCCAGAGTACGAGTCTAAGACCTTAGCTATTAGGCCAGAGTAAGAGTTAAGACCTTAACCAATAGGCCAGAGTAAGAGTTAGGACCTTAACCAGTAGGCCAGAGTAAGAGTTAAGACCTTAACCAGTAGGCCAGAGTAAGAGTTAAGACCTTAACCTGTAGGCCATAGTACAAGTCTAAGACCTTAGCTATTAGGCTAGAGTAAGAGTTAAGACCTTAACCATTAGGCCAGAGTACGAGTCTAAGACCTTAGCTATTAGGCCAGAGTAAGAGTTAAGACCTTAACCAGTAGGCCAGAGTACGAGTCTAAGACCATAGCTATTAGGCCAGAGTAAGAGTTAAGACCTTAACCATTAGGCCAGAATACAAGTCTAAGACCTTAGCTATTAGGCCAGAGTGAGAGTTAAGACCTTAGCTATCAGGCCAGACTACGAGTCTAAGACCTTAGCTATTAGGCCAGAGTACGAGTCTAAGACCTTAGCTATTAGGCCAGAGTAAGAGTTAAGACCTTAACCAGTAGGCCAGAGTACCAGTCTAAGACCTTAGCTATTAGGCCAGAGTAAGAGTTAAGACCTTAGCTTTTAGGCCAGAGTAAGAGTTAAGACCTTAACCATTAGGCCAGAGTACGAGTCTAAGACCATAGCTATTAGGCCAGAGTAAGAGTTACGACCTTAGCTATTAGGCCAGTGTACGAGACCAAGACCTTAGCTATTATGCCAGAGTATGAGTCTCAGACCTTAGCTATTAGGCCAGAGTAAGAGTTAAGACCTTAACCAGTAGGCCAGAGTACGAGTCTAAGACCTTAGCTATTAGGCCAGAGTAAGAGTTAAGACCTTAGCTATTAGGCCAGAGTAAGAGTTAAGACCTTAACCATTAGGCCAGAGTACGAGTCTAAGACCTTAGCTATTAGGCCAGAGTAAGAGTTAAGACCTTAACCAGTAGGCCAGAGTAAGAGTTAAGACCTTAACCAGTAGGCCAGAGTAACAGCTAAGACCTTAACCTGTAGGCCATAGTACGAGACTAAGACCTTAGCTATTAGGCCAGAGTAAGGGTTAAGACCTTAACCTGTAGGCCAGAGTAAGAGTTAAGACCTTAACCATTAGGTCAGAGTACGAGTCTAAGACCTTAGCTATTAGGCCAGAGTAAGAGTTAAGACCTTAACCAGTATGCCAGAGTAAGAGTTAAGACCTTAACCAGTATTACAGAGTAAGAGTTAAGACCTTAGCTATTAGGCCAGAGTAAGAGTTAAGACCTTAACCTGTAGGCCAGAGTACGAGCCTAAGACCTTAGCTATTAGGCCAGAGTAAGAGTTAAGACCTTAACCATTAGGCCAGAGTAAGAGTTAAGACCTTAGCTATTAGGCCAGAGTACGAGTCTAAGACCTTAGCTATTAGGCCAGAGTAAGAGTTAAGGCCTTAACCAGTAGGCCAGAGTACCAGTCTAAGACCTTAGCTATTAGGCCAGAGTAAGAGTTAAGACCTTAGCTATTAGGCCAAAATAAGAGTTACGGCCTTAACCATTAGGCCAGAGTACGAGTCTACGACCTTAGCTATTAGGCCAGAGTAAGAGTTAAGACCTTAGCTATTAGGCCAGAGTAAGAGTTAAGACCTTAACCTGTATGCCAGAGTACGAGTCTAAGACCTTAGCTATTAGGCCAGAGTACGAGTCTAAGACCTTCGCTATTAGGCCAGAGTAAGATTTAAGACCTTAACCATTAGGCCAGAGTATGAGTCTAAGACCTTAGCTATTAGGCCAGAGTAAGAGTTAAGACCTTAACAGTAGGCCAGAGTAAGAGTTAAGACCTTAACCAGTAGGCCAGAGTACGAGTCTAAGACCTTAGCTATTAGGCCAGAGTAAGAGTTCAGACCTTAGCTATTAGGCCAGAGTAAGTGTTAAGACCTTAACCATTAGGCCAGAGTACGAGTCTAAGACCTTAGCTATTAGGCCAGAGTACGAGTTAAGACCTTAACCAGTAGGCCAGAGTAAGAGTTAAGACCTTAACCATTAGGCCAGAGTACGAGTCTAAGACCTTAGCTATTAGGCCAGAGTAAGAGTTAAGACCTTAACCAATAGGCCAGAGTAAGAGTTAGGACCTTAACCAGTAGGCCAGAGTAAGAGTTAAGACCTTAACCAGTAGGCCAGAGTAAGAGTTAAGACCTTAACCTGTAGGCCATAGTACAAGTCTAAGACCTTAGCTATTAGGCTAGAGTAAGAGTTAAGACCTTAACCATTAGGCCAGAGTACGAGTCTAAGACCTTAGCTATTAGGCCAGAGTAAGAGTTAAGACCTTAACCAGTAGGCCAGAGTACGAGTCTAAGACCATAGCTATTAGGCCAGAGTAAGAGTTAAGACCTTAACCATTAGGCCAGAATACAAGTCTAAGACCTTAGCTATTAGGCCAGAGTGAGAGTTAAGACCTTAGCTATCAGGCCAGACTACGAGTCTAAGACCTTAGCTATTAGGCCAGAGTACGAGTCTAAGACCTTAGCTATTAGGCCAGAGTAAGAGTTAAGACCTTAACCAGTAGGCCAGAGTACCAGTCTAAGACCTTAGCTATTAGGCCAGAGTAAGAGTTAAGACCTTAGCTTTTAGGCCAGAGTAAGAGTTAAGACCTTAACCATTAGGCCAGAGTATGAGTCTAAGGCTTTAGCTTTTAGGCCAGACCAAGAGTTAAGACCTTAACCAGTAGGACAGAGTACGACTCTAAGACCTTAGCTATTAGGCCAGACCAAAAGTTAAGACCTTAACCATTAGGCCAGAGTACGAGTCTAAGACCTTAGCTATTAGGCCAGAGTAAGAGTTAAGACCTTAGCTGTTAGGCCAGTGTACGAGTCTAAGACCTTAGCTATTATGCCAGAGTAAGAGTTAAGACCTTAGCTATTAGGCCAGAGTAAGAGTTAAGACCTTAACCAGTAGGCCAGAGTACGAGTCTAAGACCTTAGCTATTAGGCCAGAGTAAGAGTTAAGACCTTAGCTATTAGGCCAGAGTAAGAGTTAAGACCTTAACCATTAGGCCAGAGTACGAGTCTAAGACCTTAGCTATTAGGCCAGAGTAAGAGATAAGACCTTAACCAGAAGGCCAGAGTAAGAGTTAAGACCTTAACCATTAGGCCAGAGTAAGAATTAAGACCTTAACCATTAGGCCATAGTACGAGTCTAAGACCTTAGCTATTAGGCCAGAGTAAGAATTAAGACCTTAACCATTAGGCCAGAGTACGAGTCTAAGACCTTAGCTATTAGTCCAGAGTAAGAGTTAAGACCCTAACTAATAGGCAAGAGTAAGAGTTAAGACCTTAACCAGTAGGCCAGAGTAAGAGTTAAGACCTTAACCAGTAGGCCAGAGTAAGAGTTAAGACCTTAACCTGTAGGCCATAGTACGAGTCTAAGACCTTAGCTATTAGGCCAGAGTAAGAATTAAGACCTTAACCATTAGGCCAGAGTACGAGTCTAAAATCTTAGCTATTAGGCCAGAGTAAGAGTTAAGACCTTAACCTGTAGGCCAGAGTATGAGTCTAAGACCTTAGCTATTAGGCCAGAGTAAGAGTTAAGACCTTAGCTATTAGGCCAGTGTACAAGACTAAGACCTTAGCTATTATGCCAGAGTCTGAGTCTCAGACCTTAGCTATTAGGCCAGAGTAAGAGTTAAGACCTTAACCAGTAGGCCAGAGTACGAGTATAAGACCTTAGCTATTAGGCCAGAGTAAGAGTTAAGACCTTAGCTATTAGGCCAGAGTAAGAGTTAAGACCTTAACCATTAGGCCAGAGTACGAGTCTAAGACCTTAGCTATTAGGCCAGAGTAAGAGTTAAGACCTTAACCTGTAGGCCAGAGTAAGAGTTAAGACCTTAACCACTAGGCCAGAGTATGAGTCTAAGACCTTAGCTATTAGGCCAGAGTAAGAGTTAAGACCTTAACCAGTAGGCCAGAGTAAGAGTTAAGACCTTAACCATTAGGCCAGAGTATGAGTCTAAGACCTTAACCATTAGGCCAGAGTAAGGGTTAAGACCTTAACCAATAGCCCAGAGTAAGAGTTAAGACCTTAACCAGTAGGCCAGAGTAGGAGTTAAGACCTTAACCAGTAGGCCAGAGTAACAGCTAAGACCTTAACCTGTAGGCCATAGTACGAGTCTAAGACCTTAGCTATTAGTCCAGAGTAAGAGTTAAGACCATAACCATTAGGCCACAGTACGAGTCTAAGACCTTAGCTATTAGGCCAGAGTAAGGGTTAAGACCTTAACCTGTAGGCCAGAGTAAGAGTTAAGACCTTAACCATTAGGTCAGAGTACGAGTCTAAGACCTTGGCTATTAGGCCAGAGTAAGAGTTAAGACCTTAACCAGTATGCCAGAGTAAGAGTTAAGACCTTAACCAGTATTACAGAGTAAGAGTTAAGACCTTAGCTATTAGGCCAGAGTAAGAGTTAAGACCTTAACCTGTAGGCCAGAGTACGAGCCTAGGACCTTAGCTATTAGGCCAGAGTAAGAATTAAGACCTTAACCATTAGGCCAGAGTACGAGTCTAAGACCTTAGCTATTAGTCCAGAGTAAGAGTTAAGACCCTAACTAATAGGCAAGAGTAAGAGTTAAGACCTTAACCAGTAGGCCAGAGTAAGAGTTAAGACCTTAACCAGTAGGCCAGAGTAAGAGTTAAGACCTTAACCTGTAGGCCATAGTACGAGTCTAAGACCTTAGCTATTAGGCCAGAGTAAGAATTAAGACCTTAACCATTAGGCCAGAGTACGAGTCTAAGATCTTAGCTATTAGGCCAGAGTAAGAGTTAAGACCTTAACCTGTAGGCCAGAGTATGAGTCTAAGACCTTAGCTATTAGGCCAGAGTAAGAGTTAAGACCTTAGCTATTAGGCCAGTGTACAAGACTAAGACCTTAGCTATTATGCCAGAGTCTGAGTCTCAGACCTTAGCTATTAGGCCAGAGTAAGAGTTAAGACCTTAACCAGTAGGCCAGAGTACGAGTATAAGACCTTAGCTATTAGGCCAGAGTAAGAGTTAAGACCTTAGCTATTAGGCCAGAGTAAGAGTTAAGACCTTAACCATTAGGCCAGAGTACGAGTCTAAGACCTTAGCTATTAGGCCAGAGTAAGAGTTAAGACCTTAACCTGTAGGCCAGAGTAAGAGTTAAGACCTTAACCACTAGGCCAGAGTATGAGTCTAAGACCTTAGCTATTAGGCCAGAGTAAGAGTTAAGACCTTAACCAGTAGGCCAGAGTAAGAGTTAAGACCTTAACCATTAGGCCAGAGTATGAGTCTAAGACCTTAACCATTAGGCCAGAGTAAGGGTTAAGACCTTAACCAATAGCCCAGAGTAAGAGTTGAGACCTTAACCAGTAGGCCAGAGTAGGAGTTAAGACCTTAACCAGTAGGCCAGAGTAACAGCTAAGACCTTAACCTGTAGGCCATAGTACGAGTCTAAGACCTTAGCTATTAGTCCAGAGTAAGAGTTAAGACCATAACCATTAGGCCACAGTACGAGTCTAAGACCTTAGCTATTAGGCCAGAGTAAGGGTTAAGACCTTAACCTGTAGGCCAGAGTAAGAGTTAAGACCTTAACCATTAGGTCAGAGTACGAGTCTAAGACCTTGGCTATTAGGCCAGAGTAAGAGTTAAGACCTTAACCAGTATGCCAGAGTAAGAGTTAAGACCTTAACCAGTATTACAGAGTAAGAGTTAAGACCTTAGCTATTAGGCCAGAGTAAGAGTTAAGACCTTAACCTGTAGGCCAGAGTACGAGCCTAAGACCTTAGCTATTAGGCCAGAGTAAGAGTTAAGACCTTAACCATTAGGCCAGAGTAAGAGTTAAGACCTTAGCTATTAGGCCAGAGTACGAGTCTAAGACCTTAGCTATTAGGCCAGAGTAAGAGTTAAGACCTTAACCATTAGGCCAGAGTATGAGTCTAAGACCTTAGCTATTAGGCCAGAGTAAGAGTTAAGACCTTAACCATTAGGGCAGAGTACGAGTCTAAGACCTTAGCTATTAGGCCAGAGTACGAGTCTAGACCTTAGCTATTAGGCCGGAGTAAGAGTTAAGACCTTAAGCATTAGGCCAGAGTACGAGTCTAATACCTTAGCTAACAGGCCAGAGTAAGAGTTAAGACCTTAGCTATTAGGCCAGAGTAAGAGTTAAGACCTTGGATATTAGGCCAGAGTAAGAGTTAAGACCTTAACCATTAGGCCATAGTACGAGTCTAAGACCATAGCTGTTAGGACACAGTAAGAGTTAAGACCTTAACCAGTAGGCCAGAGTAAGAGTTAAGACCTTAACCAGTAGGACAGTGTAAGTGTTAAGACCTTAGCTATTAGGCCAGAGTAAGAGTTAAGACCTTAACCAGTAGGCCAGAGTACGAGTCTAAGACCTTAGCTATTAGGCCAGAGTAAGAGTTAAGACCTTAACCAATAGCCCAGAGTAAGAGTTAAGACCTTAACCAGTAGGCCAGAGTAAGAGTTAAGACCTTAACCAGTAGGCCAGAGTAAGAGTTAAGACCTTAGCTAGTAGGCCAGAGTATGAGTCTAAGACCTTAGCTATTAGTCCAGAGTAAGAGTTAAGACCATAACCATTAGGCCACAGTACGAGTCTAAGACCTTAGCTATTAGGCCAGAGTAAGGGTTAAGACCTTAACCTGTAGGCCAGAGTAAGAGTTAAGACCTTAACCATTAGGTCAGAGTACGAGTCTAAGACCTTGGCTATTAGGCCAGAGTAAGAGTTAAGACCTTAACCAGTATGCCAGAGTAAGAGTTAAGACCTTAACCAGTATTACAGAGTAAGAGTTAAGACCTTAGCTATTAGGCCAGAGTAAGAGTTAAGACCTTAACCTGTAGGCCAGAGTACGAGCCTAAGACCTTAGCTATTAGGCCAGAGTAAGAGTTAAGACCTTAACCATTAGGCCAGAGTAAGAGTTAAGACCTTAGCTATTAGGCCAGAGTACGAGTCTAAGACCTTAGCTATTAGGCCAGAGTAAGAGTTAAGACCTTAACCATTAGGCCAGAGTATGAGTCTAAGACCTTAGCTATTAGGCCAGAGTAAGAGTTAAGACCTTAACCATTAGGGCAGAGTACGAGTCTAAGACCTTAGCTATTAGGCCAGAGTACGAGTCTAGACCTTAGCTATTAGGCCGGAGTAAGAGTTAAGACCTTAAGCATTAGGCCAGAGTACGAGTCTAATACCTTAGCTAACAGGCCAGAGTAAGAGTTAAGACCTTAGCTATTAGGCCAGAGTAAGAGTTAAGACCTTGGATATTAGGCCAGAGTAAGAGTTAAGACCTTAACCATTAGGCCATAGTACGAGTCTAAGACCTTAGCTGTTAGGCAACAGTAAGAGTTAAGACCTTAACCAGTAGGCCAGAGTAAGAGTTAAGACCTTAACCAGTAGGACAGAGTAAGTGTTAAGACCTTAGCTATTAGGCCAGAGTAAGAGTTAAGACCTTAACCAGTAGGCCAGAGTACGAGTCTAAGACCTTAGCTATTAGGCCAGAGTAAGAGTTAAGACCTTAACCAGTAGGCCAGAGTACGAGTCTAAGACCTTAGCTATTAGGCCAGAGTAAGAGTTAAGACCTTAACCATTAGGCCAGAGTACAAGTCTAAGACCTTAGCTATTAGGCCAGAGTACGAGTCTAAGACCTTAGCTATTAGGCCAGAGTAAGAGTTAAGACCTTAACCAGTAGGCAAGAGTACCAGTCTAAGACCTTAACTATTAGGCCAGAGTAAGAGTTAAGACCTTAGCTATTAGGCCAGAGTAAGAGTTAAGACCTTAACCATTAGGCCAGAGTACGAGTCTAAGACTTTAGCTATTAGGCCAGACCAAGAGTTAAAACCTTAACCAGTAGGCCAGAGTACGAGTCTAAGACCTTAGCTATTAGGCCACACCAAGAGTTAAGACATTAACCATTAGGCCAGAGTAAGAGTTAAGACCTTAGCTATTAGGCCAGTGTACGAGTCTAAGACCTTAGCTATTATGCCAGAGTATGAGTCTAAGACCTTAGCTATTAGGCCAGAGTCAGAGTTAAGACCTTAACCAGTAGGCCAGAGTACGAGTCTAAGACCTTAGCTATTAGGCCAGAGTAAGAGTTAAGACCTTAGCTATTAGGCCAGAGTAAGAGTTAAGACCTTAACCATTAGGCCAGAGTACGAGTCTAAGACCTTAGCTATTAGGCCAGTGTAAGAGATAGGACCTTAACCAGTAGGCCAGAGTACGAGTCTAAGACCTTAGCTATTAGGCCAGAGTAAGAGTTAAGACCTTAACCAGTAGGCCAGAGTAAGAGTTAAGACCTTAACCAGTAGGCCAGAGTAAGAGTTAAGACCTTAACCTGTGGGCCATAGTACGAGTCTAAGACCTTAGCTATTAGGCCAGAGTAAGATTTAAGACCTTAACCATTAGGCCAGAGTATGAGTCTAAGACCTTAGCTATTAGGCCAGAGTAAGAGTTAAGACCTTAACAGTAGGCCAGAGTAAGAGTTAAGACCTTAACCAGTAGGCCAGAGTACGAGTCTAAGACCTTAGCTATTAGGCCAGAGTAAGAGTTCAGACCTTAGCTATTAGGCCAGAGTAAGTGTTAAGACCTTAACCATTAGGCCAGAGTACGAGTCTAAGACCTTAGCTATTAGGCCAGAGTACGAGTTAAGACCTTAACCAGTAGGCCAGAGTAAGAGTTAAGACCTTAACCATTAGGCCAGAGTACGAGTCTAAGACCTTAGCTATTAGGCCAGAGTAAGAGTTAAGACCTTAACCAATAGGCCAGAGTAAGAGTTAGGACCTTAACCAGTAGGCCAGAGTAAGAGTTAAGACCTTAACCAGTAGGCCAAAATAAGAGTTAAGACCTTAACCTGTAGGCCATAGTACAAGTCTAAGACCTTAGCTATTAGGCTAGAGTAAGAGTTAAGACCTTAACCATTAGGCCAGAGTACGAGTCTAAGACCTTAGCTATTAGGCCAGAGTAAGAGTTAAGACCTTAACCAGTAGGCCAGAGTACGAGTCTAAGACCATAGCTATTAGGCCAGAGTAAGAGTTAAGACCTTAACCATTAGGCCAGAATACAAGTCTAAGACCTTAGCTATTAGGCCAGAGTGAGAGTTAAGACCTCAGCTATCAGGCCAGACTACGAGTCTAAGACCTTAGCTATTAGGCCAGAGTACGAGTCTAAGACCTTAGCTATTAGGCCAGAGTAAGAGTTAAGACCTTAACCAGTAGGCCAGAGTACCAGTCTTAGACCTTAGCTATTAGGCCAGAGTAAGAGTTAAGACCTTAGCTTTTAGGCCAGAGTAAGAGTTAAGACCTTAACCATTAGGCCAGAGTATGAGTCTAAGGCTTTAGCTTTTAGGCCAGACCAAGAGTTAAGACCTTAACCAGTAGGACAGAGTACGAGTCTAAGACCTTAGCTATTAGGTCAGACCAAAAGTTAAGACCTTAACCATTAGGCCAGAGTACGAGTCTAAGACCTTAGCTATTAGGCCAGTGTAAGAGATAAGACCTTAACCAGTAGGCCAGAGTACGAGTCTAAGACCTTAGCTATTAGGCCAGAGTAAGAGTTAAGACCTTAACCAGTAGGCCAGAGTAAGAGTTAAGACCTTAACCAGTATGCCAGAGTAAGAGTTAAGACCTTAACCTGTGGGCCATAGTACGAGTCTAAGACCTTAGCTATTAGGCCAGAGTAAGATTTAAGACCTTAACCATTAGGCCAGAGTATGAGTCTAAGACCTTAGCTATTAGGCCAGAGTAAGAGTTAAGACCTTAACAGTAGGCCAGAGTAAGAGTTAAGACCTTAACCAGTAGGCCAGAGTACGAGTCTAAGACCTTAGCTATTAGGCCAGAGTAAGAGTTCAGACCTTAGCTATTAGGCCAGAGTAAGTGTTAAGACCTTAACCATTAGGCCAGAGTACGAGTCTAAGACTTTAGCTATTAGGCCAGACCAAGAGTTAAAACCTTAACCAGTAGGCCAGAGTACGAGTCTAAGACCTTAGCTATTAGGCCACACCAAGAGTTAAGACATTAACCATTAGGCCAGAGTAAGAGTTAAGACCTTAGCTATTAGGCCAGTGTACGAGTCTAAGACCTTAGCTATTATGCCAGAGTATGAGTCTAAGACCTTAGCTATTAGGCCAGAGTCAGAGTTAAGACCTTAACCAGTAGGCCAGAGTACGAGTCTAAGACCTTAGCTATTAGGCCAGAGTAAGAGTTAAGACCTTAGCTATTAGGCCAGAGTAAGAGTTAAGACCTTAACCATTAGGCCAGAGTACGAGTCTAAGACCTTAGCTATTAGGCCAGTGTAAGAGATAGGACCTTAACCAGTAGGCCAGAGTACGAGTCTAAGACCTTAGCTATTAGGCCAGAGTAAGAGTTAAGACCTTAACCAGTAGGCCAGAGTAAGAGTTAAGACCTTAACCAGTAGGCCAGAGTAAGAGTTAAGACCTTAACCTGTGGGCCATAGTACGAGTCTAAGACCTTAGCTATTAGGCCAGAGTAAGATTTAAGACCTTAACCATTAGGCCAGAGTATGAGTCTAAGACCTTAGCTATTAGGCCAGAGTAAGAGTTAAGACCTTAACAGTAGGCCAGAGTAAGAGTTAAGACCTTAACCAGTAGGCCAGAGTACGAGTCTAAGACCTTAGCTATTAGGCCAGAGTAAGAGTTCAGACCTTAGCTATTAGGCCAGAGTAAGTGTTAAGACCTTAACCATTAGGCCAGAGTACGAGTCTAAGACCTTAGCTATTAGGCCAGAGTACGAGTTAAGACCTTAACCAGTAGGCCAGAGTAAGAGTTAAGACCTTAACCATTAGGCCAGAGTACGAGTCTAAGACCTTAGCTATTAGGCCAGAGTAAGAGTTAAGACCTTAACCAATAGGCCAGAGTAAGAGTTAGGACCTTAACCAGTAGGCCAGAGTAAGAGTTAAGACCTTAACCAGTAGGCCAAAATAAGAGTTAAGACCTTAACCTGTAGGCCATAGTACAAGTCTAAGACCTTAGCTATTAGGCTAGAGTAAGAGTTAAGACCTTAACCATTAGGCCAGAGTACGAGTCTAAGACCTTAGCTATTAGGCCAGAGTAAGAGTTAAGACCTTAACCAGTAGGCCAGAGTACGAGTCTAAGACCATAGCTATTAGGCCAGAGTAAGAGTTAAGACCTTAACCATTAGGCCAGAATACAAGTCTAAGACCTTAGCTATTAGGCCAGAGTGAGAGTTAAGACCTCAGCTATCAGGCCAGACTACGAGTCTAAGACCTTAGCTATTAGGCCAGAGTACGAGTCTAAGACCTTAGCTATTAGGCCAGAGTAAGAGTTAAGACCTTAACCAGTAGGCCAGAGTACCAGTCTAAGACCTTAGCTATTAGGCCAGAGTAAGAGTTAAGACCTTAGCTTTTAGGCCAGAGTAAGAGTTAAGACCTTAACCATTAGGCCAGAGTATGAGTCTAAGGCTTTAGCTTTTAGGCCAGACCAAGAGTTAAGACCTTAACCAGTAGGACAGAGTACGAGTCTAAGACCTTAGCTATTAGGTCAGACCAAAAGTTAAGACCTTAACCATTAGGCCAGAGTACGAGTCTAAGACCTTAGCTATTAGGCCAGTGTAAGAGATAAGACCTTAACCAGTAGGCCAGAGTACGAGTCTAAGACCTTAGCTATTAGGCCAGAGTAAGAGTTAAGACCTTAACCAGTAGGCCAGAGTAAGAGTTAAGACCTTAACCAGTAGGCCAGAGTAAGAGTTAAGACCTTAACCTGTGGGCCATAGTACGAGTCTAAGACTAGGGGTGGGCGGAATTTGCGTAATTGCGTTCCGCAAATCTCCGCGAAATGGTAAAAATCTCCGCGAACACGCAGAAATTCCGCGAACACGCGGAATTGCTTGTTCGCGATGCTTTTTTCCTGTTCACAATTGCTGTTTGCGTGCTCGGGGAGAAATATCTCGCGAACACGCATTTTGAGAACGCGAACAAGCAAAAATTTCGCGAAATCGCGGAAAGCAGACTTTTGAGCAATTTCGCGTTCCCCGCGGAACGCGAAATTACGCAAATTCCGCAAATTCCGCGAGCGGAACGGAATTTACCGCCCAGGCCTATCTAAGACCTTAGCTATTAGGCCAGAGTAAGATTTAAGACCTTAACCATTAGGCCAGAGTATGAGTCTAAGACCTTAGCTATTAGGCCAGAGTAAGAGTTAAGACCTTAACAGTAGGCCAGAGTAAGAGTTAAGACCTTAACCAGTAGGCCAGAGTACGAGTCTAAGACCTTAGCTATTAGGCCAGAGTAAGAGTTCAGACCTTAGCTATTAGGCCAGAGTAAGTGTTAAGACCTTAACCATTAGGCCAGAGTACGAGTCTAAGACCTTAGCTATTAGGCCAGAGTACGAGTTAAGACCTTAACCAGTAGGCCAGAGTAAGAGTTAAGACCTTAACCATTAGGCCAGAGTACGAGTCTAAGACCTTAGCTATTAGGCCAGAGTAAGAGTTAAGACCTTAACCAATACGCCAGAGTAAGAGTTAGGAACTTAACCAGTAGGGCAGAGTAAGAGTTAAGACCTTAACCAGTAGGCCAGAGTAAGAGTTAAGACCTTAACCTGTAGGCCATAGTACAAGTCTAAGACCTTAGCTATTAGGCTAGAGTAAGAGTTAAGACCTTAACCATTAGGCCAGAGTACGAGTCTAAGACCTTAGCTATTAGGCCAGAGTAAGAGTTAAGACCTTAACCAGTAGGCCAGAGTACGAGTCTAAGACCATAGCTATTAGGCCAGAGTAAGAGTTAAGACCTTAACCATTAGGCCAGAATACAAGTCTAAGACCTTAGCTATTAGGCCAGAGTGAGAGTTAAGACCTTAGCTATCAGGCCAGACTACGAGTCTAAGACCTTAGCTATTAGGCCAGAGTACGAGTCTAAGACCTTAGCTATTAGGCCAGAGTAAGAGTTAAGACCTTAACCAGTAGGCCAGAGTACCAGTCTAAGACCATAGCTATTAGGCCAGAGTAAGAGTCTAAGACCTTAGCTATTATGCCAGAGTATGAGTCTAAGACCTTAGCTATTAGGCCAGAGTCAGAGTTAAGACCTTAACCAGTAGGCCAGAGTACGAGTCTAATACCTTAGCTATTAGGCCAGAGTAAGAGTTAAGACCTTAGCTATTAGGCCAGAGTAAGAGTTAAGACCTTAACCATTAGGCCAGAGTACGAGTCTAAGACCTTAGCTATTAGGCCAGTGTAAGAGATAAGACCTTAACCAGTAGGCCAGAGTACGAGTCTAAGACCTTAGCTATTAGGCCAGAGTAAGAGTTAAGACCTTAACCAGTAGGCCAGAGTAAGAGTTAAGACCTTAACCAGTAGGCCAGAGTAAGAGTTAAGACCTTAACCTGTGGGCCATAGTACGAGTCTAAGACCTTAGCTATTAGGCCAGAGTAAGATTTAAGACCTTAACCATTAGGCCAGAGTATGAGTCTAAGACCTTAGCTATTAGGCCAGAGTAAGAGTTAAGACCTTAGCTATTAGGCCAGAGTAAGAGTTAAGACCTTAACCATTAGGCCAGAGTACGAGTCTAAGACCTTAGCTATTAGGCCAGTGTAAGAGATAAGACCTTAACCAGTAGGCCAGAGTACGAGTCTAAGACCTTAGCTATTAGGCCAGAGTAAGAGTTAAGACCTTAGCTATTAGGCCAGAGTAAGAGTTAAGACCTTAACCATTAGGCCAGAGTACGAGTCTAAGACCTTAGCTATTAGGCCAGAGTAAGAGTTAAGACCTTAGCTATTAGGCCAGAGTACGAGTCTAAGACCTTAGCTATTAGGCCAGAGTAAGAGTTAAGACCTTAACCAGTAGGCCAGAGTAAGAGTTAAGACCTTAACCAGTAGGCCAGAGTAAGAGTTAAGACCTTAACCTGTGGGCCATAGTACGAGTCTAAGACCTTAGCTATTAGGCCAGAGTAAGATTTAAGACCTTAACCATTAGGCCAGAGTATGAGTCTAAGACCTTAGCTATTAGGCCAGAGTAAGAGTTAAGACCTTAACAGTAGGCCAGAGTAAGAGTTAAGACCTTAACCAGTAGGCCAGAGTACGAGTCTAAGACCTTAGCTATTAGGCCAGAGTAAGAGTTCAGACCTTAGCTATTAGGCCAGAGTAAGTGTTAAGACCTTAACCATTAGGCCAGAGTACGAGTCTAAGACCTTAGCTATTAGGCCAGAGTACGAGTTAAGACCTTAACCAGTAGGCCAGAGTAAGAGTTAAGACCTTAACCATTAGGCCAGAGTACGAGTCTAAGACCTTAGCTATTAGGCCAGAGTAAGAGTTAAGACCTTAACCAATAGGCCAGAGTAAGAGTTAGGACCTTAACCAGTAGGCCAGAGTAAGAGTTAAGACCTTAACCAATAGGCCAAACTAAGAGTTAAGACCTTAACCTGTAGGCCATAGTACAAGTCTAAGACCTTAGCTATTAGGCTAGAGTAAGAGTTAAGACCTTAACCATTAGGCCAGAGTACGAGTCTAAGACCTTAGCTATTAGGCCAGAGTAAGAGTTAAGACCTTAACCAGTAGGCCAGAGTATGAGTCTAAGACCATAGCTATTAGGCCAGAGTAAGAGTTAAGACCTTAACCATTAGGCCAGAATACAAGTCTAAGACCTTAGCTATTAGGCCAGAGTGAGAGTTAAGACCTCAGCTATCAGGCCAGACTACGAGTCTAAGACCTTAGCTATTAGGCCAGAGTACGAGTCTAAGACCTTAGCTATTAGGCCAGAGTAAGAGTTAAGACCTTAACCAGTAGGCCAGAGTACCAGTCTAAGACCTTAGCTATTAGGCCAGAGTAAGAGTTAAGACCTTAGCTTTTAGGCCAGAGTAAGAGTTAAGACCTTAACCATTAGGCCAGAGTATGAGTCTAAGGCTTTAGCTTTTAGGCCAGACCAAGAGTTAAGACCTTAACCAGTAGGACAGAGTACGAGTCTAAGACCTTAGCTATTAGGTCAGACCAAAAGTTAAGACCTTAACCATTAGGCCAGAGTACGAGTCTAAGACCTTAGCTATTAGGCCAGTGTAAGAGATAAGACCTTAACCAGTAGGCCAGAGTACGAGTCTAAGACCTTAGCTATTAGGCCAGAGTAAGAGTTAAGACCTTAACCAGTAGGCCAGAGTAAGAGTTAAGACCTTAACCAGTAGGCCAGAGTAAGAGTTAAGACCTTAACCTGTGGGCCATAGTACGAGTCTAAGACCTTAGCTATTAGGCCAGAGTAAGATTTAAGACCTTAACCATTAGGCCAGAGTATGAGTCTAAGACCTTAGCTATTAGGCCAGAGTAAGAGTTAAGACCTTAACAGTAGGCCAGAGTAAGAGTTAAGACCTTAACCAGTAGGCCAGAGTACGAGTCTAAGACCTTAGCTATTAGGCCAGAGTAAGAGTTCAGACCTTAGCTATTAGGCCAGAGTAAGTGTTAAGACCTTAACCATTAGGCCAGAGTACGAGTCTAAGACCTTAGCTATTAGGCCAGAGTACGAGTTAAGACCTTAACCAGTAGGCCAGAGTAAGAGTTAAGACCTTAACCATTAGGCCAGAGTACGAGTCTAAGACCTTAGCTTTTAGGCCAGAGTAAGAGTTAAGACCTTAACCAATACGCCAGAGTAAGAGTTAGGACCTTAACCAGTAGGCCAGAGTAAGAGTTAAGACCTTAACCAGTAGGCCAGAGTAAGAGTTAAGACATTAACCTGTAGGCCATAGTACAAGTCTAAGACCTTAGCTATTAGGCTAGAGTAAGAGTTAAGACCTTAACCATTAGGCCAGAGTACGAGTCTAAGACCTTAGCTATTAGGCCAGAGTAAGAGTTAAGACCTTAACCAGTAGGCCAGAGTACGAGTCTAAGACCATAGCTATTAGGCCAGAGTAAGAGTTAAGACCTTAACCATTAGGCCAGAATACAAGTCTAAGACCTTAGCTATTAGGCCAGAGTGAGAGTTAAGACCTTAGCTATCAGGCCAGACTACGAGTCTAAGACCTTAGCTATTAGGCCAGAGTACGAGTCTAAGACCTTAGCTATTAGGCCAGAGTAAGAGTTAAGACCTTAACCAGTAGGCCAGAGTACCAGTCTAAGACCTTAGCTATTAGGCCAGAGTAAGAGTCTAAGACCTTAGCTATTATGCCAGAGTATGAGTCTAAGACCTTAGCTATTAGGCCAGAGTCAGAGTTAAGACCTTAACCAGTAGGCCAGAGTACGAGTCTAAGACCTTAGCTATTAGGCCAGAGTAAGAGTTAAGACCTTAGCTATTAGGCCAGAGTAAGAGTTAAGACCTTAACCATTAGGCCAGAGTACGAGTCTAAGACCTTAGCTATTAGGCCAGTGTAAGAGATAAGACCTTAACCAGTAGGCCAGAGTACGAGTCTAAGACCTTAGCTATTAGGCCAGAGTAAGAGTTAAGACCTTAACCAGTAGGCCAGAGTAAGAGTTAAGACCTTAACCAGTAGGCCAGAGTAAGAGTTAAGACCTTAACCTGTGGGCCATAGTACGAGTCTAAGACCTTAGCTATTAGGCCAGAGTAAGATTTAAGACCTTAACCATTAGGCCAGAGTATGAGTCTAAGACCTTAGCTATTAGGCCAGAGTAAGAGTTAAGACCTTAACAGTAGGCCAGAGTAAGAGTTAAGACCTTAACCAGTAGGCCAGAGTACGAGTCTAAGACCTTAGCTATTAGGCCAGAGTAAGAGTTCAGACCTTAGTTATTAGGCCAGAGTAAGTGTTAAGACCTTAACCATTAGGCCAGAGTACGAGTCTAAGACCTTAGCTATTAGGCCAGAGTACGAGTTAAGACCTTAACCAGTAGGCCAGAGTAAGAGTTAAGACCTTAACCATTAGGCCAGAGTACGAGTCTAAGACCTTAGCTATTAGGCCAGAGTAAGAGTTAAGACCTTAACCAATAGGCCAGAGTAAGAGTTAGGACCTTAACCAGTAGGCCAGAGTAAGAGTTAAGACCTTAACCAGTAGGCCAGAGTAAGAGTTAAGACCTTAACTTGTAGGCCATAGTACAAGTCTAAGACCTTAGCTATTAGGCTAGAGTAAGAGTTAAGACCTTAACCATTAGGCCAGAGTACGAGTCTAAGACCTTAGCTATTAGGCCAGAGTAAGAGTTAAGACCTTAACCAGTAGGCCAGAGTACGAGTCTAAGACCATAGCTATTAGGCCAGAATAAGAGTTAAGACCTTAACCATTAGGCCAGAATACAAGTCTAAGACCTTAGCTATTAGGCCAGAGTGAGAGTTAAGACCTTAGCTATCAGGCCAGACTACGAGTCTAAGACCTTAGCTATTAGGCCAGAGTACGAGTCTAAGACCTTAGCTATTAGGCCAGAGTAAGAGTTAAGACCTTAACCAGTAGGCCAGAGTACCAGTCTAAGACCTTAGCTATTAGGCCAGAGTAAGAGTTAAGACCTTAGCTTTTAGGCCAGAGTAAGAGTTAAGACCTTAACCATTACGCCAGAGTATGAGTCTAAGGCTTTAGCTTTTAGGCCAGACCAAGAGTTAAGACCTTAACCAGTAGGACAGAGTACGAGTCTAAGACCTTAGCTATTAGGTCAGACCAAAAGTTAAGACCTTAACCATTAGGCCAGAGTACGAGTCTAAGACCTTAGCTATTAGGCCAGAGTAAGAGTTAAGACCTTAGCTGTTAGGCCAGTGTACGAGTCTAAGACCTTAGCTATTATGCCAGAGTATGAGTCTAAGACCTTAGCTAATAGGCCAGAGTAAGAGTTAAGACCTTAACCAGTAGGCCAGAGTACGAGTCTAAGACCTTAGCTATTAGGCCAGAGTAAGAGTTAAGACCTTAGCTATTAGGCCAGAGTAAGAGTTAAGACCTTAACCATTAGGCCAGAGTACGAGTCTAAGACCTTAGCTATTAGGCCAGAGTAAGAGATAAGACCTTAACCAGAAGGCCAGAGTAAGAGTCTAAGACCTTAGCCATTAGGCCAGAGTAAGAGTTAAGACCCTAACTAATAGGCCAGAGTAAGAGTTAAGACCTTAACCAGTAGGCCAGAGTAAGAGTTAAGACCTTAACCAGTAGGCCAGAGTAAGAGTTAAGACCTTAACCTGTAGGCCATAGTACGAGTCTAAGACCTTAGCTATTAGGCCAGAGTAAGAATTAAGACCTTAACCATTAGGCCAGAGTACGAGTCTAAGATCTTAGCTATTAGGCCAGAGTAAGAGTTAAGACCTTATCCTGTAGGCCAGAGTATGAGTCTAAGACCTTAGCTATTAGGTCAGAGTAAGAGTTAAGACCTTAGCTATTAGGCCAGTGTACAAGACTAAGACCTTAGCTATTATGCCAGAGTCTGAGTCTAAGACCTTAACTATTAGGCCAGAGTAAGAGTTAAGACCTTAACCAGTAGGCCAGAGTATGAGTCTAAGACCTTAGCTATTAGGCCAGAGTAAGAGTTAAGACCTTAACCATTAGGCCAGAGTACGAGTCTAAGACCTTAGCTATTAGGCCAGAGTACGAGTCTAGACCATAGCTATTAGGCCGGAGTAAGAGTTAAGACCTTAAGCATTAGGCCAGAGTACGAGTCTAATACCTTAGCTAACAGGCCAGAGTAAGAGTTAAGACCTTAGCTATTAGGCCAGAGTAAGAGTTAAGACCTTGGATATTAGGCCAGAGTAAGAGTTAAGACCTTAACCATTAGGCCATAGTACGAGTCTAAGACCTTAGCTGTTAGGCCACAGTAAGAGTTAAGACCTTAACCAGTAGGCCAGAGTAAGAGTTAAGACCTTAACCAGTAGGACAGAGTAAGTGTTAAGACCTTAGCTATTAGGCCAGAGTAAGAGTTAAGACCTTAACCAGTAGGCCAGAGTACGAGTCTAAGACCTTAGCTATTAGGCCAGAGTAAGAGTTAAGACCTTAACCATTAGGCCAGAGTACAAGTCTAAGACCTTAGCTATTAGGCCAGAGTGAGAGTTAAGACCTTAGCTATCAGGCCAGAGTACGAGTCTAAGACCTTAGCTATTAGGCCAGAGTACGAGTCTAAGACCTTAGCTATTAGGCCAGAGTAAGAGTTAAGACCTTAACCAGTAGGCAAGAGTACCAGTCTAAGACCTTAACTATTAGGCCAGAGTAAGAGTTAAGACCTTAGCTATTAGGCCAGAGTAAGAGTTAAGACCTTAACCATTAGGCCAGAGTACGAGTCTAAGACTTTAGCTATTAGGCCAGACCAAGAGTTAAAACCTTAACCAGTAGGCCAGAGTACGAGTCTAAGACCTTAGCTATTAGGCCACACCAAGAGTTAAGACATTAACCATTAGGCCAGAGTAAGAGTTAAGACCTTAGCTATTAGGCCAGTGTACGAGTCTAAGACCTTAGCTATTATGCCAGAGTATGAGTCTAAGACCTTAGCTATTAGGCCAGAGTCAGAGTTAAGACCTTAACCAGTAGGCCAGAGTACGAGTCTAAGACCTTAGCTATTAGGCCAGAGTAAGAGTTAAGACCTTAACCAGTAGGCCAGAGTATGAGTCTAAGACCTTAGCTATTAGGCCAGAGTCAGAGTTAAGACCTTAACCAGTAGGCCAGAGTACGAGTCTAAGACCTTAGCTATTAGGCCAGAGTAAGAGTTAAGACCTTAACCATTAGGCCAGAGTACGAGTCTAAGACCTTAGCTATTAGGCCAGTGTAAGAGATAGGACCTTAACCAGTAGGCCAGAGTACCAGTCTAAGACCTTAGCTATTAGGCCAGAGTAAGAGTTAAGACCTTAACCAGTAGGCCAGAGTAAGAGTTAAGACCTTAACCAGTAGGCCAGAGTAAGAGTTAAGACCTTAACCTGTGGGCCATAGTACGAGTCTAAGACCTTAGCTATTAGGCCAGAGTAAGATTTAAGACCTTAACCATTAGGCCAGAGTATGAGTCTAAGACCTTAGCTATTAGGCCAGAGTAAGAGTTAAGACCTTAACAGTAGGCCAGAGTAAGAGTTAAGACCTTAACCAGTAGGCCAGAGTACGAGTCTAAGACCTTAGCTATTAGGCCAGAGTAAGAGTTCAGACCTTAGCTATTAGGCCAGAGTAAGTGTTAAGACCTTAACCATTAGGCCAGAGTACGAGTCTAAGACCTTAGCTATTAGGCCAGAGTACGAGTTAAGACCTTAACCAGTAGGCCAGAGTAAGAGTTAAGACCTTAACCATTAGGCCAGAGTACGAGTCTAAGACCTTAGCTATTAGGCCAGAGTAAGAGTTAAGACCTTAACCAATAGGCCAGAGTAAGAGTTAGGACCTTAACCAGTAGGCCAGAGTAAGAGTTAAGACCTTAACCAATAGGCCAAAATAAGAGTTAAGACCTTAACCTGTAGGCCATAGTACAAGTCTAAGACCTTAGCTATTAGGCTAGAGTAAGAGTTAAGACCTTAACCATTAGGCCAGAGTACGAGTCTAAGACCTTAGCTATTAGGCCAGAGTAAGAGTTAAGACCTTAACCAGTAGGCCAGAGTACGAGTCTAAGACCATAGCTATTAGGCCAGAGTAAGAGTTAAGACCTTAACCATTAGACCAGAATACAAGTCTAAGACCTTAGCTATTAGGCCAGAGTGAGAGTTAAGACCTCAGCTATCAGGCCAGACTACGAGTCTAAGACCTTAGCTATTAGGCCAGAGTACGAGTCTAAGACCTTAGCTATTAGGCCAGAGTAAGAGTTAAGACCTTAACCAGTAGGCCAGAGTACCAGTCTAAGACCTTAGCTATTAGGCCAGAGTAAGAGTTAAGACCTTAGCTTTTAGGCCAGAGTAAGAGTTAAGACCTTAACCATTAGGCCAGAGTATGAGTCTAAGGCTTTAGCTTTTAGGCCAGACCAAGAGTTAAGACCTTAACCAGTAGGACAGAGTACGAGTCTAAGACCTTAGCTATTAGGTCAGACCAAAAGTTAAGACCTTAACCATTAGGCCAGAGTACGAGTCTAAGACCTTAGCTATTAGGCCAGAGTAAGAGTTAAGACCTTAGCTGTTAGGCCAGTGTACGAGTCTAAGACCTTAGCTATTATGCCAGAGTATGAGTCTAAGACCTTGGCTAATAGGCCAGAGTAAGAGTTAAGACCTTAACAAGTAGGCCAGAGTAGGAGTCTAAGACCTTAGCTATTAGGCCAGAGTAAGAGTTAAGACCTTAGCTATTAGACCAGAGTAAGAGTTAAGACCTTAACCATTAGGCCAGAGTATGAGTCTAAGGCTTTAGCTTTTAGGCCAGACCAAGAGTTAAGACCTTAACCAGTAGGACAGAGTACGAGTCTAAGACCTTAGCTATTAGGCCAGACCAAAAGTTAAGACCTTAACCATTAGGCCAGAGTACGAGTCTAAGACCTTAGCTATTAGGCCAGAGTAAGAGTTAAGACCTTAGCTGTTAGGCCAGTGTACGAGTCTAAGACCTTAGCTATTATGCCAGAGTATGAGTCTAAGACCTTAGCTAATAGGCCAGAGTAAGAGTTAAGACCTTAACCATTAGGCCAGAGTACGAGTCTAAGACCTTAGCTATTAGGCCAGAGTAAGAGATAAGACCTTAACCAGAAGGCCAGAGTAAGAGTTAAGACCTTAACCATTAGGCCAGAGTAAGAATTAAGACCTTAACCATTAGGCCATAGTACGAGTCTAAGACCTTAGCTATTAGGCCAGAGTAAGAATTAAGACCTTAACCATTAGGCCAGAGTACGAGTCTAAGACCTTAGCTATTAGGCCAGAGTAAGAGTTAAGACCCTAACTAATAGGCCAGAGTAAGAGTTAAGACCTTAACCAGTAGGCCAGAGTAAGAGTTAAGACCTTAACCAGTAGGCCAGAGTAAGAGTTAAGACCTTAACCTGTAGGCCATAGTACGAGTCTAAGACCTTAGCTATTAGGCCAGAGTAAGAGTTAAGACCTTAGCTATTAGGCCAGAGTAAGAGTTAAGACCTTAACCAGTAGGCCAGAGTACGAGTCTAAGACCTTAGCTATTAGGCCACACCAAGAGTTAAGACATTAACCATTAGGCCAGAGTAAGAGTTAAGACCTTAGCTATTAGGCCAGTGTACGAGTCTAAGACCTTAGCTATTATGCCAGAGTATGAGTCTAAGACCTTAGCTATTAGGCCAGAGTCAGAGTTAAGACCTTAACCAGTAGGCCAGAGTACGAGTCTAAGACCTTAGCTATTAGGCCAGAGTAAGAGTTAAGACCTTAGCTATTAGGCCAGAGTAAGAGTTAAGACCTTAACCATTAGGCCAGAGTACGAGTCTAAGACCTTAGCTATTAGGCCAGTGTAAGAGATAAGACCTTAACCAGTAGGCCAGAGTACGAGTCTAAGACCTTAGCTATTAGGCCAGAGTAAGAGTTAAGACCTTAACCAGTAGGCCAGAGTAAGAGTTAAGACCTTAACCAGTAGGCCAGAGTAAGAGTTAAGACCTTAACCTGTGGGCCATAGTACGAGTCTAAGACCTTAGCTATTAGGCCAGAGTAAGATTTAAGACCTTAACCATTAGGCCAGAGTATGAGTCTAAGACCTTAGCTATTAGGCCAGAGTAAGAGTTAAGACCTTAACAGTAGGCCAGAGTAAGAGTTAAGACCTTAACCAGTAGGCCAGAGTACGAGTCTAAGACCTTAGCTATTAGGCCAGAGTAAGAGTTCAGACCTTAGCTATTAGGCCAGAGTAAGTGTTAAGACCTTAACCATTAGGCCAGAGTACGAGTCTAAGACCTTAGCTATTAGGCCAGAGTACGAGTTAAGACCTTAACCAGTAGGCCAGAGTAAGAGTTAAGACCTTAACCATTAGGCCAGAGTACGAGTCTAAGACCTTAGCTATTAGGCCAGAGTAAGAGTTAAGACCTTAACCAATAGACCAGAGTAAGAGTTAGGACCTTAACCAGTAGGCCAGAGTAAGAGTTAAGACCTTAACCAATAGGCCAAAATAAGAGTTAAGACCTTAACCTGTAGGCCATAGTACAAGTCTAAGACCTTAGCTATTAGGCTAGAGTAAGAGTTAAGACCTTAACCATTAGGCCAGAGTACGAGTCTAAGACCTTAGCTATTAGGCCAGAGTAAGAGTTAAGACCTTAACCAGTAGGCCAGAGTACGAGTCTAAGACCATAGCTATTAGGCCAGAGTAAGAGTTAAGACCTTAACCATTAGACCAGAATACAAGTCTAAGACCTTAGCTATTAGGCCAGAGTGAGAGTTAAGACCTCAGCTATCAGGCCAGACTACGAGTCTAAGACCTTAGCTATTAGGCCAGAGTACGAGTCTAAGACCTTAGCTATTAGGCCAGAGTAAGAGTTAAGACCTTAACCAGTAGGCCAGAGTACCAGTCTAAGACCTTAGCTATTAGGCCAGAGTAAGAGTTAAGACCTTAGCTTTTAGGCCAGAGTAAGAGTTAAGACCTTAACCATTAGGCCAGAGTATGAGTCTAAGGCTTTAGCTTTTAGGCCAGACCAAGAGTTAAGACCTTAACCAGTAGGACAGAGTACGAGTCTAAGACCTTAGCTATTAGGTCAGACCAAAAGTTAAGACCTTAACCATTAGGCCAGAGTACGAGTCTAAGACCTTAGCTATTAGGCCAGAGTAAGAGTTAAGACCTTAGCTGTTAGGCCAGTGTACGAGTCTAAGACCTTAGCTATTATGCCAGAGTATGAGTCTAAGACCTTGGCTAATAGGCCAGAGTAAGAGTTAAGACCTTAACAAGTAGGCCAGAGTAGGAGTCTAAGACCTTAGCTATTAGGCCAGAGTAAGAGTTAAGACCTTAGCTATTAGGCCAGAGTAAGAGTTAAGACCTTAACCATTAGGCCAGAGTATGAGTCTAAGGCTTTAGCTTTTAGGCCAGACCAAGAGTTAAGACCTTAACCAGTAGGACAGAGTACGAGTCTAAGACCTTAGCTATTAGGCCAGACCAAAAGTTAAGACCTTAACCATTAGGCCAGAGTACGAGTCTAAGACCTTAGCTATTAGGCCAGAGTAAGAGTTAAGACCTTAGCTGTTAGGCCAGTGTACGAGTCTAAGACCTTAGCTATTATGCCAGAGTATGAGTCTAAGACCTTAGCTAATAGGCCAGAGTAAGAGTTAAGACCTTAACCATTAGGCCAGAGTACGAGTCTAAGACCTTAGCTATTAGGCCAGAGTAAGAGATAAGACCTTAACCAGAAGGCCAGAGTAAGAGTTAAGACCTTAACCATTAGGCCAGAGTAAGAATTAAGACCTTAACCATTAGGCCATAGTACGAGTCTAAGACCTTAGCTATTAGGCCAGAGTAAGAATTAAGACCTTAACCATTAGGCCAGAGTACGAGTCTAAGACCTTAGCTATTAGGCCAGAGTAAGAGTTAAGACCCTAACTAATAGGCCAGAGTAAGAGTTAAGACCTTAACCAGTAGGCCAGAGTAAGAGTTAAGACCTTAACCAGTAGGCCAGAGTAAGAGTTAAGACCTTAACCTGTAGGCCATAGTACGAGTCTAAGACCTTAGCTATTAGGCCAGAGTAAGAGTTAAGACCTTAGCTATTAGGCCAGAGTAAGAGTTAAGACCTTAACCAGTAGGCCAGAGTACGAGTCTAAGACCTTAGCTATTAGGCCACACCAAGAGTTAAGACATTAACCATTAGGCCAGAGTAAGAGTTAAGACCTTAGCTATTAGGCCAGTGTACGAGTCTAAGACCTTAGCTATTATGCCAGAGTATGAGTCTAAGACCTTAGCTATTAGGCCAGAGTCAGAGTTAAGACCTTAACCAGTAGGCCAGAGTACGAGTCTAAGACCTTAGCTATTAGGCCAGAGTAAGAGTTAAGACCTTAGCTATTAGGCCAGAGTAAGAGTTAAGACCTTAACCATTAGGCCAGAGTACGAGTCTAAGACCTTAGCTATTAGGCCAGTGTAAGAGATAAGACCTTAACCAGTAGGCCAGAGTACGAGTCTAAGACCTTAGCTATTAGGCCAGAGTAAGAGTTAAGACCTTAACCAGTAGGCCAGAGTAAGAGTTAAGACCTTAACCAGTAGGCCAGAGTAAGAGTTAAGACCTTAACCTGTGGGCCATAGTACGAGTCTAAGACCTTAGCTATTAGGCCAGAGTAAGATTTAAGACCTTAACCATTAGGCCAGAGTATGAGTCTAAGACCTTAGCTATTAGGCCAGAGTAAGAGTTAAGACCTTAACAGTAGGCCAGAGTAAGAGTTAAGACCTTAACCAGTAGGCCAGAGTACGAGTCTAAGACCTTAGCTATTAGGCCAGAGTAAGAGTTCAGACCTTAGCTATTAGGCCAGAGTAAGTGTTAAGACCTTAACCATTAGGCCAGAGTACGAGTCTAAGACCTTAGCTATTAGGCCAGAGTACGAGTTAAGACCTTAACCAGTAGGCCAGAGTAAGAGTTAAGACCTTAACCATTAGGCCAGAGTACGAGTCTAAGACCTTAGCTATTAGGCCAGAGTAAGAGTTAAGACCTTAACCAATACGCCAGAGTAAGAGTTAGGACCTTAACCAGTAGGCCAGAGTAAGAGTTAAGACCTTAACCAGTAGGCAAGAGTAAGAGTTAAGACCTTAACCTGTAGGCCATAGTACAAGTCTAAGACCTTAGCTATTAGGCTAGAGTAAGAGTTAAGACCTTAACCATTAGGCCAGAGTACGAGTCTAAGACCTTAGCTATTAGGCCAGAGTAAGAGTTAAGACCTTAGCTATTAGGCCAGAGTAAGTGTTAAGACCTTAACCATTAGGCCAGAGTACGAGTCTAAGACCTTAGCTATTAGGCCAGAGTACGAGTTAAGACCTTAACCAGTAGGCCAGAGTAAGAGTTAAGACCTTAACCATTAGGCCAGAGTACGAGTCTAAGACCTTAGCTATTAGGCCAGAGTAAGAGTTAAGACCTTAACCAATAGACCAGAGTAAGAGTTAGGACCTTAACCAGTAGGCCAGAGTAAGAGTTAAGACCTTAACCAATAGGCCAAAATAAGAGTTAAGACCTTAACCTGTAGGCCATAGTACAAGTCTAAGACCTTAGCTATTAGGCTAGAGTAAGAGTTAAGACCTTAACCATTAGGCCAGAGTACGAGTCTAAGACCTTAGCTATTAGGCCAGAGTAAGAGTTAAGACCTTAACCAGTAGGCCAGAGTACGAGTCTAAGACCATAGCTATTAGGCCAGAGTAAGAGTTAAGACCTTAACCATTAGACCAGAATACAAGTCTAAGACCTTAGCTATTAGGCCAGAGTGAGAGTTAAGACCTCAGCTATCAGGCCAGACTACGAGTCTAAGACCTTAGCTATTAGGCCAGAGTACGAGTCTAAGACCTTAGCTATTAGGCCAGAGTAAGAGTTAAGACCTTAACCAGTAGGCCAGAGTACCAGTCTAAGACCTTAGCTATTAGGCCAGAGTAAGAGTTAAGACCTTAGCTTTTAGGCCAGAGTAAGAGTTAAGACCTTAACCATTAGGCCAGAGTATGAGTCTAAGGCTTTAGCTTTTAGGCCAGACCAAGAGTTAAGACCTTAACCAGTAGGACAGAGTACGAGTCTAAGACCTTAGCTATTAGGTCAGACCAAAAGTTAAGACCTTAACCATTAGGCCAGAGTACGAGTCTAAGACCTTAGCTATTAGGCCAGAGTAAGAGTTAAGACCTTAGCTGTTAGGCCAGTGTACGAGTCTAAGACCTTAGCTATTATGCCAGAGTATGAGTCTAAGACCTTGGCTAATAGGCCAGAGTAAGAGTTAAGACCTTAACAAGTAGGCCAGAGTAGGAGTCTAAGACCTTAGCTATTAGGCCAGAGTAAGAGTTAAGACCTTAGCTATTAGGCCAGAGTAAGAGTTAAGACCTTAACCATTAGGCCAGAGTATGAGTCTAAGGCTTTAGCTTTTAGGCCAGACCAAGAGTTAAGACCTTAACCAGTAGGACAGAGTACGAGTCTAAGACCTTAGCTATTAGGTCAGACCAAAAGTTAAGACCTTAACCATTAGGCCAGAGTACGAGTCTAAGACCTTAGCTATTAGGCCAGAGTAAGAGTTAAGACCTTAGCTGTTAGGCCAGTGTACGAGTCTAAGACCTTAGCTATTATGCCAGAGTATGAGTCTAAGACCTTGGCTAATAGGCCAGAGTAAGAGTTAAGACCTTAACAAGTAGGCCAGAGTAGGAGTCTAAGACCTTAGCTATTAGGCCAGAGTAAGAGTTAAGACCTTAGCTATTAGGCCAGAGTAAGAGTTAAGACCTTAACCATTAGGCCAGAGTATGAGTCTAAGGCTTTAGCTTTTAGGCCAGACCAAGAGTTAAGACCTTAACCAGTAGGACAGAGTACGAGTCTAAGACCATAGCTATTAGGCCAGACCAAAAGTTAAGACCTTAACCATTAGGCCAGAGTACGAGTCTAAGACCTTAGCTATTAGGCCAGAGTAAGAGTTAAGACCTTAGCTGTTAGGCCAGTGTACGAGTCTAAGACCTTAGCTATTATGCCAGAGTATGAGTCTAAGACCTTAGCTAATAGGCCAGAGTAAGAGTTAAGACCTTAACCATTAGGCCAGAGTACGAGTCTAAGACCTTAGCTATTAGGCCAGAGTAAGAGATAAGACCTTAACCAGAAGGCCAGAGTAAGAGTTAAGACCTTAACCATTAGGCCAGAGTAAGAATTAAGACCTTAACCATTAGGCCATAGTACGAGTCTAAGACCTTAGCTATTAGGCCAGAGTAAGAATTAAGACCTTAACCATTAGGCCAGAGTACGAGTCTAAGACCTTAGCTATTAGGCCAGAGTAAGAGTTAAGACCCTAACTAATAGGCCAGAGTAAGAGTTAAGACCTTAACCAGTAGGCCAGAGTAAGAGTTAAGACCTTAACCAGTAGGCCAGAGTAAGAGTTAAGACCTTAACCTGTAGGCCATAGTACGAGTCTAAGACCTTAGCTATTAGGCCAGAGTAAGAGTTAAGACCTTAGCTATTAGGCCAGAGTAAGAGTTAAGACCTTAACCAGTAGGCCAGAGTACGAGTCTAAGACCTTAGCTATTAGGCCACACCAAGAGTTAAGACATTAACCATTAGGCCAGAGTAAGAGTTAAGACCTTAGCTATTAGGCCAGTGTACGAGTCTAAGACCTTAGCTATTATGCCAGAGTATGAGTCTAAGACCTTAGCTATTAGGCCAGAGTCAGAGTTAAGACCTTAACCAGTAGGCCAGAGTACGAGTCTAAGACCTTAGCTATTAGGCCAGAGTAAGAGTTAAGACCTTAGCTATTAGGCCAGAGTAAGAGTTAAGACCTTAACCATTAGGCCAGAGTACGAGTCTAAGACCTTAGCTATTAGGCCAGTGTAAGAGATAAGACCTTAACCAGTAGGCCAGAGTACGAGTCTAAGACCTTAGCTATTAGGCCAGAGTAAGAGTTAAGACCTTAACCAGTAGGCCAGAGTAAGAGTTAAGACCTTAACCAGTAGGCCAGAGTAAGAGTTAAGACCTTAACCTGTGGGCCATAGTACGAGTCTAAGACCTTAGCTATTAGGCCAGAGTAAGATTTAAGACCTTAACCATTAGGCCAGAGTATGAGTCTAAGACCTTAGCTATTAGGCCAGAGTAAGAGTTAAGACCTTAACAGTAGGCCAGAGTAAGAGTTAAGACCTTAACCAGTAGGCCAGAGTACGAGTCTAAGACCTTAGCTATTAGGCCAGAGTAAGAGTTCAGACCTTAGCTATTAGGCCAGAGTAAGTGTTAAGACCTTAACCATTAGGCCAGAGTACGAGTCTAAGACCTTAGCTATTAGGCCAGAGTACGAGTTAAGACCTTAACCAGTAGGCCAGAGTAAGAGTTAAGACCTTAACCATTAGGCCAGAGTACGAGTCTAAGACCTTAGCTATTAGGCCAGAGTAAGAGTTAAGACCTTAACCAATACGCCAGAGTAAGAGTTAGGACCTTAACCAGTAGGCCAGAGTAAGAGTTAAGACCTTAACCAGTAGGCAAGAGTAAGAGTTAAGACCTTAACCTGTAGGCCATAGTACAAGTCTAAGACCTTAGCTATTAGGCTAGAGTAAGAGTTAAGACCTTAACCATTAGGCCAGAGTACGAGTCTAAGACCTTAGCTATTAGGCCAGAGTAAGAGTTAAGACCTTAGCTATTAGGCCAGAGTAAGTGTTAAGACCTTAACCATTAGGCCAGAGTACGAGTCTAAGACCTTAGCTATTAGGCCAGAGTACGAGTTAAGACCTTAACCAGTAGGCCAGAGTAAGAGTTAAGACCTTAACCATTAGGCCAGAGTACGAGTCTAAGACCTTAGCTATTAGGCCAGAGTAAGAGTTAAGACCTTAACCAATAGGCCAGAGTAAGAGTTAGGACCTTAACCAGTAGGCCAGAGTAAGAGTTAAGACCTTAACCAATAGGCCAAAATAAGAGTTAAGACCTTAACCTGTAGGCCATAGTACAAGTCTAAGACCTTAGCTATTAGGCTAGAGTAAGAGTTAAGACCTTAACCATTAGGCCAGAGTATGAGTCTAAGACCTTAGCTATTAGGCCAGAGTAAGAGTTAAGACCTTAACCAGTAGGCCAGAGTACGAGTCTAAGACCATAGCTATT
Source organism: Triturus cristatus (assembly GCF_964204655.1). Taxonomy (NCBI): domain Eukaryota; kingdom Metazoa; phylum Chordata; class Amphibia; order Caudata; family Salamandridae; genus Triturus; species Triturus cristatus. The sequence continues at coordinate 1,308,053,685 of NC_140590.1, forward strand.
AGGCCAGAGTAAGAGTTAAGACCTTAACCATTAGACCAGAATACAAGTCTAAGACCTTAGCTATTAGGCCAGAGTGAGAGTTAAGACCTCAGCTATCAGGCCAGACTACGAGTCTAAGACCTTAGCTATTAGGCCAGAGTACGAGTCTAAGACCTTAGCTATTAGGCCAGAGTAAGAGTTAAGACCTTAACCAGTAGGCCAGAGTACCAGTCTAAGACCTTAGCTATTAGGCCAGAGTAAGAGTTAAGACCTTAGCTTTTAGGCCAGAGTAAGAGTTAAGACCTTAACCATTAGGCCAGAGTATGAGTCTAAGGCTTTAGCTTTTAGGCCAGACCAAGAGTTAAGACCTTAACCAGTAGGACAGAGTACGAGTCTAAGACCTTAGCTATTAGGTCAGACCAAAAGTTAAGACCTTAACCATTAGGCCAGAGTACGAGTCTAAGACCTTAGCTATTAGGCCAGAGTAAGAGTTAAGACCTTAGCTGTTAGGCCAGTGTACGAGTCTAAGACCTTAGCTATTATGCCAGAGTATGAGTCTAAGACCTTGGCTAATAGGCCAGAGTAAGAGTTAAGACCTTAACAAGTAGGCCAGAGTAGGAGTCTAAGACCTTAGCTATTAGGCCAGAGTAAGAGTTAAGACCTTAGCTATTAGGCCAGAGTAAGAGTTAAGACCTTAACCATTAGGCCAGAGTATGAGTCTAAGGCTTTAGCTTTTAGGCCAGACCAAGAGTTAAGACCTTAACCAGTAGGACAGAGTACGAGTCTAAGACCTTAGCTATTAGGCCAGACCAAAAGTTAAGACCTTAACCATTAGGCCAGAGTACGAGTCTAAGACCTTAGCTATTAGGCCAGAGTAAGAGTTAAGACCTTAGCTGTTAGGCCAGTGTACGAGTCTAAGACCTTAGCTATTATGCCAGAGTATGAGTCTAAGACCTTAGCTAATAGGCCAGAGTAAGAGTTAAGACCTTAACCATTAGGCCAGAGTACGAGTCTAAGACCTTAGCTATTAGGCCAGAGTAAGAGATAAGACCTTAACCAGAAGGCCAGAGTAAGAGTTAAGACCTTAACCATTAGGCCAGAGTAAGAATTAAGACCTTAACCATTAGGCCATAGTACGAGTCTAAGACCTTAGCTATTAGGCCAGAGTAAGAATTAAGACCTTAACCATTAGGCCAGAGTACGAGTCTAAGACCTTAGCTATTAGGCCAGAGTAAGAGTTAAGACCCTAACTAATAGGCCAGAGTAAGAGTTAAGACCTTAACCAGTAGGCCAGAGTAAGAGTTAAGACCTTAACCAGTAGGCCAGAGTAAGAGTTAAGACCTTAACCTGTAGGCCATAGTACGAGTCTAAGACCTTAGCTATTAGGCCAGAGTAAGAGTTAAGACCTTAGCTATTAGGCCAGAGTAAGAGTTAAGACCTTAACCAGTAGGCCAGAGTACGAGTCTAAGACCTTAGCTATTAGGCCACACCAAGAGTTAAGACATTAACCATTAGGCCAGAGTAAGAGTTAAGACCTTAGCTATTAGGCCAGTGTACGAGTCTAAGACCTTAGCTATTATGCCAGAGTATGAGTCTAAGACCTTAGCTATTAGGCCAGAGTCAGAGTTAAGACCTTAACCAGTAGGCCAGAGTACGAGTCTAAGACCTTAGCTATTAGGCCAGAGTAAGAGTTAAGACCTTAGCTATTAGGCCAGAGTAAGAGTTAAGACCTTAACCATTAGGCCAGAGTACGAGTCTAAGACCTTAGCTATTAGGCCAGTGTAAGAGATAAGACCTTAACCAGTAGGCCAGAGTACGAGTCTAAGACCTTAGCTATTAGGCCAGAGTAAGAGTTAAGACCTTAACCAGTAGGCCAGAGTAAGAGTTAAGACCTTAACCAGTAGGCCAGAGTAAGAGTTAAGACCTTAACCTGTGGGCCATAGTACGAGTCTAAGACCTTAGCTATTAGGCCAGAGTAAGATTTAAGACCTTAACCATTAGGCCAGAGTATGAGTCTAAGACCTTAGCTATTAGGCCAGAGTAAGAGTTAAGACCTTAACAGTAGGCCAGAGTAAGAGTTAAGACCTTAACCAGTAGGCCAGAGTACGAGTCTAAGACCTTAGCTATTAGGCCAGAGTAAGAGTTCAGACCTTAGCTATTAGGCCAGAGTAAGTGTTAAGACCTTAACCATTAGGCCAGAGTACGAGTCTAAGACCTTAGCTATTAGGCCAGAGTACGAGTTAAGACCTTAACCAGTAGGCCAGAGTAAGAGTTAAGACCTTAACCATTAGGCCAGAGTACGAGTCTAAGACCTTAGCTATTAGGCCAGAGTAAGAGTTAAGACCTTAACCAATACGCCAGAGTAAGAGTTAGGACCTTAACCAGTAGGCCAGAGTAAGAGTTAAGACCTTAACCAGTAGGCAAGAGTAAGAGTTAAGACCTTAACCTGTAGGCCATAGTACAAGTCTAAGACCTTAGCTATTAGGCTAGAGTAAGAGTTAAGACCTTAACCATTAGGCCAGAGTACGAGTCTAAGACCTTAGCTATTAGGCCAGAGTAAGAGTTAAGACCTTAACCAGTAGGCCAGAGTACGAGTCTAAGACCATAGCTATTAGGCCAGAGTAAGAGTTAAGACCTTAACCATTAGGCCAGAATACAAGTCTAAGACCTTAGCTATTAGGCCAGAGTGAGAGTTAAGACCTTAGCTATCAGGCCAGACTACGAGTCTAAGACCTTAGCTATTAGGCCAGAGTACGAGTCTAAGTCCTTAGCTATTAGGCCAGAGTAAGAGTTAAGACCTTAACCAGTAGGCCAGAGTACCAGTCTAAGACCTTAGCTATTAGGCCAGAGTAAGAGTCTAAGACCTTAGCTATTATGCCAGAGTATGAGTCTAAGACCTTAGCTATTAGGCCAGAGTCAGAGTTAAGACCTTAACCAGTAGGCCAGAGTACGAGTCTAAGACCTTAGCTATTAGGCCAGAGTAAGAGTTAAGACCTTAGCTATTAGGCCAGAGTAAGAGTTAAGACCTTAACCATTAGGCCAGAGTACGAGTCTAAGACCTTAGCTATTAGGCCAGTGTAAGAGATAAGACCTTAACCAGTAGGCCAGAGTACGAGTCTAAGACCTTAGCTATTAGGCCAGAGTAAGAGTTAAGACCTTAACCAGTAGGCCAGAGTACGAGTCTAAGACCATAGCTATTAGGCCAGAGTAAGAGTTAAGACCTTAACCATTAGGCCAGAATACAAGTGTAAGACCTTAGCTATTAGGCCAGAGTGAGAGTTAAGACCTTAGCTATCAGGCCAGACTACGAGTCTAAGACCTTAGCTATTAGGCCAGAGTACGAGTCTAAGACCTTAGCTATTAGGCCAGAGTAAGAGTTAAGACCTTAACCAGTAGGCCAGAGTACCAGTCTAAGACCTTAGCTATTAGGCCAGAGTAAGAGTTAAGACCCTAACTAATAGGCCAGAGTAAGAGTTAAGACCTTAACCAGTAGGCCAGAGTAAGAGTTAAGACCTTAACCAGTAGGCCAGAGTAAGAGTTAAGACCTTAACCTGTAGGCCATAGTACGAGTCTAAGACCTTAGCTATAAGGCCAGAGTAAGAGTTAAGACCTTAGCTATTAGGCCAGAGTAAGAGTTAAGACCTTAACCAGTAGGCCAGAGTACGAGTCTAAGACCTTAGCTATTAGGCCACACCAAGAGTTAAGACATTAACCATTAGGCCCGAGTAAGAGTTAAGACCTTAGCTATTAGGCCAGTGTACGAGTCTAAGACCTTAGCTATTATGCCAGAGTATGAGTCTAAGACCTTAGCTATTAGGCCAGAGTCAGAGTTAAGACCTTAACCAGTAGGCCAGAGTACGAGTCTAAGACCTTAGCTATTAGGCCAGAGTAAGAGTTAAGACCTTAACCATTAGGCCAGAGTACGAGTCTAAGACCTTAGCTATTAGGCCAGTGTAAGAGATAGGACCTTAACCAGTAGGCCAGAGTACGAGTCTAAGACCTTAGCTATTAGGCCAGAGTAAGAGTTAAGACCTTAACCAGTAGGCCAGAGTAAGAGTTAAGACCTTAACCAGTAGGCCAGAGTAAGAGTTAAGACCTTAACCTGTGGGCCATAGTACGAGTCTAAGACCTTAGCTATTAGGCCAGAGTAAGATTTAAGACCTTAACCATTAGGCCAGAGTATGAGTCTAAGACCTTAGCTATTAGGCCAGAGTAAGAGTTAAGACCTTAACAGTAGGCCAGAGTAAGAGTTAAGACCTTAACCAGTAGGCCAGAGTACGAGTCTAAGACCTTAGCTATTAGGCCAGAGTAAGAGTTCAGACCTTAGCTATTAGGCCAGAGTAAGTGTTAAGACCTTAACCATTAGGCCAGAGTACGAGTCTAAGACCTTAGCTATTAGGCCAGAGTACGAGTTAAGACCTTAACCAGTAGGCCAGAGTAAGAGTTAAGACCTTAACCATTAGGCCAGAGTACGAGTCTAAGACCTTAGCTATTAGGCCAGAGTAAGAGTTAAGACCTTAACCAATAGGCCAGAGTAAGAGTTAGGACCTTAACCAGTAGGCCAGAGTAAGAGTTAAGACCTTAACCAATAGGCCAAAATAAGAGTTAAGACCTTAACCTGTAGGCCATAGTACAAGTCTAAGACCTTAGCTATTAGGCTAGAGTAAGAGTTAAGACCTTAACCATTAGGCCAGAGTACGAGTCTAAGACCTTAGCTATTAGGTCAGAGTAAGAGTTAAGACCTTAACCAGTAGGCCAGAGTACGAGTCTAAGACCATAGCTATTAGGCCAGAGTAAGAGTTAAGACCTTAACCATTAGGCCAGAATACAAGTCTAAGACCTTAGCTATTAGGCCAGAGTGAGAGTTAAGACCTCAGCTATCAGGCCAGACTACGAGTCTAAGACCTTAGCTATTAGGCCAGAGTACGAGTCTAAGACCTTAGCTATTAGGCCAGAGTAAGAGTTAAGACCTTAACCAGTAGGCCAGAGTACCAGTCTAAGACCTTAGCTATTAGGCCAGAGTAAGAGTTAAGACCTTAGCTTTTAGGCCAGAGTAAGAGTTAAGACCTTAACCAGTAGGCCAGAGTAAGAGTTAAGACCTTAACCAGTAGGCCAGAGTAAGAGTTAAGACCTTAACCTGTAGGCCATAGTACGAGTCTAAGACCTTAGCTATTAGGCCAGAGTAAGAGTTAAGACCTTAGCTATTAGGCCAGAGTAAGAGTTAAGACCTTAACCAGTAGGCCATAGTACGAGTCTAAGACCTTAGCTATTAGGCCAGAGTAAGAGTTAAGACCTTAGCTATTAGGCCAGAGTAAGAGTTAAGACATTAACCATTAGGCCAGAGTAAGAGTTAAGACCTTAGCTATTAGGCCAGTGTACGAGTCTAAGACCTTAGCTATTATGCCAGAGTATGAGTCTAAGACCTTAGCTATTAGGCCAGAGTCAGAGTTAAGACCTTAACCAGTAGGCCAGAGTACGAGTCTAAGACCTTAGCTATTAGGCCAGAGTAAGAGTTAAGACCTTAACCATTAGGCCAGAGTACGAGTCTAAGACCTTAGCTATTAGGCCAGTGTAAGAGATAGGGCCTTAACCAGTAGGCCAGAGTACGAGTCTAAGACCTTAGCTATTAGGCCAGAGTAAGAGTTAAGACCTTAACCAGTAGGCCAGAGTAAGAGTTAAGACCTTAACCAGTAGGCCAGAGTAAGAGTTAAGACCTTAACCTGTGGGCCATAGTACGAGTCTAAGACCTTAGCTATTAGGCCAGAGTAAGATTTAAGACCTTAACCATTAGGCCAGAGTATGAGTCTAAGACCTTAGCTATTAGGCCAGAGTAAGAGTTAAGACCTTAACAGTAGGCCAGAGTAAGAGTTAAGACCTTAACCAGTAGGCCAGAGTACGAGTCTAAGACCTTAGCTATTAGGCCAGAGTAAGAGTTCAGACCTTAGCTATTAGGCCAGAGTAAGTGTTAAGACCTTAACCATTAGGCCAGAGTACGAGTCTAAGACCTTAGCTATTAGGCCAGAGTACGAGTTAAGACCTTAACCAGTAGGCCAGAGTAAGAGTTAAGACCTTAACTATTAGGCCAGAGTACGAGTCTAAGACCTTAGCTATTAGGCCAGAGTAAGAGTTAAGACCTTAACCAATAGGCCAGAGTAAGAGTTAGGACCTTAACCAGTAGGCCAGAGTAAGAATTAAGACCTTAACCAATAGGCCAAAATAAGAGTTAAGACCTTAACCTGTAGGCCATAGTACAAGTCTAAGACCTTAGCTATTAGGCTAGAGTAAGAGTTAAGACCTTAACCATTAGGCCAGAGTACGAGTCTAAGACCTTAGCTATTAGGCCAGAGTAAGAGTTAAGACCTTAACCAGTAGGCCAGAGTACGAGTCTAAGACCATAGCTATTAGGCCAGAGTAAGAGTTAAGACCTTAACCATTAGGCCAGAATACAAGTCTAAGACCTTAGCTATTAGGCCAGAGTGAGAGTTAAGACCTCAGCTATCAGGCCAGACTACGAGTCTAAGACCTTAGCTATTAGGCCAGAGTACGAGTCTAAGACCTTAGCTATTAGGCCAGAGTAAGAGTTAAGACCTTAACCAGTAGGCCAGAGTACCAGTCTAAGACCTTAGCTATTAGGCCAGAGTAAGAGTTAAGACCTTAGCTTTTAGGCCAGAGTAAGAGTTAAGACCTTAACCATTAGGCCAGAGTATGAGTCTAAGGCTTTAGCTTTTAGGCCAGACCAAGAGTTAAGACCTTAACCAGTAGGACAGAGTACGAGTCTAAGACCTTAGATATTAGGTCAGACCAAAAGTTAAGACCTTAACCATTAGGCCAGAGTACGAGTCTAAGACCTTAGCTATTAGGCCAGAGTAAGAGTTAAGACCTTAGCTGTTAGGCCAGTGTACGAGTCTAAGACCTTAGCTATTATGCCAGAGTATGAGTCTAAGACCTTGGCTAATAGGCCAGAGTAAGAGTTAAGACCTTAACAAGTAGGCCAGAGTAGGAGTCTAAGACCTTAGCTATTAGGCCAGAGTAAGAGTTAAGACCTTAGCTATTAGGCCAGAGTAAGAGTTAAGACCTTAACCATTAGGCCAGAGTATGAGTCTAAGGCTTTAGCTTTTAGGCCAGACCAAGAGTGAAGACCTTAACCAGTAGGACAGAGTACGAGTCTAAGACCTTAGCTATTATGCCAGACCAAAAGTTAAGACCTTAACCATTAGGCCAGAGTACGAGTCTAAGACCTTAGCTATTAGGCCAGAGTAAGAGTTAAGACCTTAGCTGTTAGGCCAGTGTACGAGTCTAAGACCTTAGCTATTATGCCAGAGTAAGAGTTAAGACCTTAGCTATTAGGCCAGAGTAAGAGTTAAGACCTTAACCAGTAGGCCAGAGTACGAGTCTAAGACCTTAGCTATTAGGCCAGAGTAAGAGTTAAGACCTTAGCTATTAGGCCAGAGTAAGAGTTAAGACCTTAACCATTAGGCCAGAGTACGAGTCTAAGACCTTAGCTATTAGGCCAGAGTAAGAGATAAGACCTTAACCAGAAGGCCAGAGTAAGAGTTAAGACCTTAACCATTAGGCCATAGTACGAGTCTAAGACCTTAGCTATTAGGCCAGAGTAAGAATTAAGACCTTAACCATTAGGCCAGAGTACGAGTCTAAGACCTTAGCTATTAGGCCAGAGTAAGAGTTAAGACCCTAACTAATAGGCCAGAGTAAGAGTTAAGACCTTAACCAGTAGTCCAGAGTTAGAGTTAAGACCTTAACCAGTAGGCCAGAGTAAGAGTTAAGACCTTAACCTGTAGGCCATAGTACGAGTCTAAGACCTTAGCTATTAGGCCAGAGTAAGAGTTAAGACCTTAGCTATTAGGCCAGAGTAAGAGTTAAGACCTTAACCAGTAGGCCAGAGTACGAGTCTAAGACCTTAGCTATTAGGCCACACCAAGAGTTAAGACATTAACCATTAGGCCAGAGTAAGAGTTAAGACCTTAGCTATTAGGCCAGTGTACGAGTCTAAGACCTTAGCTATTATGCCAGAGTATGAGTCTAAGACCTTAGCTATTAGGCCAGAGTCAGAGTTAAGACCTTAACCAGTAGGCCAGAGTACGAGTCTAAGACCTTAGCTATTAGGCCAGAGTAAGAGTTAAGACCTTAGCTATTAGGCCAGAGTAAGAGTTAAGACCTTAACCATTAGGCCAGAGTACGAGTCTAAGACCTTAGCTATTAGGCCAGTGTAAGAGATAAGACCTTAACCAGTAGGCCAGAGTACGAGTCTAAGACCTTAGCTATTAGGCCAGAGTAAGAGTTAAGACCTTAACCAGTAGGCCAGAGTAAGAGTTAAGACCTTAACCAGTAGGCCAGAGTAAGAGTTAAGACCTTAACCTGTGGGCCATATTACGAGTCTAAGACCTTAGCTATTAGGCCAGAGTAAGATTTAAGACCTTAACCATTAGGCCAGAGTATGAGTCTAAGACCTTAGCTATTAGGCCAGAGTAAGAGTTAAGACCTTAACAGTAGGCCAGAGTAAGAGTTAAGACCTTAACCAGTAGGCCAGAGTACGAGTCTAAGACCTTAGCTATTAGGCCAGAGTAAGAGTTCAGACCTTAGCTATTAGGCCAGAGTAAGTGTTAAGACCTTAACCATTAGGCCAGAGTACGAGTCTAAGACCTTAGCTTTTAGGCCAGAGTACGAGTTAAGACCTTAACCAGTAGGCCAGAGTAAGAGTTAAGACCTTAACCATTAGGCCAGAGTACGAGTCTAAGACCTTAGCTATTAGGCCAGAGTAAGAGTTAAGACCTTAGCTGTTAGGCCAGTGTACGAGTCTAAGACCTTAGCTATTATGCCAGAGTAAGAGTTAAGACCTTAGCTATTAGGCCAGAGTAAGAGTTAAGACCTTAACCAGTAGGCCAGAGTACGAGTCTAAGACCTTAGCTATTAGGCTAGAGTAAGAGTTAAGACCTTAACCATTAGGCCAGAGTAAGAATTAAGACCTTAACCATTAGGCCATAGTACGAGTCTAAGACCTTAGCTATTAGGCCAGAGTAAGAATTAAGACCTTAACCATTAGGCCAGAGTACGAGTCTAAGACCTTAGCTATTAGGCCAGAGTAAGAGTTAAGACCCTAACTAATAGGCCAGAGTAAGAGTTAAGACCTTAACCAGTAGGCCAGAGTAAGAGTTAAGACCTTAACCAGTAGGCCAGAGTAAGAGTTAAGACCTTAACCTGTAGGCCATAGTACGAGTCTAAGACCTTAGCTATTAGGCCAGAGTAAGAGTTAAGACCTTAGCTATTAGGCCAGAGTAAGAGTTAAGACCTTAAACAGTAGGCCAGAGTACGAGTCTAAGACCTTAGCTATTAGGCCACACCAAGAGTTAAGACATTAACCATTAGGCCAGAGTAAGAGTTAAGACCTTAGCTATTAGGCCAGTGTACGAGTCTAAGACCTTAGCTATTATGCCAGAGTATGAGTCTAAGACCTTAGCTATTAGGCCAGAGTCAGAGTTAAGACCTTAACCAGTAGGCCAGAGTACGAGTCTAAGACCTTAGCTATTAGGCCAGAGTAAGAGTTAAGACCTTAACCAGTAGGCCAGAGTACGAGTCTAAGACCTTAGCTATTAGGCCAGAGTAAGAGTTAAGACCTTAACCAGTAGGCCAGAGTAAGAGTTAAGACCTTAACCAGTAGGCCAGAGTAAGAGTTAAGACCTTAACCTGTGGGCCATAGTACGAGTCTAAGACCTTAGCTATTAGGCCAGAGTAAGATTTAAGACCTTAACCATTAGGCCAGAGTATGAGTCTAAGACCTTAGCTATTAGGCCAGAGTAAGAGTTAAGACCTTAACAGTAGGCCAGAGTAAGAGTTAAGACCTTAACCAGTAGGCCAGAGTACGAGTCTAAGACCTTAGCTATTAGGCCAGAGTAAGAGTTCAGACCTTAGCTATTAGGCCAGAGTAAGTGTTAAGACCTTAACCATTAGGCCAGAGTACGAGTCTAAGACCTTAGCTATTAGGCCAGAGTACGAGTTAAGACCTTAACCAGTAGGCCAGAGTAAGAGTTAAGACCTTAACCATTAGGCCAGAGTACGAGTCTAAGACCTTAGCTATTAGGCCAGAGTAAGAGTTAAGACCTTAACCAATACGCCAGAGTAAGAGTTAGGACCTTAACCAGTAGGCCAGAGTAAGAGTTAAGACCTTAACCAGTAGGCCAGAGTAAGAGTTAAGACCTTAACCTGTAGGCCATAGTACAAGTCTAAGACCTTAGCTATTAGGCTAGAGTAAGAGTTAAGACCTTAACCATTAGGCCAGAGTACGAGTCTAAGACCTTAGCTATTAGGCCAGAGTAAGAGTTAAGACCTTAACCAGTAGGCCAGAGTACGAGTCTAAGACCATAGCTATTAGGCCAGAGTAAGAGTTAAGACCTTAACCATTAGGCCAGAATACAAGTCTAAAACCTTAGCTATTAGGCCAGAGTGAGAGTTAAGACCTTAGCTATCAGGCCAGACTACGAGTCTAAGACCTTAGCTATTAGGCCAGAGTACGAGTCTAAGACCTTAGCTATTAGGCCAGAGTAAGAGTTAAGACCTTAACCAGTAGGCCAGAGTACCAGTCTAAGACCTTAGCTATTAGGCCAGAGTAAGAGTCTAAGACCTTAGCTATTATGCCAGAGTATGAGTCTAAGACCTTAGCTATTAGGCCAGAGTCAGAGTTAAGACCTTAACCAGTAGGCCAGAGTACGAGTCTAAGACCTTAGCTATTAGGCCAGAGTAAGAGTTAGGACCTTAGCTATTAGGCCAGAGTAAGAGTTAAGACCTTAACCATTAGGCCAGAGTACGAGTCTAAGACCTTAGCTATTAGGCCAGTGTAAGAGATAAGACCTTAACCAGTAGGCCAGAGTACGAGTCTAAGACCTTAGCTATTAGGCCAGAGTAAGAGTTAAGACCTTAACCAGTAGGCCAGAGTACGAGTCTAAGACCATAGCTATTAGGCCAGAGTAAGAGTTAAGACCTTAACCATTAGGCCAGAATACAAGTCTAAGACCTTAGCTATTAGGCCAGAGTGAGAGTTAAGACCTTATCTATCAGGCCAGACTACGAGTCTAAGACCTTAGCTATTAGGCCAGAGTACGAGTCTAAGACCTTAGCTATTAGGCCAGAGTAAGAGTTAAGACCTTAACCAGTAGGCCAGAGTACCAGTCTAAGACCTTAGCTATTAGGCCAGAGTATGAGTCTAAGACCTTAGCTATTAGGCCAGAGTCAGAGTTAAGACCTTAACCAGTAGGCCAGAGTACGAGTCTAAGACCTTAGCTATTAGGCCAGAGTAAGAGTTAAGACCTTAGCTATTAGGCCAGAGTAAGAGTTAAGACCTTAACCATTAGGGCAGAGTACGAGTCTAAGACCTTAGCTATTAGGCCAGAGTACAAGTCTAGACCTTAGCTATTAGGCCGGAGTAAGAGTTAAGACCTTAAGCATTAGGCCAGAGTATGAGTCTAATACCTTAGCTAACAGGCCAGAGTAAGAGTTAAGACCTTAGCTATTAGGCCAGAGTAAGAGTTAAGACCTTGGATATTAGGCCAGAGGAAGAGTTAAGACCTTAACCATTAGGCCATAGTACGAGTCTAAGACCTTAGCTGTTAGGCCACAGTAAGAGTTAAGACCTTAACCAGTAGGCCAGAGTAAGAGTTAAGACCTTAACCAGTAGGACAGAGTAAGTGTTAAGACCTTAGCTATTAGGCCAGAGTAAGAGTTAAGACCTTAACCAGTAGGCCAGAGTACGAGTCTAAGACCTTAGCTATTAGGCCAGAGTAAGAGTTAAGACCTTAACCAGTAGGCCAGAGTACGAGTCTAAGACCTTAGCTATTAGGCCAGTGTTAGACCTGGCGGTTTCGGGTTGGCTGAGGCTTGCGCCAAAGCCAGGCAGAAACCACCACTCTAGTCAGGGCAAGGAAGTTACACGCCAAAGATAACCCCTGCTCACCCCCTTGGTAGCTTGGCACGAGCAGTCAGGCTTATCTCTGAGGCGATGTGTGAAGCGTTTGCGCGCGCACCCAGCAACAACACCCAAGGCCCACCACAAAGGAAACTCCACACAAGGTATTCTATAAAAATAACCTTTGTATTATACACAACACATTAGATAAAAACACACACTTTACAATGTGCCAACAGGCACGGGCAGAATTTACAAGGGATTATGCACAAGACAGGGCCACCTGGACCACTGTCGGGAATTAGCACTTTTTAGATATTTAGCACACAAAATATATAAAATCACTGTAGCACAAAAATAATATGTATAGCACACAACCAGTACTTACTGGTATCGGGGAAGTACCACCTACGTAACCCTAACTACTTTAGGAGACTGTCACGCAGGGAACTAGAACCTCACTAGCACCACCTGTACTAGGGGAAAGCAACAACCACCTACGTATCACAATACCTGTAGGGGTAATAGAACGTTACACATGATGCATCACATTCAGAGGTGTATGGAAGGAAAAACACATGATGCCTAAAAACATTCAGAGGTGTAAAAGCAATGGCACATGACGCATCAAAACACATTCAGAGGTGCAGGTAGGAACACAATTGCGCAAAACTCCTATGCCACCACCTGTGGCAGTCCCTGGGCCAACTGGCCTGGAAGGGCTAGGACGCCCTGCGTTCAGCAAAGTCAGGCTGCGCCAGCTGCGCAGACTAGAACAAGAATGGTCCCCCACCTAAACGTGGCAGCTGCCCACTAAGTGCTGGGCAGCTGGAAAAGGAACTTCAGGCACTCTGCGTGCCTCTGGAGCCCTCTCTGGGCTCTGACCAATAACAATGTGCCCTCAAGAGCCCTCGTGGCTCTGCGCAACGTTGGAGCCTCACTGGGCTCAAACAACAATGCCCCGGGAGCCTTCACGGCTCTGAACCAACATGCCCCCGAGGTCGGAGCGTTCACTGCGCTCTTCGGTGGAGTCCCTCACGGGGGACTCTTTACACACAATGCCTCCGTTCGTTGGAGTCCCACACGGGGGACTCTTTACACGCACTGCCCCCCTAGAGCCTCACGGGGCTCGAGAAATGCTGTGGCCACCTTGTGGAGCCTCACGGGGCTCAATGACTGCCCCCGCACATGCGCGGAGTCCCCCAGCCCTTCTCAACACTCACCGGGCTGCTCGGGGACTCCCGCGTCGTCTTCTCTCTCCCTGGTCCTGGCCGAAGGGAGGACTCCGAGGATTCTTTGTCCCGCGGAGGGGCAGGCACCGACAATGTGCCTCGCGCCCCCTCCGCACCAGCTCTGGCCGCACCGTTCTGCAAGGTCCAGCGCGGGGTGGGCTCCTGCCTGGATCTTCGGCCCCTCGGACACCCTGCAACCGCGCGGGGCTCCCTCAGCCCACGGGAGCCCCGGACTTCCTCGTAGCTCCGCCTCTCCTTCCGGCTTAAGGCCCCGCCCACGTCCCAGTCAGCGCTGCCTGACTTCCTGCAAGCCCGGCCGCGGCGGTGATCTCCTCGGCAATGAGAGGGGTAGGCTCCCTCGCCAACGAGTATAACGGCGGGGTGGGCACCCGCCGAACTTGGCAAACACCGGCAGAATCGCGGGGTGGGCACCCGCTATCAGATTCCAAGCGCTCACAGCGCTTTAAAGCAACACAGCGCTCCCAGCGCTATGAAGATAGCAAAGCCCAGAAAAACAGCGCGCACAGCGCTCCCAAGTCCAGGAAGCGCTCCCAGGCGCTATAAGCAATGTCCAGCCACCAAAAAGGTCCTTCAGAGAGCAGGGGGCAAAGGCTGGGCCCAGAGCCAGCTCACAGGGCCCTCCAGCAGGGAGGCAGTCCCCAGTGGCGGTCTCTCCTGGCGCCCAGCAGCAGCAGGCCCCCCCTCAAGTGGATCCTGGAAGAGAACAACTTCTGTGGGGACACAGCCCCATTTTTATACAGTCAAATCCCTTTGTTCTGGGTTCAGGGTGAGGGGGAAAACCAGTCGCAGCTGGTTGGGGAGCACCCTTGATGTGCTCAGCCCCTCACTCTATTCACTGGCAGGGCTAGGGTCATTAGACGCACCACAGGGGCCGGCGCCAGCATTGTGTGGGGGAATCCCTGTCCTATTCAGGACCCAGGTACACTCCTCCCCAGCCATCAACATGCTAACTCCCCATTCACCACTGGGTGACTCCTCCTGACTCTGGGGAATTCCCTAGTCCGTCACCTGACCTCACCAGCCAACCGCCAGACAAGCCACACATTTCAGACTGCACACTGAAGTGCCCACTTCTAGAAGTGGCACTTCCACACCAGGTACATGCACGCCGCACACATCAACGCGCAGCATTCACTCCCACGAGTCCGCACATACCAAACACGGGCCTGCACACCCCACGCATCAGGAACTACCGGGACACATACATTCCCCCATGCATTCCTATGGGAGGGCAGGCCAACCTCACAACACGCACGCACTTTACCCTGGGACACAGCGGTAAAGTACGCAGAAGTCACTAAAATCACTAAACCAAGTCACCATATTACGCAAAAAGTTTCGGGGTGAACCGGCCAGAAGGGCCAAGTCCAACACAACCCCCTTCCAGCCAAAACGCAGGGTAGACCAATCACCACCGTGATGGACTTCCCTGCTTGGGGCGATAGAACACGGACGCGGGCCCGCCACTGCCGGGACACCCTCCTGTTCTACACCACGGTGAACCCCTGGGGTTTCTCCTCAAACCACTCTCCGGACCAACTGGGCTACCCCACTGGTACTCCCAAGCTGTCCGCGGCCAAGACCAGGCCCTAGGCCACCCAGGTGCCACTGGTCCTTGCCTAACCACAGAGTGGGGGGTAGTAACCCCTGGCACATAGCAGCCATTCTCCACTCTACCCCTCATCAGGGCAGTTCTAAACTGCCACTGATCCTCCAGCCTAGGGCCCGTACCCTCAGGCTGACCAGAAGTCGCGGGTGAGGCTCTCCTCCCCCTACCTCTTCTCCTAGGGTTCCGCCCTCTCCTCCTTTGAGAGGCACCCTCGTAACATACCTCACCAACCAGCTCAGGACCCCTCCCTGAGAACTGGTCTACCAACCTAGGGTTTAACCCCTCAGGTTGCACCGGGGTCAGAGGTGGGCTCTCCCACCCTCTGCACCCCCTTCCAGAGTCCTGCTCCCTACCAACTGGGGCGGTCCCTCTGGAAGAAGAACCGGTCAGGACACTGGTTACAGTAGTCAGACCCTTCAGGTCAGGCGGCTCCTGAACCTGGCCTTCCAACCTCCGGTCTAAAACCTTCGGTGGAATAATTGCCTGGCACTCCAGGACTTCTGGGGATTTGCACACCATCCCCCCGAGAGTAACATATGCCTCATATGTTGCATGACCGTCTGCCAGGCGCAGATCTCCCGTCCCCTGTCCACCTGACAGTGCGCGAAGATCCCCCAGGCCAGACATGTAGTCGCCATGGTCACTTCTAGGAGACTCAGCCCTCCCGGCTGGTCTCTGACCCACTGGCTCCTCCACCGGGGAACACAGCCCCATGCCACTCCTCTCGCGGGACTTCTGTACCCTCCCTACTGGAGCGGTACTGCCAGACATCAGAACCACTGGAGCTCTATTTACAGGGACTCCAGGTCCTCCATACACTAGGTGACTCTCCTCACGTGGACTCACAGGACAGCCTAGGTCCTCAACCTGGTGTTCCCTGAAGAAACCATCCATGTTTTGAGACAGGGTTTCGGGCCTCTGGGGACTCGAAGTCACCCACTTACTCCCGCTCCACTGAGCCAGGCCGTAAGCCCCTACACCCCTCTCACTACTGTGGGACCTAGCTGGGCTACTCCGAGCCTCTTCCACCACGCTGGGCTGGAAGATACCTGACCCACTACTCTTGGAGTTTCTCCCTAATGATTCTAGATACCTTTTAACGCTTTCCCAGCGCTCTGCTTCCTCTGCAAGCTTAAGTGGCTCAGACCATCCACGCCCCAACAGGTGTTGGCGCAACCCTGGTGAACAACTACGGAGCATCTGCTCTTTGACAACCAGATTATACATGTCGCAATAACTGCGTTCCGGGCAAAATCCTGCCCAATCGTCTAGCGCCTCTTCACATTCACCCAAAAACTCGTCCCAAGCCTGGTGAGACAGCTTCCTACGGCTCCTGAATCTCAACCTTGACTCCTCCTCCTGGGGAACAGGTACCAGACTGGGGGAACTGGGACTTCCTATACTGAAATCTATCTCGCTGCCACCACTGGACTCAACCCTCCCTGGAGAGCCCAGAAAACTAAGACCGCGCGCAGGGGATAATCTACTCTCCAGCGCTGAGACCCTCTCGGTCTCCAGCTTTTTCTCCTCTATAGTCAGCTGCGCCATCCCCCAGGCATGCTCTAACCTGAGCTTCTCCATGGCCAGCTGATGCTCCCTCTCTTCCCTCCTATCTACCCACTCCTCTGGGGACAGGGAAAGGGATGGGGTGCTGCTCCTGACACTGGACCCAGCAAGGGACTCCCTATCTATGGGGTCTTCACTCTCTACTGGCGTCCCTGTCAGGTAACCTTCCTCCTCCTCAGATTCCTCAGGGCTCCCCTCAGACCCACCACCCTCTCGGCGTGCGGCCCGGGCCCTATCTTCCTCGCTGCGCTCTCGCTCCCACTCCTCCTTTTGCCAAAGGATCAGGTTGTCCCTCAGTTTGGACTGGGTATCTGACTCACCCACCTCTATGTCCCTCTCCTCACAGAACCTTGCCAGCTCCAACCTACTGTACCTAAACAGACTACAGAAGTTAAAAGCAGGCTCCATTTTGGCGGACGTTCCTGAGAAGAGTTCAACACAAGGAACCTGGGGGTCGGAGCTACACAGGAGTACACAATTCACAAAAGGTTTCAGTGAGCTCTCTATCCTGGAGAACTCACACTCACTGTCTAGTGCCCCACACACCATCCACACCCAACCCTCCCCTCGGACTGGTAAGGCAGTTTCTACCACCCCTGATCCCTCAACCTGACCACCACGTGACACAGGTACCAAACTCTGGGCGCAGGGCGGGGGGACAAATGTACTGGACACAATTACACAATGATACCTTCAGGAGAAGAAATAAAGGAACTTCAAAAACAATAATCCCTAAAATGTGATTTATCTAATGCAGAGTTTTGTGGTGTAGCCAGTCGCCGCTGCGGTACAGCGCAAACGCAAGTCCAAATCCCACCGCTGCCACCAATGTTAGACCTGGCGGTTTCGGGTTGGCTGAGGCTTGCGCCAAAGCCAGGCAGAAACCACCACTCTAGTCAGGGCAAGGAAGTTACACGCCAAAGATAACCCCTGCTCACCCCCTTGGTAGCTTGGCACGAGCAGTCAGGCTTATCTCTGAGGCGATGTGTAAAGCGTTTGCGCGCGCACCCAGCAACAACACCCAAGGCCCATCACAAAGGAAACTCCACACAAGGTATTCTATAAAAATAACCTTTGTATTATACACAACACATTAGATAAAAACACACACTTTACAATGTGCAAACAGGCACGGGCAGAATTTACAAGGGATTATGCACAAGACAGGGCCACCTGGACCACTGTCGGGAATTAGCACTTTTTAGATATTTAGCACACAAAATATATAAAATCACTGTAGCACAAAAATAATATGTATAGCACACAACCAGTACTTACTGGTATCGGGGAAGTACCACCTACGTAACCCTAACTACTTTAGGAGACTGTCACGCAGGGAACTAGAACCTCACTAGCACCACCTGTACTAGGAGAAAGCAACAACCACCTACGTATCACAATACCTGTAGGGGTAATAGAACGTTACACATGATGCATCACATTCAGAGGTGTATGGAAGGAAAAACACATGATGCCTAAAAACATTCAGAGGTGTAAAAGCAATGGCACATGACGCATCAAAACACATTCAGAGGTGCAGGTAGGAACACAATTGCGCAAAACTCCTATGCCACCACCTGTGGCAGTCCCTGGGCCAACTGGCCTGGAAGGGCTAGGACGCCCTGCGTTCAGCAAAGTCAGGCTGCGCCAGCTGCGCAGACTAGAACAAGAATGGTCCCCCACCTAAACGTGGCAGCTGCCCACTAAGTGCTGGGCAGCTGGAAAAGGAACTTCAGGCACTCTGCGTGCCTCTGGAGCCCTCTCTGGGCTCTGACCAATAACAATGTGCCCTCAAGAGCCCTCGTGGCTCTGCGCAACGTTGGAGCCTCACTGGGCTCAAACAACAATGCCCCGGGAGCCTTCACGGCTCTGAACCAACATGCCCCCGAGGTCGGAGCGTTCACTGCGCTCTTCGGTGGAGTCCCTCACGGGGGACTCTTTACACACAATGCCTCCGTTCGTTGGAGTCCCACACGGGGGACTCTTTACACGCACTGCCCCCCTAGAGCCTCACGGGGCTCGAGAAATGCTGTGGCCACCTTGTGGAGCCTCACGGGGCTCGATGACTGCCCCCGCACATGCGCGGAGTCCCCCAGCCCTTCTCAACACTCACCGGGCTGCTCGGGGACTCCCGCGTCGTCTTCTCTCTCCCTGGTCCTGGCCGAAGGGAGGACTCCGAGGATTCTTCGTCCCGCGGAGGGGCAGGCACCGACAATGTGCCTCGCGCCCCCTCCGCACCAGCTCCGGCCGCACCGTTCTGCAAGGTCCAGCGCGGGGTGGGCTCCTGCCTGGATCTTCGGCCCCTCGGACACCCTGCAACCGCGCGGGGCTCCCTCAGCCCACGGGAGCCCCGGACTTCCTCGTAGCTCCGCCTCTCCTTCCGGCTTAAGGCCCCGCCCATGTCCCAGTCAGCGCTGCCTGACTTCCTGCAAGCCCGGCCGCGGCGGTGATCTCCTCGGCAATGAGAGGGGTAGGCTCCCTCGCCAACGAGTATAACGGCGGGGTGGGCACCCGCCGAACTTGGCAAACACCGGCAGAATCGCGGGGTGGGCACCCGCTATCAGATTCCAAGCGCTCACAGCGCTTTAAAGCAACACAGCGCTCCCAGCGCTATGAAGATAGCAAAGCCCAGAAAAACAGCGCGCACAGCGCTCCCAAGTCCAGGAAGCGCTCCCAGGCGCTATAAGCAATGTCCAGCCACCAAAAAGGTCCTTCAGAGAGCAGGGGGCAAAGGCTGGGCCCAGAGCCAGCTCACAGGGCCCTCCAGCAGGGAGGCAGTCCCCAGTGGCGGTCTCTCCTGGCGCCCAGCAGCAGCAGGCCCCCCCTCAAGTGGATCCTGGAAGAGAACAACTTCTGTGGGGACACAGCCCCATTTTTATACAGTCAAATCCCTTTGTTCTGGGTTCAGGGTGAGGGGGAAAACCAGTCGCAGCTGGTTGGGGAGCACCCTTGATGTGCTCAGCCCCTCACTCTATTCACTGGCAGGGCTAGGGTCATTAGACGCACCACAGGGGCCGGCGCCAGCATTGTGTGGGGGAATCCCTGTCCTATTCAGGACCCAGGTACACTCCTCCCCAGCCATCAACATGCTAACTCCCCATTCACCACTGGGTGACTCCTCCTGACTCTGGGGAATTCCCTAGTCCGTCACCTGACCTCACCAGCCAACCGCCAGACAAGCCACACATTTCAGACTGCACACTGAAGTGCCCACTTCTAGAAGTGGCACTTCCACACCAGGTACATGCACGCCGCACACATCAACTCGCAGCATTCACTCCCACGAGTCCGCACATACCAAACATGGGCCTGCACACCCCACGCATCAGGAACTACCGGGACACATACATTCCCCCATGCATTCCTATGGGAGGGCAGGCCAACCTCACAACACGCACGCACTTTACCCTGGGACACAGCGGTAAAGTGCGCAGAAGTCACTAAAATCACTAAACCAAGTCACCATATTACGCAAAAAGTTTCGGGGTGAACCGGCCAGAAGGGCCAAGTCCAACAGCCAGAGTAAGAGTTAAGACCTTAACCATTAGGCCAGAGTACAAGTCTAAGACCTTAGCTATTAGGCCAGAGTACGAGTCTAAGACCTTAGCTATTAGGCCAGAGTAAGAGTTAAGACCTTAACCAGTAGGCAAGAGTACCAGTCTAAGACCTTAACTATTAGGCCAGAGTAAGAGTTAAGACCTTAGCTATTAGGCCAGAGTAAGAGTTAAGACCTTAACCATTAGGCCAGAGTACGAGTCTAAGACTTTAGCTATTAGGCCAGACCAAGAGTTAAAACCTTAACCAGTAGGCCAGAGTACGAGTCTAAGACCTTAGCTATTAGGCCACACCAAGAGTTAAGACATTAACCATTAGGCCAGAGTAAGAGTTAAGACCTTAGCTATTAGGCCAGTGTACGAGTCTAAGACCTTAGCTATTATGCCAGAGTATGAGTCTAAGACCTTAGCTATTAGGCCAGAGTCAGAGTTAAGACCTTAACCAGTAGGCCAGAGTACGAGTCTAAGACCTTAGCTATTAGGCCAGAGTAAGAGTTAAGACCTTAACCATTAGGCCAGAGTACGAGTCTAAGACCTTAGCTATTAGGCCAGTGTAAGAGATAGGACCTTAACCAGTAGGCCAGAGTACGAGTCTAAGACCTTAGCTATTAGGCCAGAGTAAGAGTTAAGACCTTAACCAGTAGGCCAGAGTAAGAGTTAAGACCTTAACCAGTAGGCCAGAGTAAGAGTTAAGACCTTAACCTGTGGGCCATAGTACGAGTCTAAGACCTTAGCTATTAGGCCAGAGTAAGATTTAAGACCTTAACCATTAGGCCAGAGTATGAGTCTAAGACCTTAGCTATTAGGCCAGAGTAAGAGTTAAGACCTTAACAGTAGGCCAGAGTAAGAGTTAAGACCTTAACCAGTAGGCCAGAGTACGAGTCTAAGACCTTAGCTATTAGGCCAGAGTAAGAGTTCAGACCTTAGCTATTAGGCCAGAGTAAGTGTTAAGACCTTAACCATTAGGCCAGAGTACGAGTCTAAGACCTTAGCTATTAGGCCAGAGTACGAGTTAAGACCTTAACCAGTAGGCCAGAGTAAGAGTTAAGACCTTAACCATTAGGCCAGAGTACGAGTCTAAGACCTTAGCTATTAGGCCAGAGTAAGAGTTAAGACCTTAACCAATAGGCCAGAGTAAGAGTTAGGACCTTAACCAGTAGGCCAGAGTAAGAGTTAAGACCTTAACCAATAGGCCAAAATAAGAGTTAAGACCTTAACCTGTAGGCCATAGTACAAGTCTAAGACCTTAGCTATTAGGCTAGAGTAAGAGTTAAGACCTTAACCATTAGGCCAGAGTACGAGTCTAAGACCTTAGCTATTAGGCCAGAGTAAGAGTTAAGACCTTAACCAGTAGGCCAGAGTACGAGTCTAAGACCATAGCTATTAGGCCAGAGTAAGAGTTAAGACCTTAACCATTAGGCCAGAATACAAGTCTAAGACCTTAGCTATTAGGCCAGAGTGAGAGTTAAGACCTCAGCTATCAGGCCAGACTACGAGTCTAAGACCTTAGCTATTAGGCCAGAGTACGAGTCTAAGACCTTAGCTATTAGGCCAGAGTAAGAGTTAAGACCTTAACCAGTAGGCCAGAGTACCAGTCTAAGACCTTAGCTATTAGGCCAGAGTAAGAGTTAAGACCTTAGCTTTTAGGCCAGAGTAAGAGTTAAGACCTTAACCATTAGGCCAGAGTATGAGTCTAAGGCTTTAGCTTTTAGGCCAGACCAACAGTTAAGACCTTAACCAGTAGGACAGAGTACGAGTCTAAGACCTTAGCTATTAGGTCAGACCAAAAGTTAAGACCTTAACCATTAGGCCAGAGTACGAGTCTAAGACCTTAGCTATTAGGCCAGAGTAAGAGTTAAGACCTTAGCTGTTAGGCCAGTGTACGAGTCTAAGACCTTAGCTATTATGCCAGAGTATGAGTCTAAGACCTTGGCTAATAGGCCAGAGTAAGAGTTAAGACCTTAACAAGTAGGCCAGAGTAGGAGTCTAAGACCTTAGCTATTAGGCCAGAGTAAGAGTTAAGACCTTAGCTATTAGGCCAGAGTAAGAGTTAAGACCTTAACCATTAGGCCAGAGTATGAGTCTAAGGCTTTAGCTTTTAGGCCAGACCAAGAGTTAAGACCTTAACCAGTAGGACAGAGTACGAGTCTAAGACCTTAGCTATTAGGCCAGACCAAAAGTTAAGACCTTAACCATTAGGCCAGAGTACGAGTCTAAGACCTTAGCTATTAGGCAAGAGTAAGAGTTAAGACCTTAGCTGTTAGGCCAGTGTACGAGTCTAAGACCTTAGCTATTATGCCAGAGTAAGAGTTAAGACCTTAGCTATTAGGCCAGAGTAAGAGTTAAGACCTTAACCAGTAGGCCAGAGTACGAGTCTAAGACCTTAGCTATTAGGCCAGAGTAAGAGTTAAGACCTTAGCTATTAGGCCAGAGTAAGAGTTAAGACCTTAACCATTAGGCCAGAGTACGAGTCTAAGACCTTAGCTATTAGGCCAGAGTAAGAGATAAGACCTTAACCAGAAGGCCAGAGTAAGAGTTAAGACCTTAACCATTAGGCCAGAGTAAGAATTAAGACCTTAACCATTAGGCCATAGTACGAGTCTAAGACCTTAGCTATTAGGCCAGAGTAAGAATTAAGACCTTAACCATTAGGCCAGAGTACGAGTCTAAGACCTTAGCTATTAGGCCAGAGTAAGAGTTAAGACCCTAACTAATAGGCCAGAGTAAGAGTTAAGACCTTAACCAGTAGGCCAGAGTAAGAGTTAAGACCTTAACCAGTAGGCCAGAGTAAGAGTTAAGACCTTAACCTGTAGGCCATAGTACGAGTCTAAGACCTTAGCTATTAGGCCAGAGTAAGAGTTAAGACCTTAGCTATTAGGCCAGAGTAAGAGTTAAGACCTTAACCAGTAGGCCAGAGTACGAGTCTAAGACCTTAGCTATTAGGCCACACCAAGAGTTAAGACATTAACCATTAGGCCAGAGTAAGAGTTAAGACCTTAGCTATTAGGCCAGTGTACGAGTCTAAGACCTTAGCTATTATGCCAGAGTATGAGTCTAAGACCTTAGCTATTAGGCCAGAGTCAGAGTTAAGACCTTAACCAGTAGGCCAGAGTACGAGTCTAGGACCTTAGCTATTAGGCCAGAGTAAGAGTTAAGACCTTAGCTATTAGGCCAGAGTAAGAGTTACGACCTTAACCATTAGGCCAGAGTACGAGTCTAAGACCTTAGCTATTAGGATAGTGTAAGAGATAAGACCTTAACCAGTAGGCCAGAGTACGAGTCTAAGACCTTAGCTATTAGGCCAGAGTAAGAGTTAAGACCTTAACCAGTAGGCCAGAGTAAGAGTTAAGACCTTAACCAGTAGGCCAGAGTAAGAGTTAAGACCTTAACCTGTGGGCCATAGTACGAGTCTAAGACCTTAGCTATTAGGCCAGAGTAAGATTTAAGACCTTAACCATTAGGCCAGAGTATGAGTCTAAGACCTTAGCTATTAGGCCAGAGTAAGAGTTAAGACCTTAACAGTAGGCCAGAGTAAGAGTTAAGACCTTAACCAGTAGGCCAGAGTACGAGTCTAAGACCTTAGCTATTAGGCCAGAGTAAGAGTTCAGACCTTAGCTATTAGGCCAGAGTAAGTGTTAAGACCTTAACCATTAGGCCAGAGTACGAGTCTAAGACCTTAGCTATTAGGCCAGAGTACGAGTTAAGACCTTAACCAGTAGGCCAGAGTAAGAGTTAAGACCTTAACCATTAGGCCAGAGTACGAGTCTAAGACCTTAGCTATTGGGCCAGAGTAAGAGTTAAGACCTTAACCAATACGCCAGAGTAAGAGTTAGGACCTTAACCAGTAGGCCAGAGTAAGAGTTAAGACCTTAACCAGTAGGCCAGAGTAAGAGTTAAGACCTTAACCTGTAGGCCATAGTACAAGTCTAAGACCTTAGCTATTAGGCTAGAGTAAGAGTTAAGACCTTAACCATTAGGCCAGAGTACGAGTCTAAGACCTTAGCTATTAGGCCAGAGTAAGAGTTAAGACCTTAACCAGTAGGCCAGAGTACGAGTCTAAGACCATAGCTATTAGGCCAGAGTAAGAGTTAAGACCTTAACCATTAGGCCAGAATACAAGTCTAAGACCTTAGCTATTAGGCCAGAGTGAGAGTTAAGACCTTAGCTATCAGGCCAGACTACGAGTCTAAGACCTTAGCTATTAGGCCAGAGTACGAGTCTAAGACCTTAGCTATTAGGCCAGAGTAAGAGTTAAGACCTTAACCAGTAGGCCAGAGTACCAGTCTAAGACCTTAGCTATTAGGCCAGAGTAAGAGTCTAAGACCTTAGCTATTATGCCAGAGTATGAGTCTAAGACCTTAGCTATTAGGCCAGAGTCAGAGTTAAGACCTTAACCAGTAGGCCAGAGTAGGAGTCTAAGACCTTAGCTATTAGGCCAGAGTAAGAGTTAAGACCTTAGCTATTAGGCCAGAGTAAGAGTTAAGACCTTAACCATTAGGCCAGAGTACGAGTCTAAGACCTTAGCTATTAGGCCAGTGTAAGAGATAAGACCTTAACCAGTAGGCCAGAGTACGAGTCTAAGACCTTAGCTATTAGGCCAGAGTAAGAGTTAAGACCTTAACCAGTAGGCCAGAGTAAGAGTTAAGACCTTAACCAGTAGGCCAGAGTAAGAGTTAAGACCTTAACCTGTGGGCCATAGTACGAGTCTAAGACCTTAGCTATTAGGCCAGAGTAAGATTTAAGACCTTAACCATTAGGCCAGAGTATGAGTCTAAGACCTTAGCTATTAGGCCAGAGTAAGAGTTAAGACCTTAACAGTAGGCCAGAGTAAGAGTTAAGACCTTAACCAGTAGGCCAGAGTACGAGTCTAAGACCTTAGCTATTAGGCCAGAGTAAGAGTTCAGACCTTAGTTATTAGGCCAGAGTAAGTGTTAAGACCTTAACCATTAGGCCAGAGTACGAGTCTAAGACCTTAGCTATTAGGCCAGAGTACGAGTTAAGACCTTAACCAGTAGGCCAGAGTAAGAGTTAAAACCTTAACCATTAGGCCAGAGTACGAGTCTAAGACCTTAGCTATTAGGCCAGAGTAAGAGTTAAGACCTTAACCATTAGGCCAGAATACAAGTCTAAGACCTTAGCTATTAGGCCAGAGTGAGAGTTAAGACCTTAGCTATCAGGCCAGACTACGAGTCTAAGACCTTAGCTATTAGGCCAGAGTACGAGTCTAAGACCTTAGCTATTAGGCCAGAGTAAGAGTTAAGACCTTAGCTATTAGGCCAGAGTAAGAGTTAAGACCTTAACCAGTAGGCCAGAGTACGAGTCTAAGACCTTAGCTATTAGGCCACACCAAGAGTTAAGACATTAACCATTAGGCCAGAGTAAGAGTTAAGACCTTAGCTATTAGGCCAGTGTACGAGTCTAAGACCTTAGCTATTATGCCAGAGTATGAGTCTAAGACCTTAGCTATTAGGCCAGAGTCAGAGTTAAGACCTTAACCAGTAGGCCAGAGTACGAGTCTAAGACCTTAGCTATTAGGCCAGAGTAAGAGTTAAGACCTTAGCTATTAGGCCAGAGTAAGAGTTACGACCTTAACCATTAGGCCAGAGTACGAGTCTAAGACCTTAGCTATTAGGATAGTGTAAGAGATAAGACCTTAACCAGTAGGCCAGAGTACGAGTCTAAGACCTTAGCTATTAGGCCAGAGTAAGAGTTAAGACCTTAACCAGTAGGCCAGAGTAAGAGTTAAGACCTTAACCAGTAGGCCAGAGTAAGAGTTAAGACCTTAACCTGTGGGCCATAGTACGAGTCTAAGACCTTAGCTATTAGGCCAGAGTAAGATTTAAGACCTTAACCATTAGGCCAGAGTATGAGTCTAAGACCTTAGCTATTAGGCCAGAGTAAGAGTTAAGACCTTAACAGTAGGCCAGAGTAAGAGTTAAGACCTTAACCAGTAGGCCAGAGTACGAGTCTAAGACCTTAGCTATTAGGCCAGAGTAAGAGTTCAGACCTTAGCTATTAGGCCAGAGTAAGTGTTAAGACCTTAACCATTAGGCCAGAGTACGAGTCTAAGACCTTAGCTATTAGGCCAGAGTACGAGTTAAGACCTTAACCAGTAGGCCAGAGTAAGAGTTAAGACCTTAACCATTAGGCCAGAGTACGAGTCTAAGACCTTAGCTATTGGGCCAGAGTAAGAGTTAAGACCTTAACCAATACGCCAGAGTAAGAGTTAGGACCTTAACCAGTAGGCCAGAGTAAGAGTTAAGACCTTAACCAGTAGGCCAGAGTAAGAGTTAAGACCTTAACCTGTAGGCCATAGTACAAGTCTAAGACCTTAGCTATTAGGCTAGAGTAAGAGTTAAGACCTTAACCATTAGGCCAGAGTACGAGTCTAAGACCTTAGCTATTAGGCCAGAGTAAGAGTTAAGACCTTAACCAGTAGGCCAGAGTACGAGTCTAAGACCATAGCTATTAGGCCAGAGTAAGAGTTAAGACCTTAACCATTAGGCCAGAATACAAGTCTAAGACCTTAGCTATTAGGCCAGAGTGAGAGTTAAGACCTTAGCTATCAGGCCAGACTACGAGTCTAAGACCTTAGCTATTAGGCCAGAGTACGAGTCTAAGACCTTAGCTATTAGGCCAGAGTAAGAGTTAAGACCTTAACCAGTAGGCCAGAGTACCAGTCTAAGACCTTAGCTATTAGGCCAGAGTAAGAGTCTAAGACCTTAGCTATTATGCCAGAGTATGAGTCTAAGACCTTAGCTATTAGGCCAGAGTCAGAGTTAAGACCTTAACCAGTAGGCCAGAGTAGGAGTCTAAGACCTTAGCTATTAGGCCAGAGTAAGAGTTAAGACCTTAGCTATTAGGCCAGAGTAAGAGTTAAGACCTTAACCATTAGGCCAGAGTACGAGTCTAAGACCTTAGCTATTAGGCCAGTGTAAGAGATAAGACCTTAACCAGTAGGCCAGAGTACGAGTCTAAGACCTTAGCTATTAGGCCAGAGTAAGAGTTAAGACCTTAACCAGTAGGCCAGAGTAAGAGTTAAGACCTTAACCAGTAGGCCAGAGTAAGAGTTAAGACCTTAACCTGTGGGCCATAGTACGAGTCTAAGACCTTAGCTATTAGGCCAGAGTAAGATTTAAGACCTTAACCATTAGGCCAGAGTATGAGTCTAAGACCTTAGCTATTAGGCCAGAGTAAGAGTTAAGACCTTAACAGTAGGCCAGAGTAAGAGTTAAGACCTTAACCAGTAGGCCAGAGTACGAGTCTAAGACCTTAGCTATTAGGCCAGAGTAAGAGTTCAGACCTTAGTTATTAGGCCAGAGTAAGTGTTAAGACCTTAACCATTAGGCCAGAGTACGAGTCTAAGACCTTAGCTATTAGGCCAGTGTAAGAGATAAGACCTTAACCAGTAGGCCAGAGTACGAGTCTAAGACCTTAGCTATTAGGCCAGAGTAAGAGTTAAGACCTTAACCAGTAGGCCAGAGTAAGAGTTAAGACCTTAACCAGTAGGCCAGAGTAAGAGTTAAGACCTTAACCTGTGGGCCATAGTACGAGTCTAAGACCTTAGCTATTAGGCCAGAGTAAGATTTAAGACCTTAACCATTAGGCCAGAGTATGAGTCTAAGACCTTAGCTATTAGGCCAGAGTAAGAGTTAAGACCTTAACAGTAGGCCAGAGTAAGAGTTAAGACCTTAACCAGTAGGCCAGAGTACGAGTCTAAGACCTTAGCTATTAGGCCAGAGTAAGAGTTCAGACCTTAGTTATTAGGCCAGAGTAAGTGTTAAGACCTTAACCATTAGGCCAGAGTACGAGTCTAAGACCTTAGCTATTAGGCCAGAGTACGAGTTAAGACCTTAACCAGTAGGCCAGAGTAAGAGTTAAAACCTTAACCATTAGGCCAGAGTACGAGTCTAAGACCTTAGCTATTAGGCCAGAGTAAGAGTTAAGACCTTAACCAATAGGCCAGAGTAAGAGTTAGGACCTTAACCAGTAGGCCAGAGTAAGAGTTAAGACCTTAACCAGTAGGCCAGAGTAAGAGTTAAGACCTTAGCTATTAGGCCAGAGTAAGAGTTAAGACCTTAACCTGTAGGCCATAGTACAAGTCTAAGACCTTAGCTATTAGGCTAGAGTAAGAGTTAAGACCTTAACCATTAGGCCAGAGTACGAGTCTAAGACCTTAGCTATTAGGCCAGAGTAAGAGTTAAGACCTTAACCAGTAGGCCAGAGTACGAGTCTAAGACCATAGCTATTAGGCCAGAGTAAGAGTTAAGACCTTAACCATTAGGCCAGAATACAAGTCTAAGACCTTAGCTATTAGGCCAGAGTGAGAGTTAAGACCTTAGCTATCAGGCCAGACTACGAGTCTAAGACCTTAGCTATTAGGCCAGAGTACGAGTCTAAGACCTTAGCTATTAGGCCAGAGTAAGAGTTAAGACCTTAACCAGTAGGCCAGAGTACCAGTCTAAGACCTTAGCTATTAGGCCAGAGTAAGAGTTAAGACCTTAGCTTTTAGGCCAGAGTAAGAGTTAAGACCTTAACCATTAGGCCAGAGTATGAGTCTAAGGCTTTAGCTTTTAGGCCAGACCAAGATTTAAGACCTTAACCAGTAGGACAGAGTACGAGTCTAAGACCTTAGCTATTAGTTCAGACCAAAAGTTAAGACCTTAACCATTAGGCCAGAGTACGAGTCTAAGACCTTAGCTATTAGGCCAGAGTAAGAGTTAAGACCTTAGCTGTTAGGCCAGTGTACGAGTCTAAGACCTTAGCTATTATGCCAGAGTATGAGTCTAAGACCTTAGCTAATAGGCCAGAGTAAGAGTTAAGACCTTAACCAGTAGGCCAGAGTATGAGTCTAAGACCTTAGCTATTAGGCCAGAGTAAGAGTTAAGACCTTAGCTATTAGGCCAGAGTAAGAGTTAAGACCTTAACCATTAGGCCAGAGTACGAGTCTAAGACCTTAGCTATTAGGCCAGAGTAAGAGATAAGACCTTAACCAGAAGGCCAGAGTAAGAGTTAAGACCTTAACCATTAGGCCAGAGTAAGAATTAAGACCTTAACCATTAGGCCATAGTACGAGTCTAAGACCTTAGCTATTAGGCCAGAGTAAGAATTAAGACCTTAACCATTAGGCCAGAGTACGAGTCTAAGACCTTAGCTATTAGGCCAGAGTAAGAGTTAAGACCCTAACTAATAGGCCAGAGTAAGAGTTAAGACCTTAACCAGTAGGCCAGAGTAAGAGTTAAGACCTTAACCAGTAGGCCAGAGTAAGAGTTAAGACCTTAACCTGTAGGCCATAGTACGAGTCTAAGACCTTAGCTATTAGGCCAGAGTAAGAATTAAGACCTTAACCATTAGGCCAGAGTACGAGTCTAAGATCTTAGCTATTAGGCCAGAGTAAGAGTTAAGACCTTATCCTGTAGGCCAGAGTATGAGTCTAAGACCTTAGCTATTAGGCCAGAGTAAGAGTTAAGACCTTAGCTATTAGGCCAGTGTACAAGACTAAGACCTTAGCTATTATGCCAGAGTCTGAGTCTAAGACCTTAGCTATTAGGCCAGAGTAAGAGTTAAGACCTTAACCAGTAGGCCAGAGTATGAGTCTAAGACCTTAGCTATTAGGCCAGAGTAAGAGTTAAGACCTTAACCATTAGGCCAGAGTACGAGTCTAAGACCTTAGCTATTAGGCCAGAGTACGAGTCTAGACCTTAGCTATTAGGCCGGAGTAAGAGTTAAGACCTTAAGCATTAGGCCAGAGTACGAGTCTAATACCTTAGCTAACAGGCCAGAGTAAGAGTTAAGACCTTAGCTATTAGGCCAGAGTAAGAGTTAAGACCTTGGATATTAGGCCAGAGTAAGAGTTAAGACCTTAACCATTAGGCCATAGTACGAGTCTAAGACCTTAGCTGTTAGGCCACAGTAAGAGTTAAGACCTTAACCAGTAGGCCAGAGTAAGAGTTAAGACCTTAACCAGTAGGACAGAGTAAGTGTTAAGACCTTAGCTATTAGGCCAGAGTAAGAGTTAAGACCTTAACCAGTAGGCCAGAGTACGAGTCTAAGACCTTAGCTATTAGGCCAGAGTAAGAGTTAAGACCTTAACCATTAGGCCAGAGTACAAGTCTAAGACCTTAGCTATTAGGCCAGAGTGAGAGTTAAGACCTTAGCTATCAGGCCAGAGTACGAGTCTAAGACCTTAGCTATTAGGCCAGAGTACGAGTCTAAGACCTTAGCTATTAGGCCAGAGTAAGAGTTAAGACCTTAACCAGTAGGCAAGAGTACCAGTCTAAGACCTTAACTATTAGGCCAGAGTAAGAGTTAAGACCTTAGCTATTAGGCCAGAGTAAGAGTTAAGACCTTAACCATTAGGCCAGAGTACGAGTCTAAGACTTTAGCTATTAGGCCAGACCAAGAGTTAAAACCTTAACCAGTAGGCCAGAGTACGAGTCTAAGACCTTAGCTATTAGGCCACACCAAGAGTTAAGACATTAACCATTAGGCCAGAGTAAGAGTTAAGACCTTAGCTATTAGGCCAGTGTACGAGTCTAAGACCTTAGCTATTATGCCAGAGTATGAGTCTAAGACCTTAGCTATTAGGCCAGAGTCAGAGTTAAGACCTTAACCAGTAGGCCAGAGTACGAGTCTAAGACCTTAGCTATTAGGCCAGAGTAAGAGTTAAGACCTTAGCTATTAGGCTAGAGTAAGAGTTAAGACCTTAACCATTAGGCCAGAGTACGAGTCTAAGACCTTAGCTATTAGGCCAGAGTAAGAGTTAAGACCTTAACCAGTAGGCCAGAGTACGAGTCTAAGACCATAGCTATTAGGCCAGAGTAAGAGTTAAGACCTTAACCATTAGGCCAGAATACAAGTCTAAGACCTTAGCTATTAGGCCAGAGTGAGAGTTAAGACCTTAGCTGTCAAGCCAGACTACGAGTCTAAGACCTTAGCTATTAGGCCAGAGTACGAGTCTAAGACCTTAGCTATTAGGCCAGAGTAAGAGTTAAGACCTTAACCAGTAGGCCAGAGTACCAGTCTAAGACCTTAGCTATTAGGCCAGAGTAAGAGTCTAAGACCTTAGCTATTATGCCAGAGTATGAGTCTAAGACCTTAGCTATTAGGCCAGAGTCAGAGTTAAGACCTTAACCATTAGGCCAGAATACAAGTCTAAGACCTTAGCTATTCGGCCAGAGTGAGAGTTAAGACCTTAGCTATCAAGCCAGACTACGAGTCTAAGACCTTAGCTATTAGGCCAGAGTACGAGTCTAAGACCTTAGCTATTAGGCCACAGTAAGAGTTAAGACCTTAACCCGTAGGCCAGAGTAAGAGTTAAGACCTTAACCAGTAGGACAGAGTAAGTGTTAAGACCTTAGCTATTAGGCTAGAGTAAGAGTTAAGACCTTAACCAGTAGGCCAGAGTACGAGTCTAAGACCTTAGCTATTAGGCCAGTGTAAGAGATAAGACCTTAACCAGTAGGCCATAGTACGAGTCTAAGACCTTAGCTGTTAGGCCACAGTAAGAGTTAAGACCTTAACCAGTAGGCCAGAGTAAGAGTTAAGACCTTAACCAGTAGGACAGAGTAAGTGTTAAGACCTTAACCAGTAGGCCAGAGTAAGAGTTAAGACCTTAACCTGTGGGCCATAGTACGAGTCTAAGACCTTAGCTATTAGGCCAGAGTAAGATTTAAGACCTTAACCATTAGGTCAGAGTATGAGTCTAAGACCTTAGCTATTAGGCCAGAGTAAGAGTTAAGACCTTAACAGTAGGCCAGAGTAAGAGTTAAGACCTTAACCAGTAGGCCAGAGTACGAGTCTAAGACCTTAGCTATTAGGCCAGAGTAAGAGTTCAGACCTTAGCTATTAGGCCAGAGTAAGTGTTAAGACCTTAACCATTAGGCCAGAGTACGAGTCTAAGACCTTAGCTATTAGGCCAGAGTACGAGTTAAGACCTTAACCAGTAGGCCAGAGTAAGAGTTAAGACCTTAACCATTAGGCCAGAGTACGAGTCTAAGACCTTAGCTATTGGGCCAGAGTAAGAGTTAAGACCTTAACCAATACGCCAGAGTAAGAGTTAGGACCTTAACCAGTAGGCCAGAGTAAGAGTTAAGACCTTAACCAGTAGGCCAGAGTAAGAGTTAAGACCTTAACCTGTAGGCCATAGTACAAGTCTAAGACCTTAGCTATTAGGCTAGAGTAAGAGTTAAGACCTTAACCATTAGGCCAGAGTACGAGTCTAAGACCTTAGCTATTAGGCCAGAATAAGAGTTAAGACCTTAACCAGTAGGCCAGAGTACGAGTCTAAGACCATAGCTATTAGGCCAGAGTAAGAGTTAAGACCTTAACCATTAGGCCAGAATACAAGTCTAAGACCTTAGCTATTAGGCCAGAGTGAGAGTTAAGACCTTAGCTATCAGGCCAGACTACAAGTCTAAGACCTTAGCTATTAGGCCAGAGTACGAGTCTAAGACCTTAGCTATTAGGCCAGAGTAAGAGTTAAGACCTTAACCAGTAGGCCAGAGTACCAGTCTAAGACCTTAGCTATTAGGCCAGAGTAAGAGTCTAAGACCTTAGCTATTATGCCAGAGTATGAGTCTAAGACCTTAGCTATTAGGCCAGAGTCAGAGTTAAGACCTTAACCAGTAGGCCAGAGTACGAGTCTAAGACCTTAGCTATTAGGCCAGAGTAAGAGTTAAGACCTTAGCTATTAGGCCAGAGTAAGAGTCAAGACCTTAACCATTAGGCCAGAGTACGAGTCTAAGACCTTAGCTATTAGGCCAGTGTAAGAGATAAGACCTTAACCAGTAGGCCAGAGTACGAGTCTAAGACCTTAGCTATTAGGCCAGAGTAAGAGTTAAGACCTTAACCAGTAGGCCAGAGTAAGAGTTAAGACCTTAACCAGTAGGCCAGAGTAAGAGTTAAGACCTTAACCTGTGGGCCATAGTACGAGTCTAAGACCTTAGCTATTAGGCCAGAGTAAGATTTAAGACCTTAACCATTAGGCCAGAGTATGAGTCTAAGACCTTAGCTATTAGGCCAGAGTAAGAGTTAAGACCTTAACAGTAGGCCAGAGTAAGAGTTAAGACCTTAACCAGTAGGCCAGAGTACGAGTCTAAGACCTTAGCTATTAGGCCAGAGTAAGAGTTCAGACCTTAGTTATTAGGCCAGAGTAAGTGTTAAGACCTTAACCATTAGGCCAGAGTACGAGTCTAAGACCTTAGCTATTAGGCCAGAGTACGAGTTAAGACCTTAACCAGTAGGCCAGAGTAAGAGTTAAGACCTTAACCATTAGGCCAGAGTACGAGTCTAAGACCTTAGCTATTAGGCCAGAGTAAGAGTTAAGACCTTAACCAATAGGCCAGAGTAAGAGTTAGGACCTTAACCAGTAGGCCAGAGTAAGAGTTAAGACCTTAACCAGTAGGCCAGAGTAAGAGTTAAGACCTTAACCTGTAGGCCATAGTACAAGTCTAAGACCTTAGCTATTAGGCTAGAGTAAGAGTTAAGACCTTAACCATTAGGCCAGAGTACGAGTCTAAGACCTTAGCTATTAGGCCAGAGTAAGAGTTAAGACCTTAACCAGTAGGCCAGAGTACGAGTCTAAGACCATAGCTATTAGGCCAGAGTAAGAGTTAAGACCTTAACCATTAGGCCAGAATACAAGTCTAAGACCTTAGCTATTAGGCCAGAGTGAGAGTTAAGACCTTAGCTATCAGGCCAGACTACGAGTCTAAGACCTTAGCTATTAGGCCAGAGTACGAGTCTAAGACCTTAGCTATTAGGCCAGAGTAAGAGTTAAGACCTTAACCAGTAGGCCAGAGTACCAGTCTAAGACCTTAGCTATTAGGCCAGAGTAAGAGTTAAGACCTTAGCTTTTAGGCCAGAGTAAGAGTTAAGACCTTAACCATTAGGCCAGAGTATGAGTCTAAGGCTTTAGCTTTTAGGCCAGACCAAGAGTTAAGACCTTAACCAGTAGGACAGAGTACGAGTCTAAGACCTTAGCTATTAGGTCAGACCAAAAGTTAAGACCTTAACCATTAGGCCAGAGTACGAGTCTAAGACCTTAGCTATTAGGCCAGAGTAAGAGTTAAGACCTTAGCTGTTAGGCCAGTGTACGAGTCTAAGACCTTAGCTATTATGCCAGAGTATGAGTCTAAGACCTTAGCTAATAGGCCAGAGTAAGAGTTAAGACCTTAACCAGTAGGCCAGAGTACGAGTCTAAGACCTTAGCTATTAGGCCAGAGTAAGAGTTAAGACCTTAGCTATTAGGCCAGAGTAAGAGTTAAGACCTTAACCATTAGGCCAGAGTACGAGTCTAAGACCTTAGCTATTAGGCCAGAGTAAGAGATAAGACCTTAACCAGAAGGCCAGAGTAAGAGTTAAGACCTTAACCATTAGGCCAGAGTAAGAATTAAGACCTTAACCATTAGGCCATAGTACGAGTCTAAGACCTTAGCTATTAGGCCAGAGTAAGAATTAAGACCTTAACCATTAGGCCAGAGTACGAGTCTAAGACCTTAGCTATTAGGCCAGAGTAAGAGTTAAGACCCTAACTAATAGGCCAGAGTAAGAGTTAAGACCTTAACCAGTAGGCCAGAGTAAGAGTTAAGACCTTAACCAGTAGGCCAGAGTAAGAGTTAAGACCTTAACCTGTAGGCCATAGTACGAGTCTAAGACCTTAGCTATTAGGCCAGAGTAAGAATTAAGACCTTAACCATTAGGCCAGAGTATGAGTCTAAGATCTTAGCTATTAGGCCAGAGTAAGAGTTAAGACCTTATCCTGTAGGCCAGAGTATGAGTCTAAGACCTTAGCTATTAGGCCAGAGTAAGAGTTAAGACCTTAGCTATTAGGCCAGTGTACAAGACTAAGACCTTAGCTATTATGCCAGAGTCTGAGTCTAAGACCTTAGCTATTAGGCCAGAGTAAGAGTTAAGACCTTAACCAGTAGGCCAGAGTATGAGTCTAAGACCTTAGCTATTAGGCAAGAGTAAGAGTTAAGACCTTAACCATTAGGCCAGAGTACGAGTCTAAGACCTTAGCTATTAGGCCAGAGTACGAGTCTAGACCTTAGCTATTAGGCCGGAGTAAGAGTTAAGACCTTAAGCATTAGGCCAGAGTACGAGTCTAATACCTTAGCTAACAGGCCAGAGTAAGAGTTAAGACCTTAGCTATTAGGCCAGAGTAAGAGTTAAGACCTTGGATATTAGGCCAGAGTAAGAGTTAAGACCTTAACCATTAGGCCATAGTACGAGTCTAAGACCTTAGCTGTTAGGCCACAGTAAGAGTTAAGACCTTAACCAGTAGGCCAGAGTAAGAGTTAAGACCTTAACCAGTAGGACAGAGTAAGTGTTAAGACCTTAGCTATTAGGCCAGAGTAAGAGTTAAGACCTTAACCAGTAGGCCAGAGTACGAGTCTAAGACCTTAGCTATTAGGCCAGAGTAAGAGTTAAGACCTTAACCATTAGGCCAGAGTACAAGTCTAAGACCTTAGCTATTAGGCCAGAGTGAGAGTTAAGACCTTAGCTATCAGGCCAGAGTACGAGTCTAAGACCTTAGCTATTAGGCCAGAGTACGAGTCTAAGACCTTAGCTATTAGGCCAGAGTAAGAGTTAAGACCTTAACCAGTAGGCAAGAGTACCAGTCTAAGACCTTAACTATTAGGCCAGAGTAAGAGTTAAGACCTTAGCTATTAGGCCAGAGTAAGAGTTAAGACCTTAATCATTAGGCCAGAGTACGAGTCTAAGACTTTAGCTATTAGGCCAGACCAAGAGTTAAAACCTTAACCAGTAGGCCAGAGTACGAGTCTAAGACCTTAGCTATTAGGCCACACCAAGAGTTAAGACATTAACCATTAGGCCAGAGTAAGAGTTAAGACCTTAGCTATTAGGCCAGTGTACGAGTCTAAGACCTTAGCTATTATGCCAGAGTATGAGTCTAAGACCTTAGCTATTAGGCCAGAGTAAGAGTTAAGACCTTAACCAGTAGGCCAGAGTAAGAGTTAAGACCTTAACCTGTGGGCCATAGTACGAGTCTAAGACCTTAGCTATTAGGCCAGAGTAAGATTTAAGACCTTAACCATTAGGCCAGAGTATGAGTCTAAGACTTTAGCTATTAGGCCAGAGTAAGAGTTAAGACCTTAACAGTAGGCCAGAGTAAGAGTTAAGACCTTAACCAGTAGGCCAGAGTACGAGTCTAAGACCTTAGCTATTAGGCCAGAGTAAGAGTTCAGACCTTAGCTATTAGGCCAGAGTAAGTGTTAAGACCTTAACCATTAGGCCAGAGTACGAGTCTAAGACCTTAGCTATTAGGCCAGAGTACGAGTTAAGACCTTAACCAGTAGGCCAGAGTAAGAGTTAAGACCTTAACCATTAGGCCAGAGTACGAGTCTAAGACCTTAGCTATTAGGCCAGAGTAAGAGTTAAGACCTTAACCAATACGCCAGAGTAAGAGTTAGGACCTTAACCAGTAGGCCAGAGTAAGAGTTAAGACCTTAACCAGTAGGCCAGAGTAAGAGTTAAGACCTTAACCTGTAGGCCATAGTACAAGTCTAAGACCTTAGCTATTAGGCTAGAGTAAGAGTTAAGACCTTAACCATTAGGCCAGAGTACGAGTCTAAGACCTTAGCTATTAGGCCAGAGTAAGAGTTAAGACCTTAACCAGTAGGCCAGAGTACGAGTCTAAGACCATAGCTATTAGGCCAGAGTAAGAGTTAAGACCTTAACCATTAGGCCAGAATACAAGTCTAAGACCTTAGCTATTAGGCCAGAGTGAGAGTTAAGACCTTAGCTATCAGGCCAGACTACGAGTCTAAGACCTTAGCTATTAGGCCAGAGTACGAGTCTAAGACCTTAGCTATTAGGCCAGAGTAAGAGTTAGGACCTTAACCAGTAGGCCAGAGTACCAGTCTAAGACCTTAGCTATTAGGCCAGAGTAAGAGTCTAAGACCTTAGCTATTATGCCAGAGTATGAGTCTAAGACCTTAGCTATTAGGCCAGAGTCAGAGTTAAGACCTTAACCAGTAGGCCAGAGTACGAGTCTAAGACCTTAGCTATTAGGCCAGAGTAAGAGTTAAGACCTTAACCATTAGGCCAGAGTACGAGTCTAAGACCTTAGCTATTAGGCCAGTGTAAGAGATAAGACCTTAACCAGTAGGCCAGAGTACGAGTCTAAGACCTTAGCTATTAGGCCAGAGTAAGAGTTAAGACCTTAACCAGTAGGCCAGAGTAAGAGTTAAGACCTTAACCAGTAGGCCAGAGTAAGAGTTAAGACCTTAACCTGTGGGCCATAGTACGAGTCTAAGACCTTAGCTATTAGGCCAGAGTAAGATTTAAGACCTTAACCATTAGGCCAGAGTATGAGTCTAAGACCTTAGCTACTAGGCCAGAGTAAGAGTTAAGACCTTAACAGTAGGCCAGAGTAAGAGTTAAGACCTTAACCAGTAGGCCAGAGTACGAGTCTAAGACCTTAGCTATTAGGCCAGAGTAAGAGTTCAGACCTTAGTTATTAGGCCAGAGTAAGTGTTAAGACCTTAACCATTAGGCCAGAGTACGAGTCTAAGACCTTAGCTATTAGGCCAGAGTACGAGTTAAGACCTTAACCAGTAGGCCAGAGTAAGAGTTAAGACCTTAACCATTAGGCCAGAGTACGAGTCTAAGACCTTAGCTATTAGGCCAGAGTAAGAGTTAAGACCTTAACCAATAGGCCAGAGTAAGAGTTAGGACCTTAACCAGTAGGCCAGAGTAAGAGTTAAGACCTTAACCAGTAGGCCAGAGTAGGAGTTAAGACCTTAACCTGTAGGCCATAGTACAAGTCTAAGACCTTAGCTATTAGGCTAGAGTAAGAGTTAAGACCTTAACCATTAGGCCAGAGTACGAGTCTAAGACCTTAGCTATTAGGCCAGAGTAAGAGTTAAGACCTTAACCAGTAGGCCAGAGTACGAGTCTAAGACCATAGCTATTAGGCCAGAGTAAGAGTTAAGACCTTAACCATTAGGCCAGAATACAAGTCTAAGACCTTAGCTTTTAGGCCAGAGTGAGAGTTAAGACCTTAGCTATCAGGCCAGACTACGAGTCTAAGACCTTAGCTATTAGGCCAGAGTACGAGTCTAAGACCTTAGCTATTAGGCCAGAGTAAGAGTTAAGACCTTAACCAGTAGGCCAGAGTACCAGTCTAAGACCTTAGCTATTAGGCCAGAGTCAGAGTTAAGACCTTAGCTTTTAGGCCAGAGTAAGAGTTAAGACCTTAACCATTAGGCCAGAGTATGAGTCTAAGGCTTTAGCTTTTAGGCCAGACCAAGAGTTAAGACCTTAACCAGTAGGACAGAGTACGAGTCTAAGACCTTAGCTATTAGGTCAGACCAAAAGTTAAGACCTTAACCATTAGGCCAGAGTACGAGTCTAAGACCTTAGCTATTAGGCCAGAGTAAGAGTTAAGACCTTAGCTGTTAGGCCAGTGTACGAGTCTAAGACCTTAGCTATTATGCCAGAGTATGAGTCTAAGACCTTAGCTAATAGGACAGAGTAAGAGTTAAGACCTTAACCAGTAGGCCAGAGTACGAGTCTAAGACCTTAGCTATTAGGCCAGAGTAAGAGTTAAGACCTTAGCTATTAGGCCAGAGTAAGAGTTAAGACCTTAACCATTAGGCCAGAGTACGAGTCTAAGACCTTAGCTATTAGACCAGAGTAAGAGATAAGACCTTAACCAGAAGGCCAGAGTAAGAGTTAAGACCTTAACCATTAGGCCAGAGTAAGAATTAAGACCTTAACCATTAGGCCATAGTACGAGTCTAAGACCGTAGCTATTAGGCCAGAGTAAGAATTAAGACCTTAACCATTAGGCCAGAGTACGAGTCTAAGACCTTAGCTATTAGGCCAGAGTAAGAGTTAAGACCCTAACTAATAGGCCAGAGTAAGAGTTAAGACCTTAACCAGTAGGCCAGAGTAAGAGTTAAGACCTTAACCAGTAGGCCAGAGTAAGAGTTAAGACCTTAACCTGTAGGCCATAGTACGAGTCTAAGACCTTAGCTATTAGGCCAGAGTAAGAATTAAGACCTTAACCATTAGGCCAGAGTACGAGTCTAAGATCTTAGCTATTAGGCCAGAGTAAGAGTTAAGACCTTATCCTGTAGGCCAGAGTATGAGTCTAAGACCTTAGCTATTACGCCAGAGTAAGAGTTAAGACCTTAGCTATTAGGCCAATGTACAAGACTAAGACCTTAGCTATTATGCCAGAGTAAGATTTAAGACCTTAACCATTAGGCCAGAGTATGAGTCTAAGACCTTAGCTATTAGGCCAGAGTAAGAGTTAAGACCTTAACAGTAGGCCAGAGTAAGAGTTAAGACCTTAACCAGTAGGCCAGAGTACGAGTCTAAGACCTTAGCTATTAGGCCAGAGTAAGAGTTCAGACCTTAGCTATTAGGCCAGAGTAAGTGTTAAGACCTTAACCATTAGGCCAGAGTACGAGTCTAAGACCTTAGCTATAAGGCCAGAGTACGAGTTAAGACCTTAACCAGTAGGCCAGAGTAAGAGTTAAGACCTTAACCATTAGGCCAGAGTACGAGTCTAAGACCTTAGCTATTAGGCCAGAGTAAGAGTTAAGACCTTAACCAATACGCCAGAGTAAGAGTTAGGACCTTAACCAGTAGGCCAGAGTAAGAGTTAAGACCTTAACCAGTAGGCCAGAGTAAGAGTTAAGACCTTAACCTGTAGGCCATAGTACAAGTCTAAGACCTTAGCTATTAGGCTAGAGTAAGAGTTAAGACCTTAACCATTAGGCCAGAGTACGAGTCTAAGACCTTAGCTATTAGGCCAGAGTAAGAGTTAAGACCTTAACCAGTAGGCCAGAGTACGAGTCTAAGACCATAGCTATTAGGCCAGAGTAAGAGTTAAGACCTTAACCATTAGGCCAGAATACAAGTCTAAGACCTTAGCTATTAGGCCAGAGTGAGAGTTAAGACCTTAGCTATCAGGCCAGACTACGAGTCTAAGACCTTAGCTATTAGGCCAGAGTACGAGTCTAAGACCTTAGCTATTAGGCCAGAGTAAGAGTTAGGACCTTAACCAGTAGGCCAGAGTACCAGTCTAAGACCTTAGCTATTAGGCCAGAGTAAGAGTCTAAGACCTTAGCTATTATGCCAGAGTATGAGTCTAAGACCTTAGCTATTAGGCCAGAGTCAGAGTTAAGACCTTAACCAGTAGGCCAGAGTACGAGTCTAAGACCTTAGCTATTAGGCCAGAGTAAGAGTTAAGACCTTAGCTATTAGGCCAGAGTAAGAGTTAAGACCTTAACCATTAGGCCAGAGTACGAGTCTAAGACCTTAGCTATTAGGCCAGTGTAAGAGATAAGACCTTAACCAGTAGGCCAGAGTACGAGTCTAAGACCTTAGCTATTAGGCCAGAGTAAGAGTTAAGACCTTAACCAGTAGGCCAGAGTAAGAGTTAAGACCTTAACCAGTAGGCCAGAGTAAGAGTTAAGACCTTAACCTGTGGGCCATAGTACGAGTCTAAGACCTTAGCTATTAGGCCAGAGTAAGAGTTAAGACCTTAACAGTAGGCCAGAGTAAGAGTTAAGACCTTAACCAGTAGGCCAGAGTACGAGTCTAAGACCTTAGCTATTAGGCCAGAGTAAGAGTTCAGACCTTAGTTATTAGGCCAGAGTAAGTGTTAAGACCTTAACCATTAGGCCAGAGTACGAGTCTAAGACCTTAGCTATTAGGCCAGAGTACGAGTTAAGACCTTAACCAGTAGGCCAGAGTAAGAGTTAAGACCTTAACCATTAGGCCAGAGTACGAGTCTAAGACCTTAGCTATTAGGCCAGAGTAAGAGTTAAGACCTTAACCAATAGGCCAGAGTAAGAGTTAGGACCTTAACCAGTAGGCCAGAGTAAGAGTTAAGACCTTAACCAGTAGGCCAGAGTAGGAGTTAAGACCTTAACCTGTAGGCCATAGTACAAGTCTAAGACCTTAGCTATTAGGCTAGAGTAAGAGTTAAGACCTTAACCATTAGGCCAGAGTACGAGTCTAAGACCTTAGCTATTAGGCCAGAGTAAGAGTTAAGACCTTAACCAGTAGGCCAGAGTACGAGTCTAAGACCATAGCTATTAGGCCAGAGTAAGAGTTAAGACCTTAACCATTAGGCCAGAATACAAGTCTAAGACCTTAGCTATTAGGCCAGAGTGAGAGTTAAGACCTTAGCTATCAGGCCAGACTACGAGTCTAAGACCTTAGCTATTAGGCCAGAGTACGAGTCTAAGACCTTAGCTATTAGGCCAGAGTAAGAGTTAAGACCTTAACCAGTAGGCCAGAGTACCAGTCTAAGACCTTAGCTATTAGGCCAGAGTAAGAGTTAAGACCTTAGCTTTTAGGCCAGAGTAAGAGTTAAGACCTTAACCATTAGGCCAGAGTATGAGTCTAAGGCTTTAGCTTTTAGGCCAGACCAAGAGTTAAGACCTTAACCAGTAGGACAGAGTACGAGTCTAAGACCTTAGCTATTAGGTCAGACCAAAAGTTAAGACCTTAACCATTAGGCCAGAGTACGAGTCTAAGACCTTAGCTATTAGGCCAGAGTAAGAGTTAAGACCTTAGCTGTTAGGCCAGTGTACGAGTCTAAGACCTTAGCTATTATGCCAGAGTATGAGTCTAAGACCTTAGCTAATAGGCCAGAGTAAGAGTTAAGACCTTAACCAGTAGGCCAGAGTACGAGTCTAAGACCTTAGCTATTAGGCCAGAGTAAGAGTTAAGACCTTAGCTATTAGGCCAGAGTAAGAGTTAAGACCTTAACCATTAGGCCAGAGTACGAGTCTAAGACCTTAGCTATTAGACCAGAGTAAGAGATAAGACCTTAACCAGAAGGCCAGAGTAAGAGTTAAGACCTTAACCATTAGGCCAGAGTAAGAATTAAGACCTTAACCATTAGGCCATAGTACGAGTCTAAGACCTTAGCTATTAGGCCAGAGTAAGAATTAAGACCTTAACCATTAGGCCAGAGTACGAGTCTAAGACCTTAGCTATTAGGCCAGAGTAAGAGTTAAGACCCTAACTAATAGGCCAGAGTAAGAGTTAAGACCTTAACCAGTAGGCCAGAGTAAGAGTTAAGACCTTAACCAGTAGGCCAGAGTAAGAGTTAAGACCTTAACCTGTAGGCCATAGTACGAGTCTAAGACCTTAGCTATTAGGCCAGAGTAAGAATTAAGACCTTAACCAGTAGGCCAGAGTACGAGTCTAAGATCTTAGCTATTAGGCCAGAGTAAGAGTTAAGACCTTATCCTGTAGGCCAGAGTATGAGTCTAAGACCTTAGCTATTACGCCAGAGTAAGAGTTAAGACCTTAGCTATTAGGCCAGTGTACAAGACTAAGACCTTAGCTATTATGCCAGAGTCTGAGTCTAAGACCTTAGCTATTAGGCCAGAGTAAGAGTTAAGACCTTAACCAGTAGGCCAGAGTGTGAGTCTAAGACCTTAGCTATTAGGCCAGAGTAAGAGTTAAGACCTTAACCATTAGGCCAGAGTACGAGTCTAAGACCTTAGCTATTAGGCCAGAGTACGAGTCTAGACCTTAGCTATTAGGCCGGAGTAAGAGTTAAGACCTTAAGCATTAGGCCAGAGTACGAGTCTAATACCTTAGCTAACAGGCCAGAGTAAGAGTTAAGACCTTAGCTATTAGGCCAGAGTAAGAGTTAAGACCTTGGATATTAGGCCAGAGTAAGAGTTAAGACCTTAACCATTAGGCCATAGTACGAGTCTAAGACCTTAGCTGTTAGGCCACAGTAAGAGTTAAGACCTTAACCAGTAGGCCAGAGTAAGAGTTAAGACCTTAACCAGTAGGACAGAGTAAGTGTTAAGACCTTAGCTATTAGGCCAGAGTAATAGTTAAGACCTTAACCAGTAGGCCAGAGTACGAGTCCAAGACCTTAGCTATTAGGCCAGAGTAAGAGTTAAGACCTTAACCATTAGGCCAGAGTACAAGTCTAAGACCTTAGCTATTAGGCCAGAGTGAGAGTTAAGACCTTAGCTATCAGGCCAGAGTACGAGTCTAAGACCTTAGCTATTAGGCCAGAGTACGAGTCTAAGACCTTAGCTATTAGGCCAGAGTAAGAGTTAAGACCTTAACCAGTAGGCAAGAGTACCAGTCTAAGACCTTAACTATTAGGCCAGAGTAAGAGTTAAGACCTTAGCTATTAGGCCAGAGTAAGAGTTAAGACCTTAAACATTAGGCCAGAGTACGAGTCTAAGACTTTAGCTATTAGGCCAGACCAAGAGTTAAAACCTTAACCAGTAGGCCAGAGTACGAGTCTAAGACCTTAGCTATTAGGCCACACCAAGAGTTAAGACATTAACCATTAGGCCAGAGTAAGAGTTAAGACCTTAGCTATTAGGCCAGTGTACGAGTCTAAGACCTTAGCTATTATGCCAGAGTATGAGTCTAAGACCTTAGCTATTAGGCCAGAGTCAGAGTTAAGACCTTAACCAGTAGGCCAGAGTACGAGTCTAAGACCTTAGCTATTAGGCCAGAGTAAGAGTTAAGACCTTAGCTATTAGGCCAGAGTAAGAGTTAAGACCTTAGCTATTAGGCCAGAGTAAGAGTTAAGACCTTAACCATTAGGCCAGAGTACGAGTCTAAGACCTTAGCTATTAGACCAGAGTAAGAGATAAGACCTTAACCAGAAGGCCAGAGTAAGAGTTAAGACCTTAACCATTAGGCCAGAGTAAGAATTAAGACCTTAACCATTAGGCCATAGTACGAGTCTAAGACCTTAGCTATTAGGCCAGAGTAAGAATTAAGACCTTAACCATTAGGCCAGAGTACGAGTCTAAGACCTTAGCTATTAGGCCAGAGTAAGAGTTAAGACCCTAACTAATAGGCCAGAGTAAGAGTTAAGACCTTAACCAGTAGGCCAGAGTAAGAGTTAAGACCTTAACCAGTAGGCCAGAGTAAGAGTTAAGACCTTAACCTGTAGGCCATAGTACGAGTCTAAGACCTTAGCTATTAGGCCAGAGTAAGAATTAAGACCTTAACCATTAGGCCAGAGTACGAGTCTAAGATCTTAGCTATTAGGCCAGAGTAAGAGTTAAGACCTT
Source organism: Triturus cristatus (assembly GCF_964204655.1). Lineage (NCBI taxonomy): Eukaryota > Metazoa > Chordata > Amphibia > Caudata > Salamandridae > Triturus > Triturus cristatus. Next base: position 1,308,097,616 of record NC_140590.1, read on the forward strand.
ATCCTGTAGGCCAGAGTATGAGTCTAAGACCTTAGCTATTACGCCAGAGTAAGAGTTAAGACCTTAGCTATTAGGCCAGTGTACAAGACTAAGACCTTAGCTATTATGCCAGAGTAAGATTTAAGACCTTAACCATTAGGCCAGAGTATGAGTCTAAGACCTTAGCTATTAGGCCAGAGTAAGAGTTAAGACCTTAACAGTAGGCCAGAGTAAGAGTTAAGACCTTAACCAGTAGGCCAGAGTACGAGTCTAAGACCTTAGCTATTAGGCCAGAGTAAGAGTTCAGACCTTAGCTATTAGGCCAGAGTAAGTGTTAAGACCTTAACCATTAGGCCAGAGTACGAGTCTAAGACCTTAGCTATAAGGCCAGAGTACGAGTTAAGACCTTAACCAGTAGGCCAGAGTAAGAGTTAAGACCTTAACCATTAGGCCAGAGTACGAGTCTAAGACCTTAGCTATTAGGCCAGAGTAAGAGTTAAGACCTTAACCAATACGCCAGAGTAAGAGTTAGGACCTTAACCAGTAGGCCAGAGTAAGAGTTAAGACCTTAACCAGTAGGCCAGAGTAAGAGTTAAGACCTTAACCTGTAGGCCATAGTACAAGTCTAAGACCTTAGCTATTAGGCTAGAGTAAGAGTTAAGACCTTAACCATTAGGCCAGAGTACGAGTCTAAGACCTTAGCTATTAGGCCAGAGTAAGAGTTAAGACCTTAACCAGTAGGCCAGAGTACGAGTCTAAGACCATAGCTATTAGGCCAGAGTAAGAGTTAAGACCTTAACCATTAGGCCAGAATACAAGTCTAAGACCTTAGCTATTAGGCCAGAGTGAGAGTTAAGACCTTAGCTATCAGGCCAGACTACGAGTCTAAGACCTTAGCTATTAGGCCAGAGTACGAGTCTAAGACCTTAGCTATTAGGCCAGAGTAAGAGTTAGGACCTTAACCAGTAGGCCAGAGTACCAGTCTAAGACCTTAGCTATTAGGCCAGAGTAAGAGTCTAAGACCTTAGCTATTATGCCAGAGTATGAGTCTAAGACCTTAGCTATTAGGCCAGAGTCAGAGTTAAGACCTTAACCAGTAGGCCAGAGTACGAGTCTAAGACCTTAGCTATTAGGCCAGAGTAAGAGTTAAGACCTTAGCTATTAGGCCAGAGTAAGAGTTAAGACCTTAACCATTAGGCCAGAGTACGAGTCTAAGACCTTAGCTATTAGGCCAGTGTAAGAGATAAGACCTTAACCAGTAGGCCAGAGTACGAGTCTAAGACCTTAGCTATTAGGCCAGAGTAAGAGTTAAGACCTTAACCAGTAGGCCAGAGTAAGAGTTAAGACCTTAACCAGTAGGCCAGAGTAAGAGTTAAGACCTTAACCTGTGGGCCATAGTACGAGTCTAAGACCTTAGCTATTAGGCCAGAGTAAGAGTTAAGACCTTAACAGTAGGCCAGAGTAAGAGTTAAGACCTTAACCAGTAGGCCAGAGTACGAGTCTAAGACCTTAGCTATTAGGCCAGAGTAAGAGTTCAGACCTTAGTTATTAGGCCAGAGTAAGTGTTAAGACCTTAACCATTAGGCCAGAGTACGAGTCTAAGACCTTAGCTATTAGGCCAGAGTACGAGTTAAGACCTTAACCAGTAGGCCAGAGTAAGAGTTAAGACCTTAACCATTAGGCCAGAGTACGAGTCTAAGACCTTAGCTATTAGGCCAGAGTAAGAGTTAAGACCTTAACCAATAGGCCAGAGTAAGAGTTAGGACCTTAACCAGTAGGCCAGAGTAAGAGTTAAGACCTTAACCAGTAGGCCAGAGTAGGAGTTAAGACCTTAACCTGTAGGCCATAGTACAAGTCTAAGACCTTAGCTATTAGGCTAGAGTAAGAGTTAAGACCTTAACCATTAGGCCAGAGTACGAGTCTAAGACCTTAGCTATTAGGCCAGAGTAAGAGTTAAGACCTTAACCAGTAGGCCAGAGTACGAGTCTAAGACCATAGCTATTAGGCCAGAGTAAGAGTTAAGACCTTAACCATTAGGCCAGAATACAAGTCTAAGACCTTAGCTATTAGGCCAGAGTGAGAGTTAAGACCTTAGCTATCAGGCCAGACTACGAGTCTAAGACCTTAGCTATTAGGCCAGAGTACGAGTCTAAGACCTTAGCTATTAGGCCAGAGTAAGAGTTAAGACCTTAACCAGTAGGCCAGAGTACCAGTCTAAGACCTTAGCTATTAGGCCAGAGTAAGAGTTAAGACCTTAGCTTTTAGGCCAGAGTAAGAGTTAAGACCTTAACCATTAGGCCAGAGTATGAGTCTAAGGCTTTAGCTTTTAGGCCAGACCAAGAGTTAAGACCTTAACCAGTAGGACAGAGTACGAGTCTAAGACCTTAGCTATTAGGTCAGACCAAAAGTTAAGACCTTAACCATTAGGCCAGAGTACGAGTCTAAGACCTTAGCTATTAGGCCAGAGTAAGAGTTAAGACCTTAGCTGTTAGGCCAGTGTACGAGTCTAAGACCTTAGCTATTATGCCAGAGTATGAGTCTAAGACCTTAGCTAATAGGCCAGAGTAAGAGTTAAGACCTTAACCAGTAGGCCAGAGTACGAGTCTAAGACCTTAGCTATTAGGCCAGAGTAAGAGTTAAGACCTTAGCTATTAGGCCAGAGTAAGAGTTAAGACCTTAACCATTAGGCCAGAGTACGAGTCTAAGACCTTAGCTATTAGACCAGAGTAAGAGATAAGACCTTAACCAGAAGGCCAGAGTAAGAGTTAAGACCTTAACCATTAGGCCAGAGTAAGAATTAAGACCTTAACCATTAGGCCATAGTACGAGTCTAAGACCTTAGCTATTAGGCCAGAGTAAGAATTAAGACCTTAACCATTAGGCCAGAGTACGAGTCTAAGACCTTAGCTATTAGGCCAGAGTAAGAGTTAAGACCCTAACTAATAGGCCAGAGTAAGAGTTAAGACCTTAACCAGTAGGCCAGAGTAAGAGTTAAGACCTTAACCAGTAGGCCAGAGTAAGAGTTAAGACCTTAACCTGTAGGCCATAGTACGAGTCTAAGACCTTAGCTATTAGGCCAGAGTAAGAATTAAGACCTTAACCAGTAGGCCAGAGTACGAGTCTAAGATCTTAGCTATTAGGCCAGAGTAAGAGTTAAGACCTTATCCTGTAGGCCAGAGTATGAGTCTAAGACCTTAGCTATTACGCCAGAGTAAGAGTTAAGACCTTAGCTATTAGGCCAGTGTACAAGACTAAGACCTTAGCTATTATGCCAGAGTCTGAGTCTAAGACCTTAGCTATTAGGCCAGAGTAAGAGTTAAGACCTTAACCAGTAGGCCAGAGTGTGAGTCTAAGACCTTAGCTATTAGGCCAGAGTAAGAGTTAAGACCTTAACCATTAGGCCAGAGTACGAGTCTAAGACCTTAGCTATTAGGCCAGAGTACGAGTCTAGACCTTAGCTATTAGGCCGGAGTAAGAGTTAAGACCTTAAGCATTAGGCCAGAGTACGAGTCTAATACCTTAGCTAACAGGCCAGAGTAAGAGTTAAGACCTTAGCTATTAGGCCAGAGTAAGAGTTAAGACCTTGGATATTAGGCCAGAGTAAGAGTTAAGACCTTAACCATTAGGCCATAGTACGAGTCTAAGACCTTAGCTGTTAGGCCACAGTAAGAGTTAAGACCTTAACCAGTAGGCCAGAGTAAGAGTTAAGACCTTAACCAGTAGGACAGAGTAAGTGTTAAGACCTTAGCTATTAGGCCAGAGTAATAGTTAAGACCTTAACCAGTAGGCCAGAGTACGAGTCCAAGACCTTAGCTATTAGGCCAGAGTAAGAGTTAAGACCTTAACCATTAGGCCAGAGTACAAGTCTAAGACCTTAGCTATTAGGCCAGAGTGAGAGTTAAGACCTTAGCTATCAGGCCAGAGTACGAGTCTAAGACCTTAGCTATTAGGCCAGAGTACGAGTCTAAGACCTTAGCTATTAGGCCAGAGTAAGAGTTAAGACCTTAACCAGTAGGCAAGAGTACCAGTCTAAGACCTTAACTATTAGGCCAGAGTAAGAGTTAAGACCTTAGCTATTAGGCCAGAGTAAGAGTTAAGACCTTAACCATTAGGCCAGAGTACGAGTCTAAGACTTTAGCTATTAGGCCAGACCAAGAGTTAAAACCTTAACCAGTAGGCCAGAGTACGAGTCTAAGACCTTAGCTATTAGGCCACACCAAGAGTTAAGACATTAACCATTAGGCCAGAGTAAGAGTTAAGACCTTAGCTATTAGGCCAGTGTACGAGTCTAAGACCTTAGCTATTATGCCAGAGTATGAGTCTAAGACCTTAGCTATTAGGCCAGAGTCAGAGTTAAGACCTTAACCAGTAGGCCAGAGTACGAGTCTAAGACCTTAGCTATTAGGCCAGAGTAAGAGTTAAGACCTTAGCTATTAGGCCAGAGTAAGAGTTAAGACCTTAACCATTAGGCCAGAGTACGAGTCTAAGACCTTAGCTATTAGGCCAGTGTAAGAGATAAGACCTTAACCAGTAGGCCAGAGTACGAGTCTAAGACCTTAGCTATTAGGCCAGAGTAAGAGTTAAGACCTTAACCAGTAGGCCAGAGTAAGAGTTAAGACCTTAACCAGTAGGCCAGAGTAAGAGTTAAGACCTTAACCTGTGGGCCATAGTACGAGTCTAAGACCTTAGCTATTAGGCCAGAGTAAGATTTAAGACCTTAACCATTAGGCCAGAGTATGAGTCTAAGACCTTAGCTATTAGGCCAGAGTAAGAGTTAAGACCTTAACAGTAGGCCAGAGTAAGAGTTAAGACCTTAACCAGTAGGCCAGAGTACGAGTCTAAGACCTTAGCTATTAGGCCAGAGGAAGAGTTCAGACCTTAGCTATTAGGCCAGAGTAAGTGTTAAGACCTTAACCATTAGGCCAGAGTACGAGTCTAAGACCTTAGCTATTAGGCCAGAGTACGAGTTAAGACCTTAACCAGTAGGCCAGAGTAAGAGTTAAGACCTTAACCATTAGGCCAGAGTACGAGTCTTAGACCTTAGCTATTAGGCCAGAGTAAGAGTTAAGACCTTAACCAATAGGCCAGAGTAAGAGTTAGGACCTTAACCAGTAGGCCAGAGTAAGAGTTAAGACCTTAACCAGTAGGCCAGAGAAAGAGTTAAGACCTTAACCTGTAGGCCATAGTACAAGTCTAAGACCTTAGCTATTAGGCTAGAGTAAGAGTTAAGACCTTAACCATTAGGCCAGAGAACGAGTCTAAGACCTTAGCTATTAGGCCAGAGTAAGAGTTAAGACCTTAACCAGTAGGCCAGAGTACGAGTCTAAGACCATAGCTATTAGGCCAGAGTAAGAGTTAAGACCTTAACCATTAGGCCAGAATACAAGTCTAAGACCTTAGCTATTAGGCCAGAGTGAGAGTTAGGACCTTAGCTATCAGGCCAGACTATGAGTCTAAGACCTTAGCTATTAGGCCAGAGTACGAGTCTAAGACCTTAGCTATTAGGCCAGAGTAAGAGTTAAGACCTTAACCAGTATGCCAGAGTACCAGTCTAAGACCTTAGCTATTAGGCCAGAGTAAGAGTTAAGACCTTAGCTTTTAGGCCAGAGTAAGAGTTAAGACCTTAAACATTAGGCCAGAGTATGAGTCTAAGGCTTTAGCTTTTAGGCCAGACCAAGAGTTAAGACCTTAACCAGTAGGACAGAGTACGAGTCTAAGACCTTAGCTATTAGGTCAGACCAAAAGTTAAGACCTTAACCATTAGGCCAGAGTACGAGTCTAAGACCTTAGCTATTAGGCCAGAGTAAGAGTTAAGACCTTAGCTGTTAGGCCAGTGTACAAGACTAAGACCTTAGCTATTATGCCAGAGTCTGAGTCTAAGACCTTAGCTATTAGGCCAGAGTAAGAGTTAAGACCTTAACCAGTAGGCCAGAGTGTGAGTCTAAGACCTTAGCTATTAGGCCAGAGTAAGAGTTAAGACCTTAACCATTAGGCCAGAGTACGAGTCTAAGACCTTAGCTATTAGGCCAGAGTACGAGTCTAGACCTTAGCTATTAGGCCGGAGTAAGAGTTAAGACCTTAAGCATTAGGCCAGAGTACGAGTCTAATACCTTAGCTAACAGGCCAGAGTAAGAGTTAAGACCTTAGCTATTAGGCCAGAGTAAGAGTTAAGACCTTGGATATTAGGCCAGAGTAAGAGTTAAGACCTTAACCATTAGGCCATAGTACGAGTCTAAGACCTTAGCTGTTAGGCCACAGTAAGAGTTAAGACCTTAACCAGTAGGCCAGAGTAAGAGTTAAGACCTTAACCAGTAGGACAGAGTAAGTGTTAAGACCTTAGCTATTAGGCCAGAGTAATAGTTAAGACCTTAACCAGTAGGCCAGAGTACGAGTCTAAGACCTTAGCTATTAGGCCAGAGTAAGAGTTAAGACCTTAACCATTAGGCCAGAGTACAAGTCTAAGACCTTAGCTATTAGGCCAGAGTGAGAGTTAAGACCTTAGCTATCAGGCCAGAGTACGAGTCTAAGACCTTAGCTATTAGGCCAGAGTACGAGTCTAAGACCTTAGCTATTAGGCCAGAGTAAGAGTTAAGACCTTAACCAGTAGGCAAGAGTACCAGTCTAAGACCTTAACTATTAGGCCAGAGTAAGAGTTAAGACCTTAGCTATTAGGCCAGAGTAAGAGTTAAGACCTTAACCATTAGGCCAGAGTACGAGTCTAAGACTTTAGCTATTAGGCCAGACCAAGAGTTAAAACCTTAACCAGTAGGCCAGAGTACGAGTCTAAGACCTTAGCTATTAGGCCACACCAAGAGTTAAGACATTAACCATTAGGCCAGAGTAAGAGTTAAGACCTTAGCTATTAGGCCAGTGTACGAGTCTAAGACCTTAGCTATTATGCCAGAGTATGAGTCTAAGACCTTAGCTATTAGGCCAGAGTCAGAGTTAAGACCTTAACCAGTAGGCCAGAGTACGAGTCTAAGACCTTAGCTATTAGGCCAGAGTAAGAGTTAAGACCTTAGCTATTAGGCCAGAGTAAGAGTTAAGACCTTAACCATTAGGCCAGAGTACGAGTCTAAGACCTTAGCTATTAGGCCAGTGTAAGAGATAAGACCTTAACCAGTAGGCCAGAGTACGAGTCTAAGACCTTAGCTATTAGGCCAGAGTAAGAGTTAAGACCTTAACCAGTAGGCCAGAGTAAGAGTTAAGACCTTAACCAGTAGGCCAGAGTAAGAGTTAAGACCTTAACCTGTGGGCCATAGTACGAGTCTAAGACCTTAGCTATTAGGCCAGAGTAAGATTTAAGACCTTAACCATTAGGCCAGAGTATGAGTCTAAGACCTTAGCTATTAGGCCAGAGTAAGAGTTAAGACCTTAACAGTAGGCCAGAGTAAGAGTTAAGACCTTAACCAGTAGGCCAGAGTACGAGTCTAAGACCTTAGCTATTAGGCCAGAGGAAGAGTTCAGACCTTAGCTATTAGGCCAGAGTAAGTGTTAAGACCTTAACCATTAGGCCAGAGTACGAGTCTAAGACCTTAGCTATTAGGCCAGAGTACGAGTTAAGACCTTAAACAGTAGGCCAGAGTAAGAGTTAAGACCTTAACCATTAGGCCAGAGTACGAGTCTTAGACCTTAGCTATTAGGCCAGAGTAAGAGTTAAGACCTTAACCAATAGGCCAGAGTAAGAGTTAGGACCTTAACCAGTAGGCCAGAGTAAGAGTTAAGACCTTAACCAGTAGGCCAGAGAAAGAGTTAAGACCTTAACCTGTAGGCCATAGTACAAGTCTAAGACCTTAGCTATTAGGCTAGAGTAAGAGTTAAGACCTTAACCATTAGGCCAGAGAACGAGTCTAAGACCTTGGCTATTAGGCCAGAGTAAGAGTTAAGACCTTAACCAGTAGGCCAGAGTACGAGTCTAAGACCATAGCTATTAGGCCAGAGTAAGAGTTAAGACCTTAACCATTAGGCCAGAATACAAGTCTAAGACCTTAGCTATTAGGCCAGAGTGAGAGTTAAGACCTTAGCTATCAGGCCAGACTATGAGTCTAAGACCTTAGCTATTAGGCCAGAGTACGAGTCTAAGACCTTAGCTATTAGGCCAGAGTAAGAGTTAAGACCTTAACCAGTATGCCAGAGTACCAGTCTAAGACCTTAGCTATTAGGCCAGAGTAAGAGTTAAGACCTTAGCTTTTAGGCCAGAGTAAGAGTTAAGACCTTAAACATTAGGCCAGAGTATGAGTCTAAGGCTTTAGCTTTTAGGCCAGACCAAGAGTTAAGACCTTAACCAGTAGGACAGAGTACGAGTCTAAGACCTTAGCTATTAGGTCAGACCAAAAGTTAAGACCTTAACCATTAGGCCAGAGTACGAGTCTAAGACCTTAGCTATTAGGCCAGAGTAAGAGTTAAGACCTTAGCTGTTAGGCCAGTGTACGAGTCTAAGACCTTAGCTATTATGCCAGAGTATGAGTCTAAGACCTTAGCTAATAGGCCAGAGTAAGAGTTAAGACCTTAACCAGTAGGCCAGAGTACGAGTCTAAGACCTTAGCTATTAGGCCAGAGTAAGAGTTAAGACCTTAGCTATTAGGCCAGAGTAAGAGTTAAGACCTTAACCATTAGGCCAGAGTACGAGTCTAAGACCTTAGCTATTAGGCCAGAGTAAGAGATAAGACCTTAACCAGAAGGCCAGAGTAAGAGTTAAGACCTTAACCATTAGGCCAGAGTAAGAATTAAGACCTTAACCATTAGGCCATAGTACGAGTCTAAGACCTTAGCTATTAGGCCAGAGTAAGAATTAAGACCTTAACCATTAGGCCAGAGTACGAGTCTAAGACCTTAGCTATTAGGCCAGAGTAAGAGTTAAGACCCTAACTAATAGGCCAGAGTAAGAGTTAAGACCTTAACCAGTAGGCCAGAGTAAGAGTTAAGACCTTAACCAGTAGGCCAGAGTAAGAGTTAAGACCTTAACCTGTAGGCCATAGTACGAGTCTAAGACCTTAGCTATTAGGCCAGAGTAAGAATTAAGACCTTAACCATTAGGCCAGAGTACGAGTCTAAGATCTTAGCTATTAGGCCAGAGTAAGAGTTAAGACCTTATCCTGTAGGCCAGAGTATGAGTCTAAGACCTTAGCTATTAGGCCAGAGTAAGAGTTAAGACCTTAGCTATTAGGCCAGTGTACAAGACTAAGACCTTAGCTATTATGCCAGAGTCTGAGTCTAAGACCTTAGCTATTAGGCCAGAGTAAGAGTTAAGACCTTAACCAGTAGGCCAGAGTATGAGTCTAAGACCTTAGCTATTAGGCCAGAGTAAGAGTTAAGACCTTAACCATTAGGCCAGAGTACGAGTCTAAGACCTTAGCTATTAGGCCAGAGTACGAGTCTAGACCTTAGCTATTAGGCCGGAGTAAGAGTTAAGACCTTAAGCATTAGGCCAGAGTACGAGTCTAATACCTTAGCTAACAGGCCAGAGTAAGAGTTAAGACCTTAGCTATTAGGCCAGAGTAAGAGTTAAGACCTTGGATATTAGGCCAGAGTAAGAGTTAAGACCTTAACCATTAGGCCATAGTACGAGTCTAAGACCTTAGCTGTTAGGCCACAGTAAGAGTTAAGACCTTAACCAGTAGGCCAGAGTAAGAGTTAAGACCTTAACCATTAGGACAGAGTAAGTGTTAAGACCTTAGCTATTAGGCCAGAGTAAGAGTTAAGACCTTAACCAGTAGGCCAGAGTACGAGTCTAAGACCTTAGCTATTAGGCCAGAGTAAGAGTTAAGACCTTAACCATTAGGCCAGAGTACAAGTCTAAGACCTTAGCTATTAGGCCAGAGTGAGAGTTAAGACCTTAGCTATCAGGCCAGAGTACGAGTCTAAGACCTTAGCTATTAGGCCAGAGTACGAGTCTAAGACCTTAGCTATTAGGCCAGAGTAAGAGTTAAGACCTTAACCAGTAGGCAAGAGTACCAGTCTAAGACCTTAACTATTAGGCCAGAGTAAGAGTTAAGACCTTAGCTATTAGGCCAGAGTAAGAGTTAAGACCTTAACCATTAGGCCAGAGTACGAGTCTAAGACTTTAGCTATTAGGCCAGACCAAGAGTTAAGACATTAACCATTAGGCCAGAGTAAGAGTTAAGACCTTAGCTATTAGGCCAGTGTACGAGTCTAAGACCTTAGCTATTATGCCAGAGTATGAGTCTAAGACCTTAGCTATTAGGCCAGAGTAAGAGTTAAGACCTTAACCAGTAGGCCAGAGTAAGAGTTAAGACCTTAACCTGTGGGCCATAGTACGAGTCTAAGACCTTAGCTATTAGGCCAGAGTAAGATTTAAGACCTTAACCATTAGGCCAGAGTATGAGTCTAAGACCTTAGCTATTAGGCCAGAGTAAGAGTTAAGACCTTAACAGTAGGCCAGAGTAAGAGTTAAGACCTTAACCAGTAGGCCAGAGTACGAGTCTAAGACCTTAGCTATTAGGCCAGAGTAAGAGTTCAGACCTTAGCTATTAGGCCAGAGTAAGTGTTAAGACCTTAACCATTAGGCCAGAGTACGAGTCTAAGACCTTAGCTATTAGGCCAGAGTACGAGTTAAGACCTTAACCAGTAGGCCAGAGTAAGAGTTAAGACCTTAACCATTAGGCCAGAGTACGAGTCTAAGACCTTAGCTATTAGGCCAGAGTAAGAGTTAAGACCTTAACCAATACGCCAGAGTAAGAGTTAGGACCTTAACCAGTAGGCCAGAGTAAGAGTTAAGACCTTAACCAGTAGGCCAGAGTAAGAGTTAAGACCTTAACCTGTAGGCCATAGGACAAGTCTAAGACCTTAGCTATTAGGCTAGAGTAAGAGTTAAGACCTTAACCATTAGGCCAGAGTACGAGTCTAAGACCTTAGCTATTAGGCCAGAGTAAGAGTTAAGACCTTAACCAGTAGGCCAGAGTACGAGTCTAAGACCATAGCTATTAGGCCAGAGCAAGAGTTAAGACCTTAACCATTAGGCCAGAATACAAGTCTAAGACCTTAGCTATTAGGCCAGAGTGAGAGTTAAGACCTTAGCTATCAGGCCAGACTACGAGTCTAAGACCTTAGCTATTAGGCCAGAGTACGAGTCTAAGACCTTAGCTATTAGGCCAGAGTAAGAGTTAGGACCTTAACCAGTAGGCCAGAGTACCAGTCTAAGACCTTAGCTATTAGGCCAGAGTAAGAGTCTAAGACCTTAGCTATTATGCCAGAGTATGAGTCTAAGACCTTAGCTATTAGGCCAGAGTCAGAGTTAAGACCTTAACCAGTAGGCCAGAGTACGAGTCTAAGACCTTAGCTATTAGGCCAGAGTAAGAGTTAAGACCTTAGCTATTAGGCCAGAGTAAGAGTTAAGACCTTAACCATTAGGCCAGAGTACGAGTCTAAGACCTTAGCTATTAGGCCAGTGTAAGAGATAAGACCTTAACCAGTAGGCCAGAGTACGAGTCTAAGACCTTAGCTATTAGGCCAGAGTAAGAGTTAAGACCTTAACCAGTAGGCCAGAGTAAGAGTTAAGACCTTAACCAGTAGGCCAGAGTAAGAGTTAAGACCTTAACCTGTGGGCCATAGTACGAGTCTAAGACCTTAGCTATTAGGCCAGAGTAAGATTTAAGACCTTAACCATTAGGCCAGAGTATGAGTCTAAGACCTTAGCTACTAGGCCAGAGTAAGAGTTAAGACCTTAACAGTAGGCCAGAGTAAGAGTTAAGACCTTAACCAGTAGGCCAGAGTACGAGTCTAAGACCTTAGCTATTAGGCCAGAGTAAGAGTTCAGACCTTAGTTATTAGGCCAGAGTAAGTGTTAAGACCTTAACCATTAGGCCAGAGTACGAGTCTAAGACCTTAGCTATTAGGCCAGAGTACGAGTTAAGACCTTAACCAGTAGGCCAGAGTAAGAGTTAAGACCTTAACCATTAGGCCAGAGTACGAGTCTAAGACCTTAGCTATTAGGCCAGAGTAAGAGTTAAGACCTTAACCAATAGGCCAGAGTAAGAGTTAGGACCTTAACCAGTAGGCCAGAGTAAGAGTTAAGACCTTAACCAGTAGGCCAGAGTAGGAGTTAAGACCTTAACCTGTAGGCCATAGTACAAGTCTAAGACCTTAGCTATTAGGCTAGAGTAAGAGTTAAGACCTTAACCATTAGGCCAGAGTACGAGTCTAAGACCTTAGCTATTAGGCCAGAGTAAGAGTTAAGACCTTAACCAGTAGGCCAGAGTACGAGTCTAAGACCATAGCTATTAGGCCAGAGTAAGAGTTAAGACCTTAACCATTAGGCCAGAATACAAGTCTAAGACCTTAGCTTTTAGGCCAGAGTGAGAGTTAAGACCTTAGCTATCAGGCCAGACTACGAGTCTAAGACCTTAGCTATTAGGCCAGAGTACGAGTCTAAGACCTTAGCTATTAGGCCAGAGTAAGAGTTAAAACCTTAACCAGTAGGCCAGAGTACCAGTCTAAGACCTTAGCTATTAGGCCAGAGTCAGAGTTAAGACCTTAGCTTTTAGGCCAGAGTAAGAGTTAAGACCTTAACCATTAGGCCAGAGTATGAGTCTAAGGCTTTAGCTTTTAGGCCAGACCAAGAGTTAAGACCTTAACCAGTAGGACAGAGTACGAGTCTAAGACCTTAGCTATTAGGTCAGACCAAAAGTTAAGACCTTAACCATTAGGCCAGAGTACGAGTCTAAGACCTTAGCTATTAGGCCAGAGTAAGAGTTAAGACCTTAGCTGTTAGGCCAGTGTACGAGTCTAAGACCTTAGCTATTATGCCAGAGTATGAGTCTAAGACCTTAGCTAATAGGACAGAGTAAGAGTTAAGACCTTAACCAGTAGGCCAGAGTACGAGTCTAAGACCTTAGCTATTAGGCCAGAGTAAGAGTTAAGACCTTAGCTATTAGGCCAGAGTAAGAGTTAAGACCTTAACCATTAGGCCAGAGTACGAGTCTAAGACCTTAGCTATTAGACCAGAGTAAGAGATAAGACCTTAACCAGAAGGCCAGAGTAAGAGTTAAGACCTTAACCATTAGGCCAGAGTAAGAATTAAGACCTTAACCATTAGGCCATAGTACGAGTCTAAGACCTTAGCTATTAGGCCAGAGTAAGAATTAAGACCTTAACCATTAGGCCAGAGTACGAGTCTAAGACCTTAGCTATTAGGCCAGAGTAAGAGTTAAGACCCTAACTAATAGGCCAGAGTAAGAGTTAAGACCTTAACCAGTAGGCCAGAGTAAGAGTTAAGACCTTAACCAGTAGGCCAGAGTAAGAGTTAAGACCTTAACCTGTAGGCCATAGTACGAGTCTAAGACCTTAGCTATTAGGCCAGAGTAAGAATTAAGACCTTAACCATTAGGCCAGAGTACGAGTCTAAGATCTTAGCTATTAGGCCAGAGTAAGAGTTAAGACCTTATCCTGTAGGCCAGAGTATGAGTCTAAGACCTTAGCTATTACGCCAGAGTAAGAGTTAAGACCTTAGCTATTAGGCCAGTGTACAAGACTAAGACCTTAGCTATTATGCCAGAGTAAGATTTAAGACCTTAACCATTAGGCCAGAGTATGAGTCTAAGACCTTAGCTATTAGGCCAGAGTAAGAGTTAAGACCTTAACAGTAGGCCAGAGTAAGAGTTAAGACCTTAACCAGTAGGCCAGAGTACGAGTCTAAGACCTTAGCTATTAGGCCAGAGTAAGAGTTCAGACCTTAGCTATTAGGCCAGAGTAAGTGTTAAGACCTTAACCATTAGGCCAGAGTACGAGTCTAAGACCTTAGCTATTAGGCCAGAGTACGAGTTAAGACCTTAACCAGTAGGCCAGAGTAAGAGTTAAGACCTTAACCATTAGGCCAGAGTACGAGTCTAAGACCTTAGCTATTAGGCCAGAGTAAGAGTTAAGACCTTAACCAATACGCCAGAGTAAGAGTTAGGACCTTAACCAGTAGGCCAGAGTAAGAGTTAAGACCTTAACCAGTAGGCCAGAGTAAGAGTTAAGACCTTAACCTGTAGGCCATAGTACAAGTCTAAGACCTTAGCTATTAGGCTAGAGTAAGAGTTAAGACCTTAACCATTAGGCCAGAGTACGAGTCTAAGACCTTAGCTATTAGGCCAGAGTAAGAGTTAAGACCTTAACCAGTAGGCCAGAGTACGAGTCTAAGACCATAGCTATTAGGCCAGAGTAAGAGTTAAGACCTTAACCATTAGGCCAGAATACAAGTCTAAGACCTTAGCTATTAGGCCAGAGTGAGAGTTAAGACCTTAGCTATCAGGCCAGACTACGAGTCTAAGACCTTAGCTATTAGGCCAGAGTACGAGTCTAAGACCTTAGCTATTAGGCCAGAGTAAGAGTTAGGACCTTAACCAGTAGGCCAGAGTACCAGTCTAAGACCTTAGCTATTAGGCCAGAGTAAGAGTCTAAGACCTTAGCTATTATGCCAGAGTATGAGTCTAAGACCTTAGCTATTAGGCCAGAGTCAGAGTTAAGACCTTAACCAGTAGGCCAGAGTACGAGTCTAAGACCTTAGCTATTAGGCCAGAGTAAGAGTTAAGACCTTAGCTATTAGGCCAGAGTAAGAGTTAAGACCTTAACCATTAGGCCAGAGTACGAGTCTAAGACCTTAGCTATTAGGCCAGAGTAAGAGTTAAGACCTTAACCAGTAGGCCAGAGTAAGAGTTAAGACCTTAACCAGTAGGCCAGAGTAAGAGTTAAGACCTTAACCTGTGGGCCATAGTACGAGTCTAAGACCTTAGCTATTAGGCCAGAGTAAGAGTTAAGACCTTAACAGTAGGCCAGAGTAAGAGTTAAGACCTTAACCAGTAGGCCAGAGTACGAGTCTAAGACCTTAGCTATTAGGCCAGAGTAAGAGTTCAGACCTTAGTTATTAGGCCAGAGTAAGTGTTAAGACCTTAACCATTAGGCCAGAGTACGAGTCTAAGACCTTAGCTATTAGGCCAGAGTACGAGTTAAGACCTTAACCAGTAGGCCAGAGTAAGAGTTAAGACCTTAACCATTAGGCCAGAGTACGAGTCTAAGACCTTAGCTATTAGGCCAGAGTAAGAGTTAAGACCTTAACCAATAGGCCAGAGTAAGAGTTAGGACCTTAACCAGTAGGCCAGAGTAAGAGTTAAGACCTTAACCAGTAGGCCAGAGTAGGAGTTAAGACCTTAACCTGTAGGCCATAGTACAAGTCTAAGACCTTAGCTATTAGGCTAGAGTAAGAGTTAAGACCTTAACCATTAGGCCAGAGTACGAGTCTAAGACCTTAGCTATTAGGCCAGAGTAAGAGTTAAGACCTTAACCAGTAGGCCAGAGTACGAGTCTAAGACCATAGCTATTAGGCCAGAGTAAGAGTTAAGACCTTAACCATTAGGCCAGAATACAAGTCTAAGACCTTAGCTATTAGGCCAGAGTGAGAGTTAAGACCTTAGCTATCAGGCCAGACTACGAGTCTAAGACCTTAGCTATTAGGCCAGAGTACGAGTCTAAGACCTTAGCTATTAGGCCAGAGTAAGAGTTAAGACCTTAACCAGTAGGCCAGAGTACCAGTCTAAGACCTTAGCTATTAGGCCAGAGTAAGAGTTAAGACCTTAGCTTTTAG
Organism: Triturus cristatus; assembly: GCF_964204655.1. NCBI lineage: Eukaryota > Metazoa > Chordata > Amphibia > Caudata > Salamandridae > Triturus > Triturus cristatus. Next base: position 1,308,113,175 of record NC_140590.1, read on the forward strand.
GCCAGAGTAAGAGTTAAGACCTTAACCATTAGGCCAGAGTATGAGTCTAAGGCTTTAGCTTTTAGGCCAGACCAAGAGTTAAGACCTTAACCAGTAGGACAGAGTACGAGTCTAAGACCTTAGCTATTAGGTCAGACCAAAAGTTAAGACCTTAACCATTAGGCCAGAGTACGAGTCTAAGACCTTAGCTATTAGGCCAGAGTAAGAGTTAAGACCTTAGCTGTTAGGCCAGTGTACGAGTCTAAGACCTTAGCTATTATGCCAGAGTATGAGTCTAAGACCTTAGCTAATAGGCCAGAGTAAGAGTTAAGACCTTAACCAGTAGGCCAGAGTACGAGTCTAAGACCTTAGCTATTAGGCCAGAGTAAGAGTTAAGACCTTAGCTATTAGGCCAGAGTAAGAGTTAAGACCTTAACCATTAGGCCAGAGTACGAGTCTAAGACCTTAGCTATTAGACCAGAGTAAGAGATAAGACCTTAACCAGAAGGCCAGAGTAAGAGTTAAGACCTTAACCATTAGGCCAGAGTAAGAATTAAGACCTTAACCATTAGGCCATAGTACGAGTCTAAGACCTTAGCTATTAGGCCAGAGTAAGAATTAAGACCTTAACCATTAGGCCAGAGTACGAGTCTAAGACCTTAGCTATTAGGCCAGAGTAAGAGTTAAGACCCTAACTAATAGGCCAGAGTAAGAGTTAAGACCTTAACCAGTAGGCCAGAGTAAGAGTTAAGACCTTAACCAGTAGGCCAGAGTAAGAGTTAAGACCTTAACCTGTAGGCCATAGTACGAGTCTAAGACCTTAGCTATTAGGCCAGAGTAAGAATTAAGACCTTAACCATTAGGCCAGAGTACGAGTCTAAGATCTTAGCTATTAGGCCAGAGTAAGAGTTAAGACCTTATCCTGTAGGCCAGAGTATGAGTCTAAGACCTTAGCTATTACGCCAGAGTAAGAGTTAAGACCTTAGCTATTAGGCCAGTGTACAAGACTAAGACCTTAGCTATTATGCCAGAGTCTGAGTCTAAGACCTTAGCTATTAGGCCAGAGTAAGAGTTAAGACCTTAACCAGTAGGCCAGAGTGTGAGTCTAAGACCTTAGCTATTAGGCCAGAGTAAGAGTTAAGACCTTAACCATTAGGCCAGAGTACGAGTCTAAGACCTTAGCTATTAGGCCAGAGTACGAGTCTAGACCTTAGCTATTAGGCCGGAGTAAGAGTTAAGACCTTAAGCATTAGGCCAGAGTACGAGTCTAATACCTTAGCTAACAGGCCAGAGTAAGAGTTAAGACCTTAGCTATTAGGCCAGAGTAAGAGTTAAGACCTTGGATATTAGGCCAGAGTAAGAGTTAAGACCTTAACCATTAGGCCATAGTACGAGTCTAAGACCTTAGCTGTTAGGCCACAGTAAGAGTTAAGACCTTAACCAGTAGGCCAGAGTAAGAGTTAAGACCTTAACCAGTAGGACAGAGTAAGTGTTAAGACCTTAGCTATTAGGCCAGAGTAATAGTTAAGACCTTAACCAGTAGGCCAGAGTACGAGTCTAAGACCTTAGCTATTAGGCCAGAGTAAGAGTTAAGACCTTAACCATTAGGCCAGAGTACAAGTCTAAGACCTTAGCTATTAGGCCAGAGTGAGAGTTAAGACCTTAGCTATCAGGCCAGAGTACGAGTCTAAGACCTTAGCTATTAGGCCAGAGTACGAGTCTAAGACCTTAGCTATTAGGCCAGAGTAAGAGTTAAGACCTTAACCAGTAGGCAAGAGTACCAGTCTAAGACCTTAACTATTAGGCCAGAGTAAGAGTTAAGACCTTAGCTATTAGGCCAGAGTAAGAGTTAAGACCTTAACCATTAAGCCAGAGTACGAGTCTAAGACTTTAGCTATTAGGCCAGACCAAGAGTTAAAACCTTAACCAGTAGGCCAGAGTACGAGTCTAAGACCTTAGCTATTAGGCCACACCAAGAGTTAAGACATTAACCATTAGGCCAGAGTAAGAGTTAAGACCTTAGCTATTAGGCCAGTGTACGAGTCTAAGACCTTAGCTATTATGCCAGAGTATGAGTCTAAGACCTTAGCTATTAGGCCAGAGTCAGAGTTAAGACCTTAACCAGTAGGCCAGAGTACGAGTCTAAGACCTTAGCTATTAGGCCAGAGTAAGAGTTAAGACCTTAGCTATTAGGCCAGAGTAAGAGTTAAGACCTTAACCATTAGGCCAGAGTACGAGTCTAAGACCTTAGCTATTAGGCCAGTGTAAGAGATAAGACCTTAACCAGTAGGCCAGAGTAAGAGTATAAGACCTTAGCTATTAGGCCAGAGTAAGAGTTAAGACCTTAACCAGTAGGCCAGAGTAAGAGTTAAGACCTTAACCAGTAGGCCAGAGTAAGAGTTAAGACCTTAACCTGTGGGCCATAGTACGAGTCTAAGACCTTAGCTATTAGGCCAGAGTAAGATTTAAGACCTTAACCATTAGGCCAGAGTATGTGTCTAAGACCTTAGCTATTAGGCCAGAGTAAGAGTTAAGACCTTAACAGTAGGCCAGAGTAAGAGTTAAGACCTTAACCAGTAGGCCAGAGTACGAGTCTAAGACCTTAGCTATTAGGCCAGAGGAAGAGTTCAGACCTTAGCTATTAGGCCAGAGTAAGTGTTAAGACCTTAACCATTAGGCCAGAGTACGAGTCTAAGACCTTAGCTATTAGGCCAGAGTACGAGTTAAGACCTTAACCAGTAGGCCAGAGTAAGAATTAAGACCTTAACCATTAGGCCAGAGTACGAGTCTTAGACCTTAGCTATTAGGCCAGAGTAAGAGTTAAGACCTTAACCAATAGGCCAGAGTAAGAGTTAGGACCTTAACCAGTAGGCCAGAGTAAGAGTTAAGACCTTAACCAGTAGGCCAGAGAAAGAGTTAAGACCTTAACCTGTAGGCCATAGTACAAGTCTAAGACCTTAGCTATTAGGCTAGAGTAAGAGTTAAGACCTTAACCATTAGGCCAGAGAACGAGTCTAAGACCTTAGCTATTAGGCCAGAGTAAGAGTTAAGACCTTAACCAGTAGGCCAGAGTACGAGTCTAAGACCATAGCTATTAGGCCAGAGTAAGAGTTAAGACCTTAACCATTAGGCCAGAATACAAGTCTAAGACCTTAGCTATTAGGCCAGAGTGAGAGTTAAGACCTTAGCTATCAGGCCAGACTATGAGTCTAAGACCTTAGCTATTAGGCCAGAGTACGAGTCTAAGACCTTAGCTATTAGGCCAGAGTAAGAGTTAAGACCTTAACCAGTATGCCAGAGTACCAGTCTAAGACCTTAGCTATTAGGCCAGAGTAAGAGTTAAGACCTTAGCTTTTAGGCCAGAGTAAGAGTTAAGACCTTAAACATTAGGCCAGAGTATGAGTCTAAGGCTTTAGCTTTTAGGCCAGACCAAGAGTTAAGACCTTAACCAGTAGGACAGAGTACGAGTCTAAGACCTTAGCTATTAGGTCAGACCAAAAGTTAAGACCTTAACCATTAGGCCAGAGTACGAGTCTAAGACCTTAGCTATTAGGCCAGAGTAAGAGTTAAGACCTTAGCTGTTAGGCCAGTGTACAAGACTAAGACCTTAGCTATTATGCCAGAGTCTGAGTCTAAGACCTTAGCTATTAGGCCAGAGTAAGAGTTAAGACCTTAACCAGTAGGCCAGAGTGTGAGTCTAAGACCTTAGCTATTAGGCCAGAGTAAGAGTTAAGACCTTAACCATTAGGCCAGAGTACGAGTCTAAGACCTTAGCTATTAGGCCAGAGTACGAGTCTAGACCTTAGCTATTAGGCCGGAGTAAGAGTTAAGACCTTAAGCATTAGGCCAGAGTACAAGTCTAATACCTTAGCTAACAGGCCAGAGTAAGAGTTAAGACCTTAGCTATTAGGCCAGAGTAAGAGTTAAGACCTTGGATATTAGGCCAGAGTAAGAGTTAAGACCTTAACCATTAGGCCATAGTACGAGTCTAAGACCTTAGCTGTTAGGCCACAGTAAGAGTTAAGACCTTAACCAGTAGGCCAGAGTAAGAGTTAAGACCTTAACCAGTAGGACAGAGTAAGTGTTAAGACCTTAGCTATTAGGCCAGAGTAATAGTTAAGACCTTAACCAGTAGGCCAGAGTACGAGTCTAAGACCTTAGCTATTAGGCCAGAGTAAGAGTTAAGACCTTAACCATTAGGCCAGAGTACAAGTCTAAGACCTTAGCTATTAGGCCAGAGTGAGAGTTAAGACCTTAGCTATCAGGCCAGAGTACGAGTCTAAGACCTTAGCTATTAGGCCAGAGTACGAGTCTAAGACCTTAGCTATTAGGCCAGAGTAAGAGTTAAGACCTTAACCAGTAGGCAAGAGTACCAGTCTAAGACCTTAACTATTAGGCCAGAGTAAGAGTTAAGACCTTAGCTATTAGGCCAGAGTAAGAGTTAAGACCTTAACCATTAGGCCAGAGTACGAGTCTAAGACTTTAGCTATTAGGCCAGACCAAGAGTTAAAACCTTAACCAGTAGGCCAGAGTACGAGTCTAAGACCTTAGCTATTAGGCCACACCAAGAGTTAAGACATTAACCATTAGGCCAGAGTAAGAGTTAAGACCTTAGCTATTAGGCCAGTGTACGAGTCTAAGACCTTAGCTATTATGCCAGAGTATGAGTCTAAGACCTTAGCTATTAGGCCAGAGTCAGAGTTAAGACCTTAACCAGTAGGCCAGAGTACGAGTCTAAGACCTTAGCTATTAGGCCAGAGTAAGAGTTAAGACCTTAGCTATTAGGCCAGAGTAAGAGTTAAGACCTTAACCATTAGGCCAGAGTACGAGTCTAAGACCTTAGCTATTAGGCCAGTGTAAGAGATAAGACCTTAACCAGTAGGCCAGAGTACGAGTCTAAGACCTTAGCTATTAGGCCAGAGTAAGAGTTAAGACCTTAACCAGTAGGCCAGAGTAAGAGTTAAGACCTTAACCAGTAGGCCAGAGTAAGAGTTAAGACCTTAACCTGTGGGCCATAGTACGAGTCTAAGACCTTAGCTATTAGGCCAGAGTAAGATTTAAGACCTTAACCATTAGGCCAGAGTATGAGTCTAAGACCTTAGCTATTAGGCCAGAGTAAGAGTTAAGACCTTAACAGTAGGCCAGAGTAAGAGTTAAGACCTTAACCAGTAGGCCAGAGTACGAGTCTAAGACCTTAGCTATTAGGCCAGAGTAAGAGTTCAGACCTTAGCTATTAGGCCAGAGTAAGTGTTAAGACCTTAACCATTAGGCCAGAGTACGAGTCTAAGACCTTAGCTATTAGGCCAGAGTACGAGTTAAGACCTTAACCAGTAGGCCAGAGTAAGAGTTAAGACCTTAACCATTAGGCCAGAGTACGAGTCTTAGACCTTAGCTATTAGGCCAGAGTAAGAGTTAAGACCTTAACCAATAGGCCAGAGTAAGAGTTAGGACCTTAACCAGTAGGCCAGAGTAAGAGTTAAGACCTTAACCAGTAGGCCAGAGAAAGAGTTAAGACCTTAACCTGTAGGCCATAGTACAAGTCTAAGACCTTAGCTATTAGGCTAGAGTAAGAGTTAAGACCTTAACCATTAGGCCAGAGAACGAGTCTAAGACCTTAGCTATTAGGCCAGAGTAAGAGTTAAGACCTTAACCAGTAGGCCAGAGTACGAGTCTAAGACCATAGCTATTAGGCCAGAGTAAGAGTTAAGACCTTAACCATTAGGCCAGAATACAAGTCTAAGACCTTAGCTATTAGGCCAGAGTGAGAGTTAAGACCTTAGCTATCAGGCCAGACTATGAGTCTAAGACCTTAGCTATTAGGCCAGAGTACGAGTCTAAGACCTTAGCTATTAGGCCAGAGTAGGAGTTAGGACCTTAACCAGTAGGCCAGAGTACCAGTCTAAGACCTTAGCTATTAGGCCAGAGTAAGAGTCTAAGACCTTAGCTATTATGCCAGAGTATGAGTCTAAGACCTTAGCTATTAGGCCAGAGTCAGAGTTAAGACCTTAACCAGTAGGCCAGAGTACGAGTCTAAGACCTTAGCTATTAGGCCAGTGTAAGAGATAAGACCTTAACCATTAGGCCAGAGTACGAGTCTAAGACCTTAGCTATTAGGCCAGTGTAAGAGATAAGACCTTAACCAGTAGGCCAGAGTACGAGTCTAAGACCTTAGCTATTAGGCCAGAGTAAGAGTTAAGACCTTAACCAGTAGGCCAGAGTAAGAGTTAAGACCTTAACCAGTAGGCCAGAGTAAGAGTTAAGACCTTAACCTGTGGGCCAAAGTACGAGTCTAAGACCTTAGCTATTAGGCCAGAGTAAGATTTAAGACCTTAACCATTAGGCCAGAGTATGAGTCTAAGACCTTAGCTACTAGGCCAGAGTAAGAGTTAAGACCTTAACAGTAGGCCAGAGTAAGAGTTAAGACCTTAACCAGTAGGCCAGAGTACGAGTCTAAGACCTTAGCTATTAGGCCAGAGTAAGAGTTCAGACCTTAGTTATTAGGCCAGAGTAAGTGTTAAGACCTTAACCATTAGGCCAGAGTACGAGTCTAAGACCTTAGCTATTAGGCCAGAGTACGAGTTAAGACCTTAACCAGTAGGCCAGAGTAAGAGTTAAGACCTTAACCATTAGGCCAGAGTACGAGTCTAAGACCTTAGCTATTAGGCCAGAGTAAGAGTTAAGACCTTAACCAATAGGCCAGAGTAAGAGTTAGGACCTTAACCAGTAGGCCAGAGTAAGAGTTAAGACCTTAACCAGTAGGCCAGAGTAGGAGTTAAGACCTTAACCTGTAGGCCATAGTACAAGTCTAAGACCTTAGCTATTAGGCTAGAGTAAGAGTTAAGACCTTAACCATTAGGCCAGAGTACGAGTCTAAGACCTTAGCTATTAGGCCAGAGTAAGAGTTAAGACCTTAACCAGTAGGCCAGAGTACGAGTCTAAGACCATAGCTATTAGGCCAGAGTAAGAGTTAAGACCTTAACCATTAGGCCAGAATACAAGTCTAAGACCTTAGCTTTTAGGCCAGAGTGAGAGTTAAGACCTTAGCTATCAGGCCAGACTACGAGTCTAAGACCTTAGCTATTAGGCCAGAGTACGAGTCTAAGACCTTAGCTATTAGGCCAGAGTAAGAGTTAAGACCTTAACCAGTAGGCCAGAGTACCAGTCTAAGACCTTAGCTATTAGGCCAGAGTCAGAGTTAAGACCTTAGCTTTTAGGCCAGAGTAAGAGTTAAGACCTTAACCATTAGGCCAGAGTATGAGTCTAAGGCTTTAGCTTTTAGGCCAGACCAAGAGTTAAGACCTTAACCAGTAGGACAGAGTACGAGTCTAAGACCTTAGCTATTAGGTCAGACCAAAAGTTAAGACCTTAACCATTAGGCCAGAGTACGAGTCTAAGACCTTAGCTATTAGGCCAGAGTAAGAGTTAAGACCTTAGCTGTTAGGCCAGTGTACGAGTCTAAGACCTTAGCTATTATGCCAGAGTATGAGTCTAAGACCTTAGCTAATAGGACAGAGTAAGAGTTAAGACCTTAACCAGTAGGCCAGAGTACGAGTCTAAGACCTTAGCTATTAGGCCAGAGTAAGAGTTAAGACCTTAGCTATTAGGCCAGAGTAAGAGTTAAGACCTTAACCATTAGGCCAGAGTACGAGTCTAAGACCTTAGCTATTAGACCAGAGTAAGAGATAAGACCTTAACCAGAAGGCCAGAGTAAGAGTTAAGACCTTAACCATTAGGCCAGAGTAAGAATTAAGACCTTAACCATTAGGCCATAGTACGAGTCTAAGACCTTAGCTATTAGGCCAGAGTAAGAATTAAGACCTTAACCATTAGGCCAGAGTACGAGTCTAAGACCTTAGCTATTAGGCCAGAGTAAGAGTTAAGACCCTAACTAATAGGCCAGAGTAAGAGTTAAGACCTTAACCAGTAGGCCAGAGTAAGAGTTAAGACCTTAACCAGTAGGCCAGAGTAAGAGTTAAGACCTTAACCTGTAGGCCATAGTACGAGTCTAAGACCTTAGCTATTAGGCCAGAGTAAGAATTAAGACCTTAACCATTAGGCCAGAGTACGAGTCTAAGATCTTAGCTATTAGGCCAGAGTAAGAGTTAAGACCTTATCCTGTAGGCCAGAGTATGAGTCTAAGACCTTAGCTATTATGCCAGAGTAAGAGTTAAGACCTTAGCTATTAGGCCAGTGTACAAGACTAAGACCTTAGCTATTATGCCAGAGTAAGATTTAAGACCTTAACCATTAGGCCAGAGTATGAGTCTAAGACCTTAGCTATTAGGCCAGAGTAAGAGTTAAGACCTTAACAGTAGGCCAGAGTAAGAGTTAAGACCTTAACCAGTAGGCCAGAGTACGAGTCTAAGACCTTAGCTATTAGGCCAGAGTAAGAGTTCAGACCTTAGCTATTAGGCCAGAGTAAGTGTTAAGACCTTAACCATTAGGCCAGAGTACGAGTCTAAGACCTTAGCTATTAGGCCAGAGTACGAGTTAAGACCTTAACCAGTAGGCCAGAGTAAGAGTTAAGACCTTAACCATTAGGCCAGAGTACGAGTCTAAGACCTTAGCTATTAGGCCAGAGTAAGAGTTAAGACCTTAACCAATACGCCAGAGTAAGAGTTAGGACCTTAACCAGTAAGCCAGAGTAAGAGTTAAGACCTTAACCAGTAGGCCAGAGTAAGAGTTAAGACCTTAACCTGTAGGCCATAGTACAAGTCTAAGACCTTAGCTATTAGGCTAGAGTAAGAGTTAAGACCTTAACCATTAGGCCAGAGTACGAGTCTAAGACCTTAGCTATTAGGCCAGAGTAAGAGTTAAGACCTTAACCAGTAGGCCAGAGTACGAGTCTAAGACCATAGCTATTAGGCCAGAGTAAGAGTTAAGACCTTAACCATTAGGCCAGAATACAAGTCTAAGACCTTAGCTATTAGGCCAGAGTGAGAGTTAAGACCTTAGCTATCAGGCCAGACTACGAGTCTAAGACCTTAGCTATTAGGCCAGAGTACGAGTCTAAGACCTTAGCTATTAGGCCAGAGTAAGAGTTAGGACCTTAACCAGTAGGCCAGAGTACCAGTCTAAGACCTTAGCTATTAGGCCAGAGTAAGAGTCTAAGACCTTAGCTATTATGCCAGAGTATGAGTCTAAGACCTTAGCTATTAGGCCAGAGTCAGAGTTAAGACCTTAACCAGTAGGCCAGAGTACGAGTCTAAGACCTTAGCTATTAGGCCAGAGTAAGAGTTAAGACCTTAGCTATTAGGCCAGAGTAAGAGTTAAGACCTTAACCATTAGGCCAGAGTACGAGTCTAAGACCTTAGCTATTAGGCCAGTGTAAGAGATAAGACCTTAACCAGTAGGCCAGAGTACGAGTCTAAGACCTTAGCTATTAGGCCAGAGTAAGAGTTAAGACCTTAACCAGTAGGCCAGAGTAAGAGTTAAGACCTTAACCAGTAGGCCAGAGTAAGAGTTAAGACCTTAACCTGTGGGCCATAGTACGAGTCTAAGACCTTAGCTATTAGGCCAGAGTAAGAGTTAAGACCTTAACAGTAGGCCAGAGTAAGAGTTAAGACCTTAACCAGTAGGCCAGAGTACGAGTCTAAGACCTTAGCTATTAGGCCAGAGTAAGAGTTCAGACCTTAGTTATTAGGCCAGAGTAAGTGTTAAGACCTTAACCATTAGGCCAGAGTACGAGTCTAAGACCTTAGCTATTAGGCCAGAGTACGAGTTAAGACCTTAACCAGTAGGCCAGAGTAAGAGTTAAGACCTTAACCATTAGGCCAGAGTACGAGTCTAAGACCTTAGCTATTAGGCCAGAGTAAGAGTTAAGACCTTAACCAATAGGCCAGAGTAAGAGTTAGGACCTTAACCAGTAGGCCAGAGTAAGAGTTAAGACCTTAACCAGTAGGCCAGAGTAGGAGTTAAGACCTTAAACTGTAGGCCATAGTACAAGTCTAAGACCTTAGCTATTAGGCTAGAGTAAGAGTTAAGACCTTAACCATTAGGCCAGAGTACGAGTCTAAGACCTTAGCTATTAGGCCAGAGTAAGAGTTAAGACCTTAACCAGTAGGCCAGAGTACGAGTCTAAGACCATAGCTATTAGGCCAGAGTAAGAGTTAAGACCTTAACCATTAGGCCAGAATACAAGTCTAAGACCTTAGCTATTAGGCCAGAGTGAGAGTTAAGACCTTAGCTATCAGGCCAGACTACGAGTCTAAGACCTTAGCTATTAGGCCAGAGTACGAGTCTAAGACCTTAGCTATTAGGCCAGAGTAAGAGTTAAGACCTTAACCAGTAGGCCAGAGTACCAGTCTAAGACCTTAGCTATTAGGCCAGAGTAAGAGTTAAGACCTTAGCTTTTAGGCCAGAGTAAGAGTTAAGACCTTAACCATTAGGCCAGAGTATGAGTCTAAGGCTTTAGCTTTTAGGCCAGACCAAGAGTTAAGACCTTAACCAGTAGGACAGAGTACGAGTCTAAGACCTTAGCTATTAGGTCAGACCAAAAGTTAAGACCTTAACCATTAGGCCAGAGTACGAGTCTAAGACCTTAGCTATTAGACCAGAGTAAGAGTTAAGACCTTAGCTGTTAGGCCAGTGTACGAGTCTAAGACCTTAGCTATTATGCCAGAGTATGAGTCTAAGACCTTAGCTAATAGGCCAGAGTAAGAGTTAAGACCTTAACCAGTAGGCCAGAGTACGAGTCTAAGACCTTAGCTATTAGGCCAGAGTAAGAGTTAAGACCTTAGCTATTAGGCCAGAGTAAGAGTTAAGACCTTAACCATTAGGCCAGAGTACGAGTCTAAGACCTTAGCTATTAGACCAGAGTAAGAGATAAGACCTTAACCAGAAGGCCAGAGTAAGAGTTAAGACCTTAACCATTAGGCCAGAGTAAGAATTAAGACCTTAACCATTAGGCCATAGTACGAGTCTAAGACCTTAGCTATTAGGCCAGAGTAAGAATTAAGACCTTAACCATTAGGCCAGAGTACGAGTCTAAGACCTTAGCTATTAGGCCAGAGTAAGAGTTAAGACCCTAACTAATAGGCCAGAGTAAGAGTTAAGACCTTAACCAGTAGGCCAGAGTAAGAGTTAAGACCTTAACCAGTAGGCCAGAGTAAGAGTTAAGACCTTAACCTGTAGGCCATAGTACGAGTCTAAGACCTTAGCTATTAGGCCAGAGTAAGAATTAAGACCTTAACCATTAGGCCAGAGTACGAGTCTAAGATCTTAGCTATTAGGCCAGAGTAAGAGTTAAGACCTTATCCTGTAGGCCAGAGTATGAGTCTAAGACCTTAGCTATTACGCCAGAGTAAGAGTTAAGACCTTAGCTATTAGGCCAGTGTACAAGACTAAGACCTTAGCTATTATGCCAGAGTCTGAGTCTAAGACCTTAGCTATTAGGCCAGAGTAAGAGTTAAGACCTTAACCAGTAGGCCAGAGTGTGAGTCTAAGACCTTAGCTATTAGGCCAGAGTAAGAGTTAAGACCTTAACCATTAGGCCAGAGTACGAGTCTAAGACCTTAGCTATTAGGCCAGAGTACGAGTCTAGACCTTAGCTATTAGGCCGGAGTAAGAGTTAAGACCTTAAGCATTAGGCCAGAGTACGAGTCTAATACCTTAGCTAACAGGCCAGAGTAAGAGTTAAGACCTTAGCTATTAGGCCAGAGTAAGAGTTAAGACCTTGGATATTAGGCCAGAGTAAGAGTTAAGACCTTAACCATTAGGCCATAGTACGAGTCTAAGACCTTAGCTGTTAGGCCACAGTAAGAGTTAAGACCTTAACCAGTAGGCCAGAGTAAGAGTTAAGACCTTAACCAGTAGGACAGAGTAAGTGTTAAGACCTTAGCTATTAGGCCAGAGTAATAGTTAAGACCTTAACCAGTAGGCCAGAGTACGAGTCTAAGACCTTAGCTATTAGGCCAGAGTAAGAGTTAAGACCTTAACCATTAGGCCAGAGTACAAGTCTAAGACCTTAGCTATTAGGCCAGAGTGAGAGTTAAGACCTTAGCTATCAGTCCAGAGTACGAGTCTAAGACCTTAGCTATTAGGCCAGAGTACGAGTCTAAGACCTTAGCTATTAGGCCAGAGTAAGAGTTAAGACCTTAACCAGTAGGCAAGAGTACCAGTCTAAGACCTTAACTATTAGGCCAGAGTAAGAGTTAAGACCTTAGCTATTAGGCCAGAGTAAGAGTTAAGACCTTAACCATTAGGCCAGAGTAAGAGTTAAGACCTTAGCTATTAGGCCAGTGTACGAGTCTAAGACCTTAGCTATTATGCCAGAGTATGAGTCTAAGACCTTAGCTATTAGGCCAGAGTCAGAGTTAAGACCTTAACCAGTAGGCCAGAGTACGAGTCTAAGACCTTAGCTATTAGGCCAGAGTAAGAGTTAAGACCTTAGCTATTAGGCCAGAGTAAGAGTTAAGACCTTAACCATTAGGCCAGAGTGCGAGTCTAAGACCTTAGCTATTAGGCCAGTGTAAGAGATAAGACCTTAACCAGTAGGCCAGAGTACGAGTCTAAGACCTTAGCTATTAGGCCAGAGTAAGAGTTAAGACCTTAACCAGTAGGCCAGAGTAAGAGTTAAGACCTTAACCAGTAGGCCAGAGTAAGAGTTAAGACCTTAACCTGTGGGCCATAGTACGAGTCTAAGACCTTAGCTATTAGGCCAGAGTAAGATTTAAGACCTTAACCATTAGGCCAGAGTATGAGTCTAAGACCTTAGCTATTAGGCCAGAGTAAGAGTTAAGACCTTAACAGTAGGCCAGAGTAAGAGTTAAGACCTTAACCAGTAGGCCAGAGTACGAGTCTAAGACCTTAGCTATTAGGCCAGAGGAAGAGTTCAGACCTTAGCTATTAGGCCAGAGTAAGTGTTAAGACCTTAACCATTAGGCCAGAGTACGAGTCTAAGACCTTAGCTATTAGGCCAGAGTAAGAGTTAAGACCTTAACCAATAGGCCAGAGTAAGAGTTAGGACCTTAACCAGTAGGCCAGAGAAAGAGTTAAGACCTTAACCAGTAGGCCAGAGAAAGAGTTAAGACCTTAACCTGTAGGCCATAGTACAAGTCTAAGACCTTAGCTATTAGGCTAGAGTAAGAGTTAAGACCTTAACCATTAGGCCAGAGAACGAGTCTAAGACCTTAGCTATTAGGCCAGAGTAAGAGTTAAGACCTTAACCAGTAGGCCAGAGTACGAGTCTAAGACCATAGCTATTAGGCCAGAGTAAGAGTTAAGACCTTAACCATTAGGCCAGAATACAAGTCTAAGACCTTAGCTATTAGGCCAGAGTGAGAGTTAAGACCTTAGCTATCAGGCCAGACTATGAGTCTAAGACCTTAGCTATTAGGCCAGAGTACGAGTCTAAGACCTTAGCTATTAGGCCAGAGTAAGAGTTAAGACCTTAACCAGTATGCCAGAGTACCAGTCTAAGACCTTAGCTATTAGGCCAGAGTAAGAGTTAAGACCTTAGCTTTTAGGCCAGAGTAAGAGTTAAGACCTTAAACATTAGGCCAGAGTATGAGTCTAAGGCTTTAGCTTTTAGGCCAGACCAAGAGTTAAGACCTTAACCAGTAGGACAGAGTACGAGTCTAAGACCTTAGCTATTAGGTCAGACCAAAAGTTAAGACCTTAACCATTAGGCCAGAGTACGAGTCTAAGACCTTAGCTATTAGGCCAGAGTAAGAGTTAAGACATTAGCTGTTAGGCCAGTGTACAAGACTAAGACCTTAGCTATTATGCCAGAGTCTGAGTCTAAGACCTTAGCTATTAGGCCAGAGTAAGAGTTAAGACCTTAACCAGTAGGCCAGAGTGTGAGTCTAAGACCTTAGCTATTAGGCCAGAGTAAGAGTTAAGACCTTAACCATTAGGCCAGAGTACGAGTCTAAGACCTTAGCTATTAGGCCAGAGTACGAGTCTAGACCTTAGCTATTAGGCCGGAGTAAGAGTTAAGACCTTAAGCATTAGGCCAGAGTACGAGTCTAATACCTTAGCTAACAGGCCAGAGTAAGAGTTAAGACCTTAGCTATTAGGCCAGAGTAAGAGTTAAGACCTTGGATATTAGGCCAGAGTAAGAGTTAAGACCTTAACCATTAGGCCATAGTACGAGTCTAAGACCTTAGCTGTTAGGCCACAGTAAGAGTTAAGACCTTAACCAGTAGGCCAGAGTAAGAGTTAAGACCTTAACCAGTAGGACAGAGTAAGTGTTAAGACCTTAGCTATTAGGCCAGAGTAATAGTTAAGACCTTAACCAGTAGGCCAGAGTACGAGTCTAAGACCTTAGCTATTAGGCCAGAGTAAGAGTTAAGACCTTAACCATTAGGCCAGAGTACAAGTCTAAGACCTTAGCTATTAGGCCAGAGTGAGAGTTAAGACCTTAGCTATCAGGCCAGAGTACGAGTCTAAGACCTTAGCTATTAGGCCAGAGTACGAGTCTAAGACGTTAGCTATTAGGCCAGAGTAAGAGTTAAGACCTTAACCAGTAGGCAAGAGTACCAGTCTAAGACCTTAACTATTAGGCCAGAGTAAGAGTTAAGACCTTAGCTATTAGGCCAGAGTAAGAGTTAAGACCTTAACCATTAGGCCAGAGTACGAGTCTAAGACTTTAGCTATTAGGCCAGACCAAGAGTTAAAACCTTAACCAGTAGGCCAGAGTACGAGTCTAAGACCTTAGCTATTAGGCCACACCAAGAGTTAAGACATTAACCATTAGGCCAGAGTAAGAGTTAAGACCTTAGCTATTAGGCCAGTGTACGAGTCTAAGACCTTAGCTATTATGCCAGAGTATGAGTCTAAGACCTTAGCTATTAGGCCAGAGTCAGAGTTAAGACCTTAACCAGTAGGCCAGAGTACGAGTCTAAGACCTTAGCTATTAGGCCAGAGTAAGAGTTAAGACCTTAGCTATTAGGCCAGAGTAAGAGTTAAGACCTTAACCATTAGGCCAGAGTACGAGTCTAAGACCTTAGCTATTAGGCCAGTGTAAGAGATAAGACCTTAACCAGTAGGCCAGAGTACGAGTCTAAGACCTTAGCTATTAGGCCAGAGTAAGAGTTAAGACCTTAACCAGTAGGCCAGAGTAAGAGTTAAGACCTTAACCAGTAGGCCAGAGTAAGAGTTAAGACCTTAACCTGTGGGCCATAGAACGAGTCTAAGACCTTAGCTATTAGGCCAGAGTAAGATTTAAGACCTTAACCATTAGGCCAGAGTATGAGTCTAAGACCTTAGCTATTAGGCCAGAGTAAGAGTTAAGACCTTAACAGTAGGCCAGAGTAAGAGTTAAGACCTTAACCAGTAGGCCAGAGTACGAGTCTAAGACCTTAGCTATTAGGCCAGAGTAAGAGTTCAGACCTTAGCTATTAGGCCAGAGTAAGTGTTAAGACCTTAACCATTAGGCCAGAGTACGAGTCTAAGACCTTAGCTATTAGGCCAGAGTACGAGTTAAGACCTTAACCAGTAGGCCAGAGTAAGAGTTAAGACCTTAACCATTAGGCCAGAGTACGAGTCTTAGACCT
Organism: Triturus cristatus; assembly: GCF_964204655.1. Taxonomy (NCBI): domain Eukaryota; kingdom Metazoa; phylum Chordata; class Amphibia; order Caudata; family Salamandridae; genus Triturus; species Triturus cristatus. The sequence continues at coordinate 1,308,128,651 of NC_140590.1, forward strand.
TAGCTATTAGGCCAGAGTAAGAGTTAAGACCTTAACCAATAGGCCAGAGTAAGAGTTAGGACCTTAACCAGTAGGCCAGAGTAAGAGTTAAGACCTTAACCAGTAGGCCAGAGAAAGAGTTAAGACCTTAACCTGTAGGCCATAGTACAAGTCTAAGACCTTAGCTATTAGGCTAGAGTAAGAGTTAAGACCTTAACCATTAGGCCAGAGAACGAGTCTAAGACCTTAGCTATTAGGCCAGAGTAAGAGTTAAGACCTTAACCAGTAGGCCAGAGTACGAGTCTAAGACCATAGCTATTAGGCCAGAGTAAGAGTTAAGACCTTAACCATTAGGCCAGAATACAAGTCTAAGACCTTAGCTATTAGGCCAGAGTGAGAGTTAAGACCTTAGCTATCAGGCCAGACTATGAGTCTAAGACCTTAGCTATTAGGCCAGAGTACGAGTCTAAGACCTTAGCTATTAGGCCAGAGTAAGAGTTAAGACCTTAACCAGTATGCCAGAGTACCAGTCTAAGACCTTAGCTATTAGGCCAGAGTAAGAGTTAAGACCTTAGCTTTTAGGCCAGAGTAAGAGTTAAGACCTTAAACATTAGGCCAGAGTATGAGTCTAAGGCTTTAGCTTTTAGGCCAGACCAAGAGTTAAGACCTTAACCAGTAGGACAGAGTACGAGTCTAAGACCTTAGCTATTAGGTCAGACCAAAAGTTAAGACCTTAACCATTAGGCCAGAGTACGAGTCTAAGACCTTAGCTATTAGGCCAGAGTAAGAGTTAAGACCTTAGCTGTTAGGCCAGTGTACGAGTCTAAGACCTTAGCTATTATGCCAGAGTATGAGTCTAAGACCTTAGCTAATAGGCCAGAGTAAGAGTTAAGACCTTAACCAGTAGGCCAGAGTACGAGTCTAAGACCTTAGCTATTAGGCCAGAGTAAGAGTTAAGACCTTAGCTATTAGGCCAGAGTAAGAGTTAAGACCTTAACCATTAGGCCAGAGTACGAGTCTAAGACCTTAGCTAAGAGGCCAGAGTAAGAGATAAGACCTTAACCAGAAGGCCAGAGTAAGAGTTAAGACCTTAACCATTAGGCCAGAGTAAGAATTAAGACCTTAACCATTAGGCCATAGTACGAGTCTAAGACCTTAGCTATTAGGCCAGAGTAAGAATTAAGACCTTAACCATTAGGCCAGAGTACGAGTCTAAGACCTTAGCTATTAGGCCAGAGTAAGAGTTAAGACCCTAACTAATAGGCCAGAGTAAGAGTTAAGACCTTAACCAGTAGGCCAGAGTAAGAGTTAAGACCTTAACCAGTAGGCCAGAGTAAGAGTTAAGACCTTAACCTGTAGGCCATAGTACGAGTCTAAGACCTTAGCTATTAGGCCAGAGTAAGAATTAAGACCTTAACCATTAGGCCAGAGTACGAGTCTAAGATCTTAGCTATTAGGCCAGAGTAAGAGTTAAGACCTTACCCTGTAGGCCAGAGTATGAGTCTAAGACCTTAGCTATTAGGCCAGAGTAAGAGTTAAGACCTTAGCTATTAGGCCAGTGTACAAGACTAAGACCTTAGCTATTAGGCCAGAGTAAGAGTTAAGACCTTAACCAGTATGCCAGAGTACCAGTCTAAGACCTTAGCAATTAGGCCAGAGTAAGAGTTAAGACCTTAGCTTTTAGGCCAGAGTAAGAGTTAAGACCTTAACCATTAGGCCAGAGTATGAGTCTAAGGCTTTAGCTTTTAGGCCAGACCAAGAGTTAAGACCTTAACCAGTAGGACAGAGTACGAGTCTAAGACCTTAGCTATTAGGTCAGACCAAAAGTTAAGACCTTAACCATTAGGCCAGAGTACGAGTCTAAGACCTTAGCTATTAGGCCAGAGTAAGAGTTAAGACCTTAGCTGTTAGGCCAGTGTACGAGTCTAAGACCTTAGCTATTATGCCAGAGTATGAGTCTAAGACCTTAGCTAATAGGCCAGAGTAAGAGTTAAGACCTTAACCAGTAGGCCAGAGTACGAGTCTAAGACCTTAGCTATTAGGCCAGAGTAAGAGTTAAGACCTTAGCTATTAGGCCAGAGTAAGAGTTAAGACCTTAACCATTAGGCCAGAGTACGAGTCTAAGACCTTAGCTAAGAGGCCAGAGTAAGAGATAAGACCTTAACCAGAAGGCCAGAGTAAGAGTTAAGACCTTAACCATTAGGCCAGAGTAAGAATTAAGACCTTAACCATTAGGCCATAGTACGAGTCTAAGACCTTAGCTATTAGGCCAGAGTAAGAATTAAGACCTTAACCATTAGGCCAGAGTACGAGTCTAAGATCTTAGCTATTAGGCCAGAGTAAGAGTTAAGACCTTAACCTGTAGGCCAGAGTATGAGTCTAAGACCTTAGCTATTAGGCCAGAGTAAGAGTTAAGACCTTAGCTATTAGGCCAGTGTACAAGACTAAGAGCTTAGCTATTATGCCAGAGTCTGAGTCTAAGACCTTAGCTATTAGGCCAGAGTAAGAGTTAAGACCTTAACCAGTAGGCCAGAGTACGAGTATAAGACCTTAGCTATTAGGCCAGAGTAAGAGTTAAGACCTTAGCTATTAGGCCAGAGTAAGAGTTAAGACCTTAACCATTAGGCCAGAGTACGAGTCTAAGACCTTAGCTATTAGGCCAGAGTAAGAGTTAAGACCTTAACCAGTAGGCCAGAGTAAGAGTTAAGACCTTAACCATTAGGCCAGAGTATGAGTCTAAGACCTTAGCTATTAGGCCAGAGTAAGAGTTAAGACCTTAGCTATTAGGCCAGTGTACAAGACTAAGAGCTTAGCTATTATGCCAGAGTCTGAGTATAAGACCTTAGCTATTAGGCCAGAGTAAGAGTTAAGACCTTAACCAGTAGGCCAGAGTACGAGTATAAGACCTTAGCTATTAGGCCAGAGTAAGAGTTAAGACCTTAGCTATTAGGCCAGAGTAAGAGTTAAGACCTTAACCATTAGGCCAGAGTACAAGTCTAAGACCTTAGCTATTAGGCCAGAGTAAGAGTTAAGACCTTAACCAGTAGGCCAGAGTAAGAGTTAAGACCTTAACCATTAGGCCAGAGTATGAGTCTAAGACCTTAGCTATTAGGCCAGAGTAAGAGTTAAGACCTTAACCAGTAGGCCAGAGTAAGAGTTAAGACCTTAACCATTAGGCCAGAGTATGAGTCTAAGACCTTAACCATTAGGCCAGAGTAAGAGTTAAGACCTTAAGCAATAGCCCAGAGTAAGAGTTAAGACCTTAACCAGTAGGCCAGAGTAGGAGTTAAGACCTTAACCAGTAGGCCAGAGTAACAGCTAAGACCTTAACCTGTAGGCCATAGTACGAGTCTAAGACCTTAGCTATTAGGCCAGAGTAAGAGTTTAGACCTTAGCTATTAGGCCAGAGTAAGTGTTAAGACCTTAACCATTAGGCCAGAGTACGAGTCTAAGACCTTAGCTATTAGGCCAGAGTACGAGTTAAGACCTTAACCAGTAGGCCAGAGTAAGAGTTAAGACCTTAACCATTAGGCCAGAGTACGAGTCTAAGACCTTAGCTATTAGGCCAGAGTAAGAGTTAAGACCTTAACCAATAGGCCAGAGTAAGAGTTAGGACCTTAACCAGTAGGCCAGAGTAAGAGTTAAGACCTTAACCAGTAGGCCAGAGTAAGAGTTAAGACCTTAACCTGTAGGCCATAGTACAAGTCTAAGACCTTAGCTATTAGGCTAGAGTAAGAGTTAAGACCTTAACCATTAGGCCAGAGTACGAGTCTAAGACCTTAGCTATTAGGCCAGAGTAAGAGTTAAGACCTTAACCAGTAGGCCAGAGTACGAGTCTAAGACCATAGCTATTAGGCCAGAGTAAGAGTTAAGACCTTAACCATTAGGCCAGAATACAAGTCTAAGACCTTAGCTATTAGGCCAGAGTGAGAGTTAAGACCTTAGCTATCAGGCCAGACTATGAGTCTAAGACCTTAGCTATTAGGCCAGAGTACGAGTCTAAGACCTTAGCTATTAGGCCAGAGTAAGAGTTAAGACCTTAACCAGTATGCCAGAGTACCAGTCTAAGACCTTAGCTATTAGGCCAGAGTAAGAGTTAAGACCTTAGCTTTTAGGCCAGAGTAAGAGTTAAGACCTTAACCATTAGGCCAGAGTATGAGTCTAAGGCTTTAGCTTTTAGGCCAGACCAAGAGTTAAGACCTTAGCTATCAGGCCAGAGTACGAGTCTAAGACCTTAGCTATTAGGCCAGAGTACGAGTCTAAGACCTTAGCTATTAGGCCAGAGTAAGAGTTAAGACCTTAGCTGTTAGGCCAGTGTACGAGTCTAAGACCTTAGCTATTATGCCAGAGTATGAGTCTAAGACCTTAGCTAATAGGCCAGAGTAAGAGTTAAGACCTTAACCAGTAGGCCAGAGTACGAGTTTAAGACCTTAGCTATTAGGCCAGAGTAAGAGTTAAGACCTTAGCTATTAGGCCAGAGTAAGAGTTAAGACCTTAACCATTAGGCCAGAGTACGAGTCTAAGACCTTAGCTAAGAGGCCAGAGTAAGAGATAAGACCTTAACCAGAAGGCCAGAGTAAGAGTTAAGACCTTAACCATTAGGCCAGAGTAAGAATTAAGACCTTAACCATTAGGCCATAGTACGAGTCTAAGACCTTAGCTATTAGGCCAGAGTAAGAATTAAGACCTTAACCATTAGGCCAGAGTACGAGTCTAAGACCTTAGCTATTAGGCCAGAGTAAGAGTTAAGACCCTAACTAATAGGCCAGAGTAAGAGTTAAGACCTTAACCAGTAGGCCAGAGTAAGAGTTAAGACCTTAACCAGTAGGCCAGAGTAAGAGTTAAGACCTTAACCTGTAGGCCATAGTACAAGTCTAAGACCTTAGCTATTAGGCCAGAGTAAGAATTAAGACCTTAACCATTAGGCCAGAGTACGAGTCTAAGATCTTAGCTATTAGGCCAGAGTAAGAGTTAAGACCTTAACCTGTAGGCCAGAGTATGAGTCTAAGACCTTAGCTATTAGGCCAGAGTAAGAGTTAAGACCTTAGCTATTAGGCCAGTGTACAAGACTAAGAGCTTAGCTATTATGCCAGAGTCTGAGTCTAAGACCTTAGCTATTAGGCCAGAGTAAGAGTTAAGACCTTAACCAGTAGGCCAGAGTACGAGTATAAGACCTTAGCTATTAGGCCAGAGTAAGAGTTAAGACCTTAGCTATTAGGCCAGAGTAAGAGTTAAGACCTTAACCATTAGGCCAGAGTACGAGTCTAAGACCTTAGCTATTAGGCCAGAGTAAGAGTTAAGACCTTAACCAGTAGGCCAGAGTAAGAGTTAAGACCTTAACCATTAGGCCAGAGTATGAGTCTAAGACCTTAGCTATTAGGCCAGAGTAAGAGTTAAGACCTTAGCTATTAGGCCAGTGTACAAGACTAAGAGCTTAGCTATTATGCCAGAGTCTGAGTATAAGACCTTAGCTATTAGGCCAGAGTAAGAGTTAAGACCTTAACCAGTAGGCCAGAGTACGAGTATAAGACCTTAGCTATTAGGCCAGAGTAAGAGTTAAGACCTTAGCTATTAGGCCAGAGTAAGAGTTAAGACCTTAACCATTAGGCCAGAGTACAAGTCTAAGACCTTAGCTATTAGGCCAGAGTAAGAGTTAAGACCTTAACCAGTAGGCCAGAGTAAGAGTTAAGACCTTAACCATTAGGCCAGAGTATGAGTCTAAGACCTTAGCTATTAGGCCAGAGTAAGAGTTAAGACCTTAACCAGTAGGCCAGAGTAAGAGTTAAGACCTTAACCATTAGGCCAGAGTATGAGTCTAAGACCTTAACTATTAGGCCAGAGTAAGAGTTAAGACCTTAACCAATAGCCCAGAGTAAGAGTTAAGACCTTAACCAGTAGGCCAGTGTAGGAGTTAAGACCTTAACCAGTAGGCCAGAGTAACAGCTAAGACCTTAACCTGTAGGCCATAGTACGAGTCTAAGACCTTAGCTATTAGGCCAGAGTAAGAGTTCAGACCTTAGCTATTAGGCCAGAGTAAGTGTTAAGACCTTAACCATTAGGCCAGAGTACGAGTCTAAGACCTTAGCTATTAGGCCAGAGTACGAGTTAAGACCTTAACCAGTAGGCCAGAGTAAGAGTTAAGACCTTAACCATTAGGCCAGAGTACGAGTCTAAGACCTTAGCTATTAGGCCAGAGTAAGAGTTAAGACCTTAACCAATAGGCCAGAGTAAGAGTTAGGACCTTAACCAGTAGGCCAGAGTAAGAGTTAAGACCTTAACCAGTAGGCCAGAGTAAGAGTTAAGACCTTAACCTGTAGGCCATAGTACAAGTCTAAGACCTTAGCTATTAGGCTAGAGTAAGAGTTAAGACCTTAACCATTAGGCCAGAGTACGAGTCTAAGACCTTAGCTATTAGGCCAGAGTAAGAGTTAAGACCTTAACCAGTAGGCCAGAGTACGAGTCTAAGACCATAGCTATTAGGCCAGAGTAAGAGTTAAGACCTTAACCATTAGGCCAGAATACAAGTCTAAGACCTTAGCTATTAGGCCAGAGTGAAAGTTAAGACCTTAGCTATCAGGCCAGACTACGAGTCTAAGACCTTAGCTATTAGGCCAGAGTACAAGTCTAAGACCTTAGCTATTAGGCCAGAGTAAGAGTTAAGACCTTAACCAGTAGGCCAGAGTACCAGTCTAAGACCTTAGCTATTAGGCCAGAGTAAGAGTTAAGACCTTAGCTTTTAGGCCAGAGTAAGAGTTAAGACCTTAACCATTAGGCCAGAGTATGAGTCTAAGGCTTTAGCTTTTAGGCCAGACCAAGAGTTAAGACCTTAACCAGTAGGACAGAGTACGAGTCTAAGACCTTAGCTATTAGGTCAGACCAAAAGTTAAGACCTTAACCATTAGGCCAGAGTACGAGTCTAAGACCTTAGCTATTAGGCCAGAGTAAGAGTTAAGACCTTAGCTGTTAGGCCAGTGTACGAGTCTAAGACCTTAGCTATTATGCCAGAGTATGAGTCTAAGACCTTAGCTAATAGGCCAGAGTAAGAGTTATTAAGACCTTAACCAGTAGGCCAGAGTACGAGTCTAAGACCTTAGCTATTAGGCCAGAGTAAGAGTTAAGACCTTAGCTATTAGGCCAGTGTAAGAGTTAAGACCTTAACCATTAGGCCAGAGTACGAGTCTAAGACCTTAGCTATTAGGCCAGAGTAAGAGATAAGACCTTAACCAGAAGGCCAGAGTAAGAGTTAAGACCTTAACCATTAGGCCAGAGTAAGAATTAAGACCTTAACCATTAGGCCATAGTACGAGTCTAAGACCTTAGCTATTAGGCCAGAGTAAGAATTAAGACCTTAACCATTAGGCCAGAGTACGAGTCTAAGACCTTAGCTATTAGGCCAGAGTAAGAGTTAAGACCCTAACTAATGGGCCAGAGTAAGAGTTAAGACCTTAACCAGTAGGCCAGAGTAAGAGTTAAGACCTTAACCAGTAGGCCAGAGTACGAGTATAAGACCTTAGCTATTAGGCCAGAGTAAGAGTTAAGACCTTAGCTATTAGGCCAGAGTAAGAGTTAAGACCTTAACCATTAGGCCATAGTACGAGTCTAAGACCTTAGCTATTAGGCCAGAGTAAGAATTAAGACCTTAACCATTAGGCCAGAGTACGAGTCTAAGACCTTAGCTATTAGGCCAGAGTAAGAGTTAAGACCCTAACTAATAGGCCAGAGTAAGAGTTAAGACCTTAACCAGTAGGCCAGAGTAAGAGTTAAGACCTTAACCAGTAGGCCAGAGTAAGAGTTAAGACCTTAACCTGTAGGCCATAGTACTAGTCTAAGACCTTAGCTATTAGGCCAGAGTAAGAATTAAGACCTTAACCATTAGGCCAGAGTACGAGTCTAAGATCTTAGCTATTAGGCCAGAGTAAGAGTTAAGACCTTAGCTATTAGGCCAGTGTACAAGACTAAGAGCTTAGCTATTATGCCAGAGTCTGAGTATAAGACCTTAGCTATTAGGCCAGAGTAAGAGTTAAGACCTTAACCAGTAGGCCAGAGTACGAGTATAAGACCTTAGCTATTAGGCCAGAGTAAGAGTTAAGACCTTAGCTATTAGGCCAGAGTAAGAGTCTAAGACCTTAGCTATTAGGCCAGAGTAAGAGTTAAGACCTTAACCAGTAGGCCAGAGTAAGAGTTAAGACCTTAACCATTAGGCCAGAGTATGAGTCTAAGACCTTAGCTATTAGGCCAGAGTAAGAGTTAAGACCTTAGCTATTAGGCCAGTGTACAAGACTAAGAGCTTAGCTATTATGCCAGAGTCTGAGTATAAGACCTTAGCTATTAGGCCAGAGTAAGAGTTAAGACCTTAACCAGTAGGCCAGAGTACGAGTATAAGACCTTAGCTATTAGGCCAGAGTAAGAGTTAAGACCTTAGCTATTAGGCCAGAGTAAGAGTTAAGACCTTAACCATTAGGCCAGAGTACAAGTCTAAGACCTTAGCTATTAGGCCAGAGTAAGAGTTAAGACCTTAACCAGTAGGCCAGAGTAAGAGTTAAGACCTTAACCATTAGGCCAGAGTATGAGTCTAAGACCTTAGCTATTAGGCCAGAGTAAGAGTTAAGACCTTAACCAGTAGGCCAGAGTAAGAGTTAAGACCTTAACCATTAGGCCAGAGTATGAGTCTAAGACCTTAACCATTAGGCCAGAGTAAGAGTTAAGACCTTAACCAATAGCCCAGAGTAAGAGTTAAGACCTTAACCAGTAGGCCAGAGTAGGAGTTAAGACCTTAACCAGTAGGCCAGAGTAACAGCTAAGACCTTAACCTGTAGGCCATAGTACGAGTCTAAAACCTTAGCTATTAGGCCAGAGGAAGAGTTCAGACCTTAGCTATTAGGCCAGAGTAAGTGTTAAGACCTTAACCATTAGGCCAGAGTACGAGTCTAAGACCTTAGCTATTAGGCCAGAGTACGAGTTAAGACCTTAACCAGTAGGCCAGAGTAAGAGTTAAGACTTTAACCATTAGGCCAGAGTACGAGTCTAAGACCTTAGCTATTAGGCCAGAGTAAGAGTTAAGACCTTAACCAATAGGCCAGAGTAAGAGTTAGGACCTTAACCAGTAGGCCAGAGTAAGAGTTAAGACCTTAACCAGTAGGCCAGAGTAAGAGTTAAGACCTTAACCTGTAGGCCATAGTACAAGTCTAAGACCTTAGCTATTAGGCTAGAGTAAGAGTTAAGACCTTAACCATTAGGCCAGAGTACGAGTCTAAGACCTTAGCTATTAGGCCAGAGTAAGAGTTAAGACCTTAACCAGTAGGCCAGAGTACGAGTCTAAGACCATAGCTATTAGGCCAGAGTAAGAGTTAAGACCTTAACCATTAGGCCAGAATACAAGTCTAAGACCTTAGCTATTAGGCCAGAGTGAAAGTTAAGACCTTAGCTATCAGGCCAGACTACGAGTCTAAGACCTTAGCTATTAGGCCAGAGTACGAGTCTAAGACCTTAGCTATTAGGCCAGAGTAAGAGTTAAGACCTTAACCAGTAGGCCAGAGTACCAGTCTAAGACCTTAGCTATTAGGCCAGAGTAAGAGTTAAGACCTTGGCTTTTAGGCCAGAGTAAGAGTTAAGACCTTAACCATTAGGCCAGAGTATGAGTCTAAGGCTTTAGCTTTTAGGCCAGACCAAGAGTTAAGACCTTAACCAGTAGGACAGAGTACGAGTCTAAGACCTTAGCTATTAGGTCAGACCAAAAGTTAAGACCTTAACCATTAGGCCAGAGTACGAGTCTAAGACCTTAGCTATTAGGCCAGAGTAAGAGTTAGGACCTTAGCTGTTAGGCCAGTGTACGAGTCTAAGACCTTAGCTATTATGCCAGAGTATGAGTCTAAGACCTTAGCTAATAGGCCAGAGTAAGAGTTAAGACCTTAACCAGTAGGCCAGAGTACGAGTCTAAGACCTTAGCTATTAGGCCAGAGTAAGAGTTAAGACCTTAGCTATTAGGCCAGAGTAAGAGTTAAGACCTTAACCATTAGGCCAGAGTACGAGTCTAAGACCTTAGCTATTAGGCCAGAGTAAGAGATAAGACCTTAACCAGAAGGCCAGAGTAAGAGTTAAGACCTTAACCATTAGGCCAGAGTAAGAATTAAGACCTTAACCATTAGGCCATAGTACGAGTCTAAGACCTTAGCTATTAGGCCAGAGTAAGAATTAAGACCTTAACCATTAGGCCAGAGTACGAGTCTAAGACCTTAGCTATTAGGCCAGAGTAAGAGTTAAGACCCTAACTAATAGGCCAGAGTAAGAGTTAAGACCTTAACCAGTAGGCCAGAGTAAGAGTTAAGACCTTAACCAGTAGGCCAGAGTAAGAGTTAAGACCTTAACCTGTAGGCCATAGTACGAGTCTAAGACCTTAGCTGTTAGGCCAGAGTAAGAATTAAGACCTTAACCATTAGGCCAGAGTACGAGTCTAAGATCTTAGCTATTAAGCCAGAGTAAGAGTTAAGACCTTAACCTGTAGGCCAGAGTATGAGTCTAAGACCTTAGCTATTAGGCCAGAGTAAGAGTTAAGACCTTAGCTATTAGGCCAGTGTACAAGACTAAGACCTTAGCTATTATGCCAGAGTCTGAGTCTAAGACCTTAGCTATTAGGCCAGAGTAAGAGTTAAGACCTTAACCAGTAGGCCAGAGTACGAGTATAAGACCTTACCTATTAGGCCAGAGTAAGAGTTAAGACCTTAGCTATTAGGCCAGAGTAAGAGTTAAGACCTTAACCATTAGGCCAGAGTACGAGTCTAAGACCTTAGCTATTAGGCCAGAGTAAGAGTTAAGACCTTAACCAGTAGGCCAGAGTAAGACTTAAGACCTTAACCAGTAGGCCAGAGTATGAGTCTAAGACCTTAGCTATTAGGCCAGAGTAAGAGTTAAGACCTTAACCAGTAGGCCAGAGTAAGAGTTAAGACCTTAACCATTAGGCCAGAGTATGAGTCTAAGACCTTAACCATTAGGCCAGAGTAAGAGTTAAGACCTTAACCAATAGCCCAGAGTAAGAGTTAAGACCTTAACCAGTAGGCCAGAGTAGGAGTTAAGACCTTAACCAGTAGGCCAGAGTAACAGCTAAGACCTTAACCTGTAGGCCATAGTACGAGTCTAAGACCTTAGCTATTAGTCCAGAGTAAGAGTTAAGACCATAACCATTAGGCCACAGTACGAGTCTAAGACCTTAGCTATTAGGCCAGAGTAAGGGTTAAGACCTTAACCTGTAGGCCAGAGTAAGAGTTAAGACCTTAACCATTAGGTCAGAGTACGAGTCTAAGACCTTAGCTATTAGGCCAGAGTAAGAGTTAAGACCTTAACCAGTATGCCAGAGTAAGAGTTAAGACCTTAACCAGTATTACAGAGTAAGAGTTAAGACCTTAGCTATTAGGCCAGAGTAAGAGTTAAGACCTTAACCTGTAGGCCAGAGTACGAGCCTAAGACCTTAGCTATTAGGCCAGAGTAAGAGTTAAGACCTTAACCATTAGGCCAGAGTAAGAGTTAAGACCTTAGCTATTAGGCCAGAGTACGAGTCTAAGACCTTAGCTATTAGGCCAGAGTAAGAGTTAAGACCTTAACCATTAGGCCAGAATACAAGTCTAAGACCTTAGCTATTAGGCCAGAGTGAGAGTTAAGACCTTAGCTATCAGGCCAGACTACGAGTCTAAGACCTTAGCTATTAGGCCAGAGTACGAGTCTAAGACCTTAGCTATTAGGCCAGAGTAAGAGTTAAGACCTTAACCAGTAGGCCAGAGTACCAGTCTAAGACCTTAGCTATTAGGCCAGAGTAAGAGTTAAGACCTTAGCTTTTAGGCCAGAGTAAGAGTTAAGACCTTAACCATTAGGCCAGAGTATGAGTCTAAGGCTTTAGCTTTTAGGCCAGACCAAGAGTTAAGACCTTAACCAGTAGGACAGAGTACGAGTCTAAGACCTTAGCTATTAGGCCAGACCAAAAGTTAAGACCTTAACCATTAGGCCAGAGTATGAGTCTAAGACCTTAGCTATTAGGCCAGAGTAAGAGTTAAGACCTTAGCTGTTAGGCCAGTGTACGAGTCTAAGACCTTAGCTATTATGCCAGAGTATGAGTCTAAGACCTTAGCTAATAGGCCAGAGTAAGAGTTAAGACCTTAACCAGTAGGCCAGAGTACGAGTCTAAGACCTTAGCTATTAGGCCAGAGTAAGAGTTAAGACCTTAGCTATTAGGCCAGAGTAAGAGTTAAGACCTTAACCATTAGGCCAGAGTACGAGTCTAAGACCTTAGCTATTAGGCCAGAGTAAGAGATAAGACCTTAACCAGAAGGCCAGAGTAAGAGTTAAGACCTTAACCATTAGGCCAGAGTAAGAATTAAGACCTTAACCATTAGGCCATAGTACGAGTCTAAGACCTTAGCTATTAGGCCAGAGTAAGAATTAAGACCTTAACCATTAGGCCAGAGTACGAGTCTAAGACCTTAGCTATTAGGCCAGAGTAAGAGTTAAGACCCTAACTAATAGGCCAGAGTAAGAGTTAAGACCTTAACCAGTAGGCCAGAGTAAGAGTTAAGACCTTAACCAGTAGGCCAGAGTAAGAGTTAAGACCTTAACCCGTAGGCCATAGTACGAGTCTAAGACCTTAGCTATTAGGCCAGAGTAAGAATTAAGACCTTAACCATTAGGCCAGAGTACGAGTCTAAGATCTTAGCTATTAGGCCAGAGTAAGAGTTAAGACCTTAACCTGTAGGCCAGAGTATGAGTCTAAGACCTTAGCTATTAGGCCAGAGTAAGAGTTAAGACCTTAGCTATTAGGCCAGTGTACAAGACTAAGACCTTAGCTATTATGCCAGAGTCTGAGTCTAAGACCTTAGCTATTAGGCCAGAGTAAGAGTTAAGACCTTAACCAGTAGGCCAGAGTACGAGTATATGACCTTAGCTATTAGGCCAGAGTAAGAGTTAAGACCTTAGCTATTAGGCCAGAGTAAGAGTTAAGACCTTAACCATTAGGCCAGAGTACGAGTCTAAGACCTTAGCTATTAGGCCAGAGTAAGAGTTAAGACCTTAACCAGTAGGCCAGAGTAAGAGTTAAGACCTTAACCATTAGGCCAGAGTATGAGTCTAAGACCTTAGCTATTAGGCCAGAGTAAGAGTTAAGACCTTAACCAGTAGGCCAGAGTTAGAGTTAAGACCTTAACCAGTAGGCCAGAGTAAGAGTTAAGACCTTAACCAGTAGGCCAGAGTAAGAGTTAAGACCTTAACCTGTAGGCCATAGTACGAGTCTAAGACCTTAGCTATTAGGCCAGAGTAAGAAGTAAGACCTTAACCATTAGGCCAGAGTACGAGTCTAAGATCTTAGCTATTAGGCCAGAGTAAGAGTTAAGACCTTAACCTGTAGGCCAGAGTATGAGTCTAAGACCTTAGCTATTAGGCCAGAGTAAGAGTTAAGACCTTAGCTATTAGGCCAGTTACAAGACTAAGACCTTAGCTATTATGCCAGAGTCTGAGTCTAAGACCTTAGCTATTAGGCCAGAGTAAGAGTTAGGACCTTAACCAGTAGGCCAGAGTACGAGTATAAGACCTTAGCTATTAGGCCAGAGTAAGAGTTAAGACCTTAGCTATTAGGCCAGAGTAAGAGTTAAGACCTTAACCATTAGGCCAGATTACGAGTCTAAGACCTTAGCTATTAGGCCAGAGTAAGAGTTAAGACCTTAACCAGTAGGCCAGAGTAAGACTTAAGACCTTAACCATTAGGCCAGAGTATGAGTCTAAGACCTTAGCTATTAGGCCAGAGTAAGAGTTAAGACCTTAACCAGTAGGCCAGAGTAAGAGTTAAGACCTTAACCATTAGGCCAGAGTATGAGTCTAAGACCTTAACCATTAGGCCAGAGTAAGAGTTAAGACCTTAACCAATAGCCCAGAGTAAGAGTTAAGACCTTAACCAGTAGGCCAGAGTAGGAGTTAAGACCTTAACCAGTAGGCCAGAGTAACAGCTAAGACCTTAACCTGTAGGCCATAGTACGAGTCTAAGACCTTAGCTATTAGTCCAGAGTAAGAGTTAAGACCATAACCATTAGGCCACAGTACGAGTCTAAGACCTTAGCTATTAGGCCAGAGTAAGGGTTAAGACCTTAACCTGTAGGCCAGAGTAAGAGTTAAGACCTTAACCATTAGGTCAGAGTACGAGTCTAAGACCTTAGCTATTAGGCCAGAGTAAGAGTTAAGACCTTAACCAGTATGCCAGAGTAAGAGTTAAGACCTTAACCAGTATTACAGAGTAAGAGTTAAGACCTTAGCTATTAGGCCAGAGTAAGAGTTAAGACCTTAACCTGTAGGCCAGAGTACGAGCCTAAGACCTTAGCTATTAGGCCAGAGTAAGAGTTAAGACCTTAACCATTAGGCCAGAGTAAGAGTTAAGACCTTAGCTATTAGGCCAGAGTACGAGTCTAAGACCTTAGCTATTAGGCCAGAGTAAGAGTTAAGACCTTAACCATTAGGCCAGAATACAAGTCTAAGACCTTAGCTATTAGGCCAGAGTGAGAGTTAAGACCTTAGCTATCAGGCCAGACTACGAGTCTAAGACCTTAGCTATTAGGCCAGAGTACGAGTCTAAGACCTTAGCTATTAGGCCAGAGTAAGAGTTAAGACCTTAACCAGTAGGCCAGAGTACCAGTCTAAGACCTTAGCTATTAGGCCAGAGTAAGAGTTAAGACCTTAGCTTTTAGGCCAGAGTAAGAGTTAAGACCTTAACCATTAGGCCAGAGTATGAGTCTAAGGCTTTAGCTTTTAGGCCAGACCAAGAGTTAAGACCTTAACCAGTAGGACAGAGTACGAGTCTAAGACCTTAGCTATTAGGCCAGACCAAAAGTTAAGACCTTAACCATTAGGCCAGAGTATGAGTCTAAGACCTTAGCTATTAGGCCAGAGTAAGAGTTAAGACCTTAGCTGTTAGGCCAGTGTACGAGTCTAAGACCTTAGCTATTATGCCAGAGTATGAGTCTAAGACCTTAGCTAATAGGCCAGAGTAAGAGTTAAGACCTTAACCAGTAGGCCAGAGTACGAGTCTAAGACCTTAGCTATTAGGCCAGAGTAAGAGTTAAGACCTTAGCTATTAGGCCAGAGTAAGAGTTAAGACCTTAACCATTAGGCCAGAGTACGAGTCTAAGACCTTAGCTATTAGGCCAGAGTAAGAGATAAGACCTTAACCAGAAGGCCAGAGTAAGAGTTAAGACCTTAACCATTAGGCCAGAGTAAGAATTAAGACCTTAACCATTAGGCCATAGTACGAGTCTAAGACCTTAGCTATTAGGCCAGAGTAAGAATTAAGACCTTAACCATTAGGCCAGAGTACGAGTCTAAGACCTTAGCTATTAGGCCAGAGTAAGAGTTAAGACCCTAACTAATAGGCCAGAGTAAGAGTTAAGACCTTAACCAGTAGGCCAGAGTAAGAGTTAAGACCTTAACCAGTAGGCCAGAGTAAGAGTTAAGACCTTAAACTGTAGGCCATAGTACGAGTCTAAGACCTTAGCTATTAGGCCAGAGTAAGAATTAAGACCTTAACCATTAGGCCAGAGTACGAGTCTAAGATCTTAGCTATTAGGCCAGAGTAAGAGTTAAGACCTTAACCTGTAGGCCAGAGTATGAGTCTAAGACCTTAGCTATTAGGCCAGAGTAAGAGTTAAGACCTTAGCTATTAGGCCAGTGTACAAGACTAAGACCTTAGCTATTATGCCAGAGTCTGAGTCTAAGACCTTAGCTATTAGGCCAGAGTAAGAGTTAAGACCTTAACCAGTAGGCCAGAGTACGAGTATATGACCTTAGCTATTAGGCCAGAGTAAGAGTTAAGACCTTAGCTATTAGGCCAGAGTAAGAGTTAAGACCTTAACCATTAGGCCAGAGTACGAGTCTAAGACCTTAGCTATTAGGCCAGAGTAAGAGTTAAGACCTTAACCAGTAGGCCAGAGTAAGAGTTAAGACCTTAACCATTAGGCCAGAGTATGAGTCTAAGACCTTAGCTATTAGGCCAGAGTAAGAGTTAAGACCTTAACCAGTAGGCCAGAGTTAGAGTTAAGACCTTAACCAGTAGGCCAGAGTAAGAGTTAAGACCTTAACCAGTAGGCCAGAGTAAGAGTTAAGACCTTAACCTGTAGGCCATAGTACGAGTCTAAGACCTTAGCTATTAGGCCAGAGTAAGAAGTAAGACCTTAACCATTAGGCCAGAGTACGAGTCTAAGATCTTAGCTATTAGGCCAGAGTAAGAGTTAAGACCTTAACCTGTAGGCCAGAGTATGAGTCTAAGACCTTAGCTATTAGGCCAGAGTAAGAGTTAAGACCTTAGCTATTAGGCCAGTTACAAGACTAAGACCTTAGCTATTATGCCAGAGTCTGAGTCTAAGACCTTAGCTATTAGGCCAGAGTAAGAGTTAGGACCTTAACCAGTAGGCCAGAGTACGAGTATAAGACCTTAGCTATTAGGCCAGAGTAAGAGTTAAGACCTTAGCTATTAGGCCAGAGTAAGAGTTAAGACCTTAACCATTAGGCCAGATTACGAGTCTAAGACCTTAGCTATTAGGCCAGAGTAAGAGTTAAGACCTTAACCAGTAGGCCAGAGTAAGAGTTAAGACCTTAACCATTAGGCCAGAGTATGAGTCTAAGACCTTAGCTATTAGGCCAGAGTAAGAGTTAAGACCTTAACCAGTAGGCCAGAGTAAGAGTTAAGACCTTAACCATTAGGCCAGAGTATGAGTCTAAGACCTTAACCATTAGGCCAGAGTAAGAGTTAAGACCTTAACCAATAGCCCAGAGTAAGAGTTAAGACCTTAACCAGTAGGCCAGAGTAGGAGTTAAGACCTTAACCAGTAGGCCAGAGTAACAGCTAAGACCTTAACCTGTAGGCCATAGTACGAGTCTAAGACCTTAGCTATTAGTCCAGAGTAAGAGTTAAGACCATAACCATTAGGCATCAGTACGAGTCTAAGACCTTAGCTATTAGGCCAGAGTAAGGGTTAAGACCTTAACCTGTAGGCCAGAGTAAGAGTTAAGACCTTAACCATTAGGTCAGAGTACGAGTCTAAGACCTTAGCTATTAGGCCAGAGTAAGAGTTAAGACCTTAACCAGTATGCCAGAGTAAGAGTTAAGACCTTAACCAGTATTACAGAGTAAGAGTTAAGAGCTTAGCTATTAGGCCAGAGTAAGAGTTAAGACCTTAACCTGTAGGCCAGAGTACGAGCCTAAGACCTTAGCTATTAGGCCAGAGTAAGAGTTAAGACCTTAACCATTAGGCCAGAGTAAGAGTTAAGACCTTAGCTATTAGGCCAGAGTACGAGTCTAAGACCTTAGCTATTAGGCCAGAGTACGAGTCTAAGACCTTAGCTATTAGGCCAGAGTAAGAGTTAAGACCTTAACCATTAGGCCAGAGTATGAGTCTAAGACCTTAGCTATTAGGCCAGAGTAAGAGTTAAGACCTTAACCATTAGGCCAGAGTACGAGTCTAAGACCTTAGCTATTAGGCCAGAGTACGAGTCTAGACCTTAGCTATTAGGACGGAGTAAGAGTTAAGACCTTAAGCATTAGGCCAGAGTACGAGTCTAATACCTTAGCTAACAGGCCAGAGTAAGAGTTAAGACCTTAGCTATTAGGCCAGAGTAAGAGTTAAGACCTTGGATATTAGGCCAGAGTAAGAGTTAAGACCTTAACCATTAGGCCATAGTACGAGTCTAAGACCTTAGCTGTTAGGCCACAGTAAGAGTTAAGACCTTAACCAGTAGGCCAGAGTAAGAGTTAAGACCTTAACCAGTAGGACAGAGTAAGTGTTAAGACCTTAGCTATTAGGCCAGAGTAAGAGTTAAGACCTTAACCAGTAGGCCAGAGTATGAGTCTAAGACCTTAGCTATTAGGCCAGAGTAAGAGTTAAGACCTTAACCATTAGGCCAGAGTACAAGTCTAAGACCGTAGCTATTAGGCCAGAGTGAGAGTTAAGACCTTAGCTATCAGGCCAGAGTACGAGTCTAAGACCTTAGCTATTAGGCCAGAGTACGAGTCTAAGACCTTAGCTATTAGGCCAGAGTAAGAATTAAGACCTTAACCAGTAGGCAAGAGTACCAGTCTAAGACCTTAACTATTAGGCCAGAGTAAGAGTTAAGACCTTAGCTATTAGGCCAGAGTAAGAGTTAAAACCTTAACCATTAGGCCAGAGTACGAGTCTAAGACTTTAGCTAGGCCAGACCAAGAGTTAAAACCTTAACCAGTAGGCCAGAGTACGAGTCTAAGACCTTAGCTATTAGGCCACACCAAGAGTTAAGACATTAACCATTAGGCCAGAGTAAGAGTTAAGACCTTAGCTATTAGGCCAGTGTACGAGTCTAAGACCTTAGCTATTATGCCAGAGTATGAGTCTAAGACCTTAGCTATTAGGCCAGAGTCAGAGTTAAGACCTTAACCAGTAGGCCAGAGTACGAGTCTAAGACCTTAGCTATTAGGCCAGAGTAAGAGTTAAGACCTTAGCTATTAGGCCAGAGTAAGAGTTAAGACCTTAACCATTAGGCCAGAGTACGAGTCTAAGACCTTAGCTATTAGGCCAGTGTAAGAGATAAGACCTTAACCAGTAGGCCAGAGTACGAGTCTAAGACCTTAGCTATTAGGCCAGAGTAAGAGTTAAGACCTTAACCAGTAGGCCAGAGTACGAGTCTAAGACCTTAGCTATTAGGCCAGAGTAAGAGTTAAGACCTTAACCAGTAGGCCAGAGTAAGAGTTAAGACCTTAACCAGTAGGCCAGAGTAAGAGTTAAGACCTTAACCTGTGGGCCATAGTACGAGTCTAAGACCTTAGCTATTAGGCCAGAGTAAGAATTAAGACCTTAACCATTAGGCCAGAGTACGAGTCTAAGACCTTAGCTATTAGGTCAGAGTAAGAGTTAAGACCTTAGCTATTAGGCCAGAGTAAGAGTTAAGACCTTAACCATTAGGTAAGAGTATGAGTCTAAGACCTTAGTTATTAGGCCAGAGTAAGAGTTAAGACCTTAACCAGGAGGACAGAGTAAGAGTTAAGACCTTAGCTATTAGGCCAGAGTAAGAGTTAAGACCTTAACCTGTAGGCCAGAGTATGAGTCTAAGACCTTAGCTATTAGGCCAGAGTAAGAGTTAAGACCTTAACCATTAGGCCAGAGTACAAGTCTAAGACCTTAGCTATTAGGCCAGAGTAAGAGTTAAGACCTTAGCTATCAGGCCAGAGTACGAGTCTCAGACCTTAGCTATTAGGCCAGAGTACGAGTCTAAGACCTTAGCTATTAGGCCAGAGCAAGAGTTAAGACCTTAACCAGTAGGCCAGAGTACCAGTCTAAGACCCTAGCTATAGGCCAGAGTAAGAGTTAAGACCTTAGCTATTAGGCCAGAGTAAGAGTTAAGACCTTAACCATTAGGCCAGAGTACGAGTCTAAGACCTTAGCTATTAGGCCGGAGTAAGAGTTAAGACCTTAAGCATTAGGCCAGAGTACGAGTCTAATACCTTAGCTAACAGGCCAGAGTAAGAGTTAAGACCTTAGCTATTAGGCCATAGTACGAGTCTAAGACCTTAGCTATTAGGCCAGAGTAAGAGTTAAGACCTTAACCAGTAGGCCAGAGTAAGAGTTAAGATCTTAACCATTAGGCCAGAGTATGAGTCTAAGACCTTAACCATTAGGCCAGAGTAAGAGTTAAGACCTTAACCAATAGCCCAGAGTAAGAGTTAAGACCTTAACCAGTAGGCCAGAGTAGGAGTTAAGACCTTAACCAGTAGGCCAGAGTAACAGCTAAGACCTTAACCTGTAGGCCATAGTACGAGTCTAAGACCTTAGCTATTAGTCCAGAGTAAGAGTTAAGACCATAACCATTAGGCCACAGTACGAGTCTAAGCCCTTAGCTATTAGGCCAGAGTAAGGGTTAAGACCTTAACCTGTAGGCCAGAGTAAGAGTTAAGACCTTAACCATTAGGCCAGAGTATGAGTCTAAGACCTTAGCTATTAGGCCAGAGTAAGAGTTAAGACCTTAACCAGTAGGCCAGAGTAAGAGTTAAGACCTTAACCATTAGGCCAGAGTATGAGTCTAAGACCTTAACCATTAGGCCAGAGTAAGAGTTAAGACCTTAACCAATAGCCCAGAGTAAGAGTTAAGACCTTAACCAGTAGGCCAGAGTAGGAGTTAAGACCTTAACCAGTAGGCCAGAGTAACAGCTAAGACCTTAACCTGTAGGCCATAGTACGAGTCTAAGACCTTAGCTATTAGTCCAGAGTAAGAGTTAAGACCATAACCATTAGGCATCAGTACGAGTCTAAGACCTTAGCTATTAGGCCAGAGTAAGGGTTAAGACCTTAACCTGTAGGCCAGAGTAAGAGTTAAGACCTTAACCATTAGGTCAGAGTACGAGTCTAAGACCTTAGCTATTAGGCCAGAGTAAGAGTTAAGACCTTAACCAGTATGCCAGAGTAAGAGTTAAGACCTTAACCAGTATTACAGAGTAAGAGTTAAGAGCTTAGCTATTAGGCCAGAGTAAGAGTTAAGACCTTAACCTGTAGGCCAGAGTACGAGCCTAAGACCTTAGCTATTAGCCCAGAGTAAGAGTTAAGACCTTAACCATTAGGCCAGAGTAAGAGTTAAGACCTTAGCTATTAGGCCAGAGTACGAGTCTAAGACCTTAGCTATTAGGCCAGAGTACGAGTCTAAGACCTTAGCTATTAGGCCAGAGTAAGAGTTAAGACCTTAACCATTAGGCCAGAGTATGAGTCTAAGACCTTAGCTATTAGGCCAGAGTAAGAGTTAAGACCTTAACCATTAGGCCAGAGTACGAGTCTAAGACCTTAGCTATTAGGCCAGAGTACGAGTCTAGACCTTAGCTATTAGGACGGAGTTAGAGTTAAGACCTTAAGCATTAGGCCAGAGTACGAGTCTAATACCTTAGCTAACAGGCCAGAGTAAGAGTTAAGACCTTAGCTATTAGGCCAGAGTAAGAGTTAAGACCTTGGATATTAGGCCAGAGTAAGAGTTAAGACCTTAACCATTAGGCCATAGTACGAGTCAAAGACCTTAGCTGTTAGGCCACAGTAAGAGTTAAGACCTTAACCAGTAGGCCAGAGTAAGAGTTAAGACCTTAACCAGTAGGACAGAGTAAGTGTTAAGACCTTAGCTATTAGGCCAGAGTAAGAGTTAAGACCTTAACCAGTAGGCCAGAGTATGAGTCTAAGACCTTAGCTATTAGGCCAGAGTAAGAGTTAAGACCTTAACCATTAGGCCAGAGTACAAGTCTAAGACCGTAGCAATTAGGCCAGAGTGAGAGTTAAGACCTTAGCTATCAGGCCAGAGTACGAGTCTAAGACCTTAGCTATTAGGCCAGAGTACAAGTCTAAGACCTTAGCTATTAGGCCAGAGTAAGAATTAAGACCTTAACCAGTAGGCAAGAGTACCAGTCTAAGACCTTAACTATTAGGCCAGAGTAAGAGTTAAGACCTTAGCTATTAGGCCAGAGTACGAGTCTAAGACTTTAGCTAGGCCAGACCAAGAGTTAAAACCTTAACCATTAGGCCAGAGTACGAGTCTAAGACTTTAGCTAGGCCAGACCAAGAGTTAAAACCTTAACCAGTAGGCCAGAGTACGAGTCTAAGACCTTAGCTATTAGGCCACACCAAGAGTTAAGACATTAACCATTAGGCCAGAGTAAGAGTTAAGACCTTAGCTATTAGGCCAGTGTACGAGTCTAAGACCTTAGCTATTATGCCAGAGTATGAGTCTAAGACCTTAGCTATTAGGCCAGAGTCAGAGTTAAGACCTTAACCAGTAGGCCAGAGTACGAGTCTAAGACCTTAGCTATTAGGCCAGAGTAAGAGTTAAGACCTTAGCTATTAGGCCAGAGTAAGAGTTAAGACCTTAACCATTAGGCCAGAGTACGAGTCTAAGACCTTAGCTATTAGGCCAGTGTAAGAGATAAGACCTTAACCAGTAGGCCAGAGTACGAGTCTAAGACCTTAGCTATTAGGCCAGAGTAAGAGTTAAGACCTTAACCAGTAGGCCAGAGTACGAGTCTAAGACCTTAGCTATTAGGCCAGAGTAAGAGTTAAGACCTTAACCAGTAGGCCAGAGTAAGAGTTAAGACCTTAACCAGTAGGCCAGAGTAAGAGTTAAGACCTTAACCTGTGGGCCATAGTACGAGTCTAAGACCTTAGCTATTAGGCCAGAGTAAGAATTAAGACCTTAACCATTAGGCCAGAGTACGAGTCTAAGACCTTAGCTATTAGGTCAGAGTAAGAGTTAAGACCTTAGCTATTAGGCCAGAGTAAGAGTTAAGACCTTAACCATTAGGTAAGAGTATGAGTCTAAGACCTTAGTTATTAGGCCAGAGTAAGAGTTAAGACCTTAACCAGGAGGACAGAGTAAGAGTTAAGACCTTAGCTATTAGGCCAGAGTAAGAGTTAAGACCTTAACCTGTAGGCCAGAGTATGAGTCTAAGACCTTAGCTATTAGGCCAGAGTAAGAGTTAAGACCTTAACCATTAGGCCAGAGTACAAGTCTAAGACCTTAGCTATTAGGCCAGAGTAAGAGTTAAGACCTTAGCTATCAGGCCAGAGTACGAGTCTCAGACCTTAGCTATTAGGCCAGAGTACGAGTCTAAGACCTTAGCTATTAGGCCAGAGCAAGAGTTAAGACCTTAACCAGTAGGCCAGAGTACCAGTCTAAGACCCTAGCTATAGGCCAGAGTAAGAGTTAAGACCTTAGCTATTAGGCCAGAGTAAGAGTTAAGACCTTAACCATTAGGCCAGAGTACGAGTCTAAGACCTTAGCTATTAGGCCGGAGTAAGAGTTAAGACCTTAAGCATTAGGCCAGAGTACGAGTCTAATACCTTAGCTAACAGGCCAGAGTAAGAGTTAAGACCTTAGCTATTAGGCCATAGTACGAGTCTAAGACCTTAGCTATTAGGCCAGAGTAAGAGTTAAGACCTTAACCAGTAGGCCAGAGTAAGAGTTAAGATCTTAACCATTAGGCCAGAGTATGAGTCTAAGACCTTAACCATTAGGCCAGAGTAAGAGTTAAGACCTTAACCAATAGCCCAGAGTAAGAGTTAAGACCTTAACCAGTAGGCCAGAGTAGGAGTTAAGACCTTAACCAGTAGGCCAGAGTAACAGCTAAGACCTTAACCTGTAGGCCATAGTACGAGTCTAAGACCTTAGCTATTAGTCCAGAGTAAGAGCTAAGACCATAACCATTAGGCCACAGTACGAGTCTAAGCCCTTAGCTATTAGGCCAGAGTAAGGGTTAAGACCTTAACCTGTAGGCCAGAGTAAGAGTTAAGACCTTAACCATTACGTCAGAGTACGAGTCTAAGACCTTAGCTATTAGGCCAGAGTATGAGTCTAGACCTTAGCTATTAGGCCGGAGTAAGAGTTAAGACCTTAAGCATTAGGCCAGAGTACGAGTCTAATACCTTAGCTAACAGGCCAGAGTAAGAGTTAAGACCTTAGCTATTAGGCCAGAGTAAGAGTTAAGACCTTGGATATTAGGCCAGAGTAAGAGTTAAGACCTTAACCATTAGGCCATAGTACGAGTCTAAGACCTTAGCTGTTAGGCCACAGTAAGAGTTAAGACCTTAACCAGTAGGCCAGAGTAAGAGTTAAGACCTTAACCAGTAGGACAGAGTAAGTGTTAAGACCTTAGCTATTAGGCCAGAGTAAGAGTTAAGACCTTAACCAGTAGGCCAGAGTATGAGTCTAAGACCTTAGCTATTAGGCCAGAGTAAGAGTTAAGACCTTAACCATTAGGCCAGAGTACAAGTCTAAGACCGTAGCTATTAGGCCAGAGTGAGAGTTAAGACCTTAGCTATCAGGCCAGAGTATGAGTCTAAGACCTTAGCTATTAGGCCAGAGTACGAGTCTAAGACCTTAGCTATTAGGCCAGAGTAAGAGTTAAGACCTTAACCAGTAGGCAAGAGTACCAGTCTAAGACCTTAACTATTAGGCCAGAGTAAGAGTTAAGACCTTAGCTATTAGGCCAGAGTAAGAGTTAAAACCTTAACCATTAGGCCAGAGTACGAGTCTAAGACTTTAGCTATTAGGCCAGACCAAGAGTTAAAACCTTAACCAGTAGGCCAGAGTACGAGTCTAAGACGTTAGCTATTAGGCCACACCAAGAGTTAAGACATTAACCATTAGGCCAGAGTAAGAGTTAAGACCTTAGCTATTAGGCCAGTGTACGAGTCTAAGACCTTAGCTATTATGCCAGAGTATGAGTCTAAGACCTTAGCTATTAGGCCAGAGTCAGAGTTAAGACCTTAACCAGTAGGCCAGAGTACGAGTCTAAGACCTTAGCTATTAGGCCAGAGTAAGAGTTAAGACCTTAGCTATTAGGCCAGAGTAAGAGTTAAGACCTTAACCATTAGGCCAGAGTACGAGTCTAAGACCTTAGCTATTAGGCCAGTGTAAGAGATAAGACCTTAACCAGTAGGCCAGAGTACGAGTCTAAGACCTTAGCTATTAGGCCAGAGTAAGAGTTAAGACCTTAACCAGTAGGCAAGAGTACCAGTCTAAGACCTTAACTATTAGGCCAGAGTAAGAGTTAAGACCTTAGCTATTAGGCCAGAGTAAGAGTTAAAACCTTAACCATTAGGCCAGAGTACGAGTCTAAGACTTTAGCTATTAGGCCAGACCAAGAGTTAAAACCTTAACCAGTAGGCCAGAGTACGAGTCTAAGACCTTAGCTATTAGGCCGCACCAAGAGTTAAGACATTAACCATTAGGCCAGAGTAAGAGTTAAGACCTTAGCTATTAGGCCAGTGTACGAGTCTAAGACCTTAGCTATTATGCCAGAGTATGAGTCTAAGACCTTAGCTATTAGGCCAGAGTCAGAGTTAAGACCTTAACCAGTAGGCCAGAGTACGAGTCTAAGACCTTAGCTATTAGGCCAGAGTAAGAGTTAAGACCTTAGCTATTAGGCCAGAGTAAGAGTTAAGACCTTAACCATTAGGCCAGAGTACGAGTCTAAGACCTTAGCTATTAGGCCAGTGTAAGAGATAAGACCTTAACCAGTAGGCCAGAGTACGAGTCTAAGACCTTAGCTGTTAGGCCAGAGTAAGAGTTAAGACCTTAACCAGTAGGCCAGAGTAAGAGTTAAGACCTTAACCAGTAGGCCAGAGTAAGAGTTAAGACCTTAACCTGTGGGCCATAGTACGAGTCTAAGACCTTAGCCATTAGGCCAGAGTAATAATTAAGACCTTAACCATTAGGCCAGAGTACGAGTCTAAGACCTTAGCTATTAGGTCAGAGTAAGAGTTAAGACCTTAGCTATTAGGCCATAGTAAGAGTTAAGACCTTAACCATTAGGTAAGAGTATGAGTCTAAGACCTTAGTTATTAGGCCAGAGTAAGAGTTAAGACCTTAACCAGGAGGACAGAGTAAGAGTTAAGACCTTAGCTATTAGGCCAGAGTAAGAGTTAAGACCTTAACCTGTAGGCCAGAGTATGAGTCTAAGACCTTAGCTATTAGGCCAGAGTAAGAGTTAAGACCTTAACCATTAGGCCAGAGTACAAGTCTAAGACCTTAGCTATTAGGCCAGAGTAAGAGTTAAGACCTTAGCTATCAGGCCAGAGTACGAGTCTCAGACCTTAGCTATTAGGCCAGAGTACGAGTCTAAGACCTTAGCTATTAGGCCAGAGCAAGAGTTAAGACCTTAACCAGTAGGCCAGAGTACCAGTCTAAGACCCTAGCTATAGGCCAGAGTAAGAGTTAAGACCTTAGCTATTAGGCCAGAGTAAGAGTTAAGACCTTAACCATTAGGCCAGAGTACGAGTCTAAGACCTTAGCTATTAGGCCGGAGTAAGAGTTAAGACCTTAAGCATTAGGCCAGAGTACGAGTCTAATACCTTAGCTAACAGGCCAGAGTAAGAGTTAAGACCTTAGCTATTAGGCCAGAGTAAGAGTTAAGACCTTAGATATTAGGCCATAGTAAGAGTTAGGAACTTAACCAGTAGGCCAGAGTACGAGTCTAAGACCTTAGCTATTAGGCCAGAGTAAGTATTAAGACCTTAACCAGTAGGCCAGAGTAAGAGTTAAGACCTTAACCAGTAGGCCATAGTACGAGTCTAAGACCTTAGCTATTAGGCCAGAGTAAGAGTTAAGACCTTAACCAGTAGGCCAGAGTAAGAGTTAAGACCTTAACCATTAGGCCAGAGTATGAGTCTAAGACCTTAACCATTAGGCCAGAGTAAGAGTTAAGACCTTAACCAATAGCCCAGAGTAAGAGTTAAGACCTTAACCAGTAGGCCAGAGTAGGAGTTAAGACCTTAACCAGTAGGCAAGAGTAACAGCTAAGACCTTAACCTGTAGGCCATAGTACGAGTCTAAGACCTTAGCTATTAGTCCAGAGTAAGAGTTAAGACCATAACCATTAGGCCACAGTACGAGTCTAAGCCCTTAGCTATTAGGCCAGAGTAAGGGTTAAGACCTTAACCTGTAGGCCAGAGTAAGAGTTAAGACCTTAACCATTAGGTCAGAGTACGAGTCTAAGACCTTAGCTATTAGGCCAGAGTAAGAGTTAAGACCTTAACCAGTATGCCAGAGTAAGAGTTAAGACCTTAACCAGTATAACAGAGTAAGAGTTAAGACCTTAGCTATTAGGCCAGAGTAAGAGTTAAGACCTTAACCTGTAGGCCAGAGTACGAGCCTAAGACCTTAGCTATTAGGCCAGAGTAAGAGTTAAGACCTTAACCATTAGGCCAGAGTAAGAGTTAAGACCTTAGCTATTAGGCCAGAGTACGAGTCTAAGACCTTAGCTATTAGGCCAGAGTACGAGTCTAAGACCTTAGCTATTAGGCCAGAGTAAGAGTTAAGACCTTAACCATTAGGCCAGAGTATGAGTCTAAGACCTTAGCTATTAGGCCAGAGTAAGAGTTAAGACCTTAACCATTAGGCTAGAGTACGAGTCTAAGACCTTAGCTATTAGGCCAGAGTACGAGTCTAGACCTTAACTATTAGGCCGGAGTAAGAGTTAAGACCTTAAGCATTAGGCCAGAGTACGAGTCTAATACCTTAGCTAACAGGCCAGAGTAAGAGTTAAGACCTTAGCTATTAGGCCAGAGTAAGAGTTAAGACCTTGGATATTAGGCCAGAGTAAGAGTTAAGACCTTAACCATTAGGCCCTAGTACGAGTCTAAGACCTTAGCTATTAGGCCACAGTAAGATTTAAGACCTTAACCCGTAGGCCAGAGTAAGAGTTAAGACCTTAACCAGTAGGACAGAGTAAGTGTTAAGACCTTAGCTATTAGGCCAGAGTAAGAGTTAAGACCTTAACCAGTAGGCCAGAGTACGAGTCTAAGACCTTAGCTATTACGGCCAGAGTAAGAGTTAAGACCTTAACCATTAGGCCAGAGTACAAGTCTAAGACCTTAGCTATTAGGCCAGAGTGAGAGTTAAGACCTTAGCTATCAGGCCAGAGTACGAGTCTAAGACCTTAGCTATTAGGCCAGAGTACGAGTCTAAGACCTTAGCTATTAGGCCAGAGTAAGAGTTAAGACCTTAACCAGTAGGCAAGAGTACCAGTCTAAGACCTTAACTATTAGGCCAGAGTAAGAGTTAAGACCTTAGCTATTAGGCCAGAGTAAGAGTTAAGACCTTAACCATTAGGCCAGAGTACGAGTCTAAGACCTTAGCTATTAGGCCAGTGTAAGAGATAAGACCTTAACCAGTAGGCCAGAGTAAGAGTTAAGACCTTAACCTGTGGGCCATAGTACGAGTCTAAGACCTTAGCTATTAGGTCAGAGTAAGAGTTAAGACCTTAGCTATTAGGCCAGAGTAAGAGTTAAGACCTTAACCATTAGGCCAGAGTATGAGTCTAAGACCTTAGTTATTAGGCCAGAGTAAGAGTTAAGACCTTAACCAGGAGGACAGAGTAAGAGTTAAGACCTTAGCTATTAGGCCAGAGTAAGAGTTAAGACCTTAACCTGTAGGCCAGAGTATGAGTCTAAGACCTTAGCTATTAGGCCAGAGTAAGAGTTAAGACCTTAACCATTAGGCCAGAGTACAAGTCTAAGACCTTAGCTATTAGGCCAGAGTAAGAGTTAAGACCTTAGCTATCAGACCAGAGTACGAGTCTCAGACCTTAGCTATTAGGCCAGAGTACGAGTCTAAGACCTTAGCTATTAGGCCAGAGCAAGAGTTAAGACCTTAACCAGTAGGCCAGAGTACCAGTCTAAGACCCTAGCTATAGGCCAGAGTAAGAGTTAAGACCTTAGCTATTAGGCCAGAGTAAGAGTTAAGACCTTAACCATTAGGCCAGAGTACGAGTCTAAGACCTTAGCTATTAGGCCGGAGTAAGAGTTAAGACCTTAAGCATTAGGCCAGAGTACGAGTCTAATACCTTAGCTAACAGGCCAGAGTAAGAGTTAAGACCTTAGCTATTAGGCCATAGTACGAGTCTAAGACCTTAGCTATTAGGCCAGAGTAAGAGTTAAGACCTTAACCAGTAGGCCAGAGTAAGAGTTAAGATCTTAACCATTAGGCCAGAGTATGAGTCTAAGACCTTAACCATTAGGCCAGAGTAAGAGTTAAGACCTTAACCAATAGCCCAGAGTAAGAGTTAAGACCTTAACCAGTAGGCCAGAGTAGGAGTTAAGACCTTAACCAGTAGGCCAGAGTAACAGCTAAGACCTTAACCTGTAGGCCATAGTACGAGTCTAAGACCTTAGCTATTAGTCCAGAGTAAGAGTTAAGACCATAACCATTAGGCCACAGTACGAGTCTAAGCCCTTAGCTATTAGGCCAGAGTAAGGGTTAAGACCTTAAACTGTAGGCCAGAGTAAGAGTTAAGACCTTAACCATTACGTCAGAGTACGAGTCTAAGACCTTAGCTATTAGGCCAGAGTATGAGTCTAGACCTTAGCTATTAGGCCGGAGTAAGAGTTAAGACCTTAAGCATTAGGCCAGAGTACGAGTCTAATATCTTAGCTAACAGGCCAGAGTAAGAGTTAAGACCTTAGCTATTAGGCCAGAGTAAGAGTTAAGACCTTGGATATTAGGCCAGAGTAAGAGTTAAGACCTTAACCATTAGGCCATAGTACGAGTCTAAGACCTTAGCTGTTAGGCCACAGTAAGAGTTAAGACCTTAACCAGTAGGCCAGAGTAAGAGTTAAGACCTTAACCAGTAGGACAGAGTAAGTGTTAAGACCTTAGCTATTAGGCCAGAGTAAGAGTTAAGACCTTAACCAGTAGGCCAGAGTATGAGTCTAAGACCTTAGCTATTAGGCCAGAGTAAGAGTTAAGACCTTAACCATTAGGCCAGAGTACAAGTCTAAGACCGTAGCTATTAGGCCAGAGTGAGAGTTAAGACCTTAGCTATCAGGCCAGAGTACGAGTCTAAGACCTTAGCTATTAGGCCAGAGTACGAGTCTAAGACCTTAGCTATTAGGCCAGAGTAAGAGTTAAGACCTTAACCAGTAGGCAAGAGTACCAGTCTAAGACCTTAACTATTAGGCCAGAGTAAGAGTTAAGACCTTAGCTATTAGGCCAGAGTAAGAGTTAAAACCTTAACCATTAGGCCAGAGTACGAGTCTAAGACTTTAGCTATTAGGCCAGACCAAGAGTTAAAACCTTAACCAGTAGG
This sequence comes from Triturus cristatus, assembly GCF_964204655.1. Classification (NCBI taxonomy): domain Eukaryota; kingdom Metazoa; phylum Chordata; class Amphibia; order Caudata; family Salamandridae; genus Triturus; species Triturus cristatus. Next base: position 1,308,158,226 of record NC_140590.1, read on the forward strand.
CCAGAGTACGAGTCTAAGACCTTAGCTATTAGGCCACACCAAGAGTTAAGACATTAACCATTAGGCCAGAGTAAGAGTTAAGACCTTAGCTATTAGGCCAGTGTACGAGTCTAAGACCTTAGCTATTATGCCAGAGTATGAGTCTAAGACCTTAGCTATTAGGCCAAAGTCAGAGTTAAGACCTTAACCAGTAGGCCAGAGTACGAGTCTAAGACCTTAGCTATTAGGCCAGAGTAAGAGTTAAGACCTTAGCTATTAGGCCAGAGTAAGAGTTAAGACCTTAACCATTAGGCCAGAGTACGAGTCTAAGACCTTAGCTATTAGGCCAGTGTAAGAGATAAGACCTTAACCAGTAGGCCAGAGTACGAGTCTAAGACCTTAGCTATTAGGCCAGAGTAAGAGTTAAGACCTTAACCAGTAGGCAAGAGTACCAGTCTAAGACCTTAACTATTAGGCCAGAGTAAGAGTTAAGACCTTAGCTATTAGGCCAGAGTAAGAGTTAAAACCTTAACCATTAGGCCAGAGTACGAGTCTAAGACTTTAGCTATTAGGCCAGACCAAGAGTTAAAACCTTAACCAGTAGGCCAGAGTACGAGTCTAAGACCTTAGCTATTAGGCCGCACCAAGAGTTAAGACATTAACCATTAGGCCAGAGTAAGAGTTAAGACCTTAGCTATTAGGCCAGTGTACGAGTCTAAGACCTTAGCTATTATGCCAGAGTATGAGTCTAAGACCTTAGCTATTAGGCCAGAGTCAGAGTTAAGACCTTAACCAGTAGGCCAGAGTACGAGTCTAAGACCTTAGCTATTAGGCCAGAGTAAGAGTTAAGACCTTAGCTATTAGGCCAGAGTAAGAGTTAAGACCTTAACCATTAGGCCAGAGTACGAGTCTAAGACCTTAGCTATTAGGCCAGAGTAAGAGTTAAGACCTTAACCAGTAGGCCAGAGTAAGAGTTAAGACCTTAACCAGTAGGCCAGAGTAAGAGTTAAGACCTTAACCTGTGGGCCATAGTACGAGTCTAAGACCTTAGCCATTAGGCCAGAGTAAGAATTAAGACCTTAACCATTAGGCCAGAGTACGAGTCTAAGACCTTAGCTATTAGGTCAGAGTAAGAGTTAAGACCTTAGCTATTAGGCCAGAGTAAGAGTTAAGACCTTAACCATTAGGTAAGAGTATGAGTCTAAGACCTTAGTTATTAGGCCAGAGTAAGAGTTAAGACCTTAACCAGGAGGACAGAGTAAGAGTTAAGACCTTAGCTATTAGGCCAGAGTAAGAGTTAAGACCTTAACCTGTAGGCCAGAGTATGAGTCTAAGACCTTAGCTATTAGGCCAGAGTAAGAGTTAAGACCTTAACCATTAGGCCAGAGTACAAGTCTAAGAACTTAGCTATTAGGCCAGAGTAAGAGTTAAGACCTTAGCTATCAGGCCAGAGTACGAGTCTCAGACCTTAGCTATTAGGCCAGAGTACGAGTCTAAGACCTTAGCTATTAGGCCAGAGCAAGAGTTAAGACCTTAACCAGTAGGCCAGAGTACCAGTCTAAGACCCTAGCTATAGGCCAGAGTAAGAGTTAAGACCTTAGCTATTAGGCCAGAGTAAGAGTTAAGACCTTAACCATTAGGCCAGAGTACGAGTCTAAGACCTTAGCTATTAGGCCGGAGTAAGAGTTAAGACCTTAAGCATTAGGCCAGAGTACGAGTCTAATACCTTAGCTAACAGGCCAGAGTAAGAGTTAAGACCTTAGCTATTAGGCCAGAGTAAGAGTTAAGACCTTAGATATTAGGCCATAGTAAGAGTTAGGACCTTAACCAGTAGGCCAGAGTACGAGTCTAAGACCTTAGCTATTAGGCCAGAGTAAGAGTTAAGACCTTAACCATTAGGCCAGAGTACGAGTCTAAGACCTTAGCTATTAGGCCGGAGTAAGAGTTAAGACCTTAAGCATTAGGCCAGAGTACGAGTCTAATACCTTAGCTAACAGGCCAGAGTAAGAGTTAAGACCTTAGCTATTAGGCCATAGTACGAGTCTAAGACCTTAGCTATTAGGCCAGAGTAAGAGTTAAGACCTTAACCAGTAGGCCAGAGTAAGAGTTAAGATCTTAACCATTAGGCCAGAGTATGAGTCTAAGACCTTAACCATTAGGCCAGAGTAAGAGTTAAGACCTTAACCAATAGCCCAGAGTAAGAGTTAAGACCTTAACCAGTAGGCCAGAGTAGGAGTTAAGACCTTAACCAGTAGGCCAGAGTAACAGCTAAGACCTTAACCTGTAGGCCATAGTACGAGTCTAAGACCTTAGCTATTAGTCCAGAGTAAGAGTTAAGACCATAACCATTAGGCCACAGTACGAGTCTAAGCCCTTAGCTATTAGGCCAGAGTAAGGGTTAAGACCTTAAACTGTAGGCCAGAGTAAGAGTTAAGACCTTAACCATTACGTCAGAGTACGAGTCTAAGACCTTAGCTATTAGGCCAGAGTATGAGTCTAGACCTTAGCTATTAGGCCGGAGTAAGAGTTAAGACCTTAAGCATTAGGCCAGAGTACGAGTCTAATATCTTAGCTAACAGGCCAGAGTAAGAGTTAAGACCTTAGCTATTAGGCCAGAGTAAGAGTTAAGACCTTGGATATTAGGCCAGAGTAAGAGTTAAGACCTTAACCATTAGGCCATAGTACGAGTCTAAGACCTTAGCTGTTAGGCCACAGTAAGAGTTAAGACCTTAACCAGTAGGCCAGAGTAAGAGTTAAGACCTTAACCAGTAGGACAGAGTAAGTGTTAAGACCTTAGCTATTAGGCCAGAGTAAGAGTTAAGACCTTAACCAGTAGGCCAGAGTATGAGTCTAAGACCTTAGCTATTAGGCCAGAGTAAGAGTTAAGACCTTAACCATTAGGCCAGAGTACAAGTCTAAGACCGTAGCTATTAGGCCAGAGTGAGAGTTAAGACCTTAGCTATCAGGCCAGAGTACGAGTCTAAGACCTTAGCTATTAGGCCAGAGTACGAGTCTAAGACCTTAGCTATTAGGCCAGAGTAAGAGTTAAGACCTTAACCAGTAGGCAAGAGTACCAGTCTAAGACCTTAACTATTAGGCCAGAGTAAGAGTTAAGACCTTAGCTATTAGGCCAGAGTAAGAGTTAAAACCTTAACCATTAGGCCAGAGTACGAGTCTAAGACTTTAGCTATTAGGCCAGACCAAGAGTTAAAACCTTAACCAGTAGGCCAGAGTATGAGTCTAAGACCTTAGCTATTAGGCCACACCAAGAGTTAAGACATTAACCATTAGGCCAGAGTAAGAGTTAAGACCTTAGCTATTAGGCCAGTGTACGAGTCTAAGACCTTAGCTATTATGCCAGAGTATGAGTCTAAGACCTTAGCTATTAGGCCAAAGTCAGAGTTAAGACCTTAACCAGTAGGCCAGAGTACGAGTCTAAGACCTTAGCTATTAGGCCAGAGTAAGAGTTAAGACCTTAGCTATTAGGCCAGAGTAAGAGTTAAGACCTTAACCATTAGGCCAGAGTACGAGTCTAAGACCTTAGCTATTAGGCCAGTGTAAGAGATAAGACCTTAACCAGTAGGCCAGAGTACGAGTCTAAGACCTTAGCTATTAGGCCAGAGTAAGAGTTAAGACCTTAACCAGTAGGCAAGAGTACCAGTCTAAGACCTTAACTATTAGGCCAGAGTAAGAGTTAAGACCTTAGCTATTAGGCCAGAGTAAGAGTTAAAACCTTAACCATTAGGCCAGAGTACGAGTCTAAGACTTTAGCTATTAGGCCAGACCAAGAGTTAAAACCTTAACCAGTAGGCCAGAGTACGAGTCTAAGACCTTAGCTATTAGGCCGCACCAAGAGTTAAGACATTAACCATTAGGCCAGAGTAAGAGTTAAGACCTTAGCTATTAGGCCAGTGTACGAGTCTAAGACCTTAGCTATTATGCCAGAGTATGAGTCTAAGACCTTAGCTATTAGGCCAGAGTCAGAGTTAAGACCTTAACCAGTAGGCCAGAGTACGAGTCTAAGACCTTAGCTATTAGGCCAGAGTAAGAGTTAAGACCTTAGCTATTAGGCCAGAGTAAGAGTTAAGACCTTAACCATTAGGCCAGAGTACGAGTCTAAGACCTTAGCTATTAGGCCAGAGTAAGAGTTAAGACCTTAACCAGTAGGCCAGAGTAAGAGTTAAGACCTTAACCAGTAGGCCAGAGTAAGAGTTAAGACCTTAACCTGTGGGCCATAGTACGAGTCTAAGACCTTAGCCATTAGGCCAGAGTAAGAATTAAGACCTTAACCATTAGGCCAGAGTACGAGTCTAAGACCTTAGCTATTAGGTCAGAGTAAGAGTTAAGACCTTAGCTATTAGGCCAGAGTAAGAGTTAAGACCTTAACCATTAGGTAAGAGTATGAGTCTAAGACCTTAGTTATTAGGCCAGAGTAAGAGTTAAGACCTTAACCAGGAGGACAGAGTAAGAGTTAAGACCTTAGCTATTAGGCCAGAGTAAGAGTTAAGACCTTAACCTGTAGGCCAGAGTATGAGTCTAAGACCTTAGCTATTAGGCCAGAGTAAGAGTTAAGACCTTAACCATTAGGCCAGAGTACAAGTCTAAGAACTTAGCTATTAGGCCAGAGTAAGAGTTAAGACCTTAGCTATCAGGCCAGAGTACGAGTCTCAGACCTTAGCTATTAGGCCAGAGTACGAGTCTAAGACCTTAGCTATTAGGCCAGAGCAAGAGTTAAGACCTTAACCAGTAGGCCAGAGTACCAGTCTAAGACCCTAGCTATAGGCCAGAGTAAGAGTTAAGACCTTAGCTATTAGGCCAGAGTAAGAGTTAAGACCTTAACCATTAGGCCAGAGTACGAGTCTAAGACCTTAGCTATTAGGCCGGAGTAAGAGTTAAGACCTTAAGCATTAGGCCAGAGTACGAGTCTAATACCTTAGCTAACAGGCCAGAGTAAGAGTTAAGACCTTAGCTATTAGGCCAGAGTAAGAGTTAAGACCTTAGATATTAGGCCATAGTAAGAGTTAGGACCTTAACCAGTAGGCCAGAGTACGAGTCTAAGACCTTAGCTATTAGGCCAGAGTAAGTATTAAGACCTTAACCAGTAGGCCAGAGTAAGAGTTAAGACCTTAACCAGTAGGCCATAGTACGAGTCTAAGACCTTAGCTATTAGGCCAGAGTAAGAGTTAAGACCTTAACCAGTAGGCCAGAGCAAGAGTTAAGACCTTAACCATTAGGCCAGAGTATGAGTCTAAGACCTTAACCATTAGGCCAGAGTAAGAGTTAAGACCTTAACCAATAGCCCAGAGTAAGAGTTAAGACCTTAACCAGTAGGCCAGAGTAGGAGTTAAGACCTTAACCAGTAGGCCAGAGTAACAGCTAAGACCTTAACCTGTAGGCCATAGTACGAGTCTAAGACCTTAGCTATTAGTCCAGAGTAAGAGTTAAGACCATAACCATTAGGCCACAGTACGAGTCTAAGCCCTTAGCTATTAGGCCAGAGTAAGGGTTAAGACCTTAAACTGTAGGCCAGAGTAAGAGTTAAGACCTTAACCATTACGTCAGAGTACGAGTCTAAGACCTTAGCTATTAGGCCAGAGTATGAGTCTAGACCTTAGCTATTAGGCCGGAGTAAGAGTTAAGACCTTAAGCATTAGGCCAGAGTACGAGTCTAATATCTTAGCTAACAGGCCAGAGTAAGAGTTAAGACCTTAGCTATTAGGCCAGAGTAAGAGTTAAGACCTTGGATATTAGGCCAGAGTAAGAGTTAAGACCTTAACCATTAGGCCATAGTACGAGTCTAAGACCTTAGCTGTTAGGCCACAGTAAGAGTTAAGACCTTAACCAGTAGGCCAGAGTAAGAGTTAAGACCTTAACCAGTAGGACAGAGTAAGTGTTAAGACCTTAGCTATTAGGCCAGAGTAAGAGTTAAGACCTTAACCAGTAGGCCAGAGTATGAGTCTAAGACCTTAGCTATTAGGCCAGAGTAAGAGTTAAGACCTTAACCATTAGGCCAGAGTACAAGTCTAAGACCGTAGCTATTAGGCCAGAGTGAGAGTTAAGACCTTAGCTATCAGGCCAGAGTACGAGTCTAAGACCTTAGCTATTAGGCCAGAGTAAGAGTTAAGACCTTAACCAGTAGGCCAGAGTACCAGTCTAAGACCTTAGCTATTAGGCCAGAGTAAGAGTTAAGACCTTAGCTTTTAGGCCAGAGTAAGAGTTAAGACCTTAACCATTAGGCCAGAGTACGAGTCTAAGACCATAGCTATTAGGCCAGAGTAAGAGTTACGACCTTAGCTATTAGGCCAGTGTACGAGACCAAGACCTTAGCTATTATGCCAGAGTATGAGTCTCAGACCTTAGCTATTAGGCCAGAGTAAGAGTTAAGACCTTAACCAGTAGGCCAGAGTACGAGTCTAAGACCTTAGCTATTAGGCCAGAGTAAGAGTTAAGACCTTAGCTATTAGGCCAGAGTAAGAGTTAAGACCTTAACCATTAGGCCAGAGTACGAGTCTAAGACCTTAGCTAGTAGGCCAGAGTAAGAGTTAAGACCTTAACCAGTAGGCCAGAGTAAGAGTTAAGACCTTAACCAGTAGGCCAGAGTAACAGCTAAGACCTTAACCTGTAGGCCATAGTACGAGACTAAGACCTTAGCTATTAGGCCAGAGTAAGGGTTAAGACCTTAACCTGTAGGCCAGAGTAAGAGTTAAGACCTTAACCATTAGGTCAGAGTACGAGTCTAAGACCTTAGCTATTAGGCCAGAGTAAGAGTTAAGACCTTAACCAGTATGCCAGAGTAAGAGTTAAGACCTTAACCAGTATTACAGAGTAAGAGTTAAGACCTTAGCTATTAGGCCAGAGTAAGAGTTAAGACCTTAACCTGTAGGCCAGAGTACGAGCCTAAGACCTTAGCTATTAGGCCAGAGTAAGAGTTAAGACCTTAACCATTAGGCCAGAGTAAGAGTTAAGACCTTAGCTATTAGGCCAGAGTACGAGTCTAAGACCTTAGCTATTAGGCCAGAGTAAGAGTTAAGGCCTTAACCAGTAGGCCAGAGTACCAGTCTAAGACCTTAGCTATTAGGCCAGAGTAAGAGTTAAGACCTTAGCTATTAGGCCAAAATAAGAGTTACGGCCTTAACCATTAGGCCAGAGTACGAGTCTACGACCTTAGCTATTAGGCCAGAGTAAGAGTTAAGACCTTAGCTATTAGGCCAGAGTAAGAGTTAAGACCTTAACCTGTATGCCAGAGTACGAGTCTAAGACCTTAGCTATTAGGCCAGAGTACGAGTCTAAGACCTTCGCTATTAGGCCAGAGTAAGATTTAAGACCTTAACCATTAGGCCAGAGTATGAGTCTAAGACCTTAGCTATTAGGCCAGAGTAAGAGTTAAGACCTTAACAGTAGGCCAGAGTAAGAGTTAAGACCTTAACCAGTAGGCCAGAGTACGAGTCTAAGACCTTAGCTATTAGGCCAGAGTAAGAGTTCAGACCTTAGCTATTAGGCCAGAGTAAGTGTTAAGACCTTAACCATTAGGCCAGAGTACGAGTCTAAGACCTTAGCTATTAGGCCAGAGTACGAGTTAAGACCTTAACCAGTAGGCCAGAGTAAGAGTTAAGACCTTAACCATTAGGCCAGAGTACGAGTCTAAGACCTTAGCTATTAGGCCAGAGTAAGAGTTAAGACCTTAACCAATAGGCCAGAGTAAGAGTTAGGACCTTAACCAGTAGGCCAGAGTAAGAGTTAAGACCTTAACCAGTAGGCCAGAGTAAGAGTTAAGACCTTAACCTGTAGGCCATAGTACAAGTCTAAGACCTTAGCTATTAGGCTAGAGTAAGAGTTAAGACCTTAACCATTAGGCCAGAGTACGAGTCTAAGACCTTAGCTATTAGGCCAGAGTAAGAGTTAAGACCTTAACCAGTAGGCCAGAGTACGAGTCTAAGACCATAGCTATTAGGCCAGAGTAAGAGTTAAGACCTTAACCATTAGGCCAGAATACAAGTCTAAGACCTTAGCTATTAGGCCAGAGTGAGAGTTAAGACCTTAGCTATCAGGCCAGACTACGAGTCTAAGACCTTAGCTATTAGGCCAGAGTACGAGTCTAAGACCTTAGCTATTAGGCCAGAGTAAGAGTTAAGACCTTAACCAGTAGGCCAGAGTACCAGTCTAAGACCTTAGCTATTAGGCCAGAGTAAGAGTTAAGACCTTAGCTTTTAGGCCAGAGTAAGAGTTAAGACCTTAACCATTAGGCCAGAGTATGAGTCTAAGGCTTTAGCTTTTAGGCCAGACCAAGAGTTAAGACCTTAACCAGTAGGACAGAGTACGACTCTAAGACCTTAGCTATTAGGCCAGACCAAAAGTTAAGACCTTAACCATTAGGCCAGAGTACGAGTCTAAGACCTTAGCTATTAGGCCAGAGTAAGAGTTAAGACCTTAGCTGTTAGGCCAGTGTACGAGTCTAAGACCTTAGCTATTATGCCAGAGTAAGAGTTAAGACCTTAGCTATTAGGCCAGAGTAAGAGTTAAGACCTTAACCAGTAGGCCAGAGTACGAGTCTAAGACCTTAGCTATTAGGCCAGAGTAAGAGTTAAGACCTTAGCTATTAGGCCAGAGTAAGAGTTAAGACCTTAACCATTAGGCCAGAGTACGAGTCTAAGACCTTAGCTATTAGGCCAGAGTAAGAGATAAGACCTTAACCAGAAGGCCAGAGTAAGAGTTAAGACCTTAACCATTAGGCCAGAGTAAGAATTAAGACCTTAACCATTAGGCCATAGTACGAGTCTAAGACCTTAGCTATTAGGCCAGAGTAAGAATTAAGACCTTAACCATTAGGCCAGAGTACGAGTCTAAGACCTTAGCTATTAGTCCAGAGTAAGAGTTAAGACCCTAACTAATAGGCAAGAGTAAGAGTTAAGACCTTAACCAGTAGGCCAGAGTAAGAGTTAAGACCTTAACCAGTAGGCCAGAGTAAGAGTTAAGACCTTAACCTGTAGGCCATAGTACGAGTCTAAGACCTTAGCTATTAGGCCAGAGTAAGAATTAAGACCTTAACCATTAGGCCAGAGTACGAGTCTAAAATCTTAGCTATTAGGCCAGAGTAAGAGTTAAGACCTTAACCTGTAGGCCAGAGTATGAGTCTAAGACCTTAGCTATTAGGCCAGAGTAAGAGTTAAGACCTTAGCTATTAGGCCAGTGTACAAGACTAAGACCTTAGCTATTATGCCAGAGTCTGAGTCTCAGACCTTAGCTATTAGGCCAGAGTAAGAGTTAAGACCTTAACCAGTAGGCCAGAGTACGAGTATAAGACCTTAGCTATTAGGCCAGAGTAAGAGTTAAGACCTTAGCTATTAGGCCAGAGTAAGAGTTAAGACCTTAACCATTAGGCCAGAGTACGAGTCTAAGACCTTAGCTATTAGGCCAGAGTAAGAGTTAAGACCTTAACCTGTAGGCCAGAGTAAGAGTTAAGACCTTAACCACTAGGCCAGAGTATGAGTCTAAGACCTTAGCTATTAGGCCAGAGTAAGAGTTAAGACCTTAACCAGTAGGCCAGAGTAAGAGTTAAGACCTTAACCATTAGGCCAGAGTATGAGTCTAAGACCTTAACCATTAGGCCAGAGTAAGGGTTAAGACCTTAACCAATAGCCCAGAGTAAGAGTTAAGACCTTAACCAGTAGGCCAGAGTAGGAGTTAAGACCTTAACCAGTAGGCCAGAGTAACAGCTAAGACCTTAACCTGTAGGCCATAGTACGAGTCTAAGACCTTAGCTATTAGTCCAGAGTAAGAGTTAAGACCATAACCATTAGGCCACAGTACGAGTCTAAGACCTTAGCTATTAGGCCAGAGTAAGGGTTAAGACCTTAACCTGTAGGCCAGAGTAAGAGTTAAGACCTTAACCATTAGGTCAGAGTACGAGTCTAAGACCTTGGCTATTAGGCCAGAGTAAGAGTTAAGACCTTAACCAGTATGCCAGAGTAAGAGTTAAGACCTTAACCAGTATTACAGAGTAAGAGTTAAGACCTTAGCTATTAGGCCAGAGTAAGAGTTAAGACCTTAACCTGTAGGCCAGAGTACGAGCCTAGGACCTTAGCTATTAGGCCAGAGTAAGAATTAAGACCTTAACCATTAGGCCAGAGTACGAGTCTAAGACCTTAGCTATTAGTCCAGAGTAAGAGTTAAGACCCTAACTAATAGGCAAGAGTAAGAGTTAAGACCTTAACCAGTAGGCCAGAGTAAGAGTTAAGACCTTAACCAGTAGGCCAGAGTAAGAGTTAAGACCTTAACCTGTAGGCCATAGTACGAGTCTAAGACCTTAGCTATTAGGCCAGAGTAAGAATTAAGACCTTAACCATTAGGCCAGAGTACGAGTCTAAGATCTTAGCTATTAGGCCAGAGTAAGAGTTAAGACCTTAACCTGTAGGCCAGAGTATGAGTCTAAGACCTTAGCTATTAGGCCAGAGTAAGAGTTAAGACCTTAGCTATTAGGCCAGTGTACAAGACTAAGACCTTAGCTATTATGCCAGAGTCTGAGTCTCAGACCTTAGCTATTAGGCCAGAGTAAGAGTTAAGACCTTAACCAGTAGGCCAGAGTACGAGTATAAGACCTTAGCTATTAGGCCAGAGTAAGAGTTAAGACCTTAGCTATTAGGCCAGAGTAAGAGTTAAGACCTTAACCATTAGGCCAGAGTACGAGTCTAAGACCTTAGCTATTAGGCCAGAGTAAGAGTTAAGACCTTAACCTGTAGGCCAGAGTAAGAGTTAAGACCTTAACCACTAGGCCAGAGTATGAGTCTAAGACCTTAGCTATTAGGCCAGAGTAAGAGTTAAGACCTTAACCAGTAGGCCAGAGTAAGAGTTAAGACCTTAACCATTAGGCCAGAGTATGAGTCTAAGACCTTAACCATTAGGCCAGAGTAAGGGTTAAGACCTTAACCAATAGCCCAGAGTAAGAGTTGAGACCTTAACCAGTAGGCCAGAGTAGGAGTTAAGACCTTAACCAGTAGGCCAGAGTAACAGCTAAGACCTTAACCTGTAGGCCATAGTACGAGTCTAAGACCTTAGCTATTAGTCCAGAGTAAGAGTTAAGACCATAACCATTAGGCCACAGTACGAGTCTAAGACCTTAGCTATTAGGCCAGAGTAAGGGTTAAGACCTTAACCTGTAGGCCAGAGTAAGAGTTAAGACCTTAACCATTAGGTCAGAGTACGAGTCTAAGACCTTGGCTATTAGGCCAGAGTAAGAGTTAAGACCTTAACCAGTATGCCAGAGTAAGAGTTAAGACCTTAACCAGTATTACAGAGTAAGAGTTAAGACCTTAGCTATTAGGCCAGAGTAAGAGTTAAGACCTTAACCTGTAGGCCAGAGTACGAGCCTAAGACCTTAGCTATTAGGCCAGAGTAAGAGTTAAGACCTTAACCATTAGGCCAGAGTAAGAGTTAAGACCTTAGCTATTAGGCCAGAGTACGAGTCTAAGACCTTAGCTATTAGGCCAGAGTAAGAGTTAAGACCTTAACCATTAGGCCAGAGTATGAGTCTAAGACCTTAGCTATTAGGCCAGAGTAAGAGTTAAGACCTTAACCATTAGGGCAGAGTACGAGTCTAAGACCTTAGCTATTAGGCCAGAGTACGAGTCTAGACCTTAGCTATTAGGCCGGAGTAAGAGTTAAGACCTTAAGCATTAGGCCAGAGTACGAGTCTAATACCTTAGCTAACAGGCCAGAGTAAGAGTTAAGACCTTAGCTATTAGGCCAGAGTAAGAGTTAAGACCTTGGATATTAGGCCAGAGTAAGAGTTAAGACCTTAACCATTAGGCCATAGTACGAGTCTAAGACCATAGCTGTTAGGACACAGTAAGAGTTAAGACCTTAACCAGTAGGCCAGAGTAAGAGTTAAGACCTTAACCAGTAGGACAGTGTAAGTGTTAAGACCTTAGCTATTAGGCCAGAGTAAGAGTTAAGACCTTAACCAGTAGGCCAGAGTACGAGTCTAAGACCTTAGCTATTAGGCCAGAGTAAGAGTTAAGACCTTAACCAATAGCCCAGAGTAAGAGTTAAGACCTTAACCAGTAGGCCAGAGTAAGAGTTAAGACCTTAACCAGTAGGCCAGAGTAAGAGTTAAGACCTTAGCTAGTAGGCCAGAGTATGAGTCTAAGACCTTAGCTATTAGTCCAGAGTAAGAGTTAAGACCATAACCATTAGGCCACAGTACGAGTCTAAGACCTTAGCTATTAGGCCAGAGTAAGGGTTAAGACCTTAACCTGTAGGCCAGAGTAAGAGTTAAGACCTTAACCATTAGGTCAGAGTACGAGTCTAAGACCTTGGCTATTAGGCCAGAGTAAGAGTTAAGACCTTAACCAGTATGCCAGAGTAAGAGTTAAGACCTTAACCAGTATTACAGAGTAAGAGTTAAGACCTTAGCTATTAGGCCAGAGTAAGAGTTAAGACCTTAACCTGTAGGCCAGAGTACGAGCCTAAGACCTTAGCTATTAGGCCAGAGTAAGAGTTAAGACCTTAACCATTAGGCCAGAGTAAGAGTTAAGACCTTAGCTATTAGGCCAGAGTACGAGTCTAAGACCTTAGCTATTAGGCCAGAGTAAGAGTTAAGACCTTAACCATTAGGCCAGAGTATGAGTCTAAGACCTTAGCTATTAGGCCAGAGTAAGAGTTAAGACCTTAACCATTAGGGCAGAGTACGAGTCTAAGACCTTAGCTATTAGGCCAGAGTACGAGTCTAGACCTTAGCTATTAGGCCGGAGTAAGAGTTAAGACCTTAAGCATTAGGCCAGAGTACGAGTCTAATACCTTAGCTAACAGGCCAGAGTAAGAGTTAAGACCTTAGCTATTAGGCCAGAGTAAGAGTTAAGACCTTGGATATTAGGCCAGAGTAAGAGTTAAGACCTTAACCATTAGGCCATAGTACGAGTCTAAGACCTTAGCTGTTAGGCAACAGTAAGAGTTAAGACCTTAACCAGTAGGCCAGAGTAAGAGTTAAGACCTTAACCAGTAGGACAGAGTAAGTGTTAAGACCTTAGCTATTAGGCCAGAGTAAGAGTTAAGACCTTAACCAGTAGGCCAGAGTACGAGTCTAAGACCTTAGCTATTAGGCCAGAGTAAGAGTTAAGACCTTAACCAGTAGGCCAGAGTACGAGTCTAAGACCTTAGCTATTAGGCCAGAGTAAGAGTTAAGACCTTAACCATTAGGCCAGAGTACAAGTCTAAGACCTTAGCTATTAGGCCAGAGTACGAGTCTAAGACCTTAGCTATTAGGCCAGAGTAAGAGTTAAGACCTTAACCAGTAGGCAAGAGTACCAGTATAAGACCTTAACTATTAGGCCAGAGTAAGAGTTAAGACCTTAGCTATTAGGCCAGAGTAAGAGTTAAGACCTTAACCATTAGGCCAGAGTACGAGTCTAAGACTTTAGCTATTAGGCCAGACCAAGAGTTAAAACCTTAACCAGTAGGCCAGAGTACGAGTCTAAGACCTTAGCTATTAGGCCACACCAAGAGTTAAGACATTAACCATTAGGCCAGAGTAAGAGTTAAGACCTTAGCTATTAGGCCAGTGTACGAGTCTAAGACCTTAGCTATTATGCCAGAGTATGAGTCTAAGACCTTAGCTATTAGGCCAGAGTCAGAGTTAAGACCTTAACCAGTAGGCCAGAGTACGAGTCTAAGACCTTAGCTATTAGGCCAGAGTAAGAGTTAAGACCTTAGCTATTAGGCCAGAGTAAGAGTTAAGACCTTAACCATTAGGCCAGAGTACGAGTCTAAGACCTTAGCTATTAGGCCAGTGTAAGAGATAGGACCTTAACCAGTAGGCCAGAGTACGAGTCTAAGACCTTAGCTATTAGGCCAGAGTAAGAGTTAAGACCTTAACCAGTAGGCCAGAGTAAGAGTTAAGACCTTAACCAGTAGGCCAGAGTAAGAGTTAAGACCTTAACCTGTGGGCCATAGTACGAGTCTAAGACCTTAGCTATTAGGCCAGAGTAAGATTTAAGACCTTAACCATTAGGCCAGAGTATGAGTCTAAGACCTTAGCTATTAGGCCAGAGTAAGAGTTAAGACCTTAACAGTAGGCCAGAGTAAGAGTTAAGACCTTAACCAGTAGGCCAGAGTACGAGTCTAAGACCTTAGCTATTAGGCCAGAGTAAGAGTTCAGACCTTAGCTATTAGGCCAGAGTAAGTGTTAAGACCTTAACCATTAGGCCAGAGTACGAGTCTAAGACCTTAGCTATTAGGCCAGAGTACGAGTTAAGACCTTAACCAGTAGGCCAGAGTAAGAGTTAAGACCTTAACCATTAGGCCAGAGTACGAGTCTAAGACCTTAGCTATTAGGCCAGAGTAAGAGTTAAGACCTTAACCAATAGGCCAGAGTAAGAGTTAGGACCTTAACCAGTAGGCCAGAGTAAGAGTTAAGACCTTAACCAGTAGGCCAAAATAAGAGTTAAGACCTTAACCTGTAGGCCATAGTACAAGTCTAAGACCTTAGCTATTAGGCTAGAGTAAGAGTTAAGACCTTAACCATTAGGCCAGAGTACGAGTCTAAGACCTTAGCTATTAGGCCAGAGTAAGAGTTAAGACCTTAACCAGTAGGCCAGAGTACGAGTCTAAGACCATAGCTATTAGGCCAGAGTAAGAGTTAAGACCTTAACCATTAGGCCAGAATACAAGTCTAAGACCTTAGCTATTAGGCCAGAGTGAGAGTTAAGACCTCAGCTATCAGGCCAGACTACGAGTCTAAGACCTTAGCTATTAGGCCAGAGTACGAGTCTAAGACCTTAGCTATTAGGCCAGAGTAAGAGTTAAGACCTTAACCAGTAGGCCAGAGTACCAGTCTTAGACCTTAGCTATTAGGCCAGAGTAAGAGTTAAGACCTTAGCTTTTAGGCCAGAGTAAGAGTTAAGACCTTAACCATTAGGCCAGAGTATGAGTCTAAGGCTTTAGCTTTTAGGCCAGACCAAGAGTTAAGACCTTAACCAGTAGGACAGAGTACGAGTCTAAGACCTTAGCTATTAGGTCAGACCAAAAGTTAAGACCTTAACCATTAGGCCAGAGTACGAGTCTAAGACCTTAGCTATTAGGCCAGTGTAAGAGATAAGACCTTAACCAGTAGGCCAGAGTACGAGTCTAAGACCTTAGCTATTAGGCCAGAGTAAGAGTTAAGACCTTAACCAGTAGGCCAGAGTAAGAGTTAAGACCTTAACCAGTATGCCAGAGTAAGAGTTAAGACCTTAACCTGTGGGCCATAGTACGAGTCTAAGACCTTAGCTATTAGGCCAGAGTAAGATTTAAGACCTTAACCATTAGGCCAGAGTATGAGTCTAAGACCTTAGCTATTAGGCCAGAGTAAGAGTTAAGACCTTAACAGTAGGCCAGAGTAAGAGTTAAGACCTTAACCAGTAGGCCAGAGTACGAGTCTAAGACCTTAGCTATTAGGCCAGAGTAAGAGTTCAGACCTTAGCTATTAGGCCAGAGTAAGTGTTAAGACCTTAACCATTAGGCCAGAGTACGAGTCTAAGACTTTAGCTATTAGGCCAGACCAAGAGTTAAAACCTTAACCAGTAGGCCAGAGTACGAGTCTAAGACCTTAGCTATTAGGCCACACCAAGAGTTAAGACATTAACCATTAGGCCAGAGTAAGAGTTAAGACCTTAGCTATTAGGCCAGTGTACGAGTCTAAGACCTTAGCTATTATGCCAGAGTATGAGTCTAAGACCTTAGCTATTAGGCCAGAGTCAGAGTTAAGACCTTAACCAGTAGGCCAGAGTACGAGTCTAAGACCTTAGCTATTAGGCCAGAGTAAGAGTTAAGACCTTAGCTATTAGGCCAGAGTAAGAGTTAAGACCTTAACCATTAGGCCAGAGTACGAGTCTAAGACCTTAGCTATTAGGCCAGTGTAAGAGATAGGACCTTAACCAGTAGGCCAGAGTACGAGTCTAAGACCTTAGCTATTAGGCCAGAGTAAGAGTTAAGACCTTAACCAGTAGGCCAGAGTAAGAGTTAAGACCTTAACCAGTAGGCCAGAGTAAGAGTTAAGACCTTAACCTGTGGGCCATAGTACGAGTCTAAGACCTTAGCTATTAGGCCAGAGTAAGATTTAAGACCTTAACCATTAGGCCAGAGTATGAGTCTAAGACCTTAGCTATTAGGCCAGAGTAAGAGTTAAGACCTTAACAGTAGGCCAGAGTAAGAGTTAAGACCTTAACCAGTAGGCCAGAGTACGAGTCTAAGACCTTAGCTATTAGGCCAGAGTAAGAGTTCAGACCTTAGCTATTAGGCCAGAGTAAGTGTTAAGACCTTAACCATTAGGCCAGAGTACGAGTCTAAGACCTTAGCTATTAGGCCAGAGTACGAGTTAAGACCTTAACCAGTAGGCCAGAGTAAGAGTTAAGACCTTAACCATTAGGCCAGAGTACGAGTCTAAGACCTTAGCTATTAGGCCAGAGTAAGAGTTAAGACCTTAACCAATAGGCCAGAGTAAGAGTTAGGACCTTAACCAGTAGGCCAGAGTAAGAGTTAAGACCTTAACCAGTAGGCCAAAATAAGAGTTAAGACCTTAACCTGTAGGCCATAGTACAAGTCTAAGACCTTAGCTATTAGGCTAGAGTAAGAGTTAAGACCTTAACCATTAGGCCAGAGTACGAGTCTAAGACCTTAGCTATTAGGCCAGAGTAAGAGTTAAGACCTTAACCAGTAGGCCAGAGTACGAGTCTAAGACCATAGCTATTAGGCCAGAGTAAGAGTTAAGACCTTAACCATTAGGCCAGAATACAAGTCTAAGACCTTAGCTATTAGGCCAGAGTGAGAGTTAAGACCTCAGCTATCAGGCCAGACTACGAGTCTAAGACCTTAGCTATTAGGCCAGAGTACGAGTCTAAGACCTTAGCTATTAGGCCAGAGTAAGAGTTAAGACCTTAACCAGTAGGCCAGAGTACCAGTCTAAGACCTTAGCTATTAGGCCAGAGTAAGAGTTAAGACCTTAGCTTTTAGGCCAGAGTAAGAGTTAAGACCTTAACCATTAGGCCAGAGTATGAGTCTAAGGCTTTAGCTTTTAGGCCAGACCAAGAGTTAAGACCTTAACCAGTAGGACAGAGTACGAGTCTAAGACCTTAGCTATTAGGTCAGACCAAAAGTTAAGACCTTAACCATTAGGCCAGAGTACGAGTCTAAGACCTTAGCTATTAGGCCAGTGTAAGAGATAAGACCTTAACCAGTAGGCCAGAGTACGAGTCTAAGACCTTAGCTATTAGGCCAGAGTAAGAGTTAAGACCTTAACCAGTAGGCCAGAGTAAGAGTTAAGACCTTAACCAGTAGGCCAGAGTAAGAGTTAAGACCTTAACCTGTGGGCCATAGTACGAGTCTAAGACTAGGGGTGGGCGGAATTTGCGTAATTGCGTTCCGCAAATCTCCGCGAAATGGTAAAAATCTCCGCGAACACGCAGAAATTCCGCGAACACGCGGAATTGCTTGTTCGCGATGCTTTTTTCCTGTTCACAATTGCTGTTTGCGTGCTCGGGGAGAAATATCTCGCGAACACGCATTTTGAGAACGCGAACAAGCAAAAATTTCGCGAAATCGCGGAAAGCAGACTTTTGAGCAATTTCGCGTTCCCCGCGGAACGCGAAATTACGCAAATTCCGCAAATTCCGCGAGCGGAACGGAATTTACCGCCCAGGCCTATCTAAGACCTTAGCTATTAGGCCAGAGTAAGATTTAAGACCTTAACCATTAGGCCAGAGTATGAGTCTAAGACCTTAGCTATTAGGCCAGAGTAAGAGTTAAGACCTTAACAGTAGGCCAGAGTAAGAGTTAAGACCTTAACCAGTAGGCCAGAGTACGAGTCTAAGACCTTAGCTATTAGGCCAGAGTAAGAGTTCAGACCTTAGCTATTAGGCCAGAGTAAGTGTTAAGACCTTAACCATTAGGCCAGAGTACGAGTCTAAGACCTTAGCTATTAGGCCAGAGTACGAGTTAAGACCTTAACCAGTAGGCCAGAGTAAGAGTTAAGACCTTAACCATTAGGCCAGAGTACGAGTCTAAGACCTTAGCTATTAGGCCAGAGTAAGAGTTAAGACCTTAACCAATACGCCAGAGTAAGAGTTAGGAACTTAACCAGTAGGGCAGAGTAAGAGTTAAGACCTTAACCAGTAGGCCAGAGTAAGAGTTAAGACCTTAACCTGTAGGCCATAGTACAAGTCTAAGACCTTAGCTATTAGGCTAGAGTAAGAGTTAAGACCTTAACCATTAGGCCAGAGTACGAGTCTAAGACCTTAGCTATTAGGCCAGAGTAAGAGTTAAGACCTTAACCAGTAGGCCAGAGTACGAGTCTAAGACCATAGCTATTAGGCCAGAGTAAGAGTTAAGACCTTAACCATTAGGCCAGAATACAAGTCTAAGACCTTAGCTATTAGGCCAGAGTGAGAGTTAAGACCTTAGCTATCAGGCCAGACTACGAGTCTAAGACCTTAGCTATTAGGCCAGAGTACGAGTCTAAGACCTTAGCTATTAGGCCAGAGTAAGAGTTAAGACCTTAACCAGTAGGCCAGAGTACCAGTCTAAGACCATAGCTATTAGGCCAGAGTAAGAGTCTAAGACCTTAGCTATTATGCCAGAGTATGAGTCTAAGACCTTAGCTATTAGGCCAGAGTCAGAGTTAAGACCTTAACCAGTAGGCCAGAGTACGAGTCTAATACCTTAGCTATTAGGCCAGAGTAAGAGTTAAGACCTTAGCTATTAGGCCAGAGTAAGAGTTAAGACCTTAACCATTAGGCCAGAGTACGAGTCTAAGACCTT
This sequence comes from Triturus cristatus, assembly GCF_964204655.1. Taxonomy (NCBI): domain Eukaryota; kingdom Metazoa; phylum Chordata; class Amphibia; order Caudata; family Salamandridae; genus Triturus; species Triturus cristatus. Next base: position 1,308,176,988 of record NC_140590.1, read on the forward strand.
AGCTATTAGGCCAGTGTAAGAGATAAGACCTTAACCAGTAGGCCAGAGTACGAGTCTAAGACCTTAGCTATTAGGCCAGAGTAAGAGTTAAGACCTTAACCAGTAGGCCAGAGTAAGAGTTAAGACCTTAACCAGTAGGCCAGAGTAAGAGTTAAGACCTTAACCTGTGGGCCATAGTACGAGTCTAAGACCTTAGCTATTAGGCCAGAGTAAGATTTAAGACCTTAACCATTAGGCCAGAGTATGAGTCTAAGACCTTAGCTATTAGGCCAGAGTAAGAGTTAAGACCTTAGCTATTAGGCCAGAGTAAGAGTTAAGACCTTAACCATTAGGCCAGAGTACGAGTCTAAGACCTTAGCTATTAGGCCAGTGTAAGAGATAAGACCTTAACCAGTAGGCCAGAGTACGAGTCTAAGACCTTAGCTATTAGGCCAGAGTAAGAGTTAAGACCTTAGCTATTAGGCCAGAGTAAGAGTTAAGACCTTAACCATTAGGCCAGAGTACGAGTCTAAGACCTTAGCTATTAGGCCAGAGTAAGAGTTAAGACCTTAGCTATTAGGCCAGAGTACGAGTCTAAGACCTTAGCTATTAGGCCAGAGTAAGAGTTAAGACCTTAACCAGTAGGCCAGAGTAAGAGTTAAGACCTTAACCAGTAGGCCAGAGTAAGAGTTAAGACCTTAACCTGTGGGCCATAGTACGAGTCTAAGACCTTAGCTATTAGGCCAGAGTAAGATTTAAGACCTTAACCATTAGGCCAGAGTATGAGTCTAAGACCTTAGCTATTAGGCCAGAGTAAGAGTTAAGACCTTAACAGTAGGCCAGAGTAAGAGTTAAGACCTTAACCAGTAGGCCAGAGTACGAGTCTAAGACCTTAGCTATTAGGCCAGAGTAAGAGTTCAGACCTTAGCTATTAGGCCAGAGTAAGTGTTAAGACCTTAACCATTAGGCCAGAGTACGAGTCTAAGACCTTAGCTATTAGGCCAGAGTACGAGTTAAGACCTTAACCAGTAGGCCAGAGTAAGAGTTAAGACCTTAACCATTAGGCCAGAGTACGAGTCTAAGACCTTAGCTATTAGGCCAGAGTAAGAGTTAAGACCTTAACCAATAGGCCAGAGTAAGAGTTAGGACCTTAACCAGTAGGCCAGAGTAAGAGTTAAGACCTTAACCAATAGGCCAAACTAAGAGTTAAGACCTTAACCTGTAGGCCATAGTACAAGTCTAAGACCTTAGCTATTAGGCTAGAGTAAGAGTTAAGACCTTAACCATTAGGCCAGAGTACGAGTCTAAGACCTTAGCTATTAGGCCAGAGTAAGAGTTAAGACCTTAACCAGTAGGCCAGAGTATGAGTCTAAGACCATAGCTATTAGGCCAGAGTAAGAGTTAAGACCTTAACCATTAGGCCAGAATACAAGTCTAAGACCTTAGCTATTAGGCCAGAGTGAGAGTTAAGACCTCAGCTATCAGGCCAGACTACGAGTCTAAGACCTTAGCTATTAGGCCAGAGTACGAGTCTAAGACCTTAGCTATTAGGCCAGAGTAAGAGTTAAGACCTTAACCAGTAGGCCAGAGTACCAGTCTAAGACCTTAGCTATTAGGCCAGAGTAAGAGTTAAGACCTTAGCTTTTAGGCCAGAGTAAGAGTTAAGACCTTAACCATTAGGCCAGAGTATGAGTCTAAGGCTTTAGCTTTTAGGCCAGACCAAGAGTTAAGACCTTAACCAGTAGGACAGAGTACGAGTCTAAGACCTTAGCTATTAGGTCAGACCAAAAGTTAAGACCTTAACCATTAGGCCAGAGTACGAGTCTAAGACCTTAGCTATTAGGCCAGTGTAAGAGATAAGACCTTAACCAGTAGGCCAGAGTACGAGTCTAAGACCTTAGCTATTAGGCCAGAGTAAGAGTTAAGACCTTAACCAGTAGGCCAGAGTAAGAGTTAAGACCTTAACCAGTAGGCCAGAGTAAGAGTTAAGACCTTAACCTGTGGGCCATAGTACGAGTCTAAGACCTTAGCTATTAGGCCAGAGTAAGATTTAAGACCTTAACCATTAGGCCAGAGTATGAGTCTAAGACCTTAGCTATTAGGCCAGAGTAAGAGTTAAGACCTTAACAGTAGGCCAGAGTAAGAGTTAAGACCTTAACCAGTAGGCCAGAGTACGAGTCTAAGACCTTAGCTATTAGGCCAGAGTAAGAGTTCAGACCTTAGCTATTAGGCCAGAGTAAGTGTTAAGACCTTAACCATTAGGCCAGAGTACGAGTCTAAGACCTTAGCTATTAGGCCAGAGTACGAGTTAAGACCTTAACCAGTAGGCCAGAGTAAGAGTTAAGACCTTAACCATTAGGCCAGAGTACGAGTCTAAGACCTTAGCTTTTAGGCCAGAGTAAGAGTTAAGACCTTAACCAATACGCCAGAGTAAGAGTTAGGACCTTAACCAGTAGGCCAGAGTAAGAGTTAAGACCTTAACCAGTAGGCCAGAGTAAGAGTTAAGACATTAACCTGTAGGCCATAGTACAAGTCTAAGACCTTAGCTATTAGGCTAGAGTAAGAGTTAAGACCTTAACCATTAGGCCAGAGTACGAGTCTAAGACCTTAGCTATTAGGCCAGAGTAAGAGTTAAGACCTTAACCAGTAGGCCAGAGTACGAGTCTAAGACCATAGCTATTAGGCCAGAGTAAGAGTTAAGACCTTAACCATTAGGCCAGAATACAAGTCTAAGACCTTAGCTATTAGGCCAGAGTGAGAGTTAAGACCTTAGCTATCAGGCCAGACTACGAGTCTAAGACCTTAGCTATTAGGCCAGAGTACGAGTCTAAGACCTTAGCTATTAGGCCAGAGTAAGAGTTAAGACCTTAACCAGTAGGCCAGAGTACCAGTCTAAGACCTTAGCTATTAGGCCAGAGTAAGAGTCTAAGACCTTAGCTATTATGCCAGAGTATGAGTCTAAGACCTTAGCTATTAGGCCAGAGTCAGAGTTAAGACCTTAACCAGTAGGCCAGAGTACGAGTCTAAGACCTTAGCTATTAGGCCAGAGTAAGAGTTAAGACCTTAGCTATTAGGCCAGAGTAAGAGTTAAGACCTTAACCATTAGGCCAGAGTACGAGTCTAAGACCTTAGCTATTAGGCCAGTGTAAGAGATAAGACCTTAACCAGTAGGCCAGAGTACGAGTCTAAGACCTTAGCTATTAGGCCAGAGTAAGAGTTAAGACCTTAACCAGTAGGCCAGAGTAAGAGTTAAGACCTTAACCAGTAGGCCAGAGTAAGAGTTAAGACCTTAACCTGTGGGCCATAGTACGAGTCTAAGACCTTAGCTATTAGGCCAGAGTAAGATTTAAGACCTTAACCATTAGGCCAGAGTATGAGTCTAAGACCTTAGCTATTAGGCCAGAGTAAGAGTTAAGACCTTAACAGTAGGCCAGAGTAAGAGTTAAGACCTTAACCAGTAGGCCAGAGTACGAGTCTAAGACCTTAGCTATTAGGCCAGAGTAAGAGTTCAGACCTTAGTTATTAGGCCAGAGTAAGTGTTAAGACCTTAACCATTAGGCCAGAGTACGAGTCTAAGACCTTAGCTATTAGGCCAGAGTACGAGTTAAGACCTTAACCAGTAGGCCAGAGTAAGAGTTAAGACCTTAACCATTAGGCCAGAGTACGAGTCTAAGACCTTAGCTATTAGGCCAGAGTAAGAGTTAAGACCTTAACCAATAGGCCAGAGTAAGAGTTAGGACCTTAACCAGTAGGCCAGAGTAAGAGTTAAGACCTTAACCAGTAGGCCAGAGTAAGAGTTAAGACCTTAACTTGTAGGCCATAGTACAAGTCTAAGACCTTAGCTATTAGGCTAGAGTAAGAGTTAAGACCTTAACCATTAGGCCAGAGTACGAGTCTAAGACCTTAGCTATTAGGCCAGAGTAAGAGTTAAGACCTTAACCAGTAGGCCAGAGTACGAGTCTAAGACCATAGCTATTAGGCCAGAATAAGAGTTAAGACCTTAACCATTAGGCCAGAATACAAGTCTAAGACCTTAGCTATTAGGCCAGAGTGAGAGTTAAGACCTTAGCTATCAGGCCAGACTACGAGTCTAAGACCTTAGCTATTAGGCCAGAGTACGAGTCTAAGACCTTAGCTATTAGGCCAGAGTAAGAGTTAAGACCTTAACCAGTAGGCCAGAGTACCAGTCTAAGACCTTAGCTATTAGGCCAGAGTAAGAGTTAAGACCTTAGCTTTTAGGCCAGAGTAAGAGTTAAGACCTTAACCATTACGCCAGAGTATGAGTCTAAGGCTTTAGCTTTTAGGCCAGACCAAGAGTTAAGACCTTAACCAGTAGGACAGAGTACGAGTCTAAGACCTTAGCTATTAGGTCAGACCAAAAGTTAAGACCTTAACCATTAGGCCAGAGTACGAGTCTAAGACCTTAGCTATTAGGCCAGAGTAAGAGTTAAGACCTTAGCTGTTAGGCCAGTGTACGAGTCTAAGACCTTAGCTATTATGCCAGAGTATGAGTCTAAGACCTTAGCTAATAGGCCAGAGTAAGAGTTAAGACCTTAACCAGTAGGCCAGAGTACGAGTCTAAGACCTTAGCTATTAGGCCAGAGTAAGAGTTAAGACCTTAGCTATTAGGCCAGAGTAAGAGTTAAGACCTTAACCATTAGGCCAGAGTACGAGTCTAAGACCTTAGCTATTAGGCCAGAGTAAGAGATAAGACCTTAACCAGAAGGCCAGAGTAAGAGTCTAAGACCTTAGCCATTAGGCCAGAGTAAGAGTTAAGACCCTAACTAATAGGCCAGAGTAAGAGTTAAGACCTTAACCAGTAGGCCAGAGTAAGAGTTAAGACCTTAACCAGTAGGCCAGAGTAAGAGTTAAGACCTTAACCTGTAGGCCATAGTACGAGTCTAAGACCTTAGCTATTAGGCCAGAGTAAGAATTAAGACCTTAACCATTAGGCCAGAGTACGAGTCTAAGATCTTAGCTATTAGGCCAGAGTAAGAGTTAAGACCTTATCCTGTAGGCCAGAGTATGAGTCTAAGACCTTAGCTATTAGGTCAGAGTAAGAGTTAAGACCTTAGCTATTAGGCCAGTGTACAAGACTAAGACCTTAGCTATTATGCCAGAGTCTGAGTCTAAGACCTTAACTATTAGGCCAGAGTAAGAGTTAAGACCTTAACCAGTAGGCCAGAGTATGAGTCTAAGACCTTAGCTATTAGGCCAGAGTAAGAGTTAAGACCTTAACCATTAGGCCAGAGTACGAGTCTAAGACCTTAGCTATTAGGCCAGAGTACGAGTCTAGACCATAGCTATTAGGCCGGAGTAAGAGTTAAGACCTTAAGCATTAGGCCAGAGTACGAGTCTAATACCTTAGCTAACAGGCCAGAGTAAGAGTTAAGACCTTAGCTATTAGGCCAGAGTAAGAGTTAAGACCTTGGATATTAGGCCAGAGTAAGAGTTAAGACCTTAACCATTAGGCCATAGTACGAGTCTAAGACCTTAGCTGTTAGGCCACAGTAAGAGTTAAGACCTTAACCAGTAGGCCAGAGTAAGAGTTAAGACCTTAACCAGTAGGACAGAGTAAGTGTTAAGACCTTAGCTATTAGGCCAGAGTAAGAGTTAAGACCTTAACCAGTAGGCCAGAGTACGAGTCTAAGACCTTAGCTATTAGGCCAGAGTAAGAGTTAAGACCTTAACCATTAGGCCAGAGTACAAGTCTAAGACCTTAGCTATTAGGCCAGAGTGAGAGTTAAGACCTTAGCTATCAGGCCAGAGTACGAGTCTAAGACCTTAGCTATTAGGCCAGAGTACGAGTCTAAGACCTTAGCTATTAGGCCAGAGTAAGAGTTAAGACCTTAACCAGTAGGCAAGAGTACCAGTCTAAGACCTTAACTATTAGGCCAGAGTAAGAGTTAAGACCTTAGCTATTAGGCCAGAGTAAGAGTTAAGACCTTAACCATTAGGCCAGAGTACGAGTCTAAGACTTTAGCTATTAGGCCAGACCAAGAGTTAAAACCTTAACCAGTAGGCCAGAGTACGAGTCTAAGACCTTAGCTATTAGGCCACACCAAGAGTTAAGACATTAACCATTAGGCCAGAGTAAGAGTTAAGACCTTAGCTATTAGGCCAGTGTACGAGTCTAAGACCTTAGCTATTATGCCAGAGTATGAGTCTAAGACCTTAGCTATTAGGCCAGAGTCAGAGTTAAGACCTTAACCAGTAGGCCAGAGTACGAGTCTAAGACCTTAGCTATTAGGCCAGAGTAAGAGTTAAGACCTTAACCAGTAGGCCAGAGTATGAGTCTAAGACCTTAGCTATTAGGCCAGAGTCAGAGTTAAGACCTTAACCAGTAGGCCAGAGTACGAGTCTAAGACCTTAGCTATTAGGCCAGAGTAAGAGTTAAGACCTTAACCATTAGGCCAGAGTACGAGTCTAAGACCTTAGCTATTAGGCCAGTGTAAGAGATAGGACCTTAACCAGTAGGCCAGAGTACCAGTCTAAGACCTTAGCTATTAGGCCAGAGTAAGAGTTAAGACCTTAACCAGTAGGCCAGAGTAAGAGTTAAGACCTTAACCAGTAGGCCAGAGTAAGAGTTAAGACCTTAACCTGTGGGCCATAGTACGAGTCTAAGACCTTAGCTATTAGGCCAGAGTAAGATTTAAGACCTTAACCATTAGGCCAGAGTATGAGTCTAAGACCTTAGCTATTAGGCCAGAGTAAGAGTTAAGACCTTAACAGTAGGCCAGAGTAAGAGTTAAGACCTTAACCAGTAGGCCAGAGTACGAGTCTAAGACCTTAGCTATTAGGCCAGAGTAAGAGTTCAGACCTTAGCTATTAGGCCAGAGTAAGTGTTAAGACCTTAACCATTAGGCCAGAGTACGAGTCTAAGACCTTAGCTATTAGGCCAGAGTACGAGTTAAGACCTTAACCAGTAGGCCAGAGTAAGAGTTAAGACCTTAACCATTAGGCCAGAGTACGAGTCTAAGACCTTAGCTATTAGGCCAGAGTAAGAGTTAAGACCTTAACCAATAGGCCAGAGTAAGAGTTAGGACCTTAACCAGTAGGCCAGAGTAAGAGTTAAGACCTTAACCAATAGGCCAAAATAAGAGTTAAGACCTTAACCTGTAGGCCATAGTACAAGTCTAAGACCTTAGCTATTAGGCTAGAGTAAGAGTTAAGACCTTAACCATTAGGCCAGAGTACGAGTCTAAGACCTTAGCTATTAGGCCAGAGTAAGAGTTAAGACCTTAACCAGTAGGCCAGAGTACGAGTCTAAGACCATAGCTATTAGGCCAGAGTAAGAGTTAAGACCTTAACCATTAGACCAGAATACAAGTCTAAGACCTTAGCTATTAGGCCAGAGTGAGAGTTAAGACCTCAGCTATCAGGCCAGACTACGAGTCTAAGACCTTAGCTATTAGGCCAGAGTACGAGTCTAAGACCTTAGCTATTAGGCCAGAGTAAGAGTTAAGACCTTAACCAGTAGGCCAGAGTACCAGTCTAAGACCTTAGCTATTAGGCCAGAGTAAGAGTTAAGACCTTAGCTTTTAGGCCAGAGTAAGAGTTAAGACCTTAACCATTAGGCCAGAGTATGAGTCTAAGGCTTTAGCTTTTAGGCCAGACCAAGAGTTAAGACCTTAACCAGTAGGACAGAGTACGAGTCTAAGACCTTAGCTATTAGGTCAGACCAAAAGTTAAGACCTTAACCATTAGGCCAGAGTACGAGTCTAAGACCTTAGCTATTAGGCCAGAGTAAGAGTTAAGACCTTAGCTGTTAGGCCAGTGTACGAGTCTAAGACCTTAGCTATTATGCCAGAGTATGAGTCTAAGACCTTGGCTAATAGGCCAGAGTAAGAGTTAAGACCTTAACAAGTAGGCCAGAGTAGGAGTCTAAGACCTTAGCTATTAGGCCAGAGTAAGAGTTAAGACCTTAGCTATTAGACCAGAGTAAGAGTTAAGACCTTAACCATTAGGCCAGAGTATGAGTCTAAGGCTTTAGCTTTTAGGCCAGACCAAGAGTTAAGACCTTAACCAGTAGGACAGAGTACGAGTCTAAGACCTTAGCTATTAGGCCAGACCAAAAGTTAAGACCTTAACCATTAGGCCAGAGTACGAGTCTAAGACCTTAGCTATTAGGCCAGAGTAAGAGTTAAGACCTTAGCTGTTAGGCCAGTGTACGAGTCTAAGACCTTAGCTATTATGCCAGAGTATGAGTCTAAGACCTTAGCTAATAGGCCAGAGTAAGAGTTAAGACCTTAACCATTAGGCCAGAGTACGAGTCTAAGACCTTAGCTATTAGGCCAGAGTAAGAGATAAGACCTTAACCAGAAGGCCAGAGTAAGAGTTAAGACCTTAACCATTAGGCCAGAGTAAGAATTAAGACCTTAACCATTAGGCCATAGTACGAGTCTAAGACCTTAGCTATTAGGCCAGAGTAAGAATTAAGACCTTAACCATTAGGCCAGAGTACGAGTCTAAGACCTTAGCTATTAGGCCAGAGTAAGAGTTAAGACCCTAACTAATAGGCCAGAGTAAGAGTTAAGACCTTAACCAGTAGGCCAGAGTAAGAGTTAAGACCTTAACCAGTAGGCCAGAGTAAGAGTTAAGACCTTAACCTGTAGGCCATAGTACGAGTCTAAGACCTTAGCTATTAGGCCAGAGTAAGAGTTAAGACCTTAGCTATTAGGCCAGAGTAAGAGTTAAGACCTTAACCAGTAGGCCAGAGTACGAGTCTAAGACCTTAGCTATTAGGCCACACCAAGAGTTAAGACATTAACCATTAGGCCAGAGTAAGAGTTAAGACCTTAGCTATTAGGCCAGTGTACGAGTCTAAGACCTTAGCTATTATGCCAGAGTATGAGTCTAAGACCTTAGCTATTAGGCCAGAGTCAGAGTTAAGACCTTAACCAGTAGGCCAGAGTACGAGTCTAAGACCTTAGCTATTAGGCCAGAGTAAGAGTTAAGACCTTAGCTATTAGGCCAGAGTAAGAGTTAAGACCTTAACCATTAGGCCAGAGTACGAGTCTAAGACCTTAGCTATTAGGCCAGTGTAAGAGATAAGACCTTAACCAGTAGGCCAGAGTACGAGTCTAAGACCTTAGCTATTAGGCCAGAGTAAGAGTTAAGACCTTAACCAGTAGGCCAGAGTAAGAGTTAAGACCTTAACCAGTAGGCCAGAGTAAGAGTTAAGACCTTAACCTGTGGGCCATAGTACGAGTCTAAGACCTTAGCTATTAGGCCAGAGTAAGATTTAAGACCTTAACCATTAGGCCAGAGTATGAGTCTAAGACCTTAGCTATTAGGCCAGAGTAAGAGTTAAGACCTTAACAGTAGGCCAGAGTAAGAGTTAAGACCTTAACCAGTAGGCCAGAGTACGAGTCTAAGACCTTAGCTATTAGGCCAGAGTAAGAGTTCAGACCTTAGCTATTAGGCCAGAGTAAGTGTTAAGACCTTAACCATTAGGCCAGAGTACGAGTCTAAGACCTTAGCTATTAGGCCAGAGTACGAGTTAAGACCTTAACCAGTAGGCCAGAGTAAGAGTTAAGACCTTAACCATTAGGCCAGAGTACGAGTCTAAGACCTTAGCTATTAGGCCAGAGTAAGAGTTAAGACCTTAACCAATACGCCAGAGTAAGAGTTAGGACCTTAACCAGTAGGCCAGAGTAAGAGTTAAGACCTTAACCAGTAGGCAAGAGTAAGAGTTAAGACCTTAACTTGTAGGCCATAGTACAAGTCTAAGACCTTAGCTATTAGGCTAGAGTAAGAGTTAAGACCTTAACCATTAGGCCAGAGTACGAGTCTAAGACCTTAGCTATTAGGCCAGAGTAAGAGTTAAGACCTTAGCTATTAGGCCAGAGTAAGTGTTAAGACCTTAACCATTAGGCCAGAGTACGAGTCTAAGACCTTAGCTATTAGGCCAGAGTACGAGTTAAGACCTTAACCAGTAGGCCAGAGTAAGAGTTAAGACCTTAACCATTAGGCCAGAGTACGAGTCTAAGACCTTAGCTATTAGGCCAGAGTAAGAGTTAAGACCTTAACCAATAGACCAGAGTAAGAGTTAGGACCTTAACCAGTAGGCCAGAGTAAGAGTTAAGACCTTAACCAATAGGCCAAAATAAGAGTTAAGACCTTAACCTGTAGGCCATAGTACAAGTCTAAGACCTTAGCTATTAGGCTAGAGTAAGAGTTAAGACCTTAACCATTAGGCCAGAGTACGAGTCTAAGACCTTAGCTATTAGGCCAGAGTAAGAGTTAAGACCTTAACCAGTAGGCCAGAGTACGAGTCTAAGACCATAGCTATTAGGCCAGAGTAAGAGTTAAGACCTTAACCATTAGACCAGAATACAAGTCTAAGACCTTAGCTATTAGGCCAGAGTGAGAGTTAAGACCTCAGCTATCAGGCCAGACTACGAGTCTAAGACCTTAGCTATTAGGCCAGAGTACGAGTCTAAGACCTTAGCTATTAGGCCAGAGTAAGAGTTAAGACCTTAACCAGTAGGCCAGAGTACCAGTCTAAGACCTTAGCTATTAGGCCAGAGTAAGAGTTAAGACCTTAGCTTTTAGGCCAGAGTAAGAGTTAAGACCTTAACCATTAGGCCAGAGTATGAGTCTAAGGCTTTAGCTTTTAGGCCAGACCAAGAGTTAAGACCTTAACCAGTAGGACAGAGTACGAGTCTAAGACCTTAGCTATTAGGTCAGACCAAAAGTTAAGACCTTAACCATTAGGCCAGAGTACGAGTCTAAGACCTTAGCTATTAGGCCAGAGTAAGAGTTAAGACCTTAGCTGTTAGGCCAGTGTACGAGTCTAAGACCTTAGCTATTATGCCAGAGTATGAGTCTAAGACCTTGGCTAATAGGCCAGAGTAAGAGTTAAGACCTTAACAAGTAGGCCAGAGTAGGAGTCTAAGACCTTAGCTATTAGGCCAGAGTAAGAGTTAAGACCTTAGCTATTAGGCCAGAGTAAGAGTTAAGACCTTAACCATTAGGCCAGAGTATGAGTCTAAGGCTTTAGCTTTTAGGCCAGACCAAGAGTTAAGACCTTAACCAGTAGGACAGAGTACGAGTCTAAGACCTTAGCTATTAGGTCAGACCAAAAGTTAAGACCTTAACCATTAGGCCAGAGTACGAGTCTAAGACCTTAGCTATTAGGCCAGAGTAAGAGTTAAGACCTTAGCTGTTAGGCCAGTGTACGAGTCTAAGACCTTAGCTATTATGCCAGAGTATGAGTCTAAGACCTTGGCTAATAGGCCAGAGTAAGAGTTAAGACCTTAACAAGTAGGCCAGAGTAGGAGTCTAAGACCTTAGCTATTAGGCCAGAGTAAGAGTTAAGACCTTAGCTATTAGGCCAGAGTAAGAGTTAAGACCTTAACCATTAGGCCAGAGTATGAGTCTAAGGCTTTAGCTTTTAGGCCAGACCAAGAGTTAAGACCTTAACCAGTAGGACAGAGTACGAGTCTAAGACCATAGCTATTAGGCCAGACCAAAAGTTAAGACCTTAACCATTAGGCCAGAGTACGAGTCTAAGACCTTAGCTATTAGGCCAGAGTAAGAGTTAAGACCTTAGCTGTTAGGCCAGTGTACGAGTCTAAGACCTTAGCTATTATGCCAGAGTATGAGTCTAAGACCTTAGCTAATAGGCCAGAGTAAGAGTTAAGACCTTAACCATTAGGCCAGAGTACGAGTCTAAGACCTTAGCTATTAGGCCAGAGTAAGAGATAAGACCTTAACCAGAAGGCCAGAGTAAGAGTTAAGACCTTAACCATTAGGCCAGAGTAAGAATTAAGACCTTAACCATTAGGCCATAGTACGAGTCTAAGACCTTAGCTATTAGGCCAGAGTAAGAATTAAGACCTTAACCATTAGGCCAGAGTACGAGTCTAAGACCTTAGCTATTAGGCCAGAGTAAGAGTTAAGACCCTAACTAATAGGCCAGAGTAAGAGTTAAGACCTTAACCAGTAGGCCAGAGTAAGAGTTAAGACCTTAACCAGTAGGCCAGAGTAAGAGTTAAGACCTTAACCTGTAGGCCATAGTACGAGTCTAAGACCTTAGCTATTAGGCCAGAGTAAGAGTTAAGACCTTAGCTATTAGGCCAGAGTAAGAGTTAAGACCTTAACCAGTAGGCCAGAGTACGAGTCTAAGACCTTAGCTATTAGGCCACACCAAGAGTTAAGACATTAACCATTAGGCCAGAGTAAGAGTTAAGACCTTAGCTATTAGGCCAGTGTACGAGTCTAAGACCTTAGCTATTATGCCAGAGTATGAGTCTAAGACCTTAGCTATTAGGCCAGAGTCAGAGTTAAGACCTTAACCAGTAGGCCAGAGTACGAGTCTAAGACCTTAGCTATTAGGCCAGAGTAAGAGTTAAGACCTTAGCTATTAGGCCAGAGTAAGAGTTAAGACCTTAACCATTAGGCCAGAGTACGAGTCTAAGACCTTAGCTATTAGGCCAGTGTAAGAGATAAGACCTTAACCAGTAGGCCAGAGTACGAGTCTAAGACCTTAGCTATTAGGCCAGAGTAAGAGTTAAGACCTTAACCAGTAGGCCAGAGTAAGAGTTAAGACCTTAACCAGTAGGCCAGAGTAAGAGTTAAGACCTTAACCTGTGGGCCATAGTACGAGTCTAAGACCTTAGCTATTAGGCCAGAGTAAGATTTAAGACCTTAACCATTAGGCCAGAGTATGAGTCTAAGACCTTAGCTATTAGGCCAGAGTAAGAGTTAAGACCTTAACAGTAGGCCAGAGTAAGAGTTAAGACCTTAACCAGTAGGCCAGAGTACGAGTCTAAGACCTTAGCTATTAGGCCAGAGTAAGAGTTCAGACCTTAGCTATTAGGCCAGAGTAAGTGTTAAGACCTTAACCATTAGGCCAGAGTACGAGTCTAAGACCTTAGCTATTAGGCCAGAGTACGAGTTAAGACCTTAACCAGTAGGCCAGAGTAAGAGTTAAGACCTTAACCATTAGGCCAGAGTACGAGTCTAAGACCTTAGCTATTAGGCCAGAGTAAGAGTTAAGACCTTAACCAATACGCCAGAGTAAGAGTTAGGACCTTAACCAGTAGGCCAGAGTAAGAGTTAAGACCTTAACCAGTAGGCAAGAGTAAGAGTTAAGACCTTAACCTGTAGGCCATAGTACAAGTCTAAGACCTTAGCTATTAGGCTAGAGTAAGAGTTAAGACCTTAACCATTAGGCCAGAGTACGAGTCTAAGACCTTAGCTATTAGGCCAGAGTAAGAGTTAAGACCTTAGCTATTAGGCCAGAGTAAGTGTTAAGACCTTAACCATTAGGCCAGAGTACGAGTCTAAGACCTTAGCTATTAGGCCAGAGTACGAGTTAAGACCTTAACCAGTAGGCCAGAGTAAGAGTTAAGACCTTAACCATTAGGCCAGAGTACGAGTCTAAGACCTTAGCTATTAGGCCAGAGTAAGAGTTAAGACCTTAACCAATAGGCCAGAGTAAGAGTTAGGACCTTAACCAGTAGGCCAGAGTAAGAGTTAAGACCTTAACCAATAGGCCAAAATAAGAGTTAAGACCTTAACCTGTAGGCCATAGTACAAGTCTAAGACCTTAGCTATTAGGCTAGAGTAAGAGTTAAGACCTTAACCATTAGGCCAGAGTACGAGTCTAAGACCTTAGCTATTAGGCCAGAGTAAGAGTTAAGACCTTAACCAGTAGGCCAGAGTACGAGTCTAAGACCATAGCTATTAGGCCAGAGTAAGAGTTAAGACCTTAACCATTAGACCAGAATACAAGTCTAAGACCTTAGCTATTAGGCCAGAGTGAGAGTTAAGACCTCAGCTATCAGGCCAGACTACGAGTCTAAGACCTTAGCTATTAGGCCAGAGTACGAGTCTAAGACCTTAGCTATTAGGCCAGAGTAAGAGTTAGGACCTTAACCAGTAGGCCAGAGTACCAGTCTAAGACCTTAGCTATTAGGCCAGAGTAAGAGTTAAGACCTTAGCTTTTAGGCCAGAGTAAGAGTTAAGACCTTAACCATTAGGCCAGAGTATGAGTCTAAGGCTTTAGCTTTTAGGCCAGACCAAGAGTTAAGACCTTAACCAGTAGGACAGAGTACGAGTCTAAGACCTTAGCTATTAGGTCAGACCAAAAGTTAAGACCTTAACCATTAGGCCAGAGTACGAGTCTAAGACCTTAGCTATTAGGCCAGAGTAAGAGTTAAGACCTTAGCTGTTAGGCCAGTGTACGAGTCTAAGACCTTAGCTATTATGCCAGAGTATGAGTCTAAGACCTTGGCTAATAGGCCAGAGTAAGAGTTAAGACCTTAACAAGTAGGCCAGAGTAGGAGTCTAAGACCTTAGCTATTAGGCCAGAGTAAGAGTTAAGACCTTAGCTATTAGGCCAGAGTAAGAGTTAAGACCTTAACCATTAGGCCAGAGTATGAGTCTAAGGCTTTAGCTTTTAGGCCAGACCAAGAGTTAAGACCTTAACCAGTAGGACAGAGTACGAGTCTAAGACCTTAGCTATTAGGCCAGACCAAAAGTTAAGACCTTAACCATTAGGCCAGAGTACGAGTCTAAGACCTTAGCTATTAGGCCAGAGTAAGAGTTAAGACCTTAGCTGTTAGGCCAGTGTACGAGTCTAAGACCTTAGCTATTATGCCAGAGTATGAGTCTAAGACCTTAGCTAATAGGCCAGAGTAAGAGTTAAGACCTTAACCATTAGGCCAGAGTACGAGTCTAAGACCTTAGCTATTAGGCCAGAGTAAGAGATAAGACCTTAACCAGAAGGCCAGAGTAAGAGTTAAGACCTTAACCATTAGGCCAGAGTAAGAATTAAGACCTTAACCATTAGGCCATAGTACGAGTCTAAGACCTTAGCTATTAGGCCAGAGTAAGAATTAAGACCTTAACCATTAGGCCAGAGTACGAGTCTAAGACCTTAGCTATTAGGCCAGAGTAAGAGTTAAGACCCTAACTAATAGGCCAGAGTAAGAGTTAAGACCTTAACCAGTAGGCCAGAGTAAGAGTTAAGACCTTAACCAGTAGGCCAGAGTAAGAGTTAAGACCTTAACCTGTAGGCCATAGTACGAGTCTAAGACCTTAGCTATTAGGCCAGAGTAAGAGTTAAGACCTTAGCTATTAGGCCAGAGTAAGAGTTAAGACCTTAACCAGTAGGCCAGAGTACGAGTCTAAGACCTTAGCTATTAGGCCACACCAAGAGTTAAGACATTAACCATTAGGCCAGAGTAAGAGTTAAGACCTTAGCTATTAGGCCAGTGTACGAGTCTAAGACCTTAGCTATTATGCCAGAGTATGAGTCTAAGACCTTAGCTATTAGGCCAGAGTCAGAGTTAAGACCTTAACCAGTAGGCCAGAGTACGAGTCTAAGACCTTAGCTATTAGGCCAGAGTAAGAGTTAAGACCTTAGCTATTAGGCCAGAGTAAGAGTTAAGACCTTAACCATTAGGCCAGAGTACGAGTCTAAGACCTTAGCTATTAGGCCAGTGTAAGAGATAAGACCTTAACCAGTAGGCCAGAGTACGAGTCTAAGACCTTAGCTATTAGGCCAGAGTAAGAGTTAAGACCTTAACCAGTAGGCCAGAGTAAGAGTTAAGACCTTAACCAGTAGGCCAGAGTAAGAGTTAAGACCTTAACCTGTGGGCCATAGTACGAGTCTAAGACCTTAGCTATTAGGCCAGAGTAAGATTTAAGACCTTAACCATTAGGCCAGAGTATGAGTCTAAGACCTTAGCTATTAGGCCAGAGTAAGAGTTAAGACCTTAACAGTAGGCCAGAGTAAGAGTTAAGACCTTAACCAGTAGGCCAGAGTACGAGTCTAAGACCTTAGCTATTAGGCCAGAGTAAGAGTTCAGACCTTAGCTATTAGGCCAGAGTAAGTGTTAAGACCTTAACCATTAGGCCAGAGTACGAGTCTAAGACCTTAGCTATTAGGCCAGAGTACGAGTTAAGACCTTAACCAGTAGGCCAGAGTAAGAGTTAAGACCTTAACCATTAGGCCAGAGTACGAGTCTAAGACCTTAGCTATTAGGCCAGAGTAAGAGTTAAGACCTTAACCAATACGCCAGAGTAAGAGTTAGGACCTTAACCAGTAGGCCAGAGTAAGAGTTAAGACCTTAACCAGTAGGCAAGAGTAAGAGTTAAGACCTTAACCTGTAGGCCATAGTACAAGTCTAAGACCTTAGCTATTAGGCTAGAGTAAGAGTTAAGACCTTAACCATTAGGCCAGAGTACGAGTCTAAGACCTTAGCTATTAGGCCAGAGTAAGAGTTAAGACCTTAACCAGTAGGCCAGAGTACGAGTCTAAGACCATAGCTATTAGGCCAGAGTAAGAGTTAAGACCTTAACCATTAGGCCAGAATACAAGTCTAAGACCTTAGCTATTAGGCCAGAGTGAGAGTTAAGACCTTAGCTATCAGGCCAGACTACGAGTCTAAGACCTTAGCTATTAGGCCAGAGTACGAGTCTAAGTCCTTAGCTATTAGGCCAGAGTAAGAGTTAAGACCTTAACCAGTAGGCCAGAGTACCAGTCTAAGACCTTAGCTATTAGGCCAGAGTAAGAGTCTAAGACCTTAGCTATTATGCCAGAGTATGAGTCTAAGACCTTAGCTATTAGGCCAGAGTCAGAGTTAAGACCTTAACCAGTAGGCCAGAGTACGAGTCTAAGACCTTAGCTATTAGGCCAGAGTAAGAGTTAAGACCTTAGCTATTAGGCCAGAGTAAGAGTTAAGACCTTAACCATTAGGCCAGAGTACGAGTCTAAGACCTTAGCTATTAGGCCAGTGTAAGAGATAAGACCTTAACCAGTAGGCCAGAGTACGAGTCTAAGACCTTAGCTATTAGGCCAGAGTAAGAGTTAAGACCTTAACCAGTAGGCCAGAGTACGAGTCTAAGACCATAGCTATTAGGCCAGAGTAAGAGTTAAGACCTTAACCATTAGGCCAGAATACAAGTCTAAGACCTTAGCTATTAGGCCAGAGTGAGAGTTAAGACCTTAGCTATCAGGCCAGACTACGAGTCTAAGACCTTAGCTATTAGGCCAGAGTACGAGTCTAAGACCTTAGCTATTAGGCCAGAGTAAGAGTTAAGACCTTAACCAGTAGGCCAGAGTACCAGTCTAAGACCTTAGCTATTAGGCCAGAGTAAGAGTTAAGACCCTAACTAATAGGCCAGAGTAAGAGTTAAGACCTTAACCAGTAGGCCAGAGTAAGAGTTAAGACCTTAACCAGTAGGCCAGAGTAAGAGTTAAGACCTTAACCTGTAGGCCATAGTACGAGTCTAAGACCTTAGCTATAAGGCCAGAGTAAGAGTTAAGACCTTAGCTATTAGGCCAGAGTAAGAGTTAAGACCTTAACCAGTAGGCCAGAGTACGAGTCTAAGACCTTAGCTATTAGGCCACACCAAGAGTTAAGACATTAACCATTAGGCCCGAGTAAGAGTTAAGACCTTAGCTATTAGGCCAGTGTACGAGTCTAAGACCTTAGCTATTATGCCAGAGTATGAGTCTAAGACCTTAGCTATTAGGCCAGAGTCAGAGTTAAGACCTTAACCAGTAGGCCAGAGTACGAGTCTAAGACCTTAGCTATTAGGCCAGAGTAAGAGTTAAGACCTTAACCATTAGGCCAGAGTACGAGTCTAAGACCTTAGCTATTAGGCCAGTGTAAGAGATAGGACCTTAACCAGTAGGCCAGAGTACGAGTCTAAGACCTTAGCTATTAGGCCAGAGTAAGAGTTAAGACCTTAACCAGTAGGCCAGAGTAAGAGTTAAGACCTTAACCAGTAGGCCAGAGTAAGAGTTAAGACCTTAACCTGTGGGCCATAGTACGAGTCTAAGACCTTAGCTATTAGGCCAGAGTAAGATTTAAGACCTTAACCATTAGGCCAGAGTATGAGTCTAAGACCTTAGCTATTAGGCCAGAGTAAGAGTTAAGACCTTAACAGTAGGCCAGAGTAAGAGTTAAGACCTTAACCAGTAGGCCAGAGTACGAGTCTAAGACCTTAGCTATTAGGCCAGAGTAAGAGTTCAGACCTTAGCTATTAGGCCAGAGTAAGTGTTAAGACCTTAACCATTAGGCCAGAGTACGAGTCTAAGACCTTAGCTATTAGGCCAGAGTACGAGTTAAGACCTTAACCAGTAGGCCAGAGTAAGAGTTAAGACCTTAACCATTAGGCCAGAGTACGAGTCTAAGACCTTAGCTATTAGGCCAGAGTAAGAGTTAAGACCTTAACCAATAGGCCAGAGTAAGAGTTAGGACCTTAACCAGTAGGCCAGAGTAAGAGTTAAGACCTTAACCAATAGGCCAAAATAAGAGTTAAGACCTTAACCTGTAGGCCATAGTACAAGTCTAAGACCTTAGCTATTAGGCTAGAGTAAGAGTTAAGACCTTAACCATTAGGCCAGAGTACGAGTCTAAGACCTTAGCTATTAGGTCAGAGTAAGAGTTAAGACCTTAACCAGTAGGCCAGAGTACGAGTCTAAGACCATAGCTATTAGGCCAGAGTAAGAGTTAAGACCTTAACCATTAGGCCAGAATACAAGTCTAAGACCTTAGCTATTAGGCCAGAGTGAGAGTTAAGACCTCAGCTATCAGGCCAGACTACGAGTCTAAGACCTTAGCTATTAGGCCAGAGTACGAGTCTAAGACCTTAGCTATTAGGCCAGAGTAAGAGTTAAGACCTTAACCAGTAGGCCAGAGTACCAGTCTAAGACCTTAGCTATTAGGCCAGAGTAAGAGTTAAGACCTTAGCTTTTAGGCCAGAGTAAGAGTTAAGACCTTAACCAGTAGGCCAGAGTAAGAGTTAAGACCTTAACCAGTAGGCCAGAGTAAGAGTTAAGACCTTAACCTGTAGGCCATAGTACGAGTCTAAGACCTTAGCTATTAGGCCAGAGTAAGAGTTAAGACCTTAGCTATTAGGCCAGAGTAAGAGTTAAGACCTTAACCAGTAGGCCAGAGTACGAGTCTAAGACCTTAGCTATTAGGCCACACCAAGAGTTAAGACATTAACCATTAGGCCAGAGTAAGAGTTAAGACCTTAGCTATTAGGCCAGTGTACGAGTCTAAGACCTTAGCTATTATGCCAGAGTATGAGTCTAAGACCTTAGCTATTAGGCCAGAGTCAGAGTTAAGACCTTAACCAGTAGGCCAGAGTACGAGTCTAAGACCTTAGCTATTAGGCCAGAGTAAGAGTTAAGACCTTAACCATTAGGCCAGAGTACGAGTCTAAGACCTTAGCTATTAGGCCAGTGTAAGAGATAGGGCCTTAACCAGTAGGCCAGAGTACGAGTCTAAGACCTTAGCTATTAGGCCAGAGTAAGAGTTAAGACCTTAACCAGTAGGCCAGAGTAAGAGTTAAGACCTTAACCAGTAGGCCAGAGTAAGAGTTAAGACCTTAACCTGTGGGCCATAGTACGAGTCTAAGACCTTAGCTATTAGGCCAGAGTAAGATTTAAGACCTTAACCATTAGGCCAGAGTATGAGTCTAAGACCTTAGCTATTAGGCCAGAGTAAGAGTTAAGACCTTAACAGTAGGCCAGAGTAAGAGTTAAGACCTTAACCAGTAGGCCAGAGTACGAGTCTAAGACCTTAGCTATTAGGCCAGAGTAAGAGTTCAGACCTTAGCTATTAGGCCAGAGTAAGTGTTAAGACCTTAACCATTAGGCCAGAGTACGAGTCTAAGACCTTAGCTATTAGGCCAGAGTACGAGTTAAGACCTTAACCAGTAGGCCAGAGTAAGAGTTAAGACCTTAACTATTAGGCCAGAGTACGAGTCTAAGACCTTAGCTATTAGGCCAGAGTAAGAGTTAAGACCTTAACCAATAGGCCAGAGTAAGAGTTAGGACCTTAACCAGTAGGCCAGAGTAAGAATTAAGACCTTAACCAATAGGCCAAAATAAGAGTTAAGACCTTAACCTGTAGGCCATAGTACAAGTCTAAGACCTTAGCTATTAGGCTAGAGTAAGAGTTAAGACCTTAACCATTAGGCCAGAGTACGAGTCTAAGACCTTAGCTATTAGGCCAGAGTAAGAGTTAAGACCTTAACCAGTAGGCCAGAGTACGAGTCTAAGACCATAGCTATTAGGCCAGAGTAAGAGTTAAGACCTTAACCATTAGGCCAGAATACAAGTCTAAGACCTTAGCTATTAGGCCAGAGTGAGAGTTAAGACCTCAGCTATCAGGCCAGACTACGAGTCTAAGACCTTAGCTATTAGGCCAGAGTACGAGTCTAAGACCTTAGCTATTAGGCCAGAGTAAGAGTTAAGACCTTAACCAGTAGGCCAGAGTACCAGTCTAAGACCTTAGCTATTAGGCCAGAGTAAGAGTTAAGACCTTAGCTTTTAGGCCAGAGTAAGAGTTAAGACCTTAACCATTAGGCCAGAGTATGAGTCTAAGGCTTTAGCTTTTAGGCCAGACCAAGAGTTAAGACCTTAACCAGTAGGACAGAGTACGAGTCTAAGACCTTAGATATTAGGTCAGACCAAAAGTTAAGACCTTAACCATTAGGCCAGAGTACGAGTCTAAGACCTTAGCTATTAGGCCAGAGTAAGAGTTAAGACCTTAGCTGTTAGGCCAGTGTACGAGTCTAAGACCTTAGCTATTATGCCAGAGTATGAGTCTAAGACCTTGGCTAATAGGCCAGAGTAAGAGTTAAGACCTTAACAAGTAGGCCAGAGTAGGAGTCTAAGACCTTAGCTATTAGGCCAGAGTAAGAGTTAAGACCTTAGCTATTAGGCCAGAGTAAGAGTTAAGACCTTAACCATTAGGCCAGAGTATGAGTCTAAGGCTTTAGCTTTTAGGCCAGACCAAGAGTGAAGACCTTAACCAGTAGGACAGAGTACGAGTCTAAGACCTTAGCTATTATGCCAGACCAAAAGTTAAGACCTTAACCATTAGGCCAGAGTACGAGTCTAAGACCTTAGCTATTAGGCCAGAGTAAGAGTTAAGACCTTAGCTGTTAGGCCAGTGTACGAGTCTAAGACCTTAGCTATTATGCCAGAGTAAGAGTTAAGACCTTAGCTATTAGGCCAGAGTAAGAGTTAAGACCTTAACCAGTAGGCCAGAGTACGAGTCTAAGACCTTAGCTATTAGGCCAGAGTAAGAGTTAAGACCTTAGCTATTAGGCCAGAGTAAGAGTTAAGACCTTAACCATTAGGCCAGAGTACGAGTCTAAGACCTTAGCTATTAGGCCAGAGTAAGAGATAAGACCTTAACCAGAAGGCCAGAGTAAGAGTTAAGACCTTAACCATTAGGCCATAGTACGAGTCTAAGACCTTAGCTATTAGGCCAGAGTAAGAATTAAGACCTTAACCATTAGGCCAGAGTACGAGTCTAAGACCTTAGCTATTAGGCCAGAGTAAGAGTTAAGACCCTAACTAATAGGCCAGAGTAAGAGTTAAGACCTTAACCAGTAGGCCAGAGTAAGAGTTAAGACCTTAACCAGTAGGCCAGAGTAAGAGTTAAGACCTTAACCTGTAGGCCATAGTACGAGTCTAAGACCTTAGCTATTAGGCCAGAGTAAGAGTTAAGACCTTAGCTATTAGGCCAGAGTAAGAGTTAAGACCTTAACCAGTAGGCCAGAGTACGAGTCTAAGACCTTAGCTATTAGGCCACACCAAGAGTTAAGACATTAACCATTAGGCCAGAGTAAGAGTTAAGACCTTAGCTATTAGGCCAGTGTACGAGTCTAAGACCTTAGCTATTATGCCAGAGTATGAGTCTAAGACCTTAGCTATTAGGCCAGAGTCAGAGTTAAGACCTTAACCAGTAGGCCAGAGTACGAGTCTAAGACCTTAGCTATTAGGCCAGAGTAAGAGTTAAGACCTTAGCTATTAGGCCAGAGTAAGAGTTAAGACCTTAACCATTAGGCCAGAGTACGAGTCTAAGACCTTAGCTATTAGGCCAGTGTAAGAGATAAGACCTTAACCAGTAGGCCAGAGTACGAGTCTAAGACCTTAGCTATTAGGCCAGAGTAAGAGTTAAGACCTTAACCAGTAGGCCAGAGTAAGAGTTAAGACCTTAACCAGTAGGCCAGAGTAAGAGTTAAGACCTTAACCTGTGGGCCATATTACGAGTCTAAGACCTTAGCTATTAGGCCAGAGTAAGATTTAAGACCTTAACCATTAGGCCAGAGTATGAGTCTAAGACCTTAGCTATTAGGCCAGAGTAAGAGTTAAGACCTTAACAGTAGGCCAGAGTAAGAGTTAAGACCTTAACCAGTAGGCCAGAGTACGAGTCTAAGACCTTAGCTATTAGGCCAGAGTAAGAGTTCAGACCTTAGCTATTAGGCCAGAGTAAGTGTTAAGACCTTAACCATTAGGCCAGAGTACGAGTCTAAGACCTTAGCTTTTAGGCCAGAGTACGAGTTAAGACCTTAACCAGTAGGCCAGAGTAAGAGTTAAGACCTTAACCATTAGGCCAGAGTACGAGTCTAAGACCTTAGCTATTAGGCCAGAGTAAGAGTTAAGACCTTAGCTGTTAGGCCAGTGTACGAGTCTAAGACCTTAGCTATTATGCCAGAGTAAGAGTTAAGACCTTAGCTATTAGGCCAGAGTAAGAGTTAAGACCTTAACCAGTAGGCCAGAGTACGAGTCTAAGACCTTAGCTATTAGGCTAGAGTAAGAGTTAAGACCTTAACCATTAGGCCAGAGTAAGAATTAAGACCTTAACCATTAGGCCATAGTACGAGTCTAAGACCTTAGCTATTAGGCCAGAGTAAGAATTAAGACCTTAACCATTAGGCCAGAGTACGAGTCTAAGACCTTAGCTATTAGGCCAGAGTAAGAGTTAATACCCTAACTAATAGGCCAGAGTAAGAGTTAAGACCTTAACCAGTAGGCCAGAGTAAGAGTTAAGACCTTAACCAGTAGGCCAGAGTAAGAGTTAAGACCTTAACCTGTAGGCCATAGTACGAGTCTAAGACCTTAGCTATTAGGCCAGAGTAAGAGTTAAGACCTTAGCTATTAGGCCAGAGTAAGAGTTAAGACCTTAAACAGTAGGCCAGAGTACGAGTCTAAGACCTTAGCTATTAGGCCACACCAAGAGTTAAGACATTAACCATTAGGCCAGAGTAAGAGTTAAGACCTTAGCTATTAGGCCAGTGTACGAGTCTAAGACCTTAGCTATTATGCCAGAGTATGAGTCTAAGACCTTAGCTATTAGGCCAGAGTCAGAGTTAAGACCTTAACCAGTAGGCCAGAGTACGAGTCTAAGACCTTAGCTATTAGGCCAGAGTAAGAGTTAAGACCTTAACCAGTAGGCCAGAGTACGAGTCTAAGACCTTAGCTATTAGGCCAGAGTAAGAGTTAAGACCTTAACCAGTAGGCCAGAGTAAGAGTTAAGACCTTAACCAGTAGGCCAGAGTAAGAGTTAAGACCTTAACCTGTGGGCCATAGTACGAGTCTAAGACCTTAGCTATTAGGCCAGAGTAAGATTTAAGACCTTAACCATTAGGCCAGAGTATGAGTCTAAGACCTTAGCTATTAGGCCAGAGTAAGAGTTAAGACCTTAACAGTAGGCCAGAGTAAGAGTTAAGACCTTAACCAGTAGGCCAGAGTACGAGTCTAAGACCTTAGCTATTAGGCCAGAGTAAGAGTTCAGACCTTAGCTATTAGGCCAGAGTAAGTGTTAAGACCTTAACCATTAGGCCAGAGTACGAGTCTAAGACCTTAGCTATTAGGCCAGAGTACGAGTTAAGACCTTAACCAGTAGGCCAGAGTAAGAGTTAAGACCTTAACCATTAGGCCAGAGTACGAGTCTAAGACCTTAGCTATTAGGCCAGAGTAAGAGTTAAGACCTTAACCAATACGCCAGAGTAAGAGTTAGGACCTTAACCAGTAGGCCAGAGTAAGAGTTAAGACCTTAACCAGTAGGCCAGAGTAAGAGTTAAGACCTTAACCTGTAGGCCATAGTACAAGTCTAAGACCTTAGCTATTAGGCTAGAGTAAGAGTTAAGACCTTAACCATTAGGCCAGAGTACGAGTCTAAGACCTTAGCTATTAGGCCAGAGTAAGAGTTAAGACCTTAACCAGTAGGCCAGAGTACGAGTCTAAGACCATAGCTATTAGGCCAGAGTAAGAGTTAAGACCTTAACCATTAGGCCAGAATACAAGTCTAAAACCTTAGCTATTAGGCCAGAGTGAGAGTTAAGACCTTAGCTATCAGGCCAGACTACGAGTCTAAGACCTTAGCTATTAGGCCAGAGTACGAGTCTAAGACCTTAGCTATTAGGCCAGAGTAAGAGTTAAGACCTTAACCAGTAGGCCAGAGTACCAGTCTAAGACCTTAGCTATTAGGCCAGAGTAAGAGTCTAAGACCTTAGCTATTATGCCAGAGTATGAGTCTAAGACCTTAGCTATTAGGCCAGAGTCAGAGTTAAGACCTTAACCAGTAGGCCAGAGTACGAGTCTAAGACCTTAGCTATTAGGCCAGAGTAAGAGTTAAGACCTTAGCTATTAGGCCAGAGTAAGAGTTAAGACCTTAACCATTAGGCCAGAGTACGAGTCTAAGACCTTAGCTATTAGGCCAGTGTAAGAGATAAGACCTTAACCAGTAGGCCAGAGTACGAGTCTAAGACCTTAGCTATTAGGCCAGAGTAAGAGTTAAGACCTTAACCAGTAGGCCAGAGTACGAGTCTAAGACCATAGCTATTAGGCCAGAGTAAGAGTTAAGACCTTAACCATTAGGCCAGAATACAAGTCTAAGACCTTAGCTATTAGGCCAGAGTGAGAGTTAAGACCTTATCTATCAGGCCAGACTACGAGTCTAAGACCTTAGCTATTAGGCCAGAGTACGAGTCTAAGACCTTAGCTATTAGGCCAGAGTAAGAGTTAAGACCTTAACCAGTAGGCCAGAGTACCAGTCTAAGACCTTAGCTATTAGGCCAGAGTATGAGTCTAAGACCTTAGCTATTAGGCCAGAGTCAGAGTTAAGACCTTAACCAGTAGGCCAGAGTACGAGTCTAAGACCTTAGCTATTAGGCCAGAGTAAGAGTTAAGACCTTAGCTATTAGGCCAGAGTAAGAGTTAAGACCTTAACCATTAGGGCAGAGTACGAGTCTAAGACCTTAGCTATTAGGCCAGAGTACAAGTCTAGACCTTAGCTATTAGGCCGGAGTAAGAGTTAAGACCTTAAGCATTAGGCCAGAGTATGAGTCTAATACCTTAGCTAACAGGCCAGAGTAAGAGTTAAGACCTTAGCTATTAGGCCAGAGTAAGAGTTAAGACCTTGGATATTAGGCCAGAGGAAGAGTTAAGACCTTAACCATTAGGCCATAGTACGAGTCTAAGACCTTAGCTGTTAGGCCACAGTAAGAGTTAAGACCTTAACCAGTAGGCCAGAGTAAGAGTTAAGACCTTAACCAGTAGGACAGAGTAAGTGTTAAGACCTTAGCTATTAGGCCAGAGTAAGAGTTAAGACCTTAACCAGTAGGCCAGAGTACGAGTCTAAGACCTTAGCTATTAGGCCAGAGTAAGAGTTAAGACCTTAACCAGTAGGCCAGAGTACGAGTCTAAGACCTTAGCTATTAGGCCAGTGTTAGACCTGGCGGTTTCGGGTTGGCTGAGGCTTGCGCCAAAGCCAGGCAGAAACCACCACTCTAGTCAGGGCAAGGAAGTTACACGCCAAAGATAACCCCTGCTCACCCCCTTGGTAGCTTGGCACGAGCAGTCAGGCTTATCTCTGAGGCGATGTGTGAAGCGTTTGCGCGCGCACCCAGCAACAACACCCAAGGCCCACCACAAAGGAAACTCCACACAAGGTATTCTATAAAAATAACCTTTGTATTATACACAACACATTAGATAAAAACACACACTTTACAATGTGCCAACAGGCACGGGCAGAATTTACAAGGGATTATGCACAAGACAGGGCCACCTGGACCACTGTCGGGAATTAGCACTTTTTAGATATTTAGCACACAAAATATATAAAATCACTGTAGCACAAAAATAATATGTATAGCACACAACCAGTACTTACTGGTATCGGGGAAGTACCACCTACGTAACCCTAACTACTTTAGGAGACTGTCACGCAGGGAACTAGAACCTCACTAGCACCACCTGTACTAGGGGAAAGCAACAACCACCTACGTATCACAATACCTGTAGGGGTAATAGAACGTTACACATGATGCATCACATTCAGAGGTGTATGGAAGGAAAAACACATGATGCCTAAAAACATTCAGAGGTGTAAAAGCAATGGCACATGACGCATCAAAACACATTCAGAGGTGCAGGTAGGAACACAATTGCGCAAAACTCCTATGCCACCACCTGTGGCAGTCCCTGGGCCAACTGGCCTGGAAGGGCTAGGACGCCCTGCGTTCAGCAAAGTCAGGCTGCGCCAGCTGCGCAGACTAGAACAAGAATGGTCCCCCACCTAAACGTGGCAGCTGCCCACTAAGTGCTGGGCAGCTGGAAAAGGAACTTCAGGCACTCTGCGTGCCTCTGGAGCCCTCTCTGGGCTCTGACCAATAACAATGTGCCCTCAAGAGCCCTCGTGGCTCTGCGCAACGTTGGAGCCTCACTGGGCTCAAACAACAATGCCCCGGGAGCCTTCACGGCTCTGAACCAACATGCCCCCGAGGTCGGAGCGTTCACTGCGCTCTTCGGTGGAGTCCCTCACGGGGGACTCTTTACACACAATGCCTCCGTTCGTTGGAGTCCCACACGGGGGACTCTTTACACGCACTGCCCCCCTAGAGCCTCACGGGGCTCGAGAAATGCTGTGGCCACCTTGTGGAGCCTCACGGGGCTCAATGACTGCCCCCGCACATGCGCGGAGTCCCCCAGCCCTTCTCAACACTCACCGGGCTGCTCGGGGACTCCCGCGTCGTCTTCTCTCTCCCTGGTCCTGGCCGAAGGGAGGACTCCGAGGATTCTTTGTCCCGCGGAGGGGCAGGCACCGACAATGTGCCTCGCGCCCCCTCCGCACCAGCTCTGGCCGCACCGTTCTGCAAGGTCCAGCGCGGGGTGGGCTCCTGCCTGGATCTTCGGCCCCTCGGACACCCTGCAACCGCGCGGGGCTCCCTCAGCCCACGGGAGCCCCGGACTTCCTCGTAGCTCCGCCTCTCCTTCCGGCTTAAGGCCCCGCCCACGTCCCAGTCAGCGCTGCCTGACTTCCTGCAAGCCCGGCCGCGGCGGTGATCTCCTCGGCAATGAGAGGGGTAGGCTCCCTCGCCAACGAGTATAACGGCGGGGTGGGCACCCGCCGAACTTGGCAAACACCGGCAGAATCGCGGGGTGGGCACCCGCTATCAGATTCCAAGCGCTCACAGCGCTTTAAAGCAACACAGCGCTCCCAGCGCTATGAAGATAGCAAAGCCCAGAAAAACAGCGCGCACAGCGCTCCCAAGTCCAGGAAGCGCTCCCAGGCGCTATAAGCAATGTCCAGCCACCAAAAAGGTCCTTCAGAGAGCAGGGGGCAAAGGCTGGGCCCAGAGCCAGCTCACAGGGCCCTCCAGCAGGGAGGCAGTCCCCAGTGGCGGTCTCTCCTGGCGCCCAGCAGCAGCAGGCCCCCCCTCAAGTGGATCCTGGAAGAGAACAACTTCTGTGGGGACACAGCCCCATTTTTATACAGTCAAATCCCTTTGTTCTGGGTTCAGGGTGAGGGGGAAAACCAGTCGCAGCTGGTTGGGGAGCACCCTTGATGTGCTCAGCCCCTCACTCTATTCACTGGCAGGGCTAGGGTCATTAGACGCACCACAGGGGCCGGCGCCAGCATTGTGTGGGGGAATCCCTGTCCTATTCAGGACCCAGGTACACTCCTCCCCAGCCATCAACATGCTAACTCCCCATTCACCACTGGGTGACTCCTCCTGACTCTGGGGAATTCCCTAGTCCGTCACCTGACCTCACCAGCCAACCGCCAGACAAGCCACACATTTCAGACTGCACACTGAAGTGCCCACTTCTAGAAGTGGCACTTCCACACCAGGTACATGCACGCCGCACACATCAACGCGCAGCATTCACTCCCACGAGTCCGCACATACCAAACACGGGCCTGCACACCCCACGCATCAGGAACTACCGGGACACATACATTCCCCCATGCATTCCTATGGGAGGGCAGGCCAACCTCACAACACGCACGCACTTTACCCTGGGACACAGCGGTAAAGTACGCAGAAGTCACTAAAATCACTAAACCAAGTCACCATATTACGCAAAAAGTTTCGGGGTGAACCGGCCAGAAGGGCCAAGTCCAACACAACCCCCTTCCAGCCAAAACGCAGGGTAGACCAATCACCACCGTGATGGACTTCCCTGCTTGGGGCGATAGAACACGGACGCGGGCCCGCCACTGCCGGGACACCCTCCTGTTCTACACCACGGTGAACCCCTGGGGTTTCTCCTCAAACCACTCTCCGGACCAACTGGGCTACCCCACTGGTACTCCCAAGCTGTCCGCGGCCAAGACCAGGCCCTAGGCCACCCAGGTGCCACTGGTCCTTGCCTAACCACAGAGTGGGGGGTAGTAACCCCTGGCACATAGCAGCCATTCTCCACTCTACCCCTCATCAGGGCAGTTCTAAACTGCCACTGATCCTCCAGCCTAGGGCCCGTACCCTCAGGCTGACCAGAAGTCGCGGGTGAGGCTCTCCTCCCCCTACCTCTTCTCCTAGGGTTCCGCCCTCTCCTCCTTTGAGAGGCACCCTCGTAACATACCTCACCAACCAGCTCAGGACCCCTCCCTGAGAACTGGTCTACCAACCTAGGGTTTAACCCCTCAGGTTGCACCGGGGTCAGAGGTGGGCTCTCCCACCCTCTGCACCCCCTTCCAGAGTCCTGCTCCCTACCAACTGGGGCGGTCCCTCTGGAAGAAGAACCGGTCAGGACACTGGTTACAGTAGTCAGACCCTTCAGGTCAGGCGGCTCCTGAACCTGGCCTTCCAACCTCCGGTCTAAAACCTTCGGTGGAATAATTGCCTGGCACTCCAGGACTTCTGGGGATTTGCACACCATCCCCCCGAGAGTAACATATGCCTCATATGTTGCATGACCGTCTGCCAGGCGCAGATCTCCCGTCCCCTGTCCACCTGACAGTGCGCGAAGATCCCCCAGGCCAGACATGTAGTCGCCATGGTCACTTCTAGGAGACTCAGCCCTCCCGGCTGGTCTCTGACCCACTGGCTCCTCCACCGGGGAACACAGCCCCATGCCACTCCTCTCGCGGGACTTCTGTACCCTCCCTACTGGAGCGGTACTGCCAGACATCAGAACCACTGGAGCTCTATTTACAGGGACTCCAGGTCCTCCATACACTAGGTGACTCTCCTCACGTGGACTCACAGGACAGCCTAGGTCCTCAACCTGGTGTTCCCTGAAGAAACCATCCATGTTTTGAGACAGGGTTTCGGGCCTCTGGGGACTCGAAGTCACCCACTTACTCCCGCTCCACTGAGCCAGGCCGTAAGCCCCTACACCCCTCTCACTACTGTGGGACCTAGCTGGGCTACTCCGAGCCTCTTCCACCACGCTGGGCTGGAAGATACCTGACCCACTACTCTTGGAGTTTCTCCCTAATGATTCTAGATACCTTTTAACGCTTTCCCAGCGCTCTGCTTCCTCTGCAAGCTTAAGTGGCTCAGACCATCCACGCCCCAACAGGTGTTGGCGCAACCCTGGTGAACAACTACGGAGCATCTGCTCTTTGACAACCAGATTATACATGTCGCAATAACTGCGTTCCGGGCAAAATCCTGCCCAATCGTCTAGCGCCTCTTCACATTCACCCAAAAACTCGTCCCAAGCCTGGTGAGACAGCTTCCTACGGCTCCTGAATCTCAACCTTGACTCCTCCTCCTGGGGAACAGGTACCAGACTGGGGGAACTGGGACTTCCTATACTGAAATCTATCTCGCTGCCACCACTGGACTCAACCCTCCCTGGAGAGCCCAGAAAACTAAGACCGCGCGCAGGGGATAATCTACTCTCCAGCGCTGAGACCCTCTCGGTCTCCAGCTTTTTCTCCTCTATAGTCAGCTGCGCCATCCCCCA
The DNA here is from genome assembly GCF_964204655.1 of Triturus cristatus. Taxonomy (NCBI): domain Eukaryota; kingdom Metazoa; phylum Chordata; class Amphibia; order Caudata; family Salamandridae; genus Triturus; species Triturus cristatus. Next base: position 1,308,206,941 of record NC_140590.1, read on the forward strand.
GGCATGCTCTAACCTGAGCTTCTCCATGGCCAGCTGATGCTCCCTCTCTTCCCTCCTATCTACCCACTCCTCTGGGGACAGGGAAAGGGATGGGGTGCTGCTCCTGACACTGGACCCAGCAAGGGACTCCCTATCTATGGGGTCTTCACTCTCTACTGGCGTCCCTGTCAGGTAACCTTCCTCCTCCTCAGATTCCTCAGGGCTCCCCTCAGACCCACCACCCTCTCGGCGTGCGGCCCGGGCCCTATCTTCCTCGCTGCGCTCTCGCTCCCACTCCTCCTTTTGCCAAAGGATCAGGTTGTCCCTCAGTTTGGACTGGGTATCTGACTCACCCACCTCTATGTCCCTCTCCTCACAGAACCTTGCCAGCTCCAACCTACTGTACCTAAACAGACTACAGAAGTTAAAAGCAGGCTCCATTTTGGCGGACGTTCCTGAGAAGAGTTCAACACAAGGAACCTGGGGGTCGGAGCTACACAGGAGTACACAATTCACAAAAGGTTTCAGTGAGCTCTCTATCCTGGAGAACTCACACTCACTGTCTAGTGCCCCACACACCATCCACACCCAACCCTCCCCTCGGACTGGTAAGGCAGTTTCTACCACCCCTGATCCCTCAACCTGACCACCACGTGACACAGGTACCAAACTCTGGGCGCAGGGCGGGGGGACAAATGTACTGGACACAATTACACAATGATACCTTCAGGAGAAGAAATAAAGGAACTTCAAAAACAATAATCCCTAAAATGTGATTTATCTAATGCAGAGTTTTGTGGTGTAGCCAGTCGCCGCTGCGGTACAGCTCAAACGCAAGTCCAAATCCCACCGCTGCCACCAATGTTAGACCTGGCGGTTTCGGGTTGGCTGAGGCTTGCGCCAAAGCCAGGCAGAAACCACCACTCTAGTCAGGGCAAGGAAGTTACACGCCAAAGATAACCCCTGCTCACCCCCTTGGTAGCTTGGCACGAGCAGTCAGGCTTATCTCTGAGGCGATGTGTAAAGCGTTTGCGCGCGCACCCAGCAACAACACCCAAGGCCCATCACAAAGGAAACTCCACACAAGGTATTCTATAAAAATAACCTTTGTATTATACACAACACATTAGATAAAAACACACACTTTACAATGTGCCAACAGGCACGGGCAGAATTTACAAGGGATTATGCACAAGACAGGGCCACCTGGACCACTGTCGGGAATTAGCACTTTTTAGATATTTAGCACACAAAATATATAAAATCACTGTAGCACAAAAATAATATGTATAGCACACAACCAGTACTTACTGGTATCGGGGAAGTACCACCTACGTAACCCTAACTACTTTAGGAGACTGTCACGCAGGGAACTAGAACCTCACTAGCACCACCTGTACTAGGAGAAAGCAACAACCACCTACGTATCACAATACCTGTAGGGGTAATAGAACGTTACACATGATGCATCACATTCAGAGGTGTATGGAAGGAAAAACACATGATGCCTAAAAACATTCAGAGGTGTAAAAGCAATGGCACATGACGCATCAAAACACATTCAGAGGTGCAGGTAGGAACACAATTGCGCAAAACTCCTATGCCACCACCTGTGGCAGTCCCTGGGCCAACTGGCCTGGAAGGGCTAGGACGCCCTGCGTTCAGCAAAGTCAGGCTGCGCCAGCTGCGCAGACTAGAACAAGAATGGTCCCCCACCTAAACGTGGCAGCTGCCCACTAAGTGCTGGGCAGCTGGAAAAGGAACTTCAGGCACTCTGCGTGCCTCTGGAGCCCTCTCTGGGCTCTGACCAATAACAATGTGCCCTCAAGAGCCCTCGTGGCTCTGCGCAACGTTGGAGCCTCACTGGGCTCAAACAACAATGCCCCGGGAGCCTTCACGGCTCTGAACCAACATGCCCCCGAGGTCAGAGCGTTCACTGCGCTCTTCGGTGGAGTCCCTCACGGGGGACTCTTTACACACAATGCCTCCGTTCGTTGGAGTCCCACACGGGGGACTCTTTACACGCACTGCCCCCCTAGAGCCTCACGGGGCTCGAGAAATGCTGTGGCCACCTTGTGGAGCCTCACGGGGCTCGATGACTGCCCCCGCACATGCGCGGAGTCCCCCAGCCCTTCTCAACACTCACCGGGCTGCTCGGGGACTCCCGCGTCGTCTTCTCTCTCCCTGGTCCTGGCCGAAGGGAGGACTCCGAGGATTCTTCGTCCCGCGGAGGGGCAGGCACCGACAATGTGCCTCGCGCCCCCTCCGCACCAGCTCCGGCCGCACCGTTCTGCAAGGTCCAGCGCGGGGTGGGCTCCTGCCTGGATCTTCGGCCCCTCGGACACCCTGCAACCGCGCGGGGCTCCCTCAGCCCACGGGAGCCCCGGACTTCCTCGTAGCTCCGCCTCTCCTTCCGGCTTAAGGCCCCGCCCATGTCCCAGTCAGCGCTGCCTGACTTCCTGCAAGCCCGGCCGCGGCGGTGATCTCCTCGGCAATGAGAGGGGTAGGCTCCCTCGCCAACGAGTATAACGGCGGGGTGGGCACCCGCCGAACTTGGCAAACACCGGCAGAATCGCGGGGTGGGCACCCGCTATCAGATTCCAAGCGCTCACAGCGCTTTAAAGCAACACAGCGCTCCCAGCGCTATGAAGATAGCAAAGCCCAGAAAAACAGCGCGCACAGCGCTCCCAAGTCCAGGAAGCGCTCCCAGGCGCTATAAGCAATGTCCAGCCACCAAAAAGGTCCTTCAGAGAGCAGGGGGCAAAGGCTGGGCCCAGAGCCAGCTCACAGGGCCCTCCAGCAGGGAGGCAGTCCCCAGTGGCGGTCTCTCCTGGCGCCCAGCAGCAGCAGGCCCCCCCTCAAGTGGATCCTGGAAGAGAACAACTTCTGTGGGGACACAGCCCCATTTTTATACAGTCAAATCCCTTTGTTCTGGGTTCAGGGTGAGGGGGAAAACCAGTCGCAGCTGGTTGGGGAGCACCCTTGATGTGCTCAGCCCCTCACTCTATTCACTGGCAGGGCTAGGGTCATTAGACGCACCACAGGGGCCGGCGCCAGCATTGTGTGGGGGAATCCCTGTCCTATTCAGGACCCAGGTACACTCCTCCCCAGCCATCAACATGCTAACTCCCCATTCACCACTGGGTGACTCCTCCTGACTCTGGGGAATTCCCTAGTCCGTCACCTGACCTCACCAGCCAACCGCCAGACAAGCCACACATTTCAGACTGCACACTGAAGTGCCCACTTCTAGAAGTGGCACTTCCACACCAGGTACATGCACGCCGCACACATCAACTCGCAGCATTCACTCCCACGAGTCCGCACATACCAAACATGGGCCTGCACACCCCACGCATCAGGAACTACCGGGACACATACATTCCCCCATGCATTCCTATGGGAGGGCAGGCCAACCTCACAACACGCACGCACTTTACCCTGGGACACAGCGGTAAAGTGCGCAGAAGTCACTAAAATCACTAAACCAAGTCACCATATTACGCAAAAAGTTTCGGGGTGAACCGGCCAGAAGGGCCAAGTCCAACAGCCAGAGTAAGAGTTAAGACCTTAACCATTAGGCCAGAGTACAAGTCTAAGACCTTAGCTATTAGGCCAGAGTACGAGTCTAAGACCTTAGCTATTAGGCCAGAGTAAGAGTTAAGACCTTAACCAGTAGGCAAGAGTACCAGTCTAAGACCTTAACTATTAGGCCAGAGTAAGAGTTAAGACCTTAGCTATTAGGCCAGAGTAAGAGTTAAGACCTTAACCATTAGGCCAGAGTACGAGTCTAAGACTTTAGCTATTAGGCCAGACCAAGAGTTAAAACCTTAACCAGTAGGCCAGAGTACGAGTCTAAGACCTTAGCTATTAGGCCACACCAAGAGTTAAGACATTAACCATTAGGCCAGAGTAAGAGTTAAGACCTTAGCTATTAGGCCAGTGTACGAGTCTAAGACCTTAGCTATTATGCCAGAGTATGAGTCTAAGACCTTAGCTATTAGGCCAGAGTCAGAGTTAAGACCTTAACCAGTAGGCCAGAGTACGAGTCTAAGACCTTAGCTATTAGGCCAGAGTAAGAGTTAAGACCTTAACCATTAGGCCAGAGTACGAGTCTAAGACCTTAGCTATTAGGCCAGTGTAAGAGATAGGACCTTAACCAGTAGGCCAGAGTACGAGTCTAAGACCTTAGCTATTAGGCCAGAGTAAGAGTTAAGACCTTAACCAGTAGGCCAGAGTAAGAGTTAAGACCTTAACCAGTAGGCCAGAGTAAGAGTTAAGACCTTAACCTGTGGGCCATAGTACGAGTCTAAGACCTTAGCTATTAGGCCAGAGTAAGATTTAAGACCTTAACCATTAGGCCAGAGTATGAGTCTAAGACCTTAGCTATTAGGCCAGAGTAAGAGTTAAGACCTTAACAGTAGGCCAGAGTAAGAGTTAAGACCTTAACCAGTAGGCCAGAGTACGAGTCTAAGACCTTAGCTATTAGGCCAGAGTAAGAGTTCAGACCTTAGCTATTAGGCCAGAGTAAGTGTTAAGACCTTAACCATTAGGCCAGAGTACGAGTCTAAGACCTTAGCTATTAGGCCAGAGTACGAGTTAAGACCTTAACCAGTAGGCCAGAGTAAGAGTTAAGACCTTAACCATTAGGCCAGAGTACGAGTCTAAGACCTTAGCTATTAGGCCAGAGTAAGAGTTAAGACCTTAACCAATAGGCCAGAGTAAGAGTTAGGACCTTAACCAGTAGGCCAGAGTAAGAGTTAAGACCTTAACCAATAGGCCAAAATAAGAGTTAAGACCTTAACCTGTAGGCCATAGTACAAGTCTAAGACCTTAGCTATTAGGCTAGAGTAAGAGTTAAGACCTTAACCATTAGGCCAGAGTACGAGTCTAAGACCTTAGCTATTAGGCCAGAGTAAGAGTTAAGACCTTAACCAGTAGGCCAGAGTACGAGTCTAAGACCATAGCTATTAGGCCAGAGTAAGAGTTAAGACCTTAACCATTAGGCCAGAATACAAGTCTAAGACCTTAGCTATTAGGCCAGAGTGAGAGTTAAGACCTCAGCTATCAGGCCAGACTACGAGTCTAAGACCTTAGCTATTAGGCCAGAGTACGAGTCTAAGACCTTAGCTATTAGGCCAGAGTAAGAGTTAAGACCTTAACCAGTAGGCCAGAGTACCAGTCTAAGACCTTAGCTATTAGGCCAGAGTAAGAGTTAAGACCTTAGCTTTTAGGCCAGAGTAAGAGTTAAGACCTTAACCATTAGGCCAGAGTATGAGTCTAAGGCTTTAGCTTTTAGGCCAGACCAACAGTTAAGACCTTAACCAGTAGGACAGAGTACGAGTCTAAGACCTTAGCTATTAGGTCAGACCAAAAGTTAAGACCTTAACCATTAGGCCAGAGTACGAGTCTAAGACCTTAGCTATTAGGCCAGAGTAAGAGTTAAGACCTTAGCTGTTAGGCCAGTGTACGAGTCTAAGACCTTAGCTATTATGCCAGAGTATGAGTCTAAGACCTTGGCTAATAGGCCAGAGTAAGAGTTAAGACCTTAACAAGTAGGCCAGAGTAGGAGTCTAAGACCTTAGCTATTAGGCCAGAGTAAGAGTTAAGACCTTAGCTATTAGGCCAGAGTAAGAGTTAAGACCTTAACCATTAGGCCAGAGTATGAGTCTAAGGCTTTAGCTTTTAGGCCAGACCAAGAGTTAAGACCTTAACCAGTAGGACAGAGTACGAGTCTAAGACCTTAGCTATTAGGCCAGACCAAAAGTTAAGACCTTAACCATTAGGCCAGAGTACGAGTCTAAGACCTTAGCTATTAGGCAAGAGTAAGAGTTAAGACCTTAGCTGTTAGGCCAGTGTACGAGTCTAAGACCTTAGCTATTATGCCAGAGTAAGAGTTAAGACCTTAGCTATTAGGCCAGAGTAAGAGTTAAGACCTTAACCAGTAGGCCAGAGTACGAGTCTAAGACCTTAGCTATTAGGCCAGAGTAAGAGTTAAGACCTTAGCTATTAGGCCAGAGTAAGAGTTAAGACCTTAACCATTAGGCCAGAGTACGAGTCTAAGACCTTAGCTATTAGGCCAGAGTAAGAGATAAGACCTTAACCAGAAGGCCAGAGTAAGAGTTAAGACCTTAACCATTAGGCCAGAGTAAGAATTAAGACCTTAACCATTAGGCCATAGTACGAGTCTAAGACCTTAGCTATTAGGCCAGAGTAAGAATTAAGACCTTAACCATTAGGCCAGAGTACGAGTCTAAGACCTTAGCTATTAGGCCAGAGTAAGAGTTAAGACCCTAACTAATAGGCCAGAGTAAGAGTTAAGACCTTAACCAGTAGGCCAGAGTAAGAGTTAAGACCTTAACCAGTAGGCCAGAGTAAGAGTTAAGACCTTAACCTGTAGGCCATAGTACGAGTCTAAGACCTTAGCTATTAGGCCAGAGTAAGAGTTAAGACCTTAGCTATTAGGCCAGAGTAAGAGTTAAGACCTTAACCAGTAGGCCAGAGTACGAGTCTAAGACCTTAGCTATTAGGCCACACCAAGAGTTAAGACATTAACCATTAGGCCAGAGTAAGAGTTAAGACCTTAGCTATTAGGCCAGTGTACGAGTCTAAGACCTTAGCTATTATGCCAGAGTATGAGTCTAAGACCTTAGCTATTAGGCCAGAGTCAGAGTTAAGACCTTAACCAGTAGGCCAGAGTACGAGTCTAAGACCTTAGCTATTAGGCCAGAGTAAGAGTTAAGACCTTAGCTATTAGGCCAGAGTAAGAGTTACGACCTTAACCATTAGGCCAGAGTACGAGTCTAAGACCTTAGCTATTAGGATAGTGTAAGAGATAAGACCTTAACCAGTAGGCCAGAGTACGAGTCTAAGACCTTAGCTATTAGGCCAGAGTAAGAGTTAAGACCTTAACCAGTAGGCCAGAGTAAGAGTTAAGACCTTAACCAGTAGGCCAGAGTAAGAGTTAAGACCTTAACCTGTGGGCCATAGTACGAGTCTAAGACCTTAGCTATTAGGCCAGAGTAAGATTTAAGACCTTAACCATTAGGCCAGAGTATGAGTCTAAGACCTTAGCTATTAGGCCAGAGTAAGAGTTAAGACCTTAACAGTAGGCCAGAGTAAGAGTTAAGACCTTAACCAGTAGGCCAGAGTACGAGTCTAAGACCTTAGCTATTAGGCCAGAGTAAGAGTTCAGACCTTAGCTATTAGGCCAGAGTAAGTGTTAAGACCTTAACCATTAGGCCAGAGTACGAGTCTAAGACCTTAGCTATTAGGCCAGAGTACGAGTTAAGACCTTAACCAGTAGGCCAGAGTAAGAGTTAAGACCTTAACCATTAGGCCAGAGTACGAGTCTAAGACCTTAGCTATTGGGCCAGAGTAAGAGTTAAGACCTTAACCAATACGCCAGAGTAAGAGTTAGGACCTTAACCAGTAGGCCAGAGTAAGAGTTAAGACCTTAACCAGTAGGCCAGAGTAAGAGTTAATACCTTAACCTGTAGGCCATAGTACAAGTCTAAGACCTTAGCTATTAGGCTAGAGTAAGAGTTAAGACCTTAACCATTAGGCCAGAGTACGAGTCTAAGACCTTAGCTATTAGGCCAGAGTAAGAGTTAAGACCTTAACCAGTAGGCCAGAGTACGAGTCTAAGACCATAGCTATTAGGCCAGAGTAAGAGTTAAGACCTTAACCATTAGGCCAGAATACAAGTCTAAGACCTTAGCTATTAGGCCAGAGTGAGAGTTAAGACCTTAGCTATCAGGCCAGACTACGAGTCTAAGACCTTAGCTATTAGGCCAGAGTACGAGTCTAAGACCTTAGCTATTAGGCCAGAGTAAGAGTTAAGACCTTAACCAGTAGGCCAGAGTACCAGTCTAAGACCTTAGCTATTAGGCCAGAGTAAGAGTCTAAGACCTTAGCTATTATGCCAGAGTATGAGTCTAAGACCTTAGCTATTAGGCCAGAGTCAGAGTTAAGACCTTAACCAGTAGGCCAGAGTAGGAGTCTAAGACCTTAGCTATTAGGCCAGAGTAAGAGTTAAGACCTTAGCTATTAGGCCAGAGTAAGAGTTAAGACCTTAACCATTAGGCCAGAGTACGAGTCTAAGACCTTAGCTATTAGGCCAGTGTAAGAGATAAGACCTTAACCAGTAGGCCAGAGTACGAGTCTAAGACCTTAGCTATTAGGCCAGAGTAAGAGTTAAGACCTTAACCAGTAGGCCAGAGTAAGAGTTAAGACCTTAACCAGTAGGCCAGAGTAAGAGTTAAGACCTTAACCTGTGGGCCATAGTACGAGTCTAAGACCTTAGCTATTAGGCCAGAGTAAGATTTAAGACCTTAACCATTAGGCCAGAGTATGAGTCTAAGACCTTAGCTATTAGGCCAGAGTAAGAGTTAAGACCTTAACAGTAGGCCAGAGTAAGAGTTAAGACCTTAACCAGTAGGCCAGAGTACGAGTCTAAGACCTTAGCTATTAGGCCAGAGTAAGAGTTCAGACCTTAGTTATTAGGCCAGAGTAAGTGTTAAGACCTTAACCATTAGGCCAGAGTACGAGTCTAAGACCTTAGCTATTAGGCCAGAGTACGAGTTAAGACCTTAACCAGTAGGCCAGAGTAAGAGTTAAAACCTTAACCATTAGGCCAGAGTACGAGTCTAAGACCTTAGCTATTAGGCCAGAGTAAGAGTTAAGACCTTAACCATTAGGCCAGAATACAAGTCTAAGACCTTAGCTATTAGGCCAGAGTGAGAGTTAAGACCTTAGCTATCAGGCCAGACTACGAGTCTAAGACCTTAGCTATTAGGCCAGAGTACGAGTCTAAGACCTTAGCTATTAGGCCAGAGTAAGAGTTAAGACCTTAGCTATTAGGCCAGAGTAAGAGTTAAGACCTTAACCAGTAGGCCAGAGTACGAGTCTAAGACCTTAGCTATTAGGCCACACCAAGAGTTAAGACATTAACCATTAGGCCAGAGTAAGAGTTAAGACCTTAGCTATTAGGCCAGTGTACGAGTCTAAGACCTTAGCTATTATGCCAGAGTATGAGTCTAAGACCTTAGCTATTAGGCCAGAGTCAGAGTTAAGACCTTAACCAGTAGGCCAGAGTACGAGTCTAAGACCTTAGCTATTAGGCCAGAGTAAGAGTTAAGACCTTAGCTATTAGGCCAGAGTAAGAGTTACGACCTTAACCATTAGGCCAGAGTACGAGTCTAAGACCTTAGCTATTAGGATAGTGTAAGAGATAAGACCTTAACCAGTAGGCCAGAGTACGAGTCTAAGACCTTAGCTATTAGGCCAGAGTAAGAGTTAAGACCTTAACCAGTAGGCCAGAGTAAGAGTTAAGACCTTAACCAGTAGGCCAGAGTAAGAGTTAAGACCTTAACCTGTGGGCCATAGTACGAGTCTAAGACCTTAGCTATTAGGCCAGAGTAAGATTTAAGACCTTAACCATTAGGCCAGAGTATGAGTCTAAGACCTTAGCTATTAGGCCAGAGTAAGAGTTAAGACCTTAACAGTAGGCCAGAGTAAGAGTTAAGACCTTAACCAGTAGGCCAGAGTACGAGTCTAAGACCTTAGCTATTAGGCCAGAGTAAGAGTTCAGACCTTAGCTATTAGGCCAGAGTAAGTGTTAAGACCTTAACCATTAGGCCAGAGTACGAGTCTAAGACCTTAGCTATTAGGCCAGAGTACGAGTTAAGACCTTAACCAGTAGGCCAGAGTAAGAGTTAAGACCTTAACCATTAGGCCAGAGTACGAGTCTAAGACCTTAGCTATTGGGCCAGAGTAAGAGTTAAGACCTTAACCAATACGCCAGAGTAAGAGTTAGGACCTTAACCAGTAGGCCAGAGTAAGAGTTAAGACCTTAACCAGTAGGCCAGAGTAAGAGTTAAGACCTTAACCTGTAGGCCATAGTACAAGTCTAAGACCTTAGCTATTAGGCTAGAGTAAGAGTTAAGACCTTAACCATTAGGCCAGAGTACGAGTCTAAGACCTTAGCTATTAGGCCAGAGTAAGAGTTAAGACCTTAACCAGTAGGCCAGAGTACGAGTCTAAGACCATAGCTATTAGGCCAGAGTAAGAGTTAAGACCTTAACCATTAGGCCAGAATACAAGTCTAAGACCTTAGCTATTAGGCCAGAGTGAGAGTTAAGACCTTAGCTATCAGGCCAGACTACGAGTCTAAGACCTTAGCTATTAGGCCAGAGTACGAGTCTAAGACCTTAGCTATTAGGCCAGAGTAAGAGTTAAGACCTTAACCAGTAGGCCAGAGTACCAGTCTAAGACCTTAGCTATTAGGCCAGAGTAAGAGTCTAAGACCTTAGCTATTATGCCAGAGTATGAGTCTAAGACCTTAGCTATTAGGCCAGAGTCAGAGTTAAGACCTTAACCAGTAGGCCAGAGTAGGAGTCTAAGACCTTAGCTATTAGGCCAGAGTAAGAGTTAAGACCTTAGCTATTAGGCCAGAGTAAGAGTTAAGACCTTAACCATTAGGCCAGAGTACGAGTCTAAGACCTTAGCTATTAGGCCAGTGTAAGAGATAAGACCTTAACCAGTAGGCCAGAGTACGAGTCTAAGACCTTAGCTATTAGGCCAGAGTAAGAGTTAAGACCTTAACCAGTAGGCCAGAGTAAGAGTTAAGACCTTAACCAGTAGGCCAGAGTAAGAGTTAAGACCTTAACCTGTGGGCCATAGTACGAGTCTAAGACCTTAGCTATTAGGCCAGAGTAAGATTTAAGACCTTAACCATTAGGCCAGAGTATGAGTCTAAGACCTTAGCTATTAGGCCAGAGTAAGAGTTAAGACCTTAACAGTAGGCCAGAGTAAGAGTTAAGACCTTAACCAGTAGGCCAGAGTACGAGTCTAAGACCTTAGCTATTAGGCCAGAGTAAGAGTTCAGACCTTAGTTATTAGGCCAGAGTAAGTGTTAAGACCTTAACCATTAGGCCAGAGTACGAGTCTAAGACCTTAGCTATTAGGCCAGTGTAAGAGATAAGACCTTAACCAGTAGGCCAGAGTACGAGTCTAAGACCTTAGCTATTAGGCCAGAGTAAGAGTTAAGACCTTAACCAGTAGGCCAGAGTAAGAGTTAAGACCTTAACCAGTAGGCCAGAGTAAGAGTTAAGACCTTAACCTGTGGGCCATAGTATGAGTCTAAGACCTTAGCTATTAGGCCAGAGTAAGATTTAAGACCTTAACCATTAGGCCAGAGTATGAGTCTAAGACCTTAGCTATTAGGCCAGAGTAAGAGTTAAGACCTTAACAGTAGGCCAGAGTAAGAGTTAAGACCTTAACCAGTAGGCCAGAGTACGAGTCTAAGACCTTAGCTATTAGGCCAGAGTAAGAGTTCAGACCTTAGTTATTAGGCCAGAGTAAGTGTTAAGACCTTAACCATTAGGCCAGAGTACGAGTCTAAGACCTTAGCTATTAGGCCAGAGTACGAGTTAAGACCTTAACCAGTAGGCCAGAGTAAGAGTTAAAACCTTAACCATTAGGCCAGAGTACGAGTCTAAGACCTTAGCTATTAGGCCAGAGTAAGAGTTAAGACCTTAACCAATAGGCCAGAGTAAGAGTTAGGACCTTAACCAGTAGGCCAGAGTAAGAGTTAAGACCTTAACCAGTAGGCCAGAGTAAGAGTTAAGACCTTAGCTATTAGGCCAGAGTAAGAGTTAAGACCTTAACCTGTAGGCCATAGTACAAGTCTAAGACCTTAGCTATTAGGCTAGAGTAAGAGTTAAGACCTTAACCATTAGGCCAGAGTACGAGTCTAAGACCTTAGCTATTAGGCCAGAGTAAGAGTTAAGACCTTAACCAGTAGGCCAGAGTACGAGTCTAAGACCATAGCTATTAGGCCAGAGTAAGAGTTAAGACCTTAACCATTAGGCCAGAATACAAGTCTAAGACCTTAGCTATTAGGCCAGAGTGAGAGTTAAGACCTTAGCTATCAGGCCAGACTACGAGTCTAAGACCTTAGCTATTAGGCCAGAGTACGAGTCTAAGACCTTAGCTATTAGGCCAGAGTAAGAGTTAAGACCTTAACCAGTAGGCCAGAGTACCAGTCTAAGACCTTAGCTATTAGGCCAGAGTAAGAGTTAAGACCTTAGCTTTTAGGCCAGAGTAAGAGTTAAGACCTTAACCATTAGGCCAGAGTATGAGTCTAAGGCTTTAGCTTTTAGGCCAGACCAAGATTTAAGACCTTAACCAGTAGGACAGAGTACGAGTCTAAGACCTTAGCTATTAGGTCAGACCAAAAGTTAAGACCTTAACCATTAGGCCAGAGTACGAGTCTAAGACCTTAGCTATTAGGCCAGAGTAAGAGTTAAGACCTTAGCTGTTAGGCCAGTGTACGAGTCTAAGACCTTAGCTATTATGCCAGAGTATGAGTCTAAGACCTTAGCTAATAGGCCAGAGTAAGAGTTAAGACCTTAACCAGTAGGCCAGAGTATGAGTCTAAGACCTTAGCTATTAGGCCAGAGTAAGAGTTAAGACCTTAGCTATTAGGCCAGAGTAAGAGTTAAGACCTTAACCATTAGGCCAGAGTACGAGTCTAAGACCTTAGCTATTAGGCCAGAGTAAGAGATAAGACCTTAACCAGAAGGCCAGAGTAAGAGTTAAGACCTTAACCATTAGGCCAGAGTAAGAATTAAGACCTTAACCATTAGGCCATAGTACGAGTCTAAGACCTTAGCTATTAGGCCAGAGTAAGAATTAAGACCTTAACCATTAGGCCAGAGTACGAGTCTAAGACCTTAGCTATTAGGCCAGAGTAAGAGTTAAGACCCTAACTAATAGGCCAGAGTAAGAGTTAAGACCTAAACCAGTAGGCCAGAGTAAGAGTTAAGACCTTAACCAGTAGGCCAGAGTAAGAGTTAAGACCTTAACCTGTAGGCCATAGTACGAGTCTAAGACCTTAGCTATTAGGCCAGAGTAAGAATTAAGACCTTAACCATTAGGCCAGAGTACGAGTCTAAGATCTTAGCTATTAGGCCAGAGTAAGAGTTAAGACCTTATCCTGTAGGCCAGAGTATGAGTCTAAGACCTTAGCTATTAGGCCAGAGTAAGAGTTAAGACCTTAGCTATTAGGCCAGTGTACAAGACTAAGACCTTAGCTATTATGCCAGAGTCTGAGTCTAAGACCTTAGCTATTAGGCCAGAGTAAGAGTTAAGACCTTAACCAGTAGGCCAGAGTATGAGTCTAAGACCTTAGCTATTAGGCCAGAGTAAGAGTTAAGACCTTAACCATTAGGCCAGAGTACGAGTCTAAGACCTTAGCTATTAGGCCAGAGTACGAGTCTAGACCTTAGCTATTAGGCCGGAGTAAGAGTTAAGACCTTAAGCATTAGGCCAGAGTACGAGTCTAATACCTTAGCTAACAGGCCAGAGTAAGAGTTAAGACCTTAGCTATTAGGCCAGAGTAAGAGTTAAGACCTTGGATATTAGGCCAGAGTAAGAGTTAAGACCTTAACCATTAGGCCATAGTACGAGTCTAAGACCTTAGCTGTTAGGCCACAGTAAGAGTTAAGACCTTAACCAGTAGGCCAGAGTAAGAGTTAAGACCTTAACCAGTAGGACAGAGTAAGTGTTAAGACCTTAGCTATTAGGCCAGAGTAAGAGTTAAGACCTTAACCAGTAGGCCAGAGTACGAGTCTAAGACCTTAGCTATTAGGCCAGAGTAAGAGTTAAGACCTTAACCATTAGGCCAGAGTACAAGTCTAAGACCTTAGCTATTAGGCCAGAGTGAGAGTTAAGACCTTAGCTATCAGGCCAGAGTACGAGTCTAAGACCTTAGCTATTAGGCCAGAGTACGAGTCTAAGACCTTAGCTATTAGGCCAGAGTAAGAGTTAAGACCTTAACCAGTAGGCAAGAGTACCAGTCTAAGACCTTAACTATTAGGCCAGAGTAAGAGTTAAGACCTTAGCTATTAGGCCAGAGTAAGAGTTAAGACCTTAACCATTAGGCCAGAGTACGAGTCTAAGACTTTAGCTATTAGGCCAGACCAAGAGTTAAAACCTTAACCAGTAGGCCAGAGTACGAGTCTAAGACCTTAGCTATTAGGCCACACCAAGAGTTAAGACATTAACCATTAGGCCAGAGTAAGAGTTAAGACCTTAGCTATTAGGCCAGTGTACGAGTCTAAGACCTTAGCTATTATGCCAGAGTATGAGTCTAAGACCTTAGCTATTAGGCCAGAGTCAGAGTTAAGACCTTAACCAGTAGGCCAGAGTACGAGTCTAAGACCTTAGCTATTAGGCCAGAGTAAGAGTTAAGACCTTAGCTATTAGGCTAGAGTAAGAGTTAAGACCTTAACCATTAGGCCAGAGTACGAGTCTAAGACCTTAGCTATTAGGCCAGAGTAAGAGTTAAGACCTTAACCAGTAGGCCAGAGTACGAGTCTAAGACCATAGCTATTAGGCCAGAGTAAGAGTTAAGACCTTAACCATTAGGCCAGAATACAAGTCTAAGACCTTAGCTATTAGGCCAGAGTGAGAGTTAAGACCTTAGCTATCAAGCCAGACTACGAGTCTAAGACCTTAGCTATTAGGCCAGAGTACGAGTCTAAGACCTTAGCTATTAGGCCAGAGTAAGAGTTAAGACCTTAACCAGTAGGCCAGAGTACCAGTCTAAGACCTTAGCTATTAGGCCAGAGTAAGAGTCTAAGACCTTAGCTATTATGCCAGAGTATGAGTCTAAGACCTTAGCTATTAGGCCAGAGTCAGAGTTAAGACCTTAACCATTAGGCCAGAATACAAGTCTAAGACCTTAGCTATTCGGCCAGAGTGAGAGTTAAGACCTTAGCTATCAAGCCAGACTACGAGTCTAAGACCTTAGCTATTAGGCCAGAGTACGAGTCTAAGACCTTAGCTATTAGGCCACAGTAAGAGTTAAGACCTTAACCCGTAGGCCAGAGTAAGAGTTAAGACCTTAACCAGTAGGACAGAGTAAGTGTTAAGACCTTAGCTATTAGGCTAGAGTAAGAGTTAAGACCTTAACCAGTAGGCCAGAGTACGAGTCTAAGACCTTAGCTATTAGGCCAGTGTAAGAGATAAGACCTTAACCAGTAGGCCATAGTACGAGTCTAAGACCTTAGCTGTTAGGCCACAGTAAGAGTTAAGACCTTAACCAGTAGGCCAGAGTAAGAGTTAAGACCTTAACCAGTAGGACAGAGTAAGTGTTAAGACCTTAACCAGTAGGCCAGAGTAAGAGTTAAGACCTTAACCTGTGGGCCATAGTACGAGTCTAAGACCTTAGCTATTAGGCCAGAGTAAGATTTAAGACCTTAACCATTAGGTCAGAGTATGAGTCTAAGACCTTAGCTATTAGGCCAGAGTAAGAGTTAAGACCTTAACAGTAGGCCAGAGTAAGAGTTAAGACCTTAACCAGTAGGCCAGAGTACGAGTCTAAGACCTTAGCTATTAGGCCAGAGTAAGAGTTCAGACCTTAGCTATTAGGCCAGAGTAAGTGTTAAGACCTTAACCATTAGGCCAGAGTACGAGTCTAAGACCTTAGCTATTAGGCCAGAGTACGAGTTAAGACCTTAACCAGTAGGCCAGAGTAAGAGTTAAGACCTTAACCATTAGGCCAGAGTACGAGTCTAAGACCTTAGCTATTGGGCCAGAGTAAGAGTTAAGACCTTAACCAATACGCCAGAGTAAGAGTTAGGACCTTAACCAGTAGGCCAGAGTAAGAGTTAAGACCTTAACCAGTAGGCCAGAGTAAGAGTTAAGACCTTAACCTGTAGGCCATAGTACAAGTCTAAGACCTTAGCTATTAGGCTAGAGTAAGAGTTAAGACCTTAACCATTAGGCCAGAGTACGAGTCTAAGACCTTAGCTATTAGGCCAGAATAAGAGTTAAGACCTTAACCAGTAGGCCAGAGTACGAGTCTAAGACCATAGCTATTAGGCCAGAGTAAGAGTTAAGACCTTAACCATTAGGCCAGAATACAAGTCTAAGACCTTAGCTATTAGGCCAGAGTGAGAGTTAAGACCTTAGCTATCAGGCCAGACTACAAGTCTAAGACCTTAGCTATTAGGCCAGAGTACGAGTCTAAGACCTTAGCTATTAGGCCAGAGTAAGAGTTAAGACCTTAACCAGTAGGCCAGAGTACCAGTCTAAGACCTTAGCTATTAGGCCAGAGTAAGAGTCTAAGACCTTAGCTATTATGCCAGAGTATGAGTCTAAGACCTTAGCTATTAGGCCAGAGTCAGAGTTAAGACCTTAACCAGTAGGCCAGAGTACGAGTCTAAGACCTTAGCTATTAGGCCAGAGTAAGAGTTAAGACCTTAGCTATTAGGCCAGAGTAAGAGTCAAGACCTTAACCATTAGGCCAGAGTACGAGTCTAAGACCTTAGCTATTAGGCCAGTGTAAGAGATAAGACCTTAACCAGTAGGCCAGAGTACGAGTCTAAGACCTTAGCTATTAGGCCAGAGTAAGAGTTAAGACCTTAACCAGTAGGCCAGAGTAAGAGTTAAGACCTTAACCAGTAGGCCAGAGTAAGAGTTAAGACCTTAACCTGTGGGCCATAGTACGAGTCTAAGACCTTAGCTATTAGGCCAGAGTAAGATTTAAGACCTTAACCATTAGGCCAGAGTATGAGTCTAAGACCTTAGCTATTAGGCCAGAGTAAGAGTTAAGACCTTAACAGTAGGCCAGAGTAAGAGTTAAGACCTTAACCAGTAGGCCAGAGTACGAGTCTAAGACCTTAGCTATTAGGCCAGAGTAAGAGTTCAGACCTTAGTTATTAGGCCAGAGTAAGTGTTAAGACCTTAACCATTAGGCCAGAGTACGAGTCTAAGACCTTAGCTATTAGGCCAGAGTACGAGTTAAGACCTTAACCAGTAGGCCAGAGTAAGAGTTAAGACCTTAACCATTAGGCCAGAGTACGAGTCTAAGACCTTAGCTATTAGGCCAGAGTAAGAGTTAAGACCTTAACCAATAGGCCAGAGTAAGAGTTAGGACCTTAACCAGTAGGCCAGAGTAAGAGTTAAGACCTTAACCAGTAGGCCAGAGTAAGAGTTAAGACCTTAACCTGTAGGCCATAGTACAAGTCTAAGACCTTAGCTATTAGGCTAGAGTAAGAGTTAAGACCTTAACCATTAGGCCAGAGTACGAGTCTAAGACCTTAGCTATTAGGCCAGAGTAAGAGTTAAGACCTTAACCAGTAGGCCAGAGTACGAGTCTAAGACCATAGCTATTAGGCCAGAGTAAGAGTTAAGACCTTAACCATTAGGCCAGAATACAAGTCTAAGACCTTAGCTATTAGGCCAGAGTGAGAGTTAAGACCTTAGCTATCAGGCCAGACTACGAGTCTAAGACCTTAGCTATTAGGCCAGAGTACGAGTCTAAGACCTTAGCTATTAGGCCAGAGTAAGAGTTAAGACCTTAACCAGTAGGCCAGAGTACCAGTCTAAGACCTTAGCTATTAGGCCAGAGTAAGAGTTAAGACCTTAGCTTTTAGGCCAGAGTAAGAGTTAAGACCTTAACCATTAGGCCAGAGTATGAGTCTAAGGCTTTAGCTTTTAGGCCAGACCAAGAGTTAAGACCTTAACCAGTAGGACAGAGTACGAGTCTAAGACCTTAGCTATTAGGTCAGACCAAAAGTTAAGACCTTAACCATTAGGCCAGAGTACGAGTCTAAGACCTTAGCTATTAGGCCAGAGTAAGAGTTAAGACCTTAGCTGTTAGGCCAGTGTACGAGTCTAAGACCTTAGCTATTATGCCAGAGTATGAGTCTAAGACCTTAGCTAATAGGCCAGAGTAAGAGTTAAGACCTTAACCAGTAGGCCAGAGTACGAGTCTAAGACCTTAGCTATTAGGCCAGAGTAAGAGTTAAGACCTTAGCTATTAGGCCAGAGTAAGAGTTAAGACCTTAACCATTAGGCCAGAGTACGAGTCTAAGACCTTAGCTATTAGGCCAGAGTAAGAGATAAGACCTTAACCAGAAGGCCAGAGTAAGAGTTAAGACCTTAACCATTAGGCCAGAGTAAGAATTAAGACCTTAACCATTAGGCCATAGTACGAGTCTAAGACCTTAGCTATTAGGCCAGAGTAAGAATTAAGACCTTAACCATTAGGCCAGAGTACGAGTCTAAGACCTTAGCTATTAGGCCAGAGTAAGAGTTAAGACCCTAACTAATAGGCCAGAGTAAGAGTTAAGACCTTAACCAGTAGGCCAGAGTAAGAGTTAAGACCTTAACCAGTAGGCCAGAGTAAGAGTTAAGACCTTAACCTGTAGGCCATAGTACGAGTCTAAGACCTTAGCTATTAGGCCAGAGTAAGAATTAAGACCTTAACCATTAGGCCAGAGTATGAGTCTAAGATCTTAGCTATTAGGCCAGAGTAAGAGTTAAGACCTTATCCTGTAGGCCAGAGTATGAGTCTAAGACCTTAGCTATTAGGCCAGAGTAAGAGTTAAGACCTTAGCTATTAGGCCAGTGTACAAGACTAAGACCTTAGCTATTATGCCAGAGTCTGAGTCTAAGACCTTAGCTATTAGGCCAGAGTAAGAGTTAAGACCTTAACCAGTAGGCCAGAGTATGAGTCTAAGACCTTAGCTATTAGGCAAGAGTAAGAGTTAAGACCTTAACCATTAGGCCAGAGTACGAGTCTAAGACCTTAGCTATTAGGCCAGAGTACGAGTCTAGACCTTAGCTATTAGGCCGGAGTAAGAGTTAAGACCTTAAGCATTAGGCCAGAGTACGAGTCTAATACCTTAGCTAACAGGCCAGAGTAAGAGTTAAGACCTTAGCTATTAGGCCAGAGTAAGAGTTAAGACCTTGGATATTAGGCCAGAGTAAGAGTTAAGACCTTAACCATTAGGCCATAGTACGAGTCTAAGACCTTAGCTGTTAGGCCACAGTAAGAGTTAAGACCTTAACCAGTAGGCCAGAGTAAGAGTTAAGACCTTAACCAGTAGGACAGAGTAAGTGTTAAGACCTTAGCTATTAGGCCAGAGTAAGAGTTAAGACCTTAACCAGTAGGCCAGAGTACGAGTCTAAGACCTTAGCTATTAGGCCAGAGTAAGAGTTAAGACCTTAACCATTAGGCCAGAGTACAAGTCTAAGACCTTAGCTATTAGGCCAGAGTACGAGTCTAGACCTTAGCTATTAGGCCGGAGTAAGAGTTAAGACCTTAAGCATTAGGCCAGAGTACGAGTCTAATACCTTAGCTAACAGGCCAGAGTAAGAGTTAAGACCTTAGCTATTAGGCCAGAGTAAGAGTTAAGACCTTGGATATTAGGCCAGAGTAAGAGTTAAGACCTTAACCATTAGGCCATAGTACGAGTCTAAGACCTTAGCTGTTAGGCCACAGTAAGAGTTAAGACCTTAACCAGTAGGCCAGAGTAAGAGTTAAGACCTTAACCAGTAGGACAGAGTAAGTGTTAAGACCTTAGCTATTAGGCCAGAGTAAGAGTTAAGACCTTAACCAGTAGGCCAGAGTACGAGTCTAAGACCTTAGCTATTAGGCCAGAGTAAGAGTTAAGACCTTAACCATTAGGCCAGAGTACAAGTCTAAGACCTTAGCTATTAGGCCAGAGTGAGAGTTAAGACCTTAGCTATCAGGCCAGAGTACGAGTCTAAGACCTTAGCTATTAGGCCAGAGTACGAGTCTAAGACCTTAGCTATTAGGCCAGAGTAAGAGTTAAGACCTTAACCAGTAGGCAAGAGTACCAGTCTAAGACCTTAACTATTAGGCCAGAGTAAGAGTTAAGACCTTAGCTATTAGGCCAGAGTAAGAGTTAAGACCTTAACCATTAGGCCAGAGTACGAGTCTAAGACTTTAGCTATTAGGCCAGACCAAGAGTTAAAACCTTAACCAGTAGGCCAGAGTACGAGTCTAAGACCTTAGCTATTAGGCCACACCAAGAGTTAAGACATTAACCATTAGGCCAGAGTAAGAGTTAAGACCTTAGCTATTAGGCCAGTGTACGAGTCTAAGACCTTAGCTATTATGCCAGAGTATGAGTCTAAGACCTTAGCTATTAGGCCAGAGTAAGAGTTAAGACCTTAACCAGTAGGCCAGAGTAAGAGTTAAGACCTTAACCTGTGGGCCATAGTACGAGTCTAAGACCTTAGCTATTAGGCCAGAGTAAGATTTAAGACCTTAACCATTAGGCCAGAGTATGAGTCTAAGACTTTAGCTATTAGGCCAGAGTAAGAGTTAAGACCTTAACAGTAGGCCAGAGTAAGAGTTAAGACCTTAACCAGTAGGCCAGAGTACGAGTCTAAGACCTTAGCTATTAGGCCAGAGTAAGAGTTCAGACCTTAGCTATTAGGCCAGAGTAAGTGTTAAGACCTTAACCATTAGGCCAGAGTACGAGTCTAAGACCTTAGCTATTAGGCCAGAGTACGAGTTAAGACCTTAACCAGTAGGCCAGAGTAAGAGTTAAGACCTTAACCATTAGGCCAGAGTACGAGTCTAAGACCTTAGCTATTAGGCCAGAGTAAGAGTTAAGACCTTAACCAATACGCCAGAGTAAGAGTTAGGACCTTAACCAGTAGGCCAGAGTAAGAGTTAAGACCTTAACCAGTAGGCCAGAGTAAGAGTTAAGACCTTAACCTGTAGGCCATAGTACAAGTCTAAGACCTTAGCTATTAGGCTAGAGTAAGAGTTAAGACCTTAACCATTAGGCCAGAGTACGAGTCTAAGACCTTAGCTATTAGGCCAGAGTAAGAGTTAAGACCTTAACCAGTAGGCCAGAGTACGAGTCTAAGACCATAGCTATTAGGCCAGAGTAAGAGTTAAGACCTTAACCATTAGGCCAGAATACAAGTCTAAGACCTTAGCTATTAGGCCAGAGTGAGAGTTAAGACCTTAGCTATCAGGCCAGACTACGAGTCTAAGACCTTAGCTATTAGGCCAGAGTACGAGTCTAAGACCTTAGCTATTAGGCCAGAGTAAGAGTTAGGACCTTAACCAGTAGGCCAGAGTACCAGTCTAAGACCTTAGCTATTAGGCCAGAGTAAGAGTCTAAGACCTTAGCTATTATGCCAGAGTATGAGTCTAAGACCTTAGCTATTAGGCCAGAGTCAGAGTTAAGACCTTAACCAGTAGGCCAGAGTACGAGTCTAAGACCTTAGCTATTAGGCCAGAGTAAGAGTTAAGACCTTAACCATTAGGCCAGAGTACGAGTCTAAGACCTTAGCTATTAGGCCAGTGTAAGAGATAAGACCTTAACCAGTAGGCCAGAGTACGAGTCTAAGACCTTAGCTATTAGGCCAGAGTAAGAGTTAAGACCTTAACCAGTAGGCCAGAGTAAGAGTTAAGACCTTAACCAGTAGGCCAGAGTAAGAGTTAAGACCTTAACCTGTGGGCCATAGTACGAGTCTAAGACCTTAGCTATTAGGCCAGAGTAAGATTTAAGACCTTAACCATTAGGCCAGAGTATGAGTCTAAGACCTTAGCTACTAGGCCAGAGTAAGAGTTAAGACCTTAACAGTAGGCCAGAGTAAGAGTTAAGACCTTAACCAGTAGGCCAGAGTACGAGTCTAAGACCTTAGCTATTAGGCCAGAGTAAGAGTTCAGACCTTAGTTATTAGGCCAGAGTAAGTGTTAAGACCTTAACCATTAGGCCAGAGTACGAGTCTAAGACCTTAGCTATTAGGCCAGAGTACGAGTTAAGACCTTAACCAGTAGGCCAGAGTAAGAGTTAAGACCTTAACCATTAGGCCAGAGTACGAGTCTAAGACCTTAGCTATTAGGCCAGAGTAAGAGTTAAGACCTTAACCAATAGGCCAGAGTAAGAGTTAGGACCTTAACCAGTAGGCCAGAGTAAGAGTTAAGACCTTAACCAGTAGGCCAGAGTAGGAGTTAAGACCTTAACCTGTAGGCCATAGTACAAGTCTAAGACCTTAGCTATTAGGCTAGAGTAAGAGTTAAGACCTTAACCATTAGGCCAGAGTACGAGTCTAAGACCTTAGCTATTAGGCCAGAGTAAGAGTTAAGACCTTAACCAGTAGGCCAGAGTACGAGTCTAAGACCATAGCTATTAGGCCAGAGTAAGAGTTAAGACCTTAACCATTAGGCCAGAATACAAGTCTAAGACCTTAGCTTTTAGGCCAGAGTGAGAGTTAAGACCTTAGCTATCAGGCCAGACTACGAGTCTAAGACCTTAGCTATTAGGCCAGAGTACGAGTCTAAGACCTTAGCTATTAGGCCAGAGTAAGAGTTAAGACCTTAACCAGTAGGCCAGAGTACCAGTCTAAGACCTTAGCTATTAGGCCAGAGTCAGAGTTAAGACCTTAGCTTTTAGGCCAGAGTAAGAGTTAAGACCTTAACCATTAGGCCAGAGTATGAGTCTAAGGCTTTAGCTTTTAGGCCAGACCAAGAGTTAAGACCTTAACCAGTAGGACAGAGTACGAGTCTAAGACCTTAGCTATTAGGTCAGACCAAAAGTTAAGACCTTAACCATTAGGCCAGAGTACGAGTCTAAGACCTTAGCTATTAGGCCAGAGTAAGAGTTAAGACCTTAGCTGTTAGGCCAGTGTACGAGTCTAAGACCTTAGCTATTATGCCAGAGTATGAGTCTAAGACCTTAGCTAATAGGACAGAGTAAGAGTTAAGACCTTAACCAGTAGGCCAGAGTACGAGTCTAAGACCTTAGCTATTAGGCCAGAGTAAGAGTTAAGACCTTAGCTATTAGGCCAGAGTAAGAGTTAAGACCTTAACCATTAGGCCAGAGTACGAGTCTAAGACCTTAGCTATTAGACCAGAGTAAGAGATAAGACCTTAACCAGAAGGCCAGAGTAAGAGTTAAGACCTTAACCATTAGGCCAGAGTAAGAATTAAGACCTTAACCATTAGGCCATAGTACGAGTCTAAGACCTTAGCTATTAGGCCAGAGTAAGAATTAAGACCTTAACCATTAGGCCAGAGTACGAGTCTAAGACCTTAGCTATTAGGCCAGAGTAAGAGTTAAGACCCTAACTAATAGGCCAGAGTAAGAGTTAAGACCTTAACCAGTAGGCCAGAGTAAGAGTTAAGACCTTAACCAGTAGGCCAGAGTAAGAGTTAAGACCTTAACCTGTAGGCCATAGTACGAGTCTAAGACCTTAGCTATTAGGCCAGAGTAAGAATTAAGACCTTAACCATTAGGCCAGAGTACGAGTCTAAGATCTTAGCTATTAGGCCAGAGTAAGAGTTAAGACCTTATCCTGTAGGCCAGAGTATGAGTCTAAGACCTTAGCTATTACGCCAGAGTAAGAGTTAAGACCTTAGCTATTAGGCCAGTGTACAAGACTAAGACCTTAGCTATTATGCCAGAGTAAGATTTAAGACCTTAACCATTAGGCCAGAGTATGAGTCTAAGACCTTAGCTATTAGGCCAGAGTAAGAGTTAAGACCTTAACAGTAGGCCAGAGTAAGAGTTAAGACCTTAACCAGTAGGCCAGAGTACGAGTCTAAGACCTTAGCTATTAGGCCAGAGTAAGAGTTCAGACCTTAGCTATTAGGCCAGAGTAAGTGTTAAGACCTTAACCATTAGGCCAGAGTACGAGTCTAAGACCTTAGCTATAAGGCCAGAGTACGAGTTAAGACCTTAACCAGTAGGCCAGAGTAAGAGTTAAGACCTTAACCATTAGGCCAGAGTACGAGTCTAAGACCTTAGCTATTAGGCCAGAGTAAGAGTTAAGACCTTAACCAATACGCCAGAGTAAGAGTTAGGACCTTAACCAGTAGGCCAGAGTAAGAGTTAAGACCTTAACCAGTAGGCCAGAGTAAGAGTTAAGACCTTAACCTGTAGGCCATAGTACAAGTCTAAGACCTTAGCTATTAGGCTAGAGTAAGAGTTAAGACCTTAACCATTAGGCCAGAGTACGAGTCTAAGACCTTAGCTATTAGGCCAGAGTAAGAGTTAAGACCTTAACCAGTAGGCCAGAGTACGAGTCTAAGACCATAGCTATTAGGCCAGAGTAAGAGTTAAGACCTTAACCATTAGGCCAGAATACAAGTCTAAGACCTTAGCTATTAGGCCAGAGTGAGAGTTAAGACCTTAGCTATCAGGCCAGACTACGAGTCTAAGACCTTAGCTATTAGGCCAGAGTACGAGTCTAAGACCTTAGCTATTAGGCCAGAGTAAGAGTTAGGACCTTAACCAGTAGGCCAGAGTACCAGTCTAAGACCTTAGCTATTAGGCCAGAGTAAGAGTCTAAGACCTTAGCTATTATGCCAGAGTATGAGTCTAAGACCTTAGCTATTAGGCCAGAGTCAGAGTTAAGACCTTAACCAGTAGGCCAGAGTACGAGTCTAAGACCTTAGCTATTAGGCCAGAGTAAGAGTTAAGACCTTAGCTATTAGGCCAGAGTAAGAGTTAAGACCTTAACCATTAGGCCAGAGTACGAGTCTAAGACCTTAGCTATTAGGCCAGTGTAAGAGATAAGACCTTAACCAGTAGGCCAGAGTACGAGTCTAAGACCTTAGCTATTAGGCCAGAGTAAGAGTTAAGACCTTAACCAGTAGGCCAGAGTAAGAGTTAAGACCTTAACCAGTAGGCCAGAGTAAGAGTTAAGACCTTAACCTGTGGGCCATAGTACGAGTCTAAGACCTTAGCTATTAGGCCAGAGTAAGAGTTAAGACCTTAACAGTAGGCCAGAGTAAGAGTTAAGACCTTAACCAGTAGGCCAGAGTACGAGTCTAAGACCTTAGCTATTAGGCCAGAGTAAGAGTTCAGACCTTAGTTATTAGGCCAGAGTAAGTGTTAAGACCTTAACCATTAGGCCAGAGTACGAGTCTAAGACCTTAGCTATTAGGCCAGAGTACGAGTTAAGACCTTAACCAGTAGGCCAGAGTAAGAGTTAAGACCTTAACCATTAGGCCAGAGTACGAGTCTAAGACCTTAGCTATTAGGCCAGAGTAAGAGTTAAGACCTTAACCAATAGGCCAGAGTAAGAGTTAGGACCTTAACCAGTAGGCCAGAGTAAGAGTTAAGACCTTAACCAGTAGGCCAGAGTAGGAGTTAAGACCTTAACCTGTAGGCCATAGTACAAGTCTAAGACCTTAGCTATTAGGCTAGAGTAAGAGTTAAGACCTTAACCATTAGGCCAGAGTACGAGTCTAAGACCTTAGCTATTAGGCCAGAGTAAGAGTTAAGACCTTAACCAGTAGGCCAGAGTACGAGTCTAAGACCATAGCTATTAGGCCAGAGTAAGAGTTAAGACCTTAACCATTAGGCCAGAATACAAGTCTAAGACCTTAGCTATTAGGCCAGAGTGAGAGTTAAGACCTTAGCTATCAGGCCAGACTACGAGTCTAAGACCTTAGCTATTAGGCCAGAGTACGAGTCTAAGACCTTAGCTATTAGGCCAGAGTAAGAGTTAAGACCTTAACCAGTAGGCCAGAGTACCAGTCTAAGACCTTAGCTATTAGGCCAGAGTAAGAGTTAAGACCTTAGCTTTTAGGCCAGAGTAAGAGTTAAGACCTTAACCATTAGGCCAGAGTATGAGTCTAAGGCTTTAGCTTTTAGGCCAGACCAAGAGTTAAGACCTTAACCAGTAGGACAGAGTACGAGTCTAAGACCTTAGCTATTAGGTCAGACCAAAAGTTAAGACCTTAACCATTAGGCCAGAGTACGAGTCTAAGACCTTAGCTATTAGGCCAGAGTAAGAGTTAAGACCTTAGCTGTTAGGCCAGTGTACGAGTCTAAGACCTTAGCTATTATGCCAGAGTATGAGTCTAAGACCTTAGCTAATAGGCCAGAGTAAGAGTTAAGACCTTAACCAGTAGGCCAGAGTACGAGTCTAAGACCTTAGCTATTAGGCCAGAGTAAGAGTTAAGACCTTAGCTATTAGGCCAGAGTAAGAGTTAAGACCTTAACCATTAGGCCAGAGTACGAGTCTAAGACCTTAGCTATTAGACCAGAGTAAGAGATAAGACCTTAACCAGAAGGCCAGAGTAAGAGTTAAGACCTTAACCATTAGGCCAGAGTAAGAATTAAGACCTTAACCATTAGGCCATAGTACGAGTCTAAGACCTTAGCTATTAGGCCAGAGTAAGAATTAAGACCTTAACCATTAGGCCAGAGTACGAGTCTAAGACCTTAGCTATTAGGCCAGAGTAAGAGTTAAGACCCTAACTAATAGGCCAGAGTAAGAGTTAAGACCTTAACCAGTAGGCCAGAGTAAGAGTTAAGACCTTAACCAGTAGGCCAGAGTAAGAGTTAAGACCTTAACCTGTAGGCCATAGTACGAGTCTAAGACCTTAGCTATTAGGCCAGAGTAAGAATTAAGACCTTAACCAGTAGGCCAGAGTACGAGTCTAAGATCTTAGCTATTAGGCCAGAGTAAGAGTTAAGACCTTATCCTGTAGGCCAGAGTATGAGTCTAAGACCTTAGCTATTACGCCAGAGTAAGAGTTAAGACCTTAGCTATTAGGCCAGTGTACAAGACTAAGACCTTAGCTATTATGCCAGAGTCTGAGTCTAAGACCTTAGCTATTAGGCCAGAGTAAGAGTTAAGACCTTAACCAGTAGGCCAGAGTGTGAGTCTAAGACCTTAGCTATTAGGCCAGAGTAAGAGTTAAGACCTTAACCATTAGGCCAGAGTACGAGTCTAAGACCTTAGCTATTAGGCCAGAGTACGAGTCTAGACCTTAGCTATTAGGCCGGAGTAAGAGTTAAGACCTTAAGCATTAGGCCAGAGTACGAGTCTAATACCTTAGCTAACAGGCCAGAGTAAGAGTTAAGACCTTAGCTATTAGGCCAGAGTAAGAGTTAAGACCTTGGATATTAGGCCAGAGTAAGAGTTAAGACCTTAACCATTAGGCCATAGTACGAGTCTAAGACCTTAGCTGTTAGGCCACAGTAAGAGTTAAGACCTTAACCAGTAGGCCAGAGTAAGAGTTAAGACCTTAACCAGTAGGACAGAGTAAGTGTTAAGACCTTAGCTATTAGGCCAGAGTAATAGTTAAGACCTTAACCAGTAGGCCAGAGTACGAGTCCAAGACCTTAGCTATTAGGCCAGAGTAAGAGTTAAGACCTTAACCATTAGGCCAGAGTACAAGTCTAAGACCTTAGCTATTAGGCCAGAGTGAGAGTTAAGACCTTAGCTATCAGGCCAGAGTACGAGTCTAAGACCTTAGCTATTAGGCCAGAGTACGAGTCTAAGACCTTAGCTATTAGGCCAGAGTAAGAGTTAAGACCTTAACCAGTAGGCAAGAGTACCAGTCTAAGACCTTAACTATTAGGCCAGAGTAAGAGTTAAGACCTTAGCTATTAGGCCAGAGTAAGAGTTAAGACCTTAACCATTAGGCCAGAGTACGAGTCTAAGACTTTAGCTATTAGGCCAGACCAAGAGTTAAAACCTTAACCAGTAGGCCAGAGTACGAGTCTAAGACCTTAGCTATTAGGCCACACCAAGAGTTAAGACATTAACCATTAGGCCAGAGTAAGAGTTAAGACCTTAGCTATTAGGCCAGTGTACGAGTCTAAGACCTTAGCTATTATGCCAGAGTATGAGTCTAAGACCTTAGCTATTAGGCCAGAGTCAGAGTTAAGACCTTAACCAGTAGGCCAGAGTACGAGTCTAAGACCTTAGCTATTAGGCCAGAGTAAGAGTTAAGACCTTAGCTATTAGGCCAGAGTAAGAGTTAAGACCTTAGCTATTAGGCCAGAGTAAGAGTTAAGACCTTAACCATTAGGCCAGAGTACGAGTCTAAGACCTTAGCTATTAGACCAGAGTAAGAGATAAGACCTTAACCAGAAGGCCAGAGTAAGAGTTAAGACCTTAACCATTAGGCCAGAGTAAGAATTAAGACCTTAACCATTAGGCCATAGTACGAGTCTAAGACCTTAGCTATTAGGCCAGAGTAAGAATTAAGACCTTAACCATTAGGCCAGAGTACGAGTCTAAGACCTTAGCTATTAGGCCAGAGTAAGAGTTAAGACCCTAACTAATAGGCCAGAGTAAGAGTTAAGACCTTAACCAGTAGGCCAGAGTAAGAGTTAAGACCTTAACCAGTAGGCCAGAGTAAGAGTTAAGACCTTAACCTGTAGGCCATAGTACGAGTCTAAGACCTTAGCTATTAGGCCAGAGTAAGAATTAAGACCTTAACCATTAGGCCAGAGTACGAGTCTAAGATCTTAGCTATTAGGCCAGAGTAAGAGTTAAGACCTTATCCTGTAGGCCAGAGTATGAGTCTAAGACCTTAGCTATTACGCCAGAGTAAGAGTTAAGACCTTAGCTATTAGGCCAGTGTACAAGACTAAGACCTTAGCTATTATGCCAGAGTAAGATTTAAGACCTTAACCATTAGGCCAGAGTATGAGTCTAAGACCTTAGCTATTAGGCCAGAGTAAGAGTTAAGACCTTAACAGTAGGCCAGAGTAAGAGTTAAGACCTTAACCAGTAGGCCAGAGTACGAGTCTAAGACCTTAGCTATTAGGCCAGAGTAAGAGTTCAGACCTTAGCTATTAGGCCAGAGTAAGTGTTAAGACCTTAACCATTAGGCCAGAGTACGAGTCTAAGACCTTAGCTATAAGGCCAGAGTACGAGTTAAGACCTTAACCAGTAGGCCAGAGTAAGAGTTAAGACCTTAACCATTAGGCCAGAGTACGAGTCTAAGACCTTAGCTATTAGGCCAGAGTAAGAGTTAAGACCTTAACCAATACGCCAGAGTAAGAGTTAGGACCTTAACCAGTAGGCCAGAGTAAGAGTTAAGACCTTAACCAGTAGGCCAGAGTAAGAGTTAAGACCTTAACCTGTAGGCCATAGTACAAGTCTAAGACCTTAGCTATTAGGCTAGAGTAAGAGTTAAGACCTTAACCATTAGGCCAGAGTACGAGTCTAAGACCTTAGCTATTAGGCCAGAGTAAGAGTTAAGACCTTAACCAGTAGGCCAGAGTACGAGTCTAAGACCATAGCTATTAGGCCAGAGTAAGAGTTAAGACCTTAACCATTAGGCCAGAATACAAGTCTAAGACCTTAGCTATTAGGCCAGAGTGAGAGTTAAGACCTTAGCTATCAGGCCAGACTACGAGTCTAAGACCTTAGCTATTAGGCCAGAGTACGAGTCTAAGACCTTAGCTATTAGGCCAGAGTAAGAGTTAGGACCTTAACCAGTAGGCCAGAGTACCAGTCTAAGACCTTAGCTATTAGGCCAGAGTAAGAGTCTAAGACCTTAGCTATTATGCCAGAGTATGAGTCTAAGACCTTAGCTATTAGGCCAGAGTCAGAGTTAAGACCTTAACCAGTAGGCCAGAGTACGAGTCTAAGACCTTAGCTATTAGGCCAGAGTTAGAGTTAAGACCTTAGCTATTAGGCCAGAGTAAGAGTTAAGACCTTAACCATTAGGCCAGAGTACGAGTCTAAGACCTTAGCTATTAGGCCAGTGTAAGAGATAAGACCTTAACCAGTAGGCCAGAGTACGAGTCTAAGACCTTAGCTATTAGGCCAGAGTAAGAGTTAAGACCTTAACCAGTAGGCCAGAGTAAGAGTTAAGACCTTAACCAGTAGGCCAGAGTAAGAGTTAAGACCTTAACCTGTGGGCCATAGTACGAGTCTAAGACCTTAGCTATTAGGCCAGAGTAAGAGTTAAGACCTTAACAGTAGGCCAGAGTAAGAGTTAAGACCTTAACCAGTAGGCCAGAGTACGAGTCTAAGACCTTAGCTATTAGGCCAGAGTAAGAGTTCAGACCTTAGTTATTAGGCCAGAGTAAGTGTTAAGACCTTAACCATTAGGCCAGAGTACGAGTCTAAGACCTTAGCTATTAGGCCAGAGTACGAGTTAAGACCTTAACCAGTAGGCCAGAGTAAGAGTTAAGACCTTAACCATTAGGCCAGAGTACGAGTCTAAGACCTTAGCTATTAGGCCAGAGTAAGAGTTAAGACCTTAACCAATAGGCCAGAGTAAGAGTTAGGACCTTAACCAGTAGGCCAGAGTAAGAGTTAAGACCTTAACCAGTAGGCCAGAGTAGGAGTTAAGACCTTAACCTGTAGGCCATAGTACAAGTCTAAGACCTTAGCTATTAGGCTAGAGTAAGAGTTAAGACCTTAACCATTAGGCCAGAGTACGAGTCTAAGACCTTAGCTATTAGGCCAGAGTAAGAGTTAAGACCTTAACCAGTAGGCCAGAGTACGAGTCTAAGACCATAGCTATTAGGCCAGAGTAAGAGTTAAGACCTTAACCATTAGGCCAGAATACAAGTCTAAGACCTTAGCTATTAGGCCAGAGTGAGAGTTAAGACCTTAGCTATCAGGCCAGACTACGAGTCTAAGACCTTAGCTATTAGGCCAGAGTACGAGTCTAAGACCTTAGCTATTAGGCCAGAGTAAGAGTTAAGACCTTAACCAGTAGGCCAGAGTACCAGTCTAAGACCTTAGCTATTAGGCCAGAGTAAGAGTTAAGACCTTAGCTTTTAGGCCAGAGTAAGAGTTAAGACCTTAACCATTAGGCCAGAGTATGAGTCTAAGGCTTTAGCTTTTAGGCCAGACCAAGAGTTAAGACCTTAACCAGTAGGACAGAGTACGAGTCTAAGACCTTAGCTATTAGGTCAGACCAAAAGTTAAGACCTTAACCATTAGGCCAGAGTACGAGTCTAAGACCTTAGCTATTAGGCCAGAGTAAGAGTTAAGACCTTAGCTGTTAGGCCAGTGTACGAGTCTAAGACCTTAGCTATTATGCCAGAGTATGAGTCTAAGACCTTAGCTAATAGGCCAGAGTAAGAGTTAAGACCTTAACCAGTAGGCCAGAGTACGAGTCTAAGACCTTAGCTATTAGGCCAGAGTAAGAGTTAAGACCTTAGCTATTAGGCCAGAGTAAGAGTTAAGACCTTAACCATTAGGCCAGAGTACGAGTCTAAGACCTTAGCTATTAGACCAGAGTAAGAGATAAGACCTTAACCAGAAGGCCAGAGTAAGAGTTAAGACCTTAACCATTAGGCCAGAGTAAGAATTAAGACCTTAACCATTAGGCCATAGTACGAGTCTAAGACCTTAGCTATTAGGCCAGAGTAAGAATTAAGACCTTAACCATTAGGCCAGAGTACGAGTCTAAGACCTTAGCTATTAGGCCAGAGTAAGAGTTAAGACCCTAACTAATAGGCCAGAGTAAGAGTTAAGACCTTAACCAGTAGGCCAGAGTAAGAGTTAAGACCTTAACCAGTAGGCCAGAGTAAGAGTTAAGACCTTAACCTGTAGGCCATAGTACGAGTCTAAGACCTTAGCTATTAGGCCAGAGTAAGAATTAAGACCTTAACCAGTAGGCCAGAGTACGAGTCTAAGATCTTAGCTATTAGGCCAGAGTAAGAGTTAAGACCTTATCCTGTAGGCCAGAGTATGAGTCTAAGACCTTAGCTATTACGCCAGAGTAAGAGTTAAGACCTTAGCTATTAGGCCAGTGTACAAGACTAAGACCTTAGCTATTATGCCAGAGTCTGAGTCTAAGACCTTAGCTATTAGGCCAGAGTAAGAGTTAAGACCTTAACCAGTAGGCCAGAGTGTGAGTCTAAGACCTTAGCTATTAGGCCAGAGTAAGAGTTAAGACCTTAACCATTAGGCCAGAGTACGAGTCTAAGACCTTAGCTATTAGGCCAGAGTACGAGTCTAGACCTTAGCTATTAGGCCGGAGTAAGAGTTAAGACCTTAAGCATTAGGCCAGAGTACGAGTCTAATACCTTAGCTAACAGGCCAGAGTAAGAGTTAAGACCTTAGCTATTAGGCCAGAGTAAGAGTTAAGACCTTGGATATTAGGCCAGAGTAAGAGTTAAGACCTTAACCATTAGGCCATAGTACGAGTCTAAGACCTTAGCTGTTAGGCCACAGTAAGAGTTAAGACCTTAACCAGTAGGCCAGAGTAAGAGTTAAGACCTTAACCAGTAGGACAGAGTAAGTGTTAAGA
Organism: Triturus cristatus; assembly: GCF_964204655.1. Lineage (NCBI taxonomy): Eukaryota > Metazoa > Chordata > Amphibia > Caudata > Salamandridae > Triturus > Triturus cristatus. The sequence continues at coordinate 1,308,238,736 of NC_140590.1, forward strand.
CCTTAGCTATTAGGCCAGAGTAATAGTTAAGACCTTAACCAGTAGGCCAGAGTACGAGTCCAAGACCTTAGCTATTAGGCCAGAGTAAGAGTTAAGACCTTAACCATTAGGCCAGAGTACAAGTCTAAGACCTTAGCTATTAGGCCAGAGTGAGAGTTAAGACCTTAGCTATCAGGCCAGAGTACGAGTCTAAGACCTTAGCTATTAGGCCAGAGTACGAGTCTAAGACCTTAGCTATTAGGCCAGAGTAAGAGTTAAGACCTTAACCAGTAGGCAAGAGTACCAGTCTAAGACCTTAACTATTAGGCCAGAGTAAGAGTTAAGACCTTAGCTATTAGGCCAGAGTAAGAGTTAAGACCTTAACCATTAGGCCAGAGTACGAGTCTAAGACTTTAGCTATTAGGCCAGACCAAGAGTTAAAACCTTAACCAGTAGGCCAGAGTACGAGTCTAAGACCTTAGCTATTAGGCCACACCAAGAGTTAAGACATTAACCATTAGGCCAGAGTAAGAGTTAAGACCTTAGCTATTAGGCCAGTGTACGAGTCTAAGACCTTAGCTATTATGCCAGAGTATGAGTCTAAGACCTTAGCTATTAGGCCAGAGTCAGAGTTAAGACCTTAACCAGTAGGCCAGAGTACGAGTCTAAGACCTTAGCTATTAGGCCAGAGTAAGAGTTAAGACCTTAGCTATTAGGCCAGAGTAAGAGTTAAGACCTTAACCATTAGGCCAGAGTACGAGTCTAAGACCTTAGCTATTAGGCCAGTGTAAGAGATAAGACCTTAACCAGTAGGCCAGAGTACGAGTCTAAGACCTTAGCTATTAGGCCAGAGTAAGAGTTAAGACCTTAACCAGTAGGCCAGAGTAAGAGTTAAGACCTTAACCAGTAGGCCAAAGTAAGAGTTAAGACCTTAACCTGTGGGCCATAGTACGAGTCTAAGACCTTAGCTATTAGGCCAGAGTAAGATTTAAGACCTTAACCATTAGGCCAGAGTATGAGTCTAAGACCTTAGCTATTAGGCCAGAGTAAGAGTTAAGACCTTAACAGTAGGCCAGAGTAAGAGTTAAGACCTTAACCAGTAGGCCAGAGTACGAGTCTAAGACCTTAGCTATTAGGCCAGAGGAAGAGTTCAGACCTTAGCTATTAGGCCAGAGTAAGTGTTAAGACCTTAACCATTAGGCCAGAGTACGAGTCTAAGACCTTAGCTATTAGGCCAGAGTACGAGTTAAGACCTTAACCAGTAGGCCAGAGTAAGAGTTAAGACCTTAACCATTAGGCCAGAGTACGAGTCTTAGACCTTAGCTATTAGGCCAGAGTAAGAGTTAAGACCTTAACCAATAGGCCAGAGTAAGAGTTAGGACCTTAACCAGTAGGCCAGAGTAAGAGTTAAGACCTTAACCAGTAGGCCAGAGAAAGAGTTAAGACCTTAACCTGTAGGCCATAGTACAAGTCTAAGACCTTAGCTATTAGGCTAGAGTAAGAGTTAAGACCTTAACCATTAGGCCAGAGAACGAGTCTAAGACCTTAGCTATTAGGCCAGAGTAAGAGTTAAGACCTTAACCAGTAGGCCAGAGTACGAGTCTAAGACCATAGCTATTAGGCCAGAGTAAGAGTTAAGACCTTAACCATTAGGCCAGAATACAAGTCTAAGACCTTAGCTATTAGGCCAGAGTGAGAGTTAGGACCTTAGCTATCAGGCCAGACTATGAGTCTAAGACCTTAGCTATTAGGCCAGAGTACGAGTCTAAGACCTTAGCTATTAGGCCAGAGTAAGAGTTAAGACCTTAACCAGTATGCCAGAGTACCAGTCTAAGACCTTAGCTATTAGGCCAGAGTAAGAGTTAAGACCTTAGCTTTTAGGCCAGAGTAAGAGTTAAGACCTTAAACATTAGGCCAGAGTATGAGTCTAAGGCTTTAGCTTTTAGGCCAGACCAAGAGTTAAGACCTTAACCAGTAGGACAGAGTACGAGTCTAAGACCTTAGCTATTAGGTCAGACCAAAAGTTAAGACCTTAACCATTAGGCCAGAGTACGAGTCTAAGACCTTAGCTATTAGGCCAGAGTAAGAGTTAAGACCTTAGCTGTTAGGCCAGTGTACAAGACTAAGACCTTAGCTATTATGCCAGAGTCTGAGTCTAAGACCTTAGCTATTAGGCCAGAGTAAGAGTTAAGACCTTAACCAGTAGGCCAGAGTGTGAGTCTAAGACCTTAGCTATTAGGCCAGAGTAAGAGTTAAGACCTTAACCATTAGGCCAGAGTACGAGTCTAAGACCTTAGCTATTAGGCCAGAGTACGAGTCTAGACCTTAGCTATTAGGCCGGAGTAAGAGTTAAGACCTTAAGCATTAGGCCAGAGTACGAGTCTAATACCTTAGCTAACAGGCCAGAGTAAGAGTTAAGACCTTAGCTATTAGGCCAGAGTAAGAGTTAAGACCTTGGATATTAGGCCAGAGTAAGAGTTAAGACCTTAACCATTAGGCCATAGTACGAGTCTAAGACCTTAGCTGTTAGGCCACAGTAAGAGTTAAGACCTTAACCAGTAGGCCAGAGTAAGAGTTAAGACCTTAACCAGTAGGACAGAGTAAGTGTTAAGACCTTAGCTATTAGGCCAGAGTAATAGTTAAGACCTTAACCAGTAGGCCAGAGTACGAGTCTAAGACCTTAGCTATTAGGCCAGAGTAAGAGTTAAGACCTTAACCATTAGGCCAGAGTACAAGTCTAAGACCTTAGCTATTAGGCCAGAGTGAGAGTTAAGACCTTAGCTATCAGGCCAGAGTACGAGTCTAAGACCTTAGCTATTAGGCCAGAGTACGAGTCTAAGACCTTAGCTATTAGGCCAGAGTAAGAGTTAAGACCTTAACCAGTAGGCAAGAGTACCAGTCTAAGACCTTAACTATTAGGCCAGAGTAAGAGTTAAGACCTTAGCTATTAGGCCAGAGTAAGAGTTAAGACCTTAACCATTAGGCCAGAGTACGAGTCTAAGACTTTAGCTATTAGGCCAGACCAAGAGTTAAAACCTTAACCAGTAGGCCAGAGTACGAGTCTAAGACCTTAGCTATTAGGCCACACCAAGAGTTAAGACATTAACCATTAGGCCAGAGTAAGAGTTAAGACCTTAGCTATTAGGCCAGTGTACGAGTCTAAGACCTTAGCTATTATGCCAGAGTATGAGTCTAAGACCTTAGCTATTAGGCCAGAGTCAGAGTTAAGACCTTAACCAGTAGGCCAGAGTACGAGTCTAAGACCTTAGCTATTAGGCCAGAGTAAGAGTTAAGACCTTAGCTATTAGGCCAGAGTAAGAGTTAAGACCTTAACCATTAGGCCAGAGTACGAGTCTAAGACCTTAGCTATTAGGCCAGTGTAAGAGATAAGACCTTAACCAGTAGGCCAGAGTACGAGTCTAAGACCTTAGCTATTAGGCCAGAGTAAGAGTTAAGACCTTAACCAGTAGGCCAGAGTAAGAGTTAAGACCTTAACCAGTAGGCCAGAGTAAGAGTTAAGACCTTAACCTGTGGGCCATAGTACGAGTCTAAGACCTTAGCTATTAGGCCAGAGTAAGATTTAAGACCTTAACCATTAGGCCAGAGTATGAGTCTAAGACCTTAGCTATTAGGCCAGAGTAAGAGTTAAGACCTTAACAGTAGGCCAGAGTAAGAGTTAAGACCTTAACCAGTAGGCCAGAGTACGAGTCTAAGACCTTAGCTATTAGGCCAGAGGAAGAGTTCAGACCTTAGCTATTAGGCCAGAGTAAGTGTTAAGACCTTAACCATTAGGCCAGAGTACGAGTCTAAGACCTTAGCTATTAGGCCAGAGTACGAGTTAAGACCTTAAACAGTAGGCCAGAGTAAGAGTTAAGACCTTAACCATTAGGCCAGAGTACGAGTCTTAGACCTTAGCTATTAGGCCAGAGTAAGAGTTAAGACCTTAACCAATAGGCCAGAGTAAGAGTTAGGACCTTAACCAGTAGGCCAGAGTAAGAGTTAAGACCTTAACCAGTAGGCCAGAGAAAGAGTTAAGACCTTAACCTGTAGGCCATAGTACAAGTCTAAGACCTTAGCTATTAGGCTAGAGTAAGAGTTAAGACCTTAACCATTAGGCCAGAGAACGAGTCTAAGACCTTGGCTATTAGGCCAGAGTAAGAGTTAAGACCTTAACCAGTAGGCCAGAGTACGAGTCTAAGACCATAGCTATTAGGCCAGAGTAAGAGTTAAGACCTTAACCATTAGGCCAGAATACAAGTCTAAGACCTTAGCTATTAGGCCAGAGTGAGAGTTAAGACCTTAGCTATCAGGCCAGACTATGAGTCTAAGACCTTAGCTATTAGGCCAGAGTACGAGTCTAAGACCTTAGCTATTAGGCCAGAGTAAGAGTTAAGACCTTAACCAGTATGCCAGAGTACCAGTCTAAGACCTTAGCTATTAGGCCAGAGTAAGAGTTAAGACCTTAGCTTTTAGGCCAGAGTAAGAGTTAAGACCTTAAACATTAGGCCAGAGTATGAGTCTAAGGCTTTAGCTTTTAGGCCAGACCAAGAGTTAAGACCTTAACCAGTAGGACAGAGTACGAGTCTAAGACCTTAGCTATTAGGTCAGACCAAAAGTTAAGACCTTAACCATTAGGCCAGAGTACGAGTCTAAGACCTTAGCTATTAGGCCAGAGTAAGAGTTAAGACCTTAGCTGTTAGGCCAGTGTACGAGTCTAAGACCTTAGCTATTATGCCAGAGTATGAGTCTAAGACCTTAGCTAATAGGCCAGAGTAAGAGTTAAGACCTTAACCAGTAGGCCAGAGTATGAGTCTAAGACCTTAGCTATTAGGCCAGAGTAAGAGTTAAGACCTTAGCTATTAGGCCAGAGTAAGAGTTAAGACCTTAACCATTAGGCCAGAGTACGAGTCTAAGACCTTAGCTATTAGGCCAGAGTAAGAGATAAGACCTTAACCAGAAGGCCAGAGTAAGAGTTAAGACCTTAACCATTAGGCCAGAGTAAGAATTAAGACCTTAACCATTAGGCCATAGTACGAGTCTAAGACCTTAGCTATTAGGCCAGAGTAAGAATTAAGACCTTAACCATTAGGCCAGAGTACGAGTCTAAGACCTTAGCTATTAGGCCAGAGTAAGAGTTAAGACCCTAACTAATAGGCCAGAGTAAGAGTTAAGACCTTAACCAGTAGGCCAGAGTAAGAGTTAAGACCTTAACCAGTAGGCCAGAGTAAGAGTTAAGACCTTAACCTGTAGGCCATAGTACGAGTCTAAGACCTTAGCTATTAGGCCAGAGTAAGAATTAAGACCTTAACCATTAGGCCAGAGTACGAGTCTAAGATCTTAGCTATTAGGCCAGAGTAAGAGTTAAGACCTTATCCTGTAGGCCAGAGTATGAGTCTAAGACCTTAGCTATTAGGCCAGAGTAAGAGTTAAGACCTTAGCTATTAGGCCAGTGTACAAGACTAAGACCTTAGCTATTATGCCAGAGTCTGAGTCTAAGACCTTAGCTATTAGGCCAGAGTAAGAGTTAAGACCTTAACCAGTAGGCCAGAGTATGAGTCTAAGACCTTAGCTATTAGGCCAGAGTAAGAGTTAAGACCTTAACCATTAGGCCAGAGTACGAGTCTAAGACCTTAGCTATTAGGCCAGAGTACGAGTCTAGACCTTAGCTATTAGGCCGGAGTAAGAGTTAAGACCTTAAGCATTAGGCCAGAGTACGAGTCTAATACCTTAGCTAACAGGCCAGAGTAAGAGTTAAGACCTTAGCTATTAGGCCAGAGTAAGAGTTAAGACCTTGGATATTAGGCCAGAGTAAGAGTTAAGACCTTAACCATTAGGCCATAGTACGAGTCTAAGACCTTAGCTGTTAGGCCACAGTAAGAGTTAAGACCTTAACCAGTAGGCCAGAGTAAGAGTTAAGACCTTAACCATTAGGACAGAGTAAGTGTTAAGACCTTAGCTATTAGGCCAGAGTAAGAGTTAAGACCTTAACCAGTAGGCCAGAGTACGAGTCTAAGACCTTAGCTATTAGGCCAGAGTAAGAGTTAAGACCTTAACCATTAGGCCAGAGTACAAGTCTAAGACCTTAGCTATTAGGCCAGAGTGAGAGTTAAGACCTTAGCTATCAGGCCAGAGTACGAGTCTAAGACCTTAGCTATTAGGCCAGAGTACGAGTCTAAGACCTTAGCTATTAGGCCAGAGTAAGAGTTAAGACCTTAACCAGTAGGCAAGAGTACCAGTCTAAGACCTTAACTATTAGGCCAGAGTAAGAGTTAAGACCTTAGCTATTAGGCCAGAGTAAGAGTTAAGACCTTAACCATTAGGCCAGAGTACGAGTCTAAGACTTTAGCTATTAGGCCAGACCAAGAGTTAAGACATTAACCATTAGGCCAGAGTAAGAGTTAAGACCTTAGCTATTAGGCCAGTGTACGAGTCTAAGACCTTAGCTATTATGCCAGAGTATGAGTCTAAGACCTTAGCTATTAGGCCAGAGTAAGAGTTAAGACCTTAACCAGTAGGCCAGAGTAAGAGTTAAGACCGTAACCTGTGGGCCATAGTACGAGTCTAAGACCTTAGCTATTAGGCCAGAGTAAGATTTAAGACCTTAACCATTAGGCCAGAGTATGAGTCTAAGACCTTAGCTATTAGGCCAGAGTAAGAGTTAAGACCTTAACAGTAGGCCAGAGTAAGAGTTAAGACCTTAACCAGTAGGCCAGAGTACGAGTCTAAGACCTTAGCTATTAGGCCAGAGTAAGAGTTCAGACCTTAGCTATTAGGCCAGAGTAAGTGTTAAGACCTTAACCATTAGGCCAGAGTACGAGTCTAAGACCTTAGCTATTAGGCCAGAGTACGAGTTAAGACCTTAACCAGTAGGCCAGAGTAAGAGTTAAGACCTTAACCATTAGGCCAGAGTACGTGTCTAAGACCTTAGCTATTAGGCCAGAGTAAGAGTTAAGACCTTAACCAATACGCCAGAGTAAGAGTTAGGACCTTAACCAGTAGGCCAGAGTAAGAGTTAAGACCTTAACCAGTAGGCCAGAGTAAGAGTTAAGACCTTAACCTGTAGGCCATAGGACAAGTCTAAGACCTTAGCTATTAGGCTAGAGTAAGAGTTAAGACCTTAACCATTAGGCCAGAGTACGAGTCTAAGACCTTAGCTATTAGGCCAGAGTAAGAGTTAAGACCTTAACCAGTAGGCCAGAGTACGAGTCTAAGACCATAGCTATTAGGCCAGAGCAAGAGTTAAGACCTTAACCATTAGGCCAGAATACAAGTCTAAGACCTTAGCTATTAGGCCAGAGTGAGAGTTAAGACCTTAGCTATCAGGCCAGACTACGAGTCTAAGACCTTAGCTATTAGGCCAGAGTACGAGTCTAAGACCTTAGCTATTAGGCCAGAGTAAGAGTTAGGACCTTAACCAGTAGGCCAGAGTACCAGTCTAAGACCTTAGCTATTAGGCCAGAGTAAGAGTCTAAGACCTTAGCTATTATGCCAGAGTATGAGTCTAAGACCTTAGCTATTAGGCCAGAGTCAGAGTTAAGACCTTAACCAGTAGGCCAGAGTACGAGTCTAAGACCTTAGCTATTAGGCCAGAGTAAGAGTTAAGACCTTAGCTATTAGGCCAGAGTAAGAGTTAAGACCTTAACCATTAGGCCAGAGTACGAGTCTAAGACCTTAGCTATTAGGCCAGTGTAAGAGATAAGACCTTAACCAGTAGGCCAGAGTACGAGTCTAAGACCTTAGCTATTAGGCCAGAGTAAGAGTTAAGACCTTAACCAGTAGGCCAGAGTAAGAGTTAAGACCTTAACCAGTAGGCCAGAGTAAGAGTTAAGACCTTAACCTGTGGGCCATAGTACGAGTCTAAGACCTTAGCTATTAGGCCAGAGTAAGATTTAAGACCTTAACCATTAGGCCAGAGTATGAGTCTAAGACCTTAGCTACTAGGCCAGAGTAAGAGTTAAGACCTTAACAGTAGGCCAGAGTAAGAGTTAAGACCTTAACCAGTAGGCCGGAGTACGAGTCTAAGACCTTAGCTATTAGGCCAGAGTAAGAGTTCAGACCTTAGTTATTAGGCCAGAGTAAGTGTTAAGACCTTAACCATTAGGCCAGAGTACGAGTCTAAGACCTTAGCTATTAGGCCAGAGTACGAGTTAAGACCTTAACCAGTAGGCCAGAGTAAGAGTTAAGACCTTAACCATTAGGCCAGAGTACGAGTCTAAGACCTTAGCTATTAGGCCAGAGTAAGAGTTAAGACCTTAACCAATAGGCCAGAGTAAGAGTTAGGACCTTAACCAGTAGGCCAGAGTAAGAGTTAAGACCTTAACCAGTAGGCCAGAGTAGGAGTTAAGACCTTAACCTGTAGGCCATAGTACAAGTCTAAGACCTTAGCTATTAGGCTAGAGTAAGAGTTAAGACCTTAACCATTAGGCCAGAGTACGAGTCTAAGACCTTAGCTATTAGGCCAGAGTAAGAGTTAAGACCTTAACCAGTAGGCCAGAGTACGAGTCTAAGACCATAGCTATTAGGCCAGAGTAAGAGTTAAGACCTTAACCATTAGGCCAGAATACAAGTCTAAGACCTTAGCTTTTAGGCCAGAGTGAGAGTTAAGACCTTAGCTATCAGGCCAGACTACGAGTCTAAGACCTTAGCTATTAGGCCAGAGTACGAGTCTAAGACCTTAGCTATTAGGCCAGAGTAAGAGTTAAAACCTTAACCAGTAGGCCAGAGTACCAGTCTAAGACCTTAGCTATTAGGCCAGAGTCAGAGTTAAGACCTTAGCTTTTAGGCCAGAGTAAGAGTTAAGACCTTAACCATTAGGCCAGAGTATGAGTCTAAGGCTTTAGCTTTTAGGCCAGACCAAGAGTTAAGACCTTAACCAGTAGGACAGAGTACGAGTCTAAGACCTTAGCTATTAGGTCAGACCAAAAGTTAAGACCTTAACCATTAGGCCAGAGTACGAGTCTAAGACCTTAGCTATTAGGCCAGAGTAAGAGTTAAGACCTTAGCTGTTAGGCCAGTGTACGAGTCTAAGACCTTAGCTATTATGCCAGAGTATGAGTCTAAGACCTTAGCTAATAGGACAGAGTAAGAGTTAAGACCTTAACCAGTAGGCCAGAGTACGAGTCTAAGACCTTAGCTATTAGGCCAGAGTAAGAGTTAAGACCTTAGCTATTAGGCCAGAGTAAGAGTTAAGACCTTAACCATTAGGCCAGAGTACGAGTCTAAGACCTTAGCTATTAGACCAGAGTAAGAGATAAGACCTTAACCAGAAGGCCAGAGTAAGAGTTAAGACCTTAACCATTAGGCCAGAGTAAGAATTAAGACCTTAACCATTAGGCCATAGTACGAGTCTAAGACCTTAGCTATTAGGCCAGAGTAAGAATTAAGACCTTAACCATTAGGCCAGAGTACGAGTCTAAGACCTTAGCTATTAGGCCAGAGTAAGAGTTAAGACCCTAACTAATAGGCCAGAGTAAGAGTTAAGACCTTAACCAGTAGGCCAGAGTAAGAGTTAAGACCTTAACCAGTAGGCCAGAGTAAGAGTTAAGACCTTAACCTGTAGGCCATAGTACGAGTCTAAGACCTTAGCTATTAGGCCAGAGTAAGAATTAAGACCTTAACCATTAGGCCAGAGTACGAGTCTAAGATCTTAGCTATTAGGCCAGAGTAAGAGTTAAGACCTTATCCTGTAGGCCAGAGTATGAGTCTAAGACCTTAGCTATTACGCCAGAGTAAGAGTTAAGACCTTAGCTATTAGGCCAGTGTACAAGACTAAGACCTTAGCTATTATGCCAGAGTAAGATTTAAGACCTTAACCATTAGGCCAGAGTATGAGTCTAAGACCTTAGCTATTAGGCCAGAGTAAGAGTTAAGACCTTAACAGTAGGCCAGAGTAAGAGTTAAGACCTTAACCAGTAGGCCAGAGTACGAGTCTAAGACCTTAGCTATTAGGCCAGAGTAAGAGTTCAGACCTTAGCTATTAGGCCAGAGTAAGTGTTAAGACCTTAACCATTAGGCCAGAGTACGAGTCTAAGACCTTAGCTATTAGGCCAGAGTACGAGTTAAGACCTTAACCAGTAGGCCAGAGTAAGAGTTAAGACCTTAACCATTAGGCCAGAGTACGAGTCTAAGACCTTAGCTATTAGGCCAGAGTAAGAGTTAAGACCTTAACCAATACGCCAGAGTAAGAGTTAGGACCTTAACCAGTAGGCCAGAGTAAGAGTTAAGACCTTAACCAGTAGGCCAGAGTAAGAGTTAAGACCTTAACCTGTAGGCCATAGTACAAGTCTAAGACCTTAGCTATTAGGCTAGAGTAAGAGTTAAGACCTTAACCATTAGGCCAGAGTACGAGTCTAAGACCTTAGCTATTAGGCCAGAGTAAGAGTTAAGACCTTAACCAGTAGGCCAGAGTACGAGTCTAAGACCATAGCTATTAGGCCAGAGTAAGAGTTAAGACCTTAACCATTAGGCCAGAATACAAGTCTAAGACCTTAGCTATTAGGCCAGAGTGAGAGTTAAGACCTTAGCTATCAGGCCAGACTACGAGTCTAAGACCTTAGCTATTAGGCCAGAGTACGAGTCTAAGACCTTAGCTATTAGGCCAGAGTAAGAGTTAGGACCTTAACCAGTAGGCCAGAGTACCAGTCTAAGACCTTAGCTATTAGGCCAGAGTAAGAGTCTAAGACCTTAGCTATTATGCCAGAGTATGAGTCTAAGACCTTAGCTATTAGGCCAGAGTCAGAGTTAAGACCTTAACCAGTAGGCCAGAGTACGAGTCTAAGACCTTAGCTATTAGGCCAGAGTAAGAGTTAAGACCTTAGCTATTAGGCCAGAGTAAGAGTTAAGACCTTAACCATTAGGCCAGAGTACGAGTCTAAGACCTTAGCTATTAGGCCAGAGTAAGAGTTAAGACCTTAACCAGTAGGCCAGAGTAAGAGTTAAGACCTTAACCAGTAGGCCAGAGTAAGAGTTAAGACCTTAACCTGTGGGCCATAGTACGAGTCTAAGACCTTAGCTATTAGGCCAGAGTAAGAGTTAAGACCTTAACAGTAGGCCAGAGTAAGAGTTAAGACCTTAACCAGTAGGCCAGAGTACGAGTCTAAGACCTTAGCTATTAGGCCAGAGTAAGAGTTCAGACCTTAGTTATTAGGCCAGAGTAAGTGTTAAGACCTTAACCATTAGGCCAGAGTACGAGTCTAAGACCTTAGCTATTAGGCCAGAGTACGAGTTAAGACCTTAACCAGTAGGCCAGAGTAAGAGTTAAGACCTTAACCATTAGGCCAGAGTACGAGTCTAAGACCTTAGCTATTAGGCCAGAGTAAGAGTTAAGACCTTAACCAATAGGCCAGAGTAAGAGTTAGGACCTTAACCAGTAGGCCAGAGTAAGAGTTAAGACCTTAACCAGTAGGCCAGAGTAGGAGTTAAGACCTTAACCTGTAGGCCATAGTACAAGTCTAAGACCTTAGCTATTAGGCTAGAGTAAGAGTTAAGACCTTAACCATTAGGCCAGAGTACGAGTCTAAGACCTTAGCTATTAGGCCAGAGTAAGAGTTAAGACCTTAACCAGTAGGCCAGAGTACGAGTCTAAGACCATAGCTATTAGGCCAGAGTAAGAGTTAAGACCTTAACCATTAGGCCAGAATACAAGTCTAAGACCTTAGCTATTAGGCCAGAGTGAGAGTTAAGACCTTAGCTATCAGGCCAGACTACGAGTCTAAGACCTTAGCTATTAGGCCAGAGTACGAGTCTAAGACCTTAGCTATTAGGCCAGAGTAAGAGTTAAGACCTTAACCAGTAGGCCAGAGTACCAGTCTAAGACCTTAGCTATTAGGCCAGAGTAAGAGTTAAGACCTTAGCTTTTAGGCCAGAGTAAGAGTTAAGACCTTAACCATTAGGCCAGAGTATGAGTCTAAGGCTTTAGCTTTTAGGCCAGACCAAGAGTTAAGACCTTAACCAGTAGGACAGAGTACGAGTCTAAGACCTTAGCTATTAGGTCAGACCAAAAGTTAAGACCTTAACCATTAGGCCAGAGTACGAGTCTAAGACCTTAGCTATTAGGCCAGAGTAAGAGTTAAGACCTTAGCTGTTAGGCCAGTGTACGAGTCTAAGACCTTAGCTATTATGCCAGAGTATGAGTCTAAGACCTTAGCTAATAGGCCAGAGTAAGAGTTAAGACCTTAACCAGTAGGCCAGAGTACGAGTCTAAGACCTTAGCTATTAGGCCAGAGTAAGAGTTAAGACCTTAGCTATTAGGCCAGAGTAAGAGTTAAGACCTTAACCATTAGGCCAGAGTACGAGTCTAAGACCTTAGCTATTAGACCAGAGTAAGAGATAAGACCTTAACCAGAAGGCCAGAGTAAGAGTTAAGACCTTAACCATTAGGCCAGAGTAAGAATTAAGACCTTAACCATTAGGCCATAGTACGAGTCTAAGACCTTAGCTATTAGGCCAGAGTAAGAATTAAGACCTTAACCATTAGGCCAGAGTACGAGTCTAAGACCTTAGCTATTAGGCCAGAGTAAGAGTTAAGACCCTAACTAATAGGCCAGAGTAAGAGTTAAGACCTTAACCAGTAGGCCAGAGTAAGAGTTAAGACCTTAACCAGTAGGCCAGAGTAAGAGTTAAGACCTTAACCTGTAGGCCATAGTACGAGTCTAAGACCTTAGCTATTAGGCCAGAGTAAGAATTAAGACCTTAACCATTAGGCCAGAGTACGAGTCTAAGATCTTAGCTATTAGGCCAGAGTAAGAGTTAAGACCTTATCCTGTAGGCCAGAGTATGAGTCTAAGACCTTAGCTATTACGCCAGAGTAAGAGTTAAGACCTTAGCTATTAGGCCAGTGTACAAGACTAAGACCTTAGCTATTATGCCAGAGTCTGAGTCTAAGACCTTAGCTATTAGGCCAGAGTAAGAGTTAAGACCTTAACCAGTAGGCCAGAGTGTGAGTCTAAGACCTTAGCTATTAGGCCAGAGTAAGAGTTAAGACCTTAACCATTAGGCCAGAGTACGAGTCTAAGACCTTAGCTATTAGGCCAGAGTACGAGTCTAGACCTTAGCTATTAGGCCGGAGTAAGAGTTAAGACCTTAAGCATTAGGCCAGAGTACGAGTCTAATACCTTAGCTAACAGGCCAGAGTAAGAGTTAAGACCTTAGCTATTAGGCCAGAGTAAGAGTTAAGACCTTGGATATTAGGCCAGAGTAAGAGTTAAGACCTTAACCATTAGGCCATAGTACGAGTCTAAGACCTTAGCTGTTAGGCCACAGTAAGAGTTAAGACCTTAACCAGTAGGCCAGAGTAAGAGTTAAGACCTTAACCAGTAGGACAGAGTAAGTGTTAAGACCTTAGCTATTAGGCCAGAGTAATAGTTAAGACCTTAACCAGTAGGCCAGAGTACGAGTCTAAGACCTTAGCTATTAGGCCAGAGTAAGAGTTAAGACCTTAACCATTAGGCCAGAGTACAAGTCTAAGACCTTAGCTATTAGGCCAGAGTGAGAGTTAAGACCTTAGCTATCAGGCCAGAGTACGAGTCTAAGACCTTAGCTATTAGGCCAGAGTACGAGTCTAAGACCTTAGCTATTAGGCCAGAGTAAGAGTTAAGACCTTAACCAGTAGGCAAGAGTACCAGTCTAAGACCTTAACTATTAGGCCAGAGTAAGAGTTAAGACCTTAGCTATTAGGCCAGAGTAAGAGTTAAGACCTTAACCATTAAGCCAGAGTACGAGTCTAAGACTTTAGCTATTAGGCCAGACCAAGAGTTAAAACCTTAACCAGTAGGCCAGAGTACGAGTCTAAGACCTTAGCTATTAGGCCACACCAAGAGTTAAGACATTAACCATTAGGCCAGAGTAAGAGTTAAGACCTTAGCTATTAGGCCAGTGTACGAGTCTAAGACCTTAGCTATTATGCCAGAGTATGAGTCTAAGACCTTAGCTATTAGGCCAGAGTCAGAGTTAAGACCTTAACCAGTAGGCCAGAGTACGAGTCTAAGACCTTAGCTATTAGGCCAGAGTAAGAGTTAAGACCTTAGCTATTAGGCCAGAGTAAGAGTTAAGACCTTAACCATTAGGCCAGAGTACGAGTCTAAGACCTTAGCTATTAGGCCAGTGTAAGAGATAAGACCTTAACCAGTAGGCCAGAGTAAGAGTATAAGACCTTAGCTATTAGGCCAGAGTAAGAGTTAAGACCTTAACCAGTAGGCCAGAGTAAGAGTTAAGACCTTAACCAGTAGGCCAGAGTAAGAGTTAAGACCTTAACCTGTGGGCCATAGTACGAGTCTAAGACCTTAGCTATTAGGCCAGAGTAAGATTTAAGACCTTAACCATTAGGCCAGAGTATGTGTCTAAGACCTTAGCTATTAGGCCAGAGTAAGAGTTAAGACCTTAACAGTAGGCCAGAGTAAGAGTTAAGACCTTAACCAGTAGGCCAGAGTACGAGTCTAAGACCTTAGCTATTAGGCCAGAGGAAGAGTTCAGACCTTAGCTATTAGGCCAGAGTAAGTGTTAAGACCTTAACCATTAGGCCAGAGTACGAGTCTAAGACCTTAGCTATTAGGCCAGAGTACGAGTTAAGACCTTAACCAGTAGGCCAGAGTAAGAATTAAGACCTTAACCATTAGGCCAGAGTACGAGTCTTAGACCTTAGCTATTAGGCCAGAGTAAGAGTTAAGACCTTAACCAATAGGCCAGAGTAAGAGTTAGGACCTTAACCAGTAGGCCAGAGTAAGAGTTAAGACCTTAACCAGTAGGCCAGAGAAAGAGTTAAGACCTTAACCTGTAGGCCATAGTACAAGTCTAAGACCTTAGCTATTAGGCTAGAGTAAGAGTTAAGACCTTAACCATTAGGCCAGAGAACGAGTCTAAGACCTTAGCTATTAGGCCAGAGTAAGAGTTAAGACCTTAACCAGTAGGCCAGAGTACGAGTCTAAGACCATAGCTATTAGGCCAGAGTAAGAGTTAAGACCTTAACCATTAGGCCAGAATACAAGTCTAAGACCTTAGCTATTAGGCCAGAGTGAGAGTTAAGACCTTAGCTATCAGGCCAGACTATGAGTCTAAGACCTTAGCTATTAGGCCAGAGTACGAGTCTAAGACCTTAGCTATTAGGCCAGAGTAAGAGTTAAGACCTTAACCAGTATGCCAGAGTACCAGTCTAAGACCTTAGCTATTAGGCCAGAGTAAGAGTTAAGACCTTAGCTTTTAGGCCAGAGTAAGAGTTAAGACCTTAAACATTAGGCCAGAGTATGAGTCTAAGGCTTTAGCTTTTAGGCCAGACCAAGAGTTAAGACCTTAACCAGTAGGACAGAGTACGAGTCTAAGACCTTAGCTATTAGGTCAGACCAAAAGTTAAGACCTTAACCATTAGGCCAGAGTACGAGTCTAAGACCTTAGCTATTAGGCCAGAGTAAGAGTTAAGACCTTAGCTGTTAGGCCAGTGTACAAGACTAAGACCTTAGCTATTATGCCAGAGTCTGAGTCTAAGACCTTAGCTATTAGGCCAGAGTAAGAGTTAAGACCTTAACCAGTAGGCCAGAGTGTGAGTCTAAGACCTTAGCTATTAGGCCAGAGTAAGAGTTAAGACCTTAACCATTAGGCCAGAGTACGAGTCTAAGACCTTAGCTATTAGGCCAGAGTACGAGTCTAGACCTTAGCTATTAGGCCGGAGTAAGAGTTAAGACCTTAAGCATTAGGCCAGAGTACAAGTCTAATACCTTAGCTAACAGGCCAGAGTAAGAGTTAAGACCTTAGCTATTAGGCCAGAGTAAGAGTTAAGACCTTGGATACTAGGCCAGAGTAAGAGTTAAGACCTTAACCATTAGGCCATAGTACGAGTCTAAGACCTTAGCTGTTAGGCCACAGTAAGAGTTAAGACCTTAACCAGTAGGCCAGAGTAAGAGTTAAGACCTTAACCAGTAGGACAGAGTAAGTGTTAAGACCTTAGCTATTAGGCCAGAGTAATAGTTAAGACCTTAACCAGTAGGCCAGAGTACGAGTCTAAGACCTTAGCTATTAGGCCAGAGTAAGAGTTAAGACCTTAACCATTAGGCCAGAGTACAAGTCTAAGACCTTAGCTATTAGGCCAGAGTGAGAGTTAAGACCTTAGCTATCAGGCCAGAGTACGAGTCTAAGACCTTAGCTATTAGGCCAGAGTACGAGTCTAAGACCTTAGCTATTAGGCCAGAGTAAGAGTTAAGACCTTAACCAGTAGGCAAGAGTACCAGTCTAAGACCTTAACTATTAGGCCAGAGTAAGAGTTAAGACCTTAGCTATTAGGCCAGAGTAAGAGTTAAGACCTTAACCATTAGGCCAGAGTACGAGTCTAAGACTTTAGCTATTAGGCCAGACCAAGAGTTAAAACCTTAACCAGTAGGCCAGAGTACGAGTCTAAGACCTTAGCTATTAGGCCACACCAAGAGTTAAGACATTAACCATTAGGCCAGAGTAAGAGTTAAGACCTTAGCTATTAGGCCAGTGTACGAGTCTAAGACCTTAGCTATTATGCCAGAGTATGAGTCTAAGACCTTAGCTATTAGGCCAGAGTCAGAGTTAAGACCTTAACCAGTAGGCCAGAGTACGAGTCTAAGACCTTAGCTATTAGGCCAGAGTAAGAGTTAAGACCTTAGCTATTAGGCCAGAGTAAGAGTTAAGACCTTAACCATTAGGCCAGAGTACGAGTCTAAGACCTTAGCTATTAGGCCAGTGTAAGAGATAAGACCTTAACCAGTAGGCCAGAGTACGAGTCTAAGACCTTAGCTATTAGGCCAGAGTAAGAGTTAAGACCTTAACCAGTAGGCCAGAGTAAGAGTTAAGACCTTAACCAGTAGGCCAGAGTAAGAGTTAAGACCTTAACCTGTGGGCCATAGTACGAGTCTAAGACCTTAGCTATTAGGCCAGAGTAAGATTTAAGACCTTAACCATTAGGCCAGAGTATGAGTCTAAGACCTTAGCTATTAGGCCAGAGTAAGAGTTAAGACCTTAACAGTAGGCCAGAGTAAGAGTTAAGACCTTAACCAGTAGGCCAGAGTACGAGTCTAAGACCTTAGCTATTAGGCCAGAGTAAGAGTTCAGACCTTAGCTATTAGGCCAGAGTAAGTGTTAAGACCTTAACCATTAGGCCAGAGTACGAGTCTAAGACCTTAGCTATTAGGCCAGAGTACGAGTTAAGACCTTAACCAGTAGGCCAGAGTAAGAGTTAAGACCTTAACCATTAGGCCAGAGTACGAGTCTTAGACCTTAGCTATTAGGCCAGAGTAAGAGTTAAGACCTTAACCAATAGGCCAGAGTAAGAGTTAGGACCTTAACCAGTAGGCCAGAGTAAGAGTTAAGACCTTAACCAGTAGGCCAGAGAAAGAGTTAAGACCTTAACCTGTAGGCCATAGTACAAGTCTAAGACCTTAGCTATTAGGCTAGAGTAAGAGTTAAGACCTTAACCATTAGGCCAGAGAACGAGTCTAAGACCTTAGCTATTAGGCCAGAGTAAGAGTTAAGACCTTAACCAGTAGGCCAGAGTACGAGTCTAAGACCATAGCTATTAGGCCAGAGTAAGAGTTAAGACCTTAACCATTAGGCCAGAATACAAGTCTAAGACCTTAGCTATTAGGCCAGAGTGAGAGTTAAGACCTTAGCTATCAGGCCAGACTATGAGTCTAAGACCTTAGCTATTAGGCCAGAGTACGAGTCTAAGACCTTAGCTATTAGGCCAGAGTAAGAGTTAGGACCTTAACCAGTAGGCCAGAGTACCAGTCTAAGACCTTAGCTATTAGGCCAGAGTAAGAGTCTAAGACCTTAGCTATTATGCCAGAGTATGAGTCTAAGACCTTAGCTATTAGGCCAGAGTCAGAGTTAAGACCTTAACCAGTAGGCCAGAGTACGAGTCTAAGACCTTAGCTATTAGGCCAGTGTAAGAGATAAGACCTTAACCATTAGGCCAGAGTACGAGTCTAAGACCTTAGCTATTAGGCCAGTGTAAGAGATAAGACCTTAACCAGTAGGCCAGAGTACGAGTCTAAGACCTTAGCTATTAGGCCAGAGTAAGAGTTAAGACCTTAACCAGTAGGCCAGAGTAAGAGTTAAGACCTTAACCAGTAGGCCAGAGTAAGAGTTAAGACCTTAACCTGTGGGCCAAAGTACGAGTCTAAGACCTTAGCTATTAGGCCAGAGTAAGATTTAAGACCTTAACCATTAGGCCAGAGTATGAGTCTAAGACCTTAGCTACTAGGCCAGAGTAAGAGTTAAGACCTTAACAGTAGGCCAGAGTAAGAGTTAAGACCTTAACCAGTAGGCCAGAGTACGAGTCTAAGACCTTAGCTATTAGGCCAGAGTAAGAGTTCAGACCTTAGTTATTAGGCCAGAGTAAGTGTTAAGACCTTAACCATTAGGCCAGAGTACGAGTCTAAGACCTTAGCTATTAGGCCAGAGTACGAGTTAAGACCTTAACCAGTAGGCCAGAGTAAGAGTTAAGACCTTAACCATTAGGCCAGAGTACGAGTCTAAGACCTTAGCTATTAGGCCAGAGTAAGAGTTAAGACCTTAACCAATAGGCCAGAGTAAGAGTTAGGACCTTAACCAGTAGGCCAGAGTAAGAGTTAAGACCTTAACCAGTAGGCCAGAGTAGGAGTTAAGACCTTAACCTGTAGGCCATAGTACAAGTCTAAGACCTTAGCTATTAGGCTAGAGTAAGAGTTAAGACCTTAACCATTAGGCCAGAGTACGAGTCTAAGACCTTAGCTATTAGGCCAGAGTAAGAGTTAAGACCTTAACCAGTAGGCCAGAGTACGAGTCTAAGACCATAGCTATTAGGCCAGAGTAAGAGTTAAGACCTTAACCATTAGGCCAGAATACAAGTCTAAGACCTTAGCTTTTAGGCCAGAGTGAGAGTTAAGACCTTAGCTATCAGGCCAGACTACGAGTCTAAGACCTTAGCTATTAGGCCAGAGTACGAGTCTAAGACCTTAGCTATTAGGCCAGAGTAAGAGTTAAGACCTTAACCAGTAGGCCAGAGTACCAGTCTAAGACCTTAGCTATTAGGCCAGAGTCAGAGTTAAGACCTTAGCTTTTAGGCCAGAGTAAGAGTTAAGACCTTAACCATTAGGCCAGAGTATGAGTCTAAGGCTTTAGCTTTTAGGCCAGACCAAGAGTTAAGACCTTAACCAGTAGGACAGAGTACGAGTCTAAGACCTTAGCTATTAGGTCAGACCAAAAGTTAAGACCTTAACCATTAGGCCAGAGTACGAGTCTAAGACCTTAGCTATTAGGCCAGAGTAAGAGTTAAGACCTTAGCTGTTAGGCCAGTGTACGAGTCTAAGACCTTAGCTATTATGCCAGAGTATGAGTCTAAGACCTTAGCTAATAGGACAGAGTAAGAGTTAAGACCTTAACCAGTAGGCCAGAGTACGAGTCTAAGACCTTAGCTATTAGGCCAGAGTAAGAGTTAAGACCTTAGCTATTAGGCCAGAGTAAGAGTTAAGACCTTAACCATTAGGCCAGAGTACGAGTCTAAGACCTTAGCTATTAGACCAGAGTAAGAGATAAGACCTTAACCAGAAGGCCAGAGTAAGAGTTAAGACCTTAACCATTAGGCCAGAGTAAGAATTAAGACCTTAACCATTAGGCCATAGTACGAGTCTAAGACCTTAGCTATTAGGCCAGAGTAAGAATTAAGACCTTAACCATTAGGCCAGAGTACGAGTCTAAGACCTTAGCTATTAGGCCAGAGTAAGAGTTAAGACCCTAACTAATAGGCCAGAGTAAGAGTTAAGACCTTAACCAGTAGGCCAGAGTAAGAGTTAAGACCTTAACCAGTAGGCCAGAGTAAGAGTTAAGACCTTAACCTGTAGGCCATAGTACGAGTCTAAGACCTTAGCTATTAGGCCAGAGTAAGAATTAAGACCTTAACCATTAGGCCAGAGTACGAGTCTAAGATCTTAGCTATTAGGCCAGAGTAAGAGTTAAGACCTTATCCTGTAGGCCAGAGTATGAGTCTAAGACCTTAGCTATTATGCCAGAGTAAGAGTTAAGACCTTAGCTATTAGGCCAGTGTACAAGACTAAGACCTTAGCTATTATGCCAGAGTAAGATTTAAGACCTTAACCATTAGGCCAGAGTATGAGTCTAAGACCTTAGCTATTAGGCCAGAGTAAGAGTTAAGACCTTAACAGTAGGCCAGAGTAAGAGTTAAGACCTTAACCAGTAGGCCAGAGTACGAGTCTAAGACCTTAGCTATTAGGCCAGAGTAAGAGTTCAGACCTTAGCTATTAGGCCAGAGTAAGTGTTAAGACCTTAACCATTAGGCCAGAGTACGAGTCTAAGACCTTAGCTATTAGGCCAGAGTACGAGTTAAGACCTTAACCAGTAGGCCAGAGTAAGAGTTAAGACCTTAACCATTAGGCCAGAGTACGAGTCTAAGACCTTAGCTATTAGGCCAGAGTAAGAGTTAAGACCTTAACCAATACGCCAGAGTAAGAGTTAGGACCTTAACCAGTAGGCCAGAGTAAGAGTTAAGACCTTAACCAGTAGGCCAGAGTAAGAGTTAAGACCTTAACCTGTAGGCCATAGTACAAGTCTAAGACCTTAGCTATTAGGCTAGAGTAAGAGTTAAGACCTTAACCATTAGGCCAGAGTACGAGTCTAAGACCTTAGCTATTAGGCCAGAGTAAGAGTTAAGACCTTAACCAGTAGGCCAGAGTACGAGTCTAAGACCATAGCTATTAGGCCAGAGTAAGAGTTAAGACCTTAACCATTAGGCCAGAATACAAGTCTAAGACCTTAGCTATTAGGCCAGAGTGAGAGTTAAGACCTTAGCTATCAGGCCAGACTACGAGTCTAAGACCTTAGCTATTAGGCCAGAGTACGAGTCTAAGACCTTAGCTATTAGGCCAGAGTAAGAGTTAGGACCTTAACCAGTAGGCCAGAGTACCAGTCTAAGACCTTAGCTATTAGGCCAGAGTAAGAGTCTAAGACCTTAGCTATTATGCCAGAGTATGAGTCTAAGACCTTAGCTATTAGGCCAGAGTCAGAGTTAAGACCTTAACCAGTAGGCCAGAGTACGAGTCTAAGACCTTAGCTATTAGGCCAGAGTAAGAGTTAAGACCTTAGCTATTAGGCCAGAGTAAGAGTTAAGACCTTAACCATTAGGCCAGAGTACGAGTCTAAGACCTTAGCTATTAGGCCAGTGTAAGAGATAAGACCTTAACCAGTAGGCCAGAGTACGAGTCTAAGACCTTAGCTATTAGGCCAGAGTAAGAGTTAAGACCTTAACCAGTAGGCCAGAGTAAGAGTTAAGACCTTAACCAGTAGGCCAGAGTAAGAGTTAAGACCTTAACCTGTGGGCCATAGTACGAGTCTAAGACCTTAGCTATTAGGCCAGAGTAAGAGTTAAGACCTTAACAGTAGGCCAGAGTAAGAGTTAAGACCTTAACCAGTAGGCCAGAGTACGAGTCTAAGACCTTAGCTATTAGGCCAGAGTAAGAGTTCAGACCTTAGTTATTAGGCCAGAGTAAGTGTTAAGACCTTAACCATTAGGCCAGAGTACGAGTCTAAGACCTTAGCTATTAGGCCAGAGTACGAGTTAAGACCTTAACCAGTAGGCCAGAGTAAGAGTTAAGACCTTAACCATTAGGCCAGAGTACGAGTCTAAGACCTTAGCTATTAGGCCAGAGTAAGAGTTAAGACCTTAACCAATAGGCCAGAGTAAGAGTTAGGACCTTAACCAGTAGGCCAGAGTAAGAGTTAAGACCTTAACCAGTAGGCCAGAGTAGGAGTTAAGACCTTAAACTGTAGGCCATAGTACAAGTCTAAGACCTTAGCTATTAGGCTAGAGTAAGAGTTAAGACCTTAACCATTAGGCCAGAGTACGAGTCTAAGACCTTAGCTATTAGGCCAGAGTAAGAGTTAAGACCTTAACCAGTAGGCCAGAGTACGAGTCTAAGACCATAGCTATTAGGCCAGAGTAAGAGTTAAGACCTTAACCATTAGGCCAGAATACAAGTCTAAGACCTTAGCTATTAGGCCAGAGTGAGAGTTAAGACCTTAGCTATCAGGCCAGACTACGAGTCTAAGACCTTAGCTATTAGGCCAGAGTACGAGTCTAAGACCTTAGCTATTAGGCCAGAGTAAGAGTTAAGACCTTAACCAGTAGGCCAGAGTACCAGTCTAAGACCTTAGCTATTAGGCCAGAGTAAGAGTTAAGACCTTAGCTTTTAGGCCAGAGTAAGAGTTAAGACCTTAACCATTAGGCCAGAGTATGAGTCTAAGGCTTTAGCTTTTAGGCCAGACCAAGAGTTAAGACCTTAACCAGTAGGACAGAGTACGAGTCTAAGACCTTAGCTATTAGGTCAGACCAAAAGTTAAGACCTTAACCATTAGGCCAGAGTACGAGTCTAAGACCTTAGCTATTAGACCAGAGTAAGAGTTAAGACCTTAGCTGTTAGGCCAGTGTACGAGTCTAAGACCTTAGCTATTATGCCAGAGTATGAGTCTAAGACCTTAGCTAATAGGCCAGAGTAAGAGTTAAGACCTTAACCAGTAGGCCAGAGTACGAGTCTAAGACCTTAGCTATTAGGCCAGAGTAAGAGTTAAGACCTTAGCTATTAGGCCAGAGTAAGAGTTAAGACCTTAACCATTAGGCCAGAGTACGAGTCTAAGACCTTAGCTATTAGACCAGAGTAAGAGATAAGACCTTAACCAGAAGGCCAGAGTAAGAGTTAAGACCTTAACCATTAGGCCAGAGTAAGAATTAAGACCTTAACCATTAGGCCATAGTACGAGTCTAAGACCTTAGCTATTAGGCCAGAGTAAGAATTAAGACCTTAACCATTAGGCCAGAGT
The DNA here is from genome assembly GCF_964204655.1 of Triturus cristatus. Classification (NCBI taxonomy): domain Eukaryota; kingdom Metazoa; phylum Chordata; class Amphibia; order Caudata; family Salamandridae; genus Triturus; species Triturus cristatus. The sequence goes on from NC_140590.1 coordinate 1,308,261,533, forward strand.
ACGAGTCTAAGACCTTAGCTATTAGGCCAGAGTAAGAGTTAAGACCCTAACTAATAGGCCAGAGTAAGAGTTAAGACCTTAACCAGTAGGCCAGAGTAAGAGTTAAGACCTTAACCAGTAGGCCAGAGTAAGAGTTAAGACCTTAACCTGTAGGCCATAGTACGAGTCTAAGACCTTAGCTATTAGGCCAGAGTAAGAATTAAGACCTTAACCATTAGGCCAGAGTACGAGTCTAAGATCTTAGCTATTAGGCCAGAGTAAGAGTTAAGACCTTATCCTGTAGGCCAGAGTATGAGTCTAAGACCTTAGCTATTACGCCAGAGTAAGAGTTAAGACCTTAGCTATTAGGCCAGTGTACAAGACTAAGACCTTAGCTATTATGCCAGAGTCTGAGTCTAAGACCTTAGCTATTAGGCCAGAGTAAGAGTTAAGACCTTAACCAGTAGGCCAGAGTGTGAGTCTAAGACCTTAGCTATTAGGCCAGAGTAAGAGTTAAGACCTTAACCATTAGGCCAGAGTACGAGTCTAAGACCTTAGCTATTAGGCCAGAGTACGAGTCTAGACCTTAGCTATTAGGCCGGAGTAAGAGTTAAGACCTTAAGCATTAGGCCAGAGTACGAGTCTAATACCTTAGCTAACAGGCCAGAGTAAGAGTTAAGACCTTAGCTATTAGGCCAGAGTAAGAGTTAAGACCTTGGATATTAGGCCAGAGTAAGAGTTAAGACCTTAACCATTAGGCCATAGTACGAGTCTAAGACCTTAGCTGTTAGGCCACAGTAAGAGTTAAGACCTTAACCAGTAGGCCAGAGTAAGAGTTAAGACCTTAACCAGTAGGACAGAGTAAGTGTTAAGACCTTAGCTATTAGGCCAGAGTAATAGTTAAGACCTTAACCAGTAGGCCAGAGTACGAGTCTAAGACCTTAGCTATTAGGCCAGAGTAAGAGTTAAGACCTTAACCATTAGGCCAGAGTACAAGTCTAAGACCTTAGCTATTAGGCCAGAGTGAGAGTTAAGACCTTAGCTATCAGTCCAGAGTACGAGTCTAAGACCTTAGCTATTAGGCCAGAGTACGAGTCTAAGACCTTAGCTATTAGGCCAGAGTAAGAGTTAAGACCTTAACCAGTAGGCAAGAGTACCAGTCTAAGACCTTAACTATTAGGCCAGAGTAAGAGTTAAGACCTTAGCTATTAGGCCAGAGTAAGAGTTAAGACCTTAACCATTAGGCCAGAGTAAGAGTTAAGACCTTAGCTATTAGGCCAGTGTACGAGTCTAAGACCTTAGCTATTATGCCAGAGTATGAGTCTAAGACCTTAGCTATTAGGCCAGAGTCAGAGTTAAGACCTTAACCAGTAGGCCAGAGTACGAGTCTAAGACCTTAGCTATTAGGCCAGAGTAAGAGTTAAGACCTTAGCTATTAGGCCAGAGTAAGAGTTAAGACCTTAACCATTAGGCCAGAGTGCGAGTCTAAGACCTTAGCTATTAGGCCAGTGTAAGAGATAAGACCTTAACCAGTAGGCCAGAGTACGAGTCTAAGACCTTAGCTATTAGGCCAGAGTAAGAGTTAAGACCTTAACCAGTAGGCCAGAGTAAGAGTTAAGACCTTAACCAGTAGGCCAGAGTAAGAGTTAAGACCTTAACCTGTGGGCCATAGTACGAGTCTAAGACCTTAGCTATTAGGCCAGAGTAAGATTTAAGACCTTAACCATTAGGCCAGAGTATGAGTCTAAGACCTTAGCTATTAGGCCAGAGTAAGAGTTAAGACCTTAACAGTAGGCCAGAGTAAGAGTTAAGACCTTAACCAGTAGGCCAGAGTACGAGTCTAAGACCTTAGCTATTAGGCCAGAGGAAGAGTTCAGACCTTAGCTATTAGGCCAGAGTAAGTGTTAAGACCTTAACCATTAGGCCAGAGTACGAGTCTAAGACCTTAGCTATTAGGCCAGAGTAAGAGTTAAGACCTTAACCAATAGGCCAGAGTAAGAGTTAGGACCTTAACCAGTAGGCCAGAGAAAGAGTTAAGACCTTAACCAGTAGGCCAGAGAAAGAGTTAAGACCTTAACCTGTAGGCCATAGTACAAGTCTAAGACCTTAGCTATTAGGCTAGAGTAAGAGTTAAGATCTTAACCATTAGGCCAGAGAACGAGTCTAAGACCTTAGCTATTAGGCCAGAGTAAGAGTTAAGACCTTAACCAGTAGGCCAGAGTACGAGTCTAAGACCATAGCTATTAGGCCAGAGTAAGAGTTAAGACCTTAACCATTAGGCCAGAATACAAGTCTAAGACCTTAGCTATTAGGCCAGAGTGAGAGTTAAGACCTTAGCTATCAGGCCAGACTATGAGTCTAAGACCTTAGCTATTAGGCCAGAGTACGAGTCTAAGACCTTAGCTATTAGGCCAGAGTAAGAGTTAAGACCTTAACCAGTATGCCAGAGTACCAGTCTAAGACCTTAGCTATTAGGCCAGAGTAAGAGTTAAGACCTTAGCTTTTAGGCCAGAGTAAGAGTTAAGACCTTAAACATTAGGCCAGAGTATGAGTCTAAGGCTTTAGCTTTTAGGCCAGACCAAGAGTTAAGACCTTAACCAGTAGGACAGAGTACGAGTCTAAGACCTTAGCTATTAGGTCAGACCAAAAGTTAAGACCTTAACCATTAGGCCAGAGTACGAGTCTAAGACCTTAGCTATTAGGCCAGAGTAAGAGTTAAGACATTAGCTGTTAGGCCAGTGTACAAGACTAAGACCTTAGCTATTATGCCAGAGTCTGAGTCTAAGACCTTAGCTATTAGGCCAGAGTAAGAGTTAAGACCTTAACCAGTAGGCCAGAGTGTGAGTCTAAGACCTTAGCTATTAGGCCAGAGTAAGAGTTAAGACCTTAACCATTAGGCCAGAGTACGAGTCTAAGACCTTAGCTATTAGGCCAGAGTACGAGTCTAGACCTTAGCTATTAGGCCGGAGTAAGAGTTAAGACCTTAAGCATTAGGCCAGAGTACGAGTCTAATACCTTAGCTAACAGGCCAGAGTAAGAGTTAAGACCTTAGCTATTAGGCCAGAGTAAGAGTTAAGACCTTGGATATTAGGCCAGAGTAAGAGTTAAGACCTTAACCATTAGGCCATAGTACGAGTCTAAGACCTTAGCTGTTAGGCCACAGTAAGAGTTAAGACCTTAACCAGTAGGCCAGAGTAAGAGTTAAGACCTTAACCAGTAGGACAGAGTAAGTGTTAAGACCTTAGCTATTAGGCCAGAGTAATAGTTAAGACCTTAACCAGTAGGCCAGAGTACGAGTCTAAGACCTTAGCTATTAGGCCAGAGTAAGAGTTAAGACCTTAACCATTAGGCCAGAGTACAAGTCTAAGACCTTAGCTATTAGGCCAGAGTGAGAGTTAAGACCTTAGCTATCAGGCCAGAGTACGAGTCTAAGACCTTAGCTATTAGGCCAGAGTACGAGTCTAAGACGTTAGCTATTAGGCCAGAGTAAGAGTTAAGACCTTAACCAGTAGGCAAGAGTACCAGTCTAAGACCTTAACTATTAGGCCAGAGTAAGAGTTAAGACCTTAGCTATTAGGCCAGAGTAAGAGTTAAGACCTTAACCATTAGGCCAGAGTACGAGTCTAAGACTTTAGCTATTAGGCCAGACCAAGAGTTAAAACCTTAACCAGTAGGCCAGAGTACGAGTCTAAGACCTTAGCTATTAGGCCACACCAAGAGTTAAGACATTAACCATTAGGCCAGAGTAAGAGTTAAGACCTTAGCTATTAGGCCAGTGTACGAGTCTAAGACCTTAGCTATTATGCCAGAGTATGAGTCTAAGACCTTAGCTATTAGGCCAGAGTCAGAGTTAAGACCTTAACCAGTAGGCCAGAGTACGAGTCTAAGACCTTAGCTATTAGGCCAGAGTAAGAGTTAAGACCTTAGCTATTAGGCCAGAGTAAGAGTTAAGACCTTAACCATTAGGCCAGAGTACGAGTCTAAGACCTTAGCTATTAGGCCAGTGTAAGAGATAAGACCTTAACCAGTAGGCCAGAGTACGAGTCTAAGACCTTAGCTATTAGGCCAGAGTAAGAGTTAAGACCTTAACCAGTAGGCCAGAGTAAGAGTTAAGACCTTAACCAGTAGGCCAGAGTAAGAGTTAAGACCTTAACCTGTGGGCCATAGAACGAGTCTAAGACCTTAGCTATTAGGCCAGAGTAAGATTTAAGACCTTAACCATTAGGCCAGAGTATGAGTCTAAGACCTTAGCTATTAGGCCAGAGTAAGAGTTAAGACCTTAACAGTAGGCCAGAGTAAGAGTTAAGACCTTAACCAGTAGGCCAGAGTACGAGTCTAAGACCTTAGCTATTAGGCCAGAGTAAGAGTTCAGACCTTAGCTATTAGGCCAGAGTAAGTGTTAAGACCTTAACCATTAGGCCAGAGTACGAGTCTAAGACCTTAGCTATTAGGCCAGAGTACGAGTTAAGACCTTAACCAGTAGGCCAGAGTAAGAGTTAAGACCTTAACCATTAGGCCAGAGTACGAGTCTTAGACCTTAGCTATTAGGCCAGAGTAAGAGTTAAGACCTTAACCAATAGGCCAGAGTAAGAGTTAGGACCTTAACCAGTAGGCCAGAGTAAGAGTTAAGACCTTAACCAGTAGGCCAGAGAAAGAGTTAAGACCTTAACCTGTAGGCCATAGTACAAGTCTAAGACCTTAGCTATTAGGCTAGAGTAAGAGTTAAGACCTTAACCATTAGGCCAGAGAACGAGTCTAAGACCTTAGCTATTAGGCCAGAGTAAGAGTTAAGACCTTAACCAGTAGGCCAGAGTACGAGTCTAAGACCATAGCTATTAGGCCAGAGTAAGAGTTAAGACCTTAACCATTAGGCCAGAATACAAGTCTAAGACCTTAGCTATTAGGCCAGAGTGAGAGTTAAGACCTTAGCTATCAGGCCAGACTATGAGTCTAAGACCTTAGCTATTAGGCCAGAGTACGAGTCTAAGACCTTAGCTATTAGGCCAGAGTAAGAGTTAAGACCTTAACCAGTATGCCAGAGTACCAGTCTAAGACCTTAGCTATTAGGCCAGAGTAAGAGTTAAGACCTTAGCTTTTAGGCCAGAGTAAGAGTTAAGACCTTAAACATTAGGCCAGAGTATGAGTCTAAGGCTTTAGCTTTTAGGCCAGACCAAGAGTTAAGACCTTAACCAGTAGGACAGAGTACGAGTCTAAGACCTTAGCTATTAGGTCAGACCAAAAGTTAAGACCTTAACCATTAGGCCAGAGTACGAGTCTAAGACCTTAGCTATTAGGCCAGAGTAAGAGTTAAGACCTTAGCTGTTAGGCCAGTGTACGAGTCTAAGACCTTAGCTATTATGCCAGAGTATGAGTCTAAGACCTTAGCTAATAGGCCAGAGTAAGAGTTAAGACCTTAACCAGTAGGCCAGAGTACGAGTCTAAGACCTTAGCTATTAGGCCAGAGTAAGAGTTAAGACCTTAGCTATTAGGCCAGAGTAAGAGTTAAGACCTTAACCATTAGGCCAGAGTACGAGTCTAAGACCTTAGCTAAGAGGCCAGAGTAAGAGATAAGACCTTAACCAGAAGGCCAGAGTAAGAGTTAAGACCTTAACCATTAGGCCAGAGTAAGAATTAAGACCTTAACCATTAGGCCATAGTACGAGTCTAAGACCTTAGCTATTAGGCCAGAGTAAGAATTAAGACCTTAACCATTAGGCCAGAGTACGAGTCTAAGACCTTAGCTATTAGGCCAGAGTAAGAGTTAAGACCCTAACTAATAGGCCAGAGTAAGAGTTAAGACCTTAACCAGTAGGCCAGAGTAAGAGTTAAGACCTTAACCAGTAGGCCAGAGTAAGAGTTAAGACCTTAACCTGTAGGCCATAGTACGAGTCTAAGACCTTAGCTATTAGGCCAGAGTAAGAATTAAGACCTTAACCATTAGGCCAGAGTACGAGTCTAAGATCTTAGCTATTAGGCCAGAGTAAGAGTTAAGACCTTAACCTGTAGGCCAGAGTATGAGTCTAAGACCTTAGCTATTAGGCCAGAGTAAGAGTTAAGACCTTAGCTATTAGGCCAGTGTACAAGACTAAGACCTTAGCTATTAGGCCAGAGTAAGAGTTAAGACCTTAACCAGTATGCCAGAGTACCAGTCTAAGACCTTAGCAATTAGGCCAGAGTAAGAGTTAAGACCTTAGCTTTTAGGCCAGAGTAAGAGTTAAGACCTTAACCATTAGGCCAGAGTATGAGTCTAAGGCTTTAGCTTTTAGGCCAGACCAAGAGTTAAGACCTTAACCAGTAGGACAGAGTACGAGTCTAAGACCTTAGCTATTAGGTCAGACCAAAAGTTAAGACCTTAACCATTAGGCCAGAGTACGAGTCTAAGACCTTAGCTATTAGGCCAGAGTAAGAGTTAAGACCTTAGCTGTTAGGCCAGTGTACGAGTCTAAGACCTTAGCTATTATGCCAGAGTATGAGTCTAAGACCTTAGCTAATAGGCCAGAGTAAGAGTTAAGACCTTAACCAGTAGGCCAGAGTACGAGTCTAAGACCTTAGCTATTAGGCCAGAGTAAGAGTTAAGACCTTAGCTATTAGGCCAGAGTAAGAGTTAAGACCTTAACCATTAGGCCAGAGTACGAGTCTAAGACCTTAGCTAAGAGGCCAGAGTAAGAGATAAGACCTTAACCAGAAGGCCAGAGTAAGAGTTAAGACCTTAACCATTAGGCCAGAGTAAGAATTAAGACCTTAACCATTAGGCCATAGTACGAGTCTAAGACCTTAGCTATTAGGCCAGAGTAAGAATTAAGACCTTAACCATTAGGCCAGAGTACGAGTCTAAGATCTTAGCTATTAGGCCAGAGTAAGAGTTAAGACCTTAACCTGTAGGCCAGAGTATGAGTCTAAGACCTTAGCTATTAGGCCAGAGTAAGAGTTAAGACCTTAGCTATTAGGCCAGTGTACAAGACTAAGAGCTTAGCTATTATGCCAGAGTCTGAGTCTAAGACCTTAGCTATTAGGCCAGAGTAAGAGTTAAGACCTTAACCAGTAGGCCAGAGTACGAGTATAAGACCTTAGCTATTAGGCCAGAGTAAGAGTTAAGACCTTAGCTATTAGGCCAGAGTAAGAGTTAAGACCTTAACCATTAGGCCAGAGTACGAGTCTAAGACCTTAGCTATTAGGCCAGAGTAAGAGTTAAGACCTTAACCAGTAGGCCAGAGTAAGAGTTAAGACCTTAACCATTAGGCCAGAGTATGAGTCTAAGACCTTAGCTATTAGGCCAGAGTAAGAGTTAAGACCTTAGCTATTAGGCCAGTGTACAAGACTAAGAGCTTAGCTATTATGCCAGAGTCTGAGTATAAGACCTTAGCTATTAGGCCAGAGTAAGAGTTAAGACCTTAACCAGTAGGCCAGAGTACGAGTATAAGACCTTAGCTATTAGGCCAGAGTAAGAGTTAAGACCTTAGCTATTAGGCCAGAGTAAGAGTTAAGACCTTAACCATTAGGCCAGAGTACAAGTCTAAGACCTTAGCTATTAGGCCAGAGTAAGAGTTAAGACCTTAACCAGTAGGCCAGAGTAAGAGTTAAGACCTTAACCATTAGGCCAGAGTATGAGTCTAAGACCTTAGCTATTAGGCCAGAGTAAGAGTTAAGACCTTAACCAGTAGGCCAGAGTAAGAGTTAAGACCTTAACCATTAGGCCAGAGTATGAGTCTAAGACCTTAACCATTAGGCCAGAGTAAGAGTTAAGACCTTAAGCAATAGCCCAGAGTAAGAGTTAAGACCTTAACCAGTAGGCCAGAGTAGGAGTTAAGACCTTAACCAGTAGGCCAGAGTAACAGCTAAGACCTTAACCTGTAGGCCATAGTACGAGTCTAAGACCTTAGCTATTAGGCCAGAGTAAGAGTTTAGACCTTAGCTATTAGGCCAGAGTAAGTGTTAAGACCTTAACCATTAGGCCAGAGTACGAGTCTAAGACCTTAGCTATTAGGCCAGAGTACGAGTTAAGACCTTAACCAGTAGGCCAGAGTAAGAGTTAAGACCTTAACCATTAGGCCAGAGTACGAGTCTAAGACCTTAGCTATTAGGCCAGAGTAAGAGTTAAGACCTTAACCAATAGGCCAGAGTAAGAGTTAGGACCTTAACCAGTAGGCCAGAGTAAGAGTTAAGACCTTAACCAGTAGGCCAGAGTAAGAGTTAAGACCTTAACCTGTAGGCCATAGTACAAGTCTAAGACCTTAGCTATTAGGCTAGAGTAAGAGTTAAGACCTTAACCATTAGGCCAGAGTACGAGTCTAAGACCTTAGCTATTAGGCCAGAGTAAGAGTTAAGACCTTAACCAGTAGGCCAGAGTACGAGTCTAAGACCATAGCTATTAGGCCAGAGTAAGAGTTAAGACCTTAACCATTAGGCCAGAATACAAGTCTAAGACCTTAGCTATTAGGCCAGAGTGAGAGTTAAGACCTTAGCTATCAGGCCAGACTATGAGTCTAAGACCTTAGCTATTAGGCCAGAGTACGAGTCTAAGACCTTAGCTATTAGGCCAGAGTAAGAGTTAAGACCTTAACCAGTATGCCAGAGTACCAGTCTAAGACCTTAGCTATTAGGCCAGAGTAAGAGTTAAGACCTTAGCTTTTAGGCCAGAGTAAGAGTTAAGACCTTAACCATTAGGCCAGAGTATGAGTCTAAGGCTTTAGCTTTTAGGCCAGACCAAGAGTTAAGACCTTAGCTATCAGGCCAGAGTACGAGTCTAAGACCTTAGCTATTAGGCCAGAGTACGAGTCTAAGACCTTAGCTATTAGGCCAGAGTAAGAGTTAAGACCTTAGCTGTTAGGCCAGTGTACGAGTCTAAGACCTTAGCTATTATGCCAGAGTATGAGTCTAAGACCTTAGCTAATAGGCCAGAGTAAGAGTTAAGACCTTAACCAGTAGGCCAGAGTACGAGTTTAAGACCTTAGCTATTAGGCCAGAGTAAGAGTTAAGACCTTAGCTATTAGGCCAGAGTAAGAGTTAAGACCTTAACCATTAGGCCAGAGTACGAGTCTAAGACCTTAGCTAAGAGGCCAGAGTAAGAGATAAGACCTTAACCAGAAGGCCAGAGTAAGAGTTAAGACCTTAACCATTAGGCCAGAGTAAGAATTAAGACCTTAACCATTAGGCCATAGTACGAGTCTAAGACCTTAGCTATTAGGCCAGAGTAAGAATTAAGACCTTAACCATTAGGCCAGAGTACGAGTCTAAGACCTTAGCTATTAGGCCAGAGTAAGAGTTAAGACCCTAACTAATAGGCCAGAGTAAGAGTTAAGACCTTAACCAGTAGGCCAGAGTAAGAGTTAAGACCTTAACCAGTAGGCCAGAGTAAGAGTTAAGACCTTAACCTGTAGGCCATAGTACAAGTCTAAGACCTTAGCTATTAGGCCAGAGTAAGAATTAAGACCTTAACCATTAGGCCAGAGTACGAGTCTAAGATCTTAGCTATTAGGCCAGAGTAAGAGTTAAGACCTTAACCTGTAGGCCAGAGTATGAGTCTAAGACCTTAGCTATTAGGCCAGAGTAAGAGTTAAGACCTTAGCTATTAGGCCAGTGTACAAGACTAAGAGCTTAGCTATTATGCCAGAGTCTGAGTCTAAGACCTTAGCTATTAGGCCAGAGTAAGAGTTAAGACCTTAACCAGTAGGCCAGAGTACGAGTATAAGACCTTAGCTATTAGGCCAGAGTAAGAGTTAAGACCTTAGCTATTAGGCCAGAGTAAGAGTTAAGACCTTAACCATTAGGCCAGAGTACGAGTCTAAGACCTTAGCTATTAGGCCAGAGTAAGAGTTAAGACCTTAACCAGTAGGCCAGAGTAAGAGTTAAGACCTTAACCATTAGGCCAGAGTATGAGTCTAAGACCTTAGCTATTAGGCCAGAGTAAGAGTTAAGACCTTAGCTATTAGGCCAGTGTACAAGACTAAGAGCTTAGCTATTATGCCAGAGTCTGAGTATAAGACCTTAGCTATTAGGCCAGAGTAAGAGTTAAGACCTTAACCAGTAGGCCAGAGTACGAGTATAAGACCTTAGCTATTAGGCCAGAGTAAGAGTTAAGACCTTAGCTATTAGGCCAGAGTAAGAGTTAAGACCTTAACCATTAGGCCAGAGTACAAGTCTAAGACCTTAGCTATTAGGCCAGAGTAAGAGTTAAGACCTTAACCAGTAGGCCAGAGTAAGAGTTAAGACCTTAACCATTAGGCCAGAGTATGAGTCTAAGACCTTAGCTATTAGGCCAGAGTAAGAGTTAAGACCTTAACCAGTAGGCCAGAGTAAGAGTTAAGACCTTAACCATTAGGCCAGAGTATGAGTCTAAGACCTTAACTATTAGGCCAGAGTAAGAGTTAAGACCTTAACCAATAGCCCAGAGTAAGAGTTAAGACCTTAACCAGTAGGCCAGTGTAGGAGTTAAGACCTTAACCAGTAGGCCAGAGTAACAGCTAAGACCTTAACCTGTAGGCCATAGTACGAGTCTAAGACCTTAGCTATTAGGCCAGAGTAAGAGTTCAGACCTTAGCTATTAGGCCAGAGTAAGTGTTAAGACCTTAACCATTAGGCCAGAGTACGAGTCTAAGACCTTAGCTATTAGGCCAGAGTACGAGTTAAGACCTTAACCAGTAGGCCAGAGTAAGAGTTAAGACCTTAACCATTAGGCCAGAGTACGAGTCTAAGACCTTAGCTATTAGGCCAGAGTAAGAGTTAAGACCTTAACCAATAGGCCAGAGTAAGAGTTAGGACCTTAACCAGTAGGCCAGAGTAAGAGTTAAGACCTTAACCAGTAGGCCAGAGTAAGAGTTAAGACCTTAACCTGTAGGCCATAGTACAAGTCTAAGACCTTAGCTATTAGGCTAGAGTAAGAGTTAAGACCTTAACCATTAGGCCAGAGTACGAGTCTAAGACCTTAGCTATTAGGCCAGAGTAAGAGTTAAGACCTTAACCAGTAGGCCAGAGTACGAGTCTAAGACCATAGCTATTAGGCCAGAGTAAGAGTTAAGACCTTAACCATTAGGCCAGAATACAAGTCTAAGACCTTAGCTATTAGGCCAGAGTGAAAGTTAAGACCTTAGCTATCAGGCCAGACTACGAGTCTAAGACCTTAGCTATTAGGCCAGAGTACAAGTCTAAGACCTTAGCTATTAGGCCAGAGTAAGAGTTAAGACCTTAACCAGTAGGCCAGAGTACCAGTCTAAGACCTTAGCTATTAGGCCAGAGTAAGAGTTAAGACCTTAGCTTTTAGGCCAGAGTAAGAGTTAAGACCTTAACCATTAGGCCAGAGTATGAGTCTAAGGCTTTAGCTTTTAGGCCAGACCAAGAGTTAAGACCTTAACCAGTAGGACAGAGTACGAGTCTAAGACCTTAGCTATTAGGTCAGACCAAAAGTTAAGACCTTAACCATTAGGCCAGAGTACGAGTCTAAGACCTTAGCTATTAGGCCAGAGTAAGAGTTAAGACCTTAGCTGTTAGGCCAGTGTACGAGTCTAAGACCTTAGCTATTATGCCAGAGTATGAGTCTAAGACCTTAGCTAATAGGCCAGAGTAAGAGTTATTAAGACCTTAACCAGTAGGCCAGAGTACGAGTCTAAGACCTTAGCTATTAGGCCAGAGTAAGAGTTAAGACCTTAGCTATTAGGCCAGTGTAAGAGTTAAGACCTTAACCATTAGGCCAGAGTACGAGTCTAAGACCTTAGCTATTAGGCCAGAGTAAGAGATAAGACCTTAACCAGAAGGCCAGAGTAAGAGTTAAGACCTTAACCATTAGGCCAGAGTAAGAATTAAGACCTTAACCATTAGGCCATAGTACGAGTCTAAGACCTTAGCTATTAGGCCAGAGTAAGAATTAAGACCTTAACCATTAGGCCAGAGTACGAGTCTAAGACCTTAGCTATTAGGCCAGAGTAAGAGTTAAGACCCTAACTAATAGGCCAGAGTAAGAGTTAAGACCTTAACCAGTAGGCCAGAGTAAGAGTTAAGACCTTAACCAGTAGGCCAGAGTACGAGTATAAGACCTTAGCTATTAGGCCAGAGTAAGAGTTAAGACCTTAGCTATTAGGCCAGAGTAAGAGTTAAGACCTTAACCATTAGGCCATAGTACGAGTCTAAGACCTTAGCTATTAGGCCAGAGTAAGAATTAAGACCTTAACCATTAGGCCAGAGTACGAGTCTAAGACCTTAGCTATTAGGCCAGAGTAAGAGTTAAGACCCTAACTAATAGGCCAGAGTAAGAGTTAAGACCTTAACCAGTAGGCCAGAGTAAGAGTTAAGACCTTAACCAGTAGGCCAGAGTAAGAGTTAAGACCTTAACCTGTAGGCCATAGTACTAGTCTAAGACCTTAGCTATTAGGCCAGAGTAAGAATTAAGACCTTAACCATTAGGCCAGAGTACGAGTCTAAGATCTTAGCTATTAGGCCAGAGTAAGAGTTAAGACCTTAGCTATTAGGCCAGTGTACAAGACTAAGAGCTTAGCTATTATGCCAGAGTCTGAGTATAAGACCTTAGCTATTAGGCCAGAGTAAGAGTTAAGACCTTAACCAGTAGGCCAGAGTACGAGTATAAGACCTTAGCTATTAGGCCAGAGTAAGAGTTAAGACCTTAGCTATTAGGCCAGAGTAAGAGTCTAAGACCTTAGCTATTAGGCCAGAGTAAGAGTTAAGACCTTAACCAGTAGGCCAGAGTAAGAGTTAAGACCTTAACCATTAGGCCAGAGTATGAGTCTAAGACCTTAGCTATTAGGCCAGAGTAAGAGTTAAGACCTTAGCTATTAGGCCAGTGTACAAGACTAAGAGCTTAGCTATTATGCCAGAGTCTGAGTATAAGACCTTAGCTATTAGGCCAGAGTAAGAGTTAAGACCTTAACCAGTAGGCCAGAGTACGAGTATAAGACCTTAGCTATTAGGCCAGAGTAAGAGTTAAGACCTTAGCTATTAGGCCAGAGTAAGAGTTAAGACCTTAACCATTAGGCCAGAGTACAAGTCTAAGACCTTAGCTATTAGGCCAGAGTAAGAGTTAAGACCTTAACCAGTAGGCCAGAGTAAGAGTTAAGACCTTAACCATTAGGCCAGAGTATGAGTCTAAGACCTTAGCTATTAGGCCAGAGTAAGAGTTAAGACCTTAACCAGTAGGCCAGAGTAAGAGTTAAGACCTTAACCATTAGGCCAGAGTATGAGTCTAAGACCTTAACCATTAGGCCAGAGTAAGAGTTAAGACCTTAACCAATAGCCCAGAGTAAGAGTTAAGACCTTAACCAGTAGGCCAGAGTAGGAGTTAAGACCTTAACCAGTAGGCCAGAGTAACAGCTAAGACCTTAACCTGTAGGCCATAGTACGAGTCTAAAACCTTAGCTATTAGGCCAGAGGAAGAGTTCAGACCTTAGCTATTAGGCCAGAGTAAGTGTTAAGACCTTAACCATTAGGCCAGAGTACGAGTCTAAGACCTTAGCTATTAGGCCAGAGTACGAGTTAAGACCTTAACCAGTAGGCCAGAGTAAGAGTTAAGACTTTAACCATTAGGCCAGAGTACGAGTCTAAGACCTTAGCTATTAGGCCAGAGTAAGAGTTAAGACCTTAACCAATAGGCCAGAGTAAGAGTTAGGACCTTAACCAGTAGGCCAGAGTAAGAGTTAAGACCTTAACCAGTAGGCCAGAGTAAGAGTTAAGACCTTAACCTGTAGGCCATAGTACAAGTCTAAGACCTTAGCTATTAGGCTAGAGTAAGAGTTAAGACCTTAACCATTAGGCCAGAGTACGAGTCTAAGACCTTAGCTATTAGGCCAGAGTAAGAGTTAAGACCTTAACCAGTAGGCCAGAGTACGAGTCTAAGACCATAGCTATTAGGCCAGAGTAAGAGTTAAGACCTTAACCATTAGGCCAGAATACAAGTCTAAGACCTTAGCTATTAGGCCAGAGTGAAAGTTAAGACCTTAGCTATCAGGCCAGACTACGAGTCTAAGACCTTAGCTATTAGGCCAGAGTACGAGTCTAAGACCTTAGCTATTAGGCCAGAGTAAGAGTTAAGACCTTAACCAGTAGGCCAGAGTACCAGTCTAAGACCTTAGCTATTAGGCCAGAGTAAGAGTTAAGACCTTAGCTTTTAGGCCAGAGTAAGAGTTAAGACCTTAACCATTAGGCCAGAGTATGAGTCTAAGGCTTTAGCTTTTAGGCCAGACCAAGAGTTAAGACCTTAACCAGTAGGACAGAGTACGAGTCTAAGACCTTAGCTATTAGGTCAGACCAAAAGTTAAGACCTTAACCATTAGGCCAGAGTACGAGTCTAAGACCTTAGCTATTAGGCCAGAGTAAGAGTTAGGACCTTAGCTGTTAGGCCAGTGTACGAGTCTAAGACCTTAGCTATTATGCCAGAGTATGAGTCTAAGACCTTAGCTAATAGGCCAGAGTAAGAGTTAAGACCTTAACCAGTAGGCCAGAGTACGAGTCTAAGACCTTAGCTATTAGGCCAGAGTAAGAGTTAAGACCTTAGCTATTAGGCCAGAGTAAGAGTTAAGACCTTAACCATTAGGCCAGAGTACGAGTCTAAGACCTTAGCTATTAGGCCAGAGTAAGAGATAAGACCTTAACCAGAAGGCCAGAGTAAGAGTTAAGACCTTAACCATTAGGCCAGAGTAAGAATTAAGACCTTAACCATTAGGCCATAGTACGAGTCTAAGACCTTAGCTATTAGGCCAGAGTAAGAATTAAGACCTTAACCATTAGGCCAGAGTACGAGTCTAAGACCTTAGCTATTAGGCCAGAGTAAGAGTTAAGACCCTAACTAATAGGCCAGAGTAAGAGTTAAGACCTTAACCAGTAGGCCAGAGTAAGAGTTAAGACCTTAACCAGTAGGCCAGAGTAAGAGTTAAGACCTTAACCTGTAGGCCATAGTACGAGTCTAAGACCTTAGCTGTTAGGCCAGAGTAAGAATTAAGACCTTAACCATTAGGCCAGAGTACGAGTCTAAGATCTTAGCTATTAAGCCAGAGTAAGAGTTAAGACCTTAACCTGTAGGCCAGAGTATGAGTCTAAGACCTTAGCTATTAGGCCAGAGTAAGAGTTAAGACCTTAGCTATTAGGCCAGTGTACAAGACTAAGACCTTAGCTATTATGCCAGAGTCTGAGTCTAAGACCTTAGCTATTAGGCCAGAGTAAGAGTTAAGACCTTAACCAGTAGGCCAGAGTACGAGTATAAGACCTTACCTATTAGGCCAGAGTAAGAGTTAAGACCTTAGCTATTAGGCCAGAGTAAGAGTTAAGACCTTAACCATTAGGCCAGAGTACGAGTCTAAGACCTTAGCTATTAGGCCAGAGTAAGAGTTAAGACCTTAACCAGTAGGCCAGAGTAAGACTTAAGACCTTAACCAGTAGGCCAGAGTATGAGTCTAAGACCTTAGCTATTAGGCCAGAGTAAGAGTTAAGACCTTAACCAGTAGGCCAGAGTAAGAGTTAAGACCTTAACCATTAGGCCAGAGTATGAGTCTAAGACCTTAACCATTAGGCCAGAGTAAGAGTTAAGACCTTAACCAATAGCCCAGAGTAAGAGTTAAGACCTTAACCAGTAGGCCAGAGTAGGAGTTAAGACCTTAACCAGTAGGCCAGAGTAACAGCTAAGACCTTAACCTGTAGGCCATAGTACGAGTCTAAGACCTTAGCTATTAGTCCAGAGTAAGAGTTAAGACCATAACCATTAGGCCACAGTACGAGTCTAAGACCTTAGCTATTAGGCCAGAGTAAGGGTTAAGACCTTAACCTGTAGGCCAGAGTAAGAGTTAAGACCTTAACCATTAGGTCAGAGTACGAGTCTAAGACCTTAGCTATTAGGCCAGAGTAAGAGTTAAGACCTTAACCAGTATGCCAGAGTAAGAGTTAAGACCTTAACCAGTATTACAGAGTAAGAGTTAAGACCTTAGCTATTAGGCCAGAGTAAGAGTTAAGACCTTAACCTGTAGGCCAGAGTACGAGCCTAAGACCTTAGCTATTAGGCCAGAGTAAGAGTTAAGACCTTAACCATTAGGCCAGAGTAAGAGTTAAGACCTTAGCTATTAGGCCAGAGTACGAGTCTAAGACCTTAGCTATTAGGCCAGAGTAAGAGTTAAGACCTTAACCATTAGGCCAGAATACAAGTCTAAGACCTTAGCTATTAGGCCAGAGTGAGAGTTAAGACCTTAGCTATCAGGCCAGACTACGAGTCTAAGACCTTAGCTATTAGGCCAGAGTACGAGTCTAAGACCTTAGCTATTAGGCCAGAGTAAGAGTTAAGACCTTAACCAGTAGGCCAGAGTACCAGTCTAAGACCTTAGCTATTAGGCCAGAGTAAGAGTTAAGACCTTAGCTTTTAGGCCAGAGTAAGAGTTAAGACCTTAACCATTAGGCCAGAGTATGAGTCTAAGGCTTTAGCTTTTAGGCCAGACCAAGAGTTAAGACCTTAACCAGTAGGACAGAGTACGAGTCTAAGACCTTAGCTATTAGGCCAGACCAAAAGTTAAGACCTTAACCATTAGGCCAGAGTATGAGTCTAAGACCTTAGCTATTAGGCCAGAGTAAGAGTTAAGACCTTAGCTGTTAGGCCAGTGTACGAGTCTAAGACCTTAGCTATTATGCCAGAGTATGAGTCTAAGACCTTAGCTAATAGGCCAGAGTAAGAGTTAAGACCTTAACCAGTAGGCCAGAGTACGAGTCTAAGACCTTAGCTATTAGGCCAGAGTAAGAGTTAAGACCTTAGCTATTAGGCCAGAGTAAGAGTTAAGACCTTAACCATTAGGCCAGAGTACGAGTCTAAGACCTTAGCTATTAGGCCAGAGTAAGAGATAAGACCTTAACCAGAAGGCCAGAGTAAGAGTTAAGACCTTAACCATTAGGCCAGAGTAAGAATTAAGACCTTAACCATTAGGCCATAGTACGAGTCTAAGACCTTAGCTATTAGGCCAGAGTAAGAATTAAGACCTTAACCATTAGGCCAGAGTACGAGTCTAAGACCTTAGCTATTAGGCCAGAGTAAGAGTTAAGACCCTAACTAATAGGCCAGAGTAAGAGTTAAGACCTTAACCAGTAGGCCAGAGTAAGAGTTAAGACCTTAACCAGTAGGCCAGAGTAAGAGTTAAGACCTTAACCCGTAGGCCATAGTACGAGTCTAAGACCTTAGCTATTAGGCCAGAGTAAGAATTAAGACCTTAACCATTAGGCCAGAGTACGAGTCTAAGATCTTAGCTATTAGGCCAGAGTAAGAGTTAAGACCTTAACCTGTAGGCCAGAGTATGAGTCTAAGACCTTAGCTATTAGGCCAGAGTAAGAGTTAAGACCTTAGCTATTAGGCCAGTGTACAAGACTAAGACCTTAGCTATTATGCCAGAGTCTGAGTCTAAGACCTTAGCTATTAGGCCAGAGTAAGAGTTAAGACCTTAACCAGTAGGCCAGAGTACGAGTATATGACCTTAGCTATTAGGCCAGAGTAAGAGTTAAGACCTTAGCTATTAGGCCAGAGTAAGAGTTAAGACCTTAACCATTAGGCCAGAGTACGAGTCTAAGACCTTAGCTATTAGGCCAGAGTAAGAGTTAAGACCTTAACCAGTAGGCCAGAGTAAGAGTTAAGACCTTAACCATTAGGCCAGAGTATGAGTCTAAGACCTTAGCTATTAGGCCAGAGTAAGAGTTAAGACCTTAACCAGTAGGCCAGAGTTAGAGTTAAGACCTTAACCAGTAGGCCAGAGTAAGAGTTAAGACCTTAACCAGTAGGCCAGAGTAAGAGTTAAGACCTTAACCTGTAGGCCATAGTACGAGTCTAAGACCTTAGCTATTAGGCCAGAGTAAGAAGTAAGACCTTAACCATTAGGCCAGAGTACGAGTCTAAGATCTTAGCTATTAGGCCAGAGTAAGAGTTAAGACCTTAACCTGTAGGCCAGAGTATGAGTCTAAGACCTTAGCTATTAGGCCAGAGTAAGAGTTAAGACCTTAGCTATTAGGCCAGTTACAAGACTAAGACCTTAGCTATTATGCCAGAGTCTGAGTCTAAGACCTTAGCTATTAGGCCAGAGTAAGAGTTAGGACCTTAACCAGTAGGCCAGAGTACGAGTATAAGACCTTAGCTATTAGGCCAGAGTAAGAGTTAAGACCTTAGCTATTAGGCCAGAGTAAGAGTTAAGACCTTAACCATTAGGCCAGATTACGAGTCTAAGACCTTAGCTATTAGGCCAGAGTAAGAGTTAAGACCTTAACCAGTAGGCCAGAGTAAGACTTAAGACCTTAACCATTAGGCCAGAGTATGAGTCTAAGACCTTAGCTATTAGGCCAGAGTAAGAGTTAAGACCTTAACCAGTAGGCCAGAGTAAGAGTTAAGACCTTAACCATTAGGCCAGAGTATGAGTCTAAGACCTTAACCATTAGGCCAGAGTAAGAGTTAAGACCTTAACCAATAGCCCAGAGTAAGAGTTAAGACCTTAACCAGTAGGCCAGAGTAGGAGTTAAGACCTTAACCAGTAGGCCAGAGTAACAGCTAAGACCTTAACCTGTAGGCCATAGTACGAGTCTAAGACCTTAGCTATTAGTCCAGAGTAAGAGTTAAGACCATAACCATTAGGCCACAGTACGAGTCTAAGACCTTAGCTATTAGGCCAGAGTAAGGGTTAAGACCTTAACCTGTAGGCCAGAGTAAGAGTTAAGACCTTAACCATTAGGTCAGAGTACGAGTCTAAGACCTTAGCTATTAGGCCAGAGTAAGAGTTAAGACCTTAACCAGTATGCCAGAGTAAGAGTTAAGACCTTAACCAGTATTACAGAGTAAGAGTTAAGACCTTAGCTATTAGGCCAGAGTAAGAGTTAAGACCTTAACCTGTAGGCCAGAGTACGAGCCTAAGACCTTAGCTATTAGGCCAGAGTAAGAGTTAAGACCTTAACCATTAGGCCAGAGTAAGAGTTAAGACCTTAGCTATTAGGCCAGAGTACGAGTCTAAGACCTTAGCTATTAGGCCAGAGTAAGAGTTAAGACCTTAACCATTAGGCCAGAATACAAGTCTAAGACCTTAGCTATTAGGCCAGAGTGAGAGTTAAGACCTTAGCTATCAGGCCAGACTACGAGTCTAAGACCTTAGCTATTAGGCCAGAGTACGAGTCTAAGACCTTAGCTATTAGGCCAGAGTAAGAGTTAAGACCTTAACCAGTAGGCCAGAGTACCAGTCTAAGACCTTAGCTATTAGGCCAGAGTAAGAGTTAAGACCTTAGCTTTTAGGCCAGAGTAAGAGTTAAGACCTTAACCATTAGGCCAGAGTATGAGTCTAAGGCTTTAGCTTTTAGGCCAGACCAAGAGTTAAGACCTTAACCAGTAGGACAGAGTACGAGTCTAAGACCTTAGCTATTAGGCCAGACCAAAAGTTAAGACCTTAACCATTAGGCCAGAGTATGAGTCTAAGACCTTAGCTATTAGGCCAGAGTAAGAGTTAAGACCTTAGCTGTTAGGCCAGTGTACGAGTCTAAGACCTTAGCTATTATGCCAGAGTATGAGTCTAAGACCTTAGCTAATAGGCCAGAGTAAGAGTTAAGACCTTAACCAGTAGGCCAGAGTACGAGTCTAAGACCTTAGCTATTAGGCCAGAGTAAGAGTTAAGACCTTAGCTATTAGGCCAGAGTAAGAGTTAAGACCTTAACCATTAGGCCAGAGTACGAGTCTAAGACCTTAGCTATTAGGCCAGAGTAAGAGATAAGACCTTAACCAGAAGGCCAGAGTAAGAGTTAAGACCTTAACCATTAGGCCAGAGTAAGAATTAAGACCTTAACCATTAGGCCATAGTACGAGTCTAAGACCTTAGCTATTAGGCCAGAGTAAGAATTAAGACCTTAACCATTAGGCCAGAGTACGAGTCTAAGACCTTAGCTATTAGGCCAGAGTAAGAGTTAAGACCCTAACTAATAGGCCAGAGTAAGAGTTAAGACCTTAACCAGTAGGCCAGAGTAAGAGTTAAGACCTTAACCAGTAGGCCAGAGTAAGAGTTAAGACCTTAAACTGTAGGCCATAGTACGAGTCTAAGACCTTAGCTATTAGGCCAGAGTAAGAATTAAGACCTTAACCATTAGGCCAGAGTACGAGTCTAAGATCTTAGCTATTAGGCCAGAGTAAGAGTTAAGACCTTAACCTGTAGGCCAGAGTATGAGTCTAAGACCTTAGCTATTAGGCCAGAGTAAGAGTTAAGACCTTAGCTATTAGGCCAGTGTACAAGACTAAGACCTTAGCTATTATGCCAGAGTCTGAGTCTAAGACCTTAGCTATTAGGCCAGAGTAAGAGTTAAGACCTTAACCAGTAGGCCAGAGTACGAGTATATGACCTTAGCTATTAGGCCAGAGTAAGAGTTAAGACCTTAGCTATTAGGCCAGAGTAAGAGTTAAGACCTTAACCATTAGGCCAGAGTACGAGTCTAAGACCTTAGCTATTAGGCCAGAGTAAGAGTTAAGACCTTAACCAGTAGGCCAGAGTAAGAGTTAAGACCTTAACCATTAGGCCAGAGTATGAGTCTAAGACCTTAGCTATTAGGCCAGAGTAAGAGTTAAGACCTTAACCAGTAGGCCAGAGTTAGAGTTAAGACCTTAACCAGTAGGCCAGAGTAAGAGTTAAGACCTTAACCAGTAGGCCAGAGTAAGAGTTAAGACCTTAACCTGTAGGCCATAGTACGAGTCTAAGACCTTAGCTATTAGGCCAGAGTAAGAAGTAAGACCTTAACCATTAGGCCAGAGTACGAGTCTAAGATCTTAGCTATTAGGCCAGAGTAAGAGTTAAGACCTTAACCTGTAGGCCAGAGTATGAGTCTAAGACCTTAGCTATTAGGCCAGAGTAAGAGTTAAGACCTTAGCTATTAGGCCAGTTACAAGACTAAGACCTTAGCTATTATGCCAGAGTCTGAGTCTAAGACCTTAGCTATTAGGCCAGAGTAAGAGTTAGGACCTTAACCAGTAGGCCAGAGTACGAGTATAAGACCTTAGCTATTAGGCCAGAGTAAGAGTTAAGACCTTAGCTATTAGGCCAGAGTAAGAGTTAAGACCTTAACCATTAGGCCAGATTACGAGTCTAAGACCTTAGCTATTAGGCCAGAGTAAGAGTTAAGACCTTAACCAGTAGGCCAGAGTAAGAGTTAAGACCTTAACCATTAGGCCAGAGTATGAGTCTAAGACCTTAGCTATTAGGCCAGAGTAAGAGTTAAGACCTTAACCAGTAGGCCAGAGTAAGAGTTAAGACCTTAACCATTAGGCCAGAGTATGAGTCTAAGACCTTAACCATTAGGCCAGAGTAAGAGTTAAGACCTTAACCAATAGCCCAGAGTAAGAGTTAAGACCTTAACCAGTAGGCCAGAGTAGGAGTTAAGACCTTAACCAGTAGGCCAGAGTAACAGCTAAGACCTTAACCTGTAGGCCATAGTACGAGTCTAAGACCTTAGCTATTAGTCCAGAGTAAGAGTTAAGACCATAACCATTAGGCATCAGTACGAGTCTAAGACCTTAGCTATTAGGCCAGAGTAAGGGTTAAGACCTTAACCTGTAGGCCAGAGTAAGAGTTAAGACCTTAACCATTAGGTCAGAGTACGAGTCTAAGACCTTAGCTATTAGGCCAGAGTAAGAGTTAAGACCTTAACCAGTATGCCAGAGTAAGAGTTAAGACCTTAACCAGTATTACAGAGTAAGAGTTAAGAGCTTAGCTATTAGGCCAGAGTAAGAGTTAAGACCTTAACCTGTAGGCCAGAGTACGAGCCTAAGACCTTAGCTATTAGGCCAGAGTAAGAGTTAAGACCTTAACCATTAGGCCAGAGTAAGAGTTAAGACCTTAGCTATTAGGCCAGAGTACGAGTCTAAGACCTTAGCTATTAGGCCAGAGTACGAGTCTAAGACCTTAGCTATTAGGCCAGAGTAAGAGTTAAGACCTTAACCATTAGGCCAGAGTATGAGTCTAAGACCTTAGCTATTAGGCCAGAGTAAGAGTTAAGACCTTAACCATTAGGCCAGAGTACGAGTCTAAGACCTTAGCTATTAGGCCAGAGTACGAGTCTAGACCTTAGCTATTAGGACGGAGTAAGAGTTAAGACCTTAAGCATTAGGCCAGAGTACGAGTCTAATACCTTAGCTAACAGGCCAGAGTAAGAGTTAAGACCTTAGCTATTAGGCCAGAGTAAGAGTTAAGACCTTGGATATTAGGCCAGAGTAAGAGTTAAGACCTTAACCATTAGGCCATAGTACGAGTCTAAGACCTTAGCTGTTAGGCCACAGTAAGAGTTAAGACCTTAACCAGTAGGCCAGAGTAAGAGTTAAGACCTTAACCAGTAGGACAGAGTAAGTGTTAAGACCTTAGCTATTAGGCCAGAGTAAGAGTTAAGACCTTAACCAGTAGGCCAGAGTATGAGTCTAAGACCTTAGCTATTAGGCCAGAGTAAGAGTTAAGACCTTAACCATTAGGCCAGAGTACAAGTCTAAGACCGTAGCTATTAGGCCAGAGTGAGAGTTAAGACCTTAGCTATCAGGCCAGAGTACGAGTCTAAGACCTTAGCTATTAGGCCAGAGTACGAGTCTAAGACCTTAGCTATTAGGCCAGAGTAAGAATTAAGACCTTAACCAGTAGGCAAGAGTACCAGTCTAAGACCTTAACTATTAGGCCAGAGTAAGAGTTAAGACCTTAGCTATTAGGCCAGAGTAAGAGTTAAAACCTTAACCATTAGGCCAGAGTACGAGTCTAAGACTTTAGCTAGGCCAGACCAAGAGTTAAAACCTTAACCAGTAGGCCAGAGTACGAGTCTAAGACCTTAGCTATTAGGCCACACCAAGAGTTAAGACATTAACCATTAGGCCAGAGTAAGAGTTAAGACCTTAGCTATTAGGCCAGTGTACGAGTCTAAGACCTTAGCTATTATGCCAGAGTATGAGTCTAAGACCTTAGCTATTAGGCCAGAGTCAGAGTTAAGACCTTAACCAGTAGGCCAGAGTACGAGTCTAAGACCTTAGCTATTAGGCCAGAGTAAGAGTTAAGACCTTAGCTATTAGGCCAGAGTAAGAGTTAAGACCTTAACCATTAGGCCAGAGTACGAGTCTAAGACCTTAGCTATTAGGCCAGTGTAAGAGATAAGACCTTAACCAGTAGGCCAGAGTACGAGTCTAAGACCTTAGCTATTAGGCCAGAGTAAGAGTTAAGACCTTAACCAGTAGGCCAGAGTACGAGTCTAAGACCTTAGCTATTAGGCCAGAGTAAGAGTTAAGACCTTAACCAGTAGGCCAGAGTAAGAGTTAAGACCTTAACCAGTAGGCCAGAGTAAGAGTTAAGACCTTAACCTGTGGGCCATAGTACGAGTCTAAGACCTTAGCTATTAGGCCAGAGTAAGAATTAAGACCTTAACCATTAGGCCAGAGTACGAGTCTAAGACCTTAGCTATTAGGTCAGAGTAAGAGTTAAGACCTTAGCTATTAGGCCAGAGTAAGAGTTAAGACCTTAACCATTAGGTAAGAGTATGAGTCTAAGACCTTAGTTATTAGGCCAGAGTAAGAGTTAAGACCTTAACCAGGAGGACAGAGTAAGAGTTAAGACCTTAGCTATTAGGCCAGAGTAAGAGTTAAGACCTTAACCTGTAGGCCAGAGTATGAGTCTAAGACCTTAGCTATTAGGCCAGAGTAAGAGTTAAGACCTTAACCATTAGGCCAGAGTACAAGTCTAAGACCTTAGCTATTAGGCCAGAGTAAGAGTTAAGACCTTAGCTATCAGGCCAGAGTACGAGTCTCAGACCTTAGCTATTAGGCCAGAGTACGAGTCTAAGACCTTAGCTATTAGGCCAGAGCAAGAGTTAAGACCTTAACCAGTAGGCCAGAGTACCAGTCTAAGACCCTAGCTATAGGCCAGAGTAAGAGTTAAGACCTTAGCTATTAGGCCAGAGTAAGAGTTAAGACCTTAACCATTAGGCCAGAGTACGAGTCTAAGACCTTAGCTATTAGGCCGGAGTAAGAGTTAAGACCTTAAGCATTAGGCCAGAGTACGAGTCTAATACCTTAGCTAACAGGCCAGAGTAAGAGTTAAGACCTTAGCTATTAGGCCATAGTACGAGTCTAAGACCTTAGCTATTAGGCCAGAGTAAGAGTTAAGACCTTAACCAGTAGGCCAGAGTAAGAGTTAAGATCTTAACCATTAGGCCAGAGTATGAGTCTAAGACCTTAACCATTAGGCCAGAGTAAGAGTTAAGACCTTAACCAATAGCCCAGAGTAAGAGTTAAGACCTTAACCAGTAGGCCAGAGTAGGAGTTAAGACCTTAACCAGTAGGCCAGAGTAACAGCTAAGACCTTAACCTGTAGGCCATAGTACGAGTCTAAGACCTTAGCTATTAGTCCAGAGTAAGAGTTAAGACCATAACCATTAGGCCACAGTACGAGTCTAAGCCCTTAGCTATTAGGCCAGAGTAAGGGTTAAGACCTTAACCTGTAGGCCAGAGTAAGAGTTAAGACCTTAACCATTAGGCCAGAGTATGAGTCTAAGACCTTAGCTATTAGGCCAGAGTAAGAGTTAAGACCTTAACCAGTAGGCCAGAGTAAGAGTTAAGACCTTAACCATTAGGCCAGAGTATGAGTCTAAGACCTTAACCATTAGGCCAGAGTAAGAGTTAAGACCTTAACCAATAGCCCAGAGTAAGAGTTAAGACCTTAACCAGTAGGCCAGAGTAGGAGTTAAGACCTTAACCAGTAGGCCAGAGTAACAGCTAAGACCTTAACCTGTAGGCCATAGTACGAGTCTAAGACCTTAGCTATTAGTCCAGAGTAAGAGTTAAGACCATAACCATTAGGCATCAGTACGAGTCTAAGACCTTAGCTATTAGGCCAGAGTAAGGGTTAAGACCTTAACCTGTAGGCCAGAGTAAGAGTTAAGACCTTAACCATTAGGTCAGAGTACGAGTCTAAGACCTTAGCTATTAGGCCAGAGTAAGAGTTAAGACCTTAACCAGTATGCCAGAGTAAGAGTTAAGACCTTAACCAGTATTACAGAGTAAGAGTTAAGAGCTTAGCTATTAGGCCAGAGTAAGAGTTAAGACCTTAACCTGTAGGCCAGAGTACGAGCCTAAGACCTTAGCTATTAGCCCAGAGTAAGAGTTAAGACCTTAACCATTAGGCCAGAGTAAGAGTTAAGACCTTAGCTATTAGGCCAGAGTACGAGTCTAAGACCTTAGCTATTAGGCCAGAGTACGAGTCTAAGACCTTAGCTATTAGGCCAGAGTAAGAGTTAAGACCTTAACCATTAGGCCAGAGTATGAGTCTAAGACCTTAGCTATTAGGCCAGAGTAAGAGTTAAGACCTTAACCATTAGGCCAGAGTACGAGTCTAAGACCTTAGCTATTAGGCCAGAGTACGAGTCTAGACCTTAGCTATTAGGACGGAGTTAGAGTTAAGACCTTAAGCATTAGGCCAGAGTACGAGTCTAATACCTTAGCTAACAGGCCAGAGTAAGAGTTAAGACCTTAGCTATTAGGCCAGAGTAAGAGTTAAGACCTTGGATATTAGGCCAGAGTAAGAGTTAAGACCTTAACCATTAGGCCATAGTACGAGTCAAAGACCTTAGCTGTTAGGCCACAGTAAGAGTTAAGACCTTAACCAGTAGGCCAGAGTAAGAGTTAAGACCTTAACCAGTAGGACAGAGTAAGTGTTAAGACCTTAGCTATTAGGCCAGAGTAAGAGTTAAGACCTTAACCAGTAGGCCAGAGTATGAGTCTAAGACCTTAGCTAATAGGCCAGAGTAAGAGTTAAGACCTTAACCATTAGGCCAGAGTACAAGTCTAAGACCGTAGCAATTAGGCCAGAGTGAGAGTTAAGACCTTAGCTATCAGGCCAGAGTACGAGTCTAAGACCTTAGCTATTAGGCCAGAGTACAAGTCTAAGACCTTAGCTATTAGGCCAGAGTAAGAATTAAGACCTTAACCAGTAGGCAAGAGTACCAGTCTAAGACCTTAACTATTAGGCCAGAGTAAGAGTTAAGACCTTAGCTATTAGGCCAGAGTACGAGTCTAAGACTTTAGCTAGGCCAGACCAAGAGTTAAAACCTTAACCATTAGGCCAGAGTACGAGTCTAAGACTTTAGCTAGGCCAGACCAAGAGTTAAAACCTTAACCAGTAGGCCAGAGTACGAGTCTAAGACCTTAGCTATTAGGCCACACCAAGAGTTAAGACATTAACCATTAGGCCAGAGTAAGAGTTAAGACCTTAGCTATTAGGCCAGTGTACGAGTCTAAGACCTTAGCTATTATGCCAGAGTATGAGTCTAAGACCTTAGCTATTAGGCCAGAGTCAGAGTTAAGACCTTAACCAGTAGGCCAGAGTACGAGTCTAAGACCTTAGCTATTAGGCCAGAGTAAGAGTTAAGACCTTAGCTATTAGGCCAGAGTAAGAGTTAAGACCTTAACCATTAGGCCAGAGTACGAGTCTAAGACCTTAGCTATTAGGCCAGTGTAAGAGATAAGACCTTAACCAGTAGGCCAGAGTACGAGTCTAAGACCTTAGCTATTAGGCCAGAGTAAGAGTTAAGACCTTAACCAGTAGGCCAGAGTACGAGTCTAAGACCTTAGCTATTAGGCCAGAGTAAGAGTTAAGACCTTAACCAGTAGGCCAGAGTAAGAGTTAAGACCTTAACCAGTAGGCCAGAGTAAGAGTTAAGACCTTAACCTGTGGGCCATAGTACGAGTCTAAGACCTTAGCTATTAGGCCAGAGTAAGAATTAAGACCTTAACCATTAGGCCAGAGTACGAGTCTAAGACCTTAGCTATTAGGTCAGAGTAAGAGTTAAGACCTTAGCTATTAGGCCAGAGTAAGAGTTAAGACCTTAACCATTAGGTAAGAGTATGAGTCTAAGACCTTAGTTATTAGGCCAGAGTAAGAGTTAAGACCTTAACCAGGAGGACAGAGTAAGAGTTAAGACCTTAGCTATTAGGCCAGAGTAAGAGTTAAGACCTTAACCTGTAGGCCAGAGTATGAGTCTAAGACCTTAGCTATTAGGCCAGAGTAAGAGTTAAGACCTTAACCATTAGGCCAGAGTACAAGTCTAAGACCTTAGCTATTAGGCCAGAGTAAGAGTTAAGACCTTAGCTATCAGGCCAGAGTACGAGTCTCAGACCTTAGCTATTAGGCCAGAGTACGAGTCTAAGACCTTAGCTATTAGGCCAGAGCAAGAGTTAAGACCTTAACCAGTAGGCCAGAGTACCAGTCTAAGACCCTAGCTATAGGCCAGAGTAAGAGTTAAGACCTTAGCTATTAGGCCAGAGTAAGAGTTAAGACCTTAACCATTAGGCCAGAGTACGAGTCTAAGACCTTAGCTATTAGGCCGGAGTAAGAGTTAAGACCTTAAGCATTAGGCCAGAGTACGAGTCTAATACCTTAGCTAACAGGCCAGAGTAAGAGTTAAGACCTTAGCTATTAGGCCATAGTACGAGTCTAAGACCTTAGCTATTAGGCCAGAGTAAGAGTTAAGACCTTAACCAGTAGGCCAGAGTAAGAGTTAAGATCTTAACCATTAGGCCAGAGTATGAGTCTAAGACCTTAACCATTAGGCCAGAGTAAGAGTTAAGACCTTAACCAATAGCCCAGAGTAAGAGTTAAGACCTTAACCAGTAGGCCAGAGTAGGAGTTAAGACCTTAACCAGTAGGCCAGAGTAACAGCTAAGACCTTAACCTGTAGGCCATAGTACGAGTCTAAGACCTTAGCTATTAGTCCAGAGTAAGAGCTAAGACCATAACCATTAGGCCACAGTACGAGTCTAAGCCCTTAGCTATTAGGCCAGAGTAAGGGTTAAGACCTTAACCTGTAGGCCAGAGTAAGAGTTAAGACCTTAACCATTACGTCAGAGTACGAGTCTAAGACCTTAGCTATTAGGCCAGAGTATGAGTCTAGACCTTAGCTATTAGGCCGGAGTAAGAGTTAAGACCTTAAGCATTAGGCCAGAGTACGAGTCTAATACCTTAGCTAACAGGCCAGAGTAAGAGTTAAGACCTTAGCTATTAGGCCAGAGTAAGAGTTAAGACCTTGGATATTAGGCCAGAGTAAGAGTTAAGACCTTAACCATTAGGCCATAGTACGAGTCTAAGACCTTAGCTGTTAGGCCACAGTAAGAGTTAAGACCTTAACCAGTAGGCCAGAGTAAGAGTTAAGACCTTAACCAGTAGGACAGAGTAAGTGTTAAGACCTTAGCTATTAGGCCAGAGTAAGAGTTAAGACCTTAACCAGTAGGCCAGAGTATGAGTCTAAGACCTTAGCTATTAGGCCAGAGTAAGAGTTAAGACCTTAACCATTAGGCCAGAGTACAAGTCTAAGACCGTAGCTATTAGGCCAGAGTGAGAGTTAAGACCTTAGCTATCAGGCCAGAGTATGAGTCTAAGACCTTAGCTATTAGGCCAGAGTACGAGTCTAAGACCTTAGCTATTAGGCCAGAGTAAGAGTTAAGACCTTAACCAGTAGGCAAGAGTACCAGTCTAAGACCTTAACTATTAGGCCAGAGTAAGAGTTAAGACCTTAGCTATTAGGCCAGAGTAAGAGTTAAAACCTTAACCATTAGGCCAGAGTACGAGTCTAAGACTTTAGCTATTAGGCCAGACCAAGAGTTAAAACCTTAACCAGTAGGCCAGAGTACGAGTCTAAGACGTTAGCTATTAGGCCACACCAAGAGTTAAGACATTAACCATTAGGCCAGAGTAAGAGTTAAGACCTTAGCTATTAGGCCAGTGTACGAGTCTAAGACCTTAGCTATTATGCCAGAGTATGAGTCTAAGACCTTAGCTATTAGGCCAGAGTCAGAGTTAAGACCTTAACCAGTAGGCCAGAGTACGAGTCTAAGACCTTAGCTATTAGGCCAGAGTAAGAGTTAAGACCTTAGCTATTAGGCCAGAGTAAGAGTTAAGACCTTAACCATTAGGCCAGAGTACGAGTCTAAGACCTTAGCTATTAGGCCAGTGTAAGAGATAAGACCTTAACCAGTAGGCCAGAGTACGAGTCTAAGACCTTAGCTATTAGGCCAGAGTAAGAGTTAAGACCTTAACCAGTAGGCAAGAGTACCAGTCTAAGACCTTAACTATTAGGCCAGAGTAAGAGTTAAGACCTTAGCTATTAGGCCAGAGTAAGAGTTAAAACCTTAACCATTAGGCCAGAGTACGAGTCTAAGACTTTAGCTATTAGGCCAGACCAAGAGTTAAAACCTTAACCAGTAGGCCAGAGTACGAGTCTAAGACCTTAGCTATTAGGCCGCACCAAGAGTTAAGACATTAACCATTAGGCCAGAGTAAGAGTTAAGACCTTAGCTATTAGGCCAGTGTACGAGTCTAAGACCTTAGCTATTATGCCAGAGTATGAGTCTAAGACCTTAGCTATTAGGCCAGAGTCAGAGTTAAGACCTTAACCAGTAGGCCAGAGTACGAGTCTAAGACCTTAGCTATTAGGCCAGAGTAAGAGTTAAGACCTTAGCTATTAGGCCAGAGTAAGAGTTAAGACCTTAACCATTAGGCCAGAGTACGAGTCTAAGACCTTAGCTATTAGGCCAGTGTAAGAGATAAGACCTTAACCAGTAGGCCAGAGTACGAGTCTAAGACCTTAGCTGTTAGGCCAGAGTAAGAGTTAAGACCTTAACCAGTAGGCCAGAGTAAGAGTTAAGACCTTAACCAGTAGGCCAGAGTAAGAGTTAAGACCTTAACCTGTGGGCCATAGTACGAGTCTAAGACCTTAGCCATTAGGCCAGAGTAATAATTAAGACCTTAACCATTAGGCCAGAGTACGAGTCTAAGACCTTAGCTATTAGGTCAGAGTAAGAGTTAAGACCTTAGCTATTAGGCCATAGTAAGAGTTAAGACCTTAACCATTAGGTAAGAGTATGAGTCTAAGACCTTAGTTATTAGGCCAGAGTAAGAGTTAAGACCTTAACCAGGAGGACAGAGTAAGAGTTAAGACCTTAGCTATTAGGCCAGAGTAAGAGTTAAGACCTTAACCTGTAGGCCAGAGTATGAGTCTAAGACCTTAGCTATTAGGCCAGAGTAAGAGTTAAGACCTTAACCATTAGGCCAGAGTACAAGTCTAAGACCTTAGCTATTAGGCCAGAGTAAGAGTTAAGACCTTAGCTATCAGGCCAGAGTACGAGTCTCAGACCTTAGCTATTAGGCCAGAGTACGAGTCTAAGACCTTAGCTATTAGGCCAGAGCAAGAGTTAAGACCTTAACCAGTAGGCCAGAGTACCAGTCTAAGACCCTAGCTATAGGCCAGAGTAAGAGTTAAGACCTTAGCTATTAGGCCAGAGTAAGAGTTAAGACCTTAACCATTAGGCCAGAGTACGAGTCTAAGACCTTAGCTATTAGGCCGGAGTAAGAGTTAAGACCTTAAGCATTAGGCCAGAGTACGAGTCTAATACCTTAGCTAACAGGCCAGAGTAAGAGTTAAGACCTTAGCTATTAGGCCAGAGTAAGAGTTAAGACCTTAGATATTAGGCCATAGTAAGAGTTAGGAACTTAACCAGTAGGCCAGAGTACGAGTCTAAGACCTTAGCTATTAGGCCAGAGTAAGTATTAAGACCTTAACCAGTAGGCCAGAGTAAGAGTTAAGACCTTAACCAGTAGGCCATAGTACGAGTCTAAGACCTTAGCTATTAGGCCAGAGTAAGAGTTAAGACCTTAACCAGTAGGCCAGAGTAAGAGTTAAGACCTTAACCATTAGGCCAGAGTATGAGTCTAAGACCTTAACCATTAGGCCAGAGTAAGAGTTAAGACCTTAACCAATAGCCCAGAGTAAGAGTTAAGACCTTAACCAGTAGGCCAGAGTAGGAGTTAAGACCTTAACCAGTAGGCAAGAGTAACAGCTAAGACCTTAACCTGTAGGCCATAGTACGAGTCTAAGACCTTAGCTATTAGTCCAGAGTAAGAGTTAAGACCATAACCATTAGGCCACAGTACGAGTCTAAGCCCTTAGCTATTAGGCCAGAGTAAGGGTTAAGACCTTAACCTGTAGGCCAGAGTAAGAGTTAAGACCTTAACCATTAGGTCAGAGTACGAGTCTAAGACCTTAGCTATTAGGCCAGAGTAAGAGTTAAGACCTTAACCAGTATGCCAGAGTAAGAGTTAAGACCTTAACCAGTATAACAGAGTAAGAGTTAAGACCTTAGCTATTAGGCCAGAGTAAGAGTTAAGACCTTAACCTGTAGGCCAGAGTACGAGCCTAAGACCTTAGCTATTAGGCCAGAGTAAGAGTTAAGACCTTAACCATTAGGCCAGAGTAAGAGTTAAGACCTTAGCTATTAGGCCAGAGTACGAGTCTAAGACCTTAGCTATTAGGCCAGAGTACGAGTCTAAGACCTTAGCTATTAGGCCAGAGTAAGAGTTAAGACCTTAACCATTAGGCCAGAGTATGAGTCTAAGACCTTAGCTATTAGGCCAGAGTAAGAGTTAAGACCTTAACCATTAGGCTAGAGTACGAGTCTAAGACCTTAGCTATTAGGCCAGAGTACGAGTCTAGACCTTAACTATTAGGCCGGAGTAAGAGTTAAGACCTTAAGCATTAGGCCAGAGTACGAGTCTAATACCTTAGCTAACAGGCCAGAGTAAGAGTTAAGACCTTAGCTATTAGGCCAGAGTAAGAGTTAAGACCTTGGATATTAGGCCAGAGTAAGAGTTAAGACCTTAACCATTAGGCCCTAGTACGAGTCTAAGACCTTAGCTATTAGGCCACAGTAAGATTTAAGACCTTAACCCGTAGGCCAGAGTAAGAGTTAAGACCTTAACCAGTAGGACAGAGTAAGTGTTAAGACCTTAGCTATTAGGCCAGAGTAAGAGTTAAGACCTTAACCAGTAGGCCAGAGTACGAGTCTAAGACCTTAGCTATTACGGCCAGAGTAAGAGTAAAGACCTTAACCATTAGGCCAGAGTACAAGTCTAAGACCTTAGCTATTAGGCCAGAGTGAGAGTTAAGACCTTAGCTATCAGGCCAGAGTACGAGTCTAAGACCTTAGCTATTAGGCCAGAGTACGAGTCTAAGACCTTAGCTATTAGGCCAGAGTAAGAGTTAAGACCTTAACCAGTAGGCAAGAGTACCAGTCTAAGACCTTAACTATTAGGCCAGAGTAAGAGTTAAGACCTTAGCTATTAGGCCAGAGTAAGAGTTAAGACCTTAACCATTAGGCCAGAGTACGAGTCTAAGACCTTAGCTATTAGGCCAGTGTAAGAGATAAGACCTTAACCAGTAGGCCAGAGTAAGAGTTAAGACCTTAACCTGTGGGCCATAGTACGAGTCTAAGACCTTAGCTATTAGGTCAGAGTAAGAGTTAAGACCTTAGCTATTAGGCCAGAGTAAGAGTTAAGACCTTAACCATTAGGCCAGAGTATGAGTCTAAGACCTTAGTTATTAGGCCAGAGTAAGAGTTAAGACCTTAACCAGGAGGACAGAGTAAGAGTTAAGACCTTAGCTATTAGGCCAGAGTAAGAGTTAAGACCTTAACCTGTAGGCCAGAGTATGAGTCTAAGACCTTAGCTATTAGGCCAGAGTAAGAGTTAAGACCTTAACCATTAGGCCAGAGTACAAGTCTAAGACCTTAGCTATTAGGCCAGAGTAAGAGTTAAGACCTTAGCTATCAGACCAGAGTACGAGTCTCAGACCTTAGCTATTAGGCCAGAGTACGAGTCTAAGACCTTAGCTATTAGGCCAGAGCAAGAGTTAAGACCTTAACCAGTAGGCCAGAGTACCAGTCTAAGACCCTAGCTATAGGCCAGAGTAAGAGTTAGGACCTTAGCTATTAGGCCAGAGTAAGAGTTAAGACCTTAACCATTAGGCCAGAGTACGAGTCTAAGACCTTAGCTATTAGGCCGGAGTAAGAGTTAAGACCTTAAGCATTAGGCCAGAGTACGAGTCTAATACCTTAGCTAACAGGCCAGAGTAAGAGTTAAGACCTTAGCTATTAGGCCATAGTACGAGTCTAAGACCTTAGCTATTAGGCCAGAGTAAGAGTTAAGACCTTAACCAGTAGGCCAGAGTAAGAGTTAAGATCTTAACCATTAGGCCAGAGTATGAGTCTAAGACCTTAACCATTAGGCCAGAGTAAGAGTTAAGACCTTAACCAATAGCCCAGAGTAAGAGTTAAGACCTTAACCAGTAGGCCAGAGTAGGAGTTAAGACCTTAACCAGTAGGCCAGAGTAACAGCTAAGACCTTAACCTGTAGGCCATAGTACGAGTCTAAGACCTTAGCTATTAGTCCAGAGTAAGAGTTAAGACCATAACCATTAGGCCACAGTACGAGTCTAAGCCCTTAGCTATTAGGCCAGAGTAAGGGTTAAGACCTTAAACTGTAGGCCAGAGTAAGAGTTAAGACCTTAACCATTACGTCAGAGTACGAGTCTAAGACCTTAGCTATTAGGCCAGAGTATGAGTCTAGACCTTAGCTATTAGGCAGGAGTAAGAGTTAAGACCTTAAGCATTAGGCCAGAGTACGAGTCTAATATCTTAGCTAACAGGCCAGAGTAAGAGTTAAGACCTTAGCTATTAGGCCAGAGTAAGAGTTAAGACCTTGGATATTAGGCCAGAGTAAGAGTTAAGACCTTAACCATTAGGCCATAGTACGAGTCTAAGACCTTAGCTGTTAGGCCACAGTAAGAGTTAAGACCTTAACCAGTAGGCCAGAGTAAGAGTTAAGACCTTAACCAGTAGGACAGAGTAAGTGTTAAGACCTTAGCTATTAGGCCAGAGTAAGAGTTAAGACCTTAACCAGTAGGCCAGAGTATGAGTCTAAGACCTTAGCTATTAGGCCAGAGTAAGAGTTAAGACCTTAACCATTAGGCCAGAGTACAAGTCTAAGACCGTAGCTATTAGGCCAGAGTGAGAGTTAAGACCTTAGCTATCAGGGCAGAGTACGAGTCTAAGACCTTAGCTATTAGGCCAGAGTACGAGTCTAAGACCTTAGCTATTAGGCCAGAGTAAGAGTTAAGACCTTAACCAGTAGGCAAGAGTACCAGTCTAAGACCTTAACTATTAGGCCAGAGTAAGAGTTAAGACCTTAGCTATTAGGCCAGAGTAAGAGTTAAAACCTTAACCATTAGGCCAGAGTACGAGTCTAAGACTTTAGCTATTAGGCCAGACCAAGAGTTAAAACCTTAACCAGTAGGCCAGAGTACGAGTCTAAGACCTTAGCTATTAGGCCACACCAAGAGTTAAGACATTAACCATTAGGCCAGAGTAAGAGTTAAGACCTTAGCTATTAGGCCAGTGTACGAGTCTAAGACCTTAGCTATTATGCCAGAGTATGAGTCTAAGACCTTAGCTATTAGGCCAAAGTCAGAGTTAAGACCTTAACCAGTAGGCCAGAGTACGAGTCTAAGACCTTAGCTATTAGGCCAGAGTAAGAGTTAAGACCTTAGCTATTAGGCCAGAGTAAGAGTTAAGACCTTAACCATTAGGCCAGAGTACGAGTCTAAGACCTTAGCTATTAGGCCAGTGTAAGAGATAAGACCTTAACCAGTAGGCCAGAGTACGAGTCTAAGACCTTAGCTATTAGGCCAGAGTAAGAGTTAAGACCTTAACCAGTAGGCAAGAGTACCAGTCTAAGACCTTAACTATTAGGCCAGAGTAAGAGTTAAGACCTTAGCTATTAGGCCAGAGTAAGAGTTAAAACCTTAACCATTAGGCCAGAGTACGAGTCTAAGACTTTAGCTATTAGGCCAGACCAAGAGTTAAAACCTTAACCAGTAGGCCAGAGTACGAGTCTAAGACCTTAGCTATTAGGCCGCACCAAGAGTTAAGACATTAACCATTAGGCCAGAGTAAGAGTTAAGACCTTAGCTATTAGGCCAGTGTACGAGTCTAAGACCTTAGCTATTATGCCAGAGTATGAGTCTAAGACCTTAGCTATTAGGCCAGAGTCAGAGTTAAGACCTTAACCAGTAGGCCAGAGTACGAGTCTAAGACCTTAGCTATTAGGCCAGAGTAAGAGTTAAGACCTTAGCTATTAGGCCAGAGTAAGAGTTAAGACCTTAACCATTAGGCCAGAGTACGAGTCTAAGACCTTAGCTATTAGGCCAGAGTAAGAGTTAAGACCTTAACCAGTAGGCCAGAGTAAGAGTTAAGACCTTAACCAGTAGGCCAGAGTAAGAGTTAAGACCTTAACCTGTGGGCCATAGTACGAGTCTAAGACCTTAGCCATTAGGCCAGAGTAAGAATTAAGACCTTAACCATTAGGCCAGAGTACGAGTCTAAGACCTTAGCTATTAGGTCAGAGTAAGAGTTAAGACCTTAGCTATTAGGCCAGAGTAAGAGTTAAGACCTTAACCATTAGGTAAGAGTATGAGTCTAAGACCTTAGTTATTAGGCCAGAGTAAGAGTTAAGACCTTAACCAGGAGGACAGAGTAAGAGTTAAGACCTTAGCTATTAGGCCAGAGTAAGAGTTAAGACCTTAACCTGTAGGCCAGAGTATGAGTCTAAGACCTTAGCTATTAGGCCAGAGTAAGAGTTAAGACCTTAACCATTAGGCCAGAGTACAAGTCTAAGAACTTAGCTATTAGGCCAGAGTAAGAGTTAAGACCTTAGCTATCAGGCCAGAGTACGAGTCTCAGACCTTAGCTATTAGGCCAGAGTACGAGTCTAAGACCTTAGCTATTAGGCCAGAGCAAGAGTTAAGACCTTAACCAGTAGGCCAGAGTACCAGTCTAAGACCCTAGCTATAGGCCAGAGTAAGAGTTAAGACCTTAGCTATTAGGCCAGAGTAAGAGTTAAGACCTTAACCATTAGGCCAGAGTACGAGTCTAAGACCTTAGCTATTAGGCCGGAGTAAGAGTTAAGACCTTAAGCATTAGGCCAGAGTACGAGTCTAATACCTTAGCTAACAGGCCAGAGTAAGAGTTAAGACCTTAGCTATTAGGCCAGAGTAAGAGTTAAGACCTTAGATATTAGGCCATAGTAAGAGTTAGGACCTTAACCAGTAGGCCAGAGTACGAGTCTAAGACCTTAGCTATTAGGCCAGAGTAAGAGTTAAGACCTTAACCATTAGGCCAGAGTACGAGTCTAAGACCTTAGCTATTAGGCCGGAGTAAGAGTTAAGACCTTAAGCATTAGGCCAGAGTACGAGTCTAATACCTTAGCTAACAGGCCAGAGTAAGAGTTAAGACCTTAGCTATTAGGCCATAGTACGAGTCTAAGACCTTAGCTATTAGGCCAGAGTAAGAGTTAAGACCTTAACCAGTAGGCCAGAGTAAGAGTTAAGATCTTAACCATTAGGCCAGAGTATGAGTCTAAGACCTTAACCATTAGGCCAGAGTAAGAGTTAAGACCTTAACCAATAGCCCAGAGTAAGAGTTAAGACCTTAACCAGTAGGCCAGAGTAGGAGTTAAGACCTTAACCAGTAGGCCAGAGTAACAGCTAAGACCTTAACCTGTAGGCCATAGTACGAGTCTAAGACCTTAGCTATTAGTCCAGAGTAAGAGTTAAGACCATAACCATTAGGCCACAGTACGAGTCTAAGCCCTTAGCTATTAGGCCAGAGTAAGGGTTAAGACCTTAAACTGTAGGCCAGAGTAAGAGTTAAGACCTTAACCATTACGTCAGAGTACGAGTCTAAGACCTTAGCTATTAGGCCAGAGTATGAGTCTAGACCTTAGCTATTAGGCCGGAGTAAGAGTTAAGACCTTAAGCATTAGGCCAGAGTACGAGTCTAATATCTTAGCTAACAGGCCAGAGTAAGAGTTAAGACCTTAGCTATTAGGCCAGAGTAAGAGTTAAGACCTTGGATATTAGGCCAGAGTAAGAGTTAAGACCTTAACCATTAGGCCATAGTACGAGTCTAAGACCTTAGCTGTTAGGCCACAGTAAGAGTTAAGACCTTAACCAGTAGGCCAGAGTAAGAGTTAAGACCTTAACCAGTAGGACAGAGTAAGTGTTAAGACCTTAGCTATTAGGCCAGAGTAAGAGTTAAGACCTTAACCAGTAGGCCAGAGTATGAGTCTAAGACCTTAGCTATTAGGCCAGAGTAAGAGTTAAGACCTTAACCATTAGGCCAGAGTACAAGTCTAAGACCGTAGCTATTAGGCCAGAGTGAGAGTTAAGACCTTAGCTATCAGGCCAGAGTACGAGTCTAAGACCTTAGCTATTAGGCCAGAGTACGAGTCTAAGACCTTAGCTATTAGGCCAGAGTAAGAGTTAAGACCTTAACCAGTAGGCAAGAGTACCAGTCTAAGACCTTAACTATTAGGCCAGAGTAAGAGTTAAGACCTTAGCTATTAGGCCAGAGTAAGAGTTAAAACCTTAACCATTAGGCCAGAGTACGAGTCTAAGACTTTAGCTATTAGGCCAGACCAAGAGTTAAAACCTTAACCAGTAGGCCAGAGTATGAGTCTAAGACCTTAGCTATTAGGCCACACCAAGAGTTAAGACATTAACCATTAGGCCAGAGTAAGAGTTAAGACCTTAGCTATTAGGCCAGTGTACGAGTCTAAGACCTTAGCTATTATGCCAGAGTATGAGTCTAAGACCTTAGCTATTAGGCCAAAGTCAGAGTTAAGACCTTAACCAGTAGGCCAGAGTACGAGTCTAAGACCTTAGCTATTAGGCCAGAGTAAGAGTTAAGACCTTAGCTATTAGGCCAGAGTAAGAGTTAAGACCTTAACCATTAGGCCAGAGTACGAGTCTAAGACCTTAGCTATTAGGCCAGTGTAAGAGATAAGACCTTAACCAGTAGGCCAGAGTACGAGTCTAAGACCTTAGCTATTAGGCCAGAGTAAGAGTTAAGACCTTAACCAGTAGGCAAGAGTACCAGTCTAAGACCTTAACTATTAGGCCAGAGTAAGAGTTAAGACCTTAGCTATTAGGCCAGAGTAAGAGTTAAAACCTTAACCATTAGGCCAGAGTACGAGTCTAAGACTTTAGCTATTAGGCCAGACCAAGAGTTAAAACCTTAACCAGTAGGCCAGAGTACGAGTCTAAGACCTTAGCTATTAGGCCGCACCAAGAGTTAAGACATTAACCATTAGGCCAGAGTAAGAGTTAAGACCTTAGCTATTAGGCCAGTGTACGAGTCTAAGACCTTAGCTATTATGCCAGAGTATGAGTCTAAGACCTTAGCTATTAGGCCAGAGTCAGAGTTAAGACCTTAACCAGTAGGCCAGAGTACGAGTCTAAGACCTTAGCTATTAGGCCAGAGTAAGAGTTAAGACCTTAGCTATTAGGCCAGAGTAAGAGTTAAGACCTTAACCATTAGGCCAGAGTACGAGTCTAAGACCTTAGCTATTAGGCCAGAGTAAGAGTTAAGACCTTAACCAGTAGGCCAGAGTAAGAGTTAAGACCTTAACCAGTAGGCCAGAGTAAGAGTTAAGACCTTAACCTGTGGGCCATAGTACGAGTCTAAGACCTTAGCCATTAGGCCAGAGTAAGAATTAAGACCTTAACCATTAGGCCAGAGTACGAGTCTAAGACCTTAGCTATTAGGTCAGAGTAAGAGTTAAGACCTTAGCTATTAGGCCAGAGTAAGAGTTAAGACCTTAACCATTAGGTAAGAGTATGAGTCTAAGACCTTAGTTATTAGGCCAGAGTAAGAGTTAAGACCTTAACCAGGAGGACAGAGTAAGAGTTAAGACCTTAGCTATTAGGCCAGAGTAAGAGTTAAGACCTTAACCTGTAGGCCAGAGTATGAGTCTAAGACCTTAGCTATTAGGCCAGAGTAAGAGTTAAGACCTTAACCATTAGGCCAGAGTACAAGTCTAAGAACTTAGCTATTAGGCCAGAGTAAGAGTTAAGACCTTAGCTATCAGGCCAGAGTACGAGTCTCAGACCTTAGCTATTAGGCCAGAGTACGAGTCTAAGACCTTAGCTATTAGGCCAGAGCAAGAGTTAAGACCTTAACCAGTAGGCCAGAGTACCAGTCTAAGACCCTAGCTATAGGCCAGAGTAAGAGTTAAGACCTTAGCTATTAGGCCAGAGTAAGAGTTAAGACCTTAACCATTAGGCCAGAGTACGAGTCTAAGACCTTAGCTATTAGGCCGGAGTAAGAGTTAAGACCTTAAGCATTAGGCCAGAGTACGAGTCTAATACCTTAGCTAACAGGCCAGAGTAAGAGTTAAGACCTTAGCTATTAGGCCAGAGTAAGAGTTAAGACCTTAGATATTAGGCCATAGTAAGAGTTAGGACCTTAACCAGTAGGCCAGAGTACGAGTCTAAGACCTTAGCTATTAGGCCAGAGTAAGTATTAAGACCTTAACCAGTAGGCCAGAGTAAGAGTTAAGACCTTAACCAGTAGGCCATAGTACGAGTCTAAGACCTTAGCTATTAGGCCAGAGTAAGAGTTAAGACCTTAACCAGTAGGCCAGAGCAAGAGTTAAGACCTTAACCATTAGGCCAGAGTATGAGTCTAAGACCTTAACCATTAGGCCAG
Organism: Triturus cristatus; assembly: GCF_964204655.1. Taxonomy (NCBI): domain Eukaryota; kingdom Metazoa; phylum Chordata; class Amphibia; order Caudata; family Salamandridae; genus Triturus; species Triturus cristatus. Next base: position 1,308,300,876 of record NC_140590.1, read on the forward strand.
AGTAAGAGTTAAGACCTTAACCAATAGCCCAGAGTAAGAGTTAAGACCTTAACCAGTAGGCCAGAGTAGGAGTTAAGACCTTAACCAGTAGGCCAGAGTAACAGCTAAGACCTTAACCTGTAGGCCATAGTACGAGTCTAAGACCTTAGCTATTAGTCCAGAGTAAGAGTTAAGACCATAACCATTAGGCCACAGTACGAGTCTAAGCCCTTAGCTATTAGGCCAGAGTAAGGGTTAAGACCTTACACTGTAGGCCAGAGTAAGAGTTAAGACCTTAACCATTACGTCAGAGTACGAGTCTAAGACCTTAGCTATTAGGCCAGAGTATGAGTCTAGACCTTAGCTATTAGGCCGGAGTAAGAGTTAAGACCTTAAGCATTAGGCCAGAGTACGAGTCTAATATCTTAGCTAACAGGCCAGAGTAAGAGTTAAGACCTTAGCTATTAGGCCAGAGTAAGAGTTAAGACCTTGGATATTAGGCCAGAGTAAGAGTTAAGACCTTAACCATTAGGCCATAGTACGAGTCTAAGACCTTAGCTGTTAGGCCACAGTAAGAGTTAAGACCTTAACCAGTAGGCCAGAGTAAGAGTTAAGACCTTAACCAGTAGGACAGAGTAAGTGTTAAGACCTTAGCTATTAGGCCAGAGTAAGAGTTAAGACCTTAACCAGTAGGCCAGAGTATGAGTCTAAGACCTTAGCTATTAGGCCAGAGTAAGAGTTAAGACCTTAACCATTAGGCCAGAGTACAAGTCTAAGACCGTAGCTATTAGGCCAGAGTGAGAGTTAAGACCTTAGCTATCAGGCCAGAGTACGAGTCTAAGACCTTAGCTATTAGGCCAGAGTACGAGTCTAAGACCTTAGCTATTAGGCCAGAGTAAGAGTTAAGACCTTAACCAGTAGGCAAGAGTACCAGTCTAAGACCTTAACTATTAGGCCAGAGTAAGAGTTAAGACCTTAGCTATTAGGCCAGAGTAAGAGTTAAAACCTTAACCATTAGGCCAGAGTACGAGTCTAAGACTTTAGCTATTAGGCCAGACCAAGAGTTAAAACCTTAACCAGTAGGCCAGAGTACGAGTCTAAGACCTTAGCTATTAGGCCACACCAAGAGTTAAGACATTAACCATTAGGCCAGAGTAAGAGTTAAGACCTTAGCTATTAGGCCAGTGTACGAGTCTAAGACCTTAGCTATTATGCCAGAGTATGAGTCTAAGACCTTAGCTATTAGGCCAAAGTCAGAGTTAAGACCTTAACCAGTAGGCCAGAGTACGAGTCTAAGACCTTAGCTATTAGGCCAGAGTAAGAGTTAAGACCTTAGCTATTAGGCCAGAGTAAGAGTTAAGACCTTAACCATTAGGCCAGAGTACGAGTCTAAGACCTTAGCTATTAGGCCAGTGTAAGAGATAAGACCTTAACCAGTAGGCCAGAGTACGAGTCTAAGACCTTAGCTATTAGGCCAGAGTAAGAGTTAAGACCTTAACCAGTAGGCAAGAGTACCAGTCTAAGACCTTAACTATTAGGCCAGAGTAAGAGTTAAGACCTTAGCTATTAGGCCAGAGTAAGAGTTAAAACCTTAACCATTAGGCCAGAGTACGAGTCTAAGACTTTAGCTATTAGGCCAGACCAAGAGTTAAAACCTTAACCAGTAGGCCAGAGTACGAGTCTAAGACCTTAGCTATTAGGCCGCACCAAGAGTTAAGACATTAACCATTAGGCCAGAGTAAGAGTTAAGACCTTAGCTATTAGGCCAGTGTACGAGTCTAAGACCTTAGCTATTATGCCAGAGTATGAGTCTAAGACCTTAGCTATTAGGCCAGAGTCAGAGTTAAGACCTTAACCAGTAGGCCAGAGTACGAGTCTAAGACCTTAGCTATTAGGCCAGAGTAAGAGTTAAGACCTTAGCTATTAGGCCAGAGTAAGAGTTAAGACCTTAACCATTAGGCCAGAGTACGAGTCTAAGACCTTAGCTATTAGGCCAGAGTAAGAGTTAAGACCTTAACCAGTAGGCCAGAGTAAGAGTTAAGACCTTAACCAGTAGGCCAGAGTAAGAGTTAAGACCTTAACCTGTGGGCCATAGTACGAGTCTAAGACCTTAGCCATTAGGCCAGAGTAAGAATTAAGACCTTAACCATTAGGCCAGAGTACGAGTCTAAGACCTTAGCTATTAGGTCAGAGTAAGAGTTAAGACCTTAGCTATTAGGCCAGAGTAAGAGTTAAGACCTTAACCATTAGGTAAGAGTATGAGTCTAAGACCTTAGTTATTAGGCCAGAGTAAGAGTTAAGACCTTAACCAGGAGGACAGAGTAAGAGTTAAGACCTTAGCTATTAGGCCAGAGTAAGAGTTAAGACCTTAACCTGTAGGCCAGAGTATGAGTCTAAGACCTTAGCTATTAGGCCAGAGTAAGAGTTAAGACCTTAACCATTAGGCCAGAGTACAAGTCTAAGAACTTAGCTATTAGGCCAGAGTAAGAGTTAAGACCTTAGCTATCAGGCCAGAGTACGAGTCTCAGACCTTAGCTATTAGGCCAGAGTACGAGTCTAAGACCTTAGCTATTAGGCCAGAGCAAGAGTTAAGACCTTAACCAGTAGGCCAGAGTACCAGTCTAAGACCCTAGCTATAGGCCAGAGTAAGAGTTAAGACCTTAGCTATTAGGCCAGAGTAAGAGTTAAGACCTTAACCATTAGGCCAGAGTACGAGTCTAAGACCTTAGCTATTAGGCCGGAGTAAGAGTTAAGACCTTAAGCATTAGGCCAGAGTACGAGTCTAATACCTTAGCTAACAGGCCAGAGTAAGAGTTAAGACCTTAGCTATTAGGCCAGAGTAAGAGTTAAGACCTTAGATATTAGGCCATAGTAAGAGTTAGGACCTTAACCAGTAGGCCAGAGTACGAGTCTAAGACCTTAGCTATTAGGCCAGAGTAAGAGTTAAGACCTTAACCATTAGGCCAGAGTACGAGTCTAAGACCTTAGCTATTAGGCCGGAGTAAGAGTTAAGACCTTAAGCATTAGGCCAGAGTACGAGTCTAATACCTTAGCTAACAGGCCAGAGTAAGAGTTAAGACCTTAGCTATTAGGCCATAGTACGAGTCTAAGACCTTAGCTATTAGGCCAGAGTAAGAGTTAAGACCTTAACCAGTAGGCCAGAGTAAGAGTTAAGATCTTAACCATTAGGCCAGAGTATGAGTCTAAGACCTTAACCATTAGGCCAGAGTAAGAGTTAAGACCTTAACCAATAGCCCAGAGTAAGAGTTAAGACCTTAACCAGTAGGCCAGAGTAGGAGTTAAGACCTTAACCAGTAGGCCAGAGTAACAGCTAAGACCTTAACCTGTAGGCCATAGTACGAGTCTAAGACCTTAGCTATTAGTCCAGAGTAAGAGTTAAGACCATAACCATTAGGCCACAGTACGAGTCTAAGCCCTTAGCTATTAGGCCAGAGTAAGGGTTAAGACCTTAAACTGTAGGCCAGAGTAAGAGTTAAGACCTTAACCATTACGTCAGAGTACGAGTCTAAGACCTTAGCTATTAGGCCAGAGTATGAGTCTAGACCTTAGCTATTAGGCCGGAGTAAGAGTTAAGACCTTAAGCATTAGGCCAGAGTACGAGTCTAATATCTTAGCTAACAGGCCAGAGTAAGAGTTAAGACCTTAGCTATTAGGCCAGAGTAAGAGTTAAGACCTTGGATATTAGGCCAGAGTAAGAGTTAAGACCTTAACCATTAGGCCATAGTACGAGTCTAAGACCTTAGCTGTTAGGCCACAGTAAGAGTTAAGACCTTAACCAGTAGGCCAGAGTAAGAGTTAAGACCTTAACCAGTAGGACAGAGTAAGTGTTAAGACCTTAGCTATTAGGCCAGAGTAAGAGTTAAGACCTTAACCAGTAGGCCAGAGTATGAGTCTAAGACCTTAGCTATTAGGCCAGAGTAAGAGTTAAGACCTTAACCATTAGGCCAGAGTACAAGTCTAAGACCGTAGCTATTAGGCCAGAGTGAGAGTTAAGACCTTAGCTATCAGGCCAGAGTACGAGTCTAAGACCTTAGCTATTAGGCCAGAGTACGAGTCTAAGACCTTAGCTATTAGGCCAGAGTAAGAGTTAAGACCTTAACCAGTAGGCAAGAGTACCAGTCTAAGACCTTAACTATTAGGCCAGAGTAAGAGTTAAGACCTTAGCTATTAGGCCAGAGTAAGAGTTAAAACCTTAACCATTAGGCCAGAGTACGAGTCTAAGACTTTAGCTATTAGGCCAGACCAAGAGTTAAAACCTTAACCAGTAGGCCAGAGTACGAGTCTAAGACCTTAGCTATTAGGCCACACCAAGAGTTAAGACATTAACCATTAGGCCAGAGTAAGAGTTAAGACCTTAGCTATTAGGCCAGTGTACGAGTCTAAGACCTTAGCTATTATGCCAGAGTATGAGTCTAAGACCTTAGCTATTAGGCCAGAGTAAGAGTTAAGACCTTAACCAGTAGGCCAGAGTAAGAGTTAAGATCTTAACCATTAGGCCAGAGTATGAGTCTAAGACCTTAACCATTAGGCCAGAGTAAGAGTTAAGACCTTAACCAATAGCCCAGAGTAAGAGTTAAGACCTTAACCAGTAGGCCAGAGTAGGAGTTAAGACCTTAACCAGTAGGCCAGAGTAACAGCTAAGACCTTAACCTGTAGGCCATAGTACGAGTCTAAGACCTTAGCTATTAGTCCAGAGTAAGAGTTAAGACCATAACCATTAGGCCACAGTACGAGTCTAAGACCTTAGCTATTAGGCCACACCAAGAGTTAAGACATTAACCATTAGGCCAGAGTAAGAGTTAAGACCTTAGCTATTAGGCCAGTGTACGAGTCTAAGACCTTAGCTATTATGCCAGAGTATGAGTCTAAGACCTTAGCTATTAGGCCAAAGTCAGAGTTAAGACCTTAACCAGTAGGCCAGAGTACGAGTCTAAGACCTTAGCTATTAGGCCAGAGTAAGAGTTAAGACCTTAGCTATTAGGCCAGAGTAAGAGTTAAGACCTTAACCATTAGGCCAGAGTACGAGTCTAAGACCTTAGCTATTAGGCCAGTGTAAGAGATAAGACCTTAACCAGTAGGCCAGAGTACGAGTCTAAGACCTTAGCTATTAGGCCAGAGTAAGAGTTAAGACCTTAACCAGTAGGCAAGAGTACCAGTCTAAGACCTTAACTATTAGGCCAGAGTAAGAGTTAAGACCTTAGCTATTAGGCCAGAGTAAGAGTTAAAACCTTAACCATTAGGCCAGAGTACGAGTCTAAGACTTTAGCTATTAGGCCAGACCAAGAGTTAAAACCTTAACCAGTAGGCCAGAGTACGAGTCTAAGACCTTAGCTATTAGGCCGCACCAAGAGTTAAGACATTAACCATTAGGCCAGAGTAAGAGTTAAGACCTTAGCTATTAGGCCAGTGTACGAGTCTAAGACCTTAGCTATTATGCCAGAGTATGAGTCTAAGACCTTAGCTATTAGGCCAGAGTCAGAGTTAAGACCTTAACCAGTAGGCCAGAGTACGAGTCTAAGACCTTAGCTATTAGGCCAGAGTAAGAGTTAAGACCTTAGCTATTAGGCCAGAGTAAGAGTTAAGACCTTAACCATTAGGCCAGAGTACGAGTCTAAGACCTTAGCTATTAGGCCAGAGTAAGAGTTAAGACCTTAACCATTAGGCCAGAGTACGAGTCTAAGACCTTAGCTATTAGGCCAGAGTAAGAGTTAAGACCTTAACCAGTAGGCCAGAGTAAGAGTTAAGACCTTAACCAGTAGGCCAGAGTAAGAGTTAAGACCTTAACCTGTGGGCCATAGTACGAGTCTAAGACCTTAGCCATTAGGCCAGAGTAAGAATTAAGACCTTAACCATTAGGCCAGAGTACGAGTCTAAGACCTTAGCTATTAGGTCAGAGTAAGAGTTAAGACCTTAGCTATTAGGCCAGAGTAAGAGTTAAGACCTTAACCATTAGGTAAGAGTATGAGTCTAAGACCTTAGTTATTAGGCCAGAGTAAGAGTTAAGACCTTAACCAGGAGGACAGAGTAAGAGTTAAGACCTTAGCTATTAGGCCAGAGTAAGAGTTAAGACCTTAACCTGTAGGCCAGAGTATGAGTCTAAGACCTTAGCTATTAGGCCAGAGTAAGAGTTAAGACCTTAACCATTAGGCCAGAGTACAAGTCTAAGAACTTAGCTATTAGGCCAGAGTAAGAGTTAAGACCTTAGCTATCAGGCCAGAGTACGAGTCTCAGACCTTAGCTATTAGGCCAGAGTACGAGTCTAAGACCTTAGCTATTAGGCCAGAGCAAGAGTTAAGACCTTAACCAGTAGGCCAGAGTACCAGTCTAAGACCCTAGCTATAGGCCAGAGTAAGAGTTAAGACCTTAGCTATTAGGCCAGAGTAAGAGTTAAGACCTTAACCATTAGGCCAGAGTACGAGTCTAAGACCTTAGCTATTAGGCCGGAGTAAGAGTTAAGACCTTAAGCATTAGGCCAGAGTACGAGTCTAATACCTTAGCTAACAGGCCAGAGTAAGAGTTAAGACCTTAGCTATTAGGCCAGAGTAAGAGTTAAGACCTTAGATATTAGGCCATAGTAAGAGTTAGGACCTTAACCAGTAGGCCAGAGTACGAGTCTAAGACCTTAGCTATTAGGCCAGAGTAAGTATTAAGACCTTAACCAGTAGGCCAGAGTAAGAGTTAAGACCTTAACCAGTAGGCCATAGTACGAGTCTAAGACCTTAGCTATTAGGCCAGAGTAAGAGTTAAGACCTTAACCAGTAGGCCAGAGCAAGAGTTAAGACCTTAACCATTAGGCCAGAGTATGAGTCTAAGACCTTAACCATTAGGCCAGAGTAAGAGTTAAGACCTTAACCAATAGCCCAGAGTAAGAGTTAAGACCTTAACCAGTAGGCCAGAGTAGGAGTTAAGACCTTAACCAGTAGGCCAGAGTAACAGCTAAGACCTTAACCTGTAGGCCATAGTACGAGTCTAAGACCTTAGCTATTAGTCCAGAGTAAGAGTTAAGACCATAACCATTAGGCCACAGTACGAGTCTAAGCCCTTAGCTATTAGACCAGAGTAAGGGTTAGGACCTTAACCTGTAGGCCAGAGTAAGAGTTAAGACCTTAACCATTAGGTCAGAGTACGAGTCTAAGACCTTAGCTATTAGGCCAGAGTAAGAGTTAAGACCTTAACCAGTATGCCAGAGTAAGAGTTAAGACCTTAACCAGTATAACAGAGTAAGAGTTAAGACCTTAGCTATTAGGCCAGAGTAAGAGTTAAGACCTTAACCTGTAGGCCAGAGTACGAGCCTAAGACCTTAGCTATTAGGCCAGAGTAAGAGTTAAGACCTTAACCATTAGGCCAGAGTAAGAGTTAAGACCTTAGCTATTAGGCCAGAGTACGAGTCTAAGACCTTAGCTATTAGGCCAGAGTACGAGTCTAAGACCTTAGCTATTAGGCCAGAGTAAGAGTTAAGACCTTAACCATTAGGCCAGAGTATGAGTCTAAGACCTTAGCTATTAGGCCAGAGTAAGAGTTAAGACCTTAACCATTAGGCCAGAGTACGAGTCTAAGACCTTAGCTATTAGGCCAGAGTACGAGTCTAGACCTTAGCTATTAGGCCGGAGTAAGAGTTAAGACCTTAAGCATTAGGCCAGAGTACGAGTCTAATACCTTAGCTAACAGGCCAGAGTAAGAGTTAAGACCTTAGCTATTAGGCCAGAGTAAGAGTTAAGACCTTGGATATTAGGCCAGAGTAAGAGTTAAGACCTTAACCATTAGGCCATAGTACGAGTCTAAGACCTTAGCTATTAGGCCACAGTAAGATTTAAGACCTTAACCCGTAGGCCAGAGTAAGAGTTAAGACCTTAACCAGTAGGACAGAGTAAGTGTTAAGACCTTAGCTATTAGGCCAGAGTAAGAATTAAGACCTTAACCAGTAGGCCAGAGTACGAGTCTAAGACCTTAGCTATTAGGCCAGAGTAAGAGTTAAGACCTTAACCATTAGGCCAGAGTACAAGTCTAAGACCTTAGCTATTAGGCCAGAGTGAGAGTTAAGACCTTAGCTATCAGGCCAGAGTACGAGTCTAAGACCTTAGCTATTAGGCCAGAGTACGAGTCTAAGACCTTAGCTATTAGGCCAGAGTAAGAGTTAAGACCTTAACCAGTAGGCAAGAGTACCAGTCTAAGACCTTAACTATTAGGCCAGAGTAAGAGTTAAGACCTTAGCTATTAGGCCAGAGTAAGAGTTAAGACCTTAACCATTAGGCCAGAGTACGAGTCTAAGACCTTAGCTATTAGGCCAGTGTAAGAGATAAGACCTTAACCAGTAGGCCAGAGTAAGAGTTAAGACCTTAACCTGTGGGCCATAGTACGAGTCTAAGACCTTAGCTATTAGGCCAGAGTAAGAATTAAGACCTTAACCATTAGGCCAGAGTACGAGTCTAAGACCTTAGCTATTAGGTCAGAGTAAGAGTTAAGACCTTAGCTATTAGGCCAGAGTAAGAGTTAAGACCTTAACCATTAGGCCAGAGTATGAGTCTAAGACCTTAGTTATTAGGCCAGAGTAAGAGTTAAGACCTTAACCAGGAGGACAGAGTAAGAGTTAAGACCTTAGCTATTAGGCCAGAGTAAGAGTTAAGACCTTAACCTGTAGGCCAGAGTATGAGTCTAAGACCTTAGCTATTAGGCCAGAGTAAGAGTTAAGACCTTAACCATTAGGCCAGAGTACAAGTCTAAGACCTTAGCTATTAGGCCAGAGTAAGAGTTAAGACCTTAGCTATCAGGCCAGAGTACGAGTCTTAGACCTTAGCTATTAGGCCAGAGTACGAGTCTAAGACCTTAGCTATTAGGCCAGAGCAAGAGTTAAGACCTTAACCAGTAGGCCAGAGTACCAGTCTAAGACCCTAGCTATAGGCCAGAGTAAGAGTTAAGACCTTAGCTATTAGGCCAGAGTAAGAGTTAAGACCTTAACCATTAGGCCAGAGTACGAGTCTAAGACCTTAGCTATTAGGCCGGAGTAAGAGTTAAGACCTTAAGCATTAGGCCAGAGTACGAGTCTAATACCTTAGCTAACAGGCCAGAGTAAGAGTTAAGACCTTAGCTATTAGGCCATAGTACGAGTCTAAGACCTTAGCTATTAGGCCAGAGTAAGAGTTAAGACCTTAACCAGTAGGCCAGAGTAAGAGTTAAGATCTTAACCATTAGGCCAGAGTATGAGTCTAAGACCTTAACCATTAGGCCAGAGTAAGAGTTAAGACCTTAACCAATAGCCCAGAGTAAGAGTTAAGACCTTAACCAGTAGGCCAGAGTAGGAGTTAAGACCTTAACCAGTAGGCCAGAGTAACAGCTAAGACCTTAACCTGTAGGCCATAGTACGAGTCTAAGACCTTAGCTATTAGTCCAGAGTAAGAGTTAAGACCATAACCATTAGGCCACAGTACGAGTCTAAGCCCGTAGCTATTAGGCCAGAGTAAGGGTTAAGACCTTAACCTGTAGGCCAGAGTAAGAGTTAAGACCTTAACCATTACGTCAGAGTACGAGTCTAAGACCTTAGCTATTAGGCCAGAGTATGAGTCTAGACCTTAGCTATTAGGCCGGAGTAAGAGTTAAGACCTTAAGCATTAGGCCAGAGTACGAGTCTAATACCTTAGCTAACAGGCCAGAGTAAGAGTTAAGACCTTAGCTATTAGGCCAGAGTAAGAGTTAAGACCTTGGATATTAGGCCAGAGTAAGAGTTAAGACCTTAACCATTAGGCCATTGTACGAGTCTAAGACCTTAGCTGTTAGGCCACAGTAAGAGTTAAGACCTTAACCAGTAGGCCAGAGTAAGAGTTAAGACCTTAACCAGTAGGACAGAGTAAGTGTTAAGACCTTAGCTATTAGGCCAGAGTAAGAGTTAAGACCTTAACCAGTAGGCCAGAGTATGAGTCTAAGACCTTAGCTATTAGGCCAGAGTAAGAGTTAAGACCTTAACCATTAGGCCAGAGTACAAGTCTAAGACCGTAGCTATTAGGCCAGAGTGAGAGTTAAGACCTTAGCTATCAGGCCAGAGTACGAGTCTAAGACCTTAGCTATTAGGCCAGAGTACGAGTCTAAGACCTTAGCTATTAGGCCAGAGTAAGAGTTAAGACCTTAACCAGTAGGCAAGAGTACCAGTCTAAGACCTTAACTATTAGGCCAGAGTAAGAGTTAAGACCTTAGCTATTAGGCCAGAGTAAGAGTTAAAACCTTAACCATTAGGCCAGAGTATGAGTCTAAGACTTTAGCTATTATTCCAGACCAAGAGTTAAAACCTTAACCAGTAGGCCAGAGTACGAGTCTAAGACCTTAGCTATTAGGCCGCACCAAGAGTTAAGACATTAACCATTAGGCCAGAGTAAGAGTTAAGACCTTAGCTATTAGGCCAGTGTACGAGCCTAAGACCTTAGCTATTATGCCAGAGTATGAGTCTAAGACCTTAGCTATTAGGCCAGAGTCAGAGTTAAGACCTTAACCAGTAGGCCAGAGTACGAGTCTAAGACCTTAGCTATTAGGCCAGAGTAAGAGTTAAGACCTTAGCTATTAGGCCAGAGTAAGAGTTAAGACCTTAACCATTAGGCCAGAGTACGAGTCTAAGACCTTAGCTATTAGGCCAGAGTAAGAGTTAAGACCTTAACCAGTAGGCCAGAGTAAGAGTTAAGACCTTAACCAGTAGGCCAGAGTAAGAGTTAAGACCTTAACCTGTGGGCCATAGTACGAGTCTAAGACCTTAGCCATTAGGCCAGAGTAAGAATTAAGACCTTAACCATTAGGCCAGAGTACGAGTCTAAGACCTTAGCTATTAGGTCAGAGTAAGAGTTAAGACCTTAGCTATTAGGCCAGAGTAAGAGTTAAGACCTTAACCATTAGGTAAGAGTATGAGTCTAAGACCTTAGTTATTAGGCCAGAGTAAGAGTTAAGACCTTAACCAGGAGGACAGAGTAAGAGTTAAGACCTTAGCTATTAGGCCAGAGTAAGAGTTAAGACCTTAACCTGTAGGCCAGAGTATGAGTCTAAGACCTTAGCTATTAGGCCAGAGTAAGAGTTAAGACCTTAACCATTAGGCCAGAGTACAAGTCTAAGACCTTAGCTATTAGGCCAGAGTAAGAGTTAAGACCTTAGCTATCAGGCCAGAGTACGAGTCTCAGACCTTAGCTATTAGGCCAGAGTACGAGTCTAAGACCTTAGCTATTAGGCCAGAGCAAGAGTTAAGACCTTAACCAGTAGGCCAGAGTACCAGTCTAAGACCCTAGCTATAGGCCAGAGTAAGAGTTAAGACCTTAGCTATTAGGCCAGAGTAAGAGTTAAGACCTTAACCATTAGGCCAGAGTACGAGTCTAAGACCTTAGCTATTAGGCCGGAGTAAGAGTTAAGACCTTAAGCATTAGGCCAGAGTACGAGTCTAATACCTTAGCTAACAGGCCAGAGTAAGAGTTAAGACCTTAGCTATTAGGCCAGAGTAAGAGTTAAGACCTTAGATATTAGGCCATAGTAAGAGTTAGGACCTTAACCAGTAGGCCAGAGTACGAGTCTAAGACCTTAGCTATTAGGCCAGAGTAAGTATTAAGACCTTAACCAGTAGGCCAGAGTAAGAGTTAAGACCTTAACCAGTAGGCCATAGTACGAGTCTAAGACCTTAGCTATTAGGCCAGAGTAAGAGTTAAGACCTTAACCAGTAGGCCAGAGTAAGAGTTAAGACCTTAACCATTAGGCCAGAGTATGAGTCTAAGACCTTAACCATTAGGCCAGAGTAAGAGTTAAGACCTTAACCAATAGCCCAGAGTAAGAGTTAAGACCTTAACCAGTAGGCCAGAGTAGGAGTTAAGACCTTAACCAGTAGGCCAGAGTAACAGCTAAGACCTTAACCTGTAGGCCATAGTACGAGTCTAAGACCTTAGCTATTAGTCCAGAGTAAGAGTTAAGACCATAACCATTAGGCCACAGTACGAGTCTAAGCCCTTAGCTATTAGGCCAGAGTAAGGGTTAAGACCTTAACCTGTAGGCCAGAGTAAGAGTTAAGACCTTAACCATTAGGTCAGAGTACGAGTCTAAGACCTTAGCTATTAGGCCAGAGTAAGAGTTAAGACCTTAACCAGTATGCCAGAGTAAGAGTTAAGACCTTAACCAGTATAACAGAGTAAGAGTTAAGACCTTAGCTATTAGGCCAGAGTAAGAGTTAAGACCTTAACCTGTAGGCCAGAGTACGAGCCTAAGACCTTAGCTATTAGGCCAGAGTACGAGTCTAAGACCTTAGCTATTAGGCCAGAGTAAGAGTTAAGACCTTAACCATTAGGCCAGAGTATGAGTCTAAGACCTTAGCTATTAGGCCAGAGTAAGAGTTAAGACCTTAACCATTAGGCCAGAGTACGAGTCTAAGACCTTAGCTATTAGGCCAGAGTACGAGTCTAGACCTTAGCTATTAGGCCGGAGTAAGAGTTAAGACCTTAAGCATTAGGCCAGAGTACGAGTCTAATACCTTAGCTAACAGGCCAGAGTAAGAGTTAAGACCTTAGCTATTAGGCCAGAGTAAGAGTTAAGACCTTGGATATTAGGCCAGAGTAAGAGTTAAGACCTTAACCATTAGGCCATAGTACGAGTCTAAGACCTTAGCTATTAGGCCACAGTAAGATTTAAGACCTTAACCCGTAGGCCAGAGTAAGAGTTAAGACCTTAACCAGTAGGACAGAGTAAGTGTTAAGACCTTAGCTATTAGGCCAGAGTAAGAGTTAAGACCTTAACCAGTAGGCCAGAGTACGAGTCTAAGACCTTAGCTATTAGGCCAGAGTAAGAGTTAAGACCTTAACCATTAGGCCAGAGTATGAGTCTAAGACCTTAGTTATTAGGCCAGAGTAGGAGTTGAGTCCTTAACCAGAAGGACAGAGTAAGAGTTAAGACCTTAGCTATTAGGCCAGAGTAAGAGTTAAGACCTTAACCTGTAGGCCAGAGTACGAGTCTAAGACCTTAGCTATTAAGCCAGAGTAAGAGTTAAGACCTTAACCATTAGGCCAGAGTACAAGTCTAAGACCTTAGCTATTAGGCCAGAGTGAGAGTTAAGACCTTAGCTATCAGGCCAGAGTACGAGTCTAAGACCTTAGCTATTAGGCCAGAGTACGAGTCTAAGACCTTAGCTATTAGGCCAGAGTAAGAGTTAAGACCTTAACCAGTAGGCAAGAGTACCAGTCTAAGACCTTAACTATTAGGCCAGAGTAAGAGTTAAGACCTTAGCTATTAGGCCAGAGTAAGAGTTAAGACCTTAACCATTAGGCCAGAGTACGAGTCTAAGACCTTAGCTATTAGGCCAGTGTAAGAGATAAGACCTTAACCAGTAGGCCAGAGTAAGAGTTAAGACCTTAACCTGTGGGCCATAGTACGAGTCTAAGACCTTAGCTATTAGGCCAGAGTAAGAATTAAGACCTTAACCATTAGGCCAGAGTACGAGTCTAAGACCTTAGCTATTAGGTCAGAGTAAGAGTTAAGACCTTAGCTATTAGGCCAGAGTAAGAGTTAAGACCTTAACCATTAGGCCAGAGTATGAGTCTAAGACCTTAGTTATTAGGCCAGAGTAAGAGTTAAGACCTTAACCAGGAGGACAGAGTAAGAGTTAAGACCTTAGCTATTAGGCCAGAGTAAGAGTTAAGACCTTAACCTGTAGGCCAGAGTATGAGTCTAAGACCTTAGCTATTAGGCCAGAGTAAGAGTTAAGACCTTAACCATTAGGCCAGAGTACAAGTCTAAGACCTTAGCTATTAGGCCAGAGTAAGAGTTAAGACCTTAGCTATCAGGCCAGAGTACGAGTCTCAGACCTTAGCTATTAGGCCAGAGTACGAGTCTAAGACCTTAGCTATTAGGCCAGAGCAAGAGTTAAGACCTTAACCAGTAGGCCAGAGTACCAGTCTAAGACCCTAGCTATAGGCCAGAGTAAGAGTTAAGACCTTAGCTATTAGGCCAGAGTAAGAGTTAAGACCTTAACCATTAGGCCAGAGTACGAGTGTAAGACCTTAGCTATTAGGCCGGAGTAAGAGTTAAGACCTTAAGCATTAGGCCAGAGTACGAGTCTAATACCTTAGCTAACAGGCCAGAGTAAGAGTTAAGACCTTAGCTATTAGGCCATAGTACGAGTCTAAGACCTTAGCTATTAGGCCAGAGTAAGAGTTAAGACCTTAACCAGTAGGCCAGAGTAAGAGTTAAGGTCTTAACCATTAGGCCAGAGTATGAGTCTAAGACCTTAACCATTAGGCCAGAGTAAGAGTTAAGACCTTAACCAATAGCCCAGAGTAAGAGTTAAGACCTTAACCAGTAGGCCAGAGTAGGAGTTAAGACCTTAACCAGTAGGCCAGAGTAACAGCTAAGACCTTAACCTGTAGGCCATAGTACGAGTCTAAGACCTTAGCTATTAGTCCAGAGTAAGAGTTAAGACCATAACCATTAGGCCACAGTACGAGTCTAAGCCCTTAGCTATTAGGCCAGAGTAAGGGTTAAGACCTTAACCTGTAGGCCAGAGTAAGAGTTAAGACCTTAACCATTACGTCAGAGTACGAGTCTAAGACCTTAGCTATTAGGCCAGAGTATGAGTCTAGACCTTAGCTATTAGGCCGGAGTAAGAGTTAAGACCTTAAGCATTAGGCCAGAGTACGAGTCTAATACCTTAGCTAACAGGCCAGAGTAAGAGTTAAGACCTTAGCTATTAGGCCAGAGTAAGAGTTAAGACCTTGGATATTAGGCCAGAGTAAGAGTTAAGACCTTAACCATTAGGCCATAGTACGAGTCTAAGACCTTAGCTGTTAGGCCACAGTAAGAGTTAAGACCTTAACCAGTAGGCCAGAGTAAGAGTTAAGACCTTAACCAGTAGGACAGAGTAAGTGTTAAGACCTTAGCTATTAGGCCAGAGTAAGAGTTAAGACCTTAACCAGTAGGCCAGAGTATGAGTCTAAGACCTTAGCTATTAGGCCAGAGTAAGAGTTAAGACCTTAACCATTAGGCCAGAGTACAAGTCTAAGACCGTAGCTATTAGGCCAGAGTGAGAGTTAAGACATTTGCTATCAGGCCAGAGTACGAGTCTAAGACCTTAGCTATTAGGCCAGAGTACGAGTCTAAGACCTTAGCTAATAGGCCAGAGTAAGAGTTAAGACCTTAACCAGTAGGCAAGAGTACCAGTCTAAGACCTTAACTATTAGGCCAGAGTAAGAGTTAAGACCTTAGCTATTAGGCCAGAGTAAGAGTTAAAACCTTAACCATTAGGCCAGAGTACGAGTCTAAGACTTTAGCTATTAGGCCAGACCAAGAGTTAAAACCTTAACCAGTAGGCCAGAGTACGAGTCTAAGACCTAACTATTAGGCCACACCAAGAGTTAAGACATTAACCATTAGGCCAGAGTAAGAGTTAAGACCTTAGCTATTAGGCCAGTGTACGAGTCTAAGACCTTAGCTATTATGCCAGAGTATGAGTCTAAGACCTTAGCTATTAGGCCAGAGTCAGAGTTAAGACCTTAACCAGTAGGCCATAGTACGAGTCTAAGACCTTAGCTATTAGGCCAGAGTAAGAGTTAAGACCTTAGCTATTAGGCCAGAGTAAGAGTTAAGACCTTAACCATTAGGCCAGAGTACGAGTCTAAGACCTTAGCTATTAGGCCAGTGTAAGAGATAAGACCTTAACCAGTAGGCCAGAGTACGAGTCTAAGACCTTAGCTATTAGGCCAGAGTAAGAGTTAAGACCTTAACCAGTAGGCAAGAGTACCAGTCTAAGACCTTAACTATTAGGCCAGAGTAAGAGTTAAGACCTTAGCTATTAGGCCAGAGTAAGAGTTAAAACCTTAACCATTAGGCCAGAGTACGAGTCTAAGACTTTAGCTATTAGGCCAGACCAAGAGTTAAAACCTTAACCAGTAGGCCAGAGTACGAGTCTAAGACCTTAGCTATTAGGCCGCACCAAGAGTTAAGACATTAACCATTAGGCCAGAGTAAGAGTTAAGACCTTAGCTATTAGGCCAGTGTACGAGTCTAAGACCTTAGCTATTATGCCAGAGTATGAGTCTAAGACCTTAGCTATTAGGCCAGAGTCAGAGTTAAGACCTTAACCAGTAGGCCAGAGTACGAGTCTAAGACCTTAGCTATTAGGCCAGAGTAAGAGTTAAGACCTTAGCTATTAGGCCAGAGTAAGAGTTAAGACCTTAACCATTAGGCCAGAGTACGAGTCTAAGACCTTAGCTATTAGGCCAGTGTAAGAGATAAGACCTTAACCAGTAGGCCAGAGTACGAGTCTAAGACCTTAGCTATTAGGCCAGAGTAAGAGTTAAGACCTTAACCAGTAGGCCAGAGTAAGAGTTAAGACCTTAACCTGTGGGCCATAGTACGAGTCTAAGACCTTAGCCATTAGGCCAGAGTAAGAATTAAGACCTTAACCATTAGGCCAGAGTACGAGTCTAAGACCTTAGCTATTAGGTCAGAGTAAGAGTTAAGACCTTAGCTATTAGGCCAGAGTAAGAGTTAAGACCTTAACCATTAGGTAAGAGAATGAGTCTAAGACCTTAGTTATTAGGCCAGAGTAAGAGTTAAGACCTTAACCAGGAGGACAGAGTAAGAGTTAAGACCTTAGCTATTAGGCCAGAGTAAGAGTTAAGACCTTAACCTGTAGGCCAGAGTATGAGTCTAAGACCTTAGCTATTAGGCCAGAGTAAGAGTTAAGACCTTAACCATTAGGCCAGAGTACAAGTCTAAGACCTTAGCTATTAGGCCAGAGTAAGAGTTAAGACCTTAGCTATCAGGCCAGAGTACGAGTCTCAGACCTTAGCTATTAGGCCAGAGTACGAGTCTAAGACCTTAGCTATTAGGCCGGAGTAAGAGTTAAGACCTTAAGCATTAAGCCAGAGTACGAGTCTAATACCTTAGCTAACAGGCCAGAGTAAGAGTTAAGACCTTAGCTATTAGGCCAGAGTAAGAGTTAAGACCTTAGATATTAGGCCATAGTAAGAGTTAGGACCTTAACCAGTAGGCCAGAGTACGAGTCTAAGACCTTAGCTATTAGGCCAGAGTAAGTATTAAGACCTTAACCAGTAGGCCAGAGTAAGAGTTAAGACCTTAACCAGTAGGCCATAGTACGAGTCTAAGACCTTAGCTATTAGGCCAGAGTAAGAGTTAAGACCTTAACCAGTAGGCCAGAGTAAGAGTTAAGACCTTAACCATTAGGCCAGAGTATGAGTCTAAGACCTTAACCATTAGGCCAGAGTAAGAGTTAAGACCTTAACCAATAGCCCAGAGTAAGAGTTAAGACCTTAACCAGTAGGCCAGAGTAGGAGTTAAGACCTTAACCAGTAGGCCAGAGTAACAGCTAAGACCTTAACCTGTAGGCCATAGTACGAGTCTAAGACCTTAGCTATTAGTCCAGAGTAAGAGTTAAGACCATAACCATTAGGCCACAGTACGAGTCTAAGCCCTTAGCTATTAGGCCAGAGTAAGGGTTAAGACCTTAAACTGTAGGCCAGAGTAAGAGTTAAGACCTTAACCATTAGGTCAGAGTACGAGTCTAAGACATTAGCTATTAGGCCAGAGTAAGAGTTAAGACCTTAACCAGTATGCCAGAGTAAGAGTTAAGACCTTAACCAGTATAACAGAGTAAGAGTTAAGACCTTAGCTATTAGGCCAGAGTAAGAGTTAAGACCTTAACCTGTAGGCCAGAGTACGAGCCTAAGACCTTAGCTATTAGGCCAGAGTAAGAGTTAAGACCTTAACCATTAGGCCAGAGTAAGAGTTAAGACCTTAGCTATTAGGCCAGAGTACGAGTCTAAGACCTTAGCTATTAGGCCAGAGTACGAGTCTAAGACCTTAGCTATTAGGCCAGAGTAAGAGTTAAGACCTTAACCATTAGGCCAGAGTATGAGTCTAAGACCTTAGCTATTAGGCCAGAGTAAGAGTTAAGACCTTAACCATTAGGCCAGAGTACGAGTCTAAGACCTTAGCTATTAGGCCAGAGTACGAGTCTAGACCTTAGCTATTAGGCCGGAGTAAGAGTTAAGACCTTAAGCATTAGGCCTGAGTACGAGTCTAATACCTTAGCTAACAGGCCAGAGTAAGAGTTAAGACCTTAGCTATTAGGCCAGAGTAAGAGTTAAGACCTTGGATATTAGGCCAGAGTAAGAGTTAAGACCTTAACCATTAGGCCATAGTACAAGTCTAAGACCTTAGCTATTAGGCCAAAGTAAGATTTAAGACCTTAACCCGTAGGCCAGAGTAAGAGTTAAGACCTTAACCAGTAGGACAGAGTAAGTGTTAAGACCTTAGCTATTAGGCCAGAGTAAGAGTTAAGACCTTAACCAGTAGGCCAGAGTACGAGTCTAAGACCCTAGCTATTAGGCCAGAGTAAGAGTTAAGACCTTAACCATTAGGCCAGAGTACAAGTCTAAGACCTTAGCTATTAGGCCAGAGTGAGAGTTAAGACCTTAGCTATCAGGCCAGAGTACGAGTCTAAGACCTTAGCTATTAGGCCAGAGTACGAGTCTAAGACCTTAGCTATTAGGCCAGAGTAAGAGTTAAGACCTTAACCAGTAGGCAAGAGTACCAGTCTAAGACCTTAACTATTAGGCCAGAGTAAGAGTTAAGACCTTAGCTATTAGGCCAGAGTAAGAGTTAAGACCTTAACCATTAGGCCAGAGTACGAGTCTAAGACCTTAGCTATTAGGCCAGTGTAAGAGATAAGACCTTAACCAGTAGGCCAGAGTAAGAGTTAAGACCTTAACCTGTGGGCCATAGTACGAGTCTAAGACCTTAGCTATTAGGCCAGAGTAAGAATTAAGACCTTAACCATTAGGCCAGAGTACGAGTCTAAGACCTTAGCTATTAGGTCAGAGTAAGAGTTAAGACCTTAGCTATTAGGCCAGAGTAAGAGTTAAGACCTTAACCATTAGGCCAGAGTATGAGTCTAAGACCTTAGTTATTAGGCCAGAGTAAGAGTTAAGACCTTAACCAGGAGGACAGAGTAAGAGTTAAGACCTTAGCTATTAGGCCAGAGTAAGAGTTAAGAACTTAACGTGTAGGCCAGAGTATGAGTCTAAGACCTTAGCTATTAGGCCAGAGTAAGAGTTAAGACCTTAACCATTAGGCAAGAGTACAAGTCTAAGACCTTAGCTATTAGGCCAGAGTAAGAGTTAAGACCTTAGCTATCAGGCCAGAGTACGAGTCTCAGACCTTAGCTATTAGGCCAGAGTACGAGTCTAAGACCTTAGCTATTAGGCCAGAGCAAGAGTTAAGACCTTAACCAGTAGGCCAGAGTACCAGTCTAAGACCCTAGCTATAGGCCAGAGTAAGAGTTAAGACCTTAGCTATTAGGCCAGAGTAAGAGTTAAGACCTTAACCATTAGGCCAGAGTACGAGTCTAAGACCTTAGCTATTAGGCCGGAGTAAGAGTTAAGACCTTAAGCATTAGGCCAGAGTACGAGTCTAATACCTTAGCTAACAGGCCAGAGTAAGAGTTAAGACCTTAGCTATTAGGCCAGAGTAAGAGTTAAGACCTTAGATATTAGGCCATAGTAAGTATTAAGACCTTAACCAGTAGGCCAGAGTAAGAGTTAAGACCTTAACCATTAGGCCAGAGTATGAGTCTAAGACCTTAACCATTAGGCCAGAGTAAGAGTTAAGACCTTAACCAATAGCCCAGAGTAAGAGTTAAGACCTTAACCAGTAGGCCAGAGTAGGAGTTAAGACCTTAACCAGTAGGCCAGAGTAACAGCTAAGACCTTAACCTGTAGGCCATAGTACGAGTCTAAGACCTTAGCTATTAGTCCAGAGTAAGAGTTAAGACCATAACCATTAGGCCACAGTACGAGTCTAAGACCTTAGCTATTAGGCCAGAGTAAGGGTTAAGACCTTAACCTGTAGGCCAGAGTAAGAGTTAAGACCTTAACCATTAGGTCAGAGTACGAGTCTAAGACCTTAGCTATTAGGCCAGAGTAAGAGTTAAGACCTTAACCAGTATGCCAGAGTAAGAGTTAAGACCTTAACCAGTATTACAGAGTAAGAGTTCAGACCTTAGCTATTAGGCCAGAGTAAGAGTTAAGACCTTAACCTGTAGGCCAGAGTACAAGCCTAAGACCTTAGCTATTAGGCCAGAGTAAGAGTTAAGACCTTAACCATTAGGCCAGAGTAAGAGTTAAGACCTTAGCTATTAGGCCAGAGTACGAGTCTAAGACCTTAGCTATTAGGCCAGAGTACGAGTCTAAGACCTTAGCTATTAGGCCAGAGTAAGAGTTAAGACCTTAACCATTACGCCAGAGTATGAGTCTAAGACCTTAGCTATTAGGCCAGAGTAAGAGTTAAGACCTTAACCATTAGGCCAGAGTACGAGTCTAAGACCTTAGCTATTAGGCCAGAGTACGAGTCTAGACCTTAGCTATTAGGCCGGAGTAAGAGTTAAGACCTTAAGCATTAGGCCAGAGTACGAGTCTAATGCCTTAGCTAACAGGCCAGAGTAAGAGTTAAGACCTTAGCTATTAGGCCAGAGTAAGAGTTAAGACCTTGGATATTAGGCCAGAGTAAGAGTTAAGACCTTAACCATTAGGCAATAGTACGAGTCTAAGACCTTAGCTATTAGGCCACAGTAAGAGTTAAGACCTTAACCCGTAGGCCAGAGTAAGAGTTAAGACCTTAACCAGTAGGACAGAGTAAGTGTTAAGACCTTAGCTATTAGGCTAGAGTAAGAGTTAAGACCTTAACCAGTAGGCCAGAGTACGAGTCTAAGACCTTAGCTATTAGGCCAGAGTAAGAGTTAAGACCTTAACCATTAGGCCAGAGTACAAGTCTAAGACCTTAGCTATTAGGCCAGAGTACGAGTCTAAGACCTTAGCTATTAGGCCAGAGTAAGAGTTAAGACCTTAACCAGTAGGCAAGAGTACCAGTCTAAGACCTTAACTATTAGGCCAGAGTAAGAGTTAAGACCTTAGCTATTAGGCCAGAGTAAGAGTTAAGACCTTAACCATTAGGCCAGAGTACGAGTCTAAGACCTTAGCTATTAGGCCAGTGTAAGAGATAAGACCTTAACCAGTAGGCCAGAGTAAGAGTTAAGACCTTAACCTGTGGGCCATAGTACGAGTCTAAGACCTTAGCTATTAGGCCAGAGTAAGAATTAAGACCTTAACCATTAGGCCAGAGTACGAGTCTAAGACCTTAGCTATTAGGTCAGAGTAAGAGTTAAGACCTTAGCTATTAGGCCAGAGTAAGAGTTAAGACCTTAACCATTAGGCCAGAGTATGAGTCTAAGACCTTAGTTATTAGGCCAGAGTAAGAGTTAAGACCTTAACCAGGAGGACAGAGTAAGAGTTAAGACCTTAGCTATTAGGCCAGAGTAAGAGTTAAGAACTTAACGTGTAGGCCAGAGTATGAGTCTAAGACCTTAGCTATTAGGCCAGAGTAAGAGTTAAGACCTTAACCATTAGGCAAGAGTACAAGTCTAAGACCTTAGCTATTAGGCCAGAGTAAGAGTTAAGACCTTAGCTATCAGGCCAGAGTACGAGTCTCAGACCTTAGCTATTAGGCCAGAGTACGAGTCTAAGACCTTAGCTATTAGGCCAGAGCAAGAGTTAAGACCTTAACCAGTAGGCCAGAGTACCAGTCTAAGACCCTAGCTATAGGCCAGAGTAAGAGTTAAGACCTTAGCTATTAGGCCAGAGTAAGAGTTAAGACCTTAACCATTAGGCCAGAGTACGAGTCTAAGACCTTAGCTATTAGGCCGGAGTAAGAGTTAAGACCTTAAGCATTAGGCCAGAGTACGAGTCTAATACCTTAGCTAACAGGCCAGAGTAAGAGTTAAGACCTTAGCTATTAGGCCAGAGTAAGAGTTAAGACCTTAGATATTAGGCCATAGTAAGTATTAAGACCTTAACCAGTAGGCCAGAGTAAGAGTTAAGACCTTAACCATTAGGCCAGAGTATGAGTCTAAGACCTTAACCATTAGGCCAGAGTAAGAGTTAAGACCTTAACCAATAGCCCAGAGTAAGAGTTAAGACCTTAACCAGTAGGCCAGAGTAGGAGTTAAGACCTTAACCAGTAGGCCAGAGTAACAGCTAAGACCTTAACCTGTAGGCCATAGTACGAGTCTAAGACCTTAGCTATTAGTCCAGAGTAAGAGTTAAGACCATAACCATTAGGCCACAGTACGAGTCTAAGACCTTAGCTATTAGGCCAGAGTAAGGGTTAAGACCTTAACCTGTAGGCCAGAGTAAGAGTTAAGACCTTAACCATTAGGTCAGAGTACGAGTCTAAGACCTTAGCTATTAGGCCAGAGTAAGAGTTAAGACCTTAACCAGTATGCCAGAGTAAGAGTTAAGACCTTAACCAGTATTACAGAGTAAGAGTTCAGACCTTAGCTATTAGGCCAGAGTAAGAGTTAAGACCTTAACCTGTAGGCCAGAGTACAAGCCTAAGACCTTAGCTATTAGGCCAGAGTAAGAGTTAAGACCTTAACCATTAGGCCAGAGTAAGAGTTAAGACCTTAGCTATTAGGCCAGAGTACGAGTCTAAGACCTTAGCTATTAGGCCAGAGTACGAGTCTAAGACCTTAGCTATTAGGCCAGAGTAAGAGTTAAGACCTTAACCATTACGCCAGAGTATGAGTCTAAGACCTTAGCTATTAGGCCAGAGTAAGAGTTAAGACCTTAACCATTAGGCCAGAGTACGAGTCTAAGACCTTAGCTATTAGGCCAGAGTACGAGTCTAGACCTTAGCTATTAGGCCGGAGTAAGAGTTAAGACCTTAAGCATTAGGCCAGAGTACGAGTCTAATGCCTTAGCTAACAGGCCAGAGTAAGAGTTAAGACCTTAGCTATTAGGCCAGAGTAAGAGTTAAGACCTTGGATATTAGGCCAGAGTAAGAGTTAAGACCTTAACCATTAGGCCATAGTACGAGTCTAAGACCTTAGCTATTAGGCCACAGTAAGAGTTAAGACCTTAACCCGTAGGCCAGAGTAAGAGTTAAGACCTTAACCAGTAGGACAGAGTAAGTGTTAAGACCTTAGCTATTAGGCTAGAGTAAGAGTTAAGACCTTAACCAGTAGGCCAGAGTACGAGTCTAAGACCTTAGCTATTAGGCCAGAGTAAGAGTTAAGACCTTAACCATTAGGCCAGAGTACAAGTCTAAGACCTTAGCTATTAGGCCAGAGTGAGAGTTAAGACCTTAGCTATCAGGCCAGAGTACGAGTCTAAGACCTTAGCTATTAGGCCAGAGTGCGAGTCTAAGACCTTAGCTATTAGGCCAGAGTAAGAGTTAAGACCTTAACCAGTAGGCAAGAGTACCAGTCTAAGACCTTAACTATTAGGCCAGAGTAAGAGTTAAGACCTTAGCTATTAGGCCAGAGTAAGAGTTAAGACCTTAACCATTAGGCCAGAGTACGAGTCTAAGACTTTAGCTATTAGGCCAGACCAAGAGTTAAAACCTTAACCAGTAGGCCAGAGTACGAGTCTAAGACCTTAGCTATTAGGCCACACCAAGAGTTAAGACCTTAACCATTAGGCCAGAGTAAGAGTTAAGACCTTAGCTATTAGGCCAGTGTACGAGTCTAAGACCTTAGCTATTATGCCAGAGTATGAGTCTAAGACCTTAGCTATTAGGCCAGAGTCAGAGTTAAGACCTTAACCAGTAGGCCGGAGTACGAGTCTAAGACCTTAGCTATTAGGCCAGAGTAAGAGTTAAGACCTTAGCTATTAGGCCAGAGTAAGAGTTAAGACCTTAACCATTAGGCCAGAGTACGAGTCTAAGACCTTAGCTATTAGGCCAGTGTAAGAGATAAGACCTTAACCAGTAGGCCAGAGTACGAGTCTAAGACCTTAGCTATTAGGCCAGAGTAAGAGTTAAGACCTTAACCAGTAGGCCAGAGTAAGAGTTAAGACCTTAACCAGTAGGCCAGAGTAAGAGTTAAGACCTTAACCTGTGGGCCATAGTATGAGTCTAAGAGCTTAGCTATTAGGCCAGAGTAAGAATTAAGACCTTAACCATTAGGCCAGAGTACGAGTCTAAGACCTTAGCTATTAGGTCAGAGTAAGAGTTAAGACCTTAGCTATTAGGCCAGAGTAAGAGTTAAGACCTTAACCATTAGGCCAGAGTATGAGTCTAAGACCTTAGTTATTAGGCCAGAGTAAGAGTTAAGACCTTAACCAGGAGGACAGAGTAAGAGTTAAGACCTTAGCTATTAGGCCAGAGTAAGAGTTAAGACCTTAACCTGTAGGCCAGAGTATGAGTCTAAGACCTTAGCTATTAGGCCAGAGTAAGAGTTACGACCTTAACCATTAGGCCAGAGTACAAGTCTAAGACCTTAGCTATTAGGCCAGAGTAAGAGTTAAGACCTTAGCTATCAGGCCAGAGTACGAGTCTCAGACCTTAGCTATTAGGCCAGAGTACGAGTCTAAGACCTTAGCTATTAGGCCAGAGCAAGAGTTAAGACCTTAACCAGTAGGCCAGAGTACCAGTCTAAGACCCTAGCTATAGGCCAGAGTAAGAGTTAAGACCTTAGCTATTAGGCCAGAGTAAGAGTTAAGACCTTAACCATTTGGCCAGAGTACGAGTCTAAGACCTTAGCTATTAGGCCGGAGTAAGAGTTAAGACCTTAAGCATTAGGCCAGAGTACGAGTCTAATACCTTAGCTAACAGGCCAGAGTAAGAGTTAAGACCTTAGCTATTAGGCCAGAGTAAGAGTTAAGACCTTAGATATTAGGCCATAGTAAGAGTTAGGACCTTAACCAGTAGGCCAGAGTACGAGTCTAAGACCTTAGCTATTAGGCCAGAGTAAGAGTTAAGACCTTAACCAGTAGGCCAGAGTAAGAGTTAAGACCTTAACCATTAGGTCAGAGTACGAGTCTAAGACCTTAGCTATTAGGCCAGAGTAAGAGTTAAGACCTTAACCAGTATGCCAGAGTAAGAGTTAAGACCTTAACCAGTATTACAGAGTAAGAGTTAAGACCTTAGCTATTAGGCCAGTGTAGGAGAGTGGAATCTGACTAATGGTTGCCCCCAACTTTTTGCCTGGTATTTAAGTGGTTTTTGACTAGTCTGGCTGGGATCCTGCTATCCAGGACCCCAGCCTATCTGCTTTCTCCCTAAAACTGTTGTGAGTACTCTAGGTACAAACATAATTGGATGCTGGACATGCCCTACCAGTCCCTTGTAGATGGTACCCTAGGTACCCAGGGCATGGGGCCCCCAGTAGGCCTACCAGGGCTGCAGCACTTGTTGTGCCACCCTGGGACAGCCACCCAAACTGACACCACCAGGCCACTACTGTAGCCTGGGTAAGGTGGTGCTAGCGCCCCTTACAGGGACGTAGGTACCCTATGTCCCATACCATACAACACATATACTCTCATAGGTCACCCCTATGGCAGGCCCTGGTAATCCTACAGGGCTGGGTGCTGAGGTATGTGTGAGGGGGGACCCCTACGTGAGTAGGACCTCCCTGCAACCTTCGTAAAAACGTTACTGGGTTGTTTGTAGTGTAGCCATACCATATACTCTTAACCGCATTATAAGTTATTGCGTCATCGCTGTAACTTAGGAGTGGCTACACAGAACCATATCGTGTTTGGTGTCAAACATGAAGGAATCATACCCCCAGTCCAGCCATGGGCATGGGGGCACGATTCCCCCTTGCTAGGAGGGTGATATGGGAAAAGCGGTAGAATTTGGAAACCAATTTAAAAGTGCACATGTACCACAAAATGGCTACTGTTCGCCACCTACACGACTCTGGCTGGCTGTTGCTGGGGAAAACCCCAGCCTCGCCATCTGGACAATAGGGCTCCTGTGGCAGGGAGGTGCCAGCACCTCCCCAGACAGGATATGTGGATTGGAACAGGGTGGGTGCACCAAAAGGCCATTCAGAGTTGCACGTAGGCAGCTGCAGAGCCCCAATTCTGCATACACCGCCTGGAACCGGTTCAGGGGCATCCTGCCCCTCGCCCAGGCGGGAAACACACAAAGGGGAGCGGGTGTAGCCACCCTTTCCCGCCTCTACTCTGATTGGTAGGCTCTATTTTGGACCATCCCCTAATCTTGGGGATATATGGGAATAACTTTGCCCTAGAGCCTTAGATTCGTACAGGACTTCACAGAACTGACCTTCGACGAGCTGCTGCCCAGCTGACTGAAGAAATCTCCCTTGGGATAAAGGAGTTATCCCCCTGCTTGGCAGGCACCTAAAAGACTACAAGATACCCGGTTGGAACTTTGTTGCTCTCACGACCTTCGACGCCTTCCAGCAACCTCGAGGTGGGTCTCCAGTGCATCCCAGCGTCCTGTGAGCGTGCCCAGCAAGTCTGAGCACCCTGGACCACGTGGGTGTCGAGATCCCCGCATACCCCGAGACACCGGCCACCTCTTGTCCAGCACACGACCCCGACCAGTGGGGAAGTTGTGCTTTGGCCCATTCTTGAGCCAAGCTTCAAGCAGCATTTGTGCCGACCCTCAGCTCCCTGGCCCGCTCTGGTGGCCCGTGGGAGCCCTTTTACGCACTCCATTTTGCTGCCTTCCGCGGTCCCTTGTCTCTCGACTGGTGGGCCCTGACGGAGGACAATCTTCTTTTCTAAGAGTTCCCCTGGTTGCTCCAGGCCTGCTCTACGCTCCCTGCAAAGGAGAGCACCCTCAGACCACGTGGGTCTGCACCAGCAGCTGCTTTGTTCATCTTGGGTGGGTTGCGGTTGCCAATGCTTAGTGGATCCAATCGGGACACTAACACCGCAGCGACCCTCAGCCGACGTGGGACAGTCGCCCTCCAGAAGCTGGCCTTCCTTGAAGCCTCCCGGAGCCCGTGACTGCAGAGCCCAGCTGTACCTTCCACACCTGAAGCACCCGACATCCACGAGCTCCTTCCTGTGAGCTCCCTGGTCACTGTGCTGTGACCCAGACTCTGTCCCCTCTGCTTTCAGGTTCATCTTTGTCTTTTCTTCAACTTCAATCTTCACGACTTCAGCGACACTTCCAGCTAGCAGCAGTTTGGACTCCTTTTCCATAGAAAATCAGCCCGCGGCCCGACACCAGAATCGACCTATGCACCCGGCTTCCCTGGGGCAGGTAACAGTGGTACTTCGGTACTTCCGTGGTGGTGGGCTCTCCAAAGCCTTAAGTCTCAAGCCTTAACTTTGTACTGTTGTTAGAAGTGTCCTTAAACCTTAATTATTCAACCGCGACATTCTCCATAGGCTAACATTGCGATCCCGACAGCAACTTCTCGCACTGCACACGCCTCCCGTGGGTCCCCTTCCTCTTAACTGTGGGTGGATTCTTAAGGGGCCAGCGATCCTGAATGCCCTAGGCATTGCCTGTAGAATTGTCGTGGTTCTTATACCACTATTTTAGTATATGGTTTGGTCCCCCCCTGGGGCCCATTGATTTCTGTGCTATTTATTGTGTTTAGAAATGCTTGTTTGAATTGTAACTTTGCCACTAGCCACATAAAGTGACTGTGGGATTCTGTCTAGAATAAATACATATATTTTATATATATACCTGTGTGGGCTACTCTTTCATTTGGTTATTCAAGAGGTTATTATGGTAAAACAATAAGCTTAACACTCCTTCAAGACTTAGCCTGAAGGCTGCTCTCCACAGCTACCACTAGGATAGCTTTCTTTAAAGGTTGTCTTAAACCTGCCATCAATAGGAGTCGAATTGGACTGGTGCAAGGTGTCCCTATAACTAGGAACAGCATATGCCAGGCCAACTTCTCACAGCCAGAGTAAGAGTTAAGACCTTAACCTGTAGGCCAGAGTACGAGCCTAAGACCTTAGCTATTAGGCCAGAGTAAGAGTTAAGACCTTAACCATTAGGCCAGAGTAAGAGTTAAGACCTTAGCTATTAGGCCAGAGTACGAGTCTAAGACCTTAGCTATTAGGCCAGAGTAAGAGTTAAGACCTTAACCATTAGGCCACAATACAAGTCTAAGACCTTAGCTATTAGGCCAGAGTGAGAGTTAAGACCTTAGCTATCAGGCCAGACTACGAGTCTAAGACCTTAGCTATTAGGCCAGAGTACGAGTCTAAGACCTTAGCTATTAGGCCAGAGTAAGAGTTAAGACCTTAACCAGTAGGCCAGAGTACCAGTCTAAGACCTTAGCTATTAGGCCAGAGTAAGAGTTAAGACCTTAGCTTTTAGGCCAGAGTAAGAGTTAAGACCTTAACCATTAGGCCAGAGTATGAGTCTAAGGCTTTAGCTTTTAGGCCAGACCAAGAGTTAAGACCTTAACCAGTAGGACAGAGTACGAGTCTAAGACCTTAGCTATTAGGCCAGACCAAAAGTTAAGACCTTAACCATTAGGCCAGAGTACGAGTGTAAGACCTTAGCTATTAGGCCAGAGTAAGAGTTAAGACCTTAGCTGTTAGGCCAGTGTACGAGTCTAAGACCTTAGCTATTATGCCAGAGTATGAGTCTAAGACCTTAGCTAATATGCCAGAGTAGGAGTTAAGACCTTAACCAGTAGGCCAGAGTACGAGTCTAAGACCTTAGCTATTAGGCCAGAGTAAGAGTTAAGACCTTAGCTATTAGGCCAGAGTAAGAGTTAAGACCTTAACCATTAGGCCAGAGTACGAGTCTAAGACCTTAGCTATTAGGCCAGAGTAAGAGATAAGACCTTAACCAGAAGGCCAGAGTAAGAGTTAAGACCTTAACCATTAGGCCAGAGTAAGAATTAAGACCTTAACCATTAGGCCATAGTACGAGTCTAAGACCTTAGCTATTAGGCCAGAGTAAGAATTAAGACCTTAACCATTAGGCCAGAGTACGAGTCTAAGACCTTAGCTATTAGGCCAGAGTAAGAGTTAAGACCCTAACTAATAGGCCAGAGTAAGAGTTAAGACCTTAACCAGTAGGCCAGAGTAAGAGTTAAGACCTTAACCAGTAGGCCAGAGTAAGAGTTAAGACCTTAACCTGTAGGCCATAGTACGAGTCTAAGACCTTAGCTATTAGGCCAGAGTAAGAGTTAAAACCTTAACCATTAGGCCAGAGTACGAGTCTAAGACTTTAGCTATTAGGCCAGACCAAGAGTTAAAACCTTAACCAGTAGGCCAGAGTACGAGTCTAAGACCTTAGCTATTAGGCCGCACCAAGAGTTAAGACATTAACTATTAGGCCAGAGTAAGAGTTAAGACCTTAGCTATTAGGCCAGTGTACGAGTCTAAGACCTTAGCTATTATGCCAGAGTATGAGTCTAAGACCTTAGCTATTAGGCCAGAGTAAGAGTTAAGACCTTAACCAGTAGGCCAGAGAAAGAGTTAAGTCCTTAACCTGTAGGCCACAATACAAGTCTAAGACCTTAGCTATTAGGCCAGAGTAAGAGTTAAGACCTTAACCTGTAGGCCAGAGTATGAGTCTAAGACCTTAGCTATTAGGCCAGAGTAAGAGTTAAGACCTTAGCTATTAGGCCAGTGTACAAGACTAAGACCTTAGCTATTATGCCAGAGTCTGAGTCTACGACCTTAGCTATTAGGCCAGAGTAAGAGTTAAGACCTTAACCAGTAGGCCAGAGTACGAGTATAAGACCTTAGCTATTAGGCCAGAGTAAGAGTTAAGACCTTAGCTATTAGGCCAGAGTAAGAGTTAAGACCTTAACCATTAGGCCAGATTACGAGTCTAAGACCTTAGCTATTAGGCCAGAGTAAGAGTTAAGACCTTAACCAGTAGGCCAGAGTAAGAGTTAAGACCTTAACCATTAGGCCAGAGTATGAGTCTAAGACCTTAGCTATTAGGCCAGAGTAAGAGTTAAGACCTTAACCAGTAGGCCAGAGTAAGAGTTAAGACCTTAACCATTAGGCCAGAGTATGAGTCTAAGACCTTAACCATTAGGCCAGAGTAAGAGTTAAGACCTTAACCAATAGCCCAGAGTAAGAGTTAAGACCTTAACCAGTAGGCCAGAGTAGGAGTTAAGACCTTAACCAGTAGGCCAGAGTAACAGCTAAGACCTTAACCTGTAGGCCATAGTACGAGTCTAAGACCTTAGCTATTAGTCCAGAGTAAGAGTTAAGACCATAATCATTAGGCCACAGTACGAGTCTAAGACCTTAGCTATTAGGCCAGAGTAAGGGTTAAGACCTTAACCTGTAGGCCAGAGTAAGAGTTAAGACCTTAACCATTAGGTCAGAGTACGAGTCTAAGACCTTAGCTATTAGGCCAGAGTAAGAGTTAAGACCTTAACCAGTATGCCAGAGTAAGAGTTAAGACCTTAACCAGTATTACAGAGTAAGAGTTAAGACCTTAGCTATTAGGCCAAAGTAAGAGTTAAGACCTTAACCTGTAGGCCAGAGTACGAGCCTAAGACCTTAGCTATTAGGCCAGAGTAAGAGTTAAGACCTTAACCATTAGGCCAGAGTAAGAGTTAAGACCTTAGCTATTAGGCCAGAGTACGAGTCTAAGACCTTAGCTATTAGGCCAGAGTACGAGTCTAAGACCTTAGCTATTAGGCCAGAGTAAGAGTTAAGACCTTAACCATTAGGCCAGAGTATGAGTCTAAGACCTTAGCTATTAGGCCAGAGTAAGAGTTAAGACCTTAACCATTAGGCCAGAGTACGAGTCTAAGACCTTAGCTATTAGGCCAGAGTACGAGTCTAGACCTTAGCTATTAGGCCGGAGTAAGAGTTAAGACCTTAAGCATTAGGCCAGAGTACGAGTCTAATACCTTAGCTAACAGGCCAGAGTAAGAGTTAAGACCTTAGCTATTAGGCCAGAGTAAGAGTTAAGACCTTGGATATTAGGCCAGAGTAAGAGTTAAGACCTTAACCATTAGGCCATAGTACGAGTCTAAGACCTTAGCTGTTAGGCCACAGTAAGAGTTAAGACCTTAACCAGTAGGCCAGAGTAAGAGTTAAGACCTTAACCAGTAGGACAGAGTAAGTGTTAAGACCTTAGCTATTAGGCCAGAGTAAGAGTTAAGACCTTAACCAGTAGGCCAGAGTATGAGTCTAAGACCTTAGCTATTAGGCCAGAGTAAGAGTTAAGACCTTAACCATTAGGCCAGAGTACAAGTCTAAGACCGTAGCTATTAGGCCAGAGTGAGAGTTAAGACCTTAGCTATCAGGCCAGAGTACGAGTCTAAGACCTTAGCTATTAGGCCAGAGTACGAGTCTAAGACCTTAGCTATTAGGCCAGAGTAAGAGTTAAGACCTTAACTAGTAGGCAAGAGTACCAGTCTAAGACCTTAACTATTAGGCCAGAGTAAGAGTTAAGACCTTAGCTATTAGGCCAGAGTAAGAGTTAAAACCTTAACCATTAGGCCAGAGTACGAGTCTAAGACTTTAGCTATTAGGCCAGACCAAGAGTTAAAACCTTAACCAGTAGGCCAGAGTACGAGTCTAAGACCTTAGCTATTAGGCCACACCAAGAGTTAAGACATTAACCATTAGGCCAGAGTAAGAGTTAAGACCTTAGCTATTAGGCCAGTGTACGAGTCTAAGACCTTAGCTATTATGCCAGAGTATGAGTCTAAGACCTTAGCTATTAGGCTAGAGTCAGAGTTAAGACCTTAACCAGTAGGCCAGAGTACGAGTCTAAGACCTTAGCTATTAGGCCAGAGTAAGAGTTAAGACCTTAGCTATTAGGCCAGAGTAAGAGTTAAGACCTTAACCATTAGGCCAGAGTACGAGTCTAAGACCTTAGCTATTAGGCCAGTGTAAGAGATAAGACCTTAACCAGTAGGCCAGAGTACGAGTCTAAGACCTTAGCTATTAGGCCAGAGTAAGAGTTAAGACCTTAACCAGTCGGCAAGAGTACCAGTCTAAGACCTTAACTATTAGGCCAGAGTAAGAGTTAAGACCTTAGCTATTAGGCCAGAGTAAGAGTTAAAACCTTAACCATTAGTCCAGAGTACGAGTCTAAGACTTTAGCTATTGGCCAGACCAAGAGTTAAAACCTTAACCAGTAGGCCAGAGTACGAGTCTAAGACCTTAGCTATTAGGCCGCACCAAGAGTTAAGACATTAACTATTAGGCCAGAGTAAGAGTTAAGACCTTAGCTATTAGGCCAGTGTACGAGTCTAAGACCTTAGCTATTATGCCAGAGTATGAGTCTAAGACCTTAGCTATTAGGCCAGAGTCAGAGTTAAGACCTTAACCAGTAGGCCAGAGTACGAGTCTAAGACCTTAGCTATTAGGCCAGAGTAAGAGTTAAGACCTTAGCTATTAGGCCAGAGTAAGAGTTAAGACCTTAACCATTAGGCCAGAGTACGAGTCTAAGACCTTAGCTATTAGGCCAGTGTAAGAGATAAGACCTTAACCAGTAGGCCAGAGTATGAGTCTAAGACCTTAGCTATTAGGCCAGAGTAAGAGTTAAGACCTTAACCAGTAGGCCAGAGTAAGAGTTAAGACCTTAACCAGTAGGCCAGAGTAAGAGTTAAGACCTTAACCTGTGGGCCATAGTACGAGTCTAAGACCTTAGCTATTAGGCCAGAGTAAGAATTAAGACCTTAACCATTAGGCCAGAGTACGAGTCTAAGACCTTAGCTATTAGGTCAGAGTAAGAGTTAAGACCTTAGCTATTAGGCCAGAGTAAGAGTTAAGACCTTAACCATTAGGTAAGAGTATGAGTCTAAGACCTTAGTTATTAGGCCAGAGTAAGAGTTAAGACCTTAACCAGGAGGACAGAGTAAGAGTTAAGACCTTAGCTATTAGGCCAGAGTAAGAGTTAAGACCTTAACCTGTAGGCCAGAGTATGAGTCTAAGACCTTAGCTATTAGGCCAGAGTAAGAGTTAAGACCTTAACCATTAGGCCAGAGTACAAGTCTAAGACCTTAGCTATTAGGCCAGAGTAAGAGTTAAGACCTTAGCTATCAGGCCAGAGTACGAGTCTCAGACCTTAGCTATTAGGCCAGAGTACGAGTCTAAGACCTTAGCTATTAGGCCAGAGCAAGAGTTAAGACCTTAACCAGTAGGCCAGAGAACCAGTCTAAGACCCTAGCTATAGGCCAGAGTAAGAGTTAAGACCTTAGCTATTAGGCCAGAGTAAGAGTTAAGACCTTAACCATTAGGCCAGAGTACGAGTCTAAGACCTTAGCTATTAGGCCGGAGTAAGAGTTAAGACCTTAAGCATTAGGCCAGAGTACGAGTCTAATACCTTAGCTAACAGGCCAGAGTAAGAGTTAAGACCTTAGCTATTAGGCCATAGTACGAGTCTAAGACCTTAGCTATTAGGCCAGAGTAAGAGTTAAGACCTTAACCAGTAGGCCAGAGTAAGAGTTAAGATCTTAACCATTAGGCCAGAGTATGAGTCTAAGACCTTAACCATTAGGCCAGAGTAAGAGTTAAGACCTTAACCAATAGCCCAGAGTAAGAGTTAAGACCTTAACCAGTAGGCCAGAGTAGGAGTTAAGACCTTAACCAGTAGGCCAGAGTAACAGCTAAGACCTTAACCTGTAGGCCATAGTACGAGTCTAAGACCTTAGCTATTAGTCCAGAGTAAGAGTTAAGACCATAACCATTAGGCCACAGTACGAGTCTAAGCCCTTAGCTATTAGGCCAGAGTAAGGGTTAAGACCTTAACCTGTAGGCCAGAGTAAGAGTTAAGACCTTAACCATTACGTCAGAGTACGAGTCTAAGACCTTAGCTATTAGGCCAGAGTATGAGTCTAGACCTTAGCTATTAGGCCGGAGTAAGAGTTAAGACCTTAAGCATTAGGCCAGAGTACGAGTCTAATACCTTAGCTAACAGGCCAGAGTAAGAGTTAAGACCTTAGCTATTAGGCCAGAGTAAGAGTTAAGACCTTGGATATTAGGCCAGAGTAAGAGTTAAGACCTTAACCATTAGGCCATAGTACGAGTCTAAGACCTTAGCTGTTAGGCCACAGTAAGAGTTAAGACCTTAACCAGTAGGCCAGAGTAAGAGTTAAGACCTTAACCAGTAGGACAGAGTAAGTGTTAAGACCTTAGCTATTAGGCCAGAGTAAGAGTTAAGACCTTAACCAGTAGGCCAGAGTATGAGTCTAAGACCTTAGCTATTAGGCCAGAGTAAGAGTTAAGACCTTAACCATTAGGCCAGAGTACAAGTCTAAGACCGTAGCTATTAGGCCAGAGTGAGAGTTAAGACCTTAGCTATCAGGCCAGAGTACGAGTCTAAGACCTTAGCTATTAGGCCAGAGTACGAGTCTAAGACCTTAGCTATTAGGCCAGAGTAAGAGTTAAGACCTTAACCAGTAGGCAAGAGTACCAGTCTAAGACCTTAACTATTAGGCCAGAGTAAGAGTTAAGACCTTAGCTATTAGGCCAGAGTAAGAGTTAAAACCTTAACCATTAGGCCAGAGTACGAGTCTAAGACTTTAGCTATTAGGCCAGACCAAGAGTTAAAACCTTAACCAGTAGGCCAGAGTACGAGTCTAAGACCTTAGCTATTAGGCCACACCAAGAGTTAAGACATTAACCATTAGGCCAGAGTAAGAGTTAAGCCCTTAGCTATTAGGCCAGTGTACGAGTCTAAGACCTTAGCTATTATGCCAGAGTATGAGTCTAAGACCTTAGCTATTAGGCCAGAGTCAGAGTTAAGACCTTAACCAGTAGGCCAGAGTACGAGTCTAAGACCTTAGCTATTAGGCCAGAGTAAGAGTTAAGACCTTAGCTATTAGGCCAGAGTAAGAGTTAAGACCTTAACCATTAGGCCAGAGTACGAGTCTAAGACCTTAGCTATTAGGCCAGTGTAAGAGATAAGACCTTAACCAGTAGGCCAGAGTACGAGTCTAAGACCTTAGCTATTAGGCCAGAGTAAGAGTTAAGACCTTAACCAGTAGGCAAGAGTACCAGTCTAAGACCTTAACTATTAGGCCAGAGTAAGAGTTAAGACCTTAGCTATTAGGCCAGAGTAAGAGTTAAAACCTTAACCATTAGGCCAGAGTACGAGTCTAAGACTTTAGCTATTAGGCCAGACCAAGAGTTAAAACCTTAACCAGTAGGCCAGAGTACGAGTCTAAGACCTTAGCTATTAGGCCGCACCAAGAGTTAAGACATTAACCATTAGGCCAGAGTAAGAGTTAAGACCTTAGCTATTAGGCCAGTGTACGAGTCTAAGACCTTAGCTATTATGCCAGAGTATGAGTCTAAGACCTTAGCTATTAGGCCAGAGTCAGAGTTAAGACCTTAACCAGTAGGCCAGAGTACGAGTCTAAGACCTTAGCTATTAGGCCAGAGTAAGAGTTAAGACCTTAGCTATTAGGCCAGAGTAAGAGTTAAGACCTTAACCATTAGGCCAGAGTACGAGTCTACGACCTTAGCTATTAGGCCAGTGTAAGAGATAAGACCTTAACCAGTAGGCCAGAGTACGAGTCTAAGACCTTAGCTATTAGGCCAGAGTAAGAGTTAAGACCTTAACCAGTAGGCCAGAGTAAGAGTTAAGACCTTAACCAGTAGGCCAGAGTAAGAGTTAAGACCTTAACCTGTGGGCCATAGTACGAGTCTAAGACCTTAGCCATTAGGCCAGAGTAAGAATTAAGACCTTAACCATTAGTCCAGAGTACGAGTCTAAGACCTTAGCTATTAGGTCAGAGTAAGAGTTAAGACCTTAGCTATTAGGCCAGAGTAAGAGTTAAGACCTTAACCATTAGGTAAGAGTATGAGTCTAAGACCTTAGTTATTAGGCCAGAGTAAGAGTTAAGACCTTAACCAGGAGGACAGAGTAAGAGTTAAGACCTTAGCTATTAGGCCAGAGTAAGAGTTGAGACCTTAACCATTAGGCCAGATTACGAGTCTAAGACCTTAGCTATTAGGCCAGAGTAAGAGTTAAGACCTTAACCAGTAGGCCAGAGTAAGAGTTAAGACCTTAACCATTAGGCCAGAGTATGAGTCTAAGACCTTAGCTATTAGGCCAGAGTAAGAGTTAAGACCTTAACCCGTAGGCCAGAGTAAGAGTTAAGACCTTAACCATTAGGCCAGAGTATGAGTCTAAGACCTTAACCATTAGGCCAGAGTAAGAGTTAAGACCTTAACCAATAGCCCAGAGTAAGAGTTAAGACCTTAACCAGTAGGCCAGAGTAGGAGTTAAGACCTTAACCAGTAGGCCAGAGTAACAGCTAAGACCTTAACCTGTAGGCCATAGTACGAGTCTAAGACCTTAGCTATTAGTCCAGAGTAAGAGTTAAGACCATAACCATTAGGCCACAGTACGAGTCTAAGACCTTAGCTATTAGGCCAGAGTAAGGGTTAAGACCTTAACCTGTAGGCCAGAGTAAGAGTTAAGACCTTAACCATTAGGTCAGAGTACGAGTCTAAGACCTTAGCTATTAGGCCAGAGTAAGAGTTAAGACCTTAACCAGTATGCCAGAGTAAGAGTTAAGATCTTAACCAGTATTACAGAGTAAGAGTTAAGACCTTAGCTATTAGGCCAGAGTAAGAGTTAAGACCTTAACCTGTAGGCCAGAGTACGAGCCTAAGACCTTAGCTATTAGGCCAGAGTAAGAGTTAAGACCTTAACCATTAGGCCAGAGTAAGAGTTAAGACCTTAGCTATTAGGCCAGAGTACGAGTCTAAGACCTTAGCTATTAGGCCAGAGTAAGAGTTAAGACCTTAACCATTAGGCCAGAGTATGAGTCTAAGACCTTAGCTATTAGGCCAGAGTAAGAGTTAAGACCTTAACCATTAGGCCAGAGTACGAGTCTAAGACCTTAGCTATTAGGCCAGAGTACGAGTCTAGACCTTAGCTATTAGGCCGGAGTAAGAGTTAAGACCTTAAGCATTAGGCCAGAGTACAAGTCTAATACCTTAGCTAACAGGCCAGAGTAAGAGTTAAGACCTTAGCTATTAGGCCAGAGTAAGAGTTAAGACCTTGGATATTAGGCCAGAGTAAGAGTTAAGACCTTAACCATTAGGCCATAGTACGAGTCTAAGACCTTAGCTGTTAGGCCACAGTAAGAGTTAAGACCTTAACCAGTAGGCCAGAGTAAGAGTTAAGACCTTAACCAGTAGGACAGAGTAAGTGTTAAGACCTTAGCTATTAGGCCAGAGTAAGAGTTAAGACCTTAACCAGTAGGCCAGAGTATGAGTCTAAGACCTTAGCTATTAGGCCAGAGTAAGAGTTAAGACCTAAACCATTAGGCCAGAGTACAAGTCTAAGACCGTAGCTATTAGGCCAGAGTGAGAGTTAAGACCTTAGCTATCAGGCCAGAGTACGAGTCTAAGACCTTAGCTATTAGGCCAGAGTACGAGTCTAAGACCTTAGCTATTAGGCCAGAGTAAGAGTTAAGACCTTAACTAGTAGGCAAGAGTACCAGTCTAAGACCTTAACTATTAGGCCAGAGTAAGAGTTAAGACCTTAGCTATTAGGCCAGAGTAAGAGTTAAAACCTTAACCATTAGGCCAGAGTACGAGTCTAAGACTTTAGCTATTAGGCCAGACCAAGAGTTAAAACCTTAACCAGTAGGCCAGAGTACAAGTCTAAGACCTTAGCTATTAGGCCACACCAAGAGTTAAGACATTAACCATTAGGCCAGAGTAAGAGTTAAGACCTTAGCTATTAGGCCAGTGTACGAGTCTAAGACCTTAGCTATTATGCCAGAGTATGAGTCTAAGACCTTAGCTATTAGGCCAGAGTCAGAGTTAAGACCTTAACCAGTAGGCCAGAGTACGAGTCTAAGACCTTAGCTATTAGGCCAGAGTAAGAGTTAAGACCTTAGCTATTAGGCCAGAGTAAGAGTTAAGACCTTAACCATTAGGCCAGAGTACGAGTCTAAGACCTTAGCTATTAGGCCAGTGTAAGAGATAAGACCTTAACCAGTAGGCCAGAGTACGAGTCTAAGACCTTAGCTATTAGGCCAGAGTAAGAGTTAAGACCTTAACCAGTCGGCAAGAGTACCAGTCTAAGACCTTAACTATTAGGCCAGAGTAAGAGTTAAGACCTTAGCTATTAGGCCAGAGTAAGAGTTAAAACCTTAACCATTAGTCCAGAGTACGAGTCTAAGACTTTAGCTATTGGCCAGACCAAGAGTTAAAACCTTAACCAGTAGGCCAGAGTACGAGTCTAAGACCTTAGCTATTAGGCCGCACCAAGAGTTAAGACATTAACTATTAGGCCAGAGTAAGAGTTAAGACCTTAGCTATTAGGCCAGTGTACGAGTCTAAGACCTTAGCTATTATGCCAGAGTATGAGTCTAAGACCTTAGCTATTAGGCCAGAGTCAGAGTTAAGACCTTAACCAGTAGGCCAGAGTACGAGTCTAAGACCTTAGCCATTAGGCCAGAGTAAGAATTAAGACCTTAACCATTAGTCCAGAGTACGAGTCTAAGACCTTAGCTATTAGGTCAGAGTAAGAGTTAAGACCTTAGCTATTAGGCCAGAGTAAGAGTTAAGACCTTAACCATTAGGTAAGAGTATGAGTCTAAGACCTTAGTTATTAGGCCAGAGTAAGAGTTAAGACCTTAACCAGGAGGACAGAGTAAGAGTTAAGACCTTAGCTATTAGGCCAGAGTAAGAGTTAAGACCTTAACCATTAGGCCAGATTACGAGTCTAAGACCTTAGCTATTAGGCCAGAGTAAGAGTTAAGACCTTAACCAGTAGGCCAGAGTAAGAGTTAAGACCTTAACCATTAGGCCAGAGTATGAGTCTAAGACCTTAGCTATTAGGCCAGAGTAAGAGTTAAGACCTTAACCCGTAGGCCAGAGTAAGAGTTAAGACCTTAACCATTAGGCCAGAGTATGAGTCTAAGACCTTAACCATTAGGCCAGAGTAAGAGTTAAGACCTTAACCAATAGCCCAGAGTAAGAGTTAAGACCTTAACCAGTAGGCCAGAGTAGGAGTTAAGACCTTAACCAGTAGGCCAGAGTAACAGCTAAGACCTTAACCTGTAGGCCATAGTACGAGTCTAAGACCTTAGCTATTAGTCCAGAGTAAGAGTTAAGACCATAACCATTAGGCCACAGTACGAGTCTAAGACCTTAGCTATTAGGCCAGAGTAAGGGTTAAGACCTTAACCTGTAGGCCAGAGTAAGAGTTAAGACCTTAACCATTAGGTCAGAGTACGAGTCTAAGACCTTAGCTATTAGGCCAGAGTAAGAGTTAAGACCTTAACCAGTATGCCAGAGTAAGAGTTAAGACCTTAACCAGTATTACAGAGTAAGAGTTAAGACCTTAGCTATTAGGCCAGAGTAAGAGTTAAGACCTTAACCTGTAGGCCAGAGTACGAGCCTAAGACCTTAGCTATTAGGCCAGAGTAAGAGTTAAGACCTTAACCATTAGGCCAGAGTAAGAGTTAAGACCTTAGCTATTAGGCCAGAGTACGAGTCTAAGACCTTAGCTATTAGGCCAGAGTACGAGTCTAAGACCGTAGCTATTAGGCCAGAGTAAGAGTTAAGACCTTAACCATTAGGCCAGAGTATGAGTCTAAGACCTTAGCTATTAGGCC
This sequence comes from Triturus cristatus, assembly GCF_964204655.1. Lineage (NCBI taxonomy): Eukaryota > Metazoa > Chordata > Amphibia > Caudata > Salamandridae > Triturus > Triturus cristatus. The sequence continues at coordinate 1,308,340,204 of NC_140590.1, forward strand.
AGAGTAAGAGTTAAGACCTTAACCATTAGGCCAGAGTACGAGTCTAAGACCTTAGCTATTAGGCCAGAGTACGAGTCTAGACCTTAGCTATTAGGCCGGAGTAAGAGTTAAGACCTTAAGCATTAGGCCAGAGTACAAGTCTAATACCTTAGCTAACAGGCCAGAGTAAGAGTTAAGACCTTAGCTATTAGGCCAGAGTAAGAGTTAAGACCTTGGATATTAGGCCAGAGTAAGAGTTAAGACCTTAACCATTAGGCCATAGTACGAGTCTAAGACCTTAGCTGTTAGGCCACAGTAAGAGTTAAGACCTTAACCAGTAGGCCAGAGTAAGAGTTAAGACCTTAACCAGTAGGACAGAGTAAGTGTTAAGACCTTAGCTATTAGGCCAGAGTAAGAGTTAAGACCTTAACCAGTAGGCCAGAGTATGAGTCTAAGACCTTAGCTATTAGGCCAGAGTAAGAGTTAAGACCTTAACCATTAGGCCAGAGTACAAGTCTAAGACCGTAGCTATTAGGCCAGAGTGAGAGTTAAGACCTTAGCTATCAGGCCAGAGTACGAGTCTAAGACCTTAGCTATTAGGCCAGAGTACGAGTCTAAGACCTTAGCTATTAGGCCAGAGTAAGAGTTAAGACCTTAACCAGTAGGCCAGAGTATGAGTCTAAGACCTTAGCTATTAGGCCAGAGTAAGAGTTAAGACCTTAACCAGTAGGCAAGAGTACCAGTCTAAGACCTTAACTATTAGGCCAGAGTAAGAGTTAAGACCTTAGCTATTAGGCCAGAGTAAGAGTTAAAACCTTAACCATTAGGCCAGAGTACGAGTCTAAGACTTTAGCTATTAGGCCAGACCAAGAGTTAAAACCTTAACCAGTAGGCCAGAGTACGAGTCTAAGACCTTAGCTATTAGGCCACACCAAGAGTTAAGACATTAACCATTAGGCCAGAGTAAGAGTTAAGACCTTAGCTATTAGGCCAGTGTACGAGTCTAAGACCTTAGCTATTATGCCAGAGTATGAGTCTAAGACCTTAGCTATTAGGCCAGAGTCAGAGTTAAGACCTTAACCAGTAGGCCAGAGTACGAGTCTAAGACCTTAGCTATTAGGCCAGAGTAAGAGTTAAGACCTTAGCTATTAGGCCAGAGTAAGAGTTAAGACCTTAACCATTAGGCCAGAGTACGAGTCTAAGACCTTAGCTATTAGGCCAGTGTAAGAGATAAGACCTTAACCAGTAGGCCAGAGTACGAGTCTAAGACCTTAGCTATTAGGCCAGAGTAAGAGTTAAGACCTTAACCAGTCGGCAAGAGTACCAGTCTAAGACCTTAACTATTAGGCCAGAGTAAGAGTTAAGACCTTAGCTATTAGGCCAGAGTAAGAGTTAAAACCTTAACCATTAGTCCAGAGTACGAGTCTAAGACTTTGGCTATTGGCCAGACCAAGAGTTAAAACCTTAACCAGTAGGCCAGAGTACGAGTCTAAGACCTTAGCTATTAGGCCGCACCAAGAGTTAAGACATTAACTATTAGGCCAGAGTAAGAGTTAAGACCTTAGCTATTAGGCCAGTGTACGAGTCTAAGACCTTAGCTATTATGCCAGAGTATGAGTCTAAGACCTTAGCTATTAGGCCAGAGTCAGAGTTAAGACCTTAACCAGTAGGCCAGAGTACGAGTCTAAGACCTTAGCTATTAGGCCAGAGTAAGAGTTAAGACCTTAGCTATTAGGCCAGAGTAAGAGTTAAGACCTTAACCATTAGGCCAGAGTACGAGTCTAAGACCTTAGCTATTAGGCCAGTGTAAGAGATAAGACCTTAACCAGTAGGCCAGAGTACGAGTCTAAGACCTTAGCTATTAGGCCAGAGTAAGAGTTAAGACCTTAACCAGTAGGCCAGAGTAAGAGTTAAGACCTTAACCAGTAGGCCAGAGTAAGAGTTAAGACCTTAACCTGTGGGCCATAGTACGAGTCTAAGACCTTAGCTATTAGGCCAGAGTAAGAATTAAGACCTTAACCATTAGGCCAGAGTACGAGTCTAAGACCTTAGCTATTAGGTCAGAGTAAGAGTTAAGACCTTAGCTATTAGGCCAGAGTAAGAGTTAAGACCTTAACCATTAGGTAAGAGTATGAGTCTAAGACCTTAGTTATTAGGCCAGAGTAAGAGTTAAGACCTTAACCAGGAGGACAGAGTAAGAGTTAAGACCTTAGCTATTAGGCCAGAGTAAGAGTTAAGACCTTAACCTGTAGGCCAGAGTATGAGTCTAAGACCTTAGCTATTAGGCCAGAGTAAGAGTTAAGACCTTAACCATTAGGCCAGAGTACAAGTCTAAGACCTTAGCTATTAGGCCAGAGTAAGAGTTAAGACCTTAGCTATCAGGCCAGAGTACGAGTCTCAGACCTTAGCTATTAGGCCAGAGTACGAGTCTAAGACCTTAGCTATTAGGCCAGAGCAAGAGTTAAGACCTTAACCAGTAGGCCAGAGTACCAGTCTAAGACCCTAGCTATAGGCCAGAGTAAGAGTTAAGACCTTAGCTATTAGGCCAGAGTAAGAGTTAAGACCTTAACCATTAGGCCAGAGTACGAGTCTAAGACCTTAGCTATTAGGCCGGAGTAAGAGTTAAGACCTTAAGCATTAGGCCAGAGTACGAGTCTAATACCTTAGCTAACAGGCCAGAGTAAGAGTTAAGACCTTAGCTATTAGGCCAGAGTAAGAGTTAAGACCTTAGATATTAGGCCATAGTAAGAGTTAGGACCTTAACCAGTAGGCCAGAGTACGAGTCTAAGACCTTAGCTATTAGGCCAGAGTAAGTATTAAGACCTTAACCAGTAGGCCAGAGTAAGAGTTAAGACCTTAACCAGTAGGCCATAGTACGAGTCTAAGACCTTAGCTATTAGGCCAGAGTAAGAGTTAAGACCTTAACCAGTAGGCCAGAGTAAGAGTTAAGACCTTAACCATTAGGCCAGAGTATGAGTCTAAGACCTTAACCATTAGGCCAGAGTAAGAGTTAAGACCTTAACCAATAGCCCAGAGTAAGAGTTAAGACCTTAACCAGTAGGCCAGAGTAGGAGTTAAGACCTTAACCAGTAGGCCAGAGTAACAGCTAAGACCTTAACCTGTAGGCCATAGTACGAGTCTAAGACCTTAGCTATTAGTCCAGAGTAAGAGTTAAGACCATAACCATTAGGCCACAGTACGAGTCTAAGCCCTTAGCTATTAGGCCAGAGTAAGGGTTAAGACCTTAACCTGTAGGCCAGAGTAAGAGTTAAGACCTTAACCATTAGGTCAGAGTACGAGTCTAAGACCTTAGCTATTAGGCCAGAGTAAGAGTTAAGACCTTAACCAGTATGCCAGAGTAAGAGTTAAGACCTTAACCAGTATAACAGAGTAAGAGTTAAGACCTTAGCTATTAGGCCAGAGTAAGAGTTAAGACCTTAACCTGTAGGCCAGAGTACGAGCCTAAGACCTTAGCTATTAGGCCAGAGTAAGAGTTAAGACCTTAACCATTAGGCCAGAGTAAGAGTTAAGACCTTAGCTATTAGGCCAGAGTACGAGTCTAAGACCTTAGCTATTAGGCCAGAGTACGAGTCTAAGACCTTAGCTATTAGGCCAGAGTAAGAGTTAAGACCTTAACCATTAGGCCAGAGTATGAGTCTAAGACCTTAGCTATTAGGCCAGAGTAAGAGTTAAGACCTTAACCATTAGGCCAGAGTACGAGTCTAAGACCTTAGCTATTAGGCCAGAGTACGAGTCTAGACCTTAGCTATTAGGCCGGAGTAAGAGTTAAGACCTTAAGCATTAGGCCAGAGTACGAGTCTAATACCTTAGCTAACAGGCCAGAGTAAGAGTTAAGACCTTAGCTATTAGGCCAGAGTAAGAGTTAAGACCTTAACCATTAGGCCATAGTACGAGTCTAAGACCTTAGCTATTAGGCCACAGTAAGATTTAAGACCTTAACCCGTAGGCCAGAGTAAGAGTTAAGACCTTAACCAGTAGGACAGAGTAAGTGTTAAGACCTTAGCCATTAGGCCAGAGTAAGAGTTAAGACCTTAACCAGTAGGCCAGAGTACGAGTCTAAGACCTTAGCTATTAGGCCAGAGTAAGAGTTAAGACCTTAACCATTAGGCCAGAGTACAAGTCTAAGACCTTAGCTATTAGGCCAGAGTGAGAGTTAAGACCTTAGCTATCAGGCCAGAGTACGAGTCTAAGACCTTAGCTATTAGGCCAGAGTACGAGTCTAAGACCTTAGCTATTAGGCCAGAGTAAGAGTTAAGACCTTAACCATTAGGCCAGAGTACAAGTCTAAGACCTTAGCTATTAGGCCAGAGTAAGAGTTAAGACCTTAGCTATCAGGCCAGAGTACGAGTCTCAGACCTTAGCTATTAGGCCAGAGTACGAGTCTAAGACCTTAGCTATTAGGCCAGAGCAAGAGTTAAGACCTTAACCAGTAGGCCAGAGTACCAGTCTAAGACCCTAGCTATAGGCCAGAGTAAGAGTTAAGACCTTAACCATTAGGCCAGAGTACGAGTCTAAGACCTTAGCTATTAGGCCGGAGTAAGAGTTAAGACCTTAAGCATTAGGCCAGAGTACGAGTCTAATACCTTAGCTAACAGGCCAGAGTAAGAGTTAAGACCTTAGCTATTAGGCCATAGTACGAGTCTAAGTCCTTAGCTATTAGGCCAGAGTAAGAGTTAAGACCTTAACCAGTAGGCCAGAGTAAGAGTTAAGATCTTAACCATTAGGCCAGAGTATGAGTCTAAGACCTTAACCATTAGGCCAGAGTAAGAGTTAAGACCTTAACCAAAAGCCCAGAGTAAGAGTTAAGACCTTAACCAGTAGGCCAGAGTAGGAGTTAAGACCTTAACCAGTAGGCCAGAGTAACAGCTAAGACCTTAACCTGTAGGCCATAGTACGAGTCTAAGACCTTAGCTATTAGTCCAGAGTAAGAGTTAAGACCATAACCATTAGGCCACAGTACGAGTCTAAGCCCTTAGCTATTAGGCCAGAGTAAGGGTTAAGACCTTAACCTGTAGGCCAGAGTAAGAGTTAAGACCTTAACCATTACGTCAGAGTACGAGTCTAAGACCTTAGCTATTAGGCCAGAGTATGAGTCTAGACCTTAGCTATTAGGCCGGAGTAAGAGTTAAGACCTTAAGCATTAGGCCAGAGTACGAGTCTAATACCTTAGCTAACAGGCCAGAGTAAGAGTTAAGACCTTAGCTATTAGGCCAGAGTAAGAGTTAAGACCTTGGATATTAGGCCAGAGTAAGAGTTAAGACCTTAACCATTAGGCCATAGTACGAGTCTAAGACCTTAGCTGTTAGGCCACAGTAAGAGTTAAGACCTTAACCAGTAGGCCAGAGTAAGAGTTAAGACCTTAACCAGTAGGACAGAGTAAGTGTTAAGACCTTAGCTATTAGGCCAGAGTAAGAGTTAAGACCTTAACCATTAGGCCAGAGTACAAGTCTAAGACCGTAGCTATTAGGCCAGAGTGAGAGTTAAGACCTTAGCTATCAGGCCAGAGTACGAGTCTAAGACCTTAGCTATTAGGCCAGAGTACGAGTCTAAGACCTTAGCTATTAGGCCAGAGTAAGAGTTAAGACCTTAACCAGTAGGCAAGAGTACCAGTCTAAGACCTTAACTATTAGGCCAGAGTAGGAGTTAAGACCTTAGCTATTAGGCCAGAGTAAGAGTTAAAACCTTAACCATTAGGCCAGAGTACGAGTCTAAGACTTTAGCTATTATGCCAGACCAAGAGTTAAAACCTTAACCAGTAGGCCAGAGTACGAGTCTAAGACCTTAGCTATTAGGCCACACCAAGAGTTAAGACATTAACCATTAGGCCAGAGTAAGAGTTAAGACCTTAGCTATTAGGCCAGTGTACGAGTCTAAGACCTTAGCTATTATGCCAGAGTATGAGTCTAAGACCTTAGCTATTAGGCCAGAGTCAGAGTTAAGACCTTAACCAGTAGGCCAGAGTACGAGTCTAAGACCTTAGCTATTAGGCCAGAGTAAGAGTTAAGACCTTAGCTATTAGGCCAGAGTAAGAGTTAAGACCTTAACCAGTAGGCCAGAGTAAGAGTTAAGACCTTAACCATTAGGCCATAGTACGAGTCTAAGACCTTAGCTATTAGGCCACAGTAAGATTTAAGACCTTAACCCGTAGGCCAGAGTAAGAGTTAAGACCTTAACCAGTAGGACAGAGTAAGTGTTAAGACCTTAGCCATTAGGCCAGAGTAAGAGTTAAGACCTTAACCAGTAGGCCAGAGTACGAGTCTAAGACCTTAGCTATTAGGCCAGAGTAAGAGTTAAGACCTTAACCATTAGGCCAGAGTACAAGTCTAAGACCTTAGCTATTAGGCCAGAGTGAGAGTTAAGACCTTAGCTATCAGGCCAGAGTACGAGTCTAAGACCTTAGCTATTAGGCCAGAGTACGAGTCTAAGACCTTAGCTATTAGGCCAGAGTAAGAGTTAAGACCTTAACCATTAGGCCAGAGTACAAGTCTAAGACCTTAGCTATTAGGCCAGAGTAAGAGTTAAGACCTTAGCTATCAGGCCAGAGTACGAGTCTCAGACCTTAGCTATTAGGCCAGAGTACGAGTCTAAGACCTTAGCTATTAGGCCAGAGCAAGAGTTAAGACCTTAACCAGTAGGCCAGAGTACCAGTCTAAGACCCTAGCTATAGGCCAGAGTAAGAGTTAAGACCTTAACCATTAGGCCAGAGTACGAGTCTAAGACCTTAGCTATTAGGCCGGAGTAAGAGTTAAGACCTTAAGCATTAGGCCAGAGTACGAGTCTAATACCTTAGCTAACAGGCCAGAGTAAGAGTTAAGACCTTAGCTATTAGGCCATAGTACGAGTCTAAGACCTTAGCTATTAGGCCAGAGTAAGAGTTAAGACCTTAACCAGTAGGCCAGAGTAAGAGCTAAGATCTTAACCATTAGGCCAGAGTATGAGTCTAAGACCTTAACCATTAGGCCAGAGTAAGAGTTAAGACCTTAACCAATAGCCCAGAGTAAGAGTTAAGACCTTAACCAGTAGGCCAGAGTAGGAGTTAAGACCTTAACCAGTAGGCCAGAGTAACAGCTAAGACCTTAACCTGTAGGCCATAGTACGAGTCTAAGACCTTAGCTATTAGTCCAGAGTAAGAGTTAAGACCATAACCATTAGGCCACAGTACGAGTCTAAGCCCTTAGCTATTAGGCCAGAGTAAGGGTTAAGACCTTAACCTGTAGGCCAGAGTAAGAGTTAAGACCTTAACCATTACGTCAGAGTACGAGTCTAAGACCTTAGCTATTAGGCCAGAGTATGAGTCTAGACCTTAGCTATTAGGCCGGAGTAAGAGTTAAGACCTTAAGCATTAGGCCAGAGTACGAGTCTAATACCTTAGCTAACAGGCCAGAGTAAGAGTTAAGACCTTAGCTATTAGGCCAGAGTAAGAGTTAAGACCTTGGATATTAGGCCAGAGTAAGAGTTAAGACCTTAACCATTAGGCCATAGTACGAGTCTAAGACCTTAGCTGTTAGGCCACAGTAAGAGTTAAGACCTTAACCAGTAGGCCAGAGTAAGAGTTAAGACCTTAACCAGTAGGACAGAGTAAGTGTTAAGACCTTAGCTATTAGGCCAGAGTAAGAGTTAAGACCTTAACCATTAGGCCAGAGTACAAGTCTAAGACCGTAGCTATTAGGCCAGAGTGAGAGTTAAGACCTTAGCTATCAGGCCAGAGTACGAGTCTAAGACCTTAGCTATTAGGCCAGAGTACGAGTCTAAGACCTTAGCTATTAGGCCAGAGTAAGAGTTAAGACCTTAACCAGTAGGCAAGAGTACCAGTCTAAGACCTTAACTATTAGGCCAGAGTAGGAGTTAAGACCTTAGCTATTAGGCCAGAGTAAGAGTTAAAACCTTAACCATTAGGCCAGAGTACGAGTCTAAGACTTTAGCTATTAGGCCAGACCAAGAGTTAAAACCTTAACCAGTAGGCCAGAGTACGAGTCTAAGACCTTAGCTATTAGGCCACACCAAGAGTTAAGACATTAACCATTAGGCCAGAGTAAGAGTTAAGACCTTAGCTATTAGGCCAGTGTACGAGTCTAAGACCTTAGCTATTATGCCAGAGTATGAGTCTAAGACCTTAGCTATTAGGCCAGAGTCAGAGTTAAGACCTTAACCAGTAGGCCAGAGTACGAGTCTAAGACCTTAGCTATTAGGCCAGAGTAAGAGTTAAGACCTTAGCTATTAGGCCAGAGTAAGAGTTAAGACCTTAACCATTAGGCCAGAGTACGAGTCTAAGACCTTAGCTATTAGGCCAGTGTAAGAGATAAGACCTTAACCAGTAGGCCAGAGTACGAGTCTAAGACCTTAGCTATTAGGCCAGAGTAAGAGTTAAGACCTTAACCAGTAGGCAAGAGTACCAGTCTAAGACCTTAACTATTAGGCCAGAGTAAGAGTTAAGACCTTAGCTATTAGGCCAGAGTAAGAGTTAAAACCTTAACCATTAGGCCAGAGTACGAGTCTAAGACTTTAGCTATTAGGCCGGACCAAGAGTTAAAACCTTAACCAGTAGGCCAGAGTACGAGTCTAAGACCTTAGCTATTAGGCCGCACCAAGAGTTAAGACATTAACCATTAGGCCAGAGTAAGAGTTAAGACCTTAGCTATTAGGTCAGTGTACGAGTCTAAGACCTTAGCTATTATGCCAGAGTATGAGTCTAAGACCTTAGCTATTAGGCCAGAGTCAGAGTTAAGACCTTAACCAGTAGGCCAGAGTACGAGTCTAAGACCTTAGCTATTAGGCCAGAGTAAGAGTTAAGACCTTAGCTATTAGGCCAGAGTAAGAGTTAAGACCTTAACCATTAGGCCAGAGTACGAGTCTAAGACCTTAGCTATTAGGCCAGTGTAAGAGATAAGACCTTAACCAGTAGGCCAGAGTACGAGTCTAAGACCTTAGCTATTAGGCCAGAGTAAGAGTTAAGACCTTAACCAGTAGGCCAGAGTAAGAGTTAAGACCTTAACCAGTAGGCCAGAGTAAGAGTTAAGACCTTAACCTGTGGGCCATAAAACGAGTCTAAGACCTTAGCCATTAGGCCAGAGTAAGAATTAAGACCTTAACCATTAGGCCAGAGTACGAGTCTAAGACCTTAGCTATTAGGTCAGAGTAAGAGTTAAGACCTTAGCTATTAGGCCAGAGTAAGAGTTAAGACCTTAACCATTAGGTAAGAGTATGAGTCTAAGACCTTAGTTATTAGGCCAGAGTAAGAGTTAAGACCTTAACTATTAGGCCAGAGTAAGTATTAAGACCTTAACCAGTAGGCCAGAGTAAGAGTTAAGACCTTAACCAGTAGGCCATAGTACGAGTCTAAGACCTTAGCTATTAGGCCAGAGTAAGAGTTAAGACCTTAACCAGTAGGCCAGAGTAAGAGTTAAGACCTTAACCATTAGGCCAGAGTATGAGTCTAAGACCTTAACCATTAGGCCAGAGTAAGAGTTAAGACCTTAACCAATAGCCCAGAGTAAGAGTTAAGACCTTAACCAGTAGGCCAGAGTAGGAGTTAAGACCTTAACCAGTAGGCCAGAGTAACAGCTAAGACCTTAACCTGTAGGCCATAGTACGAGTCTAAGACCTTAGCTATTAGTCCAGAGTAAGAGTTAAGACCATAACCATTAGGCCACAGTACGAGTCTAAGCCCTTAGCTATTAGGCCAGAGTAAGGGTTAAGACCTTAACCTGTAGGCCAGAGTAAGAGTTAAGACCTTAACCATTAGGTCAGAGTACGAGTCTAAGACCTTAGCTATTAGGCCAGAGTAAGAGTTAAGACCTTAACCAGTATGCCAGAGTAAGAGTTAAGACCTTAACCAGTATAACAGAGTAAGAGTTAAGACCTTAGCTATTAGGCCAGAGTAAGAGTTAAGACCTTAACCTGTAGGCCAGAGTACGAGCCTAAGACCTTAGCTATTAGGCCAGAGTAAGAGTTAAGACCTTAACCATTAGGCCAGAGTAAGAGTTAAGACCTTAGCTATTAGGCCAGAGTACGAGTCTAAGACCTTAGCTATTAGGCCAGAGTACGAGTCTAAGACCTTAGCTATTAGGCCAGAGTAAGAGTTAAGACCTTAACCATTAGGCCAGAGTATGAGTCTAAGACCTTAGCTATTAGGCCAGAGTAAGAGTTAAGACCTTAACCATTAGGCCAGAGTACGAGTCTAAGACCTTAGCTATTAGGCCAGAGTACGAGTCTAGACCTTAGCTATTAGGCCGGAGTAAGAGTTAAGACCTTAAGCATTAGGCCAGAGTACGAGTCTAATACCTTAGCTAACAGGCCAGAGTAAGAGTTAAGACCTTAGCTATTAGGCCAGAGTAAGAGTTAAGACCTTAACCAGTAGGCCAGAGTAAGAGTTAAGACCTTAACCAGTAGGCAAGAGTACCAGTCTAAGACCTTAACTATTAGGCCAGAGTAGGAGTTAAGACCTTAGCTATTAGGCCAGAGTAAGAGTTAAAACCTTAACCATTAGGCCAGAGTACAAGTCTAAGACTTTAGCTATTAGGCCAGACCAAGAGTTAAAACCTTAACCAGTAGGCCAGAGTACGAGTCTAAGACCTTAGCTATTAGGCCACACCAAGAGTTAAGACATTAACCATTAGGCCAGAGTAAGAGTTAAGACCTTAGCTATTAGGCCAGTGTACGAGTCTAAGACCTTAGCTATTATGCCAGAGTATGAGTCTAAGACCTTAGCTATTAGGCCAGAGTCAGAGTTAAGACCTTAACCAGTAGGCCAGAGTACGAGTCTAAGACCTTAGCTATTAGGCCAGAGTAAGAGTTAAGACCTTAGCTATTAGGCCAGAGTAAGAGTTAAGACCTTAACCATTAGGCCAGAGTACGAGTCTAAGACCTTAGCTATTAGGCCAGTGTAAGAGATAAGACCTTAACCAGTAGGCCAGAGTACGAGTCTAAGACCTTAGCTATTAGGCCAGAGTAAGAGTTAAGACCTTAACCAGTAGGCAAGAGTACCAGTCTAAGACCTTAACTATTAGGCCAGAGTAAGAGTTAAGACCTTAGCTATTAGGCCAGAGTAAGAGTTAAAACCTTAACCATTAGGCCAGAGTACGAGTCTAAGACTTTAGCTATTAGGCCGGACCAAGAGTTAAAACCTTAACCAGTAGGCCAGAGTACGAGTCTAAGACCTTAGCTATTAGGCCGCACCAAGAGTTAAGACATTAACCATTAGGCCAGAGTAAGAGTTAAGACCTTAGCTATTAGGCCAGTGTACGAGTCTAAGACCTTAGCTATTATGCCAGAGTATGAGTCTAAGACCTTAGCTATTAGGCCAGAGTCAGAGTTAAGACCTTAACCAGTAGGCCAGAGTACGAGTCTAAGACCTTAGCTATTAGGCCAGAGTAAGAGTTAAGACCTTAGCTATTAGGCCAGAGTAAGAGTTAAGACCTTAACCATTAGGCCAGAGTACGAGTCTAAGACCTTAGCTATTAGGCCAGTGTAAGAGATAAGACCTTAACCAGTAGGCCAGAGTACGAGTCTAAGACCTTAGCTATTAGGCCAGAGTAAGAGTTAAGACCTTAACCAGTAGGCCAGAGTAAGAGTTAAGACCTTAACCAGTAGGCCAGAGTAAGAGTTAAGACCTTAACCTGTGGGCCATAAAACGAGTCTAAGACCTTAGCTATTAGGCCAGAGCAAGAGTTAAGACCTTAACCAGTAGGCCAGAGTACCAGTCTAAGACCTTAGCTATTAGGTCAGAGTAAGAGTTAAGACCTTAGCTATTAGGCCAGAGTAAGAGTTAAGACCTTAACCATTAGGTAAGAGTATGAGTCTAAGACCTTAGTTATTAGGCCAGAGTAAGAGTTAAGACCTTAACTATTAGGCCAGAGTAAGTATTAAGACCTTAACCAGTAGGCCAGAGTAAGAGTTAAGACCTTAACCAGTAGGCCATAGTACGAGTCTAAGACCTTAGCTATTAGGCCAGAGTAAGAGTTAAGACCTTAACCAGTAGGCCAGAGTAAGAGTTAAGACCTTAACCATTAGGCCAGAGTATGAGTCTAAGACCTTAACCATTAGGCCAGAGTAAGAGTTAAGACCTTAACCAATAGCCCAGAGTAAGAGTTAAGACCTTAACCAGTAGGCCAGAGTAGGAGTTAAGACCTTAACCAGTAGGCCAGAGTAACAGCTAAGACCTTAACCTGTAGGCCATAGTACGAGTCTAAGACCTTAGCTATTAGTCCAGAGTAAGAGTTAAGACCATAACCATTAGGCCACAGTACGAGTCTAAGCCCTTAGCTATTAGGCCAGAGTAAGGGTTAAGACCTTAACCTGTAGGCCAGAGTAAGAGTTAAGACCTTAACCATTAGGTCAGAGTACGAGTCTAAGACCTTAGCTATTAGGCCAGAGTAAGAGTTAAGACCTTAACCAGTATGCCAGAGTAAGAGTTAAGACCTTAACCAGTATAACAGAGTAAGAGTTAAGACCTTAGCTATTAGGCCAGAGTAAGAGTTAAGACCTTAACCTGTAGGCCAGAGTACGAGCCTAAGACCTTAGCTATTAGGCCAGAGTAAGAGTTAAGACCTTAACCATTAGGCCAGAGTAAGAGTTAAGACCTTAGCTATTAGGCCAGAGTACGAGTCTAAGACCTTAGCTATTAGGCCAGAGTACGAGTCTAAGACCTTAGCTATTAGGCCAGAGTAAGAGTTAAGACCTTAACCATTAGGCCAGAGTATGAGTCTAAGACCTTAGCTATTAGGCCAGAGTAAGAGTTAAGACCTTAACCATTAGGCCAGAGTACGAGTCTAAGACCTTAGCTATTAGGCCAGAGTACGAGTCTAGACCTTAGCTATTAGGCCGGAGTAAGAGTTAAGACCTTAAGCATTAGGCCAGAGTACGAGTCTAATACCTTAGCTAACAGGCCAGAGTAAGAGTTAAGACCTTAGCTATTAGGCCAGAGTAAGAGTTAAGACCTTGGATATTAGGCCAGAGTAAGAGTAAAGACCTTAACCATTAGGCCATAGTACGAGTCTAAGACCTTAGCTATTAGGCCAGAGTACGAGTCTAAGACCTTAGCTATTAGGCCAGAGTAAGAGTTAAGACCTTAACCAGTAGGCAAGAGTACCAGTCTAAGACCTTAACTATTAGGCCAGAGTAAGAGTTAAGACCTTAGCTATTAGGCCAGAGTAAGAGTTAAAACCTTAACCAGTAGGCCAGAGTACGAGTCTAAGACCTTAGCTATTAGGCCACACCAAGAGTTAAGACATTAACCATTAGGCCAGAGTAAGAGTTAAGACCTTAGCTATTAGGCCAGTGTACGAGTCTAAGACCTTAGCTATTATGCCAGAGTATGAGTCTAAGACCTTAGCTATTAGGCCAGAGTCAGAGTTAAGACCTTAACCAGTAGGCCAGAGTACGAGTCTAAGACCTTAGCTATTAGGCCAGAGTAAGAGTTAAGACCTTAGCTATTAGGCCAGAGTAAGAGTTAAGACCTTAACCATTAGGCCAGAGTACGAGTCTAAGACCTTAGCTATTAGGCCAGTGTAAGAGATAAGACCTTAACCAGTAGGCCAGAGTACGAGTCTAAGACCTTAGCTATTAGGCCAGAGTAAGAGTTAAGACCTTAACCAGTAGGCAAGAGTACCAGTCTAAGACCTTAACTATTAGGCCAGAGTAAGAGTTAAGACCTTAGCTATTAGGCCAGAGTAAGAGTTAAAACCTTAACCATTAGGCCAGAGTACGAGTCTAAGACTTTAGCTATTAGGCCAGACCAAGAGTTAAAACCTTAACCAGTAGGCCAGAGTACGAGTCTAAGACCTTAGCTATTAGGCCGCACCAAGAGTTAAGACATTAACCATTAGGCCAGAGTAAGAGTTAAGACCTTAGCTATTAGGCCAGTGTACGAGTCTAAGACCTTAGCTATTATGCCAGAATATGAGTCTAAGACCTTAGCTATTAGGCCAGAGTCAGAGTTAAGACCTTAACCAGTAGGCCAGAGTACGAGTCTAAGACCTTAGCTATTAGGCCAGAGTAAGAGTTAAGACCTTAGCTATTAGGCCAGAGTAAGAGTTAAGACCTTAACCATTAGGCCAGAGTACGAGTCTAAGACCTTAGCTATTAGGCCAGTGTAAGAGATAAGACCTTAACCAGTAGGCCAGAGTACGAGTCTAAGACCTTAGCTATTAGGCCAGAGTAAGAGTTAAGACCTTAACCAGTAGGCCAGAGTAAGAGTTACGACCTTAACCAGTAGGCCAGAGTAAGAGTTAAGACCTTAACCTGTGGGCCATAGTACGAGTCTAAGACCTTAGCCATTAGGCCAGAGTAAGAATTAAGACCTTAACCATTAGGCCAGAGTACGAGTCTAAGACCTTAGCTATTAGGTCAGAGTAAGAGTTAAGACCTTAGCTATTAGGCCAGAGTAAGAGTTAAGACCTTAACCACTAGGTAAGAGTATGAGTCTAAGACCTTAGTTATTAGGCCAGAGTAAGAGTTAAGACCTTAACCAGGAGGACAGAGTAAGAGTTAAGACCTTAGCTATTAGGCCAGAGTAAGAGTTAAGACCTTAACCTGTAGGCCAGAGTATGAGTCTAAGACCTTAGCTATTAGGCCAGAGTAAGAGTTAAGACCTTAACCATTAGGCCAGAGTACAAGTCTAAGACCTTAGCTATTAGGCCAGAGTAAGAGTTAAGACCTTAGCTATCAGGCCAGAGTACGAGTCTCAGACCTTAGCTATTAGGCCAGAGTACGAGTCTAAGACCTTAGCTATTAGGCCAGAGCAAGAGTTAAGACCTTAACCAGTAGGCCAGAGTACCAGTCTAAGACCCTAGCTATAGGCCAGAGTAAGAGTTAAGACCTTAGCTATTAGGCCAGAGTAAGAGTTAAGACCTTAACCATTAGGCCAGAGTACGAGTCTAAGACCTTAGCTATTAGGCCGGAGTAAGAGTTAAGACCTTAAGCATTAGGCCAGAATACGAGTCTAATACCTTAGCTAACAGGCCAGAGTAAGAGTTAAGACCTTAGCTATTAGGCCAGAGTAAGAGTTAAGACCTTAGATATTAGGCCATAGTAAGAGTTAGGACCTTAACCAGTAGGCCAGAGTACGAGTCTAAGACCTTAGCTATTAGGCCAGAGTAAGTATTAAGACCTTAACCAGTAGGCCAGAGTAAGAGTTAAGACCTTAACCAGTAGGCCATAGTACGAGTCTAAGACCTTAGCTATTAGGCCAGAGTAAGAGTTAAGACCTTAACCAGTAGGCCAGAGTAAGAGTTAAGACCTTAACCATTAGGCCAGAGTATGAGTCTAAGACCTTAACCATTAGGCCAGAGTAAGAGTTAAGACCTTAACCAATAGCCCAGAGTAAGAGTTAAGACCTTAACCAGTAGGCCAGAGTAGGAGTTAAGACCTTAACCAGTAGGCCAGAGTAACAGCTAAGACCTTAACCTGTAGGCCATAGTACGAGTCTAAGACCTTAGCTATTAGTCCAGAGTAAGAGTTAAGACCATAACCATTAGGCCACAGTACGAGTCTAAGACCTTAGCTATTAGGCCAGAGTAAGGGTTAAGACCTTAACCTGTAGGCCAGAGTAAGAGTTAAGACCTTAACCATTAGGTCAGAGTACGAGTCTAAGACCTTAGCTATTAGGCCAGAGTAAGAGTTAAGACCTTAACCAGTATGCCAGAGTAAGAGTTAAGACCTTAACCAGTATTACAGAGTAAGAGTTAAGACCTTAGCTATTAGGCCAGAGTAAGAGTTAAGACCTTAACCTGTAGGCCAGAGTACGAGCCTAAGACCTTAGCTATTAGGCCAGAGTAAGAGTTAAGACCTTAACCATTAGGCCAGAGTAAGAGTTAAGACCTTAGCTATTAGGCCAGAGTACGAGTCTAAGACCTTAGCTATTAGGCCAGAGTACGAGTCTAAGACCTTAGCTATTAGGCCAGAGTAAGAGTTAAGACCTTAACCATTAGGCCAGAGTATGAGTCTAAGACCTTAGCTATTAGGCCAGAGTAAGAGTTAAGACCTTAACCATTAGGCCAGAGTACGAGTCTAAGACCTTAGCTATTAGGCCAGAGTACGAGTCTAGACCTTAGCTATTAGGCCGGAGTAAGAGTTAAGACCTTAAGCATTAGGCCAGAGTACGAGTCTAATACCTTAGCTAACAGGCCAGAGTAAGAGTTAAGACCTTAGCTATTAGGCCAGAGTAAGAGTTAAGACCTTGGATATTAGGCCAGAGTAAGAGTTAAGACCTTAACCATTAGGCCATAGTACGAGTCTAAGACCTTAGCTATTAGGCCACAGTAAGATTTAAGACCTTAACCCGTAGGCCAGAGTAAGAGTTAAGACCTTAACCAGTAGGACAGAGTAAGTGTTAAGACCTTAGCTATTAGGCCAGAGTAAGAGTTAAGACCTTAACCAGTAGGCCAGAGTACGAGTCTAAGACCTTAGCTATTAGGCCAGAGTAAGAGTTAAGACCTTAACCATTAGGCCAGAGTACAAGTCTAAGACCTTAGCTATTAGGCCAGAGTGAGAGTTAAGACCTTAGCTATCAGGCCAAAGTACGAGTCTAAGACCTTAGCTATTAGGCCAGAGTACGAGTCTAAGACCTTAGCTATTAGGCCAGAGTAAGAGTTAAGACCTTAACCAGTAGGCAAGAGTACCAGTCTAAGACCTTAACTATTAGGCCAGAGTAAGAGTTAAGACCTTAGCTATTAGGCCAGAGTAAGAGTTAAGACCTTAACCATTAGGCCAGAGTACGAGTCTAAGACCTTAGCTATTAGGCCAGTGTAAGAGATAAGACCTTAACCAGTAGGCCAGAGTAAGAGTTAAGACCTTAACCTGTGGGCCATAGTACGAGTCTAAGACCTTAGCTATTAGGCCAGAGTAAGAATTAAGACCTTCACCATTAGGCCAGAGTACGAGTCTAAGACCTTAGCTATTAGGTCAGAGTAAGAGTTAAGACCTTAGCTATTAGGCCAGAGTAAGAGTTAAGACCTTAACCATTAGGCCAGAGTATGAGTCTAAGACCTTAGTTATTAGGCCAGAGTAAGAGTTAAGACCTTAACCAGGAGGACAGAGTAAGAGTTAAGACCTTAGCTATTAGGCCAGAGTAAGAGTTAAGACCTTAACCTGTAGGCCAGAGTATGAGTCTAAGACCTTAGCTATTAGGCCAGAGTAAGAGTTAAGACATTAACCATTAGGCCAGAGTACAAGTCTAAGACCTTAGCTATTAGGCCAGAGTAAGAGTTAAGACCTTAGCTATCAGGCCAGAGTACGAGTCTCAGACCTTAGCTATTAGGCCAGAGTACGAGTCTAAGACCTTAGCTATTAGGCCAGAGCAAGAGTTAAGACCTTAACCAGTAGGCCAGAGTACCAGTCTAAGACCCTAGCTATAGGCCAGAGTAAGAGTTAAGACCTTAGCTATTAGGCCAGAGTAAGAGTTAAGACCTTAACCATTAGGCCAGAGTACGAGTCTAAGACCTTAGCTATTAGGCCGGAGTAAGAGTTAAGACCTTAAGCATTAGGCCAGAGTACGAGTCTAATACCTTAGCTAACAGGCCAGGGTAAGAGTTAAGACCTTAGCTATTAGGCCAGAGTAAGAGTTAAGACCTTAGATATTAGGCCATAGTAAGAGTTAGGACCTTAACCAGTAGGCCAGAGTACGAGTCTAAGACCTTAGCTATTAGGCCAGAGTAAGTATTAAGACCTTAACCAGTAGGCCAGAGTAAGAGTTAAGTGCTTAACCATTAGGCCAGAGTATGAGTCTAAGACCTTAACCATTAGGCCAGAGTAAGAGTTAAGACCTTAACCAATAGCCCAGAGTAAGAGTTAAGACCTTAACCAGTAGGCCAGAGTAGGAGTTAAGACCTTAACCAGTAGGCCAGAGTAACAGCTAAGACCTTAACCTGTAGGCCATAGTACGAGTCTAAGACCTTAGCTATTAGTCCAGAGTAAGAGTTAAGACCATAACCATTAGGCCACAGTACGAGTCTAAGACCTTAGCTATTAGGCCAGAGTAAGGGTTAAGACCTTAACCTGTAGGCCAGAGTAAGAGTTAAGACCTTAACCATTAGGTCAGAGTACGAGTCTAAGACCTTAGCTATTAGGCCAGAGTAAGAGTTAAGACCTTAACCAGTATGCCAGAGTAAGAGTTAAGACCTTAACCAGTATTACAGAGTAAGAGTTAAGACCTTAGCTATTAGGCCAGAGTAAGAGTTAAGACCTTAACCTGTAGGCCAGAGTACGAGCCTAAGACCTTAGCTATTAGGCCAGAGTAAGAGTTAAGACCTTAACCATTAGGCCAGAGTAAGAGTTAAGACCTTAGCTATTAGGCCAGAGTACGAGTCTAAGACCTTAGCTATTAGGCCAGAGTACGAGTCTAAGACCTTAGCTATTAGGCCAGAGTAAGAGTTAAGACCTTAACCATTACGCCAGAGTATGAGTCTAAGACCTTAGCTATTAGGCCAGAGTAAGAGTTAAGACCTTAACCATTAGGCCAGAGTACGAGTCTAAGACCTTAGCTATTAGGCCAGAGTACGAGTCTAGACCTTAGCTATTAGGCCGGAGTAAGAGTTAAGACCTTAAGCATTAGGCCAGAGTACGAGTCTAATACCTTAGCTAACAGGCCAGAGTAAGAGTTAAGACCTTAGCTATTAGGCCAGAGTAAGAGTTAAGACCTTGGATATTAGGCCAGAGTAAGAGTTAAGACCTTAACCATTAGGCCATAGTACGAGTCTAAGACCTTAGCTATTAGGCCACAGTAAGAGTTAAGACCTTAACCCGTAGGCCAGAGTAAGAGTTAAGACCTTAACCAGTAGGACAGAGTAAGTGTTTAGACCTTAGCTATTAGGCTAGAGTAAGAGTTAAGACCTTAACCAGTAGGCCAGAGTACGAGTCTAAGACCTTAGCTATTAGGCCAGAGTAAGAGTTAAGACCTTAACCATTAGGCCAGAGTACAAGTCTAAGACCTTAGCTATTAGGCCAGAGTGAGAGTTAAGACCTTAGCTATCAGGCCAGAGTACGAGTCTAAGACCTTAGCTATTAGGCCAGAGTGCGAGTCTAAGACCTTAGCTATTAGGCCAGAGTAAGAGTTAAGACCTTAACCAGTAGGCAAGAGTACCAGTCTAAGACCTTAACTATTAGGCCAGAGTAAGAGTTAAGACCTTAGCTATTAGGCCAGAGTAAGAGTTAAGACCTTAACCATTAGGCCAGAGTACGAGTCTAAGACTTTAGCTATTAGGCCAGACCAAGAGTTAAAACCTTAACCAGTAGGCCAGAGTACGAGTCTAAGACCTTAGCTATTAGGCCACACCAAGAGTTAAGACCTTAACCATTAGGCCAGAGTAAGAGTTAAGACCTTAGCTATTAGGCCAGTGTACGAGTCTAAGACCTTAGCTATTATGCCAGAGTATGAGTCTAAGACCTTAGCTATTAGGCCAGAGTCAGAGTTAAGACCTTAACCAGTAGGCCGGAGTACGAGTCTAAGACCTTAGCTATTAGGCCAGAGTAAGAGTTAAGACCTTAGCTATTAGGCCAGAGTAAGAGTTAAGACCTTAACCATTAGGCCAGAGTACGAGTCTAAGACCTTAGCTATTAGGCCAGTGTAAGAGATAAGACCTTAACCAGTAGGCCAGAGTACGAGTCTAAGACCTTAGCTATTAGGCCAGAGTAAGAGTTAAGACCTTAACCAGTAGGCCAGAGTAAGAGTTAAGACCTTAACCAGTAGGCCAGAGTAAGAGTTAAGACCTTAACCTGTGGGCCATAGTACGAGTCTAAGACCTTAGCTATTAGGCCAGAGTAAGAATTAAGACCTTAACCATTAGGCCAGAGTACGAGTCTAAGACCTTAGCTATTAGGTCAGAGTAAGAGTTAAGACCTTAGCTATTAGGCCAGAGTAAGAGTTAAGACCTTAACCATTAGGCCAGAGTATGAGTCTAAGACCTTAGTTATTAGGCCAGAGTAAGAGTTAAGACCTTAACCAGGAGGACAGAGTAAGAGTTAAGACCTTAGCTATTAGGCCAGAGTAAGAGTTAAGACCTTAACCTGTAGGCCAGAGTATGAGTCTAAGACCTTAGCTATTAGGCCAGAGTAAGAGTTACGACCTTAACCATTAGGCCAGAGTACAAGTCTAAGACCTTAGCTATTAGGCCAGAGTAAGAGTTAAGACCTTAGCTATCAGGCCAGAGTACGAGTCTCAGACCTTAGCTATTAGGCCAGAGTACGAGTCTAAGACCTTAGCTATTAGGCCAGAGCAAGAGTTAAGACCTTAACCAGTAGGCCAGAGTACCAGTCTAAGACCCTAGCTATAGGCCAGAGTAAGAGTTAAGACCTTAGCTATTAGGCCAGAGTAAGAGTTAAGACCTTAACCATTTAGCCAGAGTACGAGTCTAAGACCTTAGCTATTAGGCCGGAGTAAGAGTTAAGACCTTAAGCATTAGGCCAGAGTACGAGTCTAATACGTTAGCTAACAGGCCAGAGTAAGAGTTAAGACCTTAGCTATTAGGCCAGAGTAAGAGTTAAGACCTTAGATATTAGGCCATAGTAAGAGTTAGGACCTTAACCAGTAGGCCAGAGTACGAGTCTAAGACCTTAGCTATTAGGCCAGAGTAAGAGTTAAGACCTTAACCAGTAGGCCAGAGTAAGAGTTAAGACCTTAACCATTAGGTCAGAGTACGAGTCTAAGACCTTAGCTATTAGGCCAGAGTAAGAGTTAAGACCTTAACCAGTATGCCAGAGTAAGAGTTAAGACCTTAACCAGTATTACAGAGTAAGAGTTAAGACCTTAGCTATTAGGCCAGAGTAAGAGTGAAGACCTTAACCTGTAGGCCAGAGTACGAGCCTAAGACCTTAGCTATTAGGCCAGAGTAAGAGTTAAGACCTTAACCATTAGGCCAGAGTAAGAGTTAAGACCTTAGCTATTAGGCCAGAGTACGAGTCTAAGACCTTAGCTATTAGGCCAGAGTAAGAGTTAAGACCTTAACCATTAGGCCAGAATACAAGTCTAAGACCTTAGCTATTAGGCCAGAGTGAGAGTTAAGACCTTAGCTATCAGGCCAGACTACGAGTCTAAGACCTTAGCTATTAGGCCAGAGTACGAGTCTCAGACCTTAGCTATTAGGCCAGAGTAAGAGTTAAGACCTTAACCAGTAGGCCAGAGTACCAGTCTAAGACCTTAGCTATTAGGCCAGAGTAAGAGTTAAGACCTTAGCTTTTAGGCCAGGGTAAGAGTTAAGACCTTAACCATTAGGCCAGAGTATGAGTCTAAGGCTTTAGCTTTTAGGCCAGACCAAGAGTTAAGACCTTAACCAGTAGGACAGAGTACGAGTCTAAGACCTTAGCTATTAGGCCAGACCAAAAGTTAAGACCTTAACCATTAGGCCAGAGTACGAGTCTAAGACCTTAGCTATTAGGCCAGAGTAAGAGTTAAGACCTTAGCTGTTAGGCCAGTGTACGAGTCTAAGACCTTAGCTATTATGCCAGAGTATGAGTCTAAGACCTTAGCTAATATGCCAGAGTAAGAGTTAAGACCTTAACCAGTAGGCCAGAGTACGAGTCTAAGACCTTAGCTATTAGGCCAGAGTAAGAGTTAAGACCTTAGCTATTAGGCCAGAGTAAGAGTTAAGACCTTAACCATTAGGCCAGAGTACGAGTCTAAGACCTTAGCTATTAGGCCAGAGTAAGAGATAAGACCTTAACCAGAAGGCCAGAGTAAGAGTTAAGACCTTAACCATTAGGCCAGAGTAAGAATTAAGACCTTAACCATTAGGCCATAGTACGAGTCTAAGACCTTAGCTATTAGGCCAGAGTAAGAATTAAGACCTTAACCATTAGGCCAGAGTACGAGTCTAAGACCTTAGCTATTAGGCCAGAGTAAGAGTTAAGACCCTAACTAATAGGCCAGAGTAAGAGTTAAGACCTTAACCAGTAGGCCAGAGTAAGAGTTAAGACCTTAACCAGTAGGCCAGAGTAAGAGTTAAGACCTTAACCTGTAGGCCATAGTACGAGTCTAAGACCTTAGCTATTAGGCCAGAGTAAGAATTAAGACCTTAACCATTAGGCCAGAGTACGAGTCTAAGATCTTAGCTATTAGGCCAGAGTAAGAGTTAAGACCTTAACCTGTAGGCCAGAGTATGAGTCTAAGACCTTAGCTATTAGGCCAGAGTAAGAGTTAAGACCTTAGCTATTAGGCCAGTGTACAAGACTAAGACCTTAGCTATTATGCCAGAGTCTGAGTCTAAGACCTTAGCTATTAGGCCAGAGTAAGAGTTAAGACCTTAACCAGTAGGCCAGAGTACGAGTATAAGACCTTAGCTATTAGGCCAGAGTAAGAGTTAAGACCTTAGCTATTAGGCCAGAGTAAGAGTTAAGACCTTAACCATTAGGCCAGAGTACGAGTCTAAGACCTTAGCTAATAGGCCAGAGTAAGGGTTAAGACCTTAACCTGTAGGCCAGAGTAAGAGTTAAGACCTTAACCATTAGGTCAGAGTACGAGTCTAAGACCTTAGCTATTAGGCCAGAGTAAGAGTTAAGACCTTAACCAGTATGCCAGAGTAAGAGTTAAGACCTTAACCAGTATTACAGAGTAAGAGTTAAGACCTTAGCTATTAGGCCAGAGTAAGAGTTAAGACCTTAACCTGTAGGCCAGAGTACGAGCCTAAGACCTTAGCTATTAGGCCAGAGTAAGAGTTAAGACCTTAACCATTAGGCCAGAGTAAGAGTTAAGACCTTAGCTATTAGGCCAGAGTACGAGTCTAAGACCTTAGCTATTAGGCCAGAGTACGAGTCTAAGACCTTAGCTATTAGGCCAGAGTAAGAGTTAAGACCTTAACCATTAGGCCAGAGTATGAGTCTAAGACCTTAGCTATTAGGCCAGAGTAAGAGTTAAGACCTTAACCATTAGGCCAGAGTACGAGTCTAAGACCTTAGCTATTAGGCCAGAGTACGAGTCTAGACCTTAGCTATTAGGCCGGAGTAAGAGTTAAGACCTTAAGCATTAGGCCAGAGTACGAGTCTAATACCTTAGCTAACAGGCCAGAGTAAGAGTTAAGACCTTAGCTATTAGGCCAGAGTAAGAGTTAAGACCTTGGATATTAGGCCAGAGTAAGAGTTAAGACCTTAACCATTAGGCCATAGTACGAGTCTAAGACCTTAGCTGTTAGGCCACAGTAAGAGTTAAGACCTTAACCAGTAGGCCAGAGTAAGAGTTAAGACCTTAACCAGTAGGACAGAGTAAGTGTTAAGACCTTAGCTATTAGCTATTAGGCCAGAGTAAGAGTTAAGACCTTAACCAGTAGGCCAGAGTACGAGTCTAAGACCTTAGCTATTAGGCCAGAGTAAGAGTTAAGACCTTAACCATTAGGCCAGAGTACAAGTCTAAGACCTTAGCTATTAGGCCAGAGTGAGAGTTAAGACCTTAGCTATCAGGCCAGAGTACGAGTCTAAGACCTTAGCTATTAGGCCAGAGTACGAGTCTAAGACCTTAGCTATTAGGCCAGAGTAAGAGTTAAGACCTTAACCAGTAGGCAAGAGTACCAGTCTAAGACCTTAACTATTAGGCCAGAGTAAGAGTTAAGACCTTAGCTATTAGGCCAGAGTAAGAGTTAAGACCTTAACCATTAGGCCAGAGTACGAGTCTAAGACTTTAGCTATTAGGCCAGACCAAGAGTTAAAACCTTAACCAGTAGGCCAGAGTACGAGTCTAAGACCTTAGCTATTAGGCCACACCAAGAGTTAAGACATTAACCATTAGGCCAGAGTAAGAGTTAAGACCTTAGCTATTAGGCCAGTGTACGAGTCTAAGACCTTAGCTATTATTCCAGAGTATGAGTCTAAGACCTTAGCTATTAGGCCAGAGTCAGAGTTAAGACCTTAACCAGTAGGCCAGAGTACGAGTCTAAGACCTTAGCTATTAGGCCAGAGTAAGAGTTAAGACCTTAGCTATTAGGCCAGAGTAAGAGTTAAGACCTTAACCATTAGGCCAGAGTACGAGTCTAAGACCTTAGCTATTAGGCCAGTGTAAGAGATAAGACCTTAACCAGTAGGCCAGAGTACGAGTCTAAGACCTTAGCTATTAGGCCAGAGTAAGAGTTAAGACCTTAACCAGTAGGCCAGAGTAAGAGTTAAGACCTTAACCAGTAGGCCAGAGTAAGAGTTAAGACCTTAACCTGTGGGCCATAGTACGAGTCTAAGACCTTAGCTATTAGGCCAGAGTAAGAATTAAGACCTTAACCATTAGGCCAGAGTACGAGTCTAAGACCTTAGCTATTAGGTCAGAGTAAGAGTTAAGACCTTAGCTATTAGGCCAGAGTAAGAGTTAAGACCTTAACCATTAGGCCAGAGTATGAGTCTAAGACCTTAGTTATTAGGCCAGAGTAAGAGTTAAGACCTTAACCAGGAGGACAGAGTAAGAGTTAAGACCTTAGCTATTAGGCCAGAGTAAGAGTTAAGACCTTAACCTGTATGCCAGAGTATGAGTCTAAGACCTTAGCTATTAGGCCAGAGTAAGAGTTAAGACCTTAACCATTAGGCCAGAGTACAAGTCTAAGACCTTAGCTATTAGGCCAGAGTAAGAGTTAAGACTTTAGCTATCAGGCCAGAGTACGAGTCTCAGACCTTAGCTATTAGGCCAGAGTACGAGTCTAAGACCTTAGCTATTAGGCCAGAGCAAGAGTTAAGACTTTAACCAGTAGGCCAGAGTACCAGTCTAAGACCCTAGCTATAGGCCAGAGTAAGAGTTAAGACCGTAGCTATTAGGCCAGAGTAAGAGTTAAGACCTTAACCATTAGGCCAGAGTACGAGTCTAAGACCTTAGCTATTAGGCCGGAGTAAGAGTTAAGACCTTAAGCATTAGGCCAGAGTACGAGTCTAATACCTTAGCTAACAGGCCAGAGTAAGAGTTAAGACCTTAGCTATTAGGCCAGAGTAAGAGTTAAGACCTTAGATATTAGGCCATAGTAAGAGTTAGGACCTTAACCAGTAGGCCAGAGTACGAGTCTAAGACCTTAGCTATTAGGCCAGAGTAAGTATTAAGACCTTAACCAGTAGGCCAGAGTACGAGTCTAAGACCTTAGCTATTAGGCCAGAGTAAGAGTTAAGACCTTAACCAGTAGGCCAGAGTAAGAGTTAAGACCTTAACCAGTAGGCCAGAGTAAGAGTTAAGACCTTAACCTGTGGGCCATAGTACGAGTCTAAGACCTTAGCTATTAGGCCAGAGTAAGAATTAAGACCTTAACCATTAGGCCAGAGTACGAGTCTAAGACCTTAGCTATTAGGTCAGAGTAAGAGTTAAGACCTTAGCTATTAGGCCAGAGTAAGAGTTAAGACCTTAACCATTAGGCCAGAGTATGAGTCTAAGACCTTAGTTATTAGGCCAGAGTAAGAGTTAAGACCTTAACCAGGAGGACAGAGTAAGAGTTAAGACCTTAGCTATTAGGCCAGAGTAAGAGTTAAGACCTTAACCTGTATGCCAGAGTATGAGTCTAAGACCTTAGCTATTAGGCCAGAGTAAGAGTTAAGACCTTAACCATTAGGCCAGAGTACAAGTCTAAGACCTTAGCTATTAGGCCAGAGTAAGAGTTAAGACTTTAGCTATCAGGCCAGAGTACGAGTCTCAGACCTTAGCTATTAGGCCAGAGTACGAGTCTAAGACCTTAGCTATTAGGCCAGAGCAAGAGTTAAGACCTTAACCAGTAGGCCAGAGTACCAGTCTAAGACCCTAGCTATAGGCCAGAGTAAGAGTTAAGACCGTAGCTATTAGGCCAGAGTAAGAGTTAAGACCTTAACCATTAGGCCAGAGTACGAGTCTAAGACCTTAGCTATTAGGCCGGAGTAAGAGTTAAGACCTTAAGCATTAGGCCAGAGTACGAGTCTAATACCTTAGCTAACAGGCCAGAGTAAGAGTTAAGACCTTAGCTATTAGGCCAGAGTAAGAGTTAAGACCTTAGATATTAGGCCATAGTAAGAGTTAGGACCTTAACCAGTAGGCCAGAGTTCGAGTCTAAGACCTTAGCTATTAGGCCAGAGTAAGTATTAAGACCTTAACCAGTAGGCCAGAGTAAGAGTTAAGACCTTAACCAGTAGGCCATAGTACGAGTCTAAGACCTTAGCTATTAGGCCAGAGTAAGAGTTAAGACCTTAACCAGTAGGCCAGAGTAAGAGTTAAGACCTTAACCATTAGGCCAGAGTATGAGTCTAAGACCTTAACCATTAGGCCAGAGTAAGAGTTAAGACCTTAACCAATAGCCCAGAGTAAGAGTTAAGACCTTAACCAGTATTACAGAGTAAGAGATAAGACCTTAGCTATTAGGCCAGAGTAAGAGTTAAGACCTTAACCTGTAGGCCAGAGTACGAGCCTAAGACCTTAGCTATTAGGCCAGAGTAAGAGTTAAGACCTTAACCATTAGGCCAGAGTAAGAGTTAAGACCTTAGCTATTAGGCCAGAGTACGAGTCTAGACCTTAGCTATTAGGCCAGAGTACGAGTCTAAGACCTTAGCTATTAGGCCAGAGTAAGAGTTAAGACCTTAACCATTAGGCCAGAGAATGAGTCTAAGACCTTAGCTATTAGGCCAGAGTAAGAGTTAAGACCTTAACCATTAGGCCAGAGTACGAGTCTAAGACCTTAGCTATTAGGCCAGAGTACGAGTCTAGACCTTAGCTATTAGGCCGGAGTAAGAGTTAAGACCTTAAGCATTAGGCCAGAGTACGAGTCTAATACCTTAGCTAACAGGCCAGAGTAAGAGTTAAGACCTTAGTTATTAGGCCAGAGTAAGATTTAAGACCTTGGATATTAGGCCAGAGTAAGAGTTAAGACCTTAACCATTAGGCCATAGTACGAGTCTAAGACCTTAGCTATTAGGCCACAGTAAGAGTTAAGACCTTAACCCGTAGGCCAGAGTAAGAGTTAAGACCTTAACCAGTAGAACAGAGTAAGTGTTAAGACCTTAGCTATTAGGCCAGAGTAAGAGTTAAGACCTTAACCAGTAGGCCAGAGTACGAGTCTAAGACCTTAGCTATTAGGCCAGAGTAAGAGTTAAGACCTTAACCATTAGGCCACAGTACGAGTCTAAGACCTTAGCTATTAGGCCAGAGTAAGGGTTAAGACCTTAACCTGTAGGCCAGAGTAAGAGTTAAGACCTTAACCATTAGGTCAGAGTACGAGTCTAAGACCTTAGCTATTAGGCCAGAGTAAGAGTTAAGACCTTAACCAGTATGCCAGAGTAAGAGTTAAGACCTTAACCAGTATTACAGAGTAAGAGTTAAGACCTTAACCAGTAGAACAGAGTAAGTGTTAAGACCTTAGCTATTAGGCCAGAGTAAGAGTTAAGACCTTAACCAGTAGGCCAGAGTACGAGTCTAAGACCTTAGCTATTAGGCCAGAGTAAGAGTTAAGACCTTAACCATTAGGCCAGAGTACAAGTCTAAGACCTTAGCTATTAGGCCAGAGTGAGAGTTAAGACCTTAGCTATCAGGCCAGAGTACGAGTCTAAGACCTTAGCTATTAGGCCAGAGTACGAGTCTAAGACCTTAGCTATTAGGCCAGAGTAAGAGTTAAGACCTTAACCAGTAGGCAAGAGTACCAGTCTAAGACCTTAATTATTAGGCCAGAGTAAGAGTTAAGACCTTAGCTATTAGGCCAGAGTAAGAGTTAAGACCTTAACCATTAGGCCAGAGTACGAGTCTAAGACTTTAGCTATTAGGCCAGACCAAGAGTTAAAACCTTAACCAGTAGGCCAGAGTACGAGTCTAAGACCTTAGCTATTAGGCCACACCAAGAGTTAAGACCTTAACCATTAGGCCAGAGTAAGAGTTAAGACCTTAGCTATTAGGCCAGTGTACGAGTCTAAGACCTTAGCTATTAGGCCAGAGCAAGAGTTAAGACCTTAACCAGTAGGCCAGAGTACGAGTCTAAGACCTTAGCTATTAGGCCAGAGTAAGTATTAAGACCTTAACCAGTAGGCCAGAGTAAGAGTTAAGACCTTAACCAGTAGGCCATAGTACGAGTCTAAGACCTTAGCTATTAGGCCAGAGTAAGAGTTAAGACCTTAACCATTAGGCCACAGTACGAGTCTAAGACCTTAGCTATTAGGCCAGAGTAAGGGTTAAGACCTTAACCAGTAGGCCAGAGTAAGAGTTAAGACCTTAACCAGTATGCCATAGTACGAGTCTAAGACCTTAGCTATTAGGCCAGAGTAAGGGTTAAGACCTTAACCAGTAGGCCAGAGTAAGAGTTAAGACCTTAACCAGTAGGCCAGACTACGAGTCTAAGACCTTAGCTATTAGGCCAGAGAAAGAGTTAAGACCTTAACCATTAGGCCAGAGTACGAGTCTAAGACTTTAGCTATTAGGCCAGAGTACGAGTTAAGACCTTAACCAGTAGGCCAGAGTACAAGTCTAAGACCTTAGCTATTAGGCCAGAGTGAGAGTTAAGACCTTAGCTATCAGGCCAGACTACGAGTCTAAGACCTTAGCTATTAGGCCAGAATACGAGTCTAAGACCTTAGCTATTAGGCCAGAGTAAGAGTTAAGACCTTAACCAGTAGGCCAGAGTACCAGTCTAAGACCTTAGCTATTAGGCCAGAGTAAGAGTTAAGACCTTAGCTTTTAGGCCAGAGTAAGAGTTAAGACCTTAACCATTAGGCCAGAGTATGAGTCTAAGGCTTTAGCTATTAGGCCAGACCAAGAGTTAAGACCTTAACCAGTAGGACAGAGTACGAGTCTAAGACCTTAGCTATTAGGCCAGACCAAGAGTTAAGACCTTAACCATTAGGCCAGAGTACGAGTCTAAGACCTTAGCTATTAGGCCACAGTAAGAGTTAAGACCTTAGCTATTAGGCCAGTGTACAAGTCTAAGACCTTAGCTATTATGCCAGAGTATGAGTCTAAGACCTTAGCTAATAGGCCAGAGTAAGAGTTAAGACCTTAACCAGTAGGCCAGAGTACGAGTCTAAGACCTTAGCTATTAGGCCAGAGTAAGAGTTAAGACCTTAGCTATTAGGCCATAGTAAGAGTTAAGACCTTAACCATTAGGCCAGAGTACGAGTCTAAGACCTTAGCTATTAGGCCAGAGTAAGAGATAAGACCTTAACCAGAAGGCCAGAGTAAGAGTTAAGACCTTAACCATTAGGCCAGAGTAAGAATTAAAACCTTAACCATTAGGCCATAGTACGAGTCTAAGACCTTAGCTATTAGGCCAGAGTAAGAATTAAGACCTTAACCATCAGGCCAGAGTACGAGTCTAAGACCTTAGCTATTAGGCCAGAGTACGAGTCTAAGACCTTAGCTATTAGGCCAGAGTAAGAGTTAAGACCCTAACTAATAGGCCAGAGTAAGAGTTAAGACCTTAACCAGTAGGCCAGAGTAAGAGTTAAGACCTTAACCAGTAGGCCAGAGTAAGAGTTAAGACCTTAACCTGTAGGCCATAGTACGAGTCTAAGACCTTAGCTATTAGGCCAGAGTAAGAATTAAGACCTTAACCATTAGGCCAGAGTACGAGTCTAAGATCTTAGCTATTAGGCCAGAGTAAGAGTTAAGACCTTAACCTGTAGGCCAGAGTATGAGTCTAAGACCTTAGCTATTAGGCCAGAGTAAGAGTTAAGACCTTAGCTATTAGGCCAGTGTAGAAGACTAAGACCTTAGCTATTATGCCAGAGTCTGAGTCTAAGACCTTAGCTATTAGGCCAGAGTAAGAGTTAAGTCCTTAACCAGTAGGCCAGAGTACGAGTCTAAGACCTTAGCTATTAGGCCAGAGTAAGAGTTAAGACCTTAGCTATTAGGCCAGAGTAAGAGTTAAGACCTTAACCATTAGGCCAGAGTACGAGTCTAAGACCTTAGCTATTAGGCCACAGTAAGAGTTAAGACCTTAACCAGTAGGCCAGAGTAAGAGTTAAGACCTTAACCATTAGGCCAGAGTATGAGTCTAAGACCTTAACCATTAGGCCAGAGTAAGAGTTAAGACCTTAACCAAAAGCCCAGAGTAAGAGTTAAGACCTTAACCAGTAGGCCAGAGTAAGAGTTAAGACCTTAACCAGTAGGCCAGAGTAACAGTTAAGACCTTAACCTGTAGGCCATAGTACGAGTCTAAGACCTTAGCTATTAGGCCAGAGTAAGAGTTAAGACCATAACCATTAGGCCACAGTACGAGTCTAAGACCTTAGCTATTAGGCCAGAGTAAGAGTTAAGACCTTAACCTGTAGGCCAGAGTAAGAGTTAAGACCTTAACCATTAGGTCAGAGTACGAGTCTAAGACCTTAGCTATTAGGCCAGAGTAAGAGTTAAGACCTTAACCAGTAGGCCAGAGTAAGAGTTAAGACCTTAACCAGTAGGACAGAGTAAGAGTTAAGACCTTAGCTATTAGGCCAGAGTAAGAGTTAAGACCTTAACCTGTAGGCCAGAGTACGAGCCTAAGACCTTAGCTATTAGGCCAGAGTAAGAGTTAAGACCTTAACCATTAGGCCAGAGTAAGAGTTAAGACCTTAACCTGTAGGCCAGAGTACGAGCCTAAGACCTTAGCTATTAGGCCAGAGTAACAGTTAAGACCTTAACCATTAGGCCAGAGTAAGAGTTAAGACCTTAGCTATTAGGCCAGAGTACGAGTCTAAGACCTTAGCTATTAGGCCAGAGTACGAGTTAAGACCTTAGCTATTAGGCCAGAATAAGAGTTACGGCCTTAACCATTAGGCCAGAGTACGAGTCTAAGACCTTAGCTATTAGGCCAGAGTAAGAGTTAAGTCCTTAACCATTAGGCCAGAGTACGAGTCTAAGACCTTAGCTATTAGGCCAGAGTAAGAGTTAAGACCTTAGCTATTAGGCCAGAGTAAGAGTTAAGACCTTAGATATTAGCCCAGAGTAAGAGTTAAGACCTTAGATATTAGGCCAGAGTAAGAGTTAAGACCTTTACCAGTAGGCCAGAGTACGAGTCTAAGACCTTAGGTATTAGGCCAAAGTAAGATTTAAGACCTTAACCATTAGGCCAGAGTATGAGTCTAAGACCTTAGCTATTAGGCCAGAGTAAGAGTTAAGACCTTAACCATTAGGCCAGAGTACGACTCTAAGACCTTAGCTATTAGGCCAGAGTACGAGTCCAGACCTTAGCTATTAGGCCAGAGTAAGAGTTAAGACCTTAACCAGTAGGCCAGGAACAAGTCTAATACCTTAGCTATTAGGCCAGAGTAAGAGTTAAGACCTTAGCTATTAGGCCAGAGTAAGAGTTAAGACCTTAACCATTAGGCCAGAGTATGAGTCAAAGACCTTAGCTATTAGGCCAGAGTAAGAGTTAAGACCTTAGCTATTAGGCCATAGTACGAGTCTAAGACCTTAGCTATTAGGCCAGAGTAAGAGTTAAGACCTTAACCATTAGGCCAGAGTACGAGTCTAAGAACTTAGCTATTAGGCCAGACTGAGAGTTAAGACCGTAACCATTAGTCCATAGTACGAGTATAAGACCTTAGCTATTAGGCCAGTGTAAGAGTTAAGACCGTAACCAGTAGGCCAGAGTAAGAGTTAAGACCTTATCCATTAGGCCAGAGTACGTGTCTAAGACCTTAGCTATTAGGCCAGAGTAAGAGTTAAGACTTTAGCTATTAGGCCAGAGTACGAGTCTAAGACCTTAGCTATTAGGCCAGAGTAAGAGTTAAGACCTTAACCAGTAGGCCAGAGTACGAGTTAAGACCTTAACCAGTAGGCCAGAGTACGAGTTAAGACCTTAGCTATTAGGCCAGAGTAAGAGTTAAGACCTTAACCAGTAGGCCAGAGTATGAGTCTAAGACCTTAGCTATTAGGCCAGAGAAAGAGTTAAGACTTTAGCTATTAGGCGAGAGTAAGAGTTAAGACATTAACCAGTAGGCCAGAGTAAGAGTTAAGACCTTAACCAGTAGGCCAGAGTTAGAGTTAAGACCTTAGCTATTAGGCCAGAGTAAGAGTTAAGACCGTAACTATTAGGCCATAGTACGAGTCTAAGACCTTAGCTATTGGGCCAGAGTAAGAGTTAAGACCTTAACCTGTAGGCCATAGTACGAGTCTAAGACCTTAGCTATTAGGCCAGAGTAAGAGTTAAGACCTTAACCATTAGGCCAGAGTACGAGTCTAAGACCATAGCTATTAGGCCAGAGTAAGAGTTAAGACCTTAACAGTAGGCCAGAGTAAGAGTTAAGACCTTAACCAGTAGGCCAGAGTAAGAGTTAAGACCTTAGATATTAGGCCAGAGTAAGAGTTAAGACCTTTACCAGTAGGCCAGAGTACGAGTCTAAGACCTTAGCTATTAGGCCAGAGTAAGAGTTAAGACCTTAACCATTAGGCCAGAGTACGAGTCTAAGACCTTAGCTATTAGGCCAGAGTACGAGTCTAGACCTTAGCTATTAGGCCGGAGTAAGAGTTAAGACCTTAAGCATTAGGCCAGAGTACGAGTCTAATACCTTAGCTAACAGGCCAGAGTAAGAGTTAAGACCTTAGCTATTAGGCCAGAGTAAGAGTTAAGACCTTAGATATTAGGCCAGAGTAAGAGTTAAGACCTTAACCATTAGGCCATAGTACGAGTCTAAGACCTTAGCTATTAGGCCAGAGTAAGAGTTAAGACCTTAACCATTAGGCCATAGTACGAGTCTAAGACCTTAGCTGTTAGGCCACAGTAAGAGTTAAGACCTTAACCAGTAGGCCAGAGTAAGAGTTAAGACCTTAACCAGTAGGACAGAGTAAGTGTTAAGACCTTAGCTATTAGGCCAGAGTAAGAGTTAAGACCTTAACCAGTAGGCCAGAGTACGAGTCTAAGACCTTAGCTATTAGGCCAGAGTAAGAGTTAAGACCTTAACCATTAGGCCAGAGTACAAGTCTAAGACCTTAGCTATTAGGCCAGAGTGAGAGTTAAGACCTTAGCTATCAGGCCAGAGTACGAGTCTAAGACCTTAGCTATTAGGCCAGAGTACGAGTCTAAGACCTTAGCTATTAGGCCAGAGTAAGAGTTAAGACCTTAACCAGTAGGCAAGAGTACCAGTCTAAGACCTTAACTATTAGGCCAGAGTAAGAGTTAAGACCTTAGCTATTAGGCCAGAGTAAGAGTTAAGGCCTTTAACCTTTAGGCCAGAGTACGAGTCTAAGACTTTAGCTATTAGGCCAGACCAAGAGTTAAAACCTTAACCAGTAGGCCAGAGTACGAGTCTAAGACCTTAGCTATTAGGCCACACCAAGAGTTAAGACATTAACCATTAGGCCAGAGTAAGAGTTAAGACCTTAGCTATTAGGCCAGTGTACGAGTCTAAGACCTTAGCTATTATTCCAGAGTATGAGTCTAAGACCTTAGCTATTAGGCCAGAGTCAGAGTTAAGACCTTAACCAGTAGGCCAGAGTACGAGTCTAAGACCTTAGCTATTAGGCCAGAGTAAGAGTTAAGACCTTAGCTATTAGGCCAGAGTAAGAGTTAAGACCTTAACCATTAGGCCAGAGTACGAGTCTAAGACCTTAGCTATTAGGCCAGTGTAAGAGATAAGACCTTAACCAGTAGGCCAGAGTACGAGTCTAAGACCTTAGCTATTAGGCCAGAGTAAGAGTTAAGACCTTAACCAGTAGGCCAGAGTAAGAGTTAAGACCTTAACCAGTAGGCCAGAGTAAGAGTTAAGACCTTAACCTGTGGGCCATAGTACGAGTCTAAGACCTTAGCTATTAGGCCAGAGTAAGAATTAAGACCTTAACCATTAGGCCAGAGTTCGAGTCTAAGACCTTAGCTATTAGGTCAGAGTAAGAGTTAAGACCTTAGCTATTAGGCCAGAGTAAGAGTTAAGACCTTAACCATTAGGCCAGAGTATGAGTCTAAGACCTTAGTTATTAGGCCAGAGTAAGAGTTAAGACCTTAACCAGGAGGACAGAGTAAGAGTTAAGACCTTAGCTATTAGGCCAGAGTAAGAGTTAAGACCTTAACCTGTAGGCCAGAGTATGAGTCTAAGACCTTAGCTATTAGGCCAGAGTAAGAGTTAAGACCTTAACCATTAGGCCAGAGTACAAGTCTAAGACCTTAGCTATTAGGCCAGAGTAAGAGTTAAGACCTTAGCTATCAGGCCAGAGTACGAGTCTCAGACCTTAGCTATTAGGCCAGAGTACGAGTCTAAGACCTTAGCTATTAGGCCAGAGCAAGAGTTAAGACCTTAACCAGTAGGCCAGAGTACCAGTCTAAGACCCTAGCTATAGGCCAGAGTAAGAGTTAAGACCTTAGCTATTAGGCCAGAGTAAGAGTTAAGACCTTAGATATTAGGCCATAGTAAGAGTTAGGACCTTAACCAGTAGGCCAGAGTACGAGTCTAAGACCTTAGCTATTAGGCCAGAGTAAGAGTTAAGACCTTAACCAGTAGGCCAGAGTAAGAGTTAAGACCTTAACCAGTAGGCCAGAGTAAGAGATAAGACCTTAACCTGTAGGCCATAGTACGAGTCTAAGACCTTAGCTATTAGGCCAGAGTAAGAATTAAGACCTTAACCATTAGGCCAGAGTACGAGTCTAAGACCTTAGCTATTAGGTCAGCGTAAGAGTTAAGACCTTAGCTATTAGGCCAGAGAAAGAGTTAAGACCTTAACCATTAGGCCAGAGTATGAGTCTAAGACCTTAGTTATTAGGCCAGAGTAAGAGTTAAGACCTTAACCAGGAGGACAGAGTAAGAGTTAAGACCTTAGCTATTAGGCCAGAGTAAGAGTTAAGACCTTAACCTGTAGGCCAGAGTATGAGTCTAAGACCTTAGCTATTAGGCCAGAGTAAGAGTTAAGACCTTAACCATTAGGCCAGAGTACAAGTCTAAGACCTTAGCTATTAGGCCAGAGTAAGAGTTAAGACCTTAGCTATCAGGCCAGAGTACGAGTCTCAGACCTTAGCTATTAGGCCAGAGTACGAGTCTAAGACCTTAGCTATTAGGCCAGAGCAAGAGTTAAGACCTTAACCAGTAGGCCAGAGTACCAGTCTAAGACCCTAGCTATAGGCCAGAGTAAGAGTTAAGACCTTAGCTATTAGGCCAGAGTAAGAGTTAAGACCTTAACCATTAGGCCAGAGTACGAGTCTAAGACCTTAGCTATTAGGCCGGAGTAAGAGTTAAGACCTTAAGCATTAGGCCAGAGTACGAGTCTAATACCTTAGCTAACAGGCCAGAGTAAGAGTTAAGACCTTAGCTATTAGGCCAGAGTAAGAGTTAAGACCTTAGATATTAGGCCATAGTAAGAGTTAGGACCTTAACCAGTAGGCCAGAGTACGAGTCTAAGACCTTAGCTATTAGGCCAGAGTAAGTATTAAGACCTTAACCAGCAGGCCAGAGTAAGAGTTAAGACCTTAACCAGTAGGCCATAGTACGAGTCTAAGACCTTAGCTATTAGGCCAGAGTAAGAGTTAAGACCTTAACCAGTAGGCCAGAGTAAGAGTTAAGACCTTAACCATTAGGCCAGAGTATGAGTCTAAGACCTTAACCATTAGGCCAGAGTAAGAGTTAAGACCTTAACCAATAGCCCAGAGTAAGAGTTAAGACCTTAACCAGTAGGCCAGAGTAGGAGTTAAGACCTTAACCAGTAGGCCAGAGTAACAGCTAAGACCTTAACCTGTAGGCCATAGTACGAGTCTAAGACCTTAGCTATTAGTCCAGAGTAAGAGTTAAGACCATATCCATTAGGCCACAGTACGAGTCTAAGACCTTAGCTATTAGGCCAGAGTAAGGGTTAAGACCTTAACCTGTAGGCCAGAGTAAGAGTTAAGACCTTAACCATTAGGTCAGAGTATGAGTCTAAGACCTTAGCTATTAGGCCAGAGTAAGAGTTAAGACCTTAACCAGTATGCCAGAGTAAGAGTTAAGACCTTAACCAGTATTACAGAGTAAGAGTTAAGACCTTAGCTATTAGGCCAGAGTAAGAGTTAAGACCTTAACCTGTAGGCCAGAGTACGAGCCTAAGACCTTAGCTATTAGGCCAGAGTAAGAGTTAAGACCTTAACCATTAGGCCAGAGTAAGAGTTAAGACCTTAGCTATTAGGCCAGAGTACGAGTCTAAGACCTTAGCTATTAGGCCAGAGTATAAGTCTAAGACCTTAGCTATTAGGCCAGAGTAAGAGTTAAGACCTTAACCATTAGCCCAGAGTATGAGTCTAAGACCTTAGCTATTAGGCCAGAGTAAGAGTTAAGACCTTAACCATTAGGCCAGAGTACGAGTCTAAGACCTTAGCTATTAGGCCAGAGTACGAGTCTAGACCTTAGCTATTAGGCCGGAGTAAGAGTTAAGACCTTAAGCATTAGGCCAGAGTACGAGTCTAATACCTTAGCTAACAGGCCAGAGTAAGAGTTAAGACCTTAGCTATTAGGCCAGAGTAAGAGTTAAGACCTTGGATATTAGGCCAGAGTAAGAGTTAAGACCTTAACCATTAGGCCATAGTACGAGTCTAAGACCTTAGCTATTAGGCCACAGTAAGAGTTAAGACCTTAACCCGTAGGCCAGAGTAAGAGTTAAGACCTTAACCAGTAGAACAGAGTAAGTGTTAAGACCTTAGCTATTAGGCCAGAGTAAGAGTTAAGACCTTAACCAGTAGGCCAGAGTACGAGTCTAAGACCTTAGCTATTAGGCCAGAGTAAGAGTTAAGACCTTAACCATTAGGCCAGAGTACAAGTCTAAGACCTTAGCTATTAGGCCAGAGTGAGAGTTAAGACCTTAGCTATCAGGCCAGAGTACGAGTCTAAGACCTTAGCTATTAGGCCAGAGTACGAGTCTAAGACCTTAGCTATTAGGCCAGAGTAAGAGTTAAGACCCTAACTAATAGGCCAGAGTAAGAGTTAAGACCTTAACCAGTAGGCCAGAGTAAGAGTTAAGACCTTAACCAGTAGGCCAGAGTAAGAGTTAAGACCTTAACCTGTAGGCCATAGTACGAGTCTAAGACCTTAGCTATTAGGCCAGAGTAAGAATTAAGACCTTAACCATTAGGCCAGAGTACGAGTCTAAGATCTTAGCTATTAGGCCAGAGTAAGAGTTAAGACCTTAACCTGTAGGCCAGAGTATGAGTCTAAGACCTTAGCTATTAGGCCAGAGTAAGAGTTAAGACCTTAGCTATTAGGCCAATGTAGAAGACTAAGACCTTAGCTATTATGCCAGAGTCTGAGTCTAAGACCTTAGCTATTAGGCCAGAGTAAGAGTTAAGTCCTTAACCAGTAGGCCAGAGTACGAGTCTAAGACCTTAGCTATTAGGCCAGAGTAAGAGTTAAGACCTTAGCTATTAGGCCAGAGTAAGAGTTAAGACCTTAACCATTAGGCCAGAGTACGAGTCTAAGACCTTAGCTATTAGGCCACAGTAAGAGTTAAGACCTTAACCAGTAGGCCAGAGTAAGAGTTAAGACCTTAACCATTAGGCCAGAGTATGAGTCTAAGACCTTAACCATTAGGCCAGAGTAAGAGTTAAGACCTTAACCAATAGCCCAGAGTAAGAGTTAAGACCTTAACCAGTAGGCCAGAGTAAGAGTTAAGACCTTAACCAGTAGGCCAGAGTAACAGTTAAGACCTTAACCTGTAGGCCATAGTACGAGTCTAAGACCTTAGCTATTAGGCCAGAGTAAGAGTTAAGACGATAACCATTAGGCCACAGTACGAGTCTAAGACCTTAGCTATTAGGCCAGAGTAAGAGTTAAGACCTTAACCTGTAGGCCAGAGTAAGAGTTAAGACCTTAACCATTAGGTCAGAGTACGAGTCTAAGACCTTAGCTATTAGGCCAGAGTAAGAGTTAAGACCTTAACCAGTAGGCCAGAGTAAGAGTTAAGACCTTAACCAGTAGGACAGAGTAAGAGTTAAGACCTTAGCTATTAGGCCAGAGTAAGAGTTAAGACCTTAACCTGTAGGCCAGAGTACGAGCCTAAGACCTTAGCTATTAGGCCAGAATAAGAGTTAAGACCTTAACCATTAGGCCAGAGTAAGAGTTAAGACCTTAACCTGTAGGCCAGAGTACGAGCCTAAGACCTTAGCTATTAGGCCAGAGTAACAGTTAAGACCTTAACCATTAGGCCAGAGTACGAGTTAAGACCTTAGCTATTAGGCCAGAATAAGAGTTACGGCCTTAACCATTAGGCCAGAGTACGAGTCTAAGACCTTAGCTATTAGGCCAGAGTAAGAGTTAAGTCCTTAACCATTAGGCCAGAGTACGAGTCTAAGACCTTAGCTATTAGGCCAGAGTAAGAGTTAAGACCTTAGCTATTAGGCCAGAGTAAGAGTTAAGACCTTAGATATTAGCCCAGAGTAAGAGTTAAGACCTTAGATATTAGGCCAGAGTAAGAGTTAAGACCTTTACCAGTAGGCCAGAGTACGAGTCTAAGACCTTAGGTATTAGGCCAAAGTAAGATTTAAGACCTTAACCATTAGGCCAGAGTATGAGTCTAAGACCTTAGCTATTAGGCCAGAGTAAGAGTTAAGACCTTAACCATTAGGCCAGAGTACGACTCTAAGACCTTAGCTATTAGGCCAGAGTACGAGTCCAGACCTTAGCTATTAGGCCAGAGTAAGAGTTAAGACCTTAACCAGTAGGCCAGGAACAAGTCTAATACCTTAGCTATTAGGCCAGAGTAAGAGTTAAGACCTTAGCTATTAGGCCAGAGTAAGAGTTAAGACCTTAACCATTAGGCCAGAGTATGAGTCAAAGACCTTAGCTATTAGGCCAGAGTAAGAGTTAAGACCTTAGCTATTAGGCCATAGTACGAGTCTAAGACCTTAGCTATTAGGCCAGAGTAAGAGTTAAGACCTTAACCATTAGGCCAGAGTACGAGTCTAAGACCTAAGCTATTAGGCCAGACTGAGAGTTAAGACCGTAACCATTAGTCCATAGTACGAGTATAAGACCTTAGCTATTAGGCCAGTGTAAGAGTTAAGACCGTAACCAGTAGGCCAGAGTAAGAGTTAAGACCTTATCCATTAGGCCAGAGTACGAGTCTAAGACCTTAGCTATTAGGCCAGAGTAAGAGTTAAGACTTTTGCTATTAGGCCAGAGTACGAGTCTAAGACCTTAGCTATTAAGCCAGAGTAAGAGTTACGACCTTAACCAGTAGGCCAGAGTACGAGTTAAGACCTTAACCAGTAGGCCAGAGTACGAGTTAAGACCTTAGCTATTAGGCCAGAGTAAGAGTTAAGACCTTAACCAGTAGGCCAGAGTATGAGTCTAAGACCTTAGCTATTAGGCCAGAGAAAGAGTTAAGACTTTAGCTATTAGGCGAGAGTAAGAGTTAAGACATTAACCAGTAGGCCAGAGTAAGAGTTAAGACCTTAACCAGTAGGCCAGAGTTAGAGTTAAGACCTTAGCTATTAGGCCAGAGTAAGAGTTAAGACCGTAACTATTAGGCCATAGTACGAGTCTAAGACCTTAGCTATTGGGCCAGAGTAAGAGTTAAGACCTTAACCTGTAGGCCATAGTACGAGTCTAAGACCTTAGCTATTAGGCCAGAGTAAGAGTTAAGACCTTAACCATTAGGCCAGAGTACGAGTCTAAGACCTTAGCTATTAGGCCAGAGTAAGAGTTAAGACCTTAACAGTAGGCCAGAGTAAGAGTTAAGACCTTAACCAGTAGGCCAGAGTAAGAGTTAAGACCTTAGATATTAGGCCAGAGTAAGAGTTAAGACCTTTACCAGTAGGCCAGAGTACGAGTCTAAGACCTTAGCTATTAGGCCAGAGTAAGAGTTAAGACCCTAACCATTAGGCCAGAGTACGAGTCTAAGACCTTAGCTATTAGGCCAGAGTACGAGTCTAGACCTTAGCTATTAGGCCGGAGTAAGAGTTAAGACCTTAAGCATTAGGCCAGAGTACGAGTCTAATACCTTAGCTAACAGGCCAGAGTAAGAGTTAAGACCTTAGCTATTAGGCCAGAGTAAGAGTTAAGACCTTAGATATTAGGCCAGAGTAAGAGTTAAGACCTTAACCATTAGGCCATAGTACGAGTCTAAGACCTTAGCTATTAGGCCACAGTAAGAGTTAAGACCGTAACCAGTAGGCCAGAGTAAGAGTTAAGACCTTAACCAGTAGGACAGAGTAAGAGTTAAGACCTTAGCTATTAGGCCAGAGTAAGAGTTAAGACCTTAACCAGTAGGCCAGAGTACGAGTCTAAGACCTTAGCTATTAGGCCAGAGTAAGAGTTAAGACCTTAACCATTAGGCCAGAGTACAAGTCTAAGAACTTAGCTATTAGGCCAGAGTGAGAGTTAAGACCTTAACCAGTAGGCCAGAGTAAGAGTTAAGACCTTAGCTATTAGGCCAGAGTAAGAGTTAAGACCTTAACCAGTAGGCCAGAGTACCAGTCTAAGACCTTAACTATTAGGCCAGAGTAAGAGTTAAGACCTTAGCTATTAGGCCAGAGTAAGAGTTAAGACCTTAACCAATAGGCCAGAGTACGAGTCTAAGACTTTAGCTATTAGACCAAGAGTTAAAACCTTAACCAGTAGGCCAGAGTAGGAGTCTAAAACCTTAGCTATTAGGCCACACCAAGAGTTAAGACCTTAACCATTAGGCCAGAGTAAGAGTTAAGACCTTAGCTATAAGGCCAGTGTACGAGTCTAAGACCTTAGCTATTATGCCAGAGTATGAGTCTAAGACCTTAGCTATTAGGCCAGAGTCAGAGTTAAGACCTTAACCAGTGGGCCAGAGTACGAGTCTAAGACCTTAGCTATTAGGCCAGAGTAAGAGTTAAGACCTTAGCTATTAGGCCAGAGTAAGAGTTAAGACCTTAACCATTAGGCCAGAGTAAGAGTTAAGACCTTAACCATTAGGCCAGAGTACGAGTCTAAGACCT
The DNA here is from genome assembly GCF_964204655.1 of Triturus cristatus. Lineage (NCBI taxonomy): Eukaryota > Metazoa > Chordata > Amphibia > Caudata > Salamandridae > Triturus > Triturus cristatus. The sequence continues at coordinate 1,308,380,910 of NC_140590.1, forward strand.
TAGCTATTAGGCCAGTGTAAGAGATAAGACCTTAACCAGTAGGCCAGAGTACGAGTCTAAGACCTTAGCTATTAGGCCAGCATAAGAGTTAAGACCTTAACCAATAGGCCAGAGTAAGAGTTAAGACCTTAACCAGTAGGCCAGCGTAAGAGTTAAGACCTTAACCTGTAGGCCATAGTACGAGTCTAAGACCTTAGCTATTAGGCCAGAGTAAGAATTAAGACCTTAACCATTAGGCCAGAGTACGAGTCTAAGACCTTAGCTATTAGGTCAGAGTAAGAGTTAAGACCTTAGCTATTAGGCCAGAGTAAGAGTTAAGACCTTAACCATTAGGCCAGAGTATGAGTCTAAGACCTTAGCTATTAGGCTAGAGTAAGAGTTAAGACCTTAACCTGCAGGCCAGAGTACGAGTCTAAGACCTTAGCTATTAGGCCAGAGTAAGAGTTAAGACCTTAACCATTAGGCCAGAGTACGAGTCTAAGACCTTAGCTATTAGGCCAGAGTAAGAGTTAAGACCTTAACAGTAGGCCAGAGTAAGAGTTAAGACCTTAACCAGTAGGCCAGAGTAAGAGTTAAGACCTTAGATATTAGGCCAGAGTAAGAGTTAAGACCTTTACCAGTAGGCCAGAGTACGAGTCTAAGACCTTAGCTATTAGGCCAGAGTAAGAGTTAAGACCTTAGCTATCAGGCCAGAGTACGAGTCTCAGACCTTAGCTATTAGGCCAGAGTACGAGTCTAAGACCTTAGCTATTAGGCCAGAGCAAGAGTTAAGACCTTAACCAGTAGGCCAGAGTACCAGTCTAAGACCCTAGCTATAGGCCAGAGTAAGAGTTAAGACCTTAGCTATTAGGCCAGAGTAAGAGTTAAGACCTTAACCATTAGGCCAGAGTACGAGTCTAAGACCTTAGCTATTAGGCCGGAGTAAGAGTTAAGACCTTAAGCAATAGGCCAGAGTACGAGTCTAATACCTTAGCTAACAGGCCAGTGTAAGAGTTAAGACCTTAGCTATTAGGCCAGAGTAAGAGTTAAGACCTTAGATATTAGGCCATAGTAAGAGTTAGGACCTTAACCAGTAGGCCAGAGTACGAGTCTAAGACCTTAGCTATTAGGCCAGAGTAAGAGTTAAGACCTTAACCAGTAGGCCAGAGTAAGAGTTACGACCTTAACCAGTAGGCCATAGTACGAGTCTAAGACCTTAGCTATTAGGCCAGAGTAAGGGTTAAGACCTTAACCAGTAGGCCAGAGTAAGAGTTAAGACCTTAGCTATTAGGCCAGAGTAAGAGTTAAGACCTTAGCTTTTAGGCCTGAGTAAGAGTTAAGACCTTAACCAGTAGGCCAGACTACGAGTCTAAGACCTTAGCTATTAGGCCAGAGTAAGAGTTAAGACCTTAACCATTAGGCCAGAGTACGAGTCTAAGACTTTAGCTATTAGGCCAGAGTACGAGTTAAGACCTTAACCAGTAGGCCAGAGTAAAAGTTAAGACCTTAACCATTAGGCCAGAGTACAAGTCTAAGACCTTAGCTATTAGGCCAGAGTAAGAGTTAAGACCTTAACCAATAGGCCAGAATAAGAGTTAGGACCTTAACCAGTAGGCCAGAGTAAGAGTTAAGACCTTAACCAGTAGGCCAGAGAAAGAGTTAAGTCCTTAACCTGTAGGCCACAATACAAGTCTAAGACCTTAGATATTAGGCCAGAGTAAGAGTTAAGACCTGAACCATTAGGCCAGAGTATGAGTCTAAGACCTAAGCTATTAGGCCAGAGTAAGAGTTAAGACCTTAACCTGTAGGCCAGAGTAAGAGTTAAGACCTTAACCATTAGGCCAGAGTACGAGTCTAAAACCTTAGCTATTAGGCCAGAGTAAGAGTTAAGACCTTAGCTATTAGGCCAAAGTAAGAGTTAAGACCTTAACCATTAGGCCAGAGTACGAGCCTAAGACCTTAGCTATTAGGCCAGAGTAAGAGTTAAGACCTTAACCATTAGGCCATAGTACGAGTCGAAGACCTTAGCTATTAGGCCAGAGTAAGAGTTAAGACCTTAACCAGTAGGCCGGAGTAAGAGTTAAGACCTTAACCAGTAGGACAGAGTAAGAGTTAAGACCTTAGATATTAGGCCAGAGTAAGAGTTAAGACCTTAACCAGTAGGCCAGAGTACGAGTCTAAGACCTTAGCTATTAGGCCAGAGTAAGAGTTAAGACCTTAACCATTAGGCCAGAGTACGAGTCTAATACCTTAGCTAACAGGCCAGAGTAAGAGTTAAGACCTTAGCTATTAGGCCAGAGTAAGAGCTAAGACCTTAGATATTAGGCCATTGTAAGAGTTAAGACCTTAACCAGTAGGCCAGAGCACGAGTCTAAGACCTTAGCTATTAGGCCAGAGTAAGAGTTAAGACCTTAACCAGTAGGCCAGAGTAAGAGTTAAGACCTTAACCAGTAGGCCATAGTACGAGTCTAAGACCTTAGCTATTAGGCCAGAGTAAGGGTTAAGACCTTAACCAGCAGGCCAGAGTAAGAGTTAAGACCTTAGCTATAAGCCAGAGTAAGAGTTAAGACCTTAGCTATTAGGCCAGAGTAAGAGTTAAGACTTTAACCATTAGGCCAGAGTACAAGTCTAAGAACTTAGCTATTAGGCCAGAGTGAGAGTTAAGACCTTAGCTATCAGGCCAGAGTACGAGTCTAAGACCTTAGCTATTAGGCCAGAGTACGAGTCTAAGACCTTAGCTATTAGGCCAGAGTAAGAGTTAAGACCTTAACCATTAGGCCAGAGTAAGAATTAAAACCTTAACCATTAGGCCATAGTACGAGTCTAAGACCTTAGCTATTAGGCCAGAGTAAGAATTAAGACCTTAACCTTCAGGCCAGAGTACGAGTCTAAGACCTTAGCTATTAGGCCAGAGTACGAGTCTAAGACCTTAGCTATTAGGCCAGAGTAAGAGTTAAGACCCTAACTAATAGGCCAGAGTAAGAGTTAAGACCTTAACCAGTAGGCCAGAGTAAGAGTTAAGACCTTAACCAGTAGGCCAGAGTAAGAGTTAAGACCTTAACCTGTAGGCCATAGTACGAGTCTAAGACCTTAGCTATTAGGCCAGAGTAAGAATTAAGACCTTAACCATTAGGCCAGAGTACGAGTCTAAGATCTTAGCTATTAGGCCAGAGTAAGAGTTAAGACCTTAACCTGTAGGCCAGAGTATGAGTCTAAGACCTTAGCTATTAGGCCAGAGTAAGAGTTAAGACCTTAGCTATTAGGCCAGTGTAGAAGACTAAGACCTTAGCTATTATGCCAGAGTCTGAGTCTAAGACCTTAGCTATTAGGCCAGAGTAAGAGTTAAGTCCTTAACCAGTAGGCCAGAGTACGAGTCTAAGACCTTAGCTATTAGGCCAGAGTAAGAGTTAAGACCTTAGCTATTAGGCCAGAGTAAGAGTTAAGACCTTAACCATTAGGCCAGAGTACGAGTCTAAGACCTTAGCTATTAGGCCACAGTAAGAGTTAAGACCTTAACCAGTAGGCCAGAGTAAGAGTTAAGACCTTAACCATTAGGCCAGAGTATGAGTCTAAGACCTTAACCATTAGGCCAGAGTAAGAGTTAAGACCTTAACCAATAGCCCAGAGTAAGAGTTAAGACCTTAACCAGTAGGCCAGAGTAAGAGTTAAGACCTTAACCAGTAGGCCAGAGTAACAGTTAAGACCTTAACCTGTAGGCCATAGTACGAGTCTAAGACCTTAGCTATTAGGCCAGAGTAAGAGTTAAGACCATAACCATTAGGCCACAGTATGAGTCTAAGACCTTAGCTATTAGGCCAGAGTAAGAGTTAAGACCTTAACCTGTAGGCCAGAGTAAGAGTTAAGACCTTAACCATTAGGTCAGAGTACGAGTCTAAGACCTTAGCTATTAGGCCAGAGTAAGAGTTAAGACCTTAACCAGTAGGCCAGAGTAAGAGTTAAGACCTTAACCAGTAGGACAGAGTAAGAGTTAAGACCTTAGCTATGAGGCCAGAGTAAGAGTTAAGACCTTAACCTGTAGGCCAGAGTACGAGCCTAAGACCTTAGCTATTATGCCAGAGTAAGAGTTAAGACCTTAACCATTAGGCCAGAGTAAGAGTTAAGACCTTAACCTGTAGGCCAGAGTACGAGCCTAAGACCTTAGCTATTAGGCCAGAGTAACAGTTAAGACCTTAACCATTAGGCCAGAGTAAGAGTTAAGATCTTAGCTATTAGGCCAGAGTACGAGTCTAAGACCTTAGCTATTAGGCCAGAGTACGAGTTAAGACCTTAGCTATTAGGCCAGAATAAGAGTTACGGCCTTAACCATTAGGCCAGGGTACGAGTCTAAGACCTTAGCTATTAGGCCAGAGTAAGAGTTAAGTCCTTAACCATTAGGCCAGAGTACGAGTCTAAGACCTTAGCTATTAGGCCAGAGTAAGAGTTAAGACCTTAGCTATTAGGCCAGAGTAAGAGTTAAGACCTTAGATATTAGCCCAGAGTAAGAGTTAAGACCTTAGATATTAGGCCAGAGTAAGAGTTAAGACCTTTACCAGTAGGCCAGAGTACGAGTCTAAGACCTTAGGTATTAGGCCAAAGTAAGATTTAAGACCTTAACCATTAGGCCAGAGTATGAGTCTAAGACCTTAGCTATTAGGCCAGAGTAAGAGTTAAGACCTTAACCATTAGGCCAGAGTACGACTCTAAGACCTTAGCTATTAGGCCAGAGTACGAGTCCAGACCTTAGCTATTAGGCCAGAGTAAGAGTTAAGACCTTAACCAGTAGGCCAGGAACAAGTCTAATACCTTAGCTATTAGGCCAGAGTAAGAGTTAAGACCTTAGCTATTAGGCCAGAGTAAGAGTTAAGACCTTAACCATTAGGCCAGAGTATGAGTCAAAGACCTTAGCTATTAGGCCAGAGTAAGAGTTAAGACCTTAGCTATTAGGCCATAGTACGAGTCTAAGACCTTAGCTATTAGGCCAGAGTAAGAGTTAAGACCTTAACCATTAGGCCAGAGTACGAGTCTAAGACCTTAGCTATTAGGCCAGACTGAGAGTTAAGACCGTAACCATTAGTCCATAGTACGAGTATAAGACCTTAGCTATTAGGCCAGTGTAAGAGTTAAGACCGTAACCAGTAGGCCAGAGTAAGAGTTAAGACCTTATCCATTAGGCCAGAGTACGAGTCTAAGACCTTAGCTATTAGGCCAGAGTAAGAGTTAAGACTTTAGCTATTAGGCCAGAGTACGAGTCTAAGACCTTAGCTATTAGGCCAGAGTAAGAGTTAAGACCTTAACCAGTAGGCCAGAGTACGAGTTAAGACCTTAACCAGTAGGCCAGAGTATGAGTTAAAACCTTAGCTATTAGGCCAGAGTAAGAGTTAAGACCTTAACCAGTAGGCCAGAGTATGAGTCTAAGACCTTAGCTATTAGGCCAGAGAAAGTGTTAAGACTTTAGCTATTAGGCGAGAGTAAGAGTTAAGACATTAACCAGTAGGCCAGAGTAAGAGTTAAGACCTTAACCAGTAGGCCAGAGTCAGAGTTAAGACCTTAGCTATTAGGCCAGAGTAAGAGTTAAGACCGTAACTATTAGACCATAGTACGAGTCTAAGACCTTAGCTATTGGGCCAGAGTAAGAGTTAAGACCTTAACCTGTAGGCCATAGTACGAGTCTAAGACCTTAGCTATTAGGCCAGAGTAAGAGTTAAGACCTTAACCATTATTCCAGAGTACGAGTCTAAGACCTTAGCTATTAGGCCAGAGTAAGAGTTAAGACCTTAACAGTAGGCCAGAGTAAGAGTTAAGACCTTAACCAGTAGGCCAGAGTAAGAGTTAAGACCTTAGATATTAGGCCAGAGTAAGAGTTAAGACCTTTACCAGTAGGCCAGAGTACGAGTCTAAGACCTTAGCTATTAGGCCAGAGTAAGAGTTAAGACCTTAACCATTAGGCCAGAGTACGAGTCTAAGACCTTAGCTATTAGGCCAGAGTACGAGTCTAGACCTTAGCTATTAGGCCGGAGTAAGAGTTAAGACCTTAAGCATTAGGCCAGAGTACGAGTCTAATACCTTAGCTAACAGGCCAGAGTAAGAGTTAAGACCTTAGCTATTAGGCCAGAGTAAGAGTTAAGACCTTAGATATTAGGCCAGAGTAAGAGTTAAGACCTTAACCATTAGGCCATAGTACGAGTCTAAGACCTTAGCTATTAGGCCACAGTAAGAGTTAAGACCGTAACCAGTAGGCCAGAGTAAGAGTTAAGACCTTAACCAGTAGGACAGAGTAAGAGTTAAGACCTTAGCTATTAGGCCAGAGTAAGAGTTAAGACCTTAACCAGTAGGCCAGTGTGAGAAGTTGACCTGGCATATGCTGTTCCTTGTTATAGGGACACCTTGCACCAGTCCAATTCGACTCCTATTGATGATAGGTTTAAGACAACCTTTAAAGAAAGCTATCCTAGTGGTAGCTGTGGAGAGCAGCCTTCAGGCTAAGTCTTGAAGGAGTGTTAAGCTTATTGTTTTACCATAATAACCTCTTGAATAACCAAATGAAAGAGTAGCCCACACAGGTATATATATAAAATATATGTATTTATTCTAGACAGAATCCCACAGTCACTTTATGTGGCTAGTGGCAAAGTTACACTTCAAACAAGCATTTATAAACACAATAAATAGCACAGAAATCAATGGGCCCCAGGGGGGGACCAAACCATATACTAAAATAGTGGTATAAGAACCACGACAATTCTACAGGCAATGCCTAGGGCATTCAGGATCGCTGGCCCCTTACGAATCCACCCACAGTTAAGAAGAAGGGGACCCACGGGAGGCGTGTGCAGTGCGAGAAGTTGCTATCGGGATCGCAATGTTAGCCTATGGAGAATGTCGCGGTTGAATAATTAAGGTTTAAGGACACTTCTAACAACAGTACAAAGTTAAGGCTTGAGACTTAAGGCTTTGGAGAGCCCACCACCACGGAAGTACCGAAGTACCACTGTTACCAGCCCCAGGGAAGCCGGGTGCATAGGTCGATTCTGGTGTCGGGTCGCAGGCTGATTTTCTATGGAAAAGGAGTCCAAACTGCTGCTAGCTGGAAGTGTCGTTGAAGTCGTGAAGATTAGAGTTGAAGAAAAGACAAAGATGAACCTGAAAGCAGAGGGGACAGAGTCTGGGTCACAGCACAGTGACCAGGGAGCTCACAGGAAGGAGCTCGTGGATGTCGGGTGCTTCAGGTGTGGAAGGTACAGCTGGGCTCTGCAGTCACGGCCTCCGGGAGGCTTCAAGGAAGGCCAGCTTCTGGAGGGCGACTGTCCCACGTCGGCTGAGGGTCGCTGCCATGTTAGTGTTCCGATTGGATCCACTAAGCATTGGCAACCGCAACCCATGCAAGATGAACAAAGCAGCTGCTGGTGCAGACCCACGAGGTCTGAGGGTGCTCTCCTTTGCAGGGAGCGTAGAGCAGGCCTGGAGCAACCAGGGGAACTCTTAGAAAAGAAGATTGTCCTCCATCAGGGCCCACAAGTCGAGAGACAAGGGACCGCGGAAGGCAGCAAAATGGAGTGCGTAAAAGGGCTCCCACGGGCCACCGGAGCGGGCCAGGGAGCTGAGAGTCGGCACAAATGCTGCTTTAAGGTTGGCTCAAGAATGGGCCAAAGCACAACTTCCCCACTGGTCGGGGTCATGTGCTGGACAAGAGGTGGCCGGTGTCTCGGGGTATGCGGGGATCTCGACACCCACGTGGTCCAGGGTGCTCAGACTTGCTGGGCACACTCACAGGACACTGGGATGCACTGGAGACCCACCTCGAGGTTGCTGGAAGGCGTCGAAGGTCGTGAGAGCAACGAAGTTCCAACCGGGTATCTTGTAGTCTTTTAGGTGCCTGCCAAGCAGGGGGATAACTCCTTTATCCCAAGGGAGATTTCTTCAGTCAGCTGGGCAGCAGCTCGTCGAAGGTCAGTTCTGTGAAGTCCTGTACGAATCTAAGGCTCTAGGGCAAAGTTATTCCCATATACCCCAAGATTAGGGGATGGTCCTAAAGAGAGCCTACCAATCAGAGTAGAGGCGGGAAAGGGTGGCTACACCCACTCCCCTTTGTGTGTTTCCCGCCTGGGCGAGGGGCAGGATGCCCCTGAACCGGTTCCAGGCCGTGTATGCAGAATTGGGGCTCTGCAGCTGCCTACATGCAACTCTGAAAGGACATTTGGTGCACCCACCCTGTTCCAATCCACATATCCTGTCTGGGGAGGTGCTGGCACCTCCCTGCCACAGGAGCCCTATTGTCCAGATGGCGATGCTGGGGTTTTCCCCAGCAACAGCCAGCCAGAGTCGTGTAGGTGGCGAACAGTAGCCATTTTGTGGTACATGTGCACTTTTAAATTGGTGTCCAAATTCTACCGCTTTTCCCATATCACCCTCCTAGCAAGGGGGAATCGTGCCCCCATGCCCATGGCTGGACTGGGGGTATGATTCCTTCATGTTTGACACCAAACACGATATGGTTCTGTGTAGCCATTCCTAAGTTACAGCGATGACGCGATAACTTATAATGCGGTTAAGAGTATATGGTATGGCTACACTACAAACAACCCAGTAACGATTTTACGAAGGTTGCAGAGAGGTCCTACTCACGTAGGGGTCCCCCCTCACACATACCTCAGCACCCAGCCCTGTAGGATTACCAGGGCCTGCCATAGGGGTGACCTATGAGAGTATATGTGTTGTATGGTATGGGACATAGGGTACCTACGTCCCTGTAAGGGGTGCTAGCACCACCTTACCCAGGCTACAGTAGTGGCCTGGTGGTGTCAGTTTGGGTGGCTGTCCCAGGGTGGCACAATAAGTGCTGCAGCCCTGGTAGGCCTACTGGGGGACCCATGCCCTGGGTACCTAGGGTACCATCTACAAGGGACTGGTAGGGCATGCCCAGCATCCAATTATGTTTGTACCTAGAGTACTCACAACAGTTTTAGGGAGGAAGCAGATAGGCTGGGGTCCTGGATAGCAGGATCCCAGCCAGACTAGTCAAAAACCACTTAAATACCAGGCAAAAAGTTGGGGGCAACCATTAGTCAGATTCCACTCTCCTACATAACCCCCCCCAAACGAAAGGAGATAAGGCTAACCTTGTCCAGATAAGCCTTTATTTCCTGAGTGGCCATATAAGGAAGAACCTGTACTAACATGGTTGCTCCCTGTGTCATGGTCCACTTGGGAAATCCTACCCCAAGGGGTTCTAGAGTTTCTCCAAAGTCTAGGGAAATTACCTGTATTGGTTTTTGGGTCAGAGGTGGGCTGGTGGGGTGTCTGAGTCTGGAGGTGAGACCCTACTTGGGTTGGTCTCAACCTCCTCAGATCACTGGCCACTATGGAAGCCTTTCTGCCCCTGACTGTGTCATATCTGGCCCTAAGGGTCAACCTCTGGCTGCCTACAGCTGGGGGTTGGATCCCTTTGGCTGGAATAGTGGAGGGCACTGGAAGGTTTGGGGCAGCTAGGCCCCAGGTTTCCCTGTGCTCAACAACATCCATTTGAGGGGTGCCTATACCTAGGGGTAAGGGGGATCCCTCAGTTTGTAGAGGAATATTCACCTGGCTGAAACTACTCTGCTGGGTGTCCCTAATCTGTTGATGAGGGGGTTCCTCTGGGCAGGGGCCCAATAAGGGTCCACTGACCTCCCTGACCTCTGCAGCCCTGGGCTGACTGAGGCAGGGTAGAGAGGGGCAGGATACCTGCTCCAGACTGGGTACCACCTTGGAAGGATCCACTGCCATCAGAGAGGTGGGCAGGTCAGGCCTGTCCACTTCTGGGGCAGTTACTTCACAAGGGGCAGGGTCAATTCCCTGAGAAACTGGACCTTTACCTGTAGTCTGGTGGGGGGAAGACTGCTCCTCCTCCCCTATGCTCTCTGTTTGGGTAGAGTGATCCATAGTTTCAGGCTTCACTCTTTCTATTTTCTCCTGGGGTGGAGGTGAGGCCCTCAGGGTCTCATCCACTCTCTCAGGGATTCCTACCATTTTCAAATGGGCCTTGTGGTCAACCTCAGCCCAGGCTGAGATTTCTAGATCATTCCCCAGTAGACAATCTACAGGCAAGTTTGGGGACACTGCCACTCTCTTGGGGCCAGTGACCCCTCCCCAGCTGAGATTTATCACTGCCATGGGATGATCTGTCCTGATTCCATCTATGTTGGTCACCTGGTAGCTAAACCCAGGTAAAAGCTGTTCTAGGGGCACTAGTCTCTTGGTCACCATGGTGACACTGGCCCCTGTGTCCTTATAGGCCACAGCCTTCTGACCATTGATTATTGGTTCTTGTCTGTACCTGCCCAGGATACTGGGACTCATGGTAAAGTTGGCAAACCCCATGCCACCATCACAGACCATAGTTGCTAATGCAGGGGACCTGGTTAGGCCAGAGTCCACTGGTGTCCCCAAAGAGAACCCAACTAAGTTTTTGGGTGCACTCCCACCACCTGGGGGATTACTACTAGTAGCAACAGGAGGTGTTGGAGCAGGTTTTGGAGGAACATTCTCTTTATTGCCATTCTTTGGACAGCTGGAGTCAGTTTTCCAGTGGCCAGGTTTCTTACACACATGGCAATATGGTTTCTTGTTATTAGAGGAAGTATTTTGGGACCCACCCCCAGCACTGGGTTGTTGGGGCCCTTCAGAGGACTTTTCTTGTTTATCATCCCCACCTTTCTCTTTGGGCTTAGTGGAATCCTTCTTCTGGTCACCAACTTGGTTCTTAGGCCTAATCCTGGTTCTGACCCATTTGTCTGCCTTCTTTCCCAATTCTTGGGGAGAGGTCAGATCAGAGTCCACCAGGTGCTGGTGTAAAAGTTGGTTCTGACAATTATTAAGAATCTGCTCCCTCATAATGAGATTATACAATCCTTGATAATCATTAACTTTACTGCCATTTAACCAACCTTCCAGTGCCTTGGTTGCACAATCCACAAAGTCTACCCAATCCTGATTCTGTGCTTTCTGGGTGTCTCTGAACTTAAGTCTGTATTGATCAGTGGTTAAGCCAAACCCATCTATTAAAGCAGCTTTCAGGATATAATAATCATCAGCATCCTCTTCTCTTACAGAGAGGAGCTTGTCTCTACCTTTATCTGAAAAGGAGAGCCACAGGATTGCTGCCCACTGCTCTACAGGGACCCTCTGTACTCTACAGGCCCTTTCAAGAGCAGATATCCATTTGTGGATATCATCCCCATTCTGATAGGGGGGCACAATCTTGTGGAGGTTCCTATTGTCAGGGATTTTCTCTCTAACTCTAGGGGTTTCCTTACTGCCACCAGGGATCTCTAGACCCCACTTTCTTGAAGCTTTCTGAAGCTCCAGGGTTTCCCTGTCCAATGCTAACTGTTCTCTTTTAAGCTCAAGCTTAGCCTGCTCAAATTTGATCAGTCTGCATTTCCTCTCATGAGAGGATTCTCTTCTCTGAGAAGAGGCAGAGGACCCTTTGGATCTCCTAGAATGGTTGGATCCCACTGAGGGGGATCTGTTCCTTCTTGGATCCACCACTCTCCTTTTAAGGGTGGAGGGAGTGCCTCTTGAGCCATCACCTCCATGCTGTGAGTGGTCTGTTTCTTCCAGGTCAGGATTTTCATCCTCTTCCTGTTCCTCATCAGGTTCCACTATGGGAGTGTCCTCTTATGAGGGGTGCCCACCCACTCTGTCCGTCCCTCTGGATCCTATGGACTCCATAAAGTCTGCTATGAGCAGGATCTCCTTGAGACGTTTTGTGTTGGCACCTCTTTCTGTCTTCAGTCCCCTAAGGGTGCACATTTCCCTGAGCTCTGCAAAGGTGAAATTATCATACTTATCTATAGGGACCCTCTGGGGTCCTTCCATAGCCTTAGTGCCACCTGAAGACATGTTTAGTGTAGTGATGTATCTACCTACACTAAGTGTGGCCTACTGAACCCTCTCTTGAGTTGTAGTCAAGGTGTGCTAAACCCTCTACACACAACTCCAAGTTCAGTAGAACTTATTGTATTCTAGCTTGAATTTATATGTACCTTTGGTACCTTGTGGCTTTCACTTTAGAAATTCAATTTGTTATCTGGTAAAACAATGGCAAGCTTGAATCCAACCGCTGCACACCAATGTGAGAAGTTGGCCTGGCATATGCTGTTCCTTGTTATAGGGACACCTTGCACCAGTCCAATTCGACTCCTATTGATGATAGGTTTAAGACAACCTTTAAAGAAAGCTATCCTAGTGGTAGCTGTGGAGAGCAGCCTTCAGGCTAAGTCTTGAAGGAGTGTTAAGCTTATTGTTTTACCATAATAACCTCTTGAATAACCAAATGAAAGAGTAGCCCACACAGGTATATATATAAAATATATGTATTTATTCTAGACAGAATCCCACAGTCACTTTATGTGGCTAGTGGCAAAGTTACACTTCAAACAAGCATTTATAAACACAATAAATAGCACAGAAATCAATGGGCCCCAGGGGGGGACCAAACCATATACTAAAATAGTGGTATAAGAACCACGACAATTCTACAGGCAATGCCTAGGGCATTCAGGATCGCTGGCCCCTTACGAATCCACCCACAGTTAAGAAGAAGGGGACCCACGGGAGGCGTGTGCAGTGCGAGAAGTTGCTATCGGGATCGCAATGTTAGCCTATGGAGAATGTCGCGGTTGAATAATTAAGGTTTAAGGACACTTCTAACAACAGTACAAAGTTAAGGCTTGAGACTTAAGGATTTGGAGAGCCCACCACCATGGAAGTACCGAAGTACCACTGTTACCTGCCCCAGGGAAGCCGGGTGCATAGGTCGATTCTGGTGTCGGGTCGCGGGCTGATTTTCTATGGAAAAGGAGTCCAAACTGCTGCTAGCTGGAAGTGTCGTTGAAGTCGTGAAGATTAGAGTTGAAGAAAAGACAAAGATGAACCTGAAAGCAGAGGGGACAGAGTCTGGGTCACAGCACAGTGACCAGGAAGCTCACAGGAAGGAGCTCGTGGATGTCGGGTGCTTCAGGTGTGGAAGGTACAGCTGGGCTCTGCAGTCACGGGCTCCGGGAGGCTTCAAGGAAGGCCAGCTTCTGGAGGGCGACTGTCCCACGTCGGCTGAGGGTCGCTGCGGTGTTAGTGTCCCGATTGGATCCACTAAGCATTGGCAACCGCAACCCACGCAAGATGAACAAAGCAGCTGCTGGTGCAGACCCACGAGGTCTGAGGGTGCTCTCCTTTGCAGGGAGCGTAGAGCAGGCCTGGAGCAACCAGGGGAACTCTTAGAAAAGAAGATTGTCCTCCGTCAGGGCCCACAAGTCGAGAGACAAGGGACCGCGGAAGGCAGCAAAATGGAGTGCGTAAAAGGGCTCCCACGGGCCACCGGAGCGGGCCAGGGAGCTGAGAGTCGGCACAAATGCTGCTTGAAGGTTGGCTCAAGAATGGGCCAAAGCACAACTTCCCCACTGGTCGGGGTCGTGTGCTGGACAAGAGGTGGCCGGTGTCTCGGGGTATGCGGGGATCTCGACACCCACGTGGTCCAGGGTGCTCAGACTTGCTGGGCACACTCACAGGACGCTGGGATGCACTGGAGACCCACCTCGAGGTTGCTGGAAGGCGTCGAAGGTCGTGAGAGCAACGAAGTTCCAACCGGGTATCTTGTAGTCTTTTAGGTGCCTGCCAAGCAGGGGGATAACTCCTTTATCCCAAGGGAGATTTCTTCAGTCAGCTGGGCAGCAGCTCGTCGAAGGTCAGTTCTGTGAAGTCCTGTACAAATCTAAGGCTCTAGGGCAAAGTTATTCCCATATATCCCCAAGATTAGGGGATGGTCCAAAAGAGAGCCTACCAATCAGAGTAGAGGCGGGAAAGGGTGGCTACACCCACTCCCCTTTGTGTGTTTCCCGCCTGGGCGAGGGGCAGGATGCCCCTGAACCGGTTCCAGGCGGTGTATGCAGAATTGGGGCTCTGCAGCTGCCTACGTGCAACTCTGAAAGGACATTTGGTGCACCCACCCTGTTCCAATCCTCATATCCTGTCTGGGGAGGTGCTGGCACCTCCCTGCCACAGGAGACCTATTGTCCAGATGGCGAGGCTGGGGTTTTCCCCAGCAACAGCCAGCCAGAGTCGTGTAGGTGGCGAACAGTAGCCATTTTGTGGTACATGTGCACTTTTAAATTGGTGTCCAAATTCTACCGCTTTTCCCATATCACCCTCCTAGCAAGGGGGAATCGTGCCCCCATGCCCATGGCTGGACTGGGGGTATGATTCCTTCATGTTTGACCCCAAACACGATATGGTTCTGTGTAGCCATTCCTAAGTTACAGCGATGACGCGATAACTTATAATGCGGTTAAGAGTATATGGTATGGCTACACTACAAACAACCCAGTAACGATTTTACGAAGGTTGCAGAGAGGTCCTACTCACGTAGGGGTCCCCCCTCACACATACCTCAGCACCCAGCCCTGTAGGATTACCAGGGCCTGCCATAGGGGTGACCTATGAGAGTATATGTGTTGTATGGTATGGGACATAGAGTACCTACGTCCCTGTAAGGGGTGCTAGCACCACCTTACCCAGGCTACAGTAGTGGCCTGGTGGTGTCAGTTTGGGTGGCTGTCCCAGGGTGGCACAATAAGTGCTGCAGCCCTGGTAGGCCTACTGGGGGACCCATGCCCTGGGTACCTAGGGTACCATCTACAAGGGACTGGTAGGGCATGCCCAGCATCCAAATATGTTTGTACCTAGAGTACTCACAACAGTTTTAGGGAGGAAGCAGATAGGCTGGGGTCCTGGATAGCAGGATCCCAGCCAGACTAGTCAAAAACCACTTAAATACCAGGCAAAAAGTTGGGGGCAACCATTAGTCAGATTCCACTCTCCTACAGCCAGAGTACGAGTCTAAGACCTTAGCTATTAGGCCAGAGTAAGAGTTAAGACCTTAACCATTAGGCCAGAGTACAAGTCTAAGAACTTAGCTATTAGGCCAGAGTGAGAGTTAAGACCTTAACCAGTAGGCCAGAGTAAGAGTTAAGACCTTATCCATTAGGCCAGAGTACGAGTCTAAGACCTTAGCTATTAGGCCAGAGTAAGAGTTAAGACTTTAGCTATTAGGCCAGAGTACGAGTCTAAGACCTTAGCTATTAGGCCAGAGTAAGAGTTAAGACCTTAACCAGTAGGCCAGAGTACGAGTTAAGACCTTAACCAGTAGGCCAGAGTACGAGTTAAGACCTTAGCTATTAGGCCAGAGTAAGAGTTAAGACCTTAACCTGTAGGCCAGAGTATGAGTCTAAGACCTTAGCTATTAGGCCAGAGAAAGAGTTAAGACTTTAGCTATTAGGCGAGAGTAAGAGTTAAGACATTAACCAGTAGGCCAGAGTAAGAGTTAAGACCTTAACCAGTAGGCCAGAGTTAGAGTTAAGACCTTAGCTATTAGGCCAGAGTAAGAGTTAAGACCGTAACTATTAGGCCATAGTACGAGTCTAAGACCTTAGCTATTGGGCCAGAGTAAGAGTTAAGACCTTAACCTGTAGGCCATAGTACGAGTCTAAGACCTTAGCTATTAGGCCAGAGTAAGAGTTAAGACCTTAACCATTAGGCCAGAGTACGAGTCTAAGACCTTAGCTATTAGGCCAGAGTAAGAGTTAAGACCTTAACAGTAGGCCAGAGTAAGAGTTAAGACCTTAACCAGTAGGCCAGAGTAAGAGTTAAGACCTTAGATATTAGGCCAGAGTAAGAGTTAAGACCTTTACCAGTAGGCCAGAGTACGAGTCTAAGACCTTAGCTATTAGGCCAGAGTAAGAGTTAAGACCTTAACCATTAGGCCAGAGTACGAGTCTAAGACCTTAGCTATTAGGCCAGAGTACGAGTCTAGACCTTAGCTATTAGGCCGGAGTAAGAGTTAAGACCTTAAGCATTAGTCCAGAGTACGAGTCTAATACCTTAGCTAACAGGCCAGAGTAAGAGTTAAGACCTTAGCTATTAGGCCAGAGTAAGAGTTAAGACCTTAGATATTAGGCCAGAGTAAGAGTTAAGACCTTAACCATTAGGCCATAGTACGAGTCTAAGACCTTAGCTATTAGGCCACAGTAAGAGTTAAGACCGTAACCAGTAGGCCAGAGTAAGAGTTAAGACCTTAACCAGTAGGACAGAGTAAGAGTTAAGACCTTAGCTATTAGGCCAGAGTAAGAGTTAAGACCTTAACCAGTAGGCCAGAGTACGAGTCTAAGACCTTAGCTATTAGGCCAGAGTAAGAGTTAAGACCTTAACCATTAGGCCAGAGTACAAGTCTAAGAACTTAGCTATTAGGCCAGAGTGAGAGTTAAGACCTTAGCTATCAGGCCAGAGTACGAGTCTAAGACCTTAGCTATTAGGCCAGAGTACGAGTCTAAGACCTTAGCTATTAGGCCAGAGTAAGAGTTAAGACCTTAACCAGTAGGCCAGAGTACCAGTCTAAGACCTTAACTATTAGGCCAGAGTAAGAGTTAAGACCTTAGCTATTAGGCCAGAGTAAGAGTTAAGACCTTAACCAATAGGCCAGAGTACGAGTCTAAGACTTTAGCTATTAGACCAAGAGTTAAAACCTTAACCAGTAGGCCAGAGTAGGAGTCTAAAACCTTAGCTATTAGGCCACACCAAGAGTTAAGACCTTAACCATTAGGCCAGAGTAAGAGTTAAGACCTTAGCTATAAGGCCAGTGTACGAGTCTAAGACCTTAGCTATTATGCCAGAGTATGAGTCTAAGACCTTAGCTATTAGGCCAGAGTCAGAGTTAAGACCTTAACCAGTAGGCCAGAGTACGAGTCTAAGACCTTAGCTATTAGGCCAGAGTAAGAGTTAAGACCTTAGCTATTAGGCCAGAGTAAGAGTTAAGACCTTAACCATTAGGCCAGAGTAAGAGATAAGACCTTAACCATTAGGCCAGAGTACGAGTCTAAGACCTTAGCTATTAGGCCAGTGTAAGAGATAAGACCTTAACCAGTAGGCCAGAGTACGAGTCTAAGACCTTAGCTATTAGGCCAGCATAAGAGTTAAGACCTTAACCAATAGGCCAGAGTAAGAGTTAAGACCTTAACCAGTAGGCCAGCGTAAGAGTTAAGACCTTAACCTGTAGGCCATAGTACGAGTCTAAGACCTTAGCTATTAGGCCAGTGTAAGAATTAAGACCTTAACCATTAGGCCAGAGTACGAGTCTAAGACCTTAGCTATTAGGTCAGAGTAAGAGTTAAGACCTTAGCTATTAGGCCAGAGTAAGAGTTAAGACCTTAACCATTAGGCCAGAGTATGAGTCTAAGACCTTAGCTATTAGGCCAGAGTAAGAGTTAAGACCTTAACCTGTAGGCCAGAGTACGAGTCTAAGACCTTAGCTATTAGGCCAGAGTAAGAGTTAAGACCTTAACCATTAGGCCAGAGTACAAGTCTAAGACCTTAGCTATTAGGCCAGAGTAAGAGTTAAGACCTTAGCTATCAGGCCAGAGTACGAGTCTCAGACCTTAGCTATTAGGCCAGAGTACGAGTCTAGGACCTTAGCTATTAGGCCAGAGCAAGAGTTAAGACCTTAACCAGTAGGCCAGAGTACCAGTCTAAGACCCTAGCTATAGGCCAGAGTAAGAGTTAAGACCTTAGCTATTAGGCCAGAGTAAGAGTTAAGACCTTAACCATTAGGCCAGAGTACGAGTCTAAGACCTTAGCTATTAGGCCGGAGTAAGAGTTAAGACCTTAAGCAATAGGCCAGAGTACGAGTCTAATACCTTAGCTAACAGGCCAGAGTAAGAGTTAAGACCTTAGCTATTAGGCCAGAGTAAGAGTTAAGACCTTAGATATTAGGCCATAGTAAGAGTTAGGACCTTAACCAGTAGGCCAGAGTACGAGTCTAAGACCTTAGCTATTAGGCCAGAGTAAGAGTTAAGACCTTAACCAGTAGGCCAGAGTAAGAGTTACGACCTTAACCAGTAGGCCATAGTACGAGTCTAAGACCTTAGCTATTAGGCCAGAGTAAGGGTTAAGACCTTAACCATTAGGCCAGAGTAAGAGTTAAGACCTTAGCTATTAGGCCAGAGTAAGAGTTAAGACCTTAGCTTTTAGGCCTGAGTAAGAGTTAAGACCTTAACCAGTAGGCCAGACTACGAGTCTAAGACCTTAGCTATTAGGCCAGAGTAAGAGTTAAGACCTTAACCATTAGGCCAGAGTACGAGTCTAAGACTTTAGCTATTAGGCCAGAGTACGAGTTAAGACCTTAACCAGTAGGCCAGAGTAAAAGTTAAGACCTTAACCATTAGGCCAGAGTACGAGTCTAAGACCTTAGCTATTAGGCCAGAGTAAGAGTTAAGACCTTAACCAATAGGCCAGAGTACAAGTCTAAGACCTTAGCTATTAGGCCAGAGTAAGAGTTAAGACCTTAGCTATCAGGCCAGAGTACAAGTCTAAGACCTTAGCTAACAGGCCAGAGTAAGAGTTAAGACCTTAGCTATTAGGCCAGAGTAAGAGCTAAGACCTTAGATATTAGGCCATTGTAAGAGTTAAGACCTTAACCAGTAGGCCAGAGCACGAGTCTAAGACCTTAGCTATTAGGCCAGAGTAAGAGTTAAGACCTTAACCAGTAGGCCAGAGTAAGAGTTAAGACCTTAACCAGTAGGCCATAGAACGAGTCTAAGACCTTAGCTATTAGGCCAGAGTAAGGGTTAAGACCTTAACCAGCAGGCCAGAGTAAGAGTTAAGACCTTAGCTATAAGCCAGAGTAAGAGTTAAGACCTTAGCTATTAGGCCAGAGTAAGAGTTAAGACCTTAACCATTAGGCCAGAGTCAAAATCTAAGAACTTAGCTATTAGGCCAGAGTGAGAGTTAAGACCTTAGCTATCAGGCCAGAGTACGAGTCTAAGACCTTAGCTATTAGGCCAGAGTACGAGTCTAAGACCTTAGCTATTAGGCCAGAGTAAGAGTTAAGACCTTAACCATTAGGCCAGAGTAAGAATTAAAACCTTAACCATTAGGCCATAGTACGAGTCTAAGACCTTAGCTATTAGGCCAGAGTAAGAATTAAGACCTTAACCATCAGTCCAGAGTACGAGTCTAAGACCTTAGCTATTAGGCCAGAGTACGAGTCTAAGACCTTAGCTATTAGGCCAGAGTAAGAGTTAAGACCCTAACTAATAGGCCAGAGTAAGAGTTAAGACCTTAACCAGTAGGCCAGAGTAAGAGTTAAGACCTTAACCAGTAGGCCAGAGTAAGAGTTAAGACCTTAACCTGTAGGCCATAGTACGAGTCTAAGACCTTAGCTATTAGGCCAGAGTAAGAATTAAGACCTTAACCATTAGGCCAGAGTACGAGTCTAAGATCTTAGCTATTAGGCCAGAGTAAGAGTTAAGACCTTAACCTGTAGGCCAGAGTATGAGTCTAAGACCTTAGCTATTAGGCCAGAGTAAGAGTTAAGACCTTAGCTATTAGGCCAGTGTAGAAGACTAAGACCTTAGCTATTATGCCAGAGTCTGAGTCTAAGACCTTAGCTATTAGGCCAGAGTAAGAGTTAAGTCCTTAACCAGTAGGCCAGAGTACGAGTCTAAGACCTTAGCTATTAGGCCAGAGTAAGAGTTAAGACCTTAGCTATTAGGCCAGAGTAAGAGTTAAGACCTTAACCATTAGGCCAGAGTACGAGTCTAAGACCTTAGCTATTAGGCCACAGTAAGAGTTAAGACCTTAACCAGTAGGCCAGAGTAAGAGTTAAGACCTTAACCATTAGGCCAGAGTATGAGTCTAAGACCTTAACCATTAGGCCAGAGTAAGAGTTAAGACCTTAACCAATAGCCCAGAGTAAGAGTTAAGACCTTAACCAGTAGGCCAGAGTACGAGTCTAAGACCTTAGCTATTAGGCCAGCATAAGAGTTAAGACCTTAACCAATAGGCCAGAGTAAGAGTTAAGACCTTAACCAGTAGGCCAGCGTAAGAGTTAAGACCTTAACCTGTAGGCCATAGTACGAGTCTAAGACCTTAGCTATTAGGCCAGAGTAAGAATTAAGACCTTAACCATTAGGCCAGAGTACGAGTCTAAGACCTTAGCTATTAGGTCAGAGTAAGAGTTAAGACCTTAGCTATTAGGCCAGAGTAAGAGTTAAGACCTTAACCATTAGGCCAGAGTATGAGTCTAAGACCTTAGCTATTAGGCCAGAGTAAGAGTTAAGACCTTAACCTGTAGGCCAGAGTACGAGTCTAAGACCTTAGCTATTAGGCCAGAGTAAGAGTTAAGACCTTAACCATTAGGCCAGAGTACAAGTCTAAGACCTTAGTTATTAGGCCAGAGTAAGAGTTAAGACCTTAGCTATCAGGCCAGAGTACGAGTCTCAGACCTTAGCTATTAGGCCAGAGTACGAGTCTAAGACCTTAGCTATTAGGCCAGAGCAAGAGTTAAGACCTTAACCAGTAGGCCAGAGTACCAGTCTAAGACCCTAGCTATAGGCCAGAGTAAGAGTTAAGACCTTAGCTATTAGGCCAGAGTAAGAGTTAAGACCTTAACCATTAGGCCAGAGTACGAGTCTAAGACCTTAGCTATTAGGCCGGAGTAAGAGTTAACACCTTAAGCAATAGGCCAGAGTACGAGTCTAATACCTTAGCTAACAGGCCAGAGTAAGAGTTAAGACCTTAGCTATTAGGCCAGAGTAAGAGTTAAGACCTTAGATATTAGGCCATAGTAAGAGTTAGGACCTTAACCAGTAGGCCAGAGTACGAGTCTAAGACCTTAGCTATTAGGCCAGAGTAAGAGTTAAGACCTTAACCAGTAGGCCAGAGTAAGAGTTACGACCTTAACCAGTAGGCCATAGTACGAGTCTAAGACCTTAGCTATTAGGCCAGAGTAAGGGTTAAGACCTTAACCAGTAGGCCAGAGTAAGAGTTAAGACCTTAGCTATTAGGCCAGAGTAAGAGTTAAGACCTTAGCTTTTAGGCCTGAGTAAGAGTTAAGACCTTAACCAGTAGGCCAGACTACGAGTCTAAGACCTTAGCTATTAGGCCAGAGTAAGAGTTAAGACCTTAACCATTAGGCCAGAGTACGAGTCTAAGACTTTAGCTATTAGGCTAGAGTACGAGTTAAGACCTTAACCAGTAGGCCAGAGTAAAAGTTAAGACCTTAACCATTAGGCCAGAGTACGAGTCTAAGACCTTAGCTATTAGGCCAGAGTAAGAGTTAAGACCTTAACCAATAGGCCAGAGTAAGAGTTAGGACCTTAACCAGTAGGCCAGAGTAAGAGTTAAGACCTTAACCAGTAGGCCAGAGAAAGAGTTAAGTCCTTAACCTGTAGGCCACAATACAAGTCTAAGACCTTAGATATTAGGCCAGAGTAAGAGTTAAGACCTGAACCATTAGGCCAGAGTATGAGTCTAAGACCTTAGCTATTAGGCCAGAGTAAGAGTTAAGACCTTAACCTGTAGGCCAGAGTAAGAGTCTAAGACCTTAGCTATTAGGCCAGAGTAAGAGTTAAGACCTTAACCTGTAGGCCAGAGTACGAGTCTAAGACCTTAGCTATTAGGCCAGAGTAAGAGTTAAGACCTTAACCATTAGGCCAGAGTACAAGTCTAAGACCTTAGCTATTAGGCCAGAGTAAGAGTTAAGACCTTAGCTATCAGGCCAGAGTACGAGTCTCAGACCTTAGCTATTAGGCCAGAGTACGAGTCTAAGACCTTAGCTATTAGGCCAGAGCAAGAGTTAAGACCTTAACCAGTAGGCCAGAGTACCAGTCTAAGACCCTAGCTATAGGCCAGAGTAAGAGTTAAGACCTTAGCTATTAGGCCAGAGTAAGAGTTAAGACCTTAACCATTAGGCCAGAGTACGAGTCTAAGACCTTAGCTATTAGGCCGGAGTAAGAGTTAAGACCTTAAGCAATAGGCCAGAGTACGAGTCTAATACCTTAGCTAACAGGCCAGAGTAAGAGTTAAGACCTTAGCTATTAGGCCAGAGTAAGAGTTAAGACCTTAGATATTAGGCCATAGTAAGAGTTAGGACCTTAACCAGTAGGCCAGAGTACGAGTCTAAGACCTTAGCTATTAGGCCAGAGTAAGAATAAAGACCTTAACCAGTAGGCCAGAGTAAGAGTTACGACCTTAACCAGTAGGCCATAGTACGAGTCTAAGACCTTAGCTATTAGGCCAGAGTAAGGGTTAAGACCTTAACCAGTAGGCCAGAGTAAGAGTTAAGACCTTAGCTATTAGGCCAGAGTAAGAGTTAAGACCTTAGCTTTTAGGCCTGAGTAAGAGTTAAGACCTTAACCAGTAGGCCAGACTACGAGTCTAGGACCTTAGCTATTAGGCCAGAGTAAGAGTTAAGACCTTAACCATTAGGCCAGAGTACGAGTCTAAGACTTTAGCTATTAGGCCAGAGTACGAGTTAAGACCTTAACCAGTAGGCCAGAGTAAAAGTTAAGACCTTAACCATTAGGCCAGAGTACGAGTCTAAGACCTTAGCTATTAGGCCAGAGTAAGAGTTAAGACCTTAACCATTAGGCCAGAGTACAAGTCTAAGACCTTAGCTATTAGGCCAGAGTAAGAGTTAAGACCTTAGCTATCAGGCCAGAGTACAAGTCTAAGACCTTAGCTAACAGGCCAGAGTAAGAGTTAAGACCTTAGCTATTAGGCCAGAGTAAGAGCTAAGACCTTAGATATTAGGCCATTGTAAGAGTTAAGACCTTAACCAGTAGGCCAGAGCACGAGTCTAAGACCTTAGCTATTAGGCCAGAGTAAGAGTTAAGACCTTAACCAGTAGGCCAGAGTAAGAGTTAAGACCTTAACCAGTAGGCCATAGAACGAGTCTAAGACCTTAGCTATTAGGCCAGAGTAAGGGTTAAGACCTTAACCAGCAGGCCAGAGTAAGAGTTAAGACCTTAGCTATAAGCCAGAGTAAGAGTTAAGACCTTAGCTATTAGGCCAGAGTAAGAGTTAAGACCTTAACCATTAGGCCAGAGTCAAAATCTAAGAACTTAGCTATTAGGCCAGAGTGAAAGTTAAGACCTTAGCTATCAGGCCAGAGTACGAGTCTAAGACCTTAGCTATTAGGCCAGAGTACGAGTCTAAGACCTTAGCTATTAGGCCAGAGTAAGAGTTAAGACCTTAACCATTAGGCCAGAGTAAGAATTAAAACCTTAACCATTAGGCCATAGTACGAGTCTAAGACCTTAGCTATTAGGCCAGAGTAAGAATTAAGACCTTAACCATCAGTCCAGAGTACGAGTCTAAGACCTTAGCTATTAGGCCAGAGTACGAGTCTAAGACCTTAGCTATTAGGCCAGAGTAAGAGTTAAGACCCTAACTAATAGGCCAGAGTAAGAGTTAAGACCTTAACCAGTAGGCCAGAGTAAGAGTTAAGACCTTAACCAGTAGGCCAGAGTAAAAGTTAAGACCTTAACCATTAGGCCAGAGTACGAGTCTAAGACCTTAGCTATTAGGCCAGAGTAAGAGTTAAGACCTTAACCAATAGGCCAGAGTAAGAGTTAGGACCTTAACCAGTAGGCCAGAGTAAGAGTTAAGACCTTAACCAGTAGGCCAGAGAAAGAGTTAAGTCCTTAACCTGTAGGCCACAATACAAGTCTAAGACCTTAGATATTAGGCCAGAGTAAGAGTTAAGACCTGAACCATTAGGCCAGAGTATGAGTCTAAGACCTTAGCTATTAGGCCAGAGTAAGAGTTAAGACCTTAACCTGTAGGCCAGAGTAAGAGTCTAAGACCTTAGCTATTAGGCCAGAGTAAGAGTTAAGACCTTAACCTGTAGGCCAGAGTACGAGTCTAAGACCTTAGCTATTAGGCCAGAGTAAGAGTTAAGACCTTAACCATTAGGCCAGAGTACAAGTCTAAGACCTTAGCTATTAGGCCAGAGTAAGAGTTAAGACCTTAGCTATCAGGCCAGAGTACGAGTCTCAGACCTTAGCTATTAGGCCAGAGTACGAGTCTAAGACCTTAGCTATTAGGCCAGAGCAAGAGTTAAGACCTTAACCAGTAGGCCAGAGTACCAGTCTAAGACCCTAGCTATAGGCCAGAGTAAGAGTTAAGACCTTAGCTATTAGGCCAGAGTAAGAGTTAAGACCTTAACCATTAGGCCAGAGTACGAGTCTAAGACCTTAGCTATTAGGCCGGAGTAAGAGTTAAGACCTTAAGCAATAGGCCAGAGTACGAGTCTAATACCTTAGCTAACAGGCCAGAGTAAGAGTTAAGACCTTAGCTATTAGGCCAGAGTAAGAGTTAAGACCTTAGATATTAGGCCATAGTAAGAGTTAGGACCTTAACCAGTAGGCCAGAGTACGAGTCTAAGACCTTAGCTATTAGGCCAGAGTAAGAATAAAGACCTTAACCAGTAGGCCAGAGTAAGAGTTACGACCTTAACCAGTAGGCCATAGTACGAGTCTAAGACCTTAGCTATTAGGCCAGAGTAAGGGTTAAGACCTTAACCAGTAGGCCAGAGTACCAGTCTAAGACCCTAGCTATAGGCCAGAGTAAGAGTTAAGACCTTAGCTATTAGGCCAGAGTAAGAGTTAAGACCTTAACCATTAGGCCAGAGTACGAGTCTAAGACCTTAGCTATTAGGCCGGAGTAAGAGTTAAGACCTTAAGCAATAGGCCAGAGTACGAGTCTAATACCTTAGCTAACAGGCCAGAGTAAGAGTTAAGACCTTAGCTATTAGGCCAGAGTAAGAGTTAAGACCTTAGATATTAGGCCATAGTAAGAGTTAGGACCTTAACCAGTAGGCCAGAGTACGAGTCTAAGACCTTAGCTATTAGGCCAGAGTAAGAATAAAGACCTTAACCAGTAGGCCAGAGTAAGAGTTACGACCTTAACCAGTAGGCCATAGTACGAGTCTAAGACCTTAGCTATTAGGCCAGAGTAAGGGTTAAGACCTTAACCAGTAGGCCAGAGTAAGAGTTAAGACCTTAGCTATTAGGCCAGAGTAAGAGTTAAGACCTTAGCTTTTAGGCCTGAGTAAGAGTTAAGACCTTAACCAGTAGGCCAGACTACGAGTCTAGGACCTTAGCTATTAGGCCAGAGTAAGAGTTAAGACCTTAACCATTAGGCCAGAGTACGAGTCTAAGACTTTAGCTATTAGGCCAGAGTACGAGTTAAGACCTTAACCAGTAGGCCAGAGTAAAAGTTAAGACCTTAACCATTAGGCCAGAGTACGAGTCTAAGACCTTAGCTATTAGGCCAGAGTAAGAGTTAAGACCTTAACCATTAGGCCAGAGTACAAGTCTAAGACCTTAGCTATTAGGCCAGAGTAAGAGTTAAGACCTTAGCTATCAGGCCAGAGTACAAGTCTAAGACCTTAGCTAACAGGCCAGAGTAAGAGTTAAGACCTTAGCTATTAGGCCAGAGTAAGAGCTAAGACCTTAGATATTAGGCCATTGTAAGAGTTAAGACCTTAACCAGTAGGCCAGAGCACGAGTCTAAGACCTTAGCTATTAGGCCAGAGTAAGAGTTAAGACCTTAACCAGTAGGCCAGAGTAAGAGTTAAGACCTTAACCAGTAGGCCATAGAACGAGTCTAAGACCTTAGCTATTAGGCCAGAGTAAGGGTTAAGACCTTAACCAGCAGGCCAGAGTAAGAGTTAAGACCTTAGCTATAAGCCAGAGTAAGAGTTAAGACCTTAGCTATTAGGCCAGAGTAAGAGTTAAGACCTTAACCATTAGGCCAGAGTCAAAATCTAAGAACTTAGCTATTAGGCCAGAGTGAAAGTTAAGACCTTAGCTATCAGGCCAGAGTACGAGTCTAAGACCTTAGCTATTAGGCCAGAGTACGAGTCTAAGACCTTAGCTATTAGGCCAGAGTAAGAGTTAAGACCTTAACCATCAGTCCAGAGTACGAGTCTAAGACCTTAGCTATTAGGCCAGAGTACGAGTCTAAGACCTTAGCTATTAGGCCAGAGTAAGAGTTAAGACCCTAACTAATAGGCCAGAGTAAGAGTTAAGACCTTAACCAGTAGGCCAGAGTAAGAGTTAAGACCTTAACCAGTAGGCCAGAGTAAAAGTTAAGACCTTAACCATTAGGCCAGAGTACGAGTCTAAGACCTTAGCTATTAGGCCAGAGTAAGAGTTAAGACCTTAACCAATAGGCCAGAGTACGAGTCTAAGATCTTAGCTATTAGGCCAGAGTAAGAGTTAAGACCTTAACCTGTAGGCCAGAGTATGAGTCTAAGACCTTAGCTATTAGGCCAGAGTAAGAGTTAAGACCTTAGCTATTAGGCCAGTGTAGAAGACTAAGACCTTAGCTATTATGCCAGAGTCTGAGTCTAAGACCTTAGCTATTAGGCCAGAGTAAGAGTTAAGTCCTTAACCAGTAGGCCAGAGTACGAGTCTAAGACCTTAGCTATTAGGCCAGAGTAAGAGTTAAGACCTTAGCTATTAGGCCAGAGTAAGAGTTAAGACCTTAACCATTAGGCCAGAGTACGAGTCTAAGACCTTAGCTATTAGGCCACAGTAAGAGTTAAGACCTTAACCAGTAGGCCAGAGTAAGAGTTAAGACCTTAACCATTAGGCCAGAGTATGAGTCTAAGACCTTAACCATTAGGCCAGAGTAAGAGTTAAGACCTTAACCAATAGCCCAGAGTAAGAGTTAAGACCTTAACCAGTAGGCCAGAGTACGAGTCTAAGACCTTAGCTATTAGGCCAGCATAAGAGTTAAGACCTTAACCAATAGGCCAGAGTAAGAGTTAAGACCTTAACCAGTAGGCCAGCGTAAGAGTTAAGACCTTAACCTGTAGGCCATAGTACGAGTCTAAGACCTTAGCTATTAGGCCAGAGTAAGAATTAAGACCTTAACCATTAGGCCAGAGTACGAGTCTAAGACCTTAGCTATTAGGTCAGAGTAAGAGTTAAGACCTTAGCTATTAGGCCAGAGTAAGAGTTAAGACCTTAACCATTAGGCCAGAGTATGAGTCTAAGACCTTAGCTATTAGGCCAGAGTAAGAGTTAAGACCTTAACCTGTAGGCCAGAGTACGAGTCTAAGACCTTAGCTATTAGGCCAGAGTAAGAGTTAAGACCTTAACCATTAGGCCAGAGTACAAGTCTAAGACCTTAGCTATTAGGCCAGAGTAAGAGTTAAGACCTTAGCTATCAGGCCAGAGTACGAGTCTCAGACCTTAGCTATTAGGCCAGAGTATGAGTCTAAGACCTTAGCTATTAGGCCAGAGCAAGAGTTAAGACCTTAACCAGTAGGCCAGAGTACCAGTCTAAGACCCTAGCTATAGGCCAGAGTAAGAGTTAAGACCTTAGCTATTAGGCCAGAGTAAGAGTTAAGACCTTAACCATTAGGCCAGAGTATGAGTCTAAGACCTTAGCTATTAGGCCGGAGTAAGAGTTAAGACCTTAAGCAATAGGCCAGAGTACGAGTCTAATACCTTAGCTAACAGGCCAGAGTAAGAGTTAAGACCTTAGCTATTAGGCCAGAGTAAGAGTTAAGACCTTAGATATTAGGCCATAGTAAGAGTTAGGACCTTAACCAGTAGGCCAGAGTACGAGTCTAAGACCTTAGCTATTAGGCCAGAGTAAGAGTTAAGACCTTAACCAGTAGGCCAGAGTAAGAGTTACGACCTTAACCAGTAGGACATAGTACGAGTCTAAGACCTTAGCTATTAGGCCAGAGTAAGGGTTAAGACCTTAACCAGTAGGCCAGAGTAAGAGTTAAGACCTTAGCTATTAGGCCAGAGTAAGAGTTAAGACCTTAGCTTTTAGGCCTGAGTAAGAGTTAAGACCTTAACCAGTAGGCCAGACTACGAGTCTAAGACCTTAGCTATTAGGCCAGAGTAAGAGTTAAGACCTTAACAATTAGGCCAGAGTACGAGTCTAAGACTTTAGCTATTAGGCCAGAGTACGAGTTAAGACCTTAACCAGTAGGCCAGAGTAAAAGTTAAGACCTTAACCATTAGGCCAGAGTACGAGTCTAAGACCTTAGCTATTAGGCCAGAGTAAGAGTTAAGACCTTAACCAATAGGCCAGAGTACAAGTCTAAGACCTTAGCTATTAGGCCAGAGTAAGAGTTAAGACCTTAGCTATCAGGCCAGAGTACAAGTCTAAGACCTTAGCTAACAGGCCAGAGTAAGAGTTAAGACCTTAGCTATTAGGCCAGAGTAAGAGCTAAGACCTTAGATATTAGGCCATTGTAAGAGTTAAGACCTTAACCAGTAGGCCAGAGCACGAGTCTAAGACCTTAGCTATTAGGCCAGAGTAAGAGTTAAGACCTTAACCAGTAGGCCAGAGTAAGAGTTAAGACCTTAACCAGTAGGCCATAGAACGAGTCTAAGACCTTAGCTATTAGGCCAGAGTAAGGGTTAAGACCTTAACCAGCAGGCCAGAGTAAGAGTTAAGACCTTAGCTATAAGCCAGAGTAAGAATTAAGACCTTAGCTATTAGGCCAGAGTAAGAGTTAAGACCTTAACCATTAGGCCAGAGTCAAAATCTAAGAACTTAGCTATTAGGCCAGAGTGAGAGTTAAGACCTTAGCTATCAGGCCAGAGTACGAGTCTAAGACCTTAGCTATTAGGCCAGAGTACGAGTCTAAGACCTTAGCTATTAGGCCAGAGTAAGAGTTAAGACCTTAACCATTAGGCCAGAGTAAGAATTAAAACCTTAACCATTAGGCCATAGTACGAGTCTAAGACCTTAGCTATTAGGCCAGAGTAAGAATTAAGACCTTAACCATCAGTCCAGAGTACGAGTCTAAGACCTTAGCTATTAGGCCAGAGTACGAGTCTAAGACCTTAGCTATTAGGCCAGAGTAAGAGTTAAGACACTAAATAATAGGCCAGCGTAAGAGTTAAGACCTTAACCAGTAGGCCAGAGTAAGAGTTAAGACCTTAACCAGTAGGCCAGAGTAAGAGTTAAGACCTTAACCTGTAGGCCATAGTACGAGTCTAAGACCTTAGCTATTAGGCCAGAGTAAGAATTAAGACCTTAACCATTAGGCCAGAGTACGAGTCTAAGATCTTAGCTATTAGGCCAGAGTAAGAGTTAAGACCTTAACCTGTAGGCCAGAGTATGAGTCTAAGACCTTAGCTATTAGGCCAGAGTAAGAGTTAAGACCTTAGCTATTAGGCCAGTGTAGAAGACTAAGACCTTAGCTATTATGCCAGAGTCTGAGTCTAAGACCTTAGCTATTAGGCCAGAGTAAGAGTTAAGTCCTTAACCAGTAGGCCAGAGTACGAGTCTAAGACCTTAGCTATTAGGCCAGAGTAAGAGTTAAGACCTTAGCTATTAGGCCAGAGTAAGAGTTAAGACCTTAACCATTAGGCCAGAGTACGAGTCTAAGACCTTAGCTATTAGGCCACAGTAAGAGTTAAGACCTTAACCAGTAGGCCAGAGTAAGAGTTAAGACCTTAACCATTAGGCCAGAGTATGAGTCTAAGACCTTAACTATTAGGCCAGAGTAAGAGTTAAGACCTTAACCAATAGCCCAGAGTAAGAGTTAAGACCTTAACCAGTAGGCCAGAGTACGAGTCTAAGACCTTAGCTATTAGGCCAGCATAAGAGTTAAGACCTTAACCAATAGGCCAGAGTAAGAGTTAAGACCTTAACCAGTAGGCCAGCGTAAGAGTTAAGACCTTAACCTGTAGGCCATAGTACGAGTCTAAGACCTTAGCTATTAGGCCAGAGTAAGAATTAAGACCTTAACCATTAGGCCAGAGTACGAGTCTAAGACCTTAGCTATTAGGTCAGAGTAAGAGTTAAGACCTTAGCTATTAGGCCAGAGTAAGAGTTAAGACCTTAACCATTAGGCCAGAGTATGAGTCTAAGACCTTAGCTATTAGGCCAGAGTAAGAGTTAAGACCTTAACCTGTAGGCCAGAGTACGAGTCTAAGACCTTAGCTATTAGGCCAGAGTAAGAGTTAAGACCTTAACCATTAGGCCAGAGTACAAGTCTAAGACCTTAGTTATTAGGCCAGAGTAAGAGTTAAGACCTTAGCTATCAGGCCAGAGTACGAGTCTCAGACCTTAGCTATTAGGCCAGAGTACAAGTCTAAGACCTTAGCTATTAGGCCAGAGCAAGAGTTAAGACCTTAACCAGTAGGCCAGAGTACCAGTCTAAGACCCTAGCTATAGGCCAGAGTAAGAGTTAAGACCTTAGCTATTAGGCCAGAGTAAGAGTTAAGACCTTAACCATTAGGCCAGAGTACGAGTCTAAGACCTTAGCTATTAGGCCGGAGTAAGAGTTAACACCTTAAGCAATAGGCCAGAGTACGAGTCTAATACCTTAGCTAACAGGCCAGAGTAAGAGTTAAGACCTTAGCTATTAGGCCAGAGTAAGAGTTAAGACCTTAGATATTAGGCCATAGTAAGAGTTAGGACCTTAACCAGTAGGCCAGAGTACGAGTCTAAGACCTTAGCTATTAGGCCAGAGTAAGAGTTAAGACCTTAACCAGTAGGCCAGAGTAAGAGTTACGACCTTAACCAGTAGGCCATAGTACGAGTCTAAGACCTTAGCTATTAGGCCAGAGTAAGGGTTAAGACCTTAACCAGTAGGCCAGAGTAAGAGTTAAGACCTTAGCTATTAGGCCAGAGTAAGAGTTAAGACCTTAGCTTTTAGGCCTGAGTAAGAGTTAAGACCTTAACCAGTAGGCCAGACTACGAGTCTAAGACCTTAGCTATTAGGCCAGAGTAAGAGTTAAGACCTTAACCATTAGGCCAGAGTACGAGTCTAAGACTTTAGCTATTAGGCTAGAGTACGAGTTAAGACCTTAACCAGTAGGCCAGAGTAAAAGTTAAGACCTTAACCATTAGGCCAGAGTACGAGTCTAAGACCTTAGCTATTAGGCCAGAGTAAGAGTTAAGACCTTAACCAATAGGCCAGAGTAAGAGTTAGGACCTTAACCAGTAGGCCAGAGTAAGAGTTAAGACCTTAACCAGTAGGCCAGAGAAAGAGTTAAGTCCTTAACCTGTAGGCCACAATACAAGTCTAAGACCTTAGATATTAGGCCAGAGTAAGAGTTAAGACCTGAACCATTAGGCCAGAGTATGAGTCTAAGACCTTAGCTATTAGGCCAGAGTAAGAGTTAAGACCTTAACCTGTAGGCCAGAGTAAGAGTCTAAGACCTTAGCTATTAGGCCAGAGTAAGAGTTAAGACCTTAACCTGTAGGCCAGAGTACGAGTCTAAGACCTTAGCTATTAGGCCAGAGTAAGAGTTAAGACCTTAACCATTAGGCCAGAGTACAAGTCTAAGACCTTAGCTATTAGGCCAGAGTAAGAGTTAAGACCTTAGCTATCAGGCCAGAGTACGAGTCTCAGACCTTAGCTATTAGGCCAGAGTACGAGTCTAAGACCTTAGCTATTAGGCCAGAGCAAGAGTTAAGACCTTAACCAGTAGGCCAGAGTACCAGTCTAAGACCCTAGCTATAGGCCAGAGTAAGAGTTAAGACCTTAGCTATTAGGCCAGAGTAAGAGTTAAGACCTTAACCATTAGGCCAGAGTACGAGTCTAAGACCTTAGCTATTAGGCCGGAGTAAGAGTTAAGACCTTAAGCAATAGGCCAGAGTACGAGTCTAATACCTTAGCTAACAGGCCAGAGTAAGAGTTAAGACCTTAGCTATTAGGCCAGAGTAAGAGTTAAGACCTTAGATATTAGGCCATAGTAAGAGTTAGGACCTTAACCAGTAGGCCAGAGTACGAGTCTAAGACCTTAGCTATTAGGCCAGAGTAAGAGTTAAGACCTTAACCAGTAGGCCAGAGTAAGAGTTACGACCTTAACCAGTAGGCCATAGTACGAGTCTAAGACCTTAGCTATTAGGCCAGAGTAAGGGTTAAGACCTTAACCAGTAGGCCAGAGTAAGAGTTAAGACCTTAGCTATTAGGCCAGAGTAAGAGTTAAGACCTTAGCTTTTAGGCCTGAGTAAGAGTTAAGACCTTAACCAGTAGGCCAGACTACGAGTCTAAGACCTTAGCTATTAGGCCAGAGTAAGAGTTAAGACCTTAACCATTAGGCCAGAGTACGAGTCTAAGACTTTAGCTATTAGGCCAGAGTACGAGTTAAGACCTTAACCAGTAGGCCAGAGTAAAAGTTAAGACCTTAACCATTAGGCCAGAGTACGAGTCTAAGACCTTAGCTATTAGGCCAGAGTAAGAGTTAAGACCTTAACCAATAGGCCAGAGTACAAGTCTAAGACCTTAGCTATTAGGCCAGAGTAAGAGTTAAGACCTTAGCTATCAGGCCAGAGTACAAGTCTAAGACCTTAGCTAACAGGCCAGAGTAAGAGTTAAGACCTTAGCTATTAGGCCAGAGTAAGAGCTAAGACCTTAGATATTAGGCCATTGTAAGAGTTAAGACCTTAACCAGTAGGCCAGAGCACGAGTCTAAGACCTTAGCTATTAGGCCAGAGTAAGAGTTAAGACCTTAACCAGTAGGCCAGAGTAAGAGTTAAGACCTTAACCAGTAGGCCATAGAACGAGTCTAAGACCTTAGCTATTAGGCCAGAGTAAGGGTTAAGACCTTAACCAGCAGGCCAGAGTAAGAGTTAAGACCTTAGCTATAAGCCAGAGTAAGAGTTAAGACCTTAGCTATTAGGCCAGAGTAAGAGTTAAGACCTTAACCATTAGGCCAGAGTCAAAATCTAAGAACTTAGCTATTAGGCCAGAGTGAGAGTTAAGACCTTAGCTATCAGGCCAGAGTACGAGTCTAAGACCTTAGCTATTAGGCCAGAGTACGAGTCTAAGACCTTAGCTATTAGGCCAGAGTAAGAGTTAAGACCTTAACCATTAGGCCAGAGTAAGAATTAAAACCTTAACCATTAGGCCATAGTACGAGTCTAAGACCTTAGCTATTAGGCCAGAGTAAGAATTAAGACCTTAACCATCAGTCCAGAGTACGAGTCTAAGACCTTAGCTATTAGGCCAGAGTACGAGTCTAAGACCTTAGCTATTAGGCCAGAGTAAGAGTTAAGACCCTAACTAATAGGCCAGAGTAAGAGTTAAGACCTTAACCAGTAGGCCAGAGTAAGAGTTAAGACCTTAACCAGTAGGCCAGAGTAAGAGTTAAGACCTTAACCTGTAGGCCATAGTACGAGTCTAAGACCTTAGCTATTAGGCCAGAGTAAGAATTAAGACCTTAACCATTAGGCCAGAGTACGAGTCTAAGATCTTAGCTATTAGGCCAGAGTAAGAGTTAAGACCTTAACCTGTAGGCCAGAGTATGAGTCTAAGACCTTAGCTATTAGGCCAGAGTAAGAGTTAAGACCTTAGCTATTAGGCCAGTGTAGAAGACTAAGACCTTAGCTATTATGCCAGAGTCTGAGTCTAAGACCTTAGCTATTAGGCCAGAGTAAGAGTTAAGTCCTTAACCAGTAGGCCAGAGTACGAGTCTAAGACCTTAGCTATTAGGCCAGAGTAAGAGTTAAGACCTTAGCTATTAGGCCAGAGTAAGAGTTAAGACCTTAACCATTAGGCCAGAGTACGAGTCTAAGACCTTAGCTATTAGGCCACAGTAAGAGTTAAGACCTTAACCAGTAGGCCAGAGTAAGAGTTAAGACCTTAACCATTAGGCCAGAGTATGAGTCTAAGACCTTAACCATTAGGCCAGAGTAAGAGTTAAGACCTTAACCAATAGCCCAGAGTAAGAGTTAAGACCTTAACCAGTAGGCCAGAGTACGAGTCTAAGACCTTAGCTATTAGGCCAGCATAAGAGTTAAGACCTTAACCAATAGGCCAGAGTAAGAGTTAAGACCTTAACCAGTAGGCCAGCGTAAGAGTTAAGACCTTAACCTGTAGGCCATAGTACGAGTCTAAGACCTTAGCTATTAGGCCAGAGTAAGAATTAAGACCTTAACCATTAGGCCAGAGTACGAGTCTAAGACCTTAGCTATTAGGTCAGAGTAAGAGTTAAGACCTTAGCTATTATGCCAGAGTAAGAGTTAAGACCTTAACCATTAGGCCAGAGTATGAGTCTAAGACCTTAGCTATTAGGCCAGAGTAAGAGTTAAGACCTTAACCTGTAGGCCAGAGTACGAGTCTAAGACCTTAGCTATTAGGCCAGAGTAAGAGTTAAGACCTTAACCATTAGGCCAGAGTACAAGTCTAAGACCTTAGTTATTAGGCCAGAGTAAGAGTTAAGACCTTAGCTATCAGGCCATAGTACGAGTCTCAGACCTTAGCTATTAGGCCAGAGTACGAGTCTAAGACCTTAGCTATTAGGCCAGAGCAAGAGTTAAGACCTTAACCAGTAGGCCATAGTACGAGTCTAAGACCTTAGCTATTAGGCCAGAGTAAGGGTTAAGACCTTAACCAGTAGGCCAGAGTAAGAGTTAAGACCTTAGCTATTAGGCCAGAGTAAGAGTTAAGACCTTAGCTTTTAGGCCTGAGTAAGAGTTAAGACCTTAACCAGTAGGCCAGACTACGAGTCTAAGACCTTAGCTATTAGGCCAGAGTAAGAGTTAAGACCTTAACCATTAGGCCAGAGTATGAGTCTAAGACTTTAGCTATTAGGCTAGAGTACGAGTTAAGACCTTAACCAGTAGGCCAGAGTAAAAGTTAAGACCTTAACCATTAGGCCAGAGTACGAGTCTAAGACCTTAGCTATTAGGCCAGAGTAAGAGTTAAGACCTTAACCAATAGGCCAGAGTAAGAGTTAGGACCTTAACCAGTAGGCCAGAGTAAGAGTTAAGACCTTAACCAGTAGGCCAGAGAAAGAGTTAAGTCCTTAACCTGTAGGCCACAATACAAGTCTAAGACCTTAGATATTAGGCCAGAGTAAGAGTTAACACCTGAACCATTAGGCCAGAGTATGAGTCTAAGACCTTAGCTATTAGGCCAGAGTAAGAGTTAAGACCTTAACCTGTAGGCCAGAGTAAGAGTTAAGACCTTAACCATTAGGCCAGAGTACGAGTCTAAAACCTTAGCTATTAGGCCAGAGTAAGAGTTAAGACCTTAGCTATTAGGCCAGAGTAAGAGTTAAGACCTTAACCATTAGGCCAGAGTACGAGCCTAAGACCTTAGCTATTAGGCCAGAGTAAGAGTTAAGACCTTAACCATTAGGCCATAGTACGAGTCGAAGACCTTAGCTATTAGGTCAGAGTAAGAGTTAAGACCTTAACCAGAAGGCCGGAGTAAGAGTTAAGACCTTAACCAGTAGGACAGAGTAAGAGTTAAGACCTTAGATATTAGGCCAGAGTAAGAGTTAAGACCTTAACCAGTAGGCCAGAGTACGAGTCTAAGACCTTAGCTATTAGGCCAGAGTAAGAGTTAAGACCTTAACCATTAGGCCAGAGTACGAGTCTAATACCTTAGCTAACAGGCCAGAGTAAGAGTTAAGACCTTAGCTATTAGGCCAGAGTAAGAGCTAAGACCTTAGATATTAGGCCATTGTAAGAGTTAAGACCTTAACCAGTAGGCCAGAGCACGAGTCTAAGACCTTAGCTATTAGGCCAGAGTAAGAGTTAAGACCTTAACCAGTAGGCCAGAGTAAGAGTTAAGACCTTAACCAGTAGGCCATAGAACGAGTCTAAGACCTTAGCTATTAGGCCAGAGTAAGGGTTAAGACCTTAACCAGTAGGCCAGAGTAAGAGTTAAGACCTTAGCTATAAGCCAGAGTAAGAGTTAAGACCTTAGCTATTAGGCCAGAGTAAGAGTTAAGACCTTAACCATTAGGCCAGAGTCAAAATCTAAGAACTTAGCTATTAGGCCAGAGTGAGAGTTAAGACCTTAGCTATCAGGCCAGAGTACGAGTCTAAGACCTTAGCTATTAGGCCAGAGTACGAGTCTAAGACCTTAGCTATTAGGCCAGAGTAAGAGTTAAGACCTTAACCATTAGGCCAGAGTAAGAATTAAAACCTTAACCATTAGGCCATAGTACGAGTCTAAGACCTTAGCTATTAGGCCAGAGTAAGAATTAAGACCTTAACCATCAGGCCAGAGTACGAGTCTAAGACCTTAGCTATTAGGCCAGAGTACGAGTCTAAGACCTTAGCTATTAGGCCAGAGTAAGAGTTAAGACCCTAACTAATAGGCCAGAGTAAGAGTTAAGACCTTAACCAGTAGGCCAGAGTAAGAGTTAAGACCTTAACCAGTAGGCCAGAGTAAGAGTTAAGACCTTAACCTGTAGGCCATAGTACGAGTCTAAGACC
Source organism: Triturus cristatus (assembly GCF_964204655.1). NCBI lineage: Eukaryota > Metazoa > Chordata > Amphibia > Caudata > Salamandridae > Triturus > Triturus cristatus. The sequence continues at coordinate 1,308,416,922 of NC_140590.1, forward strand.
TTAGCTATTAGGCCAGAGTAAGAATTAAGACCTTAACCATTAGGCCAGAGTACGAGTCTAAGATCTTAGCTATTAGGCCAGAGTAAGAGTTAAGACCTTAACCTGTAGGCCAGAGTATGAGTCTAAGACCCTAGTTATTAGGCCAGAGTAAGAGTTAAGACCTTAGCTATTAGGCCAGTGTAGAAGACTAAGACCTTAGCTATTATGCCAGAGTCTGAGTCTAAGACCTTAGCTATTAGGCCAGAGTAAGAGTTAAGTCCTTAACCAGTAGGCCAGAGTACGAGTCTAAGACCTTAGCTATTAGGCCAGAGTAAGAGTTAAGACCTTAGATATTAGGCCAGAGTAAGAGTTAAGACCTTAACCATTAGGCCAGAGTACGAGTCTAAGACCTTAGCTATTAGGCCACAGTAAGAGTTAAGACCTTAACCAGTAGGCCAGAGTAAGAGTTAAGACCTTAACCATTAGGCCAGAGTATGAGTCTAAGACCTTAACCATTAGGCCAGAGTAAGAGTTAAGACCTTAACCAATAGCCCAGAGTAAGAGTTAAGACCTTAACCAGTAGGCCAGAGTAAGAGTTAAGACCTTAACCAGTAGGCCAGAGTAACAGTTAAGACCTTAACCTGTAGGCCATAGTACGAGTCTAAGACCTTAGCTATTAGGCCAGAGTGAGAGTTAAGACCATAACCATTAGGCCACAGTACGAGTCTAAGACCTTAGCTATTAGGCCAGAGTAAGAGTTAAGACCTTAACCTGTAGGCCAGAGTAAGAGTTAAGACCTTAACCATTAGGTCAGAGTACGAGTCTAAGACCTTAGCTATTAGGCCAGAGTAAGAGTTAAGACCTTAACCAGTAGGCCAGAGTAAGAGTTAAGACCTTAACCAGTAGGACAGAGTAAGAGTTAAGACCTTAGCTATTAGGCCAGAGTAAGAGTTAAGACCTTAACCTGTAGGCCAGAGTACGAGCCTAAGACCTTAGCTATTATGCCAGAGTAAGAGTTAAGACCTTAACCATTAGGCCAGAGTAAGAGTTAAGACCTTAACCTGTAGGCCAGAGTACGAGCCTAAGACCTTAGCTATTAGGCCAGAGTAACAGTTAAGACCTTAACCATTAGGCCAGAGTAAGAGTTAAGACCTTAGCTATTAGGCCAGAGTACGAGTCTAAGACCTTAGCTATTAGGCCAGAGTACGAGTTAAGACCTTAGCTATTAGGCCAGAATAAGAGTTACGGCCTTAACCATTAGGCCAGAGTACGAGTCTAAGACCTTAGCTATTAGGCCAGAGTAAGAGTTAAGTCCTTAACCATTAGGCCAGAGTACGAGTCTAAGACCTTAGCTATTAGGCCAGAGTAAGAGTTAAGACCTTAGCTATTAGGCCAGAGTAAGAGTTAAGACCTTAGATATTAGCCCAGAGTAAGAGTTAAGACCTTAGATATTAGGCCAGAGTAAGAGTTAAGACCTTTACCAGTAGGCCAGAGTACGAGTCTAAGACCTTAGGTATTAGGCCAAAGTAAGATTTAAGACCTTAACCATTAGGCCAGAGTATGAGTCTAAGACCTTAGCTATTAGGCCAGAGTAAGAGTTAAGACCTTAACCATTAGGCCAGAGTACGACTCTAAGACCTTAGCTATTAGGCCAGAGTACGAGTCCAGACCTTAGCTATTAGGCCACAGTAAGAGTTAAGACCTTAACCAGTAGGCCAGGAACAAGTCTAATACCTTAGCTATTAGGCCAGAGTAAGAGTTAAGACCTTAGCTATTAGGCCAGAGTAAGAGTTAAGACCTTAACCATTAGGCCAGAGTATGAGTCAAAGACCTTAGCTATTAGGCCAGAGTAAGAGTTAAGACCTTAGCTATTAGGCCATAGTACGAGTCTAAGACCTTAGCTATTAGGCCAGAGTAAGAGTTAAGACCTTAACCATTAGGCCAGAGTACGAGTCTAAGACCTTAGCTATTAGGCCAGACTGAGAGTTAAGACCGTAACCATTAGTCCATAGTACGAGTATAAGACCTTAGCTATTAGGCCAGTGTAAGAGTTAAGACCGTAACCAGTAGGCCAGAGTAAGAGTTAAGACCTTATCCATTAGGCCAGAGTACGAGTCTAAGACCTTAGCTATTAGGCCAGAGTAAGAGTTAAGACTTTAGCTATTAGGCCAGAGTACGAGTCTAAGACCTTAGCTATTAGGCCAGAGTAAGAGTTAAGACCTTAACCAGTAGGCCAGAGTACGAGTTAAGACCTTAACCAGTAGGCCAGAGTACGAGTTAAGACCTTAGCTATTAGGCCAGAGTAAGAGTTAAGACGTTAACCAGTAGGCCAGAGTATGAGTCTAAGACCTTAGCTATTAGGCCAGAGAAAGAGTTAAGACTTTAGCTATTAGGCGAGAGTAAGAGTTAAGACATTAACCAGTAGGCCAGAGTAAGAGTTAAGACCTTAACCAGTAGGCCAGAGTTAGAGTTAAGACCTTAGCTATTAGGCCAGAGTAAGAGTTAAGACCGTAACTATTAGGCCATAGTACGAGTCTAAGACCTTAGCTATTGGGCCAGAGTAAGAGTTAAGACCTTAACCTGTAGGCCATAGTATGAGTCTAAGACCTTAGCTATTAGGCCAGAGTAAGAGTTAAGACCTTAACCATTAGGCCAGAGTACGAGTCTAAGACCTTAGCTATTAGGCCAGAGTAAGAGTTAAGACCTTAACAGTAGGCCAGAGTAAGAGTTAAGACCTTAACCAGTAGGCCAGAGTAAGAGTTAAGACCTTAGATATTAGGCCAGAGTAAGAGTTAAGACCTTTACCAGTAGTCCAGAGTACGAGTCTAAGACCTTAGCTATTAGGCCAGAGTAAGAGTTAAGACCTTAACCCTTAGGCCAGAGTACGAGTCTAAGACCTTAGCTATTAGGCCAGAGTACGAGTCTAGACCTTAGCTATTAGGCCGGAGTAAGAGTTAAGACCTTAAGCATTAGGCCAGAGTACGAGTCTAATACCTTAGCTAACAGGCCAGAGTAAGAGTTAAGACCTTAGCTATTAGGCCAGAGTAAGAGTTAAGACCTTAGATATTAGGCCAGAGTAAGAGTTAAGACCTTAACCATTAGGCCATAGTACGAGTCTAAGACCTTAGCTATTAGGCCACAGTAAGAGTTAAGACCGTAACCAGTAGGCCAGAGTAAGAGTTAAGACCTTAACCAGTAGGACAGAGTAAGAGTTAAGACCTTAGCTATTAGGCCAGAGTAAGAGTTAAGACCTTAACCAGTAGGCCAGAGTACGAGCCTAAGACCTTAGCTATTAGGCCAGAGTAAGAGTTAAGACCTTAACCATTAGGCCAGAGTACAAGTCTAAGAACTTAGCTATTAGGCCAGAGTGAGAGTTAAGACCTTAGCTATCAGGCCAGAGTACGAGTCTAAGACCTTAGCTATTAGGCCAGAGTACGAGTCTAAGACCTTAGCTATTAGGCCAGAGTAAGAGTTAAGACCTTAACCAGTAGGCCAGAGTACCAGTCTAAGACCTTAACTATTAGGCCAGAGTAAGAGTTAAGACCTTAGCTATTAGGCCAGAGTAAGAGTTAAGACCTTAACCAATAGGCCAGAGTACGAGTCTAAGACTTTAGCTATTAGACCAAGAGTTAAAACCTTAACCAGTAGGCCAGAGTAGGAGTCTAAAACCTTAGCTATTAGGCCACACCAAGAGTTAAGACCTTAACCATTAGGCCAGAGTGAGAGTTAAGACCTTAGCTATTAGGCCAGAGTAAGAGTTAAGACCTTAACCAGTAAGCCAGAGTACCAGTCTAAGACCTTAGCTATTAGGCCAGAGTAAGAGTTAAGACCTTAGCTATTAGGCCAGAGTAAGAGTTAAGACCTTAACCATTAGGCCAGAGTACGAGTCTAAGACTTTAGCTATTAGGCCAGAGCAAGAGTTAAGACCTTAACCAGTAGGCCAGAGTACGAGTCTAAGATCTTAGCGATTAGGCCAGAGCAAGAGTTAAGACCTTAACCAGTAGACCAGAGTACGAGTCTAAGACCTTAGCTATTAGGCCAGAGTAAGAGTTAAGACCTTAGCTATTAGGCCAGAGTAAGAGTTAAGACCTTAACCATTAGGCCAGAGTACGAGTCTAAGACCTTAGCTATTAGGCCAGAGTAAGAGATAAGACCTTAACCAGAAGGCCAGAGTAAGAGTTAAGACCTTAACCATTAGGCCAGAGTAAGAATTAAGACCTTAACCATAAGGCCATAGTACGAGTCTACGACCTTAGCTATTAGGCCAGAGTAAGAATTAAGACCTTAACCATTAGGCCAGAGTACGAGTCTAAGACCTTAGCTATTAGGCCAGAGTAAGAGTTAAGACCCTAACCAATAGGCCAGAGTAAGAGTTAAGACCTTAACCAGTAGGCCAGAGTAAGAGTTAAGACCTTAACCAGTAGGCCAGAGTAAGAGTTAAGACCTTAACCTGTAGGCCATAGTACGAGTCTAAGACCTTAGCTATGAGGCCAGCGTAAGAATTAAGACCTTAACCATTAGGCCAGAGTACGAGTCTAAGATCTTAGCTATTAGGCCAGAGTAAGAGTTAAGACCTTAACCTGTAGGCCAGAGTATGAGTCTAAGACCTTAGCTATTAGGCCAGAGTAAGAGTTAAGACCTTAGCTATTAGGCCAGTGTACGAGACTAAGACCTTAGCTATTATGCCAGAGTATGAGTCTAAGACCTTTAGCTATTAGGCCAGAGTAAGAGTTAAGACCTTAACCAGTAGGCCAGAGTACGAGTCTAAGACCTTAGCTATTAGGCCAGAGTAAGAGTTAAGACCTTAGCTATTAGGCCAGAGTAAGAGTTAAGACCTTAACCATTAGGCCAGAGTACGAGTCTAAGACCTTAGCTATTAGGCCAGAGTAAGAGTTAAGACCTTAACCAGTAGGCCAGAGTAAGAGTTAAGACCTTAACCATTAGGCCAGAGTATGAGTCTAAGACCTTAACCATTAGGCCAGAGTAAGAGTTAAGACCTTAACCAATAGCCCAGAGTAAGAGTTAAGACCTTAACCAGTAGGCCAGAGTAAGAGTTAAGACCTTAACCAGTAGGCCAGAGTAACAGTTAAGACCTTAACCTGTAGGCCATAGTACGAGTCTAAGACCTTAGCTATTAGGCCAGAGTAAGAGTTAAGACCATAACCATTAGGCCACAGTACGAGTCTAAGACCTTAGCTATTAGGCCAGAGTAAGAGTTAAGACCTTAACCAGTAGGCCATAGTAAGAGTTAAGACCTTAACCAGTAGGACAGAGTAAGAGTTAAGACCTTAGCTATTAGGCCAGAGTAAGAGTTAAGACCTTAACCTGTAGGCCAGAGTACGAGCCTAAGAACTTAGCTATTAGGCCAGAGTAAGAGTTAAGACCTTAACCATTAGGCCAGAGTAAGAGTTAAGACCTTAACCTGTAGGCCAGCATACGAGCCTAAGACCTTAGCTATTAGGCCAGAGTAACAGTTAAGACCTTAACCATTAGGCCAGAGTAAGAGTAAAGACCTTAGCTATTAGGCCAGAGTACGAGTCTAAGACCTTAGCTATTAGGCCAGAGTACGAGTTAAGACCTTAGCTATTAGGCCAGAATAAGAGTTATGGCCTTAACCATTAGGCCAGAGTACGAGTCTAAGACCTTAGTGTAGGAGAGTGGAATCTGACTAATGGTTGCCCCCAACTTTTTGCCTGGTATTTCAGTGGTTTTTGACTAGTCTGGCTGGGATCCTGCTATCCAGGACCCCAGCCTATCTGCTTTCTCCCTAAAACTGATGTAAAGTACTCTAGGTACAAACCTAATTGGATGCTGGGCATGCCCTACCAGTCCCTTGTAGATGGTACCCTAGGTACCCAGGGCATGGGTCCCCCAGTAGGCCTACCAGGGCTGCAGCACTTATTGTGCCACCCTGGGACAGCCACCCAAACTGACACCACCAGACCACTACTGTAGTCTGGGTAAGGTGGTGCTAGCACCCCTTACAGGGATGTAGGTACCCTATATCCCATACCATTACAACACCTATACTCTCATAGGTCACCCCTATGGCAGGCCCTGGTAATCCTACAGGGCTGGGTGCTGAGGTATGTGTGAGGGGGGACCCCTACATGAGTAGGACCTCTCTGCAACCTTCATAAAATCGTTACTGGGTTGTTTGTAGTGTAGCCATACCATATACTCTTAACCGCATTATAAGTTATTGCGTCATCGCTGTAACTTGGGAATGGCTACACAGAACCATATCGTGTTTGGTGTCAAACATGAAGGAATCATACCCCCAGTCCAGCCATGGGCATGAGGGCACGATTCCCCCTTTGTTAGGAGGGTGATATGGGAAAAGCAGTAGAATTTAGACACCAATTTAAAAGTGCACATGTACAACAAAATGGCTACTGTCCGCCACCTACACGACTCTGGCTGGCTGTTGCTGGGGAAAACCCCAGCCTTGCCATCTGGACAATAGGGCTCCTGTGGCAGGGAGGTGCCAGCACCTCCCCAGACAGGATATGTGGATTGGAACAGGGTGGGTGCACCAAATGTCCTTTCAGAGTTGCACGTAGGCAGCTGCAGAGACCCAATTCTGCATACACCGCATGGAACCGGTTCAGGGGCATCCTGCCCCTCGCCCAGGCAGGAAACACACAAAGGGGAGTGGGTGTAGCCACCCTTTCCCGCCTCTACTCTGATTGGTAGGCTCTATTTTGGACCATCCCCTAATCTTGGGGATATATGGGAATAACTTTGCCCTAGAGCCTTAGATTCGTACAGGACTTCACAGAACTGACCTTCGACGAGCTGCTGCCCAGCTGACTGAAGAAATCTCCCTTGGGATAAAGGAGTTATCCCCCTGCTTGGCAGGCACCTAAAAGACTGCAAGATACCCGGTTGGAACTTTGCTGCTCTCACGAACTTCGACACCTTCCATCAACCTTGAGGTGGGTCTCCAGTGCATGCCAGAGTCCTGTGAGCATGCCCAGCAAGTCTGAGCACCGTGGACCACGTGGGTGCTGAGATCCCTGCATACCCCGAGACCCCGGCCACCTCTTGCATAGCACACGACCCCGACCAGTGGGGAAGTTGTGCTTTGGCCCATTTCTGAGCCAACCTTTAAGCAGCATCCGTGCCAGAGCTCAGCCCACTAGTCCACTCCGGTGGCTCGTGGGAGCCCTTTTACGCACTCCATTTGCTGCCTTCCGCAGTCCCTTGTCTCTTGACTTGTGGGCCCTGGCGGAGGACAATCTACTTTTCCAAGAGTTCCCCTGGTTGCTCCAAGCCTGCTCTACGCTCCCTGTGAAGGAGAGCACCCTCAGATCTCGTGGGTCTGCACCAGCAGCTGGTTTGTACATCTCGCGTGGGTTGCGGTTGCCAATGCTTAGTGGATCCAATCGGGACACTAACACTGCAGCGACCCTCATCTGATGTGGGACAGTCGCCCTCCCGAAGCTGGCCTTCCTTGAAGCCTCCTGGAGCCCGTGACTGCAGAGCCCAGCTGTACCTTCCACACCTGAAGCACCCGACATCCACGAGCTCCTTCCTATGAGCTTCCTGGTCACTGTGCTGTGACCCAGACTCTGTCCCCTCTGCTTTCAGGTTCATCTTTATCTTCTCTTCAACTTTAATCTTCACGACTTCAACGACGCTTTCAGCTAGCAGCAGTTTGGACTACTTTTCCATAGAAAATCAGCCCGCGACCCGACACCAGAATCGACCTATGCACCCGGCTTCCCTGGAGCAGGTAACAGTGGTACTTCGGTACTCCCGTGGGGGTGGGCTCTCCAAAGCCTTAAGTCCCAAGCCTTAACTTTGTACTGTTGCTAGAAGTGTCCTTAACCTTTAATTATTCAACCGCGACATTCTCCATAGGCTAACATTGCGATCCCGATAGCAGCTTCTCGCACTGCACACGCCTCCCGTGGGTCCCCTTCCTCTTAACTGTGGGTGGATTCTGAAGGGGCAAGCGATCCTGAATGCCCTAGGCATTGCCTGTAGAATTGTCGTGGTTCTTATACCACTATTTTAGTATATGGTTTGGTCCCCCCCCTGGGGCCCATTGATTTCTGTGCTATTTATTGTGTTTAGAAATGCTTGTTTGAATTGTAACCTTGCCACTAGCCACATAAAGTGACTGTGGGATTCTGTCTAGAATAAATACATATATTTTATATATATACCTGTGTGGGCTACTCTTTCATTTGGTTATTCAAGAGGTTATTATGGTAAAACAATAAGCTTAACACTCCTTCAAGACTTAGCCTGAAGGCTGCTCTCCACAGCTACCACTAGGATAGCTTTCTTTAAAGGTTGTCTTAAACCTATCATCAATAAGAGTCGAATTGGACTGGTGCAAGGTGTCCCTATAACTAGGAACAGCATATGCCAGGCCAACTTCTCACACTTAGCTATTAGGCCAGAGTAAGAGTTAAGTCCTTAACCATTAGGCCAGAGTACGAGTCTAAGACCTTAGCTATTAGGCCAGAGTAAGAGTTAAGACCTTAGCTATTAGGCCAGAGTAAGAGTTAAGACCTTAACCTGTATGCCAGAGTACGAGTCTAAGACCTTAGCTATTAGGCCAGAGTACGAGTCTAAGACCTTAGCTATTAGGCCAGAGTAAGAGTTAAGACCTTAACCATTAGGCCAGAGTACGAGTCTAAGACCTTAGCTATTAGGCCAGAGTAAGAGTTAAGACCTTAACAGTAGGCCAGAGTAAGAGTTAAGACCTTAACCAGTAGGCCAGAGTAAGAGTTAAGACCTTAGATATTAGGCCAGAGTAAGAGTTAAGACCTTTACCAGTAGGCCAGAGTTCGAGTCTAAGACCTTAGCTATTAGGCCAGAGTAAGAGTTAAGACCTTAACCATTAGGCCAGAGTATGAGTCTAAGACCTTAGCTATTAGGCCGAGTAAGAGTTAAGACCTTAACCATTAGGCCAGAGTACGAGTCTAAGACCTTAGCTATTAGGCCAGAGTACGAGTCCAGACCTTAGCTATTAGGCCAGAGTAAGAGTTTAGACCTTAACCAGTAGGCCAGGAACAAGTCTAATACCTTAGCTATTAGGCCAGAGTAAGAGTTAAGACCTTAGCTATTAGGCCAGAGTAAGAGTTAAGACTTTAACCATTAGGCCAGAGTATGAGTCAAAGACCTTAGCTATTAGGCCAGAGTGAGAGTTAAGACCTTAGCTATTAGGCCATAGTACGAGTCTAAGACCTTAGCTATTAGGCCAGAGTAAGAGTTAAGACCTTAACCATTAGGCCAGAGTACGAGTCTAAGACCTTAGCTATTAGGCCAGACTGAGAGTTAAGACCGTAACCATTAGTCCACAGTACGAGTCTAAGACCTTAGCTATTAGGCCAGTGTAAGAGTTAAGACCGTAACCAGTAGGCCAGAGTAAGATTAAAACCTTAACCATTAGGCCAGAGTACGAGTCTAAGACCTTAGCTATTAGGCCAGAGTAAGAGTTAAGACTTTAGCTATTAGGCCAGAGTATGAGTCTAAGACCTTAGCTATTAGGCCAGAGTAAGAGTTAAGACCTTAACCAGTAGGCCAGAGTACGAGTTAAGACCTTAACCAGTAGGCCAGAGTACGAGTTAAGACCTTAGCTATTAGGCCAGAGTAAGAGTTAAGACCGTAACCCATAGGCCAGAGTAAGAGTTAAGACCTTAACAAGTAGGCCAGAGTATGAGTCTAAGACCTTAGCTATTAGGCCAGAGTAAGAGTTAAGACTTTAGCTATTAGGCGAGAGTAAGAGTTAAGACCTTAACCAGTAGGCCAGAGTAAGAGTTAAGACCTTAACCAGTAGGCCAGAGTTAGAGTTAAGACCTTAGCTATTAGGCCAGAGTAAGAGTTAAGACCGTAACTATTAGGCCATAGTACGAGTCTAAGACCTTAGCTATTGGGCCAGAGTAAGAGTTAAGACCTTAACCTGTAGGCCATAGTACAAGTCTAAGACCTTAGCTATTAGGCCAGAGTAAGAGTTAAGACCTTAACCATTAGGCCAGAGTACGAGTCTAAGACCTTAGCTATTAGGCCAGAGTAAGAGTTAAGACCTTAACAGTAGGCCAGAGTAAGAGTTAAGACCTTAACCAGTAGGCCAGAGTAAGAGTTAAGACCTTAGATATTAGGCCAGAGTAAGAGTTAAGACCTTTACCAGTAGGCCAGAGTACGAGTCTAAGACCTTAGCTATTAGGCCATAGTAAGAGTTAAGACCTTAACCATTAGGCCAGAGTATGAGTCTAAGACCTTAGCTATTAGGCCAGAGTAAGAGTTAAGACCTTAACCATTAGGCCAGAGTACGAGTCTAAGACCTTAGCTATTAGGCCAGAGTATGAGTCTAGACCTTAGCTATTAGGCCGGAGTAAGAGTTAAGACCTTAAGCATTAGGCCAGAGTACGAGTCTAATACCTTAGCTAACAGGCCAGAGTAAGAGTTAAGACCTTAGCTATTAGGCCAGAGCAAGAGTTAAGACCTTAGATATTAGGCCAGAGTAAGAGTTAAGACCTTAACCATTAGGCCATAGTACGATTCTAAGACCTTAGCTATTAGTCCACAGTAAGAGTTAAGACCTTAACCAGTAGGCCAGAGTAAGAGTTAAGACCTTAACCAGTAGGACAGAGTAAGTGTTAAGACCTTAGCTATTAGGCCAGAGTAAGAGTTAAGACCTTAACCAGTAGGCCAGAGTACGAGTCTAAGACCTTAGCTATTAGGCCAGAGTACGAGTCTAAGACCTTAGCTATTAGGCCAGAGTAAGAGTTAAGACCTTAACCAGTAGGCAAGAGTACCAGTCTAAGACCTTAACTATTAGGCCAGAGTAAGAGTTAAGACTTTAGCTGTTAGGCCAGAGTAAGAGTTAAGACCTTAACCATTAGGCCAGAGTACGAGTCTAAGACTTTAGCTATTAGGCCAGACCAAGAGTTAAAACCTTAACCAGTAGGCCAAAGTACGAGTCTAAGACCTTAGCTATTAGGCCACACCAAGAGTTAAGACCTTAACCATTAGGCCAGAGTAAGAGTTAAGACCTTAGCTATTAGGCCAGTGTACGAGTCTAAGCCCTTAGCTATTATGCCAGAGTATGAGTCTAAGACCTTAGCTATTAGGCCAGAGTCAGAGTTAAGACCTTATCCAGTAGGCCAGAGTACGAGTCTAAGACCTTAGCTATTAGGCCAGAGTAAGAGTTAAGACCTTAGCTATTAGGCCAGAGTAAGAGTTAAGAACTTAACCATTAGGCCAGAGTATGAGTCTAAGACCTTAGCTATTAGGCCAGTGTAAGAGATAAGACCTTAACCAGTAGGCCAGAGTACGAGTCTAAGACCTTAGCTATTAGTCCAGAGTAAGAGTTAAGACCTTAACCAGTAGGCCAGAGTAAGAGTTAAGACCTTAACCAGTAGGCCAGAGTAAGAGTTAAGACCTTAACCTGTAGGCCATAGTACGAGTCTAAGACCTTAGCTATTAGGCCAGAGTAAGAATTAAGACCTTAACCATTAGGCCAGAGTACGAGTCTAAGACCTTAGCTATTAGGTCAGAGTAAGAGTTAAGACCTTAGCTATTAGGCCAGAGTAAGAGTTAAGACCTTAACCATTAGGCCAGAGTATGAGTCTAAGACCTTAGTTATTAGGCCAGAGTAAGAGTTAAGACCTTAACCAGGAGGACAGAGTAAGAGTTAAGACCTTAGCTATTAGGCCAGAGTAAGAGTTAAGACCTTAACCTGTAGGCCAGAGTATGAGTCTAAGACCTTAGCTATTAGGCCAGAGTAAGAGTTAAGACCTTAACCATTAGGCCAGAGTACAAGTCTAAGACCTTAGCTATTAGGCCAGAGTAAGAGTTAAGACCTTACCTATCAGGCCAGAGTACGAGTCTCAGACCTTAGCTATTAGGCCAGAGTACGAGTCTAAGACCTTAGCTATTAGGCCAGAGCAAGAGTTAAGACCTTAACCAGTAGGCCAGAGTACCAGTCTAAGACCCTAGCTATAGGCCAGAGTAAGAGTTAAGAACTTAGCTATTAGGCCAGAGTAAGAGTTAAGACCTTAACCATTAGGCCAGAGTACGAGTCTAAGACCTTAGCTATTAGGCCGGAGTAAGAGTTAAGACCTTAAGCATTAGGCCAGAGTACGAGTCTAATACCTTAGCTAACAGGCCAGAGTAAGAGTTAAGACCTTAGCTATTAGGCCAGAGTAAGAGTTAAGACCTTAGATATTAGGCCATAATAAGAGTTAGGACCTTAACCAGTAGGCCAGAGTACGAGTCTAAGACCTTAGCTATTAGGCCAGAGTAAGAGTTAAGACCTTAACCAGTAGGCCAGAGTAAGAGTTAAGACCTTAACCAGTAGGCCATAGTACGAGTCTAAGACCTTAGCTATTAGGCCAGAGTAAGGGTTAAGACCTTAACAAGTAGGCCAGAGTAAGAGTTAAGACCTTAGCTATTAGGCCAGAGTAAGAGTTAAGACCTTAGCTATTAGGCCAGAGTAAGAGTTAAGACCTTAACCAGTAGGCCAGACTACGAGTCTAAGACCTAAGCTATTAGGCCAGAGTAAGAGATAAGACCTTAACCAGAAGGCCAGAGTAAGAGTTAGGACCTTAACCATTAGGCCAGAGTAAGAATTAAGACCTTAACCATAAGGCCATAGTACGAGTCTACGACCTTAGCTATTAGGCCAGAGTAAGAATTAAGACCTTAACCATTAGGCCAGAGTACGAGTCTAAGACCTTAGCTATTAGGCCAGAGTAAGAGTTAAGACCCTAACCAATAGGCCAGAGTAAGAGTTAAGACCTTAACCAGTAGGCCAGAGTAAGAGTTAAGACCTTAACCAGTAGGCCAGAGTAAGAGTTAAGACCTTAACCTGTAGGCCATAGTACGAGTCTAAGACCTTAGCTATGAGGCCAGAGTAAGAATTAAGACCTTAACCATTAGGCCAGAGTACGAGTCTAAGATCTTAGCTATTAGGCCAGAGTAAGAGTTAAGACCTTAACCTGTAGGCCAGAGTATGAGTCTAAGACCTTAGCTATTAGGCCAGAGTAAGAGTTAAGACCTTAGCCATTAGGCCAGTGTACGAGACTAAGACCTTAGCTATTATGCCAGAGTATGAGTCTAAGACCTTTAGCTATTAGGCCAGAGTAAGAGTTAAGACCTTAACCAGTAGGCCAGAGTACGAGTCTAAGACCTTAGCTATTAGGCCAGAGTAAGAGTTAAGACCTTAGCTATTAGGCCAGAGTAAGAGTTAAGACCTTAACCATTAGGCCAGAGTACGAGTCTAAGACCTTAGCTATTAGGCCAGAGTAAGAGTTAAGACCTTAACCAGTAGGCCAGAGTAAGAGTTAAGACCTTAACCATTAGGCCAGAGTATGAGTCTAAGACCTTAACCATTAGGCCAGAGTAAGAGTTAAGACCTTAACCAATAGCCCAGAGTAAGAGTTAAGACCTTAACCAGTAGGCCAGAGTAAGAGGTAAGACCTTAACCAGTAGGCCAGAGTAACAGTTAAGACTTTAACCTGTAGGCCATAGTACGAGTCTAAGACCTTAGCTATTAGGCCAGCGTAAGAGTTAAGACCATAACCATTAGGCCACAGTACGAGTCTAAGACCTTAGCTATTAGGCCAGAGTAAGAGTTAAGACCTTAACCTGTAGGCCAGAGTAAGAGTTAAGACCTTAACCATTAGGTCAGAGTACGAGTCTAAGACCTTAGCTATTAGGCCAGAGTAAGAGTTAAGACCTTAACCAGTAGGCCATAGTAAGAGTTAAGACCTTAACCAGTAGGACAGAGTAAGAGTTAAGATCTTAGCTATTAGGCCAGGGTAAGAGTTAAGACCTTAACCTGTAGGCCAGAGTACGAGCCTAAGAACTTAGCTATTAGGCCAGAGTAAGAGTTAAGACCTTAACCATTAGGCCAGAGTAAGAGTTAAGACCTTAACCTGTAGGCCAGAGTACGAGCCTAAGACCTTAGCTATTAGGCCAGAGTAACAGTTAAGACCTTAACCATTAGGCCAGAGTAAGAGTTAAGACCTTAGCTATTAGGCCAGAGTACGAGTCTAAGACCTTAGCTATTAGGCCAGAGTACGAGTTAAGACCTTAGCTATTAGGCCAGAATAAGAGTTATGGCCTTAACCATTAGGCCAGAGTACGAGTCTAAGACCTTAGTGTAGGAGAGTGGAATCTGACTAATGGTTGCCCCCAACTTTTTGCCTGGTATTTAAGTGGTTTTTGACTAGTCTGGCTGGGATCCTGCTATCCAGGACCCCAGCCTATCTGCTTTCTCCCTAAAACTGATGTAAAGTACTCTAGGTACAAACCTAATTGGATGCTGGGCATGCCCTACCAGTCCCTTGTAGATGGTACCCTAGGTACCCAGGGCATGGGTCCCCCAGTAGGCCTACCAGGGCTGCAGCACTTATTGTGCCACCCTGGGACAGCCACCCAAACTGAAACCACCAGACCACTACTGTAGTCTGGGTAAGGTGGTGCTAGCACCCCTTACAGGGATGTAGGTACCCTATATCCCATACCATTACAACACCTATACTCTCATAGGTCACCCCTATGGCAGGCCCTGGTAATCCTACAGGGCTGGGTGCTGAGGTATGTGTGAGGGGGGACCCCTACATGAGTAGGACCTCTCTGCAACCTTCGTAAAATCGTTACTGGGTTGTTTGTAGTGTAGCCATACCATATACTCTTAACCGCATTATAAGTTATTGCGTCATCGCTGTAACTTGGGAATGGCTACACAGAACCATATCGTGTTTGGTGTCAAACATGAAGGAATCATACCCCCAGTCCAGCCATGGGCATGAGGGCACGATTCCCCCTTGCTAGGAGGGTGATATGGGAAAAGCGGTAGAATTTAGACACCAATTTAAAAGTGCACATGTACAACAAAATGGCTACTGTCCGCCACCTACACGACTCTGGCTGGCTGTTGCTGGGGAAAACCCCAGCCTTGCCATCTGGACAATAGGGCTCCTGTGGCAGGGAGGTGCCAGCACCTCCCCAGACAGGATATGTGGATTGGAACAGGGTGGGTGCACCAAATGTCCTTTCAGAGTTGCACGTAGGCAGCTGCAGAGACCCAATTCTGCATACACCGCCTGGAACCAGTTCAGGGGCATCCTGCCCCTCGCCCAGGCAGGAAACACACAAAGGGGAGTGGGTGTAGCCACCCTTTCCCGCCTCTACTCTGATTGGTAGGCTCTATTTTGGACCATCCCCTAATCTTGGGGATATATGGGAATAACTTTGCCCTAGAGCCTTAGATTCGTACAGGACTTCACAGAACTGACCTTCGACGAGCTGCTGCCCAGCTGACTGAAGAAATCTCCCTTGGGATAAAGGAGTTATCCCCCTGCTTGGCAGGCACCTAAAAGACTGCAAGATACCCGGTTGGAACTTCGCTGCTCTCACGAACTTCGACACCTTCCATCAACCTTGAGGTGGGTCTCCAGTGCATCCCAGAGTCCTGTGAGCGTGCCCAGCAAGTCTGAGCACCGTGGACCACGTGGGTGCTGAGATCCCTGCATACCCCAAGACCCCGGCCACCTCTTGCATAGCATTTTTTTACAAAAAGACGGTGCACCAAGGGAAAAGTCTTTTCACTAAATCCAATTTGTTGTTCTTTTATTTTCATTCAGTTTTCAAAAAACAGACTCAGCCAACGCGTTTCGTTCTCTACGAACTTCGTCAGGGCTGTGAGAAAACATAGATAAAAACATACATATGTATAAAACACATAAAATACACCATGAAACACAACAAACTATTTTGCCAATACTACATAGAAAAGTGACATCATTACATGTTGCCATATAAAATAGTAAACACACCTCAACGAACATACAAATTCAATTTCAAATTTGACATATACATATATTACATACAAAAGATGAATCAAAAGTATATTGCATTTTCATACATATATAAAAACCAAAGATAACATACATATTAGTCAAACACATATACATCACAAAAGGTTTAAAAACAATACAGAAAACACATATATATTCTGCTTACTTTCACGGACAGGACTTAGTGTGTTCCGCCCACCTACAAGCGCTGTCCAATGTTATGTAAAGAGAACTCCTTTGAGTCAATTTATAAGTGTGAAAAGAACCCTAAAAAATAATCTATAATCAGGTATATTAATAGAGTTAAAAAAAATAATCCTTTTAATACCGAAGACACTAACTCAAATAGAAGATGATCGTTAAAGAAAGAGAAATAAAGAAAAAATCTATAAAAAGAAAGAAAATAATGAAGAAATCGAGATAACAATTCTTACCATAGATTGTCTCCAAGGAGCGGCCACCATAAATTCCAAAAGAGACACCGCCGTCCTTTAAAGTAATACGGATGTATGTAACCTAATACGAATAGTAGTTTTACAAGAGAAGAAAAAAGACGAATTCCATTAAGGCCTATTGCGGGCATGACTTATCACAATCTTCTCAAGTAGCCATTTGATTCATACACAAAATGATGACAAAAGTCTTACCTCTGCAAATGTAGAGGTTCTTGTTAAAATATCACCGGCTAGTCCAACAATCAATTAATCGAAACCGTTTTGTCCGATTTCTATGTTTCAACGGAAAAAGTAAAACGACCTTGTTGTCGTATATTTATGCCCACAGTACAGGCTCCATCATTCTAGAGAAGTAATATAAAAAACACACAATGTGTCAAAGGAGTCCACTATGGTTTAAATCTGTATTGATAATTTCTATTGCATATTGTTCATTCAAATATGCACTAATATATCACAAAATAAAATAAAAGCTATAGTTATCACCATAATACATTGGACCGCTTCAAAGACCGGAGGGTCCCACTTAATTACGTGCATAGAATATTAGCGTCAGAAGCGTTTTGAGCAAGCGAACGATCAACATCATTTTCACTAGTTTAGACATGTAGCTGTCCTTATCTGCCTCACATCGAGCTATTGACTTGTGAGACTAATGGGACGGTAACAGCGGAAATCCTAGCAAAAGGCATTAATACACGAGCAACGAACAACGCTCATGTCAATAATTCAGTAAAAACGTTTCTTTTTATCGCACAATTCGCCCCAAAAGACAATAATAATAAAAATAATAGAATAAAATCTAAGACAGCAAACGATGAAAGCGTTTTTTTCTCTTCAATATGCAAAGGTGGTGTTGCACCAATACACTCCCCTCCACATACACCATAGCGATCTCGTCTTACCTTTCAAAACCGGGCGCTATCTCGTGTCACCGGTGAAACCCTACCCCATAGGTCAACCGTCTTAAATAGGCATAGCCCCCATGTCACGTGATGAATTTCGATGTTTATTAGGTGAAAATGCAAATCTTAGTGCTTGTTTCACCTCTGCGGGCGCCATTTTGGAACGGAGTTCCCATACATAGTATTCAATCTCATATTAGTCAAACCAGCATATATATAAGTCACTTGAATAAATATAAGAAATTCAATGTGCAAATCAGTCCCATGTTCAAGTTGCGACAATAATATCTTCACTAAAACGGTTCTTTTGCTAGGTTTTCAGTACTCGGACACCATGGGAATAACATGCTGGAAAATAATTCTGAAAGGCCTCTTATGTCTATATATGACCGTAATATATGCGGCGACCAAATTTTAAGTATAAACCAAGTATTTCAAAAAATGCTATATTCCGATCCATCCTACTGACCCTGAGTTCAGCTCTATCCAAAGTGGCCCGATCGTATCCCCTTTTTGCAAATCTGCTCTTGGTGTCTCCAATATGTGCATGGAACATGTCTTCCTCACTACAATTCCGTCTGACCCTCACCATTTCACCAAAGGGAATGTTCTTCTTTACAGAGTGGGGGTGTGCACTCATTGCGTGCAGCACAGCGTTACACGCATGGAGGGTTGGGCAATAATGTTTCCTGGTATTGCGTGCAGATCGGGCGAACATCAATCTAATATCATTGGCGCTTTTTGGCTTCTAATGATATACACATCAAGTTTTGATGCGTGTCACTCTTTCCTATTTGATGTGTGTCATTCTTTCCTTTTAGGTAAAGATAGTACTAACATCAGGGAATGCTGGTACGTCATTATACATGGATCGTATCGAGCTTATACTCTCTTCACGCCCATTGGTCAATTATTCAGGTTCACGTGCCTATATTGATTTTAATATTTTAATATTCTCTTGGTGTGCACCCGTATATATAGGAAACCCTATATTTATTCTTTGAGGTTTCCTTTCGTTTCTCGATATCGCAAAGGTCGTCAGTATTGATTATTGAATACGTAGGCAAATGATACGCATAGGTCGCCACTTGGGCCTATACCTTACTACTGGATAACCAATATGGTCTTAATATAGCATTTTTTGAAATACTTGGTTTATACTTAAAATTTGGTCGCCGCATATATTACGGTCATATATAGACATAAGAGGCCTTTCAGAATTATTTTCCAGCATGTTATTCACATGGTGTCCGAGTACTGAAAACCTAGCAAAAGAACCGTTTTAGTGAAGATATTATTGTCGCAACTTGAACATGGGACTGATTTGCACATTGAATTTCTTATATTTATTCAAGTGACTTATATATATGCTGGTTTGACTAATATGAGATTGAATACTATGTATGGGAACTCCGTTCCAAAATGGCGCCCGCAGAGGTGAAACAAGCACTAAGATTTGCATTTTCACCTAATAAACATCGAAATTCATCACGTGACATGGGGGCTATGCCTATTTAAGACGGTTGACCTATGGGGTAGGGTTTCACCGGTGACACGAGATAGCGCCCGGTTTTGAAAGGTAAGACGAGATCGCTATGGTGTATGTGGAGGGGAGTGTATTGGTGCAACACCACCTTTGCATATTGAAGAGAAAAAAACGCTTTCATCGTTTGCTGTCTTAGATTTTATTCTATTATTTTTATTATTATTGTCTTTTGGGGCGAATTGTGCGATAAAAAGAAACGTTTTTACTGAATTATTGACATGAGCGTTGTTCGTTGCTCGTGTATTAATGCCTTTTGCTAGGATTTCCGCTGTTACCGTCCCATTAGTCTCACAAGTCAATAGCTCGATGTGAGGCAGATAAGGACAGCTACATGTCTAAACTAGTGAAAATGATGTTGATCGTTCGCTTGCTCAAAACGCTTCTGACGCTAATATTCTATGCACGTAATTAAGTGGGACCCTCCGGTCTTTGAAGCGGTCCAATGTATTATGGTGATAACTATAGCTTTTATTTTATTTTGTGATATATTAGTGCATATTTGAATGAACAATATGCAATAGAAATTATCAATACAGATTTAAACCATAGTGGACTCCTTTGACACATTGTGTGTTTTTTATATTACTTCTCTAGAATGATGGAGCCTGTACTGTGGGCATAAATATACGACAACAAGGTCGTTTTACTTTTTCCGTTGAAACATAGAAATCGGACAAAACGGTTTCGATTAATTGATTGTTGGACTAGCCGGTGATATTTTAACAAGAACCTCTACATTTGCAGAGGTAAGACTTTTGTCATCATTTTGTGTATGAATCAAATGGCTACTTGAGAAGATTGTGATAAGTCATGCCCGCAATAGGCCTTAATGGAATTCGTCTTTTTTCTTCTCTTGTAAAACTACTATTCGTATTAGGTTACATACATCCGTATTACTTTAAAGGACGGCGGTGTCTCTTTTGGAATTTATGGTGGCCGCTCCTTGGAGACAATCTATGGTAAGAATTGTTATCTCGATTTCTTCATTATTTTCTTTCTTTTTATAGATTTTTTCTTTATTTCTCTTTCTTTATAGATCATCTTCTATTTGAGTTAGTGTCTTCGGTATTAAAAGGATTATTTTTTTTAACTCTATTAATATACCTGATTATAGATTATTTTTTAGGGTTCTTTTCACACTTATAAATTGACTCAAAGGAGTTCTCTTTACATAACATTGGACAGCGCTTGTGGGTGGGCGGAACACACTAAGTCCTGTCCGTGAAAGTAAGCAGAATATATATGTGTTTTCTGTATTGTTTTTAAACCTTTTGTGATGTATATGTGTTTGACTAATATGTATGTTATCTTTGGTTTTTATATATGTATGAAAATGCAATATACTTTTGATTCATCTTTTGTATGTAATATATGTATATGTCAAATTTGAAATTGAATTTGTATGTTCGTTGAGGTGTGTTTACTATTTTATATGGCAACATGTAATGATGTCACTTTTCTATGTAGTATTGGCAAAATAGTTTGTTGTGTTTCATGGTGTATTTTATGTGTTTTATACATATGTATGTTTTTATCTATGTTTTCTCACAGCCCTGACGAAGTTCGTAGAGAACGAAACGCGTTGGCTGAGTCTGTTTTTTGAAAACTGAATGAAAATAAAAGAACAACAAATTGGATTTAGTGAAAAGACTTTTCCCTTGGTGCACCGTCTTTTTGTAAAAAAGTTTGTATATCTGGTCTTCCAGTAGAGCAAAAGTACGGCATGCTCTGGACGTGTTTCTGCACCCTTTTAAAAATTGTGTATTGATCTTGGATTTGGTGTGCTTAACTGTGGTCAGCCGTACGTTCCTTTTGTTTACACCTCTTGCATAGCACACGACCCCGACCAGTGGGGAAGTTGTGCTTTGGCCCATTTCTGAACCAACCTTCAAGCAGCATCCGTGCCAGAGCTCAGCCCCCTAGTCCACTCCGGTGGCTCATGGGAGCCCTTTTACGCACTCCATTTGCTGCCTTCCGCAGTCCCTTGTCTCTTGACTTGTGGGCACTGGCGGAGGACAATCTACTTTTCCAAGAGTTCCCCTGGTTGCTCCAAGCCTGCTCTACGCTCCCTGCGAAGGAGAGCACCCTCAGACCTCGTGGGTCTGCACCAGCAGCTGGTTTGTACATCTCACGTGGGTTGCAGTTGCCAATGCTTAGTGGATCCAATCGGGACACTAACACTGCAGCGACCCTCATCTGATGTGGGACAGTCGCCCTCCCGAAGCTGGCCTTCCTTGAAGCCTCCTGGAGCCCGTGACTGCAGAGCCCAGCTGTACCTTCCACACCTGAAGCACCCGACATCCACGAGCTCCTTCCTATGAGCTTCCTGGTCACTGTGCTGTGACCCAGACTCTGTCCCCTCTGCTTTCAGGTTCATCTTTATCTTCTCTTCAACTTTAATCTTCACGACTTCAACGACGCTTTCAGCTAGCAGCAGTTTGGACTACTTTTCCATAGAAAATCAGCCCGCGACCCGACACCAGAATCGACCTATGCACCCGGCTTCCCTGGAGCAGGTAACAGTGGTACTTCGGTACTCCCGTGGGGGTGGGCTCTCCAAAGCCTTAAGTCCCAAGCCTTAACTTTGTACTGTTGCTAGAAGTGTCCTTAACCTTTAATTATTCAACCGCGACATTCTCCATAGGCTAACATTGCGATCCCGATAGCAGCTTCTCGCACTGCACACGCCTCCCGTGGGTCCCCTTCCTCTTAACTGTGGGTGGATTCTGAAGGGGCAAGCGATCCTGAATGCCCTAGGCATTGCCTGTAGAATTGTCGTGGTTCTTATACCACTATTTTAGTATATGGTTTGGTCCCCCCCTGGGGCCCATTGATTTCTGTGCTATTTATTGTGTTTAGAAATGCTTGTTTGAATTGTAACCTTGCCACTAGCCACATAAAGTGACTGTGGGATTCTGTCTAGAATCAATACATATATTTTATATATATACCTGTGTGGGCTACTCTTTCATTTGGTTATTCAAGAGGTTATTATGGTAAAACAATAAGCTTAACACTCCTTCAAGACTTAGCCTGAAGGCTGCTCTCCACAGCTACCACTAGGATAGCTTTCTTTAAAGGTTGTCTTAAACCTATCATCAATAAGAGTCGAATTGGACTGGTGCAAGGTGTCCCTATAACTAGGAACAGCATATGCCAGGCCAACTTCTCACACTTAGCTATTAGGCCAGAGTAAGAGTTAAGTCCTTAACCATTAGGCCAGAGTACGAGTCTAAGACCTTAGCTATTAGGCCAGAGTAAGAGTTAAGACCTTAGCTATTAGGCCAGAGTAAGAGTTAAGACCTTAACCTGTATGCCAGAGTACGAGTCTAAGACCTTAGCTATTAGGCCAGAGTACGAGTCCAAGACCTTAGCTATTAGGCCAGAGTAAGAGTTAAGACCTTAACCATTAGGCCAGAGTACGAGTCTAAGACCTTAGCTATTAGGCCAGAGTAAGAGTTAAGACCTTAACAGTAGGCCAGAGTAAGAGTTAAGACCTTAACCAGTAGGCCAGAGTAAGAGTTAAGACCTTAGATATTAGGCCAGAGTAAGAGTTAAGACCTTTACCAGTAGGCCAGAGTTCGAGTCTAAGACCTTAGCTATTAGGCCAGAGTAAGAGTTAAGACCTTAACCATTAGGCCAGAGTATGAGTCTAAGACCTTAGCTATTAGGCCGAGTAAGAGTTAAGACCTTAACCATTAGGCCAGAGTACGAGTCTAAGACCTTAGCTATTAGGCCAGAGTACGAGTCCAGACCTTAGCTATTAGGCCAGAGTAAGAGTTTAGACCTTAACCAGTAGGCCAGGAACAAGTCTAATACCTTAGCTATTAGGCCAGAGTAAGAGTTAAGACCTTAGCTATTAGGCCAGAGTAAGAGTTAAGACTTTAACCATTAGGCCAGAGTATGAGTCAAAGACCTTAGCTATTAGGCCAGAGTGAGAGTTAAGACCTTAGCTATTAGGCCATAGTACGAGTCTAAGACCTTAGCTATTAGGCCAGAGTAAGAGTTAAGACCTTAACCATTAGGCCAGAGTACGAGTCTAAGACCTTAGCTATTAGGCCAGACTGAGAGTTAAGACCGTAACCATTAGTCCACAGTACGAGTCTAAGACCTTAGCTATTAGGCCAGTGTAAGAGTTAAGACCATAACCAGTAGGCCAGAGTAAGATTAAAACCTTAACCATTAGGCCAGAGTACGAGTCTAAGACCTTAGCTATTAGGCCAGAGTAAGAGTTAAGACTTTAGCTATTAGGCCAGAGTATGAGTCTAAGACCTTAGCTATTAGGCCAGAGTAAGAGTTAAGACCTTAACCAGTAGGCCAGAGTACGAGTTAAGACCTTAACCAGTAGGCCAGAGTACGAGTTAAGACCTTAGCTATTAGGCCAGAGTAAGAGTTAAGACCGTAACCCGTAGGCCAGAGTAAGAGTTAAGACCTTAACCAGTAGGCCAGAGTATGAGTCTAAGACCTTAGCTATTAGGCCAGAGTAAGAGTTAAGACTTTAGCTATTAGGCGAGAGTAAGAGTTAAGACCTTAACCAGTAGGCCAGAGTAAGAGTTAAGACCTTAACCAGTAGGCCAGAGTTAGAGTTAAGACCGTAACTATTAGGCCATAGTACGAGTCTAAGACCTTAGCTATTGGGCCAGAGTAAGAGTTAAGACCTTAACCTGTAGGCCATAGTACGAGTCTAAGACCTTAGGTATTAGGCCAGAGTAAGAGTTAAGACCTTAACCATTAGGCCAGAGTACGAGTCTAAGACCTTAGCTATTAGGCCAGAGTAAGAGTTAAGACCTTAACAGTAGGCCAGAGTAAGAGTTAAGACCTTAACCAGTAGGCCAGAGTAAGAGTTAAGACCTTAGATATTAGGCCAGAGTAAGAGTTAAGACCTTTACCAGTAGGCCAGAGTATGAGTCTAAGACCTTAGCTATTAGGCCATAGTAAGAGTTAAGACCTTAACCATTAGGCCAGAGTATGAGTCTAAGACCTTAGCTATTAGGCCAGAGTAAGAGTTAAGACCTTAACCATTAGGCCAGAGTACGAGTCTAAGACCTTAGCTATTAGGCCAGAGTACAAGTCTAGACCTTAGCTATTAGGCCGGAGTAAGAGTTAAGACCTTAAGCATTAGGCCAGAGTACGAGTCTAATACCTTAGCTAACAGGCCAGAGTAAGAGTTAAGACCTTAGCTATTAGGCCAGAGTAAGAGTTAAGACCTTAGATATTAGGCCAGAGTAAGAGTTAAGACCTTAACCATTAGGCCATAGTACGATTCTAAGACCTTAGCTATTAGTCCACAGTAAGAGTTAAGACCTTAACCAGTAGGCCAGAGTAAGAGTTAAGACCTTAACCAGTAGGACAGAGTAAGTGTTAAGACCTTAGCTATTAGGCCAGAGTAAGAGTTAAGACCTTAACCAGTAGGCCAGAGTACGAGTCTAAGACCTTAGCTATTAGGCCAGAGTGAGAGTTAAGACCTTAGCTATCAGGCCAGAGTACGAGTCTAAGACCTTAGCTATTAGGCCAGAGTACGAGTCTAAGACCTTAGCTATTAGGCCAGAGTAAGAGTTAAGACCTTAACGAGTAGGCAAGAGTACCAGTCTAAGACCTTAACTATTAGGCCAGAGTAAGAGTTAAGACTTTAGCTGTTAGGCCAGAGTAAGAGTTAAGACCTTAACCATTAGGCCGGAGTACGAGTCTAAGACTTTAGCTATTAGGCCAGACCAAGAGTTAAAACCTTAACCAGTAGGCCAAAGTACGAGTCTAAGACCTTAGCTATTAGGCCACACCAAGAGTTAAGACCTTAACCATTAGGCCAGAGTAAGAGTTAAGACCTTAGCTATTAGGCCAGTGTACGAGTCTAAGCCCTTAGCTATTATGCCAGAGTATGAGTCTAAGACCTTAGCTATTAGGCCAGAGTCAGAGTTAAGACCTTAACCAGCAGGCCAGAGTACGAGTCTAAGACCTTAGCTATTAGGCCAGAGTAAGAGTTAAGACCTTAGCTATTAGGCCAGAGTAAGAGTTAAGACCTTAACCATTAGGCCAGAGTATGAGTCTAAGACCTTAGCTATTAGGCCAGTGTAAGAGATAAGACCTTAACCAGTAGGCCAGAGTACGAGTCTAAGACCTTAGCTATTAGGCCAGAGTAAGAGTTAAGACCTTAACCAGTAGGCCAGAGTAAGAGTTAAGACCTTAACCAGTAGGCCAGAGTAAGAGTTAAGACCTTAACCTGTAGGCCATAGTACGAGTCTAAGACCTTAGCTATTAGGCCAGAGTAAGAATTAAGACCTTAACCATTAGGCCAGAGTACGAGTCTAAGACCTTAGCTATTAGGTCAGAGTAAGAGTTAAGACCTTAGCTATTAGGCCAGAGTAAGAGTTAAGACCTTAACCATGAGGCCAGAGTATGAGTCTAAGACCTTAGTTATTAGGCCAGAGTAAGAGTTAAGACCTTAACCAGGAGGACAGAGTAAGAGTTAAGACCTTAGCTATTAGGCCAGAGTAAGAGTTAAGTCCTTAACCTGTAGGCCAGAGTATGAGTCTAAGACCTTAGCTATTAGGCCAGAGTAAGAGTTAAAACCTTAACCATTAGGCCAGAGTACAAGTCTAAGACCTTAGCTATTAGGCCAGAGTAAGAGTTAAGACCTTAGCTATCAGGCCAGAGTACGAGTCTCAGACCTTAGCTATTAGGCCAGAGTACGAGTCTAAGACCTTAGCTATTAGGCCAGAGCAAGAGTTAAGACCTTAACCAGTAGGCCAGAGTACCAGTCTAAGACCCTAGCTATAGGCCAGAGTAAGAGTTAAGACCTTAGCTATTATGCCAGAGTAAGAGTTAAGACCTTAACCATTAGGCCAGAGTACGAGTCTAAGACCTTAGCTATTAGGCCGGAGTAAGAGTTAAGACCTTAAGCATTAGGCCAGAGTACGAGTCTAATACCTTAGCTAACAGGCCAGAGTAAGAGTTAAGACCTTAGCTATTAGGCCAGAGTAAGAGTTAAGACCTTAGATATTAGGCCATAGTAAGAGTTAGGACCTTAACCAGTAGGCCAGAGTACGAGTCTAAGACCTTAGCTATTAGGCCAGAGTAAGAGTTAAGACCTTAACCAGTAGGCCAGAGTAAGAGTTAAGACCTTAACCAGTAGGCCATAGTACGAGTCTAAGACCTTAGCTATTAGGCCAGAGTAAGGGTTAAGACCTTAACAAGTAGGCCAGAGTAAGAGTTAAGACCTTAGCTATTAGGCCAGAGTAAGAGTTAAGACCTTAGCTATTAGGCCAGAGTAAGAGTTAAGACCTTAACCAGTAGGCCAGACTACGAGTCTAAGACCTTAGCTATTAGGCCAGAGTAAGAGTTAAGACCTTAACCATTAGGCCAGAGTACGAGTCTAAGACTTTAGCTATTAGGCCAGAGTACGAGTTAAGACCTTAACCAGTAGGCCAGAGTAAAAGTTAAGACCTTAACCATTAGGCCAGAGTACGAGTCTAAGACCTTAGCTATTAGGCCAGAGTAAGAGTTAAGACCTTAACCAATAGGCCAGAGTAAGAGTTAGGACCTTAACCAGTAGGCCAGAGTAAGAGTTAAGACCTTAACCAGTAGGCCAGAGTAAGAGTTAAGTCCTTAACCTGTAGGCCACAATACAAGTCTAAGACCTTAGCTATTAGGCCAGAGTAAGAGTTAAGACCTTAATCATTAGGCCAGAGTATGAGTCTAAGACCTTAGCTACTAGGCCAGAGTAAGAGTTAAGACCTTAACCTGTAGGCCAGATTAAGAGTTAAGACCTTAACCATTAGGCCAGAGTACGAGTCTAAGACCTTAGCTATTAGGCCAGAGTAAGAGTTAAGACCTTAGCTATTAGGCCAGAGTAAGAGTTAAGACCTTAACCTGTATGCCAGAGTACGAGTCTAAGACCTTAGCTATTAGGCCAGAGTACGAGTCCAAGACCTTAGCTATTAGGCCAGAGTAAGAGTTAAGACCTTAACCATTAGGCCAGAGTACGAGTCTAAGACCTTAGCTATTAGGCCAGAGTAAGAGTTAAGACCTTAACAGTAGGCCAGAGTAAGAGTTAAGACCTTAACCAGTAGGCCAGAGTAAGAGTTAAGACCTTAGATATTAGGCCAGAGTAAGAGTTAAGACCTTTACCAGTAGGCCAGAGTTCGAGTCTAAGACCTTAGCTATTAGGCCAGAGTAAGAGTTAAGACCTTAACCATTAGGCCAGAGTATGAGTCTAAGACCTTAGCTATTAGGCCGAGTAAGAGTTAAGACCTTAACCATTAGGCCAGAGTACGAGTCTAAGACCTTAGCTATTAGGCCAGAGTACGAGTCCAGACCTTAGCTATTAGGCCAGAGTAAGAGTTTAGAACTTAACCAGTAGGCCAGGAACAAGTCTAATACCTTAGCTATTAGGCCAGAGTAAGAGTTAAGACCTTAGCTATTAGGCCAGAGTAACAGTTAAGACTTTAACCATTAGGCCAGAGTATGAGTCAAAGACCTTAGCTATTAGGCCAGAGTGAGAGTTAAGACCTTAGCTATTAGGCCATAGTACGAGTCTCAGACCTTAGCTATTAGGCCAGAGTAAGAGTTAAGACCTTAACCATTAGGCCAGAGTAAGAGTCTAAGACCTTAGCTATTAGGCCAGACTGAGAGTTAAGACCGTAACCATTAGTCCACAGTACGAGTCTAAGACCTTAGCTATTAGGCCAGTGTAAGAGATAAGACCGTAACCAGTAGGCCAGAGTAAGATTAAAACCTTAACCATTAGGCCAGAGTACGAGTCTAAGACCTTAGCTATTAGGCCAGAGTAAGAGTTAAGACCTTAACCAGTAGGCCAGAGTACGAGTTAAGACCTTAACCAGTAGGCCAGAGTACGAGTTAAGACCTTAGCTATTAGGCCAGAGTAAGAGTTAAGACCGTAACCCGTAGGCCAGAGTAAGAGTTAAGACCTTAACCAGTAGGCCAGAGTATGAGTCTAAGACCTTAGCTATTAGGCCAGAGTAAGAGTTAAGACTTTAGCTATTAGGCGAGAGTAAGAGTTAAGACCTTAACCAGTAGGCCAGAGTAAGAGTTAAGACCTTAACCAGTAGGCCAGAGTTAGAGTTAAGACCTTAGCTATTAGGCCAGAGTAAGAGTTAAGACCGTAACTATTAGGCCATAGTACGAGTCTAAGACCTTAGCTATTGGGCCAGAGTAAGAGTTAAGACCTTAACCTGTAGGCCATAGTACGAGTCTAAGACCTTAGCTATTAGGCCAGAGTAAGAGTTAAGACCTTAACCATTAGGCCAGAGTACGAGTCTAAGACCTTAGCTATTAGGCCAGAGTAAGAGTTAAGACCTTAACAGTAGGCCAGAGTAAGAGTTAAGACCTTAACCAGTAGGCCAGAGTAAGAGTTAAGACCTTAGATATTAGGCCAGAGTAAGAGTTAAGACCTTTACCAGTAGGCCAGAGTACGAGTCTAAGACCTTAGCTATTAGGCCATAGTAAGAGTTAAGACCTTAACCATTAGGCCAGAGTATGAGTCTAAGACCTTAGCTATTAGGCCAGAGTAAGAGTTAAGACCTTAACCATTAGGCCAGAGTACGAGTCTAAGACCTTAGCTATTAGGCCAGAGTACGAGTCTAGACCTTAGCTATTAGGCCTGAGTAAGAGTTAAGACCTTAAGCATTAGGCCAGAGTATGAGTCTAATACCTTAGCTAACAGGCCAGAGTAAGAGTTAAGACCTTAGCTATTAGGCCAGAGTAAGAGTTAAGACCTTAGATATTAGGCCAGAGTAAGAGTTAAGACCTTAACCATTAGGCCATAGTACGATTCTAAGACCTTAGCTATTAGTCCACAGTAAGAGTTAAGACCTTAACCAGTAGGCCAGAGTAAGAGTTAAGACCTTAACCAGTAGGACAGAGTAAGTGTTAAGACCTTAGCTATTAGGCCAGAGTAAGAGTTAAGACCTTAACCAGTAGGCCAGAGTACGAGTCTAAGACCTTAGCTATTAGGCCAGAGTGAGAGTTAAGACCTTAGCTATCAGGCCAGAGTACGAGTCTAAGACCTTAGCTATTAGGCCAGAGTACGAGTCTAAGACCTTAGCTATTAGGCCAGAGTAAGAGTTAAGACCTTAACCAGTAGGCAAGAGTACCAGTCTAAGACCTTAACTATTAGGCCAGAGTAAGAGTTAAGACTTTAGCTGTTAGGCCAGAGTAAGAGTTAAGACCTTAACCATTAGGCCAGAGTACGAGTCTAAGACTTTAGCTATTAGGCCAGACCAAGAGTTAAAACCTTAACCAGTAGGCCAAAGTACGAGTCTAAGACCTTAGCTATTAGGCCACACCAAGAGTTCAGACCTTAACCATTAGGCCAGAGTAAGAATTAAGACCTTAGCTATTAGGCCAGTGTACGAGTCTAAGCCCTTAGCTATTATGCCAGAGTATGAGTCTAAGACCTTAGCTATTAGGCCAGAGTCAGAGTTAAGACCTTAACCAGTAGGCCAGAGTACGAGTCTAAGACCTTAGCTATTAGGCCAGAGTAAGAGTTAAGACCTTAGCTATTAGGCCAGAGTAAGAGTTAAGACCTTAACCATTAGGCCAGAGTATGAGTCTAAGACCTTAGCTATTAGGCCAGTGTAAGAGATAAGACCTTAACCAGTAGGCCAGAGTACGAGTCTAAGACCTTAGCTATTAGGCCAGAGTAAGAGTTAAGACCTTAACCAGTAGGCCAGAGTAAGAGTTAAGACCTTAACCAGTAGGCCAGAGTAAGAGTTAAGACCTTAACCTGTAGGCCATAGTACGAGTCTAAGACCTTAGCTATTATGCCAGAGTAAGAATTAAGACCTTAACCATTAGGCCAGAGTACGAGTCTAAGACCTTAGCTATTAGGTCAGAGTAAGAGTTAAGACCTTAGCTATTAGGCCAGAGTAAGAGTTAAGACCTTAACCATTAGGCCAGAGTATGAGTCTAAGACCTTAGTTATTAGGCCAGAGTAAGAGTTAAGACCTTAACCAGGAGGACAGAGTAAGAGTTAAGACCTTAGCTATTAGGCCAGAGAAAGAGTTAAGACCTTAACCTG
The DNA here is from genome assembly GCF_964204655.1 of Triturus cristatus. NCBI lineage: Eukaryota > Metazoa > Chordata > Amphibia > Caudata > Salamandridae > Triturus > Triturus cristatus. The sequence goes on from NC_140590.1 coordinate 1,308,446,666, forward strand.
TAGGCCAGAGTATGAGTCTAAGACCTTAGCTATTAGGCCAGAGTAAGAGTTAAGACCTTAACCATTAGGCCAGAGTACAAGTCTAAGACCTTAGCTATTAGGCCAGAGTAAGAGTTAAGACCTTAGCTATCAGGCCAGAGTACGAGTCTCAGACCTTAGCTATTAGGCCAGAGTACGAGTCTAAGACCTTAGCTTTTAGGCCAGAGCAAGAGTTAAGACCTTAACCAGTAGGCCAGAGTACCAGTCTAAGACCCTAGCTATAGGCCAGAGTAAGAGTTAAGACATTAGCTATTAGGCCAGAGTAAGAGTTAAGACCTTAACCATTAGGCCAGAGTACGAGTCTAAGACCTTAGCTATTAGGCCGGAGTAAGAGTTAAGACCTTAAGCATTAGGCCAGAGTACGAGTCTAATACCTTAGCTAACAGGCCAGAGTAAGAGTTAAGACCTTAGCTATTAGGCCAGAGTAAGAGTTAAGACCTTAGATATTAGGCCAGAGTAAGAGTTAAGACCTTAACCATTAGGCCATAGTACGAGTCTAAGACCTTAGCTATTAGTCCACAGTAAGAGTTAAGACCTTAACCAGTAGGCCAGAGTAAGAGTTAAGACCTTAACCAGTAGGACAGAGTAAGTGTTAAGACCTTAGCTATTAGGCCAGAGTAAGAGTTAAGACCTTAACCAGTAGGCCAGCGTACGAGTCTAAGACCTTAGCTATTAGGCCAGAGTAAGAGTTAAGACCTTAACCATTAGGCCAGAGTACAAGTCTAAGACCTTAGCTATTAGGCCAGAGTGAGAGTTAAGACCTTAGCTATCAGGCCAGAGTACGAGTCTAAGACGTTAGCTATTAGGCCAGAGTACAAGTCTCAGACCTTAGCTATTAGGCCAGAGTAAGAGTTAAGACTTTAGCTATTAGGCCAGAGTAAGAGTTAAGACCTTAACCATTAGGCCAGAGTACGAGTCTAAGACTTTAGCTATTAGGCCAGACCAAGAGTTAAAACCTTAACCAGTAGGCCAAAGTACGAGTCTAAGACCTTAGCTATTAGGCCACACCAAGAGTTAAGACCTTAACCATTAGGCCAGAGTAAGAGTTAAGACCTTAGCTATTAGGCCAGTGTACGAGTCTAAGACCTTAGCTATTATGCCAGAGTATGAGTCTAAGACCTTAGCTATTAGGCCAGAGTCAGAGTTAAGACCTTAACTAGTAGGCCAGAGTACGAGTCTAAGACCTTAGCTATTAGGCCAGAGTAAGAGTTAAGACCTTAGCTATTAGGCCAGAGTAAGAGTTAAGACCTTAACCATTAGGCCAGAGTACGAGTCTAAGACCTTAGCTATTAGGCCAGTGTAAGAGATAAGACCTTAACCAGTAGGCCAGAGTACGAGTCTAAGACCTTAGCTATTAGGCCAGAGTAAGAGTTAAGACCTTAACCAGTAGGCCAGAGTACGAGTCTAAGACCTTAGCTATTAGGCCATAGTAAGAGTTAAGACCTTAACCATTAGGCCAGAGTATGAGTCTAAGACCTTAGCTATTAGGCCAGAGTAAGAGTTAAGACCTTAACCATTAGGCCAGAGTACGAGTCTAAGACCTTAGCTATTATGCCAGAGTACGAGTCTAGACCTTAGCTATTAGGCCTGAGTAAGAGTTAAGACCTTAAGCATTAGGCCAGAGTACGAGTCTAATACCTTAGCTAACAGGCCAGAGTAAGAGTTAAGACCTTAGCTATTAGGCCAGAGTAAGAGTTAAGACCTTAGATATTAGGCCAGAGTAAGAGTTAAGACCTTAACCATTAGGCCATAGTACGATTCTAAGACCTTAGCTATTAGTCCACAGTAAGAGTTAAGACCTTAACCAGTAGGCCAGAGTAAGAGTTAAGACCTTAACCAGTAGGACAGAGTAAGTGTTAAGACCTTAGCTATTAGGCCAGAGTAAGAGTTAAGACCTTAACCAGTAGGCCAGAGTACGAGTCTAAGACCTTAGCTATTAGGCCAGAGTGAGAGTTAAGACCTTAGCTATCAGGCCAGAGTACGAGTCTAAGACCTTAGCTATTAGGCCAGAGTACGAGTCTAAGACCTTAGCTATTAGGCCAGAGTAAGAGTTAAGACCTTAACCAGTAGGCAAGAGTACCAGTCTAAGACCTTAACTATTAGGCCAGAGTAAGAGTTAAGACTTTAGCTGTTAGGCCAGAGTAAGAGTTAAGACCTTAACCATTAGGCCAGAGTACGAGTCTAAGACTTTAGCTATTAGGCCAGACCAAGAGTTAAAACCTTAACCAGTAGGCCAAAGTACGAGTCTAAGACCTTAGCTATTAGGCCACACCAAGAGTTAAGACCTTAACCATTAGGCCAGAGTAAGAGTTAAGACCTTAGCTATTAGGCCAGTGTACGAGTCTAAGCCCTTAGCTATTATGCCAGAGTATGAGTCTAAGACCTTAGCTATTAGGCCAGAGTCAGAGTTAAGACCTTAACCAGTAGGCCAGAGTACGAGTCTAAGACCTTAGCTATTAGGCCAGAGTAAGAGTTAAGACCTTAGCTATTAGGCCAGAGTAAGAGTTAAGACCTTAACCATTAGGCCAGAGTATGAGTCTAAGACCTTAGCTATTAGGCCAGTGTAAGAGATAAGACCTTAACCAGTAGGCCAGAGTACGAGTCTAAGACCTTAGCTATTAGGCCAGAGTAAGAGTTAAGACCTTAACCAGTAGGCCAGAGTAAGAGTTAAGACCTTAACCAGTAGGCCAGAGTAAGAGTTAAGACCTTAACCTGTAGGCCATAGTACGAGTCTAAGACCTTAGCTATTAGGCCAGAGTAAGAATTAAGACCTTAACCATTAGGCCAGAGTACGAGTCTAAGACCTTAGCTATTAGGTCAGAGTAAGAGTTAAGACCTTAGCTATTAGGCCAGAGTAAGAGTTAAGACCTTAACCATTAGGCCAGAGTATGAGTCTAAGACCTTAGTTATTAGGCCAGAGTAAGAGTTAAGACCTTAACCAGGAGGACAGAGTAAGAGTTAAGACCTTAGCTATTAGGCCAGAGTAAGAGTTAAGACCTTAACCTGTAGGCCAGAGTATGAGTCTAAGACCTTAGCTATTAGGCCAGAGTAAGAGTTAAGACCTTAACCATTAGGCCAGAGTACAAGTCTAAGACCTTAGCTATTAGGCCAGAGTAAGAGTTAAGACCTTAGCTATCAGGCCAGAGTACGAGTCTCAGACCTTAGCTATTAGGCCAGAGTACGAGTCTAAGACCTTAGCTATTAGGCCAGAGCAAGAGTTAAGACCTTAACCAGTAGGCCAGAGTACCAGTCTAAGACCCTAGCTATAGGCCAGAGTAAGAGTTAAGACCTTAGCTATTAGGCCAGAGTAAGAGTTAAGACCTTAACCATTAGGCCAGAGTACGAGTCTAAGACCTTAGCTATTAGGCCGGAGTAAGAGTTAAGACCTTAAGCATTAGGCCAGAGTACGAGTCTAATACCTTAGCTAACAGGCCAGAGTAAGAGTTAAGACCTTAGCTATTAGGCCAGAGTAAGAGTTAAGACCTTATATATTAGGCCATAGTAAGAGTTAGGACCTTAACCAGTAGGCCAGAGTACGAGTCTAAGACCTTAGCTATTAGGCCAGAGTAAGAGTTAAGACCTTAACCAGTAGGCCAGAGTAAGAGTTAAGACCTTAACCAGTAGGCCATAGTACGAGTCTAAGACCTTAGCTATTAGGCCAGAGTAAGGGTTAAGACCTTAACAAGTAGGCCAGAGTAAGAGTTAAGACCTTAGCTATTAGGCCAGAGTAAGAGTTAAGACCTTAGCTATTAGGCCAGAGTAAGAGTTAAGACCTTAACCAGTAGGCCAGACTACGAGTCTAAGACCTTAGCTATTAGGCCAGAGTAAGAGTTAAGACCTTAACCATTAGGCCAGAGTACGAGTCTAAGACTTTAGCTATTAGGCCAGAGTACGAGTTAAGACCTTAACCAGTAGGCCAGAGTAAAAGTTAAGACCTTAACCATTAGGCCAGAGTACGAGTCTAAGACCTTAGCTATTAGGCCAGAGTAAGAGTTAAGACCTTAACCAATAGGCCAGAGTAAGAGTTAGGACCTTAACCAGTAGGCCAGAGTAAGAGTTAAGACCTTAACCAGTAGGCCAGAGAAAGAGTTAAGACCTTAGCTATTAGGCCAGAGTAAGAGTTAAGACCTTAACCATTAGGCCAGAGTATGAGTCTAAGACCTTAGCTACTAGGCCAGAGTAAGAGTTAAGACCTTAACCTGTAGGCCAGAGTAAGAGTTAAGACCTTAACCATTAGGCCAGAGTACGAGTCTAAAACCTTAGCTATTAGGCCAGAGTAAGAGTTAAGACCTTAGCTATTAGGCCAGAGTAAGAGTTAAGACCTTAACCATTAGGCCAGAGTACGAGCCTAAGACCTTAGCTATTAGGCCAGAGTAAGAGTTAAGACCTTAACCATTAGGCCGTAGTACGAGTCGAAGACCTTAGCTATTAGGCCAGAGTACGAGTTAAGACCTTAACCAGTAGGCCGGAGTAAGAGTTAAGACCTTAACCAGTAGGACAGAGTAAGAGTTAAGACCTTAGATATTAGGCCAGAGTAAGAGTTAAGACCTTAACCAGTAGGCCAGAGTACGAGTCTAAGACCTTAGCTATTAGGCCAGAGTGAGAGTTAAGACCTTAGCTATCATGCCAGAGTACGAGTCTAAGACCTTAGCTATTAGGCCAGAGTACGAGTCTAAGACCTTAGCTATTAGGCCAGAGTAAGAGTTAAGACCTTAACCAGTAGGCCAGAGTACCAGTCTAAGAACTTAGCTATTAGGCCATAGTAAGAGTTAAGACCTTAGCTATTAGGCCAGAGTAAGAGTTAAGACCTTAGCTATTAGGCCAGAGTAAAGGTTAAGACCTTAGCTATTAGGCCAGAGTAAGAGTTAAGACCTTAACCATTAGGCCAGAGTACGAGTCTAAGACCTTAGCTATTAGGCCAGAGTAAGAGATAAGACCTTAACCAGAAGGCCAGAGTAAGAGTTAAGACCTTAACCATTAGGCCAGAGTAAGAATTAAGACCTTAACGATTAGGCCATAGTACGAGTCTAAGACCTTAGCTATTAGGCCAGAGTAAGAATTAAGACCTTAACCATTAGGCCAGAGTACGAGTCTAAGACCTTAGCTATTAGGCCAGAGTAAGAGTTAAGACCCTAACCAATAGGCCAGAGTAAGAGTTAAGACCTTAACCAGTAGGCCAGAGTAAGAGTTAAGACCTTAACCAGTAGGCCAGAGTAAGAGTTAAGACCTTAACCTGTAGGCCAGAGTATGAGTTTAAGACCTTAGCTATTAGGCCAGAGTAAGAGTTAAGACCTTAGCTATTAGGCCAGTGTACGAGACTAAGACCTTAGCTATTATGCCAGAGTATGAGTCTAAGACCTTAGCTATTAGGCCAGAGTAAGAGTTAAGACCTTAACCTGTAGGCCAGAGTAAGAGTTAAGACCTTAACCAGTAGGACAGAGTAAGAGTTAAGACCGTAGCTATTAGGCCAGAGTAAGAGTTAAGACCTTAACCAGTAGGCCAGAGTACGAGTCTAAGACCTTAGCTATTAGGCCAGAGTAAGAGTGAAGACCTTAACCATTAGGCCAGAGTACAAGTCTAAGACCTTAGCTATTAGGCCAGAGTGAGAGTTAAGACCTTAGCTATCAGGCCAGAGTACGAGTCTAAGACCTTAGCTATTAGGCCAGAGTACGAGTCTAAGACCTTAGATATTAGGCCAGAGTAAGAGTTAAGACCTTTACCAGTAGGCCAGAGTACGAGTCTAAGACCTTAGCTATTAGGCCATAGTAAGAGTTAAGACCTTAACCATTAGGCCAGAGTATGAGTCTAAGACCTTAGCTATTAGGCCAGAGTAAGAGTTAAGACCTTAACCATTAGGCCAGAGTACGAGTCTAAGACCTTAGCTATTAGGCCAGAGTACGAGTCTAGACCTTAGCTATTAGGCCGGAGTAAGAGTTAAGACCTTAAGCATTAGGCCAGAGTACGAGTCTAATACCTTAGCTAACAGGCCAGAGTAAGAGTTAAGACCTTAGCTATTAGGCCAGAGTAAGAGTTAAGACCTTAGATATTAGGCCAGAGTAAGAGTTAAGACCTTAACCATTAGGCCATAGTACGAGTCTAAGACCTTAGCTATTAGTCCACAGTAAGAGTTAAGACCTTAACCAGTAGGCCAGAGTAAGAGTTAAGACCTTAACCAGTAGGACAGAGTAAGTGTTAAGACCTTAGCTATTAGGCCAGAGTAAGAGTTAAGACCTTAACCAGTAGGCCAGAGTACGAGTCTAAGACCTTAGCTATTAGGCCAGAGTAAGAGTTAAGACCTTAACCATTAGGCCAGAGTACAAGTCTAAGACCTTAGCTATTAGGCCAGAGTGAGAGTTAAGACCTTAGCTATCAGGCCAGAGTACGAGTCTAAGACGTTAGCTATTAGGCCAGAGTACGAGTCTAAGACCTTAGCTATTAGGCCAGAGTAAGAGTTAAGACCTTAACCAGTAGGCAAGAGTGCCAGTCTAAGACCTTAACTATTAGGCCAGAGTAAGAGTTAAGACTTTAGCTATTAGGCCAGAGTAAGAGTTAAGACCTTAACCATTAGGCCAGAGTACGAGTCTAAGACTTTAGCTATTAGGCCAGACCAAGAGTTAAAACCTTAACCAGTAGGCCAAAGTACGAGTCTAAGACCTTAGCTATTAGGCCACACCAACAGTTAAGACCTTAACCATTAGGCCAGAGTAAGAGTTAAGACCTTAGCTATTAGGCCAGTGTACGAGTCTAAGACCTTAGCTATTATGCCAGAGTATGAGTCTAAGACCTTAGCTATTAGGCCAGAGTCAGAGTTAAGACCTTAACTAGTAGGCCAGAGTACAAGTCTAAGACCTTAGCTATTAGGCCAGAGTAAGAGTTAAGACCTTAACCATTAGGCCAGAGTACGAGTCTAAGACCTTAGCTATTAGGCCAGTGTAAGAGATAAGACCTTAACCAGTAGGCCAGAGTACGAGTCTAAGACCTTAGCTATTAGGCCAGAGTAAGAGTTAAGACCTTAACCAGTAGGCCAGAGTAAGAGTTAAGACCTTAACCAGTAGGCCAGAGTAAGAGTTAAGACCTTAACCTGTAGGCCATAGTACGAGTCTAAGACCTTAGCTATTAGGCCAGAGTAAGAATTAAGACCTTAACCATTGGGCCAGAGTACGAGTCTAAGACCTTAGCTATTAGGTCAGAGTAAGAGTTAAGACCTTAGCTATTAGGCCAGAGTAAGAGTTAAGACCTTAACCATTAGGCCAGAGTATGAGTCTAAGACCTTAGTTATTAGGCCAGAGTAAGAGTTAAGACCTTAACCAGGAGGACAGAGTAAGAGTTAAGACCTTAGCTATTAGGCCAGAGTAAGAGTTAAGACCTTAACCTGTAGGCCAGAGTATGAGTCTAAGACCTTAGCTATTAGGCCAGAGTAAGAGTTGAGACCTTAACCATTATGCCAGAGTACAAGTCTAAGACCTTAGCTATTAGGCCAGAGTAAGAGTTAAGACCTTAGCTATCAGGCCAGAGTACGAGTCTCAGACCTTAGCTATTAGGCCAGAGTACGAGTCTAAGACCTTAGCTATTAGGCCTGAGCAAGAGTTAAGACCTTAACCAGTAGGCCAGAGTACCAGTCTAAGACCCTAGCTATAGGCCAGAGTAAGAGTTAAGACCTTAGCTATTAGGCCAGAGTAAGAGTTAAGACCTTAACCATTAGGCCAGAGTATGAGTCTAAGACCTTAGCTATTAGGCCGTAGTAAGAGTTAAGACCTTAAGCATTAGGCCAGAGTACGAGTCTAATACCTTAGCTAACAGGCCAGAGTAAGAGTTAAGACCTTAGCTATTAGGCCAGAGTAAGAGTTAAGACCTTAGATATTAGGCCATAGTAAGAGTTAGGACCTTAACCAGTAGGCCAGAGTACGAGTCTAAGACCTTAGCTATTAGGCCAGAGTAAGAGTAAGACCTTAACCAGTAGGCCAGAGTAAGAGTTAAGACCTTAACCAGTAGGCCATAGTACGAGTCTAAGACCTTAGCTATTAGGCCAGAGTAAGGGTTAAGACCTTAACAAGTAGGCCAGAGTAAGAGTTAAGACCTTAGCTATTAGGCCAGAGTAAGAGTTAAGACCTTAGCTATTAGGCCAGAGTAAGAGTTAAGACCTTAACCAGTAGGCCAGACTACGAGTCTAAGACCTTAGCTATTAGGCCAGAGTAAGAGTTAAGACCTTAACCATTAGGCCAGAGTACGAGTCTAAGACTTTAGCTATTAGGCCAGAGTGCGAGTTAAGACCTTAACCAGTAGGCCAGAGTAAAAGTTAAGACCTTAACCATTAGGCCAGAGTACGAGTCTAAGACCTTAGCTATTAGGCCAGAGTAAGAGTTAAGACCTTAACCAATAGGCCAGAGTAAGAGTTAGGACCTTAACCAGTAGGCCAGAGTAAGAGTTAAGACCTTAACCAGTAGGCCAGAGAAAGAGTTAAGTCCTTAACCTGTAGGCCACAATACAAGTCTAAGACCTTAGCTATTAGGCCAGAGTAAGAGTTAAGACCTTAACCATTAGGCCAGAGTATGAGTCTAAGACCTTAGCTATTAGGCCAGAGTAAGAGTTAAGACCTTAACCTGTAGGCCAGAGTAAGAGTTAAGACCTTAACCATTAGGCCAGAGTACGAGTCTAAAACCTTAGCTATTAGGCCAGAGTAAGAGTTAAGACCTTAGCTATTAGGCCAGAGTAAGAGTTAAGACCTTAACCATTAGGCCAGAGTACGAGCCTAAGACCTTAGCTATTAGGCCAGAGTAAGAGTTAAGACCTTAACCATTAGGCCGTAGTACGAGTCGAAGACCTTAGCTATTAGGCCAGAGTAAGAGTTAAGACCTTAACCAGTAGGCCGGAGTAAGAGTTAAGACCTTAACCAGTAGGACAGAGTAAGAGTTAAGACCTTAGATATTAGGCCAGAGTAAGAGTTAAGACCTTAACCAGTAGGCCAGAGTACGAGTCTAAGACCTTAGCTATTAGGCCAGAGTGAGAGTTAAGACCTTAGCTATCATGCCAGAGTACGAGTCTAAGACCTTAGCTATTAGGCCAGAGTACGAGTCTAAGACCTTAGCTATTAGGCCAGAGTAAGAGTTAAGACCTTAACCAGTAGGCCAGAGTACGAGTCTAAGACCTTAGCTATTAGGCCAGAGTAAGAGATAAGACCTTAACCAGAAGGCCAGAGTAAGAGTTAAGACCTTAACCATTAGGCCAGAGTAAGAATTAAGACCTTAACGATTAGGCCATAGTACGAGTCTAAGACCTTAGCTATTAGGCCAGAGTAAGATTTAAGACCTTAACCATTAGGCCAGAGTACGAGTCTAAGACCTTAGCTATTAGGCCAGAGTAAGAGTTAAGACCCTAACCAATAGGCCAGAGTAAGAGTTAAGACCTTAACCAGTAGGCCAGAGTAAGAGTTAAGACCTTAACCAGTAGGCCAGAGTAAGAGTTAAGACCTTAACCTGTAGGCCAGAGTATGAGTTTAAGACCTTAGCTATTAGGCCAGAGTAAGAGTTAAGACCTTAGCTATTAGGCCAGTGTACGAGACTAAGACCTTAGCTATTATGCCAGAGTATGAGTCTAAGACCTTAGCTATTAGGCCAGAGTAAGAGTTAAGACCTTAACCTGTAGGCCAGAGTAAGAGTTAAGACATTAACCATTAGGCCAGAGTACGAGTCTAAAACCTTAGCTATTAGGCCAGAGTAAGAGTTAAGACCTTAGCTATTAGGCCAGAGTAAGAGTTAAGACCTTAACCATTAGGCCAGAGTACGAGCCTAAGACCTTAGCTATTAGGCCAGAGTAAGAGTTAAGACCTTAACCATTAGGCCGTAGTACGAGTCAAAGACCTTAGCTATTAGGTCAGAGTAAGAGTTAAGACCTTAACCAGTAGGCCGGAGTAAGAGTTAAGACCTTAACCAGTACGACAGAGTAAGAGTTAAGACCTTAGATATTAGGCCAGAGTAAGAGTTAAGACCTTAACCAGTAGGCCAGAGTATGAGTCTAAGACCTTAGCTATTAGGCCAGAGTGAGAGTTAAGACCTTAGCTATCATGCCAGAGTACGAGTCTAAGACCTTAGCTATTAGGCCAGAGTACGAGTCTAAGACCTTAGCTATAGGCCAGAGTAAGAGTTAAGACCTTAACCAGTAGGCCAGAGTACCAGTCTAAGAACTTAGCTATTAGGCCAGAGTAAGAGTTAAGACCTTAGCTATTAGGCCAGAGTAAGAGTTAAGACCATAACCATTAGGCCAGAGTACGAGCCTAAGACTTTAGCTATTAGGCCAGAGCAAGAGTTAAGACCTTAACCAGTAGGCCAGAGTACGAGTCTAAGATCTTAGCTATTAGGCCAGAGCAAGAGTTAAGACCTTAACCAGTAGGCCAGAGTACGACTCTAAGACCTTAGCTATTAGGCCAGAGTAAAGGTTAAGACCTTAGCTATTAGGCCAGAGTAAGAGTTAAGACCTTAACCATTAGGCCAGAGTACGAGTCTAAGACCTTAGCTATTAGGCCAGAGTAAGAGATAAGACCTTAACCAGAAGGCCAGAGTAAGAGTTAAGACCTTAACCATTAGGCCAGAGTAAGAATTAAGACCTTAACGATTAGGCCATAGTACGAGTCTAAGACCTTAGCTATTAGGCCAGAGTAAGAATTAAGACCTTAACCATTAGGCCAGAGTACGAGTCTAAGACCTTAGCTATTAGGCCAGAGTAAGAGTTAAGACCCTAACCAATAGGCCAGAGTAAGAGTTAAGACCTTAACCAGTAGGCCAGAGTAAGAGTTAAGACCTTAACCAGTAGGCCAGAGTAAGAGTTAAGACCTTAACCTGTAGGCCAGAGTATGAGTTTAAGACCTTAGCTATTAGGCCAGAGTAAGAGTTAAGACCTTAGCTATTAGGCCAGTGTACGAGACTAAGACCTTAGCTATTATGCCAGAGTATGAGTCTAAGACCTTAGCTATTAGGCCAGAGTAAGAGTTAAGACCTTAACCAGTAGGCCAGAGTACGAGTCTAAGACCTTAGCTATTAGGCCAGAGTAAGAGTTAAGACCTTAGCTATTAGGCCAGAGTAAGAGTTAAGACCTTAACCATTAGGCCAGAGTACGAGTCTAAGACCTTAGCTATTAGGCCAGAGTAAGAGTTAAGACTAGGCCTGGGCGGTAAATTCCGTTCCGCTCGCGGAATTTGCGGAATTTGGGTAATTTCGCGTTCCGCGGAGAACGCGAAATTGCCCAAAAATCTGCGTTCCGCGACTTCGCGAAATTTTTTGCTTGTTCGCGTTCTCAATATGCGTGTTCGCGAGATATTTCACCCCGAGCACGCAAACAGCGATCGCGAACAGGAAAAAAGTATCGCGAACAAGCAATTCCGCGTGTTCGCGGAATTTCTGCGTGTTCGCGGAGATTTTTTACCGTTTCGCGGAGATTTGCGTAACGTGATTACGCAAATTCCGCCCACCCCTAGTTAAGACCTTAACCAGTAGGCCAGAGTAAGAGTTAAGACCTTAACCATTAGGCCAGAGTATGTGTCTAAGACCTTAACCATTAGGCCAGAGTAAGAGTTAAGACCTTAACCAATAGCCCAGAGTAAGAGTTAAGACCTTAACCAGTAGGCCAGAGTAACAGTTAAGACCTTAACCTGTAGGCCATAGTATGAGTCTAAGACCTTAGCTATTAGGCCAGAGTAAGAGTTAAGACCATAACCATTAGGCCACAGTACGAGTCTAAGACCTTAGCTATTAGGCCAGAGTAAGAGTTAAGACCTTAACCTGTAGGCCAGAGTAAGAGTTAAGACCTTAACCATTAGGTCAGAGTACGAGTCTAAGACCTTAGCTATTAGGCCAGAGTAAGAGTTAAGACCTTAACCAGTAGGCCAGAGTAAGAGTTAAGACCTTAACCAGTAGGACAGAGTAAGAGTTAAGACCTTAGCTATTAGGCCAGAGTAAGAGTTAAGACCTTAACCTGTTGGCCAGAGTACGAGCCTAAGACCTTAGCTATTAGGCCAGAGTAAGAGTTAAGACCTTAACCATTAGGCCAGAGTAAGAGTTAAGACCTTAACCTGTAGGCCAGAGTACGAGCCTAAGACCTTAGCTATTAGGCCAGAGTAACAGTTAAGACCTTAACCATTAGGCCAGAGTAATAGTTAAGACCTTAGCTATTAGGCCAGACTACGAGTCTAAGACCTTAGCTATTAGGCCAGAGTACGAGTTAAGACCTTAGCTATTAGGCCTGAATAAGAGTTACGGCCTTAACCATTAGGCCAGAGTACGAGTCTAAGACCTTAGCTATTAGGCCAGAGTAAGAGTTAAGTCCTTAACCATAAGGCCAGAGTACGAGTCTAAGACCTTAGCTATTAGGCCAGAGTAAGAGTTAAGACCTTAGCTATTAGGCCAGAGTAAGAGTTAAGACCTTAACCTGTATGCCAGAGTACGAGTCTAAGACCTTAGCTATTAGGCCAGAGTACGAGTCTAAGACCTTAGCTATTATGCCAGAGTAAGAGTTAAGACCTTAACCATTAGGCCAGAGTACGAGTCTAAGACCTTAGCTATTAGGCCAGAGTAAGAGTTAAGACCTTAACAGTAGGCCAGAGTAAGAGTTAAGACCTTAACCAGTAGGCCAGAGTAAGAGTTAAGACCTTAGATATTAGGCCAGAGTAAGAGTTAAGACCTTTACCAGTAGGCCAGAGTACGAGTCTAAGACCTTAGCTATTAGGCCAGAGTGAGAGTTAAGACCTTAACCATTAGGCCAGAGTACGAGTCTAAGACCTTAGCTATTAGGCCAGAGTAAGAGTTAAGACCTTAGCTATCAGGCCAGAGTACGAGTCTCAGACCTTAGCTATTAGGCCAGAGTACGAGTCTAAGACCTTAGCTATTAGGCCAGAGCAAGAGTTAAGACCTTAACCAGTAGGCCAGAGTACCAGTCTAAGACCCTAGCTATAGGCCAGAGTAAGAGTTAAGACCTTAGCTATTAGGCCAGAGTAAGAGTTAAGACCTTAACCATTAGGCCAGAGTACGAGTCTAAGACCTTAGCTATTAGGCCGGAGTAAGAGTTAAGACCTTAAGCATTAGGCCAGAGTACGAGTCTAATACCTTAGCTAACAGGCCAGAGTAAGAGTTAAGACCTTAGCTATTAGGCCAGAGTAAGAGTTAAGACCTTAGATATTAGGCCATAGTAAGAGTTAGGACCTTAACCAGTAGGCCAGAGTACGAGTCTAAGACCTTAGCTATTAGGCCAGAGTAAGAGTTAAGACCTTAACCAGTAGGCCAGAGTAAGAGTTAAGACCTTAACCAGTAGGCCATAGTACGAGTCTAAGACCTTAGCTATTAGGCCAGAGTAAGGGTTAAGACCTTAACAAGTAGGCCAGAGTAAGAGTTAAGACCTTAGCTATTAGGCCAGAGTAAGAGTTAAGACCTTAGCTATTAGGCCAGAGTAAGAGTTAAGACCTTAACCAGTAGGCCAGACTACGAGTCTAAGACCTTAGCTATTAGGCCAGAGTAAGAGTTAAGACCTTAACCATTAGGCCAGAGTACGAGTCTAAGACTTTAGCTATTAGGCCAGAGTACGAGTTAAGACCTTAACCAGTAGGCCAGAGTAAAAGTTAAGACCTTAACCATTAGGCCAGAGTACGAGTCTAAGACCTTAGCTATTAGGCCAGAGTAAGAGTTAAGACCTTAACCAATAGGCCAGAGTAAGAGTTAGGACCTTAACCAGTAGGCCAGAGTAAGAGTTAAGACCTTAACCAGTAGGCCAGAGAAAGAGTTAAGTCCTTAACCTGTAGGCCACAATACAAGTCTAAGACCTTAGCTATTAGGCCAGAGTAAGAGTTAAGACCTTAACCATTAGGCCAGAGTATGAGTCTAAGACCTTAGCTACTAGGCCAGAGTAAGAGTTAAGACCTTAACCTGTAGGCCAGAGTAAGAGTTAAGACCTTAACCATTAGGCCAGAGTACGAGTCTAAAACCTTAGCTATTAGGCCAGAGTAAGAGTTAAGACCTTAGCTATTAGGCCAGAGTAAGAGTTAAGACCTTAACCATTAGGCCAGAGTACGAGCCTAAGACCTTAGCTATTAGGCCAGAGTAAGAGTTAAGACCTTAACCATTAGGCCGTAGTACGAGTCGAAGACCTTAGCTATTAGGCCAGAGTACGAGTTAAGACCTTAACCAGTAGGCCGGAGTAAGAGTTAAGACCTTAACCAGTAGGACAGAGTAAGAGTTAAGACCTTAGATATTAGGCCAGAGTAAGAGTTAAGACCTTAACCAGTAGGCCAGAGTACGAGTCTAAGACCTTAGCTATTAGGCCAGAGTGAGAGTTAAGACCTTAGCTATCATGCCAGAGTACGAGTCTAAGACCTTAGCTATTAGGCCAGAGTACGAGTCTAAGACCTTAGCTATTAGGCCAGAGTAAGAGTTAAGACCTTAACCAGTAGGCCAGAGTACCAGTCTAAGAACTTAGCTATTAGGCCATAGTAAGAGTTAAGACCTTAGCTATTAGGCCAGAGTAAGAGTTAAGACCTTAGCTATTAGGCCAGAGTAAAGGTTAAGACCTTAGCTATTAGGCCAGAGTAAGAGTTAAGACCTTAACCATTAGGCCAGAGTACGAGTCTAAGACCTTAGCTATTAGGCCAGAGTAAGAGATAAGACCTTAACCAGAAGGCCAGAGTAAGAGTTAAGACCTTAACCATTAGGCCAGAGTAAGAATTAAGACCTTAACGATTAGGCCATAGTACGAGTCTAAGACCTTAGCTATTAGGCCAGAGTAAGAATTAAGACCTTAACCATTAGGCCAGAGTACGAGTCTAAGACCTTAGCTATTAGGCCAGAGTAAGAGTTAAGACCCTAACCAATAGGCCAGAGTAAGAGTTAAGACCTTAACCAGTAGGCCAGAGTAAGAGTTAAGACCTTAACCAGTAGGCCAGAGTAAGAGTTAAGACCTTAACCTGTAGGCCAGAGTATGAGTTTAAGACCTTAGCTATTAGGCCAGAGTAAGAGTTAAGACCTTAGCTATTAGGCCAGTGTACGAGACTAAGACCTTAGCTATTATGCCAGAGTATGAGTCTAAGACCTTAGCTATTAGGCCAGAGTAAGAGTTAAGACCTTAACCTGTAGGCCAGAGTAAGAGTTAAGACCTTAACCAGTAGGACAGAGTAAGAGTTAAGACCGTAGCTATTAGGCCAGAGTAAGAGTTAAGACCTTAACCAGTAGGCCAGAGTACGAGTCTAAGACCTTAGCTATTAGGCCAGAGTAAGAGTTAAGACCTTAACCATTAGGCCAGAGTACAAGTCTAAGACCTTAGATATTAGGCCAGAGTAAGAGTTAAGACCTTTACCAGTAGGCCAGAGTACGAGTCTAAGACCTTAGCTATTAGGCCATAGTAAGAGTTAAGACCTTAACCATTAGGCCAGAGTATGAGTCTAAGACCTTAGCTATTAGGCCAGAGTAAGAGTTAAGACCTTAACCATTAGGCCAGAGTACGAGTCTAAGACCTTAGCTATTAGGCCAGAGTACGAGTCTAGACCTTAGCTATTAGGCCGGAGTAAGAGTTAAGACCTTAAGCATTAGGCCAGAGTACGAGTCTAATACCTTAGCTAACAGGCCAGAGTAAGAGTTAAGACCTTAGCTATTAGGCCAGAGTAAGAGTTAAGACCTTAGATATTAGGCCAGAGTAAGAGTTAAGACCTTAACCATTAGGCCATAGTACGAGTCTAAGACCTTAGCTATTAGTCCACAGTAAGAGTTAAGACCTTAACCAGTAGGCCAGAGTAAGAGTTAAGACCTTAACCAGTAGGACAGAGTAAGTGTTAAGACCTTAGCTATTAGGCCAGAGTAAGAGTTAAGACCTTAACCAGTAGGCCAGAGTACGAGTCTAAGACCTTAGCTATTAGGCCAGAGTAAGAGTTAAGACCTTAACCATTAGGCCAGAGTACAAGTCTAAGACCTTAGCTATTAGGCCAGAGTGAGAGTTAAGACCTTAGCTATCAGGCCAGAGTACGAGTCTAAGACGTTAGCTATTAGGCCAGAGTACGAGTCTAAGACCTTAGCTATTAGGCCAGAGTAAGAGTTAAGACCTTAACCAGTAGGCAAGAGTGCCAGTCTAAGACCTTAACTATTAGGCCAGAGTAAGAGTTAAGACTTTAGCTATTAGGCCAGAGTAAGAGTTAAGACCTTAACCATTAGGCCAGAGTACGAGTCTAAGACTTTAGCTATTAGGCCAGACCAAGAGTTAAAACCTTAACCAGTAGGCCAAAGTACGAGTCTAAGACCTTAGCTATTAGGCCACACCAACAGTTAAGACCTTAACCATTAGGCCAGAGTAAGAGTTAAGACCTTAGCTATTAGGCCAGTGTACGAGTCTAAGACCTTAGCTATTATGCCAGAGTATGAGTCTAAGACCTTAGCTATTAGGCCAGAGTCAGAGTTAAGACCTTAACTAGTAGGCCAGAGTACAAGTCTAAGACCTTAGCTATTAGGCCAGAGTAAGAGTTAAGACCTTAGCTATTAGGCCAGAGTAAGAGTTAAGACCTTAACCATTAGGCCAGAGTACGAGTCTAAGACCTTAGCTATTAGGCCAGTGTAAGAGATAAGACCTTAACCAGTAGGCCAGAGTACGAGTCTAAGACCTTAGCTATTAGGCCAGAGTAAGAGTTAAGACCTTAACCAGTAGGCCAGAGTAAGAGTTAAGACCTTAACCAGTAGGCCAGAGTAAGAGTTAAGACCTTAACCTGTAGGCCATAGTACGAGTCTAAGACCTTAGCTATTAGGCCAGAGTAAGAATTAAGACCTTAACCATTGGGCCAGAGTACGAGTCTAAGACCTTAGCTATTAGGTCAGAGTAAGAGTTAAGACCTTAGCTATTAGGCCAGAGTAAGAGTTAAGACCTTAACCATTAGGCCAGAGTATGAGTCTAAGACCTTAGTTATTAGGCCAGAGTAAGAGTTAAGACCTTAACCAGGAGGACAGAGTAAGAGTTAAGACCTTAGCTATTAGGCCAGAGTAAGAGTTAAGACCTTAACCTGTAGGCCAGAGTATGAGTCTAAGACCTTAGCTATTAGGCCAGAGTAAGAGTTGAGACCTTAACCATTATGCCAGAGTACAAGTCTAAGACCTTAGCTATTAGGCCAGAGTAAGAGTTAAGACCTTAGCTATCAGGCCAGAGTACGAGTCTCAGACCTTAGCTATTAGGCCAGAGTACGAGTCTAAGACCTTAGCTATTAGGCCTGAGCAAGAGTTAAGACCTTAACCAGTAGGCCAGAGTACCAGTCTAAGACCCTAGCTATAGGCCAGAGTAAGAGTTAAGACCTTAGCTATTAGGCCAGAGTAAGAGTTAAGACCTTAACCATTAGGCCAGAGTATGAGTCTAAGACGTTAGCTATTAGGCCGGAGTAAGAGTTAAGACCTTAAGCATTAGGCCAGAGTACGAGTCTAATACCTTAGCTAACAGGCCAGAGTAAGAGTTAAGACCTTAGCTATTAGGCCAGAGTAAGAGTTAAGACCTTAGATATTAGGCCATAGTAAGAGTTAGGACCTTAACCAGTAGGCCAGAGTACGAGTCTAAGACCTTAGCTATTAGGCCAGAGTAAGAGTAAGACCTTAACCAGTAGGCCAGAGTAAGAGTTAAGACCTTAACCAGTAGGCCATAGTACGAGTCTAAGACCTTAGCTATTAGGCCAGAGTAAGGGTTAAGACCTTAACAAGTAGGCCAGAGTAAGAGTTAAGACCTTAGCTATTAGGCCAGAGTAAGAGTTAAGACCTTAGCTATTAGGCCAGAGTAAGAGTTAAGACCTTAACCATTAGGCCAGAGTACGAGTCTAAGACTTTAGCTATTAGGCCAGAGTGAGAGTTAAGACCTTAACCATTAGGCCAGAGTACGAGTCTAAGACCTTAGCTATTAGGCCAGAGTACGAGTCCAGACCTTAGCTATTAGGCCAGAGTAAGAGTTAAGACCTTAACCAGTAGGCCAGGAACAAGTCTAATACCTTAGCTATTAGGCCAGAGTAAGAGTTAAGACCTTAGCTATTAGGCCAGAGTAAGAGTTAAGACCTTAACCATTAGGCCAGAGTATGAGTCAAAGACCTTAGCTATTAGGCCAGAGTAAGAGTTAAGACCTTAGCTATTAGGCCATAGTACGAGTCTAAGACCTTAGCTATTAGGCCAGAGTAAGAGTTAAGACCTTAACCATTAGGCCAGAGTACGAGTCTAAGACCTTAGCTATTAGGCCAGACTGAGAGTTAAGACCGTAACCATTAGTCCATAGTACGAGTCTAAGACCTTAGCTATTAGGCCAGTGTAAGAGTTAAGACCGTAACCAGTAGGCCAGAGTAAGAGTTAAGACCTGAACCATTAGGCCAGAGTACGAGTCTAAGACCTTAGCTATTAGGCCAGAGTAAGAGTTAAGACTTTAGCTATTAGGCCAGAGTACGAGTCTAAGACCTTAGCTATTAGGCCAGAGTAAGAGTTAAGACCTTAACCAGTAGGCCAGAGTACGAGTTAAGACCTTAACCAGTAGGCCAGAGTACGAGTTAAGACCTTAGCTATTAGGCCAGAGTAAGAGTTAAGACCGTAACCCGTAGGCCAGAGTAAGAGTTAAGACCTTAACCAGTAGGCCAGAGTATGAGTCTAAGACCTTAGCTATTAGGCCAGAGTAAGAGTTAAGACTTTAGCTATTAGGCGAGAGTAAGAGTTAAGACCTTAACCAGTAGGCCAGAGTAAGAGTTAAGACCTTATCCAGTAGGCCAGAGTTAGAGTTAAGACCTTAGTTATTAGGCCAGAGTAAGAGTTAAGACCGTAACTATTAGGCCATAGTACGAGTCTCAGACCTTAGCTATTGGGCCAGAGTAAGAGTTAAGACCTTAACCTGTAGGCCATAGTACGAGTCTAAGACCTTAGCTATTAGGACAGAGTAAGAGTTAAGACCTTAACCATTAGGCCAGAGTACGAGTCTAAGACCTTAGCTATTAGGCCAGAGTAAGAGTTAAGACCTTAACAGTAGGCCAGAGTAAGAGTTAAGACCTTAACCAGTAGGCCAGAGTAAGAGTTAAGACCTTAGATATTAGGCCAGAGTAAGAGTTAAGACCTTTACCAGTGGGCCAGAGTACGAGTCTAAGACCTTAGCTATTAGGCCAGAGTAAGAGTTAAGACCTTAACCATTAGGCCAGAGTATGAGTCTAAGACCTTAGCTATTAGGCCAGAGTAAGAGTTAAGACCTTAACCATTAGGCCAGAGTACGAGTCTAAGACCTTAGCTATTAGGCCAGAGTACGACTCTAGACCTTAGCTATTAGGCCGGAGCAAGAGTTAAGACCTTAAGCATTAGGCCAGAGTACGAGTCTAATACCTTAGCTAACAGGCCAGAGTAAGAGTTAAGACCTTAGCTATTAGGCCAGAGTAAGAGTTAAGACCTTAGATATTAGGCCAGAGTAAGAGTTAAGACCTTAACCATTAGGCCATAGTACGAGTCTAAGACCTTAGCTATTAGGCCACAGTAAGAGTTAAGACCTTAACCAGTAGGCCAGAGTAAGAGTTAAGACCTTAACCAGTAGGACAGAGTAAGAGTTAAGACCTTAGCTATTAGGCCAGAGTAAGAGTTAAGACCTTAACCAGTAGGCCAGAGTACGAGTCTAAGACCTTAGCTATTAGGCCAGAGTAAGAGTTAAGACCTTAACCATTAGGCCAGAGTACAAGTCTAAGACCTTAGCTATTAGGCCAGAGTGAGAGTTAAGACCTTAGCTATCAGGCCAGAGTACGAGTCTAAGACCTTAGCTATTAGGCCAGAGTACGAGTCTAAGACCTTAGCTATTAGGCCAGAGTAAGAGTTAAGACCTTAACCAGTAGGCCAGAGTACCAGTCTAAGACCTTAACTATTAGGCCAGAGTAAGAGTTAAGACCTTAGCTATTAGGCCAGAGTAAGAGTTAAGACCTTAACCATTAGGCCAGAGTACGAGTCTAAGACTTTAGCTATTAGGCCAGACCAAGAGTTAAAACCTTAACCAGTAGGCCAAAGTACAAGTCTAAGACCTTAGCTATTAGGCCACACCAAGAGTTAAGACCTTAACCATTAGGCCAGAGTAAGAGTTAAGACCTTAGCTATTAGGCCAGTGTACGAGTCTAAGACCTTAGCTATTATGCCAGAGTATGAGTCTAAGACCTTAGCTATTAGGCCAGAGTCAGAGTTAAGACCTTAACCAGTAGGCCAGAGTACGAGTCTAAGACCTTAGCTATTATGCCAGAGTAAGAGTTAAGACCTTAGCTATTAGGCCAGAGTAAGAGTTAAGACCTTAACCATTAGGCCAGAGTACGAGTCTAAGACCTTAGCTATGAGGCCAGTGTAAGAGATAAGACCTTAACCAGTAGGCCAGAGTACGAGTCTAAGACCTTAGCTATTAGGCCAGAGTAAGAGTTAAGACCTTAACCAATAGGCCAGAGTAAGAGTTAAGACCTTAACCAGTAGGCCAGAGTAAGAGTTAAGACCTTAACCAGTAGGCCAGAGTAAGAGTTAAGACCTTAACCTGTAGGCCATAGTACGAGTCTAAGACCTTAGCTATTAGGCCAGAGCAAG
Organism: Triturus cristatus; assembly: GCF_964204655.1. Classification (NCBI taxonomy): domain Eukaryota; kingdom Metazoa; phylum Chordata; class Amphibia; order Caudata; family Salamandridae; genus Triturus; species Triturus cristatus. The sequence goes on from NC_140590.1 coordinate 1,308,467,257, forward strand.
AGTTAAGACCTTAACCAGTAGGCCAGAGTACCAGTCTAAGACCCTAGCTATAGGCCAGAGTAAGAGTTAAGACCTTAGCTATTAGGCCAGAGTAAGAGTTAAGACCTTAACCATTAGGCCAGAGTACGAGTCTAAGACCTTAGCTATTAGGCCGGAGTAAGAGTTAAGACCTTAAGCATTAGGCCAGAGTATGAGTCTAATACCTTAGCTAATAGGCCAGAGTAAGAGTTAAGACCTTAGCTATTAGGCCAGAGTAAGAGTTAAGACCTTAGATATTAGGCTATAGTAAGAGTTAGGACCTTAACCAGTAGGCCAGAGTACGAGTCTAAGACCTTAGCTATTAGGCCAGAGTAAGAGTTAAGACCTTAACCAGTACGCCAGAGTAAGAGTTAAGACCTTAACCAGTAGGCCATAGTACGAGTCTAAGACCTTAGCTATTAGGCCAGAGTAAGGGTTAAGACCTTAACCAGTAGGCCAGAGTAAGAGTTAAGACCTTAGCTATTAGGCCAGAGTAAGAGTTAAGACCTTAGCTATTAGGCCAGAGTAAGAGTTAAGACCTTAGCTATTAGGCCAGAGTAAGAGTTAAGACCTTAACCAGTAGGCCAGAGTACGAGTCTAAGACCTTAGCTATTAGGCCAGAGTGAGAGTTAAGACCTTAGCTATCAGGCCAGAGTACGAGTCTAAGACCTTAGCTATTAGGCCAGAGTACGAGTCTAAGACCTTAGCTATTAGGCCAGAGTAAGAGTTAAGACCTTAACCAGTAGGCCAGTGTACCAGTCTAAAACCTTAGCTATTAGGCCAGAGTAAGAGTTAAGACCTTAGCTATTAGGCCAGAGTAAGAGTTAAGACCTTAGATATTAGGCCATAGTAAGAGTTAGGACCTTAACCAGTAGGCCAGAGTACGAGTCTAAGACCTTAGCTATTAGGCCAGAGTAAGAGTTAAGACCTTAACCAGTAGGCCAGAGTAAGAGTTAAGACCTTAACCAGTAGGCCATAGTACGAGTCTAAGACCTTAGCTATTAGGCCAGAGTAAGGGTTAAGACCTTAACCAGTAGGCCAGAGTAAGAGTTAAGACCTTAGCTATTAGGCCAGAGTAAGAGTTAAGACCTTAACCAGTAGGCCAGACTATGAGTCTAAGACCTTAGCTATTAGGCCAGAGTAAGAGTTAAGACCTTAGCTATTAGGCCAGAGTAAGAGTTAAGACCTTAACCATTAGGCCAGAGTACGAGCCTAAGACCTTAGCTATTAGGCCAGAGTAAGAGTTAAGACCTTAACCATTAGGCCAGAGTACGAGTCTAAGACTTTAGCTATTAGGACAGAGTAAGAGTTAAGACCTTAGCTATTAGGCCAGAGTAAGAGTTAAGACCTTAACCAGTAGGCCAGAGTACGAGTCTAAGACCTTAGCTATTAGGCCAGAGTAAGAGTTAAGACCTTAACCATTAGGCCAGAGTACAAGTCTAAGACCTTAGCTATTAGGCCAGAGTGAGAGTTAAGACCTTAGCTATCAGGCCAGAGTACGAGTCTAAGACCTTAGCTATTAGGCCAGAGTACGAGTCTAAGACCTTAGCTATTAGGCCAGAGTAAGAGTTAAGACCTTAACCAGTAGGCCAGAGTACCAGTCTAAGACCTTAACTATTAGGCCAGAGTAAGAGTTAAGACCTTAGCTATTAGGCCAGAGTAAGAGTTAAGACCTTAACCATTAGGCCAGAGTACGAGTCTAAGACTTTAGCTATTAGGCCAGACCAAGAGTTAAAACCTTAACCAGTAGGCCAGAGTACGAGTCTAAGACCTTAGCTATTAGGCCACACCAAGAGTTAAGACCTTAACCATTAGGCCAGAGTAAGAGTTAAGACCTTAGCTATTAGGCCAGTGTACGAGTCTAAGACCTTATCTATTATGCCAGAGTATGAGTCTAAGACCTTAGCTATTAGGCCAGAGTCAGAGTTAAGACCTTAACCAGTAGGCCAGAGTACGAGTCTAAGACCTTAGCTATTAGGCCACAGTAAGAGTTAAGACCTTAGCTATTAGGCCAGAGTAAGAGTTAAGACCTTAACCAGTAGGCCAGAGTAAGAGTTAAGACCTTAACCTGTAGGCCAGAGTAAGAGTTAATACCTTATCCATTAGGCCAGAGTAAGAGTTAAGACCTTAACCATTAGGCCAGAGTAAGAGTCTAAGACCTTATCTATTAGGCCAGAGTAAGAGTTGAGACGTTAACCAGTAGGCCAGAGTTAGAGTTAAGACCTTAACCAGTAGGCCAGAGTACGAGTCTAAGACCTTAGCTATTAGGCCAGTGTAAGAGATAAGACCTTAACCAGTAGGCCAGAGTACGAGTCTAAGACCTTAGATTTTAGGCCAGAGTACGAGTTAAGACTTTAACCAATAGGCCAGAGTAAGAGTTAAGACCTTAACCAGTAGGCCAGAGTAAGAGTTAAGACCTTAACCAGTAGGCCAGAGTAAGAGTTAAGACCTTAACCTGTAGGCCATAGTACGAGTCTAAGACCTTAGCTATTAGGCCAGAGCAAGAGTTAAGACCTTAACCAGTAGGCCAGAGTACCAGTCTAAGACCCTAGCTATAGGCCAGAGTAAGAGTTAGGACCTTAGCTATTAGGCCGGAGTAAGAGTTAAGACCTTAAGCATTAGGCCAGAGTATGAGTCTAATACCTTAGCTGACAGGCCAGAGTAAGAGTTAAGACCTTAGCTATTAGGCCAGAGTAAGAGTTAAGACCTTAGATATTAGGCCATAGTAAGAGTTAGGACCTTAACCAGTAGGCCAGAGTACGAGTCTAAGACCTTAGCTATTAGGCCAGAGTAAGAGTTAAGACCTTAACCAGTAGGCCAGAGTAAGAGTTAAGACCTTAACCAGTAGGCCATAGTACGAGTCTAAGACCTTAGCTATTAGGCCAGAGTAAGGGTTAAGACCTTAACCAGTAGGCCAGAGTAAGAGTTAAGACCTTAGATATTAGGCCAGAGTAAGAGTTAATACCTTAGCTATTAGGCCAGAGTAAGAGTTAAGACCTTAACCAATAGGCCAGACTACGAGTCTAAGACCTTAGCTATTAGGCCAGAGTAAGAGTTAAGACCTTAGCTATTAGGCCAGAGTAAGAGTTAAGACCTTAACCTTTAGGCCAGAGTACGAGCCTAAGACCTTAGCTATTAGGCCAGAGTAAGAGTTAAGACCTTAACCATTAGGCCAGAGTACGAGTCTAAGACTTTAGCTATTAGGCCAGAGTACGAGTTAAGACCTTAACCAGTAGGCCAGAGTAAAAGTTAAGACCTTAACCATTAGGCCAGAGTACGAGTCTAAGACCTTAGCTATTAGGCCAGAGTAAGAGTTAAGACCTTATCCAATAGGCCAGAGTAAGAGTTAGGACCTTAACCAGTAGGCCAGAGTAAGAGTTAAGACCTTAACCAGTAGGCCAGAGTAAGAGTTAAGACCTTAACCAGTAGGCCAGAGAAAGAGTTATGTCCTTAACCTGTAGGCCACAATACAAGTCTAAGACCTTAGCTATTAGGCCAGAGTAAGAGTTAAGACCTTAACCATTAGGCCAGAGTATGAGTCTAAGACCTTAGCTATTAGGCCAGAGTAAGAGTTAAGACCTTAACCTGTAGGCCAGAGTCAGAGTTAAGACCTTAACCGTTAGGCCAGAGTATGAGTCTAAAACCTTAGCTATTAGGCCAGAGTAAGAATTAAGACCTTAGCTATTAGGCCAGAGTAAGAGTTAAGACCTTAACCATTAGGCCAGAGTACGAGCCTAAGACCTTAGCTATTAGGCCAGAGTAAGAGTTAAGACCTTAACCATTAGGCCATAGTACGAGTCGAAGACCTTAGCTATTAGGCCAGACTAAGAGTTAAGACCTTAACCAGTAGGCCGGAGTAAGACTTAAGACCTTAACCAGTAGGACAGAGTAAGAGTTAAGACCTTAGATATTAGGCCAGAGTAAGAGTTAAGACCTTAACCAGTAGGCCAGAGTACGAGTCTAAGACCTTAGCTATTAGGCCAGAGTGAGAGTTAAGACCTTAGCTATCAGGCCAGAGTACGAGTCTAAGACCTTAGCTATTAGGCCAGAGTACAAGTCTAAGACCTTAGCTATTAGGCCAGAGTAAGAGTTAAGACCTTAGCTATTAGGCCAGAGTAAGAGTTAAGACCTTAACCATTAGGCCAGAGTACGAGTCTAAGACTTTAGCTATTAGGCCAGACCAAGAGTTAAAACCTTAACCAGTAGGCCAGAGTACGAGTCTAAGACCTTATCTATTAGGCCACACCAAGAGTTAAGACCTTAACCATTAGGCCAGAGTAAGAGTTAAGACCTTAGCTATTAGGCCAGTGTACGAGTCTAAGACCTTAGCTATTATGCCAGAGTATGAGTCTAAGACCTTAGCTATTAGGCCAGAGTCAGAGTTAAGACCTTAACCAGTAGGCCAGAGTACGAGTCTAAGACCTTAGCTATTAGGCCACAGTAAGAGTTAAGACCTTAGCTATTAGGCCAGAGTAAGAGTTAAGACCTTAACCATTAGGCCAGAGTACGAGTCTAAGACCTTAGCTATTAGGCCAGTGTAAGAGATAAGACCTTAACCAGTAGGCCAGAGTACGAGTCTAAGACCTTAGATATTAGGCCAGAGTACGAGTTAAGACTTTAACCAATAGGCCAGAGTAAGAGTTAAGACCTTAACCAGTAGGCCAGAGTAAGAGTTAAGACCTTAACCAGTAGGCCAGAGTAAGAGTTAAGACCTTAACCTGTAGGCCATAGTACGAGTCTAAGACCTTAGCTATTAGGCCAGAGCAAGAGTTAAGACCTTAACCAGTAGGCCAGAGTACCAGTCTAAGACCCTAGCTATAGGCCAGAGTAAGAGTTAAGACCTTAAGCATTAGGCCAGAGTATGAGTCTAATACCTTAGCTGACAGGCCAGAGTAAGAGTTAAGACCTTAGCTATTAGGCCAGAGTAAGAGTTAAGACCTTAGATATTAGGCCATAGTAAGAGTTAGGACCTTAACCAGTAGGCCAGAGTACGAGTCTAAGACCTTAGCTATTAGGCCAGAGTAAGAGTTAAGACCTTAACCAGTAGGCCAGAGTAAGAGTTAAGACCTTAACCAGTAGGCCATAGTACGAGTCTAAGACCTTAGCTATTAGGCCAGAGTAAGGGTTAAGACCTTAACCAGTAGGCCAGAGTAAGAGTTAAGACCTTAGATATTAGGCCAGAGTAAGAGTTAATACCTTAGCTATTAGGCAAGAGTAAGAGTTAAGACCTTAACCAATAGGCCAGACTACGAGTCTAAGACCTTAGCTATTAGGCCAGAGTAAGAGTTAAGACCTTAGCTATTAGGCCAGAGTAAGAGTTAAGACCTTAACCATTAGGCCAGAGTACGAGTCTAAGACTTTAGCTATTAGGCCAGAGTACGAGTTAAGACCTTAACCAGTAGGCCAGAGTAAAAGTTAAGACCTTAACCATTAGGCCAGAGTACGAGTCTAAGACCTTAGCTATTAGGCCAGAGTAAGAGTTAAGACCTTAACCAATAGGCCAGAGTAAGAGTTAGGACCTTAACCAGTAGGCCAGAGTAAGAGTTAAGACCTTAACCAGTAGGCCAGAGTAAGAGTTAAGACCTTAACCAGTAGGCCAGAGAAAGAGTTATGTCCTTAACCTGTAGGCCACAATACAAGTCTAAGACCTTAGCTATTAGGCCAGAGTAAGAGTTAAGACCTTAACCATTAGGCCAGAGTATGAGTCTAAGACCTTAGCTATTAGGCCAGAGTAAGAGTTAAGACCTTAACCATTAGGCCATAGTACGAGTCGAAGACCTTAGCTATTAGGCCAGAGTAAGAGTTAAGACCTTAACCATTAGGCCAGAGTACGAGTCTAAAACCTTAGCTATTAGGCCAGAGTAAGAATTAAGACCTTAGCTATTAGGCCAGAGTAAGAGTTAAGACCTTAACCATTAGTCCAGAGTACGAGCCTAAGACCTTAGTTATTAGGCCAGAGTAAGAGTTAAGACCTTAGCCATTAGGCCATAGTACGAGTCGAAGACCTTAGCTATTAGGCCAGACTAAGAGTTAAGACCTTAACCAGTAGGCCGGAGTAAGACTTAAGACCTTAACCAGTAGGACAGAGTAAGAGTTAAGACCTTAGATATTAGGCCAGAGTAAGAGTTAAGACCTTAACCAGTAGGCCAGAGTACGAGTCTAAGACCTTAGCTATTAGGCCAGAGTGAGAGTTAAGACCTTAGCTATCAGGCCAGAGTACGAGTCTAAGACCTTAGCTATTAGGCCAGAGTACAAGTCTAAGACCTTAGCTATTAGGCCAGAGTAAGAGTTAAGACCTTAACCAGTAGGCCAGAGTACCAGTCTAAGACCTTAGCTATTAGGCCAGAGTAAGAGTTAAGACCTTAGCTATTAGGCCAGAGTAAGAGTTAAGACCTTAGCTATTAGGCCAGAGTAAGAGTTAAGACCTTAACCAGTAGGCCAGACTACGAGTCTAAGACCTTAGCTATTAGGCCAGAGTAAGAGTTAAGACCTTAGCTATTAGGCCAGAGTAAGAGTTAAGACCTTAACCATTAGGCCAGAGTACGAGCCTAAGACCTTAGCTATTAGGCCAGAGTAAGAGTTAAGACCTTAACCATTAGGCCAGAGTACGAGTCTAAGACTTTAGCTATTAGGCCAGAGTACGAGTTAAGACCTTAACCAGTAGGCCAGAGTAAAAGTTAAGACCTTAACCATTAGGCCAGAGTACGAGTCTAAGACCTTAGCTATTAGGCCAGAGTAAGAGTTAAGACCTTAACCAATAGGCCAGAGTAAGAGTTAGGACCTTAACCAGTAGGCCAGAGTAAGAGTTAAGACCTTAACCAGTAGGCCAGAGAAAGAGTTAAGTCCTTAACCTGTAAGCCACAATACAAGTCTAAGACCTTAGCTATTAGGCCAGAGTAAGAGTTAAGACCTTAACCATTAGGCCAGAGTATGAGTCTAAGACCTTAGCTATTAGGCCAGAGTAAGAGTTAAGACCTTAACCTGTAGGCCAGAGTAAGAGTTAAGACCTTAACCATTAGGCCAGAGTACGAGTCTAAAACCTTAGCTATTAGGCCAGAGTAAGAATTAAGACCTTAGCTATTAGGCCAGAGTAAGAGTTAAGACCTTAACCATTAGGCTAGAGTAAGAGCCTAAGACCTTAGCTATTAGGCCAGAGTAAGAGTTAAGACCTTAACCATTAGGCCATAGTACGAGTCGAAGACCTTAGCTATTAGGCCAGACTAAGAGTTAAGACCTTAACCAGTAGGCCGGAGTAAGAGTTAAGACCTTAACCAGTAGGACAGAGTAAGAGTTAAGACATTAGATATTAGGCCAGAGTAAGAGTTAAGACCTTAACCAGGAGGCCAGAGTACGAGTCTAAGACATTAGCTATTAGGCCAGAGTGAGAGTTAAGACCTTAGCTATCAGGCCAGAGTACGAGTCTAAGACCTTAGCTATTAGGCCAGAGTACGAGTCTAAGACCTTAGCTATTAGGCCAGAGTAAGAGTTAAGACCTTAACCAGTAGGCCAGAGTACCAGTCTAAGACCTTAGCTATTAGGCCAGAGTAAGAGTTAAGACCTTAGCTATTAGGCCAGAGTAAGAGTTAAGACCTTAGATATTAGGCCATAGTAAGAGTTAGGACCTTAACCAGTAGGCCAGAGTACGAGTCTAAGACCTTAGCTATTAGGCCAGAGTAAGAGTTAAGACCTTAACCAGTAGGCCAGAGTAAGAGTTAAGACCTTAACCAGTAGGCCATAGTACGAGTCTAAGACCTTAGCTATTAGGCCAGAGTAAGGGTTAAGACCTTAACCAGTAGGCCAGAGTAAGAGTTAAGACCTTAGCTATTAGGCCAGAGTAAGAGTTAAGACCTTAACCAGTAGGCCAGACTACGAGTCTAAGACCTTAGCTATTAGGCCAGAGTAAGAGTTAAGACCTTAGCTATTAGGCCAGAGTAAGAGTTAAGACCTTAACCATTAGGCCAGAGTACGAGCCTAAGACCTTAGCTATTAGGCCAGAGTATGAGTTAAGACCTTAACCATTAGGCCAGAGTACGAGTCTAAGACTTTAGCTATTAGGCCAGAGTACGAGTTAAGACCTTAACCAGTAGGCCAGAGTAAAAGTTAAGACCTTAACCATTAGGCCAGAGTACGAGTCTAAGACCTTAACTATTAGGCCAGAGTAAGAGTTAAGACCTTAACCAATAGGCCAGAGTAAGAGTTAGGACCTTAACCAGTAGGCCAGAGTAAGAGTTAAGACCTTAACCAGTAGGCCACAATACAAGTCTAAGACCTTAGCTATTAGGCCAGAGTAAGAGTTAAGACCTTAACCATTAGGCCAGAGTATGAGTCTAAGACCTTAGCTATTAGGCCAGAGTAAGAGTTAAGACCTTAACCTGTAGGCCAGAGTAAGAGTTAAGACCTTAACCATTAGGCCAGAGTACAAGCCTAAGACCTTAGCTATTAGGCCAGAGTAAGAGTTAAGACCTTAACCATTAGGCCATAGTACGAGTCGAAGACCTTAGCTATTAGGCCAGACTAAGAGTTAAGACCTTAAACAGTAGGCCGGAGTAAGAGTTAAGACCTTAACCAGTAGGACAGAGTAAGAGTTAAGACCTTAGCTATTAGGCCAGAGTGAGAGTTAAGACCTTAGCTATCAGACCAGAGTACGAGTCTAAGACCTTAGCTATTAGGCCAGAGTACGAGTCTAAGACCTTAGCTATTAGGCCAGAGTAAGAGTTAAGACCTTAACCAGTAGGCCAGAGTACCAGTCTAAGACCTTAGCTTTTAGGCCAGAGTAAGAGTTAAGACCTTAGCTATTAGGCCAGAGTAAGAGTTAAGACCTTAACCAGTAGGCCAGAGTACGAGTCTAAGATCTTAGCTATTAGGCCAGAGCAAGAGTTAAGACCTTAACCAGTAGGCCAGAGTACGAGTCTAAGACCTTAGCTATTAGGCCAGAGTAAGAGTTAAGACCGTAGCTATTAGGCCAGTGTACGAGTCTAAGACCTTAGCTATTATGCCAGAGTATGAGTTCAAGACCTTAGCTATTAGGCCAGAGTAAGAGTTAAGACCTTAACCAGTAGGCCAGAGTACAAGTCTAAGACCTTAGCTATTAGGCCAGAGTAAGAGTTAAGACCTTAGCTATTAGGCCAGAGTAAGAGTTAAGACCTTAGCTATTAGGCCAGAGTACGAGTCTAAGACCTTAACTAATAGGCCAGAGTACGAGTTAAGACCTTAACCAGTAGGCCAGAGTACCAGTCTAAGACCTTAGCTATTAGGCCAGAGTAAGAGTTTAGACCTTAGCTATTAGGCCAGAGTAAGAGTTAAGACCTTAGATATTAGGCCATAGTAAGAGTTAGGACCTTAACCAGTAGGCCAGAGTACGAGTCTAAGACCTTAGCTATTAGGCCAGGGTAAGAGTTAAGACCTTAACCAGTAGGCCAGAGTAAGAGTTAAGACCTTAACCAGTAGGCCATAGTACGAGTCTAAGACCTTAGCTATTAGGCCAGAGTAAGGGTTAAGACCTTAACCAGTAGGCCAGAGTAAGAGTTAAGACCTTAGCTATTAGGCCAGAGTAAGAGTTAAGACCTTAACCAGTAGGCCAGACTTCGAGTGTAAGACCTTAGATATTAGGCCAGAGTTAGAGTTAAGACCTTAGCTATTAGGCCAGAGTAAGAGTTAAGACCTTAACCATTAGGCCAGAGTACGAGCCTAAGACCTTAGCTATTAGGCCAGAGTAAGAGTTAAGACCTTAACCATTAGGCCAGAGTACGAGTCTAAGATTTTAGCTATTAGGCCAGAGTACGAGTTAAGACCTTAACCAGTAGGCCAGAGTAAAAGTTAAGACCTTAACCATTAGGCCAGAGTACGAGTCTAAGACCTTAACTATTAGGCCAGAGTAAGAGTTAAGACCTTAACCAATAGGCCAGAGTAAGAGTTAGGACCTTAACCAGTAGGCCAGAGTAAGAGTTAAGACCTTAACCAGTAGGCCAGAGAAAGAGTTAAGTCCTTAACCTGCAGGCCACAATACAAGTCTAAGACCTTAGCTGTTAGGCCAGAGTAAGAGTTAAGACCTTAACCATTAGGCCAGAGTATGAGTCTAAGACCTTAGCTATTAGGCCAGAGTAAGAGTTAAGACCTTAACCTGTAGGCCAGAGTAAGAGTTAAGACCTTAACCAATAGGCCAGAGTACGAGTCTAAAACCTTAGCTATTAGGCCAGAGTAAGAGTTAAGACCTTAGCTCTTAGGCCAGAGTAAGAGTTAAGACCTTAACCATTAGGCCAGAGTACGAGCCTAAGACCTTAGCTATTAGGCCAGAGTAAGAGTTAAGACCTTAACCATTAGGCCATAGTACGAGTCGAAGACCTTAGCTATTAGGCCAGACTAAGAGTTAAGACCTTAACCAGTAGGCCGGAGTAAGAGTTAAGACCTTAACCAGTAGGACAGAGTATGAGTTAAGACCTTAGATATTAGGCCAGAGTAAGAGTTAAGACCTTAACCTGTAGGCCATAGTACGAGTCTAAGACCTTAGCTATTAGGCCAGAGTAAGAGTTAAGACCTTAACCATTAGGCCAGAGTACGAGTCTAAGACCTTAGCTATTAGGCCAGAGTAAGAGTTAAGACCTTAACAGTAGGCCAGAGTAAGAGTTAAGACCTTAACCAGTAGGCCAGAGTAAGAGTTAAGACCTTAGATATTAGGCCAGAGTAAGAGTTAAGACCTTTACCAGTGGGCCAGAGTACGAGTCTAAGACGTTAGCTATTAGGCCAGAGTAAGAGTTAAGACCTTAACCATTAGGCCAGAGTATGAGTCTAAGACCTTAGCTATTAGGCCAGAGTAAGAGTGAAGACCTTAACCATTAGGCCAGAGTACGAGTCTAAGACCTTAGCTATTAGGCCAGAGTACGACTCTAGACCTTAGCTATTAGGCCGGAGTAAGAGTTAAGACCTTAAGCATTAGGCCAGAGTATGAGTCTAATACCTTAGCTAACAGGCCAGAGTAAGAGTTAAGACCTTAGCTATTAGGCCAGAGTAAGAGTTAAGACCTTAGATATTAGGCCAGAGTAAGAGTTAAGACCTTAACCATTAGGCCATAGTATGAGTCTAAGACCTTAGCTATTAGGCCACAGTAAGAGTTAAGACCTTAACCAGTAGGCCAGAGTAAGAGTTAAGACCTTAACCAGTAGGACAGAGTAAGAGTTAAGACATTAGCTATTAGGCCAGAATAAGAGTTAAGACCTTAACCAGTAGGCCAGAGTACGAGTCTAAGACCTTAGCTATTAGGCCAGAGTAAGAGTTAAGACCTTAACCATTAGGCCAGAGTACAAGTCTAAGACCTTAGCTATTAGGCCAGAGTGAGAGTTAAGACCTTAGCTATCAGGCCAGAGTACGAGTCTAAGACCTTAGCTATTAGGCCAGAGTACGAGTCTAAGACCTTAGCTATTAGGCCAGAGTAAGAGTTAAGACCTTAACCAGTAGGCCAGAGTACCAGTGTAAGATCTTAACTATTAGGCCAGAGTAAGAGTTAAGACCTTAGCTATTAGGCCAGAGTAAGAGTTAAGACCTTAACCATTAGGCCAGAGTACGAGTCTAAGACTTTAGCTATTAGGCCAGACCAAGAGTTAAAACCTTAACCAGTAGGCCAGAGTACAAGTCTAAGACCTTAGCTATTAGGCCACACCAAGAGTTAAGACCTTAACCATTAGGCCAGAGTAAGAGTTAAGACCTTAGCTATTAGGCCAGTGTACGAGTCTAAGACCTTAGCTATTATGCCAGAGTATGAGTCTAAGACCTTAGCTATTAGGCCAGAGTCAGAGTTAAGACCTTAACCAGTAGGCCAGAGTACGAGTCTAAGACCTTAGCTATTATGCCAGAGTAAGAGTTAAGACCTTAGCTATTAGGCCAGAGTAAGAGTTAAGACCTTAACCATTAGGCCAGAGTTCGAGTCTAAGACCTTAGCTATTAGGCCAGTGTAAGAAATAAGACCTTAACCAGTAGGCCAGAGTACGAGTCTAAGACCTTAGCTATTAGGCCAGAGTAAGAGTTAAGACCTTAACCAATAGGCCAGAGTAAGAGTTAAGACCTTAACCAGTAGGCCAGAGTAAGAGTTAAGACCTTAACCAGTAGGCCAGAGTAAGAGTTAAGACCTTAACCTGTAGGCCATAGTACGAGTCTAAGACCTTAGCTATTAGGCCAGAGCAAGAGTTAAGACCTTAACCAGTAGGCCAGAGTACCAGTCTAAGACCCTAGCTATAGGCCAGAGTAAGAGTTAAGACCTTAGCTATTAGGCCAGAGTAAGAGTTAAGACCTTAACCATTAGGCCAGAGTACGAGTCTAAGACCTTAGCTATTAGGCCGGAGTAAGAGTTAAGACCTTAAGCATTAGGCCAGAGTATGAGTCTAATACCTTAGCTAACAGGCCAGAGTAAGAGTTGAGACCTTAGCTATTAGGCCAGAGTAAGAGTTAAGACCTTAGATATTAGGCCATAGTAAGAGTTAGGACCTTAACCAGTAGGCCAGAGTACGAGTCTAAGACCTTAGCTATTAGGCCAGAGTAAGAGTTAAGACCTTAACCAGTAGGCCAGAGTAAGAGTTAAGACCTTAACCAGTAGGCCATAGTACGAGTCTAAAACCTTAGCTATTAGGCCAGAGTAAGGGTTAAGACCTTAACCAGTAGGCCAGAGTAAGAGTTAAGACCTTAGCTATTAGGCCAGAGTAAGAGTTAAGACCTTAGCTATTAGGCCAGAGTAAGAGTTAAGACCTTAACCAGTAGGCCAGAGTACTAATCTAAGACCTTAGCTATTAGGCCAGAGTGAGATTTAAGACCTTAGCTATCAGGTCAGAGTACGAGTCTAAGACCTTAGCTATTAGGCCAGAGTACGAGTCTAAGACCTTAGCTATTAGGCCAGAGTAAGAGTTAAGACCTTAACCAGTAGGCCAGTGTACCAGTCTAAAACCTTAGCTATTAGGCCAGAGTAAGAGTTAAGACCATAGCTATTAGGCCAGAGTAAGAGTTAAGACCTTAACCATTAGGCCAGAGTACGAGTCTAAGACTTTAGCTATTAGGCCAGAGTAAGAGTTAAGACCTTAACCTGTAGGCCAGAGTAAGAGTTAAGACCTTAACCACTAGGCCAGAGTATGAGTCTAAAACCTTAGCTATTAGGCCAGAGTAAGAGTTAAGACCTTAGCTATTAGGACAGAGTAAGAGTTAAGACCTTAACCATTAGGCCAGAGTACGAGCCTAAGACCTTAGCTATTAGGCCAGAGTAAGAGTTAAGACCTTAACCATTAGGCCATAGTACGAGTCGAAGACCTTAGCTATTAGGCCACACCAAGAGTTAAGACCTTAACCATTAGGCCAGAGTAAGAGTTAAGACCTTAGCTATTAGGCCAGTGTACGAGTCTAAGACCTTAGCTATTATGCCAGAGTATGAGTCTAAGACCTTAGCTATTAGGCCAGAGTCAGAGTTAAGACCTTAACCAGTAGGCCAGAGTACGAGTCTAAGACCTTAGCTATTATGCCAGAGTAAGAGTTAAGACCTTAGCTATTAGGCCAGAGTAAGAGTTAAGACCTTAACCATTAGGCCAGAGTACGAGTCTAAGACCTTAGCTATTAGGCCAGTGTAAGAAATAAGACCTTAACCAGTAGGCCAGAGTACGAGTCTAAGACCTTAGCTATTAGGCCAGAGTAAGAGTTAAGACCTTAACCAATAGGCCAGAGTAAGAGTTAAGACCTTAACCAGTAGGCCAGAGTAAGAGTTAAGACCTTAACCAGTAGGCCAGAGTAAGAGTTAAGACCTTAACCTGTAGGCCATAGTACGAGTCTAAGACCTTAGCTATTAGGCCAGAGCAAGAGTTAAGACCTTAACCAGTAGGCCAGAGTACCAGTCTAAGACCCTAGCTATAGGCCAGAGTAAGAGTTAAGACCTTAGCTATTAGGCCAGAGTAAGAGTTAAGACCTTAACCATTAGGCCAGAGTACGAGTCTAAGACCTTAGCTATTAGGCCGGAGTAAGAGTTAAGACCTTAAGCATTAGGCCAGAGTATGAGTCTAATACCTTAGCTAACAGGCCAGAGTAAGAGTTGAGACCTTAGCTATTAGGCCAGAGTAAGAGTTAAGACCTTAGATATTAGGCCATAGTAAGAGTTAGGACCTTAACCAGTAGGCCAGAGTACGAGTCTAAGACCTTAGCTATTAGGCCAGAGTAAGAGTTAAGACCTTAACCAGTAGGCCAGAGTAAGAGTTAAGACCTTAACCAGTAGGCCATAGTACGAGTCTAAAACCTTAGCTATTAGGCCAGAGTAAGGGTTAAGACCTTAACCAGTAGGCCAGAGTAAGAGTTAAGACCTTAGCTATTAGGCCAGAGTAAGAGTTAAGACCTTAGCTATTAGGCCAGAGTAAGAGTTAAGACCTTAACCAGTAGGCCAGAGTACTAATCTAAGACCTTAGCTATTAGGCCAGAGTGAGATTTAAGACCTTAGCTATCAGGTCAGAGTACGAGTCTAAGACCTTAGCTATTAGGCCAGAGTACGAGTCTAAGACCTTAGCTATTAGGCCAGAGTAAGAGTTAAGACCTTAACCAGTAGGCCAGTGTACCAGTCTAAAACCTTAGCTATTAGGCCAGAGTAAGAGTTAAGACCATAGCTATTAGGCCAGAGTAAGAGTTAAGACCTTAACCATTAGGCCAGAGTACGAGTCTAAGACTTTAGCTATTAGGCCAGAGTAAGAGTTAAGACCTTAACCTGTAGGCCAGAGTAAGAGTTAAGACCTTAACCACTAGGCCAGAGTATGAGTCTAAAACCTTAGCTATTAGGCCAGAGTAAGAGTTAAGACCTTAGCTATTAGGACAGAGTAAGAGTTAAGACCTTAACCATTAGGCCAGAGTACGAGCCTAAGACCTTAGCTATTAGGCCAGAGTAAGAGTTAAGACCTTAACCATTAGGCCATAGTACGAGTTGAAGACCTTAGCTATTAGGCCAGACTAAGAGTTAAGACCTTAACCAGTAGGCCGGAGTAAGAGTTAAGACCTTAACCAGTAGGACAGAGTAAGAGTCAAGACCTTAGATATTAGGCCAGAGTAAGAGTTAAGACCTTAACCAGTAGGCCAGAGTACGAGTCTAAGACCTTAGCTATTAGGCCAGAGTGAGAGTTAAGACCTTAGCTATCAGACCAGAGTACGAGTCTAAGACCTTAGCTATTAGGCCAGAGTACGAGTCTAAGACCTTAGCTATTAGGCCAGAGTAAGAGTTAAGACCTTAACCAGTAGGCCAGAGTACGAGTCTAAGACCTTAGCTATTAGGCCAGAGTAAGAGTTAAGACCTTAGCTATTAGGCCAGAGTAAGAGTTAAGACCTTAACCATTAGGCCAGAGTACGAGTCTAAGACCTTAGCTATTAGGCCAGAGTAAGAGTTAAGACCTTAACCTGTAGGCCAGAGTAAGAGTTAAGACCTTAACCAGTAGGCCAGAGTACGAGTCTAAGATCTTAGCTATTAGGCCAGAGCAAGAGTTAAGACCTTAACCAGTAGGCCAGAGTACGAGTCTAAGACCTTAGCTATTAGGCCAGAGTAAGAGTTAAGACCGTAGCTATTAGGCCAGTGTACGAGTCTAAGACCTTAGCTATTATGCCAGAGTATGAGTTCAAGACCTTAGCTATTAGGCCAGAGTAAGAGTTAAGACCTTAACCAGTAGGCCAGAGTACAAGTCTAAGACCTTAGCTATTAGGCCAGAGTAAGAGTTAAGACCTTAGCTATTAGGCCAGAGTAAGAGTTAAGACCTTAGCTATTAGGCCAGAGTACGAGTCTAAGACCTTAACTATTAGGCCAGAGTAAGAGTTAAGACCTTAACCAGTAGGCCAGAGTACCAGTCTAAGACCTTAGCTATTAGGCCAGAGTAAGAGTTAAGACCTTAGCTATTAGGCCAGAGTAAGAGTTAAGACCTTAACCAGTAGGCCAGAGTACTAATCTAAGACCTTAGCTATTAGGCCAGAGTGAGATTTAAGACCTTAGCTATCAGGTCAGAGTACGAGTCTAAGACCTTAGCTATTAGGCCAGAGTACGAGTCTAAGACCTTAGCTATTAGGCCAGAGTAAGAGTTAAGACCTTAACCAGTAGGCCAGTGTACCAGTCTAAAACCTTAGCTATTAGGCCAGAGTAAGAGTTAAGACCATAGCTATTAGGCCAGAGTAAGAGTTAAGACCTTAACCATTAGGCCAGAGTACGAGTCTAAGACTTTAGCTATTAGGCCAGAGTAAGAGTTAAGACCTTAACCTGTAGGCCAGAGTAAGAGTTAAGACCTTAACCACTAGGCCAGAGTATGAGTCTAAAACCTTAGCTATTATTCCAGAGTAAGAGTTAAGACCTTAGCTATTAGGACAGAGTAAGAGTTAAGACCTTAACCATTAGGCCAGAGTACGAGCCTAAGACCTTAGCTATTAGGCCAGAGTAAGAGTTAAGACCTTAACCATTAGGCCATAGTACGAGTCGAAGACCTTAGCTATTAGGCCACACCAAGAGTTAAGACCTTAACCATTAGGCCAGAGTAAGAGTTAAGACCTTAGCTATTAGGCCAGTGTACGAGTCTAAGACCTTAGCTATTATGCCAGAGTATGAGTCTAAGACCTTAGCTATTAGGCCAGAGTCAGAGTTAAGACCTTAACCAGTAGGCCAGAGTACGAGTCTAAGACCTTAGCTATTATGCCAGAGTAAGAGTTAAGACCTTAGCTATTAGGCCAGAGTAAGAGTTAAGACCTTAACCATTAGGCCAGAGTACGAGTCTAAGACCTTAGCTATTAGGCCAGTGTAAGAAATAAGACCTTAACCAGTAGGCCAGAGTACGAGTCTAAGACCTTAGCTATTAGGCCAGAGTAAGAGTTAAGACCTTAACCAATAGGCCAGAGTAAGAGTTAAGACCTTAACCAGTAGGCCAGAGTAAGAGTTAAGACCTTAACCAGTAGGCCAGAGTAAGAGTTAAGACCTTAACCTGTAGGCCATAGTACGAGTCTAAGACCTTAGCTATTAGGCCAGAGCAAGAGTTAAGACCTTAACCAGTAGGCCAGAGTACCAGTCTAAGACCCTAGCTATAGGCCAGAGTAAGAGTTAAGACCTTAGCTATTAGGCCAGAGTAAGAGTTAAGACCTTAACCTGTAGGCCAGAGTAAGAGTTAAGACCTTAACCACTAGGCCAGAGTATGAGTCTAAAACCTTAGCTATTAGGCCAGAGTAAGAGTTAAGACCTTAGCTATTAGGACAGAGTAAGAGTTAAGACCTTAACCATTAGGCCAGAGTACGAGCCTAAGACCTTAGCTATTAGGCCAGAGTAAGAGTTAAGACCTTAACCATTAGGCCATAGTACGAGTCGAAGACCTTAGCTATTAGGCCACACCAAGAGTTAAGACCTTAACCATTAGGCCAGAGTAAGAGTTAAGACCTTAGCTATTAGGCCAGTGTACGAGTCTAAGACCTTAGCTATTATGCCAGAGTATGAGTCTAAGACCTTAGCTATTAGGCCAGAGTCAGAGTTAAGACCTTAACCAGTAGGCCAGAGTACGAGTCTAAGACCTTAGCTATTATGCCAGAGTAAGAGTTAAGACCTTAGCTATTAGGCCAGAGTAAGAGTTAAGACCTTAACCATTAGGCCAGAGTACGAGTCTAAGACCTTAGCTATTAGGCCAGTGTAAGAAATAAGACCTTAACCAGTAGGCCAGAGTACGAGTCTAAGACCTTAGCTATTAGGCCAGAGTAAGAGTTAAGACCTTAACCAATAGGCCAGAGTAAGAGTTAAGACCTTAACCAGTAGGCCAGAGTAAGAGTTAAGACCTTAACCAGTAGGCCAGAGTAAGAGTTAAGACCTTAACCTGTAGGCCATAGTACGAGTCTAAGACCTTAGCTATTAGGCCAGAGCAAGAGTTAAGACCTTAACCAGTAGGCCAGAGTACCAGTCTAAGACCCTAGCTATAGGCCAGAGTAAGAGTTAAGACCTTAGCTATTAGGCCAGAGTAAGAGTTAAGACCTTAACCATTAGGCCAGAGTACGAGTCTAAGACCTTAGCTATTAGGCCGGAGTAAGAGTTAAGACCTTAAGCATTAGGCCAGAGTATGAGTCTAATACCTTAGCTAACAGGCCAGAGTAAGAGTTGAGACCTTAGCTATTAGGCCAGAGTAAGAGTTAAGACCTTAGATATTAGGCCACAGTAAGAGTTAGGACCTTAACCAGTAGGCCAGAGTACGAGTCTAAGACCTTAGCTATTAGGCCAGAGCAAGAGTTAAGACCTTAACCAGTAGGCCAGAGTAAGAGTTAAGACCTTAACCAGTAGGCCATAGTACGAGTCTAAAACCTTAGCTATTAGGCCAGAGTAAGGGTTAAGACCTTAACCAGTAGGCCAGAGTAAGAGTTAAGACCTTAGCTATTAGGCCAGAGTAAGAGTTAAGACCTTAGCTATTAGGCCAGAGTAAGAGTTAAGACCTTAACCAGTAGGCCAGAGTACTAATCTAAGACCTTAGCTATTAGGCCAGAGTGAGATTTAAGACCTTAGCTATCAGGTCAGAGTACGAGTCTAAGACCTTAGCTATTAGGCCAGAGTACGAGTCTAAGACCTTAGCTATTAGGCCAGAGTAAGAGTTAAGACCTTAACCAGTAGGCCAGTGTACCAGTCTAAAACCTTAGCTATTAGGCCAGAGTAAGAGTTAAGACCATAGCTATTAGGCCAGAGTAAGAGTTAAGACCTTAACCATTAGGCCAGAGTACGAGTCTAAGACTTTAGCTATTAGGCCAGAGTAAGAGTTAAGACCTTAACCTGTAGGCCAGAGTAAGAGTTAAGACCTTAACCACTAGGCCAGAGTATGAGTCTAAAACCTTAGCTATTAGGCCAGAGTAAGAGTTAAGACCTTAGCTATTAGGACAGAGTAAGAGTTAAGACCTTAACCATTAGGCCAGAGTACGAGCCTAAGACCTTAGCTATTAGGCCAGAGTAAGAGTTAAGACCTTAACCATTAGGCCATAGTACGAGTCGAAGACCTTAGCTATTAGGCCAGACTAAGAGTTAAGACCTTAACCAGTAGGCCGGAGTAAGAGTTAAGACCTTAACCAGTAGGACAGAGTAAGAGTCAAGACCTTAGATATTAGGCCAGAGTAAGAGTTAAGACCTTAACCAGTAGGCCAGAGTACGAGTCTAAGACCTTAGCTATTAGGCCAGAGTGAGAGTTAAGACCTTAGCTATCAGACCAGAGTACGAGTCTAAGACCTTAGCTATTAGGCCAGAGTACGAGTCTAAGACCTTAGCTATTAGGCCAGAGTAAGAGTTAAGACCTTAACCAGTAGGCCAGAGTACCAGTCTAAGACCTTAGCTTTTAGGCCAGAGTAAGAGTTAAGACCTTAGCTATTAGGCCAGAGTAAGAGTTAAGACCTTAACCATTAGGCCAGAGTACGAGTCTAAGACCTTAGCTATTAGGCCAGAGTAAGAGTTAAGACCTTAACCTGTAGGCCAGAGTAAGAGTTAAGACCTTAACCAGTAGGCCAGAGTACGAGTCTAAGATCTTAGCTATTAGGCCAGAGCAAGAGTTAAGACCTTAACCAGTAGGCCAGAGTACGAGTCTAAGACCTTAGCTATTAGGCCAGAGTAAGAGTTAAGACCGTAGCTATTAGGCCAGTGTACGAGTCTAAGACCTTAGCTATTATGCCAGAGTATGAGTTCAAGACCTTAGCTATTAGGCCAGAGTAAGAGTTAAGACCTTAACCAGTAGGCCAGAGTACAAGTCTAAGACCTTAGCTATTAGGCCAGAGTAAGAGTTAAGACCTTAGCTATTAGGCCAGAGTAAGAGTTAAGACCTTAGCTATTAGGCCAGAGTACGAGTCTAAGACCTTAACTATTAGGCCAGAGTAAGAGTTAAGACCTTAACCAGTAGGCCAGAGTACCAGTCTAAGACCTTAGCTATTAGGCCAGAGTAAGAGTTTAGACCTTAGCTATTAGGCCAGAGTAAGAGTTAAGACCTTAGATATTAGGCCATAGTAAGAGTTAGGACCTTAACCAGTAGGCCAGAGTACGAGTCTAAGACCTTAGCTATTAGGCCAGAGTAAGAGTTAAGACCTTAACCAGTAGGCCAGAGTAAGAGTTAAGACCTTAACCAGTAGGCCATAGTACGAGTCTAAGACCTTAGCTATTAGGCCAGAGTAAGGGTTAAGACCTTAACCAGTAGGCCAGAGTAAGAGTTAAGACCTTAGCTATTAGGCCAGAGTAAGAGTTAAGACCTTAACCAGTAGGCCAGACTTCGAGTCTAAGACCTTAGCTATTAGGCCAGAGTAAGAGTTAAGACCTTAACCATTAGGCCAGAGTACGAGCCTAAGACCTTAGCTATTAGGCCAGAGTAAGAGTTAAGACCTTAACAATTAGGCCAGAGTACGAGTCTAAGACTTTAGCTATTAGGCCAGAGTACGAGTTAAGACCTTAACCAGTAGGCCAGAGTAAAAGTTAAGACCTTAACCATTAGGCCAGAGTACGAGTCTAAGACCTTAACTATTAGGCCAGAGTAAGAGTTAAGACCTTAACCAATAGGCCAGAGTAAGAGTTAGGACCTTAACCAGTAGGCCAGAGTAAGAGTTAAGACCTTAACCGGTAGGCCAGAGAAAGAGTTAAGTCCTTAACCTGCAGGCCACAATACAAGTCTAAGACCTTAGCTGTTAGGCCAGAGTAAGAGTTAAGACCTTAACCATTAGGCCAGAGTATGAGTCTAAGACCTTAGCTATTAGGCCAGAGTAAGAGTTAAGACCTTAACCTGTAGGCCAGAGTAAGAGTTAAGACCTTAACCATTAGGCCAGAGTACGAGTCTAAAACCTTAGCTATTAGGCCAGAGTAAGAGTTAAGACCTTAGCTATTAGGCCAGAGTAAGAGTTAAGACCTTAACCATTAGGCCAGAGTACGAGCCTAAGACCTTAGCTATTAGGCCAGAGTAAGAGTTACGACCTTAACCATTAGGCCATAGTACGAGTCGAAGACCTTAGCTATTAGGCCAGACTAAGAGTTAAGAACTTAACCAGTAGGCCGGAGTAAGAGTTAAGACCTTAACCAGTAGGCCATAGTACGAGTCTAAGACCTTAGCTATTAGGCCAGAGTAAGAGTTAAGACCTTAACCATTAGGCCAGAGTACGAGTCTAAGACCTTAGCTATTAGGCCAGAGTAAGAGTTAAGACCTTAACCATTAGGCCAGAGTACGAGTCTAAGACCTTAGCTATTAGGCCAGAGTAAGAGTTAAGACCTTAACCATTAGGCCAGAGTACGAGTCTAAGACCTTAGCTATTAGGCCAGAGTAAGAGTTAAGACCTTAGATATTAGGCCAGAGTAAGAGTTAAGACCTTAACCTGTAGGCCATAGTACGAGTCTAAGACCTTAGCTATTAGGCCAGAGTAAGAGTTAAGACCTTAACCATTAGGCCAGAGTACGAGTCTAAGACCTTAGCTATTAGGCCAGAGTAAGAGTTAAGACCTTAACAGTAGGCCAGAGTAAGAGTTAAGACCTTAACCAGTAGGCCAGAGTAAGAGTTAAGACCTTAGATATTAGGCCAGAGTAAGAGTTAAGACCTTTACCAGTGGGCCAGAGTACGAGTCTAAGACGTTAGCTATTAGGCCAGAGTACGAGTCTAAGACTTTAGCTATTAGGCCAGACCAAGAGTTAAAACCTTAACCAGTAGGCCAGAGTACAAGTCTAAGACCTTAGCTATTAGGCCACACCAAGAGTTAAGACCTTAACCATTAGGCCAGAGTAAGAGTTAAGACCTTAGCTATTAGGCCAGTGTACGAGTCTAAGACCTTAGCTATTATGCCAGAGTATGAGTCTAAGACCTTAGCTATTAGGCCAGAGTCAGAGTTAAGACCTTAACCAGTAGGCCAGAGTACGAGTCTAAGACCTTAGCTATTATGCCAGAGTAAGAGTTAAGACCTTAGCTATTAGGCCAGAGTAAGAGTTAAGACCTTAACCATTAGGCCAGAGTACGAGTCTAAGACCTTAGCTATTAGGCCAGTGTAAGAAATAAGACCTTAACCAGTAGGCCAGAGTACGAGTCTAAGACCTTAGCTATTAGGCCAGAGTAAGAGTTAAGACCTTAACCAGTAGGCCAGAGTAAGAGTTAAGACCTTAACCAGTAGGCCAGAGTAAGAGTTAAGACCTTAACCAGTAGGCTAGAGTAAGAGTTAAGACCTTAACCTGTAGGCCATAGTACGAGTCTAAGACCTTAGCTATTAGGCCAGAGCAAGAGTTAAGACCTTAACCAGTAGGCCAGAGTACCAGTCTAAGACCCTAGCTATAGGCCAGAGTAAGAGTTAAGACCTTAGCTATTAGGCCAGAGTAAGAGTTAAGACCTTAACCATTAGGCCAGAGTACGAGTCTAAGACCTTAGCTATTAGGCCGGAGTAAGAGTTAAGACCTTAAGCATTAGGCCAGAGTATGAGTCTAATACCTTAGCTAACAGGCCAGAGTAAGAGTTAAGACCTTAGCTATTAGGCCAGAGTAAGAGTTAAGACCTTAGATATTAGGCCATAGTAAGAGTTAGGACCTTAACCAGTAGGCCAGAGTACGAGTCTAAGACCTTAGCTATTAGGCCAGAGTAAGAGTTGAGACCTTAACCAGTAGGCCAGAGTAAGAGTTAAGACCTTAACCAGTAGGCCATAGTACGAGTCTAAGACCTTAGCTATTAGGCCAGAGTAAGGGTTAAGACCTTAACCAGTAGGCCAGAGTAAGAGTTAAGACCTTAGCTATTAGGCCAGAGTAAGAGTTAAGACCTTAGCTATTAGGCCAGAGTAAGAGTTAAGACCTTAACCAGTAGGCCAGAGTAAGAGTTAAGACCTTAACCGGTAGGCCAGAAAAAGAGTTAAGTCCTTAACCTGCAGGCCACAATACAAGTCTAAGACCTTAGCTGTTAGGCCAGAGTAAGAGTTAAGACCTTAACCATTAGGCCAGAGTATGAGTCTAAGACCTTAGCTATTAGGCCAGAGTAAGAGTTAAGACCTTAACCTGTAGGCCAGAGTAAGAGTTAAGACCTTAACCATTAGGCCAGAGTACGAGTCTAAAACCTTAGCTATTAGGCCAGAGTAAGAGTTAAGACCTTAGCTATTAGGCCAGAGTAAGAGTTAAGACCTTAACCATTAGGCCAGAGTACGAGCCTAAGACCTTAGCTATTAGGCCAGAGTAAGAGTTACGACCTTAACCATTAGGCCATAGTACGAGTCGAAGACCTTAGCTATTAGGCCAGACTAAGAGTTAAGAACTTAACCAGTAGGCCGGAGTAAGAGTTAAGACCTTAACCAGTAGGCCATAGTACGAGTCTAAGACCTTAGCTATTAGGCCAGAGTAAGAGTTAAGACCTTAACCATTAGGCCAGAGTACGAGTCTAAGACCTTAGCTATTAGGCCAGAGTAAGAGTTAAGACCTTAACCATTAGGCCAGAGTACGAGTCTAAGACCTTAGCTATTAGGCCAGAGTAAGAGTTAAGACCTTAACCATTAGGCCAGAGTACGAGTCTAAGACCTTAGCTATTAGGCCAGAGTAAGAGTTAAGACCTTAGATATTAGGCCAGAGTAAGAGTTAAGACCTTAACCTGTAGGCCATAGTACGAGTCTAAGACCTTAGCTATTAGGCCAGAGTAAGAGTTAAGACCTTAACCATTAGGCCAGAGTACGAGTCTAAGACCTTAGCTATTAGGCCAGAGTAAGAGTTAAGACCTTAACAGTAGGCCAGAGTAAGAGTTAAGACCTTAACCAGTAGGCCAGAGTAAGAGTTAAGACCTTAGATATTAGGCCAGAGTAAGAGTTAAGACCTTTACCAGTGGGCCAGAGTACGAGTCTAAGACGTTAGCTATTAGGCCAGAGTACGAGTCTAAGACTTTAGCTATTAGGCCAGACCAAGAGTTAAAACCTTAACCAGTAGGCCAGAGTACAAGTCTAAGACCTTAGCTATTAGGCCACACCAAGAGTTAAGACCTTAACCATTAGGCCAGAGTAAGAGTTAAGACCTTAGCTATTAGGCCAGTGTACGAGTCTAAGACCTTAGCTATTATGCCAGAGTATGAGTCTAAGACCTTAGCTATTAGGCCAGAGTCAGAGTTAAGACCTTAACCAGTAGGCCAGAGTACGAGTCTAAGACCTTAGCTATTATGCCAGAGTAAGAGTTAAGACCTTAGCTATTAGGCCAGAGTAAGAGTTAAGACCTTAACCATTAGGCCAGAGTACGAGTCTAAGACCTTAGCTATTAGGCCAGTGTAAGAAATAAGACCTTAACCAGTAGGCCAGAGTACGAGTCTAAGACCTTAGCTATTAGGCCAGAGTAAGAGTTAAGACCTTAACCAGTAGGCCAGAGTAAGAGTTAAGACCTTAACCAGTAGGCCAGAGTAAGAGTTAAGACCTTAACCAGTAGGCCAGAGTAAGAGTTAAGACCTTAACCTGTAGGCCATAGTACGAGTCTAAGACCTTAGCTATTAGGCCAGAGCAAGAGTTAAGACCTTAACCAGTAGGCCAGAGTACCAGTCTAAGACCCTAGCTATAGGCCAGAGTAAGAGTTAAGACCTTAGCTATTAGGCCAGAGTAAGAGTTAAGACCTTAACCATTAGGCCAGAGTACGAGTCTAAGACCTTAGCTATTAGGCCGGAGTAAGAGTTAAGACCTTAAGCATTAGGCCAGAGTATGAGTCTAATACCTTAGCTAACAGGCCAGAGTAAGAGTTAAGACCTTAGCTATTAGGCCAGAGTAAGAGTTAAGACCTTAGATATTAGGCCATAGTAAGAGTTAGGACCTTAACCAGTAGGCCAGAGTACGAGTCTAAGACCTTAGCTATTAGGCCAGAGTAAGAGTTGAGACCTTAACCAGTAGGCCAGAGTAAGAGTTAAGACCTTAACCAGTAGGCCATAGTACGAGTCTAAGACCTTAGCTATTAGGCCAGAGTAAGGGTTAAGACCTTAACCAGTAGGCCAGAGTAAGAGTTAAGACCTTAGCTATTAGGCCAGAGTAAGAGTTAAGACCTTAGCTATTAGGCCAGAGTAAGAGTTAAGACCTTAACCAGTAGGCCAGAGTACTAATCTAAGACCTTAGCTATTAGGCCAGAGTGAGATTTAAGACCTTAGCTATCAGGTCAGAGTACGAGTCTAAGACCTTAGCTATTAGGCCAGAGTACGAGTCTAAGACCTTAGCTATTAGGCCAGAGTAAGAGTTAAGACCTTAACCAGTAGGCCAGTGTACCAGTCTAAAACCTTAGCTATTAGGCCAGAGTAAGAGTTAAGACCTTAGCTATTAGGCCAGAGTAAGAGTTAAGACCTTAACCATTAGGCCAGAGTACGAGTCTAAGACTTTAGCTATTAGGCCAGAGTAAGAGTTAAGACCTTAACCTGTAGGCCAGAGTAAGAGTTAAGACCTTAACCACTAGGCCAGAGTATGAGTCTAAAACCTTAGCTATTAGGCCAGAGTAAGAGTTAAGACCTTAGCTATTAGGCCAGAGTAAGAGTTAAGACCTTAACCATTAGGCCAGAGTACGAGCCTAAGACCTTAGCTATTAGGCCAGAGTAAGAGTTAAGACCTTAACCATTAGGCCATAGTACGAGTCGAAGACCTTAGCTATTAGGCCAGACTAAGAGTTAAGACCTTAACCAGTAGGCCGGAGTAAGAGTTAAGACCTTAACCAGTAGGACAGAGTAAGAGTCAAGACCTTAGATATTAGGCCAGAGTAAGAGTTAAGACCTTAACCAGTAGGCCAGAGTACGAGTCTAAGACCTTAGCTATTAGGCCAGAGTGAGAGTTAAGACCTTAGCTATCAGACCAGAGTACGCGTCTAAGACCTTAGCTATTAGGCCAGAGTACGAGTCTAAGACCTTAGCTATTAGGCCAGAGTAAGAGTTAAGACCTTAACCAGTAGGCCAGAGTACCAGTCTAAGACCTTAGCTTTTAGGCCAGAGTAAGAGTTAAGACCTTAGCTATTAGGCCAGAGTAAGAGTTAAGACCTTAACCATTAGGCCAGAGTACGAGTCTAAGACCTTAGCTATTAGGCCAGAGTAAGAGTTAAGACCTTAACCTGTAGGCCAGAGTAAGAGTTAAGACCTTAACCAGTAGGCCAGAGTACGAGTCTAAGATCTTAGCTATTAGGCCAGAGCAAGAGTTAAGACCTTAACCAGTAGGCCAGAGTACGAGTCTAAGACCTTAGCTATTAGGCCAGAGTAAGAGTTAAGACCGTAGCTATTAGGCCAGTGTACAAGTCTAAGACCTTAGCTATTATGCCAGAGTATGAGTTCAAGACCTTAGCTATTAGGCCAGAGTAAGAGTTAAGACCTTAACCAGTAGGCCAGAGTACAAGTCTAAGACCTTAGCTATTAGGCCAGAGTAAGAGTTAAGACCTTAGCTATTAGGCCAGAGTAAGAGTTAAGACCTTAGCTATTAGGCCAGAGTACGAGTCTAAGACCTTAACTATTAGGCCAGAGTAAGAGTTAAGACCTTAACCAGTAGGCCAGAGTACCAGTCTAAGACCTTAGCTATTAGGCCAGAGTAAGAGTTTAGACCTTAGCTATTAGGCCAGAGTAAGAGTTAAGACCTTAGATATTAGGCCATAGTAAGAGTTAGGACCTTAACCAGTAGGCCAGAGTACGAGTCTAAGACCTTAGCTATTAGGCCAGTGTAAGAAATAAGACCTTAACCAGTAGGCCAGAGTACGAGTCTAAGACCTTAGCTATTAGGCCAGAGTAAGAGTTAAGACCTTAACCAGTAGGCCAGAGTAAGAGTTAAGACCTTAACCAGTAGGCCAGAGTAAGAGTTAAGACCTTAACCAGTAGGCCAGAGTAAGAGTTAAGACCTTAACCTGTAGGCCATAGTACGAGTCTAAGACCTTAGCTATTAGGCCAGAGCAAGAGTTAAGACCTTAACCAGTAGGCCAGAGTACCAGTCTAAGACCCTAGCTATAGGCCAGAGTAAGAGTTAAGACCTTAGCTATTAGGCCAGAGTAAGAGTTAAGACCTTAACCATTAGGCCAGAGTACGAGTCTAAGACCTTAGCTATTAGGCCGGAGTAAGAGTTAAGACCTTAAGCATTAGGCCAGAGTATGAGTCTAATACCTTAGCTAACAGGCCAGAGTAAGAGTTAAGACCTTAGCTATTAGGCCAGAGTAAGAGTTAAGACCTTAGATATTAGGCCATAGTAAGAGTTAGGACCTTAACCAGTAGGCCAGAGTACGAGTCTAAGACCTTAGCTATTAGGCCAGAGTAAGAGTTGAGACCTTAACCAGTAGGCCAGAGTAAGAGTTAAGACCTTAACCAGTAGGCCATAGTACGAGTCTAAGACCTTAGCTATTAGGCCAGAGTAAGGGTTAAGACCTTAACCAGTAGGCCAGAGTAAGAGTTAAGACCTTAGCTATTAGGCCAGAGTAAGAGTTAAGACCTTAGCTATTAGGCCAGAGTAAGAGTTAAGACCTTAACCAGTAGGCCAGAGTAAGAGTTAAGACCTTAACCGGTAGGCCAGAAAAAGAGTTAAGTCCTTAACCTGCAGGCCACAATACAAGTCTAAGACCTTAGCTGTTAGGCCAGAGTAAGAGTTAAGACCTTAACCATTAGGCCAGAGTATGAGTCTAAGACCTTAGCTATTAGGCCAGAGTAAGAGTTAAGACCTTAACCTGTAGGCCAGAGTAAGAGTTAAGACCTTAACCATTAGGCCAGAGTACGAGTCTAAAACCTTAGCTATTAGGCCAGAGTAAGAGTTAAGACCTTAGCTATTAGGCCAGAGTAAGAGTTAAGACCTTAACCATTAGGCCAGAGTACGAGCCTAAGACCTTAGCTATTAGGCCAGAGTAAGAGTTACGACCTTAACCATTAGGCCATAGTACGAGTCGAAGACCTTAGCTATTAGGCCAGACTAAGAGTTAAGAACTTAACCAGTAGGCCGGAGTAAGAGTTAAGACCTTAACCAGTAGGCCATAGTACGAGTCTAAGACCTTAGCTATTAGGCCAGAGTAAGAGTTAAGACCTTAACCATTAGGCCAGAGTACGAGTCTAAGACCTTAGCTATTAGGCCAGAGTAAGAGTTAAGACCTTAACCATTAGGCCAGAGTACGAGTCTAAGACCTTAGCTATTAGGCCAGAGTAAGAGTTAAGACCTTAACCATTAGGCCAGAGTACGAGTCTAAGACCTTAGCTATTAGGCCAGAGTAAGAGTTAAGACCTTAGATATTAGGCCAGAGTAAGAGTTAAGACCTTAACCTGTAGGCCATAGTACGAGTCTAAGACCTTAGCTATTAGGCCAGAGTAAGAGTTAAGACCTTAACCATTAGGCCAGAGTACGAGTCTAAGACCTTAGCTATTAGGCCAGAGTAAGAGTTAAGACCTTAACAGTAGGCCAGAGTAAGAGTTAAGACCTTAACCAGTAGGCCAGAGTAAGAGTTAAGACCTTAGATATTAGGCCAGAGTAAGAGTTAAGACCTTTACCAGTGGGCCAGAGTACGAGTCTAAGACGTTAGCTATTAGGCCAGAGTACGAGTCTAAGACTTTAGCTATTAGGCCAGACCAAGAGTTAAAACCTTAACCAGTAGGCCAGAGTACAAGTCTAAGACCTTAGCTATTAGGCCACACCAAGAGTTAAGACCTTAACCATTAGGCCAGAGTAAGAGTTAAGACCTTAGCTATTAGGCCAGTGTACGAGTCTAAGACCTTAGCTATTATGCCAGAGTATGAGTCTAAGACCTTAGCTATTAGGCCAGAGTCAGAGTTAAGACCTTAACCAGTAGGCCAGAGTACGAGTCTAAGACCTTAGCTATTATGCCAGAGTAAGAGTTAAGACCTTAGCTATTAGGCCAGAGTAAGAGTTAAGACCTTAACCATTAGGCCAGAGTACGAGTCTAAGACCTTAGCTATTAGGCCAGTGTAAGAAATAAGACCTTAACCAGTAGGCCAGAGTACGAGTCTAAGACCTTAGCTATTAGGCCAGAGTAAGAGTTAAGACCTTAACCAGTAGGCCAGAGTAAGAGTTAAGACCTTAACCAGTAGGCCAGAGTAAGAGTTAAGACCTTAACCAGTAGGCCAGAGTAAGAGTTAAGACCTTAACCTGTAGGCCATAGTACGAGTCTAAGACCTTAGCTATTAGGCCAGAGCAAGAGTTAAGACCTTAACCAGTAGGCCAGAGTACCAGTCTAAGACCCTAGCTATAGGCCAGAGTAAGAGTTAAGACCTTAGCTATTAGGCCAGAGTAAGAGTTAAGACCTTAACCATTAGGCCAGAGTACGAGTCTAAGACCTTAGCTATTAGGCCGGAGTAAGAGTTAAGACCTTAAGCATTAGGCCAGAGTATGAGTCTAATACCTTAGCTAACAGGCCAGAGTAAGAGTTAAGACCTTAGCTATTAGGCCAGAGTAAGAGTTAAGACCTTAGATATTAGGCCATAGTAAGAGTTAGGACCTTAACCAGTAGGCCAGAGTACGAGTCTAAGACCTTAGCTATTAGGCCAGAGTAAGAGTTGAGACCTTAACCAGTAGGCCAGAGTAAGAGTTAAGACCTTAACCAGTAGGCCATAGTACGAGTCTAAGACCTTAGCTATTAGGCCAGAGTAAGGGTTAAGACCTTAACCAGTAGGCCAGAGTAAGAGTTAAGACCTTAGCTATTAGGCCAGAGTAAGAGTTAAGACCTTAGCTATTAGGCCAGAGTAAGAGTTAAGACCTTAACCAGTAGGCCAGAGTACTAATCTAAGACCTTAGCTATTAGGCCAGAGTGAGATTTAAGACCTTAGCTATCAGGTCAGAGTACGAGTCTAAGACCTTAGCTATTAGGCCAGAGTACGAGTCTAAGACCTTAGCTATTAGGCCAGAGTAAGAGTTAAGACCTTAACCAGTAGGCCAGTGTACCAGTCTAAAACCTTAGCTATTAGGCCAGAGTAAGAGTTAAGACCTTAGCTATTAGGCCAGAGTAAGAGTTAAGACCTTAACCATTAGGCCAGAGTACGAGTCTAAGACTTTAGCTATTAGGCCAGAGTAAGAGTTAAGACCTTAACCTGTAGGCCAGAGTAAGAGTTAAGACCTTAACCACTAGGCCAGAGTATGAGTCTAAAACCTTAGCTATTAGGCCAGAGTAAGAGTTAAGACCTTAGCTATTAGGCCAGAGTAAGAGTTAAGACCTTAACCATTAGGCCAGAGTACGAGCCTAAGACCTTAGCTATTAGGCCAGAGTAAGAGTTAAGACCTTAACCATTAGGCCATAGTACGAGTCGAAGACCTTAGCTATTAGGCCAGACTAAGAGTTAAGACCTTAACCAGTAGGCCGGAGTAAGAGTTAAGACCTTAACCAGTAGGACAGAGTAAGAGTCAAGACCTTAGATATTAGGCCAGAGTAAGAGTTAAGACCTTAACCAGTAGGCCAGAGTACGAGTCTAAGACCTTAGCTATTAGGCCAGAGTGAGAGTTAAGACCTTAGCTATCAGACCAGAGTACGCGTCTAAGACCTTAGCTATTAGGCCAGAGTACGAGTCTAAGACCTTAGCTATTAGGCCAGAGTAAGAGTTAAGACCTTAACCAGTAGGCCAGAGTACCAGTCTAAGACCTTAGCTTTTAGGCCAGAGTAAGAGTTAAGACCTTAGCTATTAGGCCAGAGTAAGAGTTAAGACCTTAACCATTAGGCCAGAGTACGAGTCTAAGACCTTAGCTATTAGGCCAGAGTAAGAGTTAAGACCTTAACCTGTAGGCCAGAGTAAGAGTTAAGACCTTAACCAGTAGGCCAGAGTACGAGTCTAAGATCTTAGCTATTAGGCCAGAGCAAGAGTTAAGACCTTAACCAGTAGGCCAGAGTACGAGTCTAAGACCTTAGCTATTAGGCCAGAGTAAGAGTTAAGACCGTAGCTATTAGGCCAGTGTACAAGTCTAAGACCTTAGCTATTATGCCAGAGTATGAGTTCAAGACCTTAGCTATTAGGCCAGAGTAAGAGTTAAGACCTTAACCAGTAGGCCAGAGTACAAGTCTAAGACCTTAGCTATTAGGCCAGAGTAAGAGTTAAGACCTTAGCTATTAGGCCAGAGTAAGAGTTAAGACCTTAGCTATTAGGCCAGAGTACGAGTCTAAGACCTTAACTATTAGGCCAGAGTAAGAGTTAAGACCTTAACCAGTAGGCCAGAGTACCAGTCTAAGACCTTAGCTATTAGGCCAGAGTAAGAGTTTAGACCTTAGCTATTAGGCCAGAGTAAGAGTTAAGACCTTAGATATTAGGCCATAGTAAGAGTTAGGACCTTAACCAGTAGGCCAGAGTACGAGTCTAAGACCTTAGCTATTAGGCCAGTGTAAGAAATAAGACCTTAACCAGTAGGCCAGAGTACGAGTCTAAGACCTTAGCTATTAGGCCAGAGTAAGAGTTAAGACCTTAACCAGTAGGCCAGAGTAAGAGTTAAGACCTTAACCAGTAGGCCAGAGTAAGAGTTAAGACCTTAACCAGTAGGCCAGAGTAAGAGTTAAGACCTTAACCTGTAGGCCATAGTACGAGTCTAAGACCTTAGCTATTAGGCCAGAGCAAGAGTTAAGACCTTAACCAGTAGGCCAGAGTACCAGTCTAAGACCCTAGCTATAGGCCAGAGTAAGAGTTAAGACCTTAGCTATTAGGCCAGAGTAAGAGTTAAGACCTTAACCATTAGGCCAGAGTACGAGTCTAAGACCTTAGCTATTAGGCCGGAGTAAGAGTTAAGACCTTAAGCATTAGGCCAGAGTATGAGTCTAATACCTTAGCTAACAGGCCAGAGTAAGAGTTAAGACCTTAGCTATTAGGCCAGAGTAAGAGTTAAGACCTTAGATATTAGGCCATAGTAAGAGTTAGGACCTTAACCAGTAGGCCAGAGTACGAGTCTAAGACCTTAGCTATTAGGCCAGAGTAAGAGTTGAGACCTTAACCAGTAGGCCAGAGTAAGAGTTAAGACCTTAACCAGTAGGCCATAGTACGAGTCTAAGACCTTAGCTATTAGGCCAGAGTAAGGGTTAAGACCTTAACCAGTAGGCCAGAGTAAGAGTTAAGACCTTAGCTATTAGGCCAGAGTAAGAGTTAAGACCTTAGCTATTAGGCCAGAGTAAGAGTTAAGACCTTAACCAGTAGGCCAGAGTACTAATCTAAGACCTTAGCTATTAGGCCAGAGTGAGATTTAAGACCTTAGCTATCAGGTCAGAGTACGAGTCTAAGACCTTAGCTATTAGGCCAGAGTACGAGTCTAAGACCTTAGCTATTAGGCCAGAGTAAGAGTTAAGACCTTAACCAGTAGGCCAGTGTACCAGTCTAAAACCTTAGCTATTAGGCCAGAGTAAGAGTTAAGACCTTAGCTATTAGGCCAGAGTAAGAGTTAAGACCTTAACCATTAGGCCAGAGTACGAGTCTAAGACTTTAGCTATTAGGCCAGAGTAAGAGTTAAGACCTTAACCTGTAGGCCAGAGTAAGAGTTAAGACCTTAACCACTAGGCCAGAGTATGAGTCTAAAACCTTAGCTATTAGGCCAGAGTAAGAGTTAAGACCTTAGCTATTAGGCCAGAGTAAGAGTTAAGACCTTAACCATTAGGCCAGAGTACGAGCCTAAGACCTTAGCTATTAGGCCAGAGTAAGAGTTAAGACCTTAACCATTAGGCCATAGTACGAGTCGAAGACCTTAGCTATTAGGCCAGACTAAGAGTTAAGACCTTAACCAGTAGGCCGGAGTAAGAGTTAAGACCTTAACCAGTAGGACAGAGTAAGAGTCAAGACCTTAGATATTAGGCCAGAGTAAGAGTTAAGACCTTAACCAGTAGGCCAGAGTACGAGTCTAAGACCTTAGCTATTAGGCCAGAGTGAGAGTTAAGACCTTAGCTATCAGACCAGAGTACGCGTCTAAGACCTTAGCTATTAGGCCAGAGTACGAGTCTAAGACCTTAGCTATTAGGCCAGAGTAAGAGTTAAGACCTTAACCAGTAGGCCAGAGTACCAGTCTAAGACCTTAGCTTTTAGGCCAGAGTAAGAGTTAAGACCTTAGCTATTAGGCCAGAGTAAGAGTTAAGACCTTAACCATTAGGCCAGAGTACGAGTCTAAGACCTTAGCTATTAGGCCAGAGTAAGAGTTAAGACCTTAACCTGTAGGCCAGAGTAAGAGTTAAGACCTTAACCAGTAGGCCAGAGTACGAGTCTAAGATCTTAGCTATTAGGCCAGAGCAAGAGTTAAGACCTTAACCAGTAGGCCAGAGTACGAGTCTAAGACCTTAGCTATTAGGCCAGAGTAAGAGTTAAGACCGTAGCTATTAGGCCAGTGTACAAGTCTAAGACCTTAGCTATTATGCCAGAGTATGAGTTCAAGACCTTAGCTATTAGGCCAGAGTAAGAGTTAAGACCTTAACCAGTAGGCCAGAGTACAAGTCTAAGACCTTAGCTATTAGGCCAGAGTAAGAGTTAAGACCTTAGCTATTAGGCCAGAGTAAGAGTTAAGACCTTAGCTATTAGGCCAGAGTACGAGTCTAAGACCTTAACTATTAGGCCAGAGTAAGAGTTAAGACCTTAACCAGTAGGCCAGAGTACCAGTCTAAGACCTTAGCTATTAGGCCAGAGTAAGAGTTTAGACCTTAGCTATTAGGCCAGAGTAAGAGTTAAGACCTTAGATATTAGGCCATAGTAAGAGTTAGGACCTTAACCAGTAGGCCAGAGTACGAGTCTAAGACCTTAGCTATTAGGCCAGAGTAAGAGTTAAGACCTTAACCAGTAGGCCAGAGTAAGAGTTAAGACCTTAACCAGTAGGCCATAGTACGAGTCTAAGACCTTAGCTATTAGGCCAGAGTAAGGGTTAAGACCTTAACCAGTAGGCAAGAGTAAGAGTTAAGACCTTAGCTATTAGGCCAGAGTAAGAGTTAAGACCTTAACCAGTAGGCCAGACTTCGAGTCTAAGACCTTAGCTATTAGGCCAGAGTAAGAGTTAAGACCTTAGCTATTAGGCCAGAGTAAGAGTTAAGACCTTAACCATTAGGCCAGAGTACGAGCCTAAGACCTTAGCTATTAGGCCAGAGTAAGAGTTAAGACCTTAACAATTAGGCCAGAGTACGAGTCTAAGACTTTAGCTATTAGGCCAGAGTACGAGTTAAGACCTTAACCAGTAGGCCAGAGTAAAAGTTAAGACCTTAACCATTAGGCCAGAGTACGAGTCTAAGACCTTAACTATTAGGCCAGAGTAAGAGTTAAGACCTTAACCAATAGGCCAGAGTAAGAGTTAGGACCTTAACCAGTAGGCCAGAGTAAGAGTTAAGACCTTAACCAGTAGGCCAGAGAAAGAGTTAAGTCCTTAACCTGCAGGCCACAATACAAGTCTAAGACCTTAGCTGTTAGGCCAGAGTAAGAGTTAAGACCTTAACCATTAGGCCAGAGTATGAGTCTAAGACCTTAGCTATTAGGCCAGAGTAAGAGTTAAGACCTTAACCTGTAGGCCAGAGTAAGAGTTAAGACCTTAACCATTAGGCCAGAGTACAAGTCTAAAACCTTAGCTATTTGGCCAGAGTAAGAGTTAAGACCTTAGCTATTAGGCCAGAGTAAGAGTTAAGACCTTAACCATTAGGCCAGAGTACGAGCCTAAGACCTTAGCTATTAGGCCAGAGTAAGAGTTAAGACCTTAACCATTAGGCCATAGTACGAGTCGAAGACCTTAGCTATTAGGCCAGACTAAGAGTTAAGAACTTAACCAGTAGGCCGGAGTAAGAGTTAAGACCTTAACCAGTAGGACAGAGTAAGAGTTAAGACCTTAGATATTAGGCCAGAGTAAGAGTTAAGACCTTAACCTGTAGGCCATAGTACGAGTCTAAGACCTTAGCTATTAGGCCAGAGTAAGAGTTAAGACCTTAACCATTAGGCCAGAGTACGAGTCTAAGACCTTAGCTATTAGGCCAGAGTAAGAGTTAAGACCTTAACAGTAGGCCAGAGTAAGAGTTAAGACCTTAACCAGTAGGCCAGAGTAAGAGTTAAGACCTTAGATATTAGGCCAGAGTAAGAGTTAAGACCTTAGCTATTAGGCCAGAGTAAGAGTTAAGACCTTAACCAGTAGGCCAGAGTACTAATCTAAGACCTTAGCTATTAGGCCAGAGTGAGATTTAAGACCTTAGCTATCAGGTCAGAGTACGAGTCTAAGACCTTAGCTATTAGGCCAGAGTACGAGTCTAAGACCTTAGCTATTAGGCCAGAGTAAGAGTTAAGACCTTAACCAGTAGGCCAGTGTACCAGTCTAAAACCTTAGCTATTAGGCCAGAGTAAGAGTTAAGACCATAGCTATTAGGCCAGAGTAAGAGTTAAGACCTTAACCATTAGGCCAGAGTACGAGTCTAAGACTTTAGCTATTAGGCCAGAGTAAGAGTTAAGACCTTAACCTGTAGGCCAGAGTAAGAGTTAAGACCTTAACCACTAGGCCAGAGTATGAGTCTAAAACCTTAGCTATTAGGCCAGAGTAAGAGTTAAGACCTTAGCTATTAGGACAGAGTAAGAGTTAAGACCTTAACCATTAGGCCAGAGTACGAGCCTAAGACCTTAGCTATTAGGCCAGAGTAAGAGTTAAGACCTTAACCATTAGGCCATAGTACGAGTCGAAGACCTTAGCTATTAGGCCACACCAAGAGTTAAGACCTTAACCATTAGGCCAGAGTAAGAGTTAAGACCTTAGCTATTAGGCCAGTGTACGAGTCTAAGACCTTAGCTATTATGCCAGAGTATGAGTCTAAGACCTTAGCTATTAGGCCAGAGTCAGAGTTAAGACCTTAACCAGTAGGCCAGAGTACGAGTCTAAGACCTTAGCTATTATGCCAGAGTAAGAGTTAAGACCTTAGCTATTAGGCCAGAGTAAGAGTTAAGACCTTAACCATTAGGCCAGAGTACGAGTCTAAGACCTTAGCTATTAGGCCAGTGTAAGAAATAAGACCTTAACCAGTAGGCCAGAGTATGAGTCTAAGACCTTAGCTATTAGGCCAGAGTAAGAGTTAAGACCTTAACCAATAGGCCAGAGTAAGAGTTAAGACCTTAACCAGTAGGCCAGAGTAAGAGTTAAGACCTTAACCAGTAGGCCAGAGTAAGAGTTAAGACCTTAACCTGTAGGCCATAGTACGAGTCTAAGACCTTAGCTATTAGGCCAGAGCAAGAGTTAAGACCTTAACCAGTAGGCCAGAGTACCAGTCTAAGACCCTAGCTATAGGCCAGAGTAAGAGTTAAGACCTTAGCTATTAGGCCAGAGTAAGAGTTAAGACCTTAACCATTAGGCCAGAGTACGAGTCTAAGACCTTAGCTATTAGGCCGGAGTAAGAGTTAAGACCTTAAGCATTAGGCCAGAGTATGAGTCTAATACCTTAGCTAACAGGCCAGAGTAAGAGTTGAGACCTTAGCTATTAGGCCAGAGTAAGAGTTAAGACCTTAGATATTAGGCCATAGTAAGAGTTAGGACCTTAACCAGTAGGCCAGAGTACGAGTCTAAGACCTTAGCTACTAGGCCAGAGTAAGAGTTAAGACCTTAACCAGTAGGCCAGAGTAAGAGTTAAGACCTTAACCAGTAGGCCATAGTACGAGTCTAAAACCTTAGCTATTAGGCCAGAGTAAGGGTTAAGACCTTAACCAGTAGGCCAGAGTAAGAGTTAAGACCTTAGCTATTAGGCCAGAGTAAGAGTTAAGACCTTAGCTATTAGGCCAGAGTAAGAGTTAAGACCTTAACCAGTAGGCCAGAGTACTAATCTAAGACCTTAGCTATTAGGCCAGAGTGAGATTTAAGACCTTAGCTATCAGGTCAGAGTACGAGTCTAAGACCTTAGCTATTAGGCCAGAGTACGAGTCTAAGACCTTAGCTATTAGGCCAGAGTAAGAGTTAAGACCTTAACCAGTAGGCCAGTGTACCAGTCTAAAACCTTAGCTATTAGGCCAGAGTAAGAGTTAAGACCATAGCTATTAGGCCAGAGTAAGAGTTAAGACCTTAACCATTAGGCCAGAGTACGAGTCTAAGACTTTAGCTATTAGGCCAGAGTAAGAGTTAAGACCTTAACCTGTAGGCCAGAGTAAGAGTTAAGACCTTAACCACTAGGCCAGAGTATGAGTCTAAAACCTTAGCTATTAGGCCAGAGTAAGAGTTAAGACCTTAGCTATTAGGACAGAGTAAGAGTTAAGACCTTAACCATTAGGCCAGAGTACGAGCCTAAGACCTTATCTATTAGGCCAGAGTAAGAGTTAAGACCTTAACCATTAGGCCATAGTACGAGTCGAAGACCTTAGCTATTAGGCCAGACTAAGAGTTAAGACCTTAACCAGTAGGCCGGAGTAAGAGTTAAGACCTTAACCAGTAGGACAGAGTAAGAGTCAAGACCTTAGATATTAGGCCAGAGTAAGAGTTAAGACCTTAACCAGTAGGCCAGAGTACGAGTCTAAGACCTTAGCTATTAGG
Organism: Triturus cristatus; assembly: GCF_964204655.1. NCBI lineage: Eukaryota > Metazoa > Chordata > Amphibia > Caudata > Salamandridae > Triturus > Triturus cristatus. The sequence goes on from NC_140590.1 coordinate 1,308,504,613, forward strand.
CCAGAGTGAGAGTTAAGACCTTAGCTATCAGACCAGAGTACGAGTCTAAGACCTTAGCTATTAGGCCAGAGTACGAGTCTAAGACCTTAGCTATTAGGCCAGAGTAAGAGTTAAGACCTTAACCAGTAGGCCAGAGTACCAGTCTAAGACCTTAGCTTTTAGGCCAGAGTAAGAGTTAAGACCTTAGCTATTAGGCCAGAGTAAGAGTTAAGACCTTAACCATTAGGCCAGAGTACGAGTCTAAGACCTTAGCTATTAGGCCAGAGTAAGAGTTAAGACCTTAACCTGTAGGCCAGAGTAAGAGTTAAGACCTTAACCAGTAGGCCAGAGTACGAGTCTAAGATCTTAGCTATTAGGCCAGAGCAAGAGTTAAGACCTTAACCAGTAGGCCAGAGTACGAGTCTAAGACCTTAGCTATTAGGCCAGAGTAAGAGTTAAGACCGTAGCTATTAGGCCAGTGTACGAGTCTAAGACCTTAGCTATTATGCCAGAGTATGAGTTCAAGACCTTAGCTATTAGGCCAGAGTAAGAGTTAAGACCTTAACCAGTAGGCCAGAGTACAAGTCTAAGACCTTAGCTATTAGGCCAGAGTAAGAGTTAAGACCTTAGCTATTAGGCCAGAGTAAGAGTTAAGACCTTAGCTATTAGGCCAGAGTACGAGTCTAAGACCTTAACTATTAGGCCAGAGTAAGAGTTAAGACCTTAACCAGTAGGCCAGAGTACCAGTCTAAGACCTTAGCTATTAGGCCAGAGTAAGAGTTTAGACCTTAGCTATTAGGCCAGAGTAAGAGTTAAGACCTTAGATATTAGGCCATAGTAAGAGTTAGGACCTTAACCAGTAGGCCAGAGTACGAGTCTAAGACCTTAGCTATTAGGCCAGAGTAAGAGTTAAGACCTTAACCAGTAGGCCAGAGTAAGAGTTAAGACCTTAACCAGTAGGCCATAGTACGAGTCTAAGACCTTAGCTATTAGGCCAGAGTAAGGGTTAAGACCTTAACCAGTAGGCCAGAGTAAGAGTTAAGACCTTAGCTATTAGGCCAGAGTAAGAGTTAAGACCTTAACCAGTAGGCCAGACTTCGAGTCTAAGACCTTAGCTATTAGGCCAGAGTAAGAGTTAAGACCTTAACCATTAGGCCAGAGTACGAGCCTAAGACCTTAGCTATTAGGCCAGAGTAAGAGTTAAGACCTTAACAATTAGGCCAGAGTACGAGTCTAAGACTTTAGCTATTAGGCCAGAGTACGAGTTAAGACCTTAACCAGTAGGCCAGAGTAAAAGTTAAGACCTTAACCATTAGGCCAGAGTACGAGTCTAAGACCTTAACTATTAGGCCAGAGTAAGAGTTAAGACCTTAACCAATAGGCCAGAGTAAGAGTTAGGACCTTAACCAGTAGGCCAGAGTAAGAGTTAAGACCTTAACCGGTAGGCCAGAGAAAGAGTTAAGTCCTTAACCTGCAGGCCACAATACAAGTCTAAGACCTTAGCTGTTAGGCCAGAGTAAGAGTTAAGACCTTAACCATTAGGCCAGAGTATGAGTCTAAGACCTTAGCTATTAGGCCAGAGTAAGAGTTAAGACCTTAACCTGTAGGCCAGAGTAAGAGTTAAGACCTTAACCATTAGGCCAGAGTACGAGTCTAAAACCTTAGCTATTAGGCCAGAGTAAGAGTTAAGACCTTAGCTATTAGGCCAGAGTAAGAGTTAAGACCTTAACCATTAGGCCAGAGTACGAGCCTAAGACCTTAGCTATTAGGCCAGAGTAAGAGTTAAGACCTTAACCATTAGGCCATAGTACGAGTCGAAGACCTTAGCTATTAGGCCAGACTAAGAGTTAAGAACTTAACCAGTAGGCCGGAGTAAGAGTTAAGACCTTAACCAGTAGGCCATAGTACGAGTCTAAGACCTTAGCTATTAGGCCAGAGTAAGAGTTAAGACCTTAACCATTAGGCCAGAGTACGAGTCTAAGACCTTAGCTATTAGGCCAGAGTAAGAGTTAAGACCTTAACCATTAGGCCAGAGTACGAGTCTAAGACCTTAGCTATTAGGCCAGAGTAAGAGTTAAGACCTTAACCATTAGGCCAGAGTACGAGTCTAAGACCTTAGCTATTAGGCCAGAGTAAGAGTTAAGACCTTAGATATTAGGCCAGAGTAAGAGTTAAGACCTTAACCTGTAGGCCATAGTACGAGTCTAAGACCTTAGCTATTAGGCCAGAGTAAGAGTTAAGACCTTAACCATTAGGCCAGAGTACGAGTCTAAGACCTTAGCTATTAGGCCAGAGTAAGAGTTAAGACCTTAACAGTAGGCCAGAGTAAGAGTTAAGACCTTAACCAGTAGGCCAGAGTAAGAGTTAAGACCTTAGATATTAGGCCAGAGTAAGAGTTAAGACCTTTACCAGTGGGCCAGAGTACGAGTCTAAGACGTTAGCTATTAGGCCAGAGTACGAGTCTAAGACTTTAGCTATTAGGCCAGACCAAGAGTTAAAACCTTAACCAGTAGGCCAGAGTACAAGTCTAAGACCTTAGCTATTAGGCCACAACAAGAGTTAAGACCTTAACCATTAGGCCAGAGTAAGAGTTAAGACCTTAGCTATTAGGCCAGTGTACGAGTCTAAGACCTTAGCTATTATGCCAGAGTATGAGTCTAAGACCTTAGCTATTAGGCCAGAGTCAGAGTTAAGACCTTAACCAGTAGGCCAGAGTACGAGTCTAAGACCTTAGCTATTATGCCAGAGTAAGAGTTAAGACCTTAGCTATTAGGCCAGAGTAAGAGTTAAGACCTTAACCATTAGGCCAGAGTACGAGTCTAAGACCTTAGCTATTAGGCCAGTGTAAGAAATAAGACCTTAACCAGTAGGCCAGAGTACGAGTCTAAGACCTTAGCTATTAGGCCAGAGTAAGAGTTAAGACCTTAACCAGTAGGCCAGAGTAAGAGTTAAGACCTTAACCAGTAGGCCAGAGTAAGAGTTAAGACCTTAACCAGTAGGCCAGAGTAAGAGTTAAGACCTTAACCTGTAGGCCATAGTACGAGTCTAAGACCTTAGCTATTAGGCCAGAGCAAGAGTTAAGACCTTAACCAGTAGGCCAGAGTACCAGTCTAAGACCCTAGCTATAGGCCAGAGTAAGAGTTAAGACCTTAGCTATTAGGCCAGAGTAAGAGTTAAGACCTTAACCATTAGGCCAGAGTACGAGTCTAAGACCTTAGCTATTAGGCCGGAGTAAGAGTTAAGACCTTAAGCATTAGGCCAGAGTATGAGTCTAATACCTTAGCTAACAGGCCAGAGTAAGAGTTAAGACCTTAGCTATTAGGCCAGAGTAAGAGTTAAGACCTTAGATATTAGGCCATAGTAAGAGTTAGGACCTTAACCAGTAGGCCAGAGTACGAGTCTAAGACCTTAGCTATTAGGCCAGAGTAAGAGTTAAGACCTTAACCAGTAGGCCAGAGTAAGAGTTAAGACCTTAACCAGTAGGCCATAGTACGAGTCTAAGACCTTAGCTATTAGGCCAGAGTAAGGGTTAAGACCTTAACCAGTAGGCCAGAGTAAGAGTTAAGACCTTAGCTATTAGGCCAGAGTAAGAGTTAAGACCTTAGCTATTAGGCCAGAGTAAGAGTTAAGACCTTAACCAGTAGGCCAGAGTACTAATCTAAGACCTTAGCTATTAGGCCAGAGTGAGATTTAAGACCTTAGCTATCAGGTCAGAGTACGAGTCTAAGACCTTAGCTATTAGGCCAGAGTACGAGTCTAAGACCTTAGCTATTAGGCCAGAGTAAGAGTTAAGACCTTAACCAGTAGGCCAGTGTACCAGTCTAAAACCTTAGCTATTAGGCCAGAGTAAGAGTTAAGACCTTAGCTATTAGGCCAGAGTAAGAGTTAAGACCTTAACCATTAGGCCAGAGTACGAGTCTAAGACTTTAGCTATTAGGCCAGAGTAAGAGTTAAGACCTTAACCTGTAGGCCAGAGTAAGAGTTAAGACCTTAACCACTAGGCCAGAGTATGAGTCTAAAACCTTAGCTATTAGGCCAGAGTAAGAGTTAAGACCTTAGCTATTAGGCCAGAGTAAGAGTTAAGACCTTAACCATTAGGCCAGAGTACGAGCCTAAGACCTTAGCTATTAGGCCAGAGTAAGAGTTAAGACCTTAACCATTAGGCCATAGTACGAGTCGAAGACCTTAGCTATTAGGCCAGACTAAGAGTTAAGACCTTAACCAGTAGGCCGGAGTAAGAGTTAAGACCTTAACCAGTAGGACAGAGTAAGAGTCAAGACCTTAGATATTAGGCCAGAGTAAGAGTTAAGACCTTAACCAGTAGGCCAGAGTACGAGTCTAAGACCTTAGCTATTAGGCCAGAGTGAGAGTTAAGACCTTAGCTATCAGACCAGAGTACGAGTCTAAGACCTTAGCTATTAGGCCAGAGTACGAGTCTAAGACCTTAGCTATTAGGCCAGAGTAAGAGTTAAGACCTTAACCAGTAGGCCAGAGTACCAGTCTAAGACCTTAGCTTTTAGGCCAGAGTAAGAGTTAAGACCTTAGCTATTAGGCCAGAGTAAGAGTTAAGACCTTAACCTGTAGGCCAGAGTAAGAGTTAAGACCTTAACCAGTAGGCCAGAGTACGAGTCTAAGATCTTAGCTATTAGGCCAGAGCAAGAGTTAAGACCTTAACCAGTAGGCCAGAGTACGAGTCTAAGACCTTAGCTATTAGGCCAGAGTAAGAGTTAAGACCGTAGCTATTAGGCCAGTGTACAAGTCTAAGACCTTAGCTATTATGCCAGAGTATGAGTTCAAGACCTTAGCTATTAGGCCAGAGTAAGAGTTAAGACCTTAACCAGTAGGCCAGAGTACAAGTCTAAGACCTTAGCTATTAGGCCAGAGTAAGAGTTAAGACCTTAGCTATTAGGCCAGAGTAAGAGTTAAGACCTTAGCTATTAGGCCAGAGTACGAGTCTAAGACCTTAACTATTAGGCCAGAGTAAGAGTTAAGACCTTAACCAGTAGGCCAGAGTACCAGTCTAAGACCTTAGCTATTAGGCCAGAGTAAGAGTTTAGACCTTAGCTATTAGGCCAGAGTAAGAGTTAAGACCTTAGATATTAGGCCATAGTAAGAGTTAGGACCTTAACCAGTAGGCCAGAGTACGAGCCTAAGACCTTAGCTATTAGGCCAGAGTAAGAGTTAAGACCTTAACCATTAGGCCATAGTACGAGTCGAAGACCTTAGCTATTAGGCCACACCAAGAGTTAAGACCTTAACCATTAGGCCAGAGTAAGAGTTAAGACCTTAGCTATTAGGCCAGTGTACGAGTCTAAGACCTTAGCTATTATGCCAGAGTATGAGTCTAAGACCTTAGCTATTAGGCCAGAGTCAGAGTTAAGACCTTAACCAGTAGGCCAGAGTACGAGTCTAAGACCTTAGCTATTATGCCAGAGTAAGAGTTAAGACCTTAGCTATTAGGCCAGAGTAAGAGTTAAGACCTTAACCATTAGGCCAGAGTACGAGTCTAAGACCTTAGCTATTAGGCCAGTGTAAGAAATAAGACCTTAACCAGTAGGCCAGAGTACGAGTCTAAGACCTTAGCTATTAGGCCAGAGTAAGAGTTAAGACCTTAACCAATAGGCCAGAGTAAGAGTTAAGACCTTAACCAGTAGGCCAGAGTAAGAGTTAAGACCTTAACCAGTAGGCCAGAGTAAGAGTTAAGACCTTAACCTGTAGGCCATAGTACGAGTCTAAGACCTTAGCTATTAGGCCAGAGCAAGAGTTAAGACCTTAACCAGTAGGCCAGAGTACCAGTCTAAGACCCTAGCTATAGGCCAGAGTAAGAGTTAAGACCTTAGCTATTAGGCCAGAGTAAGAGTTAAGACCTTAACCATTAGGCCAGAGTACGAGTCTAAGACCTTAGCTATTAGGCCGGAGTAAGAGTTAAGACCTTAAGCATTAGGCCAGAGTATGAGTCTAATACCTTAGCTAACAGGCCAGAGTAAGAGTTGAGACCTTAGCTATTAGGCCAGAGTAAGAGTTAAGACCTTAGATATTAGGCCATAGTAAGAGTTAGGACCTTAACCAGTAGGCCAGAGTACGAGTCTAAGACCTTAGCTACTAGGCCAGAGTAAGAGTTAAGACCTTAACCAGTAGGCCAGAGTAAGAGTTAAGACCTTAACCAGTAGGCCATAGTACGAGTCTAAAACCTTAGCTATTAGGCCAGAGTAAGGGTTAAGACCTTAACCAGTAGGCCAGAGTAAGAGTTAAGACCTTAGCTATTAGGCCAGAGTAAGAGTTAAGACCTTAGCTATTAGGCCAGAGTAAGAGTTAAGACCTTAACCAGTAGGCCAGAGTACTAATCTAAGACCTTAGCTATTAGGCCAGAGTGAGATTTAAGACCTTAGCTATCAGGTCAGAGTACGAGTCTAAGACCTTAGCTATTAGGCCAGAGTACGAGTCTAAGACCTTAGCTATTAGGCCAGAGTAAGAGTTAAGACCTTAACCAGTAGGCCAGTGTACCAGTCTAAAACCTTAGCTATTAGGCCAGAGTAAGAGTTAAGACCATAGCTATTAGGCCAGAGTAAGAGTTAAGACCTTAACCATTAGGCCAGAGTACGAGTCTAAGACTTTAGCTATTAGGCCAGAGTAAGAGTTAAGACCTTAACCTGTAGGCCAGAGTAAGAGTTAAGACCTTAACCACTAGGCCAGAGTATGAGTCTAAAACCTTAGCTATTAGGCCAGAGTAAGAGTTAAGACCTTAGCTATTAGGACAGAGTAAGAGTTAAGACCTTAACCATTAGGCCAGAGTACGAGCCTAAGACCTTAGCTATTAGGCCAGAGTAAGAGTTAAGACCTTAACCATTAGGCCATAGTACGAGTCGAAGACCTTAGCTATTAGGCCAGACTAAGAGTTAAGACCTTAACCAGTAGGCCGGAGTAAGAGTTAAGACCTTAACCAGTAGGACAGAGTAAGAGTCAAGACCTTAGATATTAGGCCAGAGTAAGAGTTAAGACCTTAACCAGTAGGCCAGAGTACGAGTCTAAGACCTTAGCTATTAGGCCAGAGTGAGAGTTAAGACCTTAGCTATCAGACCAGAGTACGAGTCTAAGACCTTAGCTATTAGGCCAGAGTACGAGTCTAAGACCTTAGCTATTAGGCCAGAGTAAGAGTTAAGACCTTAACCAGTAGGCCAGAGTACCAGTCTAAGACCTTAGCTTTTAGGCCAGAGTAAGAGTTAAGACCTTAGCTATTAGGCCAGAGTAAGAGTTAAGACCTTAACCATTAGGCCAGAGTACAAGTCTAAGACCTTAGCTATTAGGCCAGAGTAAGAGTTAAGACCTTAACCTGTAGGCCAGAGTAAGAGTTAAGACCTTAACCAGTAGGCCAGAGTACGAGTCTAAGATCTTAGCTATTAGGCCAGAGCAAGAGTTAAGACCTTAACCAGTAGGCCAGAGTACGAGTCTAAGACCTTAGCTATTAGGCCAGAGTAAGAGTTAAGACCGTAGCTATTAGGCCAGTGTACGAGTCTAAGACCTTAGCTATTATGCCAGAGTATGAGTTCAAGACCTTAGCTATTAGGCCAGAGTAAGAGTTAAGACCTTAACCAGTAGGCCAGAGTACAAGTCTAAGACCTTAGCTATTAGGCCAGAGTAAGAGTTAAGACCTTAGCTATTAGGCCAGAGTAAGAGTTAAGACCTTAGCTATTAGGCCAGAGTACGAGTCTAAGACCTTAACTATTAGGCCAGAGTAAGAGTTAAGACCTTAACCAGTAGGCCAGAGTACCAGTCTAAGACCTTAGCTATTAGGCCAGAGTAAGAGTTTAGACCTTAGCTATTAGGCCAGAGTAAGAGTTAAGACCTTAGATATTAGGCCATAGTAAGAGTTAGGACCTTAACCAGTAGGCCAGAGTACGAGTCTAAGACCTTAGCTATTAGGCCAGAGTAAGAGTTAAGACCTTAACCAGTAGGCCAGAGTAAGAGTTAAGACCTTAACCAGTAGGCCATAGTACGAGTCTAAGACCTTAGCTATTAGGCCAGAGTAAGGGTTAAGACCTTAACCAGTAGGCCAGAGTAAGAGTTAAGACCTTAGCTATTAGGCCAGAGTAAGAGTTAAGACCTTAACCAGTAGGCCAGACTTCGAGTCTAAGACCTTAGCTATTAGGCCAGAGTAAGAGTTAAGACCTTAACCATTAGGCCAGAGTACGAGCCTAAGACCTTAGCTATTAGGCCAGAGTAAGAGTTAAGACCTTAACAATTAGGCCAGAGTACGAGTCTAAGACTTTAGCTATTAGGCCAGAGTACGAGTTAAGACCTTAACCAGTAGGCCAGAGTAAAAGTTAAGACCTTAACCATTAGGCCAGAGTACGAGTCTAAGACCTTAACTATTAGGCCAGAGTAAGAGTTAAGACCTTAACCAATAGGCCAGAGTAAGAGTTAGGACCTTAACCAGTAGGCCAGAGTAAGAGTTAAGACCTTAACCGGTAGGCCAGAGAAAGAGTTAAGTCCTTAACCTGCAGGCCACAATACAAGTCTAAGACCTTAGCTGTTAGGCCAGAGTAAGAGTTAAGACCTTAACCATTAGGCCAGAGTATGAGTCTAAGACCTTAGCTATTAGGCCAGAGTAAGAGTTAAGACCTTAACCTGTAGGCCAGAGTAAGAGTTAAGACCTTAACCATTAGGCCAGAGTACGAGTCTAAAACCTTAGCTATTAGGCCAGAGTAAGAGTTAAGACCTTAGCTATTAGGCCAGAGTAAGAGTTAAGACCTTAACCATTAGGCCAGAGTACGAGCCTAAGACCTTAGCTATTAGGCCAGAGTAAGAGTTAAGACCTTAACCATTAGGCCATAGTACGAGTCGAAGACCTTAGCTATTAGGCCAGACTAAGAGTTAAGAACTTAACCAGTAGGCCGGAGTAAGAGTTAAGACCTTAACCAGTAGGCCATAGTACGAGTCTAAGACCTTAGCTATTAGGCCAGAGTAAGAGTTAAGACCTTAACCATTAGGCCAGAGTACGAGTCTAAGACCTTAGCTATTAGGCCAGAGTAAGAGTTAAGACCTTAACCATTAGGCCAGAGTACGAGTCTAAGACCTTAGCTATTAGGCCAGAGTAAGAGTTAAGACCTTAACCATTAGGCCAGAGTACGAGTCTAAGACCTTAGCTATTAGGCCAGAGTAAGAGTTAAGACCTTAGATATTAGGCCAGAGTAAGAGTTAAGACCTTAACCTGTAGGCCATAGTACGAGTCTAAGACCTTAGCTATTAGGCCAGAGTAAGAGTTAAGACCTTAACCATTAGGCCAGAGTACGAGTCTAAGACCTTAGCTATTAGGCCAGAGTAAGAGTTAAGACCTTAACAGTAGGCCAGAGTAAGAGTTAAGACCTTAACTAGTAGGCCAGAGTAAGAGTTAAGACCTTAGATATTAGGCCAGAGTAAGAGTTAAGACCTTTACCAGTGGGCCAGAGTACGAGTCTAAGACGTTAGCTATTAGGCCAGAGTACGAGTCTAAGACTTTAGCTATTAGGCCAGACCAAGAGTTAAAACCTTAACCAGTAGGCCAGAGTACAAGTCTAAGACCTTAGCTATTAGGCCACACCAAGAGTTAAGACCTTAACCATTAGGCCAGAGTAAGAGTTAAGACCTTAGCTATTAGGCCAGTGTACGAGTCTAAGACCTTAGCTATTATGCCAGAGTATGAGTCTAAGACCTTAGCTATTAGGCCAGAGTCAGAGTTAAGACCTTAACCAGTAGGCCAGAGTACGAGTCTAAGACCTTAGCTATTATGCCAGAGTAAGAGTTAAGACCTTAGCTATTAGGCCAGAGTAAGAGTTAAGACCTTAACCATTAGGCCAGAGTACGAGTCTAAGACCTTAGCTATTAGGCCAGTGTAAGAAATGAGACCTTAACCAGTAGGCCAGAGTACGAGTCTAAGACCTTAGCTATTAGGCCAGAGTAAGAGTTAAGACCTTAACCAGTAGGCCAGAGTAAGAGTTAAGACCTTAACCAGTAGGCCAGAGTAAGAGTTAAGACCTTAACCAGTAGGCCAGAGTAAGAGTTAAGACCTTAACCTGTAGGCCATAGTACGAGTCTAAGACCTTAGCTATTAGGCCAGAGCAAGAGTTAAGACCTTAACCAGTAGGCCAGAGTACCAGTCTAAGACCCTAGCTATAGGCCAGAGTAAGAGTTAAGACCTTAGCTATTAGGCCAGAGTAAGAGTTAAGACCTTAACCATTAGGCCAGAGTACGAGTCTAAGACCTTAGCTATTAGGCCGGAGTAAGAGTTAAGACCTTAAGCATTAGGCCAGAGTATGAGTCTAATACCTTAGCTAACAGGCCAGAGTAAGAGTTAAGACCTTAGCTATTAGGCCAGAGTAAGAGTTAAGACCTTAGATATTAGGCCATAGTAAGAGTTAGGACCTTAACCAGTAGGCCAGAGTACGAGTCTAAGACCTTAGCTATTAGGCCAGAGTAAGAGTTAAGACCTTAACCAGTAGGCCAGAGTAAGAGTTAAGACCTTAACCAGTAGGCCATAGTACGAGTCTAAGACCTTAGCTATTAGGCCAGAGTAAGGGTTAAGACCTTAACCAGTAGGCCAGAGTAAGAGTTAAGACCTTAGCTATTAGGCCAGAGTAAGAGTTAAGACCTTAGCTATTAGGCCAGAGTAAGAGTTAAGACCTTAACCAGTAGGCCAGAGTACTAATCTAAGACCTTAGCTATTAGGCCAGAGTGAGATTTAAGACCTTAGCTATCAGGTCAGAGTACGAGTCTAAGACCTTAGCTATTAGGCCAGAGTACGAGTCTAAGACCTTAGCTATTAGGCCAGAGTAAGAGTTAAGACCTTAACCAGTAGGCCAGTGTACCAGTCTAAAACCTTAGCTATTAGGCCAGAGTAAGAGTTAAGACCTTAGCTATTAGGCCAGAGTAAGAGTTAAGACCTTAACCATTAGGCCAGAGTACGAGTCTAAGACTTTAGCTATTAGGCCAGAGTAAGAGTTAAGACCTTAACCTGTAGGCCAGAGTAAGAGTTAAGACCTTAACCACTAGGCCAGAGTATGAGTCTAAAACCTTAGCTATTAGGCCAGAGTAAGAGTTAAGACCTTAGCTATTAGGCCAGAGTCAGAGTTAAGACCTTAACCATTAGGCCAGAGTACGAGCCTAAGACCTTAGCTATTAGGCCAGAGTAAGAGTTAAGACCTTAACCATTAGGCCATAGTACGAGTCGAAGACCTTAGCTATTAGGCCAGACTAAGAGTTAAGACCTTAACCAGTAGGCCGGAGTAAGAGTTAAGACCTTAACCAGTAGGACAGAGTAAGAGTCAAGACCTTAGATATTAGGCCAGAGTAAGAGTTAAGACCTTAACCAGTAGGCCAGAGTACGAGTCTAAGACCTTAGCTATTAGGCCAGAGTGAGAGTTAAGACCTTAGCTATCAGACCAGAGTACGAGTCTAAGACCTTAGCTATTAGGCCAGAGTACGAGTCTAAGACCTTAGCTATTAGGCCAGAGTAAGAGTTAAGACCTTAACCAGTAGGCCAGAGTACCAGTCTAAGACCTTAGCTTTTAGGCCAGAGTAAGAGTTAAGACCTTAGCTATTAGGCCAGAGTAAGAGTTAAGACCTTAACCTGTAGGCCAGAGTAAGAGTTAAGACCTTAACCAGTAGGCCAGAGTACGAGTCTAAGATCTTAGCTATTAGGCCAGAGCAAGAGTTAAGACCTTAACCAGTAGGCCAGAGTACGAGTCTAAGACCTTAGCTATTAGGCCAGAGTAAGAGTTAAGACCGTAGCTATTAGGCCAGTGTACAAGTCTAAGACCTTAGCTATTATGCCAGAGTATGAGTTCAAGACCTTAGCTATTAGGCCAGAGTAAGAGTTAAGACCTTAACCAGTAGGCCAGAGTACAAGTCTAAGACCTTAGCTATTAGGCCAGAGTAAGAGTTAAGACCTTAGCTATTAGGCCAGAGTAAGAGTTAAGACCTTAGCTATTAGGCCAGAGTACGAGTCTAAGACCTTAACTATTAGGCCAGAGTAAGAGTTAAGACCTTAACCAGTAGGCCAGAGTACCAGTCTAAGACCTTAGCTATTAGGCCAGAGTAAGAGTTTAGACCTTAGCTATTAGGCCAGAGTAAGAGTTAAGACCTTAGATATTAGGCCATAGTAAGAGTTAGGACCTTAACCAGTAGGCCAGAGTACGAGTCTAAGACCTTAGCTATTAGGCCAGAGTAAGAGTTAAGACCTTAACCAGTAGGCCAGAGTAAGAGTTAAGACCTTAACCAGTAGGCCATAGTACGAGTCTAAGACCTTAGCTATTAGGCCAGAGTAAGGGTTAAGACCTTAACCAGTAGGCAAGAGTAAGAGTTAAGACCTTAGCTATTAGGCCAGAGTAAGAGTTAAGACCTTAACCAGTAGGCCAGACTTCGAGTCTAAGACCTTAGCTATTAGGCCAGAGTAAGAGTTAAGACCTTAGCTATTAGGCCAGAGTAAGAGTTAAGACCTTAACCATTAGGCCAGAGTACGAGCCTAAGACCTTAGCTATTAGGCCAGAGTAAGAGTTAAGACCTTAACAATTAGGCCAGAGTACGAGTCTAAGACTTTAGCTATTAGGCCAGAGTACGAGTTAAGACCTTAACCAGTAGGCCAGAGTAAAAGTTAAGACCTTAACCATTAGGCCAGAGTACGAGTCTAAGACCTTAACTATTAGGCCAGAGTAAGAGTTAAGACCTTAACCAATAGGCCAGAGTAAGAGTTAGGACCTTAACCAGTAGGCCAGAGTAAGAGTTAAGACCTTAACCAGTAGGCCAGAGAAAGAGTTAAGTCCTTAACCTGCAGGCCACAATACAAGTCTAAGACCTTAGCTGTTAGGCCAGAGTAAGAGTTAAGACCTTAACCATTAGGCCAGAGTATGAGTCTAAGACCTTAGCTATTAGGCCAGAGTAAGAGTTAAGACCTTAACCTGTAGGCCAGAGTAAGAGTTAAGACCTTAACCATTAGGCCAGAGTACGAGTCTAAAACCTTAGCTATTAGGCCAGAGTAAGAGTTAAGACCTTAGCTATTAGGCCAGAGTAAGAGTTAAGACCTTAACCATTAGGCCAGAGTACGAGCCTAAGACCTTAGCTATTAGGCCAGAGTAAGAGTTAAGACCTTAACCATTAGGCCATAGTACGAGTCGAAGACCTTAGCTATTAGGCCAGACTAAGAGTTAAGAACTTAACCAGTAGGCCGGAGTAAGAGTTAAGACCTTAACCAGTAGGACAGAGTAAGAGTTAAGACCTTAGATATTAGGCCAGAGTAAGAGTTAAGACCTTAACCTGTAGGCCATAGTACGAGTCTAAGACCTTAGCTATTAGGCCAGAGTAAGAGTTAAGACCTTAACCATTAGGCCAGAGTACGAGTCTAAGACCTTAGCTATTAGGCCAGAGTAAGAGTTAAGACCTTAACAGTAGGCCAGAGTAAGAGTTAAGACCTTAACCAGTAGGCCAGAGTAAGAGTTAAGACCTTAGATATTAGGCCAGAGTAAGAGTTAAGACCTTTACCAGTGGGCCAGAGTACGAGTCTAAGACGTTAGCTATTAGGCCAGAGTACGAGTCTAAGACTTTAGCTATTAGGCCAGACCAAGAGTTAAAACCTTAACCAGTAGGCCAGAGTACAAGTCTAAGACCTTAGCTATTAGGCCACACCAAGAGTTAAGACCTTAACCATTAGGCCAGAGTAAGAGTTAAGACCTTAGCTATTAGGCCAGTGTACGAGTCTAAGACCTTAGCTATTATGCCAGAGTATGAGTCTAAGACCTTAGCTATTAGGCCAGAGTCAGAGTTAAGACCTTAACCAGTAGGCCAGAGTACGAGTCTAAGACCTTAGCTATTATGCCAGAGTAAGAGTTAAGACCTTAGCTATTAGGCCAGTGTAAGAAATAAGACCTTAACCAGTAGGCCAGAGTATGAGTCTAAGACCTTAGCTATTAGGCCAGAGTAAGAGTTAAGACCTTAACCAATAGGCCAGAGTAAGAGTTAAGACCTTAACCAGTAGGCCAGAGTAAGAGTTAAGACCTTAACCAGTAGGCCAGAGTAAGAGTTAAGACCTTAACCTGTAGGCCATAGTACGAGTCTAAGACCTTAGCTATTAGGCCAGAGCAAGAGTTAAGACCTTAACCAGTAGGCCAGAGTACCAGTCTAAGACCCTAGCTATAGGCCAGAGTAAGAGTTAAGACCTTAGCTATTAGGCCAGAGTAAGAGTTAAGACCTTAACCATTAGGCCAGAGTACTAGTCTAAGACCTTAGCTATTAGGCCGGAGTAAGAGTTAAGACCTTAAGCATTAGGCCAGAGTATGAGTCTAATACCTTAGCTAACAGGCCAGAGTAAGAGTTAAGACCTTAGATATTAGGCCATAGTAAGAGTTAGGACCTTAACCAGTAGGCCAGAGTACGAGTCTAAGACCTTAGCTATTAGGCCAGAGTAAGAGTTAAGACCTTAACCAGTAGGCCAGAGTAAGAGTTAAGACCTTAACCAGTAGGCCATAGTATGAGTCTAAGACCTTAGCTATTAGGCCAGAGTAAGGGTTAAGACCTTAACCAGTAGGCCAGAGTAAGAGTTAAGACCTTAGCTATTAGGCCAGAGTAAGAGTTAAGACCTTAGCTATTAGGCCAGAGTAAGAGTTAAGACCTTAACCAGTAGGCCAGAGTACGAGTCTAAGACCTTAGCTATTAGGCCAGAGTGAGATTTAAGACCTTAGCTATCAGGTCAGAGTACGAGTCTAAGACCTTAGCTATTAGGCCAGAGTACGAGTCTAAGACCTTAGCTCTTAGGCCAGAGTAAGAGTTAAGACCTTAACCAGTAGGCCAGTGTACCAGTCTAAAACCTTAGCTATTAGGCCAGAGTAAGAGTTAAGACCTTAGCTATTAGGCCAGAGTAAGAGTTAAGACCTTAGATATTAGGCCATAGTAAGAGTTAGGACCTTAACCAGTAGGCCAGAGTACGAGTCTAAGACCTTAGCTATTAGGCCAGAGTAAGAGTTAAGACCTTAACCAGTAGGCCATAGTACGAGTCTAAGACCTTAGCTATTAGGCCAGAGTAAGGGTTAAGACCTTAACCAGTAGGCCAGAGTAAGAGTTAAGACCTTAGCTATTAGGCCAGAGTAAGAGTTAAGACCTTAACCAGTAGGCCAGACTATGAGTCTAAGACCTTAGCTATTAGGCCAGAGTAAGAGTTAAGACCTTAACCAGTAGGCCAGAGTAAGAGTTAAGACCTTAACCAGTAGGCCAGAGTAAGAGTTAAGACCTTAACCTGTAGGCCATAGTACGAGTCTAAGACCTTAGCTATTAGGCCAGAGCAAGAGTTAAGACCTTAACCAGTAGGCCAGAGTACCAGTCTAAGACCCTAGCTATAGGCCAGAGTAAGAGTTAAGACCTTAGCTATTAGGCCAGAGTAAGAGTTAAGACCTTAACCATTAGGCCAGAGTACGAGTCTAAGACCTTAGCTATTAGGCCGGAGTAAGAGTTAAGACCTTAAGCATTAGGCCAGAGTATGAGTCTAATACCTTAGCTAACAGGCCAGAGTAAGAGTTAAGACCTTAGCTATTAGGCCAGAGTAAGAGTTAAGACCTTAGATATTAGGCCATAGTAAGAGTTAGGACCTTAACCAGTAGGCCAGAGTACGAGTCTAAGACCTTAGCTATTAGGCCAGAGTAAGAGTTAAGACCTTAACCAGTAGGCCAGAGTGAGAGTTAAGACCTTAACCAGTAGGCCATAGTACGAGTCTAAGACCTTAGCTATTAGGCCAGAGTAAGGGTTAAGACCTTAACCAGTAGGCCAGAGTAAGAGTTAAGACCTTAGCTATTAGGCCAGAGTAAGAGTTAAGACCTTAGCTATTAGGCCAGAGTAAGAGTTAAGACCTTAACCAGTAGGCCAGAGTACGAGTCTAAGACCTTAGCTATTAGGCCAGAGTGAGAGTTAAGACCTTAGCTATCAGGCCAGAGTACGAGTCTAAGACCTTAGCTATTAGGCCAGAGTACGAGTCTAAGACCTTAGCTATTAGGCCAGAGTAAGAGTTAAGACCTTAACCAGTAGGCCAGTGTACCAGTCTAAAACCTTAGCTATTAGGCCAGAGTAAGAGTTAAGACCTTAGCTATTAGGCCAGAGTAAGAGTTAAGACCTTAGATATTAGGCCATAGTAAGAGTTAGGACCTTAACCAGTAGGCCAGAGTACGAGTCTAAGACCTTAGCTATTAGGCCAGAGTAAGAGTTAAGACCTTAACCAGTAGGCCAGAGTAAGAGTTAAGACCTTAACCAGTAGGCCATAGTACGAGTCTAAGACCTTAGCTATTAGGCCAGAGTAAGGGTTAAGACCTTAACCAGTAGGCCAGAGTAAGAGTTAAGACCTTAGCTATTAGGCCAGAGTAAGAGTTAAGACCTTAACCAGTAGGCCAGACTATGAGTCTAAGACCTTAGCTATTAGGCCAGAGTAAGAGTTAAGACCTTAGCTATTAGGCCAGAGTAAGAGTTAAGACCTTAACCATTAGGCCACAGTACGAGTCTAAGACTTTAGCTATTAGGCCAGAGTACGAGTTAAAACCTTAACCAGTAGACCAGAGTAAAAGTTAAGACCTTAACCATTAGGCCAGAGTACGAGTCTAAGACCTTAGCTATTAGGCCAGAGTAAGAGTTAAGACCTTAACCAATAGGCCAGAGTAAGAGTTAGGACCTTAACCAGTAGGCCAGAGTAAGAGTTAAGACCTTAACCAGTAGGCCAGAGAAAGAGTTAAGTCCTTAACCTGTAGGCCACAATACAAGTCTAAGACCTTAGCTATTAGGCCAGAGTAAGAGTTAAGACCTTAACCATTAGGCCAGAGTATGAGTCTAAGACCTTAGCTATTAGGCCAGAGTAAGAGTTAAGACCTTAACCTGTAGGCCAGAGTAAGAGTTAAGACCTTAACCATTAGGCCAGAGTACGAGCCTAAGACCTTAGCTATTAGGCCAGAGAAAGAGTTAAGACCTTAACCATTAGGCCATAGTACGAGTCGAAGACCTTAGCTATTAGGCCAGACTAAGAGTTAAGACCTTAACCAGTAGGCCGGAGTAAGAGTTAAGACCTTAACCAGTAGGACAGAGTAAGAGTTAAGACCTTAGCTATTAGGCCAGAGTAAGAGTTAAGACCTTAACCAGTAGGCCAGAGTACGAGTCTAAGACCTTAGCTATTAGGCCAGAGTAAGAGTTAAGACCTTAACCATTAGGCCAGAGTACAAGTCTAAGACCTTAGCTATTAGGCCAGAGTGAGAGTTAAGACCTTAGCTATCAGGCCAGAGTACGAGTCTAAGACCTTAGCTATTAGGCCAGAGTACGAGTCTAAGACCTTAGCTATTAGGCCAGAGTAAGAGTTAAGACCTTAACCAGTAGGCCAGAGTACCAGTCTAAGACCTTAACTATTAGGCCAGAGTAAGAGTTAAGACCTTAGCTATTAGGCCAGAGTAAGAGTTAAGACCTTAACCATTAGGCCAGAGTACGAGTCTAAGACTTTAGCTATTAGGCCAGACCAAGAGTTAAAACCTTAACCAGTAGGCCAGAGTACGAGTCTAAGACCTTAGCTATTAGGCCACACCAAGAGTTAAGACCTTAACCATTAGGCCAGAGTAAGAGTTAAGACCTTAGCTATTAGGCCAGTGTACGAGTCTAAGACCTTAGCTATTATGCCAGAGTATGAGTCTAAGACCTTAGCTATTAGGCCAGAGTCAGAGTTAAGACCTTAACCACTAGGCCAGAGTACGAGTCTAAGACCTTAGCTATTAGGCCACAGTAAGAGTTAAGACCTTAGGTATTAGGCCAGAGTAAGAGTTAAGACCTTAACCATTAGGCCAGAGTACGAGTCTAAGACCTTAGCTATTAGGCCAGTGTAAGAGATAAGACCTTAACCAGTAGGCCAGAGTACGAGTCTAAGACCTTAGATATTAGGCCAGAGTACGAGTTAAGACTTTAACCAATAGGCCAGAGTAAGAGTTAAGACCTTAACCAGTAGGCCAGAGTAAGAGTTAAGACCTTAACCAGTAGGCCAGAGTAAGAGTTAAGACCTTAACC
The DNA here is from genome assembly GCF_964204655.1 of Triturus cristatus. NCBI lineage: Eukaryota > Metazoa > Chordata > Amphibia > Caudata > Salamandridae > Triturus > Triturus cristatus. The sequence continues at coordinate 1,308,522,631 of NC_140590.1, forward strand.
TGTAGGCCATAGTACGAGTCTAAGACCTTAGCTATTAGGCCAGAGCAAGAGTTAAGACCTTAACCAGTAGGCCAGAGTACCAGTCTAAGACCCTAGCTATAGGCCAGAGTAAGAGTTAAGACCTTAGCTATTAGGCCGGAGTAAGAGTTAAGACCTTAAGCATTAGGCCAGAGTATGAGTCTAATACCTTAGCTAACAGGCCAGAGTAAGAGTTAAGACCTTAGCTATTAGGCCAGAGTAAGAGTTAAGACCTTAGATATTAGGCCATAGTAAGAGTTAGGACCTTAACCAGTAGGCCAGAGTACGAGTCTAAGACCTTAGCTATTAGGCCAGAGTAAGAGTTAAGACCTTAACCAGTAGGCCAGAGTAAGAGTTAAGACCTTAACCAGTAGGCCATAGTACGAGTCTAAGACCTTAGCTATTAGGCCAGAGTAAGGGTTAAGACCTTAACCAGTAGGCCAGAGTAAGAGTTAAGACCTTAGCTATTAGGCCAGAGTAAGAGTTAAGACCTTAGCTATTAGGCCAGAGTAAGAGTTAAGACCTTAAGCAGTAGGCCAGACTACGAGTCTAAGACCTTAGCTATTAGGCCAGAGTAAGAGTTAAGACCTTAGCTATTAGGCCAGAGTAAGAGTTAAGACCTTAACCATTAGGCCAGAGTACGAGCCTAAGACCTTAGCTATTAGGCCAGAGTAAGAGTTAAGACCTTAACCATTAGGCCAGAGTACGAGTCTAAGACTTTAGCTATTAGGCCAGAGTACGAGTTAAGACCTTAACCAGTAGGCCAGAGTAAAAGTTAAGACCTTAACCATTAGGCCAGAGTACGAGTCTAAGACCTTAGCTATTAGGCCAGAGTAAGAGTTAAAACCTTAACCAATAGGCCAGAGTAAGAGTTAGGACCTTAACCAGTAGGCCAGAGTAAGAGTTAAGACCTTAACCAGTAGGCCAGAGTAAGAGTTAAGACCTTAACCAGTAGGCCAGAGAAAGAGTTATGTCCTTAACCTGTAGGCCACAATAAAAGTCTAAGACCTTAGCTATTAGGCCAGAGTAAGAGTTAAGACCTTAACCATTAGGCCAGAGTATGAGTCTAAGACCTTAGCTATTAGGCCAGAGTAAGAGTTAAGACCTTAACCTGTAGGCCAGAGTCAGAGTTAAGACCTTAACCATTAGGCCAGAGTACGAGTCTAAAACCTTAGCTATTAGGCCAGAGTAAGAATTAAGACCTTAGCTATTAGGCCAGAGTAAGAGTTAAGACCTTAACCATTAGGCCAGAGTACGAGCCTAAGACCTTAGCTATTAGGCCAGAGTAAGAGTTAAGACCTTAACCATTAGGCCATAGTACGAGTCGAAGACCTTAGCTATTAGGCCAGACTAAGAGTTAAGACCTTAACCAGTAGGCCGGAGTAAGACTTAAGACCTTAACCAGTAGGACAGAGTAAGAGTTAAGACCTTAGATATTAGGCCAGAGTAAGAGTTAAGACCTTAACCAGTAGGCCAGAGTACGAGTCTAAGACCTTAGCTATTAGGCCAGAGTACAAGTCTAAGACCTTAGCTATTAGGCCAGAGTACAAGTCTAAGACCTTAGCTATTAGGCCAGAGTACAAGTCTAAGACCTTAGCTATTAGGCCAGAGTAAGAGTTAAGACCTTAACCAGTAGGCCAGAGTACCAGTCTAAGACCTTAGCTATTAGGCCAGAGTAAGAGTTAAGACCTTAGCTATTAGGCCAGAGTAAGAGTTAAGACCTTAACCAGTAGGCAAGACTACGAGTCTAAGACCTTAGCTATTAGGCCAGAGTAAGAGTTAAGACCTTAGCTATTAGGCCAGAGTAAGAGTTAAGACCTTAACCATTAGGCCAGAGTACGAGCCTAAGACCTTAGCTATTAGGCCAGAGTAAGAGTTAAGACCTTAACCATTAGGCCAGAGTACGAGTCTAAGACTTTAGCTATTAGGCCAGAGTACGAGTTAAGACCTTAACCAGTAGGCCAGAGTAAAAGTTAAGACCTTAACCATTAGGCCAGAGTACGAGTCTAAGACCTTAGCTATTAGGCCAGAGTAAGAGTTAAGACCTTAACCAATAGGCCAGAGTAAGAGTTAGGACCTTAACCAGTAGGCCAGAGTAAGAGTTAAGACCTTAACCAGTAGGCCAGAGAAAGAGTTAAGTCCTTAACCTGTAAGCCACAATACAAGTCTAAGACCTTAGCTATTAGGCCAGAGTAAGAGTTAAGACCTTAACCATTAGGCCAGAGTATGAGTCTAAGACCTTAGCTATTAGGCCAGAGTAAGAGTTAAGACCTTAACCTGTAGGCCAGAGTAAGAGTTAAGACCTTAACCATTAGGCCAGAGTACGAGTCTAAAACCTTAGCTATTAGGCCAGAGTAAGAATTAAGACCTTAGCTATTAGGCCAGAGTAAGAGTTAAGACCTTAACCATTAGGCCAGAGTAAGAGCCTAAGACCTTAGCTATTAGGCCAGAGTAAGAGTTAAGACCTTAACCATTAGGCCATAGTACGAGTCGAAGACCTTAGCTATTAGGCCAGACTAAGAGTTAAGACCTTAACCAGTAGGCCGGAGTAAGAGTTAAGACCTTAAAAAGTAGGACAGAGTAAGAGTTAAGACCTTAGATATTAGGCCAGAGTAAGAGTTAAGACCTTAACCAGTAGGCCAGAGTACGAGTCTAAGACCTTAGCTATTAGGCCAGAGTGAGAGTTAAGACCTTAGCTATCAGGCCAGAGTACGAGTCTAAGACCTTAGCTATTAGGCCAGAGTACGAGTCTAATACCTTAGCTATTAGGCCAGAGTAAGAGTTAAGACCTTAACCAGTAGGCCAGAGTACCAGTCTAAGACCTTAGCTATTAGGCCAGAGTAAGAGTTTAGACCTTAGCTATTAGGCCAGAGTAAGAGTTAAGACCTTAGATATTAGGCCATAGTAAGAGTTAGGACCTTAACCAGTAGGCCAGAGTACGAGTCTAAGACCTTAGCTATTAGGCCAGAGTAAGAGTTAAGACCTTAACCAGTAGGCCAGAGTAAGAGTTAAGACCTTAACCAGTAGGCCATAGTACGAGTCTAAGACCTTAGCTATTAGGCCAGAGTAAGGGTTAAGACCTTAACCAGTAGGCCAGAGTAAGAGTTAAGACCTTAGCTATTAGGCCAGAGTAAGAGTTAAGACCTTAACCAGTAGGCCAGACTTCGAGTCTAAGACCTTAGCTATTAGGCCAGAGTAAGAGTTAAGACCTTAGCTATTAGGCCAGAGTAAGAGTTAAGACCTTAACCATTAGGCCAGAGTACGAGCCTAAGACCTTAGCTATTAGGCCAGAGTAAGAGTTAAGACCTTAACAATTAGGCCAGAGTACGAGTCTAAGACTTTAGCTATTAGGCCAGAGTACGAGTTAAGACCTTAACCAGTAGGCCAGAGTAAAAGTTAAGACCTTAACCATTAGGCCAGAGTACGAGTCTAAGACCTTAACTATTAGGCCAGAGTAAGAGTTAAGACCTTAACCAATAGGCCAGAGTAAGAGTTAGGACCTTAACCAGTAGGCCAGACTAAGAGTTAAGACCTTAACCAGTAGGCCAGAGAAAGAGTTAAGTCCTTAACCTGCAGGCCACAATACAAGTCTAAGACCTTAGCTGTTAGGCCAGAGTAAGAGTTAAGACCTTAACCATTAGGCCAGAGTATGAGTCTAAGACCTTAGCTATTAGGCCAGAGTAAGAGTTAAGACCTTAACCTGTAGGCCAGAGTAAGAGTTAAGACCTTAACCATTAGGCCAGAGTACGAGTCTAAAACCTTAGCTATTAGGCCAGAGTAAGAGTTAAGACCTTAGCTATTAGGCCAGAGTAAGAGTTAAGACCTTAACCATTAGGCCAGAGTACGAGCCTAAGACCTTAGCTATTAGGCCAGAGTAAGAGTTAAGACCTTAACCATTAGGCCATAGTACGAGTCGAAGACCTTAGCTATTAGGCCAGACTAAGAGTTAAGAACTTAACCAGTAGGCCGGAGTAAGAGTTAAGACCTTAACCAGTACGACAGAGTAAGAGTTAAGACCTTAGATATTAGGCCAGAGTAAGAGTTAAGACCTTAACCTGTAGGCCATAGTACGAGTCTAAGACCTTAGCTATTAGGCCAGAGTAAGAGTTAAGACCTTAACCATTAGGCCAGAGTACGAGTCTAAGACCTTAGCTATTAGGCCAGAGTAAGAGTTAAGACCTTAACAGTAGGCCAGAGTAAGAGTTAAGACCTTAACCAGTAGGCCAGAGTAAGAGTTAAGACCTTAGATATTAGGCCAGAGTAAGAGTTAAGACCTTTACCAGTGGGCCAGAGTACGAGTCTAAGACGTTAGCTATTAGGCCAGAGTACGAGTCTAAGACTTTAGCTATTAGGCCAGACCAAGAGTTAAAACCTTAACCAGTAGGCCAGAGTACAAGTCTAAGACCTTAGCTATTAGGCCACACCAAGAGTTAAGACCTTAACCATTAGGCCAGAGTAAGAGTTAAGACCTTAGCTATTAGGCCAGTGTACGAGTCTAAGACCTTAGCTATTATGCCAGAGTATGAGTCTAAGACCTTAGCTATTAGGCCAGAGTCAGAGTTAAGACCTTAACCAGTAGGCCAGAGTACGAGTCTAAGACCTTAGCTATTATGCCAGAGTAAGAGTTAAGACCTTAGCTATTAGGCCAGAGTAAGAGTTAAGACCTTAACCATTAGGCCAGAGTACGAGTCTAAGACCTTAGCTATTAGGCCAGTGTAAGAAATAAGACCTTAACCAGTAGGCCAGAGTACGAGTCTAAGACCTTAGCTATTAGGCCAGAGTAAGAGTTAAGACCTTAACCAATAGGCCAGAGTAAGAGTTAAGACCTTAACCAGTAGGCCAGAGTAAGAGTTAAGACCTTAACCAGTAGGCCAGAGTAAGAGTTAAGACCTTAACCTGTAGGCCATAGTACGAGTCTAAGACCTTAGCTATTAGGCCAGAGCAAGAGTTAAGACCTTAACCAGTAGGCCAGAGTACCAGTCTAAGACCCTAGCTATAGGCCAGAGTAAGAGTTAAGACCTTAGCTATTAGGCCAGAGTAAGAGTTAAGACCTTAACCATTAGGCCAGAGTACGAGTCTAAGACCTTAGCTATTAGGCCGGAGTAAGAGTTAAGACCTTAAGCATTAGGCCAGAGTATGAGTCTAATACCTTAGCTAACAGGCCAGAGTAAGAGTTAAGACCTTAGCTATTAGGCCAGAGTAAGAGTTAAGACCTTAGATATTAGGCCATAGTAAGAGTTAGGACCTTAACCAGTAGGCCAGAGTACGAGTCTAAGACCTTAGCTATTAGGCCAGAGTAAGAGTTAAGACCTTAACCAGTAGGCCAGAGTAAGAGTTAAGACCTTAACCAGTAGGCCATAGTATGAGTCTAAGACCTTAGCTATTAGGCCAGAGTAAGGGTTAAGACCTTAACCAGTAGGCCAGAGTAAGAGTTAAGACCTTAGCTATTAGGCCAGAGTAAGAGTTAAGACCTTAGCTATTAGGCCAGAGTAAGAGTTAAGACCTTAACCAGTAGGCCAGAGTACGAGTCTAAGACCTTAGCTATTAGGCCAGAGTGAGATTTAAGACCTTAGCTATCAGGTCAGAGTACGAGTCTAAGACCTTAGCTATTAGGCCAGAGTACGAGTCTAAGACCTTAGCTCTTAGGCCAGAGTAAGAGTTAAGACCTTAACCAGTAGGCCAGTGTACCAGTCTAAAACCTTAGCTATTAGGCCAGAGTAAGAGTTAAGACCTTAGCTATTAGGCCAGAGTAAGAGTTAAGACCTTAGATATTAGGCCATAGTAAGAGTTAGGACCTTAACCAGTAGGCCAGAGTACGAGTCTAAGACCTTAGCTATTAGGCCAGAGTAAGAGTTAAGACCTTAACCAGTAGGCCATAGTACGAGTCTAAGACCTTAGCTATTAGGCCAGAGTAAGGGTTAAGACCTTAACCAGTAGGCCAGAGTAAGAGTTAAGACCTTAGCTATTAGGCCAGAGTAAGAGTTAAGACCTTAACCAGTAGGCCAGACTATGAGTCTAAGACCTTAGCTATTAGGCCAGAGTAAGAGTTAAGACCTTAACCAGTAGGCCAGAGTAAGAGTTAAGACCTTAACCAGTAGGCCAGAGTAAGAGTTAAGACCTTAACCTGTAGGCCATAGTACGAGTCTAAGACCTTAGCTATTAGGCCAGAGCAAGAGTTAAGACCTTAACCAGTAGGCCAGAGTACCAGTCTAAGACCCTAGCTATAGGCCAGAGTAAGAGTTAAGACCTTAGCTATTAGGCCAGAGTAAGAGTTAAGACCTTAACCATTAGGCCAGAGTACGAGTCTAAGACCTTAGCTATTAGGCCGGAGTAAGAGTTAAGACCTTAAGCATTAGGCCAGAGTATGAGTCTAATACCTTAGCTAACAGGCCAGAGTAAGAGTTAAGACCTTAGCTATTAGGCCAGAGTAAGAGTTAAGACCTTAGATATTAGGCCATAGTAAGAGTTAGGACCTTAACCAGTAGGCCAGAGTACGAGTCTAAGACCTTAGCTATTAGGCCAGAGTAAGAGTTAAGACCTTAACCAGTAGGCCAGAGTAAGAGTTAAGACCTTAACCAGTAGGCCATAGTACGAGTCTAAGACCTTAGCTATTAGGCCAGAGTAAGGGTTAAGACCTTAACCAGTAGGCCAGAGTAAGAGTTAAGACCTTAGCTATTAGGCCAGAGTAAGAGTTAAGACCTTAGCTATTAGGCCAGAGTAAGAGTTAAGACCTTAACCAGTAGGCCAGAGTACGAGTCTAAGACCTTAGCTATTAGGCCAGAGTGAGAGTTAAGACCTTAGCTATCAGGCCAGAGTACGAGTCTAAGACCTTAGCTATTAGGCCAGAGTACGAGTCTAAGACCTTAGCTATTAGGCCAGAGTAAGAGTTAAGACCTTAACCAGTAGGCCAGTGTACCAGTCTAAAACCTTAGCCATTAGGCCAGAGTAAGAGTTAAGACCTTAGCTATTAGGCCAGAGTAAGAGTTAAGACCTTAGATATTAGGCCATAGTAAGAGTTAGGACCTTAACCAGTAGGCCAGAGTACGAGTCTAAGACCTTAGCTATTAGGCCAGAGTAAGAGTTAAGACCTTAACCAGTAGGCCAGAGTAAGAGTTAAGACCTTAACCAGTAGGCCATAGTACGAGTCTAAGACCTTAGCTATTAGGCCAGAGTAAGGGTTAAGACCTTAACCAGTAGGCCAGAGTAAGAGTTAAGACCTTAGCTATTAGGCCAGAGTAAGAGTTAAGACCTTAACCAGTAGGCCAGACTATGAGTCTAAGACCTTAGCTATTAGGCCAGAGTAAGAGTTAAGACCTTAGCTATTAGGCCAGAGTAAGAGTTAAGACCTTAACCATTAGGCCAGAGTACGAGCCTAAGACCTTAGCTATTAGGCCAGAGTAAGAGTTAAGACCTTAACCATTAGGCCACAGTACGAGTCTAAGACTTTAGCTATTAGGCCAGAGTACGAGTTAAAACCTTAACCAGTAGACCAGAGTAAAAGTTAAGACCTTAACCATTAGGCCAGAGTACGAGTCTAAGACCTTAGCTATTAGGCCAGAGTAAGAGTTAAGAGCTTAACCAATAGGCCATAGTACGAGTCTAAGACCTTAGCTATTAGGCCAGAGTAAGGGTTAAGACCTTAACCAGTAGGCCAGAGTAAGAGTTAAGACCTTAGCTATTAGGCCAGAGTAAGAGTTAAGACCTTAACCAGTAGGCCAGACTATGAGTCTAAGACCTTAGCTATTAGGCCAGAGTAAGAGTTAAGACCTTAACCAGTAGGCCAGAGTAAGAGTTAAGACCTTAACCAGTAGGCCAGAGTAAGAGTTAAGACCTTAACCTGTAGGCCATAGTACGAGTCTAAGACCTTAGCTATTAGGCCAGAGCAAGAGTTAAGACCTTAACCAGTAGGCCAGAGTACCAGTCTAAGACCCTAGCTATAGGCCAGAGTAAGAGTTAAGACCTTAGCTATTAGGCCAGAGTAAGAGTTAAGACCTTAACCATTAGGCCAGAGTACGAGTCTAAGACCTTAGCTATTAGGCCGGAGTAAGAGTTAAGACCTTAAGCATTAGGCCAGAGTATGAGTCTAATACCTTAGCTAACAGGCCAGAGTAAGAGTTAAGACCTTAGCTATTAGGCCAGAGTAAGAGTTAAGACCTTAGATATTAGGCCATAGTAAGAGTTAGGACCTTAACCAGTAGGCCAGAGTACGAGTCTAAGACCTTAGCTATTAGGCCAGAGTAAGAGTTAAGACCTTAACCAGTAGGCCAGAGTAAGAGTTAAGACCTTAACCAGTAGGCCATAGTACGAGTCTAAGACCTTAGCTATTAGGCCAGAGTAAGGGTTAAGACCTTAACCAGTAGGCCAGAGTAAGAGTTAAGACCTTAGCTATTAGGCCAGAGTAAGAGTTAAGACCTTAGCTATTAGGCCAGAGTAAGAGTTAAGACCTTAACCAGTAGGCCAGAGTACGAGTCTAAGACCTTAGCTATTAGGCCAGAGTGAGAGTTAAGACCTTAGCTATCAGGCCAGAGTACGAGTCTAAGACCTTAGCTATTAGGCCAGAGTACGAGTCTAAGACCTTAGCTATTAGGCCAGAGTAAGAGTTAAGACCTTAACCAGTAGGCCAGTGTACCAGTCTAAAACCTTAGCTATTAGGCCAGAGTAAGAGTTAAGACCTTAGCTATTAGGCCAGAGTAAGAGTTAAGACCTTAGATATTAGGCCATAGTAAGAGTTAGGACCTTAACCAGTAGGCCAGAGTACGAGTCTAAGACCTTAGCTATTAGGCCAGAGTAAGAGTTAAGACCTTAACCAGTAGGCCAGAGTAAGAGTTAAGACCTTAACCAGTAGGCCATAGTACGAGTCTAAGACCTTAGCTATTAGGCCAGAGTAAGGGTTAAGACCTTAACCAGTAGGCCAGAGTAAGAGTTAAGACCTTAGCTATTAGGCCAGAGTAAGAGTTAAGACCTTAACCAGTAGGCCAGACTATGAGTCTAAGACCTTAGCTATTAGGCCAGAGTAAGAGTTAAGACCTTAGCTATTAGGCCAGAGTAAGAGTTAAGACCTTAACCATTAGGCCAGAGTACGAGCCTAAGACCTTAGCTATTAGGCCAGAGTAAGAGTTAAGACCTTAACCATTAGGCCACAGTACGAGTCTAAGACTTTAGCTATTAGGCCAGAGTACGAGTTAAAACCTTAACCAGTAGACCAGAGTAAAAGTTAAGACCTTAACCATTAGGCCAGAGTACGAGTCTAAGACCTTAGCTATTAGGCCAGAGTAAGAGTTAAGACCTTAACCAATAGGCCAGAGTAGGAGTTAGGACCTTAACCAGTAGGCCAGAGTAAGAGTTAAAACCTTAACCAGTAGGCCAGAGAAAGAGTTAAGTCCTTAACCTGTAGGCCACAATACAAGTCTAAGACCTTAGCTATTAGGCCAGAGTAAGAGTTAAGACCTTAACCATTAGGCCAGAGTATGAGTCTAAGACCTTAGCTATTAGGCCAGAGTAAGAGTTAAGACCTTAACCTGTAGGCCAGAGTAAGAGTTAAGACCTTAACCATTAGGCCAGAGTACGAGTCTAAAACCTTAGCTATTAGGCCAGAGTAAGAGTTAAGACCTTAGCTATTAGGCCAGAGTAAGAGTTAAGACCTTAACCATTAGGCCAGAGTACGAGCCTAAGACCTTAGCTATTAGGCCAGAGTAAGAGTTAAGACCTTAACCATTAGGCCATAGTACGAGTCGAAGACCTTAGCTATTAGGCCAGAGTAAGAGTTAAGACCTTAACCAATAGGCCAGAGTAAGAGTTAGGACCTTAACCAGTAGGCCAGAGTAAGAGTTAAAACCTTAACCAGTAGGCCAGAGAAAGAGTTAAGTCCTTAACCTGTAGGCCACAATACAAGTCTAAGACCTTAGCTATTAGGCCATAGTAAGAGTTAGGACCTTAACCAGTAGGCCAGAGTACGAGTCTAAGACCTTAGCTATTAGGCCAGAGTAAGAGTTAAGACCTTAACCAGTAGGCCAGAGTAAGAGTTAAGACCTTAACCAGTAGGCCATAGTACGAGTCTAAGACCTTAGCTATTAGGCCAGAGTAAGGGTTAAGACCTTAACCAGTAGGCCAGAGTAAGAGTTAAGACCTTAGCTATTAGGCCAGAGTAAGAGTTAAGACCTTAGCTATTAGGCCAGAGTAAGAGTTAAGACCTTAACCAGTAGGCCAGAGTACGAGTCTAAGACCTTAGCTATTAGGCCAGAGTGAGAGTTAAGACCTTAGCTATCAGGCCAGAGTACGAGTCTAAGACCTTAGCTATTAGGCCAGAGTACGAGTCTAAGACCTTAGCTATTAGGCCAGAGTAAGAGTTAAGACCTTAACCAGTAGGCCAGTGTACCAGTCTAAAACCTTAGCTATTAGGCCAGAGTAAGAGTTAAGACCTTAGCTATTAGGCCAGAGTAAGAGTTAAGACCTTAGATATTAGGCCATAGTAAGAGTTAGGACCTTAACCAGTAGGCCAGAGTACGAGTCTAAGACCTTAGCTATTAGGCCAGAGTAAGAGTTAAGACCTTAACCAGTAGGCCAGAGTAAGAGTTAAGACCTTAACCAGTAGGCCATAGTACGAGTCTAAGACCTTAGCTATTAGGCCAGAGTAAGGGTTAAGACCTTAACCAGTAGGCCAGAGTAAGAGTTAAGACCTTAGCTATTAGGCCAGAGTAAGAGTTAAGACCTTAACCAGTAGGCCAGACTATGAGTCTAAGACCTTAGCTATTAGGCCAGAGTAAGAGTTAAGACCTTAGCTATTAGGCCAGAGTAAGAGTTAAGACCTTAACCATTAGGCCAGAGTACGAGCCTAAGACCTTAGCTATTAGGCCAGAGTAAGAGTTAAGACCTTAACCATTAGGCCACAGTACGAGTCTAAGACTTTAGCTATTAGGCCAGAGTACGAGTTAAAACCTTAACCAGTAGACCAGAGTAAAAGTTAAGACCTTAACCATTAGGCCAGAGTACGAGTCTAAGACCTTAGCTATTAGGCCAGAGTAAGAGTTAAGACCTTAACCAATAGGCCAGAGTAAGAGTTAGGACCTTAACCAGTAGGCCAGAGTAAGAGTTAAAACCTTAACCAGTAGGCCAGAGAAAGAGTTAAGTCCTTAACCTGTAGGCCACAATACAAGTCTAAGACCTTAGCTATTAGGCCAGAGTAAGAGTTAAGACCTTAACCATTAGGCCAGAGTATGAGTCTAAGACCTTAGCTATTAGGCCAGAGTAAGAGTTAAGACCTTAACCTGTAGGCCAGAGTAAGAGTTAAGACCTTAACCATTAGGCCAGAGTACGAGTCTAAAACCTTAGCTATTAGGCCAGAGTAAGAGTTAAGACCTTAGCTATTAGGCCAGAGTAAGAGTTAAGACCTTAACCATTAGGCCAGAGTACGAGCCTAAGACCTTAGCTATTAGGCCAGAGTAAGAGTTAAGACCTTAACCATTAGGCCATAGTACGAGTCGAAGACCTTAGCTATTAGGCCAGACTAAGAGTTAAGACCTTAACCAGTAGGCCGGAGTAAGAGTTAAGACCTTAACCAGTAGGACAGAGTAAGAGTTAAGACCTTAGCTATTAGGCCAGAGTAAGAGTTAAGACCTTAACCAGTAGGCCAGAGTACGAGTCTAAGACCTTAGCTATTAGGCCAGAGTAAGAGTTAAGACCTTAACCATTAGGCCAGAGTACAAGTCTAAGACCTTAGCTATTAGGCCAGAGTGAGAGTTAAGACCTTAGCTATCAGGCCAGAGTACGAGTCTAAGACCTTAGCTATTAGGCCAGAGTAAGAGTTAAGACCTTAACCAGTAGGCCAGAGTACCAGTCTAAGACCTTAGCTATTAGGCCAGAGTAAGAGTTTAGACCTTAGCTATTAGGCCAGAGTAAGAGTTAAGACCTTAGATATTAGGCCATAGTAAGAGTTAGGACCTTAACCAGTAGGCCAGAGTACGAGTCTAAGACCTTAGCTATTAGGCCAGAGTAAGAGTTAAGACCTTAACCAGTAGGCCAGAGTAAGAGTTAAGACCTTAACCAGTAGGCCATAGTACGAGTCTAAGACCTTAGCTATTAGGCCAGAGTAAGGGTTAAGACCTTAACCAGTAGGCCAGAGTAAGAGTTAAGACCTTAGCTATTAGGCCAGAGTAAGAGTTAAGACCTTAACCAGTAGGCCAGACTTCGAGTCTAAGACCTTAGCTATTAGGCCAGAGTAAGAGTTAAGACCTTAGCTATTAGGCCAGAGTAAGAGTTAAGACCTTAACCATTAGGCCAGAGTACGAGCCTAAGACCTTAGCTATTAGGCCAGAGTAAGAGTTAAGACCTTAACAATTAGGCCAGAGTACGAGTCTAAGACTTTAGCTATTAGGCCAGAGTACGAGTTAAGACCTTAACCAGTAGGCCAGAGTAAAAGTTAAGACCTTAACCATTAGGCCAGAGTACGAGTCTAAGACCTTAACTATTAGGCCAGAGTAAGAGTTAAGACCTTAACCAATAGGCCAGAGTAAGAGTTAGGACCTTAACCAGTAGGCCAGACTAAGAGTTAAGACCTTAACCAGTAGGCCAGAGAAAGAGTTAAGTCCTTAACCTGCAGGCCACAATACAAGTCTAAGACCTTAGCTGTTAGGCCAGAGTAAGAGTTAAGACCTTAACCATTAGGCCAGAGTATGAGTCTAAGACCTTAGCTATTAGGCCAGAGTAAGAGTTAAGACCTTAACCTGTAGGCCAGAGTAAGAGTTAAGACCTTAACCATTAGGCCAGAGTACGAGTCTAAAACCTTAGCTATTAGGCCAGAGTAAGAGTTAAGACCTTAGCTATTAGGCCAGAGTAAGAGTTAAGACCTTAACCATTAGGCCAGAGTACGAGCCTAAGACCTTAGCTATTAGGCCAGAGTAAGAGTTAAGACCTTAACCATTAGGCCATAGTACGAGTCGAAGACCTTAGCTATTAGGCCAGACTAAGAGTTAAGAACTTAACCAGTAGGCCGGAGTAAGAGTTAAGACCTTAACCAGTAGGACAGAGTAAGAGTTAAGACCTTAGATATTAGGCCAGAGTAAGAGTTAAGACCTTAACCTGTAGGCCATAGTACGAGTCTAAGACCTTAGCTATTAGGCCAGAGTAAGAGTTAAGACCTTAACCATTAGGCCAGAGTACGAGTCTAAGACCTTAGCTATTAGGCCAGAGTAAGAGTTAAGACCTTAACAGTAGGCCAGAGTAAGAGTTAAGACCTTAACCAGTAGGCCAGAGTAAGAGTTAAGACCTTAGATATTAGGCCAGAGTAAGAGTTAAGACCTTTACCAGTGGGCCAGAGTACGAGTCTAAGACGTTAGCTATTAGGCCAGAGTACGAGTCTAAGACTTTAGCTATTAGGCCAGACCAAGAGTTAAAACCTTAACCAGTAGGCCAGAGTACAAGTCTAAGACCTTAGCTATTAGGCCACACCAAGAGTTAAGACCTTAACCATTAGGCCAGAGTAAGAGTTAAGACCTTAGCTATTAGGCCAGTGTACGAGTCTAAGACCTTAGCTATTATGCCAGAGTATGAGTCTAAGACCTTAGCTATTAGGCCAGAGTCAGAGTTAAGACCTTAACCAGTAGGCCAGAGTACGAGTCTAAGACCTTAGCTATTATGCCAGAGTAAGAGTTAAGACCTTAGCTATTAGGCCAGAGTAAGAGTTAAGACCTTAACCATTAGGCCAGAGTACGAGTCTAAGACCTTAGCTATTAGGCCAGTGTAAGAAATAAGACCTTAACCAGTAGGCCAGAGTACGAGTCTAAGACCTTAGCTATTAGGCCAGAGTAAGAGTTAAGACCTTAACCAATAGGCCAGAGTAAGAGTTAAGACCTTAACCAGTAGGCCAGAGTAAGAGTTAAGACCTTAACCAGTAGGCCAGAGTAAGAGTTAAGACCTTAACCTGTAGGCCATAGTACGAGTCTAAGACCTTAGCTATTAGGCCAGAGCAAGAGTTAAGACCTTAACCAGTAGGCCAGAGTACCAGTCTAAGACCCTAGCTATAGGCCAGAGTAAGAGTTAAGACCTTAGCTATTAGGCCAGAGTAAGAGTTAAGACCTTAACCATTAGGCCAGAGTACGAGTCTAAGACCTTAGCTATTAGGCCGGAGTAAGAGTTAAGACCTTAAGCATTAGGCCAGAGTATGAGTCTAATACCTTAGCTAACAGGCCAGAGTAAGAGTTAAGACCTTAGCTATTAGGCCAGAGTAAGAGTTAAGACCTTAGATATTAGGCCATAGTAAGAGTTAGGACCTTAACCAGTAGGCCAGAGTACGAGTCTAAGACCTTAGCTATTAGGCCAGAGTAAGAGTTAAGACCTTAACCAGTAGGCCAGAGTAAGAGTTAAGACCTTAACCAGTAGGCCATAGTATGAGTCTAAGACCTTAGCTATTAGGCCAGAGTAAGGGTTAAGACCTTAACCAGTAGGCCAGAGTAAGAGTTAAGACCTTAGCTATTAGCCAGAGTAAGAGTTAAGACCTTAGCTATTAGGCCAGAGTAAGAGTTAAGACCTTAACCAGTAGGCCAGAGTACGAGTCTAAGACCTTAGCTATTAGGCCAGAGTGAGATTTAAGACCTTAGCTATCAGGTCAGAGTACGAGTCTAAGACCTTAGCTATTAGGCCAGAGTACGAGTCTAAGACCTTAGCTCTTAGGCCAGAGTAAGAGTTAAGACCTTAACCAGTAGGCCAGTGTACCAGTCTAAAACCTTAGCTATTAGGCCAGAGTAAGAGTTAAGACCTTAGCTATTAGGCCAGAGTAAGAGTTAAGACCTTAGATATTAGGCCATAGTAAGAGTTAGGACCTTAACCAGTAGGCCAGAGTACGAGTCTAAGACCTTAGCTATTAGGCCAGAGTAAGAGTTAAGACCTTAACCAGTAGGCCATAGTACGAGTCTAAGACCTTAGCTATTAGGCCAGAGTAAGGGTTAAGACCTTAACCAGTAGGCCAGAGTAAGAGTTAAGACCTTAGCTATTAGGCCAGAGTAAGAGTTAAGACCTTAACCAGTAGGCCAGACTATGAGTCTAAGACCTTAGCTATTAGGCCAGAGTAAGAGTTAAGACCTTAACCAGTAGGCCAGAGTAAGAGTTAAGACCTTAACCAGTAGGCCAGAGTAAGAGTTAAGACCTTAACCTGTAGGCCATAGTACGAGTCTAAGACCTTAGCTATTAGGCCAGAGCAAGAGTTAAGACCTTAACCAGTAGGCCAGAGTACCAGTCTAAGACCCTAGCTATAGGCCAGAGTAAGAGTTAAGACCTTAGCTATTAGGCCAGAGTAAGAGTTAAGACCTTAACCATTAGGCCAGAGTACGAGTCTAAGACCTTAGCTATTAGGCCGGAGTAAGAGTTAAGACCTTAAGCATTAGGCCAGAGTATGAGTCTAATACCTTAGCTAACAGGCCAGAGTAAGAGTTAAGACCTTAGCTATTAGGCCAGAGTAAGAGTTAAGACCTTAGATATTAGGCCATAGTAAGAGTTAGGACCTTAACCAGTAGGCCAGAGTACGAGTCTAAGACCTTAGCTATTAGGCCAGAGTAAGAGTTAAGACCTTAACCAGTAGGCCAGAGTAAGAGTTAAGACCTTAACCAGTAGGCCATAGTACGAGTCTAAGACCTTAGCTATTAGGCCAGAGTAAGGGTTAAGACCTTAACCAGTAGGCCAGAGTAAGAGTTAAGACCTTAGCTATTAGGCCAGAGTAAGAGTTAAGACCTTAGCTATTAGGCCAGAGTAAGAGTTAAGACCTTAACCAGTAGGCCAGAGTACGAGTCTAAGACCTTAGCTATTAGGCCAGAGTGAGAGTTAAGACCTTAGCTATCAGGCCAGAGTACGAGTCTAAGACCTTAGCTATTAGGCCAGAGTACGAGTCTAAGACCTTAGCTATTAGGCCAGAGTAAGAGTTAAGACCTTAACCAGTAGGCCAGTGTACCAGTCTAAAACCTTAGCCATTAGGCCAGAGTAAGAGTTAAGACCTTAGCTATTAGGCCAGAGTAAGAGTTAAGACCTTAGATATTAGGCCATAGTAAGAGTTAGGACCTTAACCAGTAGGCCAGAGTACGAGTCTAAGACCTTAGCTATTAGGCCAGAGTAAGAGTTAAGACCTTAACCAGTAGGCCAGAGTAAGAGTTAAGACCTTAACCAGTAGGCCATAGTACGAGTCTAAGACCTTAGCTATTAGGCCAGAGTAAGGGTTAAGACCTTAACCAGTAGGCCAGAGTAAGAGTTAAGACCTTAGCTATTAGGCCAGAGTAAGAGTTAAGACCTTAACCAGTAGGCCAGACTATGAGTCTAAGACCTTAGCTATTAGGCCAGAGTAAGAGTTAAGACCTTAGCTATTAGGCCAGAGTAAGAGTTAAGACCTTAACCATTAGGCCAGAGTACGAGCCTAAGACCTTAGCTATTAGGCCAGAGTAAGAGTTAAGACCTTAACCATTAGGCCACAGTACGAGTCTAAGACTTTAGCTATTAGGCCAGAGTACGAGTTAAAACCTTAACCAGTAGACCAGAGTAAAAGTTAAGACCTTAACCATTAGGCCAGAGTACGAGTCTAAGACCTTAGCTATTAGGCCAGAGTAAGAGTTAAGAGCTTAACCAATAGGCCATAGTACGAGTCTAAGACCTTAGCTATTAGGCCAGAGTAAGGGTTAAGACCTTAACCAGTAGGCCAGAGTAAGAGTTAAGACCTTAGCTATTAGGCCAGAGTAAGAGTTAAGACCTTAACCAGTAGGCCAGACTATGAGTCTAAGACCTTAGCTATTAGGCCAGAGTAAGAGTTAAGACCTTAACCAGTAGGCCAGAGTAAGAGTTAAGACCTTAACCAGTAGGCCAGAGTAAGAGTTAAGACCTTAACCTGTAGGCCATAGTACGAGTCTAAGACCTTAGCTATTAGGCCAGAGCAAGAGTTAAGACCTTAACCAGTAGGCCAGAGTACCAGTCTAAGACCCTAGCTATAGGCCAGAGTAAGAGTTAAGACCTTAGCTATTAGGCCAGAGTAAGAGTTAAGACCTTAACCATTAGGCCAGAGTACGAGTCTAAGACCTTAGCTATTAGGCCGGAGTAAGAGTTAAGACCTTAAGCATTAGGCCAGAGTATGAGTCTAATACCTTAGCTAACAGGCCAGAGTAAGAGTTAAGACCTTAGCTATTAGGCCAGAGTAAGAGTTAAGACCTTAGATATTAGGCCATAGTAAGAGTTAGGACCTTAACCAGTAGGCCAGAGTACGAGTCTAAGACCTTAGCTATTAGGCCAGAGTAAGAGTTAAGACCTTAACCAGTAGGCCAGAGTAAGAGTTAAGACCTTAACCAGTAGGCCATAGTACGAGTCTAAGACCTTAGCTATTAGGCCAGAGTAAGGGTTAAGACCTTAACCAGTAGGCCAGAGTAAGAGTTAAGACCTTAGCTATTAGGCCAGAGTAAGAGTTAAGACCTTAGCTATTAGGCCAGAGTAAGAGTTAAGACCTTAACCAGTAGGCCAGAGTACGAGTCTAAGACCTTAGCTATTAGGCCAGAGTGAGAGTTAAGACCTTAGCTATCAGGCCAGAGTACGAGTCTAAGACCTTAGCTATTAGGCCAGAGTACGAGTCTAAGACCTTAGCTATTAGGCCAGAGTAAGAGTTAAGACCTTAACCAGTAGGCCAGTGTACCAGTCTAAAACCTTAGCTATTAGGCCAGAGTAAGAGTTAAGACCTTAGCTATTAGGCCAGAGTAAGAGTTAAGACCTTAGATATTAGGCCATAGTAAGAGTTAGGACCTTAACCAGTAGGCCAGAGTACGAGTCTAAGACCTTAGCTATTAGGCCAGAGTAAGAGTTAAGACCTTAACCAGTAGGCCAGAGTAAGAGTTAAGACCTTAACCAGTAGGCCATAGTACGAGTCTAAGACCTTAGCTATTAGGCCAGAGTAAGGGTTAAGACCTTAACCAGTAGGCCAGAGTAAGAGTTAAGACCTTAGCTATTAGGCCAGAGTAAGAGTTAAGACCTTAACCAGTAGGCCAGACTATGAGTCTAAGACCTTAGCTATTAGGCCAGAGTAAGAGTTAAGACCTTAGCTATTAGGCCAGAGTAAGAGTTAAGACCTTAACCATTAGGCCAGAGTACGAGCCTAAGACCTTAGCTATTAGGCCAGAGTAAGAGTTAAGACCTTAACCATTAGGCCACAGTACGAGTCTAAGACTTTAGCTATTAGGCCAGAGTACGTGTTAAAACCTTAACCAGTAGACCAGAGTAAAAGTTAAGACCTTAACCATTAGGCCAGAGTACGAGTCTAAGACCTTAGCTATTAGGCCAGAGTAAGAGTTAAGACCTTAACCAATAGGCCAGAGTAGGAGTTAGGACCTTAACCAGTAGGCCAGAGTAAGAGTTAAAACCTTAACCAGTAGGCCAGAGAAAGAGTTAAGTCCTTAACCTGTAGGCCACAATACAAGTCTAAGACCTTAGCTATTAGGCCAGAGTAAGAGTTAAGACCTTAACCATTAGGCCAGAGTATGAGTCTAAGACCTTAGCTATTAGGCCAGAGTAAGAGTTAAGACCTTAACCTGTAGGCCAGAGTAAGAGTTAAGACCTTAACCATTAGGCCAGAGTACGAGTCTAAAACCTTAGCTATTAGGCCAGAGTAAGAGTTAAGACCTTAGCTATTAGGCCAGAGTAAGAGTTAAGACCTTAACCATTAGGCCAGAGTACGAGCCTAAGACCTTAGCTATTAGGCCAGAGTAAGAGTTAAGACCTTAACCATTAGGCCATAGTACGAGTCGAAGACCTTAGCTATTAGGCCAGAGTAAGAGTTAAGACCTTAACCAATAGGCCAGAGTAAGAGTTAGGACCTTAACCAGTAGGCCAGAGTAAGAGTTAAAACCTTAACCAGTAGGCCAGAGAAAGAGTTAAGTCCTTAACCTGTAGGCCACAATACAAGTCTAAGACCTTAGCTATTAGGCCATAGTAAGAGTTAGGACCTTAACCAGTAGGCCAGAGTACGAGTCTAAGACCTTAGCTATTAGGCCAGAGTAAGAGTTAAGACCTTAACCAGTAGGCCAGAGTAAGAGTTAAGACCTTAACCAGTAGGCCATAGTACGAGTCTAAGACCTTAGCTATTAGGCCAGAGTAAGGGTTAAGACCTTAACCAGTAGGCCAGAGTAAGAGTTAAGACCTTAGCTATTAGGCCAGAGTAAGAGTTAAGACCTTAGCTATTAGGCCAGAGTAAGAGTTAAGACCTTAACCAGTAGGCCAGAGTACGAGTCTAAGACCTTAGCTATTAGGCCAGAGTGAGAGTTAAGACCTTAGCTATCAGGCCAGAGTACGAGTCTAAGACCTTAGCTATTAGGCCAGAGTACGAGTCTAAGACCTTAGCTATTAGGCCAGAGTAAGAGTTAAGACCTTAACCAGTAGGCCAGTGTACCAGTCTAAAACCTTAGCTATTAGGCCAGAGTAAGAGTTAAGACCTTAGCTATTAGGCCAGAGTAAGAGTTAAGACCTTAGATATTAGGCCATAGTAAGAGTTAGGACCTTAACCAGTAGGCCAGAGTACGAGTCTAAGACCTTAGCTATTAGGCCAGAGTAAGAGTTAAGACCTTAACCAGTAGGCCAGAGTAAGAGTTAAGACCTTAACCAGTAGGCCATAGTACGAGTCTAAGACCTTAGCTATTAGGCCAGAGTAAGGGTTAAGACCTTAACCAGTAGGCCAGTGTAAGAGTTAAGACCTTAGCTATTAGGCCAGAGTAAGAGTTAAGACCTTAACCAGTAGGCCAGACTATGAGTCTAAGACCTTAGCTATTAGGCCAGAGTAAGAGTTAAGACCTTAGCTATTAGGCCAGAGTAAGAGTTAAGACCTTAACCATTAGGCCAGAGTACGAGCCTAAGACCTTAGCTATTAGGCCAGAGTAAGAGTTAAGACCTTAACCATTAGGCCACAGTACGAGTCTAAGACTTTAGCTATTAGGCCAGAGTACGAGTTAAAACCTTAACCAGTAGACCAGAGTAAAAGTTAAGACCTTAACCATTAGGCCAGAGTACGAGTCTAAGACCTTAGCTATTAGGCCAGAGTAAGAGTTAAGACCTTAACCAATAGGCCAGAGTAAGAGTTAGGACCTTAACCAGTAGGCCAGAGTAAGAGTTAAAACCTTAACCAGTAGGCCAGAGAAAGAGTTAAGTCCTTAACCTGTAGGCCACAATACAAGTCTAAGACCTTAGCTATTAGGCCAGAGTAAGAGTTAAGACCTTAACCATTAGGCCAGAGTATGAGTCTAAGACCTTAGCTATTAGGCCAGAGTAAGAGTTAAGACCTTAACCTGTAGGCCAGAGTAAGAGTTAAGACCTTAACCATTAGGCCAGAGTACGAGTCTAAAACCTTAGCTATTAGGCCAGAGTAAGAGTTAAGACCTTAGCTATTAGGCCAGAGTAAGAGTTAAGACCTTAACCATTAGGCCAGAGTACGAGCCTAAGACCTTAGCTATTAGGCCAGAGTAAGAGTTAAGACCTTAACCATTAGGCCATAGTACGAGTCGAAGACCTTAGCTATTAGGCCAGACTAAGAGTTAAGACCTTAACCAGTAGGCCGGAGTAAGAGTTAAGACCTTAACCAGTAGGACAGAGTAAGAGTTAAGACCTTAGCTATTAGGCCAGAGTAAGAGTTAAGACCTTAACCAGTAGGCCAGAGTACGAGTCTAAGACCTTAGCTATTAGGCCAGAGTAAGAGTTAAGACCTTAACCATTAGGCCAGAGTACAAGTCTAAGACCTTAGCTATTAGGCCAGAGTGAGAGTTAAGACCTTAGCTATCAGGCCAGAGTACGAGTCTAAGACCTTAGCTATTAGGCCAGAGTACGAGTCTAAGACCTTAGCTATTAGGCCAGAGTAAGAGTTAAGACCTTAACCAGTAGGCCAGAGTACCAGTCTAAGACCTTAACTATTAGGCCAGAGTAAGAGTTAAGACCTTAGCTATTAGGCCAGAGTAAGAGTTAAGACCTTAACCATTAGGCCAGAGTACGAGTCTAAGACTTTAGCTATTAGGCCAGACCAAGAGTTAAAACCTTAACCAGTAGGCCAGAGTACGAGTCTAAGACCTTAGCTATTAGGCCACACCAAGAGTTAAGACCTTAACCATTAGGCCAGAGTAAGAGTTAAGACCTTAGCTATTAGGCCAGTGTACGAGTCTAAGACCTTAGCTATTATGCCAGAGTATGAGTCTAAGACCTTAGCTATTAGGCCAGAGTCAGAGTTAAGACCTTAACCAGTAGGCCAGAGTACGAGTCTAAGACCTTAGCTATTAGGCCACAGTAAGAGTTAAGACCTTAGGTATTAGGCCAGAGTAAGAGTTAAGACCTTAACCATTAGGCCAGAGTACGAGTCTAAGACCTTAGCTATTAGGCCAGTGTAAGAGATAAGACCTTAACCAGTAGGCCAGAGTACGAGTCTAAGACCTTAGATATTAGGCCAGAGTACGAGTTAAGACTTTAACCAATAGGCCAGAGTAAGAGTTAAGACCTTAACCAGTAGGCCAGAGTAAGAGTTAAGACCTTAACCAGTAGGCCAGAGTAAGAGTTAAGACCTTAACCTGTAGGCCATAGTACGAGTCTAAGACCTTAGCTATTAGGCCAGAGCAAGAGTTAAGACCTTAACCAGTAGGCCAGAGTACCAGTCTAAGACCCTAGCTATAGGCCAGAGTAAGAGTTAAGACCTTAGCTATTAGGCCGGAGAAAGAGTTAAGACCTTAAGCATTAGGCCAGAGTATGAGTCTAATACCTTAGCTAACAGGCCAGAGTAAGAGTTAAGACCTTAGCTATTAGGCCAGAGTAAGAGTTAAGACCTTAGATATTAGGTCTTAGTAAGAGTTAGGACCTTAACCAGTAGGCCAGAGTACGAGTCTAAGACCTTAGCTATTAGGCCAGAGTAAGAGTTAAGACCTTAACCAGTAGGCCAGAGTAAGAGTTAAGACCTTAACCAGTAGGCCATAGTACGAGTCTAAGACCTTAGCTATTAGGCCAGAGTAAGGGTTAAGACCTTAACCAGTAGGCCAGAGTAAGAGTTAAGACCTTAGCTATTAGGCCAGAGTAAGAGTTAAGACCTTAGCTATTAGGCCAGAGTAAGAGTTAAGACCTTAAGCAGTAGGCCAGACTACGAGTCTAAGACCTTAGCTATTAGGCCAGAGTAAGAGTTAAGACCTTAGCTATTAGGCCAGAGTAAGAGTTAAGACCTTAACCATTAGGCCAGAGTACGAGCCTAAGACCTTAGCTATTAGGCCAGAGTAAGAGTTAAGACCTTAACCATTAGGCCAGAGTACGAGTCTAAGACTTTAGCTATTAGGCCAGAGTACGAGTTAAGACCTTAACCAGTAGGCCAGAGTAAAAGTTAAGACCTTAACCATTAGGCCAGAGTACGAGTCTAAGACCTTAGCTATTAGGCCAGAGTAAGAGTTAAGACCTTAACCAATAGGCCAGAGTAAGAGTTAGGACCTTAACCAGTAGGCCAGAGTAAGAGTTAAGACCTTAACCAGTAGGCCAGAGTAAGAGTTAAGACCTTAACCAGTAGGCCAGAGAAAGAGTTATGTCCTTAACCTGTAGGCCACAATACAAGTCTAAGACCTTAGCTATTAGGCCAGAGTAAGAGTTAAGACCTTAACCATTAGGCCAGAGTATGAGTCTAAGACCTTAGCTATTAAGCCAGAGTAAGAGTTAAGACCTTAACCTGTAGGCCAGAGTCAGAGTTAAGACCTTAACCATTAGGCCAGAGTACGAGTCTAAAACCTTAGCTATTAGGCCAGAGTAAGAATTAAGACCTTAGCTATTAGGCCAGAGTAAGAGTTAAGACCTTAACCATTAGGCCAGAGTACGAGCCTAAGACCTTAGCTATTAGGCCAGAGTAAGAGTTAAGACCTTAACCATTAGGCCATAGTACGAGTCGAAGACCTTAGCTATTAGGCCAGACTAAGAGTTAAGACCTTAACCAGTAGGCCGGAGTAAGACTTAAGACCTTAACCAGTAGGACAGAGTAAGAGTTAAGACCTTAGATATTAGGCCAGAGTAAGAGTTAAGACCTTAACCAGTAGGCCAGAGTACGAGTCTAAGACCTTAGCTATTAGGCCAGAGTACAAGTCTAAGACCTTAGCTATTAGGCCAGAGTACAAGTCTAAGACCTTAGCTATTAGGCCAGAGTAAGAGTTAAGACCTTAACCAGTAGGCCAGAGTACCAGTCTAAGACCTTAGCTATAAGGCCAGAGTAAGAGTTAAGACCTTAGCTATTAGGCCAGAGTAAGAGTTAAGACCTTAGCTATTAGGCCAGAGTAAGAGTTAAGACCTTAACCAGTAGGCAAGACTACGAGTCTAAGACCTTAGCTATTAGGCCAGAGTAAGAGTTAAGACCTTAGCTATTAGGCCAGAGTAAGAGTTAAGACCTTAACCATTAGGCCAGAGTACGAGCCTAAGACCTTAGCTATTAGGCCAGAGTAAGAGTTAAGACCTTAACCATTAGGCCAGAGTACGAGTCTAAGACTTTAGCTATTAGGCCAGAGTACGAGTTAAGACCTTCACCAGTAGGCCAGAGTAAAAGTTAAGACCTTAACCATTAGGCCAGAGTACTAGTCTAAGACCTTAGCTATTAGGCCAGAGTAAGAGTTAAGACCTTAACCAATAGGCCAGAGTAAGAGTTAGGACCTTAACCAGTAGGCCAGAGTAAGAGTTAAGACCTTAACCAGTAGGCCAGAGAAAGAGTTAAGTCCTTAACCTGTAAGCCACAATACAAGTCTAAGACCTTAGCTATTAGGCCAGAGTAAGAGTTAAGACCTTAACCATTAGGCCAGAGTATGAGTCTAAGACCTTAGCTATTAGGCCAGAGTAAGAGTTAAGACCTTAACCTGTAGGCCAGAGTAAGAGTTAAGACCTTAACCATTAGGCCAGAGTACGAGTCTAAAACCTTAGCTATTAGGCCAGAGTAAGAATTAAGACCTTAGCTATTAGGCCAGAGTAAGAGTTAAGACCTTAACCATTAGGCCAGAGTAAGAGCCTAAGACCTTAGCTATTAGGCCAGAGTAAGAGTTAAGACCTTAACCATTAGGCCATAGTACGAGTCGAAGACCTTAGCTATTAGGCCAGACTAAGAGTTAAGACCTTAACCAGTAGGCCGGAGTAAGAGTTAAGACCTTAACCAGTAGGACAGAGTAAGAGTTAAGACCTTAGATATTAGGCCAGAGTAAGAGTTAAGACCTTAACCAGTAGGCCAGAGTACGAGTCTAAGACCTTAGCTATTAGGCCAGAGTGAGAGTTAAGACCTTAGCTATCAGGCCAGAGTACGAGTCTAAGACCTTAGCTATTAGGCCAGAGTACGAGTCTAAGACCTTAGCTATTAGGCCAGAGTAAGTGTTAAGACCTTAACCAGTAGGCCAGAGTACCAGTCTAAGACCTTAGCTATTAGGCCAGAGTAAGAGTTAAGACCTTAGCTATTAGGCCAGAGTAAGAGTTAAGACCTTAGATATTAGGCCATAGTAAGAGTTAGGACCTTAACCAGTAGGCCAGAGTACGAGTCTAAGACCTTATCTATTAGGCCAGAGTAAGAGTTAAGACCTTAACCAGTAGGCCAGAGTAAGAGTTAAGACCTTAACCAGTAGGCCATAGTACGAGTCTAAGACCTTAGCTATTAGGCCAGAGTAAGGGTTAAGACCTTAACCAGTAGGCCAGAGTAAGAGTTAAGACCTTAGCTATTAGGCCAGAGTAAGAGTTAAGACCTTAACCAGTAGGCCAGACTACGAGTCTAAGACCTTAGCTATTAGGCCAGAGTAAGAGTTAAGACCTTAGCTATTAGGCCAGAGTAAGAGTTAAGACCTTAACCATTAGGCCAGAGTATGAGCCTAAGACCTTAGCTATTAGGCCAGAGTATGAGTTAAGACCTTAACCATTAGGCCAGAGTACAAGTCTAAGACTTTAGCTATTAGGCCAGAGTACGAGTTAAGACCTTAACCAGTAGGCCAGAGTAAAAGTTAAGACCTTAACCATTAGGCCAGAGTACGAGTCTAAGACCTTAACTATTAGGCCAGAGTAAGAGTTAAGACCTTAACCAATAGGCCAGAGTAAGAGTTAGGACCTTAACCAGTAGGCCAGAGTAAGAGTTAAGACCTTAACCAGTAGGCCACAATACAAGTCTAAGACCTTAGCTATTAGGCCAGAGTAAGAGTTAAGACCTTAACCATTAGGCCAGAGTATGAGTCTAAGACCTTAGCTATTAGGCCAGAGTAAGAGTTAAGACCTTAACCACTAGGCCAGAGTATGAGTCTAAAACCTTAGCTATTAGGCCAGAGTAAGAGTTAAGACCTTAGCTATTAGGCCAGAGTAAGAGTTAAGACCTTAACCATTAGGCCAGAGTACGAGCCTAAGACCTTAGCTATTAGGCCAGAGTAAGAGTTAAGACCTTAACCATTAGGCCATAGTACGAGTCGAAGACCTTAGCTATTAGGCCAGACTAAGAGTTAAGACCTTAACCAGTAGGCCGGAGTAAGAGTTAAAACCTTAACCAGTAGGACAGAGTAAGAGTTAAGACCTTAGATATTAGGCCAGAGTAAGAGTTAAGACCTTAACCAGTAGGCCAGAGTACGAGTCTAAGACCTTAGCTATTAGGCCAGAGTGAGAGTTAAGACCTTAGCTATCAGACCAGAGTACGAGTCTAAGACCTTAGCTATTAGGCCAGAGTACGAGTCTAAGACCTTAGCTATTAGGCCAGAGTAAGAGTTAAGACCTTAACCAGTAGGCCAGAGTACCAGTCTAAGACCTTATCTTTTAGGCCAGAGTAAGAGTTAAGACTTAACTATTAGGCCAGAGTAAGAGTTAAGACCTTAACCATTAGGCCAGAGTACGAGTCTAAGACCTTAGCTATTAGGCCAGAGTAAGAGTTAAGACCTTAACCTGTAGGCCAGAGTAAGAGTTAAGACCTTAACCAGTAGGCCAGAGTACGAGTCTAAGATCTTAGCTATTAGGCCAGAGCAAGAGTTAAGACCTTAACCAGTAGGCCAGAGTACGAGTCTAAGACCTTAGCTATTAGGCCAGAGTAAGAGTTAAGACCGTAGCTATTAGGCCAGTGTACGAGTCTAAGACCTTAGCTATTATGCCAGAGTATGAGTTCAAGACCTTAGCTATTAGGCCAGAGTAAGAGTTAAGACCTTAACCAGTAGGCCAGAGTACAAGTCTAAGACCTTAGCTATTAGGCCAGAGTAAGAGTTAAGACCTTAGCTATTAGGCCAGAGTAAGAGTTAAGACCTTAGCTATTAGGCCAGAGTACGAGTCTAAGACCTTAACTATTAGGCCAGAGTAAGAGTTAAGACCTTAACCAGTAGGCCAGAGTACCAGTCTAAGACCTTAGCTATTAGGCCAGAGTAAGAGTTTAGACCTTAGCTATTAGGCCAGAGTAAGAGTTAAGACCTTAGATATTAGGCCATAGTAAGAGTTAGGACCTTAACCAGTAGGCCAGAGTACGAGTCTAAGACCTTAGCTATTAGGCCATAGTAAGAGTTAAGACCTTAACCAGTAGGCCACAGTAAGAGTTAAGACCTTAACCAGTAGGCCATAGTACGAGTCTAAGACCTTAGCTATTAGGCCAGAGTAAGGGTTAAGACCTTAACCAGTAGGCCACAGTAAGAGTTAAGACCTTAGCTATTAGGCCAGAGTAAGAGTTAAGACCTTAACCAGTAGGCCAGACTTCGAGTCTAAGACCTTAGCTATTAGGCCAGAGTAAGAGTTAAGACCTTAGCTATTAGGCCAGAGTAAGAGTTAAGACCTTAACCATTAGGCCAGAGTACGAGCCTAAGACCTTAGCTATTAGGCCAGAGTAAGAGTTAAGACCTTAACCATTAGGCCAGAGTACGAGTCTAAGACTTTAGCTATTAGGCCAGAGTACGAGTTAAGACCTTAACCAGTAGGCCAGAGTAAAAGTTAAGACCTTAACCATTAGGCCAGAGTACGAGTCTAAGACCTTAACTATTAGGCCAGAGTAAGAGTTAAGACCTTAACCAATAGGCCAGAGTAAGAGTTAGGACCTTAACCAGTAGGCCAGAGTAAGAGTTAAGACCTTAACCAGTAGGCCAGAGAAAGAGTTAAGTCCTTAACCTGCAGGCCACAATACAAGTCTAAGACCTTAGCTGTTAGGCCAGAGTAAGAGTTAAGACCTTAACCATTAGGCCAGAGTATGAGTCTAAGACCTTAGCTATTAGGCCAGAGTAAGAGTTAAGACCTTAACCTGTAGGCCAGAGTAAGAGTTAAGACCTTAACCATTAGGCCAGAGTACGAGTCTAAAACCTTAGCTATTAGGCCAGAGTAAGAGTTAAGACCTTAGCTATTAGGCCAGAGTAAGAGTTAAGACCTTAACCATTAGGCCAGAGTACGAGCCTAAGACCTTAGCTATTAGGCCAGAGTAAGAGTTAAGACCTTAACCATTAGGCCATAGTACGAGTCGAAGACCTTAGCTATTAGGCCAGACTAAGAGTTAAGACCTTAACCAGTAGGCCGGAGTAAGAGTTAAGACCTTAACCAGTAGGACAGAGTAAGAGTTAAGACCTTAGATATTAGGCCAGAGTAAGAGTTAAGACCTTAACCTGTAGGCCATAGTACGAGTCTAAGACCTTACCTATTAGGCCAGAGTAAGAGTTAAGACCTTAACCATTAGGCCAGAGTACGAGTCTAAGACCTTAGCTATTAGGCCAGAGTAAGAGTTAAGACCTTAACCATTAGGCCAGAGTATGAGTCTAAGACCTTAGCTATTAGGCCAGAGTAAGAGTTAAGACCTTAACCTGTAGGCCAGAGTAAGAGTTAAGACCTTAACCATTAGGCCAGAGTACGAGTCTAAAACCTTAGCTATTAGGCCAGAGTAAGAATTAAGACCTTAGCTATGAGGCCAGAGTAAGAGTTAAGACCTTAACCATTAGGCCAGAGTAAGAGCCTAAGACCTTAGCTATTAGGCCAGAGTAAGAGTTAAGACCTTAACCATTAGGCCATAGTACGAGTCGAAGACCTTAGCTATTAGGCCAGACTAAGAGTTAAGACCTTAACCAATAGGCCGGAGTAAGAGTTAAGACCTTAACCAGTAGGACAGAGTAAGAGTTAAGACCTTAGATATTAGGACAGAGTAAGAGTTAAGACCTTAACCAGTAGGCCAGAGTACGAGTCTAAGACCTTAGCTATTAGGCCAGAGTGAGAGTTAAGACCTTAGCTATCAGGCCAGAGTACGAGTCTAAGACCTTAGCTATTAGGCCAGAGTACGAGTCTAAGACCTTAGCTATTAGGCCAGAGTAAGAGTTAAGACCTTAACCAGTAGGCCAGAGTACCAGTCTAAGACCTTAGCTATTAGGCCAGAGTAAGAGTTAAGACCTTAGCTATTAGGCCAGAGTAAGAGTTAAGACCTTAGATATTAGGCCATAGTAAGAGTTAGAACCTTAACCAGTAGGCCAGAGTACGAGTCTAAGACCTTATCTATTAGGCCAGAGTAAGAGTTAAGACCTTAACCAGTAGGCCAGAGTAAGAGTTAAGACCTTAACCAGTAGGACATAGTACGAGTCTAAGACCTTAGCTATTAGGCCAGAGTAAGGGTTAAGACCTTAACCAGTAGGCCAGAGTAAGAGTTAAGACCTTAGCTATTAGGCCAGAGTAAGAGTTAAGACCTTAACCAGTAGGCCAGACTACGAGTCTAAGACCTTAGCTATTAGGCCAGAGTAAGAGTTAAGACCTTAGCTATTAGGCCAGAGTAAGAGTTAAGACCTTAGATATTAGGCCATAGTAAGAGTTAGGACCTTAACCAGTAGGCCAGAGTACGAGTCTAAGACCTTAGCTATTAGGCCAGAGTAAGAGTTAAGACCTTAACCAGTAGGCCACAGTAAGAGTTAAGACCTTAACCAGTAGGCCATAGTACGAGTCTAAGACCTTAGCTATTAGGCCAGAGTAAGGGTTAAGACCTTAACCAGTAGGCCACAGTAAGAGTTAAGACCTTAGCTATTAGGCCAGAGTAAGAGTTAAGACCTTAACCAGTAGGCCAGACTTCGAGTCTAAGACCTTAGCTATTAGGCCAGAGTAAGAGTTAAGACCTTAGCTATTAGGCCAGAGTAAGAGTTAAGACCTTAACCATTAGGCCAGAGTACGAGCCTAAGACCTTAGCTATTAGGCCAGAGTAAGAGTTAAGACCTTAACCATTAGGCCAGAGTACGAGTCTAAGACTTTAGCTATTAGGCCAGAGTACGAGTTAAGACCTTAACCAGTAGGCCAGAGTAAAAGTTAAGACCTTAACCATTAGGCCAGAGTACGAGTCTAAGACCTTAACTATTAGGCCAGAGTAAGAGTTAAGACCTTAACCAATAGGCCAGAGTAAGAGTTAGGACCTTAACCAGTAGGCCAGAGTAAGAGTTAAGACCTTAACCAGTAGGCCAGAGAAAGAGTTAAGTCCTTAACCTGCAGGCCACAATACAAGTCTAAGACCTTAGCTGTTAGGCCAGAGTAAGAGTTAAGACCTTAACCATTAGGCCAGAGTATGAGTCTAAGACCTTAGCTATTAGGCCAGAGTAAGAGTTAAGACCTTAACCTGTAGGCCAGAGTAAGAGTTAAGACCTTAACCATTAGGCCAGAGTACGAGTCTAAAACCTTAGCTATTAGGCCAGAGTAAGAGTTAAGACCTTAGCTATTAGGCCAGAGTAAGAGTTAAGACCTTAACCATTAGGCCAGAGTACGAGCCTAAGACCTTAGCTATTAGGCCAGAGTAAGAGTTAAGACCTTAACCATTAGGCCATAGTACGAGTCGAAGACCTTAGCTTTTAGGCCAGACTAAGAGTTAAGACCTTAACCAGTAGGCCGGAGTAAGAGTTAAGACCTTAACCAGTAGGACAGAGTAAGAGTTAAGACCTTAGATATTAGGCCAGAGTAAGAGTTAAGACCTTAACCTGTAGGCCATAGTACGAGTCTAAGACCTTACCTATTAGGCCAGAGTAAGAGTTAAGACCTTAACCATTAGGCCAGAGTACGAGTCTAAGACCTTAGCTATTAGGCCAGAGTAAGAGTTAAGACCTTAACCATTAGGCCAGAGTATGAGTCTAAGACCTTAGCTATTAGGCCAGAGTAAGAGTTAAGACCTTAACCTGTAGGCCAGAGTAAGAGTTAAGACCTTAACCATTAGGCCAGAGTACGAGTCTAAAACCTTAGCTATTAGGCCAGAGTAAGAATTAAGACCTTAGCTATTAGGCCAGAGTAAGAGTTAAGACCTTAACCATTAGGCCAGAGTAAGAGCCTAAGACCTTAGCTATTAGGCCAGAGTAAGAGTTAAGACCTTAACCATTAGGCCATAGTACGAGTCGAAGACCTTAGCTATTAGGCCAGACTAAGAGTTAAGACCTTAACCAATAGGCCGGAGTAAGAGTTAAGACCTTAACCAGTAGGACAGAGTAAGAGTTAAGACCTTAGATATTAGGACAGAGTAAGAGTTAAGACCTTAACCAGTAGGCCAGAGTACGAGTCTAAGACCTTAGCTATTAGGCCAGAGTGAGAGTTAAGACCTTAGCTATCAGGCCAGAGTACGAGTCTAAGACCTTAGCTATTAGGCCAGAGTACGAGTCTAAGACCTTAGCTATTAGGCCAGAGTAAGAGTTAAGACCTTAACCAGTAGGCCAGAGTACCAGTCTAAGACCTTAGCTATTAGGCCAGAGTAAGAGTTAAGACCTTAGCTATTAGGCCAGAGTAAGAGTTAAGACCTTAGATATTAGGCCATAGTAAGAGTTAGGACCTTAACCAGTAGGCCAGAGTACGAGTCTAAGACCTTATCTATTAGGCCAGAGTAAGAGTTAAGACCTTAACCAGTAGGCCAGAGTAAGAGTTAAGACCTTAACCAGTAGGACATAGTACGAGTCTAAGACCTTAGCTATTAGGCCAGAGTAAGGGTTAAGACCTTAACCAGTAGGCCAGAGTAAGAGTTAAGACCTTAGCTATTAGGCCAGAGTAAGAGTTAAGACCTTAACCAGTAGGCCAGACTACGAGTCTAAGACCTTAGCTATTAGGCCAGAGTAAGAGTTAAGACCTTAGCTATTAGGCCAGAGTAAGAGTTAAGACCTTAACCATTAGGCCAGAGTATGAGCCTAAGACCTTAGCTATTAGGACAGAGTATGAGTTAAGACCTTAACCATTAGGCCAGAGTACGAGTCTAAGACTTTAGCTATTAGGCCAGAGTACGAGTTAAGACCTTAACCAGTAGGCCAGAGTAAAAGTTAAGACCTTAACCATTAGGCCAGAGTACGAGTCTAAGACCTTAACTATTAGGCCAGAGTAAGAGTTAAGACCTTAACCAATAGGCCAGAGTAAGAGTTAGGACCTTAACCAGTAGGCCAGAGTAAGAGTTAAGACCTTAACCAGTAGGCCACAATACAAGTCTAAGACCTTAGCTATTAGGCCAGAGTAAGAGTTAAGACCTTAACCATTAGGCCAGAGTATGAGTCTAAGACCTTAGCTATTAGGCCAGAGTAAGAGTTAGGACCTTAACCTGTAGGCCAGAGTAAGAGTTAAGACCTTAACCACTAGGCCAGAGTATGAGTCTAAAACCTTAGCTATTAGGCCAGAGTAAGAGTTAAGACCTTAGCTATTAGGCCAGAGTAAGAGTTAAGACCTTAACCATTAGGCCAGAGTACGAGCCTAAGACCTTAGCTATTAGGCTAGAGTAAGAGTTAAGACCTTAACCATTAGGCCATAGTACGAGTCGAAGACCTTAGCTATTAGGCCAGACTAAGAGTTAAGACCTTGACCAGTAGGCCGGAGTAAGAGTTAAGACCTTAACCAGTAGGACAGAGTAAGAGTTAAGACCTTAGATATTAGGCCAGAGTAAGAGTTAAGACCTTAACCAGTAGGCCAGATTACGAGTCTAAGACCTTAGCTATTAGGCCAGAGTGAGAGTTAAGACCTTAGCTATCAGACCAGAGTACGAGTCTAAGACCTTAGCTATTAGGCCAGAGTACGAGTCTAAGACCTTAGCTATTAGGCCAGAGTAAGAGTTAAGACCTTAACCAGTAGGCCAGAGTACCAGTCTAAGACCTTATCTTTTAGGCCAGAGTAAGAGTTAAGACTTTAGCTATTAGGCCAGAGTAAGAGTTAAGACCCTAACCATTAGGCCAGAGTACGAGTCTAAGACCTTAGCTATTAGGCCAGAGTAAGAGTTAAGACCTTAACCTGTAGGCCAGAGTAAGAGTTAAGACCTTAACCAGTAGGCCAGAGTACGAGTCTAAGATCTTAGCTATTAGGCCAGAGCAAGAGTTAAGACCTTAACCAGTAGGCCAGAGTACGAGTCTAAGACCTTAGCTATTAGGCCAGAGTAAGAGTTAAGACCGTAGCTATTAGGCCAGTGTACGAGTCTAAGACCTTAGCTATTATGCCATAGTATGAGTTCAAGACCTTAGCTATTAGGCCAGAGTAAGAGTTAAGACCTTAACCAGTAGGCCAGAGTATAAGTCTAAGACCTTAGCTATTAGGCCAGAGTAAGAGTTAAGACCTTAGCTATTAGGCCAGAGTAAGAGTTAAGACCTTAGCTATTAGGCCAGAGTACGAGTCTAAGACCTTAACTATTAGGCCAGAGTAAGAGTTAAGACCTTAACCAGTAGGCCAGAGTACCAGTCTAAGACCTTAGCTATTAGGCCAGAGTAAGAGTTTAGACCTTAGCTATTAGGCCAGAGTAAGAGTTAAGACCTTAGATATTAGGCCATAGTAAGAGTTAGGACCTTAACCAGTAGGCCAGAGTAAGAGTTAAGACCTTAACCAGTAGGCCATAGTACGAGTCTAAGACCTTAGCTATTAGGCCAGAGTAAGGGTTAAGACCTTAACCAGTAGGCCACAGTAAGAGTTAAGACCTTAGCTATTAGGCCAGAGTAAGAGTTAAGACCTTAACCAGTAGGCCAGACTTCGAGTCTAAGACCTTAGCTATTAGGCCAGAGTAAGAGTTAAGACCTTAGCTATTAGGCCAGAGTAAGAGTTAAGACCTTAACCATTAGGCCAGAGTACGAGCCTAAGACCTTAGCTATTAGGCCAGAGTAAGAGTTAAGACCTTAACCATTAGGCCAGAGTACGAGTCTAAGACTTTAGCTATTAGGCCAGAGTACGAGTTAAGACCTTAACCAGTAGGCCAGAGTAAAAGTTAAGACCTTAACCATTAGGCCAGAGTACGAGTCTAAGACCTTAACTATTAGGCCGGAGTAAGAGTTAAGACCTTAACCAATAGGCCAGAGTAAGAGTTAGGACCTTAACCAGTAGGCCAGAGTAAGAGTTAAGACCTTAACCAGTAGGCCAGAGAAAGAGTTAAGTCCTTAACCTGCAGGCCACAATACAAGTCTAAGACCTTAGCTGTTAGGCCAGAGTAAGAGTTAAGACCTTAACCATTAGGCCAGAGTATGAGTCTAAGACCTTAGCTATTAGGCCAGAGTAAGAGTTAAGACCTTAACCTGTAGGCCAGAGTAAGAGTTAAGACCTTAACCATTAGGCCAGAGTACGAGTCTAAAACCTTAGCTATTAGGCCAGAGTAAGAGTTAAGACCTTAACCAGTAGGCCACAATACAAGTCTAAGACCTTAGCTATTAGGCCAGAGTAAGAGTTAAGACCTTAACCATTAGGCCAGAGTATGAGTCTAAGACCTTAGCTATTAGGCCAGAGTAAGAGTTAAGACCTTAACCACTAGGCCAGAGTATGAGTCTAAAACCTTAGCTATTAGGCCAGAGTAAGAGTTAAGACCTTAGCTATTAGGCCAGAGTAAGAGTTAAGACCTTAACCATTAGGCCAGAGTACGAGCCTAAGACCTTAGCTATTAGGCCAGAGTAAGAGTTAAGACCTTAACCATTAGGCCATAGTACGAGTCGAAGACCTTAGCTATTAGGCCAGACTAAGAGTTAAGACCTTAACCAGTAGGCCGGAGTAAGAGTTAAAACCTTAACCAGTAGGACAGAGTAAGAGTTAAGACCTTAGATATTAGGCCAGAGTAAGAGTTAAGACCTTAACCAGTAGGCCAGAGTACGAGTCTAAGACCTTAGCTATTAGGCCAGAGTGAGAGTTAAGACCTTAGCTATCAGACCAGAGTACGAGTCTAAGACCTTAGCTATTAGGCCAGAGTACGAGTCTAAGACCTTAGCTATTAGGCCAGAGTAAGAGTTAAGACCTTAACCAGTAGGCCAGAGTACCAGTCTAAGACCTTATCTTTTAGGCCAGAGTAAGAGTTAAGACTTAACTATTAGGCCAGAGTAAGAGTTAAGACCTTAACCATTAGGCCAGAGTACGAGTCTAAGACCTTAGCTATTAGGCCAGAGTAAGAGTTAAGACCTTAACCTGTAGGCCAGAGTAAGAGTTAAGACCTTAACCAGTAGGCCAGAGTACGAGTCTAAGATCTTAGCTATTAGGCCAGAGCAAGAGTTAAGACCTTAACCAGTAGGCCAGAGTACGAGTCTAAGACCTTAGCTATTAGGCCAGAGTAAGAGTTAAGACCGTAGCTATTAGGCCAGTGTACGAGTCTAAGACCTTAGCTATTATGCCAGAGTATGAGTTCAAGACCTTAGCTATTAGGCCAGAGTAAGAGTTAAGACCTTAACCAGTAGGCCAGAGTACAAGTCTAAGACCTTAGCTATTAGGCCAGAGTAAGAGTTAAGACCTTAGCTATTAGGCCAGAGTAAGAGTTAAGACCTTAGCTATTAGGCCAGAGTACGAGTCTAAGACCTTAACTATTAGGCCAGAGTAAGAGTTAAGACCTTAACCAGTAGGCCAGAGTACCAGTCTAAGACCTTAGCTATTAGGCCAGAGTAAGAGTTTAGACCTTAGCTATTAGGCCAGAGTAAGAGTTAAGACCTTAGATATTAGGCCATAGTAAGAGTTAGGACCTTAACCAGTAGGCCAGAGTACGAGTCTAAGACCTTAGCTATTAGGCCATAGTAAGAGTTAAGACCTTAACCAGTAGGCCACAGTAAGAGTTAAGACCTTAACCAGTAGGCCATAGTACGAGTCTAAGACCTTAGCTATTAGGCCAGAGTAAGGGTTAAGACCTTAACCAGTAGGCCACAGTAAGAGTTAAGACCTTAGCTATTAGGCCAGAGTAAGAGTTAAGACCTTAACCAGTAGGCCAGACTTCGAGTCTAAGACCTTAGCTATTAGGCCAGAGTAAGAGTTAAGACCTTAGCTATTAGGCCAGAGTAAGAGTTAAGACCTTAACCATTAGGCCAGAGTACGAGCCTAAGACCTTAGCTATTAGGCCAGAGTAAGAGTTAAGACCTTAACCATTAGGCCAGAGTACGAGTCTAAGACTTTAGCTATTAGGCCAGAGTACGAGTTAAGACCTTAACCAGTAGGCCAGAGTAAAAGTTAAGACCTTAACCATTAGGCCAGAGTACGAGTCTAAGACCTTAACTATTAGGCCAGAGTAAGAGTTAAGACCTTAACCAATAGGCCAGAGTAAGAGTTAGGACCTTAACCAGTAGGCCAGAGTAAGAGTTAAGACCTTAACCAGTAGGCCAGAGAAAGAGTTAAGTCCTTAACCTGCAGGCCACAATACAAGTCTAAGACCTTAGCTGTTAGGCCAGAGTAAGAGTTAAGACCTTAACCATTAGGCCAGAGTATGAGTCTAAGACCTTAGCTATTAGGCCAGAGTAAGAGTTAAGACCTTAACCTGTAGGCCAGAGTAAGAGTTAAGACCTTAACCATTAGGCCAGAGTACGAGTCTAAAACCTTAGCTATTAGGCCAGAGTAAGAGTTAAGACCTTAGCTATTAGGCCAGAGTAAGAGTTAAGACCTTAACCATTAGGCCAGAGTACGAGCCTAAGACCTTAGCTATTAGGCCAGAGTAAGAGTTAAGACCTTAACCATTAGGCCATAGTACGAGTCGAAGACCTTAGCTATTAGGCCAGACTAAGAGTTAAGACCTTAACCAGTAGGCCGGAGTAAGAGTTAAGACCTTAACCAGTAGGACAGAG
The DNA here is from genome assembly GCF_964204655.1 of Triturus cristatus. NCBI lineage: Eukaryota > Metazoa > Chordata > Amphibia > Caudata > Salamandridae > Triturus > Triturus cristatus. The sequence continues at coordinate 1,308,558,570 of NC_140590.1, forward strand.
TAAGAGTTAAGACCTTAGATATTAGGCCAGAGTAAGAGTTAAGACCTTAACCTGTAGGCCATAGTACGAGTCTAAGACCTTACCTATTAGGCCAGAGTAAGAGTTAAGACCTTAACCATTAGGCCAGAGTACGAGTCTAAGACCTTAGCTATTAGGCCAGAGTAAGAGTTAAGACCTTAACCATTAGGCCAGAGTATGAGTCTAAGACCTTAGCTATTAGGCCAGAGTAAGAGTTAAGACCTTAACCTGTAGGCCAGAGTAAGAGTTAAGACCTTAACCATTAGGCCAGAGTACGAGTCTAAAACCTTAGCTATTAGGCCAGAGTAAGAATTAAGACCTTAGCTATGAGGCCAGAGTAAGAGTTAAGACCTTAACCATTAGGCCAGAGTAAGAGCCTAAGACCTTAGCTATTAGGCCAGAGTAAGAGTTAAGACCTTAACCATTAGGCCATAGTACGAGTCGAAGACCTTAGCTATTAGGCCAGACTAAGAGTTAAGACCTTAACCAATAGGCCGGAGTAAGAGTTAAGACCTTAACCAGTAGGACAGAGTAAGAGTTAAGACCTTAGATATTAGGACAGAGTAAGAGTTAAGACCTTAACCAGTAGGCCAGAGTACGAGTCTAAGACCTTAGCTATTAGGCCAGAGTGAGAGTTAAGACCTTAGCTATCAGGCCAGAGTACGAGTCTAAGACCTTAGCTATTAGGCCAGAGTACGAGTCTAAGACCTTAGCTATTAGGCCAGAGTAAGAGTTAAGACCTTAACCAGTAGGCCAGAGTACCAGTCTAAGACCTTAGCTATTAGGCCAGAGTAAGAGTTAAGACCTTAGCTATTAGGCCAGAGTAAGAGTTAAGACCTTAGATATTAGGCCATAGTAAGAGTTAGAACCTTAACCAGTAGGCCAGAGTACGAGTCTAAGACCTTATCTATTAGGCCAGAGTAAGAGTTAAGACCTTAACCAGTAGGCCAGAGTAAGAGTTAAGACCTTAACCAGTAGGACATAGTACGAGTCTAAGACCTTAGCTATTAGGCCAGAGTAAGGGTTAAGACCTTAACCAGTAGGCCAGAGTAAGAGTTAAGACCTTAGCTATTAGGCCAGAGTAAGAGTTAAGACCTTAACCAGTAGGCCAGACTACGAGTCTAAGACCTTAGCTATTAGGCCAGAGTAAGAGTTAAGACCTTAGCTATTAGGCCAGAGTAAGAGTTAAGACCTTAGATATTAGGCCATAGTAAGAGTTAGGACCTTAACCAGTAGGCCAGAGTACGAGTCTAAGACCTTAGCTATTAGGCCAGAGTAAGAGTTAAGACCTTAACCAGTAGGCCACAGTAAGAGTTAAGACCTTAACCAGTAGGCCATAGTACGAGTCTAAGACCTTAGCTATTAGGCCAGAGTAAGGGTTAAGACCTTAACCAGTAGGCCACAGTAAGAGTTAAGACCTTAGCTATTAGGCCAGAGTAAGAGTTAAGACCTTAACCAGTAGGCCAGACTTCGAGTCTAAGACCTTAGCTATTAGGCCAGAGTAAGAGTTAAGACCTTAGCTATTAGGCCAGAGTAAGAGTTAAGACCTTAACCATTAGGCCAGAGTACGAGCCTAAGACCTTAGCTATTAGGCCAGAGTAAGAGTTAAGACCTTAACCATTAGGCCAGAGTACGAGTCTAAGACTTTAGCTATTAGGCCAGAGTACGAGTTAAGACCTTAACCAGTAGGCCAGAGTAAAAGTTAAGACCTTAACCATTAGGCCAGAGTACGAGTCTAAGACCTTAACTATTAGGCCAGAGTAAGAGTTAAGACCTTAACCAATAGGCCAGAGTAAGAGTTAGGACCTTAACCAGTAGGCCAGAGTAAGAGTTAAGACCTTAACCAGTAGGCCAGAGAAAGAGTTAAGTCCTTAACCTGCAGGCCACAATACAAGTCTAAGACCTTAGCTGTTAGGCCAGAGTAAGAGTTAAGACCTTAACCATTAGGCCAGAGTATGAGTCTAAGACCTTAGCTATTAGGCCAGAGTAAGAGTTAAGACCTTAACCTGTAGGCCAGAGTAAGAGTTAAGACCTTAACCATTAGGCCAGAGTACGAGTCTAAAACCTTAGCTATTAGGCCAGAGTAAGAGTTAAGACCTTAGCTATTAGGCCAGAGTAAGAGTTAAGACCTTAACCATTAGGCCAGAGTACGAGCCTAAGACCTTAGCTATTAGGCCAGAGTAAGAGTTAAGACCTTAACCATTAGGCCATAGTACGAGTCGAAGACCTTAGCTTTTAGGCCAGACTAAGAGTTAAGACCTTAACCAGTAGGCCGGAGTAAGAGTTAAGACCTTAACCAGTAGGACAGAGTAAGAGTTAAGACCTTAGATATTAGGCCAGAGTAAGAGTTAAGACCTTAACCTGTAGGCCATAGTACGAGTCTAAGACCTTACCTATTAGGCCAGAGTAAGAGTTAAGACCTTAACCATTAGGCCAGAGTACGAGTCTAAGACCTTAGCTATTAGGCCAGAGTAAGAGTTAAGACCTTAACCATTAGGCCAGAGTATGAGTCTAAGACCTTAGCTATTAGGCCAGAGTAAGAGTTAAGACCTTAACCTGTAGGCCAGAGTAAGAGTTAAGACCTTAACCATTAGGCCAGAGTACGAGTCTAAAACCTTAGCTATTAGGCCAGAGTAAGAATTAAGACCTTAGCTATTAGGCCAGAGTAAGAGTTAAGACCTTAACCATTAGGCCAGAGTAAGAGCCTAAGACCTTAGCTATTAGGCCAGAGTAAGAGTTAAGACCTTAACCATTAGGCCATAGTACGAGTCGAAGACCTTAGCTATTAGGCCAGACTAAGAGTTAAGACCTTAACCAATAGGCCGGAGTAAGAGTTAAGACCTTAACCAGTAGGACAGAGTAAGAGTTAAGACCTTAGATATTAGGACAGAGTAAGAGTTAAGACCTTAACCAGTAGGCCAGAGTACGAGTCTAAGACCTTAGCTATTAGGCCAGAGTGAGAGTTAAGACCTTAGCTATCAGGCCAGAGTACGAGTCTAAGACCTTAGCTATTAGGCCAGAGTACGAGTCTAAGACCTTAGCTATTAGGCCAGAGTAAGAGTTAAGACCTTAACCAGTAGGCCAGAGTACCAGTCTAAGACCTTAGCTATTAGGCCAGAGTAAGAGTTAAGACCTTAGCTATTAGGCCAGAGTAAGAGTTAAGACCTTAGATATTAGGCCATAGTAAGAGTTAGGACCTTAACCAGTAGGCCAGAGTACGAGTCTAAGACCTTATCTATTAGGCCAGAGTAAGAGTTAAGACCTTAACCAGTAGGCCAGAGTAAGAGTTAAGACCTTAACCAGTAGGACATAGTACGAGTCTAAGACCTTAGCTATTAGGCCAGAGTAAGGGTTAAGACCTTAACCAGTAGGCCAGAGTAAGAGTTAAGACCTTAGCTATTAGGCCAGAGTAAGAGTTAAGACCTTAACCAGTAGGCCAGACTACGAGTCTAAGACCTTAGCTATTAGGCCAGAGTAAGAGTTAAGACCTTAGCTATTAGGCCAGAGTAAGAGTTAAGACCTTAACCATTAGGCCAGAGTATGAGCCTAAGACCTTAGCTATTAGGACAGAGTATGAGTTAAGACCTTAACCATTAGGCCAGAGTACGAGTCTAAGACTTTAGCTATTAGGCCAGAGTACGAGTTAAGACCTTAACCAGTAGGCCAGAGTAAAAGTTAAGACCTTAACCATTAGGCCAGAGTACGAGTCTAAGACCTTAACTATTAGGCCAGAGTAAGAGTTAAGACCTTAACCAATAGGCCAGAGTAAGAGTTAGGACCTTAACCAGTAGGCCAGAGTAAGAGTTAAGACCTTAACCAGTAGGCCACAATACAAGTCTAAGACCTTAGCTATTAGGCCAGAGTAAGAGTTAAGACCTTAACCATTAGGCCAGAGTATGAGTCTAAGACCTTAGCTATTAGGCCAGAGTAAGAGTTAGGACCTTAACCTGTAGGCCAGAGTAAGAGTTAAGACCTTAACCACTAGGCCAGAGTATGAGTCTAAAACCTTAGCTATTAGGCCAGAGTAAGAGTTAAGACCTTAGCTATTAGGCCAGAGTAAGAGTTAAGACCTTAACCATTAGGCCAGAGTACGAGCCTAAGACCTTAGCTATTAGGCTAGAGTAAGAGTTAAGACCTTAACCATTAGGCCATAGTACGAGTCGAAGACCTTAGCTATTAGGCCAGACTAAGAGTTAAGACCTTGACCAGTAGGCCGGAGTAAGAGTTAAGACCTTAACCAGTAGGACAGAGTAAGAGTTAAGACCTTAGATATTAGGCCAGAGTAAGAGTTAAGACCTTAACCAGTAGGCCAGATTACGAGTCTAAGACCTTAGCTATTAGGCCAGAGTGAGAGTTAAGACCTTAGCTATCAGACCAGAGTACGAGTCTAAGACCTTAGCTATTAGGCCAGAGTACGAGTCTAAGACCTTAGCTATTAGGCCAGAGTAAGAGTTAAGACCTTAACCAGTAGGCCAGAGTACCAGTCTAAGACCTTATCTTTTAGGCCAGAGTAAGAGTTAAGACTTTAGCTATTAGGCCAGAGTAAGAGTTAAGACCCTAACCATTAGGCCAGAGTACGAGTCTAAGACCTTAGCTATTAGGCCAGAGTAAGAGTTAAGACCTTAACCTGTAGGCCAGAGTAAGAGTTAAGACCTTAACCAGTAGGCCAGAGTACGAGTCTAAGATCTTAGCTATTAGGCCAGAGCAAGAGTTAAGACCTTAACCAGTAGGCCAGAGTACGAGTCTAAGACCTTAGCTATTAGGCCAGAGTAAGAGTTAAGACCGTAGCTATTAGGCCAGTGTACGAGTCTAAGACCTTAGCTATTATGCCATAGTATGAGTTCAAGACCTTAGCTATTAGGCCAGAGTAAGAGTTAAGACCTTAACCAGTAGGCCAGAGTATAAGTCTAAGACCTTAGCTATTAGGCCAGAGTAAGAGTTAAGACCTTAGCTATTAGGCCAGAGTAAGAGTTAAGACCTTAGCTATTAGGCCAGAGTACGAGTCTAAGACCTTAACTATTAGGCCAGAGTAAGAGTTAAGACCTTAACCAGTAGGCCAGAGTACCAGTCTAAGACCTTAGCTATTAGGCCAGAGTAAGAGTTTAGACCTTAGCTATTAGGCCAGAGTAAGAGTTAAGACCTTAGATATTAGGCCATAGTAAGAGTTAGGACCTTAACCAGTAGGCCAGAGTAAGAGTTAAGACCTTAACCAGTAGGCCATAGTACGAGTCTAAGACCTTAGCTATTAGGCCAGAGTAAGGGTTAAGACCTTAACCAGTAGGCCACAGTAAGAGTTAAGACCTTAGCTATTAGGCCAGAGTAAGAGTTAAGACCTTAACCAGTAGGCCAGACTTCGAGTCTAAGACCTTAGCTATTAGGCCAGAGTAAGAGTTAAGACCTTAGCTATTAGGCCAGAGTAAGAGTTAAGACCTTAACCATTAGGCCAGAGTACGAGCCTAAGACCTTAGCTATTAGGCCAGAGTAAGAGTTAAGACCTTAACCATTAGGCCAGAGTACGAGTCTAAGACTTTAGCTATTAGGCCAGAGTACGAGTTAAGACCTTAACCAGTAGGCCAGAGTAAAAGTTAAGACCTTAACCATTAGGCCAGAGTACGAGTCTAAGACCTTAACTATTAGGCCGGAGTAAGAGTTAAGACCTTAACCAATAGGCCAGAGTAAGAGTTAGGACCTTAACCAGTAGGCCAGAGTAAGAGTTAAGACCTTAACCAGTAGGCCAGAGAAAGAGTTAAGTCCTTAACCTGCAGGCCACAATACAAGTCTAAGACCTTAGCTGTTAGGCCAGAGTAAGAGTTAAGACCTTAACCATTAGGCCAGAGTATGAGTCTAAGACCTTAGCTATTAGGCCAGAGTAAGAGTTAAGACCTTAACCTGTAGGCCAGAGTAAGAGTTAAGACCTTAACCATTAGGCCAGAGTACGAGTCTAAAACCTTAGCTATTAGGCCAGAGTAAGAGTTAAGACCTTAGCTATTAGGCCAGAGTAAGAGTTAAGACCTTAACCATTAGGCCAGAGTACGAGCCTAAGACCTTAGCTATTAGGCCAGAGTAAGAGTTAAGACCTTAACCATTAGGCCATAGTACGAGTCGAAGACCTTAGCTATTAGGCCAGACTAAGAGTTAAGACCTTAACCAGTAGGCCGGAGTAAGAGTTAAGACCTTAACCAGTAGGACAGAGTAAGAGTTAAGACCTTAGATATTAGGCCAGAGTAAGAGTTAAGACCTTAACCTGTAGGCCATAGTACGAGTCTAAGACCTTAGCTATTAGGCCAGAGTAAGAGTTAAGACCTTAACCATTAGGCCAGAGTACGAGTCTAAGACCTTAGCTATTAGGCCAGAGTAAGAGTTAAGACCTTAATAGTAGGCCAGAGTAAGAGTTAAGACCTTAACCAGTAGGCCAGAGTAAGAGTTAAGACCTTAGATATTAGGCCAGAGTAAGAGTTAAGACCTTTACCAGTGGGCCAGAGTACGAGTCTAAGACGTTAGCTATTAGGCCAGAGTAAGAGTTAAGACCTTAACCATTAGGCCAGAGTATGAGTCTAAGACCTTAGCTATTAGGCCAGAGTAAGAGTGAAGACCTTAACCATTAGGCCAGAGTACGAGTCTAAGACCTTAGCTATTAGGCCAGAGTACGACTCTAGACCTTAGCTATTAGGCCGGAGTAAGAGTTAAGACCTTAAGCATTAGGCCAGAGTACGAGTCTAATACCTTAGCTAACAGGCCAGAGTAAGAGTTAAGACCTTAGCTATTAGGCCAGAGTAAGAGTTAAGACCTTAGATATTAGGCCAGAGTAAGAGTTAAGACCTTAACCATTAGGCCATAGTACGAGTCTAAGACCTTAGCTATTAGGCCACAGTAAGAGTTAAGACCTTAACCAGTAGGCCAGAGTAAGAGTTAAGACCTTAACCTGTAGGCCAGAGTAAGAGTTAAGACCTTAACCACTAGGCCAGAGTATGAGTCTAAAACCTTAGCTATTAGGCCAGAGTAAGAGTTAAGACCTTAGCTATTAGGCCAGAGTAAGAGTTAAGACCTTAACCATTAGGCCAGAGTACGAGCCTAAGACCTTAGCTATTAGGCTAGAGTAAGAGTTAAGACCTTAACCATTAGGCCATAGTACGAGTCGAAGACCTTAGCTATTAGGCCAGACTAAGAGTTAAGACCTTGACCAGTAGGCCGGAGTAAGAGTTAAGACCTTAACCAGTAGGACAGAGTAAGAGTTAAGACCTTAGATATTAGGCCAGAGTAAGAGTTAAGACCTTAACCAGTAGGCCAGATTACGAGTCTAAGACCTTAGCTATTAGGCCAGAGTGAGAGTTAAGACCTTAGCTATCAGACCAGAGTACGAGTCTAAGACCTTAGCTATTAGGCCAGAGTACGAGTCTAAGACCTTAGCTATTAGGCCAGAGTAAGAGTTAAGACCTTAACCAGTAGGCCAGAGTACCAGTCTAAGACCTTATCTTTTAGGCCAGAGTAAGAGTTAAGACTTTAGCTATTAGGCCAGAGTAAGAGTTAAGACCCTAACCATTAGGCCAGAGTACGAGTCTAAGACCTTAGCTATTAGGCCAGAGTAAGAGTTAAGACCTTAACCTGTAGGCCAGAGTAAGAGTTAAGACCTTAACCAGTAGGCCAGAGTACGAGTCTAAGATCTTAGCTATTAGGCCAGAGCAAGAGTTAAGACCTTAACCAGTAGGCCAGAGTACGAGTCTAAGACCTTAGCTATTAGGCCAGAGTAAGAGTTAAGACCGTAGCTATTAGGCCAGTGTACGAGTCTAAGACCTTAGCTATTATGCCATAGTATGAGTTCAAGACCTTAGCTATTAGGCCAGAGTAAGAGTTAAGACCTTAACCAGTAGGCCAGAGTATAAGTCTAAGACCTTAGCTATTAGGCCAGAGTAAGAGTTAAGACCTTAGCTATTAGGCCAGAGTAAGAGTTAAGACCTTAGCTATTAGGCCAGAGTACGAGTCTAAGACCTTAACTATTAGGCCAGAGTAAGAGTTAAGACCTTAACCAGTAGGCCAGAGTACCAGTCTAAGACCTTAGCTATTAGGCCAGAGTAAGAGTTTAGACCTTAGCTATTAGGCCAGAGTAAGAGTTAAGACCTTAGATATTAGGCCATAGTAAGAGTTAGGACCTTAACCAGTAGGCCAGAGTACGAGTCTAAGACCTTAGCTATTAGGCCAGAGTAAGAGTTAAGACCTTAACCAGTAGGCCAGAGTAAGAGTTAAGACCTTAACCAGTAGGCCATAGTACGAGTCTAAGACCTTAGCTATTAGGCCAGAGTAAGGGTTAAGACCTTAACCAGTAGGCCACAGTAAGAGTTAAGACCTTAGCTATTAGGCCAGAGTAAGAGTTAAGACCTTAACCAGTAGGCCAGACTTCGAGTCTAAGACCTTAGCTATTAGGCCAGAGTAAGAGTTAAGACCTTAGCTATTAGGCCAGAGTAAGAGTTAAGACCTTAACCATTAGGCCAGAGTACGAGCCTAAGACCTTAGCTATTAGGCCACAGTAAGAGTTAAGACCTTAACCATTAGGCCAGAGTACGAGTCTAAGACTTTAGCTATTAGGCCAGAGTACGAGTTAAGACCTTAACCAGTAGGCCAGAGTAAAAGTTAAGACCTTAACCATTAGGCCAGAGTACGAGTCTAAGACCTTAACTATTAGGCCAGAGTAAGAGTTAAGACCTTAACCAATAGGCCAGAGTAAGAGTTAGGACCTTAACCAGTAGGCCAGAGTAAGAGTTAAGACCTTAACCAGTAGGCCAGAGAAAGAGTTAAGTCCTTAACCTGCAGGCCACAATACAAGTCTAAGACCTTAGCTGTTAGGCCAGAGTAAGAGTTAAGACCTTAACCATTAGGCCAGAGTATGAGTCTAAGACCTTAGCTATTAGGCCAGAGTAAGAGTTAAGACCTTAACCTGTAGGCCAGAGTAAGAGTTAAGACCTTAACCATTAGGCCAGAGTACGAGTCTAAAACCTTAGCTATTAGGCCAGAGTAAGAGTTAAGACCTTAGCTATTAGGCCAGAGTAAGAGTTAAGACCTTAACCATTAGGCCAGAGTACGAGCCTAAGACCTTAGCTATTAGGCCAGAGTAAGAGTTAAGACCTTAACCATTAGGCCATAGTACGAGTCGAAGACCTTAGCTATTAGGCCAGACTAAGAGTTAAGACCTTAACCAGTAGGCCGGAGTAAGAGTTAAGACCTTAACCAGTAGGACAGAGTAAGAGTTAAGACCTTAGATATTAGGCCAGAGTAAGAGTTAAGACCTTAACCTGTAGGCCATAGTACGAGTCTAAGACCTTAGCTATTAGGCCAGAGTAAGAGTTAAGACCTTAACCATTAGGCCAGAGTACGAGTCTAAGACCTTAGCTATTAGGCCAGAGTAAGAGTTAAGACCTTAATAGTAGGCCAGAGTAAGAGTTAAGACCTTAACCAGTAGGCCAGAGTAAGAGTTAAGACCTTAGATATTAGGCCAGAGTAAGAGTTAAGACCTTTACCAGTGGGCCAGAGTACGAGTCTAAGACGTTAGCTATTAGGCCAGAGTAAGAGTTAAGACCTTAACCATTAGGCCAGAGTATGAGTCTAAGACCTTAGCTATTAGGCCAGAGTAAGAGTGAAGACCTTAACCATTAGGCCAGAGTACGAGTCTAAGACCTTAGCTATTAGGCCAGAGTACGACTCTAGACCTTAGCTATTAGGCCGGAGTAAGTGTTAAGACCTTAAGCATTAGGCCAGAGTACGAGTCTAATACCTTAGCTAACAGGCCAGAGTAAGAGTTAAGACCTTAGCTATTAGGCCAGAGTAAGAGTTAAGACCTTAGATATTAGGCCAGAGTAAGAGTTAAGACCTTAACCATTAGGCCATAGTACGAGTCTAAGACCTTAGCTATTAGGCCACAGTAAGAGTTAAGACCTTAACCAGTAGGCCAGAGTAAGAGTTAAGACCTTAACCAGTAGGACAGAGTAAGAGTTAAGACATTAGCTATTAGGCCAGAATAAGAGTTAAGACCTTAACCAGTAGGCCAGAGTACGAGTCTAAGACCTTAGCTATTAGGCCAGAGTAAGAGTTAAGACCTTAACCATTAGGCCAGAGTACAAGTCTAAGACCTTAGCTATTAGGCCAGAGTGAGAGTTAAGACCTTAGCTATCAGGCCAGAGTACGAGTCTAAGACCTTAGCTATTAGGCCAGAGTACGAGTCTAAGACCTTAGCTATTAGGCCAGAGTAAGAGTTAAGACCTTAACCAGTAGGCCAGAGTACCAGTCTAAGATCTTAACTATTAGGCCAGAGTAAGAGTTAAGACCTTAGCTATTAGGCCAGAGTAAGAGTTAAGACCTTAACCATTAGGCCAGAGTACGAGTCTAAGACTTTAGCTATTAGGCCAGACCAAGAGTTAAAACCTTAACCAGTAGGCCAGAGTACAAGTCTAAGACCTTAGCTATTAGGCCACACCAAGAGTTAAGACCTTAACCATTAGGCCAGAGTAAGAGTTAAGACCTTAGCTATTAGGCCAGTGTACGAGTCTAAGACCTTAGCTATTATGCCAGAGTATGAGTCTAAGACCTTAGCTATTAGGCCAGAGTCAGAGTTAAGACCTTAACCAGTAGGCCAGAGTACGAGTCTAAGACCTTAGCTATTATGCCAGAGTAAGAGTTAAGACCTTAGCTATTAGGCCAGAGTAAGAGTTAAGACCTTAACCAGTAGGCCAGACTTCGAGTCTAAGACCTTAGCTATTAGGCCAGAGTAAGAGTTAAGACCTTAGCTATTAGGCCAGAGTAAGAGTTAAGACCTTAACCATTAGGCCAGAGTACGAGCCTAAGACCTTAGCTATTAGGCCAGAGTAAGAGTTAAGACCTTAACCATTAGGCCAGAGTACGAGTCTAAGACTTTAGCTATTAGGCCAGAGTACGAGTTAAGACCTTAACCAGTAGGCCAGAGTAAAAGTTAAGACCTTAACCATTAGGCCAGAGTACGAGTCTAAGACCTTAACTATTAGGCCAGAGTAAGAGTTAAGACCTTAACCAATAGGCCAGAGTAAGAGTTAGGACCTTAACCAGTAGGCCAGAGTAAGAGTTAAGACCTTAACCAGTAGGCCAGAGAAAGAGTTAAGTCCTTAACCTGCAGGCCACAATACAAGTCTAAGACCTTAGCTGTTAGGCCAGAGTAAGAGTTAAGACCTTAACCATTAGGCCAGAGTATGAGTCTAAGACCTTAGCTATTAGGCCAGAGTAAGAGTTAAGACCTTAACCTGTAGGCCAGAGTAAGAGTTAAGACCTTAACCATTAGGCCAGAGTACGAGTCTAAAACCTTAGCTATTAGGCCAGAGTAAGAGTTAAGACCTTAGCTATTAGGCCAGAGTAAGAGTTAAGACCTTAACCATTAGGCCAGAGTACGAGCCTAAGACCTTAGCTATTAGGCCAGAGTAAGAGTTAAGACCTTAACCATTAGGCCATAGTACGAGTCGAAGACCTTAGCTATTAGGCCAGACTAAGAGTTAAGACCTTAACCAGTAGGCCGGAGTAAGAGTTAAGACCTTAACCAGTAGGACAGAGTAAGAGTTAAGACCTTAGATATTAGGCCAGAGTAAGAGTTAAGACCTTAACCTGTAGGCCATAGTACGAGTCTAAGACCTTAGCTATTAGGCCAGAGTAAGAGTTAAGACCTTAACCATTAGGCCAGAGTACGAGTCTAAGACCTTAGCTATTAGGCCAGAGTAAGAGTTAAGACCTTAATAGTAGGCCAGAGTAAGAGTTAAGACCTTAACCAGTAGGCCAGAGTAAGAGTTAAGACCTTAGATATTAGGCCAGAGTAAGAGTTAAGACCTTTACCAGTGGGCCAGAGTACGAGTCTAAGACGTTAGCTATTAGGCCAGAGTAAGAGTTAAGACCTTAACCATTAGGCCAGAGTATGAGTCTAAGACCTTAGCTATTAGGCCAGAGTAAGAGTGAAGACCTTAACCATTAGGCCAGAGTACGAGTCTAAGACCTTAGCTATTAGGCCAGAGTACGACTCTAGACCTTAGCTATTAGGCCGGAGTAAGAGTTAAGACCTTAAGCATTAGGCCAGAGTACGAGTCTAATACCTTAGCTAACAGGCCAGAGTAAGAGTTAAGACCTTAGCTATTAGGCCAGAGTAAGAGTTAAGACCTTAGATATTAGGCCAGAGTAAGAGTTAAGACCTTAACCATTAGGCCATAGTACGAGTCTAAGACCTTAGCTATTAGGCCACAGTAAGAGTTAAGACCTTAACCAGTAGGCCAGAGTAAGAGTTAAGACCTTAACCTGTAGGCCAGAGTAAGAGTTAAGACCTTAACCACTAGGCCAGAGTATGAGTCTAAAACCTTAGCTATTAGGCCAGAGTAAGAGTTAAGACCTTAGCTATTAGGCCAGAGTAAGAGTTAAGACCTTAACCATTAGGCCAGAGTACGAGCCTAAGACCTTAGCTATTAGGCTAGAGTAAGAGTTAAGACCTTAACCATTAGGCCATAGTACGAGTCGAAGACCTTAGCTATTAGGCCAGACTAAGAGTTAAGACCTTGACCAGTAGGCCGGAGTAAGAGTTAAGACCTTAACCAGTAGGACAGAGTAAGAGTTAAGACCTTAGATATTAGGCCAGAGTAAGAGTTAAGACCTTAACCAGTAGGCCAGATTACGAGTCTAAGACCTTAGCTATTAGGCCAGAGTGAGAGTTAAGACCTTAGCTATCAGACCAGAGTACGAGTCTAAGACCTTAGCTATTAGGCCAGAGTACGAGTCTAAGACCTTAGCTATTAGGCCAGAGTAAGAGTTAAGACCTTAACCAGTAGGCCAGAGTACCAGTCTAAGACCTTATCTTTTAGGCCAGAGTAAGAGTTAAGACTTTAGCTATTAGGCCAGAGTAAGAGTTAAGACCCTAACCATTAGGCCAGAGTACGAGTCTAAGACCTTAGCTATTAGGCCAGAGTAAGAGTTAAGACCTTAACCTGTAGGCCAGAGTAAGAGTTAAGACCTTAACCAGTAGGCCAGAGTACGAGTCTAAGATCTTAGCTATTAGGCCAGAGCAAGAGTTAAGACCTTAACCAGTAGGCCAGAGTACGAGTCTAAGACCTTAGCTATTAGGCCAGAGTAAGAGTTAAGACCGTAGCTATTAGGCCAGTGTACGAGTCTAAGACCTTAGCTATTATGCCATAGTATGAGTTCAAGACCTTAGCTATTAGGCCAGAGTAAGAGTTAAGACCTTAACCAGTAGGCCAGAGTATAAGTCTAAGACCTTAGCTATTAGGCCAGAGTAAGAGTTAAGACCTTAGCTATTAGGCCAGAGTAAGAGTTAAGACCTTAGCTATTAGGCCAGAGTACGAGTCTAAGACCTTAACTATTAGGCCAGAGTAAGAGTTAAGACCTTAACCAGTAGGCCAGAGTACCAGTCTAAGACCTTAGCTATTAGGCCAGAGTAAGAGTTTAGACCTTAGCTATTAGGCCAGAGTAAGAGTTAAGACCTTAGATATTAGGCCATAGTAAGAGTTAGGACCTTAACCAGTAGGCCAGAGTACGAGTCTAAGACCTTAGCTATTAGGCCAGAGTAAGAGTTAAGACCTTAACCAGTAGGCCAGAGTAAGAGTTAAGACCTTAACCAGTAGGCCATAGTACGAGTCTAAGACCTTAGCTATTAGGCCAGAGTAAGGGTTAAGACCTTAACCAGTAGGCCACAGTAAGAGTTAAGACCTTAGCTATTAGGCCAGAGTAAGAGTTAAGACCTTAACCAGTAGGCCAGACTTCGAGTCTAAGACCTTAGCTATTAGGCCAGAGTAAGAGTTAAGACCTTAGCTATTAGGCCAGAGTAAGAGTTAAGACCTTAACCATTAGGCCAGAGTACGAGCCTAAGACCTTAGCTATTAGGCCAGAGTAAGAGTTAAGACCTTAACCATTAGGCCAGAGTACGAGTCTAAGACTTTAGCTATTAGGCCAGAGTACGAGTTAAGACCTTAACCAGTAGGCCAGAGTAAAAGTTAAGACCTTAACCATTAGGCCAGAGTACGAGTCTAAGACCTTAACTATTAGGCCAGAGTAAGAGTTAAGACCTTAACCAATAGGCCAGAGTAAGAGTTAGGACCTTAACCAGTAGGCCAGAGTAAGAGTTAAGACCTTAACCAGTAGGCCAGAGAAAGAGTTAAGTCCTTAACCTGCAGGCCACAATACAAGTCTAAGACCTTAGCTGTTAGGCCAGAGTAAGAGTTAAGACCTTAACCATTAGGCCAGAGTATGAGTCTAAGACCTTAGCTATTAGGCCAGAGTAAGAGTTAAGACCTTAACCTGTAGGCCAGAGTAAGAGTTAAGACCTTAACCATTAGGCCAGAGTACGAGTCTAAAACCTTAGCTATTAGGCCAGAGTAAGAGTTAAGACCTTAGCTATTAGGCCAGAGTAAGAGTTAAGACCTTAACCATTAGGCCAGAGTACGAGCCTAAGACCTTAGCTATTAGGCCAGAGTAAGAGTTAAGACCTTAACCATTAGGCCATAGTACGAGTCGAAGACCTTAGCTATTAGGCCAGACTAAGAGTTAAGACCTTAACCAGTAGGCCGGAGTAAGAGTTAAGACCTTAACCAGTAGGACAGAGTAAGAGTTAAGACCTTAGATATTAGGCCAGAGTAAGAGTTAAGACCTTAACCTGTAGGCCATAGTACGAGTCTAAGACCTTAGCTATTAGGCCAGAGTAAGAGTTAAGACCTTAACCATTAGGCCAGAGTACGAGTCTAAGACCTTAGCTATTAGGCCAGAGTAAGAGTTAAGACCTTAATAGTAGGACAGAGTAAGAGTTAAGACCTTAACCAGTAGGCCAGAGTAAGAGTTAAGACCTTAGATATTAGGCCAGAGTAAGAGTTAAGACCTTTACCAGTGGGCCAGAGTACGAGTCTAAGACGTTAGCTATTAGGCCAGAGTAAGAGTTAAGACCTTAACCATTAGGCCAGAGTATGAGTCTAAGACCTTAGCTATTAGGCCAGAGTAAGAGTGAAGACCTTAACCATTAGGCCAGAGTACGAGTCTAAGACCTTAGCTATTAGGCCAGAGTACGACTCTAGACCTTAGCTATTAGGCCGGAGTAAGAGTTAAGACCTTAAGCATTAGGCCAGAGTACGAGTCTAATACCTTAGCTAACAGGCCAGAGTAAGAGTTAAGACCTTAGCTATTAGGCCAGAGTAAGAGTTAAGACCTTAGATATTAGGCCAGAGTAAGAGTTAAGACCTTAACCATTAGGCCATAGTACGAGTCTAAGACCTTAGCTATTAGGCCACAGTAAGAGTTAAGACCTTAACCAGTAGGCCAGAGTAAGAGTTAAGACCTTAACCAGTAGGACAGAGTAAGAGTTAAGACATTAGCTATTAGGCCAGAATAAGAGTTAAGACCTTAACCAGTAGGCCAGAGTACGAGTCTAAGACCTTAGCTATTAGGCCAGAGTAAGAGTTAAGACCTTAACCATTAGGCCAGAGTACAAGTCTAAGACCTTAGCTATTAGGCCAGAGTGAGAGTTAAGACCTTAGCTATCAGGCCAGAGTACGAGTCTAAGACCTTAGCTATTAGGCCAGAGTACGAGTCTAAGACCTTAGCTATTAGGCCAGAGTAAGAGTTAAGACCTTAACCAGTAGGCCAGAGTACCAGTCTAAGATCTTAACTATTAGGCCAGAGTAAGAGTTAAGACCTTAGCTATTAGGCCAGAGTAGGAGTTAAGACCTTAACCATTAGGCCAGAGTACGAGTCTAAGACTTTAGCTATTAGGCCAGACCAAGAGTTAAAACCTTAACCAGTAGGCCAGAGTACAAGTCTAAGACCTTAGCTATTAGGCCACACCAAGAGTTAAGACCTTAACCATTAGGCCAGAGTAAGAGTTAAGACCTTAGCTATTAGGCCAGTGTACGAGTCTAAGACCTTAGCTATTATGCCAGAGTATGAGTCTAAGACCTTAGCTATTAGGCCAGAGTCAGAGTTAAGACCTTAACCAGTAGGCCAGAGTACGAGTCTAAGACCTTAGCTATTATGCCAGAGTAAGAGTTAAGACCTTAGCTATTAGGCCAGAGTAAGAGTTAAGACCTTAACCATTAGGCCAGAGTACGAGTCTAAGACCTTAGCTATTAGGCCAGTGTAAGAGTTTAGACCTTAGCTATTAGGCCAGAGTAAGAGTTAAGACCTTAGATATTAGGCCATAGTAAGAGTTAGGACCTTAACCAGTAGGCCAGAGTACGAGTCTAAGACCTTAGCTATTAGGCCAGAGTAAGAGTTAAGACCTTAACCAGTAGGCCACAGTAAGAGTTAAGACCTTAGCTATTAGGCCAGAGTAAGAGTTAAGACCTTAGCTATTAGGCCAGAGTAAGAGTTAAGACCTTAGCTATTAGGCCAGAGTACGAGTCTAAGACCTTAACTATTAGGCCAGAGTAAGAGTTAAGACCTTAACCAGTAGGCCAGAGTACCAGTCTAAGACCTTAGCTATTAGGCCAGAGTAAGAGTTTAGACCTTAGCTATTAGGCCAGAGTAAGAGTTAAGACCTTAGATATTAGGCCATAGTAAGAGTTAGGACCTTAACCATATTAGTGCCCATTGAAAATCCTTCAGTGCCAAGCCATTTAATGACTTTTTGGAGTGCTTTGCTTCAACATGCTGTAGTTTGTGTAATTATGATTATAATGTTGGGAAACTATATATTTTTGGTTTCAGTACTTCTTGTGCTATTATTTTATATATAAAACTTACATTTATAAAACACCCTGAAGTCACATGACACAATTCAAGATGGCCGCCAGGTGACTGTGAAAATGTTAAGAGTAAATGACCGCGTTGGTAGGGTAATAACAAAAATAGTGTTTTCCAAAAGCAGATACGCAGAAATATTTATTAGTCTGTTTGCTCACCTGGTAATAGGACAGATTTTGATTTTAATTTTGTTTTTGTGTTTTTTATGGCTCTTTGTCATACAATGACATAGATATAAGGCACATACATTTTTCATGTTTTTCTATTGTTGTGCAGAATCTAAACTTATATAAGCCTAGCAGAATTGGTTCACAGAAGTAAAATGGATGTTTCAGAGACTGCTGTTAGTAAATATATAAAAATACATATTTTTGCTGCCTTTCACAGCACTTTACATGCTACAAAATGGCCGACATGTTGTTTCGTCTGTTGATGTTTTTCATATAATGATCTTAGTCTTGTTATTGGACACATGTTCAACACCTCAAAATGTATTTTCTGACTTTTATGCACACTAGTGATGCATATTTTGTGAATAGTTGGCATATGATTTCATGCATATAACTCCTGAAGGTCACAGTCCTTGACCTTTGACCCTAAATGGTAGCTCCTGGAAGTGTACAAAGGATATATCTTTGTAACAGTGAAATTGTTTTTGCAAAGTGAGGTATCTTCGGAAAGGTCATTGTCTGGTCTCACAGGTCAACTAGTCAAATTTTATAAGAGGTGAAAAAAACGTGACCTTTGACCCCTAAATACACATTTTTTTAACCTTTTTTCTCTTTATTCTGTTACCCTTGGATCAATTTCAACAAGTGGGGCATTATTGGACTCAACATGCAAAGTACTATTTTTTTCCTTCTTCAAATTATTGTAGATGTCACAATATTTGACCTTTGACCTCTATTTGCCATCATTGTAGGTGTTTTAAGGTGTTTATTCCATTATGGTGAGACCATTGTTTACAAGTGTTGCAGTGTTTGAATTGTAATGATAAGTACTTACATTTTTGTTCATTAAATTGGTGGGAGGGGGTCATGTAATTTGACCTTTGACCTCTATTTCCACTGTTCTAAGTGTTTCATGGTCATTAATCCATTACTGTTAGATCATTTATTACAAGTGAGGCATTATTGGAATTGTAAATATGAGTACCTACATCCTCCTTAGTTACTGTGTTGGAGGAGGTTATGCTTTTTGACCTTTGACCTCTATTTATACTTGTTTAGGTGTATCAAGGTCGTTATTGCATTACCCTTGGATCATTTGTTACTAGTGTTGCATTATTGTAATTGTCTTGATAAATACTTGCGTTTTCATTGGTTTAATTGGTGTCGGGGGATCATGTCTGTTGACCTTTGACCTCTAATTACACTTTTCTAAGTCTTTCAATGTCATTAATGCATTACGACTGGATACTTCCTGCCCCTATGACCCCCTACACCTCTACTTAACTCTGCTATCATTGGTCTCTCGCCTGCAACCTCCAGTACCACACCTGTAAACTGTTTGTCAAAAGAAGAAACTCCATTGAGAAGCAATGGGCGCCTGGCGTTTAATTGGCACCCTGCACTTGGCAACCCCTACGCCCCTGGTGGTGTATGTTTGGTTCTGCTTTGAAGTCCCCTGTGCTTGAGCTAACCCCCAAAGCTTGGAACCGGCAACTGATCTACTTATCTGCAAGCAGTGTGGCTCTAGGCACTCCCAGTCTCCATTGGAAAGCATTGGACCAACCTCCAACTTTGACCTCTGCACCCAGCCGCCCCTGTGCCACTGGTGGTGCAGTTTTGGTACTCTCCTTACCCTTTGCCCTAGCTGACCTTTGGTCCCGAAGACTGAAACTGCAAATGTGGTACTTACCTGTTTTACTGCTATATTGTTTTCACCATGGGATATTGAACTGTTTTGAAAATAGTCTGTCAACTTATGAAAGTGAAAAGTATTTTTATTTATAAACGTACTTACCTGATTGTGAAGATCTTAGTCTTAAAATAAAATACAAACAAAGTATATTTTCTAAAATTGTTGTGGATCTTCTTTTTGAGTCATATGTCCTTTATTGATCATGGTTGTGCAATACATGTTTTACAGTCCTCTGTGTTAGGCCTAATGCTGCTTGCTAACACTACCACTAATAGAACATTTTGGGTTCAACATTGAGCCCTGTACACTTGGAGACCCCTTGGACTCTCTGCATGTTATCACCTAGTGGCAATATCACATACGGAGCCAGCTTCCTACACTTTTTCACATAATTCACTTTGAAAACTCCTTTCACTTTGCAGTCAGAGAAAGAAATATAAACACCAATTCTGCAGCAATTTGTCAGAAGAGATAGCCAGACATTTGACCTCTGTCTTTGTAGCACTTGCAGAGGTGACAAGCTAAACACAGAACTTAAAGGCATCTTTATTTTTTCTAGGACTTTCCCAACTTTCCAAAATGACACAAAGTATGATTGAGGATGACACCTTTTCATTGGGCCATTCACTTATGCCTACAATCAAACACCAATGTGAACAGACACCCATAGATCCCACTGCTTTAGACATACCTACAAGTTGAATATTGTTGACAAATGAATTGCTTGATTTATCCCTACAGAGAACCCTTTCTTTGCAATATTGTTAAATGCCCAGGTTTTAGACAGGTTATTCACCCCCTTCCCCCCTCTAATTTGCTTAATATCATCCAATATAGCAGTCAGGTATGCAACTCCCTCCAGGTGTCAAAAAGCACCCACACCAGGCAACATGTCACAATTCCCACCAAAAACGTCCACAGACAGATTGAACATCACCCTGGACCGATTGGTATAGTAGTTTGCTTCAGGTACATAAGAGTTCACAGGTGGCCTTATCACCTGCGACAGCCTTCAGAGGCTGTCGCAGGTGATGTGGTGAGGTGATGTGGCATGCGAAGCTGAGTTGAAAGCATTGTCAGCCATATCCAGATAAGAATCAAGCAAAGGTAGCTATAGTGTCCCCAAAAATACCTATCAAGCATCCCTAACACAACACGTCACCAAAAAATCTTTTCACAATTGCTTCAGGTTTTCCATATCTTCTGAGGGTTGCAGAACAGAGCTCAAAAAGTACTTGTGCCAGGATCGTGTTTATTTAGGTCAGGTGAAGCTGAGCGCACTAACTCAAAGCACAGAATCATGATTGACTCTCTACTCCACTAGATCCCACTCTGTCAGGCGATCTTGTTCAAACACGTCTCCCTTCACGACCTACTTTCCACTTGTAACTCAACTTTCAAACCAGTCTCTTTTAGCACACGCCATATTTGCTTGTACCTCCAATTCACCTCTCCTGCAGCTCCACCTTGTCTTTTTGTACTCTCACTCTAGATAGCTCGTTGGAGGATAAGGAGAAGATTAGCTGGGTGTTATCCGCATAAGAAAAGATAGACAACCCAGCTTCTTCGGCAATTGTAGCTAGCGGGTTAACATAGAGATTAAATAGCACTGGGCTAAGGATCGAGCCCTGTGGTACCCCATACAGAGACGCATGGGTCTTAGAGCTAGAAGATGGGGAAAAGACCTGAAAAGGCCGACTGGTGAGAAAATCTTTAATCCATTTAAAAGCTGAGTGCTATGAATATATGATTGGAATGTATGTTGTAAACTGGCAATAAAGATATGTTAAAAAAATAACATTCTTGGCAGAGTCAGGAGACACATAACAAGAGCGAGGTTGCCTTGAACCAACTGTACTAAGTGGTTCTGTGGCTCTGCTGGCAGCAAACGCACCTCAGTGAGGGCATTACCTCAAGGAAAGCTGCAAAGCATGGACCTACAAGCTGTCCCTAGGCTAAACCTGTGTAGTTGACGGTTGTTGAAGTTCTGGTCCACCTAAACGGGGAAAAAGAGAGAGAGTGTGCCTACAACCTGTCCCTGTTCTAAACATTCATGGGAGAGCGAAGAGATACAAAACAAGAGCGAGGTTGCCTTGAACAAACTGTACAAAGTGGTGCTGTGGCTCTGCTGCTGGTAGCAAACACACCTCAATGAGGGCATTAGCTCAAGGCAAACTTCAATGCATGTACCTACAAGCTGACCCTAGGCTAAACATGTGTTGTTTATGGTTGTAGAAATGCCTGATCCACCTAGAAGGGGAAAAAGAGAGAGAGTGTGCCTACAACCTGTCCCTGTTCTAAACATTCATGGCAGAGCCAGGTGATACAAAACGAGAGGCAGGTTGCCTTGAACCAACTGTACAAAGTGGTGCTGTGGCTCTGCTGGCAGCAAACGCACCTCAGTGAGGGCATTAGCTCAAGGCAAACTGCAAAGCATGTACCTACAAGCTGTCCCTAGGCTAAACATGTCTAGTTGACGGTTGTCGAAGTTCTGGTCCACCTAAACGGGGAAAAAGAGAGAGAGTGTGCCTACAACCTGTCCCTGTTCTAAACATTCATGGCAGAGCCAGGAGACACAAAACAGGAGCTAGGTTGCCTTGAACCAACTGTACAAAGTGGTGCTGTGGCTCTGCTGCCAATAAACGCACCTCAGTGAGGGCATTAGCTCAAGGCAAGCTGCAAAGCATGTACCTACAAGCTGTCCCTCGGCTAAACATGTCTAGTTGACGGTTGTCGAAGTTCTGGTCCACCTAAACAGGGAAAAAGAGAGAGAGTGTGCCTACAACCTGTCGCTGTTCTAAACATTCATGGCAGAGCCAGGAGACACAAAACAGGAGCTAGGTTGCCTTGAACCAACTGTACAAATTGGTGCTGTGGCTCTGCTGCCAATAAACGCACTTCAGTGAGGGCATTAGCTCAAGGCAAGCTGCAAAGCATGTACCTACAAGCTGTCCCTAGGTTAAACATGTCTAGTTGACGGTTGTCGAAGTTCTGGTCCACCTAAACAGGGAAAAAGAGAGAGAGTGTGCCTACCTCCTGTCCCTGTTCTAAACATTCATGGCAGATCGAGGAGATGCAAAACGAGAGGCAGGTTGCCTTGAACCAACTGTACAAAGTGGTGCTGTGGCTCTGCTGGCAGCAAAAACACCTCAGTGAGGGCATTAGCTCAAGGCAAGCTGCCATAAACCTGCAAGCTGTCCTTAAGCTAAACGTGTAGTTGACTATTGTTGAAGTTCCTGGTCCACCTAGGAGGGAAAAAAGAATATGTCTATAACCTGACCCTATGCTCCTCTTGTTGAAAGAGTAAAAACTAGATCCGGATTCCTAGAGCGTATACCAAGATGCTTCCCAGGAGGTCCACAGATTTGGTATACCTTCTAGTCACCGACTTACCTGAATGATGTTTCTTTGGCAACATCCTACAGTCTTTCCAGCGTGACGTGATTGTTCATCTTCTTCACCTTCATCGCAGACACCATCAAAGTGTTCTCATGAGTAAAGTTTCCACCATGTGAAGAAAATGAATAAATACTATTAGTCACAAATCCCCAAATCGCACCCATCCATTTATTTGATACTCGCCCTCCTACTATGCAGAGTTGGATTGTAAGTAGCATTTTCAGAGGCAGAGCATCCCATCAGAAAGTCTCATGCAGAACATGGTTGGTATTAGTGAAACCATGTAGTGCTAAACCAAGGGCAATCATATCACTTCCAAAAAGACATTGGTCACCCTCTCTCACCCCCACATCAAACGTGACTGACTTTCCACGGGTTTATATGGTACATTTTAAAAGCAACCAGCAGACAAATATTAATGCAAAATATTTTAGGGATGAATACTAATGCACAATGTTTTAGGACTCCAAACACTGCAAACAGATCAGTCACAAAAAATCAGACTTCCAAAGCATCACTCAAAAAATAAAGCCCAAACACAGGAAATACCCTCATGTTTCCATATTTTTTTCTGGAACCTCACTAATGTGATTAAAAGAAAAGGAAAAGTGTCCTGTACCCAAGAAAAAAACATGACCAACAAACTCTTCAAACAAAACTTTTTACAATTGCAGTTCCCCGCCAAAGAAAACCTAGGACCTCCAGAAAGAAAACAGGGCTGACTAGCATCCAGTCATGCAAGGGCAAGTGAAAACCATATGTGGAAAGAAAACCACTGCCTTCTTATGGACTGTGGCTGGTATGCTAAAAAAAAACGACTATGTAGATTTAATTTCTTGCACTTTGTCGATGCGCTTACCTCTCTGCCAACTTTCCCAACACAACCAAACATCCACAAAACATTGCCAAACATTCAATCTGCGCCAGCTTACAACATTCAAGATACTCTTACAAATCCCCCCAAACACCTACAATCACCCCCACCAGCCAGGTAAAAATATTCACACCACACACCCTAAACAGCTAAATAGTGGCCCAATGGCCCTGAAGACACTACGATACACCCAGAGATACACTCATACACCCAAAAGAACAAAGACCAAGACCTCAGACACCAACACCACAGACATCCACATACATATCCACAGAGAGCAACACCCAGTCTAACATATCACAAACCAGTACATATAAAGCAACACTTATGAATACTCAAATACTCTCACAATGTATGTACCGTGCTATTTGTAATGGGAATCACCTCCTTCTTTCTGCTTGTTTCAGCATAAGGGCAGGAAGAGGTTGATGGGGCGAGTCTCAAGATCACAAAAACTCACCTGAGTGATAAAACCACCAACCTTTTAACCAAACCCTTCTTGCACAACACAGCCTTGTGAATACATAGCTCCTTCCAACCCAACAAGGTCTGCAAATTTTAGTCTGTGAGGATATTTCATTTTTGCAAAAATGCACGACTACCACAATAATACATTTGCGAAAACCTGGAGAAAGTGCAGGTCCAGCCTGACACAAGTAAAAACATAATACTGCTAAACGTAATTTGAAAATATGCAGCAGGAAAATCCAGCTGCCCTTTTGCAAATTTTAAATATGTAATAGTGCATTAAAATGTTGCTTGCATCTATTTTTGCAAATGGCTAGGAATCCAAGCTTCTCAAGAGTAAACAGAGGCCAGTTGCTTTCGTGGTCTGCAGTTGGGCCTCGGTTTGTAAATACTAGTGTGTCTTTGCATGCATTAGGTGTCTAGTCAGCAAAAAAAAGTAGTATGAATGCGATATAAAACAATAACATCTAACACAGTAAAAAAAAACTCACATACAACTACCTATGTCCATATTCATATGATAGGTAGTGGGTAATAGGAGCGAGGTGTCTGTAGCCACACTGGTCTTGTCATGATATTTTGTACGAGCAGATCCCTTGGAGCTGCTAAATGATAACAGCTTGTGACATCAGGGAGATAGACACATAAAGTGCTTTCTCAGAAACTGGCTGAGCATCATGTGCCTTTTTCATCCCTCAACTGGTATGACTGGGTGCAAGACTCTGACAGTCTGAAGCACATTTAATTGCTGCTGGTAATTACCCAGCCCACCTCTCTCCCTCAAACCTTGTCCACCATGTCACTGTGCCTGCTCCTTACATACCACCTGAATTCACCAAAAACGTACAGCTCTTTCCGACAAAAGTAGTCTGAAGCCTATTAAAAATCGCGGCCACAGTATTGAAAACATATGCATTTGTCCTTCCATCCATCCTGCATGAAATATTTAAACTAGTTGTCTCCCTATGTGTTCAAGTTGCATACCGTTGAAGGCTGCAAAAACATGTACATGGCACAACTTAGAAAAGTGTGAAACCACAGCTTTCAACCTTGAGCCTTTCTTTTGTAAAGCTGCTTTATAGGAAATACCAGTTAGGAAGCAGAAAATTGTGTTTTCATTTCATGAGAGAGATCTTTACTCATAAATCGTTCTTACTGATAAGCTTGTCAGGTAAGACAGGCCAAGTTAATTGCACAACCACTAAAATTAAATCATAGCAAAGTATATCTTCAGTTTGAAGAGGTCAGAATGCAAAAGCACGACCTACTGAAATGTACCCATTAGTGCATGAAAAATTACTTGCGTCACATGCATGCATCACCGTCCTCATTTTCGCTGCTTGATCCTTTCATATTTTATAATATATTCACTGCACACTTTGATGCTCGAATTTTAGCACAAATATTTTAAAAATACCGGCCAGCATGATTCAAGGTAATGAAAGTATGGTGTATCCTGCTTCATTCATGATGCAACCCCTGATTACTGTATTTTTTGCTGCCCCATAAGCACATTACTACCTCCACCCCTGCTGCAAATGTATTAGACTTCAATACAACTCTGGAACTTGCCTGCTCATGCTATTTTCATTGGGGCCATGCTTACATGACCTACTGTCACTGCTGGGGTACGAGAGAACGGAATGGACGAAACTATAATACATAGCAGCCAAGGTTTCAGGTCAGTGACTATGAATTCTCATGACAACATGAAGCAATTTAGAAGAGGTAAATATAAATAATATCAAAAATTACACCCATTTGAGCAAATAGAAACTAGAAAGTCGTAGAACTAAAGTGGGTCAAAGGCAGGCAGCAAAAAACTGAGCAGAGTCAGACTGCGTGACTGCACAGTTCTTAGCGCTACAGGCAACTTAGAATAATTAAAGCATTAATGTTATTTATTTAGAGCAGTCTTCACCCACATTGCCCCCTGAATCCTCCTTGCTGCCAGAAAGCAGTCAAGTCAAAGGCTGTGAGGCCCCAACATAAAAAACACGGAGCTCGGCTGTAATGTCTCAGTAGTAGATGCGTTGCTGTCACTTGTGCTTGAGTCATGCCTATTCAGTGCTACATGTAGTGCGGTAGTCGGACTCACTGTGCAGACATCTCGTGCAATGGTAGCAGGCTCAGTGACACTATTATTCAGTCAGTCCCCTGCTCCGTGTGTGCATCTGCCTGATTTCCAATTGTTTTCTCTCCGGGCTGGAGCTTTGGTGCTACGTGTTCAATAAAACTACATTCATAAGTAAATTTCAAACCATGGAGCCTTTTTAGGTCTCGCTCTCGAGACCTATTGTCGCCGAGATGCCTCTCAAGGGAGACAGACCGGGGCACGTGCAGCGATTGGGGTCGGGGTCTGTGGACGCGCTTGCGCAGCCGCACACACAGACACACGCACGCGCCTAACGTGCGCGCACACACCTCGCCACCGCCGCCGCCCCCCCCGCTCACTCCTTTCCCCAACTGTTAGCCGCACCCCCAAAAAAGAAGGACCTTCCTGCTGCTTATTGCACCCCCCCCCAACATACTCTTGTTTTGTGCCTTTCTGCCCTCTGCTCCTCTCGTTTTTTCTGCCCTCTGTTCCACTCGTTTTTTGTGCCCTTCTGCCCTCTGTGCCACTCGTTTTTTCCCTCGTGTTTTGTGCCTTTCTGCCCTCTGTTCCTCTCGTTTTTTCTGTGCCCCTTGTTTTTTTTCCCTTTTGTGCCCCTTTTGCCCTCTGTCCCACTGGTTTCCCCGCCGCTGTGGACCCCTTCCAACACTACATATTCACCAAAGGATTGTGTGTGTGTGGCTCGGTGTGTGGCTCTTTTGTGCCCTTCTGCCCTCTGTGCCACTCGTTTTTGTGCCTTTCTGCCCTCTGTGCCACTCGTGTGTCCCTCTTTTTTTGTGCCTTTCTGTCCTCTGTTCCACTCGTTTTCCCTCTTTTTTTTATTCCTTTCTGCCCTCTGCTCCTCTCGTTTTTGTGCCCTTCTGCCCTCTGTTCCACTCGTTTTTTAGTGCCTTTCTGCCCTCTGCTCCTCTCGTTTTTGTGCCCTTCTGCCCTCTGTTCCACTCGTTTTTTTGTGCCTTTCTGCCCTCTGCTCCTCTCGTCTTTTGTGCCCTTCTGCCCTCTGTGCCACTCGTTTTTGTGCCTTTCTGCCCTCTGTGCCACTCGTTTTCCACTCTTTTTTTGTGCCTTTCTGTCCTCTGTTCCACTCGTTTTCCACTCTTTTTTTTGTGCCTTTCTGTCCTCTGTTGCACTCGTTTCCCTCTTTTTTTTGTGCCTTTCTGCCCTCTGCTCCTCTCGTCTTTTGTGCCCTTCTGCCCTCTGTGCCACTCGTTTTTGTGCCCTTCTGCCCTCTGTGCCACTCGTTTTTGTGCCTTTCTGCCCTCTGTGCCACTCGTTTTCCACTCTTTTTTTGTGCCTTTCTGTCCTCTGTTCCACTCGTTTCCCTCTTTTTTTTTGTGCCTTTCTGCCCTCTGCTCCTCTCGTTGTTTGTGCCCTCTGTTCCAGTCGTTTTTTTGTGCCCTTCTGCCCTCTGTGCCACTCGTTTTTTGTGCCTTTCTGCCCTCTGTTCCTCTCGTTTTTCTGTGCCCTTCTGCCCTCTGTCCCACTCGTTTCCCCGCCGCTGTGCCCCCTGTGGACCCCTTCCAACACGACATATTCACCAAAGGATTGTGTGTGTGGGGCTCGGTGTGTTTGTTTGTGTGTGTGTGTATAAATGCAATAGGTCTGGCCTTTGCGAGAGCTAAAGCTATTGGCATTGTAAATGACTATGCCATTTATTTATCTGTTTTC
Organism: Triturus cristatus; assembly: GCF_964204655.1. Taxonomy (NCBI): domain Eukaryota; kingdom Metazoa; phylum Chordata; class Amphibia; order Caudata; family Salamandridae; genus Triturus; species Triturus cristatus. Next base: position 1,308,585,701 of record NC_140590.1, read on the forward strand.
ATTTACAATACCAATAGCTCCAATTTATGCAAAGGACGAGACCATTGCATTGTAAATGCTTGTTCTGTGTGTGGGCTGTTAGAATCAATTCAGAGGGGAGGCGCGGGCCTGTGCCTTTTGAAAGAACCATGGTGCAGTGCTACTGGCTTGGAAGGCAGCAGGTTAGTTGGAACTTAGCAAAATTGTTCTAACAGCCCAAACACAGAAAAAGGCTCTATGGGTTGAATTTTACTTACGTAGCCGGAGGCAGAAACAATTGGGAAAAAGGCAGCTGTACTCATGGAGCAGCGGACTGACCACATAATAATAACAGAAATGGGAGTAAGGGTGAAAGTATTTGGCGGAATGAAAAACGAAGGCGAACACACATGTCATCACCCAAGATTCAAACGTGAAGTGAATGTTTTATTTAGGAAATAAATGAGCCGTACCTGCGCAGGGTGTCTGCAGTTCAAACCCAAAACGATTCAGGCAAGTCACGTGTCCACACTGGCTGTACTGTCTCTGGGGCTGACGGCAGATTAGAGCAATGTCTCTGAGCTATCTGCGCCCTCTAATGGTGGAGAACGACCTGTGCAGCTTTCAGCAGACTGGATTCTTCTATTCTGTAAACATGATTTCGCCGCAACGTTTACAAACCGAAATAGCTGCAATTCGGACAGAATATGGAAAAATACAGCTATTGCGAAGAAAGAGGGAGATGTCCTTGAGTGCAATTAGAGGTTAGTTTCCAGTTTTAAAAGGCATAACAGGAAATAAACCCCTCCCAAATGAGTGTCAGCTCCTGGGCCGATCTGATCGGCCTGAGCACTTTCGCTTTTAACATAGGGCCGATTAGATCGGCCCGTGGCACTACTTAGGTTAACCAGTAGGCCAGAGTACGAGTCTAAGACCTTAGCTATTAGGCCAGAGTAAGAGTTAAGACCTTAACCAGTAGGCCACAGTAAGAGTTAAGACCTTAACCAGTAGGCCATAGTACGAGTCTAAGACCTTAGCTATTAGGCCAGAGTAAGGGTTAAGACCTTAACCAGTAGGCCACAATAAGAGTTAAGACCTTAGCTATTAGGCCAGAATAAGAGTTAAGACCTTTACCAGTAGGCCAGACTTCGAGTCTAAGACCTTAGCTATTAGGCCAGAGTAAGAGTTAAGACCTTAGCTATTAGGCCAGAGTAAGAGTTAAGACCTTAACCATTAGGCCAGAGTACGAGCCTAAGACCTTAGCTATTAGGCCAGAGTAAGAGTTAAGACCTTAACCATTAGGCCAGAGTACGAGTCTAAGACTTTAGCTATTAGGCCAGAGTACGAGTTAAGACCTTAACCAGTAGGCCAGAGTAAAAGTTAGGACCTTAACCAGTAGGCCTGAGTAAGAGTTAAGACCTTAACCAGTAGGCCAGAGAAAGAGTTATGTCCTTAACCTGCAGGCCACAATACAAGTCTAAGACCTTAGCTGTTAGGCCAGAGTAAGAGTTAAGACCTTAACCATTAGGCCAGAGTATGAGTCTAAGACCTTAGCTATTAGGCCAGAGTAAGAGTTAAGACCTTAACCTGTAGGCCAGAGTAAGAGTTAAGACCTTAACCATTAGGCCAGAGTACGAGTCTAAAACCTTAGCTATTAGGCCAGAGTAAGAGTTAAGACCTTAGCTATTAGGCCAGAGTAAGAGTTAAGACCTTAACCATTAGGCCAGATTACGAGCCTAAGAACTTAGCTATTAGGCCAGAGTAAGAGTTAAGACCTTAACCATTAGGCCATAGTACGAGTCGAAGACCTTAGCTATTAGGCCAGACTAAGAGTTAAGACCTTAACCAGTAGGCCGGAGTAAGAGTTAAGACCTTAACCAGTAGGACAGAGTAAGAGTTAAGACCTTAGATATTAGGCCAGAGTAAGAGTTAAGACCTTAACATGTAGGCCATAGTACGAGTCTAAGACCTTAGCTATTAGGCCAGAGTAAGAGTTAAGACCTTAACCATTAGGCCAGAGTACGAGTCTAAGACCTTAGCTATTAGACCAGAGTAAGAGTTAAGACCTTAATAGTAGGCCAGAGTAAGAGTTAAGACCTTAACCAGTAGGCCAGAGTAAGAGTTAAGACCTTAGATATTAGGCCAGAGTAAGAGTTAAGACCTTTACCAGTGGGCCAGAGTACGAGTCTAAGACGTTAGCTATTAGGCCAGAGTAAGAGTTAAGACCTTAACCATTAGGCCAGAGTATGAGTCTAAGACCTTAGCTATTAGGCCAGAGTAAGAGTGAAGACCTTAACCATTAGGCCAGAGTACGAGTCTAAGACCTTAGCTATTAGGCCAGAGTACGACTCTAGACCTTAGCTATTAGGCCGGAGTAAGAGTTAAGACCTTAAGCATTAGGCCAGAGTACGAGTCTAATACCTTAGCTAACAGGCCAGAGTAAGAGTTAAGACCTTAGCTATTAGGCCAGAGTAAGAGTTAAGACCTTAGATATTAGGCCAGAGTAAGAGTTAAGACCTTAACCATTAGGCCATAGTACGAGTCTAAGACCTTAGCTATTAGGCCAGAGTAAGAGTTAAGACCTTAACCAGTAGGCCAGAGTAAGAGTTAAGACCTTAACCAGTAGGCCATAGTACGAGTCTAAGACCTTAGCTATTAGGCCAGAGTAAGGGTTAAGACCTTAACCAGTAGGCCAGAGTAAGAGTTAAGACCTTAGCTATTAGGCCAGAGTAAGAGTTAAGACCTTAGCTATTAGGCCAGAGTAAGAGTTAAGACCTTAACCAGTAGGCCAGAGTACGAGTCTAAGACCTTAGCTATTAGGCCAGAGTGAGATTTAAGACCTTAGCTATCAGGTCAGAGTACGAGTCTAAGACCTTAGCTATTAGGCCAGAGTACGAGTCTAAGACCTTAGCTATTAGGCCAGAGTAAGAGTTAAGACCTTAACCAGTAGGCCAGTGTACCAGTCTAAAACCTTAGCTATTAGGCCAGAGTAAGAGTTAAGACCTTAGCTATTAGGCCAGAGTAAGAGTTAAGACCTTAGATATTAGGCCATAGTAAGAGTTAGGACCTTAACCAGTAGGCCAGAGTACGAGTCTAAGACCTTAGCTATTAGGCCAGAGTAAGAGTTAAGACCTTAACCAGTAGGCCAGAGTAAGAGTTAAGACCTTAACCAGTAGGCCATAGTACGAGTCTAAGACCTTAGCTATTAGGCCAGAGTAAGGGTTAAGACCTTAACCAGTAGGCCAGAGTAAGAGTTAAGACCTTAGCTATTAGGCCAGTGTAAGAGTTAAGACCTTAACCAGTAGGCCAGACTACGAGTCTAAGACCTTAGCTATTAGGCCAGAGTAAGAGTTAAGACCTTAACCAGTAGGCCAGAGTAAGAGTTAAGACCTTAACCAGTAGGCCAGAGTAAGAGTTAAGACCTTAACCTGTAGGCCATAGTACGAGTCTAAGACCTTAGCTATTAGGCCAGAGCAAGAGTTAAGACCTTAACCAGTAGGCCAGAGTACCAGTCTAAGACCCTAGCTATAGGCCAGAGTAAGAGTTAAGACCTTAGCTATTAGGCCAGAGTAAGAGTTAAGACCTTAACCATTAGGCCAGAGTACGAGTCTAAGACCTTAGCCATTGGGCCGGAGTAAGAGTTAAGACCTTAAGCATTAGGCCAGAGTATGAGTCTAATACCTTAGCTAACAGGCCAGAGTAAGAGTTAAGACCTTAGCTATTAGGCCAGAGTAAGAGTTAAGACCTTAGATATTAGGCCATAGTAAGAGTTAGGACCTTAACCAGTAGGCCTGAGTACGAGTCTAAGACCTTAGCTATTAGGCCAGAGTAAGAGTTAAGACCTTAACCAGTAGGCCAGAGTAAGAGTTAAGACCTTAACCAGTAGGCCATAGTACGAGTCTAAGACCTTAGCTATTAGGCCAGAGTAAGGGTTAAGACCTTAACCAGTAGGCCAGAGTAAGAGTTAAGACCTTAGCTATTAGGCCAGAGTAAGAGTTAAGACCTTAGCTATTAGGCCAGAGTAAGAGTTAAGACCTTAACCAGTAGGCCAGAGTACGAGTCTAAGACCTTAGCTATTAGGCCAGAGTGATAGTTAAGACCTTAGCTATCAGGCCAGAGTACGAGTCTAAGACCTTATTTATTAGGCCAGAGTACGAGTCTAAGACCTTAGCTATTAGGCCAGAGTAAGAGTTAAGACCTTAACCAGTAGGCCAGTGTACCAGTCTAAAACCTTAGCTATTAGGCCAGAGTAAGAGTTAAGACCTTAGCTATTAGGCCAGAGTAAGAGTTAAGACCTTAGATATTAGGCCATAGTAAGAGTTAGGACCTTTACCAGTAGGCCAGAGTACGAGTCTAAGACCTTAGCTATTAGGCCAGAGTAAGAGTTAAGACCTTAACCAGTAGGCCAGAGTAAGAGTTAAGACCTTAACCAGTAGGCCATAGTACGAGTCTAAGACCTTAGCTATTAGGCCAGGGTAAGGGTTAAGACCTTAACCAGTAGGCCAGAGTAAGAGTTAAGACCTTAGCTATTAGGCCAGAGTAAGAGTTAAGACCTTAGCTATTAGGCCAGAGTAAGAGTTAAGACCTTAGCTATTAGGCCAGAGTAAGAGTTAAGACCTTAGATATTAGGCCAGAGTAAGAGTTAAGACCTTAACCATTAGGCCATAGTACGAGTCTAAGACCTTAGCTATTAGGCCACAGTAAGAGTTAAGACCTTAACCAGTAGGCCAGAGTAAGAGTTAAGACCTTAACCAGTAGGACAGAGTAAGAGTTAAGACATTAGCTATTAGGCCAGAATAAGAGTTAAGACCTTAACCAGTAGGCCAGAGTACGAGTCTAAGACCTTAGCTATTAGGCCAGAGTAAGAGTTAAGACCTTAACCATTAGGCCAGAGTACAAGTCTAAGACCTTAGCTATTAGGCCAGAGTGAGAGTTAAGACCTTAGCTATCAGGCCAGAGTACGAGTCTAAGACCTTAGCTATTAGGCCAGAGTACGAGTCTAAGACCTTAGCTATTAGGCCAGAGTAAGAGTTAAGACCTTAACCAGTAGGCCAGAGTACCAGTCTAAGATCTTAACTATTAGGCCAGAGTAAGAGTTAAGACCTTAGCTATTAGGCCAGAGTAAGAGTTAAGACCTTAACCATTAGGCCAGAGTACGAGTCTAAGACTTTAGCTATTAGGCCAGACCAAGAGTTAAAACCTTAACCAGTAGGCCAGAGTACAAGTCTAAGACCTTAGCTATTAGGCCACACCAAGAGTTAAGACCTTAACCATTAGGCCAGAGTAAGAGTTAAGACCTTAGCTATTAGGCCAGTGTACGAGTCTAAGACCTTAGCTATTATGCCAGAGTATGAGTCTAAGACCTTAGCTATTAGGCCAGAGTCAGAGTTAAGACCTTAACCAGTAGGCCAGAGTACGAGTCTAAGACCTTAGCTATTATGCCAGAGTAAGAGTTAAGACCTTAGCTATTAGGCCAGAGTAAGAGTTAAGACCTTAACCATTAGGCCAGAGTACGAGTCTAAGACCTTAGCTATTAGGCCAGTGTAAGAAATAAGACCTTAACCAGAAGGCCAGAGTACGAGTCTAAGACCTTAGCTATTAGGCCAGAGTAAGAGTTAAGACCTTAACCAATAGGCCAGAGTAAGAGTTAAGACCTTAACCAGTAGGCCAGAGTAAGAGTTAAGACCTTAACCAGTAGGCCAGAGTAAGAGTTAAGACCTTAACCTGTAGGCCATAGTACGAGTCTAAGACCTTAGCTATTAGGCCAGAGCAAGAGTTAAGACCTTAACCAGTAGGCCAGAGTACCAGTCTAAGACCCTAGCTATAGGCCAGAGTAAGAGTTAAGACCTTAGCTATTAGGCCAGAGTAAGAGTTAAGACCTTAACCATTAGGCCAGAGTACGAGTCTAATACCTTAGCTATTAGGCCGGAGTAAGAGTTAAGACCTTAAGCATTAGGCCAGAGTATGAGTCTAATACCTTAGCTAACAGGCCAGAGTAAGAGTTAAGACCTTAGCTATTAGGCCAGAGTAAGAGTTAAGACCTTAGATATTAGGCCATAGTAAGAGTTAGGACCTTAACCAGTAGGCCAGAGTACGAGTCTAAGACCTTAGCTATTAGGCCAGAGTAAGAGTTAAGACCTTAACCAGTAGGCCAGAGTAAGAGTTAAGACCTTAACCAGTAGGCCATAGTACGAGTCTAAGACCTTAGCTATTAGGCCAGAGTAAGGGTTAAGACCTTAACCAGTAGGCCAGAGTAAGAGTTAAGACCTTAGCTATTAGGCCAGAGTAAGAGTTAAGACCTTAGCTATTAGGCCAGAGTAAGAGTTAAGACCTTAACCAGTAGGCCAGAGTACGAGTCTAAGACCTTAGCTATTAGGCCAGAGTGAGATTTAAGACCTTAGCTATCAGGTCAGAGTACGAGTCTAAGACCTTAGCTATTAGGCCAGAGTACGAGTCTAAGACCTTAGCTATTAGGCCAGAGTAAGAGTTAAGACCTTAACCAGTAGGCCAGTGTACCAGTCTAAAACCTTAGCTATTAGGCCAGAGTAAGAGTTAAGACCTTAGCTATTAGGCCAGAGTAAGAGTTAAGACATTAGATATTAGGCCATAGTAAGAGTTAGGACCTTAACCAGTAGGCCAGAGTACGAGTCTAAGACCTTAGCTATTAGGCCAGAGTAAGAGTTAAGACCTTAACCAGTAGGCCAGAGTAAGAGTTAAGACCTTAACCAGTAGGCCATAGTACGAGTCTAAGACCTTAGCTATTAGGCCAGAGTAAGGGTTAAGACCTTAACCAGTAGGCCAGAGTAAGAGTTAAGACCTTAGCTATTAGGCCAGAGTAAGAGTTAAGACCTTAACCAGTAGGCCAGACTATGAGTCTAAGACCTTAGCTATTAGGCCAGAGTAAGAGTTAAGACCTTAACCAGTAGGCCAGAGTAAGAGTTAAGACCTTAACCAGTAGGCCAGAGTAAGAGTTAAGACCTTAACCTGTAGGCCATAGTACGAGTCTAAGACCTTAGCTATTAGGCCAGAGCAAGAGTTAAGACCTTAACCAGTAGGCCAGAGTACCAGTCTAAGACCCTAGCTATAGGCCAGAGTAAGAGTTAAGACCTTAGCTATTAGGCCAGAGTAAGAGTTAAGACCTTAACCATTAGGCCAGAGTACGAGTCTAAGACCTTAGCCATTGGGCCGGAGTAAGAGTTAAGACCTTAAGCATTAGGCCAGAGTATGAGTCTAATACCTTAGCTAACAGGCCAGAGTAAGAGTTAAGACCTTAGCTATTAGGCCAGAGTAAGAGTTAAGACCTTAGATATTAGGCCATAGTAAGAGTTAGGACCTTAACCAGTAGGCCAGAGTACGAGTCTAAGACCTTAGCTATTAGGCCAGAGTAAGAGGTAAGACCTTAACCAGTAGGCCAGAGTAAGAGTTAAGACCTTAACCAGTAGGCCATAGTACGAGTCTAAGACCTTAGCTATTAGGCCAGAGTAAGGGTTAAGACCTTAACCAGTAGGCCAGAGTAAGAGTTAAGACCTTAGCTATTAGGCCAGAGTAAGAGTTAAGACCTTAGCTATTAGGCCAGAGTAAGAGTTAAGACCTTAACCAGTAGGCCAGAGTACGAGTCTAAGACCTTAGCTATTAGGCCAGATTGAGAGTTAAGACCTTAGCTATCAGGCCAGAGTACGAGTCTAAGACCTTAGCTATTAGGCCAGAGTACGAGTCTAAGACCTTTGCTATTAGGCCAGAGTAAGAGTTAAGACCTTAACCAGTAGGCCAGTGTACCAGTCTAAAACCTTAGCTATTAGGCCAGAGTAAGAGTTAAGACCTTAGCTATTAGGCCAGAGTAAGAGTTAAGACCTTAGATATTAGGCCATAGTAAGAGTTAGGACCTTAACCAGTAGGCCAGAGTACGAGTCTAAGACCTTAGCTATTAGGCCAGAGTAAGAGTTAAGACCTTAACCAGTAGGCCAGAGTAAGAGTTAAGACCTTAACCAGTAGGCCATAGTACGAGTCTAAGACCTTAGCTATTAGGCCAGAGTAAGGGTTTAGACCTTAACCAGTAGGCGAGAGTAAGAGTTAAGACCTTAGCTATTAGGCCAGAGTAAGAGTTAAGACCTTAACCAGTAGGCCAGACTATGAGTCTAAGACCTTAGTTATTAGGCCAGAGTAAGAGTTAAGACCTTAGCTATTAGGCCAGAGTAAGAGTTAAGACCTTAACCATTAGGCCAGCGTACGAGCCTAAGACCTTAGCTATTAGGCCAGAGTAAGAGTTAAGACCTTAACCATTAGGCCAGAGTACGAGTCTAAGACTTTAGCTATTAGGCCAGAGTACGAGTTAAGACCTTAACCAGTAGGCCAGAGTAAAAGTTAAGACCTTAACCATTAGGCCAGAGTACGAGTCTAAGACCTTAGCTATTAGGCCAGAGTAAGAGTTAAGACCTTAACCAATAGGCCAGAGTAAGAGTTAGGACCTTAACCAGTAGGCCAGAGTAAGAGTTAAGACCTTAACCAGTAGGCCAGAGAAAGAGTTAAGTCCTTAACCTGTAGGCCACAATACAAGTCTAAGACCTTAGCTATTAGGCCAGAGTAAGAGTTAAGACCTTAACCATTAGGCCAGAGTATGAGTCTAAGACCTTAGCTATTAGGCCAGAGTAAGAGTTAAGACCTTAACCTGTAGGCCAGAGTAAGAGTTAAGACCTTAACCATTAGGCCAGAGTACGAGTCTAAAACCTTAGCTATTAGGCCAGAGTAAGAATTAAGACCTTAGCTATTAGGCCAGAGTAAGAGTTAAGACCTTAACCATTAGGCCAGAGTACGAGACTAAGACCTTAGCTATTAGGCCAGAGTAAGAGTTAAGACCTTAACCAATAGGCCAGAGTAAGAGTTAGGACCTTAACCAGTAGGCCAGAGTAAGAGTTAAGACCTTAACCAGTAGGCCAGAGAAAGAGTTAAGTCCTTAACCTGTAGGCCACAATACAAGTCTAAGACCTTAGCTATTAGGCCAGAGTAAGAGTTAAGACCTTAACCATTAGGCCAGAGTATGAGTCTAAGACCTTAGCTATTAGGCCAGAGTGAGAGTTAAGACCTTAGCTATCAGGCCAGAGTACGAGTCTAAGACCTTATTTATTAGGCCAGAGTACGAGTCTAAGACCTTAGCTATTAGGCCAGAGTAAGAGTTAAGACCTTAACCAGTAGGCCAGTGTACCAGTCTAAAACCTTAGCTATTAGGCCAGAGTAAGAGTTAAGACCTTAGCTATTAGGCCAGAGTAAGAGTTAAGACCTTAGATATTAGGCCATAGTAAGAGTTAGGACCTTTACCAGTAGGCCAGAGTACGAGTCTAAGACCTTAGCTATTAGGCCAGAGTAAGAGTTAAGACCTTAACCAGTAGGCCAGAGTAAGAGTTAAGACCTTAACCAGTAGGCCATAGTACGAGTCTAAGACCTTAGCTATTAGGCCAGGGTAAGGGTTAAGACCTTAACCAGTAGGCCAGAGTAAGAGTTAAGACCTTAGCTATTAGGCCAGAGTAAGAGTTAAGACCTTAGCTATTAGGCCAGAGTAAGAGTTAAGACCTTAGCTATTAGGCCAGAGTAAGAGTTAAGACCTTAGATATTAGGCCAGAGTAAGAGTTAAGACCTTAGATATTAGGCCAGAGTAAGAGTTAAGACCTTAACCATTAGGCCATAGTACGAGTCTAAGACCTTAGCTATTAGGCCACAGTAAGAGTTAAGACTAGGGGTGGGCGGAATTTGCGGAATTGCGTTACGCAAATCTCCGCGAAACGGTAAAAAATCTCCGCGAACACGCAGAAATTCCGCGAACACGCGGAATTGCTTGTTCGCGATGCTTTTTTCCTGTTCGCAATTGCTATTTGCGTGCTCGAGGAGAAATATCTCGCGAACATGCATTTTGAGAACGCGAACAAGCAAAAATTTCGCGAAATCGCGGAAAGCAGACTTTTGAGCAATTTCGCGTTCTCCGCGGAATGCGAAATTACGCAAATTCCGCAAATTCCGCGAGCGGAACGGAATTTGCCGCTCAGGCCTAGTTAAGACCTTAACCAGTAGGCCAGAGTAAGAGTTAAGACCTTAACCAGTAGGACAGAGTAAGAGTTAAGACATTAGCTATTAGGCCAGAATAAGAGTTAAGACCTTAACCAGTAGGCCAGAGTACGAGTCTAAGACCTTAGCTATTAGGCCAGAGTAAGAGTTAAGACCTTAACCATTAGGCCAGAGTACAAGTCTAAGACCTTAGCTATTAGGCCAGAGTGAGAGTTAAGACCTTAGCTATCAGGCCAGAGTACGAGTCTAAGACCTTAGCTATTAGGCCAGAGTACGAGTCTAAGACCTTAGCTATTAGGCCAGAGTAAGAGTTAAGACCTTAACCAGTAGGCCAGAGTACCAGTCTAAGATCTTAACTATTAGGCCAGAGTAAGAGTTAAGACCTTAGCTATTAGGCCAGAGTAAGAGTTAAGACCTTAACCAGTAGGCCAGAGTACGAGTCTAAGACCTTAGCTATTAGGCCAGAGTAAGAGTTAAGACCTTAACCATTAGGCCAGAGTACAAGTCTAAGACCTTAGCTATTAGGCCAGAGTGAGAGTTAAGACCTTAGCTATCAGGCCAGAGTACGAGTCTAAGACCTTAGCTATTAGGCCAGAGTACGAGTCTAAGACCTTAGCTATTAGGCCAGAGTAAGAGTTAAGACCTTAACCAGTAGGCCAGAGTACCAGTCTAAGATCTTAACTATTAGGCCAGAGTAAGAGTTAAGACCTTAGCTATTAGGCCAGAGTAAGAGTTAAGACCTTAACCATTAGGCCAGAGTACGAGTCTAAGACTTTAGCTATTAGGCCAGACCAAGAGTTAAAACCTTAACCAGTAGGCCAGAGTACAAGTCTAAGACCTTAGCTATTAGGCCACACCAAGAGTTAAGACCTTAACCATTAGGCCAGAGTAAGAGTTAAGACCTTAGCTATTAGGCCAGTGTACGAGTCTAAGACCTTAGCTATTATGCCAGAGTATGAGTCTAAGACCTTAGCTATTAGGCCAGAGTCAGAGTTAAGACCTTAACCAGTAGGCCAGAGTACGAGTCTAAGACCTTAGCTATTATGCCAGAGTAAGAGTTAAGACCTTAGCTATTAGGCCAGAGTAAGAGTTAAGACCTTAACCATTAGGCCAGAGTACGAGTCTAAGACCTTAGCTATTAGGCCAGTGTAAGAAATAAGACCTTAACCAGAAGGCCAGAGTACGAGTCTAAGACCTTAGCTATTAGGCCAGAGTAAGAGTTAAGACCTTAACCAATAGGCCAGAGTAAGAGTTAAGACCTTAACCAGTAGGCCAGAGTAAGAGTTAAGACCTTAACCAGTAGGCCAGAGTAAGAGTTAAGACCTTAACCTGTAGGCCATAGTACGAGTCTAAGACCTTAGCTATTAGGCCAGAGCAAGAGTTAAGACCTTAACCAGTAGGCCAGAGTACCAGTCTAAGACCCTAGCTATAGGCCAGAGTAAGAGTTAAGACCTTAGCTATTAGGCCAGAGTAAGAGTTAAGACCTTAACCATTAGGCCAGAGTACGAGTCTAATACCTTAGCTATTAGGCCGGAGTAAGAGTTAAGACCTTAAGCATTAGGCCAGAGTATGAGTCTAATACCTTAGCTAACAGGCCAGAGTAAGAGTTAAGACCTTAGCTATTAGGCCAGAGTAAGAGTTAAGACCTTAGATATTAGGCCATAGTAAGAGTTAGGACCTTAACCAGTAGGCCAGAGTACGAGTCTAAGACCTTAGCTATTAGGCCAGAGTAAGAGTTAAGACCTTAACCAGTAGGCCAGAGTAAGAGTTAAGACCTTAACCAGTAGGCCATAGTACGAGTCTAAGACCTTAGCTATTAGGCCAGAGTAAGGGTTAAGACCTTAACCAGTAGGCCAGAGTAAGAGTTAAGACCTTAACCTGTAGGCCAGAGTAAGAGTTAAGACCTTAACCAGTAGGCCAGAGTACGAGTCTAAGATCTTAGCTATTAGGCCAGAGCAAGAGTTAAGACCTTAACCAGTAGGCCAGAGTACGAGTCTAAGACCTTAGCTATTAGGCCAGAGTAAGAGTTAAGACCGTAGCTATTAGGCCAGTGTACGAGTCTAAGACCTTAGCTATTATGCCATAGTATGAGTTCAAGACCTTAGCTATTAGGCCAGAGTAAGAGTTAAGACCTTAACCAGTAGGCCAGAGTATAAGTCTAAGACCTTAGCTATTAGGCCAGAGTAAGAGTTAAGACCTTAGCTATTAGGCCAGAGTAAGAGTTAAGACCTTAGCTATTAGGCCAGAGTACGAGTCTAAGACCTTAACTATTAGGCCAGAGTAAGAGTTAAGACCTTAACCAGTAGGCCAGAGTACCAGTCTAAGACCTTAGCTATTAGGCCAGAGTAAGAGTTTAGACCTTAGCTATTAGGCCAGAGTAAGAGTTAAGACCTTAGATATTAGGCCATAGTAAGAGTTAGGACCTTAACCAGTAGGCCAGAGTAAGAGTTAAGACCTTAACCAGTAGGCCATAGTACGAGTCTAAGACCTTAGCTATTAGGCCAGAGTAAGGGTTAAGACCTTAACCAGTAGGCCACAGTAAGAGTTAAGACCTTAGCTATTAGGCCAGAGTAAGAGTTAAGACCTTAACCAGTAGGCCAGACTTCGAGTCTAAGACCTTAGCTATTAGGCCAGAGTAAGAGTTAAGACCTTAGCTATTAGGACAGAGTAAGAGTTAAGACCTTAACCATTAGGCCAGAGTACGAGCCTAAGACCTTAGCTATTAGGCCAGAGTAAGAGTTAAGACCTTAACCATTAGGCCAGAGTACGAGTCTAAGACTTTAGCTATTAGGCCAGAGTACGAGTTAAGACCTTAACCAGTAGGCCAGAGTAAAAGTTAAGACCTTAACCATTAGGCCAGAGTACGAGTCTAAGACCTTAACTATTAGGCCGGAGTAAGAGTTAAGACCTTAACCAATAGGCCAGAGTAAGAGTTAGGACCTTAACCAGTAGGCCAGAGTAAGAGTTAAGACCTTAACCAGTAGGCCAGAGAAAGAGTTAAGTCCTTAACCTGCAGGCCACAATACAAGTCTAAGACCTTAGCTGTTAGGCCAGAGTAAGAGTTAAGACCTTAACCATTAGGCCAGAGTATGAGTCTAAGACCTTAGCTATTAGGCCAGAGTAAGAGTTAAGACCTTAACCTGTAGGCCAGAGTAAGAGTTAAGACCTTAACCATTAGGCCAGAGTACGAGTCTAAAACCTTAGCTATTAGGCCAGAGTAAGAGTTAAGACCTTAGCTATTAGGCCAGAGTAAGAGTTAAGACCTTAACCATAAGGCCAGAGTACGAGTCTAAGACCTTAGCTGTTAGGCCAGAGTAAGAGTTAAGACCTTAGCTATTAGGCCAGAGTAAGAGTTAAGACCTTAGCTATTAGGCCAGAGTAAGAGTTAAGACCTTAACCAGTAGGCCAGAGTACGAGTCTAAGACCTTAGCTATTAGGCCAGAGTGAGATTTAAGACCTTAGCTATCAGGTCAGAGTACGAGTCTAAGACCTTAGCTATTAGGCCAGAGTACGAGTCTAAGACCTTAGCTATTAGGCCAGAGTAAGAGTTAAGACCTTAACCAGTAGGCCAGTGTACCAGTCTAAAACCTTAGCTATTAGGCCAGAGTAAGAGTTAAGACCTTAGCTATTAGGCCAGAGTAAGAGTTAAGACCTTAGATATTAGGCCATAGTAAGAGTTAGGACCTTAACCAGTAGGCCAGAGTACGAGTCTAAGACCTTAGCTATTAGGCCAGAGTAAAAGTTAAGACCTTAACCAGTAGGCCAGAGTAAGAGTTAAGACCTTAACCAGTAGGCCATAGTACGAGTCTAAGACCTTAGCTATTAGGCCAGAGTAAGGGTTAAGACCTTAACCAGTAGGCCAGAGTAAGAGTTAAGACCTTAGCTATTAGGCCAGAGTAAGAGTTAAGACCTTAACCAGTAGGCCAGACTATGAGTCTAAGACCTTAGCTATTAGGCCAGAGTAAGAGTTAAGACCTTAACCAGTAGGCCAGAGTAAGAGTTAAGACCTTAACCAGTAGGCCAGAGTAAGAGTTAAGACCTTAACCTGTAGGCCATAGTACGAGTCTAAGACCTTAGCTATTAGGCCAGAGCAAGAGTTAAGACCTTAACCAGTAGGCCAGAGTACCAGTCTAAGACCCTAGCTATAGGCCAGAGTAAGAGTTAAGACCTTAGCTATTAGGCCAGAGTAAGAGTTAAGACCTTAACCATTAGGCCAGAGTACGAGTCTAAGACCTTAGCCATTGGGCCGGAGTAAGAGTTAAGACCTTAAGCATTAGGCCAGAGTATGAGTCTAATACCTTAGCTAACAGGCCAGAGTAAGAGTTAAGACCTTAGCTATTAGGCCAGAGTAAGAGTTAAGACCTTAGATATTAGGCCATAGTAAGAGTTAGGACCTTAACCAGTAGGCCAGAGTACGAGTCTAAGACCTTAGCTATTAGGCCAGAGTAAGAGTTAAGACCTTAACCAGTAGGCCAGAGTAAGAGTTAAGACCTTAACCAGTAGGCCATAGTACGAGTCTAAGACCTTAGCTATTAGGCCAGAGTAAGGGTTAAGACCTTAACCAGTAGGCCAGAGTAAGAGTTAAGACCTTAGCTATTAGGCCAGAGTAAGAGTTAAGACCTTAGCTATTAGGCCAGAGTAAGAGTTAAGACCTTAACCAGTAGGCCAGAGTACGAGTCTAAGACCTTAGCTATTAGGCCAGATTGAGAGTTAAGACCTTAGCTATCAGGCCAGAGTACGAGTCTAAGACCTTAGCTATTAGGCCAGAGTACGAGTCTAAGACCTTTGCTATTAGGCCAGAGTAAGAGTTAAGACCTTAACCAGTAGGCCAGTGTACCAGTCTAAAACCTTAGCTATTAGGCCAGAGTAAGAGTTAAGACCTTAGCTATTAGGCCAGAGTAAGAGTTAAGACCTTAGATATTAGGCCATAGTAAGAGTTAGGACCTTAACCAGTAGGCCAGAGTACGAGTCTAAGACCTTAGCTATTAGGCCAGAGTAAGAGTTAAGACCTTAACCAGTAGGCCAGAGTAAGAGTTAAGACCTTAACCAGTAGGCCAGAGTACGAGTCTAAGACTTTAGCTATTAGGCCAGACCAAGAGTTAAAACCTTAACCAGTAGGCCAGAGTACAAGTCTAAGACCTTAGCTATTAGGCCACACCAAGAGTTAAGACCTTAACCATTAGGCCAGAGTAAGAGTTAAGACCTTAGCTATTAGGCCAGTGTACGAGTCTAAGACCTTAGCTATTATGCCAGAGTATGAGTCTAAGACCTTAGCTATTAGGCCAGAGTCAGAGTTAAGACCTTAACCAGTAGGCCAGAGTACGAGTCTAAGACCTTAGCTATTATGCCAGAGTAAGAGTTAAGACCTTAGCTATTAGGCCAGAGTAAGAGTTAAGACCTTAACCATTAGGCCAGAGTACGAGTCTAAGACCTTAGCTATTAGGCCAGTGTAAGAAATAAGACCTTAACCAGAAGGCCAGAGTACGAGTCTAAGACCTTAGCTATTAGGCCAGAGTAAGAGTTAAGACCTTAACCAATAGGCCAGAGTAAGAGTTAAGACCTTAACCAGTAGGCCAGAGTAAGAGTTAAGACCTTAACCAGTAGGCCAGAGTAAGAGTTAAGACCTTAACCTGTAGGCCATAGTACGAGTCTAAGACCTTAGCTATTAGGCCAGAGCAAGAGTTAAGACCTTAACCAGTAGGCCAGAGTACCAGTCTAAGACCCTAGCTATAGGCCAGAGTAAGAGTTAAGACCTTAGCTATTAGGCCAGAGTAAGAGTTAAGACCTTAACCATTAGGCCAGAGTACGAGTCTAATACCTTAGCTATTAGGCCGGAGTAAGAGTTAAGACCTTAAGCATTAGGCCAGAGTATGAGTCTAATACCTTAGCTAACAGGCCAGAGTAAGAGTTAAGACCTTAGCTATTAGGCCAGAGTAAGAGTTAAGACCTTAGATATTAGGCCATAGTAAGAGTTAGGACCTTAACCAGTAGGCCAGAGTACGAGTCTAAGACCTTAGCTATTAGGCCAGAGTAAGAGTTAAGACCTTAACCAGTAGGCCAGAGTAAGAGTTAAGACCTTAACCAGTAGGCCATAGTACGAGTCTAAGACCTTAGCTATTAGGCCAGAGTAAGGGTTAAGACCTTAACCAGTAGGCCAGAGTAAGAGTTAAGACCTTAGCTTTAGGCCAGAGTAAGAGTTAAGACCTTAGCTATTAGGCCAGAGTAAGAGTTAAGACCTTAACCAGTAGGCCAGAGTACGAGTCTAAGACCTTAGCTATTAGGCCAGAGTGAGATTTAAGACCTTAGCTATCAGGTCAGAGTACGAGTCTAAGACCTTAGCTATTAGGCCAGAGTACGAGTCTAAGACCTTAGCTATTAGGCCAGAGTAAGAGTTAAGACCTTAACCAGTAGGCCAGTGTACCAGTCTAAAACCTTAGCTATTAGGCCAGAGTAAGAGTTAAGACCTTAGCTATTAGGCCAGAGTAAGAGTTAAGACCTTAGATATTAGGCCATAGTAAGAGTTAGGACCTTAACCAGTAGGCCAGAGTACGAGTCTAAGACCTTAGCTATTAGGCCAGAGTAAGAGTTAAGACCTTAACCAGTAGGCCAGAGTAAGAGTTAAGACCTTAACCAGTAGGCCATAGTACGAGTCTAAGACCTTAGCTATTAGGCCAGAGTAAGGGTTAAGACCTTAACCAGTAGGCCAGAGTAAGAGTTAAGACCTTAGCTATTAGGCCAGAGTAAGAGTTAAGACCTTAACCAGTAGGCCAGACTATGAGTCTAAGACCTTAGCTATTAGGCCAGAGTAAGAGTTAAGACCTTAACCAGTAGGCCAGAGTAAGAGTTAAGACCTTAACCAGTAGGCCAGAGTAAGAGTTAAGACCTTAACCTGTAGGCCATAGTACGAGTCTAAGACCTTAGCTATTAGGCCAGAGCAAGAGTTAAGACCTTAACCAGTAGGCCAGAGTACCAGTCTAAGACCCTAGCTATAGGCCAGAGTAAGAGTTAAGACCTTAGCTATTAGGCCAGAGTAAGAGTTAAGACCTTAACCATTAGGCCAGAGTACGAGTCTAAGACCTTAGCCATTGGGCCGGAGTAAGAGTTAAGACCTTAAGCATTAGGCCAGAGTATGAGTCTAATACCTTAGCTAACAGGCCAGAGTAAGAGTTAAGACCTTAGCTATTAGGCCAGAGTAAGAGTTAAGACCTTAGATATTAGGCCATAGTAAGAGTTAGGACCTTAACCAGTAGGCCAGAGTACGAGTCTAAGACCTTAGCTATTAGGCCAGAGTAAGAGTTAAGACCTTAACCAGTAGGCCAGAGTAAGAGTTAAGACCTTAACCAGTAGGCCATAGTACGAGTCTAAGACCTTAGCTATTAGGCCAGAGTAAGGGTTAAGACCTTAACCAGTAGGCCAGAGTAAGAGTTAAGACCTTAGCTATTAGGCCAGAGTAAGAGTTAAGACCTTAGCTATTAGGCCAGAGTAAGAGTTAAGACCTTAACCAGTAGGCCAGAGTACGAGTCTAAGACCTTAGCTATTAGGCCAGATTGAGAGTTAAGACCTTAGCTATCAGGCCAGAGTACGAGTCTAAGACCTTAGCTATTAGGCCAGAGTACGAGTCTAAGACCTTTGCTATTAGGCCAGAGTAAGAGTTAAGACCTTAACCAGTAGGCCAGTGTACCAGTCTAAAACCTTAGCTATTAGGCCAGAGTAAGAGTTAAGACCTTAGCTATTAGGCCAGAGTAAGAGTTAAGACCTTAGATATTAGGCCATAGTAAGAGTTAGGACCTTAACCAGTAGGCCAGAGTACGAGTCTAAGACCTTAGCTATTAGGCCAGAGTAAGAGTTAAGACCTTAACCAGTAGGCCAGAGTAAGAGTTAAGACCTTAACCAGTAGGCCATAGTACGAGTCTAAGACCTTAGCTATTAGGCCAGAGTAAGGGTTTAGACCTTAACCAGTAGGCGAGAGTAAGAGTTAAGACCTTAGCTATTAGGCCAGAGTAAGAGTTAAGACCTTAATCAGTAGGCCAGACTATGAGTCTAAGACCTTAGTTATTAGGCCAGAGTAAGAGTTAAGACCTTAGCTATTAGGCCAGAGTAAGAGTTAAGACCTTAACCATTAGGCCAGCGTACGAGCCTAAGACCTTAGCTATTAGGCCAGAGTAAGAGTTAAGACCTTAACCATTAGGCCAGAGTACGAGTCTAAGACTTTAGCTATTAGGCCAGAGTACGAGTTAAGACCTTAACCAGTAGGCCAGAGTAAAAGTTAAGACCTTAACCATTAGGCCAGAGTACGAGTCTAAGACCTTAGCTATTAGGCCAGAGTAAGAGTTAAGACCTTAACCAATAGGCCAGAGTAAGAGTTAGGACCTTAACCAGTAGGCCAGAGTAAGAGTTAAGACCTTAACCAGTAGGCCAGAGAAAGAGTTAAGTCCTTAACCTGTAGGCCACAATACAAGTCTAAGACCTTAGCTATTAGGCCAGAGTAAGAGTTAAGACCTTAACCATTAGGCCAGAGTATGAGTCTAAGACCTTAGCTATTAGGCCAGAGTAAGAGTTAAGACCTTAACCTGTAGGCCAGAGTAAGAGTTAAGACCTTAACCATTAGGCCAGAGTACGAGTCTAAAACCTTAGCTATTAGGCCAGAGTAAGAATTAAGACCTTAGCTATTAGGCCAGTGTAAGAGTTAAGACCTTAACCATTAGGCCAGAGTACGAGACTAAGACCTTAGCTATTAGGCCAGAGTAAGAGTTAAGACCTTAACCAATAGGCCAGAGTAAGAGTTAGGACCTTAACCAGTAGGCCAGAGTAAGAGTTAAGACCTTAACCAGTAGGCCAGAGAAAGAGTTAAGTCCTTAACCTGTAGGCCACAATACAAGTCTAAGACCTTAGCTATTAGGCCAGAGTAAGAGTTAAGACCTTAACCATTAGGCCAGAGTATGAGTCTAAGACCTTAGCTATTAGGCCAGAGTAAGAGTTAAGACCTTAACCTGTAGGCCAGAGTAAGAGTTAAGACCTTAACCATTAGGCCAGAGTACGAGTCTAAAACCTTAGCTATTAGGCCAGAGTAAGAGTTAAGACCTTAGCTATTAGGCCAGAGTAAGAGTTAAGACCTTAACCATTAGGCCAGAGTACGAGCCTAAGACCTTAGCTATTAGGCCAGAGTAAGAGTTAAGACCTTAACCATTAGGCCATAGTACGAGTCGAAGACCTTAGCTATTAGGCCAGACTAAGAGTTAAGACCTTAACCAGTAGGCCGGAGTAAGAGTTAAGACCTTAACCAGTAGGACAGAGTAAGAGTTAAGACCTTAGCTATTAGGCCAGAGTAAGAGTTAAGACCTTAACCAGTAGTCCAGAGTACAAGTCTAAGACCTTAGCTATTAGGCCAGAGTAAGAGTTAAGACCTTAACCATTAGGCCAGAGTACAAGTCTAAGACCTTAGCTATTAGGCCAGAGTGAGAGTTAAGACCTTAGCTATCAGGCCAGAGTACGAGTCTAAGACCTTAGCTATTAGGCCAGAGTACGAGTCTAAGACCTTAGCTATTAGGCCAGAGTAAGAGTTAAGACCTTAACCAGTAGGCCAGAGTACCAGTCTAAGACCTTAACTATTAGGCCAGAGTAAGAGTTAAGACCTTAGCTATTAGGCCAGAGTAAGAGTTAAGACCTTAACCATTAGGCCAGAGTACGAGTCTAAAACTTTAGCTATTAGGCCAGACCAAGAGTTAAAACCTTAACCAGTAGGCCAGAGTACGAGTCTAAGACCTTAGCTATTAGGCCACACCAAGAGTTAAGACCTTAACCATTAGGCCAGAGTAAGAGTTAAGACCTGAGCTATTAGGCCAGTGTACGAGTCTAAGACCTTAGCTATTATGCCAGAGTATGAGTCTAAGACCTTAGCTATTAGGCCAGAGTCAGAGTTAAGACCTTAACCAGTAGGCCAGAGTATGAGTCTAAGACCTTAGCTATTAGGCCAGAGTAAGAGTTAAGACCTTAACCATTAGGCCAGAGTACGAGTCTAAGACCTTAGCTATTAGGCCCGTGTAAGAGATAAGACCTTAACCAGTAGGCCAGAGTACGAGTCTAAGACCTTAGATATTAGGCCAGAGTAAGAGTTAAGACTTTAACCAATAGACCAGAGTAAGAGTTAAGACCTTAACCAGTAGGCCAGAGTAAGAGTTAAGACCATAACCTGTAGGCCATAGTACGAGTCTAAGACCTTAGCTATTAGGCCAGAGTAAGAGTTAAGACCTTAACCAGTAGGCCAGAGTACCAGTCTAAGACCCTAGCTATAGGCCAGAGTAAGAGTTAAGACCTTAGCTATTAGGCCAGAGTAAGAGTTAAGACCTTAACCATTAGGCCAGAGTACGAGTCTAAGACCTTAGCTATTAGGCCGGAGTAAGAGTTAAGACCTTAAGCATTAGGCCAGAGTATGAGTCTAATACCTTAGCTAACAGGCCAGAGTAAGAGTTAAGACCTTAGCTATTAGGCCAGAGTAAGAGTTAAGACCTTAGATATTAGGCCATAGTAAGAGTTAGGACCTTAACCAGTAGGCCAGAGTATGAGTCTAAGACCTTAGCTATTAGGCCAGAGTAAGAGTTAAGACCTTAACCAGTAGGCCAGAGTAAGAGTTAAGACCTTAACCAGTAGGCCATAGTACGAGTCTAAGACCTTAGCTATTAGGCCAGAGTAAGTGTTAAGACCTTAACCAGTAGGCCAGAGTAAGAGTTAAGACCTTAGCTATTAGGCCAGAGTAAGAGTTAAGACCTTAGCTATTAGGCCAGAGTAAGAGTTAAGACCTTAACCAGTAGGCCAGACTACGAGTCTAAGACCTTAGCTATTAGGCCAGAGTAAGAGTTAAGACCTTAGCTATTAGGCCAGAGTAAGAGTTAAGACCTTAACCATTAGGCCAGAGTACGAGCCTAAGACCTTAGCTATTAGGCCAGAGTAAGAGTTAAGACCTTAACCATTAGGCCAGAGTACGAGTCTAAGACTTTAGCTATTAGGCCAGAGTACGAGTTAAGACCTTAACCAGTAGGCCAGAGTAAAAGTTAAGACCTTAACCATTAGGCCAGAGTACGAGTCTAAGACCTTAGCTATTAGGCCAGAGTAAGAGTTAAGACCTTAACCAATAGGCCAGAGTAAGAGTTAGGACCTTAACCAGTAGGCCAGAGTAAGAGTTAAGACCTTAACCAGTAGGCCAGAGAAAGAGTTAAGTCCTTAACCTGTAGGCCACAATACAAGTCTAACACCTTAGCTATTAGGCCAGAGTAAGAGTTAAGACCTTAACCATTAGGCCAGAGTATGAGTCTAAGACCTTAGCTATTAGGCCAGAGTAAGAGTTAAGACCTTAACCTGTAGGCCAGAGTAAGAGTTAAGACCTTAACCATTAGGCCAGAGTACGAGTCTAAAACCTTAGCTATTAGGCCAGAGTAAGAATTAAGACCTTAGCTATTAGGCCAGAGTAAGAGTTAAGACCTTAACCATTAGGCCAGAGTACGAGACTAAGACCTTAGCTATTAGGCCAGAGTAAGAGTTAAGACCTTAACCATTAGGCCATAGTACGAGTCGAAGACCTTAGCTATTAGGCCAGATTAAGAGTTAAGACCTTAACCAGTAGGCCGGAGTAAGAGTTAAGACCTTAACCAGTAGGACAGAGTAAGAGTTAAGACCTTAGATATTAGGCCAGAGTAAGAGTTAAGACCTTAACCAGTAGGCCAGAGTACGAGTCTAAGACCTTAGCTATTAGGCCAGAGTGAGAGTTAATACCTTAGCTATCAGGCCAGAGTACGAGTCTAAGACCTTAGCTATTAGGCCAGAGTACGAGTCTAAGACCTTAGCTATTAGGCCAGAGTAGGAGTTAAGACCTTAACCAGTAGGCCAGAGTACCAGTCTAAGACCTTAGCTATTAGGCCAGAGTAAGAGTTAAGACCTTAGCTATTAGGCCAGAGTAAGAGTTAAGACCTTAACCAGTAGGCCAGACTACGAGTCTAAGACCTTAGCTATTAGGCCAGAGTAAGAGTTAAGACCTTAGCTATTAGGCCAGAATAAGAGTTAAGACCTTAACCATTAGGCCAGAGTACGAGCCTAAGACCTTAGCTATTAGGCCAGAGTAAGAGTTAAGACCTTAACCAACCAGAGTACGAGTCTAAGACTTTAGCTATTAGGCCAGAGTACGAGTTAAGACCTTAACTAGTAGGCCAGAGTAAAAGTTAAGACCTTAACCATTAGGCCAGAGTACGAGTCTAAGACCTTAGCTATTAGGCCAGAGTAAGAGTTAAGACCTTAACCAATAGGCCAGAGTAAGAGTTAGGACCTTAACCAGTAGGCCAGAGTAAGAGTTAAGACCTTAACCAGTAGGCCAGAGAAAGAGTTAAGTCCTTAACCTGTAGGCCACAATACAAGTCTAAGACCTTAGCTATTAGGCCAGAGTAAGAGTTAAGACCTTAACCATTAGGCCAGAGTATGAGTCTAAGACCTTAGCTATTAGGCCAGAGTAAGAGTTAAGACCTTAACCTGTAGGCCAGAGTAAGAGTTAAGACCTTAACCATTAGGCCAGAGTACGAGTCTAAAACCTTAGCTATTAGGCCAGAGTAAGAATTAAGACCTTAGCTATTAGGCCAGAGTAAGAGTTAAGACCTTAACCATTAGGCCAGAGTACGAGCCTAAGACCTTAGCTATTAGGCCAGAGTAAGAGTTAAGACCTTAACCATTAGGCCATAGTACGAGTCGAAGACCTTAGCTATTAGGCCAGACTAAGAGTTAAGACCTTAACCAGTAGGCCGGAGTAAGAGTTAAGACCTTAACCAGTAGGACAGAGTAAGAGTTAAGACCTTAGATATTAGGCCAGAGTAAGAGTTAAGACCTTAACCAGTAGGCCAGAGTATGAGTCTAAGACCTTAGCTATTAGGCCAGAGTGAGAGTTAAGACCTTAGCTATCAGGCCAGAGTACGAGTCTAAGACCTTAGCTATTAGGCCAGAGTAAGAGTTAAGACCTTAACCAGTAGGCCAGAGTACCAGTCTAAGACCTTAGCTATTAGGCCAGAGTAAGAGTTAAGACCTTAGCTATTAGGCCAGAGTAAGAGTTAAGACCTTAGATATTAGGCCATAGTAAGAGTTAGGACCTTAACCAGTAGGCCAGAGTACGAGTCTAAGACCTTAGCTATTAGGCCAGAGTAAGAGTTAAGACCTTAACCAGTAGGCCAGAGTAAGAGTTAAGACCTTAACCAGTAGGCCATAGTACGAGTCTAAGACCTTAGCTATTAGGCCAGAGTAAGGGTTAAGACCTTAACCAGTAGGCCAGAGTAAGAGTTAAGACCTTAGCTTTTAGGCCAGAGTAAGAGTTAAGACCTTAACCAGTAGGCCAGACTACGAGTCTAAGACCTTAGCTATTAGGCCAGAGTAAGAGTTAAGACCTTAGCTATTAGGCCAGAGTAAGAGTTAAGACCTTAACCATTAGGCCAGAGTACGAGCCTAAGACCTTAGCTATTAGGCCAGAGTATGAGTTAAGACCTTAACCATTAGGCCAGAGTACGAGTCTAAGACTTTAGCTATTAGGCCAGAGTACGAGTTAAGACCTTAACCAGTAGGCCAGAGTAAAAGTTAAGACCTTAACCATTAGGCCAGAGTACGAGTCTAAGACCTTAACTATTAGGCCAGAGTAAGAGTTAAGACCTTAACCAATAGGCCAGAGTAAGAGTTAGGACCTTAACCAGTAGGCCAGAGTAAGAGTTAAGACCGTAACCAGTAGGCCAGAGAAAGAGTTAAGTCCTTAACCTGTAGGCCACAATACAAGTCTAAGACCTTAGCTATTAGGCCAGAGTAAGAGTTAAGACCTTAACCATTAGGCCAGAGTATGAGTCTAAGACCTTAGCTATTAGGCCAGAGTAAGAGTTAAGACCTTAACCTGTAGGCCAGAGTAAGAGTTAAGACCTTAACCACTAGGCCAGAGTACGAGTCTAAAACCTTAGCTATTAGGCCAGAGTAAGAGTTAAGACCTTAGCTATTAGGCCAGAGTAAGAGTTAAGACCTTAACCATTAGGCCAGAGTACGAGCCTAAGACCTTAGCTATTAGGCCAGAGTAAGAGTTAAGACCTTAACCATTAGGCCATAGTACGAGTCGAAGACCTTAGCTATTAGGCCAGACTAAGAGTTAAGACCTTAACCAGTAGGCCGGAGTAAGAGTTAAGACCTTAACCAGTAGGACAGAGTAAGAGTTAAGACCTTAGATATTAGGCCAGAGTAAGAGTTAAGACCTTAACCAGTAGGCCAGAGTACGAGTCTAAGACCTTAGCTATTAGGCCAGAGTAAGAGTTAAGACCTTAACCAGTAGGCCAGAGTAAGAGTTAAGACCTTAACCAGTAGGCCATAGTACGAGTCTAAGACCTTAGCTATTAGGCCAGAGTAAGGGTTAAGACCTTAACCAGTAGGCCAGAGTAAGAGTTAAGACCTTAGCTATTAGGCCAGAGTAAGAGTTAAGACCTTAACCAGTAGGCCAGACTATGAGTCTAAGACCTTAGCTATTAGGCCAGAGTAAGAGTTAAGACCTTAACCAGTAGGCCAGAGTAAGAGTTAAGACCTTAACCAGTAGGCCAGAGTAAGAGTTAAGACCTTAACCTGTAGGCCATAGTACGAGTCTAAGACCTTAGCTATTAGGCCAGAGCAAGAGTTAAGACCTTAACCAGTAGGCCAGAGTACCAGTCTAAGACCCTAGCTATAGGCCAGAGTAAGAGTTAAGACCTTAGCTATTAGGCCAGAGTAAGAGTTAAGACCTTAACCATTAGGCCAGAGTACGAGTCTAAGACCTTAGCCATTGGGCCGGAGTAAGAGTTAAGACCTTAAGCATTAGGCCAGAGTATGAGTCTAATACCTTAGCTAACAGGCCAGAGTAAGAGTTAAGACCTTAGCTATTAGGCCAGAGTAAGAGTTAAGACCTTAGATATTAGGCCATAGTAAGAGTTAGGACCTTAACCAGTAGGCCAGAGTACGAGTCTAAGACCTTAGCTATTAGGCCAGAGTAAGAGTTAAGACCTTAACCAGTAGGCCAGAGTAAGAGTTAAGACCTTAACCAGTAGGCCATAGTACGAGTCTAAGACCTTAGCTATTAGGCCAGAGTAAGGGTTAAGACCTTAACCAGTAGGCCAGAGTAAGAGTTAAGACCTTAGCTATTAGGCCAGAGTAAGAGTTAAGACCTTAGCTATTAGGCCAGAGTAAGAGTTAAGACCTTAACCAGTAGGCCAGAGTACGAGTCTAAGACCTTAGCTATTAGGCCAGATTGAGAGTTAAGACCTTAGCTATCAGGCCAGAGTACGAGTCTAAGACCTTAGCTATTAGGCCAGAGTACGAGTCTAAGACCTTTGCTATTAGGCCAGAGTAAGAGTTAAGACCTTAACCAGTAGGCCAGTGTACCAGTCTAAAACCTTAGCTATTAGGCCAGAGTAAGAGTTAAGACCTTAGCTATTAGGCCAGAGTAAGAGTTAAGACCTTAGATATTAGGCCATAGTAAGAGTTAGGACCTTAACCAGTAGGCCAGAGTACGAGTCTAAGACCTTAGCTATTAGGCCAGAGTAAGAGTTAAGACCTTAACCAGTAGGCCAGAGTAAGAGTTAAGACCTTAACCAGTAGGCCATAGTACGAGTCTAAGACCTTAGCTATTAGGCCAGAGTAAGGGTTTAGACCTTAACCAGTAGGCGAGAGTAAGAGTTAAGACCTTAGCTATTAGGCCAGAGTAAGAGTTAAGACCTTAACCAGTAGGCCAGACTATGAGTCTAAGACCTTAGTTATTAGGCCAGAGTAAGAGTTAAGACCTTAGCTATTAGGCCAGAGTAAGAGTTAAGACCTTAACCATTAGGCCAGCGTACGAGCCTAAGACCTTAGCTATTAGGCCAGAGTAAGAGTTAAGACCTTAACCATTAGGCCAGAGTACGAGTCTAAGACTTTAGCTATTAGGCCAGAGTACGAGTTAAGACCTTAACCAGTAGGCCAGAGTAAAAGTTAAGACCTTAACCATTAGGCCAGAGTACGAGTCTAAGACCTTAGCTATTAGGCCAGAGTAAGAGTTAAGACCTTAACCAATAGGCCAGAGTAAGAGTTAGGACCTTAACCAGTAGGCCAGAGTAAGAGTTAAGACCTTAACCAGTAGGCCAGAGAAAGAGTTAAGTCCTTAACCTGTAGGCCACAATACAAGTCTAAGACCTTAGCTATTAGGCCAGAGTAAGAGTTAAGACCTTAACCATTAGGCCAGAGTATGAGTCTAAGACCTTAGCTATTAGGCCAGAGTAAGAGTTAAGACCTTAACCTGTAGGCCAGAGTAAGAGTTAAGACCTTAACCATTAGGCCAGAGTACGAGTCTAAAACCTTAGCTATTAGGCCAGAGTAAGAATTAAGACCTTAGCTATTAGGCCAGTGTAAGAGTTAAGACCTTAACCATTAGGCCAGAGTACGAGACTAAGACCTTAGCTATTAGGCCAGAGTAAGAGTTAAGACCTTAACCAATAGGCCAGAGTAAGAGTTAGGACCTTAACCAGTAGGCCAGAGTAAGAGTTAAGACCTTAACCAGTAGGCCAGAGAAAGAGTTAAGTCCTTAACCTGTAGGCCACAATACAAGTCTAAGACCTTAGCTATTAGGCCAGAGTAAGAGTTAAGACCTTAACCATTAGGCCAGAGTATGAGTCTAAGACCTTAGCTATTAGGCCAGAGTAAGAGTTAAGACCTTAACCTGTAGGCCAGAGTAAGAGTTAAGACCTTAACCATTAGGCCAGAGTACGAGTCTAAAACCTTAGCTATTAGGCCAGAGTAAGAGTTAAGACCTTAGCTATTAGGCCAGAGTAAGAGTTAAGACCTTAACCATTAGGCCAGAGTACGAGCCTAAGACCTTAGCTATTAGGCCAGAGTAAGAGTTAAGACCTTAACCATTAGGCCATAGTACGAGTCGAAGACCTTAGCTATTAGGCCAGACTAAGAGTTAAGACCTTAACCAGTAGGCCGGAGTAAGAGTTAAGACCTTAACCAGTAGGACAGAGTAAGAGTTAAGACCTTAGCTATTAGGCCAGAGTAAGAGTTAAGACCTTAACCAGTAGTCCAGAGTACAAGTCTAAGACCTTAGCTATTAGGCCAGAGTAAGAGTTAAGACCTTAACCATTAGGCCAGAGTACAAGTCTAAGACCTTAGCTATTAGGCCAGAGTGAGAGTTAAGACCTTAGCTATCAGGCCAGAGTACGAGTCTAAGACCTTAGCTATTAGGCCAGAGTACGAGTCTAAGACCTTAGCTATTAGGCCAGAGTAAGAGTTAAGACCTTAACCAGTAGGCCAGAGTACCAGTCTAAGACCTTAACTATTAGGCCAGAGTAAGAGTTAAGACCTTAGCTATTAGGCCAGAGTAAGAGTTAAGACCTTAACCATTAGGCCAGAGTACGAGTCTAAAACTTTAGCTATTAGGCCAGACCAAGAGTTAAAACCTTAACCAGTAGGCCAGAGTACGAGTCTAAGACCTTAGCTATTAGGCCACACCAAGAGTTAAGACCTTAACCATTAGGCCAGAGTAAGAGTTAAGACCTGAGCTATTAGGCCAGTGTACGAGTCTAAGACCTTAGCTATTATGCCAGAGTATGAGTCTAAGACCTTAGCTATTAGGCCAGAGTCAGAGTTAAGACCTTAACCAGTAGGCCAGAGTATGAGTCTAAGACCTTAGCTATTAGGCCAGAGTAAGAGTTAAGACCTTAACCATTAGGCCAGAGTACGAGTCTAAGACCTTAGCTATTAGGCCCGTGTAAGAGATAAGACCTTAACCAGTAGGCCAGAGTACGAGTCTAAGACCTTAGATATTAGGCCAGAGTAAGAGTTAAGACTTTAACCAATAGACCAGAGTAAGAGTTAAGACCTTAACCAGTAGGCCAGAGTAAGAGTTAAGACCTTAACCTGTAGGCCATAGTACGAGTCTAAGACCTTAGCTATTAGGCCAGAGTAAGAGTTAAGACCTTAACCAGTAGGCCAGAGTACCAGTCTAAGACCCTAGCTATAGGCCAGAGTAAGAGTTAAGACCTTAGCTATTAGGCCAGAGTAAGAGTTAAGACCTTAACCATTAGGCCAGAGTACGAGTCTAAGACCTTAGCTATTAGGCCGGAGTAAGAGTTAAGACCTTAAGCATTAGGCCAGAGTATGAGTCTAATACCTTAGCTAACAGGCCAGAGTAAGAGTTAAGACCTTAGCTATTAGGCCAGAGTAAGAGTTAAGACCTTAGATATTAGGCCATAGTAAGAGTTAGGACCTTAACCAGTAGGCCAGAGTATGAGTCTAAGACCTTAGCTATTAGGCCAGAGTAAGAGTTAAGACCTTAACCAGTAGGCCAGAGTAAGAGTTAAGACCTTAACCAGTAGGCCATAGTACGAGTCTAAGACCTTAGCTATTAGGCCAGAGTAAGTGTTAAGACCTTAACCAGTAGGCCAGAGTAAGAGTTAAGACCTTAGCTATTAGGCCAGAGTAAGAGTTAAGACCTTAGCTATTAGGCCAGAGTAAGAGTTAAGACCTTAACCAGTAGGCCAGACTACGAGTCTAAGACCTTAGCTATTAGGCCAGAGTAAGAGTTAAGACCTTAGCTATTAGGCCAGAGTAAGAGTTAAGACCTTAACCATTAGGCCAGAGTACGAGCCTAAGACCTTAGCTATTAGGCCAGAGTAAGAGTTAAGACCTTAACCATTAGGCCAGAGTACGAGTCTAAGACTTTAGCTATTAGGCCAGAGTACGAGTTAAGACCTTAACCAGTAGGCCAGAGTAAAAGTTAAGACCTTAACCATTAGGCCAGAGTACGAGTCTAAGACCTTAGCTATTAGGCCAGAGTAAGAGTTAAGACCTTAACCAATAGGCCAAAGTAAGAGTTAGGACCTTAACCAGTAGGCCAGAGTAAGAGTTAAGACCTTAACCAGTAGGCCAGAGAAAGAGTTAAGTCCTTAACCTGTAGGCCACAATACAAGTCTAACACCTTAGCTATTAGGCCAGAGTAAGAGTTAAGACCTTAACCATTAGGCCAGAGTATGAGTCTAAGACCTTAGCTATTAGGCCAGAGTAAGAGTTAAGACCTTAACCTGTAGGCCAGAGTAAGAGTTAAGACCTTAACCATTAGGCCAGAGTACGAGTCTAAAACCTTAGCTATTAGGCCAGAGTAAGAATTAAGACCTTAGCTATTAGGCCAGAGTAAGAGTTAAGACCTTAACCATTAGGCCAGAGTACGAGACTAAGACCTTAGCTATTAGGCCAGAGTAAGAGTTAAGACCTTAACCATTAGGCCATAGTACGAGTCGAAGACCTTAGCTATTAGGCCAGATTAAGAGTTAAGACCTTAACCAGTAGGCCGGAGTAAGAGTTAAGACCTTAACCAGAAGCACAGAGTAAGAGTTAAGACCTTAGATATTAGGCCAGAGTAAGAGTTAAGACCTTAACCAGTAGGCCAGAGTACGAGTCTAAGACCTTAGCTATTAGGCCAGAGTGAGAGTTAATACCTTAGCTATCAGGCCAGAGTACGAGTCTAAGACCTTAGCTATTAGGCCAGAGTACGAGTCTAAGACCTTAGCTATTAGGCCAGAGTAGGAGTTAAGACCTTAACCAGTAGGCCAGAGTACCAGTCTAAGACCTTAGCTATTAGGCCAGAGTAAGAGTTAAGACCTTAGCTATTAGGCCAGAGTAAGAGTTAAGACCTTAACCAGTAGGCCAGACTACGAGTCTAAGACCTTAGCTATTAGGCCAGAGTAAGAGTTAAGACCTTAGCTATTAGGCCAGAATAAGAGTTAAGACCTTAACCATTAGGCCAGAGTACGAGCCTAAGACCTTAGCTATTAGGCCAGAGTAAGAGTTAAGACCTTAACCAACCAGAGTACGAGTCTAAGACTTTAGCTATTAGGCCAGAGTACGAGTTAAGACCTTAACTAGTAGGCCAGAGTAAAAGTTAAGACCTTAACCATTAGGCCAGAGTACGAGTCTAAGACCTTAGCTATTAGGCCAGAGTAAGAGTTAAGACCTTAACCAATAGGCCAGAGTAAGAGTTAGGACCTTAACCAGTAGGCCAGAGTAAGAGTTAAGACCTTAACCAGTAGGCCAGAGAAAGAGTTAAGTCCTTAACCTGTAGGCCACAATACAAGTCTAAGACCTTAGCTATTAGGCCAGAGTAAGAGTTAAGACCTTAACCATTAGGCCAGAGTATGAGTCTAAGACCTTAGCTATTAGGCCAGAGTAAGAGTTAAGACCTTAACCTGTAGGCCAGAGTAAGAGTTAAGACCTTAACCATTAGGCCAGAGTACGAGTCTAAAACCTTAGCTATTAGGCCAGAGTAAGAATTAAGACCTTAGCTATTAGGCCAGAGTAAGAGTTAAGACCTTAACCATTAGGCCAGAGTACGAGCCTAAGACCTTAGCTATTAGGCCAGAGTAAGAGTTAAGACCTTAACCATTAGGCCATAGTACGAGTCGAAGACCTTAGCTATTAGGCCAGACTAAGAGTTAAGACCTTAACCAGTAGGCCGGAGTAAGAGTTAAGACCTTAACCAGTAGGACAGAGTAAGAGTTAAGACCTTAGATATTAGGCCAGAGTAAGAGTTAAGACCTTAACCAGTAGGCCAGAGTATGAGCCTAAGACCTTAGCTATTAGGCCAGAGTGAGAGTTAAGACCTTAGCTATCAGGCCAGAGTACGAGTCTAAGACCTTAGCTATTAGGCCAGAGTAAGAGTTAAGACCTTAACCAGTAGGCCAGAGTACCAGTCTAAGACCTTAGCTATTAGGCCAGAGTAAGAGTTAAGACCTTAGCTATTAGGCCAGAGTAAGAGTTAAGACCTTAGATATTAGGCCATAGTAAGAGTTAGGACCTTAACCAGTAGGCCAGAGTACGAGTCTAAGACCTTAGCTATTAGGCCAGAGTAAGAGTTAAGACCTTAACCAGTAGGCCAGAGTAAGAGTTAAGACCTTAACCAGTAGGCCATAGTACGAGTCTAAGACCTTAGCTATTAGGCCAGAGTAAGGGTTAAGACCTTAACCAGTAGGCCAGAGTAAGAGTTAAGACCTTAGCTTTTAGGCCAGAGTAAGAGTTAAGACCTTAACCAGTAGGCCAGACTACGAGTCTAAGACCTTAGCTATTAGGCCAGAGTAAGAGTTAAGACCTTAGCTATTAGGCCAGAGTAAGAGTTAAGACCTTAACCATTAGGCCAGAGTACGAGCCTAAGACCTTAGCTATTAGGCCAGAGTATGAGTTAAGACCTTAACCATTAGGCCAGAGTACGAGTCTAAGACTTTAGCTATTAGGCCAGAGTACGAGTTAAGACCTTAACCAGTAGGCCAGAGTAAAAGTTAAGACCTTAACCATTAGGCCAGAGTACGAGTCTAAGACCTTAACTATTAGGCCAGAGTAAGAGTTAAGACCTTAACCAATAGGCCAGAGTAAGAGTTAGGACCTTAACCAGTAGGCCAGAGTAAGAGTTAAGACCGTAACCAGTAGGCCAGAGAAAGAGTTAAGTCCTTAACCTGTAGGCCACAATACAAGTCTAAGACCTTAGCTATTAGGCCAGAGTAAGAGTTAAGACCTTAACCATTAGGCCAGAGTATGAGTCTAAGACCTTAGCTATTAGGCCAGAGTAAGAGTTAAGACCTTAACCTGTAGGCCAGAGTAAGAGTTAAGACCTTAACCACTAGGCCAGAGTACGAGTCTAAAACCTTAGCTATTAGGCCAGAGTAAGAGTTAAGACCTTAGCTATTAGGCCAGAGTAAGAGTTAAGACCTTAACCATTAGGCCAGAGTACGAGCCTAAGACCTTAGCTATTAGGCCAGAGTAAGAGTTAAGACCTTAACCATTAGGCCATAGTACGAGTCGAAGACCTTAGCTATTAGGCCAGACTAAGAGTTAAGACCTTAACCAGTAGGCCGGAGTAAGAGTTAAGACCTTAACCAGTAGGACAGAGTAAGAGTTAAGACCTTAGATATTAGGCCAGAGTAAGAGTTAAGACCTTAACCAGTAGGCCAGAGTACGAGTCTAAGACCTTAGCTATTAGGCCAGAGTGAGAGTTAAGACCTTAGCTATCAGACCAGAGTACGAGTCTAAGACCTTAGCTATTAGGCCAGAGTACGAGTCTAAGACCTTAGCTATTAGGCCAGAGTAAGAGTTAAGACCTTAACCAGTAGGCCAGAGTACCAGTCTAAGACCTTAGCTTTTAGGCCAGAGTAAGAGTTAAGACCTTAGCTATTAGGCCAGAGTAAGAGTTAAGACCTTAACCATTAGGCCAGAGTACGAGTCTAAGACTTTAGCTATTAGGCCAGAGCAAGAGTTAAGACCTTAACCAGTAGGCCAGAGTACGAGTCTAAGATCTTAGCTATTAGGCCAGAGTCAGAGTTAAGACCTTAACCAGTAGGCCAGAGTACGAGTCTAAGACCTTAGCTATTAGGCCACAGTAAGAGTTAAGACCTTAGCTATTAGGCCAGAGTAAGAGTTAAGACCTTAACCATTAGGCCAGAGTACGAGTCTAAGACCTTAGCTATTAGGCCCGTGTAAGAGATAAGACCTTAACCAGTAGGCCAGAGTACGAGTCTAAGACCTTAGATATTAGGCCAGAGTAAGAGTTAAGACTTTAACCAATAGACCAGAGTAAGAGTTAAGACCTTAACCAGTAGGCCAGAGTAAGAGTTAAGACCTTAACCTGTAGGCCATTGTACGAGTCTAAGACCTTAGCTATTAGGCCAGAGTAAGAGTTAAGACCTTAACCAGTAGGCCAGAGTACCAGTCTAAGACCCTAGCTATAGGCCAGAGTAAGAGTTAAGACCTTAGCTATTAGGCCAGAGTAAGAGTTAAGACCTTAACCATTAGGCCAGAGTACGAGTCTAAGACCTTAGCTATTAGGCCGGAGTAAGAGTTAAGACCTTAAGCATTAGGCCAGAGTATGAGTCTAATACCTTAGCTAACAGGCCAGAGTAAGAGTTAAGACCTTAGCTATTAGGCCAGAGTAAGAGTTAAGACCTTAGATATTAGGCCATAGTAAGAGTTAGGACCTTAACCAGTAGGCCAGAGTATGAGTCTAAGACCTTAGCTATTAGGCCAGAGTAAGAGTTAAGACCTTAACCAGTAGGCCAGAGTAAGAGTTAAGACCTTAACCAGTAGGCCATAGTACGAGTCTAAGACCTTAGCTATTAGGCCAGAGTAAGTGTTAAGACCTTAACCAGTAGGCCAGAGTAAGAGTTAAGACCTTAGCTATTAGGCCAGAGTAAGAGTTAAGACCTTAGCTATTAGGCCAGAGTCAGACTTAAGACCTTAACCAGTAGGCCAGACTACGAGTCTAAGACCTTAGCTATTAGGCCAGAGTAAGAGTTAAGACCTTAGCTATTAGGCCAGAGTAAGAGTTAAGACCTTAACCATTAGGCCAGAGTACGA
Source organism: Triturus cristatus (assembly GCF_964204655.1). Lineage (NCBI taxonomy): Eukaryota > Metazoa > Chordata > Amphibia > Caudata > Salamandridae > Triturus > Triturus cristatus. The sequence goes on from NC_140590.1 coordinate 1,308,619,103, forward strand.
GCCTAAGACCTTAGCTATTAGGCCAGAGTAAGAGTTAAGACCTTAACCATTAGGCCAGAGTACGAGTCTAAGACTTTAGCTATTAGGCCAGAGTACGAGTTAAGACCTTAACCAGTAGGCCAGAGTAAAAGTTAAGACCTTAACCATTAGGCCAGAGTACGAGTCTAAGACCTTAGCTATTAGGCCAGAGTAAGAGTTAAGACCTTAACCAATAGGCCAGAGTAAGAGTTAGGACCTTAACCAGTAGGCCAGAGTAAGAGTTAAGACCTTAACCAGTAGGCCAGAGAAAGAGTTAAGTCCTTAACCTGTAGGCCACAATACAAGTCTAAGACCTTAGCTATTAGGCCAGAGTAAGAGTTAAGACCTTAACCATTAGGCCAGAGTATGAGTCTAAGACCTTAGCTATTAGGCCAGAGTAAGAGTTAAGACCTTAACCTGTAGGCCAGAGTAAGAGTTAAGACCTTAACCATTAGGCCAGAGTACGAGTCTAAAACCTTAGCTATTAGGCCAGAGTAAGAATTAAGACCTTAGCTATTAGGCCAGAGTAAGAGTTAAGACCTTAACCATTAGGCCAGAGTACGAGACTAAGACCTTAGCTATTAGGCCAGAGTAAGAGTTAAGACCTTAACCATTAGGCCATAGTACGAGTCGAAGACCTTAGCTATTAGGCCAGACTAAGAGTTAAGACCTTAACCAGTAGGCCGGAGTAAGAGTTAAGACCTTAACCAGTAGGACAGAGTGAGAGTTAAGACCTTAGATATTAGGCCAGAGTAAGAGTTAAGACCTTAACCAGTAGGCCAGAGTACGAGTCTAAGACCTTAGCTATTAGGCCAGAGTGAGAGTTAATACCTTAGCTATCAGGCCAGAGTACGAGTCTAAGACCTTAGCTATTAGGCCAGAGTACGAGTCTAAGACCTTAGCTATTAGGCCAGAGTAGGAGTTAAGACCTTAACCAGTAGGCCAGAGTACCAGTCTAAGACCTTAGCTATTAGGCCAGAGTAAGAGTTAAGACCTTAGCTATTAGGCCAGAGTAAGAGTTAAGACCTTAACCAGTAGGCCAGACTACGAGTCTAAGACCTTAGCTATTAGGCCAGAGTAAGAGTTAAGACCTTAGCTATTAGGCCAGAATAAGAGTTAAGACCTTAACCATTAGGCCAGAGTACGAGCCTAAGACCTTAGCTATTAGGCCAGAGTAAGAGTTAAGACCTTAACCAATAGGCCAGAGTACGAGTCTAAGACTTTAGCTATTAGGCCAGAGTACGAGTTAAGACCTTAACTAGTAGGCCAGAGTAAAAGTTAAGACCTTAACCATTAGGCCAGAGTACGATTCTAAGACCTTAGCTATTAGGCCAGAGTAAGAGTTAAGACCTTAACCAATAGGCCAGAGTAAGAGTTAGGACCTTAACCAGTAGGCCAGAGTAAGAGTTAAGACCTTAACCAGTAGGCCAGAGAAAGAGTTAAGTCCTTAACCTGTAGGCCACAATACAAGTCTAAGACCTTAGCTATTAGGCCAGAGTAAGAGTTAAGACCTTAACCATTAGGCCAGAGTATGAGTCTAAGACCTTAGCTATTAGGCCAGAGTAAGAGTTAAGACCTTAACCTGTAGGCCAGAGTAAGAGTTAAGACCTTAACCATTAGGCCAGAGTACGAGTCTAAAACCTTAGCTATTAGGCCAGAGTAAGAATTAAGACCTTAGCTATTAGGCCAGAGTAAGAGTTAAGACCTTAACCATTAGGCCAGAGTACGAGCCTAAGACCTTAGCTATTAGGCCAGAGTAAGAGTTAAGACCTTAACCATTAGGCCATAGTACGAGTCGAAGACCTTAGCTATTAGGCCAGACTAAGAGTTAAGACCTTAACCAGTAGGCCGGAGTAAGAGTTAAGACCTTAACCAGTAGGACAGAGTAAGAGTTAAGACCTTAGATATTAGGCCAGAGTAAGAGTTAAGACCTTAACCAGTAGGCCAGAGTATGAATCTAAGACCTTAGCTATTAGGCCAGAGTGAGAGTTAAGACCTTAGCTATCAGGCCAGAGTACGAGTCTAAGACCTTAGCTATTAGGCCAGAGTAAGAGTTAAGACCTTAACCAGTAGGCCAGAGTACCAGTCTAAGACCTTAGCTATTAGGCCAGAGTAAGAGTTAAGGCCTTAGCTATTAGGCCAGAGTAAGAGTTAAGACCTTAGATATTAGGCCATAGTAAGAGTTAGGACCTTAACCAGTAGGCCAGAGTACGAGTCTAAGACCTTAGCTATTAGGCCAGAGTAAGAGTTAAGACCTTAACCAGTAGGCCAGAGTAAGAGTTAAGACCTTAACCAGTAGGCCATAGTACGAGTCTAAGACCTTAGCTATTAGGCCAGAGTAAGGGTTAAGACCTTAACCAGTAGGCCAGAGTAAGAGTTAAGACCTTAGCTTTTAGGCCAGAGTAAGAGTTAAGACCTTAACCAGTAGGCCAGACTACGAGTCTAAGACCTTAGCTATTAGGCCAGAGTAAGAGTTAAGACCTTAGCTATTAGGCCAGAGTAAGAGTTAAGACCTTAACCATTAGGCCAGAGTACGAGCCTAAGACCTTAGCTATTAGGCCAGAGTATGAGTTAAGACCTTAACCATTAGGCCAGAGTACGAGTCTAAGACTTTAGCTATTAGGCCAGAGTACGAGTTAAGACCTTAACCAGTAGGCCAGAGTAAAAGTTAAGACCTTAACCATTAGGCCAGAGTACGAGTCTAAGACCTTAACTATTAGGCCAGAGTAAGAGTTAAGACCTTAACCAATAGGCCAGAGTAAGAGTTAGGACCTTAACCAGTAGGCCAGAGTAAGAGTTAAGACCGTAACCAGTAGGCCAGAGAAAGAGTTAAGTCCTTAACCTGTAGGCCACAATACAAGTCTAAGACCTTAGCTATTAGGCCAGAGTAAGAGTTAAGACCTTAACCATTAGGCCAGAGTATGAGTCTAAGACCTTAGCTATTAGGCCAGAGTAAGAGTTAAGACCTTAACCTGTAGGCCAGAGTAAGAGTTAAGACCTTAACCACTAGGCCAGAGTACGAGTCTAAAACCTTAGCTATTAGGCCAGAGTAAGAGTTAAGACCTTAGCTATTAGGCCAGAGTACGAGTCTAAAACCTTAGCTATTAGGCCAGAGTAAGAGTTAAGACCTTAGCTATTAGGCCAGAGTAAGAGTTAAGACCTTAACCATTAGGCCATAGTACGAGTCGAAGACCTTAGCTATTAGGCCAGACTAAGAGTTAAGACCTTAACCAGTAGGCCGGAGTAAGAGTTAAGACCTTAACCAGTAGGACAGAGTAAGAGTTAAGACCTTAGATATTAGGCCAGAGTAAGAGTTAAGACCTTAACCAGTAGGCCAGAGTACGAGTCTAAGACCTTAGCTATTAGGCCAGAGTGAGAGTTAAGACCTTAGCTATCAGACCAGAGTACGAGTCTAAGACCTTAGCTATTAGGCCAGAGTACGAGTCTAAGACCTTAGCTATTAGGCCAGAGTAAGAGTTAAGACCTTAACCAGTAGGCCAGAGTACCAGTCTAAGACCTTAGCTTTTAGGCCAGAGTAAGAGTTAAGACCTTAGCTATTAGGCCAGAGTAAGAGTTAAGACCTTAACCATTAGGCCAGAGTACGAGTCTAAGACTTTAGCTATTAGGCCAGAGCAAGAGTTAAGACCTTAACCAGTAGGCCAGAGTACGAGTCTAAGATCTTAGCTATTAGGCCAGAGCAAGAGTTAAGACCTTAACCAGTAGGCCAGAGTACGAGTCTAAGACCTTAGCTATTAGGCCAGAGTAAGAGTTAAGACCGTAGCTATTAGGCCAGTGTACGAGTCTAAGACCTTAGCTATTATGCCAGAGTATGAGTTCAAGACCTTAGCTATTAGGCCAGAGTAAGAGTTAAGACCTTAACCAGTAGGCCAGAGTACAAGTCTAAGACCTTAGCTATTAGGCCAGAGTAAGAGTTAAGACCTTAGCTATTAGGCCAGAGTAAGAGTTAAGACCTTAGCTATTAGGCCAGAGTACGAGTCTAAGACCTTAACTATTAGGCCAGAGTAAGAGTTAAGACCTTAACCAGTAGGCCAGAGTACCAGTCTAAGACCTTAGCTATTAGGCCAGAGTAAGAGTTTAGACCTTAGCTATTAGGCCAGAGTAAGAGTTAAGACCTTAGATATTAGGCCATAGTAAGAGTTAGGACCTTAACCAGTAGGCCAGAGTACGAGTCTAAGACCTTAGCTATTAGGCCAGAGTAAGAGTTAAGACCTTAACCAGTAGGCCAGAGTAAGAGTTAAGACCTTAACCAGTAGGCCATAGTACGAGTCTAAGACCTTAGCTATTAGGCCAGAGTAAGGGTTAAGACCTTAACCAGTAGGCCAGAGTAAGAGTTAAGACCTTAGCTATTAGGCCAGAGGAAGAGTTAAGACCTTAACCAGTAGGCCAGACTACGAGTCTAAGACCTTAGCTATTAGGCCAGAGTAAGAGTTAAGACCTTAGCTATTAGGCCAGAGTAAGAGTTAAGACCTTAACCATTAGGCCAGAGTACGAGCCTAAGACCTTAGCTATTAGGCCAGAGTAAGAGTTAAGACCTTAACCATTAGGCCAGAGTACGAGTCTAAGACTTTAGCTATTAGGCCAGAGTACGAGTTAAGACCTTAACCAGTAGGCCAGAGTAAAAGTTAAGACCTTAACCATTAGGCCAGAGTACGAGTCTAAGACCTTAACTATTAGGCCAGAGTAAGAGTTAAGACCTTAACCAATAGGCCAGAGTAAGAGTTAGGACCTTAACCAGTAGGCCAGAGTAAGAGTTAAGACCTTAACCAGTAGGCCAGAGAAAGAGTTAAGTCCTTAACCTGTAGGCCACAATACAAGTCTAAGACCTTAGCTATTAGGCCAGAGTAAGAGTTAAGACCTTAACCATTAGGCCAGAGTATGAGTCTAAGACCTTAGCTATTAGGCCAGAGTAAGAGTTAAGACCTTAACCTGTAGGCCAGAGTAAGAGTTAAGACCTTAGCTATTAGGCCAGAGTACGAGTCTAAGACCTTAACTATTAGGCCAGAGTAAGAGTTAAGACCTTAACCAGTAGGCCAGAGTACCAGTCTAAGACCTTAGCTATTAGGCCAGAGTAAGAGTTTAGACCTTAGCTATTAGGCCAGAGTAAGAGTTAAGACCTTAGATATTAGGCCATAGTAAGAGTTAGGACCTTAACCAGTAGGCCAGAGTACGAGTCTAAGACCTTAGCTATTAGGCCAGAGTAAGAGTTAAGACCTTAACCAGTAGGCCAGAGTAAGAGTTAAGACCTTAACCAGTAGGCCATAGTACGAGTCTAAGACCTTAGCTATTAGGCCAGAGTAAGGGTTAAGACCTTAACCAGTAGGCCAGAGTAAGAGTTAAGACCTTAGCTATTAGGCCAGAGGAAGAGTTAAGACCTTAACCAGTAGGCCAGACTACGAGTCTAAGACCTTAGCTATTAGGCCAGAGTAAGAGTTAAGACCTTAGCTATTAGGCCAGAGTAAGAGTTAAGACCTTAACCATTAGGCCAGAGTACGAGCCTAAGACCTTAGCTATTAGGCCAGAGTAAGAGTTAAGACCTTAACCATTAGGCCAGAGTACGAGTCTAAGACTTTAGCTATTAGGCCAGAGTACGAGTTAAGACCTTAACCAGTAGGCCAGAGTAAAAGTTAAGACCTTAACCATTAGGCCAGAGTACGAGTCTAAGACCTTAACTATTAGGCCAGAGTAAGAGTTAAGACCTTAACCAATAGGCCAGAGTAAGAGTTAGGACCTTAACCAGTAGGCCAGAGTAAGAGTTAAGACCTTAACCAGTAGGCCAGAGAAAGAGTTAAGTCCTTAACCTGTAGGCCACAATACAAGTCTAAGACCTTAGCTATTAGGCCAGAGTAAGAGTTAAGACCTTAACCATTAGGCCAGAGTATGAGTCTAAGACCTTAGCTATTAGGCCAGAGTAAGAGTTAAGACCTTAACCTGTAGGCCAGAGTAAGAGTTAAGACCTTAACCATTAGGCCAGAGTACGAGTCTAAAACCTTAGCTATTAGGCCAGAGTAAGAGTTAAGACCTTAGCTATTAGGCCAGAGTAAGAGTTAAGACCTTAACCATTAGGCCAGAGTACGAGCCTAAGACCTTAGCTATTAGGCCAGAGTAAGAGTTAAGACCTTAACCATTAGGCCATAGTACGAGTCGAAGACCTTAGCTATTAGGCCAGACTAAGAGTTAAGACCTTAACCAGTAGGCCGGAGTAAGAGTTAAGACCTTAACCAGTAGGACAGAGTAAGAGTTAAGACCTTAGATATTAGGCCAGAGTAAGAGTTAAGACCTTAACCAGTAGGCCAGAGTACGAGTCTAAGACCTTAGCTATTAGGCCAGAGTGAGAGTTCAGACCTTAGCTATCAGGCCAGAGTACGAGTCTAAGACCTTAGCTATTAGGCCAGAGTACGAGTCTAAGACCTTAGCTATTAGGCCAGAGTAAGAGTTAAAACCTTAACCAGTAGGCCAGAGTACCAGTCTAAGACCTTAGCTATTAGGCCAGAGTAAGAGTTAAGACCTTAGCTATTAGGCCAGAGTAAGAGTTAGGACCATAACCATTAGGCCAGAGTACGAGTCTAAGACTTTAGCTATTAGGCCAGAGCAAGAGTTAAGACCTTAACCAGTAGGCCAGAGTACGAGTCTAAGATCTTAGCTATTAGGCCAGAGCAAGAGTTAAGACCTTAACCAGTAGGCCAGAGTACGAGTCTAAGACCTTACTTATTAGGCCAGAGTAAGAGTTAAGACCAAAGCTATTAGGCCAGTGTACGAGTCTAAGACCTTAGCTATTATGCCAGAGTATGAGTTCAAGACCTTAGCTATTAGGCCAGAGTAAGAGTTAAGACCTTAACCAGTAGGCCAGAGTACAAGTCTAAGACCTTAGCTATTAGGCCAGAGTAAGAGTTAAGACCTTAGCTATTAGGCCAGAGTAAGAGATAAGACCTTAACCATTAGGCCAGAGTACGAGTCTAAGACCTTAGCTATTAGGCCAGAGTAAGAGCTAAGACCTTAACCAGTAGGCCAGAGTAAGAGTTAAGACCTTAACCATTAGGCCAGAGTACGAGTCTAAGACCTTAGCTATTAGGCCAGAGTAAGAGTTAAGACCTTAACCAATAGGCCAGAGTAAGAGTTAAGACCTTAACCAGTAGGCCAGAGTAAGAGTTAAGACCTTAACCAGTAGGCCAGAGTAAGAGTTAAGACCTTAACCTGTAAGCCATAGTACGAGTCTAAGACCTTAGCTATTAGGCCAGACTAAGAATTAAGACCTTAACCATTAGGCCAGAGTTCGAGTCTAAGACCTTAGCTATTAGGCCAGAGTAAGAGTTAAGACCTTATCTATTAGGCCAGAGTAAGAGTTAAGACCTTAACCATTAGGCCAGAGTGTGAGTCTAAGACCTTAGTTATTAGGCCAGAGTAAGAGTTTTGACCTTAACCATTAGGCCATAGTATGAGTCTAAGACCTTAGCTATTAGGCCAGAGTAAGAGTTAAGACCTTAACCAGTAGGCCAGAGTAAGAGTTAAGACCTTAACCAGGAGGATAGAGTAAGAGTTAAGACCTTAGCTATTAGGCCAGAGTAAGAGTTAAGTCCTTAACCTGTAGGCCAGAGTACGAGTCTAATACATTAGCTATTAGGCCAGAGTAAGAGTTAAGACCTTAACCATTAGGCCAGAGTACAAGTCTAAGACCTTAGCTATTAGGCCAGAGTAAGAGTTAAGACCTTAGCTATCAGGCCAGAGTACAAGTCTAAGACCTTAGCTGTTAGGCCAGAGTGAGAGTTAAGACCTTAGCTATCAGGCCAGAGTACGAGTCTAAGACCTTAGCTATTAGGACAGAGTACGAGTCTAAGACCTTAGCTATTAGGCCAGAGTAAGAGTTAAGACCTTAGCTATTAGGCCAGAATAAGAGTTATGACCTTAACCATTAGGCCAGAGTACGAGTCTAAGACCTTAGCTATTAGGCCAGAGTAAGAGTTAAGACCTTAACCATTAGGCCAGAGTACGAGTCTAAGACCTTAGCTATTAGGCCAGAGTAAGAGTTAAGACCTTAGCTATTAGGCCAGAGTAAGAGTTAAGACCTTAACCTGTAGGCCAGAGTACAAGTCTAAGACCTTAGCTATTAGGCCAGACTACGAGTCTAAGACCTTAGCTATTAGGCCAGAGTAAGAGTTAAGACCTTAACCATTAGGCCAGAGTACGAGTCTAAGACCTTAGCTATTAGGCCTGAGTAAGAGTTAAGACCTTAACCTGTAGGCCATAGTACGAGTCTAAGACCTTAGCTATTAAGCCATAGCACGAGTCTAAGACATTAGCTATTAGGCCAGAGTAAGAGTTAAGACCTTAACCATTAGGCCAGAGTAAGAGTTAAGACCTTAACCATTAGGCCAGAGTAAGAGTAAAGACCTTAGCTATTAGGCCAGAGTAAGAGTAAAGACCTTAGCCAGTAGGCCAGAGTAAGAGTTAAGACCTTAGATATTAGGCCAGAGTAAGAGTTAAGACCTTAACCAGTAGGCCAGAGTACGAGTCTAAGACCTTAGCTATTAGTCCAGAGTAAGAGTTAAGACCTTAACCATTAGGCCAGAGTATGAGTCTAAGACCTTAGCTATTAGGCCAGAGTAACAGTTAAGACCTTAACCAGTAGGCCAGAGTAAGAGTTAAGACCTTAACCAGTAGGCCAGAGTAAGATTTAATACCTTAAACAATAGGCCAGAGTAAGAGTTCAGACCTTAACCAGTAGGCCAGAGTAAGAGTTAAGACCTTAGCTAGTAGGCCAGAGTACAAGTCTAAGACCTTAGCTATTAGGCCAGAGTAAGAGTTAAGACCTTAGCTATTAGGCCAGAGTAAGAGTTAAGACCTTAGCTATTAGGCCAGAGTACGAGTCTAAGACCTTAACTATTAGGCCAGAGTAAGAGTTAAGACCTTAACCAGTAGGCCAGAGTACCAGTCTAAGACCTTAGCTATTAGGCCAGAGTAAGAGTTTAGACCTTAGCTATTAGGCCAGAGTAAGAGTTAAGACCTTAGATATTAGGCCATAGTAAGAGTTAGGACCTTAACCAGTAGGCCAGAGTACGAGTCTAAGACCTTAGCTATTAGGCCAGAGTAAGAGTTAAGACCTTAACCAGTAGGCCAGAGTAAGAGTTAAGACCTTAACCAGTAGGCCATAGTACGAGTCTAAGACCTTAGCTATTAGGCCAGAGTAAGGGTTAAGACCTTAACCAGTAGGGCAGAGTAAGAGTTAAGACCTTAGCTATTAGGCCGGAGTAAGAGTTAAGACCTTAACCAGTAGGCCAGACTACGAGTCTAAGACCTTAGCTATTAGGCCAGAGTAAGAGTTAAGACCTTAGCTATTAGGCCAGAGTAAGAGTTAAGACCTTAACCATTAGGCCAGAGTACGAGCCTAAGACCTTAGCTATTAGGCCAGAGTAAGAGTTAAGACCTTAACCATTAGGCCAGAGTACAAGTCTAAGACTTTAGCTATTAGGCCAGAGTACGAGTTAAGACCTTAACCAGTAGGCCAGAGTAAAAGTTAAGACCTTAACCATTAGGCCAGAGCACGAGTCTAAGACCTTAACTATTAGGCCAGAGTAAGAGTTAAGACCTTAACCAATAGGCCAGAGTAAGAGTAAGGACCTTAACCAGTAGGCCAGAGTAAGAGTTAAGACCTTAACCAGTAGGCCAGAGAAAGAGTTAAGTCCTTAACCTGTAGGCCACAATACAAGTCTAAGACCTTAGCTATTAGGCCAGAGTAAGAGTTAAGACCTTAACCATTAGGCCAGAGTATGAGTCTAAGACCTTAGCTATTAGGCCAGAGTAAGAGTTAAGACCTTAACCTGTAGGCCAGAGTAAGAGTTAAGACCTTAACCATTAGGCCAGAGTACTAGTCTAAAACCTTAGCTATTAGGCCAGAGTAAGAGTTAAGACCTTAGCTATTAGGCCAGAGTAAGAGTTACGACCTTAACCATTAGGCCAGAGTACGAGCCTAAGACCTTAGCTATTAGGCCAGAGTAGGAGTTAAGACCTTAACCATTAGGCCATAGTACGAGTCGAAGACCTTAGCTATTAGGCCAGACTAAGAGTTAAGACCTTAACCAGTAGGCCGGAGTAAGAGTTAAGACCTTAACCAGTAGGACAGAGTAAGAGTTAAGACCTTAGATATTAGGCCAGAGTAAGAGTTGAGACCTTAACCAGTAGGCCAGAGTACGAGTCTAAGACCTTAGCTATTAGGCCAGAGTGAGAGTTAAGACCTTAGCTATCAGGCCAGAGTACGAGTCTAAGACCTTAGCTATTAGGCCAGAGTACGAGTCTAAGACCTTAGCTATTAGGCCAGAGTAAGAGTTAAAACCTTAACCAGTAGGCCAGAGTACCAGTCTAAGACCTTAGCTATTAGGCCAGAGTAAGAGTTAAGACCTTAGCTATTAGGCCAGAGTAAGAGTTAAGACCATAACCATTAGGCCAGAGTACGAGTCTAAGACTTTAGCTATTAGGCCAGAGCAAGAGTTAAGACCTTAACCAGTAGGCCAGAGTACGAGTCTAAGATCTTAGCTATTAGGCCAGAGCAAGAGTTAAGACCTTAACCAGTAGGCCAGAGTACGAGTCTAAGACCTTACTTATTAGGCCAGAGTAAGAGTTAAGACCATAGCTATTAGGCCAGTGTACGAGTCTAAGACCTTAGCTATTATGCCAGAGTATGAGTTCAAGACCTTAGCTATTAGGCCACAGTAAGAGTTAAGACCTTAACCAGTAGGCCAGAGTACAAGTCTAAGACCTTAGCTATTAGGCCAGAGTAAGAGTTAAGACCTTAGCTATTAGGCCAGAGTAAGAGTTAAGACCTTAACCATTAGGCCAGAGTACGAGTCTAAGACCTTAGCTATTAGGCCAGAGTAAGAGCTAAGACCTTAACCAGTAGGCCAGAGTAAGAGTTAAGACCTTAACCATTAGGCCAGAGTACGAGTCTAAGACCTTAGCTATTAGGCCAGAGTAAGAGTTAAGACCTTAACCAATAGGCCAGAGTAAGAGTTAAGACCTTAACCAGTAGGCCAGAGTAAGAGTTAAGACCTTAACCAGTAGGCCAGAGTAAGAGTTAAGACCTTAACCTGTAAGCCATAGTACGAGTCTAAGACCTTAGCTATTAGGCCAGACTAAGAATTAAGACCTTAACCATTAGGCCAGAGTTCGAGTCTAAGACCTTAGCTATTAGGCCAGAGTAAGAGTTAAGACCTTATCTATTAGGCCAGAGTAAGAGTTAAGACCTTAACCATTAGGCCAGAGTGTGAGTCTAAGACCTTAGTTATTAGGCCAGAGTAAGAGTTTTGACCTTAACCATTAGGCCATAGTATGAGTCTAAGACCTTAGCTATTAGGCCAGAGTAAGAGTTAAGACCTTAACCAGTAGGCCAGAGTAAGAGTTAAGACCTTAACCAGGAGGATAGAGTAAGAGTTAAGACCTTAGCTATTAGGCCAGAGTAAGAGTTAAGACCTTAACCTGTAGGCCAGAGTACGAGTCTAATACCTTAGCTATTAGGCCAGAGTAAGAGTTAAGACCTTAACCATTAGGCCAGAGTACAAGTCTAAGACCTTAGCTATTAGGCCAGAGTAAGAGTTAAGACCTTAGCTATCAGGCCAGAGTACAAGTCTAAGACCTTAGCTGTTAGGCTAGAGTGAGAGTTAAGACCTTAGCTATCAGGCCAGAGTACGAGTCTAAGACCTTAGCTATTAGGACAGAGTACGAGTCTAAGACCTTAGCTATTAGGCCAGAGGAAGAGTTAAGACCTTAGCTATTAGGCCAGAATAAGAGTTATGACCTTAACCATTAGGCCAGAGTACGAGTCTAAGACCTTAGCTATTAGGCCAGAGTAAGAGTTAAGACCTTAACCATTAGGCCAGAGTACGAGTCTAAAACCTTAGCTATTAGGCCAGAGTAAGAGTTAAGACCTTAGCTATTAGGCCAGAGTAAGAGTTAAGACCTTAACCTGTAGGCCAGAGTACAAGTCTAAGACCTTAGCTATTAGGCCAGACTACGAGTCTAAGACCTTAGCTATTAGGCCAGAGTAAGAGTTAAGACCTTAACCATTAGGCCAGAGTACGAGTCTAAGACCTTAGCTATTAGGCCTGAGTAAGAGTTAAGACCTTAACCTGTAGGCCATAGTACGAGTCTAAGACCTTAGCTATTAGGCCATAGCACGAGTCTAAGACATTAGCTATTAGGCCAGAGTAAGAGTTAAGACCTTAACCATTAGGCCAGAGTAAGAGTTAAGACCTTAACCATTAGGCCAGAGTAAGAGTAAAGACCTTAGCTATTAGGCCAGAGTAAGAGTAAAGACCTTAGCCAGTAGGCCAGAGTAAGAGTTAAGACCTTAGATATTAGGCCAGAGTAAGAGTTAAGACCTTAACCAGTAGGCCAGAGTACGAGTCTAAGACCTTAGCTATTAGTCCAGAGTAAGTGTTAAGACCTTAACCATTAGGCCAGAGTATGAGTCTAAGACCTTAGCTATTAGGCCAGAGTAACAGTTAAGACCTTAACCAGTAGGCCAGAGTAAGAGTTAAGACCTTAACCAGTAGGCCAGAGTAAGATTTAATACCTTAAACAATAGGCCAGAGTAAGAGTTCAGACCTTAACCAGTAGGCCAGAGTAAGAGTTAAGACCTTAGCTAGTAGGCCAGAGTACGAGTCTAAGACCTTAGCTATTAGGCCAGCGCAAGAGTTAAGACCTTAACCATTAGGCCAGAGTTCGAGTCTAAGACCTTAGCTATTAGGCCAGAGTAAGAGTTAAGACCTTAGCTATTAGGCCAGTGTACGAGACTTAGACCTTAGCTATTATGCGAGAGTATGAGTCTAAGACCTTAGCTATTAGGCCAGAGTAAGAGTTAAGACCTTAACCAGTAGGCCAGAGTACAAGTCTAAGACCTTAGCTATTAGGCCAGAGTAAGAGTTAAGACCTTAGCTATTAGGCCAGAGTAAGAGTTAAGACCTTAACCATTAGGCCAGAGTACGAGTCTAAGACCTTAGCTATTAGGCCAGAGTAAGAGTTAAGACCTTAACCAGTAGGCCAGAGTAAGAGTTAAGACCTTAACCCTTAGGCCAGAGTATGAGTCTAGGACCTTAACCATTAGGCCAGAGTAAGAGTTAAGACCTTAACCAATAGCCCAGAGTAAGAGTTAAGACCTTAACCAGTAGGCCAGAGTAAGAGTTAAGACCTTAACCAGTAGGCCAGAGTAAGAGTTAAGACCTTAGCTAGTAGGCCAGAGTACGAGTCTAAGACCTTAGCTATTAGGCCAGAGCAAGAGTTAAGACCTTAACCATTAGGCCAGAGTACGAGTCTAAGACCTTAGCTATTAGGCCAGTGTAAGAGATAAGACCTTAACCAGTAGGCCAGAGTACGAGTCTAAGACCTTAGATATTAGGCCGGAGTAAGAGTTAAGACTTTAACCAATAGGCCAGAGTAAGAGTTAAGACCTTAACCAGTAGGCCAGAGTAAGAGTTAAGACCTTAACCAGTAGGCCAGAGTAAGAGTTAAGACCTTAACCTGTAGGCCATAGTACGAGTCTAAGACCTTAGCTATTAGGCCAGAGTAAGAGTTAAGACCTTAACCAGTAGGCCAGAGTACCAGTCTAAGACCCTAGCTATAGGCCAGAGTAAGAGTTAAGACCTTAGCTATTAGGCCAGAGTAAGAGTTAAGACCTTAACCATTAGGCCAGAGTACGAGTCTAAGACCTTAGCTATTAGGCCGGAGTAAGAGTTAAGACCTTAAGCATTAGGCCAGAGTATGAGTCTAATACCTTAGCTAACAGGCCAGAGTAAGAGTTAAGACCTTAGCTATTAGGCCAGAGTAAGAGTTAAGACCTTAGATATTAGGCCATAGTAAGAGTTAGGACCTTAACCAGTAGGCCAGAGTACGAGTCTAAGACCTTAGCTATTAGGCCAGAGTAAGAGTTAAGACCTTAACCAATAGGCCAGAGTAAGAGTTAGGACCTTAACCAGTAGGCCAGAGTAAGAGTTAAGACCTTAACCAGTAGGCCAGAGAAAGAGTTAAGTCCTTAACCTGTAGGCCACAATACAAGTCTAAGACCTTAGCTATTAGGCCAGAGTAAGAGTTAAGACCTTAACCATTAGGCCAGAGTATGAGTCTAAGACCTTAGCTATTAGGCCAGAGTAAGAGTTAAGACCTTAACCTGTAGGCCAGAGTAAGAGTTAAGACCTTAACCATTAGGCCAGAGTACGAGTCTAAAACCTTAGCTATTAGGCCAGAGTAAGAATTAAGACCTTAGCTATTAGGCCAGAGTAAGAGTTAAGACCTTAACCATTAGGCCAGAGTACGAGCCTAAGACCTTAGCTATTAGGCCAGAGTAAGAGTTAAGACCTTAACCATTAGGCCATAGTACGAGTCGAAGACCTTAGCTATTAGGCCAGACTAAGAGTTAAGACCTTAACCAGTAGGCCGGAGTAAGAGTTAAGACCTTAACCAGTAGGACAGAGTAAGAGTTAAGACCTTAGATATTAGGCCAGAGTAAGAGTTAAGACCTTAACCAGTAGGCCAGAGTACGAGTCTAAGACCTTAGCTATTAGGCCAGAGTGAGAGTTAAGACCTTAGCTATCAGGCCAGAGTACGAGTCTAAGACCTTAGCTATTAGGCCAGAGTACGAGTCTAAGACCTTTGCTATTAGGCCAGGATAAGAGTTAAGACCTTAACCAGTAGGCCAGAGTACCAGTCTAAGACCTTAGCTATTAGGCCAGAGTAAGAGTTAAGACCTTAGCTATTAGGCCAGAGTAAGAGTTAAGACCTTAGCTATTAGGCCAGAGTAAGAGTTAAGACCTTAACCAGTAGGCCAGACTACGAGTCTAAGACCTTAGCTATTAGGCCAGAGTAAGAGTTAAGACCTTAGCTATATGGCCAGAATAAGAGTTAAGACCTTAACCATTAGGCCAGAGTACGAGCCTAAGACCTTAGCTATTAGGCCAGAGTAAGAGTTAAGACCTTAACCAATAGGCCAGAGTACGAGTCTAAGACTTTAGCTATTAGGCCAGAGTACGAGTTAAGACCTTAACCAGTAGGCCAGAGTAAAAGTTAAGACCTTAACCATTAGGCCAGAGTACGAGTCTAAGACCTTAGCTATTAGGCCAGAGTAAGAGTTAAGACCTTAACCAATAGGCCAGAGTAAGAGTTAGGACCTTAACCAGTAGGCCAGAGTAAGAGTTAAGACCTTAACCAGTAGGCCAGAGAAAGAGTTAAGTCCTTAACCTGTAGGCCACAATACAAGTCTAAGACCTTAGCTATTAGGCCAGAGTAAGAGTTAAGACCTTAACCATTAGGCCAGAGTATGAGTCTAAGACCTTAGCTATTAGGCCAGAGTAAGAGTTAAGACCTTAACCTGTAGGCCAGAGTAAGAGTTAAGACCTTAACCATTAGGCCAGAGTACGAGTCTAAAACCTTAGCTATTAGGCCAGAGTAAGAATTAAGACCTTAGCTATTAGGCCAGAGTAAGAGTTAAGACCTTAACCATTAGGCCAGAGTACGAGCCTAAGACCTTAGCTATTAGGCCAGAGTAAGAGTTAAGACCTTAACCATTAGGCCATAGTACGAGTCGAAGACCTTAGCTATTAGGCCAGACTAAGAGTTAAGACCCTAACCAGTAGGCCGGAGTAAGAGTTAAGACCTTAACCAGTAGGACAGAGTAAGAGTTAAGACCTTAGATATTAGGCCAGAGTAAGAGTTAAGACCTTAACCAGTAGGCCAGAGTATGAGTCTAAGACCTTAGCTATTAGGCCAGAGTGAGAGTTAAGACCTTAGCTATCAGGCCAGAGTACGAGTCTAAGACCTTAGCTATTAGGCCAGAGTACGAGTCTAAGACCTTAGCTATTAGGCCAGAGTAAGAGTTAAGACCTTAACCAGTAGGCCAGAGTACCAGTCTAAGACCTTAGCTATTAGGCCAGAGTAAGAGTTAAGACCTTAGCTATTAGGCCAGAGTAAGAGTTAAGACCTTAGATATTAGGCCATAGTAAGAGTTAGGACCTTAACCAGTAGGCCAGAGTACGAGTCTAAGACCTTAGCTATTAAGCCAGAGTAAGAGTTAAGACCTTAACCAGTAGGCCAGAGTAAGAGTTAAGACCTTAACCATTAGGCCATAGTACGAGTCTAAGACCTTAGCTATTAGGCCAGAGTAAGGGTTAAGACCTTAACCAGTAGGCCAGAGTAAGAGTTAAGACCTTAGCTATTAGGCCAGAGTTAGAGTTAAGACCTTAACCAGTAGGCCAGACTACGAGTCTAAGACCTTAGCTATTAGGCAAGAGTAAGAGTTAAGACCTTAGCTATTAGGCCAGAGTAAGAGTTAAGACCTTAACCATTAGGCCAGAGTACGAGTCTTAGACCTTAGCTATTAGGCCAGAGTAAGAGTTAAGACCTTAACCAATAGGCCAGAGTAAGAGTTAGGACCTTAACCAGTAGGCCAGAGTAAGAGTCTAAGACCTTAACCAGTAGGCCAGAGTACAAGTCTAAGACCTTAGCTATTAGGCCAGAGTAAGAGTTAAGACCTTAGCTATTAGGCCAGAGTAAGAGATAAGACCTTAACCATTAGGCCAGAGTACGAGTCTAAGACCTTAGCTATTAGGCCAGAGTAAGAGCTAAGACCTTAACCAGTAGGCCAGAGTAAGAGTTAAGACCTTAACCATTAGGCCAGAGTACGAGTCTAAGACCTTAGCTATTAGGCCAGAGTAAGAGTTAAGACCTTAACCAATAGGCCAGAGTAAGAGTTAAGACCTTAACCAGTAGGCCAGAGTAAGAGTTAAGACCTTAACCAGTAGGCCAGAGTAAGAGTTAAGACCTTAACCTGTAAGCCATAGTACGAGTCTAAGACCTTAGCTATTAGGCCAGACTAAGAATTAAGACCTTAACCATTAGGCCAGAGTTCGAGTCTAAGACCTTAGCTATTAGGCCAGAGTAAGAGTTAAGACCTTATCTATTAGGCCAGAGTAAGAGTTAAGACCTTAACCATTAGGCCAGAGTGTGAGTCTAAGACCTTAGTTATTAGGCCAGAGTAAGAGTTTTGACCTTAACCATTAGGCCATAGTATGAGTCTAAGACCTTAGCTATTAGGCCAGAGTAAGAGTTAAGACCTTAACCAGTAGGCCAGAGTAAGAGTTAAGACCTTAACCAGGAGGATAGAGTAAGAGTTAAGACCTTAGCTATTAGGCCAGAGTAAGAGTTAAGTCCTTAACCTGTAGGCCAGAGTACGAGTCTAATACATTAGCTATTAGGCCAGAGTAAGAGTTAAGACCTTAACCATTAGGCCAGAGTACAAGTCTAAGACCTTAGCTATTAGGCCAGAGTAAGAGTTAAGACCTTAGCTATCAGGCCAGAGTACAAGTCTAAGACCTTAGCTGTTAGGCCAGAGTGAGAGTTAAGACCTTAGCTATCAGGCCAGAGTACGAGTCTAAGACCTTAGCTATTAGGACAGAGTACGAGTCTAAGACCTTAGCTATTAGGCCAGAGTAAGAGTTAAGACCTTAGCTATTAGGCCAGAATAAGAGTTATGACCTTAACCATTAGGCCAGAGTACGAGTCTAAGACCTTAGCTATTAGGCCAGAGTAAGAGTTAAGACCTTAACCATTAGGCCAGAGTACGAGTCTAAGACCTTAGCTATTAGGCCAGAGTAAGAGTTAAGACCTTAGCTATTAGGCCAGAGTAAGAGTTAAGACCTTAACCTGTAGGCCAGAGTACAAGTCTAAGACCTTAGCTATTAGGCCAGACTACGAGTCTAAGACCTTAGCTATTAGGCCAGAGTAAGAGTTAAGACCTTAACCATTAGGCCAGAGTACGAGTCTAAGACCTTAGCTATTAGGCCTGAGTAAGAGTTAAGACCTTAACCTGTAGGCCATAGTACGAGTCTAAGACCTTAGCTATTAAGCCATAGCACGAGTCTAAGACATTAGCTATTAGGCCAGAGTAAGAGTTAAGACCTTAACCATTAGGCCAGAGTAAGAGTTAAGACCTTAACCATTAGGCCAGAGTAAGAGTAAAGACCTTAGCTATTAGGCCAGAGTAAGAGTAAAGACCTTAGCCAGTAGGCCAGAGTAAGAGTTAAGACCTTAGATATTAGGCCAGAGTAAGAGTTAAGACCTTAACCAGTAGGCCAGAGTACGAGTCTAAGACCTTAGCTATTAGTCCAGAGTAAGAGTTAAGACCTTAACCATTAGGCCAGAGTATGAGTCTAAGACCTTAGCTATTAGGCCAGAGTAACAGTTAAGACCTTAACCAGTAGGCCAGAGTAAGAGTTAAGACCTTAACCAGTAGGCCAGAGTAAGATTTAATACCTTAAACAATAGGCCAGAGTAAGAGTTCAGACCTTAACCAGTAGGCCAGAGTAAGAGTTAAGACCTTAGCTAGTAGGCCAGAGTACAAGTCTAAGACCTTAGCTATTAGGCCAGAGTAAGAGTTAAGACCTTAGCTATTAGGCCAGAGTAAGAGTTAAGACCTTAGCTATTAGGCCAGAGTACGAGTCTAAGACCTTAACTATTAGGCCAGAGTAAGAGTTAAGACCTTAACCAGTAGGCCAGAGTACCAGTCTAAGACCTTAGCTATTAGGCCAGAGTAAGAGTTTAGACCTTAGCTATTAGGCCAGAGTAAGAGTTAAGACCTTAGATATTAGGCCATAGTAAGAGTTAGGACCTTAACCAGTAGGCCAGAGTACGAGTCTAAGACCTTAGCTATTAGGCCAGAGTAAGAGTTAAGACCTTAACCAGTAGGCCAGAGTAAGAGTTAAGACCTTAACCAGTAGGCCATAGTACGAGTCTAAGACCTTAGCTATTAGGCCAGAGTAAGGGTTAAGACCTTAACCAGTAGGGCAGAGTAAGAGTTAAGACCTTAGCTATTAGGCCGGAGTAAGAGTTAAGACCTTAACCAGTAGGCCAGACTACGAGTCTAAGACCTTAGCTATTAGGCCAGAGTAAGAGTTAAGACCTTAGCTATTAGGCCAGAGTAAGAGTTAAGACCTTAACCATTAGGCCAGAGTACGAGCCTAAGACCTTAGCTATTAGGCCAGAGTAAGAGTTAAGACCTTAACCATTAGGCCAGAGTACAAGTCTAAGACTTTAGCTATTAGGCCAGAGTACGAGTTAAGACCTTAACCAGTAGGCCAGAGTAAAAGTTAAGACCTTAACCATTAGGCCAGAGCACGAGTCTAAGACCTTAACTATTAGGCCAGAGTAAGAGTTAAGACCTTAACCAATAGGCCAGAGTAAGAGTAAGGACCTTAACCAGTAGGCCAGAGTAAGAGTTAAGACCTTAACCAGTAGGCCAGAGAAAGAGTTAAGTCCTTAACCTGTAGGCCACAATACAAGTCTAAGACCTTAGCTATTAGGCCAGAGTAAGAGTTAAGACCTTAACCATTAGGCCAGAGTATGAGTCTAAGACCTTAGCTATTAGGCCAGAGTAAGAGTTAAGACCTTAACCTGTAGGCCAGAGTAAGAGTTAAGACCTTAACCATTAGGCCAGAGTACTAGTCTAAAACCTTAGCTATTAGGCCAGAGTAAGAGTTAAGACCTTAGCTATTAGGCCAGAGTAAGAGTTACGACCTTAACCATTAGGCCAGAGTACGAGCCTAAGACCTTAGCTATTAGGCCAGAGTAGGAGTTAAGACCTTAACCATTAGGCCATAGTACGAGTCGAAGACCTTAGCTATTAGGCCAGACTAAGAGTTAAGACCTTAACCAGTAGGCCGGAGTAAGAGTTAAGACCTTAACCAGTAGGACAGAGTAAGAGTTAAGACCTTAGATATTAGGCCAGAGTAAGAGTTGAGACCTTAACCAGTAGGCCAGAGTACGAGTCTAAGACCTTAGCTATTAGGCCAGAGTGAGAGTTAAGACCTTAGCTATCAGGCCAGAGTACGAGTCTAAGACCTTAGCTATTAGGCCAGAGTACGAGTCTAAGACCTTAGCTATTAGGCCAGAGTAAGAGTTAAAACCTTAACCAGTAGGCCAGAGTACCAGTCTAAGACCTTAGCTATTAGGCCAGAGTAAGAGTTAAGACCTTAGCTATTAGGCCAGAGTAAGAGTTAAGACCATAACCATTAGGCCAGAGTACGAGTCTAAGACTTTAGCTATTAGGCCAGAGCAAGAGTTAAGACCTTAACCAGTAGGCCAGAGTACGAGTCTAAGATCTTAGCTATTAGGCCAGAGCAAGAGTTAAGACCTTAACCAGTAGGCCAGAGTACGAGTCTAAGACCTTACTTATTAGGCCAGAGTAAGAGTTAAGACCATAGCTATTAGGCCAGTGTACGAGTCTAAGACCTTAGCTATTATGCCAGAGTATGAGTTCAAGACCTTAGCTATTAGGCCACAGTAAGAGTTAAGACCTTAACCAGTAGGCCAGAGTACAAGTCTAAGACCTTAGCTATTAGGCCAGAGTAAGAGTTAAGACCTTAGCTATTAGGCCAGAGTAAGAGTTAAGACCTTAACCATTAGGCCAGAGTACGAGTCTAAGACCTTAGCTATTAGGCCAGAGTAAGAGCTAAGACCTTAACCAGTAGGCCAGAGTAAGAGTTAAGACCTTAACCATTAGGCCAGAGTACGAGTCTAAGACCTTAGCTATTAGGCCAGAGTAAGAGTTAAGACCTTAACCAATAGGCCAGAGTAAGAGTTAAGACCTTAACCAGTAGGCCAGAGTAAGAGTTAAGACCTTAACCAGTAGGCCAGAGTAAGAGTTAAGACCTTAACCTGTAAGCCATAGTACGAGTCTAAGACCTTAGCTATTAGGCCAGACTAAGAATTAAGACCTTAACCATTAGGCCAGAGTTCGAGTCTAAGACCTTAGCTATTAGGCCAGAGTAAGAGTTAAGACCTTATCTATTAGGCCAGAGTAAGAGTTAAGACCTTAACCATTAGGCCAGAGTGTGAGTCTAAGACCTTAGTTATTAGGCCAGAGTAAGAGTTTTGACCTTAACCATTAGGCCATAGTATGAGTCTAAGACCTTAGCTATTAGGCCAGAGTAAGAGTTAAGACCTTAACCAGTAGGCCAGAGTAAGAGTTAAGACCTTAACCAGGAGGATAGAGTAAGAGTTAAGACCTTAGCTATTAGGCCAGAGTAAGAGTTAAGACCTTAACCTGTAGGCCAGAGTACGAGTCTAATACCTTAGCTATTAGGCCAGAGTAAGAGTTAAGACCTTAACCATTAGGCCAGAGTACAAGTCTAAGACCTTAGCTATTAGGCCAGAGTAAGAGTTAAGACCTTAGCTATCAGGCCAGAGTACAAGTCTAAGACCTTAGCTGTTAGGCTAGAGTGAGAGTTAAGACCTTAGCTATCAGGCCAGAGTACGAGTCTAAGACCTTAGCTATTAGGACAGAGTACGAGTCTAAGACCTTAGCTATTAGGCCAGAGGAAGAGTTAAGACCTTAGCTATTAGGCCAGAATAAGAGTTATGACCTTAACCATTAGGCCAGAGTACGAGTCTAAGACCTTAGCTATTAGGCCAGAGTAAGAGTTAAGACCTTAACCATTAGGCCAGAGTACGAGTCTAAAACCTTAGCTATTAGGCCAGAGTAAGAGTTAAGACCTTAGCTATTAGGCCAGAGTAAGAGTTAAGACCTTAACCTGTAGGCCAGAGTACAAGTCTAAGACCTTAGCTATTAGGCCAGACTACGAGTCTAAGACCTTAGCTATTAGGCCAGAGTAAGAGTTAAGACCTTAACCATTAGGCCAGAGTACGAGTCTAAGACCTTAGCTATTAGGCCTGAGTAAGAGTTAAGACCTTAACCTGTAGGCCATAGTACGAGTCTAAGACCTTAGCTATTAGGCCATAGCACGAGTCTAAGACATTAGCTATTAGGCCAGAGTAAGAGTTAAGACCTTAACCATTAGGCCAGAGTAAGAGTTAAGACCTTAACCATTAGGCCAGAGTAAGAGTAAAGACCTTAGCTATTAGGCCAGAGTAAGAGTAAAGACCTTAGCCAGTAGGCCAGAGTAAGAGTTAAGACCTTAGATATTAGGCCAGAGTAAGAGTTAAGACCTTAACCAGTAGGCCAGAGTACGAGTCTAAGACCTTAGCTATTAGTCCAGAGTAAGTGTTAAGACCTTAACCATTAGGCCAGAGTATGAGTCTAAGACCTTAGCTATTAGGCCAGAGTAACAGTTAAGACCTTAACCAGTAGGCCAGAGTAAGAGTTAAGACCTTAACCAGTAGGCCAGAGTAAGATTTAATACCTTAAACAATAGGCCAGAGTAAGAGTTCAGACCTTAACCAGTAGGCCAGAGTAAGAGTTAAGACCTTAGCTAGTAGGCCAGAGTACGAGTCTAAGACCTTAGCTATTAGGCCAGCGCAAGAGTTAAGACCTTAACCATTAGGCCAGAGTTCGAGTCTAAGACCTTAGCTATTAGGCCAGAGTAAGAGTTAAGACCTTAGCTATTAGGCCAGTGTACGAGACTTAGACCTTAGCTATTATGCGAGAGTATGAGTCTAAGACCTTAGCTATTAGGCCAGAGTAAGAGTTAAGACCTTAACCAGTAGGCCAGAGTACAAGTCTAAGACCTTAGCTATTAGGCCAGAGTAAGAGTTAAGACCTTAGCTATTAGGCCAGAGTAAGAGTTAAGACCTTAACCATTAGGCCAGAGTACGAGTCTAAGACCTTAGCTATTAGGCCAGAGTAAGAGTTAAGACCTTAACCAGTAGGCCAGAGTAAGAGTTAAGACCTTAACCCTTAGGCCAGAGTATGAGTCTAGGACCTTAACCATTAGGCCAGAGTAAGAGTTAAGACCTTAACCAATAGCCCAGAGTAAGAGTTAAGACCTTAACCAGTAGGCCAGAGTAAGAGTTAAGACCTTAACCAGTAGGCCAGAGTAAGAGTTAAGACCTTAGCTAGTAGGCCAGAGTACGAGTCTAAGACCTTAGCTATTAGGCCAGAGCAAGAGTTAAGACCTTAACCATTAGGCCAGAGTACGAGTCTAAGACCTTAGCTATTAGGCCAGTGTAAGAGATAAGACCTTAACCAGTAGGCCAGAGTACGAGTCTAAGACCTTAGATATTAGGCCGGAGTAAGAGTTAAGACTTTAACCAATAGGCCAGAGTAAGAGTTAAGACCTTAACCAGTAGGCCAGAGTAAGAGTTAAGACCTTAACCAGTAGGCCAGAGTAAGAGTTAAGACCTTAACCTGTAGGCCATAGTACGAGTCTAAGACCTTAGCTATTAGGCCAGAGTAAGAGTTAAGACCTTAACCAGTAGGCCAGAGTACCAGTCTAAGACCCTAGCTATAGGCCAGAGTAAGAGTTAAGACCTTAGCTATTAGGCCAGAGTAAGAGTTAAGACCTTAACCATTAGGCCAGAGTACGAGTCTAAGACCTTAGCTATTAGGCCGGAGTAAGAGTTAAGACCTTAAGCATTAGGCCAGAGTATGAGTCTAATACCTTAGCTAACAGGCCAGAGTAAGAGTTAAGACCTTAGCTATTAGGCCAGAGTAAGAGTTAAGACCTTAGATATTAGGCCATAGTAAGAGTTAGGACCTTAACCAGTAGGCCAGAGTACGAGTCTAAGACCTTAGCTATTAGGCCAGAGTAAGAGTTAAGACCTTAACCAATAGGCCAGAGTAAGAGTTAGGACCTTAACCAGTAGGCCAGAGTAAGAGTTAAGACCTTAACCAGTAGGCCAGAGAAAGAGTTAAGTCCTTAACCTGTAGGCCACAATACAAGTCTAAGACCTTAGCTATTAGGCCAGAGTAAGAGTTAAGACCTTAACCATTAGGCCAGAGTATGAGTCTAAGACCTTAGCTATTAGGCCAGAGTAAGAGTTAAGACCTTAACCTGTAGGCCAGAGTAAGAGTTAAGACCTTAACCATTAGGCCAGAGTACGAGTCTAAAACCTTAGCTATTAGGCCAGAGTAAGAATTAAGACCTTAGCTATTAGGCCAGAGTAAGAGTTAAGACCTTAACCATTAGGCCAGAGTACGAGCCTAAGACCTTAGCTATTAGGCCAGAGTAAGAGTTAAGACCTTAACCATTAGGCCATAGTACGAGTCGAAGACCTTAGCTATTAGGCCAGACTAAGAGTTAAGACCTTAACCAGTAGGCCGGAGTAAGAGTTAAGACCTTAACCAGTAGGACAGAGTAAGAGTTAAGACCTTAGATATTAGGCCAGAGTAAGAGTTAAGACCTTAACCAGTAGGCCAGAGTACGAGTCTAAGACCTTAGCTATTAGGCCAGAGTGAGAGTTAAGACCTTAGCTATCAGGCCAGAGTACGAGTCTAAGACCTTAGCTATTAGGCCAGAGTACGAGTCTAAGACCTTTGCTATTAGGCCAGGATAAGAGTTAAGACCTTAACCAGTAGGCCAGAGTACCAGTCTAAGACCTTAGCTATTAGGCCAGAGTAAGAGTTAAGACCTTAGCTATTAGGCCAGAGTAAGAGTTAAGACCTTAGCTATTAGGCCAGAGTAAGAGTTAAGACCTTAACCAGTAGGCCAGACTACGAGTCTAAGACCTTAGCTATTAGGCCAGAGTAAGAGTTAAGACCTTAGCTATATGGCCAGAATAAGAGTTAAGACCTTAACCATTAGGCCAGAGTACGAGCCTAAGACCTTAGCTATTAGGCCAGAGTAAGAGTTAAGACCTTAACCAATAGGCCAGAGTACGAGTCTAAGACTTTAGCTATTAGGCCAGAGTACGAGTTAAGACCTTAACCAGTAGGCCAGAGTAAAAGTTAAGACCTTAACCATTAGGCCAGAGTACGAGTCTAAGACCTTAGCTATTAGGCCAGAGTAAGAGTTAAGACCTTAACCAATAGGCCAGAGTAAGAGTTAGGACCTTAACCAGTAGGCCAGAGTAAGAGTTAAGACCTTAACCAGTAGGCCAGAGAAAGAGTTAAGTCCTTAACCTGTAGGCCACAATACAAGTCTAAGACCTTAGCTATTAGGCCAGAGTAAGAG
The DNA here is from genome assembly GCF_964204655.1 of Triturus cristatus. Taxonomy (NCBI): domain Eukaryota; kingdom Metazoa; phylum Chordata; class Amphibia; order Caudata; family Salamandridae; genus Triturus; species Triturus cristatus. Next base: position 1,308,644,020 of record NC_140590.1, read on the forward strand.
TTAAGACCTTAACCATTAGGCCAGAGTATGAGTCTAAGACCTTAGCTATTAGGCCAGAGTAAGAGTTAAGACCTTAACCTGTAGGCCAGAGTAAGAGTTAAGACCTTAACCATTAGGCCAGAGTACGAGTCTAAAACCTTAGCTATTAGGCCAGAGTAAGAATTAAGACCTTAGCTATTAGGCCAGAGTAAGAGTTAAGACCTTAACCATTAGGCCAGAGTACGAGCCTAAGACCTTAGCTATTAGGCCAGAGTAAGAGTTAAGACCTTAACCATTAGGCCATAGTACGAGTCGAAGACCTTAGCTATTAGGCCAGACTAAGAGTTAAGACCCTAACCAGTAGGCCGGAGTAAGAGTTAAGACCTTAACCAGTAGGACAGAGTAAGAGTTAAGACCTTAGATATTAGGCCAGAGTAAGAGTTAAGACCTTAACCAGTAGGCCAGAGTATGAGTCTAAGACCTTAGCTATTAGGCCAGAGTGAGAGTTAAGACCTTAGCTATCAGGCCAGAGTACGAGTCTAAGACCTTAGCTATTAGGCCAGAGTACGAGTCTAAGACCTTAGCTATTAGGCCAGAGTAAGAGTTAAGACCTTAACCAGTAGGCCAGAGTACCAGTCTAAGACCTTAGCTATTAGGCCAGAGTAAGAGTTAAGACCTTAGCTATTAGGCCAGAGTAAGAGTTAAGACCTTAGATATTAGGCCATAGTAAGAGTTAGGACCTTAACCAGTAGGCCAGAGTACGAGTCTAAGACCTTAGCTATTAAGCCAGAGTAAGAGTTAAGACCTTAACCAGTAGGCCAGAGTAAGAGTTAAGACCTTAACCATTAGGCCATAGTACGAGTCTAAGACCTTAGCTATTAGGCCAGAGTAAGGGTTAAGACCTTAACCAGTAGGCCAGAGTAAGAGTTAAGACCTTAGCTATTAGGCCAGAGTTAGAGTTAAGACCTTAACCAGTAGGCCAGACTACGAGTCTAAGACCTTAGCTATTAGGCAAGAGTAAGAGTTAAGACCTTAGCTATTAGGCCAGAGTAAGAGTTAAGACCTTAACCATTAGGCCAGAGTACGAGCCTAAGACCTTAGCTATTAGGCCAGAGTATGAGTTAAGACCTTAACCATTAGGCCAGAGTACGAGTCTAAGACTTTATCTATTAGGCCAGAGTACGAGTTAAGACCTTAACCAGTAGGCCAGAGTAAAAGTTAAGACCTTGACCATTAGGCCAGAGTACGAGTCTAAGACCTTAACTATTAGGCCAGAGTAAGAGTTAAGACCTTAACCAATAGGCCAGAGTAAGAGTTAGGACCTTAACCAGTAGGCCAGAGTAAGAGTTAAGACCTTAACCAGTAGGCCAGAGAAAGAGTTAAGTCCTTAACCTGTAGGCCACAATACAAGTCTAAGACCTTAGCTATTAGGCCAGAGTAAGATTTAAGACCTTAACCATTAGGCCAGAGTATGAGTCTAAGACCTTAGCTATTAGGCCAGAGTAAGAGTTAAGACCTTAACCTGTAGGCCAGAGTAAGAGTTAAGACCTTAACCATTAGGCCAGAGTACGAGTCTAAAACCTTAGCTATTAGGCCAGAGTAAGAGTTAAGACCTTAGCTATTAGGCCAGAGTAAGAGTTAAGACCTTAACCATTAGGCCAGAGTACGAGCCTAAGACCTTAGCTATTAGGCCAGAGTAAGAGTTAAGACCTTAACCATTAGGCCATAGTACGAGTCGAAGACCTTAGCTATTAGGCTTAGCTATTAGGCCAGACTAAGAGTTAAGACCTTAACCAGTAGGCCGGAGTAAGAGCTAAGACCTTAACCAGTAGGACAGAGTAAGAGTTAAGACCTTAGATATTAGGCCAGAGTAAGAGTTAAGACCTTAACCAGTAGGCCAGAGTACGAGTCTAAGACCTTAGCTATTAGGCCAGAGTGAGAGTTAAGACCTTAGCTATCAGGCCAGAGTACGAGTCTAAGACCTTAGCTATTAGGCCAGAGTACGAGTCTAAGACCTTAGCTATTAGGCCAGAGTAAGAGTTAAAACCTTAACCAGTAGGCCAGAGTACCAGTCTAAGACCTTAGCTATTAGGCCAGAGTAAGAGTTAAGACCTTAGCTATTAGGCCAGAGTAAGAGTTAAGACCATAACCATTAGGCCAGAGTACGAGTCTAAGACTTTAGCTATTAGGCCAGAGCAAGAGTTAAGACCTTAACCAGTAGGCCAGAGTACGAGTCTAAGATCTTAGCTATTAGGCCAGAGCAAGAGTTAAGACCTTAACCAGTAGGCCAGAGTACGAGTCTAAGACCTTACTTATTAGGCCAGAGTAAGAGTTAAGACCATAGCTATTAGGCCAGTGTACGAGTCTAAGACCTTAGCTATTATGCCAGAGTATGAGTTCAAGACCTTAGCTATTAGGCCAGAGTAAGAGTTAAGACCTTAACCAGTAGGCCAGAGTACAAGTCTAAGACCTTAGCTATTAGGCCAGAGTAAGAGTTAAGACCTTAGCTATTAGGCCAGAGTAAGAGTTAAGACCTTAACCATTAGGCCAGAGTACGAGTCTAAGACCTTAGCTATTAGGCCAGAGTAAGAGCTAAGACCTTAACCAGTAGGCCAGAGTAAGAGTTAAGACCTTAACCATTAGGCCAGAGTACGAGTCTAAGACCTTAGCTATTAGGCCAGAGTAAGAGTTAAGACCTTAACCAATAGGCCAGAGTAAGAGTTAAGACCTTAACCAGTAGGCCAGAGTAAGAGTTAAGACCTTAACCAGTAGGCCAGAGTAAGAGTTAAGACCTTAACCTGTAAGCCATAGTACGAGTCTAAGACCTTAGCTATTAGGCCAGACTAAGAATTAAGACCTTAACCATTAGGCCAGAGTTCAAGTCTAAGACCTTAGCTATTAGGCCAGAGTAAGAGTTAAGACCTTATCTATTAGGCCAGAGTAAGAGTTAAGACCTTAACCATTAGGCCAGAGTGTGAGTCTAAGACCTTAGTTATTAGGCCAGAGTAAGAGTTTTGACCTTAACCATTAGGCCATAGTATGAGTCTAAGACCTTAGCTATTAGGCCAGAGTAAGAGTTAAGACCTTAACCAGTAGGCCAGAGTAAGAGTTAAGACCTTAACCAGGAGGATAGAGTAAGAGTTAAGACCTTAGCTATTAGGCCAGAGTAAGAGTTAAGACCTTAACCTGTAGGCCAGTGTACGAGTCTAATACCTTAGCTATTAGGCCAGAGTAAGAGTTAAGACCGTAACCATTAGGCCAGAGTACAAGTCTAAGACCTTAGCTATTAGGCCAGAGTAAGAGTTAAGACCTTAGCTATCAGGCCAGAGTACAAGTCTAAGACCTTAGCTGTTAGGCCAGAGTGAGAGTTAAGACCTTAGCTATCAGGCCAGAGTACGAGTCTAAGACCTTAGCTATTAGGCCAGAGTACGAGTCTAAGACCTTAGCTATTAGGCCAGAGTAAGAGTTAAGACCTTAACCAGTAGGCCAGAGTACCAGTCTAAGACCTTAGCTTTTAGGCCAGAGTAAGAGTTAAGACCTTAGCTATTAGGCCAGAGTAAGAGTTAAGACCTTAACCATTAGGCCAGAGTACGAGTCTAAGACTTTAGCTATTAGGCCAGAGCAAGAGTTAAGACCTTAACCAGTAGGCCAGAGTACGAGTCTAAGATCTTAGCTATTAGGCCAGAGCAAGAGTTAAGACCTTAACCAGTAGGCCAGAGTACGAGTCTAAGACCTTAGCTATTAGGCCAGAGTAAGAGTTAAGACCGTAGCTATTAGGCCAGTGTACGAGTCTAAGACCTTAGCTATTATGCCAGAGTATGAGTTCAAGACCTTAGCTATTAGGCCAGAGTAAGAGTTAAGACCTTAACCAGTAGGCCAGAGTACAAGTCTAAGACCTTAGCTATTAGGCCAGAGTAAGAGTTAAGACCTTAGCTATTAGGCCAGAGTAAGAGTTAAGACCTTAGCTATTAGGCCAGAGTACGAGTCTAAGACCTTAACTATTAGGCCAGAGTAAGAGTTAAGACCTTAACCAGTAGGCCAGAGTACCAGTCTAAGACCTTAGCTATTAGGCCAGAGTAAGAGTTTAGACCTTAGCTATTAGGCCAGAGTAAGAGTTAAGACCTTAGATATTAGGCAATAGTAAGAGTTAGGACCTTAACCAGTAGGCCAGAGTACGAGTCTAAGACCTTAGCTATTAGGCCAGAGTAAGAGTTAAGACCTTAACCAGTAGGCCAGAGTAAGAGTTAAGACCTTAACCAGTAGGCCATAGTACGAGTCTAAGACCTTAGCTATTAGGCCAGAGTAAGGGTTAAGACCTTAACCAGTAGGCCAGAGTAAGAGTTAAGACCTTAGCTATTAGGCCAGAGGAAGAGTTAAGACCTTAACCAGTAGGCCAGACTACGAGTCTAAGACCTTAGCTATTAGGCCAGAGTAAGAGTTAAGACCTTAGCTATTAGGCCAGAGTAAGAGTTAAGACCTTAACCATTAGGCCAGAGTACGAGCCTAAGACCTTAGCTATTAGGCCAGAGTAAGAGTTAAGACCTTAACCATTAGGCCAGAGTACGAGTCTAAGACTTTAGCTATTAGGCCAGAGTACGAGTTAAGACCTTAACCAGTAGGCCAGAGTAAAAGTTAAGACCTTAACCATTAGGCCAGAGTACGAGTCTAAGACCTTAACTATTAGGCCAGAGTAAGAGTTAAGACCTTAACCAATAGGCCAGAGTAAGAGTTAGGACCTTAACCAGTAGGCCAGAGTAAGAGTTAAGACCTTAACCAGTAGGCCAGAGAAAGAGTTAAGTCCTTAACCTGTAGGCCACAATACAAGTCTAAGACCTTAGCTATTAGGCCAGAGTAAGAGTTAAGACCTTAACCATTAGGCCAGAGTATGAGTCTAAGACCTTAGCTATTAGGCCAGAGTAAGAGTTAAGACCTTAACCATTAGGCCAGAGTACGAGCCTAAGACCTTAGCTATTAGGCCAGAGTAAGAGTTAAGACCTTAACCATTAGGCCATAGTACGAGTCGAAGACCTTAGCTATTAGGCCAGACTAAGAGTTAAGACCTTAACCAGTAGGCCGGAGTAAGAGTTAAGACCTTAACCAGTAGGACAGAGTAAGAGTTAAGACCTTAGATATTAGGCCAGAGTAAGAGTTAAGACATTAACCAGTAGGCCAGAGTACGAGTCTAAGACCTTAGCTATTAGGCCAGAGTGAGAGTTAAGACCTTAGCTATCAGGCCAGAGTACGAGTCTAAGACCTTAGCTATTAGGCCAGAGTACGAGTCTAAGACCTTAGCTATTAGGCCAGAGTAAGAGTTAAAACCTTAACCAGTAGGCCAGAGTACCAGTCTAAGACCTTAGCTATTAGGCCAGAGTAAGAGTTAAGACCTTAGCTATTAGGCCAGAGTAAGAGTTAGGACCATAACCATTAGGCCAGAGTACGAGTCTAAGACTTTAGCTATTAGGCCAGAGCAAGAGTTAAGACCTTAACCAGTAGGCCAGAGTACGAGTCTAAGATCTTAGCTATTAGGCCAGAGCAAGAGTTAAGACCTTAACCAGTAGGCCAGAGTACGAGTCTAAGACCTTACTTATTAGGCCAGAGTAAGAGTTAAGACCAAAGCTATTAGGCCAGTGTACGAGTCTAAGACCTTAGCTATTATGCCAGAGTATGAGTTCAAGACCTTAGCTATTAGGCCAGAGTAAGAGTTAAGACCTTAACCAGTAGGCCAGAGTACAAGTCTAAGACCTTAGCTATTAGGCCAGAGTAAGAGTTAAGACCTTAGCTATTAGGCCAGAGTAAGAGATAAGACCTTAACCATTAGGCCAGAGTACGAGTCTAAGACCTTAGCTATTAGGCCAGAGTAAGAGCTAAGACCTTAACCAGTAGGCCAGAGTAAGAGTTAAGACCTTAACCATTAGGCCAGAGTACGAGTCTAAGACCTTAGCTATTAGGCCAGAGTAAGAGTTAAGACCTTAACCAATAGGCCAGAGTAAGAGTTAAGACCTTAACCAGTAGGCCAGAGTAAGAGTTAAGACCTTAACCAGTAGGCCAGAGTAAGAGTTAAGACCTTAACCTGTAAGCCATAGTACGAGTCTAAGACCTTAGCTATTAGGCCAGACTAAGAATTAAGACCTTAACCATTAGGCCAGAGTTCGAGTCTAAGACCTTAGCTATTAGGCCAGAGTAAGAGTTAAGACCTTATCTATTAGGCCAGAGTAAGAGTTAAGACCTTAACCATTAGGCCAGAGTGTGAGTCTAAGACCTTAGTTATTAGGCCAGAGTAAGAGTTTTGACCTTAACCATTAGGCCATAGTATGAGTCTAAGACCTTAGCTATTAGGCCAGAGTAAGAGTTAAGACCTTAACCAGTAGGCCAGAGTAAGAGTTAAGACCTTAACCAGGAGGATAGAGAAAGAGTTAAGACCTTAGCTATTAGGCCAGAGTAAGAGTTAAGACCTTAACCTGTAGGCCAGAGTACGAGTCTAATACATTAGCTATTAGGCCAGAGTAAGAGTTAAGACCTTAACCATTAGGCCAGAGTACAAGTCTAAGACCTTAGCTATTAGGCCAGAGTAAGAGTTAAGACCTTAGCTATCAGGCCAGAGTACAAGTCTAAGACCTTAGCTGTTAGGCCAGAGTGAGAGTTAAGACCTTAGCTATCAGGCCAGAGTACGAGTCTAAGACCTTAGCTATTAGGACAGAGTACGAGTCTAAGACCTTAGCTATTAGGCCAGAGTAAGAGTTAAGACCTTAGCTATTAGGCCAAAATAAGAGTTATGACCTTAACCATTAGGCCAGAGTACGAGTCTAAGACCTTAGCTATTAGGCCAGAGTAAGAGTTAAGACCTTAACCATTAGGCCAGAGTACGAGTCTAAGACCTTAGCTATTAGGCCAGAGTAAGAGTTAAGACCTTAGCTATTAGGCCAGAGTAAGAGTTAAGACCTTAACCTGTAGGCCAGAGTACAAGTCTAAGACCTTAGCTATTAGGCCAGACTACGAGTCTAAGACCTTAGCTATTAGGCCAGAGTAAGAGTTAAGACCTTAACCATTAGGCCAGAGTACGAGTCTAAGACCTTAGCTATTAGGCCTGAGTAAGAGTTAAGACCTTAACCTGTAGGCCATAGTACGAGTCTAAGACCTTAGCTATTAGGCCATAGCACGAGTCTAAGACATTAGCTATTAGGCCAGAGTAAGAGTTAAGACCTTAACCATTAGGCCAGAGTAAGAGTTAAGACCTTAACCATTAGGCCAGAGTAAGAGTAAAGACCTTAGCTATTAGGCCAGAGTAAGAGTAAAGACCTTAGCCAGTAGGCCAGAGTAAGAGTTAAGACCTTAGATATTAGGCCAGAGTAAGAGTTAAGACCTTAACCAGTAGGCCAGAGTACGAGTCTAAGACCTTAGCTATTAGTCCAGAGTAAGAGTTAAGACCTTAACCATTAGGCCAGAGTATGAGTCTAAGACCTTAGCTATTAGGCCAGAGTAACAGTTAAGACCTTAACCAGTAGGCCAGAGTAAGAGTTAAGACCTTAACCAGTAGGCCAGAGTAAGATTTAATACCTTAAACAATAGGCCAGAGTAAGAGTTCAGACCTTAACCAGTAGGCCAGAGTAAGAGTTAAGACCTTAGCTAGTAGGCCAGAGTACAAGTCTAAGACCTTAGCTATTAGGCCAGAGTAAGAGTTAAGACCTTAGCTATTAGGCCAGAGTAAGAGTTAAGACCTTAGCTATTAGGCCAGAGTACGAGTCTAAGACCTTAACTATTAGGCCAGAGTAAGAGTTAAGACCTTAACCAGTAGGCCAGAGTACCAGTCTAAGACCTTAGCTATTAGGCCAGAGTAAGAGTTTAGACCTTAGCTATTAGGCCAGAGTAAGAGTTAACACCTTAGATATTAGGCCATAGTAAGAGTTAGGACCTTAACCAGTAGGCCAGAGTACGAGTCTAAGACCTTAGCTATTAGGCCAGAGTAAGAGTTAAGACCTTAACCAGTAGGCCAGAGTAAGAGTTAAGACCTTAACCAGTAGGCCATAGTACGAGTCTAAGACCTTAGCTATTAGGCCAGAGTAAGGGTTAAGACCTTAACCAGTAGGGCAGAGTAAGAGTTAAGACCTTAGCTATTAGGCCAGAGTAAGAGTTAAGACCTTAACCAGTAGGCCAGACTACGAGTCTAAGACCTTAGCTATTAGGCCAGAGTAAGAGTTAAGACCTTAGCTATTAGGCCAGAGTAAGAGTTAAGACCTTAACCATTAGGCCAGAGTACGAGCCTAAGACCTTAGCTATTAGGCCAGAGTAAGAGTTAAGACCTTAACCATTAGGCCAGAGTACAAGTCTAAGACTTTAGCTATTAGGCCAGAGTACGAGTTAAGACCTTAACCAGTAGGCCAGAGTAAAAGTTAAGACCTTAACCATTAGGCCAGAGCACGAGTCTAAGACCTTAACTATTAGGCCAGAGTAAGAGTTAAGACCTTAACCAATAGGCCAGAGTAAGAGTAAGGACCTTAACCAGTAGGCCAGAGTAAGAGTTAAGACCTTAACCAGTAGGCCAGAGAAAGAGTTAAGTCCTTAACCTGTAGGCCACAATACAAGTCTAAGACCTTAGCTATTAGGCCAGAGTAAGAGTTAAGACCTTAACCATTAGGCCAGAGTATGAGTCTAAGACCTTAGCTATTAGGCCAGAGTAAGAGTTAAGACCTTAACCTGTAGGCCAGAGTAAGAGTTAAGACCTTAACCATTAGGCCAGAGTACTAGTCTAAAACCTTAGCTATTAGGCCAGAGTAAGAGTTAAGACCTTAGCTATTCGGCCAGAGTAAGAGTTACGACCTTAACCATTAGGCCAGAGTACGAGCCTAAGACCTTAGCTATTAGGCCAGAGTAAGAGTTAAGACCTTAACCATTAGGCCATAGTACGAGTCGAAGACCTTAGCTATTAGGCCAGACTAAGAGTTAAGACCTTAACCAGTAGGCCGGAGTAAGAGTTAAGACCTTAACCAGTAGGACAGAGTAAGAGTTAAGACCTTAGATATTAGGCCAGAGTAAGAGTTGAGACCTTAACCAGTAGGCCAGAGTACGAGTCTAAGACCTTAGCTATTAGGCCAGAGTGAGAGTTAAGACCTTAGCTATCAGGCCAGAGTACGAGTCTAAGACCTTAGCTATTAGGCCAGAGTACGAGTCTAAGACCTTAGCTATTAGGCCAGAGTAAGAGTTAAAACCTTAACCAGTAGGCCAGAGTACCAGTCTAAGACCTTAGCTATTAGGCCAGAGTAAGAGTTAAGACCTTAGCTATTAGGCCAGAGTAAGAGTTAAGACCATAACCATTAGGCCAGAGTACGAGTCTAAGACTTTAGCTATTAGGCCAGAGCAAGAGTTAAGACCTTAACCAGTAGGCCAGAGTACGAGTCTAAGATCTTAGCTATTAGGCCAGAGCAAGAGTTAAGACCTTAACCAGTAGGCCAGAGTACGAGTCTAAGACCTTACTTATTAGGCCAGAGTAAGAGTTAAGACCATAGCTATTAGGCCAGTGTACGAGTCTAAGACCTTAGCTATTATGCCAGAGTATGAGTTCAAGACCTTAGCTATTAGGCCAGAGTAAGAGTTAAGACCTTAACCATTAGGCCAGAGTACGAGTCTAAAACCTTAGCTATTAGGCCAGAGTAAGAGTTAAGACCTTAGCTATTAGGCCAGAGTAAGAGTTAAGACCTTAACCAGTAGGCCAGAGTACGAGTCTAAGACCTTAGCTATTAGGCCAGAGTAAGAGTTAAGACCTTAACCAGTAGGCCAGAGTAAGAGTTAAGACCTTAACCATTAGGCCAGAGTACGAGTCTAAGACCTTAGCTATTAGGCCAGAGTAAGAGTTAAGACCTTAACCAATAGGCCAGAGTAAGAGTTAAGACCTTAACCAGTAGGCCAGAGTAAGAGTTAAGACCTTAACCAGTAGGCCAGAGTAAGAGTTAAGACCTTAACCTGTAAGCCATAGTACGAGTCTAAGACCTTAGCTATTAGGCCAGACTAAGAATTAAGACCTTAACCATTAGGCCAGAGTTCGAGTCTAAGACCTTAGCTATTAGGCCAGAGTAAGAGTTAAGACCTTATCTATTAGGCCAGAGTAAGAGTTAAGACCTTAACCATTAGGCCAGAGTGTGAGTCTAAGACCTTAGTTATTAGGCCAGAGTAAGAGTTTTGACCTTAACCATTAGGCCATAGTATGAGTCTAAGACCTTAGCTATTAGGCCAGAGTAAGAGTTAAGACCTTAACCAGTAGGCCAGAGTAAGAGTTAAGACCTTAACCAGGAGGATAGAGTAAGAGTTAAGACCTTAGCTATTAGGCCAGAGTAAGAGTTAAGACCTTAACCTGTAGGCCAGAGTACGAGTCTAATACCTTAGCTATTAGGCCAGAGTAAGAGTTAAGACCTTAACCATTAGGCCAGAGTACAAGTCTAAGACCTTAGCTATTAGGCCAGAGTAAGAGTTAAGACCTTAGCTATCAGGCCAGAGTACAAGTCTAAGACCTTAGCTGTTAGGCTAGAGTGAGAGTTAAGACCTTAGCTATCAGGCCAGAGTACGAGTCTAAGACCTTAGCTATTAGGACAGAGTACGAGTCTAAGACCTTAGCTATTAGGCCAGAGGAAGAGTTAAGACCTTAGCTATTAGGCCAGAATAAGAGTTATGACCTTAACCATTAGGCCAGAGTACGAGTCTAAGACCTTAGCTATTAGGCCAGAGTAAGAGTTAAGACCTTAACCATTAGGCCAGAGTACGAGTCTAAAACCTTAGCTATTAGGCCAGAGTAAGAGTTAAGACCTTAGCTATTAGGCCAGAGTAAGAGTTAAGACCTTAACCAGTAGGCCAGAGTACGAGTCTAAGACCTTAGCTATTAGTCCAGAGTAAGAGTTAAGACCTTAACCATTAGGCCAGAGTACGAGTCTAAGACCTTAGCTATTAGGCCTGAGTAAGAGTTAAGACCTTAACCTGTAGGCCATAGTACGAGTCTAAGACCTTAGCTATTAGGCCATAGCACGAGTCTAAGACATTAGCTATTAGGCCAGAGTAAGAGTTAAGACCTTAACCATTAGGCCAGAGTAAGAGTTAAGACCTTAACCATTAGGCCAGAGTAAGAGTAAAGACCTTAGCTATTAGGCCAGAGTAAGAGTAAAGACCTTAGCCAGTAGGCCAGAGTAAGAGTTAAGACCTTAGATATTAGGCCAGAGTAAGAGTTAAGACCTTAACCAGTAGGCCAGAGTACGAGTCTAAGACCTTAGCTATTAGTCCAGAGTAAGTGTTAAGACCTTAACCATTAGGCCAGAGTATGAGTCTAAGACCTTAGCTATTAGGCCAGAGTAACAGTTAAGACCTTAACCAGTAGGCCAGAGTAAGAGTTAAGACCTTAACCAGTAGGCCAGAGTAAGATTTAATACCTTAAACAATAGGCCAGAGTAAGAGTTCAGACCTTAACCAGTAGGCCAGAGTAAGAGTTAAGACCTTAGCTAGTAGGCCAGAGTACGAGTCTAAGACCTTAGCTATTAGGCCAGCGCAAGAGTTAAGACCTTAACCATTAGGCCAGAGTTCGAGTCTAAGACCTTAGCTATTAGGCCAGAGTAAGAGTTAAGACCTTAGCTATTAGGCCAGTGTAATAGACTTAGACCTTAGCTATTATGCGAGAGTATGAGTCTAAGACCTTAGCTATTAGGCCAGAGTAAGAGTTAAGACCTTAACCAGTAGGCCAGAGTACAAGTCTAAGACCTTAGCTATTAGGCCAGAGTAAGAGTTAAGACCTTAGCTATTAGGCCAGAGTAAGAGTTAAGACCTTAACCATTAGGCCAGAGTACGAGTCTAAGACCTTAGCTATTAGGCCAGAGTAAGAGTTAAGACCTTAACCAGTAGGCCAGAGTAAGAGTTAAGACCTTAACCCTTAGGCCAGAGTATGAGTCTAGGACCTTAACCATTAGGCCAGAGTAAGAGTTAAGACCTTAACCAATAGCCCAGAGTAAGAGTTAAGACCTTAACCAGTAGGCCAGAGTAAGAGTTAAGACCTTAACCAGTAGGCCAGAGTAAGAGTTAAGACCTTAGCTAGTAGGCCAGAGTACGAGTCTAAGACCTTAGCTATTAGGCCAGAGCAAGAGTTAAGACCTTAACCATTAGGCCAGAGTACGAGTCTAAGACCTTAGCTATTAGGCCAGTGTAAGAGATAAGACCTTAACCAGTAGGCCAGAGTACGAGTCTAAGACCTTAGATATTAGGCCGGAGTAAGAGTTAAGACTTTAACCAATAGGCCAGAGTAAGAGTTAAGACCTTAACCAGTAGGCCAGAGTAAGAGTTAAGACCTTAACCAGTAGGCCAGAGTAAGAGTTAAGACCTTAACCTGTAGGCCATAGTACGAGTCTAAGACCTTAGCTATTAGGCCAGAGTAAGAGTTAAGACCTTAACCAGTAGGCCAGAGTACCAGTCTAAGACCCTAGCTATAGGCCAGAGTAAGAGTTAAGACCTTAGCTATTAGGCCAGAGTAAGAGTTAAGACCTTAACCATTAGGCCAGAGTACGAGTCTAAGACCTTAGCTATTAGGCCGGAGTAAGAGTTAAGACCTTAAGCATTAGGCCAGAGTATGAGTCTAATACCTTAGCTAACAGGCCAGAGTAAGAGTTAAGACCTTAGCTATTAGGCCAGAGTAAGAGTTAAGACCTTAGATATTAGGCCATAGTAAGAGTTAGGACCTTAACCAGTAGGCCAGAGTACGAGTCTAAGACCTTAGCTATTAGGCCAGAGTAAGAGTTAAGACCTTAACCAATAGGCCAGAGTAAGAGTTAGGACCTTAACCAGTAGGCCAGAGTAAGAGTTAAGACCTTAACCAGTAGGCCAGAGAAAGAGTTAAGTCCTTAACCTGTAGGCCACAATACAAGTCTAAGACCTTAGCTATTAGGCCAGAGTAAGAGTTAAGACCTTAACCATTAGGCCAGAGTATGAGTCTAAGACCTTAGCTATTAGGCCAGAGTAAGAGTTAAGACCTTAACCTGTAGGCCAGAGTAAGAGTTAAGACCTTAACCATTAGGCCAGAGTACGAGTCTAAAACCTTAGCTATTAGGCCAGAGTAAGAATTAAGACCTTAGCTATTAGGCCAGAGTAAGAGTTAAGACCTTAACCATTAGGCCAGAGTACGAGCCTAAGACCTTAGCTATTAGGCCAGAGTAAGAGTTAAGACCTTAACCATTAGGCCATAGTACGAGTCGAAGACCTTAGCTATTAGGCCAGACTAAGAGTTAAGACCTTAACCAGTAGGCCGGAGTAAGAGTTAAGACCTTAACCAGTAGGACAGAGTAAGAGTTAAGACCTTAGATATTAGGCCAGAGTAAGAGTTAAGACCTTAACCAGTAGGCCAGAGTACGAGTCTAAGACCTTAGCTATTAGGCCAGAGTGAGAGTTAAGACCTTAGCTATCAGGCCAGAGTACGAGTCTAAGACCTTAGCTATTAGGCCAGAGTACGAGTCTAAGACCTTTGCTATTAGGCCAGGATAAGAGTTAAGACCTTAACCAGTAGGCCAGAGTACCAGTCTAAGACCTTAGCTATTAGGCCAGAGTAAGAGTTAAGACCTTAGCTATTAGGCCAGAGTAAGAGTTAAGACCTTAGCTATTAGGCCAGAGTAAGAGTTAAGACCTTAACCAGTAGGCCAGACTACGAGTCTAAGACCTTAGCTATTAGGCCAGAGTAAGAGTTAAGACCTTAGCTATTAGGCCAGAATAAGAGTTAAGACCTTAACCATTAGGCCAGAGTACGAGCCTAAGACCTTAGCTATTAGGCCAGAGTAAGAGTTAAGACCTTAACCAATAGGCCAGAGTACGAGTCTAAGACTTTAGCTATTAGGCCAGAGTACGAGTTAAGACCTTAACCAGTAGGCCAGAGTAAAAGTTAAGACCTTAACCATTAGGCCAGAGTACGAGTCTAAGACCTTAGCTATTAGGCCAGAGTAAGAGTTAAGACCTTAACCAATAGGCCAGAGTAAGAGTTAGGACCTTAACCAGTAGGCCAGAGTAAGAGTTAAGACCTTAACCAGTAGGCCAGAGAAAGAGTTAAGTCCTTAACCTGTAGGCCACAATACAAGTCTAAGACCTTAGCTATTAGGCCAGAGTAAGAGTTAAGACCTTAACCATTAGGCCAGAGTATGAGTCTAAGACCTTAGCTATTAGGCCAGAGTAAGAGTTAAGACCTTAACCTGTAGGCCAGAGTAAGAGTTAAGACCTTAACCATTAGGCCAGAGTACGAGTCTAAAACCTTAGCTATTAGGCCAGAGTAAGAATTAAGACCTTAGCTATTAGGCCAGAGTAAGAGTTAAGACCTTAACCATTAGGCCAGAGTACGAGCCTAAGACCTTAGCTATTAGGCCAGAGTAAGAGTTAAGACCTTAACCATTAGGCCATAGTACGAGTCGAAGACCTTAGCTATTAGGCCAGACTAAGAGTTAAGACCCTAACCAGTAGGCCGGAGTAAGAGTTAAGACCTTAACCAGTAGGACAGAGTAAGAGTTAAGACCTTAGATATTAGGCCAGAGTAAGAGTTAAGACCTTAACCAGTAGGCCAGAGTATGAGTCTAAGACCTTAGCTATTAGGCCAGAGTGAGAGTTAAGACCTTAGCTATCAGGCCAGAGTACGAGTCTAAGACCTTAGCTATTAGGCCAGAGTACGAGTCTAAGACCTTAGCTATTAGGCCAGAGTAAGAGTTAAGACCTTAACCAGTAGGCCAGAGTACCAGTCTAAGACCTTAGCTATTAGGCCAGAGTAAGAGTTAAGACCTTAGCTATTAGGCCAGAGTAAGAGTTAAGACCTTAGATATTAGGCCATAGTAAGAGTTAGGACCTTAACCAGTAGGCCAGAGTACGAGTCTAAGACCTTAGCTATTAAGCCAGAGTAAGAGTTAAGACCTTAACCAGTAGGCCAGAGTAAGAGTTAAGACCTTAACCAGTAGGCCATAGTACGAGTCTAAGACCTTAGCTATTAGGCCAGAGTAAGGGTTAAGACCTTAACCAGTAGGCCAGAGTAAGAGTTAAGACCTTAGCTATTAGGCCAGAGTTAGAGTTAAGACCTTAACCAGTAGGCCAGACTACGAGTCTAAGACCTTAGCTATTAGGCAAGAGTAAGAGTTAAGACCTTAGCTATTAGGCCAGAGTAAGAGTTAAGACCTTAACCATTAGGCCAGAGTACGAGCCTAAGACCTTAGCTATTAGGCCAGAGTATGAGTTAAGACCTTAACCATTAGGCCAGAGTACGAGTCTAAGACTTTATCTATTAGGCCAGAGTACGAGTTAAGACCTTAACCAGTAGGCCAGAGTAAAAGTTAAGACCTTGACCATTAGGCCAGAGTACGAGTCTAAGACCTTAACTATTAGGCCAGAGTAAGAGTTAAGACCTTAACCAATAGGCCAGAGTAAGAGTTAGGACCTTAACCAGTAGGCCAGAGTAAGAGTTAAGACCTTAACCAGTAGGCCAGAGAAAGAGTTAAGTCCTTAACCTGTAGGCCACAATACAAGTCTAAGACCTTAGCTATTAGGCCAGAGTAAGATTTAAGACCTTAACCATTAGGCCAGAGTATGAGTCTAAGACCTTAGCTATTAGGCCAGAGTAAGAGTTAAGACCTTAACCTGTAGGCCAGAGTGAGAGTTAAGACCTTAACCATTAGGCCAGAGTACGAGTCTAAAACCTTAGCTATTAGGCCAGAGTAAGAGTTAAGACCTTAGCTATTAGGCCAGAGTAAGAGTTAAGACCTTAACCATTAGGCCAGAGTACGAGCCTAAGACCTTAGCTATTAGGCCAGAGTAAGAGTTAAGACCTTAACCATTAGGCCATAGTACGAGTCGAAGACCTTAGCTATTAGGCTTAGCTATTAGGCCAGACTAAGAGTTAAGACCTTAACCAGTAGGCCGGAGTAAGAGTTAAGACCTTAACCAGTAGGACAGAGTAAGAGTTAAGACCTTAGATATTAGGCCAGAGTAAGAGTTAAGACCTTAACCAGTAGGCCAGAGTACGAGTCTAAGACCTTAGCTATTAGGCCAGAGTGAGAGTTAAGACCTTAGCTATCAGGCCAGAGTACGAGTCTAAGACCTTAGCTATTAGGCCAGAGTACGAGTCTAAGACCTTAGCTATTAGGCCAGAGTAAGAGTTAAAACCTTAACCAGTAGGCCAGAGTACCAGTCTAAGACCTTAGCTATTAGGCCAGAGTAAGAGTTAAGACCTTAGCTATTAGGCCAGAGTAAGAGTTAAGACCATAACCATTAGGCCAGAGTACGAGTCTAAGACTTTAGCTATTAGGCCAGAGCAAGAGTTAAGACCTTAACCAGTAGGCCAGAGTACGAGTCTAAGATCTTAGCTATTAGGCCAGAGCAAGAGTTAAGACCTTAACCAGTAGGCCAGAGTACGAGTCTAAGACCTTACTTATTAGGCCAGAGTAAGAGTTAAGACCATAGCTATTAGGCCAGTGTACGAGTCTAAGACCTTAGCTATTATGCCAGAGTATGAGTTCAAGACCTTAGCTATTAGGCCAGAGTAAGAGTTAAGACCTTAACCAGTAGGCCAGAGTACAAGTCTAAGACCTTAGCTATTAGGCCAGAGTAAGAGTTAAGACCTTAGCTATTAGGCCAGAGTAAGAGTTAAGACCTTAACCATTAGGCCAGAGTACGAGTCTAAGACCTTAGCTATTAGGCCAGAGTAAGAGCTAAGACCTTAACCAGTAGGCCAGAGTAAGAGTTAAGACCTTAACCATTAGGCCAGAGTACGAGTCTAAGACCTTAGCTATTAGGCCAGAGTAAGAGTTAAGACCTTAACCAATAGGCCAGAGTAAGAGTTAAGTCCTTAACCAGTAGGCCAGAGTAAGAGTTAAGACCTTAACCAGTAGGCCAGAGTAAGAGTTAAGACCTTAACCTGTAAGCCATAGTACGAGTCTAAGACCTTAGCTATTAGGCCAGACTAAGAATTAAGACCTTAACCATTAGGCCAGAGTTCAAGTCTAAGACCTTAGCTATTAGGCCAGAGTAAGAGTTAAGACCTTATCTATTAGGCCAGAGTAAGAGTTAAGACCTTAACCATTAGGCCAGAGTGTGAGTCTAAGACCTTAGTTATTAGGCCAGAGTAAGAGTTTTGACCTTAACCATTAGGCCATAGTATGAGTCTAAGACCTTAGCTATTAGGCCAGAGTAAGAGTTAAGACCTTAACCAGTAGGCCAGAGTAAGAGTTAAGACCTTAACCAGGAGGATAGAGTAAGAGTTAAGACCTTAGCTATTAGGCCAGAGTAAGAGTTAAGACTTTAACCTGTAGGCCAGTGTACGAGTCTAATACCTTAGCTATTAGGCCAGAGTAAGAGTTAAGACCGTAACCATTAGGCCAGAGTACAAGTCTAAGACCTTAGCTATTAGGCCAGAGTAAGAGTTAAGACCTTAGCTATCAGGCCAGAGTACAAGTCTAAGACCTTAGCTGTTAGGCCAGAGTGAGAGTTAAGACCTTAGCTATCAGGCCAGAGTACGAGTCTAAGACCTTAGCTATTAGGACAGAGAACGAGTCTAAGACCTTAGCTATTAGGCCAGAGTAAGAGTTAAGACCTTAGCTATTAGGCCAGAATAAGAGTTATGACCTTAACCATTAGGCCAGAGTACGAGTCTAAGACCTTAGCTATTAGGCCAGAGTAAGAGTTAAGACCTTAACCATTAGGCCAGAGTACGAGTCTAAGACCTTAGCTATTAGGCCAGAGTAAGAGTTAAGACCTTAGCTATTAGGCCAGAGTAAGAGTTAAGACCTTAACCTGTAGGCCAGAGTACAAGTCTAAGACCTTAACTATTAGGCCAGACTACGAGTCTAAGACCTTAGCTATTAGGCCAGAGTAAGAGTTAAGACCTTAACCATTAGGCCAGAGTACGAGTCTAAGACCTTAGCTATTAGGCCTGAGTAAGAGTTAAGACCTTAACCATTAGGCCAGAGTAAGAGTTAAGACCTTAACCATTAGGCCAGAGTAAGAGTAAAGACCTTAGCTATTAGGCCAGAGTAAGAGTAAAGACCTTAGCCAGTAGGCCAGAGTAAGAGTTAAGACCTTAGATATTAGGCCAGAGTAAGAGTTAAGACCTTAACCAGTAGGCCAGAGTACGAGTCTAAGACCTTAGCTATTAGTCCAGAGTAAGAGTTAAGACCTTAACCATTAGGCCAGAGTATGAGTCTAAGACCTTAGCTATTAGGCCAGAGTAACAGTTAAGACCTTAACCAGTAGGCCAGAGTAAGAGTTAAGACCTTAACCAGTAGGCCAGAGTAAGATTTAATACCTTAAACAATAGGCCAGAGTAAGAGTTCAGACCTTAACCAGTAGGCCAGAGTAAGAGTTAAGACCTTAGCTAGTAGACCAGAGTACAAGTCTAAGACCTTAGCTATTAGGCCGAGTAAGAGTTAAGACCTTAGCTATTAGGCCAGAGTAAGAGTTAAGACCTTAGCTATTAGGCCAGAGTACGAGTCTAAGACCTTAACTATTAGGCCAGAGTAAGAGTTAAGACCTTAACCAGTAGGCCAGAGTACCAGTCTAAGACCTTAGCTATTAGGCCAGAGTAAGAGTTTAGACCTTAGCTATTAGGCCAGAGTAAGAGTTAAGACCTTAGATATTAGGCCATAGTAAGAGTTAGGACCTTAACCAGTAGGCCAGAGTACGAGTCTAAGACCTTAGCTATTAGGCCAGAGTAAGAGTTAAGACCTTAACCAGTAGGCCAGAGTAAGAGTTAAGACCTTAACCAGTAGGCCATAGTACGAGTCTAAGACCTTAGCTATTAGGCCAGAGTAAGGGTTAAGACCTTAACCAGTAGGCCAGAGTAAGAGTTAAGACCTTAGCTATTAGGCCAGAGTAAGAGTTAAGACCTTAACCAGTAGGCCAGACTACGAGTCTAAGACCTTAGCTATTAGGCCAGAGTAAGAGTTAAGACCTTAGCTATTAGGCCAGAGTAAGAGTTAAGACCTTAACCATTAGGCCAGAGTACGAGCCTAAGACCTTAGCTATTAGGCCAGAGTAAGAGTTAAGACCTTAACCATTAGGCCAGAGTACGAGTCTAAGACTTTAGCTATTAGGCCAGAGTACGAGTTAAGACCTTAACCAGTAGGCCAGAGTAAAAGTTAAGACCTTAACCATTAGGCCAGAGTACGAGTCTAAGACCTTAACTATTAGGCCAGAGTAAGAGTTAAGACCTTAACCAATAGGCCAGAGTAAGAGTTAGGACCTTAACCAGTAGGCCAGAGTAAGAGTTAAGACATTAACCAGTAGGCCAGAGAAAGAGTTAAGTCCTTAACCTGTAGGCCACAATACAAGTCTAAGACCTTAGCTATTAGGCCAGAGTAAGAGTTAAAATCTTAACCATTAGGCCAGAGTATGAGTCTAAGACCTTAGCTATTAGGCCAGAGTAAGAGTTAAGACCTTAACCTGTAGGCCAGAGTAAGAGTTAAGACCTTAACCATTAGGCCAGAGTACGAGTCTAAAACCTTAGCTATTAGGCCAGAGTAAGAGTTAAGACCTTAGCTATTAGGCCAGAGTAAGAGTTAAGACCTTAACCATTAGGCCAGAGTACGAGCCTAAGACCTTAGCTATTAGGCCAGAGTAAGAGTTAAGACCTTAACCATTAGGCCATAGTACGAGTCGAAGACCTTAGCTATTAGGCCAGACTAAGAGTTAAGACCTTAACCAGTAGGCCGGAGTAAGAGTTAAGACCTTAACCAGTAGGACAGAGTAAGAGTTAAGACCTTAGATATTAGGCCAGAGTAAGAGTTAAGACCTTAACCAGTAGGCCAGAGTACGAGTCTAAGACCTTAGCTATTAGGCCAGAGTGAGAGTTAAGACCTTAGCTATCAGGCCAGAGTACGAGTCTAAGACCTTAGCTATTAGGCCAGAGTACGAGTCTAAGACCTTAGCTATTAGGCCAGAGTAAGAGTTAAAACCTTAACCAGTAGGCCAGAGTACCAGTCTAAGACCTTAGCTATTAGGCCAGAGTAAGAGTTAAGACCTTAGCTATTAGGCCAGAGTAAGAGTTAAGACCATAACCATTAGGCCAGAGTACGAGTCTAAGACTTTAGCTATTAGGCCAGAGCAAGAGTTAAGACCTTAACCAGTAGGCCAGAGTACGAGTCTAAGATCTTAGCTATTAGGCCAGAGCAAGAGTTAAGACCTTAACCAGTAGGCCAGAGTATGAGTCTAAGACCTTACTTATTAGGCCAGAGTAAGAGTTAAGACCATAGCTATTAGGCCAGTGTACGAGTCTAAGACCTTAGCTATTATGCCAGAGTATGAGTTCAAGACCTTAGCTATTAGGCCAGAGTAAGAGTTAAGACCTTAGCTATTAGGCCAGAGTAAGAGTTAAGACCTTAACCATTAGGCCAGAGTACGAGTCTAAGACCTTAGCTATTAGGCCAGAGTAAGAGCTAAGACCTTAACCAGTAGGCCAGAGTAAGAGTTAAGACCTTAACCATTAGGCCAGAGTACGAGTCTAAGACCTTAGCTATTAGGCCAGAGTAAGAGTTAAGACCTTAACCAATAGGCCAGAGTAAGAGTTAAGACCTTAACCAGTAGGCCAGAGTAAGAGTTAAGACCTTAACCAGTAGGCCAGAGTAAGAGTTAAGACCTTAACCTGTAAGCCATAGTACGAGTCTAAGACCTTAGCTATTAGGCCAGACTAAGAATTAAGACCTTAACCATTAGGCCAGAGTTCGAGTCTAAGACCTTAGCTATTAGGCCAGAGTAAGAGTTAAGACCTTATCTATTAGGCCAGAGTAAGAGTTAAGACCTTAACCATTAGGCCAGAGTGTGAGTCTAAGACCTTAGTTATTAGGCCAGAGTAAGAGTTTTGACCTTAACCATTAGGCCATAGTATGAGTCTAAGACCTTAGCTATTAGGCCAGAGTAAGAGTTAAGACCTTAACCAGTAGGCCAGAGTAAGAGTTAAGACCTTAACCAGGAGGATAGAGTAAGAGTTAAGACCTTAGCTATTAGGCCAGAGTAAGAGTTAAGACCTTAACCTGTAGGCCAGAATACGAGTCTAATACCTTAGCTATTAGGCCAGAGTAAGAGTTAAGACCTTAACCATTAGGCCAGAGTACAAGTCTAAGACCTTAGCTATTAGGCCAGAGTAAGAGTTAAGACCTTAGCTATCAGGCCAGAGTACAAGTCTAAGACCTTAGCTGTTAGGCCAGAGGGAGAGTTAAGACCTTAGCT
Organism: Triturus cristatus; assembly: GCF_964204655.1. Lineage (NCBI taxonomy): Eukaryota > Metazoa > Chordata > Amphibia > Caudata > Salamandridae > Triturus > Triturus cristatus. Next base: position 1,308,665,194 of record NC_140590.1, read on the forward strand.
ATCAGGCCAGAGTACGAGTCTAAGACCTTAGCTATTAGGACAGAGTACGAGTCTAAGACCTTAGCTATTAGGCCAGAGTAAGAGTTAAGACCTTAGCTATTAGGCCAGAATAAGAGTTATGACCTTAACCATTAGGCCAGAGTACGAGTCTAAGACCTTAGCTATTAGGCCAGAGTAAGAGTTAAGACCTTAACCATTAGGCCAGAGTACGAGTCTAAGACCTTAGCTATTAGGCCAGAGTAAGAGTTAAGACCTTAGCTATTAGGCCAGAGTAAGAGTTAAGACCTTAACCTGTAGGCCAGAGTACAAGTCTAAGACCTTAGCTATTAGGCCAGACTACGAGTCTAAGACCTTAGCTATTAGGCCAGAGTAAGAGTTAAGACCTTAACCATTAGGCCAGAGTACGAGTCTAAGACCTTAGCTATTAGGCCTGAGTAAGAGTTAGGACCTTAACCTGTAGGCCATAGTACGAGTCTAAGACCTTAGCTATTAGGCCATAGCACGAGTCTAAGACATTAGCTATTAGGCCAGAGTAAGAGTTAAGACCTTAACCATTAGGCCAGAGTAAGAGTTAAGACCTTAACCATTAGGCCAGAGTAAGAGTAAAGACCTTAGCTATTAGGCCAGAGTAAGAGTAAAGACCTTAGCCAGTAGGCCAGAGTAAGAGTTAAGACCTTAGATATTAGGCCAGAGTAAGAGTTAAGACCTTAACCAGTAGGCCAGAGTACGAGTCTAAGACCTTAGCTATTAGTCCAGAGTAAGAGTTAAGACCTTAACCATTAGGCCAGAGTATGAGTCTAAGACCTTAGCTATTAGGCCAGAGTAAGAGTTAAGACCTTAACCATTAGGCCAGAGTACGAGACTAAGACCTTAGCTATTAGGCCAGAGTAAGAGTTAAGACCTTAACCAGTAGGCCAGAGTAAGAGTTAAGACCTTAACCATTAGGCCAGAGTATGAGTCTAGGACCTTAACCATTAGGCCAGAGTAAGAGTTAAGACCTTAACCAATAGCCCAGAGTAAGAGTTAAGACCTTAACCAGTAGGCCAGAGTAAGAGTTAAGACCTTAACCAGTAGGCCAGAGTAAGAGTTAAGACCTTAGCTATCAGGCCAGAGTACGAGTCTAAGACCTTAGCTATTAGGACAGAGTACGAGTCTAAGACCTTAGCTATTAGGCCAGAGTAAGAGTTAAGACCTTAGCTATTAGGCCAGAATAAGAGTTATGACCTTAACCATTAGGCCAGAGTACGAGTCTAAGACCTTAGCTATTAGGCCAGAGTAAGAGTTAAGACCTTAACCATTAGGCCAGAGTACGAGTCTAAGACCTTAGCTATTAGGCCAGAGTAAGAGTTAAGACCTTAGCTATTAGGCCAGAGTAAGAGTTAAGACCTTAACCTGTAGGCCAGAGAACAAGTCTAAGACCTTAGCTATTAGGCCAGACTACGAGTCTAAGACCTTAGCTATTAGGCCAGAGTAAGAGTTAAGACCTTAACCATTAGGCCAGAGTACGAGTCTAAGACCTTAGCTATTAGGCCTGAGTAAGAGTTAAGACCTTAACCTGTAGGCCATAGTACGAGTCTAAGACCTTAGCTATTAGGCCATAGCACGAGTCTAAGACATTAGCTATTAGGCCAGAGTAAGAGTTAAGACCTTAACCATTAGGCCAGAGTAAGAGTTAAGACCTTAACCATTAGGCCAGAGTACAAGTCTAAGACCTTAGCTATTAGGCCAGAGTAAGAGTTAAGACCTTAGCTATCAGGCCAGAGTACAAGTCTAAGACCTTAGCTGTTAGGCCAGAGGGAGAGTTAAGACCTTAGCTATCAGGCCAGAGTACGAGTCTAAGACCTTAGCTATTAGGACAGAGTAAGAGTTAAGACCATAGCTATTAGGCCAGTGTACGAGTCTAAGACCTTAGCTATTATGCCAGAGTATGAGTTCAAGACCTTAGCTATTAGGCCAGAGTAAGAGTTAAGACCTTAGCTATTAGGCCAGAGTAAGAGTTAAGACCTTAACCATTAGGCCAGAGTACGAGTCTAAGACCTTAGCTATTAGGCCAGAGTAAGAGCTAAGACCTTAACCAGTAGGCCAGAGTAAGAGTTAAGACCTTAACCATTAGGCCAGAGTTCGAGTCTAAGACCTTAGCTATTAGGCCAGAGTAAGAGTTAAGACCTTAACCAATAGGCCAGAGTAAGAGTTAAGACCTTAACCAGTAGGCCAGAGTAAGAGTTAAGACCTTAACCAGTAGGCCAGAGTAAGAGTTAAGACCTTAACCTGTAAGCCATAGTACGAGTCTAAGACCTTAGCTATTAGGCCAGACTAAGAATTAAGACCTTAACCATTAGGCCAGAGTTCGAGTCTAAGACCTTAGCTATTAGGCCAGAGTAAGAGTTAAGACCTTATCTATTAGGCCAGAGTAAGAGTTAAGACCTTAACCATTAGGCCAGAGTGTGAGTCTAAGACCTTAGTTATTAGGCCAGAGTAAGAGTTTTGACCTTAACCATTAGGCCATAGTATGAGTCTAAGACCTTAGCTATTAGGCCAGAGTAAGAGTTAAGACCTTAACCAGTAGGCCAGAGTAAGAGTTAAGACCTTAACCAGGAGGATAGAGTAAGAGTTAAGACCTTAGCTATTAGGCCAGAGTAAGAGTTAAGACCTTAACCTGTAGGCCAGAATACGAGTCTAATACCTTAGCTATTAGGCCAGAGTAAGAGTTAAGACCTTAACCATTAGGCCAGAGTACAAGTCTAAGACCTTAGCTATTAGGCCAGAGTAAGAGTTAAGACCTTAGCTATCAGGCCAGAGTACAAGTCTAAGACCTTAGCTGTTAGGCCAGAGGGAGAGTTAAGACCTTAGCTATCAGGCCAGAGTACGAGTCTAAGACCTTAGCTATTAGGACAGAGTACGAGTCTAAGACCTTAGCTATTAGGCCAGAGTAAGAGTTAAGACCTTAGCTATTAGGCCAGAATAAGAGTTATGACCTTAACCATTAGGCCAGAGTACGAGTCTAAGACCTTAGCTATTAGGCCAGAGTAAGAGTTAAGACCTTAACCATTAGGCCAGAGTACGAGTCTAAGACCTTAGCTATTAGGCCAGAGTAAGAGTTAAGACCTTAGCTATTAGGCCAGAGTAAGAGTTAAGACCTTAACCTGTAGGCCAGAGTACAAGTCTAAGACCTTAGCTATTAGGCCAGACTACGAGTCTAAGACCTTAGCTATTAGGCCAGAGTAAGAGTTAAGACCTTAACCATTAGGCCAGAGTACGAGTCTAAGACCTTAGCTATTAGGCCTGAGTAAGAGTTAAGACCTTAACCTGTAGGCCATAGTACGAGTCTAAGACCTTAGCTATTAGGCCATAGCACGAGTCTAAGACATTAGCTATTAGGCCAGAGTAAGAGTTAAGACCTTAACCATTAGGCCAGAGTAAGAGTTAAGACCTTAACCATTAGGCCAGAGTAAGAGTAAAGACCTTAGCTATTAGGCCAGAGTAAGAGTAAAGACCTTAGCCAGTAGGCCAGAGTAAGAGTTAAGACCTTAGATATTAGGCCAGAGTAAGAGTTAAGACCTTAACCAGTAGGCCAGAGTACGAGTCTAAGACCTTAGCTATTAGTCCAGAGTAAGAGTTAAGACCTTAACCATTAGGCCAGAGTATGAGTCTAAGACCTTAGCTATTAGGCCAGAGTAAGAGTTAAGACCTTAACCATTAGGCCAGAGTACGAGTCTAAGACCTTAGCTATTAGGCCAGAGTAAGAGTTAAGACCTTAACCAGTAGGCCAGAGTAAGAGTTAAGACCTTAACCATTAGGCCAGAGTATGAGTCTAGGACCTTAACCATTAGGCCAGAGTAAGAGTTAAGACCTTAACCAATAGCCCAGAGTAAGAGTTAAGACCTTAACCAGTAGGCCAGAGTAAGAGTTAAGACCTTAACCAGTAGGCCAGAGTAAGAGTTAAGACCTTAGCTATCAGGCCAGAGTACGAGTCTAAGACCTTAGCTATTAGGACAGAGTATGAGTCTAAGACCTTAGCTATTAGGCCAGAGTAAGAGTTAAGACCTTAGCTATTAGGCCAGAATAAGAGTTATGACCTTAACCATTAGGCCAGAGTACGAGTCTAAGACCTTAGCTATTAGGCCAGAGTAAGAGTTAAGACCTTAACCATTAGGCCAGAGTACGAGTCTAAGACCTTAGCTATTAGGCCAGAGTAAGAGTTAAGACCTTAGCTATTAGGCCAGAGTAAGAGTTAAGACCTTAACCTATAGGCCAGAGTACAAGTCTAAGACCTTAGCTATTAGGCCAGACTACGAGTCTAAGACCTTAGCTATTAGGCCAGAGTAAGAGTTAAGACCTTAACCATTAGGCCAGAGTACGAGTCTAAGACCTTAGCTATTAGGCCTGAGTAAGAGTTAAGACCTTAACCTGTAGGCCATAGTACGAGTCTAAGACCTTAGCTATTAGGCCATAGCACGAGTCTAAGACATTAGCTATTAGGCCAGAGTAAGAGTTAAGACCTTAACCATTAGGCCAGAGTAAGAGTTAAGACCTTAACCATTAGGCCAGAGTAAGAGTAAAGACCTTAGCTATTAGGCCAGAGTAAGAGTAAAGACCTTAGCCAGTAGGCCAGAGTAAGAGTTAAGACCTTAGATATTAGGCCAGAGTAAGAGTTAAGACCTTAACCAGTAGGCCAGAGTACGAGTCTAAGACCTTAGCTATTAGTCCAGAGTAAGAGTTAAGACCTTAACCATTAGGCCAGAGTATGAGTCTAAGACCTTAGCTATTAGGCCAGAGTAAGAGTTAAGACCTTAACCATTAGGCCAGAGTACGAGTCTAAGACCTTAGCTATTAGGCCAGAGTAAGAGTTAAGACCTTAACCAGTAGGCCAGAGTAAGAGTTAAGACCTTAACCATTAGGCCAGAGTATGAGTCTAGGACCTTAACCAGTAGGCCAGAGTAAGAGTTAAGACCTTAACCAGTAGGCCAGAGTAAGAGTTAAGACCTTAGCTAGTAGGCCAGAGTACGAGTCTAAGACCTTAGCTATTAGGCCAGAGCAAGAGTTAAGACCTTAACCATTAGGCCAGAGTACGAGTCTAAGACCTTAGCTATTAGGCCAGTGTAAGAGATAAGACCTTAACCAGTAGGCCAGAGTACGAGTCTAAGACCTTAGATATTAGGCCAGAGTAAGAGTTAAGACTTTAACCAATAGGCCAGAGTAAGAGTTAAGACCTTAACCAGTAGGCCAGAGTAAGAGTTAAGACCTTAACCAGTAGGCCAGAGTAAGAGTTAAGACCTTAACCTGTAGGCCATAGTACGAGTCTAAGACCTTAGCTATTAGGCCAGAGTAAGAGTTAAGACCTTAACCAGTAGGCCAGAGTACCAGTCTAAGACCCTAGCTATAGGCCAGAGTAAGAGTTAAGACCTTAGCTATTAGGCCAGAGTAAGAGTTAAGACCTTAACCATTAGGCCAGAGTACGAGTCTAAGACCTTAGCTATTAGGCCGGAGTAAGAGTTAAGACCTTAAGCATTAGGCCAGAGTATGAGTCTAATACCTTAGCTAACAGGCCAGAGTAAGAGTTAAGACCTTAGCTATTAGGCCAGAGTAAGAGTTAAGACCTTAGATATTAGGCCATAGTAAGAGTTAGGACCTTAACCAGTAGGCCAGAGTACGAGTCTAAGACCTTAGCTATTAGGCCAGAGTAAGAGTTAAGACCTTAACCAGTAGGCCAGAGTAAGAGTTAAGACCTTAACCAGTAGGCCATAGTACGAGTCTAAGACCTTAGCTATTAGGCCAGAGTAAGGGTTAAGACCTTAACCAGTAGGCCAGAGTAAGAGTTAAGACCTTAGCTATTAGGCAGAGTAAGAGTTAAGACCTTAGCTATTAGGCCAGAGTAAGAGTTAAGACCTTAACCAGTAGGCCAGACTACGAGTCTAAGACCTTAGCTATTAGGCCAGAGTAAGAGTTAAGACCTTAGCTATTAGGCCAGAGTAAGAGTTAAGACCTTAACCATTAGGCCAGAGTACGAGCCTAAGACCTTAGCTATTAGGCCAGAGTAAGAGTTAAGACCTTAACCATTAGGCCAGAGTACCAGTCTAAGACCCTAGCTATAGGCCAGAGTAAGAGTTAAGACCTTAGCTATTAGGCCAGAGTAAGAGTTAAGACCTTAACCATTAGGCCAGAGTACGAGTCTAAGACCTTAGCTATTAGGCCGGAGTAAGAGTTAAGACCTTAAGCATTAGGCCAGAGTATGAGTCTAATACCTTAGCTAACAGGCCAGAGTAAGAGTTAAGACCTTAGCTATTAGGCCAGAGTAAGAGTTAAGACCTTAGATATTAGGCCATAGTAAGAGTTAGGACCTTAACCAGTAGGCCAGAGTTCGAGTCTAAGACCTTAGCTATTAGGCCAGAGTAAGAGTTAAGACCTTAACCAGTAGGCCAGAGTAAGAGTTAAGACCTTAACCAGTAGGCCATAGTACGAGTCTAAGACCTTAGCTATTAGGCCAGAGTAAGGGTTAAGACCTTAACCAGTAGGCCAGAGTAAGAGTTAAGACCTTAGCTATTAGGCAGAGTAAGAGTTAAGACCTTAGCTATTAGGCCAGAGTAAGAGTTAAGACCTTAACCAGTAGGCCAGACTACGAGTCTAAGACCTTAGCTATTAGGCCAGAGTAAGAGTTAAGACCTTAGCTATTAGGCCAGAGTAAGAGTTAAGACCTTAACCATTAGGCCAGAGTACGAGCCTAAGACCTTAGCTATTAGGCCAGAGTAAGAGTTAAGACCTTAACCATTAGGCCAGAGTACGAGTCTAAGACTTTAGCTATTAGGCCAGAGTACGAGTTAAGACCTTAACCAGTAGGCCAGAGTAAAAGTTAAGACCTTAACCATTAGGCCAGAGTACGAGTCTAAGACCTTAGCTATTAGGCCAGAGTAAGAGTTAAGACCTTAACCAATAGGCCAGAGTAAGAGTTAGGACCTTAACCAGTAGGCCAGAGTAAGAGTTAAGACCTTAACCAGTAGGCCAGAGAAAGAGTTAAGTCCTTAACCTGTAGGCCACAATACAAGTCTAAGACCTTAGCTATTAGGCCAGAGTAAGAGTTAAGACCTTAACCATTAGGCCAGAGTATGAGTCTAAGACCTTAGCTATTAGGCCAGAGTAAGAGTTAAGACCTTAACCTGTAGGCCAGAGTAAGAGTTAAGACCTTAACCATTAGGCCAGAGTACGAGTCTAAAACCTTAGCTATTAGGCCAGAGTAAGAATTAAGACCTTAGCTATTAGGCCAGAGTAAGAGTTAAGACCTTAACCATTAGGCCAGAGTACGAGCCTAAGACCTTAGCTATTAGGCCAGAGTAAGAGTTAAGACCTTAACCATTAGGCCATAGTACAAGTCGAAGACCTTAGCTATTAGGCCAGACTAAGAGTTAAGACCTTAACCAGTAGGCCGGAGTAAGAGTTAAGACCTTAACCAGTAGGACAGAGTAAGAGTTAAGACCTTAGATATTAGGCCAGAGTAAGAGTTAAGACCTTAACCAGTAGGCCAGAGTACGAGTCTAAGACCTTAGCTATTAGGCCAGAGTGAGAGTTAAGACCTTAGCTATCAGGCCAGAGTACGAGTCTAAGACCTTAGCTATCAGGCCAGAGTACGAGTCTAAGACCTTAGCTATTAGGCCAGGATAAGAGTTAAGACCTTAACCAGTAGGCCAGAGTACCAGTCTAAGACCTTAGCTATTAGGCCAGAGTAAGAGTTAAGACCTTAGCTATTAGGCCAGAGTAAGAGTTAAGACGTTAACCAGTAGGCCAGACTACGAGTCTAAGACCTTAGCTATTAGGCCAGAGTAAGAGTTAAGACCTTAGCTATTAGGCCAGAATAAGAGTTAAGACCTTAACCATTAGGCCAGAGTACGAGCCTAAGACCTTAGCTATTAGGCCAGAGTAAGAGTTAAGACCTTAAACAATAGGCCAGAGTACGAGTCTAAGACTTTAGCTATTAGGCCAGAGTACGAGTTAAGACCTTAACCAGTAGGCCAGACTAAAAGTTAAGACCTTAACCATTAGGCCAGAGTACGAGTCTAAGACCTTAGCTATTAGGCCAGAGTAAGAGTTAAGACCTTAACCAATAGGCCAGAGTAAGAGTTAGGACCTTAACCAGTAGGCCAGAGTAAGAGTTAAGACCTTAACCAGTAGGCCAGAGAAAGAGTTAAGTCCTTAACCTGTAGGCCACAATACAAGTCTAAGACCTTAGCTATTAGGCCAGAGTAAGAGTTAGGACCTTAACCATTAGGCCAGAGTATGAGTCTAAGACCTTAGCTATTAGGCCAGAGTAAGAGTTAAGACCTTAACCTGTAGGCCAGAGTGAGAGTTAAGACCTTAACCATTAGGCCAGAGTACGAGTCTAAAACCTTAGCTATTAGGCCAGAGTAAGAATTAAGACCTGAGCTATTAGGCCAGAGTAAGAGTTAAGACCTTAACCATTAGGCCAGAGTACGAGCCTAAGACCTTAGCTATTAGGCCAGAGTAAGAGTTAAGACCTTAACCATTAGGCCATAGTACGAGTCGAAGACCTTAGCTATTAGGCCAGACTAAGAGTTAAGACCTTAACCAGTAGGCCGGAGTAAGAGTTAAGACCTTAACCAGTAGGACAGAGTAAGAGTTAAGACCTTAGATATTAGGCCAGAGTAAGAGTTAAGACCTTAACCAGTAGGCCAGAGTATGAGTCTAAGACCTTAGCTATTAGGCCAGAGTGAGAGTTAAGACCTTAGCTATCAGGCCAGAGTACGAGTCTAAGACCTTAGCTATTAGGCCAGAGTACGAGTCTAAGACCTTAGCTATTAGGCCAGAGTAAGAGTTAAGACCTTAACCAGTAGGCCAGAGTACCAGTCTAAGACCTTAGCTATTAGGCCAGAGTAAGAGTTAAGACCTTAGCTATTAGGCCAGAGTAAGAGTTAAGACCTTAGATATTAGGCCATAGTAAGAGTTAGGACCTTAACCAGTAGGCCAGAGTACGAGTCTAAGACCTTAGCTATTAGGCCAGAGTAAGAGTTAAGACCTTAACCAGTAGGCCAGAGTAAGAGTTAAGACCTTAACCAGTAGGCCATAGTACGAGTCTAAGACCTTAGCTATTAGGCCAGAGTAAGGGTTAAGACCTTAACCAGTAGGCCAGAGTAAGAGTTAAGACCTTAGCTATTAGGCCAGAGTTAGAGTTAAGACCTTAACCAGTAGGCCAGACTACGAGTCTAAGACCTTAGCTATTAGGCCAGAGTAAGAGTTAAGACCTTAGCTATTAGGCCAGAGTAAGAGTTAAGACCTTAACCATTAGGCCAGAGTACGAGCCTAAGACCTTAGCTATTAGGCCAGAGTATGAGTTAAGACCTTAACCATTAGGCCAGAGTACGAGTCTAAGACTTTAGCTATTAGGCCAGAGTACGAGTTAAGACCTTAACCAGTAGGCCAGAGTAAAAGTTAAGACCTTGACCATTAGGCCAGAGTACGAGTCTAAGACCTTAACTATTAGGCCAGAGTAAGAGTTAAGACCTTAACCAATAGGCCAGAGTAAGAGTTAGGACCTTAACCAGTAGGCCAGAGTAAGAGTTAAGACCTTAACCAGTAGGCCAGAGAAAGAGTTAAGTCCTTAACCTGTAGGCCACAATACAAGTCTAAGACCTTAGCTATTAGGCCAGAGTAAGATTTAAGACCTTAACCATTAGGCCAGAGTATGAGTCTAAGACCTTAGCTATTAGGCCAGAGTAAGAGTTAAGACCTTAACCTGTAGGCCAGAGTAAGAGTTAAGACCTTAACCATTAGGCCAGAGTACGAGTCTAAAACCTTAGCTATTAGGCCAGAGTAAGAGTTAAGACCTTAGCTATTAGGCCAGAGTAAGAGTTAAGACCTTAACCATTAGGCCAGAGTACGAGCCTAAGACCTTAGCTATTAGGCCAGAGTAAGAGTTAAGACCTTAACCATTAGGCCATAGTACAAGTCGAAGACCTTAGCTATTAGGCTTAGCTATTAGGCCAGACTAAGAGTTAAGACCTTAACCAGTAGGCCGGAGTAAGAGTTAAGACCTTAACCAGTAGGACAGAGTAAGAGTTAAGACCTTAGATATTAGGCCAGAGTAAGAGTTAAGACCTTAACCAGTAGGCCAGAGTACGAGTCTAAGACCTTAGCTATTAGGCCAGAGTGAGAGTTAAGACCTTAGCTATCAGGCCAGAGTACGAGTCTAAGACCTTAGCTATGAGGCCAGAGTACGAGTCTAAGACCTTAGCTATTAGGCCAGAGTAAGAGTTAAAACCTTAACCAGTAGGCCAGAGTACCAGTCTAAGACCTTAGCTATTAGGCCAGAGTAAGAGTTAAGACCTTAGCTATTAGGCCAGAGTAAGAGTTAAGACCATAACCATTAGGCCAGAGTACGAGTCTAAGACTTTAGCTATTAGGCCAGAGCAAGAGTTAAGACCTTAACCAGTAGGCCAGAGTAAGAGTTAAGACCTTAACCAGTAGGCCATAGTACGAGTCTAAGACCTTAGCTATTAGGCCAGAGTAAGGGTTAAGACCTTAACCAGTAGGCCAGAGTAAGAGTTAAGACCTTAGCTATTAGGCAGAGTAAGAGTTAAGACCTTAGCTATTAGGCCAGAGTAAGAGTTAAGACCTTAACCAGTAGGCCAGACTACGAGTCTAAGACCTTAGCTATTAGGCCAGAGTAAGAGTTAAGACCTTAGCTATTAGGCCAGAGTAAGAGTTAAGACCTTAGCTATTAGGCCAGAGTAAGAGTTAAGACCTTAGCTATTAGGCCAGAATAAGAGTTAAGACCTTAACCATTAGGCCAGAGTACGAGTCTAAGACTTTAGCTATTAGGCCAGAGTACGAGTTAAGACCTTAACCAGTAGGCCAGAGTAAAAGTTAAGACCTTAACCATTAGGCCAGAGTACGAGTCTAAGACCTTAGCTATTAGGCCAGAGTAAGAGTTAAGACCTTAACCAATAGGCCAGAGTAAGAGTTAGGACCTTAACCAGTAGGCCAGAGTAAGAGTTAAGACCTTAACCAGTAGGCCAGAGAAAGAGTTAAGTCCTTAACCTGTAGGCCACAATACAAGTCTAAGACCTTAGCTATTAGGCCAGAGTAAGAGTTAAGACCTTAACCATTAGGCCAGAGTATGAGCCTAAGACCTTAGCTATTAGGCCAGAGTAAGAGTTAAGACCTTAACCATTAGGCCATAGTACGAGTCGAAGACCTTAGCTATTAGGCCAGACTAAGAGTTAAGACCTTAACCAGTAGGCCGGAGTAAGAGTTAAGACCTTAACCAGTAGGACAGAGTAAGAGTTAAGACCTTAGATATTAGGCCAGAGTAAGAGTTAAGACCTTAACCAGTAGGCCAGAGTACAAGTCTAAGACCTTAGCTATTAGGCCAGAGTGAGAGTTAAGACCTTAGCTATCAGGCCAGAGTACGAGTCTAAGACCTTAGCTATTAGGCCAGAGTACGAGTCTAAGACCTTAGCTATTAGGCCAGGATAAGAGTTAAGACCTTAACCAGTAGGCCAGAGTACCAGTCTAAGACCTTAGCTATTAGGCCAGAGTAAGAGTTAAGACCTTAGCTATTAGGCCAGAGTAAGAGTTAAGACGTTAACCAGTAGGCCAGACTACGAGTCTAAGACCTTAGCTATTAGGCCAGAGTAAGAGTTAAGACCTTAGCTATTAGGCCAGAATAAGAGTTAAGACCTTAACCATTAGGCCAGAGTACGAGCCTAAGACCTTAGCTATTAGGCCATAGTAAGAGTTAAGACCTTAACCAATAGGCCAGAGTACGAGTCTAAGACTTTAGCTATTAGGCCAGAGTACGAGTTAAGACCTTAACCAGTAGGCCAGAGTAAAAGTTAAGACCTTAACCATTAGGCCAGAGTACGAGTCTAAGACCTTAGCTATTAGGCCAGAGTAAGAGTTAAGACCTTAACCAATAGGCCAGAGTAAGAGTTAGGACCTTAACCAGTAGGCCAGAGTAAGAGTTAAGACCTTAACCAGTAGGCCAGAGAAAGAGTTAAGTCCTTAACCTGTAGGCCACAATACAAGTCTAAGACCTTAGCTATTAGGCCAGAGTAAGAGTTAAGACCTTAACCATTAGGCCAGAGTATGAGTCTAAGACCTTAGCTATTAGGCCAGAGTAAGAGTTAAGACCCTAACCTGTAGGCCAGAGTAAGAGTTAAGACCTTAACCATTAGGCCAGAGTACGAGTCTAAAACCTTAGCTATTAGGCCATTGTAAGAATTAAGACCTTAGCTATTAGGCCAGAGTAAGAGTTAAGACCTTAACCATTAGGCCAGAGTACGAGCCTAAGACCTTAGCTATTAGGCCAGAGTAAGAGTTAAGACCTTAACCATTAGGCCATAGTACGAGTCGAAGACCTTAGCTATTAGGCCAGACTAAGAGTTAAGACCTTAACCAGTAGGCCGGAGTAAGAGTTAAGACCTTAACCAGTAGGACAGAGTAAGAGTTAAGACCTTAGATATTAGGCCAGAGTAAGAGTTAAGACCTTAACCAGTAGGCCAGAGTATGAGTCTAAGACCTTAGCTATTAGGCCAGAGTGAGAGTTAAGACCTTAGCTATCAGGCCAGAGTACGAGTCTAAGACCTTAGCTATTAGGCCAGAGTACGAGTCTAAGACCTTAGCTATTAGGCCAGAGTAAGAGTTAAGACCTTAACCAGTAGGCCAGAGTACCAGTCTAAGACCTTAGCTATTAGGCCAGAGTAAGAGTTAAGACCTTAGCTATTAGGCCAGAGTAAGAGTTAAGACCTTAGATATTAGGCCATAGTAAGAGTTAGGACCTTAACCAGTAGGCCAGAGTACGAGTCTAAGACCTTAGCTATTAGGCCAGAGTAAGACTTAAGACCTTAACCAGTAGGCCAGAGTAAGAGTTAAGACCTTAACCAGTAGGCCATAGTACGAGTCTAAGACCTTAGCTATTAGGCCAGAGTAAGGGTTAAGACCTTAACCAGTAGGCCAGAGTAAGAGTTAATACCTTAGCTATTAGGCCAGAGTTAGAGTTAAGACCTTAACCAGTAGGCCAGACTACGAGTCTAAGACCTTAGCTATTAGGCCAGAGTAAGAGTTAAGACCTTAGCTATTAGGCCAGAGTAAGAGTTAAGACCTTAACCATTAGGCCAGAGTACGAGCCTAAGACCTTAGCTATTAGGCCAGAGTATGAGTTAAGACCTTAACCATTAGGCCAGAGTACGAGTCTAAGACTTTAGCTATTAGGCCAGAGTACGAGTTAAGACCTTAACCAGTAGGCCAGAGTAAAAGTTAAGACCTTGACCATTAGGCCAGAGTACGAGTCTAAGACCTTAACTATTAGGCCAGAGTAAGAGTTAAGACCTTAACCAATAGGCCAGAGTAAGAGTTAGGACCTTAACCAGTAGGCCAGAGTAAGAGTTAAGACCTTAACCAGTAGGCCAGAGAAAGAGTTAAGTCCTTAACCTGTAGGCCACAATACAAGTCTAAGACCTTAGCTATTAGGCCAGAGTAAGATTTAAGACCTTAACCATTAGGCCAGAGTATGAGTCTAAGACCTTAGCTATTAGGCCAGAGTAAGAGTTAAGACCTTAACCATTAGGCCAGAGTACGAGTCTAAAACCTTAGCTATTAGGCCAGAGTAAGAGTTAAGACCTTAGCTATTAGGCCAGAGTAAGAGTTAAGACCTTAACCATTAGGCCATAGTACGAGTCGAAGACCTTAGCTATTAGGCTTAGCTATTAGGCCAGACTAAGAGTTAAGACCTTAACCAGTAGGCCGGAGTAAGAGTTAAGACCTTAACCAGTAGGACAGAGTAAGAGTTAAGACCTTAGATATTAGGCCAGAGTAAGAGTTAAGACCTTAACCAGTAGGCCAGAGTACGAGTCTAAGACCTTAGCTATTAGGCCAGAGTGAGAGTTAAGACCTTAGCTATCAGACCAGAGTACGAGTCTAAGACCTTAGCTATTAGGCCAGAGTATGAGTCTAAGACCTTAGCTATTAGGCCAGAGTAAGAGTTAAAACCTTAACCAGTAGGCCAGAGTACCAGTCTAAGACCTTAGCTATTAGGCCAGAGTAAGAGTTACGACCTTAGCTATTAGGCCAGAGTAAGAGTTAAGACCATAACCATTAGGCCAGAGTACGAGTCTAAGACTTTAGCTATTAGGCCAGAGCAAGAGTTAAGACCTTAACCAGTAGGCCAGAGTACGAGTCTAAGATCTTAGCTATTAGGCCAGAGCAAGAGTTAAGACCTTAACCAGTAGGCCAGAGTACGAGTCTAAGACCTTACTTATTAGGCCAGAGTAAGAGTTAAGACCATAGCTATTAGGCCAGTGTACGAGTCTAAGACCTTAGCTATTATGCCAGAGTATGAGTTCAAGACCTTAGCTATTAGGCCAGAGTAAGAGTTAAGACCTTAACCAGTAGGCCAGAGTACAAGTCTAAGACCTTAGCTATTAGGCCAGAGTAAGAGTTAAGACCTTAGCTATTAGGCCAGAGTAAGAGTTAAGACCTTAACCATTAGGCCAGAGTACGAGTCTAAGACCTTAGCTATTAGGCCAGAGTAAGAGCTAAGACCTTAACCAGTAGGCCAGAGTAAGAGTTAAGACCTTAACCATTAGGCCAGAGTACGAGTCTAAGACCTTAGCTATTAGGCCAGAGTAAGAGTTAAGACCTTAACCAATAGGCCAGAGTAAGAGTTAAGACCTTAACCAGTAGGCCAGAGTAAGAGTTAAGACCTTAACCATTAGGCCAGAGTATGAGTCTAGGACCTTAACCATTAGGCCAGAGTAAGAGTTAAGACCTTAACCAATAGCCCAGAGTAAGAGTTAAGACCTTAACCAGTAGGCCAGAGTAAGAGTTAAGACCTTAACCAGTAGGCCAGAGTAAGAGTTAAGACCTTAGCTAGTAGGCCAGAGTACGAGTCTAAGACCTTAGCTATTAGGCCAGAGCAAGAGTTAAGACCTTAACCATTAGGCCAGAGTACGAGTCTAAGACCTTAGCTATTAGGCCAGTGTAAGAGATAAGACCTTAACCAGTAGGCCAGAGTACGAGTCTGAGACCTTAGATATTAGGCCAGAGTAAGAGTTAAGACTTTAACCAATAGGCCAGAGTAAGAGTTAAGACCTTAACCAGTAGGCCAGAGTAAGAGTTAAGACCTTAACCAGTAGGCCAGAGTAAGAGTTAAGACCTTAACCTGTAGGCCATAGTACGAGTCTAAGACCTTAGCTATTAGGCCAGAGTAAGAGTTAAGACCTTAACCAGTAGGCCAGAGTACCAGTCTAAGACCCTAGCTATAGGCCAGAGTAAGAGTTAAGACCTTAGCTATTAGGCCAGAGTAAGAGTTAAGACCTTAACCATTAGGCCAGAGTACGAGTCTAAGACCTTAGCTATTAGGCCGGAGTAAGAGTTAAGACCTTAAGCATTAGGCCAGAGTATGAGTCTAATACCTTAGCTAACAGGCCAGAGTAAGAGTTAAGACCTTAGCTATTAGGCCAGAGTAAGAGTTAAGACCTTAGATATTAGGCCATAGTAAGAGTTAGGACCTTAACCAGTAGGCCAGAGTACGAGTCTAAGACCTTAGCTATTAGGCCAGAGTAAGAGTTAAGACCTTAACCAGTAGGCCAGAGTAAGAGTTAAGACCTTAACCAGTAGGCCATAGTACGAGTCTAAGACCTTAGCTATTAGGCCAGAGTAAGGGTTAAGACCTTAACCAGTAGGCCAGAGTAAGAGTTAAGACCTTAGCTATTAGGCAGAGTAAGAGTTAAGACCTTAGCTATTAGGCCAGAGTAAGAGTTAAGACCTTAACCAGTAGGCCAGACTACGAGTCTAAGACCTTAGCTATTAGGCCAGAGTAAGAGTTAAGACCTTAGCTATTAGGCCAGAGTAAGAGTTAAGACCTTAGCTATTAGGCCAGAGTAAGAGTTAAGACCTTAGCTATTAGGCCAGAATAAGAGTTAAGACCTTAACCATTAGGCCAGAGTACGAGTCTAAGACTTTAGCTATTAGGCCAGAGTACGAGTTAAGACCTTAACCAGTAGGCCAGAGTAAAAGTTAAGACCTTAACCATTAGGCCAGAGTACGAGTCTAAGACCTTAGCTATTAGGCCAGAGTAAGAGTTAAGACCTTAACCAATAGGCCAGAGTAAGAGTTAGGACCTTAACCAGTAGGCCAGAGTAAGAGTTAAGACCTTAACCAGTAGGCCAGAGAAAGAGTTAAGTCCTTAACCTGTAGGCCACAATACAAGTCTAAGACCTTAGCTATTAGGCCAGAGTAAGAGTTAAGACCTTAACCATTAGGCCAGAGTATGAGCCTAAGACCTTAGCTATTAGGCCAGAGTAAGAGTTAAGACCTTAACCATTAGGCCATAGTACGAGTCGAAGACCTTAGCTATTAGGCCAGACTAAGAGTTAAGACCTTAACCAGTAGGCCGGAGTAAGAGTTAAGACCTTAACCAGTAGGACAGAGTAAGAGTTAAGACCTTAGATATTAGGCCAGAGTAAGAGTTAAGACCTTAACCAGTAGGCCAGAGTACGAGTCTAAGACCTTAGCTATTAGGCCAGAGTGAGAGTTAAGACCTTAGCTATCAGGCCAGAGTACGAGTCTAAGACCTTAGCTATTAGGCCAGAGTACGAGTCTAAGACCTTAGCTATTAGGCCAGGATAAGAGTTAAGACCTTAACCAGTAGGCCAGAGTACCAGTCTAAGACCTTAGCTATTAGGCCAGAGTAAGAGTTAAGACCTTAGCTATTAGGCCAGAGTAAGAGTTAAGACCTTAGCTATTAGGCCAGAGTAAGAGTTAAGACGTTAACCAGTAGGCCAGACTACGAGTCTAAGACCTTAGCTATTAGGCCAGAGTAAGTGTTAAGACCTTAGCTATTAGGCCAGAATAAGAGTTAAGACCTTAACCATTAGGCCAGAGTACGAGCCTAAGACCTTAGCTATTAGGCCATAGTAAGAGTTAAGACCTTAACCAATAGGCCAGAGTACGAGTCTAAGACTTTAGCTATTAGGCCAGAGTACGAGTTAAGACCTTAACCAGTAGGCCAGAGTAAAAGTTAAGACCTTAACCATTAGGCCAGAGTACGAGTCTAAGACCTTAGCTATTAGGCCAGAGTAAGAGTTAAGACCTTAACCAATAGGCCAGAGTAAGAGTTAGGACCTTAACCAGTAGGCCAGAGTAAGAGTTAAGACCTTAACCAGTAGGCCAGAGAAAGAGTTAAGTCCTTAACCTGTAGGCCACAATACAAGTCTAAGACCTTAGCTATTAGGCCAGAGTAAGAGTTAAGACCTTAACCATTAGGCCAGAGTATGAGTCTAAGACCTTAGCTATTAGGCCAGAGTAAGAGTTAAGACCCTAACCTGTAGGCCAGAGTAAGAGTTAAGACCTTAACCATTAGGCCAGAGTACGAGTCTAAAACCTTAGCTATTAGGCCATTGTAAGAATTAAGACCTTAGCTATTAGGCCAGAGTAAGAGTTAAGACCTTAACCAGTAGGCCAGAGTACGAGTCTAAGACCTTAGCTATTAGGCCAGAGTAAGAGTTAAGACCTTAGCTATTAGGCCAGAGTAAGAGTTAAGACCTTAACCATTAGGCCAGAGTACGAGTCTAAGACCTTAGCTATTAGGCCAGAGTAAGAGTTAAGACCTTAACCAGTAGGCCAGAGTAAGAGTTAAGACCTTAACCATTAGGCCAGAGTATGAGTCTAGGACCTTAACCATTAGGCCAGAGTAAGAGTTAAGACCTTAACCAATAGCCCAGAGTAAGAGTTAAGACCTTAACCAGTAGGCCAGAGTAAGAGTTAAGACCTTAACCAGTAGGCCAGAGTAAGAGTTAAGACCTTAGCTAGTAGGCCAGAGTACGAGTCTAAGACCTTAGCTATTAGGCCAGAGCAAGAGTTAAGACCTTAACCATTAGGTCAGAGTACGAGTCTAAGACCTTAGCTATTAGGCCAGAGTTAGAGTTAAGACCTTAGCTATTAGGCCAGAGTAAGAGTTAAGACCTTAACCTGTAGGCCAGAGTACGAGTCTAAGACCTTAGCTATTAGGCCAGACTACGAGTCTAAGACCTTAGCTATTAGGCCAGAGTAAGAGTTAAGACCTTAACCATTAGGCCAGAGTACGAGTCTAAGACCTTAGCTATTAGGCCTGAGTAAGAGTTATGACCTTAACCTGTAGGCCATAGTACGAGTCTAAGACCTTAGCTATTAGGCCAGAGTAAGAGTTAAGTCCTTAAGCTGTAGGCCATAGCACGAGTCTAAGACATTAGCTATTAGGCCAGAGTAAGAGTTAAGACCTTAACCATTAGGCCAGAGTACGAGTCTAAGACCTTAGCTATTAGGCCAGAGTAAGAGTAAAGACCTTAACCAGTAGGCCAGAGTAAGAGTTAAGACCTTAGATATTAGGCCAGAGTAAGAGTTAAGACCTTAACCAGTAGGCCAGAGTACGAGTCTAAGACCTTAGCTATTAGTCCAGAGTAAGAGTTAAGACCTTAGCTATTAGGCCAGAGTATGAGTCTAAGACCTTAGCTATTAGGCCAGAGTAAGAGTTAAGACCTTAACCAGTAGGCCAGAGTAAGAGTTAAGACCTTAACCAGTAGGCCAGAGTAAGAGTTAAGACCTTAACCAGTAGGCCAGAGTAAGAGTTAAGACGTTAGCTAGTAGGCCAGAGTACGAGTCTAAGACCTTAGCTATTAGGCCAGAGTAAGAGTTAAGACCTTAACCATTAGGCCAGAGTATGAGCCTAAGACCTTAGCTATTAGGCCAGAGTAAGAGTTAAGACCTTAACCATTAGGCCATAGTACGAGTCGAAGACCTTAGCTATTAGGCCAGACTAAGAGTTAAGACCTTAACCAGTAGGCCGGAGTAAGAGTTAAGACCTTAACCAGTAGGACAGAGTAAGAGTTAAGACCTTAGATATTAGGCCAGAGTAAGAGTTAAGACCTTAACCAGTAGGCCAGAGTACGAGTCTAAGACCTTAGCTATTAGGCCAGAGTGAGAGTTAAGACCTTAGCTATCAGGCCAGAGTACGAGTCTAAGACCTTAGCTATTAGGCCAGAGTACGAGTCTAAGACCTTAGCTATTAGGCCAGGATAAGAGTTAAGACCTTAACCAGTAGGCCAGAGTACCAGTCTAAGACCTTAGCTATTAGGCCAGAGTAAGAGTTAAGACCTTAGCTATTAGGCCAGAGTAAGAGTTAAGACCTTAGCTATTAGGCCAGAGTAAGAGTTAAGACGTTAACCAGTAGGCCAGACTACGAGTCTAAGACCTTAGCTATTAGGCCAGAGTAAGTGTTAAGACCTTAGCTATTAGGCCAGAATAAGAGTTAAGACCTTAACCATTAGGCCAGAGTATGAGCCTAAGACCTTAGCTATTAGGCCATAGTAAGAGTTAAGACCTTAACCAATAGGCCAGAGTACGAGTCTAAGACTTTAGCTATTAGGCCAGAGTACGAGTTAAGACCTTAACCAGTAGGCCAGAGTAAAAGTTAAGACCTTAACCATTAGGCCAGAGTACGAGTCTAAGACCTTAGCTATTAGGCCAGAGTAAGAGTTAAGACCTTAACCAATAGGCCAGAGTAAGAGTTAGGACCTTAACCAGTAGGCCAGAGTAAGAGTTAAGACCTTAACCAGTAGGCCAGAGAAAGAGTTAAGTCCTTAACCTGTAGGCCACAATACAAGTCTAAGACCTTAGCTATTAGGCCAGAGTAAGAGTTAAGACCTTAACCATTAGGCCAGAGTATGAGTCTAAGACCTTAGCTATTAGGCCAGAGTAAGAGTTAAGACCCTAACCTGTAGGCCAGAGTAAGAGTTAAGACCTTAACCATTAGGCCAGAGTACGAGTCTAAAACCTTAGCTATTAGGCCATTGTAAGAATTAAGACCTTAGCTATTAGGCCAGAGTAAGAGTTAAGACCTTAACCAGTAGGCCAGAGTACGAGTCTAAGACCTTAGCTATTAGGCCAGAGTAAGAGTTAAGACCTTAGCTATTAGGCCAGAGTAAGAGTTAAGACCTTAACCATTAGGCCAGAGTACGAGTCTAAGACCTTAGCTATTAGGCCAGAGTAAGAGTTAAGACCTTAACCAGTAGGCCAGAGTAAGAGTTAAGACCTTAACCATTAGGCCAGAGTATGAGTCTAGGACCTTAACCATTAGGCCAGAGTAAGAGTTAAGACCTTAACCAATAGCCCAGAGTAAGAGTTAAGACCTTAACCAGTAGGCCAGAGTAAGAGTTAAGACCTTAACCAGTAGGCCAGAGTAAGAGTTAAGACCTTAGCTAGTAGGCCAGAGTACGAGTCTAAGACCTTAGCTATTAGGCCAGAGCAAGAGTTAAGACCTTAACCATTAGGTCAGAGTACGAGTCTAAGACCTTAGCTATTAGGCCAGAGTTAGAGTTAAGACCTTAGCTATTAGGCCAGAGTAAGAGTTAAGACCTTAACCTGTAGGCCAGAGTACGAGTCTAAGACCTTAGCTATTAGGCCAGACTACGAGTCTAAGACCTTAGCTATTAGGCCAGAGTAAGAGTTAAGACCTTAACCATTAGGCCAGAGTACGAGTCTAAGACCTTAGCTATTAGGCCTGAGTAAGAGTTATGACCTTAACCTGTAGGCCATAGTACGAGTCTAAGACCTTAGCTATTAGGCCAGAGTAAGAGTTAAGTCCTTAAGCTGTAGGCCATAGCACGAGTCTAAGACATTAGCTATTAGGCCAGAGTAAGAGTTAAGACCTTAACCATTAGGCCAGAGTACGAGTCTAAGACCTTAGCTATTAGGCCAGAGTAAGAGTAAAGACCTTAACCAGTAGGCCAGAGTAAGAGTTAAGACCTTAGATATTAGGCCAGAGTAAGAGTTAAGACCTTAACCAGTAGGCCAGAGTACGAGTCTAAGACCTTAGCTATTAGTCCAGAGTAAGAGTTAAGACCTTAGCTATTAGGCCAGAGTATGAGTCTAAGACCTTAGCTATTAGGCCAGAGTAAGAGTTAAGACCTTAACCAGTAGGCCAGAGTAAGAGTTAAGACCTTAACCAGTAGGCCAGAGTAAGAGTTAAGACCTTAACCAGTAGGCCAGAGTAAGAGTTAAGACGTTAGCTAGTAGGCCAGAGTACGAGTCTAAGACCTTAGCTATTAGGCCAGAGCAAGAGTTAAGACCTTAACCATTAGGCCAGAGTACGAGTCTAAGACCTTAGCTATTAGGCCAGAGTTAGAGTTAAGTCTTTAAGCTGTAGGCCATAGCACGAGTCTAAGACATTAGCTATTAGGCCACATTAGCTATTAGACTTTAGCTAGTAAGCCAGAGTACGAGTCTAAGACCTTAGCTATTAGGCCAGAGCAAGAGTTAAGACCTTAACCATTAGGCCAGAGTACGAGTCTAAGACCTTAGCTATTTTGCGAGAGTATGAGTCTAAGACCTTAGCTATTAGGCCAGAGTAAGAGTTAAGACCTTAACCAGTAGGCCAGAGTACGAGTCTAAGACCTTAGCTATTAGGCCAGAGTAAGAGTTAAGACCTTAGCTATTAGGCCAGAGTAAGAGTTAAGACCTTAACCATTAGGCCAGAGTACGAGTCTAAGACCTTAGCTATTAGGCCAGAGTAAGAGTTAAGACCTTAACCAGTAGGCCAGAGTAAGAGTTAAGACATTAACCATTAGGCCAGAGTATGAGTCTAAGACCTTAACCATTAGGCCAGAGTAAGAGTTAAGACCTTAACCAATAGCCCAGAGTAAGAGTTAAGACCTTAACCAGTAGGCCAGAGTAAGAGTTAAGACCTTAACCAGTAGGCCAGAGTAACAGTTAAGACCTTAACTATTAGGCCATAGTATGAGTCTAAGACCTTAGCTATTGGGCCAGAGTAAGAGTTAAGACCTTAACCTGTAGGCCAGAGTATGAGTCTAAGACCTAAGCTAATAGGCCAGAGTAAGAGTTACGACTTTAGCTATTAGGCGAGAGTAAGAGTTAAGACCTTAACCGGTAGGCCAGAGTAAGAGTTAAGACCTTAACCAGTAGGCCAGAGCAAGAGTTAAGACCTTAACTATTAGGCCATAGTATGAGTCTAAGACCTTAGCTATTGGGCCAGAGTAAGAGTTAAGACCTTAACCTGTAGGCCATAGTACGAGTCTAAGACCTTAGCTATTAGGCCAGAGTAAGAGTTAAGTCCTTAAGCTGTAGGCCATAGCACGAGTCTAAGACATTAGCTATTAGGCCAGAGTAAGAGTTAAGACCTTAACCATTAGGCCAGAGTACGAGTCTAAGACCTTAGCTATTAGGCCAGAGTAAGAGTAAAGACCTTAACCAGTAGGCCAGAGTAAGAGTTAAGACCTTAGATATTAGGCCAGAGTAAGAGTTAAGACCTTAACCAGTAGGCCAGAGTACGAGTCTAAGACCTTAGCTATTAGTCCAGAGTAAGAGTTAAGACCTTAGCTATTAGGCCAGAGTATGAGTCTAAGACCTTAGCTATTAGGCCAAAGTAAGAGTTAAGACCTTAACCAGTAGGCCAGAGTAAGAGTTAAGACCTTAACCAGCAGGCCAGAGTAAGATTTAAGACCTTAAACAATAGGCCAGAGTAAGAGTTAAGACCTTAACCAGTAGGCCAGAGTAAGAGTTAAGACGTTAGCTAGTAGGCCAGAGTACGAGTCTAAGACCTTAGCTATTAGGCCAGAGCAAGAGTTAAGACCTTAACCATTAGGCCAGAGTACGAGTCTAAGACCTTAGCTATTAGGCCAGAGTAAGAGTTAAGACCTTAGCTATTAGGCCAGTGTACGAGACTAAGACCTTAGCTATTTTGCGAGAGTATGAGTCTAAGACCTTAGCTATTAGGCCAGAGTAAGAGTTAAGACCTTAACCAGTAGGCCAGAGTACGAGTCTAAGACCTTAGCTATTAGGCCAGAGTAAGAGTTAAGACCTTAGCTATTAGGCCAGAGTAAGAGTTAAGACCTTAACCATTAGGCCAGAGTACGAGTCTAAGACCTTACCTATTAGGCCAGAGTAAGAGTTAAGACCTTAACCAGTAGGCCAGAGTAAGAGTTAAGACATTAACCATTAGGCCAGAGTATGAGTCTAAGACCTTAACCATTAGGCCAGAGTAAGAGTTAAGACCTTAACCAATAGCCCAGAGTAAGAGTTAAGACCTTAACCAGTAGGCCAGAGTAAGAGTTAAGACCTTAACCAGTAGGCCAGAGTAACAGTTAAGACCTTAACCTGTAGGCCATAGTACGAGTCTAAGACCTTAGCTATTAGGCCAGAGTAAGAGTTAAGACCATAACCATTAGGCCACAGTACGAGTCTAAGACCTTAGCTATTAGGCCAGAGTAAGAGTTAAGACCTTAACCTGTAGGCCAGAGTAAGAGTTAAGACCTTAACCATTAGGTCAGAGTACGAGTCCAAGACCTTAGCTATTAGGCCAGAGTAAGAGTTAAGACCTTAACCAGTAGGCCAGAGTAAGATTTAAGACCTTAACAAGTAGGACGGAGTAAGAGTTAAGACCTTAGCTATTAGGCCAGAGTAAGAGTTAAGACCTTAACCTGTAGGCCAGAGTACGAGCCTAAGACCTTAGCTATTAGGCCAGAGTAAGAGTTAAGACCTTAACCATTAGGCCAGAGTAAGAGTTAAGACCTTAGCTATTAGGCCAGAGTACGAGTCTAAGACCTTAGCTATTAGGCCAGAGTACGAGTCTAAGACCTTAGCTATTAGGCCAGAGTAAGAGTTAAGACCTTAACCAGTAGGCCAGAGTACGAGTCTAAGACCTTAGCTATTAGGCCAGAGTAAGAGTTAAGACCTTAGCTATTAGGCCAGAATAAGAGTTACGGCCTTAACCATTAGGCTGTGGTAAATATTTAAATTACCTGTACTATTTTTTTATGCGGTAAAGTCTAGTAAGAATAACTCAGTCAAAATAAGAGGCAGAATCCGTGGTATTAGAGGTTCTGAAAAGGGCTTTATTCCTTACAAAGGAATTATAGTTCGAACTAGGCATTCTTATTCCATCACCACGAAGGTTCAGGAAGGGAAGGCCATACATTATTGACAAGTAACAGTATATATATGAGAAGCATTGCATTAAGACAGATGCAGGAGGCGTAACAGCTGATAATACAGATAAGAATACACATACGTAATGAAAATAGGCGTAAATACAGGCGTATACTAGAAACGTCATTTAAAATGATGTCACAAGTGGGTGGATCCATAAGAGAATCCTGCAGTGTCAGCAGAAATATTTGGCAGAGATGCGCGCGCAGGCGCATGACGTGTGATTGACGTGTGATTGACGTGCAACTAGAGGGTGAAGGGGAATTGACATTTAGCTCTACATATGGAGACAGAAGTCTGGGGGGTCAGGTCAACCTAATCCCAAATCGTATCTAATATCTTTGTTTAAGGAACTGTTTTATCCAAAAGGAAAGGTCTCTTGGACGGAATCTATTCTATACTGACTGTTAGTGCATGTACAAGCGTCTATGTGTCTACATGAGATGCGAGGGGGCAGGAATCTTCCATGGTAACAGGAGCTATGAATTACTTGCATAAACACAGCGAGGCCGGGCCCTTTGCTCGGTAGCTGGAAGGATGTTTACCTAAACTACTAGACAGGAATGCATTGGATGAGGAGCGGAGCAGATAACTTGAAGGCTGAATACAGTTTTTGGCAGGCAACAGGCCGCGTCAGGCACCGCTAGCCGTGCAGGGAGTAAGACAAAGTTCATGGACACGGATGCAGGTCCAGGCTGGAGCATTTCAGAGGCAGAAGCAGGAAAAGGCTCGATGGCACACTTCAGGGCCTATCTTGCCAGAGCTGTAAAACGTAAAAAGTGTACCATATAGAGTCGGTGGCCAATCATACTTAGGAACGGAATATCTGGCCCATTCATGGCAGATATGAAAGAGTACATATTAACGTTGGACACAATTGTATTTGCGTCTTCGTAGCTTGAAGTGGAGGGAACATACATGTACTTGTAGCATGTACATGGAGCCGTTGGGGTCTAAGATAGGGGACACAATTGACCATAAAAATTCATATTTCCTCATTCCCTCCTTGTCCCCTACGGACCCTCATGAAATATCCATCTTCATCAATCCATCAATCTGTTCATATAGCATCATTTGTTCTTCTTTCTTCTTCCGGGATCTTGAATGAAAATTTGAAGGCGGGATACATGATGTGGCACACAGACCACAAATCGCTGGCCCACATTGTAGACACAAGCAGCAACTGAATAGTATGAGAAAGCCAATACCTAGGAAGGATAGGATCCTCCATCCCCAGGCTGACAACACGCTCCAGAACCAACCGGACCAAGTCCAGGTGCCTGGATTCTGGTGTATCTGGCTTACGATTTTATGAAGTCGAGTTATGGCTTTATATACTGACGGCGCGTTTTCTGGTATGAAAACACAGCAACTTGATCCGATGACCCTACAAGCTCCTCCCCTATCGGCCAGAATGACGTCAAGGACAAGACGATTTTGAAGAACAACAATCCGCATCGCAGACTGCTCCTCTGTTAAGTTGCCTAAGGCGGAAGTAGTTTCATTCACTACTGCTTCAAGGGTTCTAGTTAATCTACGTATCAGCTTACTATTAGTGACTGTACCTATGTAGGGAAAGAAACCTTTATTGAAATCTGTATATTGCTCTCACGCTGTTTCAGTGTAGTCGAAAATCGGGAGATCTCTCTGCTGTCTATTGTGTACTAAATGGGTATTCCTATGGTAATCAGGCGGGGCTAGGAAAACAGGTGGCAGAAGGAATGCAATGTAACAGGTACCATCCCAATCTAGGGGTAGGCGTATGTATGCGGTGTGACCACAGATGAAGTAGGAGTGACGAGAAGCTCTAAATGTAGATTTGCCTTTATCACTGAATTCTATTACAGTGGTACATTTACTATGGCCCATGTGTATTGAACCATTCTTTCTTACACATAATTCGCCTCTAACTGGAAATACTGACATAGCGGGCAAGATTGGTGTAGCTTCGGATTCAACATTCAGGATCATAAGATTAAGTGTAAAGTTACCTAATCCATATACTTCATTTTCTAGATCAGTTCCTGTTCTTTTGGGAAGTCCCTCCTTGTTAGGGTAGCAGACTTTAAGTAAAACTAGGTTCAGGTTTCCCCAAACCCAGTTGTCTTGATAAACTACTGAATTTGAATCTAGGGAATTAATCAAACTAAACCATGCTCCACAGGAGCCATTGTGTGTGAATGGATACGGAAAGAGAGGCAGAACTCCCTTGTATTTCTGATAGGGAGGGAGTCGGCCACATATCCAACAATTTGTAGCATTGCTGGTCTGATGAGAATGATGTAACATACTAATGAATGTGTTGTTGCGCAGCGCAAATCTATAGGACAACTCATGCGGGGGTAATTCGCTAAAAGAATGTTCGGCAGTAGCATTGGAAGCACGCTTGGAAATAGGGTAATACATGTGTAATAATATACTGGCAATGATAATCAGAAGACTTAGAAAAAACATAATTAACAATGTCACTATGCAGTGACTGCGAAGTGATTTACAGTGCGCATGTTTCTGTCTATTTCTCTCTCTATTTCGGTCTAGAGGATACATGTCAGAGACAAATTCAACCGATTCACCTTGGAGAGGACTTAAACAATCAAATTGTCTGACTTGCTAGACCTTAGTTTCAGTTTATAATTTTCCCTTTCTGGCTTGTCAACCAGGGGGAGTTTTGAGTCAGTCTGTGAGGGAATGCAGGGCTGAAAATTCAAGTCGGATGATAGTCCATGAAACTTTTTGATATGGCTCGAGTGCAACCACCCTTTACGTCCCTCAATCTTCACAGCTGTCCTTGTGGTCAATAAGACGAGTTTAGGCGACTGCCAGCGAGGTTCCAGCGGGTTCCTCCTGTCGAAATTTCTTATAAGCACCAGGTCACCTGGAACCACGTCATGGGGCTTCACCTCAGTGTTATCGGGAAAAGCTGCAGCTACCTGTGAACGACAAGATTGTAGTGCAGACATCAAGGAAGCCAGGTAATCTGTCAGCATATTACAATCAACATCAGTTATTTTACGAGGTATAGGCGTCCCCCACATATTTGGTGGTCTACCGAAGATCACCTCATACGGGGATAGCCCTGTTCGAGAGTGTGCTACCATTCTCATGTAAAAGAGCGCAACCGGTAAAGCTACTATCCAGTCGACACCTTTTTCTCTACATACTTTGGACAGTCTAATTTTCAAAGTTTGATTATGTCGCTCCACGAGACCTGCTGCCTCGGGATGTCGGACACAGTGGAATTTCCATTGGTAGCCTAACAGAAGTGAAATATGTTTCATTAGCTCGGATGAGAACGGCTGGCCATTATCTGAGTACACGATATGGGGCAAACCATACCGTGGGAAGAATTCTCAAACTAACTGCTTGGCAGTAGTCGGGGCAGTGTAATCTGAGACGGGATACGCCTCTGTCCACCGGGAAAGAGCGCATACAACTACGAGGACATATTTGAATCCTCGACATCGTTCCATCTGGATATAATCCATCTGGAGGACTTCAAAAGGGTGATCGGGGGGTTGAAATCCACCCTGTTCTACAGGTACGCCTTTTCCTGGATTGAACTGACAACAAATCATGCAGGTACGTACTTTCTGTTTAGCTGCTGCTCGCAAGTGTTTATTGAACCAAATGTGTTGAATACTGTCTAGCATAGCTTTCTCTCCTAGGTGCGCTGGACTATGTATTGTGTTAATGATGACCTGAACCATTGAGTCGGGGAGAAACCATATAGATTTTCCTTTCGTCATCCATCCTTGATCCGTTTGGATCCCTCCTAATTCAGTCCATCTCTTTATTTCTTCTGGTGTAGCATGTGTCTGTATGTCAATTACATCAAGGGCGGGATCCTTAACTGTCATGCAGTGTGTTGGTGTCGGAACTATTGTCTTTGTCGTGTCAGTTGGACGAGTCTGATTCTGAGCAGTCTGTTTAGCTGTTCTGTCAGCTAGGTCGTTACCCTGAGAAATAATGTCAGTCACTTTCGTATGGGCCTTGCACTTCATAATCGATATTGCAGTAGGCAGATGTATTGCATCTAACAGAGCTTGAATAAGGGGACCGTGCTGGATGTGGGCACCGTGAGAAGTTAAATAACCTCTCTCTCGCCAAAGCACGCCGAAGTCATGGACGACTCCGAATGCATAACGTGAATCTGTGTATATGTTGTCTTTCTTATTTTTGGCTTGAATACAGGCTTGTGTCAGAGCGATGAGCTCTGCTGCTTGAGCTGACAAGGTATCGATACAATTTGTTTCAATAATTTCAGTATCTGTTGTGACTGCATAAGTGGCCACTAACTCTCCTGTATTTGTTCTCATGCATGAACCATCTACATACAATGTCAGGTCTGGGTCTGATAATGGAATATCTGTCAAGTCTTGTCTGGGTTTCGTCGTAATAGTAATAACTTCAATACAATCATGTGCCAATGGGTCTGTTCCACTTAATGGCAAAAGTGTGGCAGGATTTAATGTACTACAACGTCTGATTTCTATGTGTGGCTGGAACAATGTCAATTCATAACCCGTCAGTCTTGCTATAGTCAAGTGTTGTGTTTGGGTCCGGTTCAAGAGAACCTCTACTGCGTGTGGTACTTGTACTGTCAATTGATGTCCTAATACTATGGCATCGCTTTGTCTGATTGCTAAAGCTGTTGCTGCGACTGATTTCAGGCACGCAGAAAGAGCCTGAGCTACGGGATCTAATGTACTAGAAAAATAAGCACATGGCTTGTGTGATCCTGCGTGTTCCTGCGTGAGTACTGACAAAGCAGTACCTTCACGTTCTGTAACAAAAAGTGTAAAACGTTTGCTGTAACATGGCGTTGCTAAAACAGGTGCTTGGCATAAAGCTTTCTTTAAGCTTTCAAAAGCTTGTGTATGTTCCTGAGTCCAAGGGAGGACAGTCGATGTTGCTGCCTCCTGTGTTGTCAACTGAATGAGTGGTTTCGCTAGAAATGCATATTGAGGGATCCACTGCCTACAGTACGAAGTGAGGCCTATGAATGCCCGTACCTCCTTTTGTGTCTTGGGTGGCGGCATGTTAACAATTAACTGGATACGGTCGGGTGTAAGCTGTCTTCCCCCCTTGGACAGCAAGTGCCCAAGGTACACAACTTGCTGGACACAGAATTGTAGCTTTGAAGGGGACACTTTGTGCCCCTTGTCTGCTAAGAAATGTAAAACCGTCAGTGATGCTTTTTCACATTCAGGTTCGCTTCGGGTGGTGATCAGCAGATCATCGACGTATTGAAGCAGGGCAGTGTTAGCTGGCATGTGGATACTGTCAAGTTCTCTTTTTAGTGCTTGGCTATAGATGCTGGGGCTTTCTGTGAATCCTTGAGGTGCGCGTGCGAATTTAAAACTTCGTCCATTTAAACTGAATCCGAACAAATATTGGCTTTCCGGATCGATTGGGACGCTAAAGAAAGCGTTCTTGAGATCAATTACAGTAAAGAACGTTGCTTCTGAATCTATGGCTGTTAGCAATGAAGAGATATCTGGGACCACGGGGTATTGTGGTACAATGCATTTATTTAATTCTCGCAGATCAATAACTAATCGATATACTGGTGGTGCTTTTGGATCAGTTCGTTTAAGAATCGGAATTATCGGGGAATTACATACATTGGAGTCGGTTTCCACAACCACTCCTTGTGCAATGAGCTCGTCAATGATTTGCAGTAAAGCCACAACAGCATCTGGGGGTAACTTGTATTGTCGTATTCGTGGTAGTACCACTCCTGTTTTGATTGTGACTCGATATGGTGTAATGTGCATACAACCTACATCAGTGGGGCCTTGTGCCCATAAATGTGCAGGTAGATTCTGTAACCGGTGATCCATGTCTCTAGACACGTAGTGACCTTTAAAGTCACGCAAAAATAGTCGTACTCCTTCCGGAGAACAACATATTACAGCTCCTAGAGCTTTCAATGTTTTTATACCTAACAAGTTTTCTGGACATGATTTCGTAAGCAATAGATCTGTAGTCCGTGTCAATGGACCCACTGTGAATGCAAGTGGTTGCGATACTTCGTTAATAGTGGGCTTTCCTGAAAAACCAAGGGAAAATTTTTGTGAGCCTGAGAGGGGTGCCCCTGGGACTTCGCTGTGACTGATAGTGGTTCTGCTTGCCCCTGTATCGAGTAGAAACTTTCGGTCTTTCCCTAATACTTGACTCTGTACATAAGGACCCTCTTGATCTACGGGAACCTCGATAAGGGGTAGGCCAACTTCCCTCTCTAGGCTATTTCATGTGTAGCGCTGATACTCTGGGTAGTCATTTTGTGCATACTGGTACATCTGTTGTGTCGTGTTTTGTATTGCAGCAATAGGCTGTGGCTGTTGTTGTTGTTGTTGTTGTTGTTGTGGTACGGTCTGCTGTACAGCTGGCATAGGCTGTATATTCTGAGGTACTTGTGGTTGGATCTGATCCTGTCTAGGCGGACGTGGTCTCTCTTTCGTTATACCCGTAGAGATATTATGTTTCAGAACTGCGCAATCGTGTATATAATGACCTGGCTGTTTACAATAGTTGCATGTCCCTCTAACGGGACCCGTTGAATCATTGGACTGTGTCGTACCCTTTTTATGACCGTCAGCTGGAACTGACTGGGCAACAAGCATTTTCATTTTCGTGTCTTTCATACGTCTTTGTTCATGTTCTTGTTCTTCTCTAATTCTATTGTGATGATATTGTAACATTTGTAACATCTGTGACGGTGTGTTACCTTGCCAAGTACTCACGAATTTTAATACTCTACTCTTAACTTGGGGCAGGGAATTCT
This sequence comes from Triturus cristatus, assembly GCF_964204655.1. Taxonomy (NCBI): domain Eukaryota; kingdom Metazoa; phylum Chordata; class Amphibia; order Caudata; family Salamandridae; genus Triturus; species Triturus cristatus. The sequence continues at coordinate 1,308,695,966 of NC_140590.1, forward strand.
CAACTAATTTTGTCACAAACAGATGTGGGTATGACTCACTACTTGCTTTTATGCCACTATTAATACCAAAACATTTTTCAAATCGGGAATAGAAATCACTAGCGTCTTCATCTTGTTTTTGTTTACAGGCTGAGATTGCACCCCAGTCTTCCTTTTTCGTAGTTAATAAACGTGGTAGTACCTACACTAATAATCCTGGTAATGCTGTAGTCCTTTCCCCAAGCCCTGAACCTGCAGCTCGGGCCTTTTCTTCGTTTTCTAATGCTGTCCAATCTATCTTTTGGTCTCCCACCTCCCATTCCTTTTCTTTGAGTTTCTCGTAAATACCGGCGGGTAATAGGACTTTTAATATTTTCATAATGTCCGGGTAAGTATACTCTCCCATGAGTAACATGTCTTTTATCTCACGGTGGAAACCTGCTGGGTCTTTGTCATGGCTAGGTACTACTTTCTTCATCTCTAATAATTCAATTTTAGTTATGGGCGCGTACACAAACACGCGTTTAAAAATATTGTCCTCACCTCTGATTGGGTGTACTTCGCGTAAGGGATTCTGTCTGTCTATGTGATACGTTTTTCTTTCCAACTTGGGGGGAACTGAAACATGTTCTGGGCATACGAAAACAATGTACTGGTGTCGATATTCCAGAATTTCTTTAATTAAATCAGTACCTGAACCTCTCCATTTATTCGTGAGTAATTCTATCAGTATATCAGGTAGGGGACCAGGATCGGAGTGTTGGCTTCTATATAATATAACGAGGTGTTGTATCATGTATATACCAGCTAAATGCTGTTCGTCTGGGGTGAGATTCAAAAACATGTGTGCTAACGCATCATCACTGTATTTTTCAGAACTGTCAGCCCATTGTACTGCTGACCTGGCTAACTCTTGTTCATCCATAGTATCGAGCATATGATACCCCCTTCGGTCTCGGAGTAATTTATCAGCAGCCTGGAATAAGTGTTCAGGGGACTTCGTATTTAACATAGGGGCTTGAAAATGTCTGTTATATTCTGGACGTATCGGACGTATCGGGTCATTAAAATATCTGGTATTGTTACAAGGTCTTCCCCTACCTACATAGGCTATCGTTTCTAATTGTCCTGTGGGCATTTCTGATTCTTCCTCCTCCTCTCCCTCTGATTCAGTTTTGTCTGCCTCCAATCTGGCTTTATGTATTCGTTCTACTTCTTTGCGGATCTTTCGGCACATAGCTACTATACATGTCTGTTTATCATGTTTTCCCTCTGATATATTCTGACCCCATCGGGTAAGTACTTGCATTTCATCCTGGTCTACCTCGGACCTATCTCTGTCTCTGATCAAGCAGTTTATGAAGAAACGTAACAGTTGTCTCTGTATATCCGCTTTCTGGTATTCCATGGCTTCGTCAATACTTTCCGGGCCTTGCCCTGTTTGGACAAAGCGATATATATTGTCTAAATGTTTAATCATTCCTGGTAGCGTCGTTAAATATATTGAAGCTCGTCGTATACATAGTGATCATAGCAGCATTCTGTCATTTTTACCAGGCACTGGATCATATCTACAATCTACAAGATGTTCTTTAAACATGTCGGACGTTGCTATTTGGGGTGTACGTTGGTTTGCTAAATCTCTAAGAGACAATTTGCTTCGTGATGGTGGCGTGGCAAAAATTGCTGTCGCACCTCCTGCCGCACCTTCTGAGGTGCTAGGCACGAAAGGATTTGTGGGATGTAAGGTAGAAACTGTGGATGCAGGAAAAGCGGTGGAAACAGATGGACCTACTGGATTGTGCGGAGGAGTTTGTTGTTGCGGAGTTGGGGGCGTTTGTTCTCGGCGTTGAGCACCATCGACAGGTGGCGTGTGTGGTGGAACATTAACATATTCCGGAGCTACATCGTCTAAATAGGAGGAAAGGAAAATATCTTTTGCGTTCTTGGGATGTGCTTTAATCGGGAGTAATGGGGGTGGCAAATCTTTCGGTATTTCCGGGGTGGCCTTAGGTAAACCTTCAGCCAAAAGAGGATACATACCATTCATAAGAGTGTTTCGTTGTCTGTCTACTTGTTCTGTTTTTACTCGGATACCTTCCTCAACTAATACGTTTTCTCGGGCTCTATTTGAGTTCTCCCTACTTTTCTCTTCCAGTCTGAGCGCTTTCTCTGTGCGCCTATGCGATTCTTTACGCCATAACTCAATGGCATCTTTCTGTGACTGTCTGGCTTTCTTTTTCCATAATTCTTCTTCTACTCTCATGATGCAATCTGCATCCCATGTCCCAGCTGCGGGCCACCTCTGACTTTCTGCTAGATCCTTGGTGTAGTCCACCCATAAATCAAGATATAATACGGCATCTAGACCATGTTTATGATACATGAAATACCCTGGAGTGTCCCTAGGTGGAATGGGAACAGCTTCTTCGAGTACTCCTTTTCTAGTTTTGATCTGTCTTAATTTTGAAAAGAACGGCATCTTTAAACCTTCCTACTTGATTCTTACTTGAACCGAACTTGAACACATTTAATACAATAAACACAATAATGAACACTCATTCATACCACAATTTTTGAACACAGTAAAACATTTAACATTTAACATTTAACTTTTAACGAACATTTAACTTTTTAACGAACAATGATAATTAGAAGAAAACTAGTTACTGACATAATACTAATACTAGATAATATTGAATATATACATGAACATACTGGATATACTGCTAAACAGTACAGATACACTGCTAAAACAGTGCAGACCGGATCTGTGTACCCAAACCCGTCAGGACCGGCACAAATTAATGTGCACGTCTAACTGCCTCCCCAGCAACGGTACTCACCGGGTAGCACGGAACGGAAGGCCTCGGAACTGAACTGAACTGGACCGGACTGGACTGGACTCGACTCGGAACTTCGGAACCTGGTGGGCCTCTGTATACCTCGGATCTTGCTCTCTGAGCTAGGCTCTGGTCGGGATACTTCGCACTTCTCACCGCCTCGTCTGGGTGTTGATCGCAGCCTCAGTCACCCCCGCTTGGCCGGAGGGAGATACAGGAAATCCTGCGGGTACGCGTTTTTGTCCGTCCAGCTGTGGCAGGAGGCCGGGCCTGCAACGCACCTCCGGCGCGTGAGATGAGAAAGTGTCCCTGTTCGGGCGCCAATTTATGTGGTAAATATTTAAATTACCTGTACTATTTTTTTATGCGGTAAAGTCTAGTAAGAATATCTCAGTCAAAATAAGAGGCAGAATCCGTGGTATTAGAGGTTCTGAAAAGGGCTTTATTCCTTACAAAGGAATTATAGTTCGAACTAGGCAATCTTATTCCATCACCACGAAGGTTCAGGAAGGGAAGGCCACACATTATTGACAAGTAACAGTATATATATTTGAAGCATTGCATTAAGACAGATGCAGGAGGCGTAACAGCTGATAATACAGATAAGAATACACATACGTAATGAAAATAGGCGTAAATACAGGCGTATACTAGAAACGTCATTTAAAATGATGTCACAAGTGGGTGGATCCATAAGAGAATCCTGCAGTGTCAGCAGAAATATTTGGCAGAGATGCGCGCGCAGCCGCATGACGTGTGATTGACGTGTGATTGACGTGCAACTAGAGGGTGAAGGGGAATTGACATTTAGCTCTACATATGGAGACAGAAGTCTGGGGGGTCAGGTCAACCTAATCCCAAATCGTATCTAATATCTTTGTTTAAGGAACTGTTTTATCCAAAAGGAAAGGTCTCTTGGACGGAATCTATTCTATACTGACTGTTAGTGCATGTACAAGCGTCTATGTGTCTACATGAGATGCGAGGGGGCAGGAATCTTCCATGGTAACAGGAGCTATGAATTACTTGCATAAAGACAGTGAGGCCGGGCCCTTTGCTCGGTAGCTGGAAGGATGTTTACCTAAACTACTAGACAGGAATGCATTGGATGAGGAGCGGAGCAGATAACTTGAAGGCTGAATACAGTTTTTGGCAGGCAACAGGCCGCGTCAGGCACCGCTAGCCGTGCAGGGAGTAAGACAAAGTTCATGGACACGGATGCAGGTCCAGGCTGGAGCATTTCAGAGGCAGAAGCAGGAAAAGGCTCGATGGCAGACTTCAGGGCCTATCTTGCCAGAGCTGTAAAACGTAAAAAGTGTACCATATAGAGTCGGTGGCCAATCATACTTAGGAACGGAATATCTGGCCCATTCATGGCAGATATGAAAGAGTACATATTAACGTTGGACACAATTGTATTTGCGTCTTCGTAGCTTGAAGTGGAGGGAACATACATGTACTTGTAGCATGTACATGGAGCCGTTGGGGTCTAAGATAGGGGACACAATTGACCATAAAAATTCATATTTCCTCATTCCCTCCTTGTCCCCTACGGACCCTCATGAAATATCCATCTTCATCAATCCATCAATCTGTTCATATAGCATCATTTGTTCTTCTTTCTTCTTCCGGGATCTTGAATGAAAATTTGAAGGCGGGATACATGATGTGGCACACAGACCACAAATCGCTGGCCCACATTGTAGACACAAGCAGCAACTGAATAGTATGAGAAAGCCAATACCTAGGAAGGATAGGATCCTCCATCCCCAGGCTGACAACACGCTCCAGAACCAACCGGACCAAGTCCAGGTTCCTGGATTCTGGTGTATCTGGCTTACGATTTTATGAAGTCGAGTTATGGCTTTATTTACTGACGGCGCGTTTTCTGGTATGAAAACACAGCAACTTGATCCGATGACCCTACAAGCTCCGCCCCTATCGGCCAGAATGACGTCAAGGACAAGACGATTTTGAAGAACAACAATCCGCATCGCAGACTGCTCCTCTGTTAAGTTGCCTAAGGCGGAAGTAGTTTCATTCACTACTGCTTCAAGGGTTCTAGTTAATCTACGTATCAGCTTACTATTAGTGACTGTACCTATGTAGGGAAAGAAACCTTTATTGAAATCTGTATATTGCTCTCACGCTGTTTCAGTGTAGTCGAAAATCGGGAGATCTCTCTGCTGTCTATTGTGTACTAAATGGGTATTCCTATGGTAATCAGGCGGGGCTAGGAAAACAGGTGGCAGAAGGAATGCAATGTAACAGGTACCATCCCAATCTAGGGGTAGGCGTATGTATGCGGTGTGACCACAGATGAAGTAGGAGTGACGAGAAGCTCTAAATGTAGATTTGCCTTTATCACTGAATTCTATTACAGTGGTACATTTACTATGGCCCATGTGTATTGAACCATTCTTTCTTACACATAATTCGCCTCTAACTGGAAATACTGACATAGCGGGCAAGATTGGTGTAGCTTCGGATTCAACATTCAGGATCATAAGATTAAGTGTAAAGTTACCTAATCCATATACTTCATTTTCTAGATCAGTTCCTGTTCTTTTGGGAAGTCCCTCCTTGTTAGGGTAGCAGACTTTAAGTAAAACTAGGTTCAGGTTTCCCCAAACCCAGTTGTCTTGATAAACTACTGAATTTGAATCTAGGGAATTAATCAAACTAAACCATGCTCCACAGGAGCCATTGTGTGTGAATGGATACGGAAAGAGAGGCAGAACTCCCTTGTATTTCTGATAGGGAGGGAGTCGGCCACATATCCAACAATTTGTAGCATTGCTGGTCTGATGAGAATGATGTAACATACTAATGAATGTGTTGTTGCGCAGCGCAAATCTATAGGACAACTCATGCGGGGGTAATTCGCTAAAAGAATGTTCGGCAGTAGCATTGGAAGCACGCTTGGAAATAGGGTAATACATGTGTAATAATATACTGGCAATGATAATCAGAAGACTTAGAAAAAACATAATTAACAATGTCACTATGCAGTGACTGCGAAGTGATTTACAGTGCGCATGTTTCTGTCTATTTCTCTCTCTATTTCGGTCTAGAGGATACATGTCAGAGACAAATTCAACCGATTCACCTTGGAGAGGACTTAAACAATCAAATTGTCTGACTTGCTAGACCTTAGTTTCAGTTTATAATTTTCCCTTTCTGGCTTGTCAACCAGGGGGAGTTTTGAGTCAGTCTGTGAGGGAATGCAGGGCTGAAAATTCAAGTCGGATGATAGTCCATGAAACTTTTTGATATGGCTCGAGTGCAACCACCCTTTACGTCCCTCAATCTTCACAGCTGTCCTTGTGGTCAATAAGACGAGTTTAGGCGACTGCCAGCGAGGTTCCAGCGGGTTCCTCCTGTCGAAATTTCTTATAAGCACCAGGTCACCTGGAACCACGTCATGGGGCTTCACCTCAGTGTTATCGGGAAAAGCTGCAGCTACCTGTGAACGACAAGATTGTAGTGCAGACATCAAGGAAGCCAGGTAATCTGTCAGCATATTACAATCAACATCAGTTATTTTACGAGGTATAGGCGTCCCCCACATATTTGGTGGTCTACCGAAGATCACCTCATACGGGGATAGCCCTGTTCGAGAGTGTGCTACCATTCTCATGTAAAAGAGCGCAACCGGTAAAGCTACTATCCAGTCGACACCTTTTTCTCTACATACTTTGGACAGTCTAATTTTCAAAGTTTGATTATGTCGCTCCACGAGACCTGCTGCCTCGGGATGTCGGACACAGTGGAATTTCCATTGGTAGCCTAACAGAAGTGAAATATGTTTCATTAGCTCGGATGAGAACGGCTGGCCATTATCTGAGTACACGATACGGGGCAAACCATACCGTGGGAAGAATTCTCGAACTAACTGCTTGGCAGTAGTCGGGGCAGTGTAATCTGAGACGGGATACGCCTCTGTCCACCGGGAAAGAGCGCATACAACTACGAGGACATATTTGAATCCTCGACATCGTTCCATCTGGATATAATCCATCTGGAGGACTTCAAAAGGGTGATCGGGGGGTTGAAATCCACCCTGTTCTACAGGTACGCCTTTTCCTGGATTGAACTGACAACAAATCATGCAGGTACGTACTTTCTGTTTAGCTGCTGCTCGCAAGTGTTTATTGAACCAAATGTGTTGAATACTGTCTAGCATAGCTTTCTCTCCTAGGTGCGCTGGACTATGTATTGTGTTAATGATGACCTGAACCATTGAGTCGGGGAGAAACCATATAGATTTTCCTTTCGTCATCCATCCTTGATCCGTTTGGATCCCTCCTAATTCAGTCCATCTCTTTATTTCTTCTGGTGTAGCATGTGTCTGTATGTCAATTACATCAAGGGCGGGATCCTTAACTGTCATGCAGTGTGTTGGTGTCGGAACTATTGTCTTTGTCGTGTCAGTTGGACGAGTCTGATTCTGAGCAGTCTGTTTAGCTGTTCTGTCAGCTAGGTCGTTACCCTGAGAAATAATGTCAGTCACTTTCGTATGGGCCTTGCACTTCATAATCGATATTGCAGTAGGCAGATGTATTGCATCTAACAGAGCTTGAATAAGGGGACCGTGCTGGATGTGGGCACCGTGAGAAGTTAAATAACCTCTCTCTCGCCAAAGCACGCCGAAGTCATGGACGACTCCGAATGCATAACGTGAATCTGTGTATATGTTGTCTTTCTTATTTTTGGCTTGAATACAGGCTTGTGTCAGAGCGATGAGCTCTGCTGCTTGAGCTGACAAGGTATCGATACAATTTGTTTCAATAATTTCAGTATCTGTTGTGACTGCATAAGCGGCCACTAACTCTCCTGTATTTGTTCTCATGCATGAACCATCTACATACAATGTCAGGTCTGGGTCTGATAATGGAATATCTGTCAAGTCTTGTCTGGGTTTCGTCGTAATAGTAATAACTTCAATACAATCATGTGCCAATGGGTCTGTTCCACTTAATGGCAAAAGTGTGGCAGGATTTAATGTACTACAACGTCTGATTTCTATGTGTGGCTGGAACAATGTCAATTCATAACCCGTCAGTCTTGCTATAGTCAAGTGTTGTGTTTGGGTCCGGTTCAAGAGAACCTCTACTGCGTGTGGTACTTGTACTGTCAATTGATGTCCTAATACTATGGCATCGCTTTGTCTGATTGCTAAAGCTGTTGCTGCGACTGATTTCAGGCACGCAGGAAGAGCCTGAGCTACGGGATCTAATGTACTAGAAAAATAAGCACATGGCTTGTGTGATCCTGCGTGTTCCTGCGTGAGTACTGACAAAGCAGTACCTTCACGTTCTGTAACAAAAAGTGTAAAACGTTTGCTGTAACATGGCGTTGCTAAAACAGGTGCTTGGCATAAAGCTTTCTTTAAGCTTTCAAAAGCTTGTGTATGTTCCTGAGTCCAAGGGAGGACAGTCGATGTCGCTGCCTCCTGTGTTGTCAACTGAATGAGTGGTTTCGCTAGAAATGCATATTGAGGGATCCACTGCCTACAGTACGAAGTGAGGCCTATGAATGCCCGTACCTCCTTTTGTGTCTTGGGTGGCGGCATGTTAACAATTAACTGGATACGGTCGGGTGTAAGCTGTCTTCCCCCCTTGGACAGCAAGTGCCCAAGGTACACAACTTGCTGGACACAGAATTGTAGCTTTGAAGGGGACACTTTGTGCCCCTTGTCTGCTAAGAAATGTAAAACCGTCAGTGATGCTTTTTCACATTCAGGTTCGCTTCGGGCGGTGATCAGCAGATCATCGACGTATTGAAGCAGGGCAGTGTTAGCTGGCATGTGGATACTGTCAAGTTCTCTTTTTAGTGCTTGGCTATAGATGCTGGGGCTTTCTGTGAATCCTTGAGGTGCGCGTGCAAATTTAAAACTTCGTCCATTTAAACTGAATCCGAACAAATATTGGCTTTCCGGATCGATTGGGACGCTAAAGAAAGCGTTCTTGAGATCAATTACAGTAAAGAACGTTGCTTCTGAATCTATGGCTGTTAGCAATGAAGAGATATCTGGGACCACGGGGTATTGTGGTACAATGCATTTATCTAATTCTCGCAGATCAATAACTAATCGATATACTGGTGGTGCTTTTGGGTCAGTTTGTTTAAGAATCGGAATTATCAGGGAATTACATACATTGGAGTCGGTTTCCACAACCACTCCTTGTGCAATGAGCTCGTCAATGATTTGCAGTAAAGCCACAACAGCATCTGGGGGTAACTTGTATTGTCGTATTCGTGGTAGTACCACTCCTGTTTTGATTGTGACTCGATATGGTGTAATGTGCATACAACCTACATCAGTGGGGCCTTGTGCCCATAAATGTGCAGGTAGATTCTGTAACCGGTGATCCATGTCTCTAGACACGTAGTGACCTTTAAAGTCACGCAAAAATAGTCGTACTCCTTCCGGAGAACAACATATTACAGCTCCTAGAGCTTTCAATGTTTTTATACCTAACAAGTTTTCTGGACATGATTTCGTAAGCAATAGATCTGTAGTCCGTGTCAATGGACCCACTGTGAATGCAAGTGGTTGCGATACTTCGTTAATAGTGGGCTTTCCTGAAAAACCAAGGGAAATATTTTGTGAGCCTGAGAGGGGTGCCCCTGGGACTTCGCTGTGACTGATAGTGGTTCTGCTTGCCCCTGTATCGAGTAGAAACTTTCGGTCTTTCCCTAATACTTGACTCTGTACATAAGGACCCTCTTGATCTACGGGAACCTCGATAAGGGGTAGGCCAACTTATCTCTCTAGGCTATTTCATGTGTAGCGCTGATACTCTGGGTAGTCATTTTGTGCATACTGGTACATCTGTTGTGTCGTGTTTTGTATTGCAGCAATAGGCTGTGGCTGTTGTTGTTGTTGTTGTTGTGGTACAGTCTGCTGTACAGCTGGCATAGGCTGTATATTCTGAGGTACTTGTGGTTGGATCTGATCCTGTCTAGGCGGACGTGGTCTCTCTTTCGTTATACCCGTAGAGATATTATGTTTCAGAACTGCGCAATCGTGTATATAATGACCTGGCTGTTTACAATAGTTGCATGTCCCTCTAACGGGACCCGTTGAATCATTGGACTGTGTCGTACCCTTTTTATGACCGTCAGCTGGAACTGACTGGGCAACAAGCATTTTCATTTTCGTGTCTTTCATACGTCTTTGTTCATGTTCTTGTTCTTCTCTAATTCTATTGTGATGATATTGTAACATTTGTAACATCTGTGACGGTGTGTTACCTTGCCAAGTACTCACGAATTTTAATACTCTACTCTTAACTTGGGGCAGGGAATTCTCAACTAATTTTGTCACAAACAGATGTGGGTATGACTCACTACTTGCTTTTATGCCACTATTAATACCAAAACATTTTTCAAATCGGGAATAGAAATCACTAGCGTCTTCATCTTGTTTTTGTTTACAGGCTGAGATTGCACCCCAGTCTTCCTTTTTCGTAGTTAATAAACGTGGTAGTACCTACACTAATAATCCTGGTAATGCTGTAGTCCTTTCCCCAAGCCCTGAACCTGCAGCTCGGGCCTTTTCTTCGTTTTCTAATGCTGTCCAATCTATCTTTTGGTCTCCCACCTCCCATTCCTTTTCTTTGAGTTTCTCGTAAATACCGGCGGGTAATAGGACTTTTAATATTTTCATAATGTCCGGGTAAGTATACTCTCCCATGAGTAACATGTCTTTTATCTCACGGTGGAAACCTGCTGGGTCTTTGTCATGGCTAGGTACTACTTTCTTCATCTCTAATAATTCAATTTTAGTTATGGGCGCGTACACAAACACGCGTTTAAAAATATTGTCCTCACCTCTGATTGGGTGTACTTCGCGTAAGGGATTCTGTCTGTCTATGTGATACGTTTTTCTTTCCAACTTGGGGGGAACTGAAACATGTTCTGGGCATACGAAAACAATGTACTGGTGTCGATATTCCAGAATTTCTTTAATTAAATCAGTACCTGAACCTCTCCATTTATTCGTGAGTAATTCTATCAGTATATCAGGTAGGGGACCAGGATCGGAGTGTTGGCTTCTATATAATATAACGAGGTGTTGTATCATGTATATACCAGCTAAATGCTGTTCGTCTGGGGTGAGATTCAAAAACGTGTGTGCTAACGCATCATCACTGTATTTTTCAGAACTGTCAGCCCATTGTACTGCTGACCTGGCTAACTCTTGTTCATCCATAGTATCGAGCATATGATACCCCCTTCGGTCTCGGAGTAATTTATCAGCAGCCTGGAATAAGTGTTCAGGGGACTTCGTATTTAACATAGGGGCTTGAAAATGTCTGTTATATTCTGGACGTATCGGACGTATCGGGTCATTAAAATATCTGGTATTGTTACAAGGTCTTCCCCTACCTACATAGGCTATCGTTTCTAATTGTCCTGTGGGCATTTCTGATTCTTCCTCCTCCTCTCCCTCTGATTCAGTTTTGTCTGCCTCCAATCTGGCTTTATGTATTCGTTCTACTTCTTTGCGGATCTTTCGGCACATAGCTACTATACATGTCTGTTTATCATGTTTTCCCTCTGATATATTCTGACCCCATCGGGTAAGTACTTGCATTTCATCCTGGTCTACCTCGGACCTATCTCTGTCTCTGATCAAGCAGTTTATGAAGAAACGTAACAGTTGTCTCTGTATATCCGCTTTCTGGTATTCCATGGCTTCGTCAATACTTTCCGGGCCTTGCCCTGTTTGGACAAAGCGATATATATTGTCTAAATGTTTAATCATTCCTGGTAGCGTCGTTAAATATATTGAAGCTCGTCGTATACATAGTGATGATAGCAGCATTCTGTCATTTTTACCAGGCACTGGATCATATCTACAATCTACAAGATGTTCTTTAAACATGTCGGACGTTGCTATTTGGGGTGTACGTTGGTTTGCTAAATCTCTAAGAGACAATTTGCTTCGTGATGGTGGCGTGGCAAAAATTGCTGTCGCACCTCCTGCCGCACCTTCTGAGGTGCTAGGCACGAAAGGATTTGTGGGATGTAAGGTAGAAACTGTGGATGCAGGAAAAGCGGTGGAAACAGATGGACCTACTGGATTGTGCGGAGGAGTTTGTTGTTGCGGAGTTGGGGGCGTTTGTTCTTGGCATTGAGCACCATCGACAGGTGGCGTGTGTGGTGGAACATTAACATATTCCGGAGCTACATCGTCTAAATAGGAGGAAAGGAAAATATCTTTTGCGTTCTTGGGATGTGCTTTAATCGGGAGTAATGGGGGTGGCAAATCTTTCGGTATTTCCGGGGTGGCCTTAGGTAAACCTTCAGCCAAAAGAGGATACATACCATTCATAAGAGTGTTTCGTTGTCTGTCTACTTGTTCTGTTTTTACTCGGATACCTTCCTCAACTTATACGTTTTCTCGGGCTCTATTTGAGTTCTCCCTACTTTTCTCTTCCAGTCTGAGCGCTTTCTCTGTGCGCCTATGCGATTCTTTACGCCATAACTCAATGGCATCTTTCTGTGACTGTCTGGCTTTCTTTTTCCATAATTCTTCTTCTACTCTCATGATGCAATCTGCATCCCATGTCCCAGCTGCGGGCCACCTCTGACTTTCTGCTAGATCCTTGGTGTAGTCCACCCATAAATCAAGATATAATACGGCATCTAGACCATGTTTATGATACATGAAATACCCTGGAGTGTCCCTAGGTGGAATGGGAACAGCTTCTTCGAGTACTCCTTTTCTAGTTTTGATCTGTCTTAATTTTGAAAAGAACGGCATCTTTAAACCTTCCTACTTGATTCTTACTTGAACCGAACTTGAACACATTTAATACAATAAACACAATAATGAACACTCATTCATACCACAATTTTTGAACACAGTAAAACATTTAACATTTAACATTTAACTTTTAACGAACATTTAACTTTTTAACGAACAATGATAATTAGAAGAAAACTAGTTACTGACATAATACTAATACTAGATAATATTGAATATATACATGAACATACTGGATATACTGCTAAACAGTACAGATACACTGCTAAAACAGTGCAGACCGGATCTGTGTACCCAAACCCGTCAGGACCGGCACAAATTAATGTGCACGTCTAACTGCCTCCCCAGCAACGGTACTCACCGGGTAGCACGGAACGGAAGGCCTCGGAACTGAACTGAACTGGACCGGACTGGACTGGACTCGACTCGGAACTTCGGAACCTGGTGGGCCTCTGTATACCTCGGATCTTGCTCTCTCAGCTAGGCTCTGGTCGGGATACTTCGCACTTCTCACCGCCTCGTCTGGGTGTTGATCGCAGCCTCAGTCACCCCCGCTTGGCCGGAGGGAGATACAGGAAATCCTGCGGGTACGCGTTTTTGTCCGTCCAGCTGTGGCAGGAGGCCGGGCCTGCAACGCACCTCCGGCGCGTGAGATGAGAAAGTGTCCCTGTTCGGGCGCCAATTTATGTGGTAAATATTTAAATTACCTGTACTATTTTTTATGCGCTAAAGTCTAGTAAGAATAACTCAGTCAAAATAAGAGGCAGAATCCGTGGTATTAGAGGTTCTGAAAAGGGCTTTATTCCTTACAAATGAATTATAGTTCGAACTAGGCAATCTTATTCCATCACCACGAAGGTTCAGGAAGGGAAGGCCATACATTATTGACAATTAACAGTATATATATTTGAAGCATTGCATTAAGACAGATGCAGGAGGCGTAACAGCTGATAATACAGATAAGAATACACATACGTAATGAAAATAGGCGTAAATACAGGCGTATACTAGAAACGTCATTTAAAATGATGTCACAAGTGGGTGGATCCATAAGAGAATCCTGCAGTGTCAGCAGAAATATTTGGCAGAGATGCGCGCGCAGCCGCATGACGTGTGATTGACGTGTGATTGACGTGCAACTAGAGGGTGAAGGGGAATTGACATTTAGCTCTACATATGGAGACAGAAGTCTGGGGGGTCAGGTCAACCTAATCCCAAATCGTATCTAACATCTTTGTTTAAGGAACTGTTTTATCCAAAAGGAAAGGTCTCTTGGACGGAATCTATTCTATACTGACTGTTAGTGCATGTACAAGCGTCTATGTGTCTACATGAGATGCGAGGGGGCAGGAATCTTCCATGGTAACAGGAGCTATGAATTACTTGCATAAAGACAGCGAGGCCGGGCCCTTTGCTCGGTAGCTGGAAGGATGTTTACCTAAACTACTAGACAGGAATGCATTGGATGAGGAGCGGAGCAGATAACTTGAAGGCTGAATACAGTTTTTGGCAGGCAAAAGGCCGCGTCAGGCACCGCTAGCCGTGCAGGGAGTAAGACAAAGTTCATGGACACGGATGCAGGTCCAGGCTGGAGCATTTCAGAGGCAGAAGCAGGAAAAGGCTCGATGGCAGACTTCAGGGCCTATCTTGCCAGAGCTGTAAAACGTAAAAAGTGTACCATATAGAGTCGGTGGCCAATCATACTTAGGAACGGAATATCTGGCCCATTCATGGCAGATATGAAAGAGTACATATTAACGTTGGACACAATTGTATTTGCGTCTTCGTAGCTTGAAGTGGAGGGAACATACATGTAATTGTAGCATGTACATGGAGCCGTTGGGGTCTAAGATAGGGGACACAATTGACCATAAAAATTCATATTTCCTCAAGGCCAGAGTACGAGTCTACGACCTTAGCTATTAGGCCAGAGTAAGAGTTAAGACCTTAGCTATTAGGCCAGAGTAAGAGTTAAGACCTTAACCTGTATGCCAGAGTACGAGTCTAAAACCTTAGCTATTAGGCCAGAGTAAGAGTTAAGACCTTAACCATTAGGCCAGAGTACGAGTCTAAGACCTTAGCTATTAGGCCAGAGTAAGAGTTAAGACCTTAACAGTAGGCCAGAGTAAGAGTTAAGACCTTAACCAGTAGGCCAGAGTAAAAGTTAAGACCTTAGATATTAGGCCAGAGTAAGAGTTAAGACCTTAACCAGTAGGCCAGAGTACGAGTCTAAGACCATAGCTATTAGGCCAGAGTAAGAGTTAAGACCTTAACCATTAGGCCAGAGTATGAGTCTAAGACCTTAGCTATTAGGCCAGAGTAAGAGTTAAGACTTTAACCATTAGGCCAGAGTACGAGTCTAAGACCTTAGCTATTAGGCCAGAGTATGAGTCTAGACCTTAGCTATTAGGCCAGAGTAAGAGTTAAGACCTTAACCAGTAGGCCAGGAACAAGTCTAATACCTTAGCTATTAGGCCGAGTAAGAGTTAAGACCTTAGCTATTAGGCCAGAGTAAGAGTTAAGACCTTAACCATTAGGCCAGAGTACGAGTCTAAGACCTTAGCTATTAGGCCAGACTAAGAGTTAAGACCGTAACCATTAGTCCATAGTACGAGTCTAAGACCTTAGCTATTAGGCCAGTGTAAAAGGTAAGACCGTAACCAGTAGGCCAGAGTAAGAGTTAAGACCTTAACCATTAGGCCAGAGTACGAGTCTAAGACCTTAGCTATTAGGCCAGAGTAAGAGTTAAGACTTTAGCTATTAGGCCAGAGTACGAGTCTAAGACCTTAGCTATTAGGCCAGAGTAAGAGTTAAGACCTTAACCAGTAGGCCAGAGTACGAGTTCAGACCTTAACCAGTAGGCCAGAGTACGAGTTAAGACCTTAGCTATTAGGCCAGAGTAAGAGTTAAGACCGTAACCCGTAGGCCAGAGTAAGAGTTAAGACCTTAACCGGTAGGCCAGAGTATGAGTCTGAGACCTAAGCTATTAGGCCAGAGTAAGAGTTACGACTTTAGCTATTAGGCGAGAGTAAGAGTTAAGACCTTAACCGGTAGGCCAGAGTAAGAGTTAAGACCTTAACCAGTAGGCCAGAGTAAGAGTTAAGACCTTAACTATTAGGCCATAGTATGAGTCTAAGACCTTAGCTATTGGGCCAGAGTAAGAGTTAAGACCTTAACCTGTAGGCCATAGTACGAGTCTAAGACCTTAGCTATTAGGCCAGAGTAAGAGTTAAGATGTTAACCAGTGGGCCAGAGTAAGAGTTAAGACCATAACCAGTAGGCCAAAGTACGAGTCTAAGACCTTAGCTATTAGGCCAGTGTAAGAGTTAAGACATTAGCTATTAGGCCCGTGTACAAATCTAAGACCTTAGCTATTATGCCAGAGTATGAGTCTAAGACCTTAGCTATTAGGCCAGAGTAAGAGTTAAGACCTTAACCATTAGGCCAGAGTACGAGTCTAAGACCTTAGCTATTAGGCCAGAGTAAGAGTTAAGACCTTAACCATTAGGCCATAGTACAAGTCTAAGACCTTAGCTATTAGGCCAGAGTAAGAGTTAAGACCTTAACCATAAGGCCAGAGTACGAGTCTAAGACCTTAGCTATTAGGCCAGAGTAAGAGTTAAGACCTTAACCAGTAGGCCAGAGTAAGAGTGAAGACCTTAACCAGTAGGCCAGAGTACGAGTCTAAGACCTTAGCTATTAGGCAAGATTAATAGTTAAGACCTTAGCTATTAGGCCAGAGTAAGAGTTAAGACCTTAACCAGTAGTCCAGAGTAAGAGTTAAGACCTTAGCTATTAGGCCAGAGTAAGAGTTAAGACCTTAGCTAGTAGGCCAGAGTAAGTGTTAAGACCTTAACCATTAGGCCAGAGTACGAGTCTAAGACCTTAGCTATTAGGCCAGAGTACGAGTTAAGACCTTAACCAGTAGGCCAGAGTAAGAGTTAAGACCTTAACCATTAGGCCATAGTATGAGTCTAAGACCTTAGCTATTAGGCCAGAGAAAGAGTTAAGACCTTAACCAATAGGCCAGAGTAAGACTTAGGACCTTAACCTGTAGGCCAGAGTAAGAGTTAAGACCTTAACCTGTAGGCCATAGTAGAAGTCTAAGACCTTAGCTATTAGGCTAGAGTAAGAGTTAAGACCTTAACCATTAGGCCAGAGTACGAGTCTAAGACCTTAGCTATTAGGCCAGAGTAAGAGTTAAGACCTTAACCAGTAGGCCAGAGTACGAGTCTAAGACCTTAGCTATTAGGCCAGAGTAAGAGTTAAGACCTTAGCTATTAGGCCAGACTACGAGTCTAAGACCTTAGCTATTAGGCCAGAGTAAGAGTTAAGACCTTAACCATTAGGCCGGAGTACGAGTCTAAGACCTTCGCTATTAGGCCTGAGTAAGAGTTAAGACCTTAACCTGTAGGCCATAGTACGAGTCTAAGACCTTAGCTATTAGGCCAGAGTAAGAGTTAAGACCTTAACCTGTGGGCCATAGCACGAGTCTAAGACCTTAGCTATTAGGCCAGAGTAAGAGTTAAGACCTTAGCTATTAGGCCATAGTACGAGTCTAAGACCTTAGCTATTAGGCCAGAGTAAGAGTTAAGACCTTAACCATTAGGCCAGAGTACGAGTCTAAGACCTTAGCTATTAGGCCAGACTGAGAGTTAAGACCGTAACCATTAGTCCATAGTACGAGTCTAAGACCTTAGCTATTAGGCCAGTGTAAGAGTTAAGACCGTAACCAGTAGGCCAGAGTAAGAGTTAAGACCTGAACCATTAGGCCAGAGTACGAGTCAAAGACCTTAGCTATTAGGCCAGAGTAAGAGTTAAGACTTTAGCTATTAGGCCAGAGTACGAGTCTAAGACCTTAGCTATTAGGCCAGAGTAAGAGTTAAGACCTTAACCAGTAGGCCAGAGTACGAGTTAAGACCTTAACCAGTAGGCCAGAGTACGAGTTAAGACCTTAGCTATTAGGCCAGAGTAAGAGTTAAGACCGTAACCCGTAGGCCAGAGTAAGAGTTAAGACCTTAACCAGTAGGCCAGAGTATGAGTCTAAGACCTTAGCTATTAGGCCAGAGTAAGAGTTAAGACTTTAGCTATTAGGCTAGAGTAAGAGTTAAGAACTTAACCAGTAGGCCAGAGTAAGAGTTAAGACCGTATCCAGTAGGCCAGAGTTAGAGTTAAGACCTTAGTTATTAGGCCAGAGTAAGAGTTAAGACCGTAACTATTAGGCCATAGTACGAGTCTCAGACCTTAGCTATTGGGCCAGAGTAAGAGTTAAGACCTTAACCTGTAGGCCATAGTACGAGTCTAAGACCTTAGCTGTTAGGCCAGAGTAAGAGTTAAGACCTTAACCATTAGGCCAGAGTACGAGTCTAAGACCTTAGCTATTAGGCCAGAGTAAGAGTTAAGACCTTAACAGTAGGCCAGAGTAAGAGTTAAGACCTTAACCAGTAGGCCAGAGTAAGAGTTAAGACCTTAGATATTAGGCCAGAGTAAGAGTTAAGACCTTTACCAGTAGGCCAGAGTACGAGTCTAAGACCTTAGCTATTAGGCCAGAGTAAGAGTTAAGACCTTAACCATTAGGCCAGAGTATGAGTCTAAGACCTTAGCTATTAGGCCAGAGTAAGAGTTAAGACCTTAACCATTAGGCCAGAGTACGAGTCTAAGACCTTAGCTATTAGGCCAGAGTACGAGTCTAGACCTTAGCTATTAGGCCGGAGTAAGAGTTAAGACCTTAAGCATTAGGCCAGAGTACGAGTCTAATACCTTAGCTAACAGGCCAGAGTAAGAGTTAAGACCTTAGCTATTAGGCCAGAGTAAGAGTTAAGACCTTAGATATTAGGCCAGAGTAAGAGTTAAGACCTTAACCATTAGGCCATAGTACGAGTCTAAGACCTTAGCTATTAGGCCACAGTAAGAGTTAAGACCTTAACCAGTAGGCCAGAGTAAGAGTTAAGACCTTAACCAGTAGGACAGAGTAAGAGTTAAGACCTTAGCTATTAGGCCAGAGTAAGAGTTAAGACCTTAACCAGTAGGCCAGAGTACGAGTCTAAGACCTTAGCTATTAGGCCAGAGTAAGAGTTAAGACCTTAACCATTAGGCCAGAGTACAAGTCTAAGACCTTAGCTATTAGGCCAGAGTGAGAGTTAAGACCTTAGCTATCAGGCCAGAGTACGAGTCTAAGACCTTAGCTATTAGGCCAGAGTACGAGTCTAAGACCTTAGCTATTAGGCCAGTGTAAGAGTTAAGACCTTAACCAGTAGGCCAGAGTACCAGTCTAAGACCTTAACTATTAGGCCAGAGTAAGAGTTAAGACCTTAGCTATTAGGCCAGAGTAAGAGTTAAGACCTTAACCATTAGGCCAGAGTACGAGTCTAAGACTTTAGCTATTAGGCCAGACCAAGAGTTAAAACCTTAACCAGTAGGCCAGAGTACAAGTCTAAGACCTTAGCTATTAGGCCACACAATGAGTTAAGACCTTAACCATTAGGCCAGAGTAAGAGTTAAGACCTTAGCTATTAGGCCAGTGTACGAGTCTAAGACCTTAGCTATTATGCCAGAGTATGAGTCTAAGACCTTAGCTATTAGGCCAGAGTCAGAGTTAAGACCTTAACCAGTAGGCCAGAGTACGAGTCTAAGACCTTAGCTATTAGGCCAGAGTAAGAGTTAAGACCTTAGCTATTAGGCCAGAGTAAGAGTTAAGACCTTAACCATTAGGCCAGAGTACGAGTCTAAGACCTTAGCTATTAGGCCAGTGTAAGAGATAAGACCTTAACCAGTAGGCCAGAGTACGAGTCTAAGACCTTAGCTATTAGGCCAGAGTAAGAGTTAAGACCTTAACCAATAGGCCAGAGTAAGAGTTAAGACCTTAACCAGTAGGCCAGAGTAAGAGTTAAGACCTTAACCAGTAGGCCAGAGTAAGAGTTAAGACCTTAACCTGTAGGCCATAGTACGAGTTAAGACCTTAAGCATTAGGCCAGAGTATGAGTCTAATACCTTAGCTAACAGGCCAGAGTAAGAGTTAAGACCTTAGCTATTAGGCCAGAGTAAGAGTTAAGACCTTAGATATTAGGCCATAGTAAGAGTTAGGACCTTAACCAGTAGGCCATAGTACGAGTCTAAGACCTTAGCTATTAGGCCAGAGTAAGGGTTAAGACCTTAACCAGTAGGCCAGAGTAAGAGTTAAGACCTTAGCTATTAGGCCAGAGTAAGAGTTAAGACCTTAGCTATTAGGCCAGAGTAAGAGTTAAGACCTTAACCAGTAGGCCAGAGTACGAGTCTAAGACCTTAGCTATTAGGCCAGAGTGAGAGTTAAGACCTTAGCTATCAGGCCAGAGTACGAGTCTAAGACCTTAGCTATTAGGCCAGAGTACGAGTCTAAGACCTTAGCTATTAGGCCAGAGTAAGAGTTAAGACCTTAACCAGTAGGCCAGTGTACCAGTCTAAAACCTTAGCTATTAGGCCAGAGTAAGAGTTAAGACCTTAGCTATTAGGCCAGAGTAAGAGTTAAGACCTTAGATATTAGGCCATAGTAAGAGTTAGGACCTTAACCAGTAGGCCAGAGTACGAGTCTAAGACCTTAGCTATTAGGCCAGAGTAAGAGTTAATACCTTAACCAGTAGGCCAGAGTAAGAGTTAAGACCTTAACCAGTAGGCCATAGTACGAGTCTAAGACCTTAGCTATTAGGCCAGAGTAAGGGTTAAGACCTTAACCAGTAGGCCAGAGTAAGAGTTAAGACCTTAGCTATTAGGCCAGAGTAAGAGTTAAGACCTTAACCAGTAGGCCAGACTATGAGTCTAAGACCTTAGCTATTAGGCCAGAGTAAGAGTTAAGACCTTAGCTATTAGGCCAGAGTAAGAGTTAAGACCTTAACCATTAGGCCAGAGTACGAGCCTAAGACCTTAGCTATTAGGCCAGAGTAAGAGTTAAGACCTTAACCATTAGGCCAGAGTACGAGTCTAATACTTTAGCTATTAGGCCAGAGTACGAGTTAAGACCTTAACCAGTAGGCCAGAGTAAAAGTTAAGACCTTAACCATTAGGCCAGAGTACGAGTCTAAGACCTTAGCTATTAGGCCAGAGTAAGAGTTAAGACCTTAACCAATAGGCCAGAGTAAGAGTTAGGACCTTAACCAGTAGGCCAGAGTAAGAGTTAAGACCTTAACCAGTAGGCCAGAGAAAGAGTTAAGTCCTTAACCTGTAGGCCACAATACAAGTCTAAGACCTTAGCTATTAGGCCAGAGTAAGAGTTAAGACCTTAACCATTAGGCCAGAGTATGAGTCTAAGACCTTAGCTATTAGGCCAGAGTAAGAGTTAAGACCTTAACCTGTAGGCCAGAGTAAGAGTTAAGACCTTAACCATTAGGCCAGAGTACGAGTCTAAAACCTTAGCTATTAGGCCAGAGTAAGAGTTAAGACCTTAGCTATTAGGCCAGAGTAAGAGTTAAGACCTTAACCATTAGGCCAGAGTACGAGCCTAAGACCTTAGCTATTAGGCCAGAGTAAGAGTTAAGACCTTAACCATTAGGCCATAGTACGAGTCGAAGACCTTAGCTATTAGGCCAGACTAAGAGTTAAGACCTTAACCAGTAGGCCGGAGTAAGAGTTAAGACCTTAACCAGTAGGACAGAGTAAGAGTTAAGACCTTAGCTATTAGGCCAGAGTAAGAGTTAAGACCTTAACCAGTAGGCCAGAGTACGAGTCTAAGACCTTAGCTATTAGGCCAGAGTAAGAGTTAAGACCTTAACCATTACGCCAGAGTACAAGTCTAAGACCTTAGCTATTAGGCCAGAGTGAGAGTTAAGACCTTAGCTATCAGGCCAGAGTACGAGTCTAAGACCTTAGCTATTAGGCCAGAGTACGAGTCTAAGACCTTAGCTATTAGGCCAGAGTAAGAGTTAAGACCTTAACCAGTAGGCCAGAGTACCAGTCTAAGACCTTAACTATTAGGCCAGAGTAAGAGTTAAGACCTTAGCTATTAGGCCAGAGTAAGAGTTAAGACCTTAACCATTAGGCCAGAGTACGAGTCTAAGACTTTAGCTATTAGGCCAGACTAAGAGTTAAAACCTTAACCAGTAGGCCAGAGTACGAGTCTAAGACCTTAGCTATTAGGCCACACCAAGAGTTAAGACCTTAACCATTAGGCCAGAGTAAGAGTTAAGACCTTAGCTATTAGGCCAGTGTACGAGTCTAAGACCTTAGCTATTATGCCAGAGTATGAGTCTAAGACCTTAGCTATTAGGCCAGAGTCAGAGTTAAGACCTTAACCAGTAGGCCATAGTACGAGTCTAAGACCTTAGCTATTAGGCCACAGTAAGAGTTAAGACCTTAGCTATTAGGCCAGAGTAAGAGTTAAGACCTTAACCATTAGGCCAGAGTACGAGTCTAAGACCTTAGCTATTAGGCCAGTGTAAGAGATAAGACCTTAACCAGTAGGCCAGAGTACGAGTCTAAGACCTTAGCTATTAGGCCAGAGTAAGAGTTAAGACCTTAACCAATAGGCCAGAGTAAGAGTTAAGACCTTAACCAGTAGGCCAGAGTAAGAGTTAAGACCTTAACCAGTAGGCCAGAGTAAGAGTTAAGACCTTAACCTGTAGGCCATAGTACGAGTCTAAGACCTTAGCTATTAGGCCAGAGCAAGAGTTAAGACCTTAACCAGTAGGCCAGAGTACCAGTCTAAGACCCTAGCTATAGGCCAGAGTAAGAGTTAAGACCTTAGCTATTAGGCCAGAGTAAGAGTTAAGACCTTAACCATTAGGCCAGAGTACGAGTCTAAGACCTTAGCTATTAGGCCGGAGTAAGAGTTAAGACCTTAAGCATTAGGCCAGAGTATGAGTCTAAAACCTTAGCTAACAGGCCAGAGTAAGAGTTAAGACCTTAGCTATTAGGCCAGAGTAAGAGTTAAGACCTTAGATATTAGGCCATAGTAAGAGTTAGGACCTTAACCAGTAGGCCAGAGTACGAGTCTAAGACCTTAGCTATTAGGCCAGAGTAAGAGTTAAGACCTTAACCAGTAGGCCAGAGTAAGGGTTAAGACCTTAACCAGTAGGCCAGAGTAAGAGTTAAGACCTTAGCTATTAGGCCAGAGTAAGAGTTAAGACCTTAGCTATTAGGCCAGAGTAAGAGTTAAGACCTTAACCAGTAGGCCAGACTACGAGTCTAAGACCTTAGCTATTAGGCCAGAGTAAGAGTTAAGACCTTAGCTATTAGGCCAGAGTAAGAGTTAAGACCTTAACCATTAGGCCAGAGTACGAGCCTAAGACCTTAGCTATTAGGCCAGAGTAAGAGTTAAGACCTTAACCATTAGGCCAGAGTACGAGTCTAAGACTTTAGCTATTAGGCCAGAGTACGAGTTAAGACCTTAACCAGTAGGCCAGAGTAAAAGTTAAGACCTTAACCATTAGGCCAGAGTACGAGTCTAAGACCTTAGCTATTAGGCCAGAGTAAGAGTTAAGACCTTAACCAATAGGCCAGAGTAAGAGTTAGGACCTTAACCAGTAGGCCAGAGTAAGAGTTAAGACCTTAACCAGTAGGCCAGAGAAAGAGTTAAGTCCTTAACCTGTAGGCCACAATACAAGTCTAAGACCTTAGCTATTAGGCCAGAGTAAGAGTTAAGACCTTAACCATTAGGCCAGAGTATGAGTCTAAGACCTTAGCTATTAAGCCAGAGTAAGAGTTAAGACCTTAACCTGTAGGCCAGAGTAAGAGTTAAGACCTTAACCATTAGGCCAGAGTACGAGTCTAAAACATTAGCTATTAGGCCAGAGTAAGAATTAAGACCTTAGTGATTAGGCCAGAGTAAGAGTTAAGACCATAACCATTAGGCCAGAGTACGAGCCTAAGACCTTAGCTATTAGGCCAGAGTAAGAGTTAAGACCTTAACCATTAGGCCATAGTACGAGTCGAAGACTTTAGCTATTAGGCCAGACTAAGCGTTAAGACCTTAACCAGTAGGCCGGAGTAAGAGTTAAGACCTTAACCAGTAGGCCATAGTACGAGTCTAAGACCTTAGCTATTAGGCCAGAGTAAGAGTTAAGACCTTAACCAGTAGGCCAGAGTACGAGTCTAAGACCTTAGCTATTAGGCCAGAGTGAGAGTTAAGACCTTAGCTATCAGGCCAGAGTACGAGTCTAAGACCTTAGCTATTAGGCCAGAGTACGAGTCTAAGACCTTAGCTATTAGGCCAGAGTAAGAGTTAAGACCTTAACCATTAGGCCAGAGTACGAGTCTAAGACCTTAGCTATTAGGCCGGAGTAAGAGTTAAGACCTTAAGCATTAGGCCAGAGTATGAGTCTAATACCTTAGCTAACAGGCCAGAGTAAGAGTTAAGACCTTAGCTATTAGGCCAGAGTAAGAGTTAAGACCTTAGATATTAGGCCATAGTAAGAGTTAGGACCTTAACCAATAGGCCAGAGTATGAGTCTAAGACCTTAGCTATTAGGCCAGAGTAAGAGTTAAGACCTTAACCAGTAGGCCAGAGTAAGAGTTAAGACCTTAACCAGTAGGCCATAGTACGAGTCTAAGACCTTAGCTATTAGGCCAGAGTAAGGGTTAAGACCTTAACCAGTAGGCCAGAGTAAGAGTTAAGACCTTAGCTATTAGGCCAGAGTAAGAGTTAAGACCTTAACCAGTAGGCCAGACTACGAGTCTAAGACCTTAGCTATTAGGCCAGAGTAAGAGTTAAGACCTTAGCTATTAGGCCAGAGTAAGAGTTAAGACCTTAACCATTAGGCCAGAGTACGAGCCTAAGACCTTAGCTATTAGGCCAGAGTAAGAGTTAAGACCTTAACCATTAGGCCAGAGTACGAGTCTAAGACTTTAGCTATTAGGCCAGAGTACGAGTTAAGACCTTAACCAGTAGGCCAGAGTAAAAGTTAAGACCTTAACCATTAGGCCAGAGTACGAGTCTAAGACCTTAGCTATTAGGCCAGAGTAAGAGTTAAGACCTTAACCAATAGGCCAGAGTAAGAGTTAGGACCTTAACCAGTAGGCCAGAGTAAGAGTTAAGACCTTAACCAGTAGGCCAGAGAAAGAGTTAAGTCCTTAACCTGTAGGCCACAATACAAGTCTAAGACCTTAGCTATTAGGCCAGAGTAAGAGATAAGACCTTAACCATTAGGCCAGAGTATGAGTCTAAGACCTTAGCTATTAGGCCAGAGTAAGAGTTAAGACCTTAACCTGTAGGCCAGAGTAAGAGTTAAGACCTTAACCATTAGGCCAGAGTACGAGTCTAAAACCTTAGCTATTAGGCCAGAGTAAGAATTAAGACCTTAGCTATTAGGCCAGAGTAAGAGTTAAGACCATAACCATTAGGCCAGAGTACGAGCCTAAGACCTTAGCTATTAGGCCAGAGTAAGAGTTAAGACCTTAACCATTAGGCCATAGTACGAGTCGAAGACCTTAGCTATTAGGCCAGACTAAGAGTTAAGACCTTAACCAGTAGGCCGGAGTAAGAGTTAAGACCTTAACCAGTAGGACAGAGTAAGAGTTAAGACCTTAGATATTAGGCCAGAGTAAGAGTTAAGACCTTAACCAGTAGGCCAGAGTACGAGTCTAAGACCTTAGCTATTAGGCCAGAGTAAGAGTTAAGACCTTAACCAGTAGGCCAGAGTAAGAGTTAAGACCTTAACCAGTAGGCCATAGTACGAGTCTAAGACCTTAGCTATTAGGCCAGAGTAAGGGTTAAGACCTTAACTAGTAGGCCAGAGTAAGAGTTAAGACCTTAGCTATTAGGCCAGAGTAAGAGTTAGGACCTTAACCAGTAGGCCAGAGTAAGAGTTAAGACCTTAACCAGTAGGCCAGAGAAAGAGTTAAGTCCTTAACCTGTAGGCCACAATACAAGTCTAAGACCTTAGCTATTAGGCCAGAGTAAGAGTTAAGACCTTAACCATTAGGCCAGAGTATGAGTCTAAGACCTTAGCTATTAGGCCAGAGTAAGAGTTAAGACCTTAACCTGTAGGCCAGATTAAGAGTTAAGACCTTAACCACTAGGCCAGAGTACGAGTCTAAAACCTTAGCTATTAGGCCAGAGTAAGAGTTAAGACCTTAGCTATTAGGCCAGAGTAAGAGTTAAGACCTTAACCATTAGGCCAGAGTACGAACCTAAGACCTTAGCTATTAGGCCAGAGTAAGAGTTAAGACCTTAACCATTAGGCCATAGTACGAGTCGAAGACCTTAGCTATTGGGCCAGACTAAGAGTTAAGACCTTAACCAGTAAGCCGGAGTAAGAGTTAAGACCTTAACCAGTAGGCCAGAGTACGAGTCTAAGACCTTAGCTATTAGGCCAGAGTGAGAGTTAAGACCTTAGCTATCAGACCAGAGTACGAGTCTAAGACCTTAGCTATTAGGCCAGAGTACGAGTCTAAGACCTTAGCTATTAGGCCAGAGTAAGAGTTAAGACCTTAACCAGTAGGCCAGAGTACCAGTCTAAGACCTTAGCTTTTAGGCCAGAGTAAGAGTTAAGACCTTAGCTATTAGGCCAGAGTAAGAGTTAAGACCTTAACAATTAGGCCAGAGTACGAGTCTAAGACTTTAGCTATTAGGCCAGAGCAAGAGTTAAGACCTTAACCAGTAGGCCAGAGTACGAGTCTAAGATCTTAGCTATTAGGCCACAGCAAGAGTTAAGACCTTAACCAGTAGGCCAGAGTACGAGTCTAATACCTTAGCTATTAGGCCAGAGTAAGAGTTAAGACCGTAGCTATTAGGCCAGTGTACGAGTCTAAGACCTTAGCTATTATGCCAGAGTATGAGTTCAAGACCTTAGCTATTAGGCCAGAGTAAGAGTTAAGACCTTAACCAGTAGGCCAGAGTACAAGTCTAAGACCTTAGCTATTAGGCCAGAGTAAGAGTTAAGACCTTAGCTATTAGGCCAGAGTAAGTGTTAAGACCTTAACTATTAGGCCAGAGTACGAGTCTAAGACCTTAGCTATTAGGCCAGAGTAAGAGTTAAGACCTTAACCAGTAGGCCAGAGTACCAGTCTAAGACCTTAGCTATTCGGCCAGAGTAAGAGTTTAGACCTTAGCTATTAGGCCAGAGTAAGAGTTAAGACCTTAGATATTAGGCCATAGTAAGAGTTAGGACCTTAACCAGTAGGCCAGAGTACGAGTCTAAGACCTTAGCTATTAGGTCAGAGTAAGAGTTAAGACCTTAACCAGTAGGCCAGAGTAAGAGTTAAGACCTTAACCAGTAGGCCATAGTACGAGTCTAAGACCTTAGCTATTAGGCCAGAGTAAGGGTTAAGACCTTAACCAGTAGGCCAGAGTAAGAGTTAAGACCTTAGCTATTAGGCCAGAGTAAGAGTTAAGACCTTAACCAGTAGGCCAGACTACGAGTCTAAGACCTTAGCTATTAGGCCAGAGTAAGAGTTAAGACCTTAGCTATTAGGCCAGAGTAAGAGTTAAGACCTTAACCATTAGGCCAGAGTACGAGCCTAAGACCTTAGCTATTAGGCCAGAGTAAGAGTTAAGACCTTAACCATTAGGCCAGAGTACGAGTCTAAGACTTTAGCTATTAGGCCAGAGTACGAGTTAAGACCTTAACCAGTAGGCCAGAGTAAAAGTTAAGACCTTAACCATTAGGCCAGAGTACGAGTCTAAGACCTTAACTATTAGGCCAGAGTAAGAGTTAAGACCTTAACCAATAGGCCAGAGTAAGAGTTAGGACCTTAACCAGTAGGCCAGAGTAAGAGTTAAGACCTTAACCAGTAGGCCAGAGAAAGAGTTAAGTCCTTAACCTGTAGGCCACAATACAAGTCTAAGACCTTAGCTATTAGGCCAGAGTAAGAGTTAAGACCTTAACCATTAGGCCAGAGTATGAGTCTAAGACCTTAGCTATTAGGCCAGAGTAAGAGTTAAGACCTTAACCTGTAGGCCAGAGTAAGAGTTAAGACCTTAACCATTAGGCCAGAGTACGAGTCTAAAACCTTAGCTATTAGGCCAGAGTAAGAGTTAAGACCTTAGCTATTAGGCCAGAGTAAGAGTTAAGACCTTAACCATTAGGCCAGAGTACGAGCCTAAGACCTTAGCTATTAGGCCAGAGTAAGAGTTAAGACCTTAACCATTAGGCCATAGTACGAGTCGAAGACCTTAGCTATTAGGCCAGACTAAGAGTTAAGACCTAAACCAGTAGGCCGGAGTAAGAGTTAAGACCTTAACCAGTAGGACAGAGTAAGAGTTAAGACCTTAGATATTAGGCCAGAGTAAGAGTTAAGACCTTAACCAGTAGGCCAGAGTACGAGTCTAAGACCTTAGCTATTAGGCCAGAGTGAGAGTTAAGACCTTAGCTATCAGGCCAGAGTACGAGTCTAAGACCTTAGCTATTAGGCCAGAGTACGAGTCTAAGACCTTAGCTATTAGGCCAGAGTAAGAGTTAAGACCTTAACCAGTAGGCCAGAGTACCAGTCTAAGACCTTAGCTATTAGGCCAGAGTAAGAGTTAAGACCTTAGCTATTAGGCCAGAGTAAGAGTTAAGACCCTAAACATTAGGCCAGAGTACAAGTCTAAGACTTTAGCTATAAGGCCAGAGTAAGAGTTAAGACCTTAACCAGTAGGCCAGACTACGAGTCTAAGACCTTAGCTATTAGGCCAGAGTAAGAGTTAAGACCTTAGCTATTAGGCCAGAGTAAGAGTTAAGACCTTAACCATTAGGCCAGAGTACGAGCCTAAGACCTTAGCTATTAGGCCAGAGTAAGAGTTAAGACCTTAACTATTAGGCCAGAGTACGAGTCTAAGACTTTAGCTATTAGGCCAGAGTACGAGTTAAGACCTTAACCAGTAGGCCAGAGTAAAAGTTAAGACCTTAACCATTAGGCCAGAGTACGAGTCTAAGACCTTAACTATTAGGCCAGAGTAAGAGTTAAGACCTTAACCAATAGGCCAGAGTAAGAGTTAGGACCTTAACCAGTAGGCCAGAGTAAGAGTTAAGACCTTAACCAGTAGGCCAGAGAAAGAGTTAAGTCCTTAACCTGTAGGCCACAATACAAGTCTAAGACCTTAGCTATTAGGCCAGAGTAAGAGTTAAGACCTTAACCATTAGGCCAGAGTATGAGTCTAAGACCTTAGCTATTAGGCCAGAGTAAGAGTTAAGACCTTAACCTGTAGGCCAGAGTAAGAGTTAAGACCTTAACCATTAGGCCAGAGTACGAGTCTAAAACCTTAGCTATTAGGCCAGAGTAAGAGTTAAGACCTTAGCTATTAGGCCAGAGTAAGAGTTAAGACCTTAACCATTAGGCCAGAGTACGAGCCTAAGACCTTAGCTATTAGGCCAGAGTAAGAGTTAAGACCTTAACCATTAGGCCATAGTACGAGTCGAAGACCTTAGCTATTAGGCCAGACTAAGAGTTAAGACCTAAACCAGTAGGCCGGAGTAAGAGTTAAGACCTTAACCAGTAGGACAGAGTAAGAGTTAAGACCTTAGATATTAGGCCAGAGTAAGAGTTAAGACCTTAACCAGTAGGCCAGAGTACGAGTCTAAGACCTTAGCTATTAGGCCAGAGTGAGAGTTAAGACCTTAGCTATCAGGCCAGAGTACGAGTCTAAGACCTTAGCTATTAGGCCAGAGTACGAGTCTAAGACCTTAGCTATTAGGCCAGAGTAAGAGTTAAGACCTTAACCAGTAGGCCAGAGTACCAGTCTAAGACCTTAGCTATTAGGCCAGAGTAAGAGTTAAGACCTTAGCTATTAGGCCAGAGTAAGAGTTAAGACCC
The DNA here is from genome assembly GCF_964204655.1 of Triturus cristatus. Taxonomy (NCBI): domain Eukaryota; kingdom Metazoa; phylum Chordata; class Amphibia; order Caudata; family Salamandridae; genus Triturus; species Triturus cristatus. Next base: position 1,308,725,267 of record NC_140590.1, read on the forward strand.
TAAACATTAGGCCAGAGTACAAGTCTAAGACTTTAGCTATAAGGCCAGAGCAAGAGTTAAGACCTTATCCAGTAGGCCAGAGTACGAGTCTAAGATCTTAGCTATTAGGCCAGAGCAAGAGTTAAGACCTTAACCAGTAGGCCAGAGTATGAGTCTAAGACCTTAGCTATTAGGCCAGAGTAAGAGTTAAGACCATAGCTATTAGGCCAGTGTACGAGTCTAAGACCTTAGCTATTATGCCAGAGTATGAGTTCAAGACCTTAGCTATTAGGCCAGAGTAAGAGTTAAGACCTTAACCAGTAGGCCAGAGTACAAGTCTAAGACCTTAGCTATTAGGCCAGAGTAAGAGTTAAGACCTTAGCTATTAGGCCAGAGTAAGAGTTAAGACCTTAACCATTAGGCCAGAGTACGAGTCTAAGACCTTAGCTATTAGGCCAGAGTAAGAGCTAAGACCTTAACCAGTAGGCCAGAGTAAGAGTTAAGACCTTAACTATTAGGCCAGAGTACGAGTCTAAGACCTTAGCTATTAGGCCAGAGTAAGAGTTAAGACCTTAACCAATAGGCCAGAGTAAGAGTTAAGACCTTAACCAGTAGGCCAGAGTAAGAGTTAAGACCTTAACCTGTAAGCCATAGTACGAGTCTAAGACCTTAGCTATTAGGCCAGACTAAGAATTAAGACCTTAACCATTAGGCCAGAGTTTGAGTCTAAGACCTTAGCTATTAGGCCAGAGTAAGAGTTAAGACCTTATCTATTAGGCCAGAGTAAGAGTTAAGACCTTAACCATTAGGCCAGAGTGTGAGTCTAAGACCTTAGTTATTAGGCCAGAGTAAGAGTTTTGACCTTAACCATTAGGCCATAGTACGAGTCTAAGACCTTAGCTATTAGGCCAGAGTAAGAGTTAAGACCTTAACCAGTAGGCCAGAGTAAGAGTTAAGACCTTAACCAGGAGGATAGAGTAAGTGTTAAGACCTTAGCTATTAGGCCAGAGTAAGAGTTAAGACCTTAACCTGTAGGCCAGAGTACGAGTCTAATACCTTAGCTATTAGGCCAGAGTAAGAGTTAAGACCTTAACCATTAGGCCAGAGTACAAGTCTAAGACCTTAGCTATTAGGACAGAGTACGAGTCTAAGACCTTAGCTATTAGGCCAGAGTAAGAGTTAAGACCTTAGCTATTAGGCCAGAATAAGAGTTATGACCTTAACCATTAGGCCAGAGTACGAGTCTAAGACCTTAGCTATTAGGCCAGAGTAAGAGTTAAGACCTTAACCATTAGGCCAGAGTACGAGTCTAAGACCTTAGCTATTAGGCCAGAGTAAGAGTTAAGACCTTAGCTATTAGGCCAGAGTAAGAGTTAAGACCTTAACCTGTAGGCCAGAGTACAAGTCTAAGACCTTAGCTATTAGGCCAGACTACGAGTCTAAGACCTTAGCTATTAGGCCAGGGTAAGAGTTAAGACCTTAACCATTAGGCCAGAGTACGAGTCTAAGACCTTAGCTATTAGGCCTGAGTAAGAGTTAAGACCTTAACCTGTAGGCCATAGTACGAGTCTAAGACCTTAGCTATTAGGCCAGAGTAAGAGTTAAGTCCTTAACCTGTAGGCCATAGCACGAGTCTAAGACATTAGCTATTAGGCCAGAGTAAGAGTTAAGACCTTAACCATTAGGCCAGAGTACGAGTCTAAGACCTTAGCTATTAGGCCAGAGTAAGAGTAAAGACCTTAGCCAGTAGGCCAGAGTAAGAGTTAAGACCTTAGATATTAGGCCAGAGTAAGAGTTAAGACCTTAACCAGTAGGCCAGAGTACGAGTCTAAGACCTTAGCTATTAGTCCAGAGTAAGAGTTAAGACCTTAACCATTAGGCCAGAGTATGAGTCTAAGACCTTAGCTATTAGGCCAGAGTAAGAGTTAAGACCTTAACCAGTAGGCCAGAGTAAGAGTTAAGACCTTACCCAGTAGGCCATAGTAAGATTTAAGACCTTAAACAATAGGAAAGAGTAAGAGTTAAGACCTTAACCAGTAGGCCAGAGTAAGAGTTAAGACCTTAGCTAGTAGGCCAGAGTACGAGTCTAAGACCTTAGCTATTAGGCCAGCGCAAGAGTTAAGACCTTAACCATTAGGCCAGAGTACGAGTCTAAGACCTTAGCTATTAGGCCAGAGTAAGAGTTAAGACCTTAGCTATTAGGTCAGTGTACGAGACTTAGACCTTAGCTATTATGCGAGAGTATGAGTCTAAGACCTTAGCTATTAGGCCAGAGTAAGAGTTGAGACCTTAACCAGTAGGCCAGAGTACGAGTCTAAGACCTTAGCTATTAGGCCAGAGTAAGAGTTAAGACCTTAGCTATTAGGCCAGAGTAAGAGTTAAGACCTTAACCATTAGGCCAGAGTACGAGTCTAAGACCTTAGCTATTAGGCCAGAGTAAGAGTTAAGACCTTAACCAGTAGGCCAGAGTTAGAGTTAAGACCTTAACCATTAGGCCAGAGTATGAGTCTAGGACCTTAACCATTAGGCCAGAGTAAGAGTTAAGACCTTAACCAATAGCCCAGAGTAAGAGTTAAGACCTTAACCAGTAGGCCAGAGTAAGAGTTAAGACCTTAACCAGTAGGCCAGAGTAAGAGTTAAGACCTTAGCTAGTAGGCCAGAGTACGAGTCTAAGACCTTAGCTATTAGGCCAGAGCAAGAGTTAAGACCTTAACCATTAGGCCAGAGTACGAGTCTAAGACCTTAGCTATTAGGCCAGAGTTAGAGTTAAGACCTTAGCTATTAGGCCAGAGTAAGAGTTAAGACCTTAACCTGTAGGCCAGAGTACGAGTCTAAGACCTTAGCTATTAGGCCAGACTACGAGTCTAAGACCTTAGCTATTAGGCCAGAGTAAGAGTTAAGACCTTAACCATTAGGCCAGAGTACGAGTCTAAGACCTTAGCTATTAGGCCTGAGTAAGAGTTATGACCTTAACCTGTAGGCCATAGTACGAGTCGAAGACCTTAGCTATTAGGCCAGAGTAAGAGTTAAGTCCTTAACCTGTAGGCCATAGCACGAGTCTAAGAAATTAGCTATTAGGCCAGAGTAAGAGTTAAGACCTTAACCATTAGGCCAGAGTACGAGTCTAAGACCTTAGCTATTAGGCCAGAGTAAGAGTAAAGACCTTAACCAGTAGGCCAGAGTAAGAGTTAAGACCTTAGATATTAGGCCAGAGTAAGAGTTAAGACCTTAACCATTAGGCCAGAGTACGAGTCTAAGACCTTAGCTATCAGTCCAGAGTAAGAGTTAAGACCTTAGCTATTAGGCCAGAGTATGAGTCTAAGACCTTAGCTGATAGGCCAGAGTAAGAGTTAAGACCTTAACCAGTAGGCCAGAGTAAGAGTTAAGACCTTAAACAATAGGCCAGAGTAAGAGTTAAGACCTTAACCAGTAGGCCAGAGTAAGAGTTAAGACGTTAGCTAGTAGGCCAGAGTACGAGTCTAAGACCTTAGCTATTAGGCCAGAGCAAGAGTTAAGACCTTAACCATTAGGCCAGAGTACGAGTCTAAGACCTTAGCTATTAGGCCAGAGTAAGAGTTAAGACCTTAGCTATTAGGCCAGTGTACGAGACTAAGACCTTAGCTATTTTGCGAGAGTATGAGTCTAAGACCTTAGCTATTAGGCCAGAGTAAGAGTTAAGACCTTAACCAGTAGGCCAGAGTACGAGTCTAAGACCTTAGCTATTAGGCCAGAGTAAGAGTTAAGACCTTAGCTATTAGGCCAGAGTAAGAGTTAAGACCTTAACCATTAGGCCAGAGTACGAGTCTAAGACCTTAGCTATTAGGCCAGAGTAAGAGTTAAGACCTTAACCAGTAGGCCAGAGTAAGAGTTAAGACATTAACCATTAGGCCAGAGTATGAGTCTAAGACCTTAACCATTAGGCCAGAGTAAGAATTAAGACCTTAACCAATAGCCCAGAGTAAGAGTTAAGACCTTAACCAGTAGGCCAGAGAAAGAGTTAAGACCTTAACCAGTAGGCCAGAGTAACAGTTAAGACCTTAACCTGTAGGCCATAGTACGAGTCTAAGACCTTAGCTATTAGGCCAGAGTAAGAGTTAAGACCATAACCATTAGGCCACAGTACGAGTCTAAGACCTTAGCTATTAGGCCAGAGTAAGAGTTAAGACCTTAACCTGTAGGCCAGAGTAAGAGTTAAGACCTTAACCATTAGGTCAGAGTACGAGTTTAAGACCTTAGCTATTAGGCCAGAGTAAGAGTTAATACCTTAACCAGTAGGCCAGAGTAAGAGTTAAGACCTTAACGATTAGGACAGAGTAAGAGTTAAGACCTTAGCTATTAGGCCAGAGTAAGAGTTAAGACCTTAACCTGTAGGCCAGAGTACGAGCCTAAGACCTTAGCTATTAGGCCAGAGTAAGAGTTAAGACCTTAACCATTAGGCCAGAGTATGAGTCTAAGACCTTAGCTATTAGGCCAGAGTAAGAGTTAAGACCTTAACCTGTAGGCCAGAGTAAGAGTTAAGACCTTAGCTATTAGGCCAGAGTAAGAGTTAAGACCTTAACCAGTAGGCCAGACTACGAGTCTAAGACCTTAGCTATTAGGCCAGAGTAAGAGTTAAGACCTTAGCTATTAGGCCAGAGTAAGAGTTAAGACCTTAACCATTAGGCCAGAGTACGAGCCTAAGACCTTAGCTATTAGGCCAGAGTAAGAGTTAAGACCTTAACCATTAGGCCAGAGTACGAGTCTAAGACTTTAGCTATTAGGCCAGAGTACGAGTTAAGACCTTAACCAGTAGGCCAGAGTAAAAGTTAAGACCTTAACCATTAGGCCAGAGTACGAGTCTAAGACCTTAACTATTAGGCCAGAGTAAGAGTTAAGACCTTAACCAATAGGCCAGAGTAAGAGTTAGGACCTTAACCAGTAGGCCAGAGTAAGAGTTAAGACCTTAACCAGTAGGCCAGAGAAAGAGTTAAGTCCTTAACCTGTAGGCCACAATACAAGTCTAAGACCTTAGCTATTAGGCCAGAGTAAGAGTTAAGACCTTAACCATTAGGCCAGAGTATGAGTCTAAGACCTTAGCTATTAGGCCAGAGTAAGAGTTAAGACCTTAACCTGTAGGCCAGAGTAAGAGTTAAGACCTTAACCATTAGGCCAGAGTACGAGTCTAAAACCTTAGCTATTAGGCCAGAGTAAGAGTTAAGACCTTAGCTATTAGGCCAGAGTAAGAGTTAAGACCTTAACCATTAGGCCAGAGTACGAGCCTAAGACCTTAGCTATTAGGCCAGAGTAAGAGTTAAGACCTTAACCATTAGGCCATAGTACGAGTCGAAGACCTTAGCTATTAGGCCAGACTAAGAGTTAAGACCTAAACCAGTAGGCCGGAGTAAGAGTTAAGACCTTAACCAGTAGGACAGAGTAAGAGTTAAGACCTTAGATATTAGGCCAGAGTAAGAGTTAAGACCTTAACCAGTAGGCCAGAGTACGAGTCTAAGACCTTAGCTATTAGGCCAGAGTGAGAGTTAAGACCTTAGCTATCAGGCCAGAGTACGAGTCTAAGACCTTAGCTATTAGGCCAGAGTACGAGTCTAAGACCTTAGCTATTAGGCCAGAGTAAGAGTTAAGACCTTAACCAGTAGGCCAGAGTACCAGTCTAAGACCTTAGCTATTAGGCCAGAGTAAGAGTTAAGACCTTAGCTATTAGGCCAGAGTAAGAGTTAAGACCCTAAACATTAGGCCAGAGTACAAGTCTAAGACTTTAGCTATAAGGCCAGAGCAAGAGTTAAGACCTTATCCAGTAGGCCAGAGTACGAGTCTAAGATCTTAGCTATTAGGCCAGAGCAAGAGTTAAGACCTTAACCAGTAGGCCAGAGTATGAGTCTAAGACCTTAGCTATTAGGCCAGAGTAAGAGTTAAGACCATAGCTATTAGGCCAGTGTACGAGTCTAAGACCTTAGCTATTATGCCAGAGTATGAGTTCAAGACCTTAGCTATTAGGCCAGAGTAAGAGTTAAGACCTTAACCAGTAGGCCAGAGTACAAGTCTAAGACCTTAGCTATTAGGCCAGAGTAAGAGTTAAGACCTTAGCTATTAGGCCAGAGTAAGAGTTAAGACCTTAACCATTAGGCCAGAGTACGAGTATAAGACCTTAGCTATTAGGCCAGAGTAAGAGCTAAGACCTTAACCAGTAGGCCAGAGTAAGAGTTAAGACCTTAACTATTAGGCCAGAGTACGAGTCTAAGACCTTAGCTATTAGGCCAGAGTAAGAGTTAAGACCTTAACCAATAGGCCAGAGTAAGAGTTAAGACCTTAACCAGTAGGCCAGAGTAAGAGTTAAGACCTTAACCTGTAAGCCATAGTACGAGTCTAAGACCTTAGCTATTAGGCCAGACTAAGAATTAAGACCTTAACCATTAGGCCAGAGTTTGAGTCTAAGACCTTAGCTATTAGGCCAGAGTAAGAGTTAAGACCTTATCTATTAGGCCAGAGTAAGAGTTAAGACCTTAACCATTAGGCCAGAGTGTGAGTCTAAGACCTTAGTTATTAGGCCAGAGTAAGAGTTTTGACCTTAACCATTAGGCCATAGTACGAGTCTAAGACCTTAGCTATTAGGCCAGAGTAAGAGTTAAGACCTTAACCAGTAGGCCAGAGTAAGAGTTAAGACCTTAACCAGGAGGATAGAGTAAGTGTTAAGACCTTAGCTATTAGGCCAGAGTAAGAGTTAAGACCTTAACCTGTAGGCCAGAGTACGAGTCTAATACCTTAGCTATTAGGCCAGAGTAAGAGTTAAGACCTTAACCATTAGGCCAGAGTACAAGTCTAAGACCTTAGCTATTAGGACAGAGTACGAGTCTAAGACCTTAGCTATTAGGCCAGAGTAAGAGTTAAGACCTTAGCTATTAGGCCAGAATAAGAGTTATGACCTTAACCATTAGGCCAGAGTACGAGTCTAAGACCTTAGCTATTAGGCCAGAGTAAGAGTTAAGACCTTAACCATTAGGCCAGAGTACGAGTCTAAGACCTTAGCTATTAGGCCAGAGTAAGAGTTAAGACCTTAGCTATTAGGCCAGAGTAAGAGTTAAGACCTTAACCTGTAGGCCAGAGTACAAGTCTAAGACCTTAGCTATTAGGCCAGACTACGAGTCTAAGACCTTAGCTATTAGGCCAGAGTAAGAGTTAAGACCTTAACCATTAGGCCAGAGTACGAGTCTAAGACCTTAGCTATTAGGCCTGAGTAAGAGTTAAGACCTTAACCTGTAGGCCATAGTACGAGTCTAAGACCTTAGCTATTAGGCCAGAGTAAGAGTTAAGTCCTTAACCTGTAGGCCATAGCACGAGTCTAAGACATTAGCTATTAGGCCAGAGTAAGAGTTAAGACCTTAACCATTAGGCCAGAGTACGAGTCTAAGACCTTAGCTATTAGGCCAGAGTAAGAGTAAAGACCTTAGCCAGTAGGCCAGAGTAAGAGTTAAGACCTTAGATATTAGGCCAGAGTAAGAGTTAAGACCTTAACCAGTAGGCCAGAGTACGAGTCTAAGACCTTAGCTATTAGTCCAGAGTAAGAGTTAAGACCTTAACCATTAGGCCAGAGTATGAGTCTAAGACCTTAGCTATTAGGCCAGAGTAAGAGTTAAGACCTTAACCAGTAGGCCAGAGTAAGAGTTAAGACCTTACCCAGTAGGCCATAGTAAGATTTAAGACCTTAAACAATAGGAAAGAGTAAGAGTTAAGACCTTAACCAGTAGGCCAGAGTAAGAGTTAAGACCTTAGCTAGTAGGCCAGAGTACGAGTCTAAGACCTTAGCTATTAGGCCAGCGCAAGAGTTAAGACCTTAACCATTAGGCCAGAGTACGAGTCTAAGACCTTAGCTATTAGGCCAGAGTAAGAGTTAAGACCTTAGCTATTAGGTCAGTGTACGAGACTTAGACCTTAGCTATTATGCGAGAGTATGAGTCTAAGACCTTAGCTATTAGGCCAGAGTAAGAGTTGAGACCTTAACCAGTAGGCCAGAGTACGAGTCTAAGACCTTAGCTATTAGGCCAGAGTAAGAGTTAAGACCTTAGCTATTAGGCCAGAGTAAGAGTTAAGACCTTAACCATTAGGCCAGAGTACGAGTCTAAGACCTTAGCTATTAGGCCAGAGTAAGAGTTAAGACCTTAACCAGTAGGCCAGAGTTAGAGTTAAGACCTTAACCATTAGGCCAGAGTATGAGTCTAGGACCTTAACCATTAGGCCAGAGTAAGAGTTAAGACCTTAACCAATAGCCCAGAGTAAGAGTTAAGACCTTAACCAGTAGGCCAGAGTAAGAGTTAAGACCTTAACCAGTAGGCCAGAGTAAGAGTTAAGACCTTAGCTAGTAGGCCAGAGTACGAGTCTAAGACCTTAGCTATTAGGCCAGAGCAAGAGTTAAGACCTTAACCATTAGGCCAGAGTACGAGTCTAAGACCTTAGCTATTAGGCCAGAGTTAGAGTTAAGACCTTAGCTATTAGGCCAGAGTAAGAGTTAAGACCTTAACCTGTAGGCCAGAGTACGAGTCTAAGACCTTAGCTATTAGGCCAGACTACGAGTCTAAGACCTTAGCTATTAGGCCAGAGTAAGAGTTAAGACCTTAACCATTAGGCCAGAGTACGAGTCTAAGACCTTAGCTATTAGGCCTGAGTAAGAGTTATGACCTTAACCTGTAGGCCATAGTACGAGTCGAAGACCTTAGCTATTAGGCCAGAGTAAGAGTTAAGACCTTAACCATTAGGCCAGAGTACGAGTCTAAGACCTTAGCTATTAGGCCAGAGTAAGAGTAAAGACCTTAACCAGTAGGCCAGAGTAAGAGTTAAGACCTTAGATATTAGGCCAGAGTAAGAGTTAAGACCTTAACCATTAGGCCAGAGTACGAGTCTAAGACCTTAGCTATCAGTCCAGAGTAAGAGTTAAGACCTTAGCTATTAGGCCAGAGTATGAGTCTAAGACCTTAGCTGATAGGCCAGAGTAAGAGTTAAGACCTTAACCAGTAGGCCAGAGTAAGAGTTAAGACCTTAAACAATAGGCCAGAGTAAGAGTTAAGACCTTAACCAGTAGGCCAGAGTAAGAGTTAAGACGTTAGCTAGTAGGCCAGAGTACGAGTCTAAGACCTTAGCTATTAGGCCAGAGCAAGAGTTAAGACCTTAACCATTAGGCCAGAGTACGAGTCTAAGACCTTAGCTATTAGGCCAGAGTAAGAGTTAAGACCTTAGCTATTAGGCCAGTGTACGAGACTAAGACCTTAGCTATTTTGCGAGAGTATGAGTCTAAGACCTTAGCTATTAGGCCAGAGTAAGAGTTAAGACCTTAACCAGTAGGCCAGAGTACGAGTCTAAGACCTTAGCTATTAGGCCAGAGTAAGAGTTAAGACCTTAGCTATTAGGCCAGAGTAAGAGTTAAGACCTTAACCATTAGGCCAGAGTACGAGTCTAAGACCTTAGCTATTAGGCCAGAGTAAGAGTTAAGACCTTAACCAGTAGGCCAGAGTAAGAGTTAAGACATTAACCATTAGGCCAGAGTATGAGTCTAAGACCTTAACCATTAGGCCAGAGTAAGAATTAAGACCTTAACCAATAGCCCAGAGTAAGAGTTAAGACCTTAACCAGTAGGCCAGAGAAAGAGTTAAGACCTTAACCAGTAGGCCAGAGTAACAGTTAAGACCTTAACCTGTAGGCCATAGTACGAGTCTAAGACCTTAGCTATTAGGCCAGAGTAAGAGTTAAGACCATAACCATTAGGCCACAGTACGAGTCTAAGACCTTAGCTATTAGGCCAGAGTAAGAGTTAAGACCTTAACCTGTAGGCCAGAGTAAGAGTTAAGACCTTAACCATTAGGTCAGAGTACGAGTCCAAGACCTTAGCTATTAGGCCAGAGTAAGAGTTAATACCTTAACCAGTAGGCCAGAGTAAGAGTTAAGACCTTAACGATTAGGACAGAGTAAGAGTTAAGACCTTAGCTATTAGGCCAGAGTAAGAGTTAAGACCTTAACCTGTAGGCCAGAGTACGAGCCTAAGACCTTAGCTATTAGGCCAGAGTAAGAGTTAAGACCTTAACCATTAGGCCAGAGTAAGAGTTAAGTTCTTAGCTATTAGGCCAGAGTACGAGTCTAAGACCTTAGCTATTAGGCCAGAGTACGAGTCTAAGACCTTAGGTATTAGGCCAGAGTAAGAGTTAAGACCTTAACCAGTAGGCCAGAGTACGAGTCTAAGACCTTAGCTATTAGGCCAGAGTAAGAGTTAAGACCTTAGCTATTAGGCCAGAATAAGAGTTACGGCCTTAACCATTAGGCCAGAGTACGAGTCTAAGACCTTAGCTATTAGGCCAGAGTACGAGTCTAAGACCTTAGCTATTAGGCCAGAGTAAGAGTTAAGACCTTAACCATTAGGCCAGAGTAAGAGTTAAGACCTTAACGAGTAGGACAGAGTAAGAGTTAAGACCTTAGCTATTAGGCCAGAGTAAGAGTTAAGACCTTAACCTGTAGGCCAGAGTACGAGCCTAAGACCTTAGCTATTAGGCCAGAGTAAGAGTTAAGACCTTAACCATTAGGCCAGAGTAAGAGTTAAGACCTTAGCTATTAGGCCAGAGTACGAGTCTAAGACCTTAGCTATTAGGCCAGAGTACGAGTCTAAGACCTTAGCTATTAGGCCAGAGTAAGAGTTAAGACCTTAACCAGTAGGCCAGAGTACGAGTCTAAGACCTTAGCTATTAGGCCAGAGTAAGAGTTAAGACCTTAGCTATTAGGCCAGAATAAGAGTTACGGCGTTAACCATTAGGCCAGAGTACGAGTCTACGACCTTAGCTATTAGGCCAGAGTAAGAGTTAAGACCTTAGCTATTAGGCCAGAGTAAGAGTTAAGACCTTAACCTGTATGCCAGAGTATGAGTCTAAGACCTTAGCTATTAGGCCAGAGTACGAGTCTAAAACCTTAGCTATTAGGCCAGAGTAAGAGTTAAGTCCTTAACCTGTGGGCCATAGCACGAGTCTAAGACATTAGCTATTAGGCCAGAGTAAGAGTTAAGACCTTAACCATTAGGCCAGAGTACGAGTCTAAGACCTTAGCTATTAGGCCAGAGTAAGAGTAAAGACCTTAACCAGTAGGCCAGAGTAAGAGTTAAGACCTTAGATATTAGGCCAGAGTAAGAGTTAAGACCTTAACAGTAGGCCAGAGTAAGAGTTAAGACCTTAACCAGTAGGCCAGAGTAAAAGTTAAGACCTTAGATATTAGGCCAGAGTAAGAGTTAAGACCTTAACCAGTAGGCCAGAGTACGAGTCTAAGACCATAGCTATTAGGCCAGAGTAAGAGTTAAGACCTTAACCATTAGGCCAGAGTATGAGTCTAAGACCTTAGCTATTAGGCCAGAGTACGAGTTAATACTTTAACCATTAGGCCAGAGTACGAGTCTAAGACCTTAGCTATTAGGCCAGAGTATGAGTCTAGACCTTAGCTATTAGGCCAGAGTAAGAGTTAAGACCTTAACCAGTAGGCCAGGAACAAGTCTAATACCTTAGCTATTAGGCCTGAGTAAGAGTTAAGACCTTAGCTATTAGGCCAGAGTAAGAGTTAAGACCTTAACCATTAGGCCAGAGTACGAGTCTAAGACCTTAGCTATTAGGCCAGACTAAGAGTTAAGACCGTAACCATTAGTCCATAGTACGAGTCTAAGACCTTAGCTATTAGGCCAGTGTAAGAGGTAAGACCGTAACCAGTAGGCCAGAGTAAGAGTTAAGACCTTAACCATTAGGCCAGAGTACGAGTCTAAGACCTTAGCTATTAGGCCAGAGTAAGAGTTAAGACTTTAGCTATTAGGCCAGAGTACGAGTCTAAGACCTTAGCTATTAGGCCAGAGTAAGAGTTAAGACCTTAACCAGTAGGCCAGAGTACGAGTTAAGACCTTAACCAGTAGGCCAGAGTACGAGTTAAGACCTTAGCTATTAGGCCAGAGCAAGAGTTAAGACCGTAACCCGTAGGCCAGAGTAAGAGTTAAGACCTTAACCGGTAGGCCAGAGTATGAGTCTAAGACCTTAGCTATTAGGCCAGAGTAAGAGTTAAGACCTTAACCAGTAGGCCAGAGTAAGAGTTAAGACCTTAGCTATTAGGCCAGAGTAAGAGTTAAGACCTTAGCTAGTAGGCCAGAGTAAGTGTTAAGACCTTAACCATTAGGCCAGAGTACGAGTCTAAGACCTTAGCTATTAGGCCAGAGTACGAGTTAAGACCTTAACCAGTAGGCCAGAGTAAGAGTTAAGACCTTAACCATTAGGCCAGAGTACGAGTCTAAGACCTTAGCTATTAGGCCAGAGTAAGAGTTAAGACCTTAACCAATAGGCCAGAGTAAGACTTAGGACCTTAACCAGTAGGCCAGAGTAAGAGTTAAGACCATAACGAGTAGGCCAGAGTAAGAGTTAAGACCTTAACCTGTAGGCCAGAGTAAGAGTTAAGACCTTAACCTGTAGGCCATAGTACAAGTCTAAGACCTTAGCTATTAGGCTAGAGTAAGAGTTAAGACCTTAACCATTAGGCCTGAGTACGAGTCTAAGACCTTAGCTATTAGGCCAGAGTAAGAGTTAAGACCTTAACCAGTAGGCCAGAGTACGAGTCTAAGACCTTAGCTATTAGGCCAGAGTAAGAGTTAAGACCTTAACCATTAGGCCAGAGTACAAGTCTAAGACCTTAGCTATTAGGCCAGAGTGAGAGTTAAGACCTTAGCTATTAGGCCAGAGTGAGAGTTAAGACCTTAGCTATCAGGCCAGAGTAAGAGTTAAGACCTTAACCAGTAGGCCAGAGTATGAGTCTAAGACTTTAGCTATTAGGCCAGACCAAGAGTTAAGACCTTAACCAGTAGGTCAGAGTACGAGTCTAAGACCTTAGCTATTAGGCCAGACCAAACGTTAAGACCTTAACCATTAGGCCAGAGTACGAGTCTAAGACCTTAGCTATTAGGCCAGAGTAAGAGTTAAGACCTTAGCTGTTAGGCCAGTGTACGAGTCTAAGACCTTAGCTATTATGCCAGAGTATGAGTTAAGACCTTAACCAGTAGGCCAGAGTACTAGTCTAAGACCTTAGCTATTAGGCCAGAGTAAGAGTTAAGACCTTAGCTATTAGGCCAGAGTAAGAGTTAAGACCTTAACCATTAAGCCAGAGTACAAGTCTAAGACCTTCGCTATTAGGCCAGAGTAAGAGATAAGACCTTAACCAGTAGGCCAGTGTAAGAGTTAAGACCTTAACCATTAGGCCAGAGTAAGAATTAAGACCTTAACCATTAGGCCATAGTACGAGTCTAAGACCTTAGCTATTAGGCCAGAGTAAGAATTAAGACCTTAACCATTAGGCCAGAGTACGAGTCTAAGACCTTAGCTATTAGGCCAGAGTAAGAGTTAAGACCCTAACCAATAGGCCAGAGTAAGAGTTAAGACCTTAACCAGTAGGCCAGAGTAAGAGTTAAGACCTTAACCAGTAGGCCAGAGTAAGAGTTAAGACCTTAACCTGTAGGCCATAGTACGAGTCTAAGACCTTAGCTATTAGGCCAGAGTAAGAATTAAGACCTTAACCATTAGGCCAGAGTACGAGTCTAAGATCTTAGCTATTAGGCCAGAGTAAGAGTTAAGATCTTAACCTGTAGGCCAGAGTATGAGTCTAAGACCTTAGCTATTAGGCCAGAGTAAGAGTTAAGACCTTAGCTATTAGGCCAGTGTACGAGACTAAGACCTTAGCTATTATGCCAGAGTATGAGTCTAAGACCTTAGCTATTAGGCCAGAGTAAGAGTTAAGACCTTAACCAGTAGGCCAGAGTACGAGTCTAAGACCTTAGCTATTAGGCCATAGTAAGAGTTAAGACCTTAGCTATCAGGCCAGAGTAAGAGTTAAGACCTTAACCTTTAGGCCAGAGTACGAGTCTAAGACCTTAGCTATTAGGCCAGAGTAAGAGTTAAGACCTTAACCAATATCCCAGAGTAAGAGTTAAGACCTTAACCAGTAGGCCAGAGTAAGAGTTAAGACCTTAACCAGTAGGCCACAGTAACAGTTAAGACCTTAACCTGTAGGCCATAGTACGAGTCTAAGACCTTAGCTATTAGGCCAGAGTAAGAGTTAAGACCATAACCATTAGGCCACAGTACGAGTCTAAGACCTTAGCTATTAGGCCAGAGTAAGAGTTAAGACCTTAACCTGTAGGCCAGAGTAAGAGTTAAGACCTTAACCATTAGGTCAGAGTACGAGTCTAAGACCTTAGCTATTAGGCCAGAGTAAGAGTTAAGACCTTAACCAGTAGGCCAGAGTAAGAGTTAAGAACTTAACCAGTAGGACAGAGTAAGAGTTAAGACCTTAGCTATTAGGCCAGAGTAAGAGTTAAGACCTTAACCTGTAGGCCAGAGTACGAGCCTAAGACCTTAGCTATTAGGCCAGAGTAAGAGTTAAGACCTTAACCATTAGGCCAGAGTAAGAGTTAAGACCTTAGCTATTAGGCCAGAGTACAAGTCTAAGACCTTAGCTATTAGGCCAGAGTATGAGTCTAAGACCTTAGCTATTAGGCCAGAGTAAGAGTTAAGACCTTAACCAGTAGGCCAGAGTACCAGTCTAAGACCTTAACTATTAGGCCAGAGTAAGAGTTAAGACCTTAGCTATTAGGCCAGAATAAGAGTTACGGCCTTAACCATTAGGCCAGAGAACGAGTCTAAGACCTTAGCTATTAGGCCAGAGTAAGAGTTAAGTCCTTAACCATTAGGCCAGAGTACGAGTCTAAGACCTTAGCTATTAGGCCAGAGTTAGAGTTAAGACCTTAGCTATTAGGCCAGAGTACGAGTCTAAGACCTTAGCTATTAGGCCAGAGTAAGAGTTAAGACCTTAACCATTAGGCCATAGTACAAGTCTAAGACCTTAGCTATTAGGCCAGAGTAAGAGTTAAGACCTTAACCATTAGGCCAGAGTACGAGTCTAAGACCTTAGCTATTAGGCTGTGGTAAATAAAATAAATATTACCTGACTGAATTTCGTACGGAGTCTTAAAATAAAGTAAAATAGCTCAAAATAACAAGAGGCAGAATCCGTGGTATAAGAGGTTTTCTAATGGGCTTTATTCCATTCAAAATGGCCGACTCGAGTGGCGGCCTTCAGGTTCCGTCACCACGAGGGTTCAGGAAGTGAAGTACAATAACTTATTAACAGACATACATTTTTATAATAAGTGCATTACAATGAAACGAATGTAGAAGGCGTAACATTTGATAAGAAAAATGACGTGACAGTGACATAATCGAAACTAGGCGTAATAAGGAATAAAAGAAACATAATTGGCTTGCATTATCAGACATAGGTGGATCTATAAGATAATACTTGGCATAGATGCGCGCGCGGCAGCATGACGTGTAATTGACGTGTAACTAGGGGGCGAAGGGGACTTGACATTTAGCTCTACATGTGGAGACGAGAAGTCTGGGGTCAAGTCATCCTAATCCCAAATCATATCTAACATCCTATGTTTAAAGAACTATGTTATCCACAAGGAGGAGACTCTCGGACAGAATCTATTCTATACTGACTGTGTGCGTGTACAAGCGTCTAAGTGTCTATATGAGATGCGAGGGGCAGAAAACTTTCCATAGCAACAGGGCTATGAATCACTTGCATGAAGACAGAGAAGCCTGGCCTTTTGCTTGGTAACTGGAGGAATGTTTACTTAAACTACTAGGCAAGAATGCATCGGCTGAAGAGCAAAATAGATAATTCGAAGGTGAAATACAACTTCTTGGCAGACAGGCGAAAACTGGCCGAGGCAGGCACCGTTAGCTGCACAGAGAGTAGGACAAAGTTCATGGATACAGATGCGAGCTCAAGCTGAAGCTGTCAGAGACAGAGAGCAGGGAAAGGCTTTGAGGACAGAATCGGGCCTACTCGCCTGAACTGTAAAAATGGAGTAACTTGGCCATATAAAGTCGGTGGCCTTTTATACTTAGGAATCGAATATCCAGCCCATTGATGGCGGATCTGACAGAGAACATGTTGACGGTAGACACACATATGTTTGCGTCTTAGAAACTGGAACTGGAGGGAACATACATGTACTTGTAACATGCATATAGAACCGTTGGGGTCCAAGATAGGGGACATAACTGACCAGGAAAATCCACATTTCCACATTCCCTCCTTGTCCCCTTCTTGCCCTTCACGAGACATCAATCTTCATCATTCCATCGATTTGCTCATGGAGCATCATTTCTTCTTCCTTCTTCTTCCGGGATCTTGAGCGAAAACCTTGATGTGGGATACACGATGTGGCACACAGACCACAAATCGCTGGTCCACATTGCAAACATATGCAACAACTGAAAAGCATAAGAAGGCCAATACCTAGGAAGGATAGAACTCTCCATCCCCAGGCTGATATCACACTCCAAAACCACCCGGACCACGTCCAAGTGCCTGGATTCTCGTGTATCTGGCTTACAATCTTATGAAGGCGTGTTATAGCTTTATATACAGATGGCGAATTTTCTGGTATGAAAATGCAGCAGCTGGATCCGATGACCCTGCAAGCTCCGCCCCTATCGGCCAGGATGACGTCAAGGACAAGACGATTCTGGAGAACAACAATTCTCATCACTGATTGTTCCTCTGTCAGATTGCCTAGGGCGGCTATAGTCTCGTTTACTACAGCTTCAAGAGTCTTGGTGAGTCTGCGTATCAGCTTACTATTTGATATTGTACCTATATAGGGAAAGATACCTTTATTGAAATCTACATACTTGTCCCATGCCGTCTCAGTATAATCGACAACTGGGAGATCTCTTCGCTCTCTATTGTGTACTAAATGAACATTTCGATAATAATCAGGAGGAGCTAGGAAAACAGGTGGCAGAAGGAATGCTATGTAACAGGTACCATCCCAATCTAGAGGCAGACGCATATATGCAGTCTGACCACATATAAAGTAAGAATGGCGAGAAGCTCTAAATGAAGATTTGCCTTGATCACTATATTCTACTGTAGTAACGCATTGGCTATGGCCCATATGTATGGAACCAACTTTTCTCACACATAATTCACCCTTTACTGGAAATACTGACATAGTGGGCAGAATTAGTTCAACTTCGGATTTGACATTCAAAATCATAAGATTAGGCGTAAAATTACCTAATTTATACACTTCATTTTCTAAATCAGTTCCTGTTCTACTGGGGTGACCCTCCTTATTAGGGTGACAGACTTTGAATAAAACTAGATTTAGATTTCCCCATATCCAATGTTGTTGATAAACTGCTGTGTCTGGGTCTATGGAATTTAATAAACTAAACCATGCTCCACAGGAGCCATTGCGTGTAAATGGATGTGGAAAGAAAGGCAGAACTCCTTTGTTATTCTGATAGGGAGGGAGTCGGCCACACACCCAACAATTGGTCGCATTACTAGTCTGATGGGAATGATGTAACATACTAATGAATGTGTTATTGCGCAGCGCAAGTCTATAGGACAACTCATGTGGCGGTAGGTCACTAAAAGAATGTTCATCAGTTATATTGAAAACACGTTTAGAAACAGGATGATATATGTGCAAAATCATACTCGTAATAATTACTAAAATACTCAATAAAAACAAAATTAATAATGTCACAATACAGTGGTTACGCAGTAATTTACAATAAGCATGTCGTTTCATTATGATTCTGGACTCTGCATCATTCAGACCTAAGGGATACATGTCGGGACAGATTCAACCGCTTCACCTTGGAGAGGACTTAAACAATCAAATCGTCCGACAGTTTAGATCTGGACCTGAGTTTCTGTTTATAGCACTGAGAGTCATTTTGTTCAACAAAAGGAAGTTTTGAATCAGTCTGTGAGGGAGTGCAGGGCACAGTGTCTATATCTGAAGGTAGTCCATGAAATTTTTTTATATGGGTGGAATGCACCCATCCTTTCCGTCCTTCGATCTTCACAGCTGTTCTGGTCGTCAGCAGGACCTGCTTAGGCAACTTCCACCTAGGATCCAATTGGCTTTTCCTATCAAAATTCCGAACCAGGACAAAGTCCCCGGGGACCACGTCATGGGGTTTCACCTCAGTGTTGTCAGGAAAAGCTGCGACCACCTGTGAACGAGAAGATTGTAGTGCAGACATCAAGGAAGCCAGGTAATCTGTCAGCATATTACAGTCAACATCAGTTATTTTACGGGGTATAGGCGTCCCCCACATATTCGGTGGTCTACCAAAGATCACCTCATACGGGGATAGCCCTGTTCGAGAGTGTGCTACCATTCTCATGTAGAATAGCGCAACTGGTAAGGCTACTATCCAGTCCACACCTTTTTCCTGACATATTTTGGACAATCTGATTTTTAAAAGTTGATTATGTCGTTCCACGAGACCTGCTGCCTCGGGGTGTCGGACACAGTGGAATTTCCACTGATATCCCAACAAAAGTGAGACATGTTTCATTAATTCGGATGAGAAAGGCTGGCCGTTATCTGAATATACAACACGTGGTAAACCGTACCGTGGGAAGAATTCTCGAACTAGCTGCTTGGCAGTAGTCGGGGCAGTGTAATCTGATACGGGATACGCCTCTGTCCAACGGGAGAGAGCGCAGACAACTACGAGGACATATTTGAATCCTCGACAACGTTCCATCTGAATATAATCCATCTGGAGGACTTCAAAAGGATGGTCAGGAGGCTGAAATCCACCCTGCTCTACGGGAACACTCTTTCCTGGATTAAACTGACAACATATCATACAGGTACGAACTTTTTGTTTAGCTGCTGCTCGTAAATGTTTGTTGAACCAAATGTGCTGAATGCTGTCTAGCATAGCCTTCTCTCCTAAATGTGCTGGACTGTGAACTGTAGCTATAATGGCTTGAACCATGGAATCAGGGAGAAACCATACAGATTTCTCTTTCGTCATCCATCCTTGATCTGTCTGGATCCCTCCTAGTTCAGTCCACTTCTTTATTTCTTCTGCTGTGGCATGTGTCTGTATGTCAATTACATCAAGTGTGGGATCCTTAATTGTCATACACTGTGTTGGTGTCTGAACTATTGGCTTTGTCATGTCGGATGTGCGATTCTGAGCAGTCTGTTTGGCTGTTCTGTCAGCTAAATCATTGCCTTGAGAAATGATATCAGTAACCTTCGTGTGTGCTTTACATTTCATAATGGATATTGCAGTCGGTAAATGAATCGCGTCTAACAGAGCATGAATGAGGGACCCGTGTTGAATATGTGTTCCATGAGAAGTTAAATAACCCCTCTCCCGCCAAAGCACTCCGAAGTCATGTACGACTCCAAATGCATAACGTGAATCAGTATATATGTTGACTTTCTTGTCCGTGGCTTGAATACAGGCTTGTGTTAGAGCAACAAGTTCTGCTGCTTGGGCTGACAAAGTATCTATACAATTTGTCTCAATAACTTCAGTGTCTGTTGTGACTGCATATGCGGCAACTAAATTTCCTGTACTTGTCCTCATACACGAACCATCTACATATAACGTCAGGTCTGGATCTAGCAATGGAACGTCTGTCAAGTCTTGTCTAGGTTTCGTCTTTATTTCAATGATTTCAACACAATCATGAGCTAGTGGGTCTGTTCCAATTACAGGTAATAGTGTAGCAGGATTCAATGTATTACACCGTCGGATCTCTATGTGTGGTTGAAACAATGTCAGTTCATAACCAGTAAGTCTTGCTATGGTCAAGTGTTGTGTTTGTGTTCGGTTCACAAGAACCTCTACTGCATGTGGTACTTGTACTGTCAATGGGTGTCCTAATACTATGGCATCGCTTTGTCTGATTGCTAAAGCTGTCGCTGCCACTGATTTCAGGCATGCAGGCAAAGCCTGAGCTACGGGATCTAATGTACTGGAAAAATAAGCACATGGCTTGCGTGATCCTGCTTGATCCTGAGTGAGTACTGATAAGGCAGTACCTTCGCGTTCTGTAACAAAGAGTGTAAAATGTTTGCTATAACATGGTGTTGCTAAAACAGGTGCTTGACATAAAGCTTCCTTTAGGCTTTCAAAAGCTTGTGTATGTTCCTGAGTCCAAGGGAGAACAGTCGATGTGGCTGCCTCCTGTGTGGTTAACTGAATGAGTGGTTTTGCTAGAAATGCGTACTGAGGGATCCACTGCCTACAATATGAAGTGAGGCCTATAAAAGCCCGCACCTCCTTTTGTGTCTGGGGTATTGACATGTTAGCAATTAACTGGATGCGATCTGGTGTAAGCTGCCTTCCCTCCTTGGACAGCGAGTGACCAAGATAAATAACTCGCTGAACACAGAATTGCAGCTTAGAAGGGGACACCTTGTGCCCCTTGTCGGCTAGGAAATGTAAAACTGTCAGAGAAGCTTTTTCACATTCTGGCTCGCTTCTCGCGGTGATCAGCAGATCATCGACATATTGAAGCAGTGCTGTATTGACTGGCATGTGGATACTGTCAAGTTCTCGTTTCAGTGCTTGGCTGTAGATGCTGGGGCTTTCTGTAAATCCTTGGGGAGCGCGTGAGAATTTAAAGCTGCGCCCATTTAAACTGAATCCGAACAAGTATTGGCTTTCCGGATCTATTGGGACGCTGAAAAAGGCATTCTTGAGATCAATTACAGTAAAGAATGTTGCTTCGGAATCAATTGCTGTCAACAATGATGATATATCAGGGACCACAGGGAATTGTGGTACAATACACTTGTTTAGTTCACGCAAATCAATAACCAATCGGTACACTGGTGGAGCAGTAGGATCAGTTCGTTTAAGAATCGGAATTATCGGTGAATTACATACATTGGAGTCTGTTTCTACAACTACTCCCTGGGCAATTAGCTCATCAATGATTTTCAACAAAGCCACTACAGCATCATGCGGTAACTTGTATTGTCGCATTCGTGGTAGTACCACTCCTGCTTTCAGTGTGACTCGATAGGGTGTAATGTTCATGCAGCCAACATCCGTAGGGCCTTGTGCCCATAGATGTACTGGTAAAGTCTGTAGTCGGGGATCCATGTCTCTAGACACATAGTGACCTTTAAAATCACGTAAAAACAACCTTACTCCTTCCGGAGAACAACATATTATGGCTCCTAGTGCTTTCAGAGTTTTAATTCCTAACAGATTTTCTGGGCATGATTTAGTAAGCAATAAATCTGTAGTTCGTGTCAAAGGTCCTATCGTAAGTGGTAGAGGCTTTGATACTTCATTAACAATAGGTTTTCCTGAAAAACCAAGGGAAACATTTTGAGAGCCTGAGAGGGGTGCCCCTGGAACTTCACTACGTTTTATGGTTGTTCGACTTGCCCCTGTATCGAGTAAGAATTTTCTATCTTGACCTAATAATTCACTATGTACATAAGGTCCTTCTTGATCTACCGGAATCTCGATAAGTGGTAAGTCAACTTCCCTCTCTAGGCTGGTTCATGCGTAACGCTGATACTCAGGGTATTCATACTGTGCAGTCTGATACATTTGTTGTGTTGTGGTTTGTGTGGCAGTAGCAGGCAACGGTGGTGCAGCTGGCACAAACTGTATGGGTTGCTGTGAGGCTGGCATGGACTGTTGCTGAACTGGCACGGACTGTCCATGCAGCATAGCTCCTTGTTCATTCTGATCTTGTCTAACTAATCGTGGTCTCTCCTTTGTAATGCCTGTAGCTATATTACGTTTCAGGACTGGACAATCGTGTACATGATGGCCCAGTTGTTTACAGTAATTGCAGGTTCCTTTTACAGGAACTGCAGAATCACCAGAATGTGTCACACTCTTTTTGTGACCATCTGCTGGTACTGTCTGAGAAACTAGCATTTTCATTTTTGTATCCTTCATGCGTCTATGCTCGTGTTCTTGTTCATCCCTAATTCTATTGTGATGATACTGTAACATTTGTAGCATTTGCGACGGAGTGTTACTTTGCCAGGTACTCTCGAATTTCAATATTCTATTCTTCACTGGAGGTAATGCATTTTCCACTAATTTTGTCACAAATAAATGTGGATATGAGTCACTACTTGCTTTTATACCACTATTTATACCAAAACATTTTTCAAATCGAGCATAATAATCGCTTGTGTCTTCATCTTGCTTTTGTTTGCAGGCTGTGATTGCACCCCAATCTTCCTTTTTTGTAGTTAATAAACGTGGCAGTACCTGTACTAGTAAACCTGGTAATAGTTTAACTTTATCCCCGAGCCCTGAACCTGCGGCTCGGCCCCTTTCTTCCTCTGCTAATGCTGTCCAGTCTATCTTTTGGTCTCCCACTTCCCACTCTTTTTCTTTCAGTTTTTCATATATGCCAGCAGGCAAAAGCACCTTTAATATCGTCATAATATCAGGAAAGGTGTACTCTCCCATCAGTAACATGTCTTTAATTTCTCGGTGGAAACCCGCTGGGTCTTTATCATGGCTAGGTACTACTTTCTTCATTTCTAATAATTCCATTTTTGATATGGGTGTGTAAACAAATACACGGTGAAACTCATTGTCTTCGCCTTTTATTGGGTGCACTTCTCGTAAAGGATTTTGTCTATCCATATAGTACGGCGTTCTTTCTCTATGGGGCAGCGAGAGAGAATCCGGACTTACAAAAAGGACATACTGTTTACGTGACACTAATATCTCTTTAATTAACTTGTTACTAGAACCTCTCCATCTGTTCGTGAGTAGTTCCGTTAATATATCAGGTAAAGGACCAGGATCAGCATGTTGGCTCTTATATAATATGAGGAGTTGCTGAATCATATAGATTCCAGCTAAACGTTGTTCATCTGTACTGAGATTGAGAAACGTGTGTGCTACGGTCTCATCACCATATTTTTCAGGACTAACGATCCAGTGAACGGCTGATCTGGCTAATTCTTGCTCATCCATGGAATCGAGGAGGTGGTAACCCCTTCGTTCTCGTAGTATTTTATCTGCGGCTTGAAACGAATGTTCAGGAGACTTCAGATTTATTACAGGCGTTGGATACGTTCTGCTATTATTTGGACATACAGAATGTATGGGATCAGAAAAACATCTAGTATTTTCACAGGATCTTCCTCTGCCTACATAGGCTATGGTCTCTGACTGTCTTGCAGAGTCCCCTGATTCGGACACTTCATCTTGCTCAAACTCGTCTGTTCCCAATCTTTCTGCATGAATACGTTCTATTTCTTTACGGATTTTTCGGCACATGGCTATTATACAATTTTGCTTATCGTGTCTCCCTTCTGATATATTCTGACTCCATCTTGTAAGAGTAAGCATTACGTTCATGTCTACCCCCGGACGATCTTGATTTCTGATCACACAGTTTATGAGGAAACGTAACAGTTCCCCCTGTATTTCTACTTTCTGGAATTCCATAGCTCTGTTAATACATCCTGGATCTCGTCCTGTTTGAACAAAATGATATATGTTATCCAGATGCGTAGTCATCCCTGGTAACCTTGCTAAATACTCTGCGGCTCGCCTAATACGTAATGATGCCAGGACCATTTCATCCTCTTTACCAACCACCGGGTCATATCTACAATTTACAAGGAGTTCCTTAAGCGCACGTTCACTTACGAACTTAGGTGTACGTGAATGTGCTGACTCTTGAAAGACAAGTTTATTTATTCTAGGTGGTGTAAAAGTACTGCTAGCACCTCCCGTGGCCCCATCTGGGGCGTCGGGTGTGAAAGGGTTCGTTGAACGTGATACAGCAACTATGGGCGTCGATACCCCTGTAGAGTCGACTGCGGAAACAGATGCGGAAACAGATGTGCTTGCCGAAACTTGCGTCGGGACTTGCTGTTGCACGGGGACAGATACCTGATCCTGACGTTGAACCCCTCCGCCAGACGGTCTATGTGGTGTGGCGTTAGCATACTCGGGGGCTGCATCATCTAGATATGAGGAAAGGAAAACGTCTTCTGCGGTTCTGGGACGCCCTTTTGGATGTACCTTAATTGGAAATAATGGGGGTGGCAAGTCTTTTGGTATCTCTGGAGCAGCCTTAGGTAATCCTTCGGCTAGAAGGGGATACATACCATTCATAAGAGCATTACTTTGTCTATTTACTTGTTCTGATTTCACTCGGATACCTTCCTCAATTAATAGATTTTCTTGAACTTTATTTGAACTTTCTTTACTCCTCTCTTCTTGTCTACGTGCTTTTTCTGTTCGTCTATGAGATTCTTTACGCCATAACTCGATAGCGTCTTTCTGTGACTGTCTGACCTTTCTTTTCCATAACTCTTCCTCCACTTTCATGATGCACTCTGCATCCCAGGTTCCCGCTATGGGCCACCTTTGACTTTCCGGTAATCCCTTGGTATAATCTACCCATAGATCAAGAAACAATATGGCATCTATGCCATGTTTATGGTACATGAAATGTCCTGGAGTGTCTCTAGGAGGAATAGGAACTGCTTCTTCAAGCACCCCTTTTCTGGTGGTAATCTGTCTTAACTTCGAGAAGAGCGGCATATTAACAACTGATCTGATACTTACTCTTGAACTTACTTAATACGAGAAACACAATAATGAACAGTGAACAATGAACAGTCATTCATACCACAATATGCAAGACATTTTCTGAATACTTTAAACATTAAACATTAAACATTTAATAATGGTCGACAATGATGACAGTCTGCTTAACTAATCACCACGCTGAATTCTTGACAATAACTGAATACTTCGGAATACTTGATATACTGCTAAACAGTACATATACACTGCTAAACAGTGCAGACCGGATTTGTGTACCCAAATCCGTCTTGACCGGCACAACCTATGTGCACGTCAACATGCCTCCCCGGCGATGGTACTCACCGAGTAGCTCCTTGAAACGGAAGGCCTCAGAGAATGGACAGGACTCGATAACTGCGGACATCGGACCCTCTGGACGTCGGAATTTCGGAAAACCTGGTGGGCCTCTGTATACCTCGGATCTTGCTCTCTCAGCTAGGCTCTGGTCGGGATACTTCGCACTTCTCACCGCCTCGTCTGGGTTGATCGCAGCCTCAGTCGCCCCCGCTTGACCGGAGGGAGCTTACAGGAAATCCTGCTGGTACGCGTTTATGGTCCGTCCAGCTGTGGCAGGAGACCGGGCCTGCAACGCACCGCCGGCGCGTGAGATGAGAAAGTGTCCCTGTTCGGGCGCCATTATGTGGTAAATAAAATAAATATTACCTGACTGAATTTCGTACGGAGTCTTAAAATAAAGTAAAATAGCTCAAAATAACAAGAGGCAGAATCCGTGGTATAAGAGGTTTTCTAATGGGCTTTATTCCATTCAAAATGGCCGACTCGAGTGGCGGCCTTCAGGTTCCGTCACCACGAGGGTTCAGGAAGTGAAGTACAATAACTTATTAACAGACATACATTTTTATAATAAGTGCATTACAATGAAACGAATGTAGAAGGCGTAACATTTGATAAGAAAAATGACGTGACAGTGACATAATCGAAACTAGGCGTAATAAGGAATAAAAGAAACATAATTGGCTTGCATTATCAGACATAGGTGGATCTATAAGATAATACTTGGCATAGATGCGCGCGCGGCAGCATGACGTGTAATTGACGTGTAACTAGGGGGCGAAGGGGACTTGACATTTAGCTCTACATGTGGAGACGAGAAGTCTGGGGTCAAGTCATCCTAATCCCAAATCATATCTAACATCCTATGTTTAAAGAACTATGTTATCCACAAGGAGGAGACTCTCGGACAGAATCTATTCTATACTGACTGTGTGCGTGTACAAGCGTCTAAGTGTCTATATGAGATGCGAGGGGCAGAAAACTTTCCATAGCAACAGGGCTATGAATCACTTGCATGAAGACAGAGAAGCCTGGCCTTTTGCTTGGTAACTGGAGGAATGTTTACTTAAACTACTAGGCAAGAATGCATCGGCTGAAGAGCAAAATAGATAATTCGAAGGTGAAATACAACTTCTTGGCAGACAGGCGAAAACTGGCCGAGGCAGGCACCGTTAGCTGCACAGAGAGTAGGACAAAGTTCATGGATACAGATGCGAGCTCAAGCTGAAGCTGTCAGAGACAGAGAGCAGGGAAAGGCTTTGAGGACAGAATCGGGCCTACTCGCCTGAACTGTAAAAATGGAGTAACTTGGCCATATAAAGTCGGTGGCCTTTTATACTTAGGAATCGAATATCCAGCCCATTGATGGCGGATCTGACAGAGAACATGTTGACGGTAGACACACATATGTTTGCGTCTTAGAAACTGGAACTGGAGGGAACATACATGTACTTGTAACATGCATATAGAACCGTTGGGGTCCAAGATAGGGGACATAACTGACCAGGAAAATCCACATTTCCACAAGGCCAGAGTAAGAGTTAAGACCTTAACCAGTAGGCCAGAGTAAGAGTTAAGACCTTAACCAGTAGGCCAAAGTACGAGTCTAAGACCTTAGCTATTAGGCCAGAGTAATAGTTAAGACCTTAGCTATTAGGCCAGAGTAAGAGTTAAGACCTTAACCAGTAGGCCAGAGTAAGAGTTAAGACCTTAACCAGTAGGCCAGAAAAAGAGTTAAGACCTTAGCTATTAGGCCAGAGTAAGAGTTGAGACCTTAGCTATTAGGCCAGAGTAAGAGTTAATACCTTAACCATTAGGCCAGAGTATGAGTCTAAGACCTTAGCTATTAGGCCAGAGTAAGAGTTAAGACCTTAACCATTAGGCCAGAGTACGAGTCTAAGACCTTAGCTATTAGGCCAGAGTACGAGTCTAGACCTTAGCTATTAGGCCAGAGTAAGAGTTAAGACCTTAACCATTAGGCCAGAGTATGAGTCAAAGACCTTAGCTATTAGGCCAGAGTAAGAGTTAAGACCTTAGCTATTAGGCCATAGTACGAGTCTAAGACCTTAGCTATTAGGCCAGAGTAAGAGTTAAGACCTTAACCATTAGGCCAGAGTACGAGTCTAAGACCTTAGCTATTAGGCCAGACTAAGAGTTAAGACCGTAATCATTAGTCCATAGTACGAGTCTAAGACCTTAGCTATTAGGCCAGTGTAAGAGTTAAGACCGTAACCAGTAGGCCAGAGTAAGAGTTAAGACCTTAACCATTAGGCCAGAGTACGAGTCTAAGACCTTAGCTATTAGGCCAGAGTAAGAGTTAAGACCTTAGCTATTAGGCCAGAATAAGAGTTACGGCCTTAACTATTAGGCCAGAGTACGAGTCTACGACCTTAGCTATTAGGCCAGAGTAAGTGTTAAGACCTTAGCTATTAGGCCAGAGTAAGAGTTAAGACCTTAACCTGTATGCCAGAGTACGAGTCTAAGACCTTAGCTATTAGGCCAGAGTACGAGTCTAAGACCTTAGCTATTAGGCCAGAGTAAGAGTTAAGACCTTAACCATTAGGCCAGAGTACGAGTCTAAGACCTTAGCTATTAGGCCAGAGTAAGAGTTAAGACCTTAACAGTAGGCCAGAGTAAGAGTTAAGACCTTAACCAGTAGGCCAGAGTAAAAGTTAAGACCTTAGATATTAGGCCAGAGTAAGAGTTAAGACCTTAACCAGTAGGCCAGAGCACGAGTCTAAGACCATAGCTATTAGGCCAGAGTAAGAGTTAAGACCTTAACGATTAGGCCAGAGTATGAGTCTAAGACCTTAGCTATTAGGCCAGAGTAAGAGTTAAGACCTTAACCATTAGGCCAGAGTACGAGTCTAAGACCGTAGCTATTAGGCCAGAGTATGAGTCTAGACCTTAGCTATTAGGCCAGAGTAAGAGTTAAGACCCTAACCAATAGGCCAGAGTAAGAGTTAAGACCTTAACCAGTAGGCCAGAGTAAGAGTTAAGACCTTAACCAGTAGGCCAGGGTAAGAGTTAAGACCTTAACCTGTAGGCCATAGTACGAGTCTAAGACCTTAGCTATTAGGCCAGAGTAAGAATTAAGACCTTAACCATTAGGCCAGAGTACGAGTCTAAGATCTTAGCTATTAGGCCAGAGTAAGAGTTAAGATCTTAACCTGTAGGCCAGAGTATGAGTCTAAGACCTTAGCTATTAGGCCAGAGTAAGAGTTAAGACCTTAGCTATTAGGCCAGTGTACGAGACTAAGACCTTAGCTATTATGCCAGAGTATGAGTCTAAGACCTTAGCTATTAGGCCAGAGTAAGAGTTAAGACCTTAACCAGTAGGCCAGAGTACGAGTCTAAGACCTTAGCTATTAGGCCAGAGTAAGAGTTAAGACCTTAGCTATCAGGCCAGAGTAAGAGTTAAGACCTTAACCTTTAGGCCAGAGTACGAGTCTAAGACCTTAGCTATTAGGCAAGAGTAAGAGTTAAGACCTTAACCAATAGCCCAGAGTAAGAGTTAAGACCTTAACCAGTAGGCCAGAGTAAGAGTTAAGACCTTAACCAGTAGGCCAGAGTAACAGTTAAGACCTTAACCTGTAGGCCATAGTACGAGTCTAAGACCTTAGCTATTAGGCCAGAGTAAGAGTTAAGACCATAACCATTAGGCCACAGTACGAGTCTAAGACCTTAGCTATTAGGCCAGAGTAAGAGTTAAGACCTTAACCTGTAGGCCAGAGTAAGAGTTAAGACCTTAACCATTAGGTCAGAGTACGAGTCTAAGACCTTAGCTATTAGGCCAGAGTAAGAGTTAAGACCTTAACCAGTAGGCCAGAGTAAGAGTTAAGACCTTAACCAGTAGGACAGAGTAAGAGTTAAGACCTTAGCTATTAGGCCAGAGTAAGAGTTAAGACCTTAACCTGTAGGCCAGAGTACGAGCCTAAGACCTTAGCTATTAGGCCAGAGTAAGAGTTAAGACCTTAACCATTAGGCCAGAGTAAGAGTTGAGACCTTAGCTATTAGGCCAGAGTAAGAGTTAATACCTTAACCATTAGGCCAGAGTATGAGTCTAAGACCTTAGCTATTAGGCCAGAGTAAGAGTTAAGACCTTAACCATTAGGCCAGAGTACGAGTCTAAGACCTTAGCTATTAGGCCAGAGTACGAGTCTAGACCTTAGCTATTAGGCCAGAGTAAGAGTTAAGACCTTAACCATTAGGCCAGAGTATGAGTCAAAGACCTTAGCTATTAGGCCAGAGTAAGAGTTAAGACCTTAGCTATTAGGCCATAGTACGAGTCTAAGACCTTAGCTATTAGGCCAGAGTAAGAGTTAAGACCTTAACCATTAGGCCAGAGTACGAGTCTAAGACCTTAGCTATTAGGCCAGACTAAGAGTTAAGACCGTAATCATTAGTCCATAGTACGAGTCTAAGACCTTAGCTATTAGGCCAGTGTAAGAGTTAAGACCGTAACCAGTAGGCCAGAGTAAGAGTTAAGACCTTAACCATTAGGCCAGAGTACGAGTCTAAGACCTTAGCTATTAGGCCAGAGTAAGAGTTAAGACCTTAGCTATTAGGCCAGAATAAGAGTTACGGCCTTAACTATTAGGCCAGAGTACGAGTCTACGACCTTAGCTATTAGGCCAGAGTAAGTGTTAAGACCTTAGCTATTAGGCCAGAGTAAGAGTTAAGACCTTAACCTGTATGCCAGAGTACGAGTCTAAGACCTTAGCTATTAGGCCAGAGTACGAGTCTAAGACCTTAGCTATTAGGCCAGAGTAAGAGTTAAGACCTTAACCATTAGGCCAGAGTACGAGTCTAAGACCTTAGCTATTAGGCCAGAGTAAGAGTTAAGACCTTAACAGTAGGCCAGAGTAAGAGTTAAGACCTTAACCAGTAGGCCAGAGTAAAAGTTAAGACCTTAGATATTAGGCCAGAGTAAGAGTTAAGACCTTAACCAGTAGGCCAGAGCACGAGTCTAAGACCATAGCTATTAGGCCAGAGTAAGAGTTAAGACCTTAACGATTAGGCCAGAGTATGAGTCTAAGACCTTAGCTATTAGGCCAGAGTAAGAGTTAAGACCTTAACCATTAGGCCAGAGTACGAGTCTAAGACCGTAGCTATTAGGCCAGAGTATGAGTCTAGACCTTAGCTATTAGGCCAGAGTAAGAGTTAAGACCCTAACCAATAGGCCAGAGTAAGAGTTAAGACCTTAACCAGTAGGCCAGAGTAAGAGTTAAGACCTTAACCAGTAGGCCAGGGTAAGAGTTAAGACCTTAACCTGTAGGCCATAGTACGAGTCTAAGACCTTAGCTATTAGGCCAGAGTAAGAATTAAGACCTTAACCATTAGGCCAGAGTACGAGTCTAAGATCTTAGCTATTAGGCCAGAGTAAGAGTTAAGATCTTAACCTGTAGGCCAGAGTATGAGTCTAAGACCTTAGCTATTAGGCCAGAGTAAGAGTTAAGACCTTAGCTATTAGGCCAGTGTACGAGACTAAGACCTTAGCTATTATGCCAGAGTATGAGTCTAAGACCTTAGCTATTAGGCCAGAGTAAGAGTTAAGACCTTAACCAGTAGGCCAGAGTACGAGTCTAAGACCTTAGCTATTAGGCCAGAGTAAGAGTTAAGACCTTAGCTATCAGGCCAGAGTAAGAGTTAAGACCTTAACCTTTAGGCCAGAGTACGAGTCTAAGACCTTAGCTATTAGGCAAGAGTAAGAGTTAAGACCTTAACCAATAGCCCAGAGTAAGAGTTAAGACCTTAACCAGTAGGCCAGAGTAAGAGTTAAGACCTTAACCAGTAGGCCAGAGTAACAGTTAAGACCTTAACCTGTAGGCCATAGTACGAGTCTAAGACCTTAGCTATTAGGCCAGAGTAAGAGTTAAGACCATAACCATTAGGCCACAGTACGAGTCTAAGACCTTAGCTATTAGGCCAGAGTAAGAGTTAAGACCTTAACCTGTAGGCCAGAGTAAGAGTTAAGACCTTAACCATTAGGTCAGAGTACGAGTCTAAGACCTTAGCTATTAGGCCAGAGTAAGAGTTAAGACCTTAACCAGTAGGCCAGAGTAAGAGTTAAGACCTTAACCAGTAGGACAGAGTAAGAGTTAAGACCTTAGCTATTAGGCCAGAGTAAGAGTTAAGACCTTAACCTGTAGGCCAGAGTACGAGCCTAAGACCTTAGCTATTAGGCCAGAGTAAGAGTTAAGACCTTAACCATTAGGCCAGAGTAAGAGTTAAGACCTTAGCTATTAGGCCAGAGTACAAGTCTAAGACCTTAGCTATTAGGCCAGAGTATGAGTCTAAGACCTTAGCTATTAGGCCAGAGTAAGAGTTAAGACCTTAACCAGTAGGCCAGAGTACCAGTCTAAGACCTTAACTATTAGGCCAGAGTAAGAGTTAAGACCTTAGCTATTAGGCCAGAATAAGAGTTACGGCCTTAACCATTAGGCCAGAGAACGAGTCTAAGACCTCAGCTATTAGGCCAGAGTAAGAGTTAAGTCCTTAACCATTAGGCCAGAGTACGAGTCTAAGACCTTAGCTATTAGGCCAGAGTAAGAGTTAAGACCTTAGCTATTAGGCCAGAGTACGAGTCTAAGACCTTAGCTATTAGGCCAGAGTAAGAGTTAAGACCTTAACCATTAGGCCATAGTACAAGTCTAAGACCTTAGCTATTAGGCCAGAGTAAGAGTTAAGACCTTAACCATTAGGCCAGAGTACGAGTCTAAGACCTTAGCTATTAGGCCAGAGTAAGAGTTAAGACCTTAACCAGTAGGCCAGAGTACGAGTCTAAGACCTTAACCATTAGGCCAGAGTATGAGTCAAAGACCTTAGCTATTAGGCCAGAGTAAGAGTTAAGACCTTAGCTATTAGGCCATAGTACGAGTCTAAGACCTTAGCTATTAGGCCAGAGTAAGAGTTAAGACCTTAACCATTAGTCCAGAGTACGAGTCTAAGACCTTAGCTATTAGGCCAGACTAAGAGTTAAGACCGTAATCATTATTAGTCCATAGTACGAGTCTAAGACCTTAGCTATTAGGCCAGTGTAAGAGTTAAGACCGTAACCAGTAGGCCAGAGTAAGAGTTAAGACCTTAACCATTAGGCCAGAGTACGAGTCTAAGACCTTAGCTATTAGGCCAGAGTAAGAGTTAAGACCTTAGCTATTAGGCCAGAATAAGAGTTACGGCCTTAACTATTAGGCCAGAGTACGAGTCTACGACCTTAGCTATTAGGCCAGAGTAAGTGTTAAGACCTTAGCTATTAGGCCAGAGTAAGAGTTAAGACCTTAACCTGTATGCCAGAGTACGAGTCTAAGACCTTAGCTATTAGGCCAGAGTACGAGTCTAAGACCTTAACCATTAGGCCAGAGTACGAGTCTAAGACCTTAGCTATTAGGCCAGAGTAAGAGTTAAGACCTTAACAGTAGGCCAGAGTAAGAGTTAAGACCTTAACCAGTAGGCCAGAGTAAAAGTTAAGACCTTAGATATTAGGCCAGAGTAAGGGTTAAGACCTTAACCAGTAGGCCAGAGCACGAGTCTAAGACCATAGCTATTAGGCCAGAGTAAGAGTTAAGACCTTAACCATTAGGCCAGAGTATGAGTCTAAGACCTTAGCTATTAGGCCAGAGTAAGAGTTAAGACCTTAACCATTAGGCCAGAGTACGAGTCTAAGACCGTAGCTATTAGGCCAGAGTATGAGTCTAGACCTTAGCTATTAGGCCAGAGTAAGAGTTAAGACCTTAACCATGAGACCAGAGTACGAGTCTAAGACCTTAGCTATTAGGCCAGAGTAAGAGTTGAGACCTTAACCAGTAGGCCAGAGTACGAGTCTAAGACCTTAGCTATTAGGCCAGAGTAAGAGTTAAGACCTTAGCTATTAGGCCAGACTACGAGTCTAAGACCTTAGCTATTAGGCCAGAGTAAGAGTTAAGACCTTAACCATTAGGCCGGAGTACGAGTCTAAGACCTTCGCTATTAGGCCTGAGTAAGAGTTAAGACCTTAACCTGTAGGCCATAGTACGAGTCTAAGACCTTAGCTATTAGGCCAGAGTAAGAGTTAAGTCCTTAACCTGTGGGCCATAGCACGAGTCTAAGACATTAGCTATTAGGCCAGAGTAAGAGTTAAGACCTTAACCATTAGGCCAGAGTACGAGTCTAAGACCTTAGCTATTAGGCCAGAGTAAGAGTAAAGACCTTAACCAGTAGGCCAGAGTAAGAGTTAAGACCTTAGATATTAGGCCAGAGTAAGAGTTAAGACCTTAACAGTAGGCCAGAGTAAGAGTTAAGACCTTAACCAGTAGGCCAGAGTAAAAGTTAAGACCTTAGATATTAGGCCAGAGTAAGAGTTAAGACCTTAACCAGTAGGCCAGAGTACGAGTCTAAGACCATAGCTATTAGGCCAGAGTAAGAGTTAAGACCTTAACCATTAGGCCAGAGTATGAGTCTAAGACCTTAGCTATTAGGCCAGAGTACGAGTTAATACTTTAACCATTAGGCCAGAGTACGAGTCTAAGACCTTAGCTATTAGGCCAGAGTATGAGTCTAGACCTTAGCTATTAGGCCAGAGTAAGAGTTAAGACCTTAACCAGTAGGCCAGGAACAAGTCTAATACCTTAGCTATTAGGCCTGAGTAAGAGTTAAGACCTTAGCTATTAGGCCAGAGTAAGAGTTAAGACCTTAACCATTAGGCCAGAGTACGAGTCTAAGACCTTAGCTATTAGGCCAGACTAAGAGTTAAGACCGTAACCATTAGTCCATAGTACGAGTCTAAGACCTTAGCTATTAGGCCAGTGTAAGAGGTAAGACCGTAACCAGTAGGCCAGAGTAAGAGTTAAGACCTTAACCATTAGGCCAGAGTACGAGTCTAAGACCTTAGCTATTAGGCCAGAGTAAGAGTTAAGACTTTAGCTATTAGGCCAGAGTACGAGTCTAAGACCTTAGCTATTAGGCCAGAGTAAGAGTTAAGACCTTAACCAGTAGGCCAGAGTACGAGTTAAGACCTTAACCAGTAGGCCAGAGTACGAGTTAAGACCTTAGCTATTAGGCCAGAGCAAGAGTTAAGACCGTAACCCGTAGGCCAGAGTAAGAGTTAAGACCTTAACCGGTAGGCCAGAGTATGAGTCTAAGACCTTAGCTATTAGGCCAGAGTAAGAGTTAAGACCTTAACCAGTAGGCCAGAGTAAGAGTTAAGACCTTAGCTATTAGGCCAGAGTAAGAGTTAAGACCTTAGCTAGTAGGCCAGAGTAAGTGTTAAGACCTTAACCATTAGGCCAGAGTACGAGTCTAAGACCTTAGCTATTAGGCCAGAGTACGAGTTAAGACCTTAACCAGTAGGCCAGAGTAAGAGTTAAGACCTTAACCATTAGGCCAGAGTACGAGTCTAAGACCTTAGCTATTAGGCCAGAGTAAGAGTTAAGACCTTAACCAATAGGCCAGAGTAAGACTTAGGACCTTAACCAGTAGGCCAGAGTAAGAGTTAAGACCATAACGAGTAGGCCAGAGTAAGAGTTAAGACCTTAACCTGTAGGCCAGAGTAAGAGTTAAGACCTTAACCTGTAGGCCATAGTACAAGTCTAAGACCTTAGCTATTAGGCTAGAGTAAGAGTTAAGACCTTAACCATTAGGCCAGAGTACGAGTCTAAGACCTTAGCTATTAGGCCAGAGTAAGAGTTAAGACCTTAACCAGTAGGCCAGAGTACGAGTCTAAGACCTTAGCTATTAGGCCAGAGTAAGAGTTAAGACCTTAACCATTAGGCCAGAGTACAAGTCTAAGACCTTAGCTATTAGGCCAGAGTGAGAGTTAAGACCTTAGCTATTAGGCCAGAGTGAGAGTTAAGACCTTAGCTATCAGGCCAGAGTAAGAGTTAAGACCTTAACCAGTAGGCCAGAGTATGAGTCTAAAACTTTAGCTATTAGGCCAGACCAAGAGTTAAGACCTTAACCAGTAGGTCAGAGTACGAGTCTAAGACCTTAGCTATTAGGCCAGACCAAACGTTAAGACCTTAACCATTAGGCCAGAGTACGAGTCTAAGACCTTAGCTATTAGGCCAGAGTAAGAGTTAAGACCTTAGCTGTTAGGCCAGTGTACGAGTCTAAGACCTTAGCTATTATGCCAGAGTATGAGTTAAGACCTTAACCAGTAGGCCAGAGTACTAGTCTAAGACCTTAGCTATTAGGCCAGAGTAAGAGTTAAGACCTTAGCTATTAGGCCAGAGTAAGAGTTAAGACCTTAACCATTAAGCCAGAGTACAAGTCTAAGACCTTCGCTATTAGGCCAGAGTAAGAGATAAGACCTTAACCAGTAGGCCAGTGTAAGAGTTAAGACCTTAACCATTAGGCCAGAGTAAGAATTAAGACCTTAACCATTAGGCCATAGTACGAGTCTAAGACCTTAGCTATTAGGCCAGAGTAAGAATTAAGACCTTAACCATTAGGCCAGAGTACGAGTCTAAGACCTTAGCTATTAGGCCAGAGTAAGAGTTAAGACCCTAACCAATAGGCCAGAGTAAGAGTTAAGACCTTAACCAGTAGGCCAGAGTAAGAGTTAAGACCTTAACCAGTAGGCCAGAGTAAGAGTTAAGACCTTAACCTGTAGGCCATAGTACGAGTCTAAGACCTTAGCTATTAGGCCAGAGTAAGAATTAAGACCTTAACCATTAGGCCAGAGTACGAGTCTAAGATCTTAGCTATTAGGCCAGAGTAAGAGTTAAGATCTTAACCTGTAGGCCAGAGTATGAGTCTAAGACCTTAGCTATTAGGCCAGAGTAAGAGTTAAGACCTTAGCTATTAGGCCAGTGTACGAGACTAAGACCTTAGCTATTATGCCAGAGTATGAGTCTAAGACCTTAGCTATTAGGCCAGAGTAAGAGTTAAGACCTTAACCAGTAGGCCAGAGTACGAGTCTAAGACCTTAGCTATTAGGCCATAGTAAGAGTTAAGACCTTAGCTATCAGGCCAGAGTAAGAGTTAAGACCTTAACCTTTAGGCCAGAGTACGAGTCTAAGACCTTAGCTATTAGGCCAGAGTAAGAGTTAAGACCTTAACCAATATCCCAGAGTAAGAGTTAAGACCTTAACCAGTAGGCCAGAGTAAGAGTTAAGACCTTAACCAGTAGGCCACAGTAACAGTTAAGACCTTAACCTGTAGGCCATAGTACGAGTCTAAGACCTTAGCTATTAGGCCAGAGTAAGAGTTAAGACCATAACCATTAGGCCACAGTACGAGTCTAAGACCTTAGCTATTAGGCCAGAGTAAGAGTTAAGACCTTAACCTGTAGGCCAGAGTAAGAGTTAAGGCCTTAACCATTAGGTCAGAGTACGAGTCTAAGACCTTAGCTATTAGGCCAGAGTAAGAGTTAAGACCTTAACCAGTAGGCCAGAGTAAGAGTTAAGAACTTAACCAGTAGGACAGAGTAAGAGTTAAGACCTTAGCTATTAGGCCAGAGTAAGAGTTAAGACCTTAACCTGTAGGCCAGAGTACGAGCCTAAGACCTTAGCTATTAGGCCAGAGTAAGAGTTAAGACCTTAACCATTAGGCCAGAGTAAGAGTTAAGACCTTAGCTATTAGGCCAGAGTACAAGTCTAAGACCTTAGCTATTAGGCCAGAGTATGAGTCTAAGACCTTAGCTATTAGGCCAGAGTAAGAGTTAAGACCTTAACCAGTAGGCCAGAGTACCAGTCTAAGACCTTAACTATTAGGCCAGAGTAAGAGTTAAGACCTTAGCTATTAGGCCAGAATAAGAGTTACGGCCTTAACCATTAGGCCAGAGAACGAGTCTAAGACCTTAGCTATTAGGCCAGAGTAAGAGTTAAGTCCTTAACCATTAGGCCAGAGTACGAGTCTAAGACCTTAGCTATTAGGCCAGAGTTAGAGTTAAGACCTTAGCTATTAGGCCAGAGTACGAGTCTAAGACCTTAGCTATTAGGCCAGAGTAAGAGTTAAGACCTTAACCATTAGGCCATAGTACAAGTCTAAGACCTTAGCTATTAGGCCAGAGTAAGAGTTAAGACCTTAACCATTAGGCCAGAGTACGAGTCTAAGACCTTAGCTATTAGGCCAGAGTAAGAGTTAAGACCTTAACCAGTAGGCCAGAGTAAGAGTTAAGACCTTAACCAGTAGGCCAAAGTACGAGTCTAAGACCTTAGCTATTAGGCCAGAGTAATAGTTAAGACCTTAGCTATTAGGCCAGAGTAAGAGTTAAGACCTTAACCAGTAGGCCAGAGTAAGAGTTAAGACCTTAACCAGTAGGCCAGAAAAAGAGTTAAGACCTTAGCTATTAGGCCAGAGTAAGAGTTGAGACCTTAGCTATTAGGCCAGAGTAAGAGTTAATACCTTAACCATTAGGCCAGAGTATGAGTCTAAGACCTTAGCTATTAGGCCAGAGTAAGAGTTAAGACCTTAACCATTAGGCCAGAGTACGAGTCTAAGACCTTAGCTATTAGGCCAGAGTACGAGTCTAGACCTTAGCTATTAGGCCAGAGTAAGAGTTAAGACCTTAACCATTAGGCCAGAGTATGAGTCAAAGACCTTAGCTATTAGGCCAGAGTAAGAGTTAAGACCTTAGCTATTAGGCCATAGTACGAGTCTAAGACCTTAGCTATTAGGCCAGAGTAAGAGTTAAGACCTTAACCATTAGGCCAGAGTACGAGTCTAAGACCTTAGCTATTAGGCCAGACTAAGAGTTAAGACCGTAATCATTAGTCCATAGTACGAGTCTAAGACCTTAGCTATTAGGCCAGTGTAAGAGTTAAGACCGTAACCAGTAGGCCAGAGTAAGAGTTAAGACCTTAACCATTAGGCCAGAGTGCGAGTCTAAGACCTTAGCTATTAGGCCAGAGTAAGAGTTAAGACCTTAGCTATTAGGCCAGAATAAGAGTTACGGCCTTAACTATTAGGCCAGAGTACGAGTCTACGACCTTAGCTATTAGGCCAGAGTAAGTGTTAAGACCTTAGCTATTAGGCCAGAGTAAGAGTTAAGACCTTAACCTGTATGCCAGAGTACGAGTCTAAGACCTTAGCTATTAGGCCAGAGTACGAGTCTAAGACCTTAGCTATTAGGCCAGAGTAAGAGTTAAGACCTTAACCATTAGGCCAGAGTACGAGTCTAAGACCTTAGCTATTAGGCCAGAGTAAGAGTTAAGACCTTAACAGTAGGCCAGAGTAAGAGTTAAGACCTTAACCAGTAGGCCAGAGTAAAAGTTAAGACCTTAGATATTAGGCCAGAGTAAGAGTTAAGACCTTAACCAGTAGGCCAGAGCACGAGTCTAAGACCATAGCTATTAGGCCAGAGTAAGAGTTAAGACCTTAACGATTAGGCCAGAGTATGAGTCTAAGACCTTAGCTATTAGGCCAGAGTAAGAGTTAAGACCTTAACCATTAGGCCAGAGTACGAGTCTAAGACCGTAGCTATTAGGCCAGAGTATGAGTCTAGACCTTAGCTATTAGGCCAGAGTAAGAGTTAAGACCCTAACCAATAGGCCAGAGTAAGAGTTAAGACCTTAACCAGTAGGCCAGAGTAAGAGTTAAGACCTTAACCAGTAGGCCAGGGTAAGAGTTAAGACCTTAACCTGTAGGCCATAGTACGAGTCTAAGACCTTAGCTATTAGGCCAGAGTAAGAATTAAGACCTTAACCATTAGGCCAGAGTACGAGTCTAAGATCTTAGCTATTAGGCCAGAGTAAGAGTTAAGATCTTAACCTGTAGGCCAGAGTATGAGTCTAAGACCTTAGCTATTAGGCCAGAGTAAGAGTTAAGACCTTAGCTATTAGGCCAGTGTACGAGACTAAGACCTTAGCTATTATGCCAGAGTATGAGTCTAAGACCTTAGCTATTAGGCCAGAGTAAGAGTTAAGACCTTAACCAGTAGGCCAGAGTACGAGTCTAAGACCTTAGCTATTAGGCCAGAGTAAGAGTTAAGACCTTAGCTATCAGGCCAGAGTAAGAGTTAAGACCTTAACCTTTAGGCCAGAGTACGAGTCTAAGACCTTAGCTATTAGGCAAGAGTAAGAGTTAAGACCTTAACCAATAGCCCAGAGTAAGAGTTAAGACCTTAACCAGTAGGCCAGAGTAAGAGTTAAGACCTTAACCAGTAGGCCAGAGTAACAGTTAAGACCTTAACCTGTAGGCCATAGTACGAGTCTAAGACCTTAGCTATTAGGCCAGAGTAAGAGTTAAGACCATAACCATTAGGCCACAGTACGAGTCTAAGACCTTAGCTATTAGGCCAGAGTAAGAGTTAAGACCTTAACCTGTAGGCCAGAGTAAGAGTTAAGACCTTAACCATTAGGTCAGAGTACGAGTCTAAGACCTTAGCTATTAGGCCAGAGTAAGAGTTAAGACCTTAACCAGTAGGCCAGAGTAAGAGTTAAGACCTTAACCAGTAGGACAGAGTAAGAGTTAAGACCTTAGCTATTAGGCCAGAGTAAGAGTTAAGACCTTAACCTGTAGGCCAGAGTACGAGCCTAAGACCTTAGCTATTAGGCCAGAGTAAGAGTTAAGACCTTAACCATTAGGCCAGAGTAAGAGTTAAGACCTTAGCTATTAGGCCAGAGTACAAGTCTAAGACCTTAGCTATTAGGCCAGAGTATGAGTCTAAGACCTTAGCTATTAGGCCAGAGTAAGAGTTAAGACCTTAACCAGTAGGCCAGAGTACCAGTCTAAGACCTTAACTATTAGGCCAGAGTAAGAGTTAAGACCTTAGCTATTAGGCCAGAATAACAGTTACGGCCTTAACCATTAGGCCAGAGAACGAGTCTAAGACCTCAGCTATTAGGCCAGAGTAAGAGTTAAGTCCTTAACCATTAGGCCAGAGTACGAGTCTAAGACCTTAGCTATTAGGCCAGAGTAAGAGTTAAGACCTTAGCTATTAGGCCAGAGTACGAGTCTAAGACCTTAGCTATTAGGCCAGAGTAAGAGTTAAGACCTTAACCATTAGGCCATAGTACAAGTCTAAGACCTTAGCTATTAGGCCAGAGTAAGAGTTAAGACCTTAACCATTAGGCCAGAGTACGAGTCTAAGACCTTAGCTATTAGGCCAGAGTAAGAGTTAAGACCTTAACCAGTAGGCCAGAGTACGAGTCTAAGACCTTAACCATTAGGCCAGAGTATGAGTCAAAGACCTTAGCTATTAGGCCAGAGTAAGAGTTAAGACCTTAGCTATTAGGCCATAGTACGAGTCTAAGACCTTAGCTATTAGGCCAGAGTAAGAGTTAAGACCTTAACCATTAGTCCAGAGTACGAGTCTAAGACCTTAGCTATTAGGCCAGACTAAGAGTTAAGACCGTAATCATTATTAGTCCATAGTACGAGTCTAAGACCTTAGCTATTAGGCCAGTGTAAGAGTTAAGACCGTAACCAGTAGGCCAGAGTAAGAGTTAAGACCTTAACCATTAGGCCAGAGTACGAGTCTAAGACCTTAGCTATTAGGCCAGAGTAAGAGTTAAGACCTTAGCTATTAGGCCAGAATAAGAGTTACGGCCTTAACTATTAGGCCAGAGTACGAGTCTACGACCTTAGCTATTAGGCCAGAGTAAGTGTTAAGACCTTAGCTATTAGGCCAGAGTAAGAGTTAAGACCTTAACCTGTATGCCAGAGTACGAGTCTAAGACCTTAGCTATTAGGCCAGAGTACGAGTCTAAGACCTTAACCATTAGGCCAGAGTACGAGTCTAAGACCTTAGCTATTAGGCCAGAGTAAGAGTTAAGACCTTAACAGTAGGCCAGAGTAAGAGTTAAGACCTTAACCAGTAGGCCAGAGTAAAAGTTAAGACCTTAGATATTAGGCCAGAGTAAGGGTTAAGACCTTAACCAGTAGGCCAGAGCACGAGTCTAAGACCATAGCTATTAGGCCAGAGTAAGAGTTAAGACCTTAACCATTAGGCCAGAGTATGAGTCTAAGACCTTAGCTATTAGGCCAGAGTAAGAGTTAAGACCTTAACCATTAGGCCAGAGTACGAGTCTAAGACCGTAGCTATTAGGCCAGAGTATGAGTCTAGACCTTAGCTATTAGGCCAGAGTAAGAGTTAAGACCCTAACCAATAGGCCAGAGTAAGAGTTAAGACCTTAACCAGTAGGCCAGAGTAAGAGTTAAGACCTTAACCAGTAGGCCAGAGTAAGAGTTAAGACCTTAACCTGTAGGCCATAGTACGAGTCTAAGACCTTAGCTATTAGGCCAGAGTAAGAATTAAGACCTTAACCATTAGGCCAGAGTACGAGTCTAAGATCTTAGCTATTAGGCCAGAGTAAGAGTTAAGATCTTAACCTGTAGGCCAGAGTATGAGTCCAAGACCTTAGCTATTAGGCCAGAGTAAGAGTTAAGACCTTAGCTATTAGGCCAGTGTACGAGACTAAGACCTTAGCTATTATGCCAGAGTATGAGTCTAAGACCTTAGCTATTAGGCCAGAGTAAGAGTTAAGACCTTAACCAGTAGGCCAGAGTACGAGTCTAAGACCTTAGCTATTAGGCCAGAGTAAGTGTTAAGACCTTAGCTATCAGGCCAGAGTAAGAGTTAAGACCTTAACCTTTAGGCCAGAGTACGAGTCTAAGACCTTAGCTATTAGGCCAGAGTAAGAGTTAAGACCTTAACCAATAGCCCAGAGTAAGAGTTAAGACCTTAACCAGTAGGCCAGAGTAAGAGTTAAGACCTTAACCAGTAGGCCAGAGTAAGAGTTAAGAACTTAACCAGTAGGACAGAGTAAGAGTTAAGACCTTAGCTATTAGGCCAGAGTAAGAGTTAAGACCTTAACCTGTAGGCCAGAGTACGAGCCTAAGACCTTAGCTATTAGGCCAGAGTAAGAGTTAAGACCTTAACCATTAGGCCAGAGTAAGAGTTAAGACCTTAGCTATTAGGCCAGAGTACAAGTCTAAGACCTTAGCTATTAGGCCAGAGTATGAGTCTAAGACCTTAGCTATTAGGCCAGAGTAAGAGTTAAGACCTTAACCAGTAGGCCAGAGTACCAGTCTAAGACCTTAACTATTAGGCCAGAGTAAGAGTTAAGACCTTAGCTATTAGGCCAGAATAAGAGTTACGGCCTTAACCATTAGGCCAGAGAACGAGTCTAAGACCTTAGCTATTAGGCCAGAGTAAGAGTTAAGTCCTTAACCATTAGGCCAGAGTATGAGTCTAAGACCTTAGCTATTAGGCCAGAGTTAGAGTTAAGACCTTAGCTATTAGGCCAGAGTACGAGTCTAAGACCTTAGCTATTAGGCCAGAGTAAGAGTTAAGACCTTAACCATTAGGCCATAGTACAAGTCTAAGACCTTAGCTATTAGGCCAGAGTAAGAGTTAAGACCTTAACCATTAGGCCAGAGTACGAGTCTAAGACCTTAGCTATTAGGCCAGAGTAAGAGTTAAGACCTTAACCAGTAGGCCAGAGTAAGAGTTAAGACCTTAACCAGTAGGCCAAAGTACGAGTCTAAGACCTTAGCTATTAGGCCAGAGTAATAGTTAAGACCTTAGCTATTAGGCCAGAGTAAGAGTTAAGACCTTAACCAGTAGGCCAGAGTAAGAGTTAAGACCTTAACCAGTAGGCCAGAAAAAGAGTTAAGACCTTAGCTATTAGGCCAGAGTAAGAGTTGAGACCTTAGCTATTAGGCCAGAGTAAGAGTTAATACCTTAACCATTAGGCCAGAGTATGAGTCTAAGACCTTAGCTATTAGGCCAGAGTAAGAGTTAAGACCTTAACCATTAGGCCAGAGTACGAGTCTAAGACCTTAGCTATTAGGCCAGAGTACGAGTCTAGACCTTAGCTATTAGGCCAGAGTAAGAGTTAAGACCTTAACCATTAGGCCAGAGTATGAGTCAAAGACCTTAGCTATTAGGCCAGAGTAAGAGTTAAGACCTTAGCTATTAGGCCATAGTACGAGTCTAAGACCTTAGCTATTAGGCCAGAGTAAGAGTTAAGACCTTAACCATTAGGCCAGAGTACGAGTCTAAGACCTTAGCTATTAGGCCAGACTAAGAGTTAAGACCGTAATCATTAGTCCATAGTACGAGTCTAAGACCTTAGCTATTAGGCCAGTGTAAGAGTTAAGACCATAACCAGTAGGCCAGAGTTAGAGTTAAGACCTTAACCATTAGGCCAGAGTACGAGTCTAAGACCTTAGCTATTAGGCCAGAGTAAGAGTTAAGACCTTAGCTATTAGGCCAGAATAAGAGTTACGGCCTTAACTATTAGGCCAGAGTACGAGTCTACGACCTTAGCTATTAGGCCAGAGTAAGTGTTAAGACCTTAGCTATTAGGCCAGAGTAAGAGTTAAGACCTTAACCTGTATGCCAGAGTACGAGTCTAAGACCTTAGCTATTAGGCCAGAGTACGAGTCTAAGACCTTAGCTATTAGGCCAGAGTAAGAGTTAAGACCTTAACCATTAGGCCAGAGTACGAGTCTAAGACCTTAGCTATTAGGCCAGAGTAAGAGTTAAGACCTTAACAGTAGGCCAGAGTAAGAGTTAAGACCTTAACCAGTAGGCCAGAGTAAAAGTTAAGACCTTAGATATTAGGCCAGAGTAAGAGTTAAGACCTTAAATAGTAGGCCAGAGCACGAGTCTAAGACCATAGCTATTAGGCCAGAGTAAGAGTTAAGACCTTAACCATTAGGCCAGAGTATGAGTCTAAGACCTTAGCTATTAGGCCAGAGTAAGAGTTAAGACCTTAACCATTAGGCCAGAGTACGAGTCTAAGACCGTAGCTATTAGGCCAGAGTATGAGTCTAGACCTTAGCTATTAGGCCAGAGTAAGAGTTAAGACCCCAACCAATAGGCCAGAGTAAGAGTTAAGACCTTAACCAGTAGGCCAGAGTAAGAGTTAAGACCTTAACCAGTAGGCCAGGGTAAGAGTTAAGACCTTAACCTGTAGGCCATAGTACGAGTCTAAGACCTTAGCTATTAGGCCAGAGTAAGAATTAAGACCTTAACCATTAGGCCAGAGTACGAGTCTAAGATCTTAGCTATTAGGCCAGAGTAAGAGTTAAGATCTTAACCTGTAGGCCAGAGTATGAGTCTAAGACCTTAGCTATTAGGCCAGAGTAAGAGTTAAGACCTTAGCTATTAGGCCAGTGTACGAGACTAAGACCTTAGCTATTATGCCAGAGTATGAGTCTAAGACCTTAGCTATTAGGCCAGA
Organism: Triturus cristatus; assembly: GCF_964204655.1. Taxonomy (NCBI): domain Eukaryota; kingdom Metazoa; phylum Chordata; class Amphibia; order Caudata; family Salamandridae; genus Triturus; species Triturus cristatus. Next base: position 1,308,769,131 of record NC_140590.1, read on the forward strand.
GTAAGAGTTAAGACCTTAACCAGTAGGCCAGAGTACGAGTCTAAGACCTTAGCTATTAGGCCAGAGTAAGAGTTAAGACCTTAGCTATCAGGCCAGAGTAAGAGTTAAGACCTTAACCTTTAGGCCAGAGTACGAGTCTAAGACCTTAGCTATTAGGCCAGAGTAAGAGTTAAGACCTTAACCAATAGCCCAGAGTAAGAGTTAAGACCTTAACCAGTAGGCCAGAGTAAGAGTTAAGACCTTAACCAGTAGGCCAGAGTAACAGTTAAGACCTTAACCTGTAGGCCATAGTACGAGTCTAAGACCTTAGCTATTAGGCCAGAGTAAGAGTTAAGACCATAACCATTAGGCCACAGTACGAGTCTAAGACCTTAGCTATTAGGCCAGAGTAAGAGTTAAGACCTTAACCTGTAGGCCAGAGTAAGAGTTAAGACCTTAACCATTAGGTCAGAGTACGAGTCTAAGACCTTAGCTATTAGGCCAGAGTAAGAGTTAAGACCTTAACCAGTAGGCCAGAGTAAGAGTTAAGACCTTAACCAGTAGGACAGAGTAAGAGTTAAGACCTTAGCTATTAGGCCAGAGTAAGAGTTAAGACCTTAACCTGTAGGCCAGAGTACGAGCCTAAGACCTTAGCTATTAGGCCAGAGTAAGAGTTAAGACCTTAACCATTAGGCCAGAGTAAGAGTTAAGACCTTAGCTATTAGGCCAGAGTACAAGTCTAAGACCTTAGCTATTAGGCCAGAGTATGAGTCTAAGACCTTAGCTATTAGGCCAGAGTAAGAGTTAAGACCTTAACCAGTAGGCCAGAGTACCAGTCTAAGACCTTAACTATTAGGCCAGAGTAAGAGTTAAGACCTTAGCTATTAGGCCAGAATAAGAGTTACGGCCTTAACCATTAGGCCAGAGAACGAGTCTAAGACCTCAGCTATTAGGCCAGAGTAAGAGTTAAGTCCTTAACCATTAGGCCAGAGTACGAGTCTAAGACCTTAGCTATTAGGCCAGAGTAAGAGTTAAGACCTTAGCTATTAGGCCAGAGTACGAGTCTAAGACCTTAGCTATTAGGCCAGAGTAAGAGTTAAGACCTTAACCATTAGGCCATAGTACAAGTCTAGGACCTTAGCTATTAGGCCAGAGTAAGAGTTAAGACCTTAACCATTAGGCCAGAGTACGAGTCTAAGACCTTAGCTATTAGGCCAGAGTAAGAGTTAAGACCTTAACCAGTAGGCCAGAGTAAGAGTTAAGACCTTAACCAGTAGGCCAGAGTACGAGTCTAAGACCTTAACCATTAGGCCAGAGTATGAGTCAAAGACCTTAGCTATTAGGCCAGAGTAAGAGTTAAGACCTTAGCTATTAGGCCATAGTACGAGTCTAAGACCTTAGCTATTAGGCCAGAGTAAGAGTTAAGACCTTAACCATTAGTCCAGAGTACGAGTCTAAGACCTTAGCTATTAGGCCAGACTAAGAGTTAAGACCGTAATCATTAGTCCATAGTACGAGTCTAAGACCTTAGCTATTAGGCCAGTGTAAGAGTTAAGACCGTAACCAGTAGGCCAGAGTAAGAGTTAAGACCTTAACCATTAGGCCAGAGTACGAGTCTAAGACCTTAGCTATTAGGCCAGAGTAAGAGTTAAGACCTTAGCTATTAGGCCAGAATAAGAGTTACGGCCTTAACTATTAGGCCAGAGTACGAGTCTACGACCTTAGCTATTAGGCCAGAGTAAGTGTTAAGACCTTAGCTATTAGGCCAGAGTAAGAGTTAAGACCTTAACCTGTATGCCAGAGTACGAGTCTAAGACCTTAGCTATTAGGCCAGAGTACGAGTCTAAGACCTTAGCTATTAGGCCAGAGTAAGAGTTAAGACCTTAACCATTAGGCCAGAGTACGAGTCTAAGACCTTAGCTATTAGGCCAGAGTAAGAGTTAAGACCTTAACAGTAGGCCAGAGTAAGAGTTAAGACCTTAACCAGTAGGCCAGAGTAAAAGTTAAGACCTTAGATATTAGGCCAGAGTAAGGGTTAAGACCTTAACCAGTAGGCCAGAGCACGAGTCTAAGACCATAGCTATTAGGCCAGAGTAAGAGTTAAGACCTTAACCATTAGGCCAGAGTATGAGTCTAAGACCTTAGCTATTAGGCCAGAGTAAGAGTTAAGACCTTAACCATTAGGCCAGAGTACGAGTCTAAGACCGTAGCTATTAGGCCAGAGTATGAGTCTAGACCTTAGCTATTAGGCCAGAGTAAGAGTTAAGACCCTAACCAATAGGCCAGAGTAAGAGTTAAGACCCTAACCAGTAGGCCAGAGTAAGAGTTAAGACCTTAACCAGTAGGCCAGAGTAAGAGTTAAGACCTTAACCTGTAGGCCATAGTACGAGTCTAAGACCTTAGCTATTAGGCCAGAGTAAGAATTAAGACCTTAACCATTAGGCCAGAGTACGAGTCTAAGATCTTAGCTATTAGGCCAGAGTAAGAGTTAAGATCTTAACCTGTAGGCCAGAGTATGAGTCTAAGACCTTAGCTATTAGGCCAGAGTAAGAGTTAAGACCTTAGCTATTAGGCCAGTGTACGAGACTAAGACCTTAGCTATTATGCCAGAGTATGAGTCTAAGACCTTAGCTATTAGGCCAGAGTAAGAGTTAAGACCTTAACCAGTAGGCCAGAGTACGAGTCTAAGACCTTAGCTATTAGGCCAGAGTAAGAGTTAAGACCTTAGCTATCAGGCCAGAGTAAGAGTTAAGACCTTAACCTTTAGGCCAGAGTACGAGTCTAAGACCTTAGCTATTAGGCCAGAGTAAGAGTTAAGACCTTAACCAATAGCCCAGAGTAAGAGTTAAGACCTTAACCAGTAGGCCAGAGTAAGAGTTAAGACCTTAACCAGTAGGCCAGAGTAACAGTTAAGACCTTAACCTGTAGGCCATAGTACGAGTCTAAGACCTTAGCTATTAGGCCAGAGTAAGAGTTAAGACCATAACCATTAGGCCACAGTACGAGTCTAAGACCTTAGCTATTAGGCCAGAGTAAGAGTTAAGACCTTAACCTGTAGGCCAGAGTAAGAGTTAAGACCTTAACCATTAGGTCAGAGTACGAGTCTAAGACCTTAGCTATTAGGCCAGAGTAAGAGTTAAGACCTTAACCATTAGGCCAGAGTATGAGTCTAAGACCTTAGCTATTAGGCCAGAGTAAGAGTTAAGACCTTAACCATTAGGCCAGAGTACGAGTCTAAGACCGTAGCTATTAGGCCAGAGTATGAGTCTAGACCTTAGCTATTAGGCCAGAGTAAGAGTTAAGACCCTAACCAATAGGCCAGAGTAAGAGTTAAGACCTTAACCAGTAGGCCAGAGTAAGAGTTAAGACCTTAACCAGTAGGCCAGAGTAAGAGTTAAGACCTTAACCTGTAGGCCATAGTACGAGTCTAAGACCTTAGCTATTAGGCCAGAGTAAGAATTAAGACCTTAACCATTAGGCCAGAGTACGAGTCTAAGATCTTAGCTATTAGGCCAGAGTAAGAGTTAAGATCTTAACCTGTAGGCCAGAGTATGAGTCTAAGACCTTAGCTATTAGGCCAGAGTAAGAGTTAAGACCTTAGCTATTAGGCCAGTGTACGAGACTAAGACCTTAGCTATTATGCCAGAGTATGAGTCTAAGACCTTAGCTATTAGGCCAGAGTAAGAGTTAAGACCTTAACCAGTAGGCCAGAGTACGAGTCTAAGACCTTAGCTATTAGGCCAGAGTAAGAGTTAAGACCTTAGCTATCAGGCCAGAGTAAGAGTTAAGACCTTAACCTTTAGGCCAGAGTACGAGTCTAAGACCTTAGCTATTAGGCCAGAGTAAGAGTTAAGACCTTAACCAATAGCCCAGAGTAAGAGTTAAGACCTTAACCAGTAGGCCAGAGTAAGAGTTAAGACCTTAACCAGTAGGCCAGAGTAACAGTTAAGACCTTAACCTGTAGGCCATAGTACGAGTCTAAGACCTTAGCTATTAGGCCAGAGTAAGAGTTAAGACCATAACCATTAGGCCACAGTACGAGTCTAAGACCTTAGCTATTAGGCCAGAGTAAGAGTTAAGACCTTAACCTGTAGGCCAGAGTAAGAGTTAAGACCTTAACCATTAGGTCAGAGTACGAGTCTAAGACCTTAGCTATTAGGCCAGAGTAAGAGTTAAGACCTTAACCAGTAGGCCAGAGTAAGAGTTAGGACCTTAACCAGTAGGACAGAGTAAGAGTTAAGACCTTAGCTATTAGGCCAGAGTAAGAGTTAAGACCTTAACCTGTAGGCCAGAGTACGAGCCTAAGACCTTAGCTATTAGGCCAGAGTAAGAGTTAAGACCTCAACCATTAGGCCAGAGTAAGAGTTAAGACCTTAGCTATTAGGCCAGAGTACAAGTCTAAGACCTTAGCTATTAGGCCAGAGTATGAGTCTAAGACCTTAGCTATTAGGCCAGAGTAAGAGTTAAGACCTTAACCAGTAGGCCAGAGTACCAGTCTAAGACCTTAACTATTAGGCCAGAGTAAGAGTTAGGACCTTAGCTATTAGGCCACAATAAGAGTTACGGCCTTAACCATTAGGCCAGAGAACGAGTCTAAGACCTTAGCTATTAGGCCAGAGTAAGAGTTAAGTCCTTAACCATTAGGCCAGAGTACGAGTCTAAGACCTTATCTATTGGGCCAGAGTAAGAGTTAAGACCTTAACCTGTAGACCATAGTACGAGTCTAAGACTTTAGCTATTAGGCCAGAGTAAGAGTTTAGATGTTAACCAGTGGGCCAGAGTAAGAGTTAAGACCTTAACCAGTAGACCAGAGTATGAGTCTGAGACCTTAGCTATTAGGCCATAGTAAGATTTAAGACCTTCACCAGTAGGCCAGATTAAGAGTTAAGACCTTAACCAGTAGGCCAGAGTAAGAGTTAAGACCTTAGCTATTAGGCCAGAGTAAGAGTTAAGACCTTAACCAGCAGGCCAGAGTACGAGTCTAAGACCTTAGCTATTAGGCCAGAGTAAGAGTTAAGACATTAGCTATTAGGCCAGTGTACGAGTCTAAGACCTTAGCTATTATGCCAGAGTATGAGTCTAAGACCTTAGCTATTAGGCCAGAGTAAGAGTTAAGACCTTAACCAGTAGGCCAGAGTACGAGTCTAAGACCTTAGCTATTAGGCCAGAGTACGAGTTAAGACCTTAACCAGTAGGCCAGAGTAAGAGTTAAGACCTTAACCATTAGGCCAGAGTACGAGTCTAAGACCTAAGCTATTAGGCCAGAGTACGAGTTAAGACCTTAACCAGTAGGCCAGAGTAAGAGTTAAGACCTTAACCAATAGGCCAGAGTAAGAGTTAGGACCTTAACCAATAGGCCAGAGTAAGAGTTAAGACCTTAACCAGTAGGCCAGAGTAAGAGTTAAGACCTTAACCTGTAGGCCATAGTACAAGTCTAAGACCTTAGCTATTAGGCTAGAGTAAGAGTTAAGACCTTAACCATGAGACCAGAGTACGAGTCTAAGACCTTAGCTATTAGGCCAGAGTAAGAGTTAAGACCTTAACCAGTAGGCCAGAGTACGAGTCTAAGACCTTACCTATTAGGCCAGAGTAAGAGTTAAGACCTTAACCATTAGGCCAGAGTACAAGTCTAAGACCTTAGCTATTAGGCCAGAGTGAGAGTTAAGACCTTAGTTATCAGGCCAGACTACGAGTCTAAGACCTTAGCTATTAGGCCAGAGTACGAGTCTAAGACCTTAGCTATTAGGCCAGAGTAAGAGTTAAGACCTTAACCAGTAGGCCAGAGTACCAGTCTAAGACCTTAGCTATTAGGCCAGAGTAAAAGTTAAGACCTTAGCTATTAGGCCAGAGTAAGAGTTAAGACCTTAACCATTAGGCCAGAGTATGAGTCTAAGACCTTAGCTATTAGGCCAGACCAAGAGTTAAGATCTTAACCATTAGGCCAGAGTACGAGTCTAAGACCTTAGCTATTAGGCCAGAGTAAGAGTTAAGACCTTAGCTGTTAGGCCAGTGTACGAGTCTAAGACCTTAGCTATTATGCAAGAGTATGAGTCTAAGACCTTAGCCATTAGGCCAGAGTAAGAGTTAAGACCTTAACCAGTAGGCCAGAGTACGAGTCTAAGACCTTAACCAGTAGGCCAGAGTAAGAGTTAAGACCTTAACCAGTAGGCCAGAGTAACTGTTAAGACCTTAACCTGTAGGCCATAGTACGAGTCTAAGACCTTAGCTATTAGGCCAGAGTAAGAGTTAGGACCATAACCATTAGGACACAGTACGAGTCTAAGACCTTAGCTATTAGGCCAGAGTAAGAGTTAAGACCTTAACCTGTAGGCCAGAGTAAGTGTTAAGACCTTAACCATTAGGTCAGAGTACGAGTCTAAGACCTTAGCTATTAGGCCAGAGTAAGAGTTAAGACCTTAACCAGTAGGACAGAGTAAGAGTTAAGACCTTAACCAGTAGGACAGAGTAAGAGTTAAGACCTTAGCTATTAGGCCAGAGTAAGAGTTAAGACCTTAACCTGTAGGCCAGAGTACGAGCCTAAGACCATAGCTATTAGGCCAGAGTAAGAGTTAAGACCTTAACCATTAGGCCAGAGTAAGAGTTAAGACCTTAACCTGTAGGCCAGAGTACGAGCCTAAGACCTTAGCTATTAGGCCAGAGTAACAGTTAAGACCTTAACCATTAGGCCAGAGTACGAGTCTAAGACCTTAGCTATTAGGCCAGAGTACGAGTTAAGACCTTAGCTATTAGGCCAGCATAAGAGTTACGGCCTTAACCATTAGGCCAGAGTACAAGTCTAAGACCTTAGCTATTAGGCCAGAGTAAGAGTTAAGTCCTTAACCATTAGGCCAGAGTACGAGTCTAAGACCTTAGCTATTAGGCCAGAGTAAGAGTTAAGACCTTAGCTATTAGGCCAGAGTAAGAGTTAAGACCTTAACCTGTATGCCAGAGTACGAGTCTAAGACCTTAGCTATTAGGCCAGAGTACGAGTCTAAGACCTTAGCTATTAGGCCAAAGTAAGAGTTAAGACCTTAACCATTAGGCCAGAGTAAGAGTCTAAGACCTTAGCTATTAGGCCAGAGTAAGAGTTAAGACCTTAACAGTAGGCCAGAGTAAGAGTTAAGACCTTAACCAGTAGGCTAGAGTAAAAGTTAAGACCTTAGATATTAGGCCAGAGTAAGAGTTAAGACCTTTACCAGTAGGCCAGAGTACGAGTCTAAGACCTTAGCTATTAGGCCAGAGTAAGAGTTAAGACCTTAACCATTAGGCCAGAGTATGAGTCTAAGACCTTAGCTATTAGGCCAGAGTAAGAGTTAAGACCTTAACCATTAGGCCAGAGTACGAGTCTAAGACCTTAGCTATTAGGCCAGAGTACGAGTCCAGACCTTAGCTATTAGGCCAGAGTAAGAGTTAAGACCTTAACCAGTAGGCCAGGAACAAGTCTAATACCTTAGCTATTAGGCCAGAGTAAGAGTTAAGAGCTTAGCTATTAGGCCAGAGTAAGAGTTAAGACCTTAACCATTAGGCCAGAGTATGAGTCAAAGACCTTAGCTATTAGGCCAGAGTAAGAGTTAAGACCTTAGCTATTAGGCCATAGTACGAGTCTAAGACCCTAGCTATTAGGCCAGAGTAAGAGTTAAGACCTTAACCATTAGTCCATAGTACGAGTCTAAGACCTTAGCTATTAGGCCAGTGTAAGAGTTAAGACCGTAACCAGTAGGCCAGAGTACGAGTTAAGACCTTAACCAGTAGGCCAGAGTACGAGTTAAGACCTTAGCTATTAGGCCAGAGTAAGAGTTAAGACCGTAACCCGTAGGCCAGAGTAAGAGTTAAGACCTTAACCAGTAGGCCAGAGTATGAGTCTAAGACCTTAGCTATTAGGCCAGAGTAAGAGTTAAGACTTTAGCTATTAGGCTAGAGTAAGAGTTAAGACCTTAACCAGTAGGCCAGAGTAAGAGTTAAGACCTTAACCAGTAGGCCAGAGTTAGAGTTAAGACCTTAGCTATTAGGCCAGAGTAAGAGTTAAGACCGTAACTATTAGGCCATAGTACGAGACTAAGACCTTAGCTATTGGGCCAGAGTAAGAGTTAAGACCTTAACCTGTAGGCCATAGTATGAGTCTAAGACCTTAGCTATTAGGCCAGAGTAAGAGTTAAGACCTTAACCATTAGGCCAGAGTACGAGTCTAAGACCTTAGCTATTAGGCCAGAGTAAGAGTTAAGACCTTAACAGTAGGCCACAGTAAGAGTTAAGACCTTAACCAGTAGGCCAGAGTAAGAGTTAAGACCTTAGATATTAGGCCAGAGTAAGAGTTAAGACCTTTACCAGTAGGCCAGAGTACGAGTCTAAGACTTTAGCTATTAGGCCAGAGTAAGAGTTAAGATGTTAACCAGTGGGCCAGAGTAAGAGTTAAGACCTTAACCAGTAGGCCAGATTAAGAGTTAAGACCTTAACCAGTAGGCCAGAGTAAGAGTTAAGACCTTAGCTATTAGGCCAGAGTAAGAGTTAAGACCTTAACCAGTAGGCCAGAGTACGAGTCTAAGACCTTAGCTATTAGGCCAGAGTAAGAGTTAAGACATTAGCTATTAGGCCAGTGTACGAGTCTAAGACCTTAGCTATTATGCCAGAGTATGAGTCTAAGACCTTAGCTATTAGGCCAGAATAAGAGTTAAGACCTTAACCAGTAGGCCAGAGTACGAGTCTAAGACCTTAGCTATTAGGCCAGAGTAAGAGTTAAGACCTTAGCTATTAGGCCAGAGTAAGTGTTAAGACCTTAGCTATTAGGCCAGAGTAAGAGTTAAGACCTTAGCTATTAGGCCAGAGTAAGTGTTAAGACCTTAACCATTAGGCTAGAGTACGAGTCTAAGACCTTAGCTATTAGGCCAGAGTACGAGTTAAGACCTTAACCAGTAGGCCAGAGTAAGAGTTAAGACCTTAACCATTAGGCCAGAGTACGAGTCTAAGACCTAAGCTATTAGGCCAGAGTAAGAGTTAAGACCTTAACCAATAGGCCAGAGTAAGAGTAAGGACCTTAACCAGTAGGCCAGAGTAAGAGTTAAGACCTTAACCAGTAGGTCAGAGTAAGAGTTAAGACCTTAACCAGTAGGCCAGAGTAAGAGTTAAGACCTTAACCTGTAGGCCATAGTACAAGTCTAAGACCTTAGCTATTAGGCTAGAGTAAGAGTTAAGACCTTAACCATGAGGCCAGAGTACGAGTCTAAGACCTTAGCTATTAGGCCAGAGTAAGAGTTAAGACCATAACCAGTAGGCCAGAGTACGAGTCTAAGACCTTACCTATTAGGCAGGAGTAAGAGTTAAGACCTTAACCATTAGGCCAGAGTACAAGTCTAAGACCTTAGCTATTAGGCCAGAGTGAGAGTTAAGACCTTAGTTATCAGGCCAGACTACGAGTCTAAGACCTTAGCTATTAGAACCAGAGTACAAGTCTAAGACCTTAGCTATTAGGCCAGAGTAAGAGTTAAGACCTTAACCAGTAGGCCAGAGTACCAGTCTAAGACCTTAGCTATTAGGCCAGAGTAAAAGTTAAGGCCTTAGCTATTAGGCCCGAGTAAGAGTTAAGACCTTAACCATTAGGCCAGAGTATGAGTCTAAGACCTTAGCTATTAGGCCAGACCAAGAGTTAAGACCTTAACCATTAGCCCAGAGTACGAGTCTAAGACCTTAGCTATTAGGCCAGAGTAAGAGTTAAGACCTTAGCTGTTAGGCCAGTGTACGAGTCTAAGACCTTAGCTATTATGCAAGAGTATGAGTCTAAGACCTTAGCCATTAGGCCAGAGTAAGAGTTAAGACCTTAACAAGTAGGCCAGAGTACGAGTCTAAGACCTTAACCAGTAGGCCAGAGTAAGAGTTAAGACCTTATCCAGTAGGCCAGAGTAACTGTTAAGACCTTAACCTGTAGGCCATAGTACGAGTCTAAGACCTTAGCTATTAGGCCAGAGTAAGAGTTAAGACCATAACCATTAGGCCACAGTACCAGTCTAAGACCTTAGCTATTAGGCCAGAGTATGAGTTAAGACCTTAACCTGTAGGCCAGAGTAAGTGTTAAGACCTTAACCATTAGGTCAGAGTACGAGTCTAAGACCTTAGCTATTAGGCCAGAGTAAGAGTTAAGACCTTAACCATTAGGCCAGAGTAAGAGTTAAGACCTTAACCAGTAGGACAGAGTAAGAGTTAAGACCTTAACCAGTAGGACAGAGTAAGAGTTAAGACCTTAGCTATTAGGCCAGAGTAAGAGTTAAGACCTTAACCTGTAGGCCAGAGTACGAGCCTAAGACCATAGCTATTAGGCCAGAGTAAGAGTTAAGACCTTAACCATTAGGCCAGAGTAAGAGTTAAGACCTTAACCTGTAGGCCAGAGTACGAGCCTAAGACCTTAGCTATTAGGCCAGAGTAACAGTTAAGACCTTAACCATTAGGCCAGAGTACGAGTTAAGACCTTAGCTATTAGGCCAGAGTACGAGTCTAAGACCTTAGCTATTAGGCCAGAGTACGAGTTAAGACCTTAGCTATTAGGCCAGCATAAGAGTTACGGCCTTAACCATTAGGCCAGAGTACGAGTCTAAGACCTTAGCTATTAGGCCAGAGTAAGAGTTAAGTCCTTAACCATTAGGCCAGAGTACGAGTCTAAGACCTTAGCTATTAGGCCAGAGTAAGAGTTAAGACCTTAGCTATTAGGCCAGAGTAAGAGTTAAGACCTTAACCTGTATGCCAGAGTACGAGTCTAAGACCTTAGCTATTAGGCCAGAGTACGAGTCTAAGACCTTAGCTATTAGGCCAGAGTAAGAGTTAAGACCTTAACCATTAGGCCAGAGTACGAGTCTAAGACCTTAGCTATTAGGCCAGAGTAAGAGTTAAGACCTTAACAGTAGGCCAGAGTAAGAGTTAAGACCTTAACCAGTAGGCTAGAGTAAAAGTTAAGACCTTAGATATTAGGCCAGAGTAAGAGTTAAGACCTTTACCAGTAGGCCAGAGTACGAGTCTAAGACCTTAGCTATTAGGCCAGAGTAAGAGTTAAGACCTTAACCATTAGGCCAGAGTATGAGTCTAAGACCTTAGCTATTAGGCCAGAGTAAGAGTTAAGACCTTAACCATTAGGCCAGAGTACGAGTCTAAGACCTTAGCTATTAGGCCAGAGTACGAGTCCAGACCTTAGCTATTAGGCCAGAGTAAGAGTTAAGACCTTAACCAGTAGGCCAGGAACAAGTCTAATACCTTAGCTATTAGGCCAGAGTAAGAGTTAAGACCTTAGCTATTAGGCCAGAGTAAGAGTTAAGACCTTAACCATTAGGCCAGAGTATGAGTCAAAGACCTTAGCTATTAGGCCAGAGTAAGAGTTAAGACCTTAGCTATTAGGCCATAGTACGAGTCTAAGACCCTAGCTATTAGGCCAGAGTAAGAGTTAAGACCTTAACCATTAGTCCATAGTACGAGTCTAAGACCTTAGCTATTAGGCCAGTGTAAGAGTTAAGACCGTAACCAGTAAGCCAGAGTACGAGTTAAGACCTTAACCAGTAGGCCAGAGTACGAGTTAAGACCTTAGCTATTAGGCCAGAGTAAGAGTTAAGACCGTAACCCGTAGGCCAGAGTAAGAGTTAAGACCTTAACCAGTAGGCCAGAGTATGAGTCTAAGACCTTAGCTATTAGGCCAGAGTAAGAGTTAAGACTTTAGCTATTAGGCTAGAGTAAGAGTTAAGACCTTAACCAGTAGGCCAGAGTAAGAGTTAAGACCTTAACCAGTAGGCCAGAGTTAGAGTTAAGACCTTAGCTATTAGGCCAGAGTAAGAGTTAAGACCGTAACTATTAGGCCATAGTACGAGACTAAGACCTTAGCTATTGGGCCAGAGTAAGAGTTAAGACCTTAACCTGTAGGCCATAGTATGAGTCTAAGACCTTAGCTATTAGGCCAGAGTAAGAGTTAAGACCTTAACCATTAGGCCAGAGTACGAGTCTAAGACCTTAGCTATTAGGCCAGAGTAAGAGTTAAGACCTTAACAGTAGGCCAGAGTAAGAGTTAAGACCTTAACCAGTAGGCCAGAGTAAGAGTTAAGACCTTAGATATTAGGCCAGAGTAAGAGTTAAGAGCTTTACCAGTAGGCCAGAGTACGAGTCTAGGACTTTAGCTATTAGGCCAGAGTAAGAGTTAAGATGTTAACCAGTGGGCCAGAGTAAGAGTTAAGACCTTAACCAGTAGGCCAGATTAAGAGTTAAGACCTTAACCAGTAGGCCAGAGTAAGAGTTAAGACCTTAGCTATTAGGCCAGAGCAAGAGTTAAGACCTTAACCAGTAGGCCAGAGTACGAGTCTAAGACCTTAGCTATTAGGCCAGAGTAAGAGTTAAGACATTAGCTATTAGGCCAGTGTACGAGTCTAAGACCTTAGCTATTATGCCAGAGTATGAGTCTAAGACCTTAGCTATTAGGCCAGAATAAGAGTTAAGACCTTAACCAGTAGGCCAGAGTACGAGTCTAAGACCTTAGCTATTAGGCCAGAGTAAGAGTTAAGACCTTAGCTATTAGGCCAGAGTAAGTGTTAAGACCTTAGCTATTAGGCCAGAGTAAGAGTTAAGACCTTAGCTATTAGGCCAGAGTAAGTGTTAAGACCTTAACCATTAGGCTAGAGTACGAGTCTAAGACCTTAGCTATTAGGCCGAAGTACGAGTTAAGACCTTAACCAGTAGGCCAGAGTAAGAGTTAAGACCTTAACCATTAGGCCAGAGTACGAGTCTAAGACCTAAGCTATTAGGCCAGAGTAAGAGTTAAGACCTTAACCAATAGGCCAGAGTAAGAGTTAGGACCTTAACCAGTAGGCCAGAGTAAGAGTTAAGACCTTAACCAGTAGGTCAGAGTAAGAGTTAAGACCTTAACCAGTAGGCCAGAGTAAGAGTTAAGACCTTAACCTGTAGGCCATAGTACAAGTCTAAGACCTTAGCTATTAGGCTAGAGTAAGAGTTAAGACCTTAACCATGAGGCCAGAGTACGAGTCTAAGACCTTAGCTATTAGGCCAGAGTAAGAGTTAAGACCATAACCAGTAGGCCAGAGTACGAGTCTAAGACCTTACCTATTAGGCCAGAGTAAGAGTTAAGACCTTAACCATTAGGCCAGAGTACAAGTCTAAGACCTTAGCTATTAGGCCAGAGTGAGAGTTAAGACCTTAGTTATCAGGCCAGACTACGAGTCTAAGACCTTAGCTATTAGAACCAGAGTACAAGTCTAAGACCTTAGCTATTAGGCCAGAGTAAGAGTTAAGACCTTAACCAGTAGGCCAGAGTACCAGTCTAAGACCTTAGCTATTAGGCCAGAGTAAAAGTTAAGACCTTAGCTATTAGGCCAGAGTAAGAGTTAAGACCTTAACCATTAGGCCAGAGTATGAGTCTAAGACCTTAGCTATTAGGCCAGACCAAGAGTTAAGACCTTAACCATTAGCCCAGAGTACGAGTCGAAGACCTTAGCTATTAGGCCAGAGTAAGAGTTAAGACCTTAGCTGTTAGGCCAGTGTACGAGTCTAAGACCTTAGCTATTATGCAAGAGTATGAGTCTAAGACCTTAGCCATTAGGCCAGAGTAAGAGTTAAGACCTTAACAAGTAGGCCAGAGTACGAGTCTAAGACCTTAACCAGTAGGCCAGAGTAAGAGTTAAGACCTTATCCAGTAGGCCAGAGTAACTGTTAAGACCTTAACCTGTAGGCCATAGTACGAGTCTAAGACCTTAGCTATTAGGCCAGAGTAAGAGTTAAGACCATAACCATTAGGCCACAGTACCAGTCTAAGACCTTAGCTATTAGGCCAGAGTATGAGTTAAGACCTTAACCTGTAGGCCAGAGTAAGTGTTAAGACCTTAACCATTAGGTCAGAGTACGAGTCTAAGACCTTAGCTATTAGGCCAGAGTAAGAGTTAAGACCTTAACCATTAGGCCAGAGTAAGAGTTAAGACCTTAATCTGTAGGCCAGAGTAAGAGTTAAGACCTTAACCAGTAGGACAGAGTAAGAGTTAAGACCTTAGCTATTAGGCCAGAGTAAGAGTTAAGACCTTAACCTGTAGGCCAGAGTAAGAGTTAAGACCTTAACCAGTAGGACAGAGTAAGAGTTAAGACCTTAGCTATTAGGCCAGAGTAAGAGTTAAGACCTTAACCTGTAGGCCAGAGTACGAGCCTAAGACCATAGCTATTAGGCCAGAGTAAGAGTTAAGACCTTAACCATTAGGCCAGAGTAAGAGTTAAGACCTTAACCTGTAGGCCAGAGTACGAGCCTAAGACCTTAGCTATTAGGCCAGAGTAACAGTTAAGACCTTAACCATTAGGCCAGAGTAAGAGTTAAGACCTTAGCTATTAGGCCAGAGTACGAGTCTAAGACCTTAGCTATTAGGCCAGAGTACGAGTTAAGACCTTAGCTATTAGGCCAGAATAAGAGTTACGGCCTTAACCATTAGGCCAGATTACGAGTCTAAGACCTTAGCTGTTAGGCCAGAGTAAGAGTTAAGTCCTTAACCATTAGGCCAGAGTACGAGTCTAAGACCTTAGCTATTAGGCCAGAGTAAGTGTTAAGACCTTAGCTATTAGGCCAGAGTAAGAGTTAAGACCTTAACCTGTATGCCAGAGTACGAGTCTAAGACCATAGCTATTAGGCCAGAGTACGAGTCTAAGACCTTAGCTATTAGGCCAGAATAAGAGTTAAGACCTTAACCATTAGGCCAGAGTACGAGTCTAAGACCTTAGCTATTAGGCCAGAGTAAGAGTTAAGACCTTAACAGTAGGCCAGAGTAAGAGTTAAGACCTTAACCAGTAGGCCAGAGTAAAAGTTAAGACCTTAGATATTAGGCCAGAGTAAGAGTTAAGACCTTTACCAGTAGGCCAGAGTACGAGTCTAAGACCTTAGCTATTAGGCCAGAGTAAGAGTTAAGACCTTAACCATTAGGCCAGAGTATGAGTCTAAGACCTTAGCTATTAGGCCAGAGTAAGAGTTAAGACCTTAACCATTAGGCCAGAGTACGAGTCTAAGACCTTAGCTATTAGGCCAGAGTACGAGTCCAGACCTTAGCTATTAGGCCAGAGTAAGAGTTAAGACCTTAACCAGTAGGCCAGGAACAAGTCTAATACCTTAGCTATTAGGCCAGAGTAAGAGTTAAGACCTTAGCTATTAGGCCAGAGTAAGAGTTAAGACCTTAACCATTAGGCCAGAGTATGAGTCAAAGACCTTAGCTATTAGCCCAGAGTAAGAGTTAAGACCTTAGCTATTAGGCCATAGTACGAGTCTAAGACCTTAGCTATTAGGCCAGAGTAAGAGTTAAGACCTTAACCATTAGGCCAGAGTACGAGTCTAAGACCTTAGCTATTAGGCCAGACTGAGAGTTAAGACCGTAACCATTAGTCCATAGTACGAGTCTAAGACCTTAGCTATTAGGCCAGTGTAAGAGTTAAGACCGTAACCAGTAGGCCAGAGTAAGAGTTAAGACCTTAACCATTAGGCCAGAGCACGAGTCTAAGACCTTAGCTATTAGGCCAGAGTAAGAGTTAAGACTTTAGCTATTAGGCCAGAGTACGAGTCTAAGACCTTAGCTATTAGGCCAGAGTAAGAGTTAAGACCTTAACCAGTAGGCCAGAGTACGAGTTAAGACCTTAGCTATTAGGCCAGAGTAAGAGTTAAGACCGTAACCCGTAGGCCAGAGTAAGAGTTAAGACCTTAACCAGTAGGCCAGAGTATGAGTCTAAGACCTTAGCTATTAGGCCAGAGTAAGAGTTAAGACTTTAGCTATTAGGCTAGAGTAAGAGTTAAGACCTTAACCAGTAGGCCAGAGTAAGAGTTAAGACCATAACTATTAGGCCATAGTACGAGACTAAGACCTTAGCTATTGGGCCAGAGTAAGAGTTAAGACCTTAACCTGTAGGCCATAGTATGAGTCTAAGACCTTAGCTATTAGGCCAGAGTAAGAGTTAAGACCTTAACCATTAGGCCAGAGTACGAGTCTAAGACCTTAGCTATTAGGCCAGAGTAAGAGTTAAGACCTTAACAGTAGGCCAGAGTAAGAGTTAAGACCTTAACCAGTAGGCCAGAGTAAGAGTTAAGACCTTAGATATTAGGCCAGAGTAAGAGTTAAGACCTTTACCAGTAGGCCAGAGTACGAGTCTAATACCTTAGCTATTAGGCCAGAGTAAGAGTTAAGACCTTAACCATTAGGCCAGAGTATGAGTCTAATACCTTAGCTATTAGGCCAGAGTAAGAGTTAAGACCTTAACCATTAGGCCAGAGTACGAGTCTAAGACCTTAGCTATTAGGCCAGAGTACGAGTCTAGACCTTAGCTATTAGGCCGGAGTAAGAGCTAAGACCTTAAGCATTAGGCCAGAGTACGAGTCTAATACCTTAGCTAACAGGCCAGAGTAAGAGTTAAGACCTTAGCTATTAGGCCAGAGTAAGAGTTAAGACCTTAGATATTAGGCCAGAGTAAGAGTTAAGACCTTAACCATTAGGCCATAGTACGAGTCTAAGACCTTAGCTATTAGGCCACAGTAAGAGTTAAGACCTTAACCAGTAGGCCAGAGTAAGAGTTAAGACCTTAACCAGTAGGACAGAGTAAGAGTTAAGACCTTAGCTATTAGGCCAGAGTAAGAGTTAAGACCTTAACCAGTAGGCCAGAGTACGAGTCTAAGACCTTAGCTATTAGGCCAGAGTAAGAGTTAAGACCTTAACCAGTAGGCCAGAGTACCAGTCTAAGACCTTAACTATTAGGCCAGAGTAAGAGTTAAGACCTTAGCTATTAGGCCAGAGTAAAAGTTAAGACCTTAGCTATTAGGCCAGAGTAAGAGTTAAGACCTTAACCATTAGGCCAGAGTATGAGTCTAAGACCTTAGCTATTAGGCCAGACCAAGAGTTAAGACCTTAACCATTAGCCCAGAGTACGAGTCTAAGACCTTAGCTATTAGGCCAGAGTCAGAGTTAAGACCTTAGCTGTTAGGCCAGTGTACGAGTCTAAGACCTTAGCTATTATGCAAGAGTATGAGTCTAAGACCTTAGCCATTAGGCCAGAGTAAGAGTTAAGACCTTAACAAGTAGGCCAGAGTACGAGTCTAAGACCTTAACCAGTAGGCCAGAGTAAGAGTTAAGACCTTATCCAGTAGGCCAGAGTAACTGTTAAGACCTTAACCTGTAGGCCATAGTACGAGTCTAAGACCTTAGCTATTAGGCCAGAGTAAGAGTTAAGACCTTAACCATTAGGCCAGAGTAAGAGTTAAGACCTTAATCTGTAGGCCAGAGTAAGAGTTAAGACCTTAACCAGTAGGACAGAGTAAGAGTTAAGACCTTAGCTATTAGGCCAGAGTAAGAGTTAAGACCTTAACCTGTAGGCCAGAGTACGAGCCTAAGACCATAGCTATTAGGCCAGAGTAAGAGTTAAGACCTTAACCATTAGGCCAGAGTAAGAGTTAAGACCTTAACCTGTAGGCCAGAGTACGAGCCTAAGACCTTAGCTATTAGGCCAGAGTAAAAGTTAAGACCTTAGATATTAGGCCAGAGTAAGAGTTAAGACCTTTACCAGTAGGCCAGAGTACGAGTCTAAGACCTTAGCTATTAGGCCAGAGTAAGAGTTAAGACCTTAACCATTAGGCCAGAGTATGAGTCTAAGACCTTAGCTATTAGGCCAGAGTAAGAGTTAAGACCTTAACCATTAGGCCAGAGTATGAGTCTAAGACCTTAGCTATTAGGCCAGAGTACGAGTCCAGACCTTAGCTATTAGGCCAGAGTAAGAGTTAAGACCTTAACCAGTAGGCCAGGAACAAGTCTAATACCTTAGCCATTAGGCCAGAGTAAGAGTTAAGACCTTAGCTATTAGGCCAGAGTAAGAGTTAAGACCTTAACCATTAGGCCAGAGTATGAGTCAAAGACCTTAGCTATTAGGCCAGAGTAAGAGTTAAGACCTTAGCTATTAGGCCATAGTACGAGTCTAAGACCTTAGCTATTAGGCCAGAGTAAGAGTTAAGACCTTAACCATTAGGCCAGAGTACGAGTCTAAGACCTTAGCTATTAGGCCAGACTGAGAGTTAAGACCGTAACCATTAGTCCATAGTACGAGTCTAAGACCTTAGCTATTAGGCCAGTGTAAGAGTTAAGACCGTAACCAGTAGGCCAGAGTAAGAGTTAAGACCTTAACCATTAGGCCAGAGTACGAGTCTAAGACCTTAGCTATTAGGCCAGAGTAAGAGTTAAGACTTTAGCTATTAGGCCAGAGTACGAGTCTAAGACCTTAGCTATTAGGCCAGAGTAAGAGTTAAGACCTTAACCAGTAGGCCAGAGTACGAGTTAAGACCTTAACCAGTAGGCCAGAGTACGAGTTAAGACCTTAGCTATTAGGCCAGAGTAAGAGTTAAGACCGTAACCCGTAGGCCAGAGTAAGAGTTAAGACCTTAACCAGTAGGCCAGAGTATGAGTCTAAGACCTTAGCTATTAGGCCAGAGTAAGAGTTAAGACTTTAGCTATTAGGCTAGAGTAAGAGTTAAGACCTTAACCAGTAGGCCAGAGTAAGAGTTAAGACCTTAACCGTTAGGCCAGAGTTAGAGTTAAGACCTTAGCTATTAGGCCAGAGTAAGTGTTAAGACCGTAACTATTAGGCCATAGTACGAGACTAAGACCTTAGCTATTGGGCCAGAGTAAGAGTTAAGACCTTAACCTGTAGGCCATAGTATGAGTCTAAGACCTTAGCTATTAGGCCAGAGTAAGAGTTAAGACCTTAACCTGTAGGCCAGAGTAAGTGTTAAGACCTTAACCATTAGGTCAGAGTACGAGTCTAAGACCTTAGCTATTAGGCCAGAGTAAGAGTTAAGACCTTAACCACTAGGCCAGAGTAAGAGTTAAGACCTTAATCTGTAGGCCAGAGTAAGAGTTAAGACCTTAACCAGTAGGACAGAGTAAGAGTTAAGACCTTAGCTATTAGGCCAGAGTAAGAGTTAAGACCTTAACCTGTAGGCCAGAGTACGAGCCTAAGACCATAGCTATTAGGCCAGAGTAAGAGTTAAGACCTTAACCATTAGGCCAGAGTAAGAGTTAAGACCTTAACCTGTAGGCCAGAGTACGAGCCTAAGACCTTAGCTATTAGGCCAGAGTAACAGTTAAGACCTTAACCATTAGGCCAGAGTAAGAGTTAAGACCTTAGCTATTAGGCCAGAGTACGAGTCTAAGACCTTAGCTATTAGGCCAGAGTACGAGTTAAGACCTTAGCTATTAGGCCAGAATAAGAGTTACGGCCTTAACCATTAGGCCAGAGTACGAGTCTAAGACCTTAGCTATTAGGCCAGAGTAAGAGTTAAGTCCTTAACCATTAGGCCAGAGTACGAGTCTAAGACCTTAGCTATTAGGCCAGAGTAAGAGTTAAGACCTTAGCTATTAGGCCAGAGTAAGAGTTAAGACCTTAACCATTAGGCCAGAGTACGAGTCTAAGACCTTAGCTATTAGGCCAGAGTAAGAGTTAAGACCTTAACAGTAGGCCAGAGTAAGAGTTAAGACCTTAACCAGTAGGCCAGAGTAAAAGTTAAGACTTTAGATATTAGGCCAGAGTAAGAGTTAAGACCTTTACCAGTAGGCCAGAGTACGAGTCTAAGACCTTAGCTATTAGGCCAGAGTAAGAGTTAAGACCTTAACCATTAGGCCAGAGTATGAGTCTAAGACCTTAGCTATTAGGCCAGAGTAAGAGTTAAGACCTTAACCATTAGGCCAGAGTACGAGTCTAAGACCTTAGCTATTAGGCCAGAGTACGAGTCCAGACCTTAGCTATTAGGCCAGAGTAAGAGTTAAGACCTTAACCAGTAGGCCAGGAACAAGTCTAATACCTTAGCCATTAGGCCAGAGTAAGAGTTAAGACCTTAGCTATTAGGCCAGAGTAAGAGTTAAGACCTTAACCATTAGGCCAGAGTATGAGTCAAAGACCTTAGCTATTAGGCCAGAGTAAGAGTTAAGACCTTAGCTATTAGGCCATAGTACGAGTCTAAGACCTTAGCTATTAGGCCAGAGTAAGAGTTAAGACCTTAACCATTAGGCCAGAGTACGAGTCTAAGACCTTAGCTATTAGGCCAGACTGAGAGTTAAGACCGTAACCATTAGTCCATAGTACGAGTCTAAGACCTTAGCTATTAGGCCAGTGTAAGAGTTAAGACCGTAACCAGTAGGCCAGAGTAAGAGTTAAGACCTTAACCATTAGGCCAGAGTACGATTCTAAGACCTTAGCTATTCGGCCAGAGTAAGAGTTAAGACTTTAGCTATTAGGCAAGAGTACGAGTCTAAGACCTTAGCTATTAGGCCAGAGTAAGAGTTAAGACCTTAACCAGTAGGCCAGAGTACGAGTTAAGACCTTAACCAGTAGGCCAGAGTACGAGTTAAGACCTTAGCTATTAGGCCAGAGTAAGAGTTAAGACCGTAACCCGTAGGCCAGAGTAAGAGTTAAGACCTTAACCAGTAGGCCAGAGTATGAGTCTAAGACCTTAGCTATTAGGCCAGAGTAAGAGTTAAGACTTTAGCTATTAGGCTAGAGTAAGAGTTAAGACCTTAACCAGTAGGCCAGAGTAAGAGTTAAGACCTTAACCGTTAGGCCAGAGTTAGAGTTAAGACCTTAGCTATTAGGCCAGAGTAAGAGTTAAGACCGTAACTATTAGGCCATAGTACGAGACTAAGACCTCAGCTATTGGGCCAGAGTAAGAGTTAAGACCTTAACCTGTAGGCCATAGTATGAGTCTAAGACCTTAGCTATTAGGCCAGAGTAAGAGTTAAGACCTTAACCATTAGGCCAGTGTACGAGTCTAAGACCTTAGCTATTAGGCCAGAGTAAGAGTTAAGACCTTAACAGTAGGCCAGAGTAAGAGTTAAGACCTTAACCAGTAGGCCAGAGTAAGAGTTAAGACCTTAGATATTAGGCCAGAGTAAGAGTTAAGACCTTTACCAGTAGGCCAGAGTACGAGTCTAAGACCTTAGCTATTAGGCCAGAGTAAGAGTTAAGACCTTAACCATTAGGCCAGAGTACAAGTCTAAGACCTTAGCTATTAGGCCAGAGTGAGAGTTAAGACCTTAGCTATCAGGCTAGAGTACGAGTCTAAGACCTTAGCTATTAGGCCAGAGTACGAGTCTAAGACCTTAGCTATTAGGCCAGAGTAAGAGTTAAGACCTTAACCAGTAGGCCAGAGTACCAGTCTAAGACTTTAACTATTAGGCCAGAGTAAGAGTTAAGACCTTAGCTATTAGGCCAGAGTAAGAGTTAAGACCTTAACCATTAGGCCAGAGTACGAGTCTAAGACTTTAGCTATTAGGCCAGACCAAGAGTTAAAACCTTAACCAGTAGGCCAGAGTACGAGTCTAAGACCTTAGCTATTAGGCCAGTGTAAGAGATAAGACCTTAACCAGTAGGCCAGAGTACGAGTCTAAGACCTTAGCTATTAGGCCAGAGTAAGAGTTAAGACCTTAACCAATAGGCCAGAGTAAGAGTTAAGGCCTTAACCAGTAGGCCAGAGTAAGAGTTAAGACCTTAACCAGTAGGCCAGAGTAAGAGTTAAGACCTTAACCTGTAGGCCATAGTACGAGTCTAAGACCTTAGCTATTAGGCCAGAGTAAGAATTAAGACCTTAACCATTAGGCCAGAGTACGAGTCTAAGACCTTAGCTATTAGGTCAGAGTAAGAGTTAAGACCTTAGCTATTATGCCAGAGTAAGAGTTAAGACCTTAACCATTAGGCCAGAGTATGAGTCTAAGACCTTAGTTATTAGGCCAGAGTAAGAGTTAAGACCTTAACCAGGAGGACAGAGTAAGAGTTAAGACCTTAGCTATTAGGCCAGAGTAAGAGTTAAGACCTTAACCTGTAGGCCAGAGTACGAGTCTAAGACCTTAGCTATTAGGCCAGAGTAAGAGTTAAGACCTTAACCATTAGGCCAGAGTACATGTCTAAGACCTTAGCTATTAGGCCAGAGTAAGAGTTAAGACCTTAGCTATCAGGCCAGAGTACGAGTCTCAGACCTTAGCTATTAGGCCAGAGTACGAGTCTAAGACCTTAGCTATTAGGCCAGAGCAAGAGTTAAGACCTTAACCAGTAGGCCAGAGTACCAGTCTAAGACCCTAGCTATAGGCCAGAGTAAGAGTTAAGACCTTAGCTATTAGGCCAGAGTAAGAGTTAAGACCTTAACCATTAGGCCAGAGTACGAGTCTAAGACCTTAGCTATTAGGCCGGAGTAAGAGTTAAGACCTTAAGCATCAGGCCAGAGTATGAGTCTAATACCTTAGCTAACAGGCCAGAGTAAGAGTTAAGACCTTAGCTATTAGGCCAGAGTAAGAGTTAAGACCTTAGATATTAGGCCATAGTAAGAGTTAGGACCTTAACCAGTAGGCCAGAGTACGAGTCTAAGACCTTAGCTATTAGGCCAGAGTAAGAGTTAAGACCTTAACCAGTAGGCCAGAGTAAGCGTTAAGACCTTAACCAGTAGGCCATAGTACGAGTCTAAGACCTTAGCTATTAGGCCAGAGTAAGGGTTAAGACCTTAGCTATTAGGCCAGAGTAAGAGTTAAGACCTTAACCATTAGGCCAGAGTACGAGTCTAAGACCTTAGCTATTAGGCCAGAGTACGAGTCCAGACCTTAGCTATTAGGCCAGAGTAAGAGTTAAGACCTTAACCAGTAGGCCAGGAACAAGTCTAATACCTTAGCCATTAGGCCAGAGTAAGAGTTAAGACCTTAGCTATTAGGCCAGAGTAAGAGTTAAGACCTTAACCATTAGGCCAGAGTATGAGTCAAAGACCTTAGCTATTAGGCCAGAGTAAGAGTTAAGACCTTAGCTATTAGGCCATAGTACGAGTCTAAGACCTTAGCTATTAGGCCAGAGTAAGAGTTAAGACCTTAACCATTAGGCCAGAGTACGAGTCTAAGACCTTAGCTATTAGGCCAGACTGAGAGTTAAGACCGTAACCATTAGTCCATAGTACGAGTCTAAGACCTTAGCTATTAGGCCAGTGTAAGAGTTAAGACCGTAACCAGTAGGCCAGAGTAAGAGTTAAGACCTTAACCATTAGGCCAGAGTACGATTCTAAGACCTTAGCTATTCGGCCAGAGTAAGAGTTAAGACTTTAGCTATTAGGCCAGAGTACGAGTCTAAGACCTTAGCTATTAGGCCAGAGTAAGAGTTAAGACCTTAACCAGTAGGCCAGAGTACGAGTTAAGACCTTAACCAGTAGGCCAGAGTACGAGTTAAGACCTTAGCTATTAGGCCAGAGTAAGAGTTAAGACCGTAACCCGTAGGCCAGAGTAAGAGTTAAGACCTTAACCAGTAGGCCAGAGTATGAGTCTAAGACCTTAGCTATTAGGCCAGAGTAAGAGTTAAGACTTTAGCTATTAGGCTAGAGTAAGAGTTAAGACCTTAACCAGTAGGCCAGAGTAAGAGTTAAGACCTTAACCGTTAGGCCAGAGTTAGAGTTAAGACCTTAGCTATTAGGCCAGAGTAAGAGTTAAGACCGTAACTATTAGGCCATAGTACGAGACTAAGACCTCAGCTATTGGGCCAGAGTAAGAGTTAAGACCTTAACCTGTAGGCCATAGTATGAGTCTAAGACCTTAGCTATTAGGCCAGAGTAAGAGTTAAGACCTTAACCATTAGGCCAGTGTACGAGTCTAAGACCTTAGCTATTAGGCCAGAGTAAGAGTTAAGACCTTAACAGTAGGCCAGAGTAAGAGTTAAGACCTTAACCAGTAGGCTAGAGTAAGAGTTAAGACCTTAGATATTAGGCCAGAGTAAGAGTTAAGACCTTTACCAGTAGGCCAGAGTACGAGTCTAAGACCTTAGCTATTAGGCCAGAGTAAGAGTTAAGACCTTAACCATTAGGCCAGAGTACAAGTCTAAGACCTTAGCGATTAGGCCAGAGTGAGAGTTAAGACCTTAGCTATCAGGCTAGAGTACGAGTCTAAGACCTTAGCTATTAGGCCAGAGTACGAGTCTAAGACCTTAGCTATTAGGCCAGAGTAAGAGTTAAGACCTTAACCAGTAGGCCAGAGTACCAGTCTAAGACTTTAACTATTAGGCCAGAGTAAGAGTTAAGACCTTAGCTATTAGGCCAGAGTAAGAGTTAAGACCTTAACCATTAGGCCAGAGTACGAGTCTAAGACTTTAGCTATTAGGCCAGACCAAGAGTTAAAACCTTAACCAGTAGGCCAGAGTACGAGTCTAAGACCTTAGCTATTAGGCCAGTGTAAGAGATAAGACCTTAACCAGTAGGCCAGAGTACGAGTCTAAGACCTTAGCTATTAGGCCAGAGTAAGAGTTAAGACCTTAACCAATAGGCCAGAGTAAGAGTTAAGACCTTAACCAGTAGGCCAGAGTAAGAGTTAAGACCTTAACCAGTAGGCCAGAGTAAGAGTTAAGACCTTAACCTGTAGGCCATAGTACGAGTCTAAGACCTTAGCTATTAGGCCAGAGTAAGAATTAAGACCTTAACCATTAGGCCAGAGTACGAGTCTAAGACCTTAGCTATTAGGTCAGAGTAAGAGTTAAGACCTTAGCTATTATGCCAGAGTAAGAGTTAAGACCTTAACCATTAGGCCAGAGTATGAGTCTAAGACCTTAGTTATTAGGCCAGAGTAAGAGTTAAGACCTTAACCAGGAGGACAGAGTAAGAGTTAAGACCTTAGCTATTAGGCCAGAGTAAGAGTTAAGACCTTAACCTGTAGGCCAGAGTACGAGTCTAAGACCTTAGCTATTAGGCCAGAGTAAGAGTTAAGACCTTAACCATTAGGCCAGAGTACATGTCTAAGACCTTAGCTATTAGGCCAGAGTAAGAGTTAAGACCTTAGCTATCAGGCCAGAGTACGAGTCTCAGACCTTAGCTATTAGGCCAGAGTACGAGTCTAAGACCTTAGCTATTAGGCCAGAGCAAGAGTTAAGACCTTAACCAGTAGGCCAGAGTACCAGTCTAAGACCCTAGCTATAGGCCAGAGTAAGAGTTAAGACCTTAGCTATTAGGCCAGAGTAAGAGTTAAGACCTTAACCATTAGGCCAGAGTACGAGTCTAAGACCTTAGCTATTAGGCCGGAGTAAGAGTTAAGACCTTAAGCATCAGGCCAGAGTATGAGTCTAATACCTTAGCTAACAGGCCAGAGTAAGAGTTAAGACCTTAGCTATTAGGCCAGAGTAAGAGTTAAGACCTTAGATATTAGGCCATAGTAAGAGTTAGGACCTTAACCAGTAGGCCAGAGTACGAGTCTAAGACCTTAGCTATTAGGCCAGAGTAAGAGTTAAGACCTTAACCAGTAGGCCAGAGTAAGCGTTAAGACCTTAACCAGTAGGCCATAGTACGAGTCTAAGACCTTAGCTATTAGGCCAGAGTAAGGGTTAAGACCTTAGCTATTAGGCCAGAGTAAGAGTTAAGACCTTAGCTATTAGGCCAGAGTAAGAGTTAAGACCTTAGCTATTAGGCCAGAGTAAGAGTTAAGACCTTAACCAGTAGGCCAGACTACGAGTCTAAGACCTTAGCTATTAGGCCAGAGTAAGAGTTAAGACCTTAACCATTAGGCCAGAGTACGAGTCTAAGACTTTAGCTATTAGGCCAGAGTAAGAGTTAAGACCTTAACCAATAGGCCAGAGTAAGAGTTAGGACCTTAACCAGTAGGCCAGAGTACGAGTTAAGACCTTAACCAGTAGGCCAGAGTAAAAGTTAAGACCTTAACCATTAGGCCAGAGTACGAGTCTAAGACCTTAGCTATTAGGCCAGAGTAAGAGTTAAGACCTTAACCAATAAGCCAGAGTAAGAGTTAGGACCTTAACTAGTAGGCCAGAGTAAGAGTTAAGACCTTAACCAGTAGGCCAGAGAAAGAGTTAAGTCCTTAACCTGTAGGCCACAATACAAGTCTAAGACCTTAGCTATTAGGCCAGAGTAAGAGTTAAGACCTTAACCATTAGGCCAGAGTATGAGTCTAAGACCTTAGCTATTAGGCCAGAGTAAGAGTTAAGACCTTAACCTGTAGGCCAGAGTAAGAGTTAAGACCTTAACCATTAGGCCAGAGTACGAGTCTAAAACCTTAGCTATTAGGCCAGAGTAAGAGTTAAGACCTTAGCTGTTAGGCCAGAGTAAGAGTTAAGACCTTAACCATTCGGCCAGAGTACGAGCCTAAGACCTTAGCTATTAGGCCAGAGTAAGAGTTAAGACCTTAACTATTAGGCCATAGTGCGAGTCGAAGACCTTAGCTATTAGGCCAGAGTAAGAGTTAATACCTTAACCAGTAGGCCGGAGTAAGAGTTAAGACCTTAACCAGTAGGACAGAGTAAGAGTTAAGACCTTAGATATTAGGCCAGAGTACAAGTCTAAGACCTTAGCTATTAGGCCAGAGTGAGAGTTAAGACCTTAGCTATCAGGCCAGAGTACGAGTCTAAGACCTTAGCTATTAGGCCAGAGTACGAGTCTAAGACCTTAGCTATTAGGCCAGAGTAAGAGTTAAGACCTTAACCAGTAGGCCAGAGTACCAGTATAAGACCTTAGCTATTAGGCCAGAGTAAGAGTTAAGACCTTAACCAGTAGGCCAGAGTAAGAGTTAAGACCTTAACCAGTAGGCCATAGTACGAGTCTAAGACCTTAGCTATTAGGCCAGAGTAAGAATTAAGACCTTAACCATTAGGCCAGAGTACGAGTCTAAGACCTTAGCTATTAGGTCAGAGTAAGAGTTAAGACCTTAGCTATTATGCCAGAGTAAGAGTTAAGACCTTAACCATTAGGCCAGAGTATGAGTCTAAGACCTTAGTTATTAGGCCAGAGTAAGAGTTAAGACCTTAACCAGGAGGACAGAGTAAGAGTTAAGACCTTAGCTATTAGGCCAGAGTAAGAGTTAAGACCTTAACCTGTAGGCCAGAGTACGAGTCTACGACCTTAGCTATTAGGCCAGAGTAAGAGTTAAGACCTTAACCATTAGGCCAGAGTACATGTCTAAGACCTTAGCTATTAGGCCAGAGTAAGAGTTAAGACCTTAGCTATCAGGCCAGAGTACGAGTCTCAGACCTTAGCTATTAGGCCAGAGTACGAGTCTAAGACCTTAGCTATTAGGCCAGAGCAAGAGTTAAGACCTTAACCATTAGGCCAGAGTACGAGTCTAAGACCTTAGCTATTAGGCCAGAGTAAGAGTTAAGACCTTAACAGTAGGCCAGAGTAAGAGTTAAGACCTTAACCAGTAGGCCAGAGTAAAAGTTAAGACTTTAGATATTAGGCCAGAGTAAGAGTTAAGACCTTTACCAGTAGGCCAGAGTACGAGTCTAAGACCTTAGCTATTAGGCCAGAGTAAGAGTTAAGACCTTAACCATTAGGCCAGAGTATGAGTCTAAGACCTTAGCTATTAGGCCAGAGTAAGAGTTAAGACCTTAACCATTAGGCCAGAGTACGAGTCTAAGACCTTAGCTATTAGGCCAGAGTACGAGTCCAGACCTTAGCTATTAGGCCAGAGTAAGAGTTAAGACCTTAACCAGTAGGCCAGGAACAAGTCTAATACCTTAGCCATTAGGCCAGAGTAAGAGTTAAGACCTTAGCTATTAGGCCAGAGTAAGAGTTAAGACCTTAACCATTAGGCCAGAGTATGAGTCAAAGACCTTAGCTATTAGGCCAGAGTAAGAGTTAAGACCTTAGCTATTAGGCCATAGTACGAGTCTAAGACCTTAGCTATTAGGCCAGAGTAAGAGTTAAGACCTTAACCATTAGGCCAGAGTACGAGTCTAAGACCTTAGCTATTAGGCCAGACTGAGAGTTAAGACCGTAACCATTAGTCCATAGTACGAGTCTAAGACCTTAGCTATTAGGCCAGTGTAAGAGTTAAGACCGTAACCAGTAGGCCAGAGTAAGAGTTAAGACCTTAACCATTAGGCCAGAGTACGATTCTAAGACCTTAGCTATTCGGCCAGAGTAAGAGTTAAGACTTTAGCTATTAGGCCAGAGTACGAGTCTAAGACCTTAGCTATTAGGCCAGAGTAAGAGTTAAGACCTTAACCAGTAGGCCAGAGTACGAGTTAAGACCTTAACCAGTAGGCCAGAGTACGAGTTAAGACCTTAGCTATTAGGCCAGAGTAAGAGTTAAGACCGTAACCCGTAGGCCAGAGTAAGAGTTAAGACCTTAACCAGTAGGCCAGAGTATGAGTCTAAGACCTTAGCTATTAGGCCAGAGTAAGAGTTAAGACTTTAGCTATTAGGCTAGAGTAAGAGTTAAGACCTTAACCAGTAGGCCAGAGTAAGAGTTAAGACCTTAACCGTTAGGCCAGAGTTAGAGTTAAGACCTTAGCTATTAGGCCAGAGTAAGAGTTAAGACCGTAACTATTAGGCCATAGTACGAGACTAAGACCTCAGCTATTGGGCCAGAGTAAGAGTTAAGACCTTAACCTGTAGGCCATAGTATGAGTCTAAGACCTTAGCTATTAGGCCAGAGTAAGAGTTAAGACCTTAACCATTAGGCCAGTGTACGAGTCTAAGACCTTAGCTATTAGGCCAGAGTAAGAGTTAAGACCTTAACAGTAGGCCAGAGTAAGAGTTAAGACCTTAACCAGTAGGCCAGAGTAAGAGTTAAGACCTTAGATATTAGGCCAGAGTAAGAGTTAAGACCTTTACCAGTAGGCCAGAGTACGAGTCTAAGACCTTAGCTATTAGGCCAGAGTAAGAGTTAAGACCTTAACCATTAGGCCAGAGTACAAGTCTAAGACCTTAGCTATTAGGCCAGAGTGAGAGTTAAGACCTTAGCTATCAGGCTAGAGTACGAGTCTAAGACCTTAGCTATTAGGCCAGAGTACGAGTCTAAGACCTTAGCTATTAGGCCAGAGTAAGAGTTAAGACCTTAACCAGTAGGCCAGAGTACCAGTCTAAGACTTTAACTATTAGGCCAGAGTAAGAGTTAAGACCTTAGCTATTAGGCCAGAGTAAGAGTTAAGACCTTAACCATTAGGCCAGAGTACGAGTCTAAGACTTTAGCTATTAGGCCAGACCAAGAGTTAAAACCTTAACCAGTAGGCCAGAGTACGAGTCTAAGACCTTAGCTATTAGGCCAGTGTAAGAGATAAGACCTTAACCAGTAGGCCAGAGTACGAGTCTAAGACCTTAGCTATTAGGCCAGAGTAAGAGTTAAGACCTTAACCAATAGGCCAGAGTAAGAGTTAAGACCTTAACCAGTAGGCCAGAGTAAGAGTTAAGACCTTAACCTGTAGGCCATAGTACGAGTCTAAGACCTTAGCTATTAGGCCAGAGTAAGAATTAAGACCTTAACCATTAGGCCAGAGTACGAGTCTAAGACCTTAGCTATTAGGTCAGAGTAAGAGTTAAGACCTTAGCTATTATGCCAGAGTAAGAGTTAAGACCTTAACCATTAGGCCAGAGTATGAGTCTAAGACCTTAGTTATTAGGCCAGAGTAAGAGTTAAGACCTTAACCAGGAGGACAGAGTAAGAGTTAAGACCTTAGCTATTAGGCCAGAGTAAGAGTTAAGACCTTAACCTGTAGGCCAGAGTACGAGTCTAAGACCTTAGCTATTAGGCCAGAGTAAGAGTTAAGACCTTAACCATTAGGCCAGAGTACATGTCTAAGACCTTAGCTATTAGGCCAGAGTAAGAGTTAAGACCTTAGCTATCAGGCCAGAGTACGAGTCTCAGACCTTAGCTATTAGGCCAGAGTACGAGTCTAAGACCTTAGCTATTAGGCCAGAGCAAGAGTTAAGACCTTAACCAGTAGGCCAGAGTACCAGTCTAAGACCCTAGCTATAGGCCAGAGTAAGAGTTAAGACCTTAGCTATTAGGCCAGAGTAAGAGTTAAGACCTTAACCATTAGGCCAGAGTACGAGTCTAAGACCTTAGCTATTAGGCCGGAGTAAGAGTTAAGACCTTAAGCATCAGGCCAGAGTATGAGTCTAATACCTTAGCTAACAGGCCAGAGTAAGAGTTAAGACCTTAGCTATTAGGCCAGAGTAAGAGTTAAGACCTTAGATATTAGGCCATAGTAAGAGTTAGGACCTTAACCAGTAGGCCAGAGTACGAGTCTAAGACCTTAGCTATTAGGCCAGAGTAAGAGTTAAGACCTTAACCAGTAGGCCAGAGTAAGCGTTAAGACCTTAACCAGTAGGCCATAGTACGAGTCTAAGACCTTAGCTATTAGGCCAGAGTAAGGGTTAAGACCTTAGCTATTAGGCCAGAGTAAGAGTTAAGACCTTAGCTATTAGGCCAGAGTAAGAGTTAAGACCTTAGCTATTAGGCCAGAGTAAGAGTTAAGACCTTAACCAGTAGGCCAGACTACGAGTCTAAGACCTTAGCTATTAGGCCAGAGTAAGAGTTAAGACCTTAACCATTAGGCCAGAGTACGAGTCTAAGACTTTAGCTATTAGGCCAGAGTAAGAGTTAAGACCTTAACCAATAGGCCAGAGTAAGAGTTAGGACCTTAACCAGTAGGCCAGAGTACGAGTTAAGACCTTAACCAGTAGGCCAGAGTAAAAGTTAAGACCTTAACCATTAGGCCAGAGTACGAGTCTAAGACCTTAGCTATTAGGCCAGAGTAAGAGTTAAGACCTTAACCAATAAGCCAGAGTAAGAGTTAGGACCTTAACTAGTAGGCCAGAGTAAGAGTTAAGACCTTAACCAGTAGGCCAGAGAAAGAGTTAAGTCCTTAACCTGTAGGCCACAATACAAGTCTAAGACCTTAGCTATTAGGCCAGAGTAAGAGTTAAGACCTTAACCATTAGGCCAGAGTATGAGTCTAAGACCTTAGCTATTAGGCCAGAGTAAGAGTTAAGACCTTAACCTGTAGGCCAGAGTAAGAGTTAAGACCTTAACCATTAGGCCAGAGTACGAGTCTAAAACCTTAGCTATTAGGCCAGAGTAAGAGTTAAGACCTTAGCTATTAGGCCAGAGTAAGAGTTAAGACCTTAACCATTCGGCCAGAGTACGAGCCTAAGACCTTAGCTATTAGGCCAGAGTAAGAGTTAAGACCTTAACTATTAGGCCATAGTGCGAGTCGAAGACCTTAGCTATTAGGCCAGAGTAAGAGTTAATACCTTAACCAGTAGGCCGGAGTAAGAGTTAAGACCTTAACCAGTAGGACAGAGTAAGAGTTAAGACCTTAGATATTAGGCCAGAGTACAAGTCTAAGACCTTAGCTATTAGGCCAGAGTGAGAGTTAAGACCTTAGCTATCAGGCCAGAGTACGAGTCTAAGACCTTAGCTATTAGGCCAGAGTACGAGTCTAAGACCTTAGCTATTAGGCCAGAGTAAGAGTTAAGACCTTAACCAGTAGGCCAGAGTACCAGTATAAGACCTTAGCTATTAGGCCAGAGTAAGAGTTAAGACCTTAACCAGTAGGCCAGAGTAAGAGTTAAGACCTTAACCAGTAGGCCATAGTACGAGTCTAAGACCTTAGCTATTAGGCCAGAGTAAGAATTAAGACCTTAACCATTAGGCCAGAGTACGAGTCTAAGACCTTAGCTATTAGGTCAGAGTAAGAGTTAAGACCTTAGCTATTATGCCAGAGTAAGAGTTAAGACCTTAACCATTAGGCCAGAGTATGAGTCTAAGACCTTAGTTATTAGGCCAGAGTAAGAGTTAAGACCTTAACCAGGAGGACAGAGTAAGAGTTAAGACCTTAGCTATTAGGCCAGAGTAAGAGTTAAGACCTTAACCTGTAGGCCAGAGTACGAGTCTACGACCTTAGCTATTAGGCCAGAGTAAGAGTTAAGACCTTAACCATTAGGCCAGAGTACATGTCTAAGACCTTAGCTATTAGGCCAGAGTAAGAGTTAAGACCTTAGCTATCAGGCCAGAGTACGAGTCTCAGACCTTAGCTATTAGGCCAGAGTACGAGTCTAAGACCTTAGCTATTAGGCCAGAGCAAGAGTTAAGACCTTAACCAGTAGGCCAGAGTACCAGTCCAAGACCCTAGCTATAGGCCAGAGTAAGAGTTAAGACCTTAGCTATTAGGCCAGAGTAAGAGTTAAGACCTTAACCATTAGGCCAGAGTATGAGTCTAAGACCTTAGCTATTAGGCCGGAGTAAGAGTTAAGACCTTAAGCATCAGGCCAGAGTATGAGTCTAATACCTTAGCTAACAGGCCAGAGTAAGAGTTAAGACCTTAGCTATTAGGCCAGAGTAAGAGTTAAGACCTTAGATATTAGGCCATAGTAAGAGTTAGGACCTTAACCAGTAGGCCAGAGTACGAGTCTAAGACCTTAGCTATTAGGCCAGAGTAAGAGTTAAGACCTTAACCAGTAGGCCAGAGTAAGCGTTAAGACCTTAACCAGTAGGCCATAGTACGAGTCTAAGACCTTAGCTATTAGGCCAGAGTAAGGGTTAAGACCTTAACCAGTAGGCCAGAGTAAGAGTTAAGACCTTAGCTATTAGGCCAGAGTAAGAGTTAAGAGCTTAGCTATTAGGCCAGAGTAAGAGTTAAGACCTTAACCAGTAGGCCAGACTACGAGTCTAAGACCTTAGCTATTAGGCCAGAGTAAGAGTTAAGACCTTAACCATTAGGCCAGAGTACGAGTCTAAGACTTTAGCTATTAGGCCAGAGTAAGAGTTAAGACCTTAACCAATAGGCCAGATTAAGAGTTAGGACCTTAACCAGTAGGCCAGAGTAAGAGTTAAGACCTTAACCAGTAGGCCAGAGAAAGAGTTAAGTCCTTAACCTGTAGGCCACAATACAAGTCTAAGACCTTAGCTATTGAGGCAGAGTAAGAGTTAAGACCTTAACCATTAGGCCAGAGTATGAGTCTAAGACCTTAGCTATTAGGCCAGAGTAAGAGTTAAGACCTTAACCTGTAGGCCAGAGTAAGAGTTAAGACCTTAACCATTAGGCCAGAGTACGAGTCTAAAACCTTAGCTATTAGGCCAGACTAAGAGTTAAGACCTTAGCTATTAGGCCAGAGTAAGAGTTAAGACATTAACCATTCGGCCAGAGTACGAGCCTAAGACCTTAGCTATTAGGCCAGAGTAAGAGTTAAGACCTTAACCATTAGGCCATAGTACGAGTCGAAGACCTTAGCTATTAGGCCAGAGTAAGAGTTAAGACCTTAACCAGTAGGCCGGAGTAAGAGTTAAGACCTTAACCAGTAGGACAGAGTAAGAGTTAAGACCTTAGATATTAAGCCAGAGTACAAGTCTAAGACCTTAGCTATTAGGCCAGAGTGAGAGTTAAGACCTTAGCTATCAGGCCAGAGTACGAGTCTAAGACCTTAGCTATGAGGCCAGAGTACGAGTCTAAGACCTTAGCTATTAGGCCAGAGTAAGAGTTAAGACCTTAACCAGTAGGCCAGAGTACCAGTCTAAGACCTTAGCTATTAGGCCAGAGTAAGACTTAAGACCTTAGCTATTAGGCCAGAGTAAGAGTTAAGACCTTAACCATTAGGCCAGAGTACGAGTCTAAGACTTTAGCTATTAGGCCAGAGCAAGAGTTAAGACCTTAACCAGTAGGCCAGAGTACGAGTCTAAGATCTTAGCTATTAGGCCAGAGCAAGAGTTAAGACCTTAACCAGTAGGCCAGAGTACGAGTCTAAGACCTTAGCTATTAGGCCAGAGTAAGAGTTAAGACCGTAGCTATTAGGCCAGTGTATGAGTCTAAGACCTTAGCTATTAGGCCAGAGAAAGAGTTAAGACCTTAACCAGTAGGCCAGAGTACAAGTCTAAGACCTTAGCTATTAGGCCAGAGTAAGAGTTAAGACCTTAGCTATTAGGCCAGAGTAAGAGTTAAGACCTTAACCATTAGGCCAAAGTACGAGTCTAAGACCTTAGCTATTAGGCCAGAGTAAGAGCTAAGACCTTAACCAGTAGGCCAGAGTAAGAGTTAAGACCTTAACCATTAGGCCAGAGTACGAGTCTAAGACGTCAGCTATTAGGACAGAGTAAGAGTTAAGACCTTAACCAATAGGCCAGAGTAAGAGTTAAGACCCTAACCAGTAGGCCAGAGTAAGAGTTAAGACCTTAACCTGTAGGCCATAGTACGAGTCTAAGACCTTAGCTATTAGGCCAGAGTAAGAATTAAGACCTTAACCATTAGGCCAGAGTTCGAGTCTAAGACCTTAGCTATTAGGCCAGAGTAAGAGTTAAGACCTTAACCTGTAGGCCAGAGTAAGAGTTAAGACCTTAACCATTAGGCCAGAGTACGAGTCTAAGACCTTAGCTATTAGGCCAGAGTAAGAGTTAAGACCATATCTATTAGGCCAGAGTAAGAGTTAAGACCTTAACCAGTAGGCCAGAGTAAGAGTTAAGACCTTAACCAGGAGGACAGAGTAAGAGTTAAGACCTTAGCTATTAGGCCAGAGTAAGAGTTAAGACCTTAACCTGTAGGCCAGAGTACGAGTCTAATACCTTAGCTATTAGGCCAGAGTAAGAGTTAAGACCTTAACCATTAGGCCAGAGTACAAGTCTAAGACCTTAGCTATTAGGCCAGAGTAAGAGTTAAGACCTTAGCTATCAGGCCAGAGTACAAATCTAAGACCTTAGCTATTAGGCCAGAGTGAGAGTTAAGACCTTAGCTATCAGGCCAGAGTACGAGTCTAAGACCTTAGCTATTAGGACAGAGTACGAGTCTAAGACCTTAGCTATTAGGACAGAGTAAGAGTTAAGATCTTAGCTATTAGGCCAGAATAAGAGTTATGACCTTAACCATTAGGCCAGAGTACGAGTCTAAGACCTTAGCTATTAGGCCAGAGTAAGAGTTAAGACCTTAACCATTAGGCCAGAGTACGAGTCTAAGACCTTAGCTATTAGGCCAGAGTAAGAGTTAAGACCTTAGCTATTAGGCCAGAGTAAGAGTTAAGACCTTAACCTGTAGGCCAGAGTACGAGTCTAAGACCTTAGCTATTAGGCCAGACTACGAGTCTAAGACCTTAGCTATTAGGCCAGAGTAAGAGTTAAGACCTTAACCATTGGGCCAGAGTACGAGTCTAAGACCTTAGCTATTAGGCCTGAGTAAGAGTTAAGACCTTAACCTGTAGGCCATAGTATGAGTCTAAGACCTTAGCTATTAGGCCAGAGTAAGAGTTAAGTCCTTAACCTGTAGGCCATAGCACGAGTCTAAGACATTAGCTATTGGGACAGAGTAAGAGTTAAGACCTTAACCATTAGGCCAGAGTACGAGTCTAAGACCTTAGCTATTAGGCCAGAGTAAGAGTAAAGACCTTAGCCAGTACGCCAGAGTAAGAGTTAAGACCTTAGATATTAGGCCAGAGTAAGAGTTAAGACCTTAACCAGTAGGCCAGAGTACGAGTCTAAGACCTTAGCTATTAGTCCAGTGTAAGAGTTAAGACCTTAACCATTAGGCCAGAGTATGAGTCTAAGACCTTAGCTATTAGGCCAGAGTAAGAGTTAAGACCTTAACCAGTAGGCCAGAGTAAGAGTTAAGACATTAAACAGTAGGCCAGAGTAAGAGTTAAGACCTTAGCTATTATGCCAGAGTATGAGTCTAAGACCTTAGCTATTAGGCCAGAGTAAGAGTTAAGACCTTAACCAGTAGGCCAGAGTACAAGTCTAAGACCTTAGCTATTAGGCCAGAGTAAGAGTTAAGACCTTAGCTATTAGGCCAGAGTAAGAGTTAAGACCTTAACCATTAGGCCAAAGTACAAGTCTAAGACCTTAGCTATTAGGCCAGAGTAAGAGCTAAGACCTTAACCAGTAGGCCAGAGTAAGAGTTAAGACCTTAACCATTAGGCCAGAGTACGAGTCTAAGACCTTAGCTATTAGGACAGAGTAAGAGTTAAGACCTTAACCAATAGGCCAGAGTAAGAGTTAAGACCTTAACCAGTAGGCCAGAGTAAGAGTTAAGACCTTAACCAGTAGGCCAGAGTAAGAGTTAAGACCTTAACCTGTAGGCCATAGTACGAGTCTAAGACCTTAGCTATTAGGCCAGAGTAGGAATTAAGACCTTAACCATTAGGCCAGAGTTCGAGTCTAAGACCTTAGCTATTAGGCCAGAGTAAGAGTTAAGACCTTAACCTGTAGGCCAGAGTAAGAGTTAAGACCTTAACCATTAGGCCAGAGTACGATTCTAAGACCTTAGCTATTAGGCCAGAGTAAGAGTTAAGACCTTATCTATAAGCCAGAGTAAGAGTTAGGACCTTAACCATTAGTCCAGAGTGTGAGTCTAAGACCTTAGTTATTAGGCCAGAGAAAGAGTTTTGACCTTAACCATTAGGCCATAGTACGAGTCTAAGACCTTAGCTATTAGGCCAGAGTAAGAGTTAAGACCTTAACCAGTAGGCCAGAGTAAGAGTTAAGACCTTAACCAGGAGGACAGAGTAAGAGTTAAGACCTTAGCTATTAGGCCAGAGTAAGAGTTAAGACCTTAACCTGTAGGCCATAGTACGAGTCTAATACCTTAGCTATTAGGCCAGAGTAAGAGTTAAGACCTTAACCATTAGGCCAGAGTACAAGTCTAAGACCTTAGCTATTAGGCCAGAGTAAGAGTTAAGACCTTAGCTATCAGGCCAGAGTACAAATCTAAGACCTTAGCTATTAGGCCAGAGTGAGAGTTAAGACCTTAGCTATCAGGCCAGAGTACGAGTCTAAGACCTTAGCTATTAGGACAGAGTACGAGTCTAAGACCTTAGCTATTAGGCCAGAGTAAGAGTTAAGATCTTAGCTATTAGGCCAGAATAAGAGTTATGACCTTAACCATTAGGCCAGAGTACGAGTCTAAGACCTTAGCTATTAGGCCAGAGTAAGAGTTTAGACCTTAGCTATTAGGCCAGAGTAAGAGTTAAGACCTTAACCTGTAGGCCAGAGTACGAGTCTAAGACCTTAGCTATTAGGCCAGACTACGAGTCTAAGACCTTAGCTATTAGGCCAGAGTAAGAGTTAAGACCTTAACCATTGGGCCAGAGTACGAGTCTAAGACCTTAGCTATTAGGCCTGAGTAAGAGTTAAGACCTTAACCTGTAGGCCATAGTATGAGTCTAAGACCTTAGCTATTAGGCCAGAGTAAGAGTTAAGTCCTTAACCTGTAGGCCATAGCACGAGTCTAAGACATTAGCTATTAGGACAGAGTAAGAGTTAAGACCTTAACCATTAGGCCAGAGTACGAGTCTAAGACCTTAGCTATTAGGCCAGAGTAAGAGTAAAGACCTTAGCCAGTACGCCAGAGTAAGAGTTAAGACCTTAGATATTAGGCCAGAGTAAGAGTTAAGACCTTAACCAGTAGGCCAGAGTACGAGTCTAAGACCTTAGCTATTAGTCCAGAGTAAGAGTTAAGACCTTAACCATTAGGCCAGAGTATGAGTCTAAGACCTTAGCTATTAGGCCAGAGTAAGAGTTAAGACCTTAACCAGTAGGCCAGAGTAAGAGTTAAGACATTAAACAGTAGGCCAGAGTAAGAGTTAAGACCTTAGCTATTAGGCCAGAGTAAGAGTTAAGACCTTAGCTATTAGGCCAGAGTAAGAATTAAGACCTTAACCATTAGGCCAGAGTACGAGTCTAAGATCTTAGCTATTAGGCCAGAGTAAGAGTTAAGACCTTAACCTGTAGGCCAGAGTATGAGTCTAAGACCTTAGCTATTAGGCCAGAGTAAGAGTTAAGACCTTAGCTATTAGGCCAGTGTACGAGACTAAGACCTTAGCTATTATGCCAGAGTATGAGTCTAAGACCTTAGCTATTAGGCCAGAGTAAGAGTTAAGACCTTAACCAGTAGGCCAGAGTACGAGTCTAAGACCTTAGCTATTAGGCCAGAGTAAGAGTTAAGACCTTAGCTATTAGGCCAGAGTAAGAGTTAAGACCTTAACCATTAGGCCAGAGTACGAGTCTAAGACCTTAGCTATTAGGCCAGAGTAAGAGTTAAGACCTTAACCAGTAGGCCAGAGTAAGAGTTAAGACCTTAACCATTAGGCCAGAGTATGAGTCTAAGACCTTAACCATTAGGCCAGAGTAAGAGTTAAGACCTTAACCGATAGCCCAGAGTAAGAGTTAAGACCTTAACCAGTAGGCCAGAGTAAGAGTTAAGACCTTAACCAGTAGGCCAGAGTAACAGTTAAGACCTTAACCTGTAGGCCATAGTACGAGTCTGAGACCTTAGCTATTAGGCCAGAGTAAGAGTTAAGACCATAACCATTAGGCCACAGTACGAGTCTAAGACCTTAGCTATTAGGCCAGAGTAAGAGTTAAGACCTTAACCTGTAGGCCAGAGTAAGTGTTAAGACCTTAATCATTAGGTCAGAGTACGAGTCTAAGACCTTAGCTATTAGGCCAGAGTAAGAGTTAAGACTTTAACCAGTAGGCCAGAGTAAGAGTTAGGACCTTAACCAGTAGGACAGAGTAAGAGTTAAGACCTTAGCTATTAGGCCAGAGTAAGAGTTAAGACCTTAACCTGTAGGCCAGAGTACGAGCCTAAGACCTTAGCTATTAGGCCAGAGTAAGAGTTAAGACCTTAACCATTAGGCCAGAGTAAGAGTTAAGACCTTAACCTGTAGGCCAGAGTACGAGCCTAAGACCTTAGCTATTAGGCCAGAGTAAGAGTTAAGACCTTAACCATTAGGCTAGAGTAAGAGTTAAGACCTTAGCTATTAGGCCAGAGTACGAGTCTAAGACCTTAGCTATTAGGCCAGAGTACGAGTTAAGACCTTAGCTATTAGGCCAGAATAAGAGTTACGGCCTTAACCATTAGGCCAGAGTACGAGTCTAAGACCTTAGCTATTAGGCTAGAGTAAGAGTTAAGTCCTTAACCATTAGGCCAGAGTACGAGTCTAAGACCTTAGCTATTAGGCCAGAGTAAGAGTTAAGACCTTAGCTATTAGGCCAGAGTAAGAGTTAAGACCTTAACCTGTATGCCAGAGTACGAGTCTAAGACGTTAGCTATTAGGCCAGAGTACGAGTCTAAGACCTTAGCTATTAGGCCAGAGTAAGAGTTAAGACCTTAACCATTAGGCCAGAGTACGAGTCTAAGACGTTAGCTATTAGGCCAGAGTAAGAGTTAAGACCTTAACAGTAGGCCAGAGTAACAGTTAAGATCTTAACCAGTAGGCCAGAGTAAAAGTTAAGACCTTAGATATTAGGCCAGAGTAAGAGTTAAGACCTTTACCAGTAGGCCAGAGTACGAGTCTAAGACCTTAGCTATTATGCCAGAGTAAGAGTTAAGACCTTAACCAGTAGGCCAGAGTACGAGTCTAAGACCTTAGCTATTAGTCCAGAGTAAGAGTTAAGACCTTAACCATTAGGCCAGAGTATGAGTCTAAGACCTTAGCTATTAGGCCAGAGTAAGAGTTAAGACCTTAACCAGTAGGCCAGAGTACGAGTCTAAGACCTTAGCTATTAGTCCAGAGAAAGAGTTAAGACCTTAACCATTAGGCCAGAGTATGAGTCTAAGACCTTAGCTATTAGGCTAGAGTAAGAGTTAAGACCTTAACCAGTAGGCCAGAGTAAGAGTTAAGACATTAAACAGTAGGCCAGAGTAAGAGTTAAGACCTTAGCTATTAGGCCAGAGTAAGAGTTAAGACCTTAGCTATTAGGCCAGAGTAAGAATTAAGACCTTAACCATTAGGCCAGAGTACGAGTCTTAGATCTTAGCTATTAGGCCAGAGTAAGAGTTAAGACCTTAACCTGTAGGCCAGAGTATGAGTCTAAGACCTTAGCTATTAGGCCAGAGTAAGAGTTAAGACCTTAGCTATTAGGCCAGTGTACGAGACTAAGACCTTAGCTATTATGCCAGAGTATGAGTCTAAGACCTTAGCTATTAGGCCAGAGTAAGAGTTAAGACCTTAACCAGTAGGCCAGAGTACGAGTCTAAGACCTTAGCTATTAGGCCAGAGTAAGAGTTAAGACCTTAACCATTAGGCCAGAGTACGAGTCTAAGACCTTAGCTATTAGGCCAGAGTAAGAGTTAAGACCTTAACCAGTAGGCCAGAGTAAGAGTTAAGACCTTAGCTATTATGCCAGTGTACGAGACTAAGACCTTAGCTATTATGCCAGAGTATGAGTCTAAGACCTTAGCTATTAGGCCAGAGTAAGAGTTAAGACCTTAACCAGTAGGCCAGAGTACGAGTCTAAGACCTTAGCTATTAGGCCAGAGTAAGAGTTAAGACCTTAACCATTAGGCCAGAGTATGAGTCTAAGACCTTAGCTATTAGGCCAGAGTAAGAGTTAAGACCTTAGCTATTAGGCCAGAGTAAGAGTTAAGACCTTAACCTGTATGCCAGAGTACGAGTCTAAGACCTTAGCTATTAGGCCAGAGTACGAGTCTAAGACCTTAGCTATTAGGCCAGAGTAAGAGTTAAGACCTTAGCTATTAGGCCAGTGTACGAGACTAAGACCTTAGCTATTATGCCAGAGTATGAGTCTAAGACCTTAGCTATTAGGCCAGAGTAAGAGTTAAGACCTTAACCTGTAGGCCAGAGTACGAGTCTAAAACCTTAGCTATTAGGCCAGAGTAAGAGTTAAGACCTTAACCATTAGGCCAGAGTACGAGTCTAAGACCTTAGCTATGAGGCCAGAGTACGAGTCTAAGACCTTAGCTATTAGGCCAGAGTAAGAGTTAAGACCTTAACCAGTAGGCCAGAGTACCAGTCTAAGACCTTAGCTATTAGGCCAGAGTAAGACTTAAGACCTTAGCTATTAGGCCAGAGTAAGAGTTAAGACCTTAACCATTAGGCCAGAGTACGAGTCTAAGACTTTAGCTATTAGGCCAGAGCAAGAGTTAAGACCTTAACCAGTAGGCCAGAGTACGAGTCTAAGATCTTAGCTATTAGGCCAGAGCAAGAGTTAAGACCTTAACCAGTAGGCCAGAGTACGAGTCTAAGACCTTAGCTATTAGGCCAGAGTAAGAGTTAAGACCGTAGCTATTAGGCCAGTGTATGAGTCTAAGACCTTAGCTATTAGGCCAGAGTAAGAGTTAAGACCTTAACCAGTAGGCCAGAGTACAAGTCTAAGACCTTAGCTTTTAGGCCAGAGTAAGAGTTAAGACCTTAGCTATTAGGCCAGAGTAAGAGTTAAGACCTTAACCATTAGGCCAAAGTACGAGTCTAAGACCTTAGCTATTAGGCCAGAGTAAGAGCTAAGACCTTAACCAGTAGGCCAGAGTAAGAGTTAAGACCTTAACCATTAGGCCAGAGTACGAGTCTAAGACGTCAGCTATTAGGACAGAGTAAGAGTTAAGACCTTAACCAATAGGCCAGAGTAAGAGTTAAGACCCTAACCAGTAGGCCAGAGTAGGAGTTAAGACCTTAACCTGTAGGCCATAGTACGAGTCTAAGACCTTAGCTATTAGGCCAGAGTAAGAATTAAGACCTTAACCATTAGGCCAGAGTTCGAGTCTAAGACCTTAGCTATTAGGCCAGAGTAAGAGTTAAGACCTTAACCTGTAGGCCAGAGTACGAGTCTAATACCTTAGCTATTAGGCCAGAGTAAGAGTTAAGACCTTAACCATTAGGCCAGAGTACAAGTCTAAGACCTTAGCTATTAGGCCAAAGTACGAGTCTAAGATCTTAGCTATTAGGCCAGAGTACGAGTCTAAGACCTTAGCTATTAGGCCAGAGTAAGAGTTAAGACCTTAGCTATTAGGCCAGAGTAAGAGTTAAGACCTTAACCTGTATGCCAGAGTACGAGTCTAAGACCTTAGCTATTAGGCCAGAGTACGAGTCTAAGACCTTAGCTATTAGGCCAGAGTAAGAGTTAAGACCTTAGCTATTAGGCCAGTGTACGAGACTAAGACCTTAGCTATTATGCCAGAGTATGAGTCTAAGACCTTAGCTATTAGGCCAGAGTAAGAGTTAAGACCTTAACCTGTAGGCCAGAGTACGAGTCTAAGACCTTAGCTATTAGGCCAGAGTAAGAGTTAAGACCTTAACCATTAGGCCAGAGTACGAGTCTAAGACCTTAGCTATGAGGCCAGAGTACGAGTCTAAGACCTTAGCTGTTAGGCCAGAGTAAGAGTTAAGACCTTAACCAGTAGGCCAGAGTACCAGTCTAAGACCTTAGCTATTAGGCCAGAGTAAGACTTAAGACCTTAGCTATTAGGCCAGAGTAAGAGTTAAGACCTTAACCATTAGGCCAGAGTACGAGTCTAAGACTTTAGCTATTAGGCCAGAGCAAGAGTTAAGACCTTAACCAGTAGGCCAGAGTACGAGTCTAAGATCTTAGCTATTAGGCCAGAGCAAGAGTTAAGACCTTAACCAGTAGGCCAGAGTACGAGTCTAAGACCTTAGCTATTAGGCCAGAGTAAGAGTTAAGACCGTAGCTATTAGGCCAGTGTATGAGTCTAAGACCTTAGCTATTAGGCCAGAGTAAGAGTTAAGACCTTAACCAGTAGGCCAGAGTACAAGTCTAAGACCTTAGCTATTAGGCCAGAGTAAGAGTTAAGACCTTAGCTATTAGGCCAGAGTAAGAGTTAAGACCTTAACCATTAGGCCAAAGTACGAGTCTAAGACCTTAGCTATTAGGCCAGAGTAAGAGCTAAGACCTTAACCAGTAGGCCAGAGTAAGAGTTAAGACCTTAACCATTAGGCCAGAGTACGAGTCTAAGACGTCAGCTATTAGGACAGAGTAAGAGTTAAGACCTTAACCAATAGGCCAGAGTAAGAGTTAAGACCCTAACCAGTAGGCCAGAGTAAGAGTTAAGACCTTAACCTGTAGGCCATAGTACGAGTCTAAGACCTTAGCTATTAGGCCAGAGTAAGAATTAAGACCTTAACCATTAGGCCAGAGTTCGAGTCTAAGACCTTAGCTATTAGGCCAGAGTAAGAGTTAAGACCTTAACCTGTAGGCCAGAGTAAGAGTTAAGACCTTAACCATTAGGCCAGAGTACGAGTCTAAGACCTTAGCTATTAGGCCAGAGTAAGAGTTAAGACCACATCTATTAGGCCAGAGTAAGAGTTAAGACCTTAACCAGTAGGCCAGAGTAAGAGTTAAGACCTTAACCAGGAGGACAGAGTAAGAGTTAAGACCTTAGCTATTAGGCCAGAGTAAGAGTTAAGACCTTAACCTGTAGGCCAGAGTACGAGTCTAATACCTTAGCTATTAGGCCAGAGTAAGAGTTAAGACCTTAGCTATCAGGCCAGAGTACAAATCTAAGACCTTAGCTATTAGGCCAGAGTGAGAGTTAAGACCTTAGCTATCAGGCCAGAGTACGAGTCTAAGACCTTAGCTATTAGGACAGAGTACGAGTCTAAGACCTTAGCTATTAGGCCAGAGTAAGAGTTAAGACCTTAACCAGTAGGCCAGAGTACGAGTCTAAGACCTTAGCTATTAGGCCAGAGTAAGAGTTAAGACCTTAACCATTAGGCCAGAGTATGAGTCTAAGACCTTAGCTATTAGGCCAGAGTAAGAGTTAAGACCTTAGCTATTAGGCCAGAGTAAGAGTTAAGACCTTAACCTGTATGCCAGAGTACGAGTCTAAGACCTTAGCTATTAGGCCAGAGTACGAGTCTAAGACCTTAGCTATTAGGCCAGAGTAAGAGTTAAGACCTTAGCTATTAGGCCAGTGTACGAGACTAAGACCTTAGCTATTATGCCAGAGTATGAGTCTAAGACCTTAGCTATTAGGCCAGAGTAAGAGTTAAGACCTTAACCTGTAGGCCAGAGTACGAGTCTAAGACCTTAGCTATTAGGCCAGAGTAAGAGTTAAGACCTTAACCATTAGGCCAGAGTACGAGTCTAAGACCTTAGCTATGAGGCCAGAGTACGAGTCTAAGACCTTAGCTATTAGGCCAGAGTAAGAGTTAAGACCTTAACCAGTAGGCCAGAGTACCAGTCTAAGACCTTAGCTATTAGGCCAGAGTAAGACTTAAGACCTTAGCTATTAGGCCAGAGTAAGAGTTAAGACCTTAACCATTAGGCCAGAGTACGAGTCTAAGACT
Organism: Triturus cristatus; assembly: GCF_964204655.1. NCBI lineage: Eukaryota > Metazoa > Chordata > Amphibia > Caudata > Salamandridae > Triturus > Triturus cristatus. Next base: position 1,308,812,893 of record NC_140590.1, read on the forward strand.
TTAGCTATTAGGCCAGAGCAAGAGTTAAGACCTTAACCAGTAGGCCAGAGTACGAGTCTAAGATCTTAGCTATTAGGCCAGAGCAAGAGTTAAGACCTTAACCAGTAGGCCAGAGTACGAGTCTAAGACCTTAGCTATTAGGCCAGAGTAAGAGTTAAGACCGTAGCTATTAGGCCAGTGTATGAGTCTAAGACCTTAGCTATTAGGCCAGAGTAAGAGTTAAGACCTTAACCAGTAGGCCAGAGTACAAGTCTAAGACCTTAGCTATTAGGCCAGAGTAAGAGTTAAGACCTTAGCTATTAGGCCAGAGTAAGAGTTAAGACCTTAACCATTAGGCCAAAGTACGAGTCTAAGACCTTAGCTATTAGGCCAGAGTAAGAGCTAAGACCTTAACCAGTAGGCCAGAGTAAGAGTTAAGACCTTAACCATTAGGCCAGAGTACGAGTCTAAGACGTCAGCTATTAGGACAGAGTAAGAGTTAAGACCTTAACCAAAAGGCCAGAGTAAGAGTTAAGACCCTAACCAGTAGGCCAGAGTAAGAGTTAAGACCTTAACCTGTAGGCCATAGTACGAGTCTAAGACCTTAGCTATTAGGCCAGAGTAAGAATTAAGACCTTAACCATTAGGCCAGAGTTCGAGTCTAAGACCTTAGCTATTAGGCCAGAGTAAGAGTTAAGACCTTAACCTGTAGGCCAGAGTAAGAGTTAAGACCTTAACCATTAGGCCAGAGTACGAGTCTAAGACCTTAGCTATTAGGCCAGAGTAAGAGTTAAGACCATATCTATTAGGCCAGAGTAAGAGTTAAGACCTTAACCAGTAGGCCAGAGTAAGAGTTAAGACCTTAACCAGGAGGACAGAGTAAGAGTTAAGACCTTAGCTATTAGGCCAGAGTAAGAGTTAAGACCTTAACCTGTAGGCCAGAGTACGAGTCTAATACCTTAGCTATTAGGCCAGAGTAAGAGTTAAGACCTTAACCATTAGGCCAGAGTACAAGTCTAAGACCTTAGCTATTAGGCCAAAGTACGAGTCTAAGATCTTAGCTATTAGGCCAGAGTACGAGTCTAAGACCTTAGCTATTAGGCCAGAGTAAGAGTTAAGACCTTAGCTATTAGGCCAGAGTAAGAGTTAAGACCTTAACCTGTATGCCAGAGTACGAGTCTAAGACCTTAGCTATTAGGCCAGAGTACGAGTCTAAGACCTTAGCTATTAGGCCAGAGTAAGAGTTAAGACCTTAGCTATTAGGCCAGTGTACGAGACTAAGACCTTAGCTATTATGCCAGAGTATGAGTCTAAGACCTTAGCTATTAGGCCAGAGTAAGAGTTAAGACCTTAACCTGTAGGCCAGAGTACGAGTCTAAGACCTTAGCTATTAGGCCAGAGTAAGAGTTAAGACCTTAACCATTAGGCCAGAGTACGAGTCTAAGACCTTAGCTATGAGGCCAGAGTACGAGTCTAAGACCTTAGCTATTAGGCCAGAGTAAGAGTTAAGACCTTAACCAGTAGGCCAGAGTACCAGTCTAAGACCTTAGCTATTAGGCCAGAGTAAGACTTAAGACCTTAGCTATTAGGCCAGAGTAAGAGTTAAGACCTTAACCATTAGGCCAGAGTACGAGTCTAAGACTTTAGCTATTAGGCCAGAGCAAGAGTTAAGACCTTAACCAGTAGGCCAGAGTACGAGTCTAAGATCTTAGCTATTAGGCCAGAGCAAGAGTTAAGACCTTAACCAGTAGGCCAGAGTACGAGTCTAAGACCTTAGCTATTAGGCCAGAGTAAGAGTTAAGACCGTAGCTATTAGGCCAGTGTATGAGTCTAAGACCTTAGCTATTAGGCCAGAGTAAGAGTTAAGACCTTAACCAGTAGGCCAGAGTACAAGTCTAAGACCTTAGCTATTAGGCCAGAGTAAGAGTTAAGACCTTAGCTATTAGGCCAGAGTAAGAGTTAAGACCTTAACCATTAGGCCAAAGTACGAGTCTAAGACCTTAGCTATTAGGCCAGAGTAAGAGCTAAGACCTTAACCAGTAGGCCAGAGTAAGAGTTAAGACCTTAACCATTAGGCCAGAGTACGAGTCTAAGACGTCAGCTATTAGGACAGAGTAAGAGTTAAGACCTTAACCAATAGGCCAGAGTAAGAGTTAAGACCCTAACCAGTAGGCCAGAGTAAGAGTTAAGACCTTAACCTGTAGGCCATAGTACGAGTCTAAGACCTTAGCTATTAGGCCAGAGTAAGAATTAAGACCTTAACCATTAGGCCAGAGTTCGAGTCTAAGACCTTAGCTATTAGGCCAGAGTAAGAGTTAAGACCTTAACCTGTAGGCCAGAGTAAGAGTTAAGACCTTAACCATTAGGCCAGAGTACGAGTCTAAGACCTTAGCTATTAGGCCAGAGTAAGAGTTAAGACCATATCTATTAGGCCAGAGTAAGAGTTAAGACCTTAACCAGTAGGCCAGAGTAAGAGTTAAGACCTTAACCAGGAGGACAGAGTAAGAGTTAAGACCTTAGCTATTAGGCCAGAGTAAGAGTTAAGACCTTAACCTGTAGGCCAGAGTACGAGTCTAATACCTTAGCTATTAGGCCAGAGTAAGAGTTAAGACCTTAGCTATCAGGCCAGAGTACAAATCTAAGACCTTAGCTATTAGGCCAGAGTGAGAGTTAAGACCTTAGCTATCAGGCCAGAGTACGAGTCTAAGACCTTAGCTATTAGGACAGAGTACGAGTCTAAGACCTTAGCTATTAGGACAGAGTAAGAGTTAAGATCTTAGCTATTAGGCCAGAATAAGAGTTATGACCTTAACCATTAGGCCAGAGTACGAGTCTAAGACCTTAGCTATTAGGCCAGAGTAAGAGTTAAGACCTTAACCATTAGGCCAGAGTACGAGTCTAAGACCTTAGCTATTAGGCCAGAGTAAGAGTTAAGACCTTAGCTATTAGGCCAGAGTAAGAGTTAAGACCTTAACCTGTAGGCCAGAGTACGAGTCTAAGACCTTAGCTATTAGGCCAGACTACGAGTCTAAGACCTTAGCTATTAGGCCAGAGTAAGAGTTAAGACCTTAACCATTGGGCCAGAGTACGAGTCTAAGACCTTAGCTATTAGGCCTGAGTAAGAGTTAAGACCTTAACCTGTAGGCCATAGTATGAGTCTAAGACCTTAACTATTAGGCCAGAGTAAGAGTTAAGTCCTTAACCTGTAGGCCATAGCACGAGTCTAAGACATTAGCTATTGGGACAGAGTAAGAGTTAAGACCTTAACCATTAGGCCAGAGTACGAGTCTAAGACCTTAGCTATTAGGCCAGAGTAAGAGTAAAGACCTTAGCCAGTACGCCAGAGTAAGAGTTAAGACCTTAGATATTAGGCCAGAGTAAGAGTTAAGACCTTAACCAGTAGGCCAGAGTACGAGTCTAAGACCTTAGCTATTAGTCCAGTGTAAGAGTTAAGACCTTAACCATTAGGCCAGAGTATGAGTCTAAGACCTTAGCTATTAGGCCAGAGTAAGAGTTAAGACCTTAACCAGTAGGCCAGAGTAAGAGTTAAGACATTAAACAGTAGGCCAGAGTAAGAGTTAAGACCTTAGCTATTATGCCAGAGTATGAGTCTAAGACCTTAGCTATTAGGCCAGAGTAAGAGTTAAGACCTTAACCAGTAGGCCAGAGTACAAGTCTAAGACCTTAGCTATTAGGCCAGAGTAAGAGTTAAGACCTTAGCTATTAGGCCAGAGTAAGAGTTAAGACCTTAACCATTAGGCCAAAGTACAACTCTAAGACCTTAGCTATTAGGCCAGAGTAAGAGCTAAGACCTTAACCAGTAGGCCAGAGTAAGAGTTAAGACCTTAACCATTAGGCCAGAGTACGAGTCTAAGACCTTAGCTATTAGGACAGAGTAAGAGTTAAGACCTTAACCAATAGGCCAGAGTAAGAGTTAAGACCTTAACCAGTAGGCCAGAGTAAGAGTTAAGACCTTAACCAGTAGGCCAGAGTAAGAGTTAAGACCTTAACCTGTAGGCCATAGTACGAGTCTAAGACCTTAGCTATTAGGCCAGAGTAGGAATTAAGACCTTAACCATTAGGCCAGAGTTCGAGTCTAAGACCTTAGCTATTAGGCCAGAGTAAGAGTTAAGACCTTAACCTGTAGGCCAGAGTAAGAGTTAAGACCTTAACCATTAGGCCAGAGTACGATTCTAAGACCTTAGCTATTAGGCCAGAGTAAGAGTTAAGACCTTATCTATAAGCCAGAGTAAGAGTTAGGACCTTAACCATTAGTCCAGAGTGTGAGTCTAAGACCTTAGTTATTAGGCCAGAGAAAGAGTTTTGACCTTAACCATTAGGCCATAGTACGAGTCTAAGACCTTAGCTATTAGGCCAGAGTAAGAGTTAAGACCTTAACCAGTAGGCCAGAGTAAGAGTTAAGACCTTAACCAGGAGGACAGAGTAAGAGTTAAGACCTTAGCTATTAGGCCAGAGTAAGAGTTAAGACCTTAACCTGTAGGCCATAGTACGAGTCTAATACCTTAGCTATTAGGCCAGAGTAAGAGTTAAGACCTTAACCATTAGGCCAGAGTACAAGTCTAAGACCTTAGCTATTAGGCCAGAGTAAGAGTTAAGACCTTAGCTATCAGGCCAGAGTACAAATCTAAGACCTTAGCTATTAGGCCAGAGTGAGAGTTAAGACCTTAGCTATCAGGCCAGAGTACGAGTCTAAGACCTTAGCTATTAGGACAGAGTACGAGTCTAAGACCTTAGCTATTAGGCCAGAGTAAGAGTTAAGATCTTAGCTATTAGGCCAGAATAAGAGTTATGACCTTAACCATTAGGCCAGAGTACGAGTCTAAGACCTTAGCTATTAGGCCAGAGTAAGAGTTAAGACCTTAACCATTAGGCCAGAGTACGAGTCTAAGACCTTAGCTATTAGGCCAGAGTAAGAGTTTAGACCTTAGATATTAGGCCAGAGTAAGAGTTAAGACCTTAACCTGTAGGCCAGAGTACGAGTCTAAGACCTAAGCTATTAGGCCAGACTACGAGTCTAAGACCTTAGCTATTAGGCCAGAGTAAGAGTTAAGACCTTAACCATTGGGCCAGAGTACGAGTCTAAGACCTTAGCTATTAGGCCTGAGTAAGAGTTAAGACCTTAACCTGTAGGCCATTGTTAGACCTGGCACTATTGGCGTGGGTCACCCTTCCATTTTTGTCTGTGCCTCAATGTGTTTTTGTGTTGGTGTTAGCTGCTCGGGGCACTGTGCCACTGCTATCCAGTGCCACAGTGCAAGTGCTCCCTATGGTAAAATGTATTATGTGAATTGACTTCCACGTTTGGTTTATTTGGTTTACTATCAGTCCCTAGTAGAGTGCACCAGGGGTGCCAAGGGCTTGTATATCCAAATGCTGCTAGTGGGCTTGCAGCACTGGTTGTGCCACCCACCGAAGCAGCGGGGTAAAATGTGTCTAGGGTCTGCCACTGCAGACCCTGCGCGCGGTCTGGTACCGTCGCGCTGACTGAGCAAGTGTCCCCACTTACCAGTCCCTAAACCTTCCCTTAACTACATGTTAGTCACCCCTCTGGTAGGCCTGAGCGCAGGGTGCATTGTAGGTGTAAGGTAGGACATGCCCTGATGTGTGTGGCATGTCTTAATAGTGAATTACAGCCATTTTCGTTTTTCACTATTGAGGGCTACCTGCTCTCCCTAGGCCAGAATGGGCTGCTGGGATCGCTACACGCTGTGACCCCAGTGGACTCAGAGAGCATGGTAGAAAGTCATGTTTAGTATGCCTGAACTCAGGATAATAAAATACGTCTTTTAGTAAAGGTTATTTTAATATCCTGGGTTTGCAAATGCTACTTTTAGAAAGTTAGCCTTTGCGTGCCGAACCATCTCAGTCTGCCTCTGCTGTGTGTGTGTGTTCTGCCTAGCAACAGTACAGGAGCAGGGCTGGGGGATTCCAGGAGACAGGTTGGCTGCCAGGTGGTGGGTAGAGAGATTACACCAGGATGGGTGGGAGGAGTGCACCCTGACTCTTGAATAGACCTGTGCTCTGCCACCACAAAGCCGGCGCCGCCCCCTGGGGAGCGGCTGATGTCTCTGCCCTGCTGCTGAAAGGAACAAGCCGAGTCACCACAACAGAGTGCTCCAAAACTGGACTGAGCCAGGCCTAGGCCCCCTGGCGCTAAAGAACAAAAGAATCCCTGTATAAAAGTAGGAGCCTGGCTCCTTAGAAATCAGATCCAGATTGAACCACGAAGGAACTCTGCCTGACTAGAAGGACCTGGAAGAAGCTGAAGGAGGAGTAACTTTCCCTGACCTGAGGGACTGGCCTGCAGTAGGTGCCTTGCTAAGGAAGGAGAGGAAAAAGACTGAAAGAGACTTTTGCACTTTGTTCTTCAACTATCTCCAAGGGCTTGGAAGAAGAGCTTGCCCCCTGAACTGAACCCCAGGACCAGTGGGTTCACCGTGTCTCCGCTCGTCTGAGAATTCGAGCCGTGTGCTTTCTCCCGCCGGAGTGCCCTGCGCACCTTCGCATCCCTCCTAGGGCCGTGACACCCAGAAGCCTGGCCGCCTCCACTCGCCGAGAGCCCCGCTCTACCTGAGTCGCTCTGGACCCATCGAGTCTGGCCGTCCCGCTTCCCTGTCACCTGCCTGCTACTGGAGCGCGCTTGGTGCCCTTTCGCCCTCCCGCCGGATTTCTAGTGGGGAAGTGAAATCCAGCCTCGGACGGCCGCCCGTACGTCGTAACGTATCCGGCCGCCCCGCTTCACCTCCCAGCCTGAGTCTGACCGTGCCGCCCTCCGCAGTGACCTCCCGCACAGTCCGTGTCGGAGGCCCTGGGCCGCACCTGTCTACCGAGAGCCGCCCGCTGAATTCTTGACCCGGAAGACCCACGAGGTGCAGAACCTGCATCTCTCCTGAAGACTCGTCCAAGCACATCGCACGTTCCCAGGTACAGTGAACTCTCTATCGGACTCGGGGTCCGCAACGTTCTGATTTCCCCGTATCACTGTACCCTGGGTGCACTGCGCATCATCGTGACTGGACCGACTCACCCGAGCCCTGTGAAGCGCTCGTAATCGAATAAGTTACCAAAGACAAGAACAGTGCCTAATTATCATCTTGTGGCCTCCATTTCGCAACCGTTATTGATGGTCTTGTACATGCCTGCGTAACAAAGAATCTTTTATATAAAGCATCCGTATTTTTGATACAACTTACGCCTGGTGTCCGTTTGTGGGGGATCATTGTGGTTTACTGTGTGTGATCATAAATGCTTAACTGACTAGCGCCCTGAAGTTTAGCCCTGACTGCTCGCGCCACACTACCTATAGGGTGAGCAGGGGTTGTTCTGAAGGGGTAATTCCCTCGCCCTGAATAGAAGAAGGGACCGCTGCTTGTCACAAGTACCTACCTGTGCCAACCAGAGGTTCCCCATTCTAACAGCCATAGTATGAGTCTAAGACCTTAGCTATTAGGCCAGAGTAAGAGTTAAGTCCTTAACCTGTAGGCCATAGCACGAGTCTAAGACATTAGCTATTAGGACAGAGTAAGAGTTAAGACCTTAACCATTAGGCCAGAGTACGAGTCTAAGACCTTAGCTATTAGGCCAGAGTAAGAGTAAAGACCTTAGCCAGTACGCCAGAGTAAGAGTTAAGACCTTAGATATTAGGCCAGAGTAAGAGTTAAGACCTTAACCAGTAGGCCAGAGTACGAGTCTAAGACCTTAGCTATTAGTCCAGAGTAAGAGTTAAGACCTTAACCATTAGGCCAGAGTATGAGTCTAAGACCTTAGCTATTAGGCCAGAGTAAGAGTTAAGACCTTAACCAGTAGGCCAGAGTAAGAGTTAAGACATTAAACAGTAGGCCAGAGTAAGAGTTAAGACCTTAGCTATTAGGCCAGAGTAAGAGTTAAGACCTTAGCTATTAGGCCAGAGTAAGAATTAAGACCTTAACCATTAGGCCAGAGTACGAGTCTAAGATCTTAGCTATTAGGCCAGAGTAAGAGTTAAGACCTTAACCTGTAGGCCAGAGTATGAGTCTAAGACCTTAGCTATTAGGCCAGAGTAAGAGTTAAGACCTTAGCTATTAGGCCAGTGTACGAGACTAAGACCTTAGCTATTATGCCAGAGTATGAGTCTAAGACCTTAGCTATTAGGCCAGAGTAAGAGTTAAGACCTTAACCAGTAGGCCAGAGTACGAGTCTAAGACCTTAGCTATTAGGCCAGAGTAAGAGTTAAGACCTTAGCTATTAGGCCAGAGTAAGAGTTAAGACCTTAACCATTAGGCCAGAGTACGAGTCTAAGACCTTAGCTATTAGGCCAGAGTAAGAGTTAAGACCTTAACCAGTAGGCCAGAGTAAGAGTTAAGACCTTAACCATTAGGCCAGAGTATGAGTCTAAGACCTTAACCATTAGGCCAGAGTAAGAGTTAAGACCTTAACCGATAGCCCAGAGTAAGAGTTAAGACCTTAACCAGTAGGCCAGAGTAAGAGTTAAGACCTTAACCAGTAGGCCAGAGTAACAGTTAAGACCTTAACCTGTAGGCCATAGTACGAGTCTGAGACCTTAGCTATTAGGCCAGAGTAAGAGTTAAGACCATAACCATTAGGCCTCAGTACGAGTCTAAGACCTTAGCTATTAGGCCAGAGTAAGAGTTAAGACCTTAACCTGTAGGCCAGAGTAAGTGTTAAGACCTTAACCATTAGGTCAGAGTACGAGTCTAAGACCTTAGCTATTAGGCCAGAGTAGGAGTTAAGACTTTAACCAGTAGGCCAGAGTAAGAGTTAGGACCTTAACCAGTAGGACAGAGTAAGAGTTAAGACCTTAGCTATTAGGCCAGAGTAAGAGTTAAGACCTTAACCTGTAGGCCAGAGTACGAGCCTAAGACCTTAGCTATTAGGCCAGAGTAAGAGTTAAGACCTTAACCATTAGGCCAGAGTAAGAGTTAAGACCTTAACCTGTAGGCCAGAGTACGAGCCTAAGACCTTAGCTATTAGGCCAGAGTAAGAGTTAAGACCTTAACCATTAGGCTAGAGTAAGAGTTAAGACCTTAGCTATTAGGCCAGAGTACGAGTCTAAGACCTTAGCTATTAGGCCAGAGTACGAGTTAAGACCTTAGCTATTAGGCCAGAATAAGAGTTACGGCCTTAACCATTAGGCCAGAGTACGAGTCTAAGACCTTAGCTATTAGGCTAGAGTAAGAGTTAAGTCCTTAACCATTAGGCCAGAGTACGAGTCTAAGACCTTAGCTATTAGGCCAGAGTAAGAGTTAAGACCTTAGCTATTAGGCCAGAGTAAGAGTTAAGACCTTAACCTGTATGCCAGAGTACGAGTCTAAGACCTTAGCTATTAGGCCAGAGTACGAGTCTAAGACCTTAGCTATTAGGCCAGAGTAAGAGTTAAGACCTTAACCATTAGGCCAGAGTACGAGTCTAAGACCTTAGCTATTAGGCCAGAGTAAGAGTTAAGACCTTACAGTAGGCCAGAGTAACAGTTAAGATCTTAACCAGTAGGCCAGAGTAAAAGTTAAGACCTTAGATATTAGGCCAGAGTAAGAGTTAAGACCTTTACCAGTAGGCCAGAGTACGAGTCTAAGACCTTAGCTATTAGGCCAGAGTAAGAGTTAAGACCTTAACCAGTAGGCCAGAGTACGAGTCTAAGACCTTAGCTATTAGTCCAGAGTAAGAGTTAAGACCTTAACCATTAGGCCAGAGTATGAGTCTAAGACCTTAGCTATTAGGCCAGAGTAAGAGTTAAGACCTTAACCAGTAGGCCAGAGTACGAGTCTAAGACCTTAGCTATTAGTCCAGAGAAAGAGTTAAGACCTTAACCATTAGGCCAGAGTATGAGTCTAAGACCTTAGCTATTAGGCTAGAGTAAGAGTTAAGACCTTAACCAGTAGGCCAGAGTAAGAGTTAAGACATTAAACAGTAGGCCAGAGTAAGAGTTAAGACCTTAGCTATCAGGCCAGAGTAAGAGTTAAGACCTTAGCTATTAGGCCAGAGTAAGAATTAAGACCTTAACCATTAGGCCAGAGTACGAGTCTAAGATCTTAGCTATTAGGCCAGAGTAAGAGTTAAGACCTTAACCTGTAGGCCAGAGTATGAGTCTAAGACCTTAGCTATTAGGCCAGAGTAAGAGTTAAGACCTTAGCTATTAGGCCAGTGTACGAGACTAAGACCTTAGCTATTATGCCAGAGTATGAGTCTAAGACCTTAGCTATTAGGCCAGAGTAAGAGTTAAGACCTTAACCAGTAGGCCAGAGTACGAGTCTAAGACCTTAGCTATTAGGCCAGAGTAAGAGTTAAGACCTTAACCATTAGGCCAGAGTACGAGTCTAAGACCTTAGCTATTAGGCCAGAGTAAGAGTTAAGACCTTAACCAGTAGGCCAGAGTAAGAGTTAAGACCTTAGCTATTATGCCAGTGTACGAGACTAAGACCTTAGCTATTATGCCAGAGTATGAGTCTAAGACCTTAGCTATTAGGCCAGAGTAAGAGTTAAGACCTTAACCAGTAGGCCAGAGTACGAGTCTAAGACCTTAGCTATTAGGCCAGAGTAAGAGTTAAGACCTTAACCATTAGGCCAGAGTATGAGTCTAAGACCTTAGCTATTAGGCCAGAGTAAGAGTTAAGACCTTAGCTATTAGGCCAGAGTAAGAGTTAAGACCTTAACCTGTATGCCAGAGTACGAGTCTAAGACCTTAGCTATTAGGCCAGAGTACGAGTCTAAGACCTTAGCTATTAGGCCAGAGTAAGAGTTAAGACCTTAGCTATTAGGCCAGTGTACGAGACTAAGACCTTAGCTATTATGCCAGAGTATGAGTCTAAGACCTTAGCTATTAGGCCAGAGTAAGAGTTAAGACCTTAACCTGTAGGCCAGAGTACGAGTCTAAGACCTTAGCTATTAGGCCAGAGTAAGAGTTAAGACCTTAACCATTAGGCCAGAGTACGAGTCTAAGACCTTAGCTATTAGGCCAGAGTAAGAGTTAAGACCTTAGCTATTAGGCCAGTGTACGAGACTAAGACCTTAGCTATTATGCCAGAGTATGAGTCTAAGACCTTAGCTATTAGGCCAGAGTAAGAGTTAAGACCTTAACCTGTAGGCCAGAGTACGAGCCTAAGACCTTAGCTATTAGGCCAGAGTAAGAGTTAAGACCTTAACCATTAGGCCAGAGTAAGAGTTAAGACCTTAACCTGTAGGCCAGAGTACGAGCCTAAGACCTTAGCTATTAGGCCAGAGTAAGAGTTAAGACCTTAACCATTAGGCTAGAGTAAGAGTTAAGACCTTAGCTATTAGGCCAGAGTACGAGTCTAAGACCTTAGCTATTAGGCCAGAGTACGAGTTAAGACCTTAGCTATTAGGCCAGAATAAGAGTTACAGCCTTAACCATTAGGCCAGAGTACGAGTCTAAGACCTTAGCTATTAGGCTAGAGTAAGAGTTAAGTCCTTAACCATTAGGCCAGAGTACGAGTCTAAGACCTTAGCTATTAGGCCAGAGTAAGAGTTAAGACCTTAGCTATTAGGCCAGAGTAAGAGTTAAGACCTTAACCTGTATGCCAAAGTACGAGTCTAAGACCTTAGCTATTAGGCCAGAGTACGAGTCTAAGACCTTAGCTATTAGGCCAGAGTAAGAGTTAAGACCTTAAACATTAGGCCAGAGTACGAGTCTAAGACCTTAGCTATTAGGCCAGAGTAAGAGTTAAGACCTTAACAGTAGGCCAGAGTAAGAGTTAAGATCTTAACCAGTAGGCCAGAGTAAAAGTTAAGACCTTAGATATTAGGCCAGAGTAAGAGTTAAGACCTTTACCAGTAGGCCAGAGTACGAGTCTAAGACCTTAGCTATTAGGCCAGAGTAAGAGTTAAGACCTTAACCAGTAGGCCAGAGTACGAGTCTAAGACATTAGCTATTAGTCCAGAGTAAGAGTTAAGACCTTAACCATTAGGCCAGAGTATGAGTCTAAGACCTTAGCTATTAGGCCAGAGTAAGAGTTAAGACCTTAACCAGTAGGCCAGAGTACGAGTCTAAGACCTTAGCTATTAGTCCAGAGTAAGAGTTAAGACCTTAACCATTAGGCCAGAGTATGTGTCTAAGACCTTAGCTATTAGGCCAGAGTAAGAGTTAGGACCTTAACCAGTAGGCCAGAGTAAGAGTTAAGACATTAAACAGTAGGCCAGAGTAAGAGTTAAGACCTTAGCTATTAGGCCAGAGTAAGAGTTAAGACCTTAGCTATTAGGCCAGAGTAAGAATTAAGACCTTAACCATTAGGCCAGAGTACGAGTCTAAGATCTTAGCTATTAGGCCAGAGTAAGAGTTAAGACCTTAACCTGTAGGCCAGAGTATGAGTCTAAGACCTTAGCTATTAGGCCAGAGTAAGAGTTAAGACCTTAGCTATTAGGCCAGTGTACGAGACTAAGACCTTAGCTATTATGCCAGAGTATGAGTCTAAGACCTTAGCTATTAGGCCAGAGTAAGAGTTAAGACCTTAACCAGTAGGCCAGAGTACGAGTCTAAGACCTTAGCTATTAGGCCAGAGTAAGAGTTAAGACCTTAACCATTAGGCCAGAGTATGAGTCTAAGACCTTAGCTATTAGGCCAGAGTAAGAGTTAAGACCTTAACCAGTAGGCCAGAGTAAGAGTTAAGACCTTAACCAGTAGGCCAGAGTAAGATTTAAGACCTTAAACAATAGGCCAGAGTAAGAGTTAAGACCTTAACCAGCAGGCCAGAGTAAGAGTTAAGACCTTAGCTAGTAGGCCAGAGTACGAGTCTAAGACCTTAGCTATTAGGCCAGAGCAAGAGTTAAGACCTTAACCATTAGGCCAGAGTACGAGTCTAAGACCTTAGCTATTAGGCCAGAGTAAGAGTTAAGACCTTAGCTATTAGGCCAGTGTACGAGACTAAGACCTTAGCTATTATGCGAGAGTATGAGTCTAAGACCTTAGCTATTAGGCCAGAGTAAGAGTTAAGACCTTAACCATTAGGCCAGAGTACGAGTCTAAGACCTTAGCTATTAGGCCAGAGTAAGAGTTAAGACCTTAACCAGTAGGCCAGAGTAAGAGTTAAGACCTTAACCATTAGGCCAGAGTATGAGTCTAAGACCTTAACCATTAGGCCAGAGTAAGAGTTAAGACCTTAACCATTAGGTCAGAGTACGAGTCTAAGACCTTAGCTATTAGGCCAGAGTAAGAGTTAAGACCTTAACCAGTAGGCCAGAGTAAGAGTTAAGACCTTAACCAGTAGGACAGAGTAAGAGTTAAGACCTTAGCTATTAGGCCAGAGTAAGAGTTAAGACCTTAACCTGTAGGCCAGAGTACGAGCCTAAGACCTTAGCTATTAGGCCAGAGTAAGAGTTAAGACTTTAACCATTAGGCCAGAGTAAGAGTTAAGACCTTAACCTGTAGGCCAGAGTACGAGCCTAAGACCTTAGCTATTAGGCCAGAGTAAGAGTTAAGACCTTAACCATTAGGCTAGAGTAAGAGTTAAGACCTTAGCTATTAGGCCAGAGTACGAGTCTAAGACCTTAGCTATTAGGCCAGAGTACGAGTTAAGACCTTAGCTATTAGGCCAGAATAGGAGTTACGGCCTTAACCATTAGGCCAGAGTACGAGTCTAAGACCTTAGCTATTAGGCTAGAGTAAGAGTTAAGTCCTTAACCATTAGGCCAGAGTACGAGTCTAAGACCTTAGCTATTAGGCCAGAGTAAGAGTTAAGACCTTAGCTATTAGGCCAGAGTAAGAGTTAAGACATTAACCTGTATGCCAGAGTACGAGTCTAAGACCTTAGCTATTAGGCCAGAGTACGAGTCTAAGACCTTAGCTATTAGGCCAGAGTAAGAGTTAAGACCTTAACCATTAGGCCAGAGTACGAGTCTAAGACCTTAGCTATTAGGCCAGAGTAAGAGTTAAGACCTTAACAGTAGGCCAGAGTAAGAGTTAAGATCTTAACCAGTAGGCCATAGTAAAAGTTAAGACCTTAGATATTAGGCCAGAGTAAGAGTTAAGACCTTTACCAGTAGGCCAGAGTACGAGTCTAAGACCTTAGCTATTAGGCCAGAGTAAGAGTTAAGACCTTAACCAGTAGGCCAGAGTACGAGTCTAAGACCTTACCTATTAGGCCAGAGTAAGAGTTAAGACCTTAACCATTAGGCCAGAGTACAAGTCTAAGACCTTAGCTATTAGGCCAGAGTGAGAGTTAAGACCTTAGTTATCAGACCAGACTACGAGTCTAAGACCTTAGCTATTAGGCCAGAGTACGAGTCTAAGACCTTAGCTATTAGGCCAGAGTAAGAGTTAAGACCTTAGATATTAGGACAGAGTAAGAGTTAAGACCTTAACCATTAGGCCAGAGTATGAGTCTAAGACTTTAGCTATTAGGCCAGACCAAGAGTTAAGACCTTAACCAGTAGGCCAGAGTACGAGTCTAAGACCTTAGCTATTAGGCCAGACCAAGAGTTAAGACCTTAACCATTAGGCCAGAGTACGAGTCTGAGACCTTAGCTATTAGGCCAGAGTAAGAGTTAAGACCTTAGCTGTTAGGCCAGTGTACGAGTCTAAGACCTTAGCTATTATGCCAGAGTATGAGTCTAAGACCTTAGCTATTAGGCCAGAGTAAGAGTTAAGACCTTAACCAGTAGGCCAGAGTACGAGTCTAAGACCTTAGCTATTAGGCCAGAGTAAGAGTTAAGACCTTAGCTATTAGGCCAGAGTAAGAGTTAAGACCTTAACCATTAGGCCAGAGTACGAGTCTAAGACCTTAGCTATTAGGCCAGAGTAAGAGATAAGACCTTAACCAGTAGGCCAGAGTAAGAGTTAAGACCTTAGCTATTAGGCCAGAGTAAGAGTTAAGACCTTAACCAATAGCCCAGAGTAAGAGTTAAGACCTTAACCAGTAGGCCAGAGTAAGAGTTATGACCTTAACCAGTAGGCCAGAGTAACAGTTAAGACCTTAACCTGTAGGCCATAGTACGAGTCTAAGACCTTAGCTATTAGGCCAGAGTAAGAGTTAAGACCATAACCATTAGGCCACAGTACGAGTCTAAGACCTTAGCTATTAGGCCAGAGTAAGAGTTAAGACCTTAACCTGTAGGCCAGAGTAAGTGTTAAGACCTTAACCATTAGGTCAGAGTACGAGTCTAAGACCTTAGCTATTAGGCCAGAGTAAGAGTTAAGACCTTAACCAGTAGGCCAGAGTAAGAGTTAAGACCTTAACCAGTAGGACAGAGTAAGAGTTAAGACCTTAGCTATTAGGCCAGAGTAAGAGTTAAGACCTTAACCTGTAGGCCAGAGTACGAGCCTAAGACCTTAGCTATTAGGCCAGAGGAACAGTTAAGACCTTAACCATTAGGCCAGAGTAAGAGTTAAGACCTTAGCTATTAGGCCAGAGTACGAGTCTAAGACCTTAGCTATTAGGCCAGAGTACGAGTTAAGACCTTAGCTATTAGGCCAGAATAAGAGTTACGGCCTTAACCATTAGGCCAGAGTACGAGTCTAAGACCTTAGCTATTAGGCCAGAGTAAGAGTTAAGTCCTTAACCATTAGGCCAGAGTACGAGTCTAAGACCTTAGCTATTAGGCTAGAGTAAGAGTTAAGACCTTAGCTATTAGGCCAGAGTAAGAGTTAAGACCTTAACCTGTATGCCAGAGTACGAGTCTAAGACCTTAGCTATTAGGCCAGAGTACGAGTCTAAGACCTTAGCTATTAGGCCAGAGTAAGAGTTAAGACCTTAACAGTAGGCCAGAGTAAGAGTTAAGACCTTAACCAGTAGGCCAGAGTAAAAGTTAAGACCTTAGATATTAGGCCAGAGTAAGAGTTAAGACCTTTACCAGTAGGCCAGAGTACGAGTCTAAGACCTTAGCTATTAGGCCAGAGTAAGAGTTAAGACCTTAACCAGTAGGCTAGAGTACGAGTCTAAGACCTTACCTATTAGGCCAGAGTAAGAGTTAAGACCTTAACCATTAGGCCAGAGTACAAGTCTAAGACCTTAGCTATTAGGCCAGAGTGAGAGTTAAGACCTTAGTTATCAGGCCAGACTACGAGTCTAAGACCTTAGCTATTAGGCCAGAGTACGAGTCTAAGACCTTAGCTATTAGGCCAGAGTAAGAGTTAAGACCGTAGATATTAGGACAGAGTAAGAGTTAAGACCTTAACCATTAGGCCAGAGTATGAGTCTAAGACTTTAGCTATTAGGCCAGATCAAGAGTTAAGACCTTAACCAGTAGGCCAGAGTACGAGACTAAGACCTTAGCTATTAGGCCAGACCAAGAGTTAAGACCTTAACCATTAGGCCAGAGTACGAGTCTGAGACCTTAGCTATTAGGCCAGAGTAAGAGTTAAGACCTTAGCTGTTAGGCCAGTGTACGAGTCTAAGACCTTAGCTATTATGCCAGATTATGAGTCTAAGCCCTTAGCTATTAGGCCAGAGTAAGAGTTAAGACCTTAACCAGTAGGCCAGAGTACGAGTCTAAGACCTTAGCTATTAGGCCAGAGTAAGAGTTAAGACCTTAGCTATTAGGCCAGAGTAAGAGTTAAGACCTTAACCATTAGGCCAGAGTACGAGTCTAAGACCTTATCTATTAGGCCAGAGTAAGAGATAAGACCTTAACCAGTAGGCCAGAGTAAGAGTTAAGACCTTAACCATTAGGCCAGAGTAAGAATTAAGACCTTAACCATTAGGCCATAGTACGAGTCTAAGACCTTAGCTATTAGGCCAGAGTAAGAATTAAGACCTTAACCATTAGGCCAGAGTACGAGTCTAAGACCTTAGCTATTAGGCCAGAGTAAGAGTTAAGACCCTAACCAATAGGCCAGAGTAAGAGTTAAGACCTTAACCAGTAGGCTAGAGTAAGAGTTAAGACCTTAACCAGTAGGCCAGAGTAAGAGTTAAGACCTTAACCTGTAGGCCATAGTACGAGTCTAAGACCTTTATCTAGTAGGCCAGAGTAAGAATTAAGACCTTAACCATTAGGCCAGAGTACGAGTCTAAGATCTTAGCTATTAGGCCAGAGTAAGAGTTAAGACCTTAACCTGTAGGCCAGAGTATGAGTCTAAGACCTTAGCTATTAGGCCAGAGTAAGAGTTAAGACCTTAGCTATTAGGCCAGTGTACGAGACTAAGACCTTAGCTATTATGCCAGAGTATGAGTCTAAGACCTTAGCTATTAGGCCAGAGTAAGAGTTAAGACCTTAACCAGAAGGCCAGAGTAGGAGTCTAAGACCTTTACTATTAGGCCAGAGTAAGTGTTAAGACCTTAGCTATTAGGCCAGAGTAAGAGTTAAGACCTTAACCAATAGCCCAGAGTAAGAGTTAAGACCTTAACCAGTAGGCCAGAGGAAGAGTTAAGACCTTAACCAGTAGGCCAGAGTAACAGTTAAGACCTTAACCTGTAGGCCAGAGTAACAGTTAAGACCTTAACCTGTAGGCCATAGTACGAGTCTAAGACCTTAGCTATTAGGCCAGAGTAAGAGTTAAGACCTTAACCATTAGGCCAGAGTACGAGTCTAAGACCTTAGCTATTAGGCCAGAGTAAGAGTTAAGACCTTAACCAGTAGGCCAGAGTACGAGTCTAAGACCTTAGCTATTAGGCCAGAGTAAGAGTTAAGACCCTAACCAATAGGCCAGAGTAAGAGTTAAGACCTTAACCAGTAGGCCAGAGGAAGAGTTAAGACCTTAACCAGTAGGCCAGAGTAACAGTTAAGACCTTAACCTGTAGGCCATAGTACGAGTCTAAGACCTTAGCTATTAGGCCAGAGTAAGAGTTAAGACTATAACCATTAGGCCACAGTACGAGTCTAAGACCTTAGCTATTAGGCCAGAGTAAGAGTTAAGACCTTAACCTGTAGGCCAGAGTAAGAGTTAAGACCTTAACCATTAGGTCAGAGTACGAGTCTAAGACCTTAGCAATTAGGCCAGAGTAAGAGTTAAGACCTTAACCAGTAGGCCAGAGTTAGAGTTAAGACCTTAACCAGTAGGACAGAGTAAGAGTTAAGACCTTAGCTATTAGGCCAGAGTAAGAGTTAAGACCTTAACCTGTAGGCCAGAGTACGAGCCTAAGACCTTAGCTATTAGGCCAGAGTAAGAGTTAAGACCTTAACCAGTAGGCCAGAGTAAGAGTTAAGACCTTAACCTGTAGGCCATAGTACGAGTCTAAGACCTTAGCTATTAGGCCAGAGTAAGAATTAAGACCTTAACCATTAGGCCAGAGTACGAGTCTAAGATCTTAGCTATTAGGCCAGAGTAAGAGTTAAGACCTTAACCTGTAGGCCAGAGTATGAGTCTAAGACCTTAGCTATTAGGCCAGAGTAAGAGTTAAGACCTTAGCTATTAGGCCAGTGTACGAGACTAAGACCTTAGCTATTATGCCAGAGTATGAGTCTAAGACCTTAGCTATTAGGCCAGAGTAAGAGTTAAGACCTTAACCAGTAGGCCAGAGTACGAGTCTAAGACCTTAGCTATTAGGCCAGAGTAAGAGTTAAGACCTTAGCTATTAGGCCAGAGCAAGAGTTAAGACCTTAACCATTAGGCCAGAGTAAGAGTTAAGACCTTAGCTATTAGGCCAGTGTACGAGTCTAAGACCTTAGCTATTATGCCAGAGTATGAGTCTAAGACCTTAGCTATTAGGCCAGAGTAAGAGTTAAGACCTTTACCAGTAGGCCAGAGTACGAGTCTAAGACCTTAGCTATTAGGCCAGAGTAAGAGTTAAGACCTTAACCAGTAGGCCAGAGTACGAGTCTAAGACCTTACCTATTAGGCCAGAGTAAGAGTTAAGACCTTAACCATTAGGCCAGAGTACAAGTCTAAGACCTTAGCTATTAGGCCAGAGTGAGAGTTAAGACCTTAGTTATCAGGCCAGACTACGAGTCTAAGACCTTAGCTATTAGGCCAGAGTACGAGTCTAAGACCTTAGCTATTAGGCCAGAGTAAGAGTTAAGACCTTAGATATTAGGACAGAGTAAGAGTTAAGACCTCAACCATTAGGCCAGAGTATGAGTCTAAGACCTTAGCTATTAGGCCAGAGTAAGAGTTAAGACCTTAACCAGTAGGCCAGAGTAAGAGATAAGACCTTAACCAGTAGGACAGAGTAAGAGTTAAGACCTTAGCTATTAGGCCAGAGTAAGAGTTAAGACCTTAACCTGTAGGCCAGAGTACGAGCCTAAGACCTTAGCTATTAGGCCAGAGTAACAGTTAAGACCTTAACCATTAGGTCAGAGTAAGAGTTAAGACCTTAGCTATTAGGCCAGAGTACGAGTCTAAGACCTTAGCTATTAGGCCAGAGTACGAGTTAAGACCTTAGCTATTAGGCCAGAATAAGAGTTACGGCCTTAACCATTAGGCCAGAGTACGAGTCTAAGACCTTAGCTATTAGGCCAGAGTAAGAGTTAAGTCCTTAACCATTAGGCCAGAGTACGAGTCTAAGACCTTAGCTATTAGGCTAGAGTAAGAGTTAAGACCTTAGCTATTAGGCCAGAGTAAGAGTTAAGACCTTAACCTGTATGCCAGAGTACGAGTCTAAGACCTTAGCTATTAGGCCAGAGTACGAGTCTAAGACCTTAGCTATTAGGCCAGAGTAAGAGTTAAGACCTTAACCATTAGGCCAGAGTACGAGTCTAAGACCTTAACTATTAGGCCAGAGTAAGAGTTAAGACCTTAACAGTAGGCCAGAGTAAGAGTTAAGACCTTAACCAGTAGGCCAGAGTAAAAGTTAAGACCTTAGATATTAGGCCAGAGTAAGAGTTAAGACCTTTACCAGTAGGCCAGAGTACGAGTCTAAGACCTTAGCTATTAGGCCAGAGTAAGAGTTAAGACCTTAACCAGTAGGCCAGAGTACGAGTCTAAGACCTTACCTATTAGGCCAGAGTAAGAGTTAAGACCTTAACCATTAGGCCAGAGTACAAGTCTAAGACCTTAGCTATTAGGCCAGAGTGAGAGTTAAGACCTTAGTTATCAGGCCAGACTACGAGTCTAAGACCTTAGCTATTAGGCCAGAGTACGAGTCTAAGACCTTAGCTATTAGGCCAGAGTAAGAGTTAAGACCTTAGATATTAGGACAGAGTAAGAGTTAAGACCTTAACCATTAGGCCAGAGTATGAGTCTAAGACTTTAGCTATTAGGCCAGATCAAGAGTTAAGACCTTAACCAGTAGGCCAGAGTATGAGTCTAAGACCTTAGCTATTAGGCCAGACCAAGAGTTAAGACCTTAACCATTAGGCCAGAGTACGAGTCTGAGACCTTAGCTATTAGGCCAGAGTAAGAGTTAAGACCTTAGCTGTTAGGCCAGTGTACGAGTCTAAGACCTTAGCTATTATGCCAGATTATGAGTCTAAGACCTTAGCTATTAGGCCAGAGTAAGAGTTAAGACCTTAACCAGTAGGCCAGAGTACGAGTCTAAGACCTTAGCTATTAGGCCAGAGTAAGAGTTAAGACCTTAGCTATTAGGCCAGAGTAAGAGTTAAGACCTTAACCATTAGGCCAGAGTAAGAATTAAGACCTTAACCGTTAGGCCATAGTACGAGTCTAAGACCTTAGCTATTAGGCCAGAGTAAGAATTAAGACCTTAACCATTAGGCCAGAGTACGAGTCTAAGACCTTAGCTATTAGGCCAGAGTAAGAGTTAAGACCCTAACCAATAGGCCAGAGTAAGAGTTAAGACCTTAACCAGTAGGCTAGAGTAAGAGTTAAGACCTTAACCATTAGGTCAGAGTACGAGTCTAAGACCTTAGCAATTAGGCCAGAGTAAGAGTTAAGACCTTAACCAGTAGGCCAGAGTTAGAGTTAAGACCTTAACCAGTAGGACAGAGTAAGAGTTAAGACCTTAGCTATTAGGCCAGAGTAAGAGTAAAGACCTTAACCTGTAGGCCAGAGTACGAGCCTAAGACCTTAGCTATTAGGCCAGAGTAAGAGTTAAGACCTTAACCAGTAGGCCAGAGTAAGAGTTAAGACCTTAACCTGTAGGCCATAGTACGAGTCTAAGACCTTAGCTATTAGGCCAGAGTAAGAATTAAGACCTTAACCATTAGGCCAGAGTACGAGTCTAAGATCTTAGCTATTAGGCCAGAGTAAGAGTTAAGACCTTAACCTGTAGGCCAGAGTATGAGTCTAAGACCTTAGCTATTAGGCCAGAGTAAGAGTTAAGACCTTAGCTATTAGGCCAGTGTACAAGACTAAGACCTTAGCTATTATGCCCGAGTATGAGTCTAAGACCTTATCTATTAGGCCAGAGTAAGACTTAAGACCTTAACCAGTAGGCCAGAGTACGAGTCTAAGACCTTAGCTATTAGGCCAGAGTAAGAGTTAAGACCTTAGCTATTAGGCCAGAGCAAGAGTTAAGACCTTAACCATTAGGCCAGAGTAAGAGTTAAGACCTTAGCTATTAGGCCAGTGTACGAGTCTAAGACCTTAGCTATTATGCCAGAGTATGAGTCTAAGACCTTAGCTATTAGGCCAGAGTAAGAGTTAAGACCTTTACCAGTAGGCCAGAGTACGAGTCTAAGACCTTAGCTATTATGCCAGAGTAAGAGTTAAGACCTTAGCTATTAGGCCAGAGTAAGAGTTAAGACCTTAACCATTAGGCCAGAGTACGAGTCTAAGACCTTAGCTATTAGGCCAGAGTAAGAGTTAAGACCTTAACCAGTAGGCCAGAGTAAGAGTTAAGACCTTAACCATTAGGCCAGAGAGTGAGTCTAAGACCTTAGTTATTAGGCCAGAGTAAGAGTTTTGACCTTAACCATTATGCCATAGTACGAGTCTAAGACCTTAGCTATTAGGCCAGAGTAAGAGTTAAGACCTTAACCAGTAGGCCAGAGTAAGAGTTAAGACCTTAACCAGGAGGACAGAGTAAGAGTTAAGACCTTAGCTATTAGGCCAGAGTAAGAGTTAAGACCTTAACCTGTAGGCCAGAGTACGAGTCTAATACCTTAGCTATTAGGCCAGAGTAAGAGTTAAGACCTTAACCATTAGGCCAGAGTACAAGTCTAAGACCTTAGCTATTAGGCCAGAGTAAGAGTTAAGACCTTAGCTATCAGGCCAGAGTACGAGTCTAAGACCTTAGCTATTAGGACAGAGTACGAGTCTAAGACCTTAGCTATTAGGCCAGAGTAAGAGCTAAGACCTTAACCAGTAGGCCAGAGTAAGAGTTAAGACCTTAACCATTAGGCCAGAGTACGAGTCTAAGACCTTAGCTATTAGGCCAGAGTAAGAGTTAAGACCTTAGCTATTAGGCCAGAGTAAGAGTTAAGACCTTAACCATTAGGCCAGAGTAAGAATTAAGACCTTAACCGTTAGGCCACAGTACGAGTCTAAGACCTTAGCTATTAGGCCAGAGTAAGAATTAAGACCTTAACCATTAGGCCAGAGTACGAGTCTAAGACCTTAGCTATTAGGCCAGAGTAAGAGTTAAGACCCTAACCAATAGGCCAGAGTAAGAGTTAAGACCTTAACCAGTAGGCTAGAGTAAGAGTTAAGACCTTAACCAGTAGGCCAGAGTAAGAGTTAAGACCTTAACCTGTAGGCCATAGTACGAGTCTAAGACCTTTATCTAGTAGGCCAGAGTAAGAATTAAGACCTTAACCATTAGGCCAGAGTACGAGTCTAAGATCTTAGCTATTAGGCCAGAGTAAGAGTTAAGACCTTAACCTGTAGGCCAGAGTATGAGTCTAAGACCTTAGCTATTAGGCCAGAGTAAGAGTTAAGACCTTAGCTATTAGGCCAGTGTACGAGACTAAGACCTTAGCTATTATGCCAGAGTATGAGTCTAAGACCTTAGCTATTAGGCCAGAGTAAGAGTTAAGACCTTAACCAGAAGGCCAGAGTAGGAGTCTAAGACCTTAGCTATTAGGCCAGAGTAAGTGTTAAGACCTTAGCTATTAGGCCAGAGTAAGAATTAAGACCTTAACCAATAGCCCAGAGTAAGAGTTAAGACCTTAACCAGTAGGCCAGAGGAAGAGTTAAGACCTTAACCAGTAGGCCAGAGTAACAGTTAAGACCTTAACCTGTAGGCCATAGTACGAGTCTAAGACCTTAGCTATTAGGCCAGAGTAAGAGTTAAGACCATAACCATTAGGCCACAGTACGAGTCTAAGACCTTAGCTATTATGCCAGAGTAAGAGATAAGACCTTAACCTGTAGGCCAGAGTAAGAGTTAAGACCTTAACCATTAGGTCAGAGTACGAGTCTAAGACCTTAGCAATTAGGCCAGAGTAAGAGTTAAGACCTTAACCAGTAGGCCAGAGTTAGAGTTAAGACCTTAACCAGTAGGACAGAGTAAGAGTTAAGACCTTAGCTATTAGGCCAGAGTAAGAGTAAAGACCTTAACCTGTAGGCCAGAGTACGAGCCTAAGACCTTAGCTATTAGGCCAGAGTAAGAGTTAAGACCTTAACCAGTAGGCCAGAGTAAGAGTTAAGACCTTAACCTGTAGGCCATAGTACGAGTCTAAGACCTTAGCTATTAGGCCAGAGTAAGAATTAAGACCTTAACCATTAGGCCAGAGTACGAGTCTAAGATCTTAGCTATTAGGCCAGAGTAAGAGTTAAGACCTTAACCTGTAGGCCAGAGTATGAGTCTAAGACCTTAGCTATTAGGCCAGAGTAAGAGTTAAGACCTTAGCTATTAGGCCAGTGTACAAGACTAAGACCTTAGCTATTATGCCAGAGTATGAGTCTAAGACCTTATCTATTAGGCCAGAGTAAGACTTAAGACCTTAACCAGTAGGCCAGAGTACGAGTCTAAGACCTTAGCTATTAGGCCAGAGTAAGAGTTAAGACCTTAGCTATTAGGCCAGAGCAAGAGTTAAGACCTTAACCATTAGGCCAGAGTAAGAGTTAAGACCTTAGCTATTAGGCCAGTGTACGAGTCTAAGACCTTAGCTATTATGCCAGAGTATGAGTCTAAGACCTTAGCTATTAGGCCAGAGTAAGAGTTAAGACCTTTACCAGTAGGCCAGAGTACGAGTCTAAGACCTTAGCTATTATGCCAGAGTAAGAGTTAAGACCTTAGCTATTAGGCCAGAGTAAGAGTTAAGACCTTAACCATTAGGCCAGAGTACGAGTCTAAGACCTTAGCTATTAGGCCAGAGTAAGAGTTAAGACCTTAACCAGTAGGCCAGAGTAAGAGTTAAGACCTTAACCATTAGGCCAGAGAGTGAGTCTAAGACCTTAGTTATTAGGCCAGAGTAAGAGTTTTGACCTTAACCATTATGCCATAGTACGAGTCTAAGACCTTAGCTATTAGGCCAGAGTAAGAGTTAAGACCTTAACCAGTAGGCCAGAGTAAGAGTTAAGACCTTAACCAGGAGGACAGAGTAAGAGTTAAGACCTTAGCTATTAGGCCAGAGTAAGAGTTAAGACCTTAACCTGTAGGCCAGAGTACGAGTCTAATACCTTAGCTATTAGGCCAGAGTAAGAGTTAAGACCTTAACCATTAGGCCAGAGTACAAGTCTAAGACCTTAGCTATTAGGCCAGAGTAAGAGTTAAGACCTTAGCTATCAGGCCAGAGTACGAGTCTAAGACCTTAGCTATTAGGACAGAGTACGAGTCTAAGACCTTAGCTATTAGGCCAGAGTAAGAGCTAAGACCTTAACCAGTAGGCCAGAGTAAGAGTTAAGACCTTAACCATTAGGCCAGAGTACGAGTCTAAGACCTTAGCTATTAGGCCAGAGTAAGAGTTAAGACCTTAACCAATAGGCCAGAGTAAGAGTTAAGACCTTAACCAGTAGGCCAGAGTAAGAGTTAAGACCTTAACCAGTAGGCCAGAGTAAGAGTTAAGACCTTAACCAGTAGGCCAGAGTAAGAGTTAAGACCTTAGCTATTAGGCCAGAGTAAGAGTTAAGACCTTAACCAGTAGGCCAGAGTACGAGTCTAAGACCTTACCTATTAGGCCAGAGTAAGAGTTAAGACCTTAACCATTAGGCCAGAGTACAAGTCTAAGACCTTAGCTATTAGGCCAGAGTGAGAGTTAAGACCTTAGTTATCAGGCCAGACTACGAGTCTAAGACCTTAGCTATTAGGCCAGAGTACGAGTCTAAGACCTTAGCTATTAGGCCAGAGTAAGAGTTAAGACCTTAGATATTAGGACAGAGTAAGAGTTAAGACCTTAACCATTAGGCCAGAGTATGAGTCTAAGACTTTAGCTATTAGGCCAGATCAAGAGTTAAGACCTTAACCAGTAGGCCAGAGTACGAGTCTAAGACCTTAGCTATTAGGCCAGACCAAGAGTTAAGACCTTAACCATTAGGCCAGAGTACGAGTCTGAGACCTTAGCTATTAGGCCAGAGTAAGAGTTAAGACCTTAGCTGTTAGGCCAGTGTACGAGTCTAAGACCTTAGCTATTAAGCCAGATTATGAGTCCAAGACCTTAGCTATTAGGCCAGAGTAAGAGTTAAGACCTTAACCAGTAGGCCAGAGTACGAGTCTAAGACCTTAGCTATTAGGCCAGAGTAAGAGTTAAGACCTTAGCTATTAGGCCAGAGTAAGAGTTAAGACCTTAACCATTAGGCCAGAGTACGAGTCTAAGACCTTATCTATTAGGCCAGAGTAAGAGATAAGACCTTAACCAGTAGTCCAGAGTAAGAGTTAAGACCTTAACCATTAGGCCAGAGTAAGAATTAAGACCTTAACCATTAGGCCATAGTACGAGTCTAAGACCTTAGCTATTAGGCCAGAGTAAGAATTAAGACCTTAACCATTAGGCCAGAGTACGAGTCTAAGACCTTAGCTATTAGGCCAGAGTAAGAGTTAAGACCCTAACCAATAGGCCAGAGTAAGAGTTAAGACCTTAACCAGTAGGCTAGAGTAAGAGTTAAGACCTTAACCAGTAGGCCAGAGTAAGAGTTAGGACCTTAACCTGTAGGCCATAGTACGAGTCTAAGACCTTTATCTAGTAGGCCAGAGTAAGAATTAAGACCTTAACCATTAGGCCAGAGTACGAGTCTAAGATCTTAGCTATTAGGCCAGAGTAAGAGTTAAGACCTTAGATATTAGGACAGAGTAAGAGTTAAGACCTTAACCATTAGGCCAGAGTATGAGTCTAAGACTTTAGCTATTAGGCCAGATCAAGAGTTAAGACCTTAACCAGTAGGCCAGAGTACGAGTCTAAGACCTTAGCTATTAGGCCAGACCAAGAGTTAAGACCTTAACCATTAGGCCAGAGTACGAGTCTGAGACCTTAGCTATTAGGCCAGAGTAAGAGTTAAGACCTTAGCTGTTAGGCCAGTGTACGAGTCTAAGACCTTAGCTATTATGCCAGATTATGAGTCTAAGACCTTAGCTATTAGGCCAGAGTAAGAGTTAAGACCTTAACCAGTAGGCCAGAGTACGAGTCTAAGACCTTAGCTATTAGGCCAGAGTAAGAGTTAAGACCTTAGCTATTAGGCCAGAGTAAGAGTTAAGACCATAACCATTAGGCCAGAGTAAGAATTAAGACCTTAACCATTAGGCCATAGTACGAGTCTAAGACCTTAGCTATTAGGCCAGAGTAAGAATTAAGACCTTAACCATTAGGCCAGAGTACGAGTCTAAGACCTTAGCTATTAGGCCAGAGTAAGAGTTAAGACCCTAACCAATAGGCCAGAGTAAGAGTTAAGACCTTAACCAGTAGGCTAGAGTAAGAGTTAAGACCTTAACCAGTAGGCCAGAGTAAGAGTTAAGACCTTAACCTGTAGGCCATAGTACGAGTCTAAGACCTTTATCTAGTAGGCCAGAGTAAGAATTAAGACCTTAACCATTAGGCCAGAGTACGAGTCTAAGATCTTAGCTATTAGGCCAGAGTAAGAGTTAAGACCTTAACCTGTAGGCCAGAGTATGAGTCTAAGACCTTAGCTATTAGGCCAGAGTAAGAGTTAAGACCTTAGCTATTAGGCCAGTGTACGAGACTAAGACCTTAGCTATTATGCCAGAGTATGAGTCTAAGACCTTAGCTATTAGGCCAGAGTAAGAGTTAAGACCTTAACCAGAAGGCCAGAGTAGGAGTCTAAGACCTTAGCTATTAGGCCAGAGTAAGTGTTAAGACCTTAGCTATTAGGCCAGAGTAAGAGTTAAGACCTTAACCAATAGCCCAGAGTAAGAGTTAAGACCTTAACCAGTAGGCCAGAGGAAGAGTTAAGACCTTAACCAGTAGGCCAGAGTAACAGTTAAGACCTTAACCTGTAGGCCATAGTACGAGTCTAAGACCTTAGCTATTAGGCCAGAGTAAGAGTTAAGACCATAACCGTTAGGCCACAGTACGAGTCTAAGACCTTAGCTATTAGGCCAGAGTAAGAGTTAAGACCTTAACCTGTAGGCCAGAGTAAGAGTTAAGACCTTAACCATTAGGTCAGAGTACGAGTCTAAGACCTTAGCAATTAGGCCAGAGTAAGAGTTAAGACCTTAACCAGTAGGCCAGAGTTAGAGTTAAGACCTTAACCAGTAGGACAGAGTAAGAGTTAAGACCTTAGCTAGTAGGCCAGAGTACGAGTCTAAGACCTTAGCTATTAGGCCAGAGCAAGAGTTAAGACCTTAACCATTAGGCCAGAGTATGAGTCTAAGACTTTAGCTATTAGGCCAGATCAAGAGTTGAGACCTTAACCAGTAGGCCAGAGTACGAGTCTAAGACCTTAGCTATTAGGCCAGACCAAGAGTTAAGACCTTAACCATTAGGCCAGAGTACGAGTCTGAGACCTTAGCTATTAGGCCAGAGTAAGAGTTAAGACCTTAGCTGTTAGGCCAGTGTACGAGTCTAAGACCTTAGCTATTATGCCAGATTATGAGTCCAAGACCTTATCTATTAGGCCAGAGTAAGAGATAAGACCTTAACCAGTAGTCCAGAGTAAGAGTTAAGACCTTAACCATTAGGCCAGAGTAAGAATTAAGACCTTAACCATTAGGCCATAGTACGAGTCTAAGACCTTAGCTATTAGGCCAGAGTAAGAATTAAGACCTTAACCATTAGGCCAGAGTATGAGTCTAAGACCTTAGCTATTAGGCCAGAGTAAGAGTTAAGACCCTAACCAATAGGCCAGACTAAGAGTTAAGACCTTAACCAGTAGGCTAGAGTAAGAGTTAAGACCTTAACCAGTAGGCCAGAGTAAGAGTTAGGACCTTAACCTGTAGGCCATAGTACGAGTCTAAGACCTTTATCTAGTAGGCCAGAGTAAGAATTAAGACCTTAACCATTAGGCCAGAGTACGAGTCTAAGATCTTAGCTATTAGGCCAGAGTAAGAGTTAAGACCTTAACCTGTAGGCCAGAGTATGAGTCTAAGACCTTAGCTATTAGGCCAGAGTAAGAGTTAAGACCTTAGCTATTAGGCCAGTGTACGAGACTAAGACCTTAGCTATTATGCCAGAGTATGAGTCTAAGACCTTAGCTATTAGGCCAGAGTAAGAGTTAAGACCTTAACCAGAAGGCCAGAGTAGGAGTCTAAGACCTTAGCTATTAGGCCAGAGTAAGTGTTAAGACCTTAGCTATTAGGCCAGAGTAAGAGTTAAGACCTTAACCAATAGCCCAGAGTAAGAGTTAAGACCTTAACCAGTAGGCCAGAGGAAGAGTTAAGACCTTAACCAGTAGGCCAGAGTAACAGTTAAGACCTTAACCTGTAGGCCATAGTACGAGTCTAAGACCTTAGCTATTAGGCCAGAGTAAGAGTTAAGACCATAACCATTAGGCCACAGTACGAGTCTAAGACCTTAGCTATTAGGCCAGAGTACGAGTCTAAGACCTTAGCTATTAGGCCAGAGTAAGAGTTAAGACCTTAGATATTAGGACAGAGTAAGAGTTAAGACCTTAACCATTAGGCCAGAGTATGAGTCTAAGACTTTAGCTATTAGGCCAGATCAAGAGTTAAGACCTTAACCAGTAGGCCAGAGTACGAGTCTAAGACCTTAGCTATTAGGCCAGACCAAGAGTTAAGACCTTAACCATTAGGCCAGAGTACGAGTCTGAGACCTTAGCTATTAGGCCAGAGTAAGAGTTAAGACCTTAGCTGTTAGGCCAGTGTACGAGTCTAAGACCTTAGCTATTAAGCCAGATTATGAGTCCAAGACCTTAGCTATTAGGCCAGAGTAAGAGTTAAGACCTTAACCAGTAGGCCAGAGTACGAGTCTAAGACCTTAGCTATTAGGCCAGAGTAAGAGTTAAGACCTTAGCTATTAGGCCAGAGTAAGAGTTAAGACCTTAACCATTAGGCCAGAGTACGAGTCTAAGACCTTATCTATTAGGCCAGAGTAAGAGATAAGACCTTAACCAGTAGTCCAGAGTAAGAGTTAAGACCTTAACCATTAGGCCAGAGTAAGAATTAAGACCTTAACCATTAGGCCATAGTACGAGTCTAAGACCTTAGCTATTAGGCCAGAGTAAGAATTAAGACCTTAACCATTAGGCCAGAGTACGAGTCTAAGACCTTAGCTATTAGGCCAGAGTAAGAGTTAAGACCCTAACCAATAGGCCAGAGTAAGAGTTAAGACCTTAACCAGTAGGCTAGAGTAAGAGTTAAGACCTTAACCAGTAGGCCAGAGTAAGAGTTAGGACCTTAACCTGTAGGCCATAGTACGAGTCTAAGACCTTTATCTAGTAGGCCAGAGTAAGAATTAAGACCTTAACCATTAGGCCAGAGTACGAGTCTAAGATCTTAGCTATTAGGCCAGAGTAAGAGTTAAGACCTTAGATATTAGGACAGAGTAAGAGTTAAGACCTTAACCATTAGGCCAGAGTATGAGTCTAAGACTTTAGCTATTAGGCCAGATCAAGAGTTAAGACCTTAACCAGTAGGCCAGAGTACGAGTCTAAGACCTTAGCTATTAGGCCAGACCAAGAGTTAAGACCTTAACCATTAGGCCAGAGTACGAGTCTGAGACCTTAGCTATTAGGCCAGAGTAAGAGTTAAGACCTTAGCTGTTAGGCCAGTGTACGAGTCTAAGACCTTAGCTATTATGCCAGATTATGAGTCTAAGACCTTAGCTATTAGGCCAGAGTAAGAGTTAAGACCTTAACCAGTAGGCCAGAGTACGAGTCTAAGACCTTAGCTATTAGGCCAGAGTAAGAGTTAAGACCTTAGCTATTAGGCCAGAGTAAGAGTTAAGACCATAACCATTAGGCCAGAGTAAGAATTAAGACCTTAACCATTAGGCCATAGTACGAGTCTAAGACCTTAGCTATTAGGCCAGAGTAAGAATTAAGACCTTAACCATTAGGCCAGAGTACGAGTCTAAGACCTTAGCTATTAGGCCAGAGTAAGAGTTAAGACCCTAACCAATAGGCCAGAGTAAGAGTTAAGACCTTAACCAGTAGGCTAGAGTAAGAGTTAAGACCTTAACCAGTAGGCCAGAGTAAGAGTTAAGACCTTAACCTGTAGGCCATAGTACGAGTCTAAGACCTTTATCTAGTAGGCCAGAGTAAGAATTAAGACCTTAACCATTAGGCCAGAGTACGAGTCTAAGATCTTAGCTATTAGGCCAGAGTAAGAGTTAAGACCTTAACCTGTAGGCCAGAGTATGAGTCTAAGACCTTAGCTATTAGGCCAGAGTAAGAGTTAAGACCTTAGCTATTAGGCCAGTGTACGAGACTAAGACCTTAGCTATTATGCCAGAGTATGAGTCTAAGACCTTAGCTATTAGGCCAGAGTAAGAGTTAAGACCTTAACCAGAAGGCCAGAGTAGGAGTCTAAGACCTTAGCTATTAGGCCAGAGTAAGTGTTAAGACCTTAGCTATTAGGCCAGAGTAAGAGTTAAGACCTTAACCAATAGCCCAGAGTAAGAGTTAAGACCTTAACCAGTAGGCCAGAGGAAGAGTTAAGACCTTAACCAGTAGGCCAGAGTAACAGTTAAGACCTTAACCTGTAGGCCATAGTACGAGTCTAAGACCTTAGCTATTAGGCCAGAGTAAGAGTTAAGACCATAACCGTTAGGCCACAGTACGAGTCTAAGACCTTAGCTATTAGGCCAGAGTAAGAGTTAAGACCTTAACCTGTAGGCCAGAGTAAGAGTTAAGACCTTAACCATTAGGTCAGAGTACGAGTCTAAGACCTTAGCAATTAGGCCAGAGTAAGAGTTAAGACCTTAACCAGTAGGCCAGAGTTAGAGTTAAGACCTTAACCAGTAGGACAGAGTAAGAGTTAAGACCTTAGCTATTAGGCCAGAGTAAGAGTTAAGACCTTAACCTGTAGGCCAGAGTATGAGCCTAAGACCTTAGCTATTAGGCCAGAGTAAGAGTTAAGACCTTAACCAGTAGGCCAGAGTAAGAGTTAAGACCTTAACCTGTAGGCCATAGTACGAGTCTAAGACCTTAGCTATTAGGCCAGAGTAAGAATTAAGACCTTAACCATTAGGCCAGAGTACGAGTCTAAGATCTTAGCTATTAGGCCAGAGTAAGAGTTAAGACCTTAACCTGTAGGCCAGAGTATGAGTCTAAGACCTTAGCTATTAGGCCAGAGTAAGAGTTAAGACCTTAGCTATTAGGCCAGTGTACGAGACTAAGACCTTAGCTATTATGCCAGAGTATGAGTCTAAGACCTTATCTATTAGGCCAGAGTCAGAGTTAAGACCTTAACCAGTAGGCCAGAGTACGAGTCTAAGACCTTAGCTATTAGGCCAGAGTAAGAGTTAAGACCTTAGCTATTAGGCCAGAGCAAGAGTTAAGACCTTAACCATTAGGCCAGAGTAAGAGTTAAGACCTTAGCTATTAGGCCAGTGTACGAGTCTAAGACCTTAGCTATTATGCCAGAGTATGAGTCTAAGACCTTAGCTATTAGGCCAGAGTAAGAGTTAAGACCTTTACCAGTAGGCCAGAGTACGAGTCTAAGACCTTAGCTATTAGGCCAGAGTAAGAGTTAAGACCTTAACCAGTAGGCCAGAGTACGAGTCTAAGACCTTACCTATTAGGCCAGAGTAAGAGTTAAGACCTTAACCATTAGGCCAGAGTACAAGTCTAAGACCTTAGCTATTAGGCCAGAGTGAGAGTTAAGACCTTAGTTATCAGGCCAGGCTACGAGTCTAAGACCTTAGCTATTAGGCCAGAGTACGAGTCTAAGACCTTAGCTATTAGGCCAGAGTAAGAGTTAAGACCTTAGATATTAGGACAGAGTAAGAGTTAAGACCTTAACCATTAGGCCAGAGTATGAGTCTAAGACTTTAGCTATTAGGCCAGATCAAGAGTTAAGACCTTAACCAGTAGGCCAGAGTACGAGTCTAAGACCTTAGCTATTAGGCCAGACCAAGAGTTAAGACCTTAACCATTAGGCCAGAGTACGAGTCTGAGACCTTAGCTATTAGGCCAGAGTAAGAGTTAAGACCTTAGCTGTTAGGCCAGTGTACGAGTCTAAGACCTTAGCTATTATGCCAGATTATGAGTCCAAGACCTTATCTATTAGGCCAGAGTAAGAGATAAGACCTTAACCAGTAGTCCAGAGTAAGAGTTAAGACCTTAACCATTAGGCCAGAGTAAGAATTAAGACCTTAACCATTAGGCCATAGTACGAGTCTAAGACCTTAGCTATTAGGCCAGAGTAAGAATTAAGACCTTAACCATTAGGCCAGAGTATGAGTCTAAGACCTTAGCTATTAGGCCAGAGTAAGAGTTAAGACCCTAACCAATAGGCCAGAGTAAGAGTTAAGACCTTAACCAGTAGGCTAGAGTAAGAGTTAAGACCTTAACCAGTAGGCCAGAGTAAGAGTTAGGACCTTAACCTGTAGGCCATAGTACGAGTCTAAGACCTTTATCTAGTAGGCCAGAGTAAGAATTAAGACCTTAACCATTAGGCCAGAGTACGAGTCTAAGATCTTAGCTATTAGGCCAGAGTAAGAGTTAAGACCTTAACCTGTAGGCCAGAGTATGAGTCTAAGACCTTAGCTATTAGGCCAGAGTAAGAGTTAAGACCTTAGCTATTAGGCCAGTGTACGAGACTAAGACCTTAGCTATTATGCCAGAGTATGAGTCTAAGACCTTAGCTATTAGGCCAGAGTAAGAGTTAAGACCTTAACCAGAAGGCCAGAGTAGGAGTCTAAGACCTTAGCTATTAGGCCAGAGTAAGTGTTAAGACCTTAGCTATTAGGCCAGAGTAAGAGTTAAGACCTTAACCAATAGCCCAGAGTAAGAGTTAAGACCTTAACCAGTAGGCCAGAGGAAGAGTTAAGACCTTAACCAGTAGGCCAGAGTAACAGTTAAGACCTTAACCTGTAGGCCATAGTACGAGTCTAAGACCTTAGCTATTAGGCCAGAGTAAGAGTTAAGACCATAACCATTAGGCCACAGTACGAGTCTAAGACCTTAGCTATTAGGCCAGAGTAAGAGTTAAGACCTTAACCTGTAGGCCAGAGTAAGAGTTAAGACCTTAACCATGAGGTCAGAGTACGAGTCTAAGACCTTAGCAATTAGGCCAGAGTAAGAGTTAAGACCTTAACCAGTAGGCCAGAGTTAGAGTTAAGACCTTAACCAGTAGGACAGAGTTAGAGTTAAGACCTTAGCTATTAGGCCAGAGTAAGAGTTAAGACCTTAACCTGTAGGCCAGAGTATGAGCCTAAGACCTTAGCTATTAGGCCAGAGTAAGAGTTAAGACCTTAACCAGTAGGCCAGAGTAAGAGTTAAGACCTTAACCTGTAGGCCATAGTACGAGTCTAAGACCTTAGCTATTAGGCCAGAGTAAGAATTAAGACCTTAACCATTAGGCCAGAGTACGAGTCTAAGATCTTAGCTATTAGGCCAGAGTAAGAGTTAAGACCTTAACCTGTAGGCCAGAGTATGAGTCTAAGACCTTAGCTATTAGGCCAGAGTAAGAGTTAAGACCTTAGCTATTAGGCTAGTGTACGAGACTAAGACCTTAGCTATTATGCCAGAGTATGAGTCTAAGACCTTAGCTATTAGGCCAGAGTAAGAGTTAAGACCTTAACCAGTAGGCCAGAGTACGAGTCTAAGACCTTAGCTATTTGGCCAGAGTAAGAGTTAAGACCTTAGCTATTAGGCCAGAGCAAGAGTTAAGACCTTAACCATTAGGCTAGAGTAAGAGTTAAGACCTTAGCTATTAGGCCAGTGTACGAGTCTAAGACCTTAGCTATTATGCCAGAGTATGAGTCTAAGACCTTAGCTATTAGGCCAGAGTAAGAGTTAAGACCTTAACCAGTAGGCCAGAGTAAGAGTTAAGACCTTAACCATTAGGCCAGAGTATGAGTCTAAGACCTTAACCATTAGGCCAGAGTAAGAGTTAAGACCTTAACCAATAGCCCAGAGTAAGAGTTAAGACCTTAACCAGTAGGCCAGAGTAAGAGTTAAGACCTTAACCTGTAGGCCATAGTACGAGTCTAAGACCTTAGCTATTAGGCCAGAGTAAGAGTTAAGACGATAACCATTAGGCCACAGTACGAGTCTAAGACCTTAGCTATTAGGCCAGAGTAAGAGTTAAGACCTTAACCTGTAGGCCAGAGTAAGTGTTAAGACCTTAACCATTAGGTCAGAGTACGAGTCTAAGACCTAAGCTATTAGGCCAGAGTAAGAGTTAAGACCTTAACCAGTAGCCCAGAGTGGAAGTTAAGACCTTAACCAGTAGGACAGAGTAAGAGTTAAGACCTTAGCTATTAGGCCAGAGTAAGAGTTAAGACCTTAACCTGTAGGCCAGAGTACAAGCCTAAGACCATAGCTATTAGGCCAGAGTAAGAGTTAAGACCTTAACCATTAGGCCAGAGTAAGAGTTAAGACCTTAACCTGTAGGCCAGAGTACGAGCCTAAGACCTTAGCTATTAGGCCAGAGTAACAGTTAAGACCTTAACCATTAGGCCAGAGTAAGAGTTAAGACCTTAGCTATTAGGCCAGAGTACGAGTCTAAGACCTTAGCTATTAGGCCAGAGTATGAGTTAAGACCTTAGCTATTAGGCCAGAATAAGAGTTACGGCCTTAACCATTAGGCCAGAATACGAGTCTAAGACCTTAGCTATTAGGCCAGAGTAAGAGTTAAGTCCTTAACCATTAGGCCAGAGTACGAGTCTAAGACCTTAGCTATTAGGCCAGAGTAAGAGTTAAGACCTTAGCTATTAGGCCAGAGTAAGAGTTAAGACCTTAACCTGTATGCCAGAGTACGAGTCTAAGACCTTAGCTATTAGGCCAGAGTACGAGTCTAAGACCTTAGCTATTAGGCCAGAGTAAGAGTTAAGACCTTAACCATTAGGCCAGAGTACGAGTCTAAGACCTTAGCTATTAGGCCAGAGTAAGAGTTAAGACCTTAACAGTAGGCCAGAGTAAGAGTTAAGACCTTAACCAGTAGGCCAGAGTAAAAGTTAAGACCTTAGATATTAGGCCAGAGTAAGAGTTAAGACCTTTACCAGTAGGCCAGAGTACGAGTCTAAGACTTTAGCTATTAGGCCAGAGTAAGAGTTAAGACCTTAACCATTAGGCCAGAGTATGAGTCTAAGACCTTAACTATTAGGCCAGAGTAAGAGTTAAGACCTTAACCATTAGGCCAGAGTAGGAGTCTAAGACCTTAGCTATTAGGCCAGAGTACGAGTCCAGACCTTAGCTATTAGGCCAGAGTAAGAGTTAAGACCTTAACCAGTAGGCCAGGAACAAGTCTAATACCTTAGCTATTAGGCCAGAGTAAGAGTTAAGACCTTAGCTATTAGGCCAGAGTAAGAGTTAAGACCTTAACCATTAGGCCAGAGTATGAGTCAAAGACCTTAGCTATTAGGCCAGAGTAAGAGTTAAGACCTTAGCTATTAGGCCATAGTACGAGTCTAAGACCTTAGCTATTAGGCCAGAGTAAGAGTTAAGACCTTAACCATTAGGCCAGAGTACGAGTCTAAGACCTTAGCTATTAGGCCAGACTGAGAGTTAAGACCGTAACCATTAGTCCATAGTACGAGTCTAAGACCTTAGCTATTAGGCCAGTGTAAGAGTTAAGACCGTAACCAGTAGGCCAGAGTAAGAGTTAAGACCTTAACCATTAGGCCAGAGTACGAGTCTAAGACCTTAGCTATTAGGCCAGAGTAAGAGTTAAGACCTTAACCAGTAGGCCAGAGTACGAGTTAAGACCTTAACCAGTAGGCCAGAGTACGAGTTAAGACCTTAGCTATTAGGCCAGAGTAAGAGTTAAGACCGTAACCCGTAGGCCAGAGTAAGAGTTAAGACCTTAACCAGTAGGCCAGAGTATGAGTCTAAGACCTTAGCTATTAGGCCAGAGTAAGAGTTAAGACTTTAGCTATTAGGCGAGAGTAAGAGTTAAGACCTTAACCAGTAGGCCAGAGTAAGAGTTAAGACCTTAACCAGTAGGCCAGAGTTAGAGTTAAGACCTTAGCTATTAGGCCAGAGTAAGAGTTAAGACCGTAACTATTAGGCCATAGTACGAGTCTAAGACCTTAGCTATTGGGCCAGAGTAAGAGTTAAGACCTTAACCATTAGGCCAGAGTACGAGTCTAAGACCTTAGCTATTAGGCCAGAGTAAGAGTTAAGACCTTAACAGTAGGCCAGAGTAAGAGTTAAGACCTTAACCAGTAGGCCAGAGTAAGAGTTAAGACCTTAGATATTAGGCCAGAGTAAGAGTTAAGACCTTTACCAGTAGGCCAGAGTACGAGTCTAAGACCTTAGCTATTAGGCCAGAGTAAGAGTTAAGACATTAACCATTAGGCCAGAGTATGAGTCTAATACCTTAGCTATTAGGCCAGAGTAAGAGTTAAGACCTTAACCTGTAGGCCAGAGTAAGAGTTAAGACCTTAACCATTAGGCCAGAGTACGAGTCTAAGACCTTAGCTATTAGGCCAGAGTACGAGTCTAGACCTTAGCTATTAGGCCGGAGTAAAAGTTAAGACCTTAAGCATTAGGCCAGAGTACGAGTCTAATACCTTAGCTAACAGGCCAGAGTAAGAGTTAAGACCTTAGCTATTAGGCCAGAGTAAGAGTTAAGACCTTAGATATTAGGCCAGAGTAAGAGTTAAGACCTTAACCATTAGGCCATAGTACGAGTCTAAGACCTTAGCTATTAGGCCACAGTAAGAGTTAAGACCTTAACCAGTAGGCCAGAGTAAGAGTTAAGACCTTAACCAGTAGGACAGAGTAAGAGTTAAGACCTTAGCTATTAGGCCAGAGTAAGAGTTAAGACCTTAACCAGTAGGCCAGAGTACAAGTCTAAGACCTTAGCTATTAGGCCAGAGTGAGAGTTAAGACCTTAGCTATCAGGCCAGAGTACGAGTCTAAGACCTTAGCTATTAGGCCAGAGTACGAGTCTAAGACCTTAGCTATTAGGCCAGAGTAAGAGTTAAGACCTTAACCAGGAGGCCAGAGTACCAGTCTAAGACCTTAACTATTAGGCCAGAGTAAGAGTTAAGACCTTAGCTATTAGGCCAGAGTAAGAGTTAAGACCTTAACCATTAGGCCAGAGTACGAGTCTAAGACTTAGCTATTAGGCCAGACCAAGAGTTAAAACCTTAACCAGTAGGCCAGAGTACGAGTCTAAGACCTTAGCTATTAGGCCACACCAAGAGTTAAGACCTTAACCATTAGGCCAGAGTAAGAGTTAAGACCTTAGCTATTAGGCCAGTGTACGAGTCTAAGACCTTAGCTATTATGCCAGAGTATGAGTCTAAGACCTTAGCTATTAGGCCAGAGTCAGAGTTAAGACCTTAACCAGTAGGCCAGAGTACGAGTCTAAGACCTTAGCTATTAGGCCAGAGTAAGAGTTAAGACCTTAGCTATTAGGCCAGAGTAAGAGTTAAGACCTTAACCATTAGGCCAGAGTACGAGTCTAAGACCTTAGCTATTAGGCCAGTTTAAGAGATAAGACCTTAACCAGTAGGCCAGAGTACGAGTCTAAGACCTTAGCTATTAGGCCAGAGTAAGAGTTAAGACCTTAACCAATAGGCCAGAGTAAGAGTTAAGACCTTAACCAGTAGGCCAGAGTAAGAGTTAAGACCTTAACCAGTAGGCCAGAGTAAGAGTTAAGACCTTAACCTGTAGGCCATAGTACGAGTCTAAGACCTTAGCTATTAGGCCAGAGTAAGAATTAAGACCTTAACCATTAGGCCAGAGTACGAGTCTAAGACCTTAGCTATTAGGTCAGAGTAAGAGTTAAGACCTTAGCTATTAGGCCAGAGTAAGAGTTAAGACCTTAACCATTAGGCCAGAGTATGAGTCTAAGACCTTAGTTATTAGGCCAGAGTAAGAGTTAAGACCTTAACCAGGAGGACAGAGTAAGAGTTAAGACCTTAGCTATTAGGCCAGAGTAAGAGTTAAGACCATAACCTGTAGGCCAGAGTACGAGTCTAAGACCTTAGCTATTAGGCCAGAGTAAGAGTTAAGACCTTAACCATTAGGCCAGAGTACATGTCTAAGACCTTAGCTATTAGGCCAGAGTAAGAGTTAAGACCTTAGCTATCAGGCCAGAGTACGAGTCTCAGACCTTAGCTATTAGGCCAGAGTACGAGTCTAAGACCTTAGCTATTAGGCCAGAGCAAGAGTTAAGACCTTAACCAGTAGGCCAGAGTACCAGTCTAAGACCCTAGCTATAGGCCAGAGTAAGAGTTAAGACCTTAGCTATTAGGCCAGAGTAAGAGTTAAGACCTTAACCATTAGGCCAGAGTACGAGTCTAAGACCTTAGCTATTAGGCCGGAGTAAGAGTTAAGACCTTAAGCATTAGGCCAGAGTATGAGTCTAATACCTTAGCTAAAAGGCCAGAGTAAGAGTTAAGACCTTAGCTATTAGGCCAGAGTAAGAGTTAAGACCTTAGATATTAGGCCATAGTAAGAGTTAGGACCTTAACCAGTAGGCCAGAGTACGAGTCTAAGACCTTAGATATTAGGCCATAGTAAGAGTTAGGACCTTAACCAGTAGGCCAGAGTATGAGTCTAAGACCTTAGCTATTAGGCCAGAGTAAGAGTTAAGACCTTAACCAGTAGGCCAGAGTAAGCGTTAAGACCTTAACCAGTAGGCCATAGTACGAGTCTAAGACCTCAGCTATTAGGCCAGAGTAAGAGTTAAGACCTTAGCTATTATGCCAGAGTAAGAGTTAAGACCTTAACCAGAAGGCCAGACTACGAGTCTAAGACCTTAGCTATTAGGCCAGAGTAAGAGTTAAGACCTTAACCATTAGGCCAGAGTACGAGTCTAAGACTTTAGCTATTAGGCCAGAGTACGAGTTAAGACCTTAACCAGTAGGCCAGAGTAAAAGTTAAGACCTTAACCATTAGGCGAGAGTACGAGTCTAAGACCTTAGCTATTAGGCCAGAGTAAGAGTTAAGACCTTAGCTATTATGCCAGATTATGAGTCTAAGACCTTAGCTATTAGGCCAGAGTAAGAGTTAAGACCTTAACCAGTAGGCCAGAGTACGAGTCTAAGACCTTAGCTATTAGGCCAGAGTAAGAGTTAAGACCTTAGCTATTAGGCCAGAGTAAGAGTTAAGACCTTAACCATTAGGCCAGAGTACGAGTCTAAGACCTTATCTATTAGGCCAGAGTAAGAGATAAGACCTTAACCAGTAGTCCAGAGTAAGAGTTAAGACCTTAACCATTAGGCCAGAGTAAGAATTAAGACCTTAACCATTAGGCCATAGTACGAGTCTAAGACCTTAGCTATTAGGCCAGAGTAAAAATTAAGACCTTAACCATTAGGCCAGAGTACGAGTCTAAGACCTTAGCTATTAGGCCAGAGTAAGAGTTAAGACCCTAACCAATAGGCCAGAGTAAGAGTTAAGACCTTAACCAGTAGGCTAGAGTAAGAGTTAAGACCTTAACCAGTAGGCCAGAGTAAGAGTTAAGACCTTAACCTGTAGGCCATAGTACGAGTCTAAGACCTTTATCTAGTAGGCCAGAGTAAGAATTAAGACCTTAACCATTAGGCCAGAGTACGAGTCTAAGATCTTAGCTATTAGGCCAGAGTAAGAGTTAAGACCTTAACCTGTAGGCCAGAGTATGAGTCTAAGACCTTAGCTATTAGGCCAGAATAAGAGTTAAGACCTTAGCTATTAGGCCAGTGTACGAGCCTAAGACCTTAGCTATTATGCCAGAGTATGAGTCTAAGACCTTAGCTATTAGGCCAGAGTAAGAGTTAAGACCTTAACCAGAAGGCCAGAGTAGGAGTCTAAGACCTTAGCTATTAGGCCAGAGTAAGTGTTAAGACCTTAGCTATTAGGCCAGAGTAAGAGTTAAGACCTTAACCAATAGCCCAGAGTAAGAGTTAAGACCTTAACCAGTAGGCCAGAGGAAGAGTTAAGACCTTAACCAGTAGGCAGGAGTAACAGTTAAGACCTTAACCTGTAGGCCATAGTACGAGTTTAAGACCTTAGCTATTAGGCCAGAGTAAGAGTTAAGACCATAACCATTAGGCCACAGTACG
This sequence comes from Triturus cristatus, assembly GCF_964204655.1. NCBI lineage: Eukaryota > Metazoa > Chordata > Amphibia > Caudata > Salamandridae > Triturus > Triturus cristatus. The sequence goes on from NC_140590.1 coordinate 1,308,853,129, forward strand.
AGTCTAAGACCTTAGCTATTAGGCCAGAATAAGAGTTATGACCATAACCATTAGGCCAGAGTACGAGTCTAAGACCTTAGCTATTAGGCCAGAGTAAGAGTTAAGACCTTAACCATTAGGTCAGAGTACGAGTCTAAGACCTTAGCAATTAGGCCAGAGTAAGAGTTAAGACCTTAACCAGTAGGCCAGAGTTAGAGTTAAGACCTTAACCAGTAGGACAGAGTAAGAGTTAAGACCTTAGCTATTAGGCCAGAGTAAGAGTTAAGACCTTAACCTGTAGGCCAGAGTACGAGCCTAAGACCTTAGCTATTAGGCCAGAGTAAGAGTTAAGACCTTAACCAGTAGGCCAGAGTAAGAGTTAAGACCTTAACCTGTAGGCCATAGTACGAGTCTAAGACCTTAGCTATTAGGCCAGAGTAAGAATTAAGACCTTAACCATTAGGCCAGAGTACGAGTCTAAGATCTTAGCTATTAGGCCAGAGTAAGAGTTAAGACCTTAACCTGTAGGCCAGAGTATGAGTCTAAGACCTTAGCTATTAGGCCAGAGTAAGAGTTAAGACCTTAGCTATTAGGCCAGTGTACGAGACTAAGACCTTAGCTATTATTCCAGAGTATGAGTCTAAGACCTTAGCTATTAGGCCAGAGTAAGAGTTAAGACCTTAACCAGTAGGCCAGAGTACGAGTCTAAGACCTTAGCTATTAGGCCAGAGTAAGAGTTAAGACCTTAGCTATTAGGCCAGAGCAAGAGTTAAGACCTTAACCATTAGGCCAGAGTAAGAGTTAAGACCTTAGCTATTAGGCCAGTGTACAAGTCTAAGACCTTAGCTATTATGCCAGAGTATGAGTCTAAGACCTTAGCTATTAGGCCAGAGTAAGAGTTAAGACCTTAACCAGTAGGCCAGAGTACGAGTCTAAGACCTTAGCTATTAGGCCAGAGTAAGAGTTAAGACCATAACCATTAGGCCACAGTACGAGTCTAAGACCTTAGCTATTAGGCCAGAATAAGAGTTATGACCATAACCATTAGGCCAGAGTACGAGTCTAAGACCTTAGCTATTAGGCCAGAGTAAGAGTTAAGACCTTAACCATTAGGTCAGAGTACGAGTCTAAGACCTTAGCAATTAGGCCAGAGTAAGAGTTAATACCTTAACCAGTAGGCCAGAGTTAGAGTTAAGACCTTAACCAGTAGGACAGAGTAAGAGTTAAGACCTTAGCTATTAGGCCAGAGTAAGAGTTAAGACCTTAACCTGTAGGCCAGAGTACGAGCCTAAGACCTTAGCTATTAGGCCAGAGTAAGAGTTAAGACCTTAACCAGTAGGCCAGAGTAAGAGTTAAGACCTTAACCTGTAGGCCATAGTACGAGTCTAAGACCTTAGCTATTAGGCCAGAGTAAGAATTAAGACCTTAACCATTAGGCCAGAGTACGAGTCTAAGATCTTAGCTATTAGGCCAGAGTAAGAGTTAAGACCTTAACCTGTAGGCCAGAGTATGAGTCTAAGACCTTAGCTATTAGGCCAGAGTAAGAGTTAAGACCTTAGCTATTAGGCCAGTGTACGAGACTAAGACCTTAGCTATTATGCCAGAGTATGAGTCTAAGACCTTAGCTATTAGGCCAGAGTAAGAGTTAAGACCTTAACCAGTAGGCCAGAGTACGAGTCTAAGACCTTAGCTATTAGGCCAGAGTAAGAGTTAAGACCTTAGCTATTAGGCCAGAGCAAGAGTTAAGACCTTAACCATTAGGCCAGAGTAAGAGTTAAGACCTTAGCTATTAGGCCAGTGTACGAGTCTAAGACCTTAGCTATTATGCCAGAGTATGAGTCTAAGACCTTAGCTATTAGGCCAGAGTAAGAGTTAAGACCTTAACCAGTAGGCCAGAGTACGAGTCTAAGACCTTAGCTATTAGGCCAGAGTAAGAGTTAAGACCTTAGCTATTAGGCCAGAGCAAGAGTTAAGAACTTAACCATTAGGCCAGAGTACGAGTCTAAGACCTTAGATATTAGGCCAGAGTAAGAGTTAAGACCTTAACCAGTAGGCCAGAGTAAGAGTTAAGACCTTAACCATTAGGCCAGAGTATGAGTCTAAGACCTTAACCATTAGGCCAGAGTAAGAGTTAAGACCTTAACCAATAGCCCAGAGTAAGAGTTAAGACCTTAACCAGTAGGCCAGAGTAAGAGTTAAGACCTTAACCAGTAGGCCAGAGTAACAGTTAAGACCTTAACCTGTAGGCCATAGTAAGAGTCTAAGACCTTAGCTATTAGGCCAGAGTAAGAGTTAAGACGATAACCATTAGGCCACAGTACGAGTCTAAGACCTTAGCTATTAGGCCAGAGTAAGAGTTAAGACCTTAACCTGTAGGCCAGAGTAAGTGTTAAGACCTTAACCATTAGGTCAGAGTACGAGTCTAAGACCTAAGCTATTAGGCCAGAGTAAGAGTTAAGACCTTAACCAGTAGGCCAGAGTAAGAGTTAAGACCTTAACCAGTAGGACAGAGTAAGAGTTAAGACCTTAGCTATTAGGCCAGAGTAAGAGTTAAGACCTTAACCTGTAGGCCAGAGTACAAGCCTAAGACCATAGCTATTAGGCCAGAGTAAGAGTTAAGACCTTAACCATTAGGCCAGAGTAAGAGTTAAGACCTTAACCTGTAGGCCAGAGTACGAGCCTAAGACCTTAGCTATTAGGCCAGAGTAACAGTTAAGACCTTAACCATTAGGCCAGAGTAAGAGTTAAGACCTTAGCTATTAGGCCAGAGTACGAGTCTAAGACCTTAGCTATTAGGCCAGAGTACGAGTTAAGACCTTAGCTATTAGGCCAGAATAAGAGTTACGGCCTTAACCATTAGGCCAGAGTACGAGTCTAAGACCTTAGCTATTAGGCCAGAGTAAGAGTTAAGACCGTAACTATTAGGCCATAGTACGAGTCTAAGACCTTAGCTATTGGGCCAGAGTAAGAGTTAAGACCTTAACCATTAGGCCAGAGTACGAGTCTAAGACCTTAGCTATTAGGCCAGAGTAAGAGTTAAGACCTTAACAGTAGGCCAGAGTAAGAGTTAAGACCTTAACCAGTAGGCCAGAGTAAGAGTTAAGACCTTAGATATTAGGCCAGAGTAAGAGTTAAGACCTTTACCAGTAGGCCAGAGTACGAGTCTAAGACCTTAGCTATTAGGCCAGAGTAAGAGTTAAGACCTTAACCATTAGGCCAGAGTATGAGTCTAATACCTTAGCTATTAGGCCAGAGTAAGAGTTAAGACCTTAACCTGTAGGCCAGAGTAAGAGTTAAGACCTTAACCATTAGGCCAGAGTACGAGTCTAAGACCTTAGCTATTAGGCCAGAGTACGAGTCTAGACCTTAGCTATTAGGCCGGAGTAAGAGTTAAGACCTTAAGCATTAGGCCAGAGTACGAGTCTAATACCTTAGCTAACAGGCCAGAGTAAGAGTTAAGACCTTAGCTATTAGGCCAGAGTAAGAGTTAAGACCTTAGATATTAGGCCAGAGTAAGAGTTAAGACCTTAACCATTAGGCCATAGTACGAGTCTAAGACCTTAGCTATTAGGCCACAGTAAGAGTTAAGACCTTAACCAGTAGGCCAGAGTAAGAGTTAAGACCTTAACCAGTAGGACAGAGTAAGAGTTAAGACCTTAGCTATTAGGCCAGAGTAAGAGTTAAGACCTTAACCAGTAGGCCAGAGTACAAGTCTAAGACCTTAGCTATTAGGCCAGAGTGAGAGTTAAGACCTTAGCTATCAGGCCAGAGTACGAGTCTAAGACCTTAGCTATTAGGCCAGAGTACGAGTCTAAGACCTTAGCTATTAGGCCAGAGTAAGAGTTAAGACCTTAACCAGTAGGCCAGAGTACCAGTCTAAGACCTTAACTATTAGGCCAGAGTAAGAGTTAAGACCTTAGCTATTAGGCCAGAGTAAGAGTTAAGACCTTAACCATTAGGCCAGAGTACGAGTCTAAGACTTAGCTATTAGGCCAGACCAAGAGTTAAAACCTTAACCAGTAGGCCAGAGTACGAGTCTAAGACCTTAGCTATTAGGCCACACCAAGAGTTAAGACCTTAACCATTAGGCCAGAGTAAGAGTTAAGACCTTAGCTATTAGGCCAGTGTACGAGTCTAAGACCTTAGCTATTATGCCAGAGTATGAGTCTAAGACCTTAGCTATTAGGCCAGAGTCAGAGTTAAGACCTTAACCAGTAGGCCAGAGTACGAGTCTAAGACCTTAGCTATTAGGCCAGAGTAAGAGTTAAGACCTTAGCTATTAGGCCAGAGTAAGAGTTAAGACCTTAACCATTAGGCCAGAGTACGAGTCTAAGACCTTAGCTATTAGGCCAGTTTAAGAGATAAGACCTTAACCAGTAGGCCAGAGTACGAGTCTAAGACCTTAGCTATTAGGCCAGAGTAAGAGTTAAGACCTTAACCAATAGGCCAGAGTAAGAGTTAAGACCTTAACCAGTAGGCCAGAGTAAGAGTTAAGACCTTAACCAGTAGGCCAGAGTAAGAGTTAAGACCTTAACCTGTAGGCCATAGTACGAGTCTAAGACCTTAGCTATTAGGCCAGAGTAAGAATTAAGACCTTAACCATTAGGCCAGAGTACGAGTCTAAGACCTTAGCTATTAGGTCAGAGTAAGAGTTAAGACCTTAGCTATTAGGCCAGAGTAAGAGTTAAGACCTTAACCATTAGGCCAGAGTATGAGTCTAAGACCTTAGTTATTAGGCCAGAGTAAGAGTTAAGACCTTAACCAGGAGGACAGAGTAAGAGTTAAGACCTTAGCTATTAGGCCAGAGTAAGAGTTAAGACCATAACCTGTAGGCCAGAGTACGAGTCTAAGACCTTAGCTATTAGGCCAGAGTAAGAGTTAAGACCTTAACCATTAGGCCAGAGTACATGTCTAAGACCTTAGCTATTAGGCCAGAGTAAGAGTTAAGACCTTAGCTATCAGGCCAGAGTACGAGTCTCAGACCTTAGCTATTAGGCCAGAGTACGAGTCTAAGACCTTAGCTATTAGGCCAGAGCAAGAGTTAAGACCTTAACCAGTAGGCCAGAGTACCAGTCTAAGACCCTAGCTATAGGCCAGAGTAAGAGTTAAGACCTTAGCTATTAGGCCAGAGTAAGAGTTAAGACCTTAACCATTAGGCCAGAGTACGAGTCTAAGACCTTAGCTATTAGGCCGGAGTAAGAGTTAAGACCTTAAGCATTAGGCCAGAGTATGAGTCTAATACCTTAGCTAAAAGGCCAGAGTAAGAGTTAAGACCTTAGCTATTAGGCCAGAGTAAGAGTTAAGACCTTAGATATTAGGCCATAGTAAGAGTTAGGACCTTAACCAGTAGGCCAGAGTACGAGTCTAAGACCTTAGATATTAGGCCATAGTAAGAGTTAGGACCTTAACCAGTAGGCCAGAGTACGAGTCTAAGACCTTAGCTATTAGGCCAGAGTAAGAGTTAAGACCTTAACCAGTAGGCCAGAGTAAGCGTTAAGACCTTAACCAGTAGGCCATAGTACGAGTCTAAGACCTTAGCTATTAGGCCAGAGTAAGGGTTAAGACCTTAACCAGTAGGCCAGAGTAAGAGTTAAGACCTTAGCTATTAGGCCAGAGTAAGAGTTAAGACCTTAGCTATTAGGCCAGAGTAAGAGTTAAGACCTTAACCAGAAGGCCAGACTACGAGTCTAAGACCTTAGCTATTAGGCCAGAGTAAGAGTTAAGACCTTAACCATTAGGCCAGAGTACGAGTCTAAGACTTTAGCTATTAGGCCAGAGTACGAGTTAAGACCTTAACCAGTAGGCCAGAGTAAAAGTTAAGACCTTAACCATTAGGCCAGAGTACGAGTCTAAGACCTTAGCTATTAGGCCAGAGTAAGAGTTAAGACCTTAGCTATTATGCCAGATTATGAGTCTAAGACCTTAGCTATTAGGCCAGAGTAAGAGTTAAGACCTTAACCAGTAGGCCAGAGTACGAGTCTAAGACCTTAGCTATTAGGCCAGAGTAAGAGTTAAGACCTTAGCTATTAGGCCAGAGTAAGAGTTAAGACCTTAACCATTAGGCCAGAGTACGAGTCTAAGACCTTATCTATTAGGCCAGAGTAAGAGATAAGACCTTAACCAGTAGTCCAGAGTAAGAGTTAAGACCTTAACCATTAGGCCAGAGTAAGAATTAAGACCTTAACCATTAGGCCATAGTACGAGTCTAAGACCTTAGCTATTAGGCCAGAGTAAGAATTAAGACCTTAACCATTAGGCCAGAGTACGAGTCTAAGACCTTAGCTATTAGGCCAGAGTAAGAGTTAAGACCCTAACCAATAGGCCAGAGTAAGAGTTAAGACCTTAACCAGTAGGCTAGAGTAAGAGTTAATACCTTAACCAGTAGGCCAGAGTAAGAGTTAAGACCTTAACCTGTAGGCCATAGTACGAGTCTAAGACCTTTATCTAGTAGGCCAGAGTAAGAATTAAGACCTTAACCATTAGGCCAGAGTACGAGTCTAAGATCTTAGCTATTAGGCCAGAGTAAGAGTTAAGACCTTAACCTGTAGGCCAGAGTATGAGTCTAAGACCTTAGCTATTAGGCCAGAGTAAGAGTTAAGACCTTAGCTATTAGGCCAGTGTACGAGACTAAGACCTTAGCTATTATGCCAGAGTATGAGTCTAAGACCTTAGCTATTAGGCCAGAGTAAGAGTTAAGACCTTAACCAGAAGGCCAGAGTAGGAGTCTAAGACCTTAGCTATTAGGCCAGAGTAAGTGTTAAGACCTTAGCTATTAGGCCAGAGTAAGAGTTAAGACCTTAACCAATAGCCCAGAGTAAGAGTTAAGACCTTAACCAGTAGGCCAGAGGAAGAGTTAAGACCTTAACCAGTAGGCCAGAGTAACAGTTAAGACCTTAACCTGTAGGCCATAGTACGAGTCTAAGACCTTAGCTATTAGGCCAGAGTAAGAGTTAAGACCATAACCATTAGGCCACAGTACGAGTCTAAGACCTTAGCTATTAGGCCAGAGTAAGAGTTAAGACCTTAACCTGTAGGCCAGAGTAAGAGTTAAGACCTTAACCATTAGGTCAGAGTACGAGTCTAAGACCTTAGCAATTAGGCCAGAGTAAGAGTTAAGACCTTAACCAGTAGGCCAGAGTTAGAGTTAAGACCTTAACCAGTAGGACAGAGTAAGAGTTAAGACCTTAGCTATTAGGCCAGAGTAAGAGTTAAGACCTTAACCTGTAGGCCAGAGTACGAGCCTAAGACCTTAGCTATTAGGCCAGAGTAAGAGTTAAGACCTTAACCAGTAGGCCAGAGTAAGAGTTAAGACCTTAACCATTAGGCCAGAGTACGAGTCTAAGACCTTAGCTATTAGGCCAGAGTAAGAGTTAAGACCTTAACAGTAGGCCAGAGTAAGAGTTAAGACCTTAACCAGTAGGCTAGAGTAAAAGTTAAGACCTTAGATATTAGGCCAGAGTAAGAGTTAAGACCTTTACCAGTAGGCCAGAGTACGAGTCTAAGACCTTAGCTATTAGGCCAGAGTAAGAGTTAAGACCTTAACCTGTAGGCCAGAGTATGAGTCTAAGACCTTAGCTATTAGGCCAGAGTAAGAGTTAAGACCTTAGCTATTAGGCCAGTGTACGAGACTAAGACCTTAGCTATTATGCCAGAGTATGAGTCTAAGACCTTAGCTATTAGGCCAGAGTAAGAGTTAAGACCTTAACCAGTAGGCCAGAGTACGAGTCTAAGACCTTAGCTATTAGGCCAGAGTAAGAGTTAAGACCTTAGCTATTAGGCCAGAGCAAGAGTTAAGACCTTAACCATTAGGCCAGAGTAAGAGTTAAGACCTTAGCTATTAGGCCAGTGTACGAGTCTAAGACCTTAGCTATTATCCCAGAGTATGAGTCTAAGACCTTAGCTATTAGGCCAGAGTAAGAGTTAAGACCTTAACCAGTAGGCCAGAGTACGAGTCTAAGACCGTAGCTATTAGGCCAGAGTAAGAGTTAAGACCTTAGCTATTAGGCCAGAGCAAGAGTTAAGAACTTAACCATTAGGCCAGAGTACGAGTCTAAGACCTTAGATATTAGGCCAGAGTAAGAGTTAAGACCTTAACCAGTAGGCCAGAGTAAGAGTTAAGACCTTAACCATTAGGCCAGAGTATGAGTCTAAGACCTTAACCATTAGGCCAGAGTAAGAGTTAAGACCTTAACCAATAGCCCAGAGTAAGAGTTAAGACCTTAACCAGTAGGCCAGAGTAAGAGTTAAGACCTTAACCAGTAGGCCAGAGTAACAGTTAAGACCTTAACCTGTAGGCCATAGTACGAGTCTAAGACCTTAGCTATTAGGCCAGAGTAAGAGTTAAGACGATAACCATTAGGCCACAGTACGAGTCTAAGACCTTAGCTATTAGGCCAGAGTAAGAGTTAAGACCTTAACCTGTAGGCCAGAGTAAGTGTTAAGACCTTAACCATTAGGTCAGAGTACGAGTCTAAGACCTAAGCTATTAGGCCAGAGTAAGAGTTAAGACCTTAACCAGTAGGCCAGAGTAAGAGTTAAGACCTTAACCAGTAGGACAGAGTAAGAGTTAAGACCTTAGCTATTAGGCCAGAGTAAGAGTTAAGACCTTAACCTGTAGGCCAGAGTACAAGCCTAAGACCATAGCTATTAGGCCAGAGTAAGAGTTAAGACCTTAACCATTAGGCCAGAGTAAGAGTTAAGACCTTAACCTGTAGGCCAGAGTACGAGCCTAAGACCTTAGCTATTAGGCCAGAGTAACAGTTAAGACCTTAACCATTAGGCCAGAGTAAGAGTTAAGACCTTAGCTATTAGGCCAGAGTACGAGTCTAAGACCTTAGCTATTAGGCCAGAGTACGAGTTAAGACCTTAGCTATTAGGCCAGAATAAGAGTTACGGCCTTAACCATTAGGCCAGAGTACGAGTCTAAGACCTTAGCTATTAGGCCAGAGTAAGAGTTAAGTCCTTAACCATTAGGCCAGAGTACAAGTCTAAGACCTTAGCTATTAGGCCAGAGTAAGAGTTAATACCTTAGCTATTAGGCCAGAGTAAGATTTAAGACCTTAACCTGTATGCCAGAGTACGAGTCTAAGACCTTAGCTATTAGGCCAGAGTACGAGTCTAAGACCTTAGCTATTAGGCCAGAGTAAGAGTTAAGACCTTAACCATTAGGCCAGAGTACGAGTCTAAGACCTTAGCTATTAGGCCAGAGTAAGAGTTAAGACCTTAACAGTAGGCCAGAGTAAGAGTTAAGACCTTAACCAGTAGGCCAGAGTAAAAGTTAAGACCTTAGATATTAGGCCAGAGTAAGAGTTAAGACCTTTACCAGTAGGCCAGAGTACGAGTCTAAGACCTTAGCTATTAGGCCAGAGTAAGAGTTAAGACCTTAACCATTAGGCCAGAGTATGAGTCTAAGACCTTAGCTATTAGGCCAGAGTAAGAGTTAAGACCTTAACCATTAGGCCAGAGTAGGAGTCTAAGACCTTAGCTATTAGGCCAGAGTACGAGTCCAGACCTTAGCTATTAGGCCAGAGTAAGAGTTAAGACCTTAACCAGTAGGCCAGGAACAAGTCTAATACCTTAGCTATTAGGCCAGAGTAAGAGTTAAGACCTTAGCTATTAAGCCAGAGTAAGAGTTAAGACCTTAACCATTAGGCCAGAGTATGAGTCAAAGACCTTAGCTATTAGGCCAGAGTAAGAGTTAAGACCTTAGCTATTAGGCCATAGTACGAGTCTAAGACCTTAGCTATTAGGCCAGAGTAAGAGTTAAGACCTTAACCATTAGGCCAGAGTACGAGTCTAAGACCTTAGCTATTAGGCCAGACTGAGAGTTAAGACCGTAACCATTAGTCCATAGTACGAGTCTAAGACCTTAGCTATTAGGCCAGTGTAAGAGTTAAGACCGTAACCAGTAGGCCAGAGTAAGAGTTAAGACCTTAACCATTAGGCCAGAGTACGAGCCTAAGACCTTAGCTATTAGGCCAGAGTAAGAGTTAAGACTTTAGCTATTAGGCCAGAGTACGAGTCTAAGACCTTAGCTATTAGGCCAGAGTAAGAGTTAAGACCTTAACCAGTAGGCCAGAGTACGAGTTAAGACCTTAACCAGTAGGCCAGAGTACGAGTTAAGACCTTAGCTATTAGGCCAGAGTAAGAGTTAAGACCGTAACCCGTAGGCCAGAGTAAGAGTTAAGACCTTAACCAGTAGGCCAGAGTATGAGTCTAAGACCTTAGCTATTAGGCCAGAGTAAGAGTTAAGACTTTAGCTATTAGGCGAGAGTAAGAGTTAAGACCTTAACCAGTAGGCCAGAGTAAGAGTTAAGACCTTAACCAGTAGGCCAGAGTTAGAGTTAAGACCTTAGCTATTAGGCCAGAGTAAGAGTTAAGACCGAAACTATTAGGCCATAGTACGAGTCTAAGACCTTAGCTATTGGGCCAGAGTAAGAGTTAAGACCTTAACCATTAGGCCAGAGTACGAGTCTAAGACCTTAGCTATTAGGCCAGAGTAAGAGTTAAGACCTTAACAGTAGGCCAGAGTAAGAGTTAAGACCTTAACCAGTAGGCCAGAGTAAGAGTTAAGACCTTAGATATTAGGCCAGAGTAAGAGTTAAGACCTTTACCAGTAGGCCAGAGTACGAGTCTAAGACCTTAGCTATTAGGCCAGAGTAAGAGTTAAGACCTTAACCATTAGGCCAGAGTATGAGTCTAATACCTTAGCTATTAGGCCAGAGTAAGAGTTAAGACCTTAACCTGTAGGCCAGAGTAAGAGTTAAGACCTTAACCATTAGGCCAGAGTACGAGTCTAAGACCTTAGCTATTAGGCCAGAGTACGAGTCTAGACCTTAGCTATTAGGCCGGAGTAAGAGTTAAGACCTTAAGCATTAGGCCAGAGTACGAGTCTAATACCTTAGCTAACAGGCCAGAGTAAGAGTTAAGACCTTAGCTATTAGGCCAGAGTAAGAGTTAAGACCTTAGATATTAGGCCAGAGTAAGAGTTAAGACCTTAACCATTAGGCCATAGTACGAGTCTAAGACCTTAGCTATTAGGCCACAGTAAGAGTTAAGACCTTAACCAGTAGGCCAGAGTAAGAGTTAAGACCTTAACCAGTAGGACAGAGTAAGAGTTAAGACCTTAGCTATTAGGCCAGAGTAAGAGTTAAGACCTTAACCAGTAGGCCAGAGTACAAGTCTAAGACCTTAGCTATTAGGCCAGAGTGAGAGTTAAGACCTTAGCTATCAGGCCAGAGTACGAGTCTAAGACCTTAGCTATTAGGCCAGAGTACAAATCTAAGACCTTAGCTATTAGGCCAGAGGAAGAGTTAAGACCTTAACCAGTAGGCCAGAGTACCAGTCTAAGACCTTAACTATTAGGCCAGAGTAAGAGTTAAGACCTTAGCTATTAGGCCAGAGTAAGAGTTAAGACCTTAACCATTAGGCCAGAGTACGAGTCTAAGACTTAGCTATTAGGCCAGACCAAGAGTTAAAACCTTAACCAGTAGGCCAGAGTACGAGTCTAAGACCTTAGCTATTAGGCCACACCAAGAGTTAAGACCTTAACCATTAGGCCAGAGTAAGAGTTAAGACCTTAGCTATTAGGCCAGTGTACGAGTCTAAGACCTTAACCAGTAGGCCAGAGTAAGAGTTAAGACCTTAACCTGTAGGCCAGAGTAAGAGTTAAGACCTTAACCATTAGGCCAGAGTACGAGTCTAAAACCTTAGCTATTAGGCCAGAGTAAGAGTTAAGACCTTAGCTATTAGGCCAGATTAAGAGTTAAGACCTTAACCATTTGGCCAGAGTACGAGCCTAAGACCTTAGCTATTAGGCCAGAGTAAGAGTTAAGACCTTAACCATTAGGCCATAGTACGAGTCGAAGACCTTAGCTATTAGGCCAGAGTAACAGTTAAGACCTTAACCAGTAGGCCGGAGTAAGAGTTAAGACCTTAACCAGTAGGACAGAGTAAGAGTTAAGACCTTAGATATTAGGCCAGAGTAAGAGTTAAGACCTTAACCAGTAGGCCAGAGTACGAGTCTAAGACCTTAGCTATTAGGCCAGAGTGAGAGTTAAGACCTTGGCTATCAGGCCAGAGTACGAGTCTAAGACCTTAGCTATTAGGCCAGAGAACGAGTCTAAGACCTTAGCTATTAGGCCAGAGTAAGAGTTAAGACCTTAACCAGTAGGCCAGAGTACCAGTCTAAGACCTTAGCTATTAGGCCAGAGTAAGAGTTAAGACCTTAGCTATTAGGCCAGAGTAAGAGTTAAGACCTTAACCATTAGGCCAGAGTACGAGTCTAAGACTTTAGCTATTAGGCCAGAGCAAGAGTTAAGACCTTAACCAGTAGGCCAGAGTACGAGTCTAAGATCTTAGCTATTAGGCCAGAGCAAGAGTTAAGACCTTAACCAGTAGGCCAGAGTACGAGTCTAAGACCTTAGCTATTAGGCCAGAGTAAGAGTTAAGACCGTAGCTATTAGGCCAGTGTACGAGTCTAAGACCTTAGCTATTATGCCAGAGTATGAGTCTAAGACCTTAGCTATTAGGCCAGAGTAAGAGTTAAGACCTTAACCAGTAGGCCAGAGTACAAGTCTAAGACTTTAGCTATTAGGCCAGAGTAAGAGTTAAGACCTTAGCTATTAGGCCAGAGTAAGAGTTAAGACCTTAACCATTAGGCCAGAGTACGAGTCTAAGACCTTAGCTATTAGGCCAGAGTAAGAGCTAAGACCTTAACCAGTAGGCCAGAGTAAGAGTTAAGACCTTAACCATTAGGCCAGAGTACGAGGCTAAGACCTTAGCTATTAGGCCAGAGTAAGAGTTAAGACCTTAACCAATAGGCCAGAGTAAGAGTTAAGACCTTAACAAGTAGGCCAGAGTAAGAGTTAAGACCTTAACCAGTATGCCAGAGTAAGAGTTAAGACCTTAACCTGTAGGCCATAGTACGAGTCTAAGACCTTAGCTATTAGGCCAGAGTAAGAATTAAGACCTTAACCATTAGGCCAGAGTTCGAGTCTAAGACCTTAGCTATTAGGCCAGAGTAAGTGTTAAGACCTTAACCTGTAGGCCAGAGTAAGAGTTAAGACCTTAACCATTAGGCCAGAGTGCGAGTCTAAGACCTTAGCTATTAGGCCAGAGTAAGAGTTAAGACCTTATCTATTAGGCCAGAGTAAGAGTTAAGACCTTAACCATTAGGCCAGAGTGTGAGTCTAAGACCTTAGTTATTAGGCCAGAGTAAGAGTTTTGACCTTAACCATTAGGCCATAGTACGAGTCTAAGACATTAGCTATTAGGCCAGAGTAAGAGTTAAGACCTTAACCAGTAGGCCAGAGTAAGAGTTAAGACCTTAACCAGGAGGACAGAGTAAGAGTTAAGACCTTAGCTATTAGGCCAGAGTAAGAGTTAAGACCTTAACCAGTAGGCCAGAGTACGAATCTAAGACCGTAGCTATTAGGCCAGAGTAAGAGTTAAGACCTTAGCTATTAGGCCAGAGCAAGAGTTAAGAACTTAACCATTAGGCCAGAGTACGAGTCTAAGACCTTAGATATTAGGCCAGAGTAAGAGTTAAGACCTTAACCAGTAGGCCAGAGTAAGAGTTAAGACCTTAACCATTAGGCCAGAGTATGAGTCTAAGACCTTAACCATTAGGCCAGAGTAAGAGTTAAGACCTTAACCAATAGCCCAGAGTAAGAGTTAAGACCTTAACCAGTAGGCCAGAGTAAGAGTTAAGACCTTAACCAGTAGGCCAGAGTAACAGTTAAGACCTTAACCTGTAGGCCATAGTACGAGTCTAAGACCTTAGCTATTAGGCCAGAGTAAGAGTTAAGACGATAACCATTAGGCCACAGTACGAGTCTAAGACCTTAGCTATTAGGCCAGAGTAAGAGTTAAGACCTTAACCTGTAGGCCAGAGTAAGTGTTAAGACCTTAACCATTAGGTCAGAGTACGAGTCTAAGACCTAAGCTATTAGGCCAGAGTAAGAGTTAAGACCTTAACCAGTAGGCCAGAGTAAGAGTTAAGACCTTAACCAGTAGGACAGAGTAAGAGTTAAGACCTTAGCTATTAGGCCAGAGTAAGAGTTAAGACCTTAACCTGTAGGCCAGAGTACAAGCCTAAGACCATAGCTATTAGGCCAGAGTAAGAGTTAAGACCTTAACCATTAGGCCAGAGTAAGAGTTAAGACCTTAACCTGTAGGCCAGAGTACGAGCCTAAGACCTTAGCTATTAGGCCAGAGTAACAGTTAAGACCTTAACCATTAGGCCAGAGTAAGAGTTAAGACCTTAGCTATTAGGCCAGAGTACGAGTCTAAGACCTTAGCTATTAGGCCAGAGTACGAGTTAAGACCTTAGCTATTAGGCCAGAATAAGAGTTACGGCCTTAACCATTAGGCCAGAGTACGAGTCTAAGACCTTAGCTATTAGGCCAGAGTAAGAGTTAAGTCCTTAACCATTAGGCCAGAGTACAAGTCTAAGACCTTAGCTATTAGGCCAGAGTAAGAGTTAATACCTTAGCTATTAGGCCAGAGTAAGATTTAAGACCTTAACCTGTATGCCAGAGTACGAGTCTAAGACCTTAGCTATTAGGCCAGAGTACGAGTCTAAGACCTTAGCTATTAGGCCAGAGTAAGAGTTAAGACCTTAACCATTAGGCCAGAGTACGAGTCTAAGACCTTAGCTATTAGGCCAGAGTAAGAGTTAAGACCTTAACAGTAGGCCAGAGTAAGAGTTAAGACCTTAACCAGTAGGCCAGAGTAAAAGTTAAGACCTTAGATATTAGGCCAGAGTAAGAGTTAAGACCTTTACCAGTAGGCCAGAGTACGAGTCTAAGACCTTAGCTATTAGGCCAGAGTAAGAGTTAAGACCTTAACCATTAGGCCAGAGTATGAGTCTAAGACCTTAGCTATTAGGCCAGAGTAAGAGTTAAGACCTTAACCATTAGGCCAGAGTAGGAGTCTAAGACCTTAGCTATTAGGCCAGAGTACGAGTCCAGACCTTAGCTATTAGGCCAGAGTAAGAGTTAAGACCTTAACCATTAGGCCAGGAACAAGTCTAATACCTTAGCTATTAGGCCAGAGTAAGAGTTAAGACCTTAGCTATTAAGCCAGAGTAAGAGTTAAGACCTTAACCATTAGGCCAGAGTATGAGTCAAAGACCTTAGCTATTAGGCCAGAGTAAGAGTTAAGACCTTAGCTATTAGGCCATAGTACGAGTCTAAGACCTTAGCTATTAGGCCAGAGTAAGAGTTAAGACCTTAACCATTAGGCCAGAGTACGAGTATAAGACCTTAGCTATTAGGCCAGACTGAGAGTTAAGACCGTAACCATTAGTCCATAGTACGAGTCTAAGACCTTAGCTATTAGGCCAGTGTAAGAGTTAAGACCGTAACCAGTAGGCCAGAGTAAGAGTTAAGACCTTAACCATTAGGCCAGAGTACGAGCCTAAGACCTTAGCTATTAGGCCAGAGTAAGAGTTAAGACTTTAGCTATTAGGCCAGAGTACGAGTCTAAGACCTTAGCTATTAGGCCAGAGTAAGAGTTAAGACCTTAACCAGTAGGCCAGAGTACGAGTTAAGACCTTAACCAGTAGGCCAGAGTACGAGTTAAGACCTTAGCTATTAGGCCAGAGTAAGAGTTAAGACCGTAACCCGTAGGCCAGAGTAAGAGTTAAGACCTTAACCAGTAGGCCAGAGTATGAGTCTAAGACCTTAGCTATTAGGCCAGAGTAAGAGTTAAGACTTTAGCTATTAGGCGAGAGTAAGAGTTAAGACCTTAACCAGTAGGCCAGAGTAAGAGTTAAGACCTTAACCAGTAGGCCAGAGTTAGAGTTAAGACCTTAGCTATTAGGCCAGAGTAAGAGTTAAGACCGAAACTATTAGGCCATAGTACGAGTCTAAGACCTTAGCTATTGGGCCAGAGTAAGAGTTAAGACCTTAACCATTAGGCCAGAGTACGAGTCTAAGACCTTAGCTATTAGGCCAGAGTAAGAGTTAAGACCTTAACAGTAGGCCAGAGTAAGAGTTAAGACCTTAACCAGTAGGCCAGAGTAAGAGTTAAGACCTTAGATATTAGGCCAGAGTAAGAGTTAAGACCTTTACCAGTAGGCCAGAGTACGAGTCTAAGACCTTAGCTATTAGGCCAGAGTAAGAGTTAAGACCTTAACCATTAGGCCAGAGTATGAGTCTAATACCTTAGCTATTAGGCCAGAGTAAGAGTTAAGACCTTAACCTGTAGGCCAGAGTAAGAGTTAAGACCTTAACCATTAGGCCAGAGTACGAGTCTAAGACCTTAGCTATTAGGCCAGAGTACGAGTCTAGACCTTAGCTATTAGGCCGGAGTAAGAGTTAAGACCTTAAGCATTAGGCCAGAGTACGAGTCTAATACCTTAGCTAACAGGCCAGAGTAAGAGTTAAGACCTTAGCTATTAGGCCAGAGTAAGAGTTAAGACCTTAGATATTAGGCCAGAGTAAGAGTTAAGACCTTAACCATTAGGCCATAGTACGAGTCTAAGACCTTAGCTATTAGGCCACAGTAAGAGTTAAGACCTTAACCAGTAGGCCAGAGTAAGAGTTAAGACCTTAACCAGTAGGACAGAGTAAGAGTTAAGACCTTAGCTATTAGGCCAGAGTAAGAGTTAAGACCTTAACCAGTAGGCCAGAGTACAAGTCTAAGACCTTAGCTATTAGGCCAGAGTGAGAGTTAAGACCTTAGCTATCAGGCCAGAGTACGAGTCTAAGACCTTAGCTATTAGGCCAGAGTACAAATCTAAGACCTTAGCTATTAGGCCAGAGGAAGAGTTAAGACCTTAACCAGTAGGCCAGAGTACCAGTCTAAGACCTTAACTATTAGGCCAGAGTAAGAGTTAAGACCTTAGCTATTAGGCCAGAGTAAGAGTTAAGACCTTAACCATTAGGCCAGAGTACGAGTCTAAGACTTAGCTATTAGGCCAGACCAAGAGTTAAAACCTTAACCAGTAGGCCAGAGTACGAGTCTAAGACCTTAGCTATTAGGCCACACCAAGAGTTAAGACCTTAACCATTAGGCCAGAGTAAGAGTTAAGACCTTAGCTATTAGGCCAGTGTACGAGTCTAAGACCTTAACCAGTAGGCCAGAGTAAGAGTTAAGACCTTAACCTGTAGGCCAGAGTAAGAGTTAAGACCTTAACCATTAGGCCAGAGTACGAGTCTAAAACCTTAGCTATTAGGCCAGAGTAAGAGTTAAGACCTTAGCTATTAGGCCAGATTAAGAGTTAAGACCTTAACCATTTGGCCAGAGTACGAGCCTAAGACCTTAGCTATTAGGCCAGAGTAAGAGTTAAGACCTTAACCATTAGGCCATAGTACGAGTCGAAGACCTTAGCTATTAGGCCAGAGTAACAGTTAAGACCTTAACCAGTAGGCCGGAGTAAGAGTTAAGACCTTAACCAGTAGGACAGAGTAAGAGTTAAGACCTTAGATATTAGGCCAGAGTAAGAGTTAAGACCTTAACCAGTAGGCCAGAGTACGAGTCTAAGACCTTAGCTATTAGGCCAGAGTGAGAGTTAAGACCTTGGCTATCAGGCCAGAGTACGAGTCTAAGACCTTAGCTATTAGGCCAGAGTACGAGTCTAAGACCTTAGCTATTAGGCCAGAGTAAGAGTTAAGACCTTAACCAGTAGGCCAGAGTACCAGTCTAAGACCTTAGCTATTAGGCCAGAGTAAGAGTTAAGACCTTAGCTATTAGGCCAGAGTAAGAGTTAAGACCTTAACCATTAGGCCAGAGTACGAGTCTAAGACTTTAGCTATTAGGCCAGAGCAAGAGTTAAGACCTTAACCAGTAGGCCAGAGTACGAGTCTAAGATCTTAGCTATTAGGCCAGAGCAAGAGTTAAGACCTTAACCAGTAGGCCAGAGAACGAGTCTAAGACCTTAGCTATTAGGCCAGAGTAAGAGTTAAGACCGTAGCTATTAGGCCAGTGTACGAGTCTAAGACCTTAGCTATTATGCCAGAGTATGAGTCTAAGACCTTAGCTATTAGGCCAGAGTAAGAGTTAAGACCTTAACCAGTAGGCCAGAGTACAAGTCTAAGACTTTAGCTATTAGGCCAGAGTAAGAGTTAAGACCTTAGCTATTAGGCCAGAGTAAGAGTTAAGACCTTAACCATTAGGCCAGAGTACGAGTCTAAGACCTTAGCTATTAGGCCAGAGTAAGAGCTAAGACCTTAACCAGTAGGCCAGAGTAAGAGTTAAGACCTTAACCATTAGGCCAGAGTACGAGTCTAAGACCTTAGCTATTAGGCCAGAGTAAGAGTTAAGACCTTAACCAATAGGCCAGAGTAAGAGTTAAGACCTTAACGAGTAGGCCAGAGTAAGAGTTAAGACCTTAACCAGTATGCCAGAGTAAGAGTTAAGACCTTAACCTGTAGGCCATAGTACGAGTCTAAGACCTTAGCTATTAGGCCAGAGTAAGAATTAAGACCTTAACCATTAGGCCAGAGTTCGAGTCTAAGACCTTAGCTATTAGGCCAGAGTAAGTGTTAAGACCTTAACCTGTAGGCCAGAGTAAGAGTTAAGACCTTAACCATTAGGCCAGAGTGCGAGTCTAAGACCTTAGCTATTAGGCCGGAGTAAGAGTTAAGACCTTATCTATTAGGCCAGAGTAAGAGTTAAGACCTTAACCATTAGGCCAGAGTGTGAGTCTAAGACCTTAGTTATTAGGCCAGAGTAAGAGTTTTGACCTTAACCATTAGGCCATAGTACGAGTCTAAGACATTAGCTATTAGGCCAGAGTAAGAGTTAAGACCTTAACCAGTAGGCCAGAGTAAGAGTTAAGACCTTAACCAGGAGGACAGAGTAAGAGTTAAGACCTTAGCTATTAGGCCAGAGTAAGAGTTAAGACCTTAACCTGTAGGCCAGAGTACGAGTCTAATACCTTAGCTATTAGGCCAGAGTAAGAGTTAAGACCTTAACCATTAGGCCAGAGTACAAGTCTAAGACCTTAGCTATTAGGCCAGAGTAAGAGTTAAGACCTTAGCTATCAGGCCAGAGTACAAGTCTAAGACCTTAGCTATTAGGCCAGAGTGAGAGTTAAGACCTTAGCTATCAGGCCAGAGTACGAGTCTAAGACCTTAGCTATTAGGACAGAGTACGAGTCTAAGACATTAGCTATTAGGCCAGAGTAAGAGTTAAGACCTTAGCTATTAGGCCAGAATAAGAGTTATGACCTTAACCATTAGGCCAGAGTACGAGTCTAAGACCTTAGCTATTAGGCCGGAGTAAGAGTTAAGACCTTAAGCATTAGGCCAGAGTATGAGTCTAATACCTTAGCTAAAAGGCCAGAGTAAGAGTTAAGACCTTAGCTATTAGGCTAGAGTAAGAGTTAAGACCTTAGATATTAGGCCATAGTAAGAGTTAGGACCTTAACCAGTAGGCCAGAGTACGAGTCTAAGACCTTAGATATTAGGCCATAGTAAGAGTTAGGACCTTAACCAGTAGGCCAGAGTACGAGTCTAAGACCTTAGCTATTAGGCCAGAGTAAGAGTTAAGACCTTAACCAGTAGGCCAGAGTAAGCGTTAAGACCTTAACCAGTAGGCCATAGTACGAGTCTAAGACCTTAGCTATTAGGCCAGAGTAAGGGTTAAGACCTTAACCAGTAGGCCAGAGTAAGAGTTAAGACCTTAGCTATTAGGCCAGAGTAAGAGTTAAGACCTTAGCTATTAGGCCAGAGTAAGAGTTAAGACCTTAACCAGAAGGCCAGACTACGAGTCTAAGACCTTAGCTATTAGGCCAGAGTAAGAGTTAAGACCTTAACCATTAGGCCAGAGTACGAGTCTAAGACTTTAGCTATTAGGCCAGAGTACGAGTTAAGACCTTAACCAGTAGGTCAGAGTAAAAGTTAAGACCTTAACCATTAGGCCAGAGTACGAGTCTAAGACCTTAGCTATTAGGCCAGAGTAAGAGTTAAGACCTTAACCAATAGGCCAGAGTAAGAGTTAGGACCTTAACCAGTAGGCCAGAGTAAGAGTTTAGACCTTAACCAGTAGGCCAGAGAAAGAGTTAAGTCCTTAACCTGTAGGCCACAATACAAGTCTAAGACCTTAGCTATTAGGCCAGAGTAAGAGTTAAGACCTTAACCATTAGGCCAGAGTATGAGTCTAAGACCTTAGCTATTAGGCCAGAGTAAGAGTTAAGACCTTAACCTGTAGGCCAGAGTAAGAGTTAAGACCTTAACCATTAGGCCAGAGTACGAGTCTAAAACCTTAGCTATTAGGCCAGAGTAAGAGTTAAGACCTTAGCTATTAGGCCAGATTAAGAGTTAAGACCTTAACCATTCGGCCAGAGTACGAGCCTAAGACCTTAGCTATTAGGCCAGAGTAAGAGTTAAGACCTTAACCATTAGGCCATAGTACGAGTCGAAGACCTTAGCTATTAGGCCAGAGTAACAGTTAAGACCTTAACCAGTAGGCCGGAGTAAGAGTTAAGACCTTAACCAGTAGGACAGAGTAAGATTTAAGACCTTAGATATTAGGCCAGAGTAAGAGTTAAGACCTTAACCAGTAGGCCAGAGTACGAGTCTAAGACCTTAGCTATTAGGCCAGAGTGAGAGTTAAGACCTTGGCTATCAGGCCAGAGTACGAGTCTAAGACCTTAGCTATTAGGCCAGAGTACGAGTCTAAGACCTTAGATATTAGGCCAGAGTAAGAGTTAAGACCTTAACCAGTAGGCCAGAGTACCAGTCTAAGACCTTAGCTATTAGGCCAGAGTAAGAGTTAAGACCTTAGCTATTAGGCCAGAGTAAGAGTTAAGACCTTAACCATTAGGCCAGAGTACGAGTCTAAGACTTTAGCTATTAGGCCAGAGTAAGAGTTAAGACCTTAACCATTAGGCCAGAGTACGAGTCTAAGACCTTAGCTATTAGGCCAGAGTAAGAGCTAAGACCTTAACCAGTAGGCCAGAGTAAGAGTTAAGACCTTAACCATTAGGCCAGAGTACGAGTCTAAGACCTTAGCTATTAGGCCAGAGTAAGAGTTAAGACCTTAACCAATAGGCCAGAGTAAGAGTTAAGACCTTAACCAGTAGGCCAGAGTAAGAGTTAAGACCTTAACCAGTAGGCCAGAGTAAGAGTTAAGACCTTAACCTGTAGGCCATAGTACGAGTCTAAGACCTTAGCTATTAGGCCAGAGTAAGAATTAAGACCTTAACCATTAGGCCAGAGTTCGAGTCTAAGACCTTAGCTATTAGGCCAGAGTAAGTGTTAAGACCTTAACCTGTAGGCCAGAGTAAGAGTTAAGACCTTAACCATTAGGCCAGAGTACGAGTCTAAGACCTTAGCTATTAGGCCAGAGTAAGAGTTAAGACCTTATCTATTAGGCCAGAGTAAGAGTTAAGACCTTAACCATTAGGCCAGAGTGTGAGTCTAAGACCTTAGTTATTAGGCCAGAGTAAGAGTTTTGACCTTAACCATTAGGCCATAGTACGAGTCTAAGACATTAGCTATTAGGCCAGAGTAAGAGTTAAGACCTTAACCAGTAGGCCAGAGTAAGAGTTAAGACCTTAACCAGGAGGACAGAGTAAGAGTTAAGACCTTAGCTATTAGGCCAGAGTAAGAGTTAAGACCTTAACCTGTAGGCCAGAGTACGAGTCTAATACCTTAGCTATTAGGCCAGAGTAAGAGTTAAGACCTTAACCATTAGGCCAGAGTACAAGTCTAAGACCTTAGCTATTAGGCCAGAGTAAGAGTTAAGACCTTAGCTATCAGGCCAGAGTACAAGTCTAAGACCTTAGCTATTAGGCCAGAGTGAGAGTTAAGACCTTAGCTATCAGGCCAGAGTACGAGTCTAAGACCTTAGCTATTAGGACAGAGTACGAGTCTAAGACATTAGCTATTAGGCCAGAGTAAGAGTTAAGACCTTAGCTATTAGGCCAGAATAAGAGTTATGACCTTAACCATTAGGCCAGAGTACGAGTCTAAGACCTTAGCTATTAGGCCAGAGTAAGAGTTAAGACCTTAACCATTAGGCCAGAGTACGAGTCTAAGACCTTAGCTATTAGGCCAGAGTAAGAGTTAAGACCTTAGCTATTAGGCCAGAGTAAGAGTTAAGACCTTAACCTGTAGGCCAGAGTACGAGTCTAAGACCTTAGCTATTAGGCCAGACTACGAGTCTAAGACCTTAGCTATTAGGCCAGAATAAGAGTTAAGACCTTAGCTATTAGGCCAGATTAAGAGTTAAGACCTTAACCATTTGGCCAGAGTACGAGCCTAAGACCTTAGCTATTAGGCCAGAGTAAGAGTTAAGACCTTAACCATTAGGCCATAGTACGAGTCGAAGACCTTAGCTATTAGGCCAGAGTAAGAGTTAAGACGTTAACCAGTAGGCCGGAGTAAGAGTTAAGACCTTAACCAGTAGGACAGAGTAAGAGTTAAAACCTTAGATATTAGGCCAGAGTAAGAGTTAAGACCTTAACCAGTAGGCCAGAGTACGAGTCTAAGACCTTAGCTATTAGGCCAGAGTGAGAGTTAAGACCTTAGCTATCAGGCCAGAGTACGAGTCTAAGACCTTAGCTATTAGGCCAGAGTACGAGTCTAAGACCTTAGCTATTAGGCCAGAGTAAGAGTTAAGACCTTAACCAGTAGGCCAGAGTACCAGTCTAAGACCTTAGCTATTAGGCCAGAGTAAGAGTTAAGACCTTAGCTATTAGGCCAGAGTAAGAGTTAAGACCTTAGCCATTAGGCCAGAGTACGAGTCTAAGACTTTAGCTATTAGGCCAGAGCAAGAGTTAAGACCTTAACCAGTAGGCCAGAGTACGAGTCTAAGATCTTAGCTATTAGGCCAGAGCCAGAGTTAAGACCTTAACCAGTAGGCCAGAGTACGAGTCTAAGACCTTAGCTATTAGGCCAGAGTAAGAGTTAAGACCGTAGCTATTAGGCCAGTGTACGAGTCTAAGACCTTAGCTATTATGCCAGAGTATGAGTCTAAGACCTTAGCTATTAGGCCAGAGTAAGAGTTAAGACCTTAACCAGTAGGCCAGAGTACAAGTCTAAGACCTTAGCTATTAGGCCAGAGTAAGAGTTAAGACCTTAGCTATTAGGCCAGAGTTAGAGTTAAGACCTTAACCATTAGGCCAGAGTACGAGTCTAAGACCTTAGCTATTAGGCCAGAGTAAGAGCTAAGACCTTAACCAGTAGGCCAGAGTAAGAGTTAAGACCTTAACCATTAGGCCAGAGTACGAGTCTAAGACCTTAGCTATTAGGCCAGAGTAAGAGTTAAGACCTTAACCAATAGGCCAGAGTAAGAGTTAAGACCTTAACCAGTAGGCCAGAGTAAGAGTTAAGACCTTAACCAGTAGGCCAGAGTAAGAGTTAAGGCCTTAACCTGTAGGCCATAGTACGAGTCTAAGACCTTAGCTATTAGGCCAGAGTAAGAATTAAGACCTTAACCATTAGGCCAGAGTTCGAGTCTAAGACCTTAGCTATTAGGCCAGAGTAAGTGTTAAGACCTTAACCTGTAGGCCAGAGTAAGAGTTAAGACCTTAACCATTAGGCCAGAGTACGAGTCTAAGACCTTAACTATTAGGCCAGAGTAAGAGTTAAGACCTTATCTATTAGGCCAGAGTAAGAGTTAAGACCTTAACCATTAGGCCAGAGTGTGAGTCTAAGACCTTAGTTATTAGGCCAGAGTAAGAGTTTTGACCTTAACCATTAGGCCATAGTACGAGTCTAAGACATTAGCTATTAGGCCAGAGTAAGAGTTAAGACCTTAACCAGTAGGCCAGAGTAAGAGTTAAGACCTTAACCAGGAGGACAGAGTAAGAGTTAAGACCTTAGCTATTAGGCCAGAGTAAGAGTTAAGACCTTAACCTGTAGGCCAGAGTACGAGTCTAATACCTTAGCTATTAGGCCAGAGTAAGAGTTAAGACCTTAACCATTAGGCCAGAGTACAAGTCTAAGACCTTAGCTATTAGGCCAGAGTAAGAGTTAAGACCTTAGCTATCAGGCCAGAGTACAAGTCTAAGACCTTAGCTATTAGGCCAGAGTGAGAGTTAAGACCTTAGCTATCAGGCCAGAGTACGAGTCTAAGACCTTAGCTATTAGGACAGAGTACGAGTCTAAGACATTAGCTATTAGGCCAGAGTAAGAGTTAAGACCTTAACCTGTAGGCCAGAGTAAGAGTTAAGACCTTAACCATTAGGCCAGAGTACGAGTCTAAGACCTTAGCTATTAGGCCAGAGTAAGAGTTAAGACCTTATCTATTAGGCCAGAGTAAGAGTTAAGACCTTAACCATTAGGCCAGAGTGTGAGTCTAAGACCTTAGTTATTAGGCCAGAGTAAGAGTTTTGACCTTAACCATTAGGCCATAGTACGAGTCTAAGACATTAGCTATTAGGCCAGAGTAAGAGTTAAGACCTTAACCAGTAGGCCAGAGTAAGAGTTAAGACCTTAACCAGGAGGACAGAGTAAGAGTTAAGACCTTAGCTATTAGGCCAGAGTAAGAGTTAAGACCTTAACCTGTAGGCCAGAGTACGAGTCTAATACCTTAGCTATTAGGCCAGAGTAAGAGTTAAGACCTTAACCATTAGGCCAGAGTACAAGTCTAAGACCTTAGCTATTAGGCCAGAGTAAGAGTTAAGACCTTAGCTATCAGGCCAGAGTACAAGTCTAAGACCTTAGCTATTAGCCCAGAGTGAGAGTTAAGACCTTAGCTATCAGGCCAGAGTACGCGTTAAGACCTTAACCATTAGGCCAGAGTACGAGTCTAAGACTTTAGCTATTAGGCCAGAGCAAGAGTTAAGACCTTAACCAGTAGGCCAGAGTACGAGTCTAAGACCTTAGCTATTAGGCCAGAGTAAGAGTTAAGACCTTAGCTATTAGGCCAGAGTAAGAGTTAAGACCTTAACCATTAGGCCAGAGTACGAGTCTAAGACCTTAGCTATTAGGCCAGAGTAAGAGCTAAGACCTTAACCAGTAGGCCAGAGTAAGAGTTAAGACCTTAGCCATTAGGCCAGAGTACGAGTCTAAGACCTTAGCTATTAGGCCAGAGTAAGAGTTAAGACCTTAACCAATAGGCCAGAGTAAGAGTTAAGACCTTAACCAGTAGGCCAGAGTAAGAGTTAAGACCTTAACCAGTAGGCCAGAGTAAGAGTTAAGACCTTAACCTGTAGGCCATAGTACGAGTCTAAGACCTTAGCTATTAGGCCAGAGTAAGAATTAAGACCTTAACCATTAGGCCAGAGTTCGAGTCTAAGACCTTAGCTATTAGGCCAGAGTAAGTGTTAAGACCTTAACCTGTAGGCCAGAGTAAGAGTTAAGACCTTAACCATTAGGCCAGAGTACGAGTCTAAGACCTTAACTATTAGGCCAGAGTAAGAGTTAAGACCTTATCTATTAGGCCAGAGTAAGAGTTAAGACCTTAACCATTAGGCCAGAGTGTGAGTCTTAGACCTTAGTTATTAGGCCAGAGTAAGAGTTTTGACCTTAACCATTAGGCCATAGTACGAGTCTAAGACATTAGCTATTAGGCCAGAGTAAGAGTTAAGACCTTAACCAGTAGGCCAGAGTAAGAGTTAAGACCTTAACCAGGAGGACAGAGTAAGAGTTAAGACCTTAGCTATTAGGCCAGAGTAAGAGTTAAGACCTTAACCTGTAGGCCAGAGTACGAGTCTAATACCTTAGCTATTAGGCCAGAGTAAGAGTTAAGACCTTAACCATTAGGCCAGAGTACAAGTCTAAGACCTTAGCTATTAGGCCAGAGTAAGAGTTAAGACCTTAGCTATCAGGCCAGAGTACAAGTCTAAGACCTTAGCTATTAGGCCAGAGTGAGAGTTAAGACCTTAGCTATCAGGCCAGAGTACGAGTCTAAGACCTTAGCTATTAGGACAGAGTACGAGTCTAAGACATTAGCTATTAGGCCAGAGTAAGAGTTAAGACCTTAACCTGTAGGCCAGAGTAAGAGTTAAGACCTTAACCATTAGGCCAGAGTACGAGTCTAAGACCTTAGCTATTAGGCCAGAGTAAGAGTTAAGACCTTATCTATTAGGCCAGAGTAAGAGTTAAGACCTTAACCATTAGGCCAGAGTGTGAGTCTAAGACCTTAGTTATTAGGCCAGAGTAAGAGTTTTGACCTTAACCATTAGGCCATAGTACGAGTCTAAGACATTAGCTATTAGGCCACAGTAAGAGTTAAGACCTTAACCAGTAGGCCAGAGTAAGAGTTAAGACCTTAACCAGGAGGACAGAGTAAGAGTTAAGACCTTAGCTATTAGGCCAGAGTAAGAGTTAAGACCTTAACCTGTAGGCCAGAGTACGAGTCTAATACCTTAGCTATTAGGCCAGAGTAAGAGTTAAGACCTTAACCATTAGGCCAGAGTACAAGTCTAAGACCTTAGCTATTAGGCCAGAGTAAGAGTTAAGACCTTATCTATTAGGCCAGAGTAAGAGTTAAGACCTTAACCATTAGGCCAGAGTGTGAGTCTAAGACCTTAGTTATTAGGCCAGAGTAAGAGTTTTGACCTTAACCATTAGGCCATAGTACGAGTCTAAGACATTAGCTATTAGGCCAGAGTAAGAGTTAAGACCTTAACCAGTAGGCCAGAGTAAGAGTTAAGACCTTAACCAGGAGGACAGAGTAAGAGTTAAGACCTTAGCTATTAGGCCAGAGTAAGAGTTAAGACCTTAACCTGTAGGCCAGAGTACGAGTCTAATACCTTAGCTATTAGGCCAGAGTAAGAGTTAAGACCTTAACCATTAGGCCAGAGTACAAGTCTAAGACCTTAGCTATTAGGCCAGAGTAAGAGTTAAGACCTTAGCTATCAGGCCAGAGTACAAGTCTAAGACCTTAGCTATTAGGCCAGAGTGAGAGTTAAGACCTTAGCTATCAGGCCAGAGTACGAGTCTAAGACCTTAGCTATTAGGACAGAGTACGAGTCTAAGACATTAGCTATTAGGCCAGAGTAAGAGTTAAGACCTTAGCTATTAGGCCAGAATAAGAGTTATGACCTTAACCATTAGGCCAGAGTACGAGTCTAAGACCTTAGCTATTAGGCCAGAGTAAGAGTTAAGACCTTAACCATTAGGCCAGAGTACGAGTCTAAGACCTTAGCTATTAGGCCAGAGTAAGAGTTAAGACCTTAGCTATTAGGCCAGAGTAAGAGTTAAGACCTTAACCTGTAGGCCAGAGTACGAGTCTAAGACCTTAGCTATTAGGCCAGACTACGAGTCTAAGACCTTAGCTATTAGGCCAGAATAAGAGTTAAGACCTTAGCTATTAGGCCAGATTAAGAGTTAAGACCTTAACCATTTGGCCAGAGTACGAGCCTAAGACCTTAGCTATTAGGCCAGAGTAAGAGTTAAGACCTTAACCATTAGGCCATAGTACGAGTCGAAGACCTTAGCTATTAGGCCAGAGTAAGAGTTAAGACGTTAACCAGTAGGCCGGAGTAAGAGTTAAGACCTTAACCAGTAGGACAGAGTAAGAGTTAAAACCTTAGATATTAGGCCAGAGTAAGAGTTAAGACCTTAACCAGTAGGCCAGAGTACGAGTCTAAGACCTTAGCTATTAGGCCAGAGTGAGAGTTAAGACCTTAGCTATCAGGCCAGAGTACGAGTCTAAGACCTTAGCTATTAGGCCAGAGTACGAGTCTAAGACCTTAGCTATTAGGCCAGAGTAAGAGTTAAGACCTTAACCAGTAGGCCAGAGTACCAGTCTAAGACCTTAGCTATTAGGCCAGAGTAAGAGTTAAGACCTTAGCTATTAGGCCAGAGTAAGAGTTAAGACCTTAGCCATTAGGCCAGAGTACGAGTCTAAGACTTTAGCTATTAGGCCAGAGCAAGAGTTAAGACCTTAACCAGTAGGCCAGAGTACGAGTCTAAGATCTTAGCTATTAGGCCAGAGCCAGAGTTAAGACCTTAACCAGTAGGCCAGAGTACGAGTCTAAGACCTTAGCTATTAGGCCAGAGTAAGAGTTAAGACCGTAGCTATTAGGCCAGTGTACGAGTCTAAGACCTTAGCTATTATGCCAGAGTATGAGTCTAAGACCTTAGCTATTAGGCCAGAGTAAGAGTTAAGACCTTAACCAGTAGGCCAGAGTACAAGTCTAAGACCTTAGCTATTAGGCCAGAGTAAGAGTTAAGACCTTAGCTATTAGGCCAGAGTTAGAGTTAAGACCTTAACCATTAGGCCAGAGTACGAGTCTAAGACCTTAGCTATTAGGCCAGAGTAAGAGCTAAGACCTTAACCAGTAGGCCAGAGTAAGAGTTAAGACCTTAACCATTAGGCCAGAGTACGAGTCTAAGACCTTAGCTATTAGGCCAGAGTAAGAGTTAAGACCTTAACCAATAGGCCAGAGTAAGAGTTAAGACCTTAACCAGTAGGCCAGAGTAAGAGTTAAGACCTTAACCAGTAGGCCAGAGTAAGAGTTAAGGCCTTAACCTGTAGGCCATAGTACGAGTCTAAGACCTTAGCTATTAGGCCAGAGTAAGAATTAAGACCTTAACCATTAGGCCAGAGTTCGAGTCTAAGACCTTAGCTATTAGGCCAGAGTAAGTGTTAAGACCTTAACCTGTAGGCCAGAGTAAGAGTTAAGACCTTAACCATTAGGCCAGAGTACGAGTCTAAGACCTTAACTATTAGGCCAGAGTAAGAGTTAAGACCTTATCTATTAGGCCAGAGTAAGAGTTAAGACCTTAACCATTAGGCCAGAGTGTGAGTCTAAGACCTTAGTTATTAGGCCAGAGTAAGAGTTTTGACCTTAACCATTAGGCCATAGTACGAGTCTAAGACATTAGCTATTAGGCCAGAGTAAGAGTTAAGACCTTAACCAGTAGGCCAGAGTAAGAGTTAAGACCTTAACCAGGAGGACAGAGTAAGAGTTAAGACCTTAGCTATTAGGCCAGAGTAAGAGTTAAGACCTTAACCTGTAGGCCAGAGTACGAGTCTAATACCTTAGCTATTAGGCCAGAGTAAGAGTTAAGACCTTAACCATTAGGCCAGAGTACAAGTCTAAGACCTTAGCTATTAGGCCAGAGTAAGAGTTAAGACCTTAGCTATCAGGCCAGAGTACAAGTCTAAGACCTTAGCTATTAGGCCAGAGTGAGAGTTAAGACCTTAGCTATCAGGCCAGAGTACGAGTCTAAGACCTTAGCTATTAGGACAGAGTACGAGTCTAAGACATTAGCTATTAGGCCAGAGTAAGAGTTAAGACCTTAACCTGTAGGCCAGAGTAAGAGTTAAGACCTTAACCATTAGGCCAGAGTACGAGTCTAAGACCTTAGCTATTAGGCCAGAGTAAGAGTTAAGACCTTATCTATTAGGCCAGAGTAAGAGTTAAGACCTTAACCATTAGGCCAGAGTGTGAGTCTAAGACCTTAGTTATTAGGCCAGAGTAAGAGTTTTGACCTTAACCATTAGGCCATAGTACGAGTCTAAGACATTAGCTATTAGGCCAGAGTAAGAGTTAAGACCTTAACCAGTAGGCCAGAGTAAGAGTTAAGACCTTAACCAGGAGGACAGAGTAAGAGTTAAGACCTTAGCTATTAGGCCAGAGTAAGAGTTAAGACCTTAACCTGTAGGCCAGAGTACGAGTCTAATACCTTAGCTATTAGGCCAGAGTAAGAGTTAAGACCTTAACCATTAGGCCAGAGTACAAGTCTAAGACCTTAGCTATTAGGCCAGAGTAAGAGTTAAGACCTTAGCTATCAGGCCAGAGTACAAGTCTAAGACCTTAGCTATTAGCCCAGAGTGAGAGTTAAGACCTTAGCTATCAGGCCAGAGTACGCGTTAAGACCTTAACCATTAGGCCAGAGTACGAGTCTAAGACTTTAGCTATTAGGCCAGAGCAAGAGTTAAGACCTTAACCAGTAGGCCAGAGTACGAGTCTAAGACCTTAGCTATTAGGCCAGAGTAAGAGTTAAGACCTTAGCTATTAGGCCAGAGTAAGAGTTAAGACCTTAACCATTAGGCCAGAGTACGAGTCTAAGACCTTAGCTATTAGGCCAGAGTAAGAGCTAAGACCTTAACCAGTAGGCCAGAGTAAGAGTTAAGACCTTAGCCATTAGGCCAGAGTACGAGTCTAAGACCTTAGCTATTAGGCCAGAGTAAGAGTTAAGACCTTAACCAATAGGCCAGAGTAAGAGTTAAGACCTTAACCAGTAGGCCAGAGTAAGAGTTAAGACCTTAACCAGTAGGCCAGAGTAAGAGTTAAGACCTTAACCTGTAGGCCATAGTACGAGTCTAAGACCTTAGCTATTAGGCCAGAGTAAGAATTAAGACCTTAACCATTAGGCCAGAGTTCGAGTCTAAGACCTTAGCTATTAGGCCAGAGTAAGTGTTAAGACCTTAACCTGTAGGCCAGAGTAAGAGTTAAGACCTTAACCATTAGGCCAGAGTACGAGTCTAAGACCTTAACTATTAGGCCAGAGTAAGAGTTAAGACCTTATCTATTAGGCCAGAGTAAGAGTTAAGACCTTAACCATTAGGCCAGAGTGTGAGTCTTAGACCTTAGTTATTAGGCCAGAGTAAGAGTTTTGACCTTAACCATTAGGCCATAGTACGAGTCTAAGACATTAGCTATTAGGCCAGAGTAAGAGTTAAGACCTTAACCAGTAGGCCAGAGTAAGAGTTAAGACCTTAACCAGGAGGACAGAGTAAGAGTTAAGACCTTAGCTATTAGGCCAGAGTAAGAGTTAAGACCTTAACCTGTAGGCCAGAGTACGAGTCTAATACCTTAGCTATTAGGCCAGAGTAAGAGTTAAGACCTTAACCATTAGGCCAGAGTACAAGTCTAAGACCTTAGCTATTAGGCCAGAGTAAGAGTTAAGACCTTAGCTATCAGGCCAGAGTACAAGTCTAAGACCTTAGCTATTAGGCCAGAGTGAGAGTTAAGACCTTAGCTATCAGGCCAGAGTACGAGTCTAAGACCTTAGCTATTAGGACAGAGTACGAGTCTAAGACATTAGCTATTAGGCCAGAGTAAGAGTTAAGACCTTAACCTGTAGGCCAGAGTAAGAGTTAAGACCTTAACCATTAGGCCAGAGTACGAGTCTAAGACCTTAGCTATTAGGCCAGAGTAAGAGTTAAGACCTTATCTATTAGGCCAGAGTAAGAGTTAAGACCTTAACCATTAGGCCAGAGTGTGAGTCTAAGACCTTAGTTATTAGGCCAGAGTAAGAGTTTTGACCTTAACCATTAGGCCATAGTACGAGTCTAAGACATTAGCTATTAGGCCACAGTAAGAGTTAAGACCTTAACCAGTAGGCCAGAGTAAGAGTTAAGACCTTAACCAGGAGGACAGAGTAAGAGTTAAGACCTTAGCTATTAGGCCAGAGTAAGAGTTAAGACCTTAACCTGTAGGCCAGAGTACGAGTCTAATACCTTAGCTATTAGGCCAGAGTAAGAGTTAAGACCTTAACCATTAGGCCAGAGTACAAGTCTAAGACCTTAGCTATTAGGCCAGAGTAAGAGTTAAGACCTTAGCTATCAGGCCAGAGTACAAGTCTAAGACCTTAGCTATTAGCCCAGAGTGAGAGTTAAGACCTTAGCTATCAGGCCAGAGTACGCGTTAAGACCTTAACCATTAGGCGAGAGTACGAGTCTAAGACTTTAGCTATTAGGCCAGAGCAAGAGTTAAGACCTTAACCAGTAGGCCAGAGTACGAGTCTAAGATCTTAGCTATTAGGCCAGAGCAAGAGTTAAGACCTTAACCAGTAGGCCAGAGTACGAGTCTAAGACCTTAGCTATTAGGCCAGAGTAAGAGTTAAGACCGTAGCTATTAGGCCAGTGTACAAGTCTAAGACCTTAGCTATTATGCCAGAGTATGAGTCTAAGACCTTAGCTATTAGGCCAGAGTAAGAGTTAAGACCTTAACCAGTAGGCCAGAGTACAAGTCTAAGACCTTAGCTATTAGGCCAGAGTAAGAGTTAAGACCTTAGCTATTAGGCCAGAGTAAGAGTTAAGACCTTAACCATTAGGCCAGAGTACGAGTCTAAGACCTTAGCTATTAGGCCAGAGTAAGAGCTAAGACCTTAACCAGTAGGCCAGAGTAAGAGTTAAGACCTTAACCATTAGGCCAGAGTACGAGTCTAAGACCTTAGCTATTAGGCCAGAGTAAGAGTTAAGACCTTAACCAATAGGCCAGAGTAAGAGTTAAGACCTTAACCAGTAAGCCAGAGTAAGAGTTAAGACCTTAACCAGTAGGCCAGAGTAAGAGTTAAGACCTTAACCTGTAGGCCATAGTACGAGTCTAAGACCTTAGCTATTAGGCCAGAGTAAGAATTAAGACCTTAACCATTAGGCCAGAGTTCGAGTCTAAGACCTTAGCTATTAGGCCAGAGTAAGTGTTAAGACCTTAACCTGTAGGCCAGAGTAAGAGTTAAGTCCTTAACCATTAGGCCAGAGTACGAGTCTAAGACCTTAGCTATTAGGCCAGAGTAAGAGTTAAGACCTTATCTATTAGGCCAGAGTAAGAGTTAAGACCTTAACCATTAGGCCAGAGTGTGAGTCTAAGACCTTAGTTATTAGGCCAGAGTAAGAGTTTTGACCTTAACCATTAGGCCATAGTACGAGTCTAAGACATTAGCTATTAGGCCAGAGTAAGAGTTAAGACCTTAACCAGTAGGCCAGAGTAAGAGTTAAGACCTTAACCAGGAGGACAGAGTAAGAGTTAAGACCTTAGCTATTAGGCCAGAGTAAGAGTTAAGACCTTAACCTGTAGGCCAGAGTACGAGTCTAATACCTTAGCTATTAGGCCAGAGTAAGAGTTAAGACCTTAACCATTAGGCCAGAGTACAAGTCTAAGACCTTAGCTATTAGGCCAGAGTAAGAGTTAAGACCTTAGCTATCAGGCCAGAGTACAAGTCTAAGACCTTAGCTATTAGGCCAGAGTGAGAGTTAAGACCTTAGCTATCAGGCCAGAGTACGAGTCTAAGACCTTAGCTATTAGGCCAGAGTACGAGTCTAAGACCTTGGCTATTAGGCCAGAGTAAGAGTTAAGACCTTAACCATTAGGCCAGAGTACGAGTCTAAGACCTTAGCTATTAGGCCAGAGTAAGAGTTAAGACCTTAGCTATTAGGCCGGAGTAAGAGTTAAGACCTTAACCTGTAGGCCAGAGTACGAGTCTAAGACCTTAGCTATTAGGCCAGACTACGAGTCTAAGACCTTAGCTATTAGGCCAGAGTAAGAGTTAAGACCTTAGCTATTAGGCCAGATTAAGAGTTAAGACCTTAACCATTTGGCCAGAGTACGAGCCTAAGACCTTAGCGATTAGGCCAGAGTAAGAGTTAAGACCTTAACCATTAGGCCATAGTACGAGTCGAAGACCTTAGCTATTAGGCCAGAGTAAGAGTTAAGACCTTAACCAGTAGGCCGGAGTAAGAGTTAAGACCTTAACCAGTAGGACAGAGTAAGAGTTAAGACCTTAGATATTAGGCCAGAGTAAGAGTTAAGACCTTAACCAGTAGGCCAGAGTACGAGTCTAAGACCTTAGCTATTAGGCCAGAGTAAGAGTTAAGACCGTAGCTATTAGGCCAGTGTACAAGTCTAAGACCTTAGCTATTATGCCAGAGTATGAGTCTAAGACCTTAGCTATTAGGCCAGAGTAAGAGTTAAGACCTTAACCAGTAGGCCAGAGTACAAGTCTAAGACCTTAGCTATTAGG
Organism: Triturus cristatus; assembly: GCF_964204655.1. Classification (NCBI taxonomy): domain Eukaryota; kingdom Metazoa; phylum Chordata; class Amphibia; order Caudata; family Salamandridae; genus Triturus; species Triturus cristatus. Next base: position 1,308,886,710 of record NC_140590.1, read on the forward strand.
CCAGAGTAAGAGTTAAGACCTTAGCTATTAGGCCAGAGTAAGAGTTAAGACCTTAACCATTAGGCCAGAGTACGAGTCTAAGACCTTAGCTATTAGGCCAGAGTAAGAGCTAAGACCTTAACCAGTAGGCCAGAGTAAGAGTTAAGACCTTAACCAGTAGGCCAGAGTAAGAGTTAAGACCTTAACCTGTAGGCCATAGTACGAGTCTAAGACCTTAGCTATTAGGCCAGAGTAAGAATTAAGACCTTAACCATTAGGCCAGAGTTCGAGTCTAAGACCTTAGCTATTAGGCCAGAGTAAGTGTTAAGACCTTAACCTGTAGGCCAGAGTAAGAGTTAAGACCTTAACCATTAGGCCAGAGTACGAGTCTAAGACCTTAGCTATTAGGCCAGAGTAAGAGTTAAGACCTTATCTATTAGGCCAGAGTAAGAGTTAAGACCTTAACCATTAGGCCAGAGTGTGAGTCTAAGACCTTAGTTATTAGGCCAGAGTAAGAGTTTTGACCTTAACCATTAGGCCATAGTACGAGTCTAAGACATTAGCTATTAGGCCAGAGTAAGAGTTAAGACCTTAACCAGTAGGCCAGAGTAAGAGTTAAGACCTTAACCAGGAGGACAGAGTAAGAGTTAAGACCTTAGCTATTAGGCCAGAGTAAGAGTTAAGACCTTAACCTGTAGGCCAGAGTACGAGTCTAATACCTTAGCTATTAGGCCAGAGTAAGAGTTAAGACCTTAACCATTAGGCCAGAGTACAAGTCTAAGACCTTAGCTATTAGGCCAGAGTAAGAGTTAAGACCTTAGCTATCAGGCCAGAGTACAAGTCTAAGACCTTAGCTATTAGGCCAGAGTGAGAGTTAAGACCTTAGCTATCAGGCCAGAGTACGAGTCTAAGACCTTAGCTATTAGGACAGAGTACGAGTCTAAGACATTAGCTATTAGGCCAGAGTAAGAGTTAAGACCTTAGCTATTAGGCCAGAATAAGAGTTATGACCTTAACCATTAGGCCAGAGTACGAGTCTAAGACCTTAGCTATTAGGCCAAAGTAAGAGTTAAGACCTTAACCATTAGGCCAGAGTACGAGTCTAAGACCTTAGCTATTAGGCCAGAGTAAGAGTTAAGACCTTAGCTATTAGGCCGGAGTAAGAGTTAAGACCTTAACCTGTAGGCCAGAGTACGAGTCTAAGACCTTAGCTATTAGGCCAGACTACGAGTCTAAGACCTTAGCTATTAGGCCAGAGTAAGAGTTAAGACCTTAGCTATTAGGCCAGATTAAGAGTTAAGACCTTAACCATTTGGCCAGAGTACGAGCCTAAGACCTTAGCGATTAGGCCAGAGTAAGAGTTAAGACCTTAACCATTAGGCCATAGTACGAGTCGAAGACCTTAGCTATTAGGCCAGAGTAAGAGTTAAGACCTTAACCAGTAGGCCGGAGTAAGAGTTAAGACCTTAACCAGTAGGACAGAGTAAGAGTTAAGACCTTAGATATTAGGCCAGAGTAAGAGTTAAGACCTTAACCAGTAGGCCAGAGTACGAGTCTAAGACCTTAGCTATTAGGCCAGAGTGAGAGTTAAGACCTTAGCTATCAGGCCAGAGTACGAGTCTAAGACCTTAGCTATTAGGCCAGAGTACGAGTCTAAGACCTTAGCTATTAGGCCAGAGTAAGAGTTAAGACCTTAACCAGTAGGCCAGAGTACCAGTCTAAGACCTTAGCTATTAGGCCAGAGTAAGAGTTAAGACCTTAACCAGTAGGCAAGAGTACGAGTCTAAGACCTTAGCTATTAGGCCAGAGTAAGAGTTAAGACCGTAGCTATTAGGCCAGTGTACGAGTCTAAGACCTTAGCTATTATGCCAGAGTATGAGTCTAAGACCTTAGCTATTAGGCCAGAGTAAGAGTTAAGACCTTAACCAGTAGGCCAGAGTACAAGTCTAAGACCTTAGCTATTAGGCCAGTGTAAGAGTTAAGACCTTAGCTATTAGGCCAGAGTAAGAGTTAAGACCTTAACCATTAGGCCAGAGTACGAGTCTAAGACCTTAGCTATTAGGCCAGAGTAAGAGCTAAGACCTTAACCAGTAGGCCAGAGTAAGAGTTAAGACCTTAACCATTAGGCCAGAGTACGAGTCTAAGACCTTAGCTATTAGGCCAGAGTAAGAGTTAAGACCTTAACCAATAGGCCAGAGTAAGAGTTAAGACCTTAACCAGTAGGCCAGAGTAAGAGTTAAGACCTTAACCAGTAGGCCAGAGTAAGAGTTAAGACCTTAACCTGTAGGCCATAGTACGAGTCTAAGACCTTAGCTATTAGGCCAGAGTAAGAATTAAGACCTTAACCATTAGGCCAGAGTTCGAGTCTAAGACCTTAGCTATTAGGCCAGAGTAAGTGTTAAGACCTTAACCTGTAGGCCAGAGTAAGAGTTAAGACCTTAACCATTAGGCCAGAGTACGAGTCTAAGACCTTAGCTATTAGGCCAGAGTAAGAGTTAAGACCTTATCTATTAGGCCAGAGTAAGAGTTAAGACCTTAACCATTAGGCCAGAGTGTGAGTCTAAGACCTTAGTTATTAGGCCAGAGTAAGAGTTTTGACCTTAACCATTAGGCCATAGTACGAGTCTAAGACATTAGCTATTAGGCCAGAGTAAGAGTTAAGACCTTAACCAGTAGGCCAGAGTAAGAGTTAAGACCTTAACCAGGAGGACAGAGTAAGAGTTAAGACCTTAGCTATTAGGCCAGAGTAAGAGTTAAGACCTTAACCTGTAGGCCAGAGTACGAGTCTAATACCTTAGCTATTAGGCCAGAGTAAGAGTTAAGACCTTAACCATTAGGCCAGAGTACAAGTCTAAGACCTTAGCTATTAGGCCAGAGTAAGAGTTAAGACCTTAGCTATCAGGCCAGAGTACAAGTCTAAGACCTTAGCTATTAGGCCAGAGTGAGAGTTAAGACCGTAGCTATCAGGCCAGAGTACGAGTCTAAGACCTTAGCTATTAGGACAGAGTACGAGTCTAAGATATTAGCTATTAGGCCAGAGTAAGAGTTAAGACCTTAACCTGTAGGCCAGAGTAAGAGTTAAGACCTTAACCATTAGGCCAGAGTACGAGTCTAAGACCTTAGCTATTAGGCCAGAGTAAGAGTTAAGACCTTATCTATTAGGCCAGAGTAAGAGTTAAGACCTTAACCATTAGGCCAGAGTGTGAGTCTAAGACCTTAGTTATTAGGCCAGAGTAAGAGTTTTGACCTTAACCATAAGGCCATAGTACGAGTCTAAGACATTAGCTATTAGGCCAGAGTAAGAGTTAAGACCTTAACCAGTAGGCCAGAGTAAGAGTTAAGACCTTAACCAGGAGGACAGAGTAAGAGTTAAGACCTTAGCTATTAGGCCAGAGTAAGAGTTAAGACCTTAACCTGTAGGCCAGAGTACGAGTCTAATACCTTAGCTATTAGGCCAGAGTAAGAGTTAAGACCTTAACCATTAGGCCAGAGTACAAGTCTAAGACCTTAGCTATTAGGCCAGAGTAAGAGTTAAGACCTTAGCTATCAGGCCAGAGTACAAGTCTAAGACCTTAGCTATTAGCCCAGAGTGAGAGTTAAGACCTTAGCTATCAGGCCAGAGTACGAGTTAAGACCTTAACCATTAGGCCAGAGTACGAGTCTAAGACTTTAGCTATTAGGCCAGAGCAAGAGTTAAGACCTTAACCATTAGGCCAGAGTACGAGTCTAAGATCTTAGCTATTAGGCCAGAGCAAGAGTTAAGACCTTAACCAGTAGGCCAGAGTACGAGTCTAAGACCTTAGCTATTAGGCCAGAGTAAGAGTTAAGACCGTAGCTATTAGGCCAGTGTACGAGTCTAAGACCTTAGCTATTATGCCAGAGTATGAGTCTAAGACCTTAGCTATTAGGCCAGAGTAAGAGTTAAGACCTTAACCAGTAGGCCAGAGTACAAGTCTAAGACCTTAGCTATTAGGCCAGAGTAAGAGTTAAGACCTTAGCTATTAGGCCAGAGTAAGAGTTAAGACCTTAACCATTAGGCCAGAGTACGAGTCTAAGACCTTAGCTATTAGGCCAGAGTAAGAGCTAAGACCTTAACCAGTAGGCCAGAGTAAGAGTTAAGACCTTAACCATTAGGCCAGAGTACGAGTCTAAGACCTTAGCTATTAGGCCAGAGTAAGAGTTAAGACCTTAACCAATAGGCCAGAGTAAGAGTTAAGACCTTAACCAGTAAGCCAGAGTAAGAGTTAAGACCTTAACCAGTAGGCCAGAGTAAGAGTTAAGACCTTAACCTGTAGGCCATAGTACGAGTCTAAGACCTTAGCTATTAGGCCAGAGTAAGAATTAAGACCTTAACCATTAGGCCAGAGTTCGAGTCTAAGACCTTAGCTATTAGGCCAGAGTAAGTGTTAAGACCTTAACCTGTAGGCCAGAGTAAGAGTTAAGACCTTAACCATTAGGCCAGAGTACGAGTCTAAGACCTTAGCTATTAGGCCAGAGTAAGAGTTAAGACCTTATCTATTAGGCCAGAGTAAGAGTTAAGACCTTAACCATTAGGCCAGAGTGTGAGTCTAAGACCTTAGTTATTAGGCCAGAGTAAGAGTTTTGACCTTAACCATTAGGCCATAGTACGAGTCTAAGACATTAGCTATTAGGCCAGAGTAAGAGTTAAGACCTTAACCAGTAGGCCAGAGTAAGAGTTAAGACCTTAACCAGGAGGACAGAGTAAAAGTTAAGACCTTAGCTATTAGGCCAGAGTAAGAGTTAAGACCTTAACCTGTAGGCCAGAGTACGAGTCTAATACCTTAGCTATTAGGCCAGAGTAAGAGTTAAGACCTTAACCATTAGGCCAGAGTACAAGTCTAAGACCTTAGCTATTAGGCCAGAGTAAGAGTTAAGACCTTAGCTATCAGGCCAGAGTACAAGTCTAAGACCTTAGCTATTAGGCCAGAGTGAGAGTTAAGACCTTAGCTATCAGGCCAGAGTACGAGTCTAAGACCTTAGCTATTAGGACAGAGTACGAGTCTAAGACATTAGCTATTAGGCCAGAGTAAGAGTTAAGACCTTAGCTATTAGGCCAGAATAAGAGTTATGACCTTAACCATTAGGCCAGAGTACGAGTCTAAGACCTTAGCTATTAGGCCAGAGTAAGACTTAAGACCTTAACCATTAGGCCAGAGTACGAGTCTAAGACCTTAGCTATTAGGCCAGAGTAAGAGTTAAGACCTTAGCTATTAGGCCAGAGTAAGAGTTAAGACCTTAACCTGTAGGCCAGAGTACGAGTCTAAGACCTTAGCTATTAGGCCAGACTACGAGTCTAAGACCTTAGCTATTAGGCCAGAGTAAGAGTTAAGACCTTAGCTATTAGGCCAGATTAAGAGTTAAGACCTTAACCATTTGGCCAGAGTACGAGCCTAAGACCTTAGCGATTAGGCCAGAGTAAGAGTTAAGACCTTAACCATTAGGCCATAGTACGAGTCGAAGACCTTAGCTATTAGGCCAGAGTAAGAGTTAAGACCTTAACCAGTAGGCCGGAGTAAGAGTTAAGACCTTAACCAGTAGGACAGAGTAAGAGTTAAGACCTTAGATATTAGGCCAGAGTAAGAGTTAAGACCTTAACCAGTAGGCCAGAGTACGAGTCTAAGACCTTAGCTATTAGGCCAGAGTGAGAGTTAAGACCTTAGCTATCAGGCCAGAGTACGAGTCTAAGACCTTAGCTATTAGGCCAGAGTACGAGTCTAAGACCTTAGCTATTAGGCCAGAGTAAGAGTTAAGACCTTAACCAGTAGGCCAGAGTACCAGTCTAAGACCTTAGCTATTAGGCCAGAGTAAGAGTTAAGACCTTAGCTATTAGGCCAGAGTAAGAGTTAAGACCTTAGCCATTAGGCCAGAGTACGAGTCTAAGACTTTAGCTATTAGGCCAGAGCAAGAGTTAAGACCTTAACCAGTAGGCCAGAGTACGAGTCTAAGATCTTAGCTATTAGGCCAGAGCAAGAGTTAAGACCTTAACCAGTAGGCCAGAGTACGAGTCTAAGACCTTAGCTATTAGGCCAGAGTAAGAGTTAAGACCGTAGCTATTAGGCCAGTGTACGAGTCTAAGACCTTAGCTATTATGCCAGAGTATGAGTCTAAGACCTTAGCTATTAGGCCAGAGTAAGAGTTAAGACCTTAACCAGTAGGCCAGAGTACAAGTCTAAGACCTTAGCTATTAGGCCAGAGTAAGAGTTAAGACCTTAGCTATTAGGCCAGAGTTAGAGTTAAGACCTTAACCATTAGGCCAGAGTACGAGTCTAAGACCTTAGCTATTAGGCCAGAGTAAGAGCTAAGACCTTAACCAGTAGGCCAGAGTAAGAGTTAAGACCTTAACCATTAGGCCAGAGTACGAGTCTAAGACCTTAGCTATTAGGCCAGAGTAAGAGTTAAGACCTTAACCAATAGGCCAGAGTAAGAGTTAAGACCTTAACCAGTAGGCCAGAGTAAGAGTTAAGACCTTAACCAGTAGGCCAGAGTAAGAGTTAAGACCTTAACCTGTAGGCCATAGTACGAGTCTAAGACCTTAGCTATTAGGCCAGAGTAAGTATTAAGACCTTAACCATTAGGCCAGAGTTCGAGTCTAAGACCTTAGCTATTAGGCCAGAGTAAGTGTTAAGACCTTAACCTGTAGGCCAGAGTAAGAGTTAAGACCTTAACCATTAGGCCAGAGTACGAGTCTAAGACCTTAGCTATTAGGCCAGAGTAAGAGTTAAGACCTTATCTATTAGGCCAGAGTAAGAGTTAAGACCTTAACCATTAGGCCAGAGTGTGAGTCTAAGACCTTAGTTATTAGGCCAGAGTAAGAGTTTTGACCTTAACCATTAGGCCATAGTACGAGTCTAAGACATTAGCTATTAGGCCAGAGTAAGAGTTAAGACCTTAACCAGTAGGCCAGAGTAAGAGTTAAGACCTTAACCAGGAGGACAGAGTAAGAGTTAAGACCTTAGCTATTAGGCCAGAGTAAGAGTTAAGACCTTAACCTGTAGGCCAGAGTACGAGTCTAATACCTTAGCTATTAGGCCAGAGTAAGAGTTAAGACCTTAGCTATCAGGCCAGAGTACAAGTCTAAGACCTTAGCTATTAGGCCAGAGTGAGAGTTAAGACCTTAGCTATCAGGCCAGAGTACGAGTCTAAGACCTTAGCTATTAGGACAGAGTACGAGTCTAAGACATTAGCTATTAGGCCAGAGTAAGAGTTAAGACCTTAGCTATTAGGCCAGAATAAGAGTTATGACCTTAACCATTAGGCCAGAGTACGAGTCTAAGACCTTAGCTATTAGGCCAGAGTAAGAGTTAAGACCTTAACCATTAGGCCAGAGTACGAGTGTAAGACCTTAGCTATTAGGCCAGAGTAAGTGTTAAGACCTTAGCTATTAGGCCAGAGTAAGAGTTAAGACCTTAACCTGTAGGCCAGAGTACGAGTCTAAGACCTTAGCTATTAGGCCAGACTACGAGTCTAAGACCTTAGCTATTAGGCCAGAGTAAGAGTTAAGACCTTAACCATTAGGCCAGAGTACGAGTCTAAGACCTTAGCTATTAGGCCTGAGTAAGAGTTAAGACCTTAACCTGTAGGCCATAGTACAAGTCTAAGACCTTAGCTATTAGGCCAGAGTAAGAGTTAAGTCCTTAACCTGTAGGCCATAGCACGAGTATAAAACATTAGCTATTAGGACAGAGTAAGAGTTAAGACCGTAACCATTAGGCCAGAGTACGAGTCTAAGACCTTAGCTATTAGGCCAGAGTAAGAGTAAAGACCTTAGCCAGTACGCCAGAGTAAGAGTTAAGACCTTAGATATTAGGCCAGAGTAAGAGTTAAGACCTTAACCAGTAGGCCAGAGTACGAGTCTAAGACCTTAGCTATTAGTCCAGAGTAAGAGTTAAGACCTTAACCATTAGGCCAGAGTATGAGTCTAAGACCTTAGCTATTAGGCCAGAGTAAGAGTTAAGACCTTAACCAGTAGGCCAGAGTAAGAGTTAAGATCTTAACCAGTAGGCCAGAGTAAGATTTAAGACCTTAAACAATAGGCCATAGTAAGAGTTAAGACCTTAACCAGCAGGCCAGAGTAAGAGTTAAGACCTTAGCTAGTAGGCCAGAGTACGAGTCTAAGACCTTAGCTATTAGGCCAGAGCAAGAGTTAAGACCTTAACCATTAGGCCAGAGTACGAGTCTAAGACCTTAGCTATTAGGCCAGAGTAAGAGTTAAGATCTTAGCTATTAGGCCAGTGTACGAGACTAAGACCTTAGCTATTATGCGAGAGTATGAGTCTAAGACCTTAGCTATTAGGCCAGAGTAAGAGTTAAGACCTTAACCAGTAGGCCAGAGTACGAGTCTAAGACCTTAGCTATTAGGCCAGAGTAAGAGTTAAGACCTTAGCTATTAGGCCAGAGTAAGAGTTAAGACCTTAACCATTAGGCCAGAGTACGAGTCTAAGACCTTAGCTATTAGGCCAGAGTAAGAGTTAAGACCTTAACCAGTAGGCCAGAGTAAGAGTTAAGACCTTAACCATTAGGCCAGAATATGAGTCTAAGACCTTAACCATTAGGCCAGAGTAAGAGTTAAGACCTTAACCAATAGCCCAGAGTAAGAGTTAAGACCTTAACCAGTAGGCCAGAGTAAGAGTTAAGACCTTAACCAGTAGGCCATAGTACGAGTCTAAGACCTTAGCTATTAGGCCAGAGTAAGAGTTAAGACCTTAGCTATCAGGCCAGAGTACAAGTCTAAGACCTTAGCTATTAGGCCAGAGTGAGAGTTAAGACCTTAGCTATCAGGCCAGAGTACGAGTCTAAGACCTTAGCTATTAGGACAGAGTACGAGTCTAAGACCTTAGCTATTAGGCCAGAGTAAGAGTTAAGACCTTAGCTATTAGGCCAAAATAAGAGTTATGACCTTAACCATTAGGCCAGAGTACGAGTCTAAGACCTTAGCTATTAGGCCAGAGTAAGAGTTAAGACCTTAACCAGTAGGCCAGAGTAACAGTTAAGACCTTAACCTTTAGGCCATATTACGAGTCTAAGACCTTAGCTATTAGGCCAGAGTAAGAGTTAAGACCATAACCATTAGGCCACAGTACGAGTCTAAGACCTTAGCTATTAGGCCAGAGTAAGAGTTAAGACCTTAGCTATTAGGCCAGAGTAAGAGTTAAGACCTTAACCATTAGGCCAGAGTACGAGTCTAAGACCTTAGCTATTAGGCCAGAGTAAGAGCTAAGACCTTAACCAGTAGGCCAGAGTAAGAGTTAAGACCTTAACCATTAGGCCAGAGTACGAGTCTAAGACCCTTAGCTATTAGGCCAGAGTAAGAGTTAAGACCTTAACCAATAGGCCAGAGTAAGAGTTAAGACCTTAACCATTAGGCCAGAGTGTGAGTCTTAGACCTTAGTTATTAGGCCAGAGTAAGAGTTTTGACCTTAACCATTAGGCCATAGTACGAGTCTAAGACATTAGCTATTAGGCCAGAGTAAGAGTTAAGACCTTAACCAGTAGGCCAGAGTAAGAGTTAAGACCTTAACCAGGAGGACAGAGTAAGAGTTAAGACCTTAGCTATTAGGCCAGAGTAAGAGTTAAGACCTTAACCTGTAGGCCAGAGTACGAGTCTAATACCTTAGCTATTAGGCCAGAGTAAGAGTTAAGACCTTAACCATTAGGCCAGAGTACAAGTCTAAGACCTTAGCTATTAGGCCAGAGTAAGAGTTAAGACCTTAGCTATCAGGCCAGAGTACAAGTCTAAGACCTTAGCTATTAGGCCAGAGTGAGAGTTAAGACCTTAGCTATCAGGCCAGAGTACGAGTCTAAGACCTTAGCTATTAGGACAGAGTACGAGTCTAAGACATTAGCTATTAGGCCAGAGTAAGAGTTAAGACCTTAACCTGTAGGCCAGAGTAAGAGTTAAGACCTTAACCATTAGGCCAGAGTACGAGTCTAAGACCTTAGCTATTAGGCCAGAGTAAGAGTTAAGACCTTATCTATTAGGCCAGAGTAAGAGTTAAGACCTTAACCATTAGGCCAGAGTGTGAGTCTAAGACCTTAGTTATTAGGCCAGAGTAAGAGTTTTGACCTTAACCATTAGGCCATAGTACGAGTCTAAGACATTAGCTATTAGGCCACAGTAAGAGTTAAGACCTTAACCAGTAGGCCAGAGTAAGAGTTAAGACCTTAACCAGGAGGACAGAGTAAGAGTTAAGACCTTAGCTATTAGGCCAGAGTAAGAGTTAAGACCTTAACCTGTAGGCCAGAGTACGAGTCTAATACCTTAGCTATTAGGCCAGAGTAAGAGTTAAGACCTTAACCATTAGGCCAGAGTACAAGTCTAAGACCTTAGCTATTAGGCCAGAGTAAGAGTTAAGACCTTAGCTATCAGGCCAGAGTACAAGTCTAAGACCTTAGCTATTAGCCCAGAGTGAGAGTTAAGACCTTAGCTATCAGGCCAGAGTACGCGTTAAGACCTTAACCATTAGGCGAGAGTACGAGTCTAAGACTTTAGCTATTAGGCCAGAGCAAGAGTTAAGACCTTAACCAGTAGGCCAGAGTACGAGTCTAAGATCTTAGCTATTAGGCCAGAGCAAGAGTTAAGACCTTAACCAGTAGGCCAGAGTACGAGTCTAAGACCTTAGCTATTAGGCCAGAGTAAGAGTTAAGACCGTAGCTATTAGGCCAGTGTACAAGTCTAAGACCTTAGCTATTATGCCAGAGTATGAGTCTAAGACCTTAGCTATTAGGCCAGAGTAAGAGTTAAGACCTTAACCAGTAGGCCAGAGTACAAGTCTAAGACCTTAGCTATTAGGCCAGAGTAAGAGTTAAGACCTTAGCTATTAGGCCAGAGTAAGAGTTAAGACCTTAACCATTAGGCCAGAGTACGAGTCTAAGACCTTAGCTATTAGGCCAGAGTAAGAGCTAAGAACTTAACCAGTAGGCCAGAGTAAGAGTTAAGACCTTAACCATTAGGCCAGAGTACGAGTCTAAGACCTTAGCTATTAGGCCAGAGTAAGAGTTAAGACCTTAACCAATAGGCCAGAGTAAGAGTTAAGACCTTAACCAGTAAGCCAGAGTAAGAGTTAAGACCTTAACCAGTAGGCCAGAGTAAGAGTTAAGACCTTAACCTGTAGGCCATAGTACGAGTCTAAGACCTTAGCTATTAGGCCAGAGTAAGAATTAAGACCTTAACCATTAGGCCAGAGTTCGAGTCTAAGACCTTAGCTATTAGGCCAGAGTAAGTGTTAAGACCTTAACCTGTAGGCCAGAGTAAGAGTTAAGACCTTAACCATTAGGCCAGAGTACGAGTCTAAGACCTTAGCTATTAGGCCAGAGTAAGAGTTAAGACCTTATCTATTAGGCCAGAGTAAGAGTTAAGACCTTAACCATTAGGCCAGAGTGTGAGTCTAAGACCTTAGATATTAGGCCAGAGTAAGAGTTTTGACCTTAACCATTAGGCCATAGTACGAGTCTAAGACATTAGCTATTAGGCCAGAGTAAGAGTTAAGACCTTAACCAGTAGGCCAGAGTAAGAGTTAAGACCTTAACCAGGAGGACAGAGTAAGAATTAAGACCTTAGCTATTAGGCCAGAGTAAGAGTTAAGACATTAACCTGTAGGCCAGAGTACGAGTCTAATACCTTAGCTATTAGGCCAGAGTAAGAGTTAAGACCTTAACCATTAGGCCAGAGTACAAGTCTAAGACCTTAGCTATTAGGCCAGAGTAAGAGTTAAGACCTTAGCTATCAGGCCAGAGTACAAGTCTAAGACCTTAGCTATTAGGCCAGAGTGAGAGTTAAGACCTTAGCTATCAGGCCAGAGTACGAGTCTAAGACCTTAGCTATTAGGCCAGAGTACGAGTCTAAGACCTTAGCTATTAGGCCAGAGTAAGAGTTAAGACCTTAACCATTAGGCCAGAGTACGAGTCTAAGACCTTAGCTATTAGGCCAGAGTAAGAGTTAAGACCTTAGCTATTAGGCCGGAGTAAGAGTTAAGACCTTAACCATTAGGCCAGAGTACGAGTCTAAGACCTTAGCTATTAGGCCAGAGTAAGAGTTAAGACCTTAGCTATTAGGCCAGAGTAAGAGTTAAGACCTTAGCTATCAGGCCAGAGTACAAGTCTAAGACCTTAGCTATTAGGCCAGAGTACGAGTCTAAGACCTTAGCTATTAGGCCAGAGTAAGAGTTAAGACCTTAACCATTAGGCCAGAGTACGAGTCTAAGACCTTAGCTATTAGGCCAGAGTAAGAGTTAAGACCTTAGCTATTAGGCCAGAGTAAGAGTTAAGACCTTAGCTATCAGGCCAGAGTACAAGTCTAAGACCTTAGCTATTAGGCCAGAGTGAGAGTTAAGACCTTAGCTATCAGGCCAGAGTACGAGTCTAAGACCTTAGCTATTAGGCCAGAGTACGAGTCTAAGACCTTAGCTATTAGGCCAGAGTAAGAGTTAAGACCTTAGCTATTAGGCCAGATTAAGAGTTAAGACCTTAACCATTTGGCCAGAGTACGAGCCTAAGACCTTAGCGATTAGGCCAGAGTAAGAGTCAAGACCTTAACCATTAGGCCATAGTACGAGTCGAAGACCTTAGCTATTAGGCCAGAGTAAGAGTTAAGACCTTAACCAGTAGGCCGGAGTAAGAGTTAAGACCTTAACCAGTAGGACAGAGTAAGAGTTAAGACCTTAGATATTAGGCCAGAGTAAGAGTTAAGACCTTAACCAGTAGGCCAGAGTACGAGTCTAAGACCTTAGCTATTAGGCCAGAGTAAGAGTTAAGACCGTAGCTATTAGGCCAGTGTACAAGTCTAAGACCTTAGCTATTATGCCAGAGTATGAGTCTAAGACCTTAGCTATTAGGCCAGAGTAAGAGTTAAGACCTTAACCAGTAGGCCAGAGTACAAGTCTAAGACCTTAGCTATTAGGCCAGAGTAAGAGTTAAGACCTTAGCTATTAGGCCAGAGTAAGAGTTAAGACCTTAACCATTAGGCCAGAGTACGAGTCTAAGACCTTAGCTATTAGGCCAGAGTAAGAGCTAAGACCTTAACCAGTAGGCCAGAGTAAGAGTTAAGACCTTAACCAGTAGGCCAGAGTAAGAGTTAAGACCTTAACCTGTAGGCCATAGTACGAGTCTAAGACCTTAGCTATTAGGCCAGAGTAAGAATTAAGACCTTAACCATTAGGCCAGAGTTCGAGTCTAAGACCTTAGCTATTAGGCCAGAGTAAGTGTTAAGACCTTAACCTGTAGGCCAGAGTAAGAGTTAAGACCTTAACCATTAGGCCAGAGTACGAGTCTAAGACCTTAGCTATTAGGCCAGAGTAAGAGTTAAGACCTTATCTATTAGGCCAGAGTAAGAGTTAAGACCTTAACCATTAGGCCAGAGTGTGAGTCTAAGACCTTAGTTATTAGGCCAGAGTAAGAGTTTTGACCTTAACCATTAGGCCATAGTACGAGTCTAAGACATTAGCTATTAGGCCAGAGTAAGAGTTAAGACCTTAACCAGTAGGCCAGAGTAAGAGTTAAGACCTTAACCAGGAGGACAGAGTAAGAGTTAAGACCTTAGCTATTAGGCCAGAGTAAGAGTTAAGACCTTAACCTGTAGGCCAGAGTACGAGTCTAATACCTTAGCTATTAGGCCAGAGTAAGAGTTAAGACCTTAACCATTAGGCCAGAGTACAAGTCTAAGACCTTAGCTATTAGGCCAGAGTAAGAGTTAAGACCTTAGCTATCAGGCCAGAGTACAAGTCTAAGACCTTAGCTATTAGGCCAGAGTGAGAGTTAAGACCTTAGCTATCAGGCCAGAGTACGAGTCTAAGACCTTAGCTATTAGGACAGAGTACGAGTCTAAGACATTAGCTATTAGGCCAGAGTAAGAGTTAAGACCTTAGCTATTAGGCCAGAATAAGAGTTATGACCTTAACCATTAGGCCAGAGTACGAGTCTAAGACCTTAGCTATTAGGCCAGAGTAAGAGTTAAGACCTTAACCATTAGGCCAGAGTACGAGTCTAAGACCTTAGCTATTAGGCCAGAGTAAGAGTTAAGACCTTAGCTATTAGGCCGGAGTAAGAGTTAAGACCTTAACCTGTAGGCCAGAGTACGAGTCTAAGACCTTAGCTATTAGGCCAGACTACGAGTCTAAGACCTTAGCTATTAGGCCAGAGTAAGAGTTAAGACCTTAGCTATTAGGCCAGATTAAGAGTTAAGACCTTAACCATTTGGCCAGAGTACGAGCCTAAGACCTTAGCGATTAGGCCAGAGTAAGAGTTAAGACCTTAACCATTAGGCCATAGTACGAGTCGAAGACCTTAGCTATTAGGCCAGAGTAAGAGTTAAGACCTTAACCAGTAGGCCGGAGTAAGAGTTAAGACCTTAACCAGTAGGACAGAGTAAGAGTTAAGACCTTAGATATTAGGCCAGAGTAAGAGTTAAGACCTTAACCAGTAGGCCAGAGTACGAGTCTAAGACCTTAGCTATTAGGCCAGAGTGAGAGTTAAGACCTTAGCTATCAGGCCAGAGTACGAGTCTAAGACCTTAGCTATTAGGCCAGAGTACGAGTCTAAGACCTTAGCTATTAGGCCAGAGTAAGAGTTAAGACCTTAACCAGTAGGCCAGAGTACCAGTCTAAGACCTTAGCTATTAGGCCAGAGTAAGAGTTAAGACCTTAACCAGTAGGCAAGAGTACGAGTCTAAGACCTTAGCTATTAGGCCAGAGTAAGAGTTAAGACCGTAGCTATTAGGCCAGTGTACGAGTCTAAGACCTTAGCTATTATGCCAGAGTATGAGTCTAAGACCTTAGCTATTAGGCCAGAGTAAGAGTTAAGACCTTAACCAGTAGGCCAGAGTACAAGTCTAAGACCTTAGCTATTAGGCCAGAGTAAGAGTTAAGACCTTAGCTATTAGGCCAGAGTAAGAGTTAAGACCTTAACCATTAGGCCAGAGTACGAGTCTAAGACCTTAGCTATTAGGCCAGAGTAAGAGCTAAGACCTTAACCAGTAGGCCAGAGTAAGAGTTAAGACCTTAACCATTAGGCCAGAGTACGAGTCTAAGACCTTAGCTATTAGGCCAGAGTAAGAGTTAAGACCTTAACCAATAGGCCAGAGTAAGAGTTAAGACCTTAACCAGTAGGCCAGAGTAAGAGTTAAGACCTTAACCAGTAGGCCAGAGTAAGAGTTAAGACCTTAACCTGTAGGCCATTGTACGAGTCTAAGACCTTAGCTATTAGGCCAGAGTAAGAATTAAGACCTTAACCATTAGGCCAGAGTTCGAGTCTAAGACCTTAGCTATTAGGCCAGAGTAAGTGTTAAGACCTTAACCTGTAGGCCAGAGTAAGAGTTAAGACCTTAACCATTAGGCCAGAGTACGAGTCTAAGACCTTAGCTATTAGGCCAGAGTAAGAGTTAAGACCTTATCTATTAGGCCAGAGTAAGAGTTAAGACCTTAACCATTAGGCCAGAGTGTGAGTCTAAGACCTTAGTTATTAGGCCAGAGTAAGAGTTTTGACCTTAACCATTAGGCCATAGTACGAGTCTAAGACATTAGCTATTAGGCCAGAGTAAGAGTTAAGACCTTAACCAGTAGGCCAGAGTAAGAGTTAAGACCTTAACCAGGAGGACAGAGTAAGAGTTAAGACCTTAGCTATTAGGCCAGAGTAAGAGTTAAGACCTTAACCTGTAGGCCAGAGTACGAGTCTAATACCTTAGCTATTAGGCCAGAGTAAGAGTTAAGACCTTAACCATTAGGCCAGAGTACAAGTCTAAGACCTTAGCTATTAGGCCAGAGTAAGAGTTAAGACCTTAGCTATCAGGCCAGAGTACAAGTCTAAGACCTTAGCTATTAGGCCAGAGTGAGAGTTAAGACCTTAGCTATCAGGCCAGAGTACGAGTCTAAGACCTTAGCTATTAGGACAGAGTACGAGTCTAAGACATTAGCTATTAGGCCAGAGTAAGAGTTAAGACCTTAACCTGTAGGCCAGAGTAAGAGTTAAGACCTTAACCATTAGGCCAGAGTACGAGTCTAAGACCTTAGCTATTAGGCCAGAGTAAGAGTTAAGACCTTATCTATTAGGCCAGAGTAAGAGTTAAGACCTTAACCATTAGGCCAGAGTGTGAGTCTAAGACCTTAGTTATTAGGCCAGAGTAAGAGTTTTGACCTTAACCATTAGGCCATAGTACGAGTCTAAGACATTAGCTATTAGGCCAGAGTAAGAGTTAAGACCTTAACCAGTAGGCCAGAGTAAGAGTTAAGACCTTAACCAGGAGGACAGAGTAAGAGTTAAGACCTTAGCTATTAGGCCAGAGTAAGAGTTAAGACCTTAACCTGTAGGCCAGAGTACGAGTCTAATACCTTAGCTATTAGGCCAGAGTAAGAGTTAAGACCTTAACCATTAGGCCAGAGTACAAGTCTAAGACCTTAGCTATTAGGCCAGAGTAAGAGTTAAGACCTTAGCTATCAGGCCAGAGTACAAGTCTAAGACCTTAGCTATTAGCCCAGAGTGAGAGTTAAGACCTTAGCTATCAGGCCAGAGTACGAGTTAAGACCTTAACCATTAGGCCAGAGTACGAGTCTAAGACTTTAGCTATTAGGCCAGAGCAAGAGTTAAGACCTTAACCATTAGGCCAGAGTACGAGTCTAAGATCTTAGCTATTAGGCCAGAGCAAGAGTTAAGACCTTAACCAGTAGGCCAGAGTATGAGTCTAAGACCTTAGCTATTAGGCCAGAGTAAGAGTTAAGACCGTAGCTATTAGGCCAGTGTACGAGTCTAAGACCTTAGCTATTATGCCAGAGTATGAGTCTAAGACCTTAGCTATTAGGCCAGAGTAAGAGTTAAGACCTTAACCAGTAGGCCAGATTACAAGTCTAAGACCTTAGCTATTAGGCCAGAGTAAGAGTTAAGACCTTAGCTATTAGGCCAGAGTAAGAGTTAAGACCTTAACCATTAGGCCAGAGTACGAGTCTAAGACCTTAGCTATTAGGCCAGAGTAAGAGCTAAGACCTTAACCAATAGGCCAGAGTAAGAGTTAAGACCTTAACCAGTAAGCCAGAGTAAGAGTTAAGACCTTAACCAGTAGGCCAGAGTAAGAGTTAAGACCTTAACCTGTAGGCCATAGTACGAGTCTAAGACCTTAGCTATTAGGCCAGAGTAAGAATTAAGACCTTAACCATTAGGCCAGAGTTCGAGTCTAAGACCTTAGCTATTAGGCCAGAGTAAGTGTTAAGACCTTAACCTGTAGGCCAGAGTAAGAGTTAAGACCTTAACCATTAGGCCAGAGTACGAGTCTAAGACCTTAGCTATTAGGCCAGAGTAAGAGTTAAGACCTTATCTATTAGGCCAGAGTAAGAGTTAAGACCTTAACCATTAGGCCAGAGTGTGAGTCTAAGACCTTAGTTATTAGGCCAGAGTAAGAGTTTTGACCTTAACCATTAGGCCATAGTACGAGTCTAAGACATTAGCTATTAGGCCAGAGTAAGAGTTAAGACCTTAACCAGTAGGCCAGAGTAAGAGTTAAGACCTTAACCAGGAGGACAGAGTAAGAGTTAAGACCTTAGCTATTAGGCCAGAGTAAGAGTTAAGACCTTAACCTGTAGGCCAGAGTACGAGTCTAATACCTTAGCTATTAGGCCAGAGTAAGAGTTAAGACCTTAACCATTAGGCCAGAGTACAAGTCTAAGACCTTAGCTATTAGGCCAGAGTAAGAGTTAAGACCTTAGCTATCAGGCCAGAGTACAAGTCTAAGACCTTAGCTATTAGGCCAGAGTGAGAGTTAAGACCTTAGCTATCAGGCCAGAGTACGAGTCTAAGACCTTAGCTATTAGGACAGAGTACGAGTCTAAGACATTAGCTATTAGGCCAGAGTAAGAGTTAAGACCTTAACCTGTAGGCCAGAGTAAGAGTTAAGACCTTAACCATTAGGCCAGAGTACGAGTCTAAGACCTTAGCTATTAGGCCAGAGTAAGAGTTAAGACCTTATCTATTAGGCCAGAGTAAGAGTTAAGACCTTAACCATTAGGCCAGAGTGTGAGTCTAAGACCTTAGTTATTAGGCCAGAGTAAGAGTTTTGACCTTAACCATTAGGCCATAGTACGAGTCTAAGACATTAGCTATTAGGCCAGAGTAAGAGTTAAGACCTTAACCAGTAGGCCAGAGTAAGAGTTAAGACCTTAACCAGGAGGACAGAGTAAGAGTTAAGACCTTAGCTATTAGGCCAGAGTAAGAGTTAAGACCTTAACCTGTAGGCCAGAGTACGAGTCTAATACCTTAGCTATTAGGCCAGAGTAAGAGTTAAGACCTTAACCATTAGGCCAGAGTACAAGTCTAAGACCTTAGCTATTAGGCCAGAGTAAGAGTTAAGACCTTAGCTATCAGGCCAGAGTACAAGTCTAAGACCTTAGCTATTAGCCCAGAGTGAGAGTTAAGACCTTAGCTATCAGGCCAGAGTACGAGTTAAGACCTTAACCATTAGGCCAGAGTACGAGTCTAAGACTTTAGCTATTAGGCCAGAGCAAGAGTTAAGACCTTAACCATTAGGCCAGAGTACGAGTCTAAGATCTTAGCTATTAGGCCAGAGCAAGAGTTAAGACCTTAACCAGTAGGCCAGAGTACGAGTCTAAGACCTTAGCTATTAGGCCAGAGTAAGAGTTAAGACCGTAGCTATTAGGCCAGTGTACGAGTCTAAGACCTTAGCTATTATGCCAGAGTATGAGTCTAAGACCTTAGCTATTAGGCCAGAGTAAGAGTTAAGACCTTAACCAGTAGGCCAGAGTACAAGTCTAAGACCTTAGCTATTAGGCCAGAGTAAGAGTTAAGACCTTAGCTATTAGGCCAGAGTAAGAGTTAAGACCTTAACCATTAGGCCAGAGTACGAGTCTAAGACCTTAGCTATTAGGCCAGAGTAAGAGCTAAGACCTTAACCAGTAGGCCAGAGTAAGAGTTAAGACCTTAACCATTAGGCCAGAGTACGAGTCTAAGACCTTAGCTATTAGGCCAGAGTAAGAGTTAAGACCTTAACCAATAGGCCAGAGTAAGAGTTAAGACCTTAACCAGTAAGCCAGAGTAAGAGTTAAGACCTTAACCAGTAGGCCAGAGTAAGAGTTAAGACCTTAACCTGTAGGCCATAGTACGAGTCTAAGACCTTAGCTATTAGGCCAGAGTAAGAATTAAGACCTTAACCATTAGGCCAGAGTTCGAGTCTAAGACCTTAGCTATTAGGCCAGAGTAAGTGTTAAGACCTTAACCTGTAGGCCAGAGTAAGAGTTAAGACCTTAACCATTAGGCCAGAGTACGAGTCTAAGACCTTAGCTATTAGGCCAGAGTAAGAGTTAAGACCTTATCTATTAGGCCAGAGTAAGAGTTAAGACCTTAACCATTAGGCCAGAGTGTGAGTCTAAGACCTTAGTTATTAGGCCAGAGTAAGAGTTTTGACCTTAACCATTAGGCCATAGTACGAGTCTAAGACATTAGCTATTAGGCCAGAGTAAGAGTTAAGACCTTAACCAGTAGGCCAGAGTAAGAGTTAAGACCTTAACCAGGAGGACAGAGTAAAAGTTAAGACCTTAGCTATTAGGCCAGAGTAAGAGTTAAGACCTTAACCTGTAGGCCAGAGTACGAGTCTAATACCTTAGCTATTAGGCCAGAGTAAGAGTTAAGACCTTAACCATTAGGCCAGAGTACAAGTCTAAGACCTTAGCTATTAGGCCAGAGTAAGAGTTAAGACCTTAGCTATCAGGCCAGAGTACAAGTCTAAGACCTTAGCTATTAGGCCAGAGTGAGAGTTAAGACCTTAGCTATCAGGCCAGAGTACGAGTCTAAGACCTTAGCTATTAGGACAGAGTACGAGTCTAAGACATTAGCTATTAGGCCAGAGTAAGAGTTAAGACCTTAGCTATTAGGCCAGAATAAGAGTTATGACCTTAACCATTAGGCCAGAGTACGAGTCTAAGACCTTAGCTATTAGGCCAGAGTAAGACTTAAGACCTTAACCATTAGGCCAGAGTACGAGTCTAAGACCTTAGCTATTAGGCCAGAGTAAGAGTTAAGACCTTAGCTATTAGGCCAGAGTAAGAGTTAAGACCTTAACCTGTAGGCCAGAGTACGAGTCTAAGACCTTAGCTATTAGGCCAGACTACGAGTCTAAGACCTTAGCTATTAGGCCAGAGTAAGAGTTAAGACCTTAGCTATTAGGCCAGATTAAGAGTTAAGACCTTAACCATTTGGCCAGAGTACGAGCCTAAGACCTTAGCGATTAGGCCAGAGTAAGAGTTAAGACCTTAACCATTAGGCCATAGTACGAGTCGAAGACCTTAGCTATTAGGCCAGAGTAAGAGTTAAGACCTTAACCAGTAGGCCGGAGTAAGAGTTAAGACCTTAACCAGTAGGACAGAGTAAGAGTTAAGACCTTAGATATTAGGCCAGAGTAAGAGTTAAGACCTTAACCAGTAGGCCAGAGTACGAGTCTAAGACCTTAGCTATTAGGCCAGAGTGAGAGTTAAGACCTTAGCTATCAGGCCAGAGTACGAGTCTAAGACCTTAGCTATTAGACCAGAGTACGAGTCTAAGACCTTAGCTATTAGGCCAGAGTAAGAGTTAAGACCTTAACCAGTAGGCCAGAGTACCAGTCTAAGACCTTAGCTATTAGGCCAGAGTAAGAGTTAAGACCTTAGCTATTAGGCCAGAGTAAGAGTTAAGACCTTAGCCATTAGGCCAGAGTACGAGTCTAAGACTTTAGCTATTAGGCCAGAGCAAGAGTTAAGACCTTAACCAGTAGGCCAGAGTACGAGTCTAAGATCTTAGCTATTAGGCCAGAGCAAGAGTTAAGACCTTAACCAGTAGGCCAGAGTACGAGTCTAAGACCTTAGCTATTAGGCCAGAGTAAGAGTTAAGACCGTAGCTATTAGGCCAGTGTACGAGTCTAAGACCTTAGCTATTATGCCAGAGAATGAGTCTAAGACCTTAGCTATTAGGCCAGAGTAAGAGTTAAGACCTTAACCAGTAGGCCAGAGTACAAGTCTAAGACCTTAGCTATTAGGCCAGAGTAAGAGTTAAGACCTTAGCTATTAGGCCAGAGTTAGAGTTAAGACCTTAACCATTAGGCCAGAGTACGAGTCTAAGACCTTAGCTATTAGGCCAGAGTAAGAGCTAAGACCTTAACCAGTAGGCCAGAGTAAGAGTTAAGACCTTAACCAT
This sequence comes from Triturus cristatus, assembly GCF_964204655.1. Taxonomy (NCBI): domain Eukaryota; kingdom Metazoa; phylum Chordata; class Amphibia; order Caudata; family Salamandridae; genus Triturus; species Triturus cristatus. Next base: position 1,308,907,863 of record NC_140590.1, read on the forward strand.
TAGGCCAGAGTACGAGTCTAAGACCTTAGCTATTAGGCCAGAGTAAGAGTTAAGACCTTAACCAATAGGCCAGAGTAAGAGTTAAGACCTTAACCAGTAGGCCAGAGTAAGAGTTAAGACCTTAACCAGTAGGCCAGAGTAAGAGTTAAGACCTTAACCTGTAGGCCATAGTACGAGTCTAAGACCTTAGCTATTAGGCCAGAGTAAGAATTAAGACCTTAACCATTAGGCCAGAGTTCGAGTCTAAGACCTTAGCTATTAGGCCAGAGTAAGTGTTAAGACCTTAACCTGTAGGCCAGAGTAAGAGTTAAGACCTTAACCATTAGGCCAGAGTACGAGTCTAAGACCTTAGCTATTAGGCCAGAGTAAGAGTTAAGACCTTATCTATTAGGCCAGAGTAAGAGTTAAGACCTTAACCATTAGGCCAGAGTGTGAGTCTAAGACCTTAGTTATTAGGCCAGAGTAAGAGTTTTGACCTTAACCATTAGGCCATAGTACGAGTCTAAGACATTAGCTATTAGGCCAGAGTAAGAGTTAAGACCTTAACCAGTAGGCCAGAGTAAGAGTTAAGACCTTAACCAGGAGGACAGAGTAAGAGTTAAGACCTTAGCTATTAGGCCAGAGTAAGAGTTAAGACCTTAACCTGTAGGCCAGAGTACGAGTCTAATACCTTAGCTATTAGGCCAGAGTAAGAGTTAAGACCTTAGCTATCAGGCCAGAGTACAAGTCTAAGACCTTAGCTATTAGGCCAGAGTGAGAGTTAAGACCTTAGCTATCAGGCCAGAGTACGAGTCTAAGACCTTAGCTATTAGGACAGAGTACGAGTCTAAGACATTAGCTATTAGGCCAGAGTAAGAGTTAAGACCTTAGCTATTAGGCCAGAATAAGAGTTATGACCTTAACCATTAGGCCAGAGTACGAGTCTAAGACCTTAGCTATTAGGCCAGAGTAAGAGTTAAGACCTTAACCATTAGGCCAGAGTACGAGTGTAAGACCTTAGCTATTAGGCCAGAGTAAGAGTTAAGACCTTAGCTATTAGGCCAGAGTAAGAGTTAAGACCTTAACCTGTAGGCCAGAGTACGAGTCTAAGACCTTAGCTATTAGGCCAGACTACGAGTCTAAGACCTTAGCTATTAGGCCAGAGTAAGAGTTAAGACCTTAACCATTAGGCCAGAGTACGAGTCTAAGACCTTAGCTATTAGGCCTGAGTAAGAGTTAAGACCTTAACCTGTAGGCCATAGTACAAGTCTAAGACCTTAGCTATTAGGCCAGAGTAAGAGTTAAGTCCTTAACCTGTAGGCCATAGCACGAGTATAAAACATTAGCTATTAGGACAGAGTAAGAGTTAAGACCGTAACCATTAGGCCAGAGTACGAGTCTAAGACCTTAGCTATTAGGCCAGAGTAAGAGTAAAGACCTTAGCCAGTACGCCAGAGTAAGAGTTAAGACCTTAGATATTAGGCCAGAGTAAGAGTTAAGACCTTAACCAGTAGGCCAGAGTACGAGTCTAAGACCTTAGCTATTAGTCCAGAGTAAGAGTTAAGACCTTAACCATTAGGCCAGAGTATGAGTCTAAGACCTTAGCTATTAGGCCAGAGTAAGAGTTAAGACCTTAACCAGTAGGCCAGAGTAAGAGTTAAGATCTTAACCAGTAGGCCAGAGTAAGATTTAAGACCTTAAACAATAGGCCATAGTAAGAGTTAAGACCTTAACCAGCAGGCCAGAGTAAGAGTTAAGACCTTAGCTAGTAGGCCAGAGTACGAGTCTAAGACCTTAGCTATTAGGCCAGAGCAAGAGTTAAGACCTTAACCATTAGGCCAGAGTACGAGTCTAAGACCTTAGCTATTAGGCCAGAGTAAGAGTTAAGATCTTAGCTATTAGGCCAGTGTACGAGACTAAGACCTTAGCTATTATGCGAGAGTATGAGTCTAAGACCTTAGCTATTAGGCCAGAGTAAGAGTTAAGACCTTAACCAGTAGGCCAGAGTACGAGTCTAAGACCTTAGCTATTAGGCCAGAGTAAGAGTTAAGACCTTAGCTATTAGGCCAGAGTAAGAGTTAAGACCTTAACCATTAGGCCAGAGTACGAGTCTAAGACCTTAGCTATTAGGCCAGAGTAAGAGTTAAGACCTTAACCAGTAGGCCAGAGTAAGAGTTAAGACCTTAACCATTAGGCCAGAGTATGAGTCTAAGACCTTAACCATTAGGCCAGAGTAAGAGTTAAGACCTTAACCAATAGCCCAGAGTAAGAGTTAAGACCTTAACCAGTAGGCCAGAGTAAGAGTTAAGACCTTAACCAGTAGGCCATAGTACGAGTCTAAGACCTTAGCTATTAGGCCAGAGTAAGAGTTAAGACCTTAGCTATCAGGCCAGAGTACAAGTCTAAGACCTTAGCTATTAGGCCAGAGTGAGAGTTAAGACCTTAGCTATCAGGCCAGAGTACGAGTCTAAGACCTTAGCTATTAGGACAGAGTACGAGTCTAAGACCTTAGCTATTAGGCCAGAGTAAGAGTTAAGACCTTAGCTATTAGGCCAAAATAAGAGTTATGACCTTAACCATTAGGCCAGAGTACGAGTCTAAGACCTTAGCTATTAGGCCAGAGTAAGAGTTAAGACCTTAACCAGTAGGCCAGAGTAACAGTTAAGACCTTAACCTTTAGGCCATATTACGAGTCTAAGACCTTAGCTATTAGGCCAGAGTAAGAGTTAAGACCATAACCATTAGGCCACAGTACGAGTCTAAGACCTTAGCTATTAGGCCAGAGTAAGAGTTAAGACCTTAGCTATTAGGCCAGAGTAAGAGTTAAGACCTTAACCATTAGGCCAGAGTACGAGTCTAAGACCTTAGCTATTAGGCCAGAGTAAGAGCTAAGACCTTAACCAGTAGGCCAGAGTAAGAGTTAAGACCTTAACCATTAGGCCAGAGTACGAGTCTAAGACCCTTAGCTATTAGGCCAGAGTAAGAGTTAAGACCTTAACCAATAGGCCAGAGTAAGAGTTAAGACCTTAACCATTAGGCCAGAGTGTGAGTCTTAGACCTTAGTTATTAGGCCAGAGTAAGAGTTTTGACCTTAACCATTAGGCCATAGTACGAGTCTAAGACATTAGCTATTAGGCCAGAGTAAGAGTTAAGACCTTAACCAGTAGGCCAGAGTAAGAGTTAAGACCTTAACCAGGAGGACAGAGTAAGAGTTAAGACCTTAGCTATTAGGCCAGAGTAAGAGTTAAGACCTTAACCTGTAGGCCAGAGTACGAGTCTAATACCTTAGCTATTAGGCCAGAGTAAGAGTTAAGACCTTAACCATTAGGCCAGAGTACAAGTCTAAGACCTTAGCTATTAGGCCAGAGTAAGAGTTAAGACCTTAGCTATCAGGCCAGAGTACAAGTCTAAGACCTTAGCTATTAGGCCAGAGTGAGAGTTAAGACCTTAGCTATCAGGCCAGAGTACGAGTCTAAGACCTTAGCTATTAGGACAGAGTACGAGTCTAAGACATTAGCTATTAGGCCAGAGTAAGAGTTAAGACCTTAACCTGTAGGCCAGAGTAAGAGTTAAGACCTTAACCATTAGGCCAGAGTACGAGTCTAAGACCTTAGCTATTAGGCCAGAGTAAGAGTTAAGACCTTATCTATTAGGCCAGAGTAAGAGTTAAGACCTTAACCATTAGGCCAGAGTGTGAGTCTAAGACCTTAGTTATTAGGCCAGAGTAAGAGTTTTGACCTTAACCATTAGGCCATAGTACGAGTCTAAGACATTAGCTATTAGGCCACAGTAAGAGTTAAGACCTTAACCAGTAGGCCAGAGTAAGAGTTAAGACCTTAACCAGGAGGACAGAGTAAGAGTTAAGACCTTAGCTATTAGGCCAGAGTAAGAGTTAAGACCTTAACCTGTAGGCCAGAGTACGAGTCTAATACCTTAGCTATTAGGCCAGAGTAAGAGTTAAGACCTTAACCATTAGGCCAGAGTACAAGTCTAAGACCTTAGCTATTAGGCCAGAGTAAGAGTTAAGACCTTAGCTATCAGGCCAGAGTACAAGTCTAAGACCTTAGCTATTAGCCCAGAGTGAGAGTTAAGACCTTAGCTATCAGGCCAGAGTACGCGTTAAGACCTTAACCATTAGGCGAGAGTACGAGTCTAAGACTTTAGCTATTAGGCCAGAGCAAGAGTTAAGACCTTAACCAGTAGGCCAGAGTACGAGTCTAAGATCTTAGCTATTAGGCCAGAGCAAGAGTTAAGACCTTAACCAGTAGGCCAGAGTACGAGTCTAAGACCTTAGCTATTAGGCCAGAGTAAGAGTTAAGACCGTAGCTATTAGGCCAGTGTACAAGTCTAAGACCTTAGCTATTATGCCAGAGTATGAGTCTAAGACCTTAGCTATTAGGCCAGAGTAAGAGTTAAGACCTTAACCAGTAGGCCAGAGTACAAGTCTAAGACCTTAGCTATTAGGCCAGAGTAAGAGTTAAGACCTTAGCTATTAGGCCAGAGTAAGAGTTAAGACCTTAACCATTAGGCCAGAGTACGAGTCTAAGACCTTAGCTATTAGGCCAGAGTAAGAGCTAAGAACTTAACCAGTAGGCCAGAGTAAGAGTTAAGACCTTAACCATTAGGCCAGAGTACGAGTCTAAGACCTTAGCTATTAGGCCAGAGTAAGAGTTAAGACCTTAACCAATAGGCCAGAGTAAGAGTTAAGACCTTAACCAGTAAGCCAGAGTAAGAGTTAAGACCTTAACCAGTAGGCCAGAGTAAGAGTTAAGACCTTAACCTGTAGGCCATAGTACGAGTCTAAGACCTTAGCTATTAGGCCAGAGTAAGAATTAAGACCTTAACCATTAGGCCAGAGTTCGAGTCTAAGACCTTAGCTATTAGGCCAGAGTAAGTGTTAAGACCTTAACCTGTAGGCCAGAGTAAGAGTTAAGACCTTAACCATTAGGCCAGAGTACGAGTCTAAGACCTTAGCTATTAGGCCAGAGTAAGAGTTAAGACCTTATCTATTAGGCCAGAGTAAGAGTTAAGACCTTAACCATTAGGCCAGAGTGTGAGTCTAAGACCTTAGTTATTAGGCCAGAGTAAGAGTTTTGACCTTAACCATTAGGCCATAGTACGAGTCTAAGACATTAGCTATTAGGCCAGAGTAAGAGTTAAGACCTTAACCAGTAGGCCAGAGTAAGAGTTAAGACCTTAACCAGGAGGACAGAGTAAGAGTTAAGACCTTAGCTATTAGGCCAGAGTAAGAGTTAAGACATTAACCTGTAGGCCAGAGTACGAGTCTAATACCTTAGCTATTAGGCCAGAGTAAGAGTTAAGACCTTAACCATTAGGCCAGAGTACAAGTCTAAGACCTTAGCTATTAGGCCAGAGTAAGAGTTAAGACCTTAGCTATCAGGCCAGAGTACAAGTCTAAGACCTTAGCTATTAGGCCAGAGTGAGAGTTAAGACCTTAGCTATCAGGCCAGAGTACGAGTCTAAGACCTTAGCTATTAGGCCAGAGTACGAGTCTAAGACCTTAGCTATTAGGCCAGAGTAAGAGTTAAGACCTTAACCATTAGGCCAGAGTACGAGTCTAAGACCTTAGCTATTAGGCCAGAGTAAGAGTTAAGACCTTAGCTATTAGGCCGGAGTAAGAGTTAAGACCTTAACCTGTAGGCCAGAGTACGAGTCTAAGACCTTAGCTATTAGGCCAGACTACGAGTCTAAGACCTTAGCTATTAGGCCAGAGTAAGAGTTAAGACCTTAGCTATTAGGCCAGATTAAGAGTTAAGACCTTAACCATTTGGCCAGAGTACGAGCCTAAGACCTTAGCGATTAGGCCAGAGTAAGAGTTAAGACCTTAACCATTAGGCCATAGTACGAGTCGAAGACCTTAGCTATTAGGCCAGAGTAAGAGTTAAGACCTTAACCAGTAGGCCGGAGTAAGAGTTAAGACCTTAACCAGTAGGACAGAGTAAGAGTTAAGACCTTAGATATTAGGCCAGAGTAAGAGTTAAGACCTTAACCAGTAGGCCAGAGTACGAGTCTAAGACCTTAGCTATTAGGCCAGAGTAAGAGTTAAGACCTTAACCAGTAGGCCAGAGTACAAGTCTAAGACCTTAGCTATTAGGCCAGAGTAAGAGTTAAGACCTTAGCTATTAGGCCAGAGTAAGAGTTAAGACCTTAACCATTAGGCCAGAGTACGAGTCTAAGACCTTAGCTATTAGGCCAGAGTAAGAGCTAAGACCTTAACCAGTAGGCCAGAGTAAGAGTTAATACCTTAACCAGTAGGCCAGAGTAAGAGTTAAGACCTTAACCTGTAGGCCATAGTACGAGTCTAAGACCTTAGCTATTAGGCCAGAGTAAGAATTAAGACCTTAACCATTAGGCCAGAGTTCGAGTCTAAGACCTTAGCTATTAGGCCAGAGTAAGTGTTAAGACCTTAACCTGTAGGCCAGAGTAAGAGTTAAGACCTTAACCATTAGGCCAGAGTACGAGTCTAAGACCTTAGCTATTAGGCCAGAGTAAGAGTTAAGACCTTATCTATTAGGCCAGAGTAAGAGTTAAGACCTTAACCATTAGGCCAGAGTGTGAGTCTAAGACCTTAGTTATTAGGCCAGAGTAAGAGTTTTGACCTTAACCATTAGGCCATAGTACGAGTCTAAGACATTAGCTATTAGGCCAGAGTAAGAGTTAAGACCTTAACCAGTAGGCCAGAGTAAGAGTTAAGACCTTAACCAGGAGGACAGAGTAAGAGTTAAGACCTTAGCTATTAGGCCAGAGTAAGAGTTAAGACCTTAACCTGTAGGCCAGAGTACGAGTCTAATACCTTAGCTATTAGGCCAGAGTAAGAGTTAAGACCTTAACCATTAGGCCAGAGTACAAGTCTAAGACCTTAGCTATTAGGCCAGAGTAAGAGTTAAGACCTTAGCTATCAGGCCAGAGTACAAGTCTAAGACCTTAGCTATTAGGCCAGAGTGAGAGTTAAGACCTTAGCTATCAGGCCAGAGTACGAGTCTAAGACCTTAGCTATTAGGACAGAGTACGAGTCTAAGACATTAGCTATTAGGCCAGAGTAAGAGTTAAGACCTTAGCTATTAGGCCAGAATAAGAGTTATGACCTTAACCATTAGGCCAGAGTACGAGTCTAAGACCTTAGCTATTAGGCCAGAGTAAGAGTTAAGACCTTAACCATTAGGCCAGAGTACGAGTCTAAGACCTTAGCTATTAGGCCAGAGTAAGAGTTAAGACCTTAGCTATTAGGCCGGAGTAAGAGTTAAGACCTTAACCTGTAGGCCAGAGTACGAGTCTAAGACCTTAGCTATTAGGCCAGACTACGAGTCTAAGACCTTAGCTATTAGGCCAGAGTAAGAGTTAAGACCTTAGCTATTAGGCCAGATTAAGAGTTAAGACCTTAACCATTTGGCCAGAGTACGAGCCTAAGACCTTAGCGATTAGGCCAGAGTAAGAGTTAAGACCTTAACCATTAGGCCATAGTACGAGTCGAAGACCTTAGCTATTAGGCCAGAGTAAGAGTTAAGACCTTAACCAGTAGGCCGGAGTAAGAGTTAAGACCTTAACCAGTAGGACAGAGTAAGAGTTAAGACCTTAGATATTAGGCCAGAGTAAGAGTTAAGACCTTAACCAGTAGGCCAGAGTACGAGTCTAAGACCTTAGCTATTAGGCCAGAGTGAGAGTTAAGACCTTAGCTATCAGGCCAGAGTACGAGTCTAAGACCTTAGCTATTAGGCCAGAGTACGAGTCTAAGACCTTAGCTATTAGGCCAGAGTAAGAGTTAAGACCTTAACCAGTAGGCCAGAGTACCAGTCTAAGACCTTAGCTATTAGGCCAGAGTAAGAGTTAAGACCTTAACCAGTAGTCAAGAGTACGAGTCTAAGACCTTAGCTATTAGGCCAGAGTAAGAGTTAAGACCGTAGCTATTAGGCCAGTGTACGAGTCTAAGACCTTAGCTATTATGCCAGAGTATGAGTCTAAGACCTTAGCTATTAGGCCAGAGTAAGAGTTAAGACCTTAACCAGTAGGCCAGAGTACAAGTCTAAGACCTTAGCTATTAGGCCAGAGTAAGAGTTAAGACCTTAGCTATTAGGCCAGAGTAAGAGTTAAGACCTTAACCATTAGGCCAGAGTACGAGTCTAAGACCTTAGCTATTAGGCCAGAGTAAGAGCTAAGACCTTAACCAGTAGGCCAGAGTAAGAGTTAAGACCTTAACCATTAGGCCAGAGTACGAGTCTAAGACCTTAGCTATTAGGCCAGAGTAAGAGTTAAGACCTTAACCAATAGGCCAGAGTAAGAGTTAAGACCTTAACCAGTAGGCCAGAGTAAGAGTTAAGACCTTAACCAGTAGGCCAGAGTAAGAGTTAAGACCGTAACCTGTAGGCCATAGTACGAGTCTAAGACCTTAGCTATTAGGCCAGAGTAAGAATTAAGACCTTAACCATTAGGCCAGAGTTCGAGTCTAAGACCTTAGCTATTAGGCCAGAGTAAGTGTTAAGACCTTAACCTGTAGGCCAGAGTAAGAGTTAAGACCTTAACCATTAGGCCAGAGTACGAGTCTAAGACCTTAGCTATTAGGCCAGAGTAAGAGTTAAGACCTTATCTATTAGGCCAGAGTAAGAGTTAAGACCTTAACCATTAGGCCAGAGTGTGAGTCTAAGACCTTAGTTATTAGGCCAGAGTAAGAGTTTTGACCTTAACCATTAGGCCATAGTACGAGTCTAAGACATTAGCTATTAGGCCAGAGTAAGAGTTAAGACCTTAACCAGTAGGCCAGAGTAAGAGTTAAGACCTTAACCAGGAGGACAGAGTAAGAGTTAAGACCTTAGCTATTAGGCCAGAGTAAGAGTTAAGACCTTAACCTGTAGGCCAGAGTACGAGCCTAATACCTTAGCTATTAGGCCAGAGTAAGAGTTAAGACCTTAACCATTAGGCCAGAGTACAAGTCTAAGACCTTAGCTATTAGGCCAGAGTAAGAGTTAAGACCTTAGCTATCAGGCCAGAGTACAAGTCTAAGACCTTAGCTATTAGGCCAGAGTGAGAGTTAAGACCTTAGCTATCAGGCCAGAGTACGAGTCTAAGACCTTAGCTATTAGGACAGAGTACGAGTCTAAGACATTAGCTATTAGGCCAGAGTAAGAGTTAAGACCTTAACCTGTAGGCCAGAGTAAGAGTTAAGACCTTAACCATTAGGCCAGAGTACGAGTCTAAGACCTTAGCTATTAGGCCAGAGTAAGAGTTAAGACCTTATCTATTAGGCCAGAGTAAGAGTTAAGACCTTAACCATTAGGCCAGAGTGTGAGTCTAAGACCTTAGTTATTAGGCCAGAGTAAGAGTTTTGACCTTAACCATTAGGCCATAGTACGAGTCTAAGACATTAGCTATTAGGCCAGAGTAAGAGTTAAGACCTTAACCAGTAGGCCAGAGTAAGAGTTAAGACCTTAACCAGGAGGACAGAGTAAGAGTTAAGACCTTAGCTATTAGGCCAGAGTAAGAGTTAAGACCTTAACCTGTAGGCCAGAGTACGAGTCTAATACCTTAGCTATTAGGCCAGAGTAAGAGTTAAGACCTTAACCATTAGGCCAGAGTACAAGTCTAAGACCTTAGCTATTAGGCCAGAGTAAGAGTTAAGACCTTAGCTATCAGGCCAGAGTACAAGTCTAAGACCTTAGCTATTAGCCCAGAGTGAGAGTTAAGACCTTAGCTATCAGGCCAGAGTACGAGTTAAGACCTTAACCATTAGGCCAGAGTACGAGTCTAAGACTTTAGCTATTAGGCCAGAGCAAGAGTTAAGACCTTAACCATTAGGCCAGAGTACGAGTCTAAGATCTTAGCTATTAGGCCAGAGCAAGAGTTAAGACCTTAACCAGTAGGCCAGAGTATGAGTCTAAGACCTTAGCTATTAGGCCAGAGTAAGAGTTAAGACCGTAGCTATTAGGCCAGTGTACGAGTCTAAGACCTTAGCTATTATGCCAGAGTATGAGTCTAAGACCTTAGCTATTAGGCCAGAGTAAGAGTTAAGACCTTAACCAGTAGGCCAGAGTACAAGTCTAAGACCTTAGCTATTAGGCCAGAGTAAGAGTTAAGACCTTAGCTATTAGGCCAGAGTAAGAGTTAAGACCTTAACCATTAGGCCAGAGTACGAGTCTAAGACCTTAGCTATTAGGCCAGAGTAAGAGCTAAGACCTTAACCAATAGGCCAGAGTAAGAGTTAAGACCTTAACCAGTAAGCCAGAGTAAGAGTTAAGACCTTAACCAGTAGGCCAGAGTAAGAGTTAAGACCTTAACCTGTAGGCCATAGTACGAGTCTAAGACCTTAGCTATTAGGCCAGAGTAAGAATTAAGACCTTAACCATTAGGCCAGAGTTCGAGTCTAAGACCTTAGCTATTAGGCCAGAGTAAGTGTTAAGACCTTAACCTGTAGGCCAGAGTAAGAGTTAAGACCTTAACCATTAGGCCAGAGTACGAGTCTAAGACCTTAGCTATTAGGCCAGAGTAAGAGTTAAGACCTTATCTATTAGGCCAGAGTAAGAGTTAAGACCTTAACCATTAGGCCAGAGTGTGAGTCTAAGACCTTAGTTATTAGGCCAGAGTAAGAGTTTTGACCTTAACCATTAGGCCATAGTACGAGTCTAAGACATTAGCTATTAGGCCAGAGTAAGAGTTAAGACCTTAACCAGTAGGCCAGAGTAAGAGTTAAGACCTTAACCAGGAGGACAGAGTAAGAGTTAAGACCTTAGCTATTAGGCCAGAGTAAGAGTTAAGACCTTAACCTGTAGGCCAGAGTACGAGTCTAATACCTTAGCTATTAGGCCAGAGTAAGAGTTAAGACCTTAACCATTAGGCCAGAGTACAAGTCTAAGACCTTAGCTATTAGGCCAGAGTAAGAGTTAAGACCTTAGCTATCAGGCCAGAGTACAAGTCTAAGACCTTAGCTATTAGGCCAGAGTGAGAGTTAAGACCTTAGCTATCAGGCCAGAGTACGAGTCTAAGACCTTAGCTATTAGGACAGAGTACGAGTCTAAGACATTAGCTATTAGGCCAGAGTAAGAGTTAAGACCTTAACCTGTAGGCCAGAGTAAGAGTTAAGACCTTAACCATTAGGCCAGAGTACGAGTCTAAGACCTTAGCTATTAGGCCAGAGTAAGAGTTAAGACCTTATCTATTAGGCCAGAGTAAGAGTTAAGACCTTAACCATTAGGCCAGAGTGTGAGTCTAAGACCTTAGTTATTAGGCCAGAGTAAGAGTTTTGACCTTAACCATTAGGCCATAGTACGAGTCTAAGACATTAGCTATTAGGCCAGAGTAAGAGTTAAGACCTTAACCAGTAGGCCAGAGTAAGAGTTAAGACCTTAACCAGGAGGACAGAGTAAGAGTTAAGACCTTAGCTATTAGGCCAGAGTAAGAGTTAAGACCTTAACCTGTAGGCCAGAGTACGAGTCTAATACCTTAGCTATTAGGCCAGAGTAAGAGTTAAGACCTTAACCATTAGGCCAGAGTACAAGTCTAAGACCTTAGCTATTAGGCCAGAGTAAGAGTTAAGACCTTAGCTATCAGGCCAGAGTACAAGTCTAAGACCTTAGCTATTAGCCCAGAGTGAGAGTTAAGACCTTAGCTATCAGGCCAGAGTACGAGTTAAGACCTTAACCATTAGGCCAGAGTACGAGTCTAAGACTTTAGCTATTAGGCCAGAGCAAGAGTTAAGACCTTAACCATTAGGCCAGAGTACGAGTCTAAGATCTTAGCTATTAGGCCAGAGCAAGAGTTAAGACCTTAACCAGTAGGCCAGAGTATGAGTCTAAGACCTTAGCTATTAGGCCAGAGTAAGAGTTAAGACCGTAGCTATTAGGCCAGTGTACGAGTCTAAGACCTTAGCTATTATGCCAGAGTATGAGTCTAAGACCTTAGCTATTAGGCCAGAGTAAGAGTTAAGACCTTAACCAGTAGGCCAGAGTACAAGTCTAAGACCTTAGCTATTAGGCCAGAGTAAGAGTTAAGACCTTAGCTATTAGGCCAGAGTAAGAGTTAAGACCTTAACCATTAGGCCAGAGTACGAGTCTAAGACCTTAGCTATTAGGCCAGAGTAAGAGCTAAGACCTTAACCAGTAGGCCAGAGTAAGAGTTAAGACCTTAACCATTAGGCCAGAGTACGAGTCTAAGACCTTAGCTATTAGGCCAGAGTAAGAGTTAAGACCTTAACCAATAGGCCAGAGTAAGAGTTAAGACCTTAACCAGTAAGCCAGAGTAAGAGTTAAGACCTTAACCAGTAGGCCAGAGTAAGAGTTAAGACCTTAACCTGTAGGCCATAGTACGAGTCTAAGACCTTAGCTATTAGGCCAGAGTAAGAATTAAGACCTTAACCATTAGGCCAGAGTTCGAGTCTAAGACCTTAGCTATTAGGCCAGAGTAAGTGTTAAGACCTTAACCTGTAGGCCAGAGTAAGAGTTAAGACCTTAACCATTAGGCCAGAGTACGAGTCTAAGACCTTAGCTATTAGGCCAGAGTAAGAGTTAAGACCTTATCTATTAGGCCAGAGTAAGAGTTAAGACCTTAACCATTAGGCCAGAGTGTGAGTCTAAGACCTTAGTTATTAGGCCAGAGTAAGAGTTTTGACCTTAACCATTAGGCCATAGTACGAGTCTAAGACATTAGCTATTAGGCCAGAGTAAGAGTTAAGACCTTAACCAGTAGGCCAGAGTAAGAGTTAAGACCTTAACCAGGAGGACAGAGTAAAAGTTAAGACCTTAGCTATTAGGCCAGAGTAAGAGTTAAGACCTTAACCTGTAGGCCAGAGTACGAGTCTAATACCTTAGCTATTAGGCCAGAGTAAGAGTTAAGACCTTAACCATTAGGCCAGAGTACAAGTCTAAGACCTTAGCTATTAGGCCAGAGTAAGAGTTAAGACCTTAGCTATCAGGCCAGAGTACAAGTCTAAGACCTTAGCTATTAGGCCAGAGTGAGAGTTAAGACCTTAGCTATCAGGCCAGAGTACGAGTCTAAGACCTTAGCTATTAGGACAGAGTACGAGTCTAAGACATTAGCTATTAGGCCAGAGTAAGAGTTAAGACCTTAGCTATTAGGCCAGAATAAGAGTTATGACCTTAACCATTAGGCCAGAGTACGAGTCTAAGACCTTAGCTATTAGGCCAGAGTAAGACTTAAGACCTTAACCATTAGGCCAGAGTACGAGTCTAAGACCTTAGCTATTAGGCCAGAGTAAGAGTTAAGACCTTAGCTATTAGGCCAGAGTAAGAGTTAAGACCTTAACCTGTAGGCCAGAGTACGAGTCTAAGACCTTAGCTATTAGGCCAGATTACGAGTCTAAGACCTTAGCTATTAGGCCAGAGTAAGAGTTAAGACCTTAGCTATTAGGCCAGATTAAGAGTTAAGACCTTAACCATTTGGCCAGAGTACGAGCCTAAGACCTTAGCGATTAGGCCAGAGTAAGAGTTAAGACCTTAACCATTAGGCCATAGTACGAGTCGAAGACCTTAGCTATTAGGCCAGAGTAAGAGTTAAGACCTTAACCAGTAGGCCGGAGTAAGAGTTAAGACCTTAACCAGTAGGACAGAGTAAGAGTTAAGACCTTAGATATTAGGCCAGAGTAAGAGTTAAGACCTTAACCAGTAGGCCAGAGTACGAGTCTAAGACCTTAGCTATTAGGCCAGAGTGAGAGTTAAGACCTTAGCTATCAGGCCAGAGTACGAGTCTAAGACCTTAGCTATTAGGCCAGAGTACGAGTCTAAGACCTTAGCTATTAGGCCAGAGTAAGAGTTAAGACCTTAACCAGTAGGCCAGAGTACCAGTCTAAGACCTTAGCTATTAGGCCAGAGTAAGAGTTAAGACCTTAGCTATTAGGCCAGAGTAAGAGTTAAGACCTTAGCCATTAGGCCAGAGTACGAGTCTAAGACTTTAGCTATTAGGCCAGAGCAAGAGTTAAGACCTTAACCAGTAGGCCAGAGTACGAGTCTAAGATCTTAGCTATTAGGCCAGAGCAAGAGTTAAGACCTTAACCAGTAGGCCAGAGTACGAGTCTAAGACCTTAGCTATTAGGCCAGAGTAAGAGTTAAGACCGTAGCTATTAGGCCAGTGTACGAGTCTAAGACCTTAGCTATTATGCCAGAGTATGAGTCTAAGACCTTAGCTATTAGGCCAGAGTAAGAGTTAAGACCTTAACCAGTAGGCCAGAGTACAAGTCTAAGACCTTAGCTATTAGGCCAGAGTAAGAGTTAAGACCTTAGCTATTAGGCCAGAGTTAGAGTTAAGACCTTAACCATTAGGCCAGAGTATGAGTCTAAGACCTTAGCTATTAGGCCAGAGTAAGAGCTAAGACCTTAACCAGTAGGCCAGAGTAAGAGTTAAGACCTTAACCATTAGGCCAGAGTACGAGTCTAAGACCTTAGCTATTAGGCCAGAGTAAGAGTTAAGACCTTAACCAATAGGCCAGAGTAAGAGTTAAGACCTTAACCAGTAGGCCAGAGTAAGAGTTAAGACCTTAACCAGTAGGCCAGAGTAAGAGTTAAGACCTTAACCTGTAGGCCATAGTACGAGTCTAAGACCTTAGCTATTAGGCCAGAGTAAGAATTAAGACCTTAACCATTAGGCCAGAGTTCGAGTCTAAGACCTTAGCTATTAGGCCAGAGTAAGTGTTAAGACCTTAACCTGTAGGCCAGAGTAAGAGTTAAGACCTTAACCATTAGGCCAGAGTACGAGTCTAAGACCTTAGCTATTAGGCCAGAGTAAGAGTTAAGACCTTATCTATTAGGCCAGAGTAAGAGTTAAGACCTTAACCATTAGGCCAGAGTGTGAGTCTAAGACCTTAGTTATTAGGCCAGAGTAAGAGTTTTGACCTTAACCATTAGGCCATAGTACGAGTCTAAGACATTAGCTATTAGGCCAGAGTAAGAGTTAAGACCTTAACCAGTAGGCCAGAGTAAGAGTTAAGACCTTAACCAGGAGGACAGAGTAAGAGTTAAGACCTTAGCTATTAGGCCAGAGTAAGAGTTAAGACCTTAACCTGTAGGCCAGAGTACGAGTCTAATACCTTAGCTATTAGGCCAGAGTAAGAGTTAAGACCTTAGCTATCAGGCCAGAGTACAAGTCTAAGACCTTAGCTATTAGGCCAGAGTGAGAGTTAAGACCTTAGCTATCAGGCCAGAGTACGAGTCTAAGACCTTAGCTATTAGGACAGAGTACGAGTCTAAGACATTAGCTATTAGGCCAGAGTAAGAGTTAAGACCTTAGCTAATAGGCCAGAATAAGAGTTATGACCTTAACCATTAGGCCAGAGTACGAGTCTAAGAACTTAGCTATTAGGCCAGAGTAAGAGTTAAGACCTTAACCATTAGGCCAGAGTACGAGTGTAAGACCTTAGCTATTAGGCCAGAGTAAGAGTTAAGACCTTAGCTATTAGGCCAGAGTAAGAGTTAAGACCTTAACCTGTAGGCCAGAGTACGAGTCTAAGACCTTAGCTATTAGGCCAGACTACGAGTCTAAGACCTTAGCTATTAGGCCAGAGTAAGAGTTAAGACCTTAACCATTAGGCCAGAGTACGAGTCTAAGACCTTAGCTATTAGGCCTGAGTAAGAGTTAAGACCTTAACCTGTAGGCCATAGTACAAGTCTAAGACCTTAGCTATTAGGCCAGAGTAAGAGTTAAGTCCTTAACCTGTAGGCCATAGCACGAGTATAAAACATTAGCTATTAGGACAGAGTAAGAGTTAAGACCGTAACCATTAGGCCAGAGTACGAGTCTAAGACCTTAGCTATTAGGCCAGAGTAAGAGTAAAGACCTTAGCCAGTACGCCAGAGTAAGAGTTAAGACCTTAGATATTAGGCCAGAGTAAGAGTTAAGACCTTAACCAGTAGGCCAGAGTACGAGTCTAAGACCTTAGCTATTAGTCCAGAGTAAGAGTTAAGACCTTAACCATTAGGCCAGAGTATGAGTCTAAGACCTTAGCTATTAGGCCAGAGTAAGAGTTAAGACCTTAACCAGTAGGCCAGAGTAAGAGTTAAGATCTTAACCAGTAGGCCAGAGTAAGATTTAAGACCTTAAACAATAGGCCATAGTAAGAGTTAAGACCTTAACCAGCAGGCCAGAGTAAGAGTTAAGACCTTAGCTAGTAGGCCAGAGTACGAGTCTAAGACCTTAGCTATTAGGCCAGAGCAAGAGTTAAGACCTTAACCATTAGGCCAGAGTACGAGTCTAAGACCTTAGCTATTAGGCCAGAGTAAGAGTTAAGATCTTAGCTATTAGGCCAGTGTACGAGACTAAGACCTTAGCTATTATGCGAGAGTATGAGTCTAAGACCTTAGCTATTAGGCCAGAGTAAGAGTTAAGACCTTAACCAATAGGCCAGAGTAAGAGTTAAGACCTTAACCAGTAGGCCAGAGTAAGAGTTAAGACCTTAACCAGTAGGCCAGAGTAAGAGTTAAGACCTTAACCTGTAGGCCATAGTACGAGTCTAAGACCTTAGCTATTAGGCCAGAGTAAGAATTAAGACCTTAACCATTAGGCCAGAGTTCGAGTCTAAGACCTTAGCTATTAGGCCAGAGTAAGTGTTAAGACCTTAACCTGTAGGCCAGAGTAAGAGTTAAGACCTTAACCATTAGGCCAGAGTACGAGTCTAAGACCTTAGCTATTAGGCCAGAGTAAGAGTTAAGACCTTATCTATTAGGCCAGAGTAAGAGTTAAGACCTTAACCATTAGGCCAGAGTGTGAGTCTAAGACCTTAGTTATTAGGCCAGAGTAAGAGTTTTGACCTTAACCATTAGGCCATAGTACGAGTCTAAGACATTAGCTATTAGGCCAGAGTAAGAGTTAAGACCTTAACCAGTAGGCCAGAGTAAGAGTTAAGACCTTAACCAGGAGGACAGAGTAAGAGTTAAGACCTTAGCTATTAGGCCAGAGTAAGAGTTAAGACCTTAACCTGTAGGCCAGAGTACGAGTCTAATACCTTAGCTATTAGGCCAGAGTAAGAGTTAAGACCTTAGCTATCAGGCCAGAGTACAAGTCTAAGACCTTAGCTATTAGGCCAGAGTGAGAGTTAAGACCTTAGCTATCAGGCCAGAGTACGAGTCTAAGACCTTAGCTATTAGGACAGAGTACGAGTCTAAGACATTAGCTATTAGGCCAGAGTAAGAGTTAAGACCTTAGCTAATAGGCCAGAATAAGAGTTATGACCTTAACCATTAGGCCAGAGTACGAGTCTAAGAACTTAGCTATTAGGCCAGAGTAAGAGTTAAGACCTTAACCATTAGGCCAGAGTACGAGTGTAAGACCTTAGCTATTAGGCCAGAGTAAGAGTTAAGACCTTAGCTATTAGGCCAGAGTAAGAGTTAAGACCTTAACCTGTAGGCCAGAGTACGAGTCTAAGACCTTAGCTATTAGGCCAGACTACGAGTCTAAGACCTTAGCTATTAGGCCAGAGTAAGAGTTAAGACCTTAACCATTAGGCCAGAGTACGAGTCTAAGACCTTAGCTATTAGGCCTGAGTAAGAGTTAAGACCTTAACCTGTAGGCCATAGTACAAGTCTAAGACCTTAGCTATTAGGCCAGAGTAAGAGTTAAGTCCTTAACCTGTAGGCCATAGCACGAGTATAAAACATTAGCTATTAGGACAGAGTAAGAGTTAAGACCGTAACCATTAGGCCAGAGTACGAGTCTAAGACCTTAGCTATTAGGCCAGAGTAAGAGTAAAGACCTTAGCCAGTACGCCAGAGTAAGAGTTAAGACCTTAGATATTAGGCCAGAGTAAGAGTTAAGACCTTAACCAGTAGGCCAGAGTACGAGTCTAAGACCTTAGCTATTAGTCCAGAGTAAGAGTTAAGACCTTAACCATTAGGCCAGAGTATGAGTCTAAGACCTTAGCTATTAGGCCAGAGTAAGAGTTAAGACCTTAACCAGTAGGCCAGAGTAAGAGTTAAGATCTTAACCAGTAGGCCAGAGTAAGATTTAAGACCTTAAACAATAGGCCATAGTAAGAGTTAAGACCTTAACCAGCAGGCCAGAGTAAGAGTTAAGACCTTAGCTAGTAGGCCAGAGTACGAGTCTAAGACCTTAGCTATTAGGCCAGAGCAAGAGTTAAGACCTTAACCATTAGGCCAGAGTACGAGTCTAAGACCTTAGCTATTAGGCCAGAGTAAGAGTTAAGATCTTAGCTATTAGGCCAGTGTACGAGACTAAGACCTTAGCTATTATGCGAGAGTATGAGTCTAAGACCTTAGCTATTAGGCCAGAGTAAGAGTTAAGACCTTAACCAGTAGGCCAGAGTACGAGTCTAAGACCTTAGCTATTAGGCCAGAGTAAGAGTTAAGACCTTAGCTATTAGGCCAGAGTAAGAGTTAAGACCTTAACCATTAGGCCAGAGTACAAGTCTAAGACCTTAGCTATTAGGCCAGAGTAAGAGTTAAGACCTTAACCAGTAGGCCAGAGTAAGAGTTAAGACCTTAGATATTAGGCCAGAGTAAGAGTTAAGACCTTAACCAGTAGGCCAGAGTACGAGTCTAAGACCTTAGCTATTAGGCCAGAGTAAGAGTTAAGACCTTAGCTATTAGGCCAGAGTAAGAGTTAAGACCTTAACCATTAGGCCAGAGAGTGAGTCTAAGACCTTAGTTATTAGGCCAGAGTAAGAGTTTTGACCTTAACCATTAGGCCAGAGTAAGAGTTAAGACCTTAACGAGTAGGACAGAGTAAGAGTTAAGACCTTAGCTATTAGTCCAGAGTAAGAGTTAAGACCTTAACCAGTAGGCCAGAGTATGAGTCTAAGACCTTAGCTATTAGGCCAGAGTAAGAGTTAAGACCTTAACCAGTAGGCCAGAGTAAGATTTAAGACCTTAAACAATAGGCCAGAGTACGAGTCTAATACCTTAGCTATTAGGCCAGAGTAAGAGTTAAGACCTTAACCATTAGGCCAGAGTACAAGTCTAAGACCTTAGCTATTAGGCCAGAGTAAGAGTTAAGACCTTAGCTATCAGGCCAGAGTACAAGTCTAAGACCTTAGCTATTAGGCCAGAGTGAGAGTTAAGACCTTAGCTATCAGGCCAGAGTACGAGTCTAAGACCTTAGCTATTAGGACAGAGTACGAGTCTAAGACCTTAGCTATTAGGCCAGAGTAAGAGTTAAGACCTTAGCTATTAGGCCAGAATAAGAGTTATGACCTTAACCATTAGGCCAGAGTACGAGTCTAAGACCTTAGCTATTAGGCCAGAGTAAGAGTTAAGACCTTAGCTATTAGGCCAGACTACGAGTCTAAGACCTTAGCTATTAGGCCAGAGTAAGAGTTAAGACCTTAACCATTAGGCCAGAATACGAGTCTAAGACCTTAGCTATTAGGCCTGAGTAAGAGTTAAGACCTTAACCTGTAGGCCATAGTACGAGTCTAAGACCTTAGCTATTAGGCCAGAGTAAGAGTTAAGTCCTTAACCTGTAGGCCATAGCACGAGTCTAAGACATTAGCTATTAGGCCAGAGTAAGAGTTAAGACCTTAACCATTAGGCCAGAGTACGAGTCTAAGACCTTAGCTATTAGGCCAGAGCAAGAGTTAAGACCTTAACCAGTAGGCCAGAGTACGAGTCTAAGACCTTAGCTATTAGGCCAGAGTAAGAGTTAAGACCTTAGCTATTAGGCCAGAGTAAGAGTTAAGACCTTAACCATTAGGCCAGAGAGTGAGTCTAAGACCTTAGTTATTAGGCCAGAGTAAGAGTTTTGACCTTAACCATTAGGCCAGAGTAAGAGTTAAGACCTTAACGAGTAGGACAGAGTAAGTGTTAAGACCTTAGCTATTAGTCCAGAGTAAGAGTTAAGACCTTAACCAGTAGGCCAGAGTATGAGTCTAAGACCTTAGCTATTAGGCCAGAGTAAGAGTTAAGACCTTAACCAGTAGGCCAGAGTAAGATTTAAGACCTTAAACAATAGGCCAGAGTACGAGTCTAATACCTTAGCTATTAGGCCAGAGTAAGAGTTAAGACCTTAACCATTAGGCCAGAGTACAAGTCTAAGACCTTAGCTATTAGGCCAGAGTAAGAGTTAAGACCTTAGCTATCAGGCCAGAGTACAAGTCTAAGACCTTAGCTATTAGGCCAGAGTGAGAGTTAAGACCTTAGCTATCAGGCCAGAGTACGAGTCTAAGACCTTAGCTATTAGGACAGAGTACGAGTCTAAGACCTTAGCTATTAGGCCAGAGTAAGAGTTAAGACCTTAGCTATTAGGCCAGAATAAGAGTTATGACCTTAACCATTAGGCCAGAGTACGAGTCTAAGACCTTAGCTATTAGGCCAGAGTAAGAGTTAAGACCTTAGCTATTAGGCCAGACTACGAGTCTAAGACCTTAGCTATTAGGCCAGAGTAAGAGTTAAGACCTTAACCATTAGGCCAGAATACGAGTCTAAGACCTTAGCTATTAGGCCTGAGTAAGAGTTAAGACCTTAACCTGTAGGCCATAGTACGAGTCTAAGACCTTAGCTATTAGGCCAGAGTAAGAGTTAAGTTCTTAACCTGTAGGCCATAGCACGAGTCTAAGACATTAGCTATTAGGCCAGAGTAAGAGTTAAGACCTTAACTATTAGGCCAGAGTACGAGTCTAAGACCTTAGCTATTAGGCCAGAGCAAGAGTTAAGACCTTAACCAGTAGGCCAGAATACGAGTCTAAGACCTTAGCTATTAGGCCAGAGTAAGAGTTAAGACCGTAGCTATTAGGCCAGTGTACGAGTCTAAGACCTTAGCTATTATGCCAGAGTATGAGTCTAAGACCTTAGCTATTAGGCCAGAGTAAGAGTTAAGACCTTAACCAGTAGGCCAGAGTACAAGTCTAAGACCTTAGCTATTAGGCCAGAGTAAGAGTTAAGACCTTAGCTATTAGGCCAGAGTTAGAGTTAAGACCTTAACCATTAGGCCAGAGTACGAGTCTAAGACCTTAGCTATTAGGCCAGAGTAAGAGCTAAGACCTTAACCAGTAGGCCAGAGTAAGAGTTAAGACCTTAACCATTAGGCCAGAGTACGAGTCTAAGACCTTAGCTATTAGGCCAGAGTAAGAGTTAAGACCTTAACCAATAGGCCAGAGTAAGAGTTAAGACCTTAACCAGTAGGCCAGAGTAAGAGTTAAGACCTTAACCAGTAGGCCAGAGTAAGAGTTAAGACCTTAACCTGTAGGCCATAGTACGAGTCTAAGACCTTAGCTATTAGGCCAGAGTAAGAATTAAGACCTTAACCATTAGGCCAGAGTTCGAGTCTAAGACCTTAGCTATTAGGCCAGAGTAAGTGTTAAGACCTTAACCTGTAGGCCAGAGTAAGAGTTAAGACCTTAACCATTAGGCCAGAGTACGAGTCTAAGACCTTAGCTATTAGGCCAGAGTAAGAGTTAAGACCTTATCTATTAGGCCAGAGTAAGAGTTAAGACCTTAACCATTAGGCCAGAGTGTGAGTCTAAGACCTTAGTTATTAGGCCAGAGTAAGAGTTTTGACCTTAACCATTAGGCCATAGTACGAGTCTAAGACATTAGCTATTAGGCCAGAGTAAGAGTTAAGACCTTAACCAGTAGGCCAGAGTAAGAGTTAAGACCTTAACCAGGAGGACAGAGTAAGAGTTAAGACCTTAGCTATTAGGCCAGAGTAAGAGTTAAGACCTTAACCTGTAGGCCAGAGTACGAGTCTAATACCTTAGCTATTAGGCCAGAGTAAGAGTTAAGACCTTAACCATTAGGCCAGAGTACAAGTCTAAGACCTTAGCTATTAGGCCAGAGTAAGAGTTAAGACCTTAGCTATCAGGCCAGAGTACAAGTCTAAGACCTTAGCTATTAGGCCAGAGTGAGAGTTAAGACCTTAGCTATCAGGCCAGAGTACGAGTCTAAGACCTTAGCTATTAGGACAGAGTACGAGTCTAAGACATTAGCTATTAGGCCAGAGTAAGAGTTAAGACCTTAGCTATTAGGCCAGAATAAGAGTTATGACCTTAACCATTAGGCCAGAGTACGAGTCTAAGACCTTAGCTATTAGGCCAGCGTAAGAGTTAAGACCTTAACCATTAGGCCAGAGTACGAGTGTAAGACCTTAGCTATTAGGCCAGAGTAAGAGTTAAGACCTTAGCTATTAGGCCAGAGTAAGAGTTAAGACCTTAACCTGTAGGCCAGAGTACGAGTCTAAGACCTTAGCTATTAGACCAGACTACGAGTCTAAGACCTTAGCTATTAGGCCAGAGTAAGAGTTAAGACCTTAACCATTAGGCCAGAGTACGAGTCTAAGACCTTAGCTATTAGGCCTGAGTAAGAGTTAAGACCTTAACCTGTAGGCCATAGTACAAGTCTAAGACCTTAGCTATTAGGCCAGAGTAAGAGTTAAGTCCTTAACCTGTAGGCCATAGCACGAGTATAAAACATTAGCTATTAGGACAGAGTAAGAGTTAAGACCTTAACCATTAGGCCAGAGTACGAGTCTAAGACCTTAGCTATTAGGCCAGAGTAAGAGTAAAGACCTTAGCCAGTACGCCAGAGTAAGAGTTAAGACCTTAGATATTAGGCCAGAGTAAGAGTTAAGACCTTAACCAGTAGGCCAGAGTACGAGTCTAAGACCTTAGCTATTAGTCCAGAGTAAGAGTTAAGACCTTAACCATTAGGCCAGAGTATGAGTCTAAGACCTTAGCTATTAGGCCAGAGTAAGAGTTAAGACCTTAACCAGTAGGCCAGAGTAAGAGTTAAGATCTTAACCAGTAGGCCAGAGTAAGATTTAAGACCTTAAACAATAGGCCATAGTAAGAGTTAAGACCTTAACCAGCAGGCCAGAGTAAGAGTTAAGACCTTAGCTAGTAGGCCAGAGTACGAGTCTAAGACCTTAGCTATTAGGCCAGAGCAAGAGTTAAGACCTTAACCATTAGGCCAGAGTACGAGTCTAAGACCTTAGCTATTAGGCCAGAGTAAGAGTTAAGATCTTAGCTATTAGGCCAGTGTACGAGACTAAGACCTTAGCTATTATGCGAGAGTATGAGTCTAAGACCTTAGCTATTAGGCCAGAGTAAGAGTTAAGACCTTAACCAGTAGGCCAGAGTACGAGTCTAAGACCTTAGCTATTAGGCCAGAGTAAGAGTTAAGACCTTAGCTATTAGGCCAGAGTAAGAGTTAAGACCTTAACCATTAGGCCAGAGTACGAGTCTAAGACCTTAGCTATTAGGCCAGAGTAAGAGTTAAGACCTTAACCAGTAGGCCAGAGTAAGAGTTAAGACCTTAACCATTAGGCCAGAGTATGAGTCTAAGACCTTAACCATTAGGCCAGAGTAAGAGTTAAGACCTTAACCAATAGCCCAGAGTAAGAGTTAAGACCTTAACCAGTAGGCCAGAGTAAGAGTTAAGACCTTAACCAGTAGGCCATAGTACGAGTCTAAGACCTTAGCTATTAGGCCAGAGTAAGAGTTAAGACCTTAGCTATCAGGCCAGAGTACAAGTCTAAGACCTTAGCTATTAGGCCAGAGTGAGAGTTAAGACCTTAGCTATCAGGCCAGAGTACGAGTCTAAGACCTTAGCTATTAGGACAGAGTACGAGTCTAAGACCTTAGCTATTAGGCCAGAGTAAGAGTTAAGACCTTAGCTATTAGGCCAAAATAAGAGTTATGACCTTAACCATTAGGCCAGAGTACGAGTCTAAGACCTTAGCTATTAGGCCAGAGTAAGAGTTAAGACCTTAACCAGTAGGCCAGAGTAACAGTTAAGACCTTAACCTTTAGGCCATATTACGATTCTAAGACCTTAGCTATTAGGCCAGAGTAAGAGTTAAGACCATAACCATTAGGCCACAGTACGAGTCTAAGACCTTAGCTATTAGGCCAGAGTAAGAGTTAAGACCTTAGCTATTAGGCCAGAGTAAGAGTTAAGACCTTAACCATTAGGCCAGAGTACGAGTCTAAGACCTTAGCTATTAGGCCAGAGTAAGAGCTAAGACCTTAACCAGTAGGCCAGAGTAAGAGTTAAGACCTTAACCATTAGGCCAGAGTACGAGTCTAAGACCCTTAGCTATTAGGCCAGAGTAAGAGTTAAGACCTTAACCAATAGGCCAGAGTAAGAGTTAAGACCTTAACCAGTAGGCCAGAGTAAGAGTTAAGACCTTAACCAGTAGGCCAGAGTAAGAGTTAAGACCGTAACCTGTAGGCCATAGTACGAGTCTAAGACCTGAGCTATTAGGCCAGAGTAAGAATTAAGACCTTAACCATTAGGCCAGAGTTCGAGTCTAAGACCTTAGCTATGAGGCCAGAGTAACAGTTAAGACCTTAACCTGTAGGCCAGAGTAAGAGTTAAGACCTTCACCATTAGGCCAGAGTACGAGTCTAAGACCTTAGCTATTAGGCCAGAGTAAGAGTTAAGACCTTAGCTATTAGGCCAGAGTAAGAGTTAAGACCTTAACCATTAGGCCAGAGAGTGAGTCTAAGACCTTAGTTATTAGGCCAGAGTAAGAGTTTTGACCTTAACCATTAGGCCATAGTACGAGTCTAAGACCTTAGCTATTAGGCCAGAGTAAGAGTTAAGACCTTAACCAGTAGGCCAGAGTAAGAGTTAAGACCTTAACCAGGAGGACAGAGTAAGAGTTAAGACCTTAGCTATTAGGCCAGAGTAAGAGTTAAGACCTTAACCTGTAGGCCAGAGTACGAGTCTAATACCTTAGCTATTAGGCCAGAGTAAGAGTTAAGACCTTAACCATTAGGCCAGAGTACAAGTCTAAGACCTTAGCTATTAGGCCAGAGTAAGAGTTAAGACCTTAGCTATCAGGCCAGAGTACAAGTCTAAGACCTTAGCTATTAGGCCAGAGTGAGAGTTAAGACCTTAGCTATCAGGCCAGAGTACGAGTCTAAGACCTTAGCTATTAGGACAGAGTACGAGTCTAAGACCTTAGCTATTAGGCCAGAGTAAGAGTTAAGACCTTAGCTATTAGGCCAGAATAAGAGTTATGACCTTAACCATTAGGCCAGAGTACGAGTCTAAGACCTTAGCTATTAGGCCAGAGTAAGAGTTAAGACCTTAGCTATTAGGCCAGACTACGAGTCTAAGACCTTAGCTATTAGGCCAGAGTAAGAGTTAAGACCTTAACCATTAGGCCAGAATACGAGTCTAAGACCTTAGCTATTAGGCCTGAGTAAGAGTTAAGACCTTAACCTGTAGGCCATAGTACGAGTCTAAGACCTTAGCTATTAGGCCAGAGTAAGAGTTAAGTCCTTAACCTGTAGGCCATAGCACGAGTCTAAGACATTAGCTATTAGGCCAGAGTAAGAGTTAAGACCTTAACCATTAGGCCAGAGTACGAGTCTAAGACCTTAGCTATTAGGCCAGAGTAAGAGTAAAGACCTTAACCAGTAGGCCAGAGTAAGAGTTAAGACCTTAGATATTAGGCCAGAGTAAGAGTTAAGACCTTAACCAGTAGGCCAGAGTACGAGTCTAAGACCTTAGCTATTAGGCCAGAGTAAGAGTTAAGACCTTAGCTATTAGGCCAGAGTAAGAGTTAAGACCTTAACCATTAGGCCAGAGAGTGAGTCTAAGACCTTAGTTATTAGGCCAGAGTAAGAGTTTTGACCTTAACCATTAGGCCAGAGTAAGAGTTAAGACCTTAACGAGTAGGACAGAGTAAGAGTTAAGACCTTAACCATTAGGCCAGAGTACGAGTCTAAGACCTTAGCTATTAGGCCAGAGTAAGAGTTAAGACCTTATCTATTAGGCCAGAGTAAGAGTTAAGACCTTAACCATTAGGCCAGAGTGTGAGTCTAAGACCTTAGTTATTAGGCCAGAGTAAGAGTTTTGACCTTAACCATTAGGCCATAGTACGAGTCTAAGACATTAGCTATTAGGCCAGAGTAAGAGTTAAGACCTTAACCAGTAGGCCAGAGTAAGAGTTAAGACCTTAACCAGGAGGACAGAGTAAGAGTTAAGACCTTAGCTATTAGGCCAGAGTAAGAGTTAAGACCTTAACCTGTAGGCCAGAGTACGAGTCTAATACCTTAGCTATTAGGCCAGAGTAAGAGTTAAGACCTTAACCATTAGGCCAGAGTACAAGTCTAAGACCTTAGCTATTAGGCCAGAGTAAGAGTTAAGACCTTAGCTATCAGGCCAGAGTACAAGTCTAAGACCTTAGCTATTAGGCCAGAGTGAGAGTTAAGACCTTAGCTATCAGGCCAGAGTACGAGTCTAAGACCTTAGCTATTAGGACAGAGTACGAGTCTAAGACATTAGCTATTAGGCCAGAGTAAGAGTTAAGACCTTAGCTATTAGGCCAGAATAAGAGTTATGACCTTAACCATTAGGCCAGAGTACGAGTCTAAGACCTTAGCTATTAGGCCAGCGTAAGAGTTAAGACCTTAACCATTAGGCCAGAGTACGAGTGTAAGACCTTAGCTATTAGGCCAGAGTAAGAGTTAAGACCTTAGCTATTAGGCCAGAGTAAGAGTTAAGACCTTAACCTGTAGGCCAGAGTACGAGTCTAAGACCTTAGCTATTAGACCAGACTACGAGTCTAAGACCTTAGCTATTAGGCCAGAGTAAGAGTTAAGACCTTAACCATTAGGCCAGAGTACGAGTCTAAGACCTTAGCTATTAGGCCTGAGTAAGAGTTAAGACCTTAACCTGTAGGCCATAGTACAAGTCTAAGACCTTAGCTATTAGGCCAGAGTAAGAGTTAAGTCCTTAACCTGTAGGCCATAGCACGAGTATAAAACATTAGCTATTAGGACAGAGTAAGAGTTAAGACCTTAACCATTAGGCCAGAGTACGAGTCTAAGACCTTAGCTATTAGGCCAGAGTAAGAGTAAAGACCTTAGCCAGTACGCCAGAGTAAGAGTTAAGACCTTAGATATTAGGCCAGAGTAAGAGTTAAGACCTTAACCAGTAGGCCAGAGTACGAGTCTAAGACCTTAGCTATTAGTCCAGAGTAAGAGTTAAGACCTTAACCATTAGGCCAGAGTATGAGTCTAAGACCTTAGCTATTAGGCCAGAGTAAGAGTTAAGACCTTAACCAGTAGGCCAGAGTAAGAGTTAAGATCTTAACCAGTAGGCCAGAGTAAGATTTAAGACCTTAAACAATAGGCCATAGTAAGAGTTAAGACCTTAACCAGCAGGCCAGAGTAAGAGTTAAGACCTTAGCTAGTAGGCCAGAGTACGAGTCTAAGACCTTAGCTATTAGGCCAGAGCAAGAGTTAAGACCTTAACCATTAGGCCAGAGTACGAGTCTAAGACCTTAGCTATTAGGCCAGAGTAAGAGTTAAGATCTTAGCTATTAGGCCAGTGTACGAGACTAAGACCTTAGCTATTATGCGAGAGTATGAGTCTAAGACCTTAGCTATTAGGCCAGAGTAAGAGTTAAGACCTTAACCAGTAGGCCAGAGTACGAGTCTAAGACCTTAGCTATTAGGCCAGAGTAAGAGTTAAGACCTTAGCTATTAGGCCAGAGTAAGAGTTAAGACCTTAACCATTAGGCCAGAGTACGAGTCTAAGACCTTAGCTATTAGGCCAGAGTAAGAGTTAAGACCTTAACCAGTAGGCCAGAGTAAGAGTTAAGACCTTAACCATTAGGCCAGAGTATGAGTCTAAGACCTTAACCATTAGGCCAGAGTAAGAGTTAAGACCTTAACCAATAGCCCAGAGTAAGAGTTAAGACCTTAACCAGTAGGCCAGAGTAAGAGTTAAGACCTTAACCAGTAGGCCATAGTACGAGTCTAAGACCTTAGCTATTAGGCCAGAGTAAGAGTTAAGACCTTAGCTATCAGGCCAGAGTACAAGTCTAAGACCTTAGCTATTAGGCCAGAGTGAGAGTTAAGACCTTAGCTATCAGGCCAGAGTACGAGTCTAAGACCTTAGCTATTAGGACAGAGTACGAGTCTAAGACCTTAGCTATTAGGCCAGAGTAAGAGTTAAGACCTTAGCTATTAGGCCAAAATAAGAGTTATGACCTTAACCATTAGGCCAGAGTACGAGTCTAAGACCTTAGCTATTAGGCCAGAGTAAGAGTTAAGACCTTAACCAGTAGGCCAGAGTAACAGTTAAGACCTTAACCTTTAGGCCATATTACGATTCTAAGACCTTAGCTATTAGGCCAGAGTAAGAGTTAAGACCATAACCATTAGGCCACAGTACGAGTCTAAGACCTTAGCTATTAGGCCAGAGTAAGAGTTAAGACCTTAGCTATTAGGCCAGAGTAAGAGTTAAGACCTTAACCATTAGGCCAGAGTACGAGTCTAAGACCTTAGCTATTAGGCCAGAGTAAGAGCTAAGACCTTAACCAGTAGGCCAGAGTAAGAGTTAAGACCTTAACCATTAGGCCAGAGTACGAGTCTAAGACCCTTAGCTATTAGGCCAGAGTAAGAGTTAAGACCTTAACCAATAGGCCAGAGTAAGAGTTAAGACCTTAACCAGTAGGCCAGAGTAAGAGTTAAGACCTTAACCAGTAGGCCAGAGTAAGAGTTAAGACCGTAACCTGTAGGCCATAGTACGAGTCTAAGACCTGAGCTATTAGGCCAGAGTAAGAATTAAGACCTTAACCATTAGGCCAGAGTTCGAGTCTAAGACCTTAGCTATGAGGCCAGAGTAACAGTTAAGACCTTAACCTGTAGGCCAGAGTAAGAGTTAAGACCTTCACCATTAGGCCAGAGTACGAGTCTAAGACCTTAGCTATTAGGCCAGAGTAAGAGTTAAGACCTTAGCTATTAGGCCAGAGTAAGAGTTAAGACCTTAACCATTAGGCCAGAGAGTGAGTCTAAGACCTTAGTTATTAGGCCAGAGTAAGAGTTTTGACCTTAACCATTAGGCCATAGTACGAGTCTAAGACCTTAGCTATTAGGCCAGAGTAAGAGTTAAGACCTTAACCAGTAGGCCAGAGTAAGAGTTAAGACCTTAACCAGGAGGACAGAGTAAGAGTTAAGACCTTAGCTATTAGGCCAGAGTAAGAGTTAAGACCTTAACCTGTAGGCCAGAGTACGAGTCTAATACCTTAGCTATTAGGCCAGAGTAAGAGTTAAGACCTTAACCATTAGGCCAGAGTACAAGTCTAAGACCTTAGCTATTAGGCCAGAGTAAGAGTTAAGACCTTAGCTATCAGGCCAGAGTACAAGTCTAAGACCTTAGCTATTAGGCCAGAGTGAGAGTTAAGACCTTAGCTATCAGGCCAGAGTACGAGTCTAAGACCTTAGCTATTAGGACAGAGTACGAGTCTAAGACCTTAGCTATTAGGCCAGAGTAAGAGTTAAGACCTTAGCTATTAGGCCAGAATAAGAGTTATGACCTTAACCATTAGGCCAGAGTACGAGTCTAAGACCTTAGCTATTAGGCCAGAGTAAGAGTTAAGACCTTAGCTATTAGGCCAGACTACGAGTCTAAGACCTTAGCTATTAGGCCAGAGTAAGAGTTAAGACCTTAACCATTAGGCCAGAATACGAGTCTAAGACCTTAGCTATTAGGCCTGAGTAAGAGTTAAGACCTTAACCTGTAGGCCATAGTACGAGTCTAAGACCTTAGCTATTAGGCCAGAGTAAGAGTTAAGTCCTTAACCTGTAGGCCATAGCACGAGTCTAAGACATTAGCTATTAGGCCAGAGTAAGAGTTAAGACCTTAACCATTAGGCCAGAGTACGAGTCTAAGACCTTAGCTATTAGGCCAGAGTAAGAGTAAAGACCTTAACCAGTAGGCCAGAGTAAGAGTTAAGACCTTAGATATTAGGCCAGAGTAAGAGTTAAGACCTTAACCAGTAGGCCAGAGTACGAGTCTAAGACCTTAGCTATTAGGCCAGAGTAAGAGTTAAGACCTTAGCTATTAGGCCAGAGTAAGAGTTAAGACCTTAACCATTAGGCCAGAGAGTGAGTCTAAGACCTTAGTTATTAGGCCAGAGTAAGAGTTTTGACCTTAACCATTAGGCCAGAGTAAGAGTTAAGACCTTAACGAGTAGGACAGAGTAAGAGTTAAGACCTTAGCTATTAGTCCAGAGTAAGAGTTAAGACCTTAACCAGTAGGCCAGAGTATGAGTCTAAGACCTTAGCTATTAGGCCAGAGTAAGAGTTAAGACCTTAACCAGTAGGCCAGAGTAAGATTTAAGACCTTAAACAATAGGCCAGAGTACGAGTCTAATACCTTAGCTATTAGGCCAGAGTAAGAGTTAAGACCTTAACCATTAGGCCAGAGTACAAGTCTAAGACCTTAGCTATTAGGCCAGAGTAAGAGTTAAGACCTTAGCTATCAGGCCAGAGTACAAGTCTAAGACCTTAGCTATTAGGCCAGAGTGAGAGTTAAGACCTTAGCTATCAGGCCAGAGTACGAGTCTAAGACCTTAGCTATTAGGACAGAGTACGAGTCTAAGACCTTAGCTATTAGGCCAGAGTAAGAGTTAAGACCTTAGCTATTAGGCCAGAATAAGAGTTATGACCTTAACCATTAGGCCAGAGTACGAGTCTAAGACCTTAGCTATTAGGCCAGAGTAAGAGTTAAGACCTTAGCTATTAGGCCAGACTACGAGTCTAAGACCTTAGCTATTAGGCCAGAGTAAGAGTTAAGACCTTAACCATTAGGCCAGAATACGAGTCTAAGACCTTAGCTATTAGGCCAGAGTAAGAGTAAAGACCTTAACCAGTAGGCCAGAGTAAGAGTTAAGACCTTAGATATTAGGCCAGAGTAAGAGTTAAGACCTTAACCAGTAGGCCAGAGTACGAGTCTAAGACCTTAGCTATTAGGCCAGAGTAAGAGTTAAGACCTTAGCTATTAGGCCAGAGTAAGAGTTAAGACCTTAAACATTAGGCCAGAGAGTGAGTCTAAGACCTTAGCTATTAGGCCAGAGTAAGAGTTAAGACCTTAACCAGTAGGCCAGAGTAAGAGTTAAGACCTTAGCTAGTAGGCCAGAGTACGAGTCTAAGACCTTAGCTATTAGGCCAGAGCAAGAGTTAAGACCTTAACCATTAGGCCAGAGTACGAGTCTAAGACCTTAGCTATTAGGCCAGAGTAAGAGTTAAGATCTTAGCTATTAGGCCAGTGTACGAGACTAAGACCTTAGCTATTATGCGAGAGTATGAGTCTAAGACCTTAGCTATTAGGCCAGAGTAAGAGTTAAGACCTTAACCAGTAGGCCAGAGTACGAGTCTAAGACCTTAGCTATTAGGCCAGAGTAAGAGTTAAGACCTTAGCTATTAGGCCAGAGTAAGAGTTAAGACCTTAACCATTAGGCCAGAGTACGAGTCTAAGACCTTAGCTATTAGGCCAGAGTAAGAGTTAAGACCTTAACCAGTAGGCCAGAGTAAGAGTTAAGACCTTAACCATTAGGCCAGAGTATGAGTCTAAGACCTTAACCATTAGGCCAGAGTAAGAGTTAAGACCTTAACCAATAGCCCAGAGTAAGAGTTAAGACCTTAACCAGTAGGCCAGAGTAAGAGTTAAGACCTTAACCAGTAGGCCATAGTACGAGTCTAAGACCTTAGCTATTAGGCC
The DNA here is from genome assembly GCF_964204655.1 of Triturus cristatus. Taxonomy (NCBI): domain Eukaryota; kingdom Metazoa; phylum Chordata; class Amphibia; order Caudata; family Salamandridae; genus Triturus; species Triturus cristatus. The sequence continues at coordinate 1,308,939,263 of NC_140590.1, forward strand.
AGAGTAAGAGTTAAGACCTTAGCTATCAGGCCAGAGTACAAGTCTAAGACCTTAGCTATTAGGCCAGAGTGAGAGTTAAGACCTTAGCTATCAGGCCAGAGTACGAGTCTAAGACCTTAGCTATTAGGACAGAGTACGAGTCTAAGACCTTAGCTATTAGGCCAGAGTAAGAGTTAAGACCTTAGCTATTAGGCCAAAATAAGAGTTATGACCTTAACCATTAGGCCAGAGTACGAGTCTAAGACCTTAGCTATTAGGCCAGAGTAAGAGTTAAGACCTTAACCAGTAGGCCAGAGTAACAGTTAAGACCTTAACCTTTAGGCCATATTACGATTCTAAGACCTTAGCTATTAGGCCAGAGTAAGAGTTAAGACCATAACCATTAGGCCACAGTACGAGTCTAAGACCTTAGCTATTAGGCCAGAGTAAGAGTTAAGACCTTAGCTATTAGGCCAGAGTAAGAGTTAAGACCTTAACCATTAGGCCAGAGTACGAGTCTAAGACCTTAGCTATTAGGCCAGAGTAAGAGCTAAGACCTTAACCAGTAGGCCAGAGTAAGAGTTAAGACCTTAACCATTAGGCCAGAGTACGAGTCTAAGACCCTTAGCTATTAGGCCAGAGTAAGAGTTAAGACCTTAACCAATAGGCCAGAGTAAGAGTTAAGACCTTAACCAGTAGGCCAGAGTAAGAGTTAAGACCTTAACCAGTAGGCCAGAGTAAGAGTTAAGACCGTAACCTGTAGGCCATAGTACGAGTCTAAGACCTGAGCTATTAGGCCAGAGTAAGAATTAAGACCTTAACCATTAGGCCAGAGTTCGAGTCTAAGACCTTAGCTATGAGGCCAGAGTAACAGTTAAGACCTTAACCTGTAGGCCAGAGTAAGAGTTAAGACCTTCACCATTAGGCCAGAGTACGAGTCTAAGACCTTAGCTATTAGGCCAGAGTAAGAGTTAAGACCTTAGCTATTAGGCCAGAGTAAGAGTTAAGACCTTAACCATTAGGCCAGAGAGTGAGTCTAAGACCTTAGTTATTAGGCCAGAGTAAGAGTTTTGACCTTAACCATTAGGCCATAGTACGAGTCTAAGACCTTAGCTATTAGGCCAGAGTAAGAGTTAAGACCTTAACCAGTAGGCCAGAGTAAGAGTTAAGACCTTAACCAGGAGGACAGAGTAAGAGTTAAGACCTTAGCTATTAGGCCAGAGTAAGAGTTAAGACCTTAACCTGTAGGCCAGAGTACGAGTCTAATACCTTAGCTATTAGGCCAGAGTAAGAGTTAAGACCTTAACCATTAGGCCAGAGTACAAGTCTAAGACCTTAGCTATTAGGCCAGAGTAAGAGTTAAGACCTTAGCTATCAGGCCAGAGTACAAGTCTAAGAACTTAGCTATTAGGCCAGAGTGAGAGTTAAGACCTTAGCTATCAGGCCAGAGTACGAGTCTAAGACCTTAGCTATTAGGACAGAGTACGAGTCTAAGACCTTAGCTATTAGGCCAGAGTAAGAGTTAAGACCTTAGCTATTAGGCCAGAATAAGAGTTATGACCTTAACCATTAGGCCAGAGTACGAGTCTAAGACCTTAGCTATTAGGCCAGAGTAAGAGTTAAGACCTTAGCTATTAGGCCAGACTACGAGTCTAAGACCTTAGCTATTAGGCCAGAGTAAGAGTTAAGACCTTAACCATTAGGCCAGAATACGAGTCTAAGACCTTAGCTATTAGGCCTGAGTAAGAGTTAAGACCTTAACCTGTAGGCCATAGTACGAGTCTAAGACCTTAGCTATTAGGCCAGAGTAAGAGTTAAGTCCTTAACCTGTAGGCCATAGCACGAGTCTAAGACATTAGCTATTAGGCCAGAGTAAGAGTTAAGACCTTAACCATTAGGCCAGAGTACGAGTCTAAGACCTTAGCTATTAGGCCAGAGTAAGAGTAAAGACCTTAACCAGTAGGCCAGAGTAAGAGTTAAGACCTTAGATATTAGGCCAGAGTAAGAGTTAAGACCTTAACCAGTAGGCCAGAGTACGAGTCTAAGACCTTAGCTATTAGGCCAGAGTAAGAGTTAAGACCTTAGCTATTAGGCCAGAGTAAGAGTTAAGACCTTAACCATTAGGCCAGAGAGTGAGTCTAAGACCTTAGTTATTAGGCCAGAGTAAGAGTTTTGACCTTAACCATTAGGCCAGAGTAAGAGTTAAGACCTTAACGAGTAGGACAGAGTAAGAGTTAAGACCTTAGCTATTAGTCCAGAGTAAGAGTTAAGACCTTAACCAGTAGGCCAGAGTATGAGTCTAAGACCTTAGCTATTAGGCCAGAGTAAGAGTTAAGACCTTAACCAGTAGGCCAGAGTAAGATTTAAGACCTTAAACAATAGGCCAGAGTACGAGTCTAATACCTTAGCTATTAGGCCAGAGTAAGAGTTAAGACCTTAACCATTAGGCCAGAGTACAAGTCTAAGACCTTAGCTATTAGGCCAGAGTAAGAGTTAAGACCTTAGCTATCAGGCCAGAGTACAAGTCTAAGACCTTAGCTATTAGGCCAGAGTGAGAGTTAAGACCTTAGCTATCAGGCCAGAGTACGAGTCTAAGACCTTAGCTATTAGGACAGAGTACGAGTCTAAGACCTTAGCTATTAGGCCAGAGTAAGAGTTAAGACCTTAGCTATTAGGCCAGAATAAGAGTTATGACCTTAACCATTAGGCCAGAGTACGAGTCTAAGACCTTAGCTATTAGGCCAGAGTAAGAGTTAAGACCTTAGCTATTAGGCCAGACTACGAGTCTAAGACCTTAGCTATTAGGCCAGAGTAAGAGTTAAGACCTTAACCATTAGGCCAGAATACGAGTCTAAGACCTTAGCTATTAGGCCAGAGTAAGAGTAAAGACCTTAACCAGTAGGCCAGAGTAAGAGTTAAGACCTTAGATATTAGGCCAGAGTAAGAGTTAAGACCTTAACCAGTAGGCCAGAGTACGAGTCTAAGACCTTAGCTATTAGGCCAGAGTAAGAGTTAAGACCTTAGCTATTAGGCCAGAGTAAGAGTTAAGACCTTAAACATTAGGCCAGAGAGTGAGTCTAAGACCTTAGCTATTAGGCCAGAGTAAGAGTTAAGACCTTAACCAGTAGGCCAGAGTAAGAGTTAAGACCTTAACGAGTAGGACAGAGTAAGAGTTAAGACCTTAGCTATTAGTCCAGAGTAAGAGTTAAGACCTTAACCAGTAGGCCAGAGTATGAGTCTAAGACCTTAGCTATTAGGCCAGAGTAAGAGTTAAGACCTTAACCAGTAGGCCAGAGTAAGATTTAAGACCTTAAACAATAGGCCAAAGTAAGAGTTAAGACCTTAACCAGTAGGCCAGAGTAAGAGTTAAGACCTTAGCTAGTAGGCCAGAGTACGAGTCTAAGACCTTAGCTATTAGGCCAGAGCAAGAGTTAAGACCTTAACCATTAGGCCAGAGTACGAGTCTAAGACCTTAGCTATTAGGCCAGAGTAAGAGTTAAGACCTTAGCTATTAGGCCAGTGTACGAGACTAAGACCTTAGTTATTATGCGAGGGTATGAGTCTAAGACCTTAGCTATTAGGCCAGAGTAAGAGTTAAGACCTTAACCAGTAGGCCAGAGTACGAGTCTAAGACCTTAGCTATTAGGCCAGAGTAAGAGTTAAGACCTTAGCTATTAGGCCAGAGTAAGAGTTAAGACCTTAACCATTAGGCCAGAGTACGAGTCTAAGACCTTAGCTATTAGGCCAGAGTAAGAGTTAAGACCTTAACCAGTAGGCCAGAGTAAGAGTTAAGACCTTAACCATTAGGCCAGAGTATGAGTCTAAGACCTTAACCATTAGGCCAGAGTAAGAGTTAAGACCTTAACCAATAGCCCAGAGTAAGAGTTAAGACCTTAACCAGTAGGCCAGAGTAAGAGTTAAGACCTTAACTAGTAGGCCAGAGTAACAGTTAAGACCTTAACCTGTAGGCCATAGTACGAGTCTAAGACCTTAGCTATTAGGCCAGAGTAAGAGTTAAGACCATCACCATTAGGCCACAGTACGAGTCTAAGACCTTAGCTATTAGGCCAGAATAAGAGTTAAGACCTTAACCTGTAGGCCAGTGTAAGAGTTAAGACCTTAACCATTAGGTCAGAGTACGAGTCCAAGACCTTAGCTATTAGGCCAGAGTAAGAGTTAAGACCTTAACCAGTAGGCCAGAGTAAGAGTTAAGACCTTAACGAGTAGGACAGAGTAAGAGTTAAGACCTTAGCTATTAGGCCAGAGTAAGAGTTAAGACCTTAACCTGTAGGTCAGAGTACGAGCCTAAGACCTTAGCTATTAGGCCAGAGTAAGAGTTAAGACCTTAACCATTAGGCCAGAGTAAGAGTTAAGACCTTAGCTATTAGGCCAGAGTACGAGTCTAAGACCTTAGCTATTAGGCCAGAGTACGAGTCTAAGACCTTAGCTATTAGGCCAGAGTAAGAGTTAAGACCTTAACCAGTAGGCCAGAGTACGAGTCTAAGACCTTAGCTATTAGGCCAGAGTAAGAGTTAAGACCTTAGCTATTAGGCCAGAATAAGAGTTACGGCATTAACCATTAGGCCAGAGTACGAGTCTACGACCTTAGCTATTAGGCCAGAGTAAGAGTTAAGACCTTAGCTATTAGGCCAGAGTAAGAGTTAAGACCTTAACCTGTATGCCAGAATACGAGTCTAAGACCTTAGCTATTAGGCCAGAGTAGGAGTCTAAAACCTTAGCTATTAGGCCAGAGTAAGAGTTAAGTCCTTAACCATTAGGCCAGAGTACGAGTCTAAGACCTTAGCTATTAGGCCAGAGTAAGAGTTAAGACCTTAACAGTAGGCCACAGTAAGAGTTAAGACCTTAACCAGTAGGCCAGAGTAAAAGTTAAGACCTTAGATATTAGGCCAGAGTAAGAGTTAAGACCTTAACCAGTAGGCCAGAGTAAGAGTTAAGACCTTAACCAGTAGGCCAGAGTAACAGTTAAGACCTTAACCTGTAGGCCATAGTACGAGTCTAAGACCTTAGCTATTAGGCCAGAGTAAGAGTTAAGACCATCACCATTAGGCCACAGTACGAGTCTAAGACCTTAGCTATTAGGCCAGAGTAAGAGTTAAGACCTTAACCTGTAGGCCAGTGTAAGAGTTAAGACCTTAACCATTAGGTCAGAGTACGAGTCCAAGACCTTAGCTATTAGGCCAGAGTAAGAGTTAAGACCTTAACCAGTAGGCCAGAGTAAGAGTTAAGACCTTAACGAGTAGGACAGAGTAAGAGTTAAGACCTTAGCTATTAGGCCAGAGTAAGAGTTAAGACCTTAACCTGTAGGTCAGAGTACAAGCCTAAGACCTTAGCTATTAGGCCAGAGTAAGAGTTAAGACCTTAACCATTAGGCCAGAGTAAGAGTTAAGACCTTAGCTATTAGGCCAGAGTAAGAGTCTAAGACCTTAGCTATTAGGCCAGAGTACGAGTCTAAGACCTTAGCTATTAGGCCTGAGTAAGAGTTAAGACCTTAACCTGTAGGCCATAGTACGAGTCTAAGACCTTAGCTATTAGGCCAGAGTAAGAGTTAAGTCCTTAACCTGTAGGCCATAGCACGAGTCTAAGACATTAGCTATTAGGCCAGAGTAAGAGTTAAGACCTTAACCATTAGGCCAGAGTACGAGTCTAAGACCTTAGCTATTAGGCCAGAGCAAGAGTTAAGACCTTAACCAGTAGGCCAGAGTACGAGTCTAAGACCTTAGCTATTAGGCCAGAGTAAGAGTTAAGACCTTAGCTATTAGGCCAGAGTAAGAGTTAAGACCTTAACCATTAGGCCAGAGAGTGAGTCTAAGACCTTAGTTATTAGGCCAGAGTAAGAGTTTTGACCTTAACCATTAGGCCAGAGTAAGAGTTAAGACCTTAACGAGTAGGACAGAGTAAGAGTTAAGACCTTAGCTATTAGTCCAGAGTAAGAGTTAAGACCTTAACCAGTAGGCCAGAGTATGAGTCTAAGACCTTAGCTATTAGGCCAGAGTAAGAGTTAAGACCTTAACCAGTAGGCCAGAGTAAGATTTAAGACCTTAAACAATAGGCCAGAGTACGAGTCTAATACCTTAGCTATTAGGCCAGAGTAAGAGTTAAGACCTTAACCATTAGGCCAGAGTACAAGTCTAAGACCTTAGCTATTAGGCCAGAGTAAGAGTTAAGACCTTAGCTATCAGGCCAGAGTACAAGTCTAAGACCTTAGCTATTAGGCCAGAGTGAGAGTTAAGACCTTAGCTATCAGGCCAGAGTACGAGTCTAAGACCTTAGCTATTAGGACAGAGTACGAGTCTAAGACCTTAGCTATTAGGCCAGAGTAAGAGTTAAGACCTTAGCTATTAGGCCAGAATAAGAGTTATGACCTTAACCATTAGGCCAGAGTACGAGTCTAAGACCTTAGCTATTAGGCCAGAGTAAGAGTTAAGACCTTAGCTATTAGGCCAGACTACGAGTCTAAGACCTTAGCTATTAGGCCAGAGTAAGAGTTAAGACCTTAACCATTAGGCCAGAATACGAGTCTAAGACCTTAGCTATTAGGCCTGAGTAAGAGTTAAGACCTTAACCTGTAGGCCATAGTACGAGTCTAAGACCTTAGCTATTAGGCCAGAGTAAGAGTTAAGTCCTTAACCTGTAGGCCATAGCACGAGTCTAAGACATTAGCTATTAGGCCAGAGTAAGAGTTAAGACCTTAACCATTAGGCCAGAGTACGAGTCTAAGACCTTAGCTATTAGGCCAGAGCAAGAGTTAAGACCTTAACCAGTAGGCCAGAGTACGAGTCTAAGACCTTAGCTATTAGGCCAGAGTAAGAGTTAAGACCGTAGCTATTAGGCCAGTGTACGAGTCTAAGACCTTAGCTATTATGCCAGAGTATGAGTCTAAGACCTTAGCTATTAGGCCAGAGTAAGAGTTAAGACCTTAACCAGTAGGCCAGAGTACAAGTCTAAGACCTTAGCTATTAGGCCAGAGTAAGAGTTAAGACCTTAGCTATTAGGCCAGAGTTAGAGTTAAGACCTTAACCATTAGGCCAGAGTACGAGTCTAAGACCTTAGCTATTAGGCCAGAGTAAGAGCTAAGACCTTAACCAGTAGGCCAGAGTAAGAGTTAAGACCTTAACCATTAGGCCAGAGTACGAGTCTAAGACCTTAGCTATTAGGCCAGAGTAAGAGTTAAGACCTTAACCAATAGGCCAGAGTAAGAGTTAAGACCTTAACCAGTAGGCCAGAGTAAGAGTTAAGACCTTAACCAGTAGGCCAGAGTAAGAGTTAAGACCTTAACCTGTAGGCCATAGTACGAGTCTAAGACCTTAGCTATTAGGCCAGAGTAAGAATTAAGACCTTAACCATTTGGCCAGAGTTCGAGTCTAAGACCTTAGCTATTAGGCCAGAGTAAGTGTTAAGACCTTAACCTGTAGGCCAGAGTAAGAGTTAAGACCTTAACCATTAGGCCAGAGTACGAGTCTAAGACCTTAGCTATTAGGCCAGAGTAAGAGTTAAGACCTTATCTATTAGGCCAGAGTAAGAGTTAAGACCTTAACCATTAGGCCAGAGTGTGAGTCTAAGACCTTAGTTATTAGGCCAGAGTAAGAGTTTTGACCTTAACCATTAGGCCATAGTACGAGTCTAAGACATTAGCTATTAGGCCAGAGTAAGAGTTAAGACCTTAACCAGTAGGCCAGAGTAAGAGTTAAGACCTTAACCAGGAGGACAGAGTACGAGTTAAGACCTTAGCTATTAGGCCAGAGTAAGAGTTAAGACCTTAACCTGTAGGCCAGAGTACGAGTCTAATACCTTAGCTATTAGGCCAGAGTAAGAGTTAAGACCTTAACCATTAGGCCAGAGTACAAGTCTAAGACCTTAGCTATTAGGCCAGAGTAAGAGTTAAGACCTTAGCTATCAGGCCAGAGTACAAGTCTAAGACCTTAGCTATTAGGCCAGAGTGAGAGTTAAGACCTTAGCTATCAGGCCAGAGTACGAGTCTAAGACCTTAGCTATTAGGACAGAGTACGAGTCTAAGACATTAGCTATTAGGCCAGAGTAAGAGTTAAGACCTTAGCTATTAGGCCAGAATAAGAGTTATGACCTTAACCATTAGGCCAGAGTACGAGTCTAAGACCTTAGCTATTAGGCCAGCGTAAGAGTTAAGACCTTAACCATTAGGCCAGAGTACGAGTGTAAGACCTTAGCTATTAGGCCAGAGTAAGAGTTAAGACCTTAGCTATTAGGCCAGAGTAAGAGTTAAGACCTTAACCTGTAGGCCAGAGTACGAGTCTAAGACCTTAGCTATTAGGCCAGACTACGAGTCTAAGACCTTAGCTATTAGGCCAGAGTAAGAGTTAAGACCTTAACCATTAGGCCAGAGTACGAGTCTAAGACCTTAGCTATTAGGCCTGAGTAAGAGTTAAGACCTTAACCTGTAGGCCATAGTACAAGTCTAAGACCTTAGCTATTAGGCCAGAGTAAGAGTTAAGTCCTTAACCTGTAGGCCATAGCACGAGTATAAAACATTAGCTATTAGGACAGAGTAAGAGTTAAGACCTTAACCATTAGGCCAGAGTACGAGTCTAAGACCTTAGCTATTAGGCCAGAGTAAGAGTAAAGACCTTAGCCAGTACGCCAGAGTAAGAGTTAAGACCTTAGATATTAGGCCAGAGTAAGAGTTAAGACCTTAACCAGTAGGCCAGAGTACGAGTCTAAGACCTTAGCTATTAGTCCAGAGTAAGAGTTAAGACCTTAACCATTAGGCCAGAGTATGAGTCTAAGACCTTAGCTATTAGGCCAGAGTAAGAGTTAAGACCTTAACCAGTAGGCCAGAGTAAGAGTTAAGATCTTAACCAGTAGGCCAGAGTAAGATTTAAGACCTTAAACAATAGGCCATAGTAAGAGTTAAGACCTTAACCAGCAGGCCAGAGTAAGAGTTAAGACCTTAGCTAGTAGGCCAGAGTACGAGTCTAAGACCTTAGCTATTAGGCCAGAGCAAGAGTTAAGACCTTAACCATTAGGCCAGAGTACGAGTCTAAGACCTTAGCTATTAGGCCAGAGTAAGAGTTAAGATCTTAGCTATTAGGCCAGTGTACGAGACTAAGACCTTAGCTATTATGCGAGAGTATGAGTCTAAGACCTTAGCTATTAGGCCAGAGTAAGAGTTAAGACCTTAACCAGTAGGCCAGAGTACGAGTCTAAGACCTTAGCTATTAGGCCAGAGTAAGAGTTAAGACCTTAGCTATTAGGCCAGAGTAAGAGTTAAGACCTTAACCATTAGGCCAGAGTACGAGTCTAAGACCTTAGCTATTAGGCCAGAGTAAGAGTTAAGACCTTAACCAGTAGGCCAGAGTAAGAGTTAAGACCTTAACCATTAGGCCAGAGTATGAGTCTAAGACCTTAACCATTAGGCCAGAGTAAGAGTTAAGACCTTAACCAATATCCCAGAGTAAGAGTTAAGACCTTAACCAGTAGGCCAGAGTAAGAGTTAAGACCTTAACCAGTAGGCCATAGTACGAGTCTAAGACCTTAGCTATTAGGCCAGAGTAAGAGTTAAGACCTTAGCTATCAGGCCAGAGTACAAGTCTAAGACCTTAGCTATTAGGCCAGAGTGAGAGTTAAGACCTTAGCTATCAGGCCAGAGTACGAGTCTAAGACCTTAGCTATTAGGACAGAGTACGAGTCTAAGACCTTAGCTATTAGGCCAGAGTAAGAGTTAAGACCTTAGCTATTAGGCCAAAATAAGAGTTATGACCTTAACCATTAGGCCAGAGTACGAGTCTAAGACCTTAGCTATTAGGCCAGAGTAAGAGTTAAGACCTTAACCAGTAGGCCAGAGTAACAGTTAAGACCTTAACCTTTAGGCCATATTACGAGTCTAAGACCTTAGCTATTAGGCCAGAGTAAGAGTTAAGACCATAACCATTAGGCCACAGTACGAGTCTAAGACCTTAGCTATTAGGCCAGAGTAAGAGTTAAGACCTTAGCTATTAGGCCAGAGTAAGAGTTAAGACCTTAACCATTAGGCCAGAGTACGAGTCTAAGACCTTAGCTATTAGGCCAGAGTAAGAGCTAAGACCTTAACCAGTAGGCCAGAGTAAGAGTTAAGACCTTAACCATTAGGCCAGAGTACGAGTCTAAGACCCTTAGCTATTAGGCCAGAGTAAGAGTTAAGACCTTAACCAATAGGCCAGAGTAAGAGTTAAGACCTTAACCAGTAGGCCAGAGTAAGAGTTAAGACCTTAACCAGTAGGCCAGAGTAAGAGTTAAGACCGTAACCTGTAGGCCATAGTACGAGTCTAAGACCTTAGCTATTAGGCCAGAGTAAGAATTAAGACCTTAACCATTAGGCCAGAGTTCGAGTCTAAGACCTTAGCTATGAGGCCAGAGTAACAGTTAAGACCTTAACCTGTAGGCCAGAGTAAGAGTTAAGACCTTCACCCTTAGGCCAGAGTACGAGTCTAAGACCTTAGCTATTAGGCCAGAGTAAGAGTTAAGACCTTAGCTATTAGGCCAGAGTAAGAGTTAAGACCTTAACCATTAGGCCAGAGAGTGAGTCTAAGACCTTAGTTATTAGGCCAGAGTAAGAGTTTTGACCTTAACCATTAGGCCATAGTACGAGTCTAAGACCTTAGCTATTAGGCCAGAGTAAGAGTTAAGACCTTAACCAGTAGGCCAGAGTAAGAGTTAAGACCTTAACCAGGAGGACAGAGTAAGAGTTAAGACCTTAGCTATTAGGCCAGAGTAAGAGTTAAGACCTTAACCTGTAGGCCAGAGTACGAGTCTAATACCTTAGCTATTAGGCCAGAGTAAGAGTTAAGACCTTAACCATTAGGCCAGAGTACAAGTCTAAGACCTTAGCTATTAGGCCAGAGTAAGAGTTAAGACCTTAGCTATCAGGCCAGAGTACAAGTCTAAGACCTTAGCTATTAGGCCAGAGTGAGAGTTAAGACCTTAGCTATCAGGCCAGAGTACGAGTCTAAGACCTTAGCTATTAGGACAGAGTACGAGTCTAAGACCTTAGCTATTAGGCCAGAGTAAGAGTTAAGACCTTAGCTATTAGGCCAGAATAAGAGTTATGACCTTAACCATTAGGCCAGAGTACGAGTCTAAGACCTTAGCTATTAGGCCAGAGTAAGAGTTAAGACCTTAGCTATTAGGCCAGACTACGAGTCTAAGACCTTAGCTATTAGGCCAGAGTAAGAGTTAAGACCTTAACCATTAGGCCAGAATACGAGTCTAAGACCTTAGCTATTAGGCCTGAGTAAGAGTTAACACCTTAACCTGTAGGCCATAGTACGAGTCTAAGACCTTAGCTATTAGGCCAGAGTAAGAGTTAAGTCCTTAACCTGTAGGCCATAGCACGAGTCTAAGACATTAGCTATTAGGCCAGAGTAAGAGTTAAGACCTTAACCATTAGGCCAGAGTACGAGTCTAAGACCTTAGCTATTAGGCCAGAGTAAGAGTAAAGACCTTAACCAGTAGGCCAGAGTAAGAGTTAAGACCTTAGATATTAGGCCAGAGTAAGAGTTAAGACCTTAACCAGTAGGCCAGAGTACGAGTCTAAGACCTTAGCTATTAGGCCAGAGTAAGAGTTAAGACCTTAGCTATTAGGCCAGAGTAAGAGTTAAGACCTTAACCATTAGGCCAGAGAGTGAGTCTAAGACCTTAGTTATTAGGCCAGAGTAAGAGTTTTGACCTTAACCATTAGGCCAGAGTAAGAGTTAAGACCTTAACGAGTAGGACAGAGTAAGAGTTAAGACCTTAGCTATTAGTCCAGAGTAAGAGTTAAGACCTTAACCAGTAGGCCAGAGTATGAGTCTAAGACCTTAGCTATTAGGCCAGAGTAAGAGTTAAGACCTTAACCAGTAGGCCAGAGTAAGATTTAAGACCTTAAACAATAGGCCAGAGTACGAGTCTAATACCTTAGCTATTAGGCCAGAGTAAGAGTTAAGACCTTAACCATTAGGCCAGAGTACAAGTCTAAGACCTTAGCTATTAGGCCAGAGTAAGAGTTAAGACCTTAGCTATCAGGCCAGAGTACAAGTCTAAGACCTTAGCTTTTAGGCCAGAGTGAGAGTTAAGACCTTAGCTATCAGGCCAGAGTACGAGTCTAAGACCTTAGCTATTAGGACAGAGTACGAGTCTAAGACCTTAGCTATTAGGCCAGAGTAAGAGTTAAGACCTTAGCTATTAGGCCAGAATAAGAGTTATGACCTTAACCATTAGGCCAGAGTACGAGTCTAAGACCTTAGCTATTAGGCCAGAGTAAGAGTTAAGACCTTAGCTATTAGGCCAGACTACGAGTCTAAGACCTTAGCTATTAGGCCAGAGTAAGAGTTAAGACCTTAACCATTAGGCCAGAATACGAGTCTAAGACCTTAGCTATTAGGCCTGAGTAAGAGTTAAGACCTTAACCTGTAGGCCATAGTACGAGTCTAAGACCTTAGCTATTAGGCCAGAGTAAGAGTTAAGTCCTTAACCTGTAGGCCATAGCACGAGTCTAAGACATTAGCTATTAGGCCAGAGTAAGAGTTAAGACCTTAACCATTAGGCCAGAGTACGAGTCTAAGACCTTAGCTATTAGGCCAGAGTAAGAGTAAAGACCTTAACCAGTAGGCCAGAGTAAGAGTTAAGACCTTAGATATTAGGCCAGAGTAAGAGTTAAGACCTTAACCAGTAGGCCAGAGTACGAGTCTAAGACCTTAGCTATTAGGCCAGAGTAAGAGTTAAGACCTTAGCTATTAGGCCAGAGTAAGAGTTAAGACCTTAAACATTAGGCCAGAGAGTGAGTCTAAGACCTTAGCTATTAGGCCAGAGTAAGAGTTAAGACCTTAACCAGTAGGCCAGAGTAAGAGTTAAGACCTTAACGAGTAGGACAGAGTAAGAGTTAAGACCTTAGCTATTAGTCCAGAGTAAGAGTTAAGACCTTAACCAGTAGGCCAGAGTATGAGTCTAAGACCTTAGCTATTAGGCCAGAGTAAGAGTTAAGACCTTAACCAGTAGGCCAGAGTAAGATTTAAGACCTTAAACAATAGGCCAGAGTAAGAGTTAAGACCTTAACCAGTAGGCCAGAGTAAGAGTTAAGACCTTAGCTAGTAGGCCAGAGTACGAGTCTAAGACCTTAGCTATTAGGCCAGAGCAAGAGTTAAGACCTTAACCATTAGGCCAGAGTACGAGTCTAAGACCTTAGCTATTAGGCCAGAGTAAGAGTTAAGACCTTAGCTATTAGGCCAGTGTACGAGACTAAGACCTTAGTTATTATGCGAGGGTATGAGTCTAAGACCTTAGCTATTAGGCCAGAGTAAGAGTTAAGACCTTAACCAGTAGGCCAGAGTACGAGTCTAAGACCTTAGCTATTAGGCCAGAGTAAGAGTTAAGACCTTAGCTATTAGGCCAGAGTAAGAGTTAAGACCTTAACCATTAGGCCAGAGTACGAGTCTAAGACCTTAGCTATTAGGCCAGAGTAAGAGTTAAGACCTTAACCAGTAGGCCAGAGTAAGAGTTAAGACCTTAACCATTAGGCCAGAGTATGAGTCTAAGACCTTAACCATTAGGCCAGAGTAAGAGTTAAGACCTTAACCAATAGCCCAGAGTAAGAGTTAAGACCTTAACCAGTAGGCCAGAGTAAGAGTTAAGACCTTAACTAGTAGGCCAGAGTAACAGTTAAGACCTTAACCTGTAGGCCATAGTACGAGTCTAAGACCTTAGCTATTAGGCCAGAGTAAGAGTTAAGACCATCACCATTAGGCCACAGTACGAGTCTAAGACCTTAGCTATTAGGCCAGAATAAGAGTTAAGACCTTAACCTGTAGGCCAGTGTAAGAGTTAAGACCTTAACCATTAGGTCAGAGTACGAGTCCGAGACCTTAGCTATTAGGCCAGAGTAAGAGTTAAGACCTTAACCAGTAGGCCAGAGTAAGAGTTAAGACCTTAACGAGTAGGACAGAGTAAGAGTTAAGACCTTAGCTATTAGGCCAGAGTAAGAGTTAAGACCTTAACCTGTAGGTCAGAGTACGAGCCTAAGACCTTAGCTATTAGGCCAGAGTAAGAGTTAAGACCTTAACCATTAGGCCAGAGTAAGAGTTAAGACCTTAGCTATTAGGCCAGAGTACGAGTCTAAGACCTTAGCTATTAGGCCAGAGTACGAGTCTAAGACCTTAGCTATTAGGCCAGAGTAAGAGTTAAGACCTTAACCAGTAGGCCAGAGTACGAGTCTAAGACCTTAGCTATTAGGCCAGAGTAAGAGTTAAGACCTTAGCTATTAGGCCAGAATAAGAGTTACGGCATTAACCATTAGGCCAGAGTACGAGTCTACGACCTTAGCTATTAGGCCAGAGTAAGAGTTAAGACCTTAGCTATTAGGCCAGAGTAAGAGTTAAGACCTTAACCTGTATGCCAGAATACGAGTCTAAGACCTTAGCTATTAGGCCAGAGTAGGAGTCTAAAACCTTAGCTATTAGGCCAGAGTAAGAGTTAAGACCTTAACCATTAGGCCAGAGTACGAGTCTAAGACCTTAGCTATTAGGCCAGAGTAAGAGTTAAGACCTTAACAGTAGGCCACAGTAAGAGTTAAGACCTTAACCAGTAGGCCAGAGTAAAAGTTAAGACCTTAGATATTAGGCCAGAGTAAGAGTTAAGACCTTAACCAGTAGGCCAGAGTAAGAGTTAAGACCTTAACCAGTAGGCCAGAGTAACAGTTAAGACCTTAACCTGTAGGCCATAGTACGAGTCTAAGACCTTAGCTATTAAGCCAGAGTAAGAGTTAAGACCATCACCATTAGGCCACAGTACGAGTCTAAGACCTTAGCTATTAGGCCAGAGTAAGAGTTAAGACCTTAACCTGTAGGCCAGTGTAAGAGTTAAGACCTTAACCATTAGGTCAGAGTACGAGTCCAAGACCTTAGCTATTAGGCCAGAGTAAGAGTTAAGACCTTAACCAGTAGGCCAGAGTAAGAGTTAAGACCTTAACGAGTTGGACAGAGTAAGAGTTAAGACCTTAGCTATTAGGCCAGAGTAAGAGTTAAGACCTTAACCTGTAGGTCAGAGTACAAGCCTAAGACCTTAGCTATTAGGCCAGAGTAAGAGTTAAGACCTTAACCATTAGGCCAGAGTAAGAGTTAAGACCTTAGCTATTAGGCCAGAGTAAGAGTCTAAGACCTTAGCTATTAGGCCAGAGTACGAGTCTAAGACCTTAGCTATTAGGCCAGAGAAAGAGTTAAGACCTTAACCAGTAGGCCAGAGTACGAGTCTAAGACCTTAGCTATTAGGCCAGAGTAAGAGTTAAGACCTAAGCTATTAGGCCAGAATAAGAGTTACGGCATTAACCATTAGGCCAGAGTACGAGTCTACGACCTTAGCTATTAGGCCAGAGTAAGAGTTAAGACCTTAGCTATTAGGCCAGAGTAAGAGTTAAGACCTTAACCTGTATGCCAGAATACGAGTCTAAGACCTTAGCTATTAGGCCAGAGTAGGAGTCTAAAACCTTAGCTATTAGGCCAGAGTAAGAGTTAAGACCTTAACCATTAGGCCAGAGTATGAGTCTAAGACCTTAGCTATTAGGCCAGAGTAAGAGTTAAGACCTTAACAGTAGGCCAGAGTAAGAGTTAAGACCTTAACCAGTAGGCCAGAGTAAAAGTTAAGACCTTAGATATTAGGCCAGAGTAAGAGTTAAGACCTTAACCAGTAGGCCAGAGTACGAGTCTAAGACCATAGCTATTAGGCCAGAGTAAGAGTTAAGACCTTAACCATTAGGCCAGAGTATGAGTCTAAGATCTTAGCTATTAGGCTAGAGTAAGAGTTAAGACCTTAACCATTAGGCCAGAGTACGAGTCTAAGACCTTAGCTATTATGCCAGAGTATGAGTCTAGACCTTAGCTATTAGGCCAGAGTAAGAGTTAAGACCTTAACCAGTAGGCCAGGAACAAGTCTAATACCTTAGCTATTAGGCCAGGGTAAGAGTTAAGACCTTAGCTATTAGGCCAGAGTAAGAGTTAAGACCTTAACCATTAGGCCAGAGTACGAGTCTAAGACCTTAGCTATTAGGCCAGACTAAGAGTTAAGACCGTAACCATTAGTCCATAGTACGAGTCTAAGACCTTAGCTATTAGGCCAGTGTAGGAGGTAAGACTGTAACCAGTAGGCCAGAGTAAGAGTTAAGACCTTAACCAGTAGGCCATAGTACGAGTCTAAGACCTTAGCTATTAGGCCAGAGTAAGAGTTAAGACCTTAACCAATAGGCCAGAGTAAGAGTTAAGACCTTAACCAGTAGGCCAGAGTAAGAGTTAAGACCTTAACCAGTAGGCCAGAGTAAGAGTTAAGACCTTAACCTGTAGGCCATAGTACGAGTCTAAGACCTTAGCTATTAGGCCAGAGTAAGAATTAAGACCTTAACCATTAGGCCAGAGTTCGAGTCTAAGACCTTAGCTATTAGGCCAGAGTAAGTGTTAAGACCTTAACCTGTAGGCCAGAGTAAGAGTTAAGACCTTAACCATTAGGCCAGAGTACGTGTCTAAGACCTTAGCTATTAGGCCAGAGTAAGAGTTAAGACCTTATCTATTAGGCCAGAGTAAGAGTTAAGACCTTAACCATTAGGCCAGAGTGTGAGTCTAAGACCTTAGTTATAAGGCCAGAGTAAGAGTTTTGACCTTAACCATTAGGCCATAGTACAAGTCTAAGACATTAGCTATTAGGCCAGAGTAAGAGTTAAGACCTTAACCAGTAGGCCAGAGTAAGAGTTAAGACCTTAACCAGGAGGGCAGAGTAAGAGTTAAGACCTTAGCTATTAGGCCAGAGTAAGAGTTAAGACCTTAACCTGTAGGCCAGAGTACGAGTCTAATACCTTAGCTATTAGGCCAGAGTAAGAGTTAAGACCTTAACCATTAGGCCAGAGTACAAGTCTAAGACCTTAGCTATTAGGCCAGAGTAAGAGTTAAGACCTTAGCTATCAGGCCAGAGTACAAGTCTAAGACCTTAGCTATTAGGCCAGAGTGAGAGTTAAGACCTTAGCTATCAGGCCAGAGTACGAGTCTAAGACCTTAGCTATTAGGACAGAGTACGAGTCTAAGACATTAGCTATTAGGCCAGAGTAAGAGTTAAGACCTTAGCTATTAGGCCAGAATAAGAGTTATGACCTTAACCATTAGGCCAGAGTACGAGTCTAAGACCTTAGCTATTAGGCCAGAGTAAGAGTTAAGACCTTAGCTATTAGGCCAAACTACGAGTCTAAGACCTTAGCTATTAGGCCAGAGTAAGAGTTAAGACCTTAACCATTAGGCCAGAATACGAGTCTAAGACCTTAGCTATTAGGCCTGAGTAAGAGTTAAGACCTTAACCTGTAGGCCATAGTACGAGTCTAAGACCTTAGCTATTAGGCCAGAGTAAGAGTTAAGTCCTTAACCTGTAGGCCATAGCACGAGTCTAAGACATTAGCTATTAGGCCAGAGTAAGAGTTAAGACCTTAACCATTAGGCCAGAGTACGAGTCTAAGACCTTAGCTATTAGGCCAGAGTAAGAGTAAAGACCTTAACCAGTAGGCCAGAGTAAGAGTTAAGACCTTAGATATTAGGCCAGAGTAAGAGTTAAGACCTTAACCAGTAGGCCAGAGTACGAGTCTAAGACCTTAGCTATTAGTCCAGAGTAAGAGTTAAGACCTTAACCAGTAGGCCAGAGTATGAGTCTAAGACCTTAGCTATTAGGCCAGAGTAAGAGTTAAGACCTTAACCAGTAGGCCAGAGTAAGAGTTAAGACCTTAACCAGTAGGCCAGAGTAAGATTTAAGACCTTAAACAATAGGCCAGAGTAAGAGTTAAGACCTTAACCAGTAGGCCAGAGTAAGAGTTAAGACCTTAGCTAGTAGGCCAGAGTACGAGTCTAAGACCTTAGCTATTAGGCCAGAGCAAGAGTTAAGACCTTAACCATTAGGCCAGAGTACGAGTCTAAGACCTTAGCTATTAGGCCAGAGTAAGAGTTAAGACCTTAGCTATTAGGCCAGTGTACGAGACTAAGACCTTAGTTATTATGCGAGGGTATGAGTCTAAGACCTTAGCTATTAGGCCAGAGTAAGAGTTAAGACCTTAACCAGTAGGCCAGAGTACGAGTCTAAGACCTTAGCTATTAGGCCAGAGTAAGAGTTAAGACCTTAGCTATTAGGCCAGAGTAAGAGTTAAGACCTTAACCATTAGGCCAGAGTACGAGTCTAAGACCTTAGCTATTAGGCCAGAGTAAGAGTTAAGACCTTAACCAGTAGGCCAGAGTAAGAGTTAAGACCTTAACCATTAGGCCAGAGTATGAGTCTAAGACCTTAACCATTAGGCCAGAGTAAGAGTTAAGACCTTAACCAATAGCCCAGAGTAAGAGTTAAGACCTTAACCAGTAGGCCAGAGTAAGAGTTAAGACCTTAACCAGTAGGCCAGAGTAACAGTTAAGACCTTAACCTGTAGGCCATAGTACGAGTCTAAGACCTTAGCTATTAGGCCAGAGTAAGAGTTAAGACCATCACCATTAGGCCACAGTACGAGTCTAAGACCTTAGCTATTAGGCCAGAGTAAGAGTTAAGACCTTAACCTGTAGGCCAGTGTAAGAGTTAAGACCTTAACCATTAGGTCAGAGTACGAGTCCAAGACCTTAGCTATTAGGCCAGAGTAAGAGTTAAGACCTTAACCAGTAGGCCAGAGTAAGAGTTAAGACCTTAACGAGTAGGACAGAGTACGAGTCTAAGACCTTAGCTATTAGGAAAGAGTAAGAGTTAAGACCTTAGCTATTAGGCCAGAATAAGAGTTACGGCATTAACCATTAGGCCAGAGTACGAGTCTACGACCTTAGCTATTAGGCCAGAGTAAGAGTTAAGACCTTAGCTATTAGGCCAGAGTAAGAGTTAAGACCTTAACCTGTATGCCAGAGTACGAGTCTAAGACCTTAGCTATTAGGCCAGAGTAGGAGTCTTAAACCTTAGCTATTAGGCCAGAGTAAGAGTTAAGACCTTAACCATTAGGCCAGAGTACGAGTCTAAGACCTTAGCTATTAGGCCAGAGTAAGAGTTAAGACCTTAACAGTAGGCCAGAGTAAGAGTTAAGACCTTAACCAGTAGGCCAGAGTAAAAGTTAAGACCTTAGATATTAGGCCAGAGTAAGAGTTAAGACCTTAACCAGTGGGCCAGAGTACGAGTCTAAGACCATAGCTATTAGGCCAGAGTAAGAGTTAAGACCTTAACCATTAGGCCAGAGTATGAGTCTAAGACCTTAGCTATTAGGCCAGAGTAAGAGTTAAGACCTTAACCATTAGGCCAGAGTACGAGTCTAAGACCTAAGCTATTGGGCCAGAGTATGAGTCTAGACCTTAGCTATTAGGCCAGAGTAAGAGTTAAGACCTTAACCAGTAGGCCAGGAACAAGTCTAATACCTTAGCTATTAGGCCAGGGTAAGAGTTAAGACCTTAGCTATTAGGCCAGAGTAAGAGTTAAGACCTTAACCATTAGGCCAGAGTACGAGTCTAAGACCTTAGCTATTAGGCCAGACTAAGAGTTAAGACCGTAACCATTAGTCCATAGTACGAGTCTAAGACCTTAGCTATTAGGCCAGTGTAGGAGGTAAGACCGTAACCAGTAGGCCAGAGTAAGAGTTAAGACCTTAACCAGTAGGCCATAGTACGAGTCTAAGACCTTAGCTATTAGGCCAGAGTAAGAGTTAAGACCTTAACCAATAGGCCAGAGTAAGAGTTAAGACCTTAACCAGTAGGCCAGAGTAAGAGTTAAGACCTTAACCAGTAGGCCAGAGTAAGAGTTAAGACCTTAACCTGTAGGCCATAGTACGAGTCTAAGACCTTAGCTATTAGGCCAGAGTAAGAATTAAGACCTTAACCATTAGGCCAGAGTTCGAGTCTAAGACCTTAGCTATTAGGCCAGAGTAAGTGTTAAGACCTTAACCTGTAGGCCAGAGTAAGAGTTAAGACCTTAACCATTAGGCCAGAGTACGAGTCTAAGACCTTAGCTATTAGGCCAGAGTAAGAGTTAAGACCTTATCTATTAGGCCAGAGTAAGAGTTAAGACCTTAACCATTAGGCCAGAGTGTGAGTCTAAGACCTTAGTTATTAGGCCAGAGTAAGAGTTTTGACCTTAACCATTAGGCCATAGTACGAGTCTAAGACATTAGCTATTAGGCCAGAGTAAGAGTTAAGACCTTAACCAGTAGGCCAGAGTAAGAGTTAAGACCTTAACCAGGAGGACAGAGTAAGAGTTAAGACCTTAGCTATTAGGCCAGAGTAAGAGTTAAGACCTTAACCTGTAGGCCAGAGTACGAGTCTAATACCTTAGCTATTAGGCCAGAGTAAGAGTTAAGATCTTAACCATTAGGCCAGAGTACAAGTCTAAGACCTTAGCTATTAGGCCAGAGTAAGAGTTAAGACCTTAGCTATCAGGCCAGAGTACAAGTCTAAGACCTTAGCTATTAGGCCAGAGTGAGAGTTAAGACCTTAGCTATCAGGCCAGAGTACGAGTCTAAGACCTTAGCTATTAGGACAGAGTACGAGTCTAAGACATTAGCTATTAGGCCAGAGTAAGAGTTAAGACCTTAGCTATTAGGCCAGAATAAGAGTTATGACCTTAACCATTAGGCCAGAGTACGAGTCTAAGACCTTAGCTATTAGGCCAGAGTAAGAGTTAAGACCTTAACCATTAGGCCAGAGTACGAGTGTAAGACCTTAGCTATTAGGATAGAGTAAGAGTTAAGACCTTAGCTATTAGGCCAGAGTAAGAGTTAAGACCTTAACCTGTAGGCCAGAGTACGAGTCTAAGACCTTAGCTATTAGGCCAGACTACGAGTCTAAGTCCTTAGCTATTAGGCCAGAGTAAGAGTTAAGACCTTAACCATTAGGCCAGAGTACGAGTCTAAGACCTTAGCTATTAGGCCTGAGTAAGAGTTAAGACCTTAACCAGTAGGCCATAGTACAAGTCTAAGACCTTAGCTATTAGGCCAGAGTAAGAGTAAAGACCTTAGCCAGTACGCCAGAGTAAGAGTTAAGACCTTAGATATTAGGCCAGAGTAAGAGTTAAGACCTTAACCAGTAGGCCAGAGTACGAGTCTAAGACCTTAGCTATTAGTCCAGAGTAAGAGTTAAGACCTTAACCATTAGGCCAGAGTATGAGTCTAAGACCTTAGCTATTAGGCCAGAGTAAGAGTTAAGACCTTAACCAGTAGGCCAGAGTACGAGTCTAAGACCTTAGCTATTAGGCCAGAGTAAGAGTTAAGACCTTATCTATTAGGCCAGAGTAAGAGTTAAGACCTTAACCATTAGGCCAGAGTGTGAGTCTAAGACCTTAGTTATTAGGCCAGAGTAAGAGTTTTGACCTTAACCATTAGGCCATAGTACGAGTCTAAGACATTAGCTATTAGGCCAGAGTAAGAGTTAAGACCTTAACCAGTAGGCCAGAGTAAGAGTTAAGACCTTAACCAGGAGGACAGAGTAAGAGTTAAGACCTTAGCTATTAGGCCAGAGTAAGAGTTAAGACCTTAACCTGTAGGCCAGAGTACGAGTCTAATACCTTAGCTATTAGGCCAGAGTAAGAGTTAAGACCTTAACCATTAGGCCAGAGTACAAGTCTAAGACCTTAGCTATTAGGCCAGAGTAAGAGTTAAGACCTTAGCTATCAGGCCAGAGTACAAGTCTAAGACCTTAGCTATTAGGCCAGAGTGAGAGTTAAGACCTTAGCTATCAGGCCAGAGTACGAGTCTAAGACCTTAGCTATTAGGACAGAGTACGAGTCTAAGACATTAGCTATTAGGCCAGAGTAAGAGTTAAGACCTTAGCTATTAGGCCAGAATAAGAGTTATGACCTTAACCATTAGGCCAGAGTACGAGTCTAAGACCTTAGCTATTAGGCCAGAGTAAGAGTTAAGACCTTAACCATTAGGCCAGAGTACGAGTGTAAGACCTTAGCTATTAGGCCAGAGTAAGAGTTAAGACCTTAGCTATTAGGCCAGAGTAAGAGTTAAGACCTTAACCTGTAGGCCAGAGTACGAGTCTAAGACCTTAGCTATTAGGCCAGACTACGAGTCTAAGTCCTTAGCTATTAGGCCAGAGTAAGAGTTAAGACCTTAACCATTAGGCCAGAGTACGAGTCTAAGACCTTAGCTATTAGGCCTGAGTAAGAGTTAAGACCTTAACCAGTAGGCCATACTACAAGTCTAAGACCTTAGCTATTAGGCCAGAGTAAGAGTTAAGTCCTTAACCTGTAGGCCATAGCACGAGTCTAAAACATTAGCTATTAGGACAGAGTAAGAGTTAAGACCTTAACCATTAGGCCAGAGTACGAGTCTAAGACCTTAGCTATTAGGCCAGAGTAAGAGTAAAGACCTTAGCCAGTACGCCAGAGTAAGAGTTAAGACCTTAGATATTAGGCCAGAGTAAGAGTTAAGACCTTAACCAGTAGGCCAGAGTACGAGTCTAAGACCTTAGCTATTAGTCCAGAGTAAGAGTTAAGACCTTAACCATTAGGCCAGAGTATGAGTCTAAGACCTTAGCTATTAGGCCAGAGTAAGAGTTAAGACCTTAACCAGTAGGCCAGAGTAAGAGTTAAGACCTTAACCAGTAGGCCAGAGTAAGATTTAAGACCTTAAACAATAGGCCAGAGTAAGAGTTAAGACCTTAACCAGCAGGCCAGAGTAAGAGTTAAGACCTTAGCTAGTAGGCCAGAGTACGAGTCTAAGACCTTAGCTATTAGGCCAGAGCAAGAGTTAAGACCTTAACCATTAGGCCAGAGTACGAGTCTAAGACCTTAGCTATTAGGCCAGAGTAAGAGTTAAGATCTTAGCTATTAGGCCAGTGTACGAGACTAAGACCTTAGCTGTTATGCGAGAGTATGAGTCTAAGACCTTAGCTATTAGGCCAGAGTAAGAGTTAAGACCTTAACCAGTAGGCCAGAGTACGAGTCTAAGACCTTAGCTATTAGGCCAGAGTAAGAGTTAAGACCTTAGCTATTAGGCCAGAGTAAGAGTTAAGACCTTAACCATTAGGCCAGAGTACGAGTCTAAGACCTTAGCTATTAGGCCAGAGTAAGAGTTAAGACCTTAACCAGTAGGCCAGAGTAAGAGTTAAGACCTTAACCATTAGGCCAGAGTATGAGTCTAAGACCTTAACCATTAGGCCAGAGTAAGAGTTAAGACCTTAACCAATAGCCCAGAGTAAGAGTTAAGACCTTAACCAGTAGGCCAGAGTAAGAGTTAAGACCTTAACCAGTAGGTCATAGTACGAGTCTAAGACCTTAGCTATTAGGCCAGAGTAAGAGTTAAGACCTTAGCTATCAGGCCAGAGTACACGTCTAAGACCTTAGCTATTAGGCCAGAGTGAGAGTTAAGACCTTAGCTATCAGGCCAGAGTACGAGTCTAAGACCTTAGCTATTAGGACAGAGTACGAGTCTAAGACCTTAGCTATTAGGCCAGAGTAAGAGTTAAGACCTTAGCTATTAGGCCAAAATAAGAGTTATGACCTTAACCATTAGGCCAGAGTACGAGTCTAAGACCTTAGCTATTAGGCCAGAGTAAGAGTTAAGACCTTAACCAGTAGGCCAGAGTAACAGTTAAGACCTTAACCTTTAGGCCATATTACGAGTCTAAGACCTTAGCTATTAGGCCAGAGTAAGAGTTAAGACCATAACCATTAGGCCACAGTACGAGTCTAAGACCTTAGCTATTAGGCCAGAGTAAGAGTTAAGACCTTAGCTATTAGGCCAGAGTAAGAGTTAAGACCTTAACCATTAGGCCAGGGTACGAGTCTAAGACCTTAGCTATTAGGCCAGAGTAAGAGCTAAGACCTTAACCAGTAGGCCAGAGTAAGAGTTAAGACCTTAACCATTAGGCCAGAGTACGAGTCTAAGACCTTAGCTATTAGGCCAGAGTAAGAGTTAAGACCTTAACCAATAGGCCAGAGTAAGAGTTAAGACCTTAACCAGTAGGCCAGAGTAAGAGTTAAGACCTTAACCAGTAGGCCAGAGTAAGAGTTAAGACCGTAACCTGTAGGCCATAGTACGAGTCTAAGACCTTAGCTATTAGGCCAGAGTAAGAATTAAGACCTTAACCATTAGGCCAGAGTTCGAGTCTAAGACCTTAGCTATGAGGCCAGAGTAACAGTTAAGACCTTAACCTGTAGGCCAGAGTAAGAGTTAAGACCTTAACCATTAGGCCAGAGTACGAGTCTAAGACCTTAGCTATTAGGCCAGAGTAAGAGTTAAGACCTTAGCTATTAGGCCAGAGTAAGAGTTAAGACCTTAACCATTAGGCCAGAGAGTGAGTCTAAGACCTTTGTTATTAGGCCAGAGTAAGAGTTTTGACCTTAACCATTATGCCATAGTACGAGTCTAAGACCTTAGCTATTAGGCCAGAGTAAGAGTTAAGACCTTAACCAGTAGGCCAGAGTAAGAGTTAAGACCTTAACCAGGAGGACAGAGTAAGAGTTAAGACCTTAGCTATTAGGCCAGAGTAAGAGTTAAGACCTTAACCTGTAGGCCAGAGTACGAGTCTAATACCTTAGCTATTAGGCCAGAGTAAGAGTTAAGACCTTAACCATTAGGCCAGAGTACAAGTCTAAGACCTTAGCTATTAGGCCAGAGTAAGAGTTAAGACCTTAGCTATCAGGCCAGAGTACGAGTCTAAGACCTTAGCTATTAGGCCAGACTACGAGTCTAAGACCTTAGCTATTAGGCCAGAGTAAAAGTTAAGACCTTAACCATTAGGCCAGAATACGAGTCTAAGACCTTAGCTATTAGGCCTGAGTAAGAGTTAAGACCTTAACCTGTAGGCCATAGTACGAGTCTAAGACCTTAGCTTTTAGGCCAGAGTAAGAGTTAAGTCCTTAACCTGTAGGCCATAGCACGAGTCTAAGACATTAGCTATTAGGCCAGAGTAAGAGTTAAGACCTTAACCATTAGGCCAGAGTACGAGTCTAAGACCTTAGCTATTAGGCCAGAGTAAGAGTAAAGACCTTAACCAGTAGGCCAGAGTAAGAGTTAAGACCTTAGATATTAGGCCAGAGTAAGAGTTAAGACCTTAACCAGTAGGCCAGAGTACGAGTCTAAGACCTTAGCTATTAGTCCAGAGTAAGAGTTAAGACCTTAACCTGTAGGCCAGAGTATGAGTCTAAGACCTTAGCTATTAGGCCAGAGTAAGAGTTAAGACCTTAACCAGTAGGCCAGAGTAAGAGTTAAGACCTTAACCAGTAGGCCAGAGTAAGATTTAAGACCTTAAACAATAGGCCAGAGTAAGAGTTAAGACCTTAACCAGTAGGCCAGAGTAGGAGTTAAGACCTTAGCTAGTAGGCCAGAGTACGAGTCTAAGACCTTAGCTATTAGGCCAGACTAAGAGTTAAGACCGTAACCATTAGTCCATAGTACGAGTCTAAGACCTTAGCTATTAGGCCAGTGTAGGAGGTAAGACCGTAACCAGTAGGCCAGAGTAAGAGTTAAGACCTTAACCAGTAGGCCATAGTACGAGTCTAAGACCTTAGCTATTAGGCCAGAGTAAGAGTTAAGACCTTAACCAGTAGGCCAGAGTAAGAGTTAAGACCTTAACCAGTAGGCCAGAGTAAGTGTTAAGACCTTAACCTGTAGGCCATAGTACGAGTCTAAGACCTTAGCTATTAGGCCAGAGTAAGAATTAAGACCTTAACCATTAGGCCAGAGTTCGAGTCTAAGACCTTAGCTATTAGGCCAGAGTAAGTGTTAAGACCTTAACCTGTAGGCCAGAGTAAGAGTTAAGACCTTAACCATTAGGCCAGAGTACGAGTCTAAGACCTTAGCTATTAGGCCAGAGTAAGAGTTAAGACCTTATCTATTAGGCCAGAGTAAGAGTTAAGACCTTAACCATTATTCCAGAGTGTGAGTCTAAGACCTTAGTTATTAGGCCAGAGTAAGAGTTTTGACCTTAACCATTAGGCCATAGTACGAGTCTAAGACATTAGCTATTAGGCCAGAGTAAGAGTTAAGACCTTAACCAGTAGGCCAGAGTAAGAGTTAAGACCTTAACCAGGAGGACAGAGTAAGAGTTAAGACCTTAGCTATTAGGCCAGAGTAAGAGTTAAGACCTTAACCTGTAGGCCAGAGTACGAGTCTAATACCTTAGCTATTAGGCCAGAGTAAGAGTTAAGACCTTAACCATTAGGCCAGAGTACAAGTCTAAGACCTTAGCTATTAGGCCAGAGTAAGAGTTAAGACCTTAGCTATCAGGCCAGAGTACAAGTCTAAGACCTTAGCTATTAGGCCAGAGTGAGAGTTAAGACCTTAGCTATCAGGCCAGAGTACGAGTCTAAGACCTTAGCTATTAGGACAGAGTACGAGTCTAAGACATTAGCTATTAGGCCAGAGTAAGAGTTAAGACCTTAGCTATTAGGCCAGAATAAGAGTTATGACCTTAACCATTAGGCCAGAGTACGAGTCTAAGACCTTAGCTATTAGGCCAGAGTAAGAGTTAAGACCTTAACCATTAGGCCAGAGTACGAGTGTAAGACCTTAGCTATTAGGCCAGAGTAAGAGTTAAGACCTTAGCTATTAGGCCAGAGTAAGAGTTAAGACCTTAACCTGTAGGCCAGAGTACGAGTCTAAGACCTTAGCTATTAGGCCAGACTACGAGTCTAAGTCCTTAGCTATTAGGCCAGAGTAAGAGTTAAGACCTTAACCATTAGGCCAGAGTACGAGTCTAAGACCTTAGCTATTAGGCCTGAGTAAGAGTTAAGACCTTAACCAGTAGGCCATAGTACAAGTCTAAGACCTTAGCTATTAGGCCAGAGTAAGAGTTAAGTCCTTAACCTGTAGGCCATAGCACAAGTCTAAAACATTAGCTATTAGGACAGAGTAAGAGTTAAGACCTTAACCATTAGGCCAGAGTACGAGTCTAAGACCTTAGCTATTAGGCCAGAGTAAGAGTAAAGACCTTAGCCAGTACGCCAGAGTAAGAGTTAAGACCTTAGATATTAGGCCAGAGTAAGAGTTAAGACCTTAACCAGTAGGCCAGAGTACGAGTCTAAGACCTTAGCTATTAGTCCAGAGTAAGAGTTAAGACCTTAACCATTAGGCCAGAGTATGAGTCTAAGACCTTAGCTATTAGGCCAGAGTAAGAGTTAAGACCTTAACCAGTAGGCCAGAGTAAGAGTTAAGACCTTAACCAGTAGGCCAGAGTAAGATTTAAGACCTTAAACAATAGGCCAGAGTAAGAGTTAAGACCTTAACCAGCAGGCCAGAGTAAGAGTTAAGACCTTAGCTAGTAGGCCAGAGTACGAGTCTAAGACCTTAGCTATTAGGCCAGAGCAAGAGTTAAGACCTTAACCATTAGGCCAGAGTACGAGTCTAAGACCTTAGCTATTAGGCCAGAGTAAGAGTTAAGATCTTAGCTATTAGGCCAGTGTACGAGACTAAGACCTTAGCTGTTATGCGAGAGTATGAGTCTAAGACCTTAGCTATTAGGCCAGAGTAAGAGTTAAGACCTTAACCAGTAGGCCAGAGTACGAGTCTAAGACCTTAGCTATTAGGCCAGAGTAAGAGTTAGGACCTTAGCTATTAGGCCAGAGTAAGAGTTAAGACCTTAACCATTAGGCCAGAGTACGAGTCTAAGACCTTAGCTATTAGGCCAGAGTAAGAGTTAAGACCTTAACCAGTAGGCCAGAGTAAGAGTTAAGACCTTAACCATTAGGCCAGAGTATGAGTCTAAGACCTTAACCATTAGACCAGAGTAAGAGTTAAGACCTTAACCAATAGCCCAGAGTAAGAGTTAAGACCTTAACCAGTAGGCCAGAGTAAGAGTTAAGACCTTAACCAGTAGGTCATAGTACGAGTCTAAGACCTTAGCTATTAGGCCAGAGTAAGAGTTAAGACCTTAGCTATCAGGCCAGAGTACACGTCTAAGACCTTAGCTATTAGGCCAGAGTGAGAGTTAAGACCTTAGCTATCAGGCCAGAGTACGAGTCTAAGACCTTAGCTATTAGGACAGAGTACGAGTCTAAGACCTTAGCTATTAGGCCAGAGTAAGAGTTAAGACCTTAGCTATTAGGCCAAAATAAGAGTTATGACCTTAACCATTAGGCCAGAGTACGAGTCTAAGACCTTAGCTATTAGGCCAGAGTAAGAGTTAAGACCTTAACCAGTAGGCCAGAGTAACAGTTAAGACCTTAACCTTTAGGCCATATTACGAGTCTAAGACCTTAGCTATTAGGCCAGAGTAAGAGTTAAGACCATAACCATTAGGCCACAGTACGAGTCTAAGACCTTAGCTATTAGGCCAGAGTAAGAGTTAAGACCTTAGCTATTAGGCCAGAGTAAGAGTTAAGACCTTAACCATTAGGCCAGAGTACGAGTCTAAGACCTTAGCTATTAGGCCAGAGTAAGAGCTAAGACCTTAACCAGTAGGCCAGAGTAAGAGTTAAGACCTTAACCATTAGGCCAGAGTACGAGTCTAAGACCTTAGCTATTAGGCCAGAGTAAGAGTTAAGACCTTAACCAATAGGCCAGAGTAAGAGTTAAGACCTTAACCAGTAGGCCAGAGTAAGAGTTAAGACCTTAACCAGTAGGCCAGAGTAAGAGTTAAGACCGTAACCTGTAGGCCATAGTACGAGTCTAAGACCTTAGCTATTAGGCCAGAGTAAGGATTAAGACCTTAACCATTAGGCCAGAGTTCGAGTCTAAGACCTTAGCTATGAGGCCAGAGTAACAGTTAAGACCTTAACCTGTAGGCCAGAGTAAGAGTTAAGACCTTAACCATTAGGCCAGAGTACGAGTCTAAGACCTTAGCTATTAGGCCAGAGTAAGAGTTAAGACCTTAGCTATTAGGCCAGAGTAAGAGTTAAGACCTTAACCATTAGGCCAGAGTAAGAGTTAAGACCTTAACCATTAGGCCAGAGAGTGAGTCTAAGACCTTAGTTATTAGGCCAGAGTAAGAGTTTTGACCTTAACCATTATGCCATAGTACGAGTCTAAGACCTTAGCTATTAGGCCAGAGTAAGAGTTAAGACCTTAACCAGTAGGCCAGAGTAAGAGTTAAGACCTTAACCAGGAGGACAGAGTAAGAGTTAAGACCTTAGCTATTAGGCCAGAGTAAGAGTTAAGACCTTAACCTGTAGGCCAGAGTACGAGTCTAATACCTTAGCTATTAGGCCAGAGTAAGAGTTAAGACCTTAACCATTAGGCCAGAGTACAAGTCTAAGACCTTAGCTATTAGGCCAGAGTAAGAGTTAAGACCTTAGCTATCAGGCCAGAGTACGAGTCTAAGACCTTAGCTATTAGGACAGAGTACGAGTCTAAGACCTTAGCTATTAGGCCAGAGTAAGAGTTAAGACCTTAGCTATTAGGCCAGAATAAGAGTTATGACCTTAACCATTAGGCCAGAGTATGAGTCTAAGACCTTAGCTATTAGGCCAGAGTAAGAGTTAAGACCTTAGCTATTAGGCCAGACTACGAGTCTAAGACCTTAGCTATTAGGCCAGAGTAAAAGTTAAGACCTTAAGCATTAGGCCAGAATACGAGTCTAAGACCTTAGCTATTAGGCCTGAGTAAGAGTTAAGACCTTAACCTGTAGGCCATAGTACGAGTCTAAGACCTTAGCTTTTAGGCCAGAGTAAGAGTTAAGTCCTTAACCTGTAGGCCATAGCACGAGTCTAAGACATTAGCTATTAGGCCAGAGTAAGAGTTAAGACCTTAACCATTAGGCCAGAGTACGAGTCTAAGACCTTAGCTATTAGGCCAGAGTAAGAGTAAAGACCTTAACCAGTAGGCCAGAGTAAGAGTTAAGACCTTAGATATTAGGCCAGAGTAAGAGTTAAGACCTTAACCAGTAGGCCAGAGTACGAGTCTAAGACCTTAGCTATTAGTCCAGAGTAAGAGTTAAGACCTTAACCAGTAGGCCAGAGTATGAGTCTAAGACCTTAGCTATTAGGCCAGAGTAAGAGTTAAGACCTTAACCAGTAGGCCAGAGTAAGAGTTAAGACCTTAACCAGTAGGCCAGAGTAAGATTTAAGACCTTAAACAATAGGCCAGAGTAAGAGTTAAGACCTTAACCAGTAGGCCAGAGTAGGAGTTAAGACCTTAGCTAGTAGGCCAGAGTACGAGTCTAAGACCTTAGCTATTAGGCCAGAGCAAGAGTTAAGACCTTAACCATTAGGCCAGAGTACGAGTCTAAGACCTTAGCTATTAGGCCAGAGTAAGAGTTAAGACCTTAGCTATTAGGCCAGTGTACGAGACTAAGACCTTAGTTATTATGCGAGGGTATGAGTCTAAGACCTTAGCTATTAGGCCAGAGTAAGAGTTAAGACCTTAACCAGTAGGCCAGAGTACGAGTCTAAGACCTTAGCTATTAGGCCAGAGTAAGAGTTAAGACCTTAGCTATTAGGCCAGAGTAAGAGTTAAGACCTTAACCATTAGGCCAGAGTACGAGTCTAAGACCTTAGCTATTAGGCCAGAGTAAGAGTTAAGACCTTAACCAGTAGGCCAGAGTAAGAGTTAAGACCTTAACCATTAGTCCAGAGTATGAGTCTAAGACCTTAACCATTAGGCCAGACTAAGAGTTAAGACCTTAACCAATAGCCCAGAGTAAGAGTTAGGACCTTAACCAGTAGGCCAGAGTAAGAGTTAAGACCTTAACCAGTTGGCCAGAGTAACAGTTAAGACCTTAACCTGTAGGCCATAGTACGAGTCTAAGACCTTAGCTATTAGGCCAGAGTAAGAGTTAAGACCATCACCATTAGGCCACAGTACGAGTCTAAGACCTTAGCTATTAGGCCAGAGTAAGAGTTAAGACCTTAACCTGTAGGCCAGTGTAAGAGTTAAGACCTTAACCATTAGGTCAGAGTAAGAGTTAAGACCTTAACGAGTAGGACAGAGTAAGAGTTAAGACCTTAGCTATTAGGCCAGAGTAAGAGTTAAGACCTTAACCTGTAGGTCAGAGTACGAGCCTAAGACCTTAGCTATTAGGCCAGAGTAAGAGTTAAGACCTTAACCATTAGGCCAGAGTAAGAGTTAAGACCTTAGCTATTAGGCCAGAGTACGAGTCTAAGACCTTAGCTATTAGGCCAGAGTACGAGTCTAAGACCTTAGCTATTAGGCCAGAGTAAGAGTTAAGACCTTAACCAGTAGGCCAGAGTACGAGTCTAAGACCTTAGCTATTAGGCAAGAGTAAGAGTTAAGACCTTAGCTATTAGGCCAGAATAAGAGTTACGGCATTAACCATTAGGCCAGAGTACGAGTCTACGACCTTAGCTATTAGGCCAGAGTAAGAGTTAAGACCTTAGCTATTAGGCCAGAGTAAGAGTTAAGACCTTAACCTGTATGCCAGAGTACGAGTCTAAGACCTTAGCTATTAGGCCAGAGTAGGAGTCTAAAACCTTAGCTATTAGGCCAGAGTAAGAGTTAAGACCTTAACCATTAGGCCAGAGTACGAGTCTAAGACCTTAGCTATTAGGCCAGAGTAAGAGTTAAGACCTTAACAGTAGGCCAGAGTAAGAGTTAAGGCCTTAACCAGTAGGCCAGAGTAAAAGTTAAGACCTTAGATATTAGGCCAGAGTAAGAGTTAAGACCTTAACCAGTAGGCCAGAGTACGAGTCTAAGACCATAGCTATTAGGCCAGAGTAAGAGTTAAGACCTTAACCATTAGGCCAGAGTATGAGTCTAAGACCTTAGCTATTAGGCCAGAGTAAGAGTTAAGACCTTAACCATTAGGCCAGAGTATGAGTCTAAGACCTTAGCTATTAGGCCAGAGTATGAGTCTAGACCTTAGCTATTAGGCCAGAGTAAGAGTTAAGACCTTAACCAGTAGGCCAGGAACAAGTCTAATACCTTAGCTATTAGGCCAGGGTAAGAGTTAAGACCTTAGCTATTAGGCCAGAGTAATAGTTAAGACCTTAACCATTAGGCCAGAGTACGAGTCTAAGACCTTAGCTATTAGGCCAGACTAAGAGTTAAGACCGTAACCATTAGTCCATAGTACGAGTCTAAGACCTTAGCTATTAGGCCAGTGTAGGAGGTAAGACCATAACCAGTAGGCCAGAGTAAGAGTTAAGACCTTAACCATTAGGCCAGAGTACAAGTCTAAGACCTTAGCTATTAGGCCAGAGTAAGAGTTAAGACCTTAGCTATCAGGCCAGAGTACAAGTCTAAGACCTTAGCTATTAGGCCAGAGTGAGAGTTAAGACCTTAGCTATCAGGCCAGAGTACGAGTCTAAGACCTTAGCTATTAGGCCAGAGTACGAGTCTAAGACCTTAGCTATTAGGCCAGAGTAAGAGTTAATACCTTAGCTATTAGGCCAGAGTAAGAGTTAAGACCTTAACCATTAGGCCAGAGTACAAGTCTAAGACCTTAGCTATTAGGCCAGAGTAAGAGTTAAGACCTTAGCTATCAGGCCAGAGTACAAGTCTAAGACCTTAGCTATTAGGCCAGAGTGAGAGTTAAGACCTTAGCTATCAGGCCAGAGTACGAGTCTAAGACCTTAGCTATTAGGACAGAGTACGAGTCTAAGACCTTAGCTATTAGGCCAGAGTAAGAGTTAAGACCTTAACCATTAGGCCAGAGTACGAGTCTAAGACCTTAGCTATTAGGCCAGAGTTAGAGTTAAGACCTTAGCTATTAGGCCAGAGTAAGAGTTAAGACCTTAACCTGTAGGCCAGAGTACAAGTCTAAGACCTTAGCTATTAGGCCAGACTACGAGTCTAAGACCTTAGCTATTAGGCCAGAGTAAGAGTTAAGACCTTAACCATTAGGCCAGAGTACGAGTCTAAGACCTTAGCTATTAGGCCTGAGTAAGAGTTAAGACCTTAACCTGTAGGCCATAGCACGAGTCTAAGACATTGGCTATTAGGCCAGAGTAAGAGTTAAGACCTTAACCATTAGGCCAGAGTACGAGTCTAAGACCTTAGCTATTAGGCCAGAGTAAGAGTAAAGACCTTAACCAGTAGGCCAGAGTAAGAGTTAAGACCTTAGATATTAGGCCAGAGTAAGAGTTAAGACCTTAACCAGTAGGCCAGAGTACGAGTCTAAGACCTTAGCTATTAGTCCAGAGTAAGAGTTAAGACCTTAACCATTAGGCCAGAGTATGAGTCTAAGACCTTAGCTATTAGGCCAGAGTAAGAGTTAAGACCTTAACCAGTAGGCAAAAGTAAGAGTTAAGACCTTAACCAGTAGGCCAGAGTAAGATTTAAGACCTTAAACAATAGGCCAGAGTAAGAGTTAAGACCTTAACCAGTAGGCCAGAGTAAGAGTTAAGACCTTAGCTAGTAGGCCAGAGTACGAGTCTAAGACCTTAGCTATTAGGCCAGAGCAAGAGTTAAGACCTTAACCATTAGGCCAGAGTACGAGTCTAAGACCTTAGCTATTAGGCCAGAGTAAGAGTTAAGACCTTAGCTATTAGGCCAGTGTACAAGACTAAGACCTTAGCTATTTTGCGAGATTATGAGTCTAAGACCTTAGCTATTAGGCCAGAGTAAGAGTTAAGACCTTAACCAGTAGGCCAGAGTACGAGTCTAAGACCTTAGCTATTAGGCCAGAGTAAGAGTTAAGACCTTAACCAGTAGGCCAGAGTAAGAGTTAAGACCTTAACCATTAGGCCAGAGTATGAGTCTAAGACCTTAACCATTAGGTCAGAGTAAGAGTTAAGACCTTAACCAATAGCCCAGAGTAAGAGTTAAGACCTTAACCAGTGGGCCAGAGTAAGAGTTAAGACCTTAACCAGTAGGCCAGAGTAACAGTTAAGACCTTAACCTGTAGGCCATAGTACGAGTCTAAGACCTTAGCTATTAGGCCAGAGTAAGAGTTAAGACCATAACCATTAGGCCACAGTACGAGTCTAAGACCTTAGCTATTAGGCAAGAGTAAGAGTTAAGACCTTAACCTGTAGGCCAGAGTAAGAGTTAAGACCTTAACCATTAGGTCAGAGTACGAGTCCAAGACCTTAGCTATTAGGCCAGAGTAAGAGTTAAGACCTTAACCAGTAGGCCAGAGTAAGAGTTAAGACCTTAACGAGTAGGACAGAGTAAGAGTTAAGACCTTAGCTATTAGGCCAGAGTAAGAGTTAAGACCTTAACCTCTAGGCCAGAGTACGAGCCTAAGACCTTAGCTATTAGGCCAGAGTAAGAGTTAAGACCTTAACCATTAGGCCAGAGTAAGAGTTAAGACCTTAGCTATTAGGCCAGAGTACGAGTCTAAGACCTTAGCTATTAGGCCAGAGTACGAGTCTAAGACCTTAGCTATTAGGCCAGAGTAAGAGTTAATACCTTAGCTATTAGGCCAGAGTAAGAGTTAAGACCTTAACCATTAGGCCAGAGTACAAGTCTAAGACCTTAGCTATTAGGCCAGAGTAAGAGTTAAGACCTTAGCTATCAGGCCAGAGTACAAGTCTAAGACCTTAGCTATTAGGCCAGAGTGAGAGTTAAGACCTTAGCTATCAGGCCAGAGTACGAGTCTAAGACCTTAGCTATTAGGACAGAGTACGAGTCTAAGACCTTAGCTATTAGGCCAGAGTAAGAGTTAAGACCTTAACCATTAGGCCAGAGTACGAGTCTAAGACCTTAGCTATTAGGCCAGAGTTAGAGTTAAGACCTTAGCTATTAGGCCAGAGTAAGAGTTAAGACCTTAACCTGTAGGCCAGAGTACGAGTCTAAGACCTTAGCTATTAGGCCAGACTACGAGTCTAAGACCTTAGCTATTAGGCCAGAGTAAGAGTTAAGACCTTAACCATTAGGCCAGAGTACGAGTCTAAGACCTTAGCTATTAGGCCTGAGTAAGAGTTAAGACCTTAACCTGTAGGCCATAGCACGAGTCTAAGACATTGGCTATTAGGCCAGAGTAAGAGTTAAGACCTTAACCATTAGGCCAGAGTACGAGTCTAAGACCTTAGCTATTAGGCCAGAGTAAGAGTAAAGACCTTAACCAGTAGGCCAGAGTAAGAGTTAAGACCTTAGATATTAGGCCAGAGTAAGAGTTAAGACCTTAACCAGTAGGCCAGAGTACGAGTCTAAGACCTTAGCTATTAGTCCAGAGTAAGAGTTAAGACCTTAACCATTAGGCCAGAGTATGAGTCTAAGACCTTAGCTATTAGGCCAGAGTAAGAGTTAAGACCTTAACCAGTAGGCAAGAGTAAGAGTTAAGACCTTAACCAGTAGGCCAGAGTAAGATTTAAGACCTTAAACAATAGGCCAGAGTAAGAGTTAAGACCTTAACCAGTAGGCCAGAGTAAGAGTTAAGACCTTAGCTAGTAGGCCAGAGTACGAGTCTAAGACCTTAGCTATTAGGCCAGAGCAAGAGTTAAGACCTTAACCATTAGGCCAGAGTACGAGTCTAAGACCTTAGCTATTAGGCCAGAGTAAGAGTTAAGACCTTAGCTATTAGGCCAGTGTACAAGACTAAGACCTTAGCTATTTTGCGAGATTATGAGTCTAAGACCTTAGCTATTAGGCCAGAGTAAGCGTTAAGACCTTAACCAGTAGGCCAGAGTACGAGTCTAAGACCTTAGCTATTAGGCCAGAGTAAGAGTTAAGACCTTAACCAGTAGGCCAGAGTAAGAGTTAAGACCTTAACCATTAGGCCAGAGTATGAGTCTAAGACCTTAACCATTAGGTCAGAGTAAGAGTTAAGACCTTAACCAATAGCCCAGAGTAAGAGTTAAGACCTTAACCAGTGGGCCAGAGTAAGAGTTAAGACCTTAACCAGTAGGCCAGAGTAACAGTTAAGACCTTAACCTGTAGGCCATAGTACGAGTCTAAGACCTTAGCTATTAGGCCAGAGTAAGAGTTAAGACCATAACCATTAGGCCACAGTACGAGTCTAAGACCTTAGCTATTAGGCAAGAGTAAGAGTTAAGACCTTAACCTGTAGGCCAGAGTAAGAGTTAAGACCTTAACCATTAGGTCAGAGTACGAGTCCAAGACCTTAGCTATTAGGCCAGAGTAAGAGTTAAGACCTTAACCAGTAGGCCAGAGTAAGAGTTAAGACCTTAACGAGTAGGACAGAGTAAGAGTTAAGACCTTAGCTATTAGGCCAGAGTAAGAGTTAAGACCTTAACCTCTAGGCCAGAGTACGAGCCTAAGACCTTAGCTATTAGGCCAGAGTAAGAGTTAAGACCTTAACCATTAGGCCAGAGTAAGAGTTAAGACCTTAGCTATTAGGCCAGAATAAGAGTTACGGCCTTAACCATTAGGCCAGAGTACGAGTCTACGACCTTAGCTATTAGGCCAGAGTAAGAGTTAAGACCTTAGCTATTAGGCCAGAGTAAGAGTTAAGACCTTAACCTGTATGCCAGAGTACGAGTCTAAGACCTTAGCTATTAGGCCAGAGTACGAGTCTAAAACCTTAGCTATTAGGCCAGAGTAAGAGTTAAGACCTTAACAGTAGGCCAGAGTAAGAGTTAAGACCTTAACCAGTAGGCCAGAGTAAAAGTTAAGACCTTAGATATTAGGCCAGAGTAAGAGTTAAGACCTTAACCAGTAGGCCAGAGTACAAGTCTAAGACCATAGCTATTAGGCCAGAGTAAGAGTTAAGACCTTAACCATTAGGCCAGAGTATGAGTCTAAGACCTTAGCTATTAGGCCAGAGTGAGAGTTAAGACCTTAACCATTAGGCCAGAGTACGAGTCTAAGACCTTAGCTATTAGGCCAGAGTATGAGTCTAGACCTTAGCTATTAGGCCAGAGTAAGAGTTAAGACCTTAACCAGTAGGCCAGGAACAAGTCTAATACCTTAGCTATTAGGCCAGAGTAAGAGTTAAGACCTTAGCTATTAGGCCAGAGTAAGAGTTAAGACCTTAACCATTAGGCCAGAGTATGAGTCTAAGACCTTAGCTATTAGGCCAGACTAAGAGTTAAGACCGTAACCATTAGGCCAGAGTACGAGTCTAAGACCTTAGCTATTAGGCCAGAGTAAGAGTTAAGACTTTAGCTATTAGGCCAGAGTACGAGTCTAAGACCTTAGCTATTAGGCCAGAGTAAGAATTAAGACCTTAACAAGTAGGCCAGAGTACGAGTTAAGACCTTAACCAGTAGGCCAGAGTACGAGTTAAGACCTTAGCTATTAGGCCAGAATAAGAGTTAAGACCGTAACCCGTAGGCCAGAGTAAGAGTTAAGACCTTAACCGGTAGGCCAGAGTATGAGTCTAAGACCTTAGCTATTAGGCCAGAGTAAGAGTTAAGACCTTAACCATTAGGCCAGAGTACAAGTCTAAGACCTTAGCTATTATGCCAGAGTGAGAGTTAAGACCTTAGCTATTAGGCCAGAGTGAGAGTTAAGACCTTAGCTATCAGGTCAGACTACGAGTCTAAGACCTTGGCTATTAGGCCAGAGTACGAGTCTAAGACCTTAGCTATTAGGCTAGAGTAAAAGTTAAGACCTTAGCTATTAGGCCAGAGTAAGAGTTAAGACCTTAACCATTAGGCCAGAGTATGAGTCTAAGACTTTAGCTATTAGGCCAGACCAAGAGTTAAGACCTTAACCAATAGGCCAGAGTATGAGTCTAAGACCATAGCTATTAGGCCAGAGTAAGAGTTAAGACCTTAACCATTAGGCCAGAGTATGAGTCTAAGACCTTAGCTATTAGGCCAGAGTGAGAGTTAAGACCTTAACCATTAGGCCAGAGTATGAGTCTAAGACCTTAGCTATTAGGCCAGAGTATGAGTCTAGACCTTAGCTATTAGGCCAGAGTAAGAGTTAAGACCTTAACCAGTAGGCCAGGAACAAGTCTAATACCTTAGCTATTAGGCCAGAGTAAGAGTTAAGACCTTAGCTATTAGGCCAGAGTAAGAGTTAAGACCTTAACCATTAGGCCAGAGTATGAGTCTAAGACCTTAGCTATTAGGCCAGACTAAGAGTTAAGACCGTAACCATTAGGCCAGAGTACGAGTCTAAGACCTTAGCTATTAGGCCAGAGTAAGAGTTAAGACTTTAGCTATTAGGCCAGAGTACGAGTCTAAGACCTTAACCAGTAGGCCAGAGTACGAGTTAAGACCTTAGCTATTAGGCCAGAATAAGAGTTAAGACCGTAACCCGTAGGCCAGAGTAAGAGTTAAGACCTTAACCATTAGGCCAGAGTACGAGTCTAAGACCTTAGCTATTAGGCCAGAGTAAGAATTAAGACCTTAACAGTAGGCCAGAGTACGAGTCTAAGACCTTAGCTATTAGGCCAGAGTATGAGTCTAGACCTTAGCTATTAGGCCAGAGTAAGAGTTAAGACCTTAACCAGTAGGCCAGGAACAAGTCTAATACCTTAGCTATTAGGCCAGGGTAAGAGTTAAGACCTTAGCTATTAGGCCAGAGTAAGAGTTAAGACCTTAACCATTAGGCCAGAGTACGAGTCTAAGACCTTAGCTATTAGGCCAGACTAAGAGTTAAGACCGTAACCATTAGTCCATAGTACGAGTCTAAGACCTTAGCTATTAGGCCAGTGTAAGAGGTAAGACCGTAACCAGTAGGCCAGAGTAAGAGTTAAGACCTTAACCATTAGGCCAGAGTACAAGTCTAAGACCTTAGCTATTAGGCCAGAGTAAGAGTTAAGACCTTAGCTATCAGGCCAGAGTACAAGTCTAAGACCTTAGCTATTAGGCCAGAGTGAGAGTTAAGACCTTAGCTATAAGGCCAGAGTACGAGTCTAAGACCTTAGCTATTAGGACAGAGTACGAGTCTAAGACCTTAGCTATTAGGCCAGAGTAAGAGTTAAGACCTTAGCTATTAGGCCAGAATAAGAGTTATGACCATAACCATTAGGCCAGAGTACGAGTCTAAGACCTTAGCTATTAGGCCAGAGTAAGAGTTAAGACCTTAACCATTAGGCCAGAGTACGAGTCTAAGACCTTAGCTATTAGGCCAGAGTTAGAGTTAAGACCTTAGCTATTAGGCCAGAGTAAGAGTTAAGACCTTAACCTGTAGGCCAGAGTACGAGTCTAAGACCTTAGCTATTAGGCCAGACTACGAGTCTAAGACCTTAGCTATTAGGCCAGAGTAAGAGTTAAGACCTTAACCATTAGGCCGGAGTACGAGTCTAAGACCTTAGCTATTAGGCCTGAGTAAGAGTTAAGATCTTAACCTGTAGGCCATAGTACGAGTCTAAGACCTTAGCTATTAGGCCAGAGTAAGAGTTAAGTCCTTAACCTGTAGGCCATAGCACGAGTCTAAGACATTAGCTATTAGGCCAGAGTAAGAGTTAAGACCTTAACCAGTAGGCCAGACTACGAGTCTAAGACCTTAGCTATTAGGCCAGAGTAAGAGTTAAGACCTTAACCATTAGGCCAGAGTACGAGTCTAAGACTTTAGCTATTAGGCCAGAGTACGAGTTAAGACCTTAACCAGTAGGCCAGAGTAAAAGTTAAGACCTTAACCATTAGGCCAGAGTACGAGTCTAAGACCTTAGCTATTAGGCCAGAGTAAGAGTTAAGACCTTAACCAATAGGCCAGAGTAAGAGTTAGGACCTTAACCAGTAGGCCAGAGTAAGAGTTAAGACCTTAACCAGTAGGCCAGAGAAAGAGTTAAGTCCTTAACCTGTAGGCCACAATACAAGTCTAAGACCTTAGCTATTAGGCCAGAGTAAGAGTTAAGACCTTAACCATTAGGCCAGAGTATGAGTCTAAGACCTTAGCTATTAGGCCAAAGTAAGAGTTAAGACCTTAACCTGTAGGCCAGAGTAAGAGTTAAGACCTTAACCATTAGGCCAGAGTACGAGTCTAAAACCTTAGCTATTAGGCCAGAGTAAGAGTTAAGACCTTAGCTATTAGGCCAGATTAAGAGTTAAGACCTTAACCATTCGGCCAGAGTACGAGCCTAAGACCTTAGCTATTAGGCCAGAGTAAGAGTTAAGACCTTAACCATTAGGCCATAGTACGAGTCGAAGACCTTAGCTATTAGGCCAGAGTAAGAGTTAAGACCTTAACCAGTAGGCCGGAGTAAGAGTT
Source organism: Triturus cristatus (assembly GCF_964204655.1). Lineage (NCBI taxonomy): Eukaryota > Metazoa > Chordata > Amphibia > Caudata > Salamandridae > Triturus > Triturus cristatus. Next base: position 1,308,979,128 of record NC_140590.1, read on the forward strand.
AAGACCTTAACCAGTAGGACAGAGTAAGAGTTAAGACCTTAGATATTAGGCCAGAGTAAGAGTTAAGACCTTAACCAGTAGGCCAGAGTACGAGTCTAAGACCTTAGCTATTAGGCCAGAGTGAGAGTTAAGACCTTAGCTATCAGGCCAGAGTACGAGTCTAAGACCTTAGCTATTAGGCCAGAGTACGAGTCTAAGACCTTAGCTATTAGGCCAGAGTAAGAGTTAAGACCTTAACCAGTAGGCCAGAGTACCAGTCTAAGACCTTAGCTATTAGGCCAGAGTAAGAGTTAAGACCTTAGCTATTAGGCCAGAGTAAGAGTTAAGACCTTAACCATTAGGCCAGAGTACGAGTCTAAGACTTTAGCTATTAGGCCAGAGCAAGAGTTAAGACCTTAACCAGTAGGCCAGAGTACGAGTCTAAGATCTTAGCTATTAGGCCAGAGCAAGAGTTAAGACCTTAACCAGTAGTCCAGAGTACGAGTCTAAGACCTTAGCTATTAGGCCAGAGTAAGAGTTAAGACTGTAGCTATTACGCCAGTGTACGAGTCTAAGACCTTAGCTATTATGCCAGAGTATGAGTCTAAGACCTTAGCTATTAGGCCAGAGTAAGAGTTAAGACCTTAACCAGAAGGCCAGAGTATAAGTCTAAGACCTTAGCTATTAGGCCAGAGTAAGAGTTAAGACCTTAGCTATTAGGCCAGAGAAAGAGTTAAGACCTTAACCATTAGGCCAGAGTACGAGTCTAAGACCTTAGCTATTAGGCCAGAGTAAGAGCTAAGACCTTAACCAGTAGGCCAGAGTAAGAGTTAAGACCTTAACCATTAGGCCAGAGTACGAGTCTAAGACCTTAGCTATTAGGCCAGAGTAAGAGTTAAGACCTTAACCAATAGGCCAGAGTAAGAGTTAAGACCTTAACCAGTAGGCCAGAGTAAGAGTTAAGACCTTAACCAGTAGGCCAGAGTAAGAGTTAAGACCTTAACCTGTAGGCCATAGTACGAGTCTAAGACCTTAGCTATTAGGCCAGAGTAAGAATTAAGACCTTAACCATTAGGCCAGAGTTCGAGTCTAAGACCTTAGCTATTAGGCCAGAGTAAGAGTTAAGACCTTAACCTGTAGGCCAGAGTAAGAGTTAAGACCTTAACCATTAGGCCAGAGTACGAGTCTAAGACCTTAGCTATTAGGCCAGAGTAAGAGTTAAGACCTTATCTATTAGGCCAGAGTAAGAGTTAAGACCTTAACCATTAGGCCAGAGTGTGAGTCTAAGACCTTAGTTATTAGGCCAGAGTAAGAGTTTTGACCTTAACCATTAGGCCATAGTACGAGTCTAAGACCTTAGCTATTAGGCCAGAGTAAGAGTTAAGACCTTATCCAGTAGGCCAGAGTAAGAGTTAAGACCTTAACCAGGAGGACAGAGTAAGAGTTAAGACATTAGCTATTACGCCAGAGTAAGAGTTAAGACCTTAACCATTGGGCCAGAGTACGAGTCTAAGACCTTAGCTATGAGGCCTGAGTAAGAGTTAAGACCTTAACCTGTAGGCCACAGTACGAGTCTAAGACCTTAGCTATTAGGCCAGAGTAAGAGTTAAGTCCTTAACCTGTAGGCCATAGCACGAGTCTAAGACATTAGCTATTAGGACAGAGTAAGAGTTAAGACCTTAACCATTAGGCCAGAGTACGAGTCTAAGACCTTAGCTATTAGGCCTGAGTAAGAGTTAAGACCTTAACCTGTAGGCCACAGTACGAGTCTAAGACCTTAGCTATTAGGCCAGAGTAAGAGTTAAGTCCTTAACCTGTAGGCCATAGCACGAGTCTAAGACATTAGCTATTAGGACAGAGTAAGAGTTAAGACCTTAACCATTAGGCCAGAGTACGAGTCTAAGACCTTAGCTATTAGGCCAGAGTAAGAGTAAAGACCTTAGCCAGTACGCCAGAGTAAGAGTTAAGACCTTAGATAATAGGCCAGAGTAAGAGTTAAGACCTTAACCAGTAGGCCAGAGTACGAGTCTAAGACCTTAGCTATTAGTCCAGAGTAAGAGTTAAGACCTTAACCATTATGCCAGAGTATGAGTCTAAGACCTTAGCTATTAGGCCAGAGTAAGAGTTAAGACCTTAACCAGTAGGCCAGAGTAAGAGTTAAGACCTTAACCAGTAGGCCAGAGTAAGATTTAAGACCTTAAACAATAGGCCAGAGTAAGAGTTAAGACCTTAACCAGCAGGCCAGAGTAAGAGTTAAGACCTTAGCTATTAGGCCAGAGTAAGAGCTAAGACCTTAGCTATTAGGCCAGAGCAAGAGTTAAGACCTTAACCATTAGGCCAGAGTACGAGTCTAAGACCTTAGCTATTAGGCCAGAGTAAGAGTTAAGACCTTAACCAATAGGCCAGAGTAAGAGTTAAGACCTTAACCAGTAGGCCAGAGTAAGAGTTAAGACCTTAACCAGTAGGCCAGAGTAAGAGTTAAGACCTTAACCTGTAGGCCATAGTACGAGTCTAAGACCTTAGCTATTAGGCCAGAGTAAGAATTAAGACCTTAACCATTAGGCCAGAGTTCGAGTCTAAGACCTTAGCTATTAGGCCAGAGTAAGAGTTAAGACCTTAACCTGTAGGCCAGAGTAAGAGTTAAGACCTTAACCATTAGGCCAGAGTACGAGTCTAAGACCTTAGCTATTAGGCCAGAGTAAGAGTTAAGACCTTATCTATTAGGCCAGAGTAAGAGTTAAGACCTTAACCATTAGGCCAGAGTGTGAGTCTAAGACCTTAGTTATTAGGCCAGAGTAAGAGTTTTGACCTTAACCATTAGGCCATAGTACGAGTCTAAGACCTTAGCTATTAGGCCAGAGTAAGAGTTAAGACCTTATCCAGTAGGCCAGAGTAAGAGTTAAGACCTTAACCAGGAGGACAGAGTAAGAGTTAAGACATTAGCTATTAGGCCAGAGTAAGAGTTAAGACCTTAACCATTGGGCCAGAGTACGAGTCTAAGACCTTAGCTATTAGGCCTGAGTAAGAGTTAAGACCTTAACCTGTAGGCCACAGTACGAGTCTAAGACCTTAGCTATTAGGCCAGAGTAAGAGTTAAGTCCTTAACCTGTAGGCCATAGCACGAGTCTAAGACATTAGCTATTAGGACAGAGTAAGAGTTAAGACCTTAACCATTAGGCCAGAGTACGAGTCTAAGACCTTAGCTATTAGGCCTGAGTAAGAGTTAAGACCTTAACCTGTAGGCCACAGTACGAGTCTAAGACCTTAGCTATTAGGCCAGAGTAAGAGTTAAGTCCTTAACCTGTAGGCCATAGCACGAGTCTAAGACATTAGCTATTAGGACAGAGTAAGAGTTAAGACCTTAACCATTAGGCCAGAGTACGAGTCTAAGACCTTAGCTATTAGGCCAGAGTAAGAGTAAAGACCTTAGCCAGTACGCCAGAGTAAGAGTTAAGACCTTAGATAATAGGCCAGAGTAAGAGTTAAGACCTTAACCAGTAGGCCAGAGTACGAGTCTAAGACCTTAGCTATTAGTCCAGAGTAAGAGTTAAGACCTTAACCATTAGGCCAGAGTATGAGTCTAAGACCTTAGCTATTAGGCCAGAGTAAGAGTTAAGACCTTAACCAGTAGGCCAGAGTAAGAGTTAAGACCTTAACCAGTAGGCCAGAGTAAGATTTAAGACCTTAAACAATAGGCCAGAGTAAGAGTTAAGACCTTAACCAGCAGGCCAGAGTAAGAGTTAAGACCTTAGCTAGTAGGCCAGAGTACGAGTCTAAGACCTTAGCTATTAGGCCAGAGCAAGAGTTAAGACCTTAACCATTAGGCCAGAGTACGAGTCTAAGACCTTAGCTATTAGGCCAGAGTAAGAGTTAAGACCTTAGCTATTAGGCCAGTGTACGAGACTAAGACCTTAGCTATTATGCGAGAGTATGAGTCTAAGACCTTAGCTATTAGGCCAGAGTAAGAGTTAAGACCTTAACCATTAGGCCAGAGTACGAGTCTAAGACCTTAGCTATTAGGCCAGAGTAAGAGTTAAGACCTTAACCAGTAGGCCAGAGTAAGAGGTAAGACCTTAACCAGTAGGCCAGAGTAAGAGTTAAGACCTTAACCAGTAGGCCATAGTACGAGTCTAAGACCTTAGCTATTAGGCCAGAGTGAGAGTTAAGACCTTAGCTATCAGGCCAGAGTACGAGTCTAAGACCTTAGCTATTAGGACAGAGTACGAGTCTAAGACCTTAGCTATTAGGCCAGAGTAAGAGTTAAGACCTTAGCTATTAGGCCAGAATAAGAGTTATGACCTTAACCATTAGGCCAGAGTACGAGTCTAAGACCTTAGCTATTAGGCCAGAGTAAGAGTTAAGACCTTAACCAGTAGGCCAGAGTAACAGTTAAGACCTTAACCTGTAGGCCATAGTACGAGTCTAAGACCTTAGCTATTAGGCCAGAGTAAGAGTTAAGACCATAACCATTAGGCCACAGTACGAGTCTAAGACCTTAGCTATTAGGCCAGAGTAAGAGTTAAGACCTTAGCTATTAGGCCAGAGTAAGAGTTAAGACCTTAACCATTAGGCCAGAGTACGAGTCTAAGACCTTAGCTATTAGGCCAGAGTAAGAGCTAAGACCTTAACCAGTAGGCCAGAGTAAGAGTTAAGACCTTAACCATTAGGCCAGAGTACGAGTCTAAGACCTTAGCTATTAGGCCAGAGTAAGAGTTAAGACCTTAACCAATAGGCCAGAGTAAGAGTTAAGACCTTAACCAGTAGGCCAGAGTTAAGACCTTAATCAGTAGGCCAGAGTAAGAGTTAAGACCTTAACCTGTAGGCCATAGTACGAGTCTAAGACCTTAGCTATTAGGCCAGAGTAAGAATTAAGACCTTAACCATTAGGCCAGAGTTCGAGTCTAAGACCTTAGCTATTAGGCCAGAGTAACAGTTAAGACCTTAACCTGTTGGCCAGAGTAAGAGTTAAGACCTTAACCATTAGGCCAGAGAGTGAGTCTAAGACCTTAGTTATTAGGCCAGAGTAAGAGTTTTGACCTTAACCATTAGGCCATAGTACGAGTCTAAGACCTTAGCTATTAGGCCAGAGTAAGAGTTAAGACCTTAACCAGTAGGCCAGAGTAAGAGTTAAGACCTTAACCAGGAGGACAGAGTAAGAGTTAAGACCTTAGCTATTAGGCCAGAGTAAGAGTTAAGACCTTAACCATTAGGCCAGAGTACAAGTCTAAGACCTTAGCTATTAGGCCAGAGTAAGAGTTAAGACCTTAGCTATCAGGCCAGAGTAAAAGTCTAAGACCTTAGCTATTAGGCCAGAGTGAGAGTTAAGACCTTAGCTATCAGGCCAGAGTACGAGTCTAAGACCTTAGCTATTAGGACAGAGTACGAGTCTAAGACCTTAGCTATTAGGCCAGAGTAAGAGTTAAGACCTTAGCTATTAGGCCAGAATAAGAGTTATGACCTTAACCATTAGGCCAGAGTACGAGTCTAAGACCTTAGCTATCAGGCCAGAGTACGAGTCTAAGACCTTAGCTATTAGGACAGAGTACGAGTCTAAGACCTTAGCTATTAGGCCAGAGTAAGAGTTAAGACCTTAACCATTAGGCCAGAGTACGAGTCTAAGACCTTAGCTATTAGGCCTGAGTAAGAGTTAAGACCTTAACCTGTAGGCCATAGTACGAGTCTAAGACCTTAGCTATTAGGCCAGAGTAAGAGTTAAGTCCTTAACCTGTAGGCCATAGCACGAGTCTAAGACATTAGCTATTAGGCCATAGTAAGAGTTAAGACCTTAACCATTAGGCCAGAGTACGAGTCTAAGACCTTAGCTATTAGGCCAGAGTAAGAGTAAAGACCTTAACCAGTAGGCCAGAGTGAGAGTTAAGACCTTAGATATTAGGCCAGAGTAAGAGTTAAGACCTTAACCAGTAGGCCAGAGTACGAGTCTAAGACCTTAGCTATTAGGCCAGAGTAAGAGTTAAGACCTTAGCTATTAGGCCAGAGTAAGAGTTAAGACCTTAACCATTAGGCCAGAGAGTGAGTCTAAGACCTTAGTTATTAGGCCAGAGTAAGAGTTTTGACCTTAACCATTAGGCCATAGTACGAGTCTAAGACCTTAGCTATTAGGCCAGAGTAAGAGTTAAGACCTTAACCAGTAGGCCAGAGTAAGAGTTAAGACCTTAACCAGGAGGACAGAGTAAGAGTTAAGACCTTAGCTATTAGGCCAGAGTAAGAGCTAAGACCTTAACCTGTAGGCCAGAGTACGAGTCTAATACCTTAGCTATTAGGCCAGAGTAAGAGTTAAGACCTTAACCATTAGGCCAGAGTACAAGTCTAAGACCTTAGCTATTAGGCCAGAGTAAGAGTTAAGACCTTAGCTATCAGGCCAGAGTAAAAGTCTAAGACCTTAGCTATTAGGCCAGAGTGAGAGTTAAGACCTTAGCTATCAGGCCAGAGTACGAGTCTAAGACCTTAGCTATTAGGACAGAGTACGAGTCTAAGACCTTAGCTATTAGGCCAGAGTAAGAGTTAAGACCTTAGCTATTAGGCCAGAATAAGAGTTATGACCTTAACCATTAGGCCAGAGTACGAGTCTAAGACCTTAGCTATTAGGCCAGAGTAAGAGTTAAGACCTTAGCTATTAGGCCAGACTACGAGTCTAAGACCTTAGCTATTAGGCCATAGTACGAGTCTAAGACCTTAGCTATTAGGCCAGAGTAAGAGTTAAGACCTTAACCAGTAGGCCAGAGTACGAGTCTAAGACCTTAGCTATTAGGCCAGAGTACGAGTCTAAGACCTTAGCTATTAGGCCAGAGTAAGAGTTAAGACCTTAGCTATTAGGCCAGAGTAAAAGTTAAGACCTTAACCTGTAGGCCATAGTACGAGTCTAAGACCTTAGCTATTAGGCCAGAGTAAGAGTTAAGTCCTTAACCTGTAGGCCATAGCACGAGTCTAAGACATTAGCTATTAGGCCATAGTAAGAATTAAGACCTTAACCATTAGGCCAGAGTTCGAGTATAAGACCTTAGCTATTAGGCCAGAGTAACAGTTAAGACCGTAACCAGTAGGCCAGAGTAAGAGTTAAGACCTTAACCACTAGGCCAGAGTACAAGTCTAAGACCTTAGCTATTAGGCCAGAGTAAGAGTTAAGACCTTAACCATTAGGCCAGAGTACGTGTCTAAGACCTTAACCATTAGGCCAGAGTACGAGTCTAAGACCTTAGCTATTAGGCCTGAGTAAGAGTTAAGACCTTAACCTGTAGGCCATAGTACGAGTCTAAGACCTTAGCTATTAGGCCAGAGTAAGAGTTAAGTCCTTAACCTGTAGGCCATAGCACGAGTCTAAGACATTAGCTATTAGGCCATAGTAAGAGTTAAGACCTTAACCATTAGGCCAGAGTACGAGTCTAAGATCTTAGCTATTAGGCCAGAGTAAGAGTAAAGACCTTAACCAGTAGGCCAGAGTGAGAGTTAAGACCTTAGATATTAGGCCAGAGTAAGAGTTAAGACCTTCACCAGTAGGCCAGAGTACGAGTCTAAGACCTTAGCTTTTAGTCCAGAGTAAGAGTTAAGACCTTAACCAGTAGGCCAGAGTATGAGTCTAAGACCTTAGCTATTAGGCCAGAGTAAGAGTTAAGACCTTAACCAGTAGGCCAGAGTAAGAGTTAAGACCTTAACCAGTAGGCCAGAGTAAGATTTAAGACCTTAAACAATAGGCCAGAGTAAGAGTTAGGACCTTAACCAGTAGGCCAGAGTAAGAGTTAAGACATTAGCTAGTAGGCCAGAGTACGACTCTAAGACCATAGCTATTAGGCCAGAGTAAGAGTTAAGACCTTAACCATTAGGCCAGAGTATGAGTCTAAGACCTTAGCTATTAGGCCAGAGTGAGAGTTAAGACCTTAACCATTAGGCCAGAGTACGAGTCTAAGACCTTAGCTATTAGGCCAGAGTATGAGTCTAGACCTTAGCTATTAGGCCAGAGTAAGAGTTAAGACCTTAACCAGTAGGCCAGGAACAAGTCTAATACCTTAGCTATTAGGCCAGAGTAAGAGTTAAGACCTTAGCTATTAGGCCAGAGTAAGAGTTAAGACCTTAACCATTAGGCCAGAGTATGAGTCTAAGACCTTAGCTATTAGGCCAGACTAAGAGTTAAGACCGTAACCATTAGGCCAGAGTACGAGTCTAAGACCTTAGCTATTAGGCCAGAGTAAGAGTTAAGACTTTAGCTATTAGGCCAGAGTACGAGTCTAAGACCTTAGCTATTAGGCCAGAGTAAGAGTTAAGACCTTAACCATTAGGCCAGAGTACAAGTCTAAGACCTTAGCTATTAGGCCAGAGTAAGAGTTAAGACCTTAGCTATCAGGCCAGAGTAAAAGTCTAAGACCTTAGCTATTAGGCCAGAGTGAGAGTTAAGACCTTAGCTATCAGGCCAGAGTACGAGTCTAAGACCTTAGCTATTAGGACAGAGTACGAGTCTAAGACCTTAGCTATTAGGCCAGAGTAAGAGTTAAGACCTTAGCTATTAGGCCAGAATAAGAGTTATGACCTTAACCATTAGGCCAGAGTACGAGTCTAAGACCTTAGCTATTAGGCCAGAGTAAGAGTTAAGACCTTAGCTATTAGGCCAGACTACGAGTCTAAGACCTTAGCTATTAGGCCATAGTACGAGTCTAAGACCTTAGCTATTAGGCCAGAGTAAGAGTTAAGACCTTAACCAGTAGGCCAGAGTACGAGTCTAAGACCTTAGCTATTAGGCCAGAGTACGAGTCTAAGACCTTAGCTATTAGGCCAGAGTAAGAGTTAAGACCTTAGCTATTAGGCCAGAGTAAAAGTTAAGACCTTAACCTGTAGGCCATAGTACGAGTCTAAGACCTTAGCTATTAGGCCAGAGTAAGAGTTAAGTCCTTAACCTGTAGGCCATAGCACGAGTCTAAGACATTAGCTATTAGGCCATAGTAAGAATTAAGACCTTAACCATTAGGCCAGAGTTCGAGTATAAGACCTTAGCTATTAGGCCAGAGTAACAGTTAAGACCGTAACCAGTAGGCCAGAGTAAGAGTTAAGACCTTAACCACTAGGCCAGAGTACAAGTCTAAGACCTTAGCTATTAGGCCAGAGTAAGAGTTAAGACCTTAACCATTAGGCCAGAGTACGTGTCTAAGACCTTAACCATTAGGCCAGAGTACGAGTCTAAGACCTTAGCTATTAGGCCTGAGTAAGAGTTAAGACCTTAACCTGTAGGCCATAGTACGAGTCTAAGACCTTAGCTATTAGGCCAGAGTAAGAGTTAAGTCCTTAACCTGTAGGCCATAGCACGAGTCTAAGACATTAGCTATTAGGCCATAGTAAGAGTTAAGACCTTAACCATTAGGCCAGAGTACGAGTCTAAGACCTTAGCTATTAGGCCAGAGTAAGAGTAAAGACCTTAACCAGTAGGCCAGAGTGAGAGTTAAGACCTTAGATATTAGGCCAGAGTAAGAGTTAAGACCTTCACCAGTAGGCCAGAGTACGAGTCTAAGACCTTAGCTATTAGTCCAGAGTAAGAGTTAAGACCTTAACCAGTAGGCCAGAGTATGAGTCTAAGACCTTAGCTATTAGGCCAGAGTAAGAGTTAAGACCTTAACCAGTAGGCCAGAGTAAGATTTAAGACCTTAAACAATAGGCCAGAGTAAGAGTTAGGACCTTAACCAGTAGGCCAGAGTAAGAGTTAAGACCTTAGCTAGTAGGCCAGAGTACGAGTCTAAGACCATAGCTATTAGGCCAGAGTAAGAGTTAAGACCTTAACCATTAGGCCAGAGTATGAGTCTAAGACCTTAGCTATTAGGCCAGAGTGAGAGTTAAGACCTTAACCATTAGGCCAGAGTACGAGTCTAAGACCTTAGCTATTAGGCCAGAGTATGAGTCTAGACCTTAGCTATTAGGCCAGAGTAAGAGTTAAGACCTTAACCAGTAGGCCAGGAACAAGTCTAATACCTTAGCTATTAGGCCAGAGTAAGAGTTAAGACCTTAGCTATTAGGCCAGAGTAAGAGTTAAGACCTTAACCATTAGGCCAGAGTATGAGTCTAAGACCTTAGCTATTAGGCCAGACTAAGAGTTAAGACCGTAACCATTAGGCCAGAGTACGAGTCTAAGACCTTAGCTATTAGGCCAGAGTAAGAGTTAAGACTTTAGCTATTAGGCCAGAGTACGAGTCTAAGACCTTAGCTATTAGGCCAGAGTAAGAATTAAGACCTTAACAAGTAGGCCAGAGTACGAGTTAAGACCTTAACCAGTAGGCCAGAGTACGAGTTAAGACCTTAGCTATTAGGCCAGAATAAGAGTTAAGACCGTAACCCGTAGGCCAGAGTAAGAGTTAAGACCTTAACCGGTAGGCCAGAGTATGAGTCTAAGACCTTAGCTATTAGGCCAGAGTAAGAGTTAAGACCTTAACCATTAGGCCAGAGTACAAGTCTAAGACCTTAGCTATTATGCCAGAGTGAGAGTTAAGACCTTAGCTATTAGGCCAGAGTGAGAGTTAAGACCTTAGCTATCAGGTCAGACTACGAGTCTAAGACCTTGGCTATTAGGCCAGAGTACGAGTCTAAGACCTTAGCTATTAGGTCAGAGTAAGAGTTAAGACCTTAACCAGTAGGCCAGAGTACCAGTCTAAGACCTTAGCTATTAGGCTAGAGTAAAAGTTAAGACCTTAGCTATTAGGCCAGAGTAACAGTTAAGACCTTAACCATTAGGCCAGAGTATGAGTCTAAGACTTTAGCTATTAGGCCAGACCAAGAGTTAAGACCTTAACCAATAGGCCAGAGTATGAGTCTAAGACCATAGCTATTAGGCCAGAGTAAGAGTTAAGACCTTAACCATTAGGCCAGAGTATGAGTCTAAGACCTTAGCTATTAGGCCAGAGTGAGAGTTAAGACCTTAACCATTAGGCCAGAGTATGAGTCTAAGACCTTAGCTATTAGGCCAGAGTATGAGTCTAGACCTTAGCTATTAGGCCAGAGTAAGAGTTAAGACCTTAACCAGTAGGCCAGGAACAAGTCTAATACCTTAGCTATTAGGCCAGAGTAAGAGTTAAGACCTTAGCTATTAGGCCAGAGTAAGAGTTAAGACCTTAACCATTAGGCCAGAGTATGAGTCTAAGACCTTAGCTATTAGGCCAGACTAAGAGTTAAGACCGTAACCATTAGGCCAGAGTACGAGTCTAAGACCTTAGCTATTAGGCCAGAGTAAGAGTTAAGACTTTAGCTATTAGGCCAGAGTACGAGTCTAAGACCTTAACCAGTAGGCCAGAGTACGAGTTAAGACCTTAGCTATTAGGCCAGAATAAGAGTTAAGACCGTAACCCGTAGGCCAGAGTAAGAGTTAAGACCTTAATCATTAGGCCAGAGTACGAGTCTAAGACCTTAGCTATTAGGCCAGAGTAAGAATTAAGACCTTAACAGTAGGCCAGAGTACGAGTCTAAGACCTTAGCTATTAGGCCAGAGTATGAGTCTAGACCTTAGCTATTAGGCCAGAGTAAGAGTTAAGACCTTAACCAGTAGGCCAGGAACAAGTCTAATACCTTAGCTATTAGGCCAGGGTAAGAGTTAAGACCTTAGCTATTAGGCCAGAGTAAGAGTTAAGACCTTAACCATTAGGCCAGAGTACGAGTCTAAGACCTTAGCTATTAGGCCAGACTAAGAGTTAAGACCGTAACCATTAGTCCATAGTACGAGTCTAAGACCTTAGCTATTAGGCCAGTGTAAGAGGTAAGACCGTAACCAGTAGGCCAGAGTAAGAGTTAAGACCTTAACCATTAGGCCAGAGTACAAGTCTAAGACCTTAGCTATTAGGCCAGAGTAAGAGTTAAGACCTTAGCTATCAGGCCAGAGTACAAGTCTAAGACCTTAGCTATTAGGCCAGAGTGAGAGTTAAGACCTTAGCTATAAGGCCAGAGTACGAGTCTAAGACCTTAGCTATTAGGACAGAGTACGAGTCTAAGACCTTAGCTATTAGGCCAGAGTAAGAGTTAAGACCTTAGCTATTAGGCCAGAATAAGAGTTATGACCATAACCATTAGGCCAGAGTACGAGTCTAAGACCTTAGCTATTAGGCCAGAGTAAGAGTTAAGACCTTAACCATTAGGCCAGAGTACGAGTCTAAGACCTTAGCTATTAGGCCAGAGTTAGAGTTAAGACCTTAGCTATTAGGCCAGAGTAAGAGTTAAGACCTTAACCTGTAGGCCAGAGTACGAGTCTAAGACCTTAGCTATTAGGCCAGACTACGAGTCTAAGACCTTAGCTATTAGGCCAGAGTAAGAGTTAAGACCTTAACCATTAGGCCGGAGTACGAGTCTAAGACCTTAGCTATTAGGCCTGAGTAAGAGTTAAGATCTTAACCTGTAGGCCATAGTACGAGTCTAAGACCTTAGCTATTAGGCCAGAGTAAGAGTTAAGTCCTTAACCTGTAGGCCATAGCACGAGTCTAAGACATTAGCTATTAGGCCAGAGTAAGAGTTAAGACCTTAACCAGTAGGCCAGACTACGAGTCTAAGACCTTAGCTATTAGGCCAGAGTAAGAGTTAAGACCTTAACCATTAGGCCAGAGTACGAGTCTAAGACTTTAGCTATTAGGCCAGAGTACGAGTTAAGACCTTAAACAGTAGGCCAGAGTAAAAGTTAAGACCTTAACCATTAGGCCAGAGTACGAGTCTAAGACCTTAGCTATTAGGCCAGAGTAAGAGTTAAGACCTTAACCAATAGGCCAGAGTAAGAGTTAGGACCTTAACCAGTAGGCCAGAGTAAGAGTTAAGACCTTAACCAGTAGGCCAGAGAAAGAGTTAAGTCCTTAACCTGTAGGCCACAATACAAGTCTAAGACCTTAGCTATTAGGCCAGAGTAAGAGTTAAGACCTTAACCATTAGGCCAGAGTATGAGTCTAAGACCTTAGCTATTAGGCCAAAGTAAGAGTTAAGACCTTAACCTGTAGGCCAGAGTAAGAGTTAAGACCTTAACCATTAGGCCAGAGTACGAGTCTAAAACCTTAGTTATTAGGCCAGAGTAAGAGTTAAGACCTTAGCTATTAGGCCAGATTAAGAGTTAAGACCTTAACCATTCGGCCAGAGTACGAGCCTAAGACCTTAGCTATTAGGCCAGAGTAAGAGTTAAGACCTTAACCATTAGGCCATAGTACGAGTCGAAGACCTTAGCTATTAGGCCAGAGTAAGAGTTAAGACCTTAACCAGTAGGCCGGAGTAAGAGTTAAGACCTTAACCAGTAGGACAGAGTAAGAGTTAAGACCTTAGATATTAGGCCAGAGTAAGAGTTAAGACCTTAACCAGTAGGCCAGAGTACGAGTCTAAGACCTTAGCTATTAGGCCAGAGTGAGAGTTAAGACCTTAGCTATCAGGCCAGAGTACGAGTCTAAGACCTTAGCTATTAGGCCAGAGTACGAGTCTAAGACCTTAGCTATTAGGCCAGAGTAAGAGTTAAGACCTTAACCAGTAGGCCAGAGTACCAGTCTAAGACCTTAGCTATTAGGCCAGAGTAAGAGTTAAGACCTTAGCTATTAGGCCAGAGTAAGAGTTAAGACCTTAACCATTAGGCCAGAGTACGAGTCTAAGACTTTAGCTATTAGGCCAGAGCAAGAGTTAAGACCTTAACCAGTAGGCCAGAGTACGAGTCTAAGATCTTAGCTATTAGGCCAGAGCAAGAGTTAAGACTTTAACCAGTAGTCCAGAGTACGAGTCTAAGACCTTAGCTATTAGGCCAGAGTAAGAGTTAAGACTGTAGCTATTACGCCAGTGTACGAGTCTAAGACCTTAGCTATTATGCCAGAGTATGAGTCTAAGACCTTAGCTATTAGGCCAGAGTAAGAGTTAAGACCTTAACCAGAAGGCCAGAGTATAAGTCTAAGACCTTAGCTATTAGGCCAGAGTAAGAGTTAAGACCTTAGCTATTAGGCCAGAGAAAGAGTTAAGACCTTAACCATTAGGCCAGAGTACGAGTCTAAGACCTTAGCTATTAGACCAGAGTAAGAGCTAAGACCTTAACCAGTAGGCCAGAGTAAGAGTTAAGACCTTAACCATTAGGCCAGAGTACGAGTCTAAGACCTTAGCTATTAGGCCAGAGTAAGAGTTAAGACCTTAACCAATAGGCCAGAGTAAGAGTTAAGACCTTAACCAGTAGGCCAGAGTAAGAGTTAAGACCTTAACCAGTAGGCCAGAGTAAGAGTTAAGACCTTAACCTGTAGGCCATAGTACGAGTCTAAGACCTTAGCTATTAGGCCAGAGTAAGAATTAAGACCTTAACCATTAGGCCAGAGTTCGAGTCTAAGACCTTAGCTATTAGGCCAGAGTAAGAGTTAAGACCTTAACCTGTAGGCCAGAGTAAGAGTTAAGACCTTAACCATTAGGCCAGAGTACGAGTCTAAGACCTTAGCTATTAGGCCAGAGTAAGAGTTAAGACCTTATCTATTAGGCCAGAGTAAGAGTTAAGACCTTAACCATTAGGCCAGAGTGTGAGTCTAAGACCTTAGTTATTAGGCCAGAGTAAGAGTTTTGACCTTAACCATTAGGCCATAGTACGAGTCTAAGACCTTAGCTATTAGGCCAGAATAAGAGTTAAGACCTTATCCAGTAGGCCAGAGTAAGAGTTAAGACCTTAACCAGGAGGACAGAGTAAGAGTTAAGACATTAGCTATTAGGCCAGAGTAAGAGTTAAGACCTTAACCATTGGGCCAGAGTACGAGTCTAAGACCTTAGCTATGAGGCCTGAGTAAGAGTTAAGACCTTAACCTGTAGGCCACAGTACGAGTCTAAGACCTTAGCTATTAGGCCAGAGTAAGAGTTAAGTCCTTAACCTGTAGGCCATAGCACGAGTCTAAGACATTAGCTATTAGGACAGAGTAAGAGTTAAGACCTTAACCTGTAGGCCACAGTACGAGTCTAAGACCTTAGCTATTAGGCCAGAGTAAGAGTTAAGTCCTTAACCTGTAGGCCATAGCACGAGTCTAAGACATTAGCTATTAGGACAGAGTAAGAGTTAAGACCTTAACCATTAGGCCAGAGTACGAGTCTAAGACCTTAGCTATTAGGCCAGAGTAAGAGTAAAGACCTTAGCCAGTACGCCAGAGTAAGAGTTAAGACCTTAGATAATAGGCCAGAGTAAGAGTTAAGACCTTAACCAGTAGGCCAGAGTACGAGTCTAAGACCTTAGCTATTAGTCCAGAGTAAGAGTTAAGACCTTAACCATTATGCCAGAGTATGAGTCTAAGACCTTAGCTATTAGGCCAGAGTAAGAGTTAAGACCTTAACCAGTAGGCCAGAGTAAGAGTTAAGACCTTAACCAGTAGGCCAGAGTAAGATTTAAGACCTTAAACAATAGGCCAGAGTAAGAGTTAAGACCTTAACCAGCAGGCCAGAGTAAGAGTTAAGACCTTAGCTATTAGGCCAGAGTAAGAGCTAAGACCTTAGCTATTAGGCCAGAGCAAGAGTTAAGACCTTAACCATTAGGCCAGAGTACGAGTCTAAGACCTTAGCTATTAGGCCAGAGTAAGAGTTAAGACCTTAACCAATAGGCCAGAGTAAGAGTTAAGACCTTAACCAGTAGGCCAGAGTAAGAGTTAAGACCTTAACCAGTAGGCCAGAGTAAGAGTTAAGACCTTAACCTGTAGGCCATAGTACGAGTCTAAGACCTTAGCTATTAGGCCAGAGTAAGAATTAAGACCTTAACCATTAGGCCAGAGTTCGAGTCTAAGACCTTAGCTATTAGGCCAGAGTAAGAGTTAAGACCTTAACCTGTAGGCCAGAGTAAGAGTTAAGACCTTAACCATTAGGCCAGAGTACGAGTCTAAGACCTTAGCTATTAGGCCAGAGTAAGAGTTAAGACCTTATCTATTAGGCCAGAGTAAGAGTTAAGACCTTAACCATTAGGCCAGAGTGTGAGTCTAAGACCTTAGTTATTAGGCCAGAGTAAGAGTTTTGACCTTAACCATTAGGCCATAGTACGAGTCTAAGACCTTAGCTATTAGGCCAGAGTAAGAGTTAAGACCTTATCCAGTAGGCCAGAGTAAGAGTTAAGACCTTAACCAGGAGGACAGAGTAAGAGTTAAGACATTAGCTATTAGGCCAGAGTAAGAGTTAAGACCTTAACCATTGGGCCAGAGTACGAGTCTAAGACCTTAGCTATTAGGCCTGAGTAAGAGTTAAGACCTTAACCTGTAGGCCACAGTACGAGTCTAAGACCTTAGCTATTAGGCCAGAGTAAGAGTTAAGTCCTTAACCTGTAGGCCATAGCACGAGTCTAAGACATTAGCTATTAGGACAGAGTAAGAGTTAAGACCTTAACCATTAGGCCAGAGTACGAGTCTAAGACCTTAGCTATTAGGCCTGAGTAAGAGTTAAGACCTTAACCTGTAGGCCACAGTACGAGTCTAAGACCTTAGCTATTAGGCCAGAGTAAGAGTTAAGTCCTTAACCTGTAGGCCATAGCACGAGTCTAAGACATTAGCTATTAGGACAGAGTAAGAGTTAAGACCTTAACCATTAGGCCAGAGTACGAGTCTAAGACCTTAGCTATTAGGCCAGAGTAAGAGTAAAGACCTTAGCCAGTACGCCAGAGTAAGAGTTAAGACCTTAGCTATTAGTCCAGAGTAAGAGTTAAGACCTTAACCATTAGGCCAGAGTATGAGTCTAAGACCTTAGCTATTAGGCCAGAGTAAGAGTTAAGACCTTAACCAGTAGGCCAGAGTAAGAGTTAAGACCTTAACCAGTAGGCCAGAGTAAGATTTAAGACCTTAAACAATAGGCCAGAGTAAGAGTTAAGACCTTAACCAGCAGGCCAGAGTAAGAGTTAAGACCTTAGCTAGTAGGCCAGAGTACGAGTCTAAGACCTTAGCTATTAGGCCAGAGCAAGAGTTAAGACCTTAACCATTAGGCCAGAGTACGAGTCTAAGACCTTAGCTATTAGGCCAGAGTAAGAGTTAAGACCTTAGCTATTAGGCCAGTGTACGAGACTAAGACCTTAGCTATTATGCGAGAGTATGAGTCTAAGACCTTAGCTATTAGGCCAGAGTAAGAGTTAAGACCTTAACCATTAGGCCAGAGTACGAGTCTAAGACCTTAGCTATTAGGCCAGAGTAAGAGTTAAGACCTTAACCAGTAGGCCAGAGTAAGAGTTAAGACCTTAACCATTAGGCCAGAGTATGAGTCTAAGACCTTAACCATTAGGCCAGAGTAAGAGTTAAGACCTTAACCAATCGCCCAGAGTAAGAGGTAAGACCTTAACCAGTAGGCCAGAGTAAGAGTTAAGACCTTAACCAGTAGGCCATAGTACGAGTCTAAGACCTTAGCTATTAGGCCAGAGTGAGAGTTAAGACCTTAGCTATCAGGCCAGAGTACGAGTCTAAGACCTTAGCTATTAGGACAGAGTACGAGTCTAAGACCTTAGCTATTAGGCCAGAGTAAGAGTTAAGACCTTAGCTATTAGGCCAGAATAAGAGTTATGACCTTAACCATTAGGCCAGAGTACGAGTCTAAGACCTTAGCTATTAGGCCAGAGTAAGAGTTAAGACCTTAACCAGTAGGCCAGAGTAACAGTTAAGACCTTAACCTGTAGGCCATAGTACGAGTCTAAGACCTTAGCTATTAGGCCAGAGTAAGAGTTAAGACCATAACCATTAGGCCACAGTACGAGTCTAAGACCTTAGCTATTAGGCCAGAGTAAGAGTTAAGACCTTAGCTATTAGGCCAGAGTAAGAGTTAAGACCTTAACCATTAGGCCAGAGTACGAGTCTAAGACCTTAGCTATTAGGCCAGAGTAAGAGCTAAGACCTTAACCAGTAGGCCAGAGTAAGAGTTAAGACCTTAACCATTAGGCCAGAGTACGAGTCTAAGACCTTAGCTATTAGGCCAGAGTAAGAGTTAAGACCTTAACCAATAGGCCAGAGTAAGAGTTAAGACCTTAACCAGTAGGCCAGAGTTAAGACCTTAATCAGTAGGCCAGAGTAAGAGTTAAGACCTTAACCTGTAGGCCATAGTACGAGTCTAAGACCTTAGCTATTAGGCCAGAGTAAGAATTAAGACCTTAACCATTAGGCCAGAGTTCGAGTCTAAGACCTTAGCTATTAGGCCAGAGTAACAGTTAAGACCTTAACCTGTTGGCCAGAGTAAGAGTTAAGACCTTAACCATTAGGCCAGAGAGTGAGTCTAAGACCTTAGTTATTAGGCCAGAGTAAGAGTTTTGACCTTAACCATTAGGCCATAGTACGAGTCTAAGACCTTAGCTATTAGGCCAGAGTAAGAGTTAAGACCTTAACCAGTAGGCCAGAGTAAGAGTTAAGACCTTAACCAGGAGGACAGAGTAAGAGTTAAGACCTTAGCTATTAGGCCAGAGTAAGAGTTAAGACCTTAACCATTAGGCCAGAGTACAAGTCTAAGACCTTAGCTATTAGGCCAGAGTAAGAGTTAAGACCTTAGCTATCAGGCCAGAGTAAAAGTCTAAGACCTTAGCTATTAGGCCAGAGTGAGAGTTAAGACCTTAGCTATCAGGCCAGAGTACGAGTCTAAGACCTTAGCTATTAGGACAGAGTACGAGTCTAAGACCTTAGCTATTAGGCCAGAGTAAGAGTTAAGACCTTAGCTATTAGGCCAGAATAAGAGTTATGACCTTAACCATTAGGCCAGAGTACGAGTCTAAGACCTTAGCTATCAGGCCAGAGTACGAGTCTAAGACCTTAGCTATTAGGACAGAGTACGAGTCTAAGACCTTAGCTATTAGGCCAGAGTAAGAGTTAAGACCTTAGCTATTAGGCCAGAATAAGAGTTATGACCTTAACCATTAGGCCAGAGTACGAGTCTAAGACCTTAGCTATTAGGCCTGAGTAAGAGTTAAGACCTTAACCTGTAGGCCATAGTACGAGTCTAAGACCTTAGCTATTAGGCCAGAGTAAGAGTTAAGTCCTTAACCTGTAGGCCATAGCACGAGTCTAAGACATTAGCTATTAGGCCATAGTAAGAGTTAAGACCTTAACCATTAGGCCAGAGTACGAGTCTAAGACCTTAGCTATTAGGCCAGAGTAAGAGTAAAGACCTTAACCAGTAGGCCAGAGTGAGAGTTAAGACCTTAGATATTAGGCCAGAGTAAGAGTTAAGACCTTAACCAGTAGGCCAGAGTACGAGTCTAAGACCTTAGCTATTAGGCCAGAGTAAGAGTTAAGACCTTAGCTATTAGGCCAGAGTAAGAGTTAAGACCTTAACCATTAGGCCAGAGAGTGAGTCTAAGACCTTAGTTATTAGGCCAGAGTAAGAGTTTTGACCTTAACCATTAGGCCATAGTACGAGTCTAAGACCTTAGCTATTAGGCCAGAGTAAGAGTTAAGACCTTAACCAGTAGGCCAGAGTAAGAGTTAAGACCTTAACCAGGAGGACAGAGTAAGAGTTAAGACCTTAGCTATTAGGCCAGAGTAAGAGCTAAGACCTTAACCTGTAGGCCAGAGTACGAGTCTAATACCTTAGCTATTAGGCCAGAGTAAGAGTTAAGACCTTAACCATTAGGCCAGAGTACAAGTCTAAGACCTTAGCTATTAGGCCAGAGTAAGAGTTAAGACCTTAGCTATCAGGCCAGAGTAAAAGTCTAAGACCTTAGCTATTAGGCCAGAGTGAGAGTTAAGACCTTAGCTATCAGGCAGAGTACGAGTCTAAGACCTTAGCTATTAGGACAGAGTACGAGTCTAAGACCTTAGCTATTAGGCCAGAGTAAGAGTTAAGACCTTAGCTATTAGGCCAGAATAAGAGTTAAGACCTTAACCATTAGGCCAGAGTACGAGTCTAAGACCTTAGCTATTAGGCCAGAGTCAGAGTTAAGACCTTAGCTATTAGGCCAGACTACGAGTCTAAAACCTTAGCTATTAGGCCAGAGTAAGAGTTAAGACCTTAACCATTAGGCCAGAGTACGAGTCTAAGACCTTAGCTATTAGGCCTGAGTAAGAGTTAAGACCTTAACCTGTAGGCCATAGTACGAGTCTAAGACCTTAGCTATTAGGCCAGAGTAAGAGTTAAGTCCTTAACCTGTAGGCCATAGCACGAGTCTAAGACATTAGCTATTAGGCCATAGTAAGAGTTAAGACCTTAACCATTAGGCCAGAGTACGAGTCTAAGACCTTAGCTATTAGGCCAGAGTAAGAGTAAAGACCTTAACCAGTAGGCCAGAGTGAGAGTTAAGACCTTAGATATTAGGCCAGAGTAAGAGTTAAGACCTTCACCAGTAGGCCAGAGTACGAGTCTAAGACCTTAGCTATTAGTCCAGAGTAAGAGTTAAGACCTTAACCAGTAGGCCAGAGTATGAGTCTAAGACCTTAGCTATTAGGCCAGAGTAAGAGTTAAGACCTTAACCAGTAGGCCAGAGTAAGAGTTAAGACCTTAACCAGTAGGCCAGAGTAAGATTTAAGACCTTAAACAATAGGCCAGAGTAAGAGTTAGGACCTTAACCAGTAGGCCATAGCACGAGTCTAAGACATTAGCTATTAGGACAGAGTAAGAGTTAAGACCTTAACCATTAGGCCAGAGTACGAGTCTAAGACCTTAGCTATTAGGCCTGAGTAAGAGTTAAGACCTTAACCTGTAGGCCACAGTACGAGTCTAAGACCTTAGCTATTAGGCCAGAGTAAGAGTTAAGTCCTTAACCTGTAGGCCATAGCACGAGTCTAAGACATTAGCTATTAGGACAGAGTAAGAGTTAAGACCTTAACCATTAGGCCAGAGTACGAGTCTAAGACCTTAGCTATTAGGCCAGAGTAAGAGTAAAGACCTTAGCCAGTACGCCAGAGTAAGAGTTAAGACCTTAGCTATTAGTCCAGAGTAAGAGTTAAGACCTTAACCATTAGGCCAGAGTATGAGTCTAAGACCTTAGCTATTAGGCCAGAGTAAGAGTTAAGACCTTAACCAGTAGGCCAGAGTAAGAGTTAAGACCTTAACCAGTAGGCCAGAGTAAGATTTAAGACCTTAAACAATAGGCCAGAGTAAGAGTTAAGACCTTAACCAGCAGGCCAGAGTAAGAGTTAAGACCTTAGCTAGTAGGCCAGAGTACGAGTCTAAGACCTTAGCTATTAGGCCAGAGCAAGAGTTAAGACCTTAACCATTAGGCCAGAGTACGAGTCTAAGACCTTAGCTATTAGGCCAGAGTAAGAGTTAAGACCTTAGCTATTAGGCCAGTGTACGAGACTAAGACCTTAGCTATTATGCGAGAGTATGAGTCTAAGACCTTAGCTATTAGGCCAGAGTAAGAGTTAAGACCTTAACCTGTAGGCCACAGTACGAGTCTAAGACCTTAGCTATTAGGCCAGAGTAAGAGTTAAGTCCTTAACCTGTAGGCCATAGCACGAGTCTAAGACATTAGCTATTAGGACAGAGTAAGAGTTAAGACCTTAACCATTAGGCCAGAGTACGAGTCTAAGACCTTAGCTATTAGGCCTGAGTAAGAGTTAAGACCTTAACCTGTAGGCCACAGTACGAGTCTAAGACCTTAGCTATTAGGCCAGAGTAAGAGTTAAGTCCTTAACCTGTAGGCCATAGCACGAGTCTAAGACATTAGCTATTAGGACAGAGTAAGAGTTAAGACCTTAACCATTAGGCCAGAGTACGAGTCTAAGACCTTAGCTATTAGGCCAGAGTAAGAGTAAAGACCTTAGCCAGTACGCCAGAGTAAGAGTTAAGACCTTAGCTATTAGTCCAGAGTAAGAGTTAAGACCTTAACCATTAGGCCAGAGTATGAGTCTAAGACCTTAGCTATTAGGCCAGAGTAAGAGTTAAGACCTTAACCAGTAGGCCAGAGTAAGAGTTAAGACCTTAACCAGTAGGCCAGAGTAAGATTTAAGACCTTAAACAATAGGCCAGAGTAAGAGTTAAGACCTTAACCAGCAGGCCAGAGTAAGAGTTAAGACCTTAGCTAGTAGGCCAGAGTACGAGTCTAAGACCTTAGCTATTAGGCCAGAGCAAGAGTTAAGACCTTAACCATTAGGCCAGAGTACGAGTCTAAGACCTTAGCTATTAGGCCAGAGTAAGAGTTAAGACCTTAGCTATTAGGCCAGTGTACGAGACTAAGACCTTAGCTATTATGCGAGAGTATGAGTCTAAGACCTTAGCTATTAGGCCAGAGTAAGAGTTAAGACCTTAACCATTAGGCCAGAGTACGAGTCTAAGACCTTAGCTATTAGGCCAGAGTAAGAGTTAAGACCTTAACCAGTAGGCCAGAGTAAGAGTTAAGACCTTAACCATTAGGCCAGAGTATGAGTCTAAGACCTTAACCATTAGGCCAGAGTAAGAGTTAAGACCTTAACCAATCGCCCAGAGTAAGAGGTAAGACCTTAACCAGTAGGCCAGAGTAAGAGTTAAGACCTTAACCAGTAGGCCATAGTACGAGTCTAAGACCTTAGCTATTAGGCCAGAGTGAGAGTTAAGACCTTAGCTATCAGGCCAGAGTACGAGTCTAAGACCTTAGCTATTAGGACAGAGTACGAGTCTAAGACCTTAGCTATTAGGCCAGAGTAAGAGTTAAGACCTTAGCTATTAGGCCAGAATAAGAGTTATGACCTTAACCATTAGGCCAGAGTACGAGTCTAAGACCTTAGCTATTAGGCCAGAGTAAGAGTTAAGACCTTAACCAGTAGGCCAGAGTAACAGTTAAGACCTTAACCTGTAGGCCATAGTACGAGTCTAAGACCTTAGCTATTAGGCCAGAGTAAGAGTTAAGACCATAACCATTAGGCCACAGTACGAGTCTAAGACCTTAGCTATTAGGCCAGAGTAAGAGTTAAGACCTTAGCTATTAGGCCAGAGTAAGAGTTAAGACCTTAACCATTAGGCCAGAGTACGAGTCTAAGACCTTAGCTATTAGGCCAGAGTAAGAGCTAAGACCTTAACCAGTAGGCCAGAGTAAGAGTTAAGACCTTAACCATTAGGCCAGAGTACGAGTCTAAGACCTTAGCTATTAGGCCAGAGTAAGAGTTAAGACCTTAACCAATAGGCCAGAGTAAGAGTTAAGACCTTAACCAGTAGGCCAGAGTTAAGACCTTAATCAGTAGGCCAGAGTAAGAGTTAAGACCTTAACCTGTAGGCCATAGTACGAGTCTAAGACCTTAGCTATTAGGCCAGAGTAAGAATTAAGACCTTAACCATTAGGCCAGAGTTCGAGTCTAAGACCTTAGCTATTAGGCCAGAGTAACAGTTAAGACCTTAACCTGTTGGCCAGAGTAAGAGTTAAGACCTTAACCATTAGGCCAGAGAGTGAGTCTAAGACCTTAGTTATTAGGCCAGAGTAAGAGTTTTGACCTTAACCATTAGGCCATAGTACGAGTCTAAGACCTTAGCTATTAGGCCAGAGTAAGAGTTAAGACCTTAACCAGTAGGCCAGAGTAAGAGTTAAGACCTTAACCAGGAGGACAGAGTAAGAGTTAAGACCTTAGCTATTAGGCCAGAGTAAGAGTTAAGACCTTAACCATTAGGCCAGAGTACAAGTCTAAGACCTTAGCTATTAGGCCAGAGTAAGAGTTAAGACCTTAGCTATCAGGCCAGAGTAAAAGTCTAAGACCTTAGCTATTAGGCCAGAGTGAGAGTTAAGACCTTAGCTATCAGGCCAGAGTACGAGTCTAAGACCTTAGCTATTAGGACAGAGTACGAGTCTAAGACCTTAGCTATTAGGCCAGAGTAAGAGTTAAGACCTTAGCTATTAGGCCAGAATAAGAGTTATGACCTTAACCATTAGGCCAGAGTACGAGTCTAAGACCTTAGCTATCAGGCCAGAGTACGAGTCTAAGACCTTAGCTATTAGGACAGAGTACGAGTCTAAGACCTTAGCTATTAGGCCAGAGTAAGAGTTAAGACCTTAGCTATTAGGCCAGAATAAGAGTTATGACCTTAACCATTAGGCCAGAGTACGAGTCTAAGACCTTAGCTATTAGGCCTGAGTAAGAGTTAAGACCTTAACCTGTAGGCCATAGTACGAGTCTAAGACCTTAGCTATTAGGCCAGAGTAAGAGTTAAGTCCTTAACCTGTAGGCCATAGCACGAGTCTAAGACATTAGCTATTAGGCCATAGTAAGAGTTAAGACCTTAACCATTAGGCCAGAGTACGAGTCTAAGACCTTAGCTATTAGGCCAGAGTAAGAGTAAAGACCTTAACCAGTAGGCCAGAGTGAGAGTTAAGACCTTAGATATTAGGCCAGAGTAAGAGTTAAGACCTTAACCAGTAGGCCAGAGTACGAGTCTAAGACCTTAGCTATTAGGCCAGAGTAAGAGTTAAGACCTTAGCTATTAGGCCAGAGTAAGAGTTAAGACCTTAACCATTAGGCCAGAGAGTGAGTCTAAGACCTTAGTTATTAGGCCAGAGTAAGAGTTAAGACCTTAGCTATTAGGCCAGAGTAAGAGTTTTGACCTTAACCATTAGGCCATAGTACGAGTCTAAGACCTTAGCTATTAGGCCAGAGTAAGAGTTAAGACCTTAACCAGTAGGCCAGAGTAAGAGTTAAGACCTTAACCAGGAGGACAGAGTAAGAGTTAAGACCTTAGCTATTAGGCCAGAGTAAGAGCTAAGACCTTAACCTGTAGGCCAGAGTACGAGTCTAATACCTTAGCTATTAGGCCAGAGTAAGAGTTAAGACCTTAACCATTAGGCCAGAGTACAAGTCTAAGACCTTAGCTATTAGGCCAGAGTAAGAGTTAAGACCTTAGCTATCAGGCCAGAGTAAAAGTCTAAGACCTTAGCTATTAGGCCAGAGTGAGAGTTAAGACCTTAGCTATCAGGCAGAGTACGAGTCTAAGACCTTAGCTATTAGGACAGAGTACGAGTCTAAGACCTTAGCTATTAGGCCAGAGTAAGAGTTAAGACCTTAGCTATTAGGCCAGAATAAGAGTTAAGACCTTAACCATTAGGCCAGAGTACGAGTCTAAGACCTTAGCTATTAGGCCAGAGTCAGAGTTAAGACCTTAGCTATTAGGCCAGACTACGAGTCTAAAACCTTAGCTATTAGGCCAGAGTAAGAGTTAAGACCTTAACCATTAGGCCAGAGTACGAGTCTAAGACCTTAGCTATTAGGCCTGAGTAAGAGTTAAGACCTTAACCTGTAGGCCATAGTACGAGTCTAAGACCTTAGCTATTAGGCCAGAGTAAGAGTTAAGTCCTTAACCTGTAGGCCATAGCACGAGTCTAAGACATTAGCTATTAGGCCATAGTAAGAGTTAAGACCTTAACCATTAGGCCAGAGTACGAGTCTAAGACCTTAGCTATTAGGCCAGAGTAAGAGTAAAGACCTTAACCAGTAGGCCAGAGTGAGAGTTAAGACCTTAGATATTAGGCCAGAGTAAGAGTTAAGACCTTCACCAGTAGGCCAGAGTACGAGTCTAAGACCTTAGCTATTAGTCCAGAGTAAGAGTTAAGACCTTAACCAGTAGGCCAGAGTATGAGTCTAAGACCTTAGCTATTAGGCCAGAGTAAGAGTTAAGACCTTAACCAGTAGGCCAGAGTAAGAGTTAAGACCTTAACCAGTAGGCCAGAGTAAGATTTAAGACCTTAAACAATAGGCCAGAGTAAGAGTTAGGACCTTAACCAGTAGGCCAGAGTAAGAGTTAAGACCTTAGCTAGTAGGCCAGAGTACGAGTCTAAGACCTTAGCTATTAGGCCAGAGCAAGAGTTAAGACCTTAACCATTAGGCCAGAGTACGAGTCTAAGACCTTAGCTATTAGGCCAGAGTAAGAGTTAAGACCTTAGCTATTAGGCCAGTGTACGAGACTAAGACCTTAGTTATTATGCGAGAGTATGAGTCTAAGACCTTAGCTATTAGGCCAGAGTAAGAGTTAAGACCTTAACCATTAGGCCAGAGAGTGAGTCTAAGACCTTAGTTATTAGGCCAGAGTAAGAGTTTTGACCTTAACCATTAGGCCATAGTACGAGTCTAAGACCTTAGCTATTAGGCCAGAGTAAGAGTTAAGACCTTAACCAGTAGGCCAGAGTAAGAGTTAAGACCTTAACCAGGAGGACAGAGTAAGAGTTAAGACCTTAGCTATTAGGCCAGAGTAAGAGCTAAGACCTTAACCTGTAGGCCAGAGTACGAGTCTAATTCCTTAGCTATTAGGCCAGAGTAAGAGTTAAGACCTTAACCATTAGGCCAGAGTACAAGTCTAAGACCTTAGCTATTAGGCCAGAGTAAGAGTTAAGACCTTAGCTATCAGGCCAGAGTAAAAGTCTAAGACCTTAACTATTAGGCCAGAGTGAGAGTTAAGACCTTAGCTATCAGGCCAGAGTACGAGTCTAAGACCTTAGCTATTAGGACAGAGTACGAGTCTAAGACCTTAGCTATTAGGCCAGAGTAAGAGTTAAGACCTTAGCTATTAGGCCAGAATAAGAGTTATGACCTTAACCATTAGGCCAGAGTACGAGTCTAAGACCTTAGCTATTAGGCCAGAGTAAGAGTTAAGACCTTAGCTATTAGGCCAGACTACGAGTCTAAGACCTTAGCTATTAGGCCAGAGTAAGAGTTAAGACCTTAACCATTAGGCCAGAGTACGAGTCTAAGACCTTAGCTATTAGGCCTGAGTAAGAGTTAAGACCTTAACCTGTAGGCCATAGTACGAGTCTAAGACCTTAGCTATTAGGCCAGAGTAAGAGTTAAGTCCTTAACCTGTAGGCCATAGCACGAGTCTAAGACATTAGCTATTAGGCCATAGTAAGAGTTAAGACCTTAACCATTAGGCCAGAGTACGAGTCTAAGACCTTAGCTATTAGGCCAGAGTAAGAGTAAAGACCTTAACCAGTAGGCCAGAGTGAGAGTTAAGACCTTAGATATTAGGCCAGAGTAAGAGTTAAGACCTTCACCAGTAGGCCAGAGTACGAGTCTAAGACCTTAGCTATTAGTCCAGAGTAAGAGTTAAGACCTTAACCAGTAGGCCAGAGTATGAGTCTAAGACCTTAGCTATTAGGCCAGAGTAAGAGTTAAGACCTTAACCAGTAGGCCAGAGTAAGAGTTAAGACCTTAACCAGTAGGCCAGAGTAAGATTTAAGACCTTAAACAATAGGCCAGAGTAAGAGTTAGGACCTTAACCAGTAGGCCAGAGTAAGAGTTAAGACCTTAGCTAGTAGGCCAGAGTACGAGTCTAAGACCTTAGCTATTAGGCCAGAGTAAGAGTTAAGACCTTAGCTATTAGGCCAGAGTAAGAGTTAAGACCTTAACCAGTAGGCCATAGTACGAGTCTAAGACCTTAGCTATTAGGCCAGAGTGAGAGTTAAGACCTTAGCTATCAGGCCAGAGTACGAGTCTAAGACCTTAGCTATTAGGACAGAGTACGAGTCTAAGACCTTAGCTATTAGGCCAGAGTAAGAGTTAAGACCTTAGCTATTAGGCCAGAATAAGAGTTATGACCTTAACCATTAGGCCAGAGTACGAGTCTAAGACCTTAGCTATTAGGCCAGAGTAAGAGTTAAGACCTTAACCAGTAGGCCAGAGTAACAGTTAAGACCTTAACCTGTAGGCCATAGTACGAGTCTAAGACCTTAGCTATTAGGCCAGAGTAAGAGTTAAGACCATAACCATTAGGCCACAGTACGAGTCTAAGACCTTAGCTATTAGGCCAGAGTAAGAGTTAAGACCTTAGCTATTAGGCCAGAGTAAGAGTTAAGACCTTAACCATTAGGCCAGAGTACGAGTCTAAGACCTTAGCTATTAGGCCAGAGTAAGAGCTAAGACCTTAACCAGTAGGCCAGAGTAAGAGTTAAGACCTTAACCATTAGGCCAGAGTACGAGTCTAAGACCTTAGCTATTAGGCCAGAGTAAGAGTTAAGACCTTAACCAATAGGCCAGAGTAAGAGTTAAGACCTTAACCAGTAGGCCAGAGTTAAGACCTTAATCAGTAGGCCAGAGTAAGAGTTAAGACCTTAACCTGTAGGCCATAGTACGAGTCTAAGACCTTAGCTATTAGGCCAGAGTAAGAATTAAGACCTTAACCATTAGGCCAGAGTTCGAGTCTAAGACCTTAGCTATTAGGCCAGAGTAACAGTTAAGACCTTAACCTGTTGGCCAGAGTAAGAGTTAAGACCTTAACCATTAGGCCAGAGAGTGAGTCTAAGACCTTAGTTATTAGGCCAGAGTAAGAGTTTTGACCTTAACCATTAGGCCATAGTACGAGTCTAAGACCTTAGCTATTAGGCCAGAGTAAGAGTTAAGACCTTAACCAGTAGGCCAGAGTAAGAGTTAAGACCTTAACCAGGAGGACAGAGTAAGAGTTAAGACCTTAGCTATTAGGCCAGAGTAAGAGTTAAGACCTTAACCATTAGGCCAGAGTACAAGTCTAAGACCTTAGCTATTAGGCCAGAGTAAGAGTTAAGACCTTAGCTATCAGGCCAGAGTAAAAGTCTAAGACCTTAGCTATTAGGCCAGAGTGAGAGTTAAGACCTTAGCTATCAGGCCAGAGTACGAGTCTAAGACCTTAGCTATTAGGACAGAGTACGAGTCTAAGACCTTAGCTATTAGGCCAGAGTAAGAGTTAAGACCTTAGCTATTAGGCCAGAATAAGAGTTATGACCTTAACCATTAGGCCAGAGTACGAGTCTAAGACCTTAGCTATCAGGCCAGAGTACGAGTCTAAGACCTTAGCTATTAGGACAGAGTACGAGTCTAAGACCTTAGCTATTAGGCCAGAGTAAGAGTTAAGACCTTAGCTATTAGGCCAGAATAAGAGTTATGACCTTAACCATTAGGCCAGAGTACGAGTCTAAGACCTTAGCTATTAGGCCTGAGTAAGAGTTAAGACCTTAACCTGTAGGCCATAGTACGAGTCTAAGACCTTAGCTATTAGGCCAGAGTAAGAGTTAAGTCCTTAACCTGTAGGCCATAGCACGAGTCTAAGACATTAGCTATTAGGCCATAGTAAGAGTTAAGACCTTAACCATTAGGCCAGAGTACGAGTCTAAGACCTTAGCTATTAGGCCAGAGTAAGAGTAAAGACCTTAACCAGTAGGCCAGAGTGAGAGTTAAGACCTTAGATATTAGGCCAGAGTAAGAGTTAAGACCTTAACCAGTAGGCCAGAGTACGAGTCTAAGACCTTAGCTATTAGGCCAGAGTAAGAGTTAAGACCTTAGCTATTAGGCCAGAGTAAGAGTTAAGACCTTAACCATTAGGCCAGAGAGTGAGTCTAAGACCTTAGTTATTAGGCCAGAGTAAGAGTTTTGACCTTAACCATTAGGCCATAGTACGAGTCTAAGACCTTAGCTATTAGGCCAGAGTAAGAGTTAAGACCTTAACCAGTAGGCCAGAGTAAGAGTTAAGACCTTAACCAGGAGGACAGAGTAAGAGTTAAGACCTTAGCTATTAGGCCAGAGTAAGAGCTAAGACCTTAACCTGTAGGCCAGAGTACGAGTCTAATACCTTAGCTATTAGGCCAGAGTAAGAGTTAAGACCTTAACCATTAGGCCAGAGTACAAGTCTAAGACCTTAGCTATTAGGCCAGAGTAAGAGTTAAGACCTTAGCTATCAGGCCAGAGTAAAAGTCTAAGACCTTAGCTATTAGGCCAGAGTGAGAGTTAAGACCTTAGCTATCAGGCAGAGTACGAGTCTAAGACCTTAGCTATTAGGACAGAGTACGAGTCTAAGACCTTAGCTATTAGGCCAGAGTAAGAGTTAAGACCTTAGCTATTAGGCCAGAATAAGAGTTATGACCTTAACCATTAGGCCAGAGTACGAGTCTAAGACCTTAGCTATTAGGCCAGAGTCAGAGTTAAGACCTTAGCTATTAGGCCAGACTACGAGTCTAAAACCTTAGCTATTAGGCCAGAGTAAGAGTTAAGACCTTAACCATTAGGCCAGAGTACGAGTCTAAGACCTTAGCTATTAGGCCTGAGTAAGAGTTAAGACCTTAACCTGTAGGCCATAGCACGAGTCTAAGACCTTAGCTATTAGGCCAGAGTAAGAGTTAAGTCCTTAACCTGTAGGCCATAGCACGAGTCTAAGACATTAGCTATTAGGCCATAGTAAGAGTTAAGACCTTAACCATTAGGCCAGAGTACGAGTCTAAGACCTTAGCTATTAGGCCAGAGTAAGAGTAAAGACCTTAACCAGTAGGCCAGAGTGAGAGTTAAGACCTTAGATATTAGGCCAGAGTAAGAGTTAAGACCTTCACCAGTAGGCCAGAGTATGAGTCTAAGACCTTAGCTATTAGTCCAGAGTAAGAGTTAAGACCTTAACCAGTAGGCCAGAGTATGAGTCTAAGACCTTAGCTATTAGGCCAGAGTAAGAGTTAAGACCTTAACCAGTAGGCCAGAGTAAGAGTTAAGACCTTAACCAGTAGGCCAGAGTAAGATTTAAGACCTTAAACAATAGGCCAGAGTAAGAGTTAGGACCTTAACCAGTAGGCCAGAGTAAGAGTTAAGACCTTAGCTATTAGGCCAGAGTACGAGTCTAAGACCTTAGCTATTAGGCCAGAGCAAGAGTTAAGACCTTAACCATTAGGCCAGAGTACGAGTCTAAGACCTTAGCTATTAGGCCAGAGTAAGAGTTAAGACCTTAGCTATTAGGCCAGTGTACGAGACTAAGACCTTAGTTATTATGCGAGAGTATGAGTCTAAGACCTTAGCTATTAGGCCAGAGTAAGAGTTAAGACCTTAACCATTAGGCCAGAGAGTGAGTCTAAGACCTTAGTTATTAGGCCAGAGTAAGAGTTTTGACCTTAACCATTAGGCCATAGTACGAGTCTAAGACCTTAGCTATTAGGCCAGAGTAAGAGTTAAGACCTTAACCAGTAGGCCAGAGTAAGAGTTAAGACCTTAACCAGGAGGACAGAGTAAGAGTTAAGACCTTAGCTATTAGGCCAGAGTAAGAGCTAAGACCTTAACCTGTAGGCCAGAGTACGAGTCTAATTCCTTAGCTATTAGGCCAGAGTAAGAGTTAAGACCTTAACCATTAGGCCAGAGTACAAGTCTAAGACCTTAGCTATTAGGCCAGAGTAAGAGTTAAGACCTTAGCTATCAGGCCAGAGTAAAAGTCTAAGACCTTAACTATTAGGCCAGAGTGAGAGTTAAGACCTTAGCTATCAGGCCAGAGTACGAGTCTAAGACCTTAGCTATTAGGACAGAGTACGAGTCTAAGACCTTAGCTATTAGGCCAGAGTAAGAGTTAAGACCTTAGCTATTAGGCCAGAATAAGAGTTATGACCTTAACCATTAGGCCAGAGTACGAGTCTAAGACCTTAGCTATTAGGCCAGAGTAAGAGTTAAGACCTTAGCTATTAGGCCAGACTACGAGTCTAAGACCTTAGCTATTAGGCCAGAGTAAGAGTTAAGACCTTAACCATTAGGCCAGAGTACGAGTCTAAGACCTTAGCTATTAGGCCTGAGTAAGAGTTAAGACCTTAACCTGTAGGCCATAGTACGAGTCTAAGACCTTAGCTATTAGGCCAGAGTAAGAGTTAAGTCCTTAACCTGTAGGCCATAGCACGAGTCTAAGACATTAGCTATTAGGCCATAGTAAGAGTTAAGACCTTAACCATTAGGCCAGAGTACGAGTCTAAGACCTTAGCTATTAGGCCAGAGTAAGAGTAAAGACCTTAACCAGTAGGCCAGAGTGAGAGTTAAGACCTTAGATATTAGGCCAGAGTAAGAGTTAAGACCTTCACCAGTAGGCCAGAGTACGAGTCTAAGACCTTAGCTATTAGTCCAGAGTAAGAGTTAAGACCTTAACCAGTAGGCCAGAGTATGAGTCTAAGACCTTAGCTATTAGGCCAGAGTAAGAGTTAAGACCTTAACCAGTAGGCCAGAGTAAGAGTTAAGACCTTAACCAGTAGGCCAGAGTAAGATTTAAGACCTTAAACAATAGGCCAGAGTAAGAGTTAGGACCTTAACCAGTAGGCCAGAGTAAGAGTTAAGACCTTAGCTAGTAGGCCAGAGTACGAGTCTAAGACCTTAGCTATTAGGCCAGAGCAAGAGTTAAGACCTTAACCATTAGGCCAGAGTACGAGTCTAAGACCTTAGCTATTAGGCCAGAGTAAGAGTTAAGACCTTAGCTATTAGGCCAGTGTACGAGACTAAGACCTTAGTTATTATGCGAGAGTATGAGTCTAAGACCTTAGCTATTAGGCCAGAGTAAGAGTTAAGACCTTAACCAGTAGGCCAGAGTACGAGTCTAAGACCTTAGCTATTAGGACAGAGTACGAGTCTAAGACCTTAGTGTGAGAAGTTGGCCTGGCATATGCTGTTCCTAGTTATAGGGACACCTTGCACCAGTCCAATTCGACTCCTATTGATGATAGGTTTAAGACAACCTTTAAAGAAAGCTATCCTAGTGGTAGCTGTGGAGAGCAGCCTTCAGGCTAAGTCTTGAAGGAGTGTTAAGCTTATTGTTTTACCATAATAACCTCTTGAATGACCAAATGAAAGAGTAGCCCACACAGGTATATATATAAAATATATGTATTTATTCTAGACAGAATCCCACAGTCACTTTATGTGGCTAGTGGCAAAGTTTCACTTCAAACAAGCATTTATAAACACAATAAATAGCACAGAAATCAATGGGCCCCAGGGGGGGACCAAACCATATACTAAAATAGTGGTATAAGAACCACGACAATTCTACAGGCAATGCCTAGGGCATTCAGGATCGCTGGCCCCTTAAGAATCCACCCACAGTTAAGAGGAAGGGGACCCACGGGGGGCGTGTGCAGTGCGAGAAGTTGCTATCGGGATCGCAATGTTAGCCTATGGAGAATGTCGCGGTTGAATAATTAAGGTTTAAGGACACTTCTAACAACAGTACAAAGTTAAGGCTTGAGACTTAAGGCTTTGGAGAGCCCACCACCACGGAAGTACCAAAGTACCACTGTTACCTGCCCCAGGGAAGCCGGGTGCATAGGTCGATTCTGGTGTCGGGTCGCGGGCTGATTTTCTATGGAAAAGGAGTCCAAACTGCTGCTAGCTGGAAGTGTCGATGAAGTCGTGAAGATTAAAGTTGAAGAAAAGACAAAGATGAACCTGAAAGCAGAGGGGACAGAGTCTGGGTCACAGCACAGTGACCAGGGAGCTCACAGGAAGGAGCTCGTGGATGTCGGGTGCTTCAGGTGTTGAAGGTACAGCTGGGCTCTGCAGTCACGGGCTCCGGGAGGCTTCAAGGAAGGCCAGCTTCTGGAGGGCGACTGTCCCACGTTGGCTGAGGGTTGCTGCGGTGTTAGTGTCCCGATCGGATCCACTAAGCATTGGCAACCGCAACCCACGCAAGATGAACAAAGCAGCTGCTGGTGCAGACCCACGTGGTCTGAGGGTGCTCTCCTTTGCAGGGAGCGTAGAGCAGGCCTGGAGCAACCAGGGGAACTCTTAGAAAAGAAGAATGTCCTCCGTCAGGGCCCACAAGTCGAGAGACAAGGGACCGCGGAAGGCAGCAGAATGGAGTGCGTAAAAGGGCTCCCACGGGCCACCGGAGTGGGCCAGGGAGCTGAGGGTCAGCACAAATGCTGCTTGAAAGTTGGCTCAAGAATGGGCCAAAGCACAACTTCCCCACTGGTCGGGGTCGTGTGCTGGACAAGAGGTGGCCGGTGTCTCAGGGTATGCAGGGATCTCAACACCCACGTGGTCCAGGGTGCTCAGACTTGCTGGGCACACTCACAGGACGCTGGGATGCACTGGAGACCCACCTCGAGGTTGCTGGAAGGCGTCGAAGGTCGTGAGAGCAACGAAGTTCCAACCGGGTATCTTGTAGTCTTTTAGGTGCCTGCCAAGCAGGGGGATAACTCCTTTATCCCAAGGGAGATTTCTTCAGTCAGCTGGGCAGCAGCTCGTCGAAGGTCAGTTCTGTGAAGTCCTGTACGAATCTAAGGCTCTAGGGCAAAGTTATTCCCATATATCCCCAAGATTAGGGGATGGTCCAAAAGAGAGCCTACCAATCAGAGTAGAGGCGGGAAAGGGTGGCTACACCCACTCCCCTTTGTGTGTTTCCCGCCTGGGCGAGGGGCAGGACACCCCTGAACCGGTTCCAGGCGGTGTATGCAGAATTGGGGCTCTGCAGCTGCCTACGTGCAACTCTGAAAGGACATTTGGTGCACCCACCCTGTTCCAATCCACATATCCTGTCTGGGGAGGTGCTGGCACCTCCCTGCTACAGGAGCCCTATTGTCCAGATGGCGAGGCTGGGGTTTTCCCCAGCAACAGCCAGCCAGAGTCGTGTAGGTGGCGAACAGTAGCCATTTTGTGGTACATGTGCACTTTTAAATTGGTGTCCAAATTCTACCGCTTTTCCCATATCACCCTCCTAGCAAGGGGGAATCGTGCCCCCATGCCCATGGCTGGACTGGGGGTATGATTCCTTCATGTTTGACACCAAACATGATATGGTTCTGTGTAGCCATTCCTAAGTTACAGCGATGACGCAATAACTTATAATGCGGTTAAGAGTATATGGTATGGCTACACTACAAACAACCCAGTAACGATTTTACGAAGGTTGCAGAAAGGTCCTACTCACGTAGGGGTCCCCCCTCACACATACCTCAGCACCCAGCCCTGTAGGATTACCAGGGCCTGCCATAGGGGTGACCTATGAGAGTATATGTGTTGTATGGTATGGGACATAGGGTACCTACATCCCTGTAAGGGGTGCTAGCACCACCTTACCCAGGCTACAGTAGTGGCCTGGTGGTGTCAGTTTGGGTGGCTGTCCCAGGGTGGCACAATAAGTGCTGCAGCCCTGGTAGGCCTACTGGGGGACCCATGCCCTGGGTACCTAGGGTACCATCTACAAGGGACTGGTAGGGCATGCCCAGCATCCAATTATGTTTGTATCTAGAGTACTCACAACAGTTTTAGGGAGAAAGCAGATAGGCTGGGGTCCTGGATAGCAGGATCCCAGCCAGACTAGTCAAAAACCACTTAAATACCAGGCAAAAAGTTGGGGGCAACCATTAGTCAGATTCCACTCTCCTACATAACCCCCCCCCCAAACGAAAGGAGATAAGGCTAACCTTGTCCAGATAAGCCTTTATTTCCTGAGTGGCCATATAAGGAAGAACCTGTACTAACATGGTTGCTCCCTGTGTCATGGTCCACTTGGGAAATCCTACCCCAAGGGGTTCTAGAGTTTCTCCAAAGTCTAGGGAAATTACCTGTATTGGTTTTTGGGTCAGAGGTGGGCTGGTGGGGTGTCTGAGTCTGGAAGTGAGACCCTACTTGGGTTGGTCTCAACCTCCTCAGATCACTGGCCACTATGGAAGCCTTTCTACCCATGACTGTGTCATATCTGGCCCTAAGGGTCAACCTCTGGCTGCCTACAGCTGGGGGTTGGATCCCTTTGGCTGGAATAGTGGAGGGCACTGGAAGGTTTGGGGCAGCTAGGCCCCAGGTTTCCCTGTGCTCAACAACATCCATTTGAGGGGTGCCTATACCTAGGGGTAAGGGGGATCCCTCAGTTTGTAGAGGAATATTCACCTGGCTGAAACTACTCTGCTGGGTGTCCCTAATCTGTTGATGAGGGGGTTCCTCTGGGCAGGGGCCCAATAAGGGTCCACTGACCTCCCTGACCTCTGCAGCCCTGGGCTGACTGAGGCAGGGTAGAGAGGGGCAGGATACCTGCTCCAGACTGGGTACCACCTTGGAAGGATCCCCTGCCATCAGAGAGGTGGGCAGGTCAGGCCTGTCCACTTCTGGGGCAGTTACTTCCCAAGGGGCAGGATCAGTTCCCTGAGAAACTTGACCCTTACCTGTAGTCTGGTGGGGGGAGGACTGTTCCTCTTCCCCTATGCTCTCTGTTTGGGTAGAGTGATCCATAGTTTCAGGCTTCACTCTTTCTATTTTCTCCTGGGGTGGAGGTGAGGCCCCCAGGGTCTCATCCACTCTCTCAGGGATTCCTACCATTTTCAAATGGGCCTTGTGGTCAACCTCAGCCCAGGCTGAGATTTCTAGATCATTCCCCAGTAGACAATCTACAGGCAAGTTTGGGGACACTGCCACTCTCTTGGGGCCAGTGACCCCTCCCCAGCTGAGATTTATCACTGCCATGGGATGATCTGTCCTGATTCCATCTATGTTGGTCACCTGGTAGCTAAACCCAGGTAAAAGCTGATCTAGGGGCACTAGCCTCTTGGTCACCATGGTGACACTGGCCCCTGTGTCCTTATAGGCCACAGCCTTCTGACCATTGAATATTGGTTCTTGTCTGTACCTGCCCAGAATACTGGGGCTCATGGTAAAGTTGGCAAACCCCATACCACCATCACAGACCATAGTTGCTTGAGTAGGGGACCTGGATAGGCCAGAGTCCCCCTGAGTTCCCCAAGAAATCCCAACTAAGTTTTTGGGTGCACTCCCACCACCTGGGGGATTACTACTAGTAGTAACAGGAGGTGTTGGAGCTGGTTTTGGAGGAACATTCTCTTTATTGCCATTCTTTGGACAGCTGGAGTCAGTTTTCCAGTGGCCAGGTTTCTTACACACATGGCAATATGGTTTCTTAGAGGAAGTATTTTGGGACCCACCCCCAGCACTGGGTTGTTGGGGCCCTTCAGAGGACTTTTCTTGTTTATCATCCCCACCTTTCTCTTTGGGCTTAGTGGAATCCTTCTTCTGGTCACCAACTTGGTTCTTAGGCCTAATCCTGGTTCTGACCCATTTGTCTGCCTTCTTTCCCAATTCTTGGGGAGAGGTCAGATCAGAGTCCACCAGGTGCTGGTGTAAAAGTTGGTTCTGACAATTATTAAGAATCTGCTCCCTCATAATGAGATTATACAATCCTTGATAATCATTAACTTTACTGCCATTTAACCAACCTTCCAGTGCCTTGGTTGCACAATCCACAAAGTCTACCCAATCCTGATTCTGTGCTTTCTGGGTGTCTCTGAACTTAAGTCTGTACTGATCAGTGGTTAAGCCAAACCCATCTATTAAAGCATCCTTCAAGATATAATAGTCATCAGCATCCTCTTCTCTTACAGAGAGGAGCTTGTCTCTTCCTTTATCTGAAAAGGAGAGCCACAGGATTGCTGCCCACTGCTCTACTGGGACCCTCTGTACTCTACAGGCCCTTTCAAGAGCAGATATCCATTTGTGGATATCATCCCCATTCTGATAGGGGGGCACAATCTTGTGGAGGTTCCTATTGTCAGGGACTTTCTCTCTAACTCTAGGGGTTTCCTTACTGCCACCAGGGATCTCTAGACCCCACTTTCTTGAAGCTTTCTGAAGCTCCAGGGTTTCCCTGTCCAATGCTAACTGTTCTCTTTTAAGCTCAAGCTTAGCCTGCTCAAATTTGATCAGTCTGCATTTCCTCTCATGAGAGGATTCTCTTCTCTGAGAAGAGGCAGAGGACCCTTTGGATCTCCTAGAATGGTTGGATCCCACTGAGGGGGATCTGTTCCTTCTTGGATCCACCACTCTCCTTTTAAGGGTGGAGGGAGTGCCTCTTGAGCCATCACCTCCATGCTGTGAGTGGTCTGTTTCTTCCAGGTCAGGATTTTCATCCTCTTCCTGTTCATCATCAGAGTCCACTCTGGGAGTGTCCTCTTCTGATGGGTGCCCACCCACTCTGTCCGTCTCTCTGTACCCTATGGACTCCATAAAGTCTGCTATGAGCAGGATTTCCCTGAGACGTTTTGTGTTGGCACCTTTGTTTGTCTTCAGTTTTCTAAGGGTGCACATTTCCCTGAGCTCTGCAAAGGTGAAATTATCATACTTATCTATTGGGACCCTCTGGGGTCCTTCCATAGACTTAGTGCCACCTGAAGACATGTTTAGTGTAGTGATGTATCTACCTACACTAAGTGTGGCCTACTGAACCCTCTCTTGAGTTGTAGTCAAGGTGTGCTAAACCCTCTACACACAACTCCAAGTTCAGTAGAACTTATTGTATTCTAGCTTGAATTTATATGTACCTTTGGTACCTTGTGGCTTTCACTTTAGAAATTCAATTTGTTATCTGGTAAAACAATGGCAAGCTTGAATCCAACCGCTGCACACCAATGTGAGAAGTTGGCCTGGCATATGCTGTTCCTAGTTATAGGGACACCTTGCACCAGTCCAATTCGACTCCTATTGATGATAGGTTTAAGACAACCTTTAAAGAAAGCTATCCTAGTGGTAGCTGTGGAGAGCAGCCTTCAGGCTAAGTCTTGAAGGAGTGTTAAGCTTATTGTTTTACCATAATAACCTCTTGAATGACCAAATGAAAGAGTAGCCCACACAGGTATATATATAAAATATATGTATTTATTCTAGACAGAATCCCACAGTCACTTTATGTGGCTAGTGGCAAAGTTACACTTCAAACAAGCATTTATAAACACAATAAATAGCACAGAAATCAATGGGCCCCAGGGGGGGACCAAACCATATACTAAAATAGTGGTATAAGAACCACGACAATTCTACAGGCAATGCCTAGGGCATTCAGGATCGCTGGCCCCTTAAGAATCCACCCACAGTTAAGAGGAAGGGGACCCACGGGGGGCGTGTGCAGTGCGAGAAGTTGCTATCGGGATCGCAATGTTAGCCTATGGAGAATGTCGCGGTTGAATAATTAAGGTTTAAGGACACTTCTAACAACAGTACAAAGTTAAGGCTTGAGACTTAAGGCTTTGGAGAGCCCACCACCATGGAAGTACCGAAGTACCACTGTTACCTGCCCCAGGGAAGCCGGGTGCATAGGTCGATTCTGGTGTCGGGTCGCGGGCTGATTTTCTATGGAAAAGGAGTCCAAACTGCTGCTAGCTGGAAGTGTCGATGAAGTCGTGAAGATTAAAGTTGAAGAAAAGACAAAGATGAACCTGAAAGCAGAGGGGACAGAGTCTGGGTCACAGCACAGTGACCAGGGAGCTCACAGGAAGGAGCTCGTGGATGTCGGGTGCTTCAGGTGTGGAAGGTACAGCTGGGCTCTGCAGTCACGGGCTCCGGGAGGCTTCAAGAAAGGCCAGCTTCTGGAGGGCGACTGTCCCACGTCGGCTGAGGGTTGCTGCGGTGTTAGTGTCCCGATTGGATCCACTAAGCATTGGCAACTGCAACCCACGCAAGATGAACAAAGCAGCTGCTGGTGCAGACCCACGTGGTCTGAGGGTGCTCTCCTTTGCAGGGAGCGTAGATCAGGCCTGGAGCAACCAGGGGAACTCTTAGAAAAGAAGATTGTCCTCCGTCAGGGCCCACAAGTCGAGAGACAAGGGACTGCGGAAGGCAGCAAAATGGAGTGCGTAAAAGGGCTCCCACGGGCCACCGGAGCGGGCCAGGGAGCTGAGGGTTGGCACAAATGCTGCTTGAAGGTTGTCTCAAGAATGGGCCAAAGCACAACTTCCCCACTGGTCGGGGTCGTGTGCTGGACAAGAGGTGGCCGGTGTCTCGGGGTATGCAAGGATCTCGACACCCACGTGGTCCAGGGTGCTCAGACTTGCTGGGCACATTCACAGGACGCTGGGATGCACTGGAGACCCACCTTGAGGTTGCTGGAAGGCGTCGAAGGTCGTGAGAGCAACGAAGTTCCAACCGGGTATCTTGTAGTCTTTTAGGTGCCTGTCAAGCAGGGGGATAACTCCTTTATCCCAAGGGAGATTTCTTCAGTCAGCTGGGCAGCAGCTTGTCGAAGGTCAGTTCTGTGAAGTCCTGTACGAATCTAAGGCTCTAGGGCAAAGTTATTCCCATATATCCCCAAGATTAGGGGATGGTCCAAAAGAGAGCCTACCAATCAGAGTAGAGGCGGGAAAGGGTGGCTACACCCACTCCCCTTTGTGTGTTTCCCGCCTGGACGAGGGGCAGGACGCCCCTGAACCGGTTCCAGGCGGTGTATGCAGAATTGGGGCTCTGCAGCTGCCTACGTGCAACTCTGAAAGGACATTTGGTGCACCCACCCTGTTCCAATCCACATATCCTGTCTGGGGAGGTGCTGGCACCTCCCTGCTACAGGAGCCCTATTGTCCAGATGGCGAGGCTGGGGTTTTCCCCAGCAACAGCCAGCCAGAGTCGTGTAGGTGGCGAACAGTAGCCATTTTGTGGTACATGTGCACTTTTAAATTGGTGTCCAAATTCTACCGCTTTTCCCATATCACCCTCCTAGCAAGGGGGAATCGTGCCCCCATGCCCATGGCTGGACTGGGGGTATGATTCCTTCATGTTTGACACCAAACACGATATGGTTCTGTGTAGCCATTCCTAAGTTACAGCGATGACGCAATAACTTATAATGCGGTTAAGAGTATATGGTATGGCTACACTACAAACAACCCAGTAACGATTTTATGAAGGTTGCAGAGAGGTCCTACTCATGTAGGGGTCCCCCCTCACACATACCTCAGCACCCAGCCCTGTAGGATTACCAGGGCCTGCCATAGGGGTGACCTATGAGAGTATATGTGTTGTATGGTATGGGACATAGGGTACCTACATCCCTGTAAGGGGTGCTAGCACCACCTTACCCAGGCTACAGTAGTGGCCTGGTGGTGTCAGTTTGGGTGGCTGTCCCAGGGTGGCACAATAAGTGCTGCAGCCCTGGTAGGCCTACTGGGGGACCCATGCCCTGGGTACCTAGGGTACCATCTACAAGGGACTGGTAGGGCATGCCCAGCATCCAATTATGTTTGTACCTAGAGTACTCACAACAGTTTTAGGGAGAAAGCAGATAGGCTGGGGTCCTGGATAGCAGGATCCCAGCCAGACTAGTCAAAAACCACTTAAATACCAGGCAAAAAGTTGGGGGCAACCATTAGTCAGATTCCACTCTCCTACACTTAGCTATTAGGCCAGAGTAAGAGTTAAGACCTTAGCTATTAGGCCAGAATAAGAGTTATGACCATAACCATTAGGCCAGAGTACGAGTCTAAGACCTTAGCTATTAGGCCAGAGTAAGAGTTAAGACCTTAACCATTAGGCCAGAGTACGAGTCTAAGACCTTAGCTATTAGGCCAGAGTTAGAGTTAAGACCTTAGCTATTAGGCCAGAGTAAGAGTTAAGACCTTAACCTGTAGGCCAGAGTACGAGTCTAAGACCTTAGCTATTAGGCCAGACTACGAGTCTAAGACCTTAGCTATTAGGCCAGAGTAAGAGTTAAGACCTTAACCATTAGGCCGGAGTACGAGTCTAAGACCTTAGCTATTAGGCCTGAGTAAGAGTTAAGACCTTAACCTGTAGGCCATAGTACGAGTCTAAGACCTTAGCTATTAGGCCAGAGTAAGAGTTAAGTCCTTAACCTGTAGGCCATAGCACGAGTCTAAGACATTAGCTATTAGGCCAGAGTAAGAGTTAAGACCTTAACCAGTAGGCCAGACTACGAGTCTAAGACCTTAGCTATTAGGCCAGAGTAAGAGTTAAGACCTTAACCATTAGGCCAGAGTACGAGTCTAAGACTTTAGCTATTAGGCCAGAGTACGAGTTAAGACCTTAACCAGTAGGCCAGAGTAAAAGTTAAGACCTTAACCA
This sequence comes from Triturus cristatus, assembly GCF_964204655.1. Classification (NCBI taxonomy): domain Eukaryota; kingdom Metazoa; phylum Chordata; class Amphibia; order Caudata; family Salamandridae; genus Triturus; species Triturus cristatus. Next base: position 1,309,020,482 of record NC_140590.1, read on the forward strand.
TTAGGCCAGAGTACGAGTCTAAGACCTTAGCTATTAGGCCAGAGTAAGAGTTAAGACCTTAACCAATAGGCCAGAGTAAGAGTTAGGACCTTAACCAGTAGGCCAGAGTAAGAGTTAAGACCTTAACCAGTAGGCCAGAGAAAGAGTTAAGTCCTTAACCTGTAGGCCACAATACAAGTCTAAGACCTTAGCTATTAGGCCAGAGTAAGAGTTAAGACCTTAACCATTAGGCCAGAGTATGAGTCTAAGACCTTAGCTATTAGTCCAGAGTAAGAGTTAAGACCTTAACCTGTAGGCCAGAGTAAGAGTTAAGACCTTAACCATTAGGCCAGAGTACGAGTCTAAAACCTTAGCTATTAGGCCAGAGTAAGAGTTAAGACCTTAGCTATTAGGCCAGATTAAGAGTTAAGACCTTAACCATTCGGCCAGAGTACGAGCCTAAGACCTTAGCTATTAGGCCAGAGTAAGAGTTAAGACCTTAACCATTAGGCCATAGTACGAGTCGAAGACCTTAGCTATTAGGCCAGAGTAAGAGTTAAGACCTTAACCAGTAGGCCGGAGTAAGAGTTAAGACCTTAACCAGTAGGACAGAGTAAGAGTTAAGACCTTAGATATTAGGCCAGAGTAAGAGTTAAGACCTTAACCAGTAGGCCAGAGTACGAGTCTAAGACCTTAGCTATTAGGCCAGAGTGAGAGTTAAGACCTTAGCTATCAGGCCAGAGTATGAGTCTAAGACCTTAGCTATTAGGCCAGAGTAAGAGTCTAAGACCTTAGCTATTAGGCCAGAGTAAGAGTTAAGACCTTAACCAGTAGGCCAGAGTACCAGTCTAAGACCTTAGCTATTAGGCCAGAGTAAGAGTTAAGACCTTAGCTATTAGGCCAGAGTAAGAGTTAAGACCTTAACCATTAGGCCAGAGTACGAGTTTAGGACTTTAGCTATTAGGCCAGAGCAAGAGTTAAGACCTTAACCAGTAGGCCAGAGTACGAGTCTAAGATCTTAGCTATTAGGCCAGAGAAAGAGTTAAGACCTTAACCAGTAGTCCAGAGTACGAGTCTAAGACCTTAGCTATTAGGCCAGAGTAAGAGTTAAGACTGTAGCTATTACGCCAGTGTACGAGTCTAAGACCTTAGCTATTATGCCAGAGTATGAGTCTAAGACCTTAGCTATTAGGCCAGAGTAAGAGTTAAGACCTTAACCAGAAGGCCAGAGTACAAGTCTAAGACCTTAGCTATTAGGCCAGAGTAAGAGTTAAGACCTTAGCTATTAGGCCAGAGTAAGAGTTAAGACCTTAACCATTAGGCCAGAGTACGAGTCTAAGACCTTAGCTATTAGGCCAGAGTAAGAGCTAAGACCTTAACCAGTAGGCCAGAGTAAGAGTTAAGACCTTAACCATTAGGCCAGAGTATGAGTCTAAGACCTTAGCTATTAGGCCAGAGTAAGAGTTAAGACCTTAACCAATAGGCCAGAGTAAGAGTTAAGACCTTAACCAGTAGGCCAGAGTAAGAGTTAAGACCTTAACCATTAGGCCAGAGTACAAGTCTAAGACCTTAGCTATTAGGCCAGAGTAAGAGTTAGGACCTTAGCTATCAGGCCAGAGTAAGAGTTAAGACCTTAGCTATTAGGCCAGAATAAGAGTTATGACCATAACCATTAGGCCAGAGTACGAGTCTAAGACCTTAGCTATTAGGCCAGAGTAAGAGTTAAGACCTTAACCATTAGGCTAGAGTACGAGTCTAAGACCTTAGCTATTAGGCCAGAGTAAGAGTTAAGACCTTAACCTGTAGGCCAGAGTACGAGTCTAAGACCTTAGCTATTAGGCCAGACTACGAGTCTAAGACCTTAGCTATTAGGCCAGAGTAAGAGTTAAGACCTTAACCATTAGGCCGGAGTACGAGTCTAAGACCTTAGCTATTAGGCCTGAGTAAGAGTTAAGACCTTAACCTGTAGGACATAGTACGAGTCTAAGACCTTAGCTATTAGGCCAGAGTAAGAGTTAAGTCCTTAACCTGTAGGCCATAGCACGAGTCTAAGACATTAGCTATTAGGCCAGAGTAAGAGTTAAGACCTTAACCAGTAGGCCAGACTACGAGTCTAAGACCTTAGCTATTAGGCCAGAGTAAGAGTTAAGACCTTAACCATTAGGCCAGAGTACGAGTCTAAGACTTTAGCTATTAGGCCAGAGTACGAGTTAAGACCTTAACCAGTAGGCCAGAGTAAAAGTTAAGACCTGAACCATTAGGCCAGAGTACGAGTCTAAGACCTTAGCTATTAGGCCAGAGTAAGAGTTAAGACCTTAACCAATAGGCCAGAGTAAGAGTTAGGACCTTAACCAGTAGGCCAGAGTAAGAGTTAAGACCTTAACCAGTAGGCCAGAGAAAGAGTTAAGTCCTTAACCTGTAGGCCACAATACAAGTCTAAGACCTTAGCTATTAGGCCAGAGTAAGAGTTAAGACCTTAACCATTAGGCCAGAGTATGAGTCTAAGACCTTAGCTATTAGGCCAGAGTAAGAGTTAAGACCTTAACCTGTAGGCCAGAGTAAGAGTTAAGACCTTAACCATTAGGCCAGAGTATGAGTCTAAAACCTTAGCTATTAGGCCAGAGTAAGAGTTAAGACCTTAGCTATTAGGCCAGATTAAGAGTTAAGACCTTAACCATTCGGCCAGAGTACGAGCCTAAGACCTTAGCTATTAGGCCAGAGTAAGAGTTAAGACCTTAACCATTAGGCCATAGTACGAGTCGAAGACCTTAGCTATTAGGCCAGAGTAAGAGTTAAGACCTTAACCAGTAGGCCGGAGTAAGAGTTAAGACCTTAACCAGTAGGACAGAGTAAGAGTTAAGACCTTAGATATTAGGCCAGAGTAAGAGTTAAGACCTTAACCAGTAGGCCAGAGTACGAGTCTAAGACCTTAGCTATTAGGCCAGAGTAAGAGTTAAGACCTTAGCTATCAGGCCAGAGTACGAGTCTAAGACCTTAGCTATTAGGCCAGAGTACGAGTCTAAGACCTTAGCTATTAGGCCAGAGTAAGAGTTAAGACCTTAACCAGTAGGCCAGAGTACCAGTCTAAGACCTTAGCTATTAGGCCAGAGTAAGAGTTAAGACCTTAGCTATTAGGCCAGAGTAAGAGTTAAGACCTTAACCATTAGGCCAGAGTACGAGTCTAAGACTTTAGCTATTAGGCCAGAGCAAGAGTTAAGACCTTAACCAGTAGGCCAGAGTACGAGTCTAAGATCTTAGCTATTAGGCCAGAGCAAGAGTTAAGACCTTAACCAGTAGTCCAGAGTACGAGTCTAAGACCTTAGCTATTAGGCCAGAGTAAGAGTTAAGACTGTAGCTATTACGCCAGTGTACGAGTCTAAGACCTTAGCTATTATGCCAGAGTATGAGTCTAAGACCTTAGCTATTAGGCCAGAGTAAGAGTTAAGACCTTAACCAGAAGGCCAGAGTACAAGTCTAAGACCTTAGCTATTAGGCCAGAGTAAGAGTTAAGACCTTAGCTATTAGGCCAGAGTAAGAGTTAAGACCTTAACCATTAGGCCAGAGTACGAGTCTAAGACCTTAGCTATTAGGCCAGAGTAAGAGCTAAGACCTTAACCAGTAGGCCAGAGTAAGAGTTAAGACCTTAACCATTAGGCCAGAGTACGAGTCTAAGACCTTAGCTATTAGGCCAGAGTAAGAGTTAAGACCTTAACCAATAGGCCAGAGTAAGAGTTAAGACCTTAACCAGTAGGCCAGAGTAAGAGTTAAGACCTTAACCAGTAGGCCAGAGTAAGAGTTAAGACCTTAACCTGTAGGCCATAGTACGAGTCTAAGACCTTAGCTATTAGGCCAGAGTAAGAATTAAGACCTTAACCATTAGGCCAGAGTTCGAGTCTAAGACCTTAGCTATTAGGCCAGAGTAAGAGTTAAGACCTTAACCTGTAGGCCAGAGTAAGAGTTAAGACCTTAACCATTAGGCCAGAGTACGAGTCTAAGACCTTAGCTATTAGGCCAGAGTAAGAGTTAAGACCTTATCTATTAGGCCAGAGTAAGAGTTAAGATCTTAACCATTAGGCCAGAGTGTGAGTCTAAGACCTTAGTTATTAGGCCAGAGTAAGAGTTTTGACCTTAACCATTAGGCCATAGTACGAGTCTAAGACCTTAGCTATTAGGCCAAAGTAAGAGTTAAGACCTTATCCAGTAGGCCAGAGTAAGAGTTAAGACCTTAACCAGGAGGACAGAGTAAGAGTTAAGACATTAGCTATTAGGCCAGAGTAAGAGTTAAGACCTTAACCTGTAGGCCAGAGTACGAGTCTAATACCTTAGCTATTAGGCCAGAGTAAGAGTTAAGACCTTAACCATAAGGCCAGAGTACGAGTCTAAGACCTTAGCTATTAGGCCTGAGTAAGAGTTAAGACCTTAACCTATAGGCCACAGTACGAGTCTAAGACCTTAGCTATTAGGCCAGAGTAAGAGTTAAGTCCTTAACCTGTAGGCCATAGCCCGAGTCTAAGACATTAGCTATTAGGACAGAGTAAGAGTTAAGACCTTAACCATTAGGCCAGTGTACGAGTCTAAGACCTTAGCTATTAGGCCAGAGTAAGAGTAAAGACCTTAGCCAGTACGCCAGAGTAAGAGTTTAGACCTTAGATAATAGGCCAGAGTAAGAGTTAAGACCTTAACCAGTAGGCCAGAGTACGAGTCTAAGACCTTAGCTATTAGTCCAGAGTAAGAGTTAAGACCTTAACCATTAGGCCAGAGTATGAGTCTAAGACCTTAGCTATTAGGCCAGAGTAAGAGTTAAGACCTTAACCAGTAGGCCAGAGTAAGAGTTAAGACCTTAACCAGTAGGCCAGAGTAAGATTTAAGACCTTAAACAATAGGCCAGAGTAAGAGTTAAGACCTTAACCAGCAGGCCAGAGTAAGAGTTAAGACCTTAGCTAGTAGGCCAGAGTACGAGTCTAAGACCTTAGCTATTAGGCCAGAGCAAGAGTTAAGACCTTAACCATTAGGCCAGAGTACGAGTCTAAGACCTTAGCTATTAGGCCAGAGTAAGAGTTAAGACCTTAGCTATTAGGCCAGTGTACGAGACTAAGACCTTAGCTATTATGCGAGAGTATAAGTCTAAGACCTTAGCTATTAGGCCAGAGTAAGAGTTAAGACCTTAACCATTAGGCCAGAGTACGAGTCTAAGACCTTAGCTATTAGGCCAGAGTAAGAGTTAAGACCTTAACCAGTAGGCCAGAGTAAGAGTTAAGACCTTAACCATTAGGCCAGAGTATGAGTCTAAGACCTTAACCATTAGGCCAGAGTAAGAGTTAAGACCTTAACCAATAGCCCAGAGTAAGAGGTAAGACCTTAACCAGTAGGCCAGAGTAAGAGTTAAGACCTTAACCAGTAGGCCATAGTACGAGTCTAAGACCTTAGCTATTAGGCCAGAGTAAGAGTTAAGACCTTAGCTATCAGGCCAGAGTACAAGTCTAAGACCTTAGCTATTAGGCCAGAGTGAGAGTTAAGACCTTAGCTATCAGGCCAGAGTACGAGTCTAAGACCTTAGCTATTAGGACAGAGTACGAGTCTAAGACCTTAGCTATTAGGCCAGAGTAAGAGTTAAGACCTTAGCTATTAGGCCAGAATAAGAGTTATAACCTTAACCATTAGGCCAGAGTACGAGTCTAAGACCTTAGCTATTAGGCCAGAGTAAGAGTTAAGACCTTAACCAGTAGGCCAGAGTAACAGTTAAGACCTTAACCTGTAGGCCATAGTACGAGTCTAAGACCTTAGCTATTAGGCCAGAGTAAGAGTTAAGACCATAACCATTAGGCCACAGTACGAGTCTAAGACCTTAGCTATTAGGCCAGAGTAAGAGTTAAGACCTTAGCTATTAGGCCAGAGTAAGAGTTAAGACCTTAACCATTAGGCCAGAGTACGAGTCTAAGACCTTAGCTATTAGGCCAGAGTAAGAGCTAAGACCTTAACCAGTAGGCCAGAGTAAGAGTTAAGACCTTAACCATTAGGCCAGAGTACGAGTCTAAGACCTTAGCTATTAGGCCAGAGTAAGAGTTAAGACCTTAACCAATAGGCCAGAGTAAGAGTTAAGACCTTAACCAGTAGGCCAGAGTAAGAGTTAAGACCTTAATCAGTAGGCCAGAGTAAGAGTTAAGACCTTAACCTGTAGGCCATAGTACGAGTCTAAGACCTTAGCTATTAGGCCAGAGTAAGAATTAAGACCTTAACCATTAGGCCAGAGTTCGAGTCTAAGACCTTAGCTATTAGGGCAGAGTAACAGTTAAGACCTTAACCTGTAGGCCAGAGTAAGAGTTAAGACCTTAACCATTAGGCCAGAGTACGAGTCTAAGACCTTAGCTATTAGGCCAGAGTAAGAGTTAAGACCTTAGCTATTAGGCCAGAGTAAGAGTTAAGACCTTAACCATTAGGCCAGAGAGTGAGTCTAAGACCTTAGTTATTAGTCCAGAGTAAGAGTTTTGACCGTAACCATTAGGCCATAGTACGAGTCTAAGACCTTAGCTATTAGGCTAGAGTAAGAGTTAAGACCTTAACCAGTAGGCCAGAGTAAGAGTTAAGACCTTAACCAGGAAGACAGAGTAAGAGTTAAGACCTTAGCTATTAGGCCAGAGTAAGAGTTAGGACCTTAACCTGTAGGCCAGAGTACGAGTCTAATACCTTAGCTATTAGGCCAGAGTAAGAGTTAAGACCTTAACCATTAGGCCAGAGTACAAGTCTAAGACCTTAGCTATTAGGCCAGAGTAAGAGTTAAGACCTTAGCTATCAGGCCAGAGTAAAAGTCTAAGACCTTAGCTATAAGGCCAGAGTGAGAGTTAAGACCTTAGCTATCAGGCCAGAGTACGAGTCTAAGACCTTAGCTATTAGGACAGAGTACGAGTCTAAGACCTTAGCTATTAGGCCAGAGTAAGAGTTAAGACCTTAGCTATTAGGCCAGAATAAGAGTTATGACCTTAACCATTAGGCCAGAGTACGAGTCTAAGACCTTAGCTATTAGGCCAGAGTAAGAGTTAAGACCTTAGCTATTAGGCCAGACTACGAGTCTAAGACCTTAGCTATTAGGCCAGAGTAAGAGTTAAGACCTTAACCATTAGGCCAGAGTACGAGTCTAAGACCATAGCTATTAGGCCTGAGTAAGAGTTAAGACCTTAACCTGTAGGCCATAGTACGAGTCTAAGACCTTAGCTATTGGGCCAGAGTAAGAGTTAAGTCCTTAACCTGTAGGCCATAGCACGAGTCTAAGACATTAGCTATTAGGCCATAGTAAGAGTTAAGACCTTAACCATTAGGCCAGAGTACGAGTCTAAGACCTTAGCTATTAGGCCAGAGTAAGAGTAAAGACCTTAACCAGTAGGCCAGAGTGAGAGTTAAGACCTTAGCTATTAGGCCAGAGTAAGAGTTAAGACCTTAACCAATAGGCCAGAGTAAGAGTTAAGACCTTAGCTATTAGGCCAGAATAAGAGTTATGACCTTAACCATTAGGCCAGAGTACGAGTCTAAGACCTTAGCTATTAGGCCAGAGTAAGAGTTAAGACCTTAACCAGTAGGCCAGAGTAAGAGTTAAGACCTTAACCTGTAGGCCATAGTACGAGTCTAAGACCTTAGCTATTAGGCCAGAGTAAGAGTTAAGACCATAACCATTAGGCCACAGTACGAGTCTAAGACCTTAGCTATTAGGCCAGAGTAAGAGTTAAGACCTTAGCTATTAGGCCAGAGTAAGAGTTAAGACCTTAACCATTAGGCCAGAGTACGAGTCTAAGACCTTAGCTATTAGGCCAGAGTAAGAGCTAAGACCTTAACCAGTAGGCCAGAGTAAGAGTTAAGACCTTAACCATTAGGCCAGAGTACGAGTCTAAGACCTTAGCTATTAGGCCAGAGTAAGAGTTAAGACCTTAACCAATAGGCCAGAGTAAGAGTTAAGACCTTAAGCAGTAGGCCAGAGTAAGAGTTAAGACCTTAATCAGTAGGCCAGAGTAAGAGTTAAGACCTTAACCGGTAGGCCATAGTACGAGTCTGAGACCTTAGCTATTAGGCCAGAGTAAGAATTAAGACCTTAACCATTAGGCCAGAGTTCGAGTATAAGACCTTAGCTATTAGGCCAGAGTAACAGTTAAGACCTTAACCTGTAGGCCAGAGTAAGAGTTAAGACCTTAACCATTAGGCCAGAGTACGAGTCTAAGACCTTAGCTATTAGGCCAGAGTAAGAGTTAAGACCTTAGCTATTAGGCCAGAGTAAGAGTTAAGACCTTAACCATTAGGCCAGAGAGTGAGTCTAAGACCTTAGTTATTAGGCCAGAGTAAGAGTTTTGACCTTAACCATTAGGCCATAGTACGAGTCTAAGACCTTAGCTATTAGGCCAGAGTAAGAGTTAAGACCTTAACCAGTAGGCCAGAGTAAGAGTTAAGACCTTAACCAGGAGGACAGAGTAAGAGTTAAGACCTTAGCTATTAGGCCAGAGTAAGAGTTAAGACCTTAACCTGTAGGCCAGAGTACGAGTCTAATACCTTAGCTATTAGGCCAGAGTAAGAGTTAAGACCTTAACCATTAGGCCAGAGTACAAGTCTAAGACCTTAGCTATTAGGCCAGAGTAAGAGTTAAGACCTTAGCTATCAGGCCAGAGTAAAAGTCTAAGACCTTAGCTATTAGGCCAGAGTGAGAGTTAAGACCTTAGCTATCAGGCCAGAGTACGAGTCTAAGACCTTAGCTATTAGGACAGAGTACGAGTCTAAGACCTTAGCTATTAGGCCAGAGTAAGAGTTAAGACCTTAGCTATTAGGCCAGAATAAGAGTTATGACCTTCACCATTAGGCCAGAGTACGAGTCTAAGACCTTAGCTATTAGGCCAGAGTAAGAGTTAAGACCTTAGCTATTAGGCCAGACTACGAGTCTAAGACCTTAGCTATTAGGCCAGAGTAAGAGTTAAGACCTTAACCATTAGGCCAGAGTACGAGTCTAAGACCTTAGCTATTAGGCCTGAGTAAGAGTTAAGACCTTAACCTGTAGGCCATAGTACGAGTCTAAGACCTTAGCTATTAGGCCAGAGTAAGAGTTAAGTCCTTAACCTGTAGGCCATAGCACGAGTCTAAGACATTAGCTATTAGGCCATAGTAAGAGTTAAGACCTTAACCATTAGGCCAGAGTACGAGTCTAAGACCTTAGCTATTAGGCCAGAGTAAGAGTAAAGACCTTAACCAGTAGGCCAGAGTGAGAGTTAAGACCTTAGATATTAGGCCAGAGTAAGAGTTAAGACCTTAGCTATTAGGCCAGAGTAAGAGTTAAGACCTTAACCATTAGGCCAGAGTACGAGTCTAAGACCTTAGCTATTAGGCCAGAGTAAGAGCTAAGACCTTAACCAGTAGGCCAGAGTAAGAGTTAAGACCTTAACCATTAGGCCAGAGTACTAGTCTAAGACCTTAGCTATTAGGCCAGAGTAAGAGTTAAGACCTTAACCAATAGGCCAGAGTAAGAGTTAAGACCTTAAGCAGTAGGCCAGAGTAAGAGTTAAGACCTTAATCAGTAGGCCAGAGTAAGAGTTAAGACCTTAACCTGTAGGCCATAGTACGAGTCTAAGACCTTAGCTATTAGGCCAGAGTAAGAATTAAGACCTTAACCATTAGGCCAGAGTTCGAGTATAAGACCTTAGCTATTAGGCCAGAGTAACAGTTAAGACCTTAACCTGTAGGCCAGACTAAGAGTTAAGACCTTAACCATTAGGCCAGAGTACGAGTCTAAGACCTTAGCTATTAGGCCAGAGTAAGAGTTAAGACCTTAGCTATTAGGCCAGAGTAAGAGTTAAGACCTTAACCATTAGGCCAGAGAGTGAGTCTAAGACCTTAGTTATTAGGCCAGAGTAAGAGTTTTGACCTTAACCATTAGGCCATAGTACGAGTCTAAGACCTTAGCTATTAGGCCAGAGTAAGAGTTAAGACCTTAACCAGTAGGCCAGAGTAAGAGTTAAGACCTTAACCAGGAGGACAGAGTAAGAGTTAAGACCTTAGCTATTAGGCCAGAGTAAGAGTTAAGACCTTAACCTGTAGGCCAGAGTAAGAGTCTAATACCTTAGCTATTAGGCCAGAGTAAGAGTTAAGACCTTAACCATTAGGCCAGAGTACAAGTCTAAGACCTTAGCTATTAGGCCAGAGTAAGAGTTAAGACCTTAGCTATCAGGCCAGAGTAAAAGTCTAAGACCTTAGCTATTAGGCCAGAGTGAGAGTTAAGACCTTAGCTATCAGGCCAGAGTACGAGTCTAAGACCTTAGCTATTAGGACAGAGTACGAGTCTAAGACCTTAGCTATTAGGCCAGAGTAAGAGTTAAGACCTTAGCTATTAGGCCAGAATAAGAGTTATGACCTTAACCATTAGGCCAGCGTACGAGTCTAAGACCTTAGCTATTAGGCCAGAGTAAGAGTTAAGACCTTAGCTATTAGGCCAGACTACGAGTCTAAGACCTTAGCTATTAGGCCAGAGTAAGAGTTAAGACCTTAACCATTAGGCCAGAGTACGAGTCTAAGACCTTAGCTATTAGGCCTGAGTAAGAGTTAAGACCTTAACCTGTAGGCCATAGTACGAGTCTAAGACCTTAGCTATTAGGCCAGAGTAAGAGTTAAGTCCTTAACCTGTAGGCCATAGCACGAGTCTAAGACATTAGCTATTAGGCCATAGTAAGAGTTAAGACCTTAACCATTAGGCCAGAGTACGAGTCTAAGACCTTAGCTATTAGGCCAGAGTAAGAGTAAAGACCTTAACCAGTAGGCCAGAGTGAGAGTTAAGACCTTAGATATTAGGCCAGAGTAAGAGTTAAGACCTTAACCAGTAGGCCAGAGTACGAGTCTAAGACCTTAGCTATTAGTCCAGAGTAAGAGTTAAGACCTTAACCAGTAGGCCAGAGTATGAGTCTAAGACCTTAGCTATTAGGCCAGAGTAAGAGTTAAGACCTTAACCAGTAGGCCAGAGTAAGAGTTAAGACCTTAACCAGTAGGCCAGAGTAAGATTTAAGACCTTAGATATTAGGCCAGAGTAAGAGTTAAGACCTTAACCAGTAGGCCAGAGTACGAGTCTAAGACCTTAGCTATTAGGCCAGAGTGAGAGTTAAGACCTTAGCTATCAGGCCAGAGTACGAGTCTAAGACCTTAGCTATTAGGCCAGAGTACGAGTCTAAGACCTTAGCTATTAGGCCAGAGTAAGAGTTAAGACCTTAACCAGTAGGCCAGAGTACCAGTCTAAGACCTTAGCTATTAGGCCAGAGTAAGAGTTAAGACCTTAGCTATTAGGCCAGAGTAAGAGTTAAGACCTTAACCATTAGGCCAGAGTACGAGTCTAAGACTTTAGCTATTAGGCCAGAGCAAGAGTTAAGACCTTAACCAGTAGGCCAGAGTACGAGTCTAAGATCTTAGCTATTAGGCCAGAGCAAGAGTTAAGACCTTAACCAGTAGTCCAGAGTACGAGTCTAAGACCTTAGCTATTAGGCCAGAGTAAGAGTTAAGACTGTAGCTATTACGCCAGTGTACGAGTCTAAGACCTTAGCTATTATGCCAGAGTATGAGTCTAAGACCTTAGCTATTAGGCCAGAGTAAGAGTTAAGACCTTAACCAGAAGGCCAGAGTACAAGTCTAAGACCTTAGCTATTAGGCCAGAGTAAGAGTTAAGACCTTAGCTATTAGGCCAGAGTAAGAGTTAAGACCTTAACCATTAGGCCAGAGTACGAGTCTAAGACCTTAGCTATTAGGCCAGAGTAAGAGCTAAGACCTTAACCAGTAGGCCAGAGTAAGAGTTAAGACCTTAACCATTAGGCCAGAGTACGAGTCTAAGACCTTAGCTATTAGGCCAGAGTAAGAGTTAAGACCTTAACCAATAGGCCAGAGTAAGAGTTAAGACCTTAACCAGTAGGCCAGAGTAAGAGTTAAGACCTTAACCAGTAGGCCAGAGTAAGAGTTAAGACCTTAACCTGTAGGCCATAGTACGAGTCTAAGACCTTAGCTATTAGGCCAGAGTAAGAATTAAGACCTTAACCATTAGGCCAGAGTTCGAGTCTAAGACCTTAGCTATTAGGCCAGAGTAAGAGTTAAGACCTTAACCTGTAGGCCAGAGTAAGAGTTAAGACCTTAACCATTAGGCCAGAGTACGAGTCTAAGACCTTAGCTATTAGGCCAGAGTAAGAGTTAAGACCTTATCTATTAGGCCAGAGTAAGAGTTAAGACCTTAACCATTAGGCCAGAGTGTGAGTCTAAGACCTTAGTTATTAGGCCAGAGTAAGAGTTTTGACCTTAACCATTAGGCCATAGTACGAGTCTAAGACCTTAGCTATTAGGCCAGAGTAAGAGTTAAAACCTTATCCAGTAGGCCAGAGTAAGAGTTAAGACCTTAACCAGGAGGACAGAGTAAGAGTTAAGACATTAGCTATTAGGCCAGAGTAAGAGTTAAGACCTTAACCTGTAGGCCAGAGTACGAGTCTAATACCTTAGCTATTAGGCCAGAGTAAGAGTTAAGACCTTAACCATTAGGCCAGAGTACGAGTCTAAGACCTTAGCTATTAGGCCTGAGTAAGAGTTAAGACCTTAACCTGTAGGCCACAGTACGAGTCTAAGACCTTAGCTATTAGGCCAGAGTAAGAGTTAAGTCCTTAACCTGTAGGCCATAGCACGAGTCTAAGACATTAGCTATTAGGACAGAGTAAGAGTTAAGACCTTAACCATTAGGCCAGAGTACGAGTCTAAGACCTTAGCTATTAGGCCAGAGTAAGAGTAAAGACCTTAGCCAGTACGCCAGAGTAAGAGTTTAGACCTTAGATAATAGGCCAGAGTAAGAGTTAAGACCTTAACCAGTAGGCCAGAGTACGAGTCTAAGACCTTAGCTATTAGTCCAGAGTAAGAGTTAAGACCTTAACCATTAGGCCAGAGTATGAGTCTAAGACCTTAGCTATTAGGCCAGAGTAAGAGTTAAGACCTTAACCAGTAGGCCAGAGTAAGAGTTAAGACCTTAACCAGTAGGCCAGAGTAAGATTTAAGACCTTAAACAATAGGCCAGAGTAAGAGTTAAGACCTTAACCAGCAGGCCAGAGTAAGAGTTAAGACCTTAGCTAGTAGGCCAGAGTACGAGTCTAAGACCTTAGCTATTAGGCCAGAGCAAGAGTTAAGACCTTAACCATTAGGCCAGAGTACGAGTCTAAGACCTTAGCTATTAGGCCAGAGTAAGAGTTAAGACCTTAGCTATTAGGCCAGTGTACGAGACTAAGACCTTAGCTATTATGCGAGAGTATGAGTCTAAGACCTTAGCTATTAGGCCAGAGTAAGAGTTGAGACCTTAACCATTAGGCCAGAGTACGAGTCTAAGACCTTAGCTATTAGGCCAGAGTAAGAGTTAAGACCTTAACCAGTAGGCCAGAGTAAGAGTTAAGACCTTAACCATTAGGCCAGAGTATGAGTCTAAGACCTTAACCATTACGCCAGAGTAAGAGTTAAGACCTTAACCAATAGCCCAGAGTAAGAGGTAAGACCTTAACCAGTAGGCCAGAGTAAGAGTTAAGACCTTAACCAGTAGGCCATAGTACGAGTCTAAGACCTTAGCTATTAGGCCAGAGTAAGAGTTAAGACCTTAGCTATCAGGCCAGAGTACGAGTCTAAGACCTTAGCTATTAGGACAGAGTACGAGTCTAAGACCTTAGCTATTAGGCCAGAGTAAGAGTTAAGACCTTAGCTATTAGGCCAGAATAAGAGTTATGACCTTAACCATTAGGCCAGAGTACGAGTCTAAGACCTTAGCTATTAGGCCAGAGTAAGAGTTAAGACCTTAACCAGTAGGCCAGAGTAACAGTTAAGACCTTAACCTGTAGGCCATAGTACGAGTCTAAGACCTTAGCTATTAGGCCAGAGTAAGAGTTAAGACCATAACCATTAGGCCACAGTACGAGTCTAAGACCTTAGCTATTAGGCCAGAGTAAGAGTTAAGACCTTAGCTATTAGGCCAGAGTAAGAGTTAAGACCTTAACCATTAGGCCAGAGTACGAGTCTAAGACCTTAGCTATTAGGCCAGAGTAAGAGCTAAGACCTTAACCAGTAGGCCAGAGTAAGAGTTAAGACCTTAACCATTAGGCCAGAGTACAAGTCTAAGACCTTAGCTATTAGGCCAGAGTAAGAGTTAAGACCTTAACCAATAGGCCAGAGTAAGAGTTAAGACCTTAACCAGTAGGCCAGAGTAAGAGTTAAGACCTTAATCAGTAGGCCAGAGTAAGAGTTAAGACCTTAACCTGTAGGCCATAGTACGAGTCTAAGACCTTATCTATTAGGCCAGAGTAAGAATTAAGACCTTAACCATTAGGCCAGAGTTCGAGTCTAAGACCTTAGCTATTAGGCCAGAGTAACAGTTAAGACCTTAACCTGTAGGCCAGAGTAAGAGTTAAGACCTTAACCATTAGGCCAGAGTACGAGTCTAAGACCTTAGCTATTAGGCCAGAGTAAGAGTTAAGACCTTAGCTATTAGGCCAGAGTAAGAGTTAAGACCTTAACCATTAGGCCAGAGAGTGAGTCTAAGACCTTAGTTATTAGTCCAGAGTAAGAGTTTTGACCTTAACCATTAGGCCATAGTACGAGTCTAAGACCTTAGCTATTAGGCCAGAGTAAGAGTTAAGACCTTAACCAGTAGGCCAGAGTAAGAGTTAAGACCTTAACCAGGAGGACAGAGTAAGAGTTAAGACCTTAGCTATTAGGCCAGAGTAAGAGTTAGGACCTTAACCTGTAGGCCAGAGTACGAGCCTAATACCTTAGCTATTAGGCCAGAGTAAGAGTTAAGACCTTAACCATTAGGCCAGAGTACAAGTCTAAGACCTTAGCTATTAGGCCAGAGTAAGAGTTAAGACCTTAGCTATCAGGCCAGAGTAAAAGTCTAAGACCTTAGCTATAAGGCCAGAGTGAGAGTTAAGACCTTAGCTATCAGGCCAGAGTACGAGTCTAAGACCTTAGCTATTAGGACAGAGTACGAGTCTAAGACCTTAGCTATTAGGCCAGAGTAAGAGTTAAGACCTTAGCTATTAGGCCAGAATAAGAGTTATGACCTTAACCATTAGGCCAGAGTACGAGTCTAAGACCTTAGCTATTAGGCCAGAGTAAGAGTTAAGACCTTAGCTATTAGGCCAGACTACGAGTCTAAGACCTTAGCTATTAGGCCAGAGTAAGAGTTAAGACCTTAACCATTAGGCCAGAGTACGAGTCTAAGACCTTAGCTATTAGGCCTGAGTAAGAGTTAAGACCTTAACCTGTAGGCCATAGTACGAGTCTAAGACCTTAGCTATTAGGCCAGAGTAAGAGTTAAGTCCTTAACCTGTAGGCCATAGCACGAGTCTAAGACATTAGCTATTAGGCCATAGTAAGAGTTAAGACCTTAACCATTAGGCCAGAGTACGAGTCTAAGACCTTAGCTATTAGGCCAGAGTAAGAGTAAAGACCTTAACCAGTAGGCCAGAGTGAGAGTTAAGACCTTAGATATTAGGCCAGAGTAAGAGTTAAGACCTTAACCAGTAGGCCAGAGTATGAGTCTAAGACCTTAGCTATTAGTCCAGAGTAAGAGTTAAGACCTTAACCAGTAGGCCAGAGTATGAGTCTAAGACCTTAGCTATTAGGCCAGAGTAAGAGTTAAGACCTTAACCAGTAGGCCAGAGTAAGAGTTAAGACCTTAACCAGTAGGCCAGAGTAAGATTTAAGACCTTAAACAATAGGCCAGAGTAAGAGTTAAGACCTTAACCAGTAGGCCACAGTAAGAGTTAAGACCTTAGCTAGTAGGCCAGAGTATGAGTCTAAGACCTTAGCTATTAGGCCAGAGCAAGAGTTAAGACCTTAACCATTAGGCCAGAGTACGAGTCTAAGACCTTAGCTATTAGGCCAGAGTAAGAGTTAAGACCTTAGCTATTAGGCCAGTGTACGAGACTAAGACCTTAGTTATTATGCGAGAGTATGAGTCTAAGACCTTAGCTATTAGGCCAGAGTAAGAGTTAAGACCTTAACCAGTAGGCCAGAGTACGAGTCTAAGACCGTAGTTATTAGGCCAGAGTAAGAGTTAAGACCTTAGCTATTAGGCCAGAGTAAGAGTTAAGACCTTAACCATTAGGCCAGAGTACGAGTCTAAGACCTTAGCTATTAGGCCAGAGTAAGAGTTAAGACCTTAACCAGTAGGCCAGAGTAAGAGTTAAGACCTTAACCATTAGGCCAGAGTATGAGTCTAAGACCTTAACCATTAGGCCAGAGTAAGAGTTAAGACCTTAACCAATAGCCCAGAGTAAGAGTTAAGACCTTAACCATTAGGCCAGAGTAAGTGTTAAGACCTTAACCAGTAGGCCAGAGTAACAGTTAAGACCTTAACCTGTAGGCCATAGTACGAGTCTAAGACCTTAGCTATTAGGCCAGAGTAAGAGTTAAACCATCACCATTAGGCCACAGTAGGAGTCTAAGATCTTAGCTATTAGGCCAGAGTAAGAGTTAAGACCTTAACCTGTAGGCCAGAGTAAGAGTTAAGACCTTAACCATTAGGTCAGAGTACGAGTCCAAGACCTTAGCTATTAGGCCAGAGTAAGAGTTAAGACCTTAACCAGTAGGCCAGAGTAAGAGTTAAGACCTTAACGAGTAGGACAGAGTAAGAGTTAAGACCTTAGCTATTAGGCCAGAGTAAGAGTTAAGACCTTAACCTGTAGGTCAGAGTACGAGCCTAAGACCTTAGCTATTAGGCCAGAGTAAGAGTTAAGACCTTAACCATTAGGCCAGAGTAAGAGTTAAGACCTTAGCTATTAGGCCAGAGTACGAGTCTAAGACCTTAGCTATTAGGCCAGAGTACGAGTCTAAGACCTTAGCTATTAGGCCAGAGTAAGAGTTAAGACCTTAACCAGTAGGCCAGAGTACGAGTCTAAGACCTTAGCTATTAGGCCAGAGTAAGAGTTAAGACCTTAGCTATTAGGCCAGAATAAGAGTTAAGACCTTAACCATTAGGCCAGAGTACGAGTCTAAGACCTTAGCTATTAGGCCAGAGTAAGAGCTAAGACCTTAACCAGTAGGCCAGAGTAAGATTTAAGACCTTAACCATTAGGCCAGAGTACGAGTCTAAGACCTTAGCTATTAGGCCAGAGTAAGAGTTAAGACCTTAACCAATAGGCCAGAGTAAGAGTTAAGACCTTAACCAGTAGGCCAGAGTAAGAGTTAAGACCTTAACCAGTAGGCCAGAGTAAGAGTTAAGACCTTAACCATTAGGCCAGAGTACGAGTCTAAGACCTTAGCTATTAGGCCAGAGTAAGAGTTAAGACCTTAGTTATTAGGCCAGAGTACGAGTTTTGACCTTAACCATTAGGCCAAAGTACGAGTCTAAGACCTTAGCTATTAGGCCAAAGTAAGAGTTAAGACCTTAACCAGTAGGCCAGAGTAAGAGTTAATACCTTAACCAGGAGGACAGAGTAAGAGTTAAGACGTTAGCTATTAGGCCAGAGTAAGAGTTAAGACCTTAACCTGTAGGCCAGAGTACGAGTCTAATACCTTAGCTATTAGGCCAGAGTAAGAGTTAAGACCTTAACCATTAGGCCAGAGTACAAGTCTAAGACCTTAGCTATTAGGCCAGAGTAAGAGTTAAGACCTTAGCTATCAGGCCAGAGTACAAGTCTAAGACCTTAGCTATTAGGCCAGAGTGAGAGTTAAGACCTTAGCTATCAGGCCAGAGTACGAGTCTAAGACCTTAGCTATTAGGACAGAGTACGAGTCTAAGACCTTAGCTATTAGGCCAGAGTAAGAGTTAAGACCTTAGCTATTAGGCCAGAATAAGAGTTATGACCTTAACCATTAGGCCGGAGTACGAGTCTAAGACCTTAGCTATTAGGCCAGAGTAAGAGTTAAGACCTTAGCTATTAGGCCAGACTACGAGTCTAAGACCTTAGCTATTAGGCCAGAGTAAGAGTTAAGACCTTAACCATTACGCCAGAGTATGAGTCTAAGACCTTAGCTATTAGGCCTGAGTAAGAGTTAAGACCTTAACCTGTAGGCCATATTACGAGTCTAAGACCTTAGCTATTAGGCCAGAGTAAGAGTTAAGTCCTTAACCTGTAGGCCATAGCACGAGTCTAAGACATTAGCTATTAGGCCGTAGTAAGAGTTAAGACCTTAACCATTAGGCCAGAGTACGAGTCTAAGACCTTAGCTATTAGGCCAGAGTAAGAGTAAAGACCTTAACCAGTAGGCCAGAGTAAGAGTTAAGACCTTAGATATTAGGCCAGAGTAAGAGTTAAGACCTTAACCAGTAGGCCAGAGTACGAGTCTAAGACCTTAGCTATTAGTCCAGAGTAAGAGTTAAGACCTTATCCAGTAGGCCAGAGTATGAGTCTAATACCTTAGCTATTAGGCCAGAGTAAGAGTTAAGACCTTAACCAGTAGGCCAGAGTAAGAGTTAAGACCTTAACCAGTAGGCCAGAGTAAGATTTAAGACCTTAAACAATAGGCCAGAGTAAGAGTTAAGACCTTAACCAGTAGGCCAGAGTAAGAGTTAAGACCTTAGCTAGTAGGCCAGAGTACGAGTCTAAGACCTTAGCTATTAGGCCAGAGCAAGAGTTAAGACCTTATCCATTGGGCCAGAGTACGAGTCTAAGACCTTAGCTATTAGGCCAGAGTAAGAGTTAAGACTTTAGCTATTAGGCCAGTGTACGAGACTAAGACCTTAGTTATTATGCGAGAGTATGAGTCTAAGACCTTAGCTATTAGGCCAGAGTAAGAGTTAAGACCTTAACCAGTAGGCCAGAGTACGAGTCTAAGACCTTAGCTATTAGGCCAGAGTAAGAGTTAAGACCTTAGCTATTAGGCCAGAGTAAGAGTTAAGACCTTAACCATTAGGCCAGAGTACGAGTCTAAGACCTTAGCTTTTAGGCCAGAGTAAGAGTTAAGACCTTAACCAGTAGGCCAGAGTAAGAGTTAAGACCTTAACCATTAGGCCAGAGTATGAGTCTAAGACCTTAACCATTAGGCCAGAGTAAGAGTTAAGACCTTAACCAATAGCCCAGAGTAAGAGTTAAGACCTTAACCAGTAGGCCAGAGTAAGAGTTAAGACCTTAACCAGTAGGCCAGAGTAACAGT
Source organism: Triturus cristatus (assembly GCF_964204655.1). Taxonomy (NCBI): domain Eukaryota; kingdom Metazoa; phylum Chordata; class Amphibia; order Caudata; family Salamandridae; genus Triturus; species Triturus cristatus. Next base: position 1,309,039,571 of record NC_140590.1, read on the forward strand.
TAAGACCTTAACCTGTAGGCCATAGTACGAGTCTAAGACCTTAGCTATTAGGCCAGAGTAAGAGTTAAGACCATCACCATTAGGCCACAGTACGAGTCTAAGACCTTAGCTATTAGGCCAGAGTAAGAGTTAAGACCTTAACCTGTAGGCCAGAGTAAGAGTTAAGACCTTAACCATTAGGTCAGAGTACGAGTCCAAGACCTTAGCTATTAGGCCAGAGTAAGAGTTAAGACCTTAACCAGTAGGCCAGAGTAAGAGTTAAGACCTTAACGAGTAGGACAGAGTAAGAGTTAAGACCTTAGCTTTTAGGCCAGAGTAAGAGTTAAGACCTTAACCTGTAGGTCAGAGTACGAGCCTAAGACCTTAGCTATTAGGCCAGAGTAAGAGTTAAGACCTTAACCATTAGGCCAGAGTAAGAGTTAAGACCTTAGCTATTAGGCCAGAGTACGAGTCTAAGACCTTAGCTATTAGGCCAGAGTACGAGTCTAAGACCTTAGCTATTAGGCCAGAGTAAGAGTTAAGACCTTAACCAGTAGGCCAGAGTACGAGTCTAAGACCTTAGCTATTAGGCCAGAGTAAGAGTTAAGACCTTAACCTGTATGCCAGAGTACGAGTCTAAGACCTTAGCTATTAGGCCAGAGTAGGAGTCTAAAACCTTAGCTATTAGGCCAGAGTAAGAGTTAAGACCTTAACCATTAGGCCAGAGTACGAGTCTAAGACCTTAGCTATTAGGCCAGAGTAAGAGTTAAGACCTTAACAGTAGGCCAGAGTAAGAGTTAAGATCTTAACCAGTAGGCCAGAGTAAGAGTTAAGACCTTAGATATTAGGCCAGAGTAAGAGTTAAGACCTTAACCAGTAGGCCAGAGTATGAGTCTAAGACCTTAGCTATTAGGCCAGAGTAAGAGTTAAGACCTTAGCTATTAGGCCAGAGTAAGAGTTAAGACCTTAACCATTAGGCCAGAGTACGAGTCTAAGACCTTAGCTATTAGGCCAGAGTAAGAGTTAAGACCTTAACCAGTAGGTCAGAGTAAGAGTTAAGACCTGAACCATTAGGCCAGAGTATGAGTCTAAGACCTTAACCATTAGGCCAGAGTAAGAGTTAAGACCTTAACCAATAGCCCAGAGTAAGAGTTCAGACCTTAACCAGTAGGCCAGAGTAAGATTTAAGACCTTAACCAGTAGGCCATAGTACGAGTCTAAGACCTTAGCTATTAGGCCAGAGTAAGAGTTAAGACCTTAGCTATCAGGCCAGAGTACAAGTCTAAGACCTTAGCTATTAGGCCAGAGTGAGAGTTAAGACCTTAGCTATCAGGCCAGAGTACGAGTCTAAGACCTTAGCTATTAGGACAGAGTACGAGTCTAAGACCTTAGCTATTAGGCCAGAGTAAGAGTTAAGACCTTAGCTATTAGGCCAGAATAAGAGTTATGACCTTAACCATTATGCCAGAGTACGAGTCTAAGACCTTAGCTATTAGGCCAGAGTAAGAGTTAAGACCTTAACCAGTAGGCCAGAGTAACAGTTAAGACCTTAACTTGTAGGCCATAGTACGAGTCCAAGACCTTAGCTATTAGGCCAGAGTAAGAGTTAAGACCATAACCATTAGGCCACAGTACGAGTCTAAGACCTTAGCTATTAGGCCAGAGTAAGAGTTAAGACCTTAGCTATTAGGCCAGAGTAAGAGCTAAGACCTTAACCAGTAGGCCAGAGTAAGAGTTAAGACCTTAACCATTAGGCCAGAGTACGAGTCTAAGACCTAAGCTATTAGGCCAGAGTAAGAGTTAAGACCTTAACCAATAGACCAGAGTAAGAGTTAAGACCTTAACCAGTAGGCCAGAGTAAGAGTTAAGACCTTAACCTGTAGGCCATAGTACGAGTCTAAGACCTTAGCTATTAGGCCAGAGTAAGAATTAAGACCTTAACCATTAGGCCAGAGTTCGAGTCTAAGACCTTAGCTATTAGGCCAGAGTAACAGTTAAGACCTTAACCTGTAGGCCAGAGTAAGAGTTAAGACCTTAACCATTAGGCCAGAGTACGAGTCTAAGACCTTAGCTATTAGGCCAGAGTAAGAGTTAAGACCTTAGCTATTAGGCCAGAGTAAGAGTTAAGACCTTAACCATTAGGCCAGAGAGTGAGTCTAAGACCTTAGTTATTAGGCCAGAGTAAGAGTTTTGACCTTAACCATTAGGCCATAGTACGAGTCTAAGACCTTAGCTATTAGGCCAGAGTAAGAGTTAAGACCTTAACCAGTAGGCCAGAGTAAGAGTTAAGACCTTAACCAGGAGGACAGAGTAAGAGTTAAGACCTTAGCTATTAGGCCAGAGTAAGAGTTAAGACCTTAACCTGTAGGCCAGAGTACGAGTCTAATACCTTAGCTATTAGGCCAGAGTAAGAGTTAAGACCTTAACCATTAGGCCAGAGTACAAGTCTAAGACCTTAGCTATTAGGCCAGAGTAAGAGTTAAGACCTTAGCTATCAGGCCAGAGTAAAAGTCTAAGACCTTAGCTATTATGCCAGAGTGAGAGTTAAGACCTTAGCTATCAGGCCAGAGTACGAGTCTAAGACCTTAGCTATTAGGACAGAGTACGAGTCTAAGACCTTAGCTATTAGGCCAGAGTAAGAGTTAAGACCTTAGCTATTAGGCCAGAATAAGAGTTATGACCTTAACCATTAGGCCAGAGTATGAGTCTAAGACCTTAGCTATTAGGCCAGAGTAAGAGTTAAGACCTTATCTATTAGGCCAGACTACGAGTCTAAGACCTTAGCTATTAGGCCAGAGTAAGAGTTAAGACCTTAACCATTAGGCCAGAGTACGAGTCTAAGACCTTAGCTATTAGGCCTGAGTAAGAGTTAAGACCTTAACCTGTAGGCCATAGTACGAGTCTAAGACCTTAGCTATTAGGCCAGAGTGAGAGTTAAGACCTTAGCTATCAGGCCAGAGTACGAGTCTAAGACCTTAGCTATTAGGACAGAGTACGAGTCTAAGACCTTAGCTATTAGGCCAGAGTAAGAGTTAAGACCTTAGCTATTAGGCCAGAATAAGAGTTATGACCTTAACCATTAGGCCAGAGTACGAGTCTAAGACCTTAGCTATTAGGCCAGAGTAAGAGTTAAGACCTTAGCTATTAGGCCAGACTACGAGTCTAAGACCTTAGCTATTAGGCCAGAGTAAGAGTTAAGACCTTAACCATTAGGCCAGAGTACGAGTCTAAGACCTTAGCTATTAGGCCAGAGTAAGAGTTAAGACCATCACCATTAGGCCACAGTAGGAGTCTAAGACCTTAGCTATTAGGCCAGAGTAAGAGTTAAGACCTTAACCTGTAGGCCAGAGTAAGAGTTAAAACCTTAACCATTAGGTCAGAGTACGAGTCCAAGACCTTAGCTATTAGGCCAGAGTAAGAGTTAAGACCTTAACCAGTAGGCCAGAGTAAGAGTTAAGACCTTAACGAGTAGGACAGTGTGAGAAGTTGGCCTGGCATATGCTGTTCCTAGTTATAGGGACACCTTGCACCAGTCCAATTCGACTCCTATTGATGATAGGTTTAAGACAACCTTTAAAGAAAGCTATCCTAGTGGTAGCTGTGGAGAGCAGCCTTCAGGCTAAGTCTTGAAGGAGTGTTAAGCTTATTGTTTTACCATAATAACCTCTTGAATAACCAAATGAAAGAGTAGCCCACACAGGTATATATATAAAATATATGTATTTATTCTAGACAGAATCCCGCAGTCACTTTATGTGGCTAGTGGCAAAGTTACACTTTAAACAAGCATTTATAAACACAATAAATAGCACAGAAATCAATGGGCCCCAGGGGGGGACCAAACCATATACTAAAATAGTGGTATAAGAACCACGACAATTCTACAGGCAATGCCTAGGGCATTCAGGATCGCTGGCCCCTTAAGAATCCACCCACAGTTAAGAGGAAGGGGACCCACGGGAGGCGTGTGCAGTGCGAGAAGTTGCTATCGGGATCGCAATGTTAGCCTGTGGAGAATGTCGCGGTTGAATAATTCAGGTTTAAGGACACTTTTAACAACAGTACAAAGTTAAGGCTTGAGACTTAAGGCTTTGGAGAGCCCACCACCACGGAAGTACCGAAGTACCACTGTTACCTGCCCCAGGGAAGCCGAGTGCATAGGTCGATTCTGGTGTCGGGTCGCGGGCTGATTTTCTATGGAAAAGGAGTCCAAACTGCTGCTAGCTGGAAGTGTCGTTGAAGTCGTGAAGATTAAAGTTGAAGAAAAGACAAAGATGAACCTGAAAGCGGAGGGGACAGAGTCTGGGTCACAGCACAGTGACCAGGGAGCTCACAGGAAGGAGCTCGTGGATGTCGGGTGCTTCAGGTGTGGAAGGTACAGCTGGGCTCTGCAGTCACGGGCTCCGGGAGGCTTCAAGGAAGGCCAGCTTCTGGAGGGCGACTGTCCCACGTCGGCTGAGGGTCGCTGCGGTGTTAGTGTCCCGATTGGATCCACTAAGCATTGACAACCGCAACCCACGCAAGATGAACAAAGCAGCTGCTGGTGCAGACCCACGTGGTCTGAGGGTGCTCTCCTTTGCAGGGAGCGTAGAGCAGGCCTGGAGCAACCAGGGGAACTCTTAGAAAAGAAGATTGTCCTCCGTCAGGGCCCACAAGTCGAGAGACAAGGGACCGCGGAAGGCAGCAAAATGGAGTGCGTAAAAGGGCTCCCACAGGCCACCGAAGTGGGCCAGGGAGCTGAGGGTCGGCACAAATGCTGCTTGAAGGTTGGCTCAAGAATGGGCCAAAGCACAACTTCCCCACTGGTCGGGGTCGTGTGCTGGACAAGAGGTGGCTGGTGTCTCGGGGTATGCTGGGATCTCGACACCCACGTGGTCCAGGGTGCTCAGACTTGCTGGGCACACTCACAGGACGCTGGGATGCACTGGAGACCCACCTCGAGGTTGCTGGAAGGCGTCGAAGGTCATAAGAGCAACGAAGTTCCAACCGGGTATCTTGTAGTCTTTTAGGTGCCTGCCAAGCAGGGGGATAACTCCTTTATCCCAAGGGAGATTTCTTCAGTCAGCTGGGCAGCAGCTCGTCGAAGGTCAGTTCTGTGAAGTCCTGTACGAATCTAAGGCTCTAGGGCAAAGTTATTCCCATATATCCCCAAGATTAGGGGATGGTCCAAAAGAGAGCCTACCAATCAGAGTAGAGGCGGGAAAGGGTGGCTACACCCACTCCCCTTTGTGTGTTTCCCGCCTGGGCGAGGGGCAGGACGCCCCTGAACCGGTTCCAGGCGGTGTATGCAGAATTGGGGCTCTGCAGCTGCCTACGTGCAACTCTGAAAGGACATTTGGTGCACCCACCCTGTTCCAATCCACATATCCTGTCTGGGGAGGTGCTGGCACCTCCCTGCCACAGGAGCCCTATTGTCCAGATGGCGAGGCTGGGGTTTTCCCCAGAAACAGCCAGCCAGAGTCGTGTAGGTGGCGAACAGTAGCCATTTTGTGGTACATGTGCACTTTTAAATTGGTGTCCAAATTCTACCGCTTTTCCCATATCACCCTCCTAGCAAGGGGGAATCGTGCCCCCATGCCCATGGCTGGACTGGGGGTATGATTCCTTCATGTTTGACACCAAACACGATATGGTTCTGTGTAGCCATTCCTAAGTTACAGCGATGACGCAATAACTTATAATGCGGTTAAGAGTATATGGTATGGCTACACTACAAACAACCCAGTAACGATTTTACGAAGGTTGCAGAGAGGTCCTACTCACGTAGGGGTCCCCCCTCACACATACCTCAGCACCCAGCCCTGTAGGATTACCAGGGCCTGCCATAGGGGTGACCTATGAGAGTATATGTGTTGTATGGTATGGGACATAGGGTACCTACGTCCCTGTAAGGGGTGCTAGCACCACCTTACCCAGGCTACAGTAGTGGCCTGGTGGTGTCAGTTTGGGTGGCTGTCCCAGGGTGGCACAATAAGTGCTGCAGCCCTGGTAGGCCTACTGGGGGACCCATGCCCTGGGTACCTAGGGTACCATCTACAAGGGACTGGTAGGGCATGCCCAGCATCCATTTATGTTTGTACCTAGAGTACTCACAACAGTTTTAGGGAGAAAGCAGATAGGCTGGGGTCCTGGATAGCAGGATCCCAGCCAGACTAGTCAAAAACCACTTAAATACCAGGCAAAAAGTTGGGGGCAACCATTAGTCAGATTCCACTCTCCTACATAACCCCCCCCCCCCAAACGAAAGGAGATAAGGCTAACCTTGTCCAGATAAGCCTTTATTTCCTGAGTGGCCATATAAGGAAGAACCTGTACTAACATGGTTGCTCCCTGTGTCATGGTCCACTTGGGAAATCCTACCCCAAGGGGTTCTAGAGTTTCTCCAAAGTCTAGGGAAATTACCTGTATTGGTTTTTGGGTCAGAGGTGGGCTGGTGGGGTGTCTGAGTCTGGAAGTGAGACCCTACTTGGGTTGGTCTCAACCTCCTCAGATCACTGGCCACTATGGAAGCCTTTCTGCCCATGACTGTGTCATATCTGGCCCTAAGGGTCAACCTCTGGCTGCCTACAGCTGCAGCTGGGGGTTGGATCCCTTTGGCTGGAATAGTGGAGGGCACAGGAAGGTTTGGGGCAGCTAGGCCCCAGGTTTCCCTGTGCTCAACAACATCCATTTGAGGGGTGCCTATACCTAGGGGTGAGGGGGATCCCTCAGTTTGTAGAGGAATTTTCACCTGGCTGAAACTACTCTGCTGGGTGTCCCTAATCTGTTGATGAGGGGGTTCCTCTGGGCAGGGGCCCAATAAGGGTCCACTGACCTCCCTGACCTCTGCAGCCCTGGGCTGACTGAGGCAGGGTAGAGAGGGGCAGGATACCTGCTCCAGACTGGGTACCACCTTGGAAGGATCCCCTGCCATCAGAGGGGTGGGCAGGTCAGGCCTGTCCACTTCTGGGGCAGTTACTTCACAAGGGGCAGGGTCAGTTCCCTGAGAAACTTGACCCTTACCTGTAGTCTGGTGGGTGGAGGACTGTTCCTCTTCCCCTATGCTCTCTGTTTGGGTAGAGTGATCCATAGTTTCAGGCTTCACTCTTTCTATTTTCTCCTGGGGTGGAGGTGAGGCCCCCAGGGTCTCATCCACTCTCTCAGGGATTCCTACCATTTTCAAATGGGCCTTGTGGTCAACCTCAGCCCAGGCTGAGATTTCTAGATCATTCCCCAGTAGACAATCTACAGGCAAGTTTGGGGACACTGCCACTCTCTTGGGGCCAGTGACCCCTCCCCAGCTGAGATTCATCACTGCCATGGGATGATCTGTCCTGATTCCATCTATGTTGGTCACCTGGTAGCTAAACCCAGGTAAAAGCTGATCTAGGGGCACTAGCCTCTTGGTCACCATGGTGACACTGGCCCCTGTGTTCTTATAGGCCACAGCCTTCTGACCATTGATTATTGGTTCTTGTCTGTACCTGCCCAGAATACTGGGGCTCATGGTAAAGTTGGCAAACCCCATGCCACCATCACAGACCATAGTTGCTAATGCAGGGGACCTGGCTAGGCCAGAGTCCACTGGTGTCCCCAAAGAGAACCCAACTAAGTTTTTGGGTGCACTCCCACCACCTGGGGGATTACTACTAGTAGCAACAGGAGGTGTTGGAGCTGGTTTTGGAGGAACATTCTCTTTATTGTCATTCTTTGGACAGCTGGAGTCAGTTTTCCAGTGGCCAGGTTTCTTACACACATGGCAATATGGTTTCTTGTTATTAGAGGAAGTATTTTGGGACCCACCCCCAGCACTGGGTTGTTGGGGCCCTTCAGAGGACTTCTCTTGTTTATCATCCCCACCTTTCTCTTTGGGCTTAGTGGAATCCTTCTTCTGGTCACCAACTTGGTTCTTAGGCCTAATCCTGGTTCTGACCCATTTGTCTGCCTTCTTTCCCAATTCTTGGGGAGAGGTCAGATCAGAGTCCACCAGGTGCTGGTGTAAAAGTTGGTTCTGACAATTATTAAGAATCTGCTCCCTCATAATGAGGTTATACAATCCTTGATAATCATTAACTTTACTGCCATTTAACCAACCTTCCAGTGCCTTGGTTGCACAATCCACAAAGTCTACCCAATCTTGATTCTGTGCTTTCTGGGTGTCTCTGAACTTAAGTCTGTATTGATCAGTGGTTAAGCCAAACCCATCTATTAAAGCAGCTTTCAAGATGTAATAATCATCAGCATCCTCTTCTCTTACAGAGAGGAGCTTGTCTCTACCTTTATCTGAAAAGGAGAGCCACAGGATTGCTTCCCACTGCTCTACAGGGACCCTCTGTACTCTTCAGGCCCTTTCAAGAGCAGATATCCATTTGTGGATATCATCCCCATTCTGATAGGGGGGCACAATCTTGTGGAGGTTCCTATTGTCAGGGACTTTCTCTCTAACTCTAGGGGTTTCATCACTGCCACCAGGGATCTCTAGACCCCACTTTCTTGAAGCTTTCTGAAGCTCCAGGGTTTCCCTGTCCAATGCTAACTGTTCTCTTTTAAGCTCAAGCTTAGCCTGCTCAAATTTGATCAGTCTGCATTTCCTCTCATGAGAGGATTCTCTTCTCTGAGAAGAGGCAGAGGACCCTTTGGATCTCCTAGAATGGTTGGATCCCACTGAGGGGGATCTGTTCCTTCTTGGATCCACCACTCTCCTTTTAAGGGTGGAGGGAGTGCCTCTTGAGCCATCACCTCCATGCTGTGAGTGGTCTGTTTCTTCCAGGTCAGGATTTTCATCCTCTTCCTGTTCCTCATCAGATTCCCCTCTGGGAGCGTCCTCTTCTGAGGGGTGCCCACCCACTCTGTCCGTCTCTCTGTACCCTATGGACTCCATAAAGTCTGCTATGAGCAGGATTTCCCTGAGACGTTTTGTGTTGGCACCTTTGTTTGTCTTCAGTTTTCTAAGGGTGCACATTTCCCTGAGCTCTGCAAAGGTGAAATTATCATACTTATCTATTGGGACCCTCTGGGGTCCTTCCATAGCCTTAGTGCCACCTGAAGACATGTTTAGTGTAGTGATGTATCTACCTACACTAAGTGTGGCCTACTGAACCCTCTCTTGAGTTGTAGTCAAGGTGTGCTAAACCCTCTACACACAACTCCAAGTTCAGTAGAACTTATTGTATTCTAGCTTGAATTTATATGTACCTTTGGTACCTTGTGGCTTTCACTTTAGAAATTCAATTTGTTATCTGGTAAAACAATGGCAAGATTGAATCCAACCGCTGCACACCAATGTGAGAAGTTGGCCTGGCATATGCTGTTCCTAGTTATAGGGACACCTTGCACCAGTCCAATTCGACTCCTATTGATGATAGGTTTAAGACAACCTTTAAAGAAAGCTATCCTAGTGGTAGCTGTGGAGAGCAGCCTTCAGGTTAAGTCTTGAAGGAGTGTTAAGCTTATTGTTTTACCAGATTAACCTCTTGAATAACCAAATGAAAGAGTAGCCCACACAGGTATATATATAAAATATATGTATTTATTCTAGACAGAATCCCACAGTCACTTTATGTGGCTAGTGGCAAAGTTACACTTTAAACAAGCATTTATAAACACAATAAATAGCACAGAAATCAATGGGCCCCAGGGGGGGACCAAACCATATACTAAAATAGTGGTATAAGAACCACGACAATTCTACAGGCAATGCCTAGGGCATTCAGGATCGCTGGCCCCTTAAGAATCCACCCACAGTTAAGAGGAAGGGGACCCACGGGAGGCGTGTGCAGTGCGAGAAGTTGCTATCGGGATCGCAATGTTAGCCTATGGAGAATGTCGCGGTTGAATAATTCAGGTTTAAGGACACTTCTAACAACAGTACAAAGTTAAGGCTTGAGACTTAAGGCTTTGGAGAGCCCACCACCACGGAAGTACCGAAGTACCACTGTTACCTGCCCCAGGGAAGCCGGGTGCATAGGTCGATTCTGGTGTCGGGTCGCGGGCTGATTTTCTATGGAAAAGGAGTCCAAACTGCTGCTAGCTGGAAGTGTCGTTGAAGTCGTGAAGATTAAAGTTGAAGAAAAGACAAAGATGAACCTGAAAGCGGAGGGGACAGAGTCTGGGTCACAGCACAGTGACCAGGGAGCTCACAGGAAGGAGCTCGTGGATGTCGGGTGCTTCAGGTGTGGAAGGTACAGCTGGGCTCTGCAGTCACGGGCTCCGGGAGGCTTCAAGGAAGGCCAGCTTCTGGAGGGCGACTGTCCCACGTCGGCTGAGGGTCGCTGCGGTGTTAGTGTCCCGATTGGATCCACTAAGCATTGGCAACCGCAACCCACGCAAGATGAACAAAGCAGCTGCTGGTACAGACCCACGTGGTCTGAGGGTACTCTCCTTTGCAGGGAGCGTAGAGCAGGCCTGGAGCAACCAGGGGAACTCTTAGAAAAGAAGATTGTCCTCCGTCAGGGCCCACAAGTCGAGAGACAAGGGACCGCGGAAGGCAGCAAAATGGAGTGCGTAAAAGGGCTCCCACGGGCCACCGGAGCGGGCCAGGGAGCTGAGGGTCGGCACAAATGCTGCTTGAAGGTAGGCTCAAGAATGGACCAAAGCACAACTTCCCCACTGGTCGGGGTCGTGTGCTGGACAAGAGGTGGCTGGTGTCTCGGGGTATGCTGGGATCTCGACACCCACGTGGTCCAGGGTGCTCAAACTTGCTGGGCACACTCACAGGATGCTGGGATGCACTGGAGACCCACTTTGAGGTTGCTGGAAGGCGTCGAAGGTCATAAGAGCAATGAAGTTCCAACCGGGTATCTTGTAGTCTTTTAGGTGCCTGCCAAGCAGGGGGATAACTCCTTTATCCCAAGGGAGATTTCTTCAGTCAGCTGGGCAGCAGCTCGTGGAAGGTCAGTTCTGTGAAGTCCTGTACGAATCTAAGGCTCTAGGGCAAAGTTATTCCCATATATCCCCAAGATTAGGGGATGGTCCAAAAGAGAGCCTACCAATCAGAGTAGAGGCGGGAAAGGGTGGCTACACCCACTCCCCTTTGTGTGTTTCCCGCCTGGGCGAGGGGCAGGACGCCCCTGAACCGGTTCCAGGTGGTGTATGCAGAATTGGGGCTCTGCAGCTGCCTACGTGCAACTCTGAAAGGACATTTGGTGCACCCACCCTGTTCCAATCCACATATCCTGTCTGGGGAGGTGCTGGCACCTCCCTGCCACAGGAGCCCTATTGTCCAGATGGTGAGGCTGGGGTTTTCCCCAGCAACAGCCAGCCAGAGTCGTGTAGGTGGCGAACAGTAGCCATTTTGTGGTACATGTGCACTTTTAAATTGGTGTCCAAATTCTACCGCTTTTCCCATATCACCCTCCTAGCAAGGGAGAATCATGCCCCCATGCCCATGGCTGGACTGGGGGTATGATTCCTTCATGTTTGACACCAAACACGATATGGTTCTGTGTAGCCATTCCTAAGTTACAGCGATGACGCAATAACTTGTAATGCGGTTAAGAGTATATGGTATGGCTACACTACAAACAACCCAGTAACGATTTTACGAAGGTTGCAGAGAGGTCCTACTCACGTAGGGGTCCCCCCTCACACATACCTCAGCACCCAGCCCTGTAGGATTACCAGGGCCTGCCATAGGGGTGACCTATGAGAGTATATGTGTTGTATGGTATGGGACATAGGGTACCTACGTCCCTGTAAGGGGTGCTAGCACCACCTTACCCAGGCTACAGTAGTGGCCTGGTGGTGTCAGTTTGGGTGGCTGTCCCAGGGTGGCACAATAAGTGCTGCAGCCCTGGTAGGCCTACTGGGGGACCCATGCCCTGGGTACCTAGGGTACCATCTACAAGGGACTGGTAGGGCATGCCCAGCATCCAATTATGTTTGTACCTAGAGTACTCACAACAGTTTTAGGGAGAAAGCAGATAGGCTGGGGTCCTGGATAGCAGGATACCAGCCAGACTAGTCAAAAACCACTTAAATACCAGGCAAAAAGTTGGGGGCAACCATTAGTCAGATTCCACTCTCCTACAGACAGAGTAAGAGTTAAGACCTTAGCTATTAGGCCAGAGTAAGAGTTAAGACCTTAACCTGTAGGTCAGAGTACGAGCCTAAGACCTTAGCTATTAGGCCAGAGTAAGAGTTAAGACCTTAACCATTAGGCCAGAGTAAGAGTTAAGACCTTAGCTATTAGGCCAGAGTACGAGTCTAAGACCTTAGCTATTAGGCCAGAGTACGAGTCTAAGACCTTAGCTATTAGGCCAGAGTAAGAGTTAAGACCTTAACCAGTAGGCCAGAGTACGAGTCTAAGACCTTAGCTATTAGGCCAGAGTAAGAGTTAAGACCTTAGCTATTAGGCCAGAATAAGAGTTAAGACCTTAACCATTAGGCCAGAGTACGAGTCTAAGACCTTAGCTATTAGGCCAGAGTAAGAGCTAAGACCTTAACCAGTAGGCCAGAGTAAGAGTTAAGACCTTAGCTATTAGGCCAGAATAAGAGTTAAGACCTTAACCATTAGGCCAGAGTACGAGTCTAAGACCTTAGCTATTAGGCCAGAGTAAGAGCTAAGACCTTAACCAGTAGGCCAGAGTAAGAGTTAAGACCTTAACCATTAGGCCAGAGTACGAGTCTAAGACCTTAGCTATTAGGCCAGAGTAAGAGTTAAGACCTTAACCAATAGGCCAGAGTAAGAGTTAAGACCTTAACCAGTAGGCCAGAGTAAGAGTTAAGACCTTAACCAGTAGGCCAGAGTAAGAGTTAAGACCTTAACCTGTAGGCCATAGTACGAGTCTAAGACCTTAGCTATTAGGCCAGAGTAAGAATTAAGACCTTAACCATTAGGCCAGAGTTCGAGTCTAAGACCTTAGCTATTAGGCCAGAGTAACAGTTAAGACCTTAACCTGTAGGCCAGAGTAAGAGTTAAGACCTTAACCATTAGGCCAGAGTACGAGTCTAAGACCTTAGCTATTAGGCCAGAGTAAGAGTTAAGACCTTAGTTATTAGGCCAGAGTAAGAGTTTTGACCTTAACCATTAGGCCAAAGTACAAGTCTAAGACCTTAGCTATTAGGCCAGAGTAAGAGTTAAGACCTTTAACCAGTAGGCCAGAGTAAGAGTTAAGACCTTAACCAGGAGGACAGAGTGAGAGTTAAGACCTTAGCTATTAGGCCAGAGTAAGAGTTAAGACCTTAACCTGTAGGCCAGAGTACGAGTCTAATACCTTAGCTATTAGGCCAGAGTAAGAGTTAAGACCTTAACCATTAGGCCAGAGTACAAGTCTAAGACCTTAGCTATTAGGACAGAGTAAGAGTTAAGACCTTAGCTATCAGGCCAGAGTACAAGTCTAAGACCTTAGCTATTAGGCCAGAGTGAGAGTTAAGACCTTAGCTATCAGGCCAGAGTACGAGTCTAAGACCTTAGCTATTAGGACAGAGTACGAGTCTAAGACCTTAGCTATTAGGCCAGAGTAAGAGTTAAGACCTTAGCTATTAGGCCAGAATAAGATTTATGACCTTAACCATTAGGCCAGAGTACGAGTCTAAGACCTTAGCTATTAGGCCAGAGTAAGAGTTAAGACCTTAGCTATTAGGCCAGACTACGAGTCTAAGACCTTAGCTATTAGGCCAGAGTAAGAGTTAAGACCTTAACCATTAGGCCAGAGTACGAGTCTAAGACCTTAGCTATTAGGCCTGAGTAAGAGTTAAGACCTTAACCTGTAGGCCATAGTACGAGTCTAAGACCTTAGCTATTAGGCCAGAGTAAGAGTTAAGTCCTTAACCTGTAGGCCATAGCACGAGTCTAAGACATTAGCTATTAGGCCAGAGTAAGAGTTAAGACCTTAACCATTAGGCCAGAGTACGAGTCTAAGACCTTAGCTATTAGGCCAGAGTAAGAGTAAAGACCTTAACCAGTAGGCCAGAGTAAGAGTTAAGACCTTAGATATTAGGCCAGAGTAAGAGTTAAGACCTTAACCAGTAGGCCAGAGTACGAGTCTAAGACCTTAGCTATTAGTCCAGAGTAAGAGTTAAGACCTTAACCAGTAGGCCAGAGTAAGAGTTAAGACCTTAACCAGTAGGCCAGAGTAAGATTTAAGACCTTAAACAATAGGCCAGAGTAAGAGTTAAGACCTTAACCAGTAGGCCAGAGTAAGAGTTAAGACCTTAGCTAGTAGGCCAGAGTACAAGTCTAAGACCTTAGCTATTAGGCCAGAGCAAGAGTTAAGACCTTAACCATTAGGCCAGAGTACGAGTCTAAGACCTTAGCTATTAGGCCAGAGTAAGAGTTAAGACCTTAGCTATTAGGCCAGTGTACGAGACTAAGACCTTAGTTATTATGCGAGAGTATGAGTCTAAGACCTTAGCTATTAGGCCAGAGTAAGAGTTAAGACCTTAACCAGTAGGCCAGAGTACGAGTCTAAGACCTTAGCTATTAGGCCAGAGTAGGAGTTAAGACCTTAGCTATTAGGCCAGAGTAAGAGTTAACACCTTAACCATTAGGCCAGAGTACGAGTCTAAGACCTTAGCTATTAGGCCAGAGTAAGAGTTAAGACCTTAACCAGTAGGCCAGAGTAAGAGTTAAGACCTTAACCATTAGGCCAGAGTATGAGTCTAAGACCTTAACCATTAGGCCAGAGTAAGAGTTAAGACCTTAACCAATAGCCCAGAGTAAGAGTTAAGACCTTAACCAGTAGGCCAGAGTAAGAGTTAAGACCTTAACCAGTAGGCCAGAGTAACAGTTAAGACATTAACCTGTAGGCCATAGTACGAGTCTAAGACCTTAGCTATTAGGCCAGAGTAAGAGTTAAGACCATCACCATTAGGCCACAGTACGAGTCTAAGACCTTAGCTATTAGGCCAGAGTAAGAGTTAAGACCTTAACCAGTAGGCCAGAGTAAGAGTTAAGACCTGAACCATTAGGTCAGAGTACGAGTCCAAGACCTTAGCTATTAGGCCAGAGTAAGAGTTAAGACCTTAACCAGTAGGCCAGAGTAAGAGTTAAGACCTTAACGAGTAGGACAGAGTAAGAGTTAAGACCTTAGCTATTAGGCCAGAGTAAGAGTTAAGACCTTAACCTGTAGGTCAGAGTACGAGCCTAAGACCTTAGCTATTAGGCCAGAGTAAGAGTTAAGACCATAACCATTAGGCCAGAGTAAGAGTTAAGACCTTAGCTATTAGGCCAGAGTACGAGTCTAAGACCTTAGCTATTAGGCCAGAGTAAGAGTTAAGACCTTAACCAGTAGGCCAGAGTACGAGTCTAAGACCTTAGCTATTAGGCCAGAGTAAGAGTTAAGACCTTAACCTGTATGCCAGAGTACGAGTCTAAGACCTTAGCTATTAGGCCAGAGTAGGAGTCTAAAACCTTAGCTATTAGGCCAGAGTAAGAGTTAAGACCTTAACCATTAGGCCAGAGTACGAGTCTAAGACCTTAGCTATTAGGCCAGAGTAAGAGTTAAGACCTTAACAGTAGGCCAGAGTAAGAGTTAAGACCTTAACCAGTAGGCCAGAGTAAAAGTTATGACCTTAGATATTAGGCCAGAGTAAGAGTTAAGACCTTAACCAGTAGGCCAGAGTACGAGTCTAAGACCTTAGCTATTAGGCCAGAGTAAGAGTTAAGACCTTAGATATTAGGCCAGAGTAAGAGTTAAGACCTTAACCATTAGGCCAGAGTACGAGTCTAAGACCTTAGCTATTAGGCCAGAGTAAGAGTTAAGACCTTAACCAGTAGGCCAGAGTAAGAGTTAAGACCTTAACCATTAGGCCAGAGTATGAGTCTAAGACCTTAACCATTAGGCCAGAGTAAGAGTTAAGACCTTAACCAATAGCCCAGAGTAAGAGTTAAGACCTTAACCAGTAGGCCAGAGTAAGAGTTAAGACCTTAACCAGTAGGCCATAGTACGAGTCTAAGACCTTAGCTATTAGGCCAGAGTAAGAGTTAAGACCTTAGCTATCAGGCCAGAGTACAAGTCTAAGACCTTAGCTATTAGGCCAGAGTGAGAGTTAAGACCTTAGCTATCAGGCCAGAGTACGAGTCTAAGACCTTAGCTATTAGGACAGAGTACGAGTCTAAGACCTTAGCTATTAGGCCAGAGTAAGAGTTAAGACCTTAGCTATTAGGCCAGAATAAGAGTTATGACCTTAACCATTAGGCCAGAGTACGAGTCTAAGACCTTAGCTATTAGGCCAGAGTAAGAGTTAAGACCTTAACCAGTAGGCCAGAGTAACAGTTAAGACCTTAACCTGTAGGCCATAGTACGAGTCTAAGACCTTAGCTATTAGGCCAGAGTAAGAGTTAAGACCATAACCATTAGGCCACAGTACGAGTCTAAGACCTTAGCTATTAGGCCAGAGTAAGAGTTAAGACCTTTAACCAGTAGGCCAGAGTAAGAGTTAAGACCTTAACCAGGAGGACAGAGTGAGAGTTAAGACCTTAGCTATTAGGCCAGAGTAAGAGTTAAGACCTTAACCTGTAGGCCAGAGTACGAGTCTAATACCTTAGCTATTAGGCCAGAGTAAGAGTTAAGACCTTAACCATTAGGCCAGAGTACAAGTCTAAGACCTTAGCTATTAGGCCAGAGTAAGAGTTAAGACCTTAGCTATCAGGCCAGAGTACAAGTCTAAGACCTTAGCTATTAGGCCAGAGTGAGAGTTAAGACCTTAGCTATCAGGCCAGAGTACGAGTCTAAGACCTTAGCTATTAGGACAGAGTACGAGTCTAAGACCTTAGCTATTAGGCCAGAGTAAGAGTTAAGACCTTAGCTATTAGGCCAGAATAAGATTTATGACCTTAACCATTAGGCCAGAGTACGAGTCTAAGACCTTAGCTATTAGGCCAGAGTAAGAGTTAAGACCTTAGCTATTAGGCCAGACTACGAGTCTAAGACCTTAGCTATTAGGCCAGAGTAAGAGTTAAGACCTTAACCATTAGGCCAGAGTACGAGTCTAAGACCTTAGCTATTAGGCCTGAGTAAGAGTTAAGACCTTAACCTGTAGGCCATAGTACGAGTCTAAGACCTTAGCTATTAGGCCAGAGTAAGAGTTAAGTCCTTAACCTGTAGGCCATAGCACGAGTCTAAGACATTAGCTATTAGGCCAGAGTAAGAGTTAAGACCTTAACCATTAGGCCAGAGTACGAGTCTAAGACCTTAGCTATTAGGCCAGAGTAAGAGTAAAGACCTTAACCAGTAGGCCAGAGTAAGAGTTAAGACCTTAGATATTAGGCCAGAGTAAGAGTTAAGACCTTAACCAGTAGGCCAGAGTACGAGTCTAAGACCTTAGCTATTAGTCCAGAGTAAGAGTTAAGACCTTAACCAGTAGGCCAGAGTAAGAGTTAAGACCTTAACCAGTAGGCCAGAGTAAGATTTAAGACCTTAAACAATAGGCCAGAGTAAGAGTTAAGACCTTAACCAGTAGGCCAGAGTAAGAGTTAAGACCTTAGCTAGTAGGCCAGAGTACGAGTCTAAGACCTTAGCTATTAGGCCAGAGCAAGAGTTAAGACCTTAACCATTAGGCCAGAGTACGAGTCTAAGACCTTAGCTATTAGGCCAGAGTAAGAGTTAAGACCTTAGCTATTAGGCCAGTGTACGAGACTAAGACCTTAGTTATTATGCGAGAGTATGAGTCTAAGACCTTAGCTATTAGGCCAGAGTAAGAGTTAAGACCTTAACCAGTAGGCCAGAGTACGAGTCTAAGACCTTAGCTATTAGGCCAGAGTAGGAGTTAAGACCTTAGCTATTAGGCCAGAGTAAGAGTTAACACCTTAACCATTAGGCCAAAGTACGAGTCTAAGACCTTAGCTATTAGGCCAGAGTAAGAGTTAAGACCTTAACCAGTAGGCCAGAGTAAGAGTTAAGACCTTAACCATTAGGCCAGAGTATGAGTCTAAGACCTTAACCATTAGGCCAGAGTAAGAGTTAAGACCTTAACCAATAGCCCAGAGTAAGAGTTAAGACCTTAACCAGTAGGCCAGAGTAAGAGTTAAGACCTTAACCAGTAGGCCAGAGTAACAGTTAAGACATTAACCTGTAGGCCATAGTACGAGTCTAAGACCTTAGCTATTAGGCCAGAGTAAGAGTTAAGACCATCACCATTAGGCCACAGTACGAGTCTAAGACCTTAGCTATTAGGCCAGAGTAAGAGTTAAGACCTTAACCAGTAGGCCAGAGTAAGAGTTAAGACCTGAACCATTAGGTCAGAGTACGAGTCCAAGACCTTAGCTATTAGGCCAGAGTAAGAGTTAAGACCTTAACCAGTAGGCCAGAGTAAGAGTTAAGACCTTAACTAGTAGGACAGAGTAAGAGTTAAGACCTTAGCTATTAGGCCAGAGTAAGAGTTAAGACCTTAACCTGTAGGTCAGAGTACGAGCCTAAGACCTTAGCTATTAGGCCAGAGTAAGAGTTAAGACCATAACCATTAGGCCAGAGTAAGAGTTAAGACCTTAGCTATTAGGCCAGAGTACGAGTCTAAGACCTTAGCTATTAGGCCAGAGTAAGAGTTAAGACCTTAACCAGTAGGCCAGAGTTCGAGTCTAAGACCTTAGCTATTAGGCCAGAGTAAGAGTTAAGACCTTAACCTGTATGCCAGAGTACGAGTCTAAGACCTTAGCTATTAGGCCAGAGTAGGAGTCTAAAACCTTAGCTATTAGGCCAGAGTAAGAGTTAAGACCTTAACCATTAGGCCAGAGTACGAGTCTAAGACCTTAGCTATTAGGCCAGAGTAAGAGTTAAGACCTTAACAGTAGGCCAGAGTAAGAGTTAAGACCTTAACCAGTAGGCCAGAGTAAAAGTTATGACCTTAGATATTAGGCCAGAGTAAGAGTTAAGACCTTAACCAGTAGGCCAGAGTACGAGTCTAAGACCTTAGCTATTAGGCCAGAGTAAGAGTTAAGACCTTAGCTATTAGGCCAGAGTAAGAGTTAAGACCTTAACCATTAGGCCAGAGTACGAGTCTAAGACCTTAGCTATTAGGCCAGAGTAAGAGTTAAGACCTTAACCAGTAGGCCAGAGTAAGAGTTAAGACCTTAACCATTAGGCCAGAGTATGAGTCTAAGACCTTAACCATTAGGCCAGAGTAAGAGTTAAGACCTTAACCAATAGCCCAGAGTAAGAGTTAAGACCTTAACCAGTAGGCCAGAGTAAGAGTTAAGACCTTAACCAGTAGGCCATAGTACGAGTCTAAGACCTTAGCTATTAGGCCAGAGTAAGAGTTAAGACCTTAGCTATCAGGCCAGAGTACAAGTCTAAGACCTTAGCTATTAGGCCAGAGTGAGAGTTAAGACCTTAGCTATCAGGCCAGAGTACGAGTCTAAGACCTTAGCTATTAGGACAGAGTACGAGTCTAAGACCTTAGCTATTAGGCCAGAGTAAGAGTTAAGACCTTAGCTATTAGGCCAGAATAAGAGTTATGACCTTAACCATTAGGCCAGAGTACGAGTCTAAGACCTTAGCTATTAGGCCAGAGTAAGAGTTAAGACCTTAACCAGTAGGCCAGAGTAACAGTTAAGACCTTAACCTGTAGGCCATAGTACGAGTCTAAGACCTTAGCTATTAGGCCAGAGTAAGAGTTAAGACCATAACCATTAGGCCACAGTACGAGTCTAAGACCTTAGCTATTAGGCCAGAGTAAGAGTTAAGACCTTAGCTATTAGGCCAGAGTAAGAGTTAAGACCTTAACCATTAGGCCAGAGTACGAGTCAAAGACCTTAGCTATTAGGCCAGAGTAAGAGCTAAGACCTTAACCAGTAGGCCAGAGTAAGAGTTAAGACCTTAACCATTAGGCCAGAGTACGAGTCTAAGACCTTAGCTATTAGGCCAGAGTAAGAGTTAAGACCTTAACCAATAGGCCAGAGTAAGAGTTAAGACCTTAACCAGTAGGCCAGAGTAAGAGTTAAGACCTTAACCTGTAGGCCATAGTACGAGTCTAAGACCTTAGCTATTAGGCCAGAGTAAGAATTAAGACCTTAACCATTAGGCCAGAGTTCGAGTCTAAGACCTTAGCTATTAGGCCAGAGTAACAGTTAAGACCTTAACCTGTAGGCCAGAGTAAGAGTTAAGACCTTAACCATTAGGCAAGAGTACGAGTCTAAGACCTTAGCTATTAGGCCAGAGTAAGAGTTAAGACCTTAGCTATTAGGCCAGAGTAAGAGTTAAGACCTTAACCATTAGGCCAGAGAGTGAGTCTAAGACCTTAGTTATTAGGCCAGAGTAAGAGTTTTGACCTTAACCATTAGGCCAAAGTACGAGTCTAAGACCTTAGCTATTAGGCCAGAGTAAGAGTTAAGACCTTAGCTATTAGGCCAGACTACGAGTCTAAGACCTTAGCTATTAGGCCAGAGTAAGAGTTAAGACCTTAACCATTAGGCCAGAGTACGAGTCTAAGACCTTAGCTATTAGGCCTGAGTAAGAGTTAAGACCTTAACCTGTAGGCCATAGTACGAGTCTAAGACCTTAGCTATTAGGCCAGAGTAAGAGTTAAGTCCTTAACCTGTAGGCCATAGCACGAGTCTAAGACCTTAGCTATTAGTCCAGAGTAAGAGTAAAGACCTTAACCAGTAGGCCAGAGTAAGAGTTAAGACCTTAGATATTAGGCCAGAGTAAGAGTTAAGACCTTAACTAGTAGGCCAGAGTACGAGTCTAAGACCTTAGCTATTAGTCCAGAGTAAGAGTTAAGACCTTAACCAGTAGGCCAGAGTATGAGTCTAAGACCTTAGCTATTAGGCCAGAGTAAGAGTTAAGACCTTAACCAGTAGGCCAGAGTAAGAGTTAAGACCTTAACCAGTAGGCCAGAGTAAGATTTAAGACCTTAAACAATAGGCCAGAGTAAGAGTTAAGACCTTAACCAGTAGGCCAGATTAAGAGTTAAGACCTTAGCTAGTAGGCCAGAGTACGAGTCTAAGACCTTAGCTATTAGGCCAGAGCAAGAGTTAAGACCTTAACCATTAGGCCAGAGTACGAGTCTAAGACCTTAGCTATTAGGCCAGAGTAAGACTTAAGACCTTAGCTATTAGGCCAGTGTACGAGACTAAGACCTTAGTTATTACGCGAGAGTATGAGTCTAAGACCTTAGCTATTAGGCCAGAGTAAGAGTTAAGACCTTAACCATTAGGCCAGAGTACGAGTCTAAGACCTTAGCTATTAGGCCAGAGTAAGAGTTAAGACCTTAACCAGTAGGCCAGAGTAAGAGTTAAGACCTTAACCATTAGGCCAGAGTATGAGTCTAAGACCTTAACCATTAGGCCAGAGTAAGAGTTAAGACCTTAACCAATAGCCCAGAGTAAGAGTTAAGACCTTAACCAGTAGGCCAGAGTAAGAGTTAAGACCTTAACCAGTAGGCCAGAGTAACAGTTAAGACCTTAACCTGTAGGCCATAGTACGAGTCTAAGACCTTAGCTATTAGGCCAGAGTAAGAGTTAAGACCATCACCATTAGGCCACAGTACGAGTCTAAGACCTTAGCTATTAGGCCAGAGTAAGAGTTAAGACCTTAACCTGTAGGCCAGAGTAAGAGTTAAGACCTTAACCAGTATGCCAGAGTAAGAGTTAAGACCTTAACCTGTAGGCCATAGTACGAGTCTAAGACCTTAGCTATTAGGCCAGAGTAAGAGCTAAGACCTTAACCAGTAGGCCAGAGTAAGAGTTAAGACCTTAACCATTAGGCCAGAGTACGAGTCTAAGACCTTAGCTATTAGGCCAGAGTAAGAGTTAAGACCTTAACCAATAGGCCAGAGTAAGAGTTAAGACCTTAACCAGTAGGCCAGAGTAAGAGTTAAGACCTTAACCTGCAGGCCATAGTACGAGTCTAAGACCTTAGCTATTAGGCCAGAGTAAGAATTAAGACCTTAACCATTAGGCCAGAGTTCGAGTCTAAGACCTTAGCTATTAGGCCAGAGTAACAGTTAAGACCTTAACCTGTAGGCCAGAGTAAGAGTTAAGACCTTAACCATTAGGCCAGAGTACGAGTCTAAGACCTTAGCTATTAGGCCAGAGTAAGAGTTAAGACCTTAGCTATTAGGCCAGAGTAAGAGTTAAGACCTTAACCATTAGGCCAGAGAGTGAGTCTAAGACCTTAGTTATTAGGCCAGAGTAAGAGTTTTGACCTTAACCATTAGGCCAAAGTACGAGTCTAAGACCTTAGCTATTAGGCCAGAGTAAGAGTTAAGACCTTAGCTATTAGGCCAGACTACGAGTCTAAGACCTTAGCTTTTAGGCCAGAGTAAGAGTTAAGACCTTAACCATTAGGCCAGAGTACGAGTCTAAGACCTTAGCTATTAGGCCTGAGTAAGAGTTAAGACCTTAACCTGTAGGCCATAGTACGAGTCTAAGACCTTAGCTATTAGGCCAGAGTAAGAGTTAAGTCCTTAACCTGTAGGCCATAGCACGAGTCTAAGACCTTAGCTATTAGGCCAGAGTAAGAGTAAAGACCTTAACCAGTAGGCCAGAGTAAGAGTTAAGACCTTAGATATTAGGCCAGAGTAAGAGTTAAGACCTTAACTAGTAGGCTAGAGTACGAGTCTAAGACCTTAGCTATTAGTCCAGAGTAAGAGTTAAGACCTTAACCAGTAGGCCAGAGTATGAGTCTAAGACCTTAGCTATTAGGCCAGAGTAAGAGTTAAGACCTTAACCAGTAGGCCAGAGTAAGAGTTAAGACCTTAACCAGTAGGCCAGAGTAAGATTTAAGACCTTAAACAATAGGCCAGAGTAAGAGTTAAGACCTTAACCAGTAGGCCAGATTAAGAGTTAAGACCTTAGCTAGTAGGCCAGAGTACGAGTCTAAGACCTTAGCTATTAGGCCAGAGCAAGAGTTAAGACCTTAACCATTAGGCCAGAGTACGAGTCTAAGACCTTAGCTATTAGGCCAGAGTAAGACTTAAGACCTTAGCTATTAGGCCAGTGTACGAGACTAAGACCTTAGTTATTACGCGAGAGTATGAGTCTAAGACCTTAGCTATTAGGCCAGAGTAAGAGTTAAGACCTTAACCATTAGGCCAGAGTACGAGTCTAAGACCTTAGCTATTAGGCCAGAGTAAGAGTTAAGACCTTAACCAGTAGGCCAGAGTAAGAGTTAAGACCTTAACCATTAGGCCAGAGTATGAGTCTAAGACCTTAACCATTAGGCCAGAGTAAGAGTTAAGACCTTAACCAATAGCCCAGAGTAAGAGTTAAGACCTTAACCAGTAGGCCAGAGTAAGAGTTAAGACCTTAACCAGTAGGCCAGAGTAACAGTTAAGACCTTAACCTGTAGGCCATAGTACGAGTCTAAGACCTTAGCTATTAGGCCAGAGTAAGAGTTAAGACCATCACCATTAGGCCACAGTACGAGTCTAAGACCTTAGCTATTAGGCCAGAGTAAGAGTTAAGACCTTAACCTGTAGGCCAGAGTAAGAGTTAAGACCTTAACCATTAGGTCAGAGTACGAGTCCAAGACCTTAGCTATTAGGCCAGAGTAAGAGTTAAGACCTTAACCAGTAGGCCAGAGTAAGAGTTAAGACCTTAACGAGTAGGACAGAGTAAGAGTTAAGACCTTAGCTATTAGGCCAGAGTAAGAGTTAAGACCTTAACCTGTAGTTCAGAGTACGAGCCTAAGACCTTAGCTATTAGGCCAGAGTAAGAGTTAAGACCTTAACCATTAGGCCAGAGTAAGAGTTAAGACCTTAGCTATTAGGCCAGAGTACGAGTCTAAGACCTTAGCTATTAGGCCAGAGTACGAGTCTAAGACCTTAGCTATTAGGCCAGAGTAAGAGTTAAGACCTTAACCAGTAGGCCAGAGTACGAGTCTAAGACCTTAGCTATTAGGCCAGAGTAAGAGTTAGGACCTTAGCTATTAGGCCAGAATAAGAGTTACGGCATTAACCATTAGGCCAGAGTACGAGTCTACGACCTTAGCTATTAGGCCAGAGTAAGAGTTAAGACCTTAGCTATTAGGCCAGAGTAAGAGTTAAGACCTTAACCTGTATGCCAGTGTACGAGTCTAAGACCTTAGCTATTAGGCCAGAGTAGGAGTCTAAAACCTTAGCTATTAGGCCAGAGTAAGAGTTAAGACCTTAACCATTAGGCCAGAGTACGAGTCTAAGACCTTAGCTATTAGGCCAGAGTAAGAGTTAAGACCTTAACAGTAGGCCAGAGTAAGAGTTAAGACCTTAACCAGTAGGCCAGAGTAAAAGTTAAGACCTTAGATATTAGGCCAGAGTAAGAGTTAAGACCTTAACCAGTAGGCCAGAGTACGAGTCTAAGACCATAGCTATTAGGCCAGAGTAAGAGTTAAGACCTTAACCATTAGGCCAGAGTATGAGTCTAAGACCTTAGCTATTAGGCCAGAGTAAGAGTTAGGACCTTAACCATTAGGCCAGAGTACGAGTCTAAGACCTTAGCTATTAGGCCAGAGTATGAGTCTAGACCTTAGCTATTAGGCCAGAGTAAGAGTTACGACCTTAACCAGTAGGCCAGGAACAAGTCTAATACCTTAGCTATTAGGCCAGGGTAAGAGTTAAGACCTTAACTATTAGGCCAGAGTAAGAGTTAAGACCTTAACCATTAGGCCAGAGTACGAGTCTAAGACCTTAGCTATTAGGCCAGACTAAGAGTTAAGACCGTAACCATTAGTCCATAGTACGAGTCTAAGACCTTAGCTATTAGGCCAGTGTAGGAGGTAAGACCGTAACCAGTAGGCCAGAGTAAGAGTTAAGATCTTAACTATTAGGCCAGAGTACAAGTCTAAGACCTTAGCTATTAGGCCAGAGTAAGAGTTAAGACCTTAGCTATCAGGCCAGAGTACAAGTCTAAGACCTTAGCTATTAGGCCAGAGTGAGAGTTAAGACCTTAGCTATCAGGCCAGAGTACGAGTCTAAGACCTTAGCTATTAGGACAGAGTACGAGTCTAAGACCTTAGCTATAAGGCCAGAGTCAGAGTTAAGACCTTAGCTATTAGGCCAGAATAAGAGTTGTGACCATAACCATTAGGCCAGAGTACGAGTCTAAGACCTTAGCTATTAGGCCAGAGTAAGAGTTAAGACCTTAACCATTAGGCCAGAGTACGAGTCTAAGACCTTAGCTATTAGGCCAGAGTTAGAGTTAAGACCTTAGCTATTAGGCCAGAGTAAGAGTTAAGACCTTAACCTGTAGGCCAGAGTACGAGTCTAAGACCTTAGCTATTAGGCCAGACTACGAGTCTAAGACCTTAGCTATTAGGCCAGAGTAAGAGTTAAGACCTTAACCATTAGGCCAGAGTACGAGTCTAAGACCTTAGCTATTAGGCCTGAGTAAGAGTTAAGACCTTAACCTGTAGGCCATAGTACGAGTCTAAGACCTTAGCTATTAGGCCAGCGTAAGAGTTAAGACCTTAACCATTAGGCCAGAGTAAGAGTTAAGACCTTAGCTATTAGGCCAGAGTACGAGTCTAAGACCTTAGCTATTAGGCCAGAGTACGAGTCTAAGACCTTAGCTATTAGGCCAGAGTAAGAGTTAAGACCTTAACCAGTAGGCCAGAGTACGAGTCTAAGACCTTAGCTATTAGGCCAGAGTAAGAGTTAGGACCTTAGCTATTAGGCCAGAATAAGAGTTACGGCATTAACCATTAGGCCAGAGTACGAGTCTACGACCTTAGCTATTAGGCCAGAGTAAGAGTTAAGACCTTAGCTATTAGGCCAGAGTAAGAGTTAAGACCTTAACCTGTATGCCAGTGTACGAGTCTAAGACCTTAGCTATTAGGCCAGAGTAGGAGTCTAAAACCTTAGCTATTAGGCCAGAGTAAGAGTTAAGACCTTAACCATTAGGCCAGAGTACGAGTCTAAGACCTTAGCTATTAGGCCAGAGTAAGAGTTAAGACCTTAACAGTAGGCCAGAGTAAGAGTTAAGACATTAACCAGTAGGCCAGAGTAAAAGTTAAGACCTTAGATATTAGGCCAGAGTAAGAGTTAAGACCTTAACCAGTAGGCCAGAGTACGAGTCTAAGACCATAGCTATTAGGCCAGAGTAAGAGTTAAGACCTTAACCATTAGGCCAGAGTATGAGTCTAAGACCTTAGCTATTAGGCCAGAGTAAGAGTTAGGACCTTAACCATTAGGCCAGAGTACGAGTCTAAGACCTTAGCTATTAGGCCAGAGTATGAGTCTAGACCTTAGCTATTAGGCCAGAGTAAGAGTTACGACCTTAACCAGTAGGCCAGGAACGAGTCTAATACCTTAGCTATTAGGCCAGGGTAAGAGTTAAGACCTTAACTATTAGGCCAGAGTAAGAGTTAAGACCTTAACCATTAGGCCAGAGTACGAGTCTAAGACCTTAGCTATTAGGCCAGACTAAGAGTTAAGACCGTAACCATTAGTCCATAGTACGAGTCTAAGACCTTAGCTATTAGGCCAGTGTAGGAGGTAAGATCGTAACCAGTAGGCCAGAGTAAGAGTTAAGATCTTAACTATTAGGCCAGAGTACAAGTCTAAGACCTTAGCTATTAGGCCAGAGTAAGAGTTAAGACCTTAGCTATCAGGCCAGAGTACAAGTCTAAGACCTTAGCTATTAGGCCAGAGTGAGAGTTAAGACCTTAGCTATCAGGCCAGAGTACGAGTCTAAGACCTTAGCTATTAGGACAGAGTACGAGTCTAAGACCTTAGCTATAAGGCCAGAGTCAGAGTTAAGACCTTAGCTATTAGGCCAGAATAAGAGTTGTGACCATAACCATTAGGCCAGAGTACGAGTCTAAGACCTTAGCTATTAGGCCAGAGTAAGAGTTAAGACCTTAACCATTAGGCCAGAGTACGAGTCTAAGACCTTAGCTATTAGGCCAGAGTTAGAGTTAAGACCTTAGCTATTAGGCCAGAGTAAGAGTTAAGACCTTAACCTGTAGGCCAGAGTACGAGTCTAAGACCTTAGCTATTAGGCCAGACTACGAGTCTAAGACCTTAGCTATTAGGCCAGAGTAAGAGTTAAGACCTTAACCATTAGGCCAGAGTACGAGTCTAAGACCTTAGCTATTAGGCCTGAGTAAGAGTTAAGACCTTAACCTGTAGGCCATAGTACGAGTCTAAGACCTTAGCTATTAGGCCAGAGTAAGAGTTAAGTACTTAACCTGTAGGCCATAGCACGAGTCTAAGACATTAGCTATTAGGCCAGAGTAAGAGTTAAGACCTTAACCATTAGGCCAGAGTACGAGTCTAAGACCTTAGCTATTAGGCCAGAGTAAGAGTAAAGACCTTAACCAGTAGGCCAGAGTAAGAGTTAAGACCTTAACCAGTAGGCCAGAGTACGAGTCTAAGACCTTAGCTATTAGTGCAGAGTAAGAGTTAAGACCTTAACCATTAGGCCAGAGTATGAGTCTAAGACCTTAGCTATTAGGCCAGAGTAAGAGTTAAGACCTTAACCAGTAGGCAAGAGTAAGAGTTAAGACCTTAACCAGTAGGCCAGAGTAAGATTTAAGACCTTAAACAATAGGCCAGAGTAAGAGTTAAGACCTCAACCAGTAGGCCAGAGTAAGAGTTAAGACCTTAGCTAGTAGGCCAGAGTACGAGTCTAAGACCTTAGCTATTAGTCCAGAGCAAGAGTTAAGACCTTAACCATTAGGCCAGAGTATGAGTCTAAGACCTTAGCTATTAGGCCAGAGTAAGAGTTAAGACCTTAACCAGTAGGCCAGAGTACGAGTCTAAGACCTTAGCTATTAGGCCAGAGTAAGAGTTAAGACCTTAGCTATTAGGCCAGAGTAAGAGTTAAGACCTTAACCATTAGGCCAGAGTACGAGTCTAAGACCTTAGCTATTAGGCCAGAGTAAGAGTTAAGACCTTAACCAGTAGGCCAGAGTAACAGTTAAGACCTTAACCATTAGGCCAGAGTATGAGTCTAAGACCTTAACCATTAGGCCAGAGTAAGAGTTAAGACCTTAACCAATAGCCCAGAGTAAGAGTTAAGACCTTAACCAGTGGGCCAGAGTAAGAGTTAAGACCTTAAACAGTAGGCCAGAGCAACAGTTAAGACCTTAACCTGTAGGCCATAGTACGAGTCTAAGACCTTAGCTATTAGGCCAGAGTAAGAGTTAAGACCATAACCATTAGGCCACAGTACGAGTCTAAGACCTTAGCTATTAGGCCAGAGTAAGAGTTAAGACCTTAACCTGTAGGCCAGAGTAAGAGTTAAGACCTTAACCAGTAGGCCAGAGTAAAAGTTAAGACCTTAGATATTAGGCCAGAGTAAGAGTTAAGACCTTAACCAGTAGGCCAGAGTACGAGTCTAAGACCATAGCTATTAGGCCAGAGTAAGAGTTAAGACCTTAACCATTAGGCCAGAGTATGAGTCTAAGACCTTAGCTATTAGGCCAGAGTAAGAGTTAAGACCTTAACCATTAGGCCAGAGTACGAGTCTAAGACCTTAGCTATTAGGCCAGAGTATGAGTCTAGACCTTAGCTATTAGGCCAGAGTAAGAGTTACGACCTTAACCAGTAGGCCAGGAACAAGTCTAATACCTTAGCTATTAGGCCAGGGTAAGAGTTAAGACCTTAACTATTAGGCCAGAGTAAGAGTTAAGACCTTAACCATTAGGCCAGAGTACGAGTCTAAGACCTTAGCTATTAGGCCAGACTAAGAGTTAAGACCGTAACCATTAGTCCATAGTACGAGTCTAAGACCTTAGCTATTAGGCCAGTGTAGGAGGTAAGACCGTAACCAGTAGGCCAGAGTAAGAGTTAAGACCTTAACTATTAGGCCAGAGTACAAGTCTAAGACCTTAGCTATTAAGCCAGAGTAAGAGTTAAGACCTTAGCTATCAGGCCAGAGTACAAGTCTAAGACCTTAGCTATTAGGCCAGAGTGAGAGTTAAGACCTTAGCTATCAGGCCAGAGCAAGAGTTAAGACCTTAGCTATTAGGCCAGAATAAGAGTTATGACCATAACCATTAGGCCAGAGTACGAGTCTAAGACCTTAGCTATTAGGCCAGATTAAGAGTTAAGACCTTAACCATTAGGCCAGAGTACGAGTCTAAGACCTTAGCTATTAGGCCAGAGTTAGAGTTAAGACCTTAGCTATTAGGCCAGAGTAAGAGTTAAGACCTTAACCTGTAGGCCAGAGTACGAGTCTAAGACCTTAGCTATTAGGCCAGACTACGAGTCTAAGACCTTAGCTATTAGGCCTGAGTAAGAGTTAAGACCTTAACCTGTAGGCCATAGTACGAGTCTAAGACCTTAGCTATTAGGCCAGAGTAAGAGTTAAGTACTTAACCTGTAGGCCATAGCACGAGTCTAAGACATTAGCTATTAGGCCAGAGTAAGAGTTAAGACCTTAACCATTAGGCCAGAGTACGAGTCTAAGACCTTAGCTATTAGGCCAGAGTAAGAGTAAAGACCTTAACCAGTAGGCCAGAGTAAGAGTTAAGACCTTAGATATTAGGCCAGAGTAAGAGTTAAGACCTTAACCAGTAGGCCAGAGTACGAGTCTAAGACCTTAGCTATTAGTGCAGAGTAAGAGTTAAGACCTCTACCATTAGGCCAGAGTATGAGTCTAAGACCTTAGCTATTAGGCCAGAGTAAGAGTTAAGACCTTAACCAGTAGGCAAGAGTAAGAGTTAAGACCTTAACCAGTAGGCCAGAGTAAGATTTAAGACCTTAAACAATAGGCCAGAGTAAGAGTTAAGACCTTAGCCAGTAGGCCAGAGTAAGAGTTAAGACCTTAGCTAGTAGGCCAGAGTACGAGTCTAAGACCTTAGCTATTGGGCCAGAGCAAGAGTTAAGACCTTAACCATTAGGCCAGAGTATGAGTCTAAGACCTTAGCTATTAGGCCAGAGTAAGAGTTAAGACCTTAACCAGTAGGCCAGAGTACGAGTCTAAGACCTTAGCTATTAGGCCAGAGTAAGAGTTAAGACCTTAGCTATTAGGCCAGAGTAAGAGTTAAGACCTTAACCATTAGGCCAGAGTACGAGTCTAAGACCTTAGCTATTAGGCCAGAGTAAGAGTTAAGACCTTAACCAGTAGGCCAGAGTAAGAGTTAAGACCTTAATCATTAGGCCAGAGTATGAGTCTAAGACCTTAACCATTAGGCCAGAGTAAGAGTTAAGACCTTAACCAATAGCCCAGAGTAAGAGTTAAGACCTTAACCAGTGGGCCAGAGTAAGAGTTAAGACCTTAAACAGTAGGCCAGAGTAACAGTTAAGACGTTAACCTGTAGGCCATAGTACGAGTCTAAGACCTTAGCTATTAGGCAAGAGTAAGAGTTAAGACCATAACCATTAGGCCACAGTACGAGTCTAAGACCTTAGCTATTAGGCCAGAGTAAGAGTTAAGACCTTAACCTGTAGGCCAGAGTAAGAGTTAAGACCTTAACCATTAGGTCAGAGTACGAGTCCAAGACCTTAGCTATTAGGCCAGAGTAAGAGTTAAGACCTTAACCAGTAGGCCAGAGTAAGAGTTAAGACCTTAACGAGTAGGACAGAGTAAGAGTTAAGACCTTAGCTATTAGGCCAGAGTACGAGTCTAAGACCTTAGCTATTAGGCCAGAGTACGAGTCTAAGACCTTAGCTACTAGGCCAGAGTAAGAGTTAAGATCTTAACCAGTAGGCCAGAGTACGAGTCTAAGACCTTAGCTATTAGGCCAGAGTAAGAGTTAAGACCTTAGCTATTAGGCCAGAATAAGAGTTACAGCCTTAACCATTAGGCCAGAGTACGAGTCTATGACCTTAGCTATTAGGCCAGAGTAAGAGTTAAGACCTTAGCTATTAGGCCAGAGTAAGAGTTAAGACCTTAACCTGTATGCCAGAGTACGAGTCTAAGACCTTAGCTATTAGGCCAGAGTACGAGTCTAAAACCTTAGCTATTAGGCCAGAGTAAGAGTTAAGACCTTAACCATTAGGCCAGAGTACGAGTCTAAGACCTTAGCTATTAGGCCAGAGTAAGAGTTAAGACCTTAACAGTAGGCCAGAGTAAGAGTTAAGACCTTAACCAGTAGGCCAGAGTAAAAGTTAAGACCTTAGATATTAGGCCAGAGTAAGAGTTAAGACCTTAACCAGTAGGTCAGAGTACGAGTCTAAGACCATAGCTATTAGGCCAGAGTAAGAGTTAAGACCTTAACCATTAGGCCAGAGTATGAGTCTAAGACCTTAGCTATTAGGCCAGAGTGAGAGTTAAGACCTTAACCATTAGGCCAGAGTACGAGTCTAAGACCTTAGCTATTAGGCCAGAGTATGAGTCTAGACCTTAGCTATTAGGCCAGAGTAAGAGTTAAGACCTTAACCAGTAGGCCAGGAACAAGTCTAATACCTTAGCTATTAGGCCAGAGTAAGAGTTAAGACCTTAGCTATTAGGCCAGAGTAAGAGTTAAGACCTTAACCATTAGGCCAGAGTACGAGTCTAAGACCTTAGCTATTAGGCCAGACTAAGAGTTAAGACCGTAACCATTAGTCCATAGTACGAGTCTAAGACCTTAGCTATTAGGCTAGTGTAAGAGGTAAGACCGTAACCAGTAGGCCAGAGTAAGAGTTAAGACCTTAACCATTAGGCCAGAGTACGAGTCTAAGACCTTAGCTATTAGGCCAGAGTAAGAGTTAAGACTTTAGCTATTAGGCCAGAGTACGAGTCTAAAACCTTTGCTATTAGGCCAGAGTAAGAGTTAAGACCTTAACCAGTAGGCCAGAGTACGAGTTAAGACCTTAGCTATTAGGCCAGAGTAAGAGTTAAGACCGTAACCCGTAGGCCAGAGTAAGAGTTAAGACCTTAACCGGTAGGCCAGAGTATGAGTCTAAGACCTTAGCTATTAGGCCAGAGTAAGAGTTAAGACCTTAACCATTAGGCCAGAGTACAAGTCTAAGACCTTAGCTATTAGGCCAGAGTGAGAGTTAAGACCTTAGCTATTAGGCCAGAGTGAGAGTTAAGACCTTAGCTATCAGGCCAGACTACGAGTCTAAGACCTTAGCTATTAGGCTAGAGTAAAAGTTAAGACCTTAGCTATTAGGCCAGAGTAAGAGTTAAGACCTTAACCATTAGGCCAGAGTATGAGTCTAAGACTTTAGCTATTAGGCCAGACCAAGAGTTAAGACCTTAACCAGTAGGCCAGAGTACGAGTCTAAGACCTTAGCTATTAGGCCAGACCAAGAGTTAAGACCTTAACCATTAGGCCAGAGTACGAGTCTAAGACCTTAGCTATTAGGCCAGAGTAAGAGTTAAGACCTTAGCTGTTACGCCAGTGTACGAGTCTAAGACCTTAGCTATTATGCCAGAGTATGAGTCTAAGACCTTAGCTATTAGGCCAGAGTAAGAGTTAAGACCTTAACCAGTAGGCCAGAGTACGAGTCCAAGACCTTAGCTATTAGGCCAGAGTATGAGTCTAGACCTTAGCTATTAGGCCAGAGTAAGAGTTAAGACCTTAACCAGTAGGCCAGGAACAAGTCTAATACCTTAGCTATTAGGCCAGGGTAAGAGTTAAGACCTTAGCTATTAGGCCAGAGTAAGAGTTAAGACCTTAACCATTAGGCCAGAGTACGAGTCTAAGACCTTAGCTATTAGGCCAGACTAAGAGTTAAGACCGTAACCATTAGTCCATAGTACGAGTCTAAGACCTTAGCTATTAGGCCAGTGTAAGAGGTAAGACCGTAACCAGTAGGCCAGAGTAAGAGTTAAGACCTTAACCACTAGGCCAGAGTACAAGTCTAAGACCTTAGCTATTAGGCCAGAGTAAGAGTTAAGACCTTAGCTATCAGGCCAGAGTACAAGTCTAAGACCTTAGCTATTAGGCCAGAGTGAGAGTTAAGACCTTAGCTATCAGGCCAGAGTACGAGTCTAAGACCTTAGCTATTAGGACAGAGTACGAGTCTAAGACCTTAGCTATTAGGCCAGAGTAAGAGTTAAGACCTTAGCTATTAGGCCAGAATAAGAGTTATGACCATAACCATTAGGCCAGAGTACGAGTCTAAGACCTTAGCTATTAGGCCAGAGTAAGAGTTAAGACCTTAACCATTAGGCCAGAGTACGAGTCTAAGACCTTAGCTATTAGGCCAGAGTTAGAGTTAAGACCTTAGCTATTAGGCCAGAGTAAGAGTTAAGACCTTAACCTGTAGGCCAGAGTACGAGTCTAAGACCTTAGCTATTAGGCCAGACTACGAGTCTAAGACCTTAGCTATTAGGCCAGAGTAAGAGTTAAGACCTTAACCATTAGGCCGGAGTACGAGTCTAAGACCTTAGCTATTAGGCCTGAGTAAGAGTTAAGACCTTAACCTGTAGGCCATAGTACGAGTCTAAGACCTTAGCTATTAGGCCAGAGTAAGAGTTAATTCCTTAACCTGTGGGCCATAGCACGAGTCTAAGACATTAGCTATTAGGCCAGAGTAAGAGTTAAGACCTTAACCATTAGGCCAAAGTACGAGTCTAAGATCTTAGCTATTAGGCCAGAGTAAGAGTAAAGACCTTAACCAGTAGGCCAGAGTAAGAGTTAAGACCTTAGATATTAGGCCAGAGTAAGAGTTAAGACCTTAACCAGTAGGCCAGAGTACGAGTCTAAGACCTTAGATATTAGTCCAGAGTAAGAGTTAAGACCTTAACCATTAGGCCAGAGTATGAGTCTAAGACCTTAGCTATTAGGCCAGAGTAAGAGTTAAGACCTTAACCAGTAGGCCAGAGTAAGAGTTAAGACCTTAACCAGTAGGCCAGAGTAAGATTTAAGACCTTAAACAATAGGCCAGAGTAAGAGTTAAGACCTTAACCAGTAGGCCAGAGTAAAAGTTAAGACCTTAGCTAGTAGGCCAGAGTACGAGTCTAAGACCTTAGCTATTAGGCCAGAGCAAGAGTTAAGACCTTAACCAGTAGGCCAGAGTAAGAGTTAAGACCTTAACGAGTAAGACAGAGTAAGAGTTAAGACCTTAGCTATTAGGCCAGAGTAAGAGTTAATACGTTAACCTGTAGGCCAGAGTACGAGCCTAAGACCTTAGCTATTAGGCCAGAGTAAGAGTTAAGACCTTAACCATTAGGCCAGAGTAAGAGTTAAGACCTTAGCTATTAGGCCAGAGTACGAGTCTAAGACCTTAGCTATTAGGCCAGAGTACGAGTCTAAGACCTTAGCTATTAGGCCAGAGTAAGAGTTAAGACCTTAACCTGTATGCCAGAGTACGAGTCTAAGACCTTAGCTATTAGGCCAGAGTACGAGTCTAAAACCTTAGCTATTAGGCCAGAGTAAGAGTTAAGACCTTAACCATTAGGCCAGAGTACGAGTCTAAGACCTTAGTGTGAGAAGTTGGCCTGGCATATGCTGTCCCTAGTTATAGGGACACCTTGCACCAGTCCAATTCGACTCCTATTGATGATAGGTTTAAGACAACCTTTAAAGAAAGCTATCCTAGTGGTAGCTATTCCACTCTCCTACACTTAGCTATTAGGTCAGAGTAAGAGTTAAGACCTTAACAGTAGGCCAGAGTAAGAGTTAAGACCTTAACCAGTAGGCCAGAGTAAAAGTTAAGACCTTAGATATTAGGCCAGAGTAAGAGTTAAGACCTTAACCAGTAGGCCAGAGTACGAGTCTAAGACCATAGCTATTAGGCCAGAGTAAGAGTTAAGACCTTAACCATTAGGCCAGAGTATGAGTCTAAGACCTTAGCTATTAGGCCAGAGTGAGAGTTAAGACCTTAACCATTAGGCCAGGGTACGAGTCTAAGACCTTAGCTATTAGGCCAGAGTATGAGTCTAGACCTTAGCTATTAGGCCAGAGTAAGAGTTAAGACCTTAACCAGTAGGCCAGGAACAAGTCTAATAAGTCTAATAGCTATTAGGCCAGAGTAAGAGTTAAGACCTTAGCTATTAGGCCAGAGTAAGAGTTAAGACCTTAACCATTAGGCCAGAGTGCGAGTCTAAGACCTTAGCTATTAGGCCAGACTAAGAGTTAAGACCGTAATCATTAGTCCATAGTACGAGTCTAAGACCTTAGCTATTGGCCAGTGTAAGAGGTAAGACCATAACCAGTAGGCCAGAGTAAGAGTTAAGACCTTAACCATTAGGCCAGAGTACGAGTCTAAGACCTTAGCTATTAGGCCAGAGTAAGAGTTAAGACTTTAGCTATTAGGCCAGAGTACGAGTCTAAGACCTTAGCTATTAGGCCAGAGTAAGAGTTAAGACCTTAACCAGTAGGCCAGAGTACGAGTTAAGACCTTAGCTATTGGGCCAGAGTAAGAGTTAAGACCGTAACCCGTAGGCCAGAGTAAGAGTTAAGACCTTAACCGGTAGGCCAGAGTATGAGTCTAAGACCTTAGCTATTAGGCCAGAGTAAGAGTTAAGACTTTAGCTATTAGGCGAGAGTAAGAGTTAATACCTTAACCGGTAGGCCAGAGTAAGAGTTAAGACCTTAACCAGTAGGCCAGAGTAAGAGTTAAGACCTTAACTATTAGGCCATAGTATGAGTCTAAGACCTTAGCTATTGGGCCAGAGCAAGAGTTAAGACCTTAACCTGTAGGCCATAGTACGAGTCTAAGACCTTAGCTATTAGGCCAGAGTAAGAGTTAAGATGTTAACCAGTGGGCCAGAGTAAGAGTTACGACCTTACCCAGTAGGCCAGTGTATGAGTCTGAGACCTTAGCTATTAGGCCATAGTAAGATTTAGGACCTTACCCAGTAGGCCAGATTAAGAGTTAAGACTTTAACCAGTAGGCCATAGTAAGAGTTAAGACCTTAGCTATTAGGCCAGAGTAAGAGTTAAGACCTTAACCAGTAGGCCAGAGTACGAGTCTAAGACCTTAGCTATTAGGCCAGAGTAAGAGTTAAGACATTAGGTATTAGGCCAGTGTACGAGTCTAAGACCTTAGCTATTATGCCAGAGTATGAGTCTAAGACCTTAGCTATTATTATTAGGAGTTTTATATCGCGCACGGTTACCCTTGGGCATCCCAGCGCTTGCATTGGGAACCCGTCCTGGTTTTTCCCTGTGAGATAATCCATACTGGGCATCCCCAAGGTGAAAGCCAGGCATCCCGCCGCGGGGGGGCCGTTGTGGAGATTAAGCAAGCTAGTTGCCCAGAGCTGCCTAGTGTGAACTCATGCTTAGAGTGGGCACCGAAGCGAGAATTATCAAGTCCGTGGACAATTGGGCTCCAGACCCTGCCGCGTCGGGAATCGAACCCTGGTCCCGGGTCTGACCTCTGCTTCAGGGTATGCCTGCTCTAACCAGTGAGCTACACTTCTCCACTATTCTCCGCCTATTAGGCCAGAGTAAGAGTTAAGACCTTAACCATTAGGCCAGAGTACGAGTCTAAGACCTTAGCTATTAGGCCAGAGTAAGAGTTAAGACCTTAACCATTAGGCCATAGTACAAGTCTAAGACCTTAGCTATTAGGCCAGAG
This sequence comes from Triturus cristatus, assembly GCF_964204655.1. Classification (NCBI taxonomy): domain Eukaryota; kingdom Metazoa; phylum Chordata; class Amphibia; order Caudata; family Salamandridae; genus Triturus; species Triturus cristatus. The sequence continues at coordinate 1,309,075,793 of NC_140590.1, forward strand.
TAAGAGTTAAGACCTTAACCATTAGGCCAGAGTACGAGTCTAAGACCTTAGCTATTAGGCCAGAGTAAGAGTTAAGACCTTAACCAGTAGGCCAGAGTAAGAGTTAAGACCTTAACCAGTTGGCCAGAGTACGAGTCTAAGACCTTAGCTATTAGGCCAGAGTAAGAGTTAAGACCTTAACCAATAGGCCAGAGTAAGAGTTAAGACCTTAACCAGTAGGCCAGAGTAAGAGTTAAGACCTTAACCGGTAGGCCAGAGTATGAGTCTAAGACCTTAGCTATTAGGCCAGAGTAAGAGTTAAGACCTTAACCATTAGGCCAGAGTACAAGTCTAAGACCTTAGCTATTAGGCCAGAGTGAGAGTTAAGACCTTAGCTATTAGGCCAGAGTGAAAGTTAAGACCTTAGCTATCAGGCCAGACTACGAGTCTAAGACCTTAGCTATTAGGCCAGAGTACGAGTCTAAGACCTTAGCTATTAGGTCAGAGTAAGAGTTAAGACCTTAACCAGTAGGCCAGAGTACCAGTCTAAGACCTTAGCTATTAGGCTAGAGTAAAAGTTAAGACCTTAGCTATTAGGCCAGAGTAAGAGTTAAGACCTTAACCATTAGGCCAGAGTATGAGTCTAAGACTTTAGCTATTAGGCCAGACCAAGAGTTAAGACCTTAACCAGTAGGCCAGAGTACGAGTCTAAGACCTTAGCTATTAGGCCAGACCAAGAGTTAAGACCTTAACCATTAGGCCAGAGTACGAGTCTAAGACCTTAGCTATTAGGCCAGAGTAAGAGTTAAGACCTTAGCTGTTACGCCAGTGTACGAGTCTAAGACCTTAGCTATTATGCCAGAGTATGAGTCTAAGACCTTAGCTATTAGGCCAGAGTAAGAGTTAAGACCTTAACCAGTAGGCCAGAGTACGAGTCCAAGACCTTAGCTATTAGGCCAGAGTATGAGTCTAGACCTTAGCTATTAGGCCAGAGTAAGAGTTAAGACCTTAACCATTAGGCCAGAGTACGAGTCTAAGACCTTAGCTATTAGGCCAGACTAAGAGTTAAGACCGTAACCATTAGTCCATAGTACGAGTCTAAGACCTTAGCTATTAGGCCAGTGTAAGAGGTAAGACCGTAACCAGTAGGCCAGAGTAAGAGTTAAGACCTTAACCACTAGGCCAGAGTACAAGTCTAAGACCTTAGCTATTAGGCCAGAGTAAGAGTTAAGACCTTAGCTATCAGGCCAGAGTACAAGTCTAAGACCTTAGCTATTAGGCCAGAGTGAGAGTTAAGACCTTAGCTATCAGGCCAGAGTACGAGTCTAAGACCTTAGCTATTAGGACAGAGTACGAGTCTAAGACCTTAGCTATTAGGCCAGAGTAAGAGTTAAGACCTTAGCTATTAGGCCAGAATAAGAGTTATGACCATAACAATTAGGCCAGAGTACGAGTCTAAGACCTTAGCTATTAGGCCAGAGTAAGAGTTAAGACCTTAACCATTAGGCCAGAGTACGAGTCTAAGACCTTAGCTATTAGGCCAGAGTTAGAGTTAAGACCTTAGCTATTAGGCCAGAGTAAGAGTTAAGACCTTAACCTGTAGGCCAGAGTACGAGTCTAAGACCTTAGCTATTAGGCCAGACTACGAGTCTAAGACCTTAGCTATTAGGCCAGAGTAAGAGTTAAGACCTTAACCATTAGGCCGGAGTACGAGTCTAAGACCTTAGCTATTAGGCCTGAGTAAGAGTTAAGACCTTAACCTGTAGGCCATAGTACGAGTCTAAGACCTTAGCTATTAGGCCAGAGTAAGAGTTAATTCCTTAACCTGTGGGCCATAGCACGAGTCTAAGACATTAGCTATTAGGCCAGAGTAAGAGTTAAGACCTTAACCATTAGGCCAAAGTACGAGTCTAAGATCTTAGCTATTAGGCCAGAGTAAGAGTAAAGACCTTAACCAGTAGGCCAGAGTAAGAGTTAAGACCTTAGATATTAGGCCAGAGTAAGAGTTAAGACCTTAACCAGTAGGCCAGAGTACGAGTCTAAGACCTTAGATATTAGTCCAGAGTAAGAGTTAAGACCTTAACCATTAGGCCAGAGTATGAGTCTAAGACCTTAGCTATTAGGCCAGAGTAAGAGTTAAGACCTTAACCAGTAGGCCAGAGTAAGAGTTAAGACCTTAACCAGTAGGCCAGAGTAAGATTTAAGACCTTAAACAATAGGCCAGAGTAAGAGTTAAGACCTTAACCAGTAGGCCAGAGTAAGAGTTAAGACCTTAGCTAGTAGGCCAGAGTACGAGTCTAAGACCTTAGCTATTAGGCCAGAGCAAGAGTTAAGACCTTAACCAGTAGGCCAGAGTAAGAGTTAAGACCTTAACGAGTAAGACAGAGTAAGAGTTAAGACCTTAGCTATTAGGCCAGAGTAAGAGTTAATACGTTAACCTGTAGGCCAGAGTACGAGCCTAAGACCTTAGCTATTAGGCCAGAGTAAGAGTTAAGACCTTAACCATTAGGCCAGAGTAAGAGTTAAGACCTTAGCTATTAGGCCAGAGTACGAGTCTAAGACCTTAGCTATTAGGCCAGAGTACGAGTCTAAGACCTTAGCTATTAGGCCAGAGTAAGAGTTAAGACCTTAACCTGTATGCCAGAGTACGAGTCTAAGACCTTAGCTATTAGGCCAGAGTACGAGTCTAAAACCTTAGCTATTAGGCCAGAGTAAGAGTTAAGACCTTAACCATTAGGCCAGAGTACGAGTCTAAGACCTTAGTGTGAGAAGTTGGCCTGGCATATGCTGTCCCTAGTTATAGGGACACCTTGCACCAGTCCAATTCGACTCCTATTGATGATAGGTTTAAGACAACCTTTAAAGAAAGCTATCCTAGTGGTAGCTATTCCACTCTAATACACTTAGCTATTAGGTCAGAGTAAGAGTTAAGACCTTAACAGTAGGCCAGAGTAAGAGTTAAGACCTTAACCAGTAGGCCAGAGTAAAAGTTAAGACCTTAGATATTAGGCCAGAGTAAGAGTTAAGACCTTAACCAGTAGGCCAGAGTACGAGTCTAAGACCATAGCTATTAGGCCAGAGTAAGAGTTAAGACCTTAACCATTAGGCCAGAGTATAAGTCTAAGACCTTAGCTATTAGGCCAGAGTGAGAGTTAAGACCTTAACCATTAGGCCAGGGTACGAGTCTAAGACCTTAGCTATTAGGCCAGAGTATGAGTCTAGACCTTAGCTATTAGGCCAGAGTAAGAGTTAAGACCTTAACCAGTAGGCCAGGAACAAGTCTACTAAGTCTAATAGCTATTAGGCCAGAGTAAGAGTTAAGACCTTAGCTATTAGGCCAGAGTAAGAGTTAAGACCTTAACCATTAGGCCAGAGTGCGAGTCTAAGACCTTAGCTATTAGGCCAGACTAAGAGTTAAGACCGTAATCATTAGTCCATAGTACGAGTCTAAGACCTTAGCTATTAGGCCAGTGTAAGAGGTAAGACCATAACCAGTAGGCCAGAGTAAGAGTTAAGACCTTAACCATTAGGCCAGAGTACGAGTCTAAGACCTTAGCTATTAGGCCAGAGTAAGAGTTAAGACTTTAGCTATTAGGCCAGAGTACGAGTCTAAGACCTTAGCTATTAGGCCAGAGTAAGAGTTAAGACCTTAACCAGTAGGCCAGAGTACGAGTTAAGACCTTAGCTATTGGGCCAGAGTAAGAGTTAAGACCGTAACCCGTAGGCCAGAGTAAGAGTTAAGACCTTAACCGGTAGGCCAGAGTATGAGTCTAAGACCTTAGCTATTAGGCCAGAGTAAGAGTTAAGACTTTAGCTATTAGGCGAGAGTAAGAGTTAATACCTTAACCGGTAGGCCAGAGTAAGAGTTAAGACCTTAACCAGTAGGCCAGAGTAAGAGTTAAGACCTTAACTATTAGGCCATAGTATGAGTCTAAGACCTTAGCTATTGGGCCAGAGTAAGAGTTAAGACCTTAACCTGTAGGCCATAGTACGAGTCTAAGACCTTAGCTATTAGGCCAGAGTAAGAGTTAAGATGTTAACCAGTGGGCCAGAGTAAGAGTTACGACCTTACCCAGTAGGCCAGTGTATGAGTCTGAGACCTTAGCTATTAGGCCATAGTAAGATTTAGGACCTTACCCAGTAGGCCAGATTAAGAGTTAAGACTTTAACCAGTAGGCCATAGTAAGAGTTAAGACCTTAGCTATTAGGCCAGAGTAAGAGTTAAGACCTTAACCAGTAGGCCAGAGTACGAGTCTAAGACCTTAGCTATTAGGCCAGAGTAAGAGTTAAGACATTAGGTATTAGGCCAGTGTACGAGTCTAAGACCTTAGCTAATATGCCAGAGTATGAGTCTAAGACCTTAGCTATTAGGCCAGAGTAAGAGTTAAGACCTTAACCATTAGGCCAGAGTACGAGTCTAAGACCTTAGCTATTAGGCCAGAGTAAGAGTTAAGACCTTAACCATTAGGCCATAGTACAAGTCTAAGACCTTAGCTATTAGGCCAGAGTAAGAGTTAAGACCTTAACCATTAGGCCAGAGTACGAGTCTAAGACCTTAGCTATTAGGCCAGAGTAAGAGTTAAGACCTTAACCAGTAGGCCAGAGTAAGAGTTAAGACCTTAACCAGTAGGCCAGAGTACGAGTCTAAGACCTTAGCTATTAGGCCAGAGTAATAGTTAAGACCTTAGCTATTAGGCCAGAGTAAGAGTTAAGACCTTAACCAGTAGGCCAGAGTAAGAGTTAAGACCTTAACCAGTAGGCCAGAGTAAGAGTTAAGACCTTAGCTATTAGGCCAGAGTAAGAGTTAAGACCTTAGCTATTAGGCCAGAGTAAGTGTTAAGATCTTAACCATTAGGCCAGAGTACGAGTCTAAGACCTTAGCTATTAGGCCAGAGTACGAGTTAAGACCTTAACCAGTAGGCCAGAGTAAGAGTTAAGACCTTAACCATTAGGCCAGAGTACGAGTCTAAGACCTTAGCTATTAGGCCAGAGTAAGAGTTAAGACCTTAACCAATAGGCCAGAGTAAGACTTAGGACCTTAACCAGTAGGCCAGAGTAAGAGTTAAGACCTTAACCAGTAGGCCAGAGTAAGAGTTAAGACCTTAACCTGTAGGCCAGAGTAAGAGTTAAGACCTTAACCTGTAGGCCATAGTACAAGTCTAAGACCTTAGCTATTAGGCTAGAGTAAGAGTTAAGACCTTAACCATTAGGCCAGAGTACGAGTCTAAGACCTTAACTATTAGGCCAGAGTAAGAGTTAAGACCTTAACCAGTAGGCCAGAGTACGAGTCTAAGACCTTAGCTATTAGGCCAGAGTAAGAGTTAAGCCCTTAACCATTAGGCCATAGTATGAGTCTAAGACCTTAGCTATTGGGCCAGAGTAAGAGTTAAGACCTTAACCTGTAGGCCATAGTACGAGTCTAAGACCTTAGCTATTAGGCCAGAGTAAGAGTTAAGATGTTAACCAGTGGGCCAGAGTAAGAGTTACGACCTTACCCAGTAGGCCAGTGTATGAGTCTGAGACCTTAGCTATTAGGCCATAGTAAGATTTAGGACCTTACCCAGTAGGCCAGATTAAGAGTTAAGACTTTAACCAGTAGGCCATAGTAAGAGTTAAGACCTTAGCTATTAGGCCAGAGTAAGAGTTAAGACCTTAACCAGTAGGCCAGAGTACGAGTCTAAGACCTTAGCTATTAGGCCAGAGTAAGAGTTAAGACATTAGGTATTAGGCCAGTGTACGAGTCTAAGACCTTAGCTAATATGCCAGAGTATGAGTCTAAGACCTTAGCTATTAGGCCAGAGTAAGAGTTAAGACCTTAACCATTAGGCCAGAGTACGAGTCTAAGACCTTAGCTATTAGGCCAGAGTAAGAGTTAAGACCTTAACCATTAGGCCATAGTACAAGTCTAAGACCTTAGCTATTAGGCCAGAGTAAGAGTTAAGACCTTAACCATTAGGCCAGAGTACGAGTCTAAGACCTTAGCTATTAGGCCAGAGTAAGAGTTAAGACCTTAACCAGTAGGCCAGAGTAAGAGTTAAGACCTTAACCAGTAGGCCAGAGTACGAGTCTAAGACCTTAGCTATTAGGCCAGAGTAATAGTTAAGACCTTAGCTATTAGGCCAGAGTAAGAGTTAAGACCTTAACCAGTAGGCCAGAGTAAGAGTTAAGACCTTAACCAGTAGGCCAGAGTAAGAGTTAAGACCTTAGCTATTAGGCCAGAGTAAGAGTTAAGACCTTAGCTATTAGGCCAGAGTAAGTGTTAAGATCTTAACCATTAGGCCAGAGTACGAGTCTAAGACCTTAGCTATTAGGCCAGAGTACGAGTTAAGACCTTAACCAGTAGGCCAGAGTAAGAGTTAAGACCTTAACCATTAGGCCAGAGTACGAGTCTAAGACCTTAGCTATTAGGCCAGAGTAAGAGTTAAGACCTTAACCAATAGGCCAGAGTAAGACTTAGGACCTTAACCAGTAGGCCAGAGTAAGAGTTAAGACCTTAACCAGTAGGCCAGAGTAAGAGTTAAGACCTTAACCTGTAGGCCAGAGTAAGAGTTAAGACCTTAACCTGTAGGCCATAGTACAAGTCTAAGACCTTAGCTATTAGGCTAGAGTAAGAGTTAAGACCTTAACCATTAGGCCAGAGTACGAGTCTAAGACCTTAACTATTAGGCCAGAGTAAGAGTTAAGACCTTAACCAGTAGGCCAAAGTACGAGTCTAAGACCTTAGCTATTAGGCCAGAGTAAGAGTTAAGCCCTTAACCATTAGGCCAGAGTACAAGTCTAAGACCTTAGCTATTAGGCCAGAGTGAGAGTTAAGACCTTAGCTATTAGGCCAGAGTGAGAGTTAAGACCTTAGCTATCAGGCCAGACTACGAGTCTAAGACCTTAGCTATTAGGCCAGAGTACGAGTCTAAGACCTTAGCTATTAGGTCAGAGTAAGAGTTAAGACCTTAACCAGTAGGCCAGAGTACCAGTCTGAGACCTTAGCTATTAGGCTAGAGTAAAAGTTAAGACCTTAGCTATTAGGCCAGAGTAAGAGTTAAGACCTTAACCATTAGGCCAGAGTATGAGTCTAAGACTTTAGCTATTAGGCCAGAGGAAGAGTTAAGACCTTAACCAGTAGGCCATAGTGCGAGTTTAAGACCTTAGATATTAGGTCAGAGTAAGAGTTAAGACCTTAACCAGTAGGCCAGAGTTAGAGTTAAGACCTTAACCATTAGGCCAGAGTACGAGTCTAAGATCTTAGCTTTTAGGCCATAGTACGAGTCTAAGACCTTAGCTATTAGGCCAGAGTAAGAGTTAAGACCTTAACCAGTAGGCCAGAGTAAGAGTTAAGACCTTAACCATTAGGCCAGAGTACGAGTCTATGACCTTAGCTATTAGGCCATAGTATGAGTCTAAGACCTTAGCTATTAGGCCAGAGTAAGAGTTAAGACCTTAACCAGTAGGCCAGAGTAAGAGTTAAGACCTTAACCTGTAGGCCATAGTACGAGTTTAAGACCTTAGCTATTAGGCCAGAGTAAGAGTTAAGACCTTAACCAGTAGGCCAGAGTAAGTGTTAAGACCTTAACCATTAGGCCAGAGTAAGAGTTAAGAGCTTAACCATTAGGCCATAGTACGAGTCTAAGACCTTAGCTATTAGGCCAGAGTAAGTGTTAAGACCTTAGCTTTAAGGCCAGAGTAAGAGTTAAGATCTTATCTATTAGCCCAGAGTAAGAGTTAAGAGCTTAGCTATTAGGCCAGAGGAAGAGTTAAGACCTTAACCAGTAGGCCATAGTGCAAGTCTAAGACGTTAGCTATTAGGCCAGAGTAAGAGTTAAGACCTTAACCAGTAGGCCAGAGTAAGAGTTAGGACCTTAACCAGTAGGCCAGAGTACGAGTCTAAGACCTTAGCTATTAGGCCAGAGTAAGAGTTAAGACCTTAACCTGTAGGCCAGAGTACGAGTCTAAGACCTTAGCTATTAGGCCAGAGTAAGAGTTAAGACCTTAACCAGTAGGCCAGAGTACGAGTCTAAGACCTTAGCTATTAGGCCAGAGTAAGAGTTAAGACCTTAACCTGTAGGCCAGAGTACGAGTGTAAGACCTTAGCTATTAGGCCAGAGTAAGAGTTAAGACCTTAACCAGTAGGCTAGAGTAACATTTAAGACCTTAACCAGTAGGTCAGAATACGAGTCTAAGACATTAGCTTTTAGGCCAGAGTAAGTGTTAAGACCTTAACCAGTAGGCCAGAGTAAGAGTTAATACCTTAACCATTAGGCCAGAGAACAAGTCTAAGACCTTAGCTATTGGGCAGAGTAAGAGTCTTAGCTATTAGGCCAGAGTAAGAGTTAAGACCTTAACCATTAGGCCAGAGTGCGAGTCTAAGACCTTAGCTATTAGGCCAGAGTAAGAGTTAAGACCTTAGCTATTAGGCCAGAGTAAGAGTTAAGACCTTAACCATTAGGCCAGAGTACAAGTCTAAGCCTTAGCTATTAGGCCAGAGTAAGAGTTAAGACCTTAACCTGTAGGCCAGAGTACGAGTCTAAGACCTTAGCTATTAGGCCAGAGTAAGAGTTAAGACCTTAGCTATTAGGCCAGAGTAAGAGTTAAGACCTTAGATATTAGGCCAGAGTAAGAGTTAAGACCTTAACCATTAGGCCAGAGTATGAGTCTAAGACCTTAGCTATTAGGCCAGAGGAAGAGTTAAGACCTTAACCAGTAGGCCATAGTGCGAGTCTAAGGCCTTAGATATTAGGTCAGAGTAAGAGTTAAGACCTTAACCAGTAGGCCAGAGTAAGAGTTAAGACCTTAACCATTAGGCCAGAGTACGAGTGTAAGACCTTAGCTATTAGGGCATAGTACGAGTCTAAGACCTTAGCTATTAGGCCAGAGTAAGAGTTAAGACCTTAACCAGTAGGCCAGAGTACGAGTCTATGACCTTAGCTATTAGGCCATAATACGAGTCTACGACCTTAGCTATTAGGCCTTAGTAAGAGTTAAGATCTTAACCAGTAGGCCAGAGTAAGAGTTAAGACCTTAACCAGTAGGCCGGAGTACGAGTTAAGACCTTAACCATTAGGCCAAAGTACGAGTCTAAGACCTTAGCTATTAGGCCAAAGTACGAGTCTAAGACCTTAGCTATTAGGCCAGAGTAAGAGTTAAGACCTTAGCTATTAGGCCAGAGTAAGAGTTAAGACCTTAACCAGTAGGCCAGAGTACGAGTCTAAGACCTTAGCTATTAGGCCAGAGTAAGAGTTAAGACCTTAACCATTAGGCCAGAGTACGAGTCTAAGACCTTAGCTATTAGGCCAGAGTACGAGTTAAGACCTTAACCAGTAGGCCAGAGTAAGAGTTAAGACCTTAACCATTAGGCCAGAGTACGAGTCTAAGACCTTAGCTATTAGGCCAGAGTAAGAGTTAAGACCTTAACCAATAGGCCAGAGTAAGACTTAGGACCTTAACCAGTAGGCCAGAGTAAGAGTTAAGACCTTAACCAGTAGGCCAGAGTAAGAGTTAAGACCTTAACCTGTAGGCCAGAGTAAGAGTTAAGACCTTAACCTGTAGGCCATGGTACAAGTCTAAGACCTTAGCTATTAGGCCAGAGTAAGAGTTAAGACCTTAACCAGTAGGCCAGAGTACGAGTCTAAGACCTTAGCTATTAGGCCAGAGTAAGAGTTAAGACCTTAACCATTAGGCCAGAGTACAAGTCTAAGACCTTAGCTATTAGGCCAGAGTGAGAGTTAAGACCTTAGCTATTAGGCCAGAGTGAGAGTTAAGACCTTAGCTATCAGGCCAGACTACGAGTCTAAGACCTTAGCTATTAGGCCAGAGTACGAGTCTAAGACCTTAGCTATTAGGTCAGAGTAAGAGTTAAGACCTTAACCAGTAGGCCAGAGTACCAGTCTAAGACCTTAGCTATTAGGCTAGAGTAAAAGTTAAGACCTTAGCTATTAGGCCAGAGTAAGAGTTAAGACCTTAACCATTAGGCCAGAGTATGAGTCTAAGACTTTAGCTATTAGGCCAGAGGAAGAGTTAAGACCTTAACCAGTAGGCCATAGTGCGAGTCTAAGACCTTAGATATTAGGTCAGAGTAAGAGTTAAGACCTTAACCAGTAGGCCAGAGTTAGAGTTAAGACCTTAACCATTAGGCCAGAGTACGAGTCTAAGATCTTAGCTTTTAGGCCATAGTACGAGTCTAAGACCTTAGCTATTAGGCCAGAGTAAGAGTTAAGACCTTAACCAGTAGGCCAGAGTAAGAGTTAAGACCTTAACCATTAGGCCAGAGTACGAGTCTATGACCTTAGCTATTAGGCCATAGTATGAGTCTAAGACCTTAGCTATTAGGCCAGAGTAAGAGTTAAGACCTTAACCAGTAGGCCAGAGTAAGAGTTAAGACCTTAACCTGTAGGCCATAGTACGAGTTTAAGACCTTAGCTATTAGGCCAGAGTAAGAGTTAAGACCTTAACCAGTAGGCCAGAGTAAGTGTTAAGACCTTAACCATTAGGCCAGAGTAAGAGTTAAGACCTTAACCATTAGGCCATAGTACGAGTCTAAGACCTTAGCTATTAGGCCAGAGTAAGTGTTAAGACCTTAGCTTTAAGGCCAGAGTAAGAGTTAAGATCTTATCTATTAGCCCAGAGTAAGAGTTAAGAGCTTAGCTATTAGGCCAGAGGAAGAGTTAAGACCTTAACCAGTAGGCCATAGTGCAAGTCTAAGACGTTAGCTATTAGGCCAGAGTAAGAGATAAGACCTTAACCAGTAGGCCAGAGTAAGAGTTAGGACCTTAACCAGTAGGCCAGAGTACGAGTCTAAGACCTTAGCTATTAGGCCAGAGTAAGAGTTAAGACCTTAACCTGTAGGCCAGAGTACGAGTCTAAGACCTTAGCTATTAGGCCAGAGTAAGAGTCAAGACCTTAACCAGTAGGCCAGAGTACGAGTCTAAGACCTTAGCTATTAGGCCAGAGTAAGAGTTAAGACCTTAACCTGTAGGCCAGAGTACGAGTGTAAGACCTTAGCTATTAGGCCAGAGTAAGAGTTAAGACCTTAACCAGTAGGCTAGAGTAAGATTTAAGACCTTAACCAGTAGGTCAGAGTACGAGTCTAAGACATTAGCTTTTAGGCCAGAGTAAGTGTTAAGACCTTAACCAGTAGGCCAGAGTAAGAGTTAATACCTTAACCATTAGGCCAGAGTACGAGTCTAAGACCTTAGCTATTGGGCAGAGTAAGAGTCTTAGCTATTAGGCCAGAGTAAGAGTTAAGACCTTAACCATTAGGCCAGAGTGCGAGTCTAAGACCTTAGCTATTAGGCCAGAGTAAGAGTTAAGACCTTAGCTATTAGGCCAGAGTAAGAGTTAAGACCTTAACCATTAGGCCAGAGTACGAGTCTAAGCCTTAGCTATTAGGCCAGAGTAAGAGTTAAGACCTTAACCTGTAGGCCAGAGTGCGAGTCTAAGACCTTAGCTATTAGGCCAGAGTAAGAGTTAAGACCTTAGCTATTAGGCCAGAGTAAGAGTTAAGACCTTAGATATTAGGCCAGAGTAAGAGTTAAGACCTTAACCATTAGGCCAGAGTATGAGTCTAAGACCTTAGCTATTAGGCCAGAGGAAGAGTTAAGACCTTAACCAGTAGGCCATAGTGCGAGTCTAAGACCTTAGATATTAGGTCAGAGTAAGAGTTAAGACCTTAACCAGTAGGCCAGAGTAAGAGTTAAGACCTTAACCATTAGGCCAGAGTACGAGTGTAAGACCTTAGCTATTAGGGCATAGTACGAGTCTAAGACCTTAGCTATTAGGCCAGAGTAAGAGTTAAGACCTTAACCATTAGGCCAGAGTAAGAGTTAAGACCTTAACCATTAGGGCATAGTACGAGTCTAAGACCTTAGCTATTAGGCCAGAGTAAGAGTTAAGACCTTAACCATTAGGCCAGAGTAAGAGTTAAGACCTTAACCATTAGGCCATAGTACGAGTCTAAGACCTTAGCTATTAGGCCAGAGTAAGAGTTAAGACCTTAACCAGTAGGCCAGAGTACGAGTCTAAGACCTTAGCTATTAGGCCAGAGTAAGAGTTAAGACCTTAACCTGTAGGCCAGAGTACGAATCTAAGACCTTAGCTATTAGGCCAGAGTAAGAGTTAAGACCTTAACCAGTAGGCTAGAGTAAGATTTAAGACCTTAACCAGTAGGCCAGACTAAGAGTTAAGACCTTAACCATTAGGCCAGAGTAAGAGTCTAAGACCTTAGCTATTAGGCCAGAGTAAGAGTTAAGACATTAGCTATTATGTCAGAGGAAGAGTTAAGACCTTAACCAGTAGGCCAGAGTAAGAGTTAGGACCTTAACCAGTAGGCCAGAGTAAGAGTTAAGACCTTAGCTATTAGGCCAGAGTAAGAGTTAAGACCTTAACCATTAGGCCATAGTACGAGTCTAAGACCTTAGCTATTAGGCCAGAGTAAGAGTTAAGACCTTAGCTATAAGGCCAGAGTAAGAGTTAAGATCTTAGCTATTAGCCCAGAGTAAGAGTTAAGACCTTAGCTATTAGGCCAGAGGAAGAGTTAAGACCTTAACCAGTAGGCCATAGTGCGAGTCTAAGACCTTAGCTATTAGGCCAGAGTAAGAGTTAAGTCCTTAACCAGTAGGCCAGAGTAAGAGTTAGGACCTTAACCAGTAGGCCAGAGTACGAGTCTAAGACCTTAGCTATTAGGCCAGAGTAAGAGTTAAGACCTTAACCTGTAGTCCAGAGTACGAGTCTAAGACCTTAGCTATTAGGCCAGAGTAAGAGTTAAGACCTTAACCAGTAGGCCAGAGTACGAGTCTAAGACCTTAGCTATTAGGCCAGAGTAAGAGTTAAGACCTTAACCTGTAGGCCAGAGTACGAGTCTAAGACCTTAGCTATTAGGCCAGAGTAAGAGTTAAGACCTTAACCAGTAGGCTAGAGTAAGATTTAAGACCTTAACCAGTAGGTCAGAGTACGAGTCTAAGACATTAGCTTTTAGGCCAGAGTAAGTGTTAAGACCTTAACCAGTAGGCCAGAGTAAGAGTTAATACCTTAACCATTAGGCCAGAGTACGAGTCTAAGAACTTAGCTATTGGGCAGAGTAAGAGTCTTAGCTATTAGGCCAGAGTAAGAGTTAAGACCTTAACCATTAGGCCAGAGTGCGAGTCTAAGACCTTAGCTATTAGGCCAGAGTAAGAGTTAAGACCTTAACCATTAGGCCAGAGTACAAGTCTAAGCCTTAGCTATTAGGCCAGAGTAAGAGTTAAGACCTTAACCTGTAGGCCAGAGTACGAGTCTAAGACCTTAGCTATTAGGCCAGAGTAAGAGTTAAGACCTTAGCTATTAGGCCAGAGTAAGAGTTAATACCTTAGATATTAGGCCAGAGTAAGAGTTAAGACTTTAACCATTAGGCCAGAGTATGAGTCTAAGACCTTAGCTATTAGGCCAGAGGAAGAGTTAAGACCTTAACCAGTAGGCCATAGTGCGAGTCTAAGACCTTAGATATTAGGTCAGAGTAAGAGTTAAGACCTTAATCAGTAGGCCAGAGTAAGAGTTAAGACCTTAACCATTAGGTCAGAGTACGAGTCTAAGATCTTAGCTTTTAGGCCATAGTACGAGTCTAAGACTTTAGCTATTAGGCCAGAGTAAGAGTTAAGACCTTAACCAGTAGGCCAGAGTAAGAGTTAAGACCTTAACCATTAGCCCAGAGTACGAGTCTATGACATTGGCTATTAGGCCATAGTACGAGTCTAAGGCCTTAGCTATTAGGCCAGAGTAAGAGTTAAGACCTTAACCAGTAGGCCAGAGTAAGAGTTAAGACCTTAACCTGTAGGCCAGAGTACGAGTCTAAGACCTTAGCTATTAGGCCAGAGTAAGAGTTAAGACCTTAACCAGTAGGCCAGAGTACGAGTCTAAGACCTTAGCTATTAGGCCAGAGTAAAAGTTAAGACCTTAACCTGTAGGCCAGAGTACGAGTCTAAGACCTTAGCTTTTGGGCCAGAGTAAGAGTTAAGACCTTAACCAGTAGACTAGAGGAAGATTTAAGACCTTAACCAGTAGGTCAGAGTACGAGTCTAAGACATTAGCTTTTAGGCCAGAGTAAGTGTTAAGACCTTAACCAGTAGGCCAGAGTAAGAGTTAATACCTTAACCATTAGGCCAGATTACGAGTCTAAGACCTTAGCTATTGGGCAGAGTAAGGGTCTTAGCTATTAGGCCAGAGTAAGAGTTAAGACCTTAACCATTAGGCCAGAGTACGAGTCTAAGACCTTAGCTATTAGGCCAGAGTAAGAGTTAAGACCTTAGCTATTAGGCCAGAGTAAGAGTTAAGACCTTAACCATTAGGCCAGAGTACGAGTCTAAGCCTTAGCTATTAGGCCAGAGTAAGAGTTAAGACCTTAACCAGTAGGCTAGAGTAAGATTTAAGACCTTAACCAGTAGGTCAGAGTACGAGTCTAAGACATTAGCTATTAGGCCAGAGTAAGAGTTAAGACCTTAGCTATTAGGCCAGAGTAAGAGTTAAGACCTTAACCTGTAGGCCAGAGTACGAGTGTAAGACCTTAGCTATTAGGCCAGAGTAAGAGTTAAGACCTTAACCAGTAGGCTAGAGTAAGATTTAAGACCTTAACCAGTAGGTCAGAGTACGAGTCTAAGACATTAGCTTTTAGGCCAGAGTAAGTGTTAAGACCTTAACCAGTAGGCCAGAGTAAGAGTTAATACCTTAACCATTAGGCCAGAGTACGAGTCTAAGACCTTAGCTATTGGGCAGAGTAAGAGTCTTAGCTATTAGGCCAGAGTAAGAGTTAAGACCTTAACCATTAGGCCAGAGTGCGAGTCTAAGACCTTAGCTATTAGGCCAGAGTAAGAGTTAAGACCTTAGCTATTAGGCCAGAGTAAGAGTTAAGACCTTAACCATTAGGCCAGAGTACGAGTCTAAGCCTTAGCTATTAGGCCAGAGTAAGAGTTAAGACCTTAACCTGTAGGCCAGAGTGCGAGTCTAAGACCTTAGCTATTAGGCCAGAGTAAGAGTTAAGACCTTAGCTATTAGGCCAGAGTAAGAGTTAAGACCTTAGATATTAGGCCAGAGTAAGAGTTAAGACCTTAACCATTAGGCCAGAGTAGGAGTCTAAGACCTTAGCTATTAGGCCAGAGGAAGAGTTAAGACCTTAACCAGTAGGCCATAGTGCGAGTCTAAGACCTTAGATATTAGGTCAGAGTAAGAGTTAAGACCTTAACCAGTAGGCCAGAGTAAGAGTTAAGACCTTAACCATTAGGCCAGAGTACGAGTGTAAGACCTTAGCTATTAGGGCATAGTACGAGTCTAAGACCTTAGCTATTAGGCCAGAGTAAGAGTTAAGACCTTAACCATTAGGCCAGAGTAAGAGTTAAGACCTTAACCATTAGGGCATAGTACGAGTCTAAGACCTTAGCTATTAGGCCAGAGTAAGAGTTAAGACCTTAACCATTAGGCCAGAGTAAGAGTTAAGACCTTAACCATTAGGCCATAGTACGAGTCTAAGACCTTAGCTATTAGGCCAGAGTAAGAGTTAAGACCTTAACCAGTAGGCCAGAGTACGAGTCTAAGACCTTAGCTATTAGGCCAGAGTAAGAGTTAAGACCTTAACCTGTAGGCCAGAGTACGAATCTAAGACCTTAGCTATTAGGCCAGAGTAAGAGTTAAGACCTTAACCAGTAGGCTAGAGTAAGATTTAAGACCTTAACCAGTAGGCCAGAGTAAGAGTTAAGACCTTAATCATTAGGCCAGAGTAAGAGTCTAAGACCTTAGCTATTAGGCCAGAGTAAGAGTTAAGACATTAGCTATTATGTCAGAGGAAGAGTTAAGACCTTAACCAGTAGGCCAGAGTAAGAGTTAGGACCTTAACCAGTAGGCCAGAGTAAGAGTTAAGACCTTAGCTATTAGGCCAGAGTAAGAGTTAAGACCTTAACCATTAGGCCATAGTACGAGTCTAAGACCTTAGCTATTAGGCCAGAGTAAGAGTTAAGACCTTAGCTATAAGGCCAGAGTAAGAGTTAAGACCTTAGCTATTAGGCCAGAGGAAGAGTTAAGACCTTAACCAGTAGGCCATAGTGCGAGTCTAAGACCTTAGCTATTAGGCCAGAGTAAGAGTTAAGTCCTTAACCAGTAGGCCAGAGTAAGAGTTAGGACCTTAACCAGTAGGCCAGAGTACGAGTCTAAGACCTTAGCTATTAGGCCAGAGTAAGAGTTAAGACCTTAACCTGTAGTCCAGAGTACGAGTCTAAGACCTTAGCTATTAGGCCAGAGTAAGAGTTAAGACCTTAACCATTAGGCCAGAGTACAAGTCTAAGCCTTAGCTATTAGGCCAGAGTAAGAGTTAAGACCTTAACCTGTAGGCCAGAGTACGAGTCTAAGACCTTAGCTATTAGGCCAGAGTAAGAGTTAAGACCTTAGCTATTAGGCCAGAGTAAGAGTTAATACCTTAGATATTAGGCCAGAGTAAGAGTTAAGACCTTAACCATTAGGCCAGAGTATGAGTCTAAGACCTTAGCTATTAGGCCAGAGGAAGAGTTAAGACCTTAACCAGTAGGCCATAGTGCGAGTCTAAGACCTTAGATATTAGGTCAGAGTAAGAGTTAAGACCTTAATCAGTAGGCCAGAGTAAGAGTTAAGACCTTAACCATTAGGTCAGAGTACGAGTCTAAGATCTTAGCTTTTAGGCCATAGTACGAGTCTAAGACTTTAGCTATTAGGCCAGAGTAAGAGTTAAGACCTTAACCAGTAGGCCAGAGTAAGAGTTAAGACCTTAACCATTAGCCCAGAGTACGAGTCTATGACATTGGCTATTAGGCCATAGTACGAGTCTAAGGCCTTAGCTATTAGGCCAGAGTAAGAGTTAAGACCTTAACCAGTAGGCCAGAGTAAGAGTTAAGACCTTAACCTGTAGGCCAGAGTACGAGTCTAAGACCTTAGCTATTAGGCCAGAGTAAGAGTTAAGACCTTAACCAGTAGGCCAGAGTACGAGTCTAAGACCTTAGCTATTAGGCCAGAGTAAAAGTTAAGACCTTAACCTGTAGGCCAGAGTACGAGTCTAAGACCTTAGCTTTTGGGCCAGAGTAAGAGTTAAGACCTTAACCAGTAGACTAGAGGAAGATTTAAGACCTTAACCAGTAGGTCAGAGTACGAGTCTAAGACATTAGCTTTTAGGCCAGAGTAAGTGTTAAGACCTTAACCAGTAGGCCAGAGTAAGAGTTAATACCTTAACCATTAGGCCAGATTACGAGTCTAAGACCTTAGCTATTGGGCAGAGTAAGGGTCTTAGCTATTAGGCCAGAGTAAGAGTTAAGACCTTAACCATTAGGCCAGAGTACGAGTCTAAGACCTTAGCTATTAGGCCAGAGTAAGAGTTAAGACCTTAGCTATTAGGCCAGAGTAAGAGTTAAGACCTTAACCATTAGGCCAGAGTACGAGTCTAAGCCTTAGCTATTAGGCCAGAGTAAGAGTTAAGACCTTAACCAGTAGGCTAGAGTAAGATTTAAGACCTTAACCAGTAGGTCAGAGTACGAGTCTAAGACATTAGCTATTAGGCCAGAGTAAGAGTTAAGACCTTAGCTATTAGGCCAGAGTAAGAGTTAAGACCTTAACCTGTAGGCCAGAGTACGAGTGTAAGACCTTAGCTATTAGGCCAGAGTAAGAGTTAAGACCTTAACCAGTAGGCTAGAGTAAGATTTAAGACCTTAACCAGTAGGTCAGAGTACGAGTCTAAGACATTAGCTTTTAGGCCAGAGTAAGTGTTAAGACCTTAACCAGTAGGCCAGAGTAAGAGTTAATACCTTAACCATTAGGCCAGAGTACGAGTCTAAGACCTTAGCTATTGGGCAGAGTAAGAGTCTTAGCTATTAGGCCAGAGTAAGAGTTAAGACCTTAACCATTAGGCCAGAGTGCGAGTCTAAGACCTTAGCTATTAGGCCAGAGTAAGAGTTAAGACCTTAGCTATTAGGCCAGAGTAAGAGTTAAGACCTTAACCATTAGGCCAGAGTAAGAGTTAAGACCTTAGCTATTAGGCCAGAGGAAGAGTTAAGACCTTAACCAGTAGGCCATAGTGCGAGTCTAAGACCTTAGCTATTAGGCCAGAGTAAGAGTTAAGTCCTTAACCAGTAGGCCAGAGTAAGAGTTAGGACCTTAACCAGTAGGCCAGAGTACGAGTCTAAGACCTTAGCTATTAGGCCAGAGTAAGAGTTAAGACCTTAACCTGTAGTCCAGAGTACGAGTCTAAGACCTTAGCTATTAGGCCAGAGTAAGAGTTAAGACCTTAACCAGTAGGCCAGAGTACGAGTCTAAGACCTTAGCTATTAGGCCAGAGTAAGAGTTAAGACCTTAACCTGTAGGCCAGAGTACGAGTCTAAGACCTTAGCTATTAGGCCAGAGTAAGAGTTAAGACCTTAACCAGTAGGCTAGAGTAAGATTTAAGACCTTAACCAGTAGGTCAGAGTACGAGTCTAAGACATTAGCTTTTAGGCCAGAGTAAGTGTTAAGACCTTAACCAGTAGGCCAGAGTAAGAGTTAATACCTTAACCATTAGGCCAGAGTACGAGTCTAAGAACTTAGCTATTGGGCAGAGTAAGAGTCTTAGCTATTAGGCCAGAGTAAGAGTTAAGACCTTAACCATTAGGCCAGAGTGCGAGTCTAAGACCTTAGCTATTAGGCCAGAGTAAGAGTTAAGACCTTAACCATTAGGCCAGAGTACGAGTCTAAGCCTTAGCTATTAGGCCAGAGTAAGAGTTAAGACCTTAACCTGTAGGCCAGAGTACGAGTCTAAGACCTTAGCTATTAGGCCAGAGTAAGAGTTAAGACCTTAGCTATTAGGCCAGAGTAAGAGTTAAGACCTTAGATATTAGGCCAGAGTAAGAGTTAAGACCTTAACCATTAGGCCAGAGTATGAGTCTAAGACCTTAGCTATTAGGCCAGAGGAAGAGTTAAGACCTTAACCAGTAGGCCATAGTGCGAGTCTAAGACCTTAGATATTAGGTCAGAGTAAGAGTTAAGACCTTAACCAGTAGGCCAGAGTAAGAGTTAAGACCTTAACCATTAGGCCAGAGTACGAGTCTAAAATCTTAGCTTTTAGGCCATAGTACGAGTCTAAGACCTTAGCTATTAGGCCAGAGTAAGAGTTAAGACCTTAACCAGTAGGCCAGAGTAAGAGTTAAGACCTTAACCATTAGGCCAGAGTACGAGTCTATGACCATAGCTATTAGGCCATAGTACGAGTCTAAGACCTTAGCTATTAGGCCAGAGTAAGAGTTAAGACCTTAACCAGTAGGCCAGAGTAAGAGGTAAGACCTTAACCTGTAGGCCATAGTACGAGTTTAAGACCTTAGCTATTAGGCCAGAGTAAGAGTTAAGACCTTAACCAGTAGGCCAGAGTAAGTGTTAAGACCTTAACCATTAGGCCAGAGTAAGAGTTAAGACCTTAACCATTAGGCCATAGTACGAGTCTAAGACCTTAGCTATTAGGCCAGAGTAAGAGTTAAGACCTTAGCTATAAGGCCAGAGTAAGAGTTAAGATCTTAGCTATTAGCCCAGAGTAAGAGTTAAGACCTTAGCTATTAGGCCAGAGGAAGAGTTAAGACCTTAACCAGTAGGCCATAGTGCGAGTCTAAGACGTTAGCTATTAGGCCAGAGTAAGAGTTAAGACCTTAACCAGTAGGCCAGAGTAAGAGTTAGGACCTTAACCAGTAGGCCAGAGTACGAGTCTAAGACCTTAGCTATTAGGCCAGAGTAAGAGTTAAGACCTTAACCTGTAGGCCAGAGTACGAGTCTAAGACCTTAGATATTAGGCCAGAGAAAGAGTTAAAACCTTAACCATTAGGCCAGAGAACGAGTCTAAGACCTTAGCTATTAGGCCAGAGTAAGAGTTAAGACCTTAGCTATTAGGCCAGAGTAAGAGTTAAGACCTTAACCAGTAGGCCAGAGTAAGAGTTAAGACCTTAACAATTAGGCCAGAGTAAGAGTCTAAGACCTTAGCTATTAGGCCAGAGTAAGAGTTAAGACATTAGCTATTAGGTCAGAGTAAGAGTTAAGACCTTAACCAGTAGGCCAGAGTAAGAGTTAAGACCTTGACCAGTAGGCCAGAGTAAGAGTTAAGACCTTAGCTATTAGGCCAGAGTAAGAGTTAAGACCTTAACCATTAGGCCATAGTACGAGTCTAAGACCTTAGCTATTAGGCCAGAGTAAGAGTTAAGACCTGAGCTATAAGGCCAGAGTAAGAGTTAAGATCTTAGCTATTAGCCCAGAGTAAGAGTTAAGACCTTAGCTATTAGGCCAGAGGAAGAGTTAAGACCTTAACCAGTAGGCCATAGTGCGAGTCTAAGACCTTAGCTATTAGGCCACAGTAAGAGTTAAGTCCTTAACCAGTAGGCCAGAGTAAGAGTTAGGACCTTAACCAGTAGGCCAGAGTACGAGTCTAAGACCTTAGCTATTAGGCCAGAGTAAGAGTTAAGACCTTAACCTGTAGGCCAGAGTACGAGTCTAAGACCTTATCTATTAGGCCAGAGTAAGAGTTAAGACCTTAACCAGTAGGCCAGAGTACGAGTCTAAGACCTTAGCTATTAGGCCAGAGAAAGAGTTAAGACCTTAACCTGTAGGCCAGAGTACGAGTCTAAGACCTTAGCTATTAGGCCAGAGTAAGAGTTAAGACCTTAACCAGTAGGCTAGAGTAAGATTTAAGACCTTAACCAGTAGGTCAGAGTACGAGTCTAAGACATTAGCTTTTAGGCCAGAGTAAGTGTTAAGACCTTAACCAGTAGGCCAGAGTAAGAGTTAATACCTTAACCATTAGGCCGGAGTACGAGTCTAAGACCTTAGCTATTGGGCAGAGTAATAGTCTTAGCTATTAGGCCAGAGTAAGAGTTAAGACCTTAACCATTAGGCCAGAGTACGAGTCTAAGACCTTAGCTATTAGGCCAGAGTAAGAGTTAAAACCTTAACCATTAGGCCAGAGAACGAGTCTAAGACCTTAGCTATTAGGCCAGAGTAAGAGTTAAGACCTTAGCTATTAGGCCAGAGTAAGAGTTAAGACCTTAACCAGTAGGCCAGAGTAAGAGTTAAGACCTTAACCATTAGGCCAGAGTAAGAGTCTAAGACCTTAGCATTAGGCCAGAGTAAGAGTTCAGACATTAGCTATTAGGTCAGAGTAAGAGTTAAGACCTTAACCAGTAGGCCAGAGTAAGAGTTAAGACCTTAACCAGTAGGCCAGAGTAAGAGTTAAGACCTTAGCTATTAGGCCAGAGTAAGAGTTAAGACCTTAACCAGTAGGCCAGAGTAAGAGTTAAGACCTTAACCATTAGCCCAGAGTACGAGTCTATGACATTGGCTATTAGGCCATAGTACGAGTCTAAGACCTTAGCTATTAGGCCAGAGTAAGAGTTAAGACCTTAACCAGTAGGCCAGAGTAAGAGTTAAGACCTTAACCTGTAGGCCAGAGTACGAGTCTAAGACCTTAGCTATTAGGCCAGAGTAAGAGTTAAGACCTTAACTAGTAGGCCAGAGTACGAGTCTAAGACCTTAGCTATTAGGCCAGAGTAAGAGTTAAGACCTTAACCTGTAGGCCAGAGTACGAGTCTAAGACCTTAGCTTTTGGGCCAGAGTAAGAGTTAAGACCTTAACCAGTAGACTAGAGAAAGATTTAAGACCTTAACCAGTAGGTCAGAGTACGAGTCTAAGACATTAGCTTTTAGGCCAGAGTAAGTGTTAAGACCTTAACCAGTAGGCCAGAGTAAGAGTTAATACCTTAACCATTAGGCCAGATTACGAGTCTAAGACCTTAGCTATTGGGCAGAGTAAGAGTCTTAGCTATTAGGCCAGAGTAAGAGTTAAGACCTTAACCATTAGGCCAGAGTACGAGTCTAAGACCTTAGCTATTAGGCCAGAGTAAGAGTTAAGACCTTAGCTATTAGGCCAGAGTAAGAGTTAAGACCTTAACCATTAGGCCAGAGTACGAGTCTAAGCCTTAGCTATTAGGCCAGAGTAAGAGTTAAGACCTTAACCTGTAGGCCAGAGTACGAGTCTAAGACCTTAGCTATTAGGCCAGAGTAAGAGTTAAGACCTTAGCTATTAGGCCAGAGTAAGAGTTAAGACCTTAGATATTAGTCCAGAGTAAGAGTTAAGACCTTAACCATTAGGCCAGAGTATGAGTCTAAGACCTTAGCTATTAGGCCAGAGGAAGAGTTAAGACCTTAACCAGTAGGCCATAGTGCGAGTCTAAGACCTTAGATATTAGGTCAGAGTAAGAGTTAAGACCTTAACCAGTAGGCCAGAGTAAGAGTTAAGACCTTAACCATTAGGCCAGAGTACGAGTCTATGACCTTAGCTATTAGGCCATAGTACGAGTCTAAGACCTTAGCTATTAGGCCAGAGTAAGAGTTAAGACCTTAACCAGTAGGTCAGAGTAAGAGGTAAGACCTTAACCTGTAGGCCATAGTACGAGTTTAAGTCCTTAGCTATTAGGCCAGAGTAAGAGTTAAGACCTTAACCAGTAGGCCAGAGTAAGTGTTAAGACCTTAACCATTAGGCCAGAGTAAGAGTTAAGACCTTAACCATTAGGCCATAGTACGAGTCTAAGACCTTAGCTATTAGGCCAGAGTAAGAGTTAAGACCTTAGCTATAAGGCCAGAGTAAGAGTTAAGATCTTAGCTATTTGCCCAGAGTAAGAGTTAAGACCTTAGCTATTAGGCCAGAGGAAGAGTTAAGACCTTAACCAGTAGGCCATAGTGCGAGTCTAAGACGTTAGCTATTAGGCCAGAGTAAGAGTTAAGACCTTAACCAGTAGGCCAGAGTAAGAGTTAGGACCTTAACCAGTAGGCCAGAGTACGAGTCTAAGACCTTAGCTATTAGGCCAGAGTAAGAGTTAAGACCTTAACCTGTAGGCCAGAGTACGAGTCTAAGACCTTAGATATTAGGCCAGAGAAAGAGTTAAAACCTTAACCATTAGGCCAGAGAACGGGTCTAAGACCTTAGCTATTAGGCCAGAGTAAGAGTTAAGACCTTAGCTATTAGGCCAGAGTAAGAGTTAAGACCTTAACCAGTAGGCCAGAGTAAGAGTTAAGACCTTAACAATTAGGCCAGAGTAAGAGTCTAAGACCTTAGCTATTAGGCCAGAGTAAGAGTTAAGACATTAGCTATTAGGTCAGATTAAGAGTTAAGACCTTAACCAGTAGGCCAGAGTAAGAGTTAAGACCTTAACCAGTAGGCCAGAGTAAGAGTTAAGACCTTAGCTATTAGGCCAGAGTAAGAGTTAAGACCTT
This sequence comes from Triturus cristatus, assembly GCF_964204655.1. Taxonomy (NCBI): domain Eukaryota; kingdom Metazoa; phylum Chordata; class Amphibia; order Caudata; family Salamandridae; genus Triturus; species Triturus cristatus. Next base: position 1,309,099,015 of record NC_140590.1, read on the forward strand.
AACCATTAGGCCATAGTACGAGTCTAAGACCTTAGCTATTAGGCCAAAGTAAGAGTTAAGACCTTAACCTGTAGGCCAGAGTACGAGTCTAAGACCTTAGCTATTAGGCCAGAGTAAGAGTTAAGACCTTAACCAGTAGGCCAGAGTAAGAGTTAGGACCTTAACCAGTAGGCCAGAGTACGAGTCTAAGACCTTAGCTATTAGGCCAGAGTAAGAGTTAAGACCTTAACCTGTAGGCCAGAGTACGAGTCTAAGACCTTAGATATTAGGCCAGAGAAAGAGTTAAAACCTTAACCATTAGGCCAGAGAACGAGTCTAAGACCTTAGCTATTAGGCCAGAGTAAGAGTTAAGACCTTAGCTATTAGGCCAGAGTAAGAGTTAAGACCTTAACCAGTAGGCCAGAGTAAGAGTTAAGACCTTAACAATTAGGCCAGAGTAAGAGTCTAAGACCTTAGCTATTAGGCCAGAGTAAGAGTTAAGACATTAGCTATTAGGTCAGAGTAAGAGTTAAGACCTTAACCAGTAGGCCAGAGTAAGAGTTAAGACCTTGACCAGTAGGCCAGAGTAAGAGTTAAGACCTTAGCTATTAGGCCAGAGTAAGAGTTAAGACCTTAACCATTAGGCCATAGTACGAGTCTAAGACCTTAGCTATTAGGCCAGAGTAAGAGTTAAGACCTGAGCTATAAGGCCAGAGTAAGAGTTAAGATCTTAGCTATTAGCCCAGAGTAAGAGTTAAGACCTTAGCTATTAGGCCAGAGGAAGAGTTAAGACCTTAACCAGTAGGCCATAGTGCGAGTCTAAGACCTTAGCTATTAGGCCACAGTAAGAGTTAAGTCCTTAACCAGTAGGCCAGAGTAAGAGTTAGGACCTTAACCAGTAGGCCAGAGTACGAGTCTAAGACCTTAGCTATTAGGCCAGAGTAAGAGTTAAGACCTTAACCTGTAGGCCAGAGTACGAGTCTAAGACCTTATCTATTAGGCCAGAGTAAGAGTTAAGACCTTAACCAGTAGGCCAGAGTACGAGTCTAAGACCTTAGCTATTAGGCCAGAGAAAGAGTTAAGACCTTAACCTGTAGGCCAGAGTACGAGTCTAAGACCTTAGCTATTAGGCCAGAGTAAGAGTTAAGACCTTAACCAGTAGGCTAGAGTAAGATTTAAGACCTTAACCAGTAGGTCAGAGTACGAGTCTAAGACATTAGCTTTTAGGCCAGAGTAAGTGTTAAGACCTTAACCAGTAGGCCAGAGTAAGAGTTAATACCTTAACCATTAGGCCGGAGTACGAGTCTAAGACCTTAGCTATTGGGCAGAGTAATAGTCTTAGCTATTAGGCCAGAGTAAGAGTTAAGACCTTAACCATTAGGCCAGAGTACGAGTCTAAGACCTTAGCTATTAGGCCAGAGTAAGAGTTAAAACCTTAACCATTAGGCCAGAGAACGAGTCTAAGACCTTAGCTATTAGGCCAGAGTAAGAGTTAAGACCTTAGCTATTAGGCCAGAGTAAGAGTTAAGACCTTAACCAGTAGGCCAGAGTAAGAGTTAAGACCTTAACCATTAGGCCAGAGTAAGAGTCTAAGACCTTAGCATTAGGCCAGAGTAAGAGTTCAGACATTAGCTATTAGGTCAGAGTAAGAGTTAAGACCTTAACCAGTAGGCCAGAGTAAGAGTTAAGACCTTAACCAGTAGGCCAGAGTAAGAGTTAAGACCTTAGCTATTAGGCCAGAGTAAGAGTTAAGACCTTAACCAGTAGGCCAGAGTAAGAGTTAAGACCTTAACCATTAGCCCAGAGTACGAGTCTATGACATTGGCTATTAGGCCATAGTACGAGTCTAAGACCTTAGCTATTAGGCCAGAGTAAGAGTTAAGACCTTAACCAGTAGGCCAGAGTAAGAGTTAAGACCTTAACCTGTAGGCCAGAGTACGAGTCTAAGACCTTAGCTATTAGGCCAGAGTAAGAGTTAAGACCTTAACTAGTAGGCCAGAGTACGAGTCTAAGACCTTAGCTATTAGGCCAGAGTAAGAGTTAAGACCTTAACCTGTAGGCCAGAGTACGAGTCTAAGACCTTAGCTTTTGGGCCAGAGTAAGAGTTAAGACCTTAACCAGTAGACTAGAGGAAGATTTAAGACCTTAACCAGTAGGTCAGAGTACGAGTCTAAGACATTAGCTTTTAGGCCAGAGTAAGTGTTAAGACCTTAACCAGTAGGCCAGAGTAAGAGTTAATACCTTAACCATTAGGCCAGATTACGAGTCTAAGACCTTAGCTATTGGGCAGAGTAAGAGTCTTAGCTATTAGGCCAGAGTAAGAGTTAAGACCTTAACCATTAGGCCAGAGTACGAGTCTAAGACCTTAGCTATTAGGCCAGAGTAAGAGTTAAGACCTTAGCTATTAGGCCAGAGTAAGAGTTAAGACCTTAACCATTAGGCCAGAGTACGAGTCTAAGCCTTAGCTATTAGGCCAGAGTAAGAGTTAAGACCTTAACCTGTAGGCCAGAGTACGAGTCTAAGACCTTAGCTATTAGGCCAGAGTAAGAGTTAAGACCTTAGCTATTAGGCCAGAGTAAGAGTTAAGACCTTAGATATTAGTCCAGAGTAAGAGTTAAGACCTTAACCATTAGGCCAGAGTATGAGTCTAAGACCTTAGCTATTAGGCCAGAGGAAGAGTTAAGACCTTAACCAGTAGGCCATAGTGCGAGTCTAAGACCTTAGATATTAGGTCAGAGTAAGAGTTAAGACCTTAACCAGTAGGCCAGAGTAAGAGTTAAGACCTTAACCATTAGGCCAGAGTACGAGTCTAAGATCTTAGCTTTTAGGCCATAGTACGAGTCTAAGACCTTAGCTATTAGGCCAGAGTAAGAGTTAAGACCTTAACCAGTAGGCCAGAGTAAGAGTTAAGACCTTAACCGTTAGGCCAGAGTACGAGTCTATGACCTTAGCTATTAGGCCATAGTACGAGTCTAAGACCTTAGCTATTAGGCCAGAGTAAGAGTTAAGACCTTAACCAGTAGGTCAGAGTAAGAGGTAAGACCTTAACCTGTAGGCCATAGTACGAGTTTAAGACCTTAGCTATTAGGCCAGAGTAAGAGTTAAGACCTTAACCAGTAGGCCAGAGTAAGTGTTAAGACCTTAACCATTAGGCCAGAGTAAGAGTTAAGACCTTAACCATTAGGCCATAGTACGAGTCTAAGACCTTAGCTATTAGGCCAGAGTAAGAGTTAAGACCTTAGCTATAAGGCCAGAGTAAGAGTTAAGATCTTAGCTATTTGCCCAGAGTAAGAGTTAAGACCTTAGCTATTAGGCCAGAGGAAGAGTTAAGACCTTAACCAGTAGGCCATAGTGCGAGTCTAAGACGTTAGCTATTAGGCCAGAGTAAGAGTTAAGACCTTAACCAGTAGGCCAGAGTAAGAGTTAGGACCTTAACCAGTAGGCCAGAGTACGAGTCTAAGACCTTAGCTATTAGGCCAGAGTAAGAGTTAAGACCTTAACCTGTAGGCCAGAGTACGAGTCTAAGACCTTAGATATTAGGCCAGAGAAAGAGTTAAAACCTTAACCATTAGGCCAGAGAACGGGTCTAAGACCTTAGCTATTAGGCCAGAGTAAGAGTTAAGACCTTAGCTATTAGGCCAGAGTAAGAGTTAAGACCTTAACCAGTAGGCCAGAGTAAGAGTTAAGACCTTAACAATTAGGCCAGAGTAAGAGTCTAAGACCTTAGCTATTAGGCCAGAGTAAGAGTTAAGACATTAGCTATTAGGTCAGATTAAGAGTTAAGACCTTAACCAGTAGGCCAGAGTAAGAGTTAAGACCTTAACCAGTAGGCCAGAGTAAGAGTTAAGACCTTAGCTATTAGGCCAGAGTAAGAGTTAAGACCTTAACCATTAGGCCATAGTACGAGTCTAAGACCTTAGCTATTAGGCCAAAGTAAGAGTTAAGACCTTAACCTGTAGGCCAGAGTACGAGTCTAAGACCTTAGCTATTAGGCCAGAGTAAGAGTTAAGACCTTAACCAGTAGGCTAGAGTAAGATTTAAGACCTTAACCAGTAGGTCAGAGTACGAGTCTAAGACATTAGCTTTTAGGCCAGAGTAAGTGTTAAGACCTTAACCAGTAGGCCAGAGTAAGAGTTAATACCTTAACCATTAGGCCGGAGTACGAGTCTAAGACCTTAGCTATTGGGCAGAGTAAGAGTCTTAGCTATTAGGCCAGAGTAAGAGTTAAGACCTTAACCATTAGGCCAGAGTACGAGTCTAAGACCTTAGCTATTAGGCCAGAGTAAGAGTTAAAACCTTAACCATTAGGCCAGAGAACGAGTCTAAGACCTTAGCTATTAGGCCAGAGTAAGAGTTAAGACCTTAGCTATTAGGCCAGAGTAAGAGTTAAGACCTTAACCAGTAGGCCAGAGTAAGAGTTAAGACCTTAACCATTAGGCCAGAGTAAGAGTCTAAGACCTTAGCATTAGGCCAGAGTAAGAGTTCAGACATTAGCTATTAGGTCAGAGTAAGAGTTAAGACCTTAACCAGTAGGCCAGAGTAAGAGTTAAGACCTTAACCAGTAGGCCAGAGTAAGAGTTAAGACCTTAGCTATTAGGCCAGAGTAAGAGTTAAGACCTTAACCATTAGGCCATAGTACGAGTCTAAGACCTTAGCTATTAGGCCAGAGTAAGAGTTAAGACCTTAGCTATAAGGCCAGAGTAAGAGTTAAGATCTTAGCTATTAGCCCAGAGTAAGAGTTAAGACCTTAGCTATTAGGCCAGAGGAAGAGTTCAGACCTTAACCAGTAGGCCATAGTGCGAGTCTAAGACCTTAGCTATTAGGCCAGAGTAAGAGTTAAGACCTTAACCTGTAGGCCATAGTACAAGTTTAAGACCTTAGCCATTAGGCCAGAGTAAGAGTTAAGACCTTAACCAGTAGGCCAGAGTAAGTGTTAAGACCTTAACCATTAGGCCAGAGTAAGAGTTAAGACCTTAACCATTAGTCCATAGTACGAGTCTAAGACCTTAGCTATTAGGCCAGAGTAAGAGTTAAGACCTTAGCTATAAGGCCAGAGTAAGAGTTAAGATCTTAGCTATTAGCCCAGAGTAAGAGTTAAGACCTTAGCTATTAGGCCAGAGGAAGAGTCTAAGACCTTAGCTATTAGGCCAGAGTAAGAGTTAAGACATTAGCTATTAGGTCAGAGTAAGAGTTAAGACCTTAACCAGTAGGCCAGAGTAAGAGTTAAGACCTTAACCAGTAGGCCAGAGTAAGAGTTAAGACCTTAGCTATTAGGCCAGAGTAAGAGTTAAGACCTTAACCATTAGGCCATAGTACGAGTCTAAGACCTTAGCTATTAGGCCAGAGTAAGAGTTAAGACCTTAGCTATAAGGCCAGAGTAAGAGTTAAGATCTTAGCTATTAGCCCAGAGTAAGAGTTAAGACCTTAGCTATTAGGCCAGAGGAAGAGTTAAGACCTTAACCAGTAGGCCATAGTGCGAGTCTAAGACGTTAGCTATTAGGCCAGAGTAAGAGTTAAGACCTTAACCAGTAGGCCAGAGTAAGAGTTAGGACCTTAACCAGTAGGCCAGAGTACGAGTCTAAGACCTTAGCTATTAGGCCAGAGTAAGAGTTAAGACCTTAACCTGTAGGCCAGAGTACGAGTCTAAGACCTTAGATATTAGGCCAGAGAAAGAGTTAAAACCTTAACCATTAGGCCAGAGAACGAGTCTAAGACCTTAGCTATTAGGCCAGAGTAAGAGTTAAGACCTTAGCTATTAGGCCAGAGTAAGAGTTAAGACCTTAACCAGTAGGCCAGAGTAAGAGTTAAGACCTTAACAATTAGGCCAGAGTAAGAGTCTAAGACCTTAGCTATTAGGCCAGAGTAAGAGTTAAGACATTAGCTATTAGGTCAGAGTAAGAGTTAAGACCTTAACCAGTAGGCCAGAGTAAGAGTTAAGACCTTGACCAGTAGGCCAGAGTAAGAGTTAAGACCTTAGCTATTAGGCCAGAGTAAGAGTTAAGACCTTAACCATTAGGCCATAGTACGAGTCTAAGACCTTAGCTATTAGGCCAGAGTAAGAGTTAAGACCTGAGCTATAAGGCCAGAGTAAGAGTTAAGATCTTAGCTATTAGCCCAGAGTAAGAGTTAAGACCTTAGCTATTAGGCCAGAGGAAGAGTTAAGACCTTAACCAGTAGGCCATAGTGCGAGTCTAAGACCTTAGCTATTAGGCCACAGTAAGAGTTAAGTCCTTAACCAGTAGGCCAGAGTAAGAGTTAGGACCTTAACCAGTAGGCCAGAGTACGAGTCTAAGACCTTAGCTATTAGGCCAGAGTAAGAGTTAAGACCTTAACCTGTAGGCCAGAGTACGAGTCTAAGACCTTATCTATTAGGCCAGAGTAAGAGTTAAGACCTTAACCAGTAGGCCAGAGTACGAGTCTAAGACCTTAGCTATTAGGCCAGAGAAAGAGTTAAGACCTTAACCTGTAGGCCAGAGTACGAGTCTAAGACCTTAGCTATTAGGCCAGAGTAAGAGTTAAGACCTTAACCAGTAGGCTAGAGTAAGATTTAAGACCTTAACCAGTAGGTCAGAGTACGAGTCTAAGACATTAGCTTTTAGGCCAGAGTAAGTGTTAAGACCTTAACCAGTAGGCCAGAGTAAGAGTTAATACCTTAACCATTAGGCCGGAGTACGAGTCTAAGACCTTAGCTATTGGGCAGAGTAATAGTCTTAGCTATTAGGCCAGAGTAAGAGTTAAGACCTTAACCATTAGGCCAGAGTACGAGTCCAAGACCTTAGCTATTAGGCCAGAGTAAGAGTTAAAACCTTAACCATTAGGCCAGAGAACGAGTCTAAGACCTTAGCTATTAGGCCAGAGTAAGAGTTAAGACCTTAGCTATTAGGCCAGAGTAAGAGTTAAGACCTTAACCAGTAGGCCAGAGTAAGAGTTAAGACCTTAACCATTAGGCCAGAGTAAGAGTCTAAGACCTTAGCATTAGGCCAGAGTAAGAGTTCAGACATTAGCTATTAGGTCAGAGTAAGAGTTAAGACCTTAACCAGTAGGCCAGAGTAAGAGTTAAGACCTTAACCAGTAGGCCAGAGTAAGAGTTAAGACCTTAGCTATTAGGCCAGAGTAAGAGTTAAGACCTTAACCAGTAGGCCAGAGTAAGAGTTAAGACCTTAACCATTAGCCCAGAGTACGAGTCTATGACATTGGCTATTAGGCCATAGTACGAGTCTAAGACCTTAGCTATTAGGCCAGAGTAAGAGTTAAGACCTTAACCAGTAGGCCAGAGTAAGAGTTAAGACCTTAACCTGTAGGCCAGAGTACGAGTCTAAGACCTTAGCTATTAGGCCAGAGTAAGAGTTAAGACCTTAACTAGTAGGCCAGAGTACGAGTCTAAGACCTTAGCTATTAGGCCAGAGTAAGAGTTAAGACCTTAACCTGTAGGCCAGAGTACGAGTCTAAGACCTTAGCTTTTGGGCCAGAGTAAGAGTTAAGACCTTAACCAGTAGACTAGAGTAAGATTTAAGACCTTAACCAGTAGGTCAGAGTACGAGTCTAAGACATTAGCTTTTAGGCCAGAGTAAGTGTTAAGACCTTAACCAGTAGGCCAGAGTAAGAGTTAATACCTTAACCATTAGGCCAGATTACGAGTCTAAGACCTTAGCTATTGGGCAGAGTAAGAGTCTTAGCTATTAGGCCAGAGTAAGAGTTAAGACCTTAACCATTAGGCCAGAGTACGAGTCTAAGACCTTAGCTATTAGGCCAGAGTAAGAGTTAAGACCTTAGCTATTAGGCCAGAGTAAGAGTTAAGACCTTAACCATTAGGCCAGAGTACGAGTCTAAGCCTTAGCTATTAGGCCAGAGTAAGAGTTAAGACCTTAACCTGTAGGCCAGAGTACGAGTCTAAGACCTTAGCTATTAGGCCAGAGTAAGAGTTAAGACCTTAGCTATTAGGCCAGAGTAAGAGTTAAGACCTTAGATATTAGTCCAGAGTAAGAGTTAAGACCTTAACCATTAGGCCAGAGTATGAGTCTAAGACCTTAGCTATTAGGCCAGAGGAAGAGTTAAGACCTTAACCAGTAGGCCATAGTGCGAGTCTAAGACCTTAGATATTAGGTCAGAGTAAGAGTTAAGACCTTAACCAGTAGGCCAGAGTAAGAGTTAAGACCTTAACCATTAGGCCAGAGTACGAGTCTAAGATCTTAGCTTTTAGGCCATAGTACGAGTCTAAGACCTTAGCTATTAGGCCAGAGTAAGAGTTAAGACCTTAACCAGTAGGCCAGAGTAAGAGTTAAGACCTTAACCGTTAGGCCAGAGTACGAGTCTATGACCTTAGCTATTAGGCCATAGTACGAGTCTAAGACCTTAGCTATTAGGCCAGAGTAAGAGTTAAGACCTTAACCAGTAGGTCAGAGTAAGAGGTAAGACCTTAACCTGTAGGCCATAGTACGAGTTTAAGACCTTAGCTATTAGGCCAGAGTAAGAGTTAAGACCTTAACCAGTAGGCCAGAGTAAGTGTTAAGACCTTAACCATTAGGCCAGAGTAAGAGTTAAGACCTTAACCATTAGGCCATAGTACGAGTCTAAGACCTTAGCTATTAGGCCAGAGTAAGAGTTAAGACCTTAGCTATAAGGCCAGAGTAAGAGTTAAGATCTTAGCTATTTGCCCAGAGTAAGAGTTAAGACCTTAGCTATTAGGCCAGAGGAAGAGTTAAGACCTTAACCAGTAGGCCATAGTGCGAGTCTAAGACGTTAGCTATTAGGCCAGAGTAAGAGTTAAGACCTTAACCAGTAGGCCAGAGTAAGAGTTAGGACCTTAACCAGTAGGCCAGAGTACGAGTCTAAGACCTTAGCTATTAGGCCAGAGTAAGAGTTAAGACCTTAACCTGTAGGCCAGAGTACGAGTCTAAGACCTTAGATATTAGGCCAGAGAAAGAGTTAAAACCTTAACCATTAGGCCAGAGAACGGGTCTAAGACCTTAGCTATTAGGCCAGAGTAAGAGTTAAGACCTTAGCTATTAGGCCAGAGTAAGAGTTAAGACCTTAACCAGTAGGCCAGAGTAAGAGTTAAGACCTTAACAATTAGGCCAGAGTAAGAGTCTAAGACCTTAGCTATTAGGCCAGAGTAAGAGTTAAGACATTAGCTATTAGGTCAGATTAAGAGTTAAGACCTTAACCAGTAGGCCAGAGTAAGAGTTAAGACCTTAACCAGTAGGCCAGAGTAAGAGTTAAGACCTTAGCTATTAGGCCAGAGTAAGAGTTAAGACCTTAACCATTAGGCCATAGTACGAGTCTAAGACCTTAGCTATTAGGCCAAAGTAAGAGTTAAGACCTTAACCTGTAGGCCAGAGTACGAGTCTAAGACCTTAGCTATTAGGCCAGAGTAAGAGTTAAGACCTTAACCAGTAGGCTAGAGTAAGATTTAAGACCTTAACCAGTAGGTCAGAGTACGAGTCTAAGACATTAGCTTTTAGGCCAGAGTAAGTGTTAAGACCTTAACCAGTAGGCCAGAGTAAGAGTTAATACCTTAACCATTAGGCCGGAGTACGAGTCTAAGACCTTAGCTATTGGGCAGAGTAAGAGTCTTAGCTATTAGGCCAGAGTAAGAGTTAAGACCTTAACCATTAGGCCAGAGTACGAGTCTAAGACCTTAGCTATTAGGCCAGAGTAAGAGTTAAAACCTTAACCATTAGGCCAGAGAACGAGTCTAAGACCTTAGCTATTAGGCCAGAGTAAGAGTTAAGACCTTAGCTATTAGGCCAGAGTAAGAGTTAAGACCTTAACCAGTAGGCCAGAGTAAGAGTTAAGACCTTAACCATTAGGCCAGAGTAAGAGTTAAGACCTTAGCTATAAGGCCAGAGTAAGAGTTAAGATCTTAGCTATTTGCCCAGAGTAAGAGTTAAGACCTTAGCTATTAGGCCAGAGGAAGAGTTAAGACCTTAACCAGTAGGCCATAGTGCGAGTCTAAGACGTTAGCTATTAGGCCAGAGTAAGAGTTAAGACCTTAACCAGTAGGCCAGAGTAAGAGTTAGGACCTTAACCAGTAGGCCAGAGTACGAGTCTAAGACCTTAGCTATTAGGCCAGAGTAAGAGTTAAGACCTTAACCTGTAGGCCAGAGTACGAGTCTAAGACCTTAGATATTAGGCCAGAGAAAGAGTTAAAACCTTAACCATTAGGCCAGAGAACGGGTCTAAGACCTTAGCTATTAGGCCAGAGTAAGAGTTAAGACCTTAGCTGTTAGGCCAGAGTAAGAGTTAAGACCTTAACCAGTAGGCCAGAGTAAGAGTTAAGACCTTAACAATTAGGCCAGAGTAAGAGTCTAAGACCTTAGCTATTAGGCCAGAGTAAGAGTTAAGACATTAGCTATTAGGTCAGATTAAGAGTTAAGACCTTAACCAGTAGGCCAGAGTAAGAGTTAAGACCTTAACCAGTAGGCCAGAGTAAGAGTTAAGACCTTAGCTATTAGGCCAGAGTAAGAGTTAAGACCTTAACCATTAGGCCATAGTACGAGTCTAAGACCTTAGCTATTAGGCCAAAGTAAGAGTTAAGACCTTAACCTGTAGGCCAGAGTACGAGTCTAAGACCTTAGCTATTAGGCCAGAGTAAGAGTTAAGACCTTAACCAGTAGGCTAGAGTAAGATTTAAGACCTTAACCAGTAGGTCAGAGTACGAGTCTAAGACATTAGCTTTTAGGCCAGAGTAAGTGTTAAGACCTTAACCAGTAGGCCAGAGTAAGAGTTAATACCTTAACCATTAGGCCGGAGTACGAGTCTAAGACCTTAGCTATTGGGCAGAGTAAGAGTCTTAGCTATTAGGCCAGAGTAAGAGTTAAGACCTTAACCATTAGGCCAGAGTACGAGTCTAAGACCTTAGCTATTAGGCCAGAGTAAGAGTTAAAACCTTAACCATTAGGCCAGAGAACGAGTCTAAGACCTTAGCTATTAGGCCAGAGTAAGAGTTAAGACCTTAGCTATTAGGCCAGAGTAAGAGTTAAGACCTTAACCAGTAGGCCAGAGTAAGAGTTAAGACCTTAACCATTAGGCCAGAGTAAGAGTCTAAGACCTTAGCATTAGGCCAGAGTAAGAGTTCAGACATTAGCTATTAGGTCAGAGTAAGAGTTAAGACCTTAACCAGTAGGCCAGAGTAAGAGTTAAGACCTTAACCAGTAGGCCAGAGTAAGAGTTAAGACCTTAGCTATTAGGCCAGAGTAAGAGTTAAGACCTTAACCATTAGGCCATAGTACGAGTCTAAGACCTTAGCTATTAGGCCAGAGTAAGAGTTAAGACCTTAGCTATAAGGCCAGAGTAAGAGTTAAGATCTTAGCTATTAGCCCAGAGTAAGAGTTAAGACCTTAGCTATTAGGCCAGAGGAAGAGTTCAGACCTTAACCAGTAGGCCATAGTGCGAGTCTAAGACCTTAGCTATTAGGCCAGAGTAAGAGTTAAGACCTTAACCTGTAGGCCATAGTACAAGTTTAAGACCTTAGCCATTAGGCCAGAGTAAGAGTTAAGACCTTAACCAGTAGGCCAGAGTAAGTGTTAAGACCTTAACCATTAGGCCAGAGTAAGAGTTAAGACCTTAACCATTAGTCCATAGTACGAGTCTAAGACCTTAGCTATTAGGCCAGAGTAAGAGTTAAGACCTTAGCTATAAGGCCAGAGTAAGAGTTAAGATCTTAGCTATTAGCCCAGAGTAAGAGTTAAGACCTTAGCTATTAGGCCAGAGGAAGAGTCTAAGACCTTAGCTATTAGGCCAGAGTAAGAGTTAAGACATTAGCTATTAGGTCAGAGTAAGAGTTAAGACCTTAACCAGTAGGCCAGAGTAAGAGTTAAGACCTTAACCAGTAGGCCAGAGTAAGAGTTAAGACCTTAGCTATTAGGCCAGAGTAAGAGTTAAGACCTTAACCATTAGGCCATAGTACGAGTCTAAGACCTTAGCTATTAGGCCAGAGTAAGAGTTAAGACCTTAGCTATAAGGCCAGAGTAAGAGTTAAGATCTTAGCTATTAGCTCAGAGTAAGAGTTAAGACCTTAGCTATTAGGCCAAAGGAAGAGTTAAGACCTTAACCAGTAGGCCATAGTGCGAGTCTAAGACCTTAGCTATTAGGCCAGAGTAAGAGTTAAGTCCTTAACCAGTAGGCCAGAGTAAGAGTTAGGACCTTAACCAGTAGGCCAGAGTACGAGTCTAAGACCTTAGCTATTAGGCCAGAGTAAGAGTTAAGACCTTAACCTGTAGGCCAGAGAACGAGTCTAAGACCTTAGCTATTAGGCCAGAGTAAGAGTTAAGACCTTAATCAGTAGGCCAGAGTACGAGTCTAAGACCTTAGCTATTAGGCCAGAGTAAGAGTTAAGACCTTAACCTGTAAGCCAGAGTACGAGTCGAAGACCTTAGCTATTAGGCCAGAGTAAGAGTTAAGACCTTAACCAGTAGGCTAGAGTAAGATTTAAGACCTTAACCAGTAGGTCAGAGTACGAGTCTAAGACATTAGCTTTTAGGCCAGAGTAAGTGTTAAGACCTTAACCAGTAGGCCAGAGTAAGAGTTAATACCTTAACCATTAGGCCTGAGTACGAGTCTAAGAACTTAGCTATTGGGCAGAGTAAGAGTCTTAGCTATTAGGCCAGAGTAAGAGTTAAGACCTTAACCATTAGGCCAGAGTGCGAGTCTAAGACCTTAGCTATTAGGCCAGAGTAAGAGTTAAGACCTTAGCTATTAGGCCAGAGTAAGAGTTAAGACCTTAACCATTAGGCCAGAGTACGAGTCTAAGCCTTAGCTATTAGGCCAGAGTAAGAGTTAAGACCTTAACCTGTAGGCCAGAGTACGAGTCTAAGACCTTAGCTATTAGGCCAGAGTAAGAGTTAAGACCTTAGCTATTAGGCCAGAGTAAGAGTTAAGACCTTAGATATTAGGCCAGAGTAAGAGTTAAGACCTTAACCATTAGGCCAGAGTATGAGTCTAAGACCTTAGCTATTAGGCCAGAGGAAGAGTCTAAGACCTTAACCAGTAGGCCATAGTGCGAGTCTAAGACCTTAGATATTAGGTCAGAGTAAGAGTTAAGACCTTAACCAGTAGGCCAGAGTAAGAGTTAAGACCTTAAACATTAGGCCAGAGTACGAGTCTAAGATCTTAGCTTTTAGGCCATAGTACGAGTCTAAGACCTTAGCTATTAGGCCAGAGTAAGAGTTAAGACCTTAACCAGTAGGCCAGAGTAAGAGTTAAGACCTTAACCATTAGGCCAGAGTACGAGTCTATGACCTTAGCTATTAGGCCATAGTACGAGTCTAAGACCTTAGCTATTAGGCCAGAGTAAGAGTTAAGACCTTAACCAGTAGGCCAGAGTAAGAGTTAAGACCTTAACCTGTAGGCCAGAGTACGAGTCTAAGACCTTAGCTATTAGGCCAGAGTAAGAGTTAAGACCTTAACCAGTAGGCCAGAGTACGAGTCTAAGACCTTAGCTATTAGGCCAGAGTAAGAGTTAAGACCTTAACCTGTAGGCCACAGTACGAGTCTAAGACCTTAGCTTTTGGGCCAGAGTAAGAGTTAAGACCTTAACCAGTAGACTAGAGTAAGATTTAAGACCTTAACCAGTAGGTCAGAGTACGAGTCTAAGACATTAGCTTTTAGGCCAGAGTAAGTGTTAAGACCTTAACCAGTAGGCCAGAGTAAGAGTTAATACCTTAACCATTAGGCCAGAGTACGAGTCTAAGACCTTAGCTATTGGGCAGAGTAAGAGTCTTAGCTATTAGGCCAGAGTAAGAGTTAAGACCTTAACCATTAAGCCAGAGTACGAGTCTAAGACCTTAGCTATTAGGCCAGAGTAAGAGTTAAGACCTTAGCTATTAGGCCAGAGTAAGAGTTAAGACCTTAACCATTAGGCCAGTGTACGAGTCTAAGCCTTAGCTATCAGGCCAGAGTAAGAGTTAAGACCTTAACCTGTAGGCCAGAGTACGAGTCTAAGACCTTAGCTATTAGGCCAGAGTAAGAGTTAAGACCTTAACTATTAGGCCAGAGTAAGAGTTAAGACCTTAGATATTAGGCCAGAGTAAGAGTTAAGACCTTAACCATTAGGCCAGAGTATGAGTCTAAGACCTTAGCTATTAGGCCAGAGGAAGAGTTAAGACCTTAACCAGTAGGCCATAGTGCGAGTCTAAGACCTTAGATATTAGGTCAGAGTAAGAGTTAAGATCTTAACCAGTAGGCCAGAGTAAGAGTTAAGACCTTAACCTGTAGGCCAGAGTACGAGTCTAAGACCATAGCTATTAGGCCAGAGTAAGAGTTAAGACCTTAACCAGTAGGCCAGAGTACGAGTCTAAGACCTTAGCTATTAGGCCAGAGTAAGAGTTAAGACCTTAACCTGTAGGCCAGAGTACGAGTCTAAGACCTTAGCTTTTGGGCCAGAGTAAGAGTTAAGACCTTAACCAGTAGACTAGAGGAAGATTTAAGACCTTAACCAGTAGGTCAGAGTACGAGTCTAAGACATTAGCTTTTAGGCCAGAGTAAGTGTTAAGACCTTAACCAGTAGGCCAGAGTAAGAGTTAATACCTTAACCATTAGGCCAGATTACGAGTCTAAGACCTTAGCTATTGGGCAGAGTAAGAGTCTTAGCTATTAGGCCGGAGTAAGAGTTAAGACCTTAACCATTAGGCCAGAGTACGAGTCTAAGACCTTAGCTATTAGGCCAGAGTAAGAGTTAAGACCTTAACCATTAGGCCAGAGTACGAGTCTAAGCCTTAGCTATTAGGCCAGAGTAAGAGTTAAGACCTTAACCTGTAGGCCAGAGTACGAGTCTAAGACCTTAGCTATTAGGCCAGAGTAAGAGTTAAGACCTTAGCTATTAGGCCAGAGTAAGAGTTAAGACCTTAGATATTAGTCCAGAGTAAGAGTTAAGACCTTAACCATTAGGCCAGAGTATGAGTCTAAGACCTTAGCTATTAGGCCAGAGGAAGAGTTAAGACCTTAACCAGTAGGCCATAGTGCGAGTCTAAGACCTTAGATATTAGGTCAGAGTAAGAGTTAAGACCTTAACCAGTAGGCCAGAGTAAGAGTTAAGACCTTAACCATTAGGCCAGAGTACGAGTCTAAGATCTTAGCTTTTAGGCCATAGTACGAGTCTAAGACCTTAGCTATTAGGCCAGAGTAAGAGTTAAGACCTTAACCAGTAGGCCAGAGTAAGAGTTAAGACCTTAACCATTAGGCCAGAGTACGAGTCTATGACCTTAGCTATTAGGCCATAGTACGAGTCTAAGACCTTAGCTATTAGGCCAGAGTAAGAGTTAAGACCTTAACCAGTAGGTCAGAGTAAGAGGTAAGACCTTAACCTGTAGGCCATAGTACGAGTTTAAGACCTTAGCTATTAGGCCAGAGTAAGAGTTAAGCCCTTAACCAGTAGGCCAGAGTAAGTGTTAAGACCTTAACCATTAGGCCAGAGTAAGAGTTAAGACCTTAACCATTAGGCCATAGTACGAGTCTAAGACCTTAGCTATTAGGCCAGAGTAAGAGTTAAGACCTTAGCTATAAGGCAAGAGTAAGAGTTAAGATCTTAGCTATTAGCCCAGAGTAAGAGTTAAGACCTTAGCTATTAGGCCAGAGGAAGAGTTAAGACCTTAACCAGTAGGCCATAGTGCGAGTCTAAGACGTTAGCTATTAGGCCAGAGTAAGAGTTAAGACCTTAACCAGTAGGCCAGAGTAAGAGTTAGGACCTTAACCAGTAGGCCAGAGTACGAGTCTAAGACCTTAGCTATTAGGCCAGAGTAAGAGTTAAGACCTTAACCTGTAGGCCAGAGTACGAGTCTAAGACCTTAGATATTAGGCCAGAGAAAGAGTTAAAACCTTAACCATTAGGCCAGAGAACGGGTCTAAGACCTTAGCTATTAGGCCAGAGTAAGAGTTAAGACCTTAGCTATTAGGCCAGAGTAAGAGTTAAGACCTTAACCAGTAGGCCAGAGTAAGAGTTAAGACCTTAACAATTAGGCCAGAGTAAGAGTCTAAGACCTTAGCTATTAGGCCAGAGTAAGAGTTAAGACATTAGCTATTAGGTCAGATTAAGAGTTAAGACCTTAACCAGTAGGCCAGAGTAAGAGTTAAGACCTTAACCAGTAGGCCAGAGTAAGAGTTAAGACCTTAGCTATTAGGCCAGAGTAAGAGTTAAGACCTTAACCATTAGGCCATAGTACGAGTCTAAGACCTTAGCTATTAGGCCAAAGTAAGAGTTAAGACCTTAACCTGTAGGCCAGAGTACGAGTCTAAGACCTTAGCTATTAGGCCAGAGTAAGAGTTAAGACCTTAACCAGTAGGCTAGAGTAAGATTTAAGACCTTAACCAGTAGGTCAGAGTACGAGTCTAAGACATTAGCTTTTAGGCCAGAGTAAGTGTTAAGACCTTAACCAGTAGGCCAGAGTAAGAGTTAATACCTTAACCATTAGGCCGGAGTAGGAGTCTAAGACCTTAGCTATTGGGCAGAGTAAGAGTCTTAGCTATTAGGCCAGAGTAAGAGTTAAGACCTTAACCATTAGGCCAGAGTACGAGTCTAAGACCTTAGCTATTAGGCCAGAGTAAGAGTTAAAACCTTAACCATTAGGCCAGAGAACGAGTCTAAGACCTTAGCTATTAGGCCAGAGTAAGAGTTAAGACCTTAGCTATTAGGTCAGAGTAAGAGTTAAGACCTTAACCAGTAGGCCAGAGTAAGAGTTAAGACCTTAACCAGTAGGCCAGAGTAAGAGTTAAGACCTTAGCTATTAGGCCAGAGTAAGAGTTAAGACCTTAACCATTAGGCCATAGTACGAGTCTAAGACCTTAGCTATTAGGCCAGAGTAAGAGTTAAGACCTTAGCTATAAGGCCAGAGTAAGAGTTAAGATCTTAGCTATTAGCCCAGAGTAAGAGTTAAGACCTTAGCTATTAGGCCAGAGGAAGAGTTCAGACCTTAACCAGTAGGCCATAGTGCGAGTCTAAGACCTTAGCTATTAGGCCAGAGTAAGAGTTAAGACCTTAACCTGTAGGCCATAGTACGAGTTTAAGACCTTAGCCATTAGGCCAGAGTAAGAGTTAAGACCTTAACCAGTAGGCCAGAGTAAGTGTTAAGACCTTAACCATTAGGCCAGAGTAAGAGTTAAGACCTTAACCATTAGTCCATAGTACGAGTCTAAGACCTTAGCTATTAGGCCAGAGTAAGAGTTAAGACCTTAGCTATAAGGCCAGAGTAAGAGTTAAGATCTTAGCTATTAGGCCAGAGTAAGAGTTAAGACCTTAGCTATAAGGCCAGAGTAAGAGTTAAGATCTTAGCTATTAGCCCAGAGTAAGAGTTAAGACCTTAGCTATTAGGCCAGAGGAAGAGTTAAGACCTTAACCAGTAGGCCATAGTGCGAGTCTAAGACCTTAGCTATTAGGCCAGAGTAAGAGTTAAGTCCTTAACCAGTAGGCCAGAGTAAGAGTTAGGACCTTAACCAGTAGGCCAGAGTACGAGTCTAAGACCTTAGCTATTAGGCCAGAGTAAGAGTTAAGACCTTAACCTGTAGGCCAGAGAACGAGTCTAAGACCTTAGCTATTAGGCCAGAGTAAGAGTTAAGACCTTAACCAGTAGGCCAGAGTACGAGTCTAAGACCTTAGCTATTAGGCCAGAGTAAGAGTTAAGACATTAACCTGTAAGCCAGAGTACGAGTCGAAGACCTTAGCTATTAGGCCAGAGTAAGAGTTAAGACCTTAACCAGTAGGCTAGAGTAAGATTTAAGACCTTAACCAGTAGGTCAGAGTACGAGTCTAAGACATTAGCTTTTAGGCCAGAGTAAGTGTTAAGACCTTAACCAGTAGGCCAGAGTAAGAGTTAATACCTTAACCATTAGGCCAGAGTACGAGTCTAAGAACTTAGCTATTGGGCAGAGTAAGAGTCTTAGCTATTAGGCCAGAGTAAGATTTAAGACCTTAACCATTAGGCCAGAGTGCGAGTCTAAGACCTTAGCTATTAGGCCAGAGTAAGAGTTAAGACCTTAGCTATTAGGCCAGAGTAAGAGTTAAGACCTTAACCATTAGGCCAGAGTACGAGTCTAAGCCTTAGCTATTAGGCCAGAGTAAGAGTTAAGACCTTAACCTGTAGGCCAGAGTACGAGTCTAAGACCTTAGCTATTAGGCCAGAGTAAGAGTTAAGACCTTAGCTATTAGGCCAGAGTAAGAGTTAAGACCTTAGATATTAGGCCAGAGTAAGAGTTAAGACCTTAACCAGTAGGCCAGAGTAAGAGTTAAGACCTTAACCTGTAGGCCAGAGTACGAGTCTAAGACCTTAGCTATTAGGCCATAGTACGAGTCTAAGACCTTAGCTATTAGGCCAGAGTAGGAGTTAAGACCTTAACCAGTAGGCCAGAGTAAGAGTTAAGACCTTAACCATTAGGCCAGAGTACGAGTCTATGACCTTAGCTATTAGGCCATAGTACGAGTCTAAGACCTTAGCTATTAGGCCAGAGTAAGAGTTAAGACCTTAAACAGTAGGCCAGAGTAAGAGTTAAGACCTTAACCTGTAGGCCAGAGTACGAGTCTAAGACCTTAGCTATTAGGCCAGAGTAAGAGTTAAGACCTTAACCAGTAGGCCAGAGTACGAGTCTAAGACCTTAGCTATTAGGCCAGAGTAAGAGTTAAGACCTTAACCTGTAGGCCACAGTACGAGTCTAAGACCTTAGCTTTTGGGCCAGAGTAAGAGTTAAGACCTTAACCAGTAGACTAGAGTAAGATTTAAGACCTTAACCAGTAGGTCAGAGTACGAGTCTAAGACATTAGCTTTTAGGCCAGAGTAAGTGTTAAGACCTTAACCAGTAGGCCAGAGTAAGAGTTAATACCTTAACCATTAGGCCAGAGTACGAGTCTAAGACCTTAGCTATTGGGCAGAGTAAGAGTCTTAGCTATTAGGCCAGAGTAAGAGTTAAGACCTTAACCATTAAGCCAGAGTACGAGTCTAAGACCTTAGCTATTAGGCCAGAGTAAGAGTTAAGACCTTAGCTATTAGGCCAGAGTAAGAGTTAAGACCTTAACCATTAGGCCAGTGTACGAGTCTAAGCCTTAGCTATCAGGCCAGAGTAAGAGTTAAGACCTTAACCTGTAGGCCAGAGTACGAGTCTAAGATCTTAGATATTAGGCCAGAGTAAGAGTTAAGACCTTAACCATTAGGCCAGAGTATGAGTCTAAGACCTTAGCTATTAGGCCAGAGGAAGAGTTAAGACCTTAACCAGTAGGCCATAGTGCGAGTCTAAGACCTTAGATATTAGGTCAGAGTAAGAGTTAAGATCTTAACCAGTAGGCCAGAGTAAGAGTTAAGACCTTAACCATTAGGCCAGAGTACGAGTCTAAGATCTTAGCTTTTAGGCCATAGTACGAGTCTAAGACCTTAGCTATTAGGCCAGAGTAAGAGTTAAGACCTTAACCAGTAGGCCAGAGTAAAAGTTAAGACCTTAACCATTAGGCCAGAGTACGAGTCTATGACCTTAGCTATTAGGCCATAGTACGAGTCTAAGACCTTAGCTATTAGGCCAGAGTAAGAGTTATGACCTTAACCAGTAGGCCAGAGTAAGAGTTAAGACCTTAACCTGTAGGCCATAGTACGAGTTTAAGACCTTAGCTATTAGGCCAGATTAAGAGTTAAGACCTTAACCAGTAGGCCAGAGTAAGTGTTAAGACCTTAACCATTAGGCCAGAGTAAGAGTTAAGACCTTAACCATTAGGCCATAGTACGAGTCTAAGACCTTAGCTATTAGGCCAGAGTAAGAGTTAAGACCTTAGCTATAAGGCCAGAGTAAGAGTTAAGATCTTAGCTATTAGCCCAGAGTAAGAGTTAAGACCTTAGCTATTAGGCCAGAGTAAGAGTTAAGACCTTAGCTATTAGGCCAGAGTAAGAGTTAAGACCTTAGATATTAGGCCAGAGTAAGAGTTAAGACCTTAACCATTAGGCCAGAGTATGAGTCTAAGACCTTAGCTATTAGGCCAGAGGAAGAGTTAAGACCTTAACCAGGAGGCCATAGTGCGAGTCTAAGACCTTAGATATTAGGTCAGAGTAAGAGTTAAGACCTTAACCAGTAGGCCAGAGTAAGAGTTAAGACCTTAACCATTAGGCCAGAGTACGAGTCTAAGATCTTAGCTTTTAGGCCATAGTACGAGTCTAAGACCTTAGCTATTAGGCCAGAGTAAGAGTTAAGACCTTAACCAGTAGGCCAGAGTAAGAGTTAAGACCTTAACCATTAGGCCAGAGTACGAGTCTATGACCTTAGCTATTAGGCCATAGTACGAGTCTAAGACCTTAGCTATTAGGCCAGAGTAAGAGTTAAGACCTTAACCAGTAGGCCAGAGTAAGAGTTAAGACCTTAACCTGTAGGCCATAGTACGAGTTTAAGACCTTAGCTATTAGGCCAGAGTAAGAGTTAAGACCTTAACCAGTAGGCCAGAGTAAGTGTTAAGACCTTAACCAATAGGCCAGAGTAAGAGTTAAGACCTTAACCATTAGACCATAGTACGAGTCTAAGACCTTAGCTATTAGGCCAGAGTAAGAGTTAAGACCTTAGCTCTAAGGCCAGAGTAAGAGTTAAGATCTTAGCTATTAGCCCAGAGTAAGAGTTAAGACCTTAGCTATTAGGCCAGAGGAAGAGTTAAAACCTTAACCAGTAGGCCATAGTGCGAGTCTAAGACGTTAGCTATTAGGCCAGAGCAAGAGTTAAGACCTTAACCAGTAGGCCAGAGTAAAAGTTAGGACCTTAACCAGTAGGCCAGAGTACGAGTCTAGGACCTTAGCTATTAGGCCAGAGTAAGAGTTAAGACCTTAACCTGTAGGCCAGAGTACGAGTCTAAGACCGTAGCTATTAGGCCAGAGAAAGAGTTAAAACCTTAACCATTAGGCCAGAGAACGAGTCTAAGACCTTAGCTATTAGGCCAGAGTAAGAGTTAAGACCTTAGCTATTAGGCCAGAGTAAGAGTTAAGACCTTAACCAGTAGGCCAGAGTAAGAGTTAAGACCTTAGCCATTAGGCCAGAGTAAGAGTCTAAGACCTTAGCTATTAGGCCAGAGTAAGAGTTAAGACATTAGCTATTAGGTCAGAGTAAGAGTTAAGACCTTAACCAGTAGGCCAGAGTAAGAGTTAAGACCTTAACCAGTAGGCCAGAGTAAGAGTTAAGACCTTAGCTATTAGGCCAGAGTAAGAGTTAAGACCTTAACCATTAGGCCATAGTACCAGTCTAAGACCTTAGCTATTAGGCCAGAGTAAGAGTTAAGACCTTAGCTATAAGGCCAGAGTAAGAGTTAAGATCTTAGCTATTAGCCAAGAGTAAGAGTTAAGACCTTAGCTATTAGGCCAGAGGAAGAGTTAAGACCTTAACCAGTAGGCCATAGTGCGAGTCTAAGACCTTAGCTATTAGGCCAGAGTAAGAGTTAAGTCCTTAACCAGTAGGCCAGAGTAAGAGTTAGGACCTTAACCAGTAGGCCAGAGTACGAGTCTAAGACCTTAGCTATTAGGCCAGAGTAAGAGTTAAGACCTTAACCTGTAGGCCAGAGTACGAGTCTAATACCTTAGCTATTAGGCCAGAGTAAGAGTTAAGACCTTAACCAGTAGGCCAGAGTACGAGTCTAAGACCTTAGCTATTAGGTTAGAGTAAGAGTTAAGACCTTAACCTGTAGGCCAGAGTACGAGTCTAAGACCTTAGCTATTAGGCCAGAGTAAGAGTTAAGACCTTAACCAGTAGGCTAGAGTAAGATTTAAGACCTTAACCAGTAGGTCAGAGTACGAGTCTAAGACATTAGCTTTTAGGCCAGAGTAAGTGTTAAGACCTTAACCAGTAGGCCAGAGTAAGAGTTAATACCTTAACCATTAGGCCAGAGTACGAGTCTAAGAACTTAGCTATTGGGCAGAGTAAGAGTCTTACCTATTAGGCCAGAGTAAGAGTTAAGACCTTAACCATTAGGCCAGAGTGCGAGTCTAAGACCTTAGCTGTTAGGCCAGAGTAAGAGTTAAGACCTTAGCTATTAGGCCAGAGTAAGAGTTAAGACCTTAACCAGTAGGCCAGAGTAAGAGTTAAGACCTTAACCATTAGGCCAGAGTAAGAGTCTAAGACCTTAGCTATTAGGCCAGAGTAAGAGTTAAGACCTTAGCTATAAGGCCAGAGTAAGAGTTAAGATCTTAGCTATTAGCTCAGAGTAAGAGTTAAGACCTTAGCTATTAGGCCAAAGGAAGAGTTAAGACCTTAACCAGTAGGCCATAGTGCGAGTCTAAGACCTTAGCTATTAGGCCAGAGTAAGAGTTAAGTCCTTAACCAGTAGGCCAGAGTAAGAGTTAGGACCTTAACCAGTAGGCCAGAGTACGAGTCTAAGACCTTAGCTATTAGGCCAGAGTAAGAGTTAAGACCTTAACCTGTAGGCCAGAGAACGAGTCTAAGACCTTAGCTATTAGGCCAGAGTAAGAGTTAAGACCTTAATCAGTAGGCCAGAGTACGAGTCTAAGACCTTAGCTATTAGGCCAGAGTAAGAGTTAAGACCTTAACCTGTAAGCCAGAGTACGAGTCGAAGACCTTAGCTATTAGGCCAGAGTAAGAGTTAAGACCTTAACCAGTAGGCTAGAGTAAGATTTAAGACCTTAACCAGTAGGTCAGAGTACGAGTCTAAGACATTAGCTTTTAGGCCAGAGTAAGTGTTAAGACCTTAACCAGTAGGCCAGAGTAAGAGTTAATACCTTAACCATTAGGCCTGAGTACGAGTCTAAGAACTTAGCTATTGGGCAGAGTAAGAGTCTTAGCTATTAGGCCAGAGTAAGAGTTAAGACCTTAACCATTAGGCCAGAGTGCGAGTCTAAGACCTTAGCTATTAGGCCAGAGTAAGAGTTAAGACCTTAGCTATTAGGCCAGAGTAAGAGTTAAGACCTTAACCATTAGGCCAGAGTACGAGTCTAAGCCTTAGCTATTAGGCCAGAGTAAGAGTTAAGACCTTAACCTGTAGGCCAGAGTACGAGTCTAAGACCTTAGCTATTAGGCCAGAGTAAGAGTTAAGACCTTAGCTATTAGGCCAGAGTAAGAGTTAAGACCTTAGATATTAGGCCAGAGTAAGAGTTAAGACCTTAACCATTAGGCCAGAGTATGAGTCTAAGACCTTAGCTATTAGGCCAGAGGAAGAGTCTAAGACCTTAACCAGTAGGCCATAGTGCGAGTCTAAGACCTTAGATATTAGGTCAGAGTAAGAGTTAAGACCTTAACCAGTAGGCCAGAGTAAGAGTTAAGACCTTAAACATTAGGCCAGAGTACGAGTCTAAGATCTTAGCTTTTAGGCCATAGTACGAGTCTAAGACCTTAGCTATTAGGCCAGAGTAAGAGTTAAGACCTTAACCAGTAGGCCAGAGTAAGAGTTAAGACCTTAACCATTAGGCCAGAGTACGAGTCTATGACCTTAGCTATTAGGCCATAGTACGAGTCTAAGACCTTAGCTATTAGGCCAGAGTAAGAGTTAAGACCTTAACCAGTAGGCCAGAGTAAGAGTTAAGACCTTAACCTGTAGGCCAGAGTACGAGTCTAAGACCTTAGCTATTAGGCCAGAGTAAGAGTTAAGACCTTAACCAGTAGGCCAGAGTACGAGTCTAAGACCTTAGCTATTAGGCCAGAGTAAGAGTTAA
Organism: Triturus cristatus; assembly: GCF_964204655.1. Taxonomy (NCBI): domain Eukaryota; kingdom Metazoa; phylum Chordata; class Amphibia; order Caudata; family Salamandridae; genus Triturus; species Triturus cristatus. Next base: position 1,309,122,594 of record NC_140590.1, read on the forward strand.
GACCTTAACCTGTAGGCCACAGTACGAGTCTAAGACCTTAGCTTTTGGGCCAGAGTAAGAGTTAAGACCTTAACCAGTAGACTAGAGTAAGATTTAAGACCTTAACCAGTAGGTCAGAGTACGAGTCTAAGACATTAGCTTTTAGGCCAGAGTAAGTGTTAAGACCTTAACCAGTAGGCCAGAGTAAGAGTTAATACCTTAACCATTAGGCCAGAGTACGAGTCTAAGACCTTAGCTATTGGGCAGAGTAAGAGTCTTAGCTATTAGGCCAGAGTAAGAGTTAAGACCTTAACCATTAAGCCAGAGTACGAGTCTAAGACCTTAGCTATTAGGCCAGAGTAAGAGTTAAGACCTTAGCTATTAGGCCAGAGTAAGAGTTAAGACCTTAACCATTAGGCCAGTGTACGAGTCTAAGCCTTAGCTATCAGGCCAGAGTAAGAGTTAAGACCTTAACCTGTAGGCCAGAGTACGAGTCTAAGACCTTAGCTATTAGGCCAGAGTAAGAGTTAAGACCTTAACTATTAGGCCAGAGTAAGAGTTAAGACCTTAGATATTAGGCCAGAGTAAGAGTTAAGACCTTAACCATTAGGCCAGAGTATGAGTCTAAGACCTTAGCTATTAGGCCAGAGGAAGAGTTAAGACCTTAACCAGTAGGCCATAGTGCGAGTCTAAGACCTTAGATATTAGGTCAGAGTAAGAGTTAAGATCTTAACCAGTAGGCCAGAGTAAGAGTTAAGACCTTAACCTGTAGGCCAGAGTACGAGTCTAAGACCATAGCTATTAGGCCAGAGTAAGAGTTAAGACCTTAACCAGTAGGCCAGAGTACGAGTCTAAGACCTTAGCTATTAGGCCAGAGTAAGAGTTAAGACCTTAACCTGTAGGCCAGAGTACGAGTCTAAGACCTTAGCTTTTGGGCCAGAGTAAGAGTTAAGACCTTAACCAGTAGACTAGAGGAAGATTTAAGACCTTAACCAGTAGGTCAGAGTACGAGTCTAAGACATTAGCTTTTAGGCCAGAGTAAGTGTTAAGACCTTAACCAGTAGGCCAGAGTAAGAGTTAATACCTTAACCATTAGGCCAGATTACGAGTCTAAGACCTTAGCTATTGGGCAGAGTAAGAGTCTTAGCTATTAGGCCGGAGTAAGAGTTAAGACCTTAACCATTAGGCCAGAGTACGAGTCTAAGACCTTAGCTATTAGGCCAGAGTAAGAGTTAAGACCTTAACCATTAGGCCAGAGTACGAGTCTAAGCCTTAGCTATTAGGCCAGAGTAAGAGTTAAGACCTTAACCTGTAGGCCAGAGTACGAGTCTAAGACCTTAGCTATTAGGCCAGAGTAAGAGTTAAGACCTTAGCTATTAGGCCAGAGTAAGAGTTAAGACCTTAGATATTAGTCCAGAGTAAGAGTTAAGACCTTAACCATTAGGCCAGAGTATGAGTCTAAGACCTTAGCTATTAGGCCAGAGGAAGAGTTAAGACCTTAACCAGTAGGCCATAGTGCGAGTCTAAGACCTTAGATATTAGGTCAGAGTAAGAGTTAAGACCTTAACCAGTAGGCCAGAGTAAGAGTTAAGACCTTAACCATTAGGCCAGAGTACGAGTCTAAGATCTTAGCTTTTAGGCCATAGTACGAGTCTAAGACCTTAGCTATTAGGCCAGAGTAAGAGTTAAGACCTTAACCAGTAGGCCAGAGTAAGAGTTAAGACCTTAACCATTAGGCCAGAGTACGAGTCTATGACCTTAGCTATTAGGCCATAGTACGAGTCTAAGACCTTAGCTATTAGGCCAGAGTAAGAGTTAAGACCTTAACCAGTAGGTCAGAGTAAGAGGTAAGACCTTAACCTGTAGGCCATAGTACGAGTTTAAGACCTTAGCTATTAGGCCAGAGTAAGAGTTAAGACCTTAACCAGTAGGCCAGAGTAAGTGTTAAGACCTTAACCATTAGGCCAGAGTAAGAGTTAAGACCTTAACCATTAGGCCATAGTACGAGTCTAAGACCTTAGCTATTAGGCCAGAGTAAGAGTTAAGACCTTAGCTATAAGGCCAGAGTAAGAGTTAAGATCTTAGCTATTAGCCCAGAGTAAGAGTTAAGACCTTAGCTATTAGGCCAGAGGAAGAGTTAAGACCTTAACCAGTAGGCCATAGTGCGAGTCTAAGACGTTAGCTATTAGGCCAGAGTAAGAGTTAAGACCTTAACCAGTAGGCCAGAGTAAGAGTTAGGACCTTAACCAGTAGGCCAGAGTACGAGTCTAAGACCTTAGCTATTAGGCCAGAGTAAGAGTTAAGACCTTAACCTGTAGGCCAGAGTACGAGTCTAAGACCTTAGATATTAGGCCAGAGAAAGAGTTAAAACCTTAACCATTAGGCCAGAGAACGGGTCTAAGACCTTAGCTATTAGGCCAGAGTAAGAGTTAAGACCTTAGCTATTAGGCCAGAGTAAGAGTTAAGACCTTAACCAGTAGGCCAGAGTAAGAGTTAAGACCTTAACAATTAGGCCAGAGTAAGAGTCTAAGACCTTAGCTATTAGGCCAGAGTAAGAGTTAAGACATTAGCTATTAGGTCAGATTAAGAGTTAAGACCTTAACCAGTAGGCCAGAGTAAGAGTTAAGACCTTAACCAGTAGGCCAGAGTAAGAGTTAAGACCTTAGCTATTAGGCCAGAGTAAGAGTTAAGACCTTAACCATTAGGCCATAGTACGAGTCTAAGACCTTAGCTATTAGGCCAAAGTAAGAGTTAAGACCTTAACCTGTAGGCCAGAGTACGAGTCTAAGACCTTAGCTATTAGGCCAGAGTAAGAGTTAAGACCTTAACCAGTAGGCTAGAGTAAGATTTAAGACCTTAACCAGTAGGTCAGAGTACGAGTCTAAGACATTAGCTTTTAGGCCAGAGTAAGTGTTAAGACCTTAACCAGTAGGCCAGAGTAAGAGTTAATACCTTAACCATTAGGCCGGAGTACGAGTCTAAGACCTTAGCTATTGGGCAGAGTAATAGTCTTAGCTATTAGGCCAGAGTAAGAGTTAAGACCTTAACCATTAGGCCAGAGTACGAGTCTAAGACCTTAGCTATTAGGCCAGAGTAAGAGTTAAAACCTTAACCATTAGGCCAGAGAACGAGTCTAAGACCTTAGCTATTAGGCCAGAGTAAGAGTTAAGACCTTAGCTATTAGGCCAGAGTAAGAGTTAAGACCTTAACCAGTAGGCCAGAGTAAGAGTTAAGACCTTAACCATTAGGCCAGAGTAAGAGTCTAAGACCTTAGCATTAGGCCAGAGTAAGAGTTCAGAAATTAGCTATTAGGTCAGAGTAAGAGTTAAGACCTTAACCAGTAGGCCAGAGTAAGAGTTAAGACCTTAACCAGTAGGCCAGAGTAAGAGTTAAGACCTTAGCTATTAGGCCAGAGTAAGAGTTAAGACCTTAACCAGTAGGCCAGAGTAAGAGTTAAGACCTTAACCATTAGCCCAGAGTACGAGTCTATGACATTGGCTATTAGGCCATAGTACGAGTCTAAGACCTTAGCTATTAGGCCAGAGTAAGAGTTAAGACCTTAACCAGTAGGCCAGAGTAAGAGTTAAGACCTTAACCTGTAGGCCAGAGTACGAGTCTAAGACCTTAGCTATTAGGCCAGAGTAAGAGTTAAGACCTTAACTAGTAGGCCAGAGTACGAGTCTAAGACCTTAGCTATTAGGCCAGAGTAAGAGTTAAGACCTTAACCTGTAGGCCAGAGTACGAGTCTAAGACCTTAGCTTTTGGGCCAGAGTAAGAGTTAAGACCTTAACCAGTAGACTAGAGGAAGATTTAAGACCTTAACCAGTAGGTCAGAGTACGAGTCTAAGACATTAGCTTTTAGGCCAGAGTAAGTGTTAAGACCTTAACCAGTAGGCCAGAGTAAGAGTTAATACCTTAACCATTAGGCCAGATTACGAGTCTAAGACCTTAGCTATTGGGCAGAGTAAGAGTCTTAGCTATTAGGCCAGAGTAAGAGTTAAGACCTTAACCATTAGGCCAGAGTACGAGTCTAAGACCTTAGCTATTAGGCCAGAGTAAGAGTTAAGACCTTAGCTATTAGGCCAGAGTAAGAGTTAAGACCTTAACCATTAGGCCAGAGTACGAGTCTAAGCCTTAGCTATTAGGCCAGAGTAAGAGTTAAGACCTTAACCTGTAGGCCAGAGTACGAGTCTAAGACCTTAGCTATTAGGCCAGAGTAAGAGTTAAGACCTTAGCTATTAGGCCAGAGTAAGAGTTAAGACCTTAGATATTAGTCCAGAGTAAGAGTTAAGACCTTAACCATTAGGCCAGAGTATGAGTCTAAGACCTTAGCTATTAGGCCAGAGGAAGAGTTAAGACCTTAACCAGTAGGCCATAGTGCGAGTCTAAGACCTTAGATATTAGGTCAGAGTAAGAGTTAAGACCTTAACCAGTAGGCCAGAGTAAGAGTTAAGACCTTAACCATTAGGCCAGAGTACGAGTCTAAGATCTTAGCTTTTAGGCCATAGTACGAGTCTAAGACCTTAGCTATTAGGCCAGAGTAAGAGTTAAGACCTTAACCAGTAGGCCAGAGTAAGAGTTAAGACCTTAACCGTTAGGCCAGAGTACGAGTCTATGACCTTAGCTATTAGGCCATAGTACGAGTCTAAGACCTTAGCTATTAGGCCAGAGTAAGAGTTAAGACCTTAACCAGTAGGTCAGAGTAAGAGGTAAGACCTTAACCTGTAGGCCATAGTACGAGTTTAAGACCTTAGCTATTAGGCCAGAGTAAGAGTTAAGACCTTAACCAGTAGGCCAGAGTAAGTGTTAAGACCTTAACCATTAGGCCAGAGTAAGAGTTAAGACCTTAACCATTAGGCCATAGTACGAGTCTAAGACCTTAGCTATTAGGCCAGAGTAAGAGTTAAGACCTTAGCTATAAGGCCAGAGTAAGAGTTAAGATCTTAGCTATTTGCCCAGAGTAAGAGTTAAGACCTTAGCTATTAGGCCAGAGGAAGAGTTAAGACCTTAACCAGTAGGCCATAGTGCGAGTCTAAGACGTTAGCTATTAGGCCAGAGTAAGAGTTAAGACCTTAACCAGTAGGCCAGAGTAAGAGTTAGGACCTTAACCAGTAGGCCAGAGTACGAGTCTAAGACCTTAGCTATTAGGCCAGAGAAAGAGTTAAAACCTTAACCATTAGGCCAGAGAACGGGTCTAAGACCTTACCTATTAGGCCAGAGTAAGAGTTAAGACCTTAGCTATTAGGCCAGAGTAAGAGTTAAGACCTTAACCAGTAGGCCAGAGTAAGAGTTAAGACCTTAACAATTAGGCCAGAGTAAGAGTCTAAGACCTTAGCTATTAGGCCAGAGTAAGAGTTAAGACATTAGCTATTAGGTCAGATTAAGAGTTAAGACCTTAACCAGTAGGCCAGAGTAAGAGTTAAGACCTTAACCAGTAGGCCAGAGTAAGAGTTAAGACCTTAGCTATTAGGCCAGAGTAAGAGTTAAGACCTTAACCATTAGGCCATAGTACGAGTCTAAGACCTTAGCTATTAGGCCAAAGTAAGAGTTAAGACCTTAACCTGTAGGCCAGAGTACGAGTCTAAGACCTTAGCTATTAGGCCAGAGTAAGAGTTAAGACCTTAACCAGTAGGCTAGAGTAAGATTTAAGACCTTAACCAGTAGGTCAGAGTACGAGTCTAAGACATTAGCTTTTAGGCCAGAGTAAGTGTTAAGACCTTAACCAGTAGGCCAGAGTAAGAGTTAATACCTTAACCATTAGGCCGGAGTACGAGTCTAAGACCTTAGCTATTGGGCAGAGTAAGAGTCTTAGCTATTAGGCCAGAGTAAGAGTTAAGACCTTAACCATTAGGCCAGAGTACGAGTCTAAGACCTTAGCTATTAGGCCAGAGTAAGAGTTAAAACCTTAACCATTAGGCCAGAGAACGAGTCTAAGACCTTAGCTATTAGGCCAGAGTAAGAGTTAAGACCTTAGCTATTAGGCCAGAGTAAGAGTTAAGACCTTAACCAGTAGGCCAGAGTAAGAGTTAAGACCTTAACCATTAGGCCAGAGTAAGAGTCTAAGACCTTAGCATTAGGCCAGAGTAAGAGTTCAGACATTAGCTATTAGGTCAGAGTAAGAGTTAAGACCTTAACCAGTAGGCCAGAGTAAGAGTTAAGACCTTAACCAGTAGGCCAGAGTAAGAGTTAAGACCTTAGCTATTAGGCCAGAGTAAGAGTTAAGACCTTAACCATTAGGCCATAGTACGAGTCTAAGACCTTAGCTATTAGGCCAGAGTAAGAGTTAAGACCTTAGCTATAAGGCCAGAGTAAGAGTTAAGATCTTAGCTATTAGCCCAGAGTAAGAGTTAAGACCTTAGCTATTAGGCCAGAGGAAGAGTTCAGACCTTAACCAGTAGGCCATAGTGCGAGTCTAAGACCTTAGCTATTAGGCCAGAGTAAGAGTTAAGACCTTAACCTGTAGGCCATAGTACAAGTTTAAGACCTTAGCCATTAGGCCAGAGTAAGAGTTAAGACCTTAACCAGTAGGCCAGAGTAAGTGTTAAGACCTTAACCATTAGGCCAGAGTAAGAGTTAAGACCTTAACCATTAGTCCATAGTACGAGTCTAAGACCTTAGCTATTAGGCCAGAGTAAGAGTTAAGACCTTAGCTATAAGGCCAGAGTAAGAGTTAAGATCTTAGCTATTAGCCCAGAGTAAGAGTTAAGACCTTAGCTATTAGGCCAGAGGAAGAGTCTAAGACCTTAGCTATTAGGCCAGAGTAAGAGTTAAGACATTAGCTATTAGGTCAGAGTAAGAGTTAAGACCTTAACCAGTAGGCCAGAGTAAGAGTTAAGACCTTAACCAGTAGGCCAGAGTAAGAGTTAAGACCTTAGCTATTAGGCCAGAGTAAGAGTTAAGACCTTAACCATTAGGCCATAGTACGAGTCTAAGACCTTAGCTATTAGGCCAGAGTAAGAGTTAAGACCTTAGCTATAAGGCCAGAGTAAGAGTTAAGATCTTAGCTATTAGCCCAGAGTAAGAGTTAAGACCTTAGCTATTAGGCCAGAGGAAGAGTTAAGACCTTAACCAGTAGGCCATAGTGCGAGTCTAAGACGTTAGCTATTAGGCCAGAGTAAGAGTTAAGACCTTAACCAGTAGGCCAGAGTAAGAGTTAGGACCTTAACCAGTAGGCCAGAGTACGAGTCTAAGACCTTAGCTATTAGGCCAGAGTAAGAGTTAAGACCTTAACCTGTAGGCCAGAGTACGAGTCTAAGACCTTAGATATTAGGCCAGAGAAAGAGTTAAAACCTTAACCATTAGGCCAGAGAACGAGTCTAAGACCTTAGCTATTAGGCCAGAGTAAGAGTTAAGACCTTAGCTATTAGGCCAGAGTAAGAGTTAAGACCTTAACCAGTAGGCCAGAGTAAGAGTTAAGACCTTAACAATTAGGCCAGAGTAAGAGTCTAAGACCTTAGCTATTAGGCCAGAGTAAGAGTTAAGACATTAGCTATTAGGTCAGAGTAAGAGTTAAGACCTTAACCAGTAGGCCAGAGTAAGAGTTAAGACCTTGACCAGTAGGCCAGAGTAAGAGTTAAGACCTTAGCTATTAGGCCAGAGTAAGAGTTAAGACCTTAACCATTAGGCCATAGTACGAGTCTAAGACCTTAGCTATTAGGCCAGAGTAAGAGTTAAGACCTGAGCTATAAGGCCAGAGTAAGAGTTAAGATCTTAGCTATTAGCCCAGAGTAAGAGTTAAGACCTTAGCTATTAGGCCAGAGGAAGAGTTAAGACCTTAACCAGTAGGCCATAGTGCGAGTCTAAGACCTTAGCTATTAGGCCACAGTAAGAGTTAAGTCCTTAACCAGTAGGCCAGAGTAAGAGTTAGGACCTTAACCAGTAGGCCAGAGTACGAGTCTAAGACCTTAGCTATTAGGCCAGAGTAAGAGTTAAGACCTTAACCTGTAGGCCAGAGTACGAGTCTAAGACCTTATCTATTAGGCCAGAGTAAGAGTTAAGACCTTAACCAGTAGGCCAGAGTACGAGTCTAAGACCTTAGCTATTAGGCCAGAGAAAGAGTTAAGACCTTAACCTGTAGGCCAGAGTACGAGTCTAAGACCTTAGCTATTAGGCCAGAGTAAGAGTTAAGACCTTAACCAGTAGGCTAGAGTAAGATTTAAGACCTTAACCAGTAGGTCAGAGTACGAGTCTAAGACATTAGCTTTTAGGCCAGAGTAAGTGTTAAGACCTTAACCAGTAGGCCAGAGTAAGAGTTAATACCTTAACCATTAGGCCGGAGTACGAGTCTAAGACCTTAGCTATTGGGCAGAGTAATAGTCTTAGCTATTAGGCCAGAGTAAGAGTTAAGACCTTAACCATTAGGCCAGAGTACGAGTCCAAGACCTTAGCTATTAGGCCAGAGTAAGAGTTAAAACCTTAACCATTAGGCCAGAGAACGAGTCTAAGACCTTAGCTATTAGGCCAGAGTAAGAGTTAAGACCTTAGCTATTAGGCCAGAGTAAGAGTTAAGACCTTAACCAGTAGGCCAGAGTAAGAGTTAAGACCTTAACCATTAGGCCAGAGTAAGAGTCTAAGACCTTAGCATTAGGCCAGAGTAAGAGTTCAGACATTAGCTATTAGGTCAGAGTAAGAGTTAAGACCTTAACCAGTAGGCCAGAGTAAGAGTTAAGACCTTAACCAGTAGGCCAGAGTAAGAGTTAAGACCTTAGCTATTAGGCCAGAGTAAGAGTTAAGACCTTAACCAGTAGGCCAGAGTAAGAGTTAAGACCTTAACCATTAGCCCAGAGTACGAGTCTATGACATTGGCTATTAGGCCATAGTACGAGTCTAAGACCTTAGCTATTAGGCCAGAGTAAGAGTTAAGACCTTAACCAGTAGGCCAGAGTAAGAGTTAAGACCTTAACCTGTAGGCCAGAGTACGAGTCTAAGACCTTAGCTATTAGGCCAGAGTAAGAGTTAAGACCTTAACTAGTAGGCCAGAGTACGAGTCTAAGACCTTAGCTATTAGGCCAGAGTAAGAGTTAAGACCTTAACCTGTAGGCCAGAGTACGAGTCTAAGACCTTAGCTTTTGGGCCAGAGTAAGAGTTAAGACCTTAACCAGTAGACTAGAGTAAGATTTAAGACCTTAACCAGTAGGTCAGAGTACGAGTCTAAGACATTAGCTTTTAGGCCAGAGTAAGTGTTAAGACCTTAACCAGTAGGCCAGAGTAAGAGTTAATACCTTAACCATTAGGCCAGATTACGAGTCTAAGACCTTAGCTATTGGGCAGAGTAAGAGTCTTAGCTATTAGGCCAGAGTAAGAGTTAAGACCTTAACCATTAGGCCAGAGTACGAGTCTAAGACCTTAGCTATTAGGCCAGAGTAAGAGTTAAGACCTTAGCTATTAGGCCAGAGTAAGAGTTAAGACCTTAACCATTAGGCCAGAGTACGAGTCTAAGCCTTAGCTATTAGGCCAGAGTAAGAGTTAAGACCTTAACCTGTAGGCCAGAGTACGAGTCTAAGACCTTAGCTATTAGGCCAGAGTAAGAGTTAAGACCTTAGCTATTAGGCCAGAGTAAGAGTTAAGACCTTAGATATTAGTCCAGAGTAAGAGTTAAGACCTTAACCATTAGGCCAGAGTATGAGTCTAAGACCTTAGCTATTAGGCCAGAGGAAGAGTTAAGACCTTAACCAGTAGGCCATAGTGCGAGTCTAAGACCTTAGATATTAGGTCAGAGTAAGAGTTAAGACCTTAACCAGTAGGCCAGAGTAAGAGTTAAGACCTTAACCATTAGGCCAGAGTACGAGTCTAAGATCTTAGCTTTTAGGCCATAGTACGAGTCTAAGACCTTAGCTATTAGGCCAGAGTAAGAGTTAAGACCTTAACCAGTAGGCCAGAGTAAGAGTTAAGACCTTAACCGTTAGGCCAGAGTACGAGTCTATGACCTTAGCTATTAGGCCATAGTACGAGTCTAAGACCTTAGCTATTAGGCCAGAGTAAGAGTTAAGACCTTAACCAGTAGGTCAGAGTAAGAGGTAAGACCTTAACCTGTAGGCCATAGTACGAGTTTAAGACCTTAGCTATTAGGCCAGAGTAAGAGTTAAGACCTTAACCAGTAGGCCAGAGTAAGTGTTAAGACCTTAACCATTAGGCCAGAGTAAGAGTTAAGACCTTAACCATTAGGCCATAGTACGAGTCTAAGACCTTAGCTATTAGGCCAGAGTAAGAGTTAAGACCTTAGCTATAAGGCCAGAGTAAGAGTTAAGATCTTAGCTATTTGCCCAGAGTAAGAGTTAAGACCTTAGCTATTAGGCCAGAGGAAGAGTTAAGACCTTAACCAGTAGGCCATAGTGCGAGTCTAAGACGTTAGCTATTAGGCCAGAGTAAGAGTTAAGACCTTAACCAGTAGGCCAGAGTAAGAGTTAGGACCTTAACCAGTAGGCCAGAGTACGAGTCTAAGACCTTAGCTATTAGGCCAGAGTAAGAGTTAAGACCTTAACCTGTAGGCCAGAGTACGAGTCTAAGACCTTAGATATTAGGCCAGAGAAAGAGTTAAAACCTTAACCATTAGGCCAGAGAACGGGTCTAAGACCTTAGCTATTAGGCCAGAGTAAGAGTTAAGACCTTAGCTATTAGGCCAGAGTAAGAGTTAAGACCTTAACCAGTAGGCCAGAGTAAGAGTTAAGACCTTAACAATTAGGCCAGAGTAAGAGTCTAAGACCTTAGCTATTAGGCCAGAGTAAGAGTTAAGACATTAGCTATTAGGTCAGATTAAGAGTTAAGACCTTAACCAGTAGGCCAGAGTAAGAGTTAAGACCTTAACCAGTAGGCCAGAGTAAGAGTTAAGACCTTAGCTATTAGGCCAGAGTAAGAGTTAAGACCTTAACCATTAGGCCATAGTACGAGTCTAAGACCTTAGCTATTAGGCCAAAGTAAGAGTTAAGACCTTAACCTGTAGGCCAGAGTACGAGTCTAAGACCTTAGCTATTAGGCCAGAGTAAGAGTTAAGACCTTAACCAGTAGGCTAGAGTAAGATTTAAGACCTTAACCAGTAGGTCAGAGTACGAGTCTAAGACATTAGCTTTTAGGCCAGAGTAAGTGTTAAGACCTTAACCAGTAGGCCAGAGTAAGAGTTAATACCTTAACCATTAGGCCGGAGTACGAGTCTAAGACCTTAGCTATTGGGCAGAGTAAGAGTCTTAGCTATTAGGCCAGAGTAAGAGTTAAGACCTTAACCATTAGGCCAGAGTACGAGTCTAAGACCTTAGCTATTAGGCCAGAGTAAGAGTTAAAACCTTAACCATTAGGCCAGAGAACGAGTCTAAGACCTTAGCTATTAGGCCAGAGTAAGAGTTAAGACCTTAGCTATTAGGCCAGAGTAAGAGTTAAGACCTTAACCAGTAGGCCAGAGTAAGAGTTAAGACCTTAACCATTAGGCCAGAGTAAGAGTCTAAGACCTTAGCATTAGGCCAGAGTAAGAGTTCAGACATTAGCTATTAGGTCAGAGTAAGAGTTAAGACCTTAACCAGTAGGCCAGAGTAAGAGTTAAGACCTTAACCAGTAGGCCAGAGTAAGAGTTAAGACCTTAGCTATTAGGCCAGAGTAAGAGTTAAGACCTTAACCATTAGGCCATAGTACGAGTCTAAGACCTTAGCTATTAGGCCAGAGTAAGAGTTAAGACCTTAGCTATAAGGCCAGAGTAAGAGTTAAGATCTTAGCTATTAGCCCAGAGTAAGAGTTAAGACCTTAGCTATTAGGCCAGAGGAAGAGTTCAGACCTTAACCAGTAGGCCATAGTGCGAGTCTAAGACCTTAGCTATTAGGCCAGAGTAAGAGTTAAGACCTTAACCTGTAGGCCATAGTACAAGTTTAAGACCTTAGCCATTAGGCCAGAGTAAGAGTTAAGACCTTAACCAGTAGGCCAGAGTAAGTGTTAAGACCTTAACCATTAGGCCAGAGTAAGAGTTAAGACCTTAACCATTAGTCCATAGTACGAGTCTAAGACCTTAGCTATTAGGCCAGAGTAAGAGTTAAGACCTTAGCTATAAGGCCAGAGTAAGAGTTAAGATCTTAGCTATTAGCCCAGAGTAAGAGTTAAGACCTTAGCTATTAGGCCAGAGGAAGAGTCTAAGACCTTAGCTATTAGGCCAGAGTAAGAGATAAGACATTAGCTATTAGGTCAGAGTAAGAGTTAAGACCTTAACCAGTAGGCCAGAGTAAGAGTTAAGACCTTAACCAGTAGGCCAGAGTAAGAGTTAAGACCTTAGCTATTAGGCCAGAGTAAGAGTTAAGACCTTAACCATTAGGCCATAGTACGAGTCTAAGACCTTAGCTATTAGGCCAGAGTAAGAGTTAAGACCTTAGCTATAAGGCCAGAGTAAGAGTTAAGATCTTAGCTATTAGCTCAGAGTAAGAGTTAAGACCTTAGCTATTAGGCCAAAGGAAGAGTTAAGACCTTAACCAGTAGGCCATAGTGCGAGTCTAAGACCTTAGCTATTAGGCCAGAGTAAGAGTTAAGTCCTTAACCAGTAGGCCAGAGTAAGAGTTAGGACCTTAACCAGTAGGCCAGAGTACGAGTCTAAGACCTTAGCTATTAGGCCAGAGTAAGAGTTAAGACCTTAACCTGTAGGCCAGAGAACGAGTCTAAGACCTTAGCTATTAGGCCAGAGTAAGAGTTAAGACCTTAATCAGTAGGCCAGAGTACGAGTCTAAGACCTTAGCTATTAGGCCAGAGTAAGAGTTAAGACCTTAACCTGTAAGCCAGAGTACGAGTCGAAGACCTTAGCTATTAGGCCAGAGTAAGAGTTAAGACCTTAACCAGTAGGCTAGAGTAAGATTTAAGACCTTAACCAGTAGGTCAGAGTACGAGTCTAAGACATTAGCTTTTAGGCCAGAGTAAGTGTTAAGACCTTAACCAGTAGGCCAGAGTAAGAGTTAATACCTTAACCATTAGGCCTGAGTACGAGTCTAAGAACTTAGCTATTGGGCAGAGTAAGAGTCTTAGCTATTAGGCCAGAGTAAGAGTTAAGACCTTAACCATTAGGCCAGAGTGCGAGTCTAAGACCTTAGCTATTAGGCCAGAGTAAGAGTTAAGACCTTAGCTATTAGGCCAGAGTAAGAGTTAAGACCTTAACCATTAGGCCAGAGTACGAGTCTAAGCCTTAGCTATTAGGCCAGAGTAAGAGTTAAGACCTTAACCTGTAGGCCAGAGTACGAGTCTAAGACCTTAGCTATTAGGCCAGAGTAAGAGTTAAGACCTTAGCTATTAGGCCAGAGTAAGAGTTAAGACCTTAGATATTAGGCCAGAGTAAGAGTTAAGACCTTAACCATTAGGCCAGAGTATGAGTCTAAGACCTTAGCTATTAGGCCAGAGGAAGAGTCTAAGACCTTAACCAGTAGGCCATAGTGCGAGTCTAAGACCTTAGATATTAGGTCAGAGTAAGAGTTAAGACCTTAACCAGTAGGCCAGAGTAAGAGTTAAGACCTTAAACATTAGGCCAGAGTACGAGTCTAAGATCTTAGCTTTTAGGCCATAGTACGAGTCTAAGACCTTAGCTATTAGGCCAGAGTAAGAGTTAAGACCTTAACCAGTAGGCCAGAGTAAGAGTTAAGACCTTAACCATTAGGCCAGAGTACGAGTCTATGACCTTAGCTATTAGGCCATAGTACGAGTCTAAGACCTTAGCTATTAGGCCAGAGTAAGAGTTAAGACCTTAACCAGTAGGCCAGAGTAAGAGTTAAGACCTTAACCTGTAGGCCAGAGTACGAGTCTAAGACCTTAGCTATTAGGCCAGAGTAAGAGTTAAGACCTTAACCAGTAGGCCAGAGTACGAGTCTAAGACCTTAGCTATTAGGCCAGAGTAAGAGTTAAGACCTTAACCTGTAGGCCACAGTACGAGTCTAAGACCTTAGCTTTTGGGCCAGAGTAAGAGTTAAGACCTTAACCAGTAGACTAGAGTAAGATTTAAGACCTTAACCAGTAGGTCAGAGTACGAGTCTAAGACATTAGCTTTTAGGCCAGAGTAAGTGTTAAGACCTTAACCAGTAGGCCAGAGTAAGAGTTAATACCTTAACCATTAGGCCAGAGTACGAGTCTAAGACCTTAGCTATTGGGCAGAGTAAGAGTCTTAGCTATTAGGCCAGAGTAAGAGTTAAGACCTTAACCATTAAGCCAGAGTACGAGTCTAAGACCTTAGCTATTAGGCCAGAGTAAGAGTTAAGACCTTAGCTATTAGGCCAGAGTAAGAGTTAAGACCTTAACCATTAGGCCAGTGTACGAGTCTAAGCCTTAGCTATCAGGCCAGAGTAAGAGTTAAGACCTTAACCTGTAGGCCAGAGTATGAGTCTAAGACCTTAGCTATTAGGCCAGAGTAAGAGTTAAGACCTTAACTATTAGGCCAGAGTAAGAGTTAAGACCTTAGATATTAGGCCAGAGTAAGAGTTAAGACCTTAACCATTAGGCCAGAGTATGAGTCTAAGACCTTAGCTATTAGGCCAGAGGAAGAGTTAAGACCTTAACCAGTAGGCCATAGTGCGAGTCTAAGACCTTAGATATTAGGTCAGAGTAAGAGTTAAGATCTTAACCAGTAGGCCAGAGTAAGAGTTAAGACCTTAACCTGTAGGCCAGAGTACGAGTCTAAGACCATAGCTATTAGGCCAGAGTAAGAGTTAAGACCTTAACCAGTAGGCCAGAGTACGAGTCTAAGACCTTAGCTATTAGGCCAGAGTAAGAGTTAAGACCTTAACCTGTAGGCCAGAGTACGAGTCTAAGACCTTAGCTTTTGGGCCAGAGTAAGAGTTAAGACCTTAACCAGTAGACTAGAGGAAGATTTAAGACCTTAACCAGTAGGTCAGAGTACGAGTCTAAGACATTAGCTTTTAGGCCAGAGTAAGTGTTAAGACCTTAACCAGTAGGCCAGAGTAAGAGTTAATACCTTAACCATTAGGCCAGATTACGAGTCTAAGACCTTAGCTATTGGGCAGAGTAAGAGTCTTAGCTATTAGGCCGGAGTAAGAGTTAAGACCTTAACCATTAGGCCAGAGTACGAGTCTAAGACCTTAGCTATTAGGCCAGAGTAAGAGTTAAGACCTTAACCATTAGGCCAGAGTACGAGTCTAAGCCTTAGCTATTAGGCCAGAGTAAGAGTTAAGACCTTAACCTGTAGGCCAGAGTACGAGTCTAAGACCTTAGCTATTAGGCCAGAGTAAGAGTTAAGACCTTAGCTATTAGGCCAGAGTAAGAGTTAAGACCTTAGATATTAGTCCAGAGTAAGAGTTAAGACCTTAACCATTAGGCCAGAGTATGAGTCTAAGACCTTAGCTATTAGGCCAGAGGAAGAGTTAAGACCTTAACCAGTAGGCCATAGTGCGAGTCTAAGACCTTAGATATTAGGTCAGAGTAAGAGTTAAGACCTTAACCAGTAGGCCAGAGTAAGAGTTAAGACCTTAACCATTAGGCCAGAGTACGAGTCTAAGATCTTAGCTTTTAGGCCATAGTACGAGTCTAAGACCTTAGCTATTAGGCCAGAGTAAGAGTTAAGACCTTAACCAGTAGGCCAGAGTAAGAGTTAAGACCTTAACCATTAGGCCAGAGTACGAGTCTATGACCTTAGCTATTAGGCCATAGTACGAGTCTAAGACCTTAGCTATTAGGCCAGAGTAAGAGTTAAGACCTTAACCAGTAGGTCAGAGTAAGAGGTAAGACCTTAACCTGTAGGCCATAGTACGAGTTTAAGACCTTAGCTATTAGGCCAGAGTAAGAGTTAAGACCTTAACCAGTAGGCCAGAGTAAGTGTTAAGACCTTAACCATTAGGCCAGAGTAAGAGTTAAGACCTTAACCATTAGGCCATAGTACGAGTCTAAGACCTTAGCTATTAGGCCAGAGTAAGAGTTAAGACCTTAGCTATAAGGCCAGAGTAAGAGTTAAGATCTTAGCTATTAGCCCAGAGTAAGAGTTAAGACCTTAGCTATTAGGCCAGAGGAAGAGTTAAGACCTTAACCAGTAGGCCATAGTGCGAGTCTAAGACGTTAGCTATTAGGCCAGAGTAAGAGTTAAGACCTTAACCAGTAGGCCAGAGTAAGAGTTAGGACCTTAACCAGTAGGCCAGAGTACGAGTCTAAGACCTTAGCTATTAGGCCAGAGTAAGAGTTAAGACCTTAACCTGTAGGCCAGAGTACGAGTCTAAGACCTTAGATATTAGGCCAGAGAAAGAGTTAAAACCTTAACCATTAGGCCAGAGAACGGGTCTAAGACCTTAGCTATTAGGCCAGAGTAAGAGTTAAGACCTTAGCTATTAGGCCAGAGTAAGAGTTAAGACCTTAACCAGTAGGCCAGAGTAAGAGTTAAGACCTTAACAATTAGGCCAGAGTAAGAGTCTAAGACCTTAGCTATTAGGCCAGAGTAAGAGTTAAGACATTAGCTATTAGGTCAGATTAAGAGTTAAGACCTTAACCAGTAGGCCAGAGTAAGAGTTAAGACCTTAACCAGTAGGCCAGAGTAAGAGTTAAGACCTTAGCTATTAGGCCAGAGTAAGAGTTAAGACCTTAACCATTAGGCCATAGTACGAGTCTAAGACCTTAGCTATTAGGCCAAAGTAAGAGTTAAGACCTTAACCTGTAGGCCAGAGTACGAGTCTAAGACCTTAGCTATTAGGCCAGAGTAAGAGTTAAGACCTTAACCAGTAGGCTAGAGTAAGATTTAAGACCTTAACCAGTAGGTCAGAGTACGAGTCTAAGACATTAGCTTTTAGGCCAGAGTAAGTGTTAAGACCTTAACCAGTAGGCCAGAGTAAGAGTTAATACCTTAACCATTAGGCCGGAGTAGGAGTCTAAGACCTTAGCTATTGGGCAGAGTAAGAGTCTTAGCTATTAGGCCAGAGTAAGAGTTAAGACCTTAACCATTAGGCCAGAGTACGAGTCTAAGACCTTAGCTATTAGGCCAGAGTAAGAGTTAAAACCTTAACCATTAGGCCAGAGAACGAGTCTAAGACCTTAGCTATTAGGCCAGAGTAAGAGTTAAGACCTTAGCTATTAGGCCAGAGTAAGAGTTAAGACCTTAACCAGTAGGCCAGAGTAAGAGTTAAGACCTTAACCATTAGGCCAGAGTAAGAGTCTAAGACCTTAGCATTAGGCCAGAGTAAGAGTTCAGACATTAGCTATTAGGTCAGAGTAAGAGTTAAGACCTTAACCAGTAGGCCAGAGTAAGAGTTAAGACCTTAACCAGTAGGCCAGAGTAAGAGTTAAGACCTTAGCTATTAGGCCAGAGTAAGAGTTAAGACCTTAACCATTAGGCCATAGTACGAGTCTAAGACCTTAGCTATTAGGCCAGAGTAAGAGTTAAGACCTTAGCTATAAGGCCAGAGTAAGAGTTAAGATCTTAGCTATTAGCCCAGAGTAAGAGTTAAGACCTTAGCTATTAGGCCAGAGGAAGAGTTCAGACCTTAACCAGTAGGCCATAGTGCGAGTCTAAGACCTTAGCTATTAGGCCAGAGTAAGAGTTAAGACCTTAACCTGTAGGCCATAGTACGAGTTTAAGACCTTAGCCATTAGGCCAGAGTAAGAGTTAAGACCTTAACCAGTAGGCCAGAGTAAGTGTTAAGACCTTAACCATTAGGCCAGAGTAAGAGTTAAGACCTTAACCATTAGTCCATAGTACGAGTCTAAGACCTTAGCTATTAGGCCAGAGTAAGAGTTAAGACCTTAGCTATAAGGCCAGAGTAAGAGTTAAGATCTTAGCTATTAGGCCAGAGTAAGAGTTAAGACCTTAGCTATAAGGCCAGAGTAAGAGTTAAGATCTTAGCTATTAGCCCAGAGTAAGAGTTAAGACCTTAGCTATTAGGCCAGAGGAAGAGTTAAGACCTTAACCAGTAGGCCATAGTGCGAGTCTAAGACCTTAGCTATTAGGCCAGAGTAAGAGTTAAGTCCTTAACCAGTAGGCCAGAGTAAGAGTTAGGACCTTAACCAGTAGGCCAGAGTACGAGTCTAAGACCTTAGCTATTAGGCCAGAGTAAGAGTTAAGACCTTAACCTGTAGGCCAGAGAACGAGTCTAAGACCTTAGCTATTAGGCCAGAGTAAGAGTTAAGACCTTAACCAGTAGGCCAGAGTACGAGTCTAAGACCTTAGCAATTAGGCCAGAGTAAGAGTTAAGACATTAACCTGTAAGCCAGAGTACGAGTCGAAGACCTTAGCTATTAGGCCAGAGTAAGAGTTAAGACCTTAACCAGTAGGCTAGAGTAAGATTTAAGACCTTAACCAGTAGGTCAGAGTACGAGTCTAAGACATTAGCTTTTAGGCCAGAGTAAGTGTTAAGACCTTAACCAGTAGGCCAGAGTAAGAGTTAAGACCTTAACCTGTAGGCCAGAGTACGAGTCTAAGACCTTAGCTATTAGGCCATAGTACGAGTCTAAGACCTTAGCTATTAGGCCAGAGTAGGAGTTAAGACCTTAACCAGTAGGCCAGAGTAAGAGTTAAGACCTTAACCATTAGGCCAGAGTACGAGTCTATGACCTTAGCTATTAGGCCATAGTAAGAGTTAAGACCTTAACCATTAGGCCAGAGTACGAGTCTAAGCCTTAGCTATTAGGCCAGAGTAAGAGTTAAGACCTTAACCATTAGGCCAGAGTACGAGTCTAAGCCTTAGCTATTAGGCCAGAGTAAGAGTTAAGACCTTAACCTGTAGGCCAGAGTACGAGTCTAAGACCTTAGCTATTAGGCCAGAGTAAGAGTTAAGACCTTAGCTATTAGGCCAGAGTAAGAGTTAAGACCTTAGATATTAGGCCAGAGTAAGAGTTAAGACCTTAACCAGTAGGCCAGAGTAAGAGTTAAGACCTTAACCTGTAGGCCAGAGTACGAGTCTAAGACCTTAGCTATTAGGCCATAGTACGAGTCTAAGACCTTAGCTATTAGGCCAGAGTAGGAGTTAAGACCTTAACCAGTAGGCCAGAGTAAGAGTTAAGACCTTAACCATTAGGCCAGAGTACGAGTCTATGACCTTAGCTATTAGGCCATAGTACGAGTCTAAGACCTTAGCTATTAGGCCAGAGTAAGAGTTAAGACCTTAAACAGTAGGCCAGAGTAAGAGTTAAGACCTTAACCTGTAGGCCAGAGTACGAGTCTAAGACCTTAGCTATTAGGCCAGAGTAAGAGTTAAGACCTTAACCAGTAGGCCAGAGTACGAGTCTAAGACCTTAGCTATTAGGCCAGAGTAAGAGTTAAGACCTTAACCTGTAGGCCACAGTACGAGTCTAAGACCTTAGCTTTTGGGCCAGAGTAAGAGTTAAGACCTTAACCAGTAGACTAGAGTAAGATTTAAGACCTTAACCAGTAGGTCAGAGTACGAGTCTAAGACATTAGCTTTTAGGCCAGAGTAAGTGTTAAGACCTTAACCAGTAGGCCAGAGTAAGAGTTAATACCTTAACCATTAGGCCAGAGTACGAGTCTAAGACCTTAGCTATTGGGCAGAGTAAGAGTCTTAGCTATTAGGCCAGAGTAAGAGTTAAGACCTTAACCATTAAGCCAGAGTACGAGTCTAAGACCTTAGCTATTAGGCCAGAGTAAGAGTTAAGACCTTAGCTATTAGGCCAGAGTAAGAGTTAAGACCTTAACCATTAGGCCAGTGTACGAGTCTAAGCCTTAGCTATCAGGCCAGAGTAAGAGTTAAGACCTTAACCTGTAGGCCAGAGTACGAGTCTAAGATCTTAGATATTCGGCCAGAGTAAGAGTTAAGACCTTAACCATTAGGCCAGAGTATGAGTCTAAGACCTTAGCTATTAGGCCAGAGGAAGAGTTAAGACCTTAACCAGTAGGCCATAGTGCGAGTCTAAGACCTTAGATATTAGGTCAGAGTAAGAGTTAAGATCTTAACCAGTAGGCCAGAGTAAGAGTTAAGACCTTAACCATTAGGCCAGAGTACGAGTCTAAGATCTTAGCTTTTAGGCCATAGTACGAGTCTAAGACCTTAGCTATTAGGCCAGAGTAAGAGTTAAGACCTTAACCAGTAGGCCAGAGTAAAAGTTAAGACCTTAACCATTAGGCCAGAGTACGAGTCTATGACCTTAGCTATTAGGCCATAGTACGAGTCTAAGACCTTAGCTATTAGGCCAGAGTAAGAGTTATGACCTTAACCAGTAGGCCAGAGTAAGAGTTAAGACCTTAACCTGTAGGCCATAGTACGAGTTTAAGACCTTAGCTATTAGGCCAGATTAAGAGTTAAGACCTTAACCAGTAGGCCAGAGTAAGTGTTAAGACCTTAACCATTAGGCCAGAGTAAGAGTTAAGACCTTAACCATTAGGCCATAGTACGAGTCTAAGACCTTAGCTATTAGGCCAGAGTAAGAGTTAAGACCTTAGCTATAAGGCCAGAGTAAGAGTTAAGATCTTAGCTATTAGCCCAGAGTAAGAGTTAAGACCTTAGCTATTAGGCCAGAGTAAGAGTTAAGACCTTAGCTATTAGGCCAGAGTAAGAGTTAAGACCTTAGATATTAGGCCAGAGTAAGAGTTAAGACCTTAACCATTAGGCCAGAGTATGAGTCTAAGACCTTAGCTATTAGGCCAGAGGAAGAGTTAAGACCTTAACCAGGAGGCCATAGTGCGAGTCTAAGACCTTAGATATTAGGTCAGAGTAAGAGTTAAGACCTTAACCAGTAGGCCAGAGTAAGAGTTAAGACCTTAACCATTAGGCCAGAGTACGAGTCTAAGATCTTAGCTTTTAGGCCATAGTACGAGTCTAAGACCTTAGCTATTAGGCCAGAGTAAGAGTTAAGACCTTAACCAGTAGGCCAGAGTAAGAGTTAAGACCTTAACCATTAGGCCAGAGTACGAGTCTATGACCTTAGCTATTAGGCCATAGTACGAGTCTAAGACCTTAGCTATTAGGCCAGAGTAAGAGTTAAGACCTTAACCAGTAGGCCAGAGTAAGAGTTAAGACCTTAACCTGTAGGCCATAGTACGAGTTTAAGACCTTAGCTATTAGGCCAGAGTAAGAGTTAAGACCTTAACCAGTAGGCCAGAGTAAGTGTTAAGACCTTAACCAATAGGCCAGAGTAAGAGTTAAGACCTTAACCATTAGGCCATAGTACGAGTCTAAGACCTTAGCTATTAGGCCAGAGTAAGAGTTAAGACCTTAGCTATAAGGCCAGAGTAAGAGTTAAGATCTTAGCTATTAGCCCAGAGTAAGAGTTAAGACCTTAGCTATTAGGCCAGAGGAAGAGTTAAGACCTTAACCAGTAGGCCATAGTGCGAGTCTAAGACGTTAGCTATTAGGCCAGAGCAAGAGTTAAGACCTTAACCAGTAGGCCAGAGTAAAAGTTAGGACCTTAACCAGTAGGCCAGAGTACGAGTCTAGGACCTTAGCTATTAGGCCAGAGTAAGAGTTAAGACCTTAACCTGTAGGCCAGAGTACGAGTCTAAGATCGTAGCTATTAGGCCAGAGAAAGAGTTAAAACCTTAACCATTAGGCCAGAGAACGAGTCTAAGACCTTAGCTATTAGGCCAGAGTAAGAGTTAAGACCTTAGCTATTAGGCCAGAGTAAGAGTTAAGACCTTAACCAGTAGGCCAGAGTAAGAGTTAAGACCTTAGCCATTAGGCCAGAGTAAGAGTCTAAGACCTTAGCTATTAGGCCAGAGTAAGAGTTAAGACATTAGCTATTAGGTCAGAGTAAGAGTTAAGACCTTAACCAGTAGGCCAGAGTAAGAGTTAAGACCTTAACCAGTAGGCCAGAGTAAGAGTTAAGACCTTAGCTATTAGGCCAGAGTAAGAGTTAAGACCTTAACCATTAGGCCATAGTACCAGTCTAAGACCTTAGCTATTAGGCCAGAGTAAGAGTTAAGACCTTAGCTATAAGGCCAGAGTAAGAGTTAAGATCTTAGCTATTAGCCAAGAGTAAGAGTTAAGACCTTAGCTATTAGGCCAGAGGAAGAGTTAAGACCTTAACCAGTAGGCCATAGTGCGAGTCTAAGACCTTAGCTATTAGGCCAGAGTAAGAGTTAAGTCCTTAACCAGTAGGCCAGAGTAAGAGTTAGGACCTTAACCAGTAGGCCAGAGTACGAGTCTAAGACCTTAGCTATTAGGCCAGAGTAAGAGTTAAGACCTTAACCTGTAGGCCAGAGTACGAGTCTAATACCTTAGCTATTAGGCCAGAGTAAGAGTTAAGACCTTAACCAGTAGGCCAGAGTACGAGTCTAAGACCTTAGCTATTAGGTTAGAGTAAGAGTTAAGACCTTAACCTGTAGGCCAGAGTACGAGTCTAAGACCTTAGCTATTAGGCCAGAGTAAGAGTTAAGACCTTAACCAGTAGGCTAGAGTAAGATTTAAGACCTTAACCAGTAGGTCAGAGTACGAGTCTAAGACATTAGCTTTTAGGCCAGAGTAAGTGTTAAGACCTTAACCAGTAGGCCAGAGTAAGAGTTAATACCTTAACCATTAGGCCAGAGTACGAGTCTAAGAACTTAGCTATTGGGCAGAGTAAGAGTCTTACCTATTAGGCCAGAGTAAGAGTTAAGACCTTAACCATTAGGCCAGAGTGCGAGTCTAAGACCTTAGCTGTTAGGCCAGAGTAAGAGTTAAGACCTTAGCTATTAGGCCAGAGTAAGAGTTAAGACCTTAACCATTAGGCTAGAGTACGAGTCTAAGACCTTAGCTATTAGGCCAGAGTAAGAGTTAAGACCTTAGCTATTAGGCCAGAGTAAGAGTTAAGACCTTAGATATTAGGCCAGAGTAAGAGTTAAGACCTTAACCATTAGGCCAGAGTATGAGTCTAAGACCTTAGCTATTAAGCCAGAGGAAGAGTCTAAGACCTTAACCAGTAGGCCATAGTGTGAGTCTAAGACCTTAGATATTAGGTCAGAGTAAGAGTTAAGACCTTAACCAGTAGGCCAGAGTAAGAGTTAAGACCTTAACCATTAGGCCAGAGTACGAGTCTAAGATCTTAGCTTTTAGGCCATAGTACGAGTCTAAGACCTTAGCTATTAGGCCAGAGTAAGATTTAAAACCTTAACCAGTAGGCCAGAGTAAGAGTTAAGACCTTAACCATTAGGCCAGAGTACGAGTCTATGACCTTAGCTATTAGGCCATAGTACGAGTCTAAGACCTTAGCTATTAGGCCAGAGTAAGAGTTAAGACCTTAACCAGTAGGCCAGAGTACGAGTCTAATACCTTAGCTATTAGGCCAGAGTAAGAGTTAAGACCTTAACCTGTAGGCCAGAGTACGAGTCTAAGACCTTAGCTTTTGGGCCAGAGTAAGAGTTAAGACCTTAACCAGTAGACTAGAGTAAGATTTAAGACCTTAACCAGTAGGTCAGAGTACGAGTCTAAGACATTAGCTTTTAGGCCAGAGTAAGTGTTAAGACCTTAACCAGTAGGCCAGAGTAAGAGTTAATACCTTAACCATTAGGCCAGAGTACGAGTCTAAGACCTTAGCAATTGGGCAGAGTAAGAGTCTTAGCTATTAGGCCAGAGTAAGAGTTAGGACCTTAACCATTAGGCCAGAGTACGAGTCTAAGACCTTAGCTATTAGGCCAGAGTAAGAGTTAAGACCTTAGCTATTTGGCCAGAGTAAGAGTTAAGACCTTAACCATTAGGCCAGAGTACGAGTCTAAGCCTTAGCTATTAGGTCAGAGTAAGAGTTAAGACCTTAACCTGTAGGCCAGAGTACGAGTCTAAGACCTTAGCTATTAGGCCAGAGTAAGAGTTAAGACCTTAGCTATTAGGCCAGAGTAAGAGTTAAGACCTTAGATATTAGGCCAGAGTAAGAGTTAAGACCTTAACCATTAGGCCAGAGTATGAGTCTAAGACCTTAGCTATTAGGCCAGAGGAAGAGTTAAGACCTTAACCAGTAGGCCATAGTGCGAGTCTAAGACCTTAGATATTAGGTCAGAGTAAGAGTTAAGACCTTAACCAGTAGGCCAGAGTATGAGTTAAGACCTTAACCATTAGGCCAGAGTACGAGTCTAAGATCTTAGCTTTTAGGCCATAGTACGAGTCTAAGACCTTAGCTATTAGGCCAGAGTAAGAGTTAAGACCTTAACCAGTAGGCCAGAGTAAGAGTTAAGACCTTAACCATTAGGCCAGAGTACGAGTCTATGACCTTAGCTATTAGGCCATAGTACGAGTCTAAGACCTTAGCTATTAGGCCAGAGTAAGAGTTAAGACCTTAACCAGTAGGCCAGAGTAAGAGTTAAGACCTTAACCTGTAGGCCATAGTACAAGTTTAAGACCTTAGCTATTAGGCCAGAGTAAGAGTTAAGACCTTAACCAGTAGGCCAGAGTAAGTGTTAAGACCTTAACCATTAGGCCAGAGTAAGAGTTAAGACCTTAACCATTAGGCCATAGTACGAGTCTAAGACCTTAGCTATTAGGCCAGAGTAAGAGTTAAGACCTTAGCTATGAGGCCAGAGTAAGAGTTAAGATGTTAGCTATTAGCCCAGAGTAAGAGTTAAGACCTTAGCTATTAGGCCAGAGGAAGAGTTAAGACCTTAACCAGTAGGCCATAGTGCGAGTCTAAGACGTTAGCTATTAGGCCAGAGTAAGAGTTAAGACCTTAACCAGTAGGCCAGAGTAAGAGTTAGGACCTTAACCAGTAGGCCAGAGTACGAGTCTAAGACCTTAGCTATTAGGCCAGAGAAAGAGTTAAAACCTTAACCATTAGGCCAGAGAACGAGTCTAAGACCTTAGCTATTAGGCCAGAGTAAGAGTTAAGACCTTAGCTATTAGGCCAGAGTAAGAGTTAAGACCTTAACCAGTAGGCCAGAGTAAGAGTTAAGACCTTAACCATTAGGCCAGAGTAAGAGTCTAAGACCTTAGCTATTAGGCCAGAGTAAGCGTTAAGACATTAGCTATTAGGTCAGAGTAAGAGTTAAGACCTTAACCAGTAGGCCAGAGTAAGAGTTAAGACCTTAACCAGTAGGCCAGAGTAAGAGTTAAGACCTTAGCTATTAGGCCAGAGTAAGAGTTAAGACCTTAACCATTATGTGGTAAATAAAATTCCTTTACCGGGACTTAATTTGATACGGAAACATAATAAAATAGCTCAGTAAAATGAGAGGCAGAATCCGTGGTATTAGAGGTTCGGAATGGGCTTTATTCCAATGATCGATTATAATCGGTTGCTCCAAGTTCCATCACCGCGGAGATTCAGGAAGTGAAGTACATACTTTATTGACAAGAAATGACTTTTATAGTACATACATTACAATGAAGCGAATCCAGTAGGCGTAACAATTGATAAGGAAAATGACGATTCATATGCGTAACCGAAAATGGGTGTAATAAGGAGTAAAAAGGAACATAATTGGTTATGATGTCATATATAGGTGGATCTATAAGATAATACTTGGCATAGATGCGCGCGCAGCAGCATGACGTGTGATTGACGTGCAACTAGGGGGTGAAGGGGACTTGACATTTAGCTCTACATGTGGAGACGAAAAGTCTGGGGGGTCAAGTCAACCTAATCCCAAATCATATCTAACATCCTATGTTTAAAGAACTATGATATCCATAAAAGAAGGACTCTCGGACAGAATCTATTCTATACTGACTGTGCGTGCGTGTACAAGCGTCTAAGTGTCTACACTAAATGCGAGGGGGTAGGAATATTCCATGGTAACAGGACTATGAATTACTTGCATAAAGACAGAGAAGCCGGGCCTTTTGCTCGGTAGCTGGAAGAATGTTTACTTAAACTACTAGACAGGAATGCATCGGCTGAGGGGGAAGCAGATAACTCGAAGGTGAAATACAGTTCTTGGCAGAGAATAGGCTGATGTCAGGCTTTGTGAGCCGCGCAGAGAATGAGACAAAGTTCATGGTCACAGATGCAGGCTCAGACTGGAGTTTTCAGAGGCAGAAGGCAAGAAGAGTTTGATGACAGAATCAGGGCCTACTTGCCTGGACTGTAAAATGGCATAGGTGAACCATATAAAGCCGGTGGCCTTTCGTACTTAGGAATGGAATATCCGGCCTATTCATGGCGGATCTGACAGAGGACATGTTAACGGTGGACGCACATGTGTTTGCGTCTTCATAACTGGAACTGGAGGGAACATACATGTACTTGTAACATGCACATAGAACCGTTGGGGTCCAAGATAGGGGACATAACTGACCAGAAAAATCCATATTTCCACAATTAGGCCTTAGTACGAGTCTAAGACCTTAGCTATTAGGCCAGAGTAAGAGTTAAGATCTTAGCTATTAGCCCAGAGTAAGAGTTAAGACCTTAGCTATTAGGCCAGAGGAAGAGTTAAGACCTTAACCAGTAGGCCATAGTGCAAGTCTAAGACCTTAGCTATTAGGCCAGAGTAAGAGTTAAGACCTTAACCTGTAGGCCAGAGTACGAGTCTAAGACCTTAGCTTTTGGGCCAGAGTAAGAGTTAAGACCTTAACCAGTAGACTAGAGTAAGATTTAAGACCTTAACCAGTAGGTCAGAGTACGAGTCTAAGACATTAGCTTTTAGGCCAGAGTAAGTGTTAAGACCTTAACCAGTAGGCCAGAGTAAGAGTTAATACCTTAACCATTAGGCCAGAGTACGAGTCTAAGACCTTAGCTATTGGGCAGAGTAAGAGTCTTAGCTATTAGGCCAGAGTAAGAGTTAAGACCTTAACCATTAGGCCAGAGTACGAGTCTATGACCTTAGCTATTAGGCCAGAGTAAGAGTTAAGACCTTAGCTATTTGGCCAGAGTAAGAGTTAAGACCTTAACCATTAGGCCACAGTACGAGTCTAAGCCTTAGCTATTAGGCCAGAGTAAGAGTTAAGACCTTAACCTGTAGGCCAGAGTACGAGTCTAAGACCTTAGCTATTAGGCCAGAGTAAGAGTTAAGACCTTAGATATTAGGCCAGAGTAAGAGTTAAGACCTTAACCATTAGGCCAGAGTATGAGTCTAAGACCTTAGCTATTAGGCCAGAGGAAGAGTTAAGACCTTAACCAGTAGGCCATAGTGCGAGTCTAAGACCTTAGATATTAGGTCAGAGTAAGAGTTAAGACCTTAACCAGTAGGCCAGAGTAAGAGTTAAGACCTTAACCATTAGGCCAGAGTACGAGTCTAAGATCTTAGCTTTTAGGCCATAGTACGAGTCTAAGACCTTAGCTATTAGGCCAGAGTAAGAGTTAAGACCTTAACCAGTAGGCCAGAGTAAGAGTTAAGACCTTAACCATTAGGCCAGAGTACGAGTCTATGACCTTAGCTATTAGGCCATAGTACGAGTCTAAGACCTTAGCTATTAGGCCAGAGTAAGAGTTAAGACCTTAACCAGTAGGCCAGAGTAAGAGTTAAGACCTTAACCTGTAGGCCATAGTACGAGTTTAAGACCTTAGCTATTAGGCCAGAGTAAGAGTTAAGACCTTAACCAGTAGGCCAGAGTAAGTGTTAAGACCTTAACCATTAGGCCAGAGTAAGAGTTAGGACCTTAACCATTAGGCCATAGTACGAGTCTAAGACCTTAGCTATTAGGCCAGAGTAAGAGTTAAGACCTTAGCTATGAGGCCAGAGTAAGAGTTAAGATCTTAGCTATTAGTCCAGAGTAAGAGTTAAGACCTTAGCTATTAGGCCAGAGGAAGAGTTAAGACCTTAACCAGTAGGCCATAGAGCGAGTCTAAGACGTTAGCTATTAGGCCAGAGTAAGAGTTAGGACCTTAACCAGTAGGCCAGAGTACGAGTCTAAGACCTTAGCTATTAGGCCAGAGTAAGAGTTAAGACCTTAACCTGTAGGCCAGAGTACGAGTATAAGACCTTAGCTATTGGGCCAGAGAAAGAGTTAAAACCTTAACCATTAGGCCAGAGAACGAGTCTAAGACCTTAGCTATTAGGCCAGAGTAAGAGTTAAGACCTTAGCTATTAGGCCAGAGTAAGAGTTAAGACCTTAACCAGTAGGCCAGAGTAAGAGTTAAGACCTTAACCATTAGGCCAGAGTAAAAGTCTAAGACCTTAGCTATTAGGCCAGAGTAAGAGTTGAGACATTAGCTATTAGGTCAGAGTAAGAGTTAAGACCTTAACCAGTAGGCCAGAGTAAGAGTTAAGACCTTAACCAGTAGGCCAGAGTAAGAGTTAAGACCTTAGCTATTAGGCCAGAGTAAGAGTTAAGACCTTAACCATTAGGCCATAGTACGAGTCTAAGACCTTAGCTATTAGGCCAGAGTAAGAGGTAAGACCTTAGCTATAAGGCCAGAGTAAGAGTTAAGATCTTAGCTATTAGCCCAGAGTAAGAGTTAAGACCTTAGCTATTAGGCCAGAGGAAGAGTTAAGACCTTAACCAGTAGGCCATAGTGCGAGTCTAAGACCTTAGCTATTAGGCCAGAGTAAGAGTTAAGTCCTTAACCAGTAGGCCAGAGTAAGAGTTAGGACCTTAACCAGTAGGCCAGAGTACGAGTCTAAGACCTTAGCTATTAGGCCAGAGTAAGAGTTAAGACCTTAACCTGTAGGCCAGAGTACGAGTCTAAGACCTTAGCTATTAGGCCAGAGAAAGAGTTAAGACCTTAACCAGTAGGCCAGAGTACGAGTCTAAGACCTTAGCTATTAGGCCAGAGTAAGAGTTAAGACCTTAACCTGTAGGCCAGAGTACGAGTCTAAGACCTTAGCTATTAGGACAGAGTAAGAGTTAAGACCTTAACCAGTAGGCTAGAGTAAGATTTAAGACGTTAACCAGTAGGCCAGAGTAAGAGTTAATACCCTAACCATTAGGCCAGAGTACGAGTCTAAGAACTTAGCTATTGGGCAGAGTAAGAGTCTTAGCTATTAGACCAGAGTAAGAGTTAAGACCTTAACCATTAGGCCAGAGTGCGAGTCTAAGACCTTAGCTATTAGGCCAGAGTAAGAGTTAAGACCTTAGCTATTAGGCCAAAGTAAGAGTTAAGACCTTAACCATTAGGCCAGAGTACGAGTCTAAGCCTTAGCTATTAGGCCAGAGTAAGAGTTAAGACCTTAACCTGTAGGCCAGAGTACGAGTCTAAGACCTTAGCTATTAGGCCAGAGTAATAGTTAAGACCTTAGCTATTAGGCCAGAGTAAGAGTTAAGACCTTAGATATTAGGCCAGAGTAAGAGTTAAGACCTTAACCATTAGGCCAGAGTAAGAGTTAAAACCTTAACCGTTAGGCCAGAGAACAAGTCTAAGACCTTAGCTATTAGGCCAGAGTAAGAGTTAAGTCCTTAACCAGTAGGCCAGAGTAAGAATTAGGACCTTAACCAGTAGGCCAGAGTACGAGTCTAAGACCTTAGCTATTAGGCCAGAGTAAGAGTTAAGACCTTAACCTGTAGGCCAGAGTACGAGTCTAAGACCTTAGCTATTAGGCCAGAGTAAGAGTTAAGACCTTAACCAGTAGGCCAGAGTACGAGTCTAAGACCTTAGCTATTAGGCCAGAGTAAGAGTTAAGACCTTAACCTGTAGGCCAGAGTACAAGTCTAAGACCTTAGCTATTAGGCCAGAGTAAGAGTTAAGACCTTAACCAGTAGGCTAGAGTAAGATTTAAGACCTTAACCAGTAGGTCAGAGTACGAGTCTAAGACATTAGCTTTTAGGCCAGAGTAAGTGTTAAGACCTTAACCAGTAGGCCAGAGTAAGAGTTAATACCTTAACCATTAGGCTAGAGTACGAGTCTAAGAACTTAGCTATTGGGCAGAGTAAGAGTCTTAGCTATTAGGCCAGAGTAAGAGTTAAGACCTTAACCATTAGGCCAGAGTGCGAGTCTAAGACCTTAGCTATTAGGCCAGAGTAAGAGTTAAGACCTTAGCTATTAGGCCAGAGTAAGAGTTAAGACCTTAACCAGTAGGCCAGAGTAAGTGTTAAGACCTTAACCATTAGGCCAGAGTAAGAGTTAAGACCTTAACCATTAGGCCATAGTACGAGTCTAAGACCTTAGCTATTACTCCAGAGTAAGAGTTAGGACCTTAGCTATGAGGCCAGAGTAAGAGTTAAGATGTTAGCTATTAGCCCAGAGTAAGAGTTAAGACCTTAGCTATTAGGCCAGAGGAAGAGTTAAGACCTTAACCAGTAGGCCATAGTGCGAGTCTAAGACGTTAGCTATTAGGCCAGAGTAAGAGTTAAGACCTTAACCAGTAGGCCAGAGTAAGAGTTAGGACCTTAACCAGTAGGCCAGAGTACGAGTCTAAGACCTTAGCTATTAGGCCAGAGAAAGAGTTAAAACCTTAACCATTAGGCCAGAGAACGAGTCTAAGACCTTAGCTATTAGGCCAGAGTAAGAGTTAAGACCTTAGCTATTAGGCCAGAGTAAGAGTTAAGACCTTAACCAGTAGGCCAGAGTAAGAGTTAAGACCTTAACCATTAGGCCAGAGTAAGAGTCTAAGACCTTAGCTATTAGGCCAGAGTAAGCGTTAAGACATTAGCTATTAGGTCAGAGTAAGAGTTAAGACCTTAACCAGTAGGCCAGAGTAAGAGTTAAGACCTTAACCAGTAGGCCAGAGTAAGAGTTAAGACCTTAGCTATTAGGCCAGAGTAAGAGTTAAGACCTTAACCATTAGGCCTTAGTACGAGTCTAAGACCTTAGCTATTAGGCCAGAGTAAGAGTTAAGACCTTAGCTATAAGGCCAGAGTAAGAGTTAAGATCTTAGCTATTAGCCCAGAGTAAGAGTTAAGACCTTAGCTATTAGGCCAGAGGAAGAGTTAAGACCTTAACCAGTAGGCCATAGTGCAAGTCTAAGACCTTAGCTATTAGGCCAGAGTAAGAGTTAAGACCTTAACCTGTAGGCCAGAGTACGAGTCTAAGACCTTAGCTTTTGGGCCAGAGTAAGAGTTAAGACCTTAACCAGTAGACTAGAGTAAGATTTAAGACCTTAACCAGTAGGTCAGAGTACGAGTCTAAGACATTAGCTTTTAGGCCAGAGTAAGTGTTAAGACCTTAACCAGTAGGCCAGAGTAAGAGTTAATACCTTAACCATTAGGCCAGAGTACGAGTCTAAGACCTTAGCTATTGGGCAGAGTAAGAGTCTTAGCTATTAGGCCAGAGTAAGAGTTAAGACCTTAACCATTAGGCCAGAGTACGAGTCTATGACCTTAGCTATTAGGCCAGAGTAAGAGTTAAGACCTTAGCTATTTGGCCAGAGTAAGAGTTAAGACCTTAACCATTAGGCCAGAGTACGAGTCTAAGCCTTAGCTATTAGGCCAGAGTAAGAGTTAAGACCTTAACCTGTAGGCCAGAGTACGAGTCTAAGACCTTAGCTATTAGGCCAGAGTAAGAGTTAAGACCTTAGCTATTAGGCCAGAGTAAGAGTTAAGACCTTAGATATTAGGCCAGAGTAAGAGTTAAGACCTTAACCATTAGGCCAGAGTATGGGTCTAAGACCTTAGCTATTAGGCCAGAGGAAGAGTTAAGACCTTAACCAGTAGGCCATAGTGCGAGTCTAAGACCTTAGATATTAGGTCAGAGTAAGAGTTAAGACCTTAACCAGTAGGCCAGAGTAAGAGTTAAGACCTTAACCATTAGGCCAGAGTACGAGTCTAAGATCTTAGCTTTTAGGCCATAGTACGAGTCTAAGACCTTAGCTATTAGGCCAGAGTAAGAGTTAAGACCTTAACCAGTAGGCCAGAGTAAGAGTTAAGACCTTAACCATTAGGCCAGAGTA
This sequence comes from Triturus cristatus, assembly GCF_964204655.1. Classification (NCBI taxonomy): domain Eukaryota; kingdom Metazoa; phylum Chordata; class Amphibia; order Caudata; family Salamandridae; genus Triturus; species Triturus cristatus. The sequence goes on from NC_140590.1 coordinate 1,309,154,125, forward strand.
CGAGTCTATGACCTTAGCTATTAGGCCATAGTACGAGTCTAAGACCTTAGCTATTAGGCCAGAGTAAGAGTTAAGACCTTAACCAGTAGGCCAGAGTAAGAGTTAAGACCTTAACCTGTAGGCCATAGTACGAGTTTAAGACCTTAGCTATTAGGCCAGAGTAAGAGTTAAGACCTTAACCAGTAGGCCAGAGTAAGTGTTAAGACCTTAACCATTAGGCCAGAGTAAGAGTTAAGACCTTAACCATTAGGCCATAGTACGAGTCTAAGACCTTAGCTATTAGGCCAGAGTAAGAGTTAAGACCTTAGCTATGAGGCCAGAGTAAGAGTTAAGATCTTAGCTGTTAGTCCAGAGTAAGAGTTAAGACCTTAGCTATTAGGCCAGAGGAAGAGTTAAGACCTTAACCAGTAGGCCATAGAGCGAGTCTAAGACGTTAGCTATTAGGCCAGAGTAAGAGTTAGGACCTTAACCAGTAGGCCAGAGTACGAGTCTAAGACCTTAGCTATTAGGCCAGAGTAAGAGTTAAGACCTTAACCTGTAGGCCAGAGTACGAGTATAAGACCTTAGCTATTAGGCCAGAGAAAGAGTTAAAACCTTAACCATTAGGCCAGAGAACGAGTCTAAGACCTTAGCTATTAGGCCAGAGTAAGAGTTAAGACCTTAGCTATTAGGCCAGAGTAAGAGTTAAGACCTTAACCAGTAGGCCAGAGTAAGAGTTAAGACCTTAACCATTAGGCCAGAGTAAGAGTCTAAGACCTTAGCTATTAGGCCAGAGTAAGAGTTGAGACATTAGCTATTCGGTCAGAGTAAGAGTTAAGACCTTAACCAGTAGGCCAGAGTAAGAGTTAAGACCTTAACCAGTAGGCCAGAGTAAGAGTTAAGACCTTAGCTATTAGGCCAGAGTAAGAGTTAAGACCTTAACCATTAGGCCATAGTACGAGTCTAAGACCTTAGCTATTAGGCCAGAGTAAGAGGTAAGACCTTAGCTATAAGGCCAGAGTAAGAGTTAAGATCTTAGCTATTAGCCCAGAGTAAGAGTTAAGACCTTAGCTATTAGGCCAGAGGAAGAGTTAAGACCTTAACCAGTAGGCCATAGTGCGAGTCTAAGACCTTAGCTATTAGGCCATAGTGCGAGTCTAAGACCTTAGCTATTAGGCCAGAGGAAGAGTTAAGACCTTAACCAGTAGGCCATAGTGCAAGTCTAAGACCTTAGCTATTAGGCCAGAGTAAGAGTTAAGACCTTAACCTGTAGGCCAGAGTACGAGTCTAAGACCTTAGCTTTTGGGCCAGAGTAAGAGTTAAGACCTTAACCAGTAGACTAGAGTAAGATTTAAGACCTTAACCAGTAGGTCAGAGTACGAGTCTAAGACATTAGCTTTTAGGCCAGAGTAAGTGTTAAGACCTTAACCAGTAGGCCAGAGTAAGAGTTAATACCTTAACCATTAGGCCAGAGTACGAGTCTAAGACCTTAGCTATTGGGCAGAGTAAGAGTCTTAGCTATTAGGCCAGAGTAAGAGTTAAGACCTTAACCATTAGGCCAGAGTACGAGTCTATGACCTTAGCTATTAGGCCAGAGTAAGAGTTAAGACCTTAGCTATTTGGCCAGAGTAAGAGTTAAGACCTTAACCATTAGGCCAAAGTACGAGTCTAAGCCTTAGCTATTAGGCCAGAGTAAGAGTTAAGACCTTAACCTGTAGGCCAGAGTACGAGTCTAAGACCTTAGCTATTAGGCCAGAGTAAGAGTTAAGACCTTAGCTATTAGGCCAGAGTAAGAGTTAAGACCTTAGATATTAGGCCAGAGTAAGAGTTAAGACCTTAACCATTAGGCCAGAGTATGAGTCTAAGACCTTAGCTATTAGGCCAGAGGAAGAGTTAAGACCTTAACCAGTAGGCCATAGTGCGAGTCTAAGACCTTAGATATTAGGTCAGAGTAAGAGTTAAGACCTTAACCAGTAGGCCAGAGTAAGAGTCATGACCTTAACCATTAGGCCAGAGTACGAGTCTAAGATCTTAGCTTTTAGGCCATAGTACGAGTCTAAGACCTTAGCTATTAGGCCAGAGTAAGAGTTAAGACCTTAACCAGTAGGCCAGAGTAAGAGTTAAGACCTTAACCATTAGGCCAGAGTACGAGTCTATGACCTTAGCTATTAGGCCATAGTACGAGTCTAAGACCTTAGCTATTAGGCCAGAGTAAGAGTTAAGACCTTAACCAGTAGGCCAGAGTAAGAGTTAAGACCTTAACCTGTAGGCCATAGTACGAGTTTAAGACCTTAGCTATTAGGCCAGAGTAAGAGTTAAGACCTTAACCAGTAGGCCAGAGTAAGTGTTAAGACCTTAACCATTAGGCCAGAGTAAGAGTTAAGACCTTAACCATTAGGCCATAGTACGAGTCTAAGACCTTAGCTATTAGGCCAGAGTAAGAGTTAAGACCTTAGCTATGAGGCCAGAGTAAGAGTTAAGATCTTAGCTGTTAGTCCAGAGTAAGAGTTAAGACCTTAGCTATTAGGCCAGAGGAAGAGTTAAGACCTTAACCAGTAGGCCATAGAGCGAGTCTAAGACGTTAGCTATTAGGCCAGAGTAAGAGTTAGGACCTTAACCAGTAGGCCAGAGTACGAGTCTAAGACCTTAGCTATTAGGCCAGAGTAAGAGTTAAGACCTTAACCTGTAGGCCAGAGTACGAGTATAAGACCTTAGCTATTAGGCCAGAGAAAGAGTTAAAACCTTAACCATTAGGCCAGAGAACGAGTCTAAGACCTTAGCTATTAGGCCAGAGTAAGAGTTAAGACCTTAGCTATTAGGCCAGAGTAAGAGTTAAGACCTTAACCAGTAGGCCAGAGTAAGAGTTAAGACCTTAACCATTAGGCCAGAGTAAGAGTCTAAGACCTTAGCTATTAGGCCAGAGTAAGAGTTGAGACATTAGCTATTCGGTCAGAGTAAGAGTTAAGACCTTAACCAGTAGGCCAGAGTAAGAGTTAAGACCTTAACCAGTAGGCCAGAGTAAGAGTTAAGACCTTAGCTATTAGGCCAGAGTAAGAGTTAAGACCTTAACCATTAGGCCATAGTACGAGTCTAAGACCTTAGCTATTAGGCCAGAGTAAGAGGTAAGACCTTAGCTATAAGGCCAGAGTAAGAGTTAAGATCTTAGCTATTAGCCCAGAGTAAGAGTTAAGACCTTAGCTATTAGGCCAGAGGAAGAGTTAAGACCTTAACCAGTAGGCCATAGTGCGAGTCTAAGACCTTAGCTATTAGGCCATAGTGCGAGTCTAAGACCTTAGCTATTAGGCCAGAGTAAGAGTTAAGTCCTTAACCAGTAGGCCAGAGTAAGAGTTAGGACCTTAACCAGTAGGCCAGAGTACGAGCCTAAGACCTTAGCTATTAGGCCAGAGTAAGAGTTAAGACCTTAACCTGTAGGCCAGAGTACGAGTCTAAGACCTTAGCTATTAGGCCAGAGTAAGAGTTAAGACCTTAACCAGTAGGCCAGAGTACGAGTCTAAGACCTTAGCTATTAGGCCAGAGTAAGAGTTAAGACCTTAACCTGTAGGCCAGAGTACGAGTCTAAGACCTTAGCTATTAGGACAGAGTAAGAGTTAAGTCCTTAACCAGTAGGCCAGAGTAAGAGTTAGGACCTTAACCAGTAGGCCAGAGGACGAGTCTAAGACCTTAGCTATTAGGCCAGAGTAAGAGTTAAGACCTTAACCTGTAGGCCAGAGTACGAGTCTAAGACCTTAGCTATTAGGCCAGAGTAAGAGTTAAGACCTTAACCAGTAGGCCAGAGTACGAGTCTAAGACCTTAGCTATTAGGCCAGAGTAAGAGTTAAGACCTTAACCTGTAGGCCAGAGTACGAGTCTAAGACCTTAGCTATTAGGACAGAGTAAGAGTTAAGACCTTAACCAGTAGGCTAGAGTAAGATTTAAGACCTTAACCAGTAGGTCAGAGTACGAGTTTAAGACATTAGCTTTTAGGCCAGAGTAAGTGTTAAGACCTTAACCAGTAGGCCAGAGTAAGAGTTAATACCCTAACCATTAGGCCAGAGTACGAGTCTAAGAACATAGCTATTGGGCAGAGTAAGAGTCTTAGCTATTAGACCAGAGTAAGAGTTAAGACCTTAACCATTAGGCCAGAGTGCGAGTCTAAGACCTTAGCTATTAGGCCAGAGTAAGAGTTAAGACCTTAGCTATTAGGCCAGAGTAAGAGTTAAGACCTTAACCATTAGGCCAGAGTACGAGTCTAAGCCTTAGCTATTAGGCCAGAGTAAGAGTTAAGACCTTAACCATTAGGCCAGAGTACGAGTCTATGACCTTAGCTATTAGGCCAGAGTAAGAGTTAAGACCTTAGCTATTTGGCCAGAGTAAGAGTTAAGACCTTAACCATTAGGCCACAGTACGAGTCTAAGCCTTAGCTATTAGGCCAGAGTAAGAGTTAAGACCTTAACCTGTAGGCCAGAGTACGAGTCTAAGACCTTAGCTATTAGGCCAGAGTAAGAGTTAAGACCTTAGATATTAGGCCAGAGTAAGAGTTAAGACCTTAACCATTAGGCCAGAGTATGAGTCTAAGACCTTAGCTATTAGGCCAGAGGAAGAGTTAAGACCTTAACCAGTAGGCCATAGTGCGAGTCTAAGACCTTAGATATTAGGTCAGAGTAAGAGTTAAGACCTTAACCAGTAGGCCAGAGTAAGAGTTAAGACCTTAACCATTAGGCCAGAGTACGAGTCTAAGATCTTAGCTTTTAGGCCATAGTACGAGTCTAAGACCTTAGCTATTAGGCCAGAGTAAGAGTTAAGACCTTAACCAGTAGGCCAGAGTAAGAGTTAAGACCTTAACCATTAGGCCAGAGTACGAGTCTATGACCTTAGCTATTAGGCCATAGTACGAGTCTAAGACCTTAGCTATTAGGCCAGAGTAAGAGTTAAGACCTTAACCAGTAGGCCAGAGTAAGAGTTAAGACCTTAACCTGTAGGCCATAGTACGAGTTTAAGACCTTAGCTATTAGGCCAGAGTAAGAGTTAAGACCTTAACCAGTAGGCCAGAGTAAGTGTTAAGACCTTAACCATTAGGCCAGAGTAAGAGTTAGGACCTTAACCATTAGGCCATAGTACGAGTCTAAGACCTTAGCTATTAGGCCAGAGTAAGAGTTAAGACCTTAGCTATGAGGCCAGAGTAAGAGTTAAGATCTTAGCTATTAGTCCAGAGTAAGAGTTAAGACCTTAGCTATTAGGCCAGAGGAAGAGTTAAGACCTTAACCAGTAGGCCATAGAGCGAGTCTAAGACGTTAGCTATTAGGCCAGAGTAAGAGTTAGGACCTTAACCAGTAGGCCAGAGTACGAGTCTAAGACCTTAGCTATTAGGCCAGAGTAAGAGTTAAGACCTTAACCTGTAGGCCAGAGTACGAGTATAAGACCTTAGCTATTAGGCCAGAGAAAGAGTTAAAACCTTAACCATTAGGCCAGAGAACGAGTCTAAGACCTTAGCTATTAGGCCAGAGTAAGAGTTAAGACCTTAGCTATTAGGCCAGAGTAAGAGTTAAGACCTTAACCAGTAGGCCAGAGTAAGAGTTAAGACCTTAACCATTAGGCCAGAGTAAAAGTCTAAGACCTTAGCTATTAGGCCAGAGTAAGAGTTGAGACATTAGCTATTAGGTCAGAGTAAGAGTTAAGACCTTAACCAGTAGGCCAGAGTAAGAGTTAAGACCTTAACCAGTAGGCCAGAGTAAGAGTTAAGACCTTAGCTATTAGGCCAGAGTAAGAGTTAAGACCTTAACCATTAGGCCATAGTACGAGTCTAAGACCTTAGCTATTAGGCCAGAGTAAGAGGTAAGACCTTAGCTATAAGGCCAGAGTAAGAGTTAAGATCTTAGCTATTAGCCCAGAGTAAGAGTTAAGACCTTAGCTATTAGGCCAGAGGAAGAGTTAAGACCTTAACCAGTAGGCCATAGTGCGAGTCTAAGACCTTAGCTATTAGGCCAGAGTAAGAGTTAAGTCCTTAACCAGTAGGCCAGAGTAAGAGTTAGGACCTTAACCAGTAGGCCAGAGTACGAGTCTAAGACCTTAGCTATTAGGCCAGAGTAAGAGTTAAGACCTTAACCTGTAGGCCAGAGTACGAGTCTAAGACCTTAGCTATTAGGCCAGAGAAAGAGTTAAGACCTTAACCAGTAGGCCAGAGTACGAGTCTAAGACCTTAGCTATTAGGCCAGAGTAAGAGTTAAGACCTTAACCTGTAGGCCAGAGTACGAGTCTAAGACCTTAGCTATTAGGACAGAGTAAGAGTTAAGACCTTAACCAGTAGGCTAGAGTAAGATTTAAGACCTTAACCAGTAGGCCAGAGTAAGAGTTAATACCCTAACCATTAGGCCAGAGTACGAGTCTAAGAACTTAGCTATTGGGCAGAGTAAGAGTCTTAGCTATTAGACCAGAGTAAGAGTTAAGACCTTAACCATTAGGCCAGAGTGCGAGTCTAAGACCTTAGCTATTAGGCCAGAGTAAGAGTTAAGACCTTAGCTATTAGGCCAGAGTAAGAGTTAAGACCTTAACCATTAGGCCAGAGTACGAGTCTAAGCCTTAGCTATTAGGCCAGAGTAAGAGTTAAGACCTTAACCTGTAGGCCAGAGTACGAGTCTAAGACCTTAGCTATTAGGCCAGAGTAATAGTTAAGACCTTAGCTATTAGGCCAGAGTAAGAGTTAAGACCTTAGATATTAGGCCAGAGTAAGAGTTAAGACCTTAACCATTAGGCCAGAGTAAGAGTTAAAACCTTAACCGTTAGGCCAGAGAACAAGTCTAAGACCTTAGCTATTAGGCCAGAGTAAGAGTTAAGTCCTTAACCAGTAGGCCAGAGTAAGAATTAGGACCTTAACCAGTAGGCCAGAGTACGAGTCTAAGACCTTAGCTATTAGGCCAGAGTAAGAGTTAAGACCTTAACCTGTAGGCCAGAGTACGAGTCTAAGACCTTAGCTATTAGGCCAGAGTAAGAGTTAAGACCTTAACCAGTAGGCCAGAGTACGAGTCTAAGACCTTAGCTATTAGGCCAGAGTAAGAGTTAAGACCTTAACCTGTAGGCCAGAGTACGAGTCTAAGACCTTAGCTATTAGGCCAGAGTAAGAGTTAAGACCTTAACCAGTAGGCTAGAGTAAGATTTAAGACCTTAACCAGTAGGTCAGAGTACGAGTCTAAGACATTAGCTTTTAGGCCAGAGTAAGTGTTAAGACCTTAACCAGTAGGCCAGAGTAAGAGTTAATACCTTAACCATTAGGCTAGAGTACGAGTCTAAGAACTTAGCTATTGGGCAGAGTAAGAGTCTTAGCTATTAGGCCAGAGTAAGAGTTAAGACCTTAACCATTAGGCCAGAGTGCGAGTCTAAGACCTTAGCTATTAGGCCAGAGTAAGAGTTAAGACCTTAGCTATTAGGCCAGAGTAAGAGTTAAGACCTTAACCAGTAGGCCAGAGTAAGTGTTAAGACCTTAACCATTAGGCCAGAGTAAGAGTTAAGACCTTAACCATTAGGCCATAGTACGAGTCTAAGACCTTAGCTATTAGGCCAGAGTAAGAGTTAGGACCTTAGCTATGAGGCCAGAGTAAGAGTTAAGATGTTAGCTATTAGCCCAGAGTAAGAGTTAAGACCTTAGCTATTAGGCCAGAGGAAGAGTTAAGACCTTAACCAGTAGGCCATAGTGCGAGTCTAAGACGTTAGCTATTAGGCCAGAGTAAGAGTTAAGACCTTAACCAGTAGGCCAGAGTAAGAGTTAGGACCTTAACCAGTAGGCCAGAGTACGAGTCTAAGACCTTAGCTATTAGGCCAGAGAAAGAGTTAAAACCTTAACCATTAGGCCAGAGAACGAGTCTAAGACCTTAGCTATTAGGCCAGAGTAAGAGTTAAGACCTTAGCTATTAGGCCAGAGTAAGAGTTAAGACCTTAACCAGTAGGCCAGAGTAAGAGTTAAGACCTTAACCATTAGGCCAGAGTAAGAGTCTAAGACCTTAGCTATTAGGCCAGAGTAAGCGTTAAGACATTAGCTATTAGGTCAGAGTAAGAGTTAAGACCTTAACCAGTAGGCCAGAGTAAGAGTTAAGACCTTAACCAGTAGGCCAGAGTAAGAGTTAAGACCTTAGCTATTAGGCCAGAGTAAGAGTTAAGACCTTAACCATTAGGCCTTAGTACGAGTCTAAGACCTTAGCTATTAGGCCAGAGTAAGAGTTAAGACCTTAGCTATAAGGCCAGAGTAAGAGTTAAGATCTTAGCTATTAGCCCAGAGTAAGAGTTAAGACCTTAGCTATTAGGCCAGAGGAAGAGTTAAGACCTTAACCAGTAGGCCATAGTGCAAGTCTAAGACCTTAGCTATTAGGCCAGAGTAAGAGTTAAGACCTTAACCTGTAGGCCAGAGTACGAGTCTAAGACCTTAGCTTTTGGGCCAGAGTAAGAGTTAAGACCTTAACCAGTAGACTAGAGTAAGATTTAAGACCTTAACCAGTAGGTCAGAGTACGAGTCTAAGACATTAGCTTTTAGGCCAGAGTAAGTGTTAAGACCTTAACCAGTAGGCCAGAGTAAGAGTTAATACCTTAACCATTAGGCCAGAGTACGAGTCTAAGACCTTAGCTATTGGGCAGAGTAAGAGTCTTAGCTATTAGGCCAGAGTAAGAGTTAAGACCTTAACCATTAGGCCAGAGTACGAGTCTATGACCTTAGCTATTAGGCCAGAGTAAGAGTTAAGACCTTAGCTATTTGGCCAGAGTAAGAGTTAAGACCTTAACCATTAGGCCAGAGTACGAGTCTAAGCCTTAGCTATTAGGCCAGAGTAAGAGTTAAGACCTTAACCTGTAGGCCAGAGTACGAGTCTAAGACCTTAGCTATTAGGCCAGAGTAAGAGTTAAGACCTTAGCTATTAGGCCAGAGTAAGAGTTAAGACCTTAGATATTAGGCCAGAGTAAGAGTTAAGACCTTAACCATTAGGCCAGAGTATGGGTCTAAGACCTTAGCTATTAGGCCAGAGGAAGAGTTAAGACCTTAACCAGTAGGCCATAGTGCGAGTCTAAGACCTTAGATATTAGGTCAGAGTAAGAGTTAAGACCTTAACCAGTAGGCCAGAGTAAGAGTTAAGACCTTAACCATTAGGCCAGAGTACGAGTCTAAGATCTTAGCTTTTAGGCCATAGTACGAGTCTAAGACCTTAGCTATTAGGCCAGAGTAAGAGTTAAGACCTTAACCAGTAGGCCAGAGTAAGAGTTAAGACCTTAACCATTAGGCCAGAGTACGAGTCTATGACCTTAGCTATTAGGCCATAGTACGAGTCTAAGACCTTAGCTATTAGGCCAGAGTAAGAGTTAAGACCTTAACCAGTAGGCCAGAGTAAGAGTTAAGACCTTAACCTGTAGGCCATAGTACGAGTTTAAGACCTTAGCTATTAGGCCAGAGTAAGAGTTAAGACCTTAACCAGTAGGCCAGAGTAAGTGTTAAGACCTTAACCATTAGGCCAGAGTAAGAGTTAAGACCTTAACCATTAGGCCATAGTACGAGTCTAAGACCTTAGCTATTAGGCCAGAGTAAGAGTTAAGACCTTAGCTATGAGGCCAGAGTAAGAGTTAAGATCTTAGCTGTTAGTCCAGAGTAAGAGTTAAGACCTTAGCTATTAGGCCAGAGGAAGAGTTAAGACCTTAACCAGTAGGCCATAGAGCGAGTCTAAGACGTTAGCTATTAGGCCAGAGTAAGAGTTAGGACCTTAACCAGTAGGCCAGAGTACGAGTCTAAGACCTTAGCTATTAGGCCAGAGTAAGAGTTAAGACCTTAACCTGTAGGCCAGAGTACGAGTATAAGACCTTAGCTATTAGGCCAGAGAAAGAGTTAAAACCTTAACCATTAGGCCAGAGAACGAGTCTAAGACCTTAGCTATTAGGCCAGAGTAAGAGTTAAGACCTTAGCTATTAGGCCAGAGTAAGAGTTAAGACCTTAACCAGTAGGCCAGAGTAAGAGTTAAGACCTTAACCATTAGGCCAGAGTAAGAGTCTAAGACCTTAGCTATTAGGCCAGAGTAAGAGTTGAGACATTAGCTATTCGGTCAGAGTAAGAGTTAAGACCTTAACCAGTAGGCCAGAGTAAGAGTTAAGACCTTAACCAGTAGGCCAGAGTAAGAGTTAAGACCTTAGCTATTAGGCCAGAGTAAGAGTTAAGACCTTAACCATTAGGCCATAGTACGAGTCTAAGACCTTAGCTATTAGGCCAGAGTAAGAGGTAAGACCTTAGCTATAAGGCCAGAGTAAGAGTTAAGATCTTAGCTATTAGCCCAGAGTAAGAGTTAAGACCTTAGCTATTAGGCCAGAGGAAGAGTTAAGACCTTAACCAGTAGGCCATAGTGCGAGTCTAAGACCTTAGCTATTAGGCCATAGTGCGAGTCTAAGACCTTAGCTATTAGGCCAGAGGAAGAGTTAAGACCTTAACCAGTAGGCCATAGTGCAAGTCTAAGACCTTAGCTATTAGGCCAGAGTAAGAGTTAAGACCTTAACCTGTAGGCCAGAGTACGAGTCTAAGACCTTAGCTTTTGGGCCAGAGTAAGAGTTAAGACCTTAACCAGTAGACTAGAGTAAGATTTAAGACCTTAACCAGTAGGTCAGAGTACGAGTCTAAGACATTAGCTTTTAGGCCAGAGTAAGTGTTAAGACCTTAACCAGTAGGCCAGAGTAAGAGTTAATACCTTAACCATTAGGCCAGAGTACGAGTCTAAGACCTTAGCTATTGGGCAGAGTAAGAGTCTTAGCTATTAGGCCAGAGTAAGAGTTAAGACCTTAACCATTAGGCCAGAGTACGAGTCTATGACCTTAGCTATTAGGCCAGAGTAAGAGTTAAGACCTTAGCTATTTGGCCAGAGTAAGAGTTAAGACCTTAACCATTAGGCCAAAGTACGAGTCTAAGCCTTAGCTATTAGGCCAGAGTAAGAGTTAAGACCTTAACCTGTAGGCCAGAGTACGAGTCTAAGACCTTAGCTATTAGGCCAGAGTAAGAGTTAAGACCTTAGCTATTAGGCCAGAGTAAGAGTTAAGACCTTAGATATTAGGCCAGAGTAAGAGTTAAGACCTTAACCATTAGGCCAGAGTATGAGTCTAAGACCTTAGCTATTAGGCCAGAGGAAGAGTTAAGACCTTAACCAGTAGGCCATAGTGCGAGTCTAAGACCTTAGATATTAGGTCAGAGTAAGAGTTAAGACCTTAACCAGTAGGCCAGAGTAAGAGTCAAGACCTTAACCATTAGGCCAGAGTACGAGTCTAAGATCTTAGCTTTTAGGCCATAGTACGAGTCTAAGACCTTAGCTATTAGGCCAGAGTAAGAGTTAAGACCTTAACCAGTAGGCCAGAGTAAGAGTTAAGACCTTAACCATTAGGCCAGAGTACGAGTCTATGACCTTAGCTATTAGGCCATAGTACGAGTCTAAGACCTTAGCTATTAGGCCAGAGTAAGAGTTAAGACCTTAACCAGTAGGCCAGAGTAAGAGTTAAGACCTTAACCTGTAGGCCATAGTACGAGTTTAAGACCTTAGCTATTAGGCCAGAGTAAGAGTTAAGACCTTAACCAGTAGGCCAGAGTAAGTGTTAAGACCTTAACCATTAGGCCAGAGTAAGAGTTAAGACCTTAACCATTAGGCCATAGTACGAGTCTAAGACCTTAGCTATTAGGCCAGAGTAAGAGTTAAGACCTTAGCTATGAGGCCAGAGTAAGAGTTAAGATCTTAGCTGTTAGTCCAAAGTAAGAGTTAAGACCTTAGCTATTAGGCCAGAGGAAGAGTTAAGACCTTAACCAGTAGGCCATAGAGCGAGTCTAAGACGTTAGCTATTAGGCCAGAGTAAGAGTTAGGACCTTAACCAGTAGGCCAGAGTACGAGTCTAAGACCTTAGCTATTAGGCCAGAGTAAGAGTTAAGACCTTAACCTGTAGGCCAGAGTACGAGTATAAGACCTTAGCTATTAGGCCAGAGAAAGAGTTAAAACCTTAACCATTAGGCCAGAGAACTAGTCTAAGACCTTAGCTATTAGGCCAGAGTAAGAGTTAAGACCTTAGCTATTAGGCCAGAGTAAGAGTTAAGACCTTAACCAGTAGGCCAGAGTAAGAGTTAAGACCTTAACCATTAGGCCAGAGTAAGAGTCTAAGACCTTAGCTATTAGGCCAGAGTAAGAGTTGAGACATTAGCTATTCGGTCAGAGTAAGAGTTAAGACCTTAACCAGTAGGCCAGAGTAAGAGTTAAGACCTTAACCAGTAGGCCAGAGTAAGAGTTAAGACCTTAGCTATTAGGCCAGAGTAAGAGTTAAGACCTTAACCATTAGGCCATAGTACGAGTCTAAGACCTTAGCTATTAGGCCAGAGTAAGAGGTAAGACCTTAGCTATAAGGCCAGAGTAAGAGTTAAGATCTTAGCTATTAGCCCAGAGTAAGAGTTAAGACCTTAGCTATTAGGCCAGAGGAAGAGTTAAGACCTTAACCAGTAGGCCATAGTGCGAGTCTAAGACCTTAGCTATTAGGCCATAGTGCGAGTCTAAGACCTTAGCTATTAGGCCAGAGTAAGAGTTAAGTCCTTAACCAGTAGGCCAGAGTAAGAGTTAGGACCTTAACCAGTAGGCCAGAGTACGAGCCTAAGACCTTAGCTATTAGGCCAGAGTAAGAGTTAAGACCTTAACCTGTAGGCCAGAGTACGAGTCTAAGACCTTAGCTATTAGGCCAGAGTAAGAGTTAAGACCTTAACCAGTAGGCCAGAGTACGAGTCTAAGACCTTAGCTATTAGGCCAGAGTAAGAGTTAAGACCTTAACCTGTAGGCCAGAGTACGAGTCTAAGACCTTAGCTATTAGGACAGAGTAAGAGTTAAGTCCTTAACCAGTAGGCCAGAGTAAGAGTTAGGACCTTAACCAGTAGGCCAGAGTACGAGTCTAAGACCTTAGCTATTAGGCCAGAGTAAGAGTTAAGACCTTAACCTGTAGGCCAGAGTACGAGTCTAAGACCTTAGCTATTAGGCCAGAGTAAGAGTTAAGACCTTAACCAGTAGGCCAGAGTACGAGTCTAAGACCTTAGCTATTAGGCCAGAGTAAGAGTTAAGACCTTAACCTGTAGGCCAGAGTACGAGTCTAAGACCTTAGCTATTAGGACAGAGTAAGAGTTAAGACCTTAACCAGTAGGCTAGAGTAAGATTTAAGACCTTAACCAGTAGGTCAGAGTACGAGTTTAAGACATTAGCTTTTAGGCCAGAGTAAGTGTTAAGACCTTAACCAGTAGGCCAGAGTAAGAGTTAATACCCTAACCATTAGGCCAGAGTACGAGTCTAAGAACATAGCTATTGGGCAGAGTAAGAGTCTTAGCTATTAGACCAGAGTAAGAGTTAAGACCTTAACCATTAGGCCAGAGTGCGAGTCTAAGACCTTAGCTATTAGGCCAGAGTAAGAGTTAAGACCTTAGCTATTAGGCCAGAGTAAGAGTTAAGACCTTAACCATTAGGCCAGAGTACGAGTCTAAGCCTTAGCTATTAGGCCAGAGTAAGAGTTAAGACCTTAACCTGTAGGCCAGAGTACGAGTCTAAGACCTTAGCTATTAGGCCAGAGTAATAGTTAAGACCTTAGCTATTAGGCCAGAGTAAGAGTTAAGACCTTAGATATTAGGCCAGAGTAAGAGTTAAGACCTTAACCATTAGGCCAGAGTAAGAGTTAAAACCTTAACCGTTAGGCCAGAGAACAAGTCTAAGACCTTAGCTATTAGGCCAGAGTACGAGTCTAAGACCTTAGCTATTAGGCCAGAGTAAGAGTTAAGACCTTAACCAGTAGGCCAGAGTACGAGTCTAAGACCTTAGCTATTAGGCCAGAGTAAGAGTTAAGACCTTAACCTGTAGGCCAGAGTACGAGTCTAAGACCTTAGCTATTAGGCCAGAGTAAGAGTTAAGACCTTAACCAGTAGGCTAGAGTAAGATTTAAGACCTTAACCAGTAGGTCAGAGTACGAGTCTAAGACATTAGCTTTTAGGCCAGAGTAAGTGTTAAGACCTTAACCAGTAGGCCAGAGTAAGAGTTAATACCTTAACCATTAGGCTAGAGTATGAGTCTAAGAACTTAGCTATTGGGCAGAGTAAGAGTCTTAGCTATTAGGCCAGAGTAAGAGTTAAGACCTTAACCATTAGGCCAGAGTGCGAGTCTAAGACCTTAGCTATTAGGCCAGAGTAAGAGTTAAGACCTTAGCTATTAGGCCAGAGTAAGAGTTAAGACCTTAACCATTAGGCCAGAGTACGAGTCTAAGCCTTAGCTATTAGGCCAGAGTAAGAGTTAAGACCTTAACCTGTAGGCCAGAGTATGAGTCTAAGACATTAGCTATTAGGCCAGAGTAAGAGTTAAGACCTTAGCTATTAGGCCAGAGTAAGAGTTAAGACCTTAGAAATTAGGCCAGAGTAAGAGTTAAGACCTTAACCATTAGGCCAGAGTATGAGTCTAAGACCTTAGCTATTAGGCCAGAGTAAGAGTTAAGACCTTAACCATTAGGCCAGAGTACGAGTCTAAGACCTTAGCTATTAGGCCAGAGTAAGAGTTAAGACCTTAGCTATTAGGCCAGAGTAAGAGTTAAGACCTTAGATATTAGGCCAGAGTAAGTGTTAAGACCTTAACCAGTAGGCCAGAGTAAGAGTTAATACCCTAACCATTAGGCCAGAGTACGAGTCTAAGAACGTAGCTATTGGGCAGAGTAAGAGTCTTAGCTATTAGACCAGAGTAAGAGTTAAGACCTTAACCATTAGGCCAGAGTGCGAGTCTAAGACCTTAGCTATTAGGCCAGAGTAAGAGTTAAGACCTTAGCTATTAGGCCAGAGTAAGAGTTAAGACCTTAACCATTAGGCCAGAGTACGAGTCTAAGCCTTAGCTATTAGGCCAGAGTAAGAGTTAAGACCTTAACCTGTAGGCCAGAGTACGAGTCTAAGACCTTAGCTATTAGGCCAGAGTAATAGTTAAGACCTTAGCTATTAGGCCAGAGTAAGAGTTAAGACCTTAGATATTAGGCCAGAGTAAGAGTTAAGACCTTAACCATTAGGCCAGAGTAAGAGTTAAAACCTTAACCGTTAGGCCAGAGAACAAGTCTAAGACCTTAGCTATTAGGCCAGAGTAAGAGTTAAGTCCTTAACCAGTAGGCCAGAGTAAGAATTAGGACCTTAACCAGTAGGCCAGAGTACGAGTCTAAGACCTTAGCTATTAGGCCAGAGTAAGAGTTAAGACCTTAACCTGTAGGCCAGAGTACGAGTCTAAGACCTTAGCTATTAGGCCAGAGTAAGAGTTAAGACCTTAACCAGTAGGCCAGAGTACGAGTCTAAGACCTTAGCTATTAGGCCAGAGTAAGAGTTAAGACCTTAACCTGTAGGCCAGAGTACGAGTCTAAGACCTTAGCTATTAGGCCAGAGTAAGAGTTAAGACCTTAACCAGTAGGCTAGAGTAAGATTTAAGACCTTAACCAGTAGGTCAGAGTACGAGTCTAAGACATTAGCTTTTAGGCCAGAGTAAGTGTTAAGACCTTAACCAGTAGGCCAGAGTAAGAGTTAATACCTTAACCATTAGGCTAGAGTATGAGTCTAAGAACTTAGCTATTGGGCAGAGTAAGAGTCTTAGCTATTAGGCCAGAGTAAGAGTTAAGACCTTAACCATTAGGCCAGAGTGCGAGTCTAAGACCTTAGCTATTAGGCCAGAGTAAGAGTTAAGACCTTAGCTATTAGGCCAGAGTAAGAGTTAAGACCTTAACCATTAGGCCAGAGTACGAGTCTAAGCCTTAGCTATTAGGCCAGAGTAAGAGTTAAGACCTTAACCTGTAGGCCAGAGTATGAGTCTAAGACATTAGCTATTAGGCCAGAGTAAGAGTTAAGACCTTAGCTATTAGGCCAGAGTAAGAGTTAAGACCTTAGAAATTAGGCCAGAGTAAGAGTTAAGACCTTAACCATTAGGCCAGAGTATGAGTCTAAGACCTTAGCTATTAGGCCAGAGTAAGAGTTAAGACCTTAACCATTAGGCCAGAGTACGAGTCTAAGACCTTAGCTATTAGGCCAGAGTAAGAGTTAAGACCATAGCTATTAGGCCAGAGTAAGAGTTAAGACCTTAGATATTAGGCCAGAGTAAGAGTTAAGACCTTAACCATTAGGCCAGAGTATGAGTCTAAGACCTTAGCTATTAGGCCAGAGGAAGAGTCTAAGACCTTAACCAGTAGGCCATAGTGTGAGTCTAAGACCTTAGATATTAGGTCAGAGTAAGAGTTAAGACCTTAACCAGTAGGCCAGAGTAAGAGTTAAGACCTTAACCATTAGGCCAGAGTACGAGTCTAAGATCTTAGCTTTTAGGCCATAGTACGAGTCTAAGACCTTAGCTATTAGGCCAGAGTAAGATTTAAAACCTTAACCAGTAGGCCAGAGTAAGAGTTAAGACCTTAACCATTAGGCCAGAGTACGAGTCTATGACCTTAGCTATTAGGCCATAGTACGAGTCTAAGACCTTAGCTATTAGGCCAGAGTAAGAGTTAAGACCTTAACCAGTAGGCCAGAGTACGAGTCTAATACCTTAGCTATTAGGCCAGAGTAAGAGTTAAGACCTTAACCTGTAGGCCAGAGTACGAGTCTAAGACCTTAGCTTTTGGGCCAGAGTAAGAGTTAAGACCTTAACCAGTAGACTAGAGTAAGATTTAAGACCTTAACCAGGAGGTCAGAGTACGAGTCTAAGACATTAGCTTTTAGGCCAGAGTAAGTGTTAAGACCTTAACCAGTAGGCCAGAGTAAGAGTTAATACCTTAACCATTAGGCCAGAGTACGAGTCTAAGACCTTAGCTATTGGGCAGAGTAAGAGTCTTAGCTATTAGGCCAGAGTAAGAGTTAAGACCTTAACCATTAGGCCAGAGTACGAGTCTAAGACCTTAGCTATTAGGCCAGAGTAAGAGTTAAGACCTTAGCTATTTGGCCAGAGTAAGAGTTAAGACCTTAACCATTAGGCCAGAGTACGAGTCTAAGCCTTAGCTATTAGGTCAGAGTAAGAGTTAAGACCTTAACCTGTAGGCCAGAGTACGAGTCTAAGACCTTAGCTATTAGGCCAGAGTAAGAGTTAAGACCTTAGCTATTAGGCCAGAGTAAGAGTTAAGACCTTAGATATTAGGCCAGAGTAAGAGTTAAGACCTTAACCATTAGGCCAGAGTATGAGTCTAAGACCTTAGCTATTAGGCCAGAGGAAGAGTTAAGACCTTAACCAGTAGGCCATAGTGCGAGTCTAAGACCTTAGATATTAGGTCAGAGTAAGAGTTAAGACCTTAACCAGTAGGCCAGAGTATGAGTTAAGACCTTAACCATTAGGCCAGAGTACGAGTCTAAGATCTTAGCTTTTAGGCCATAGTACGAGTCTAAGACCTTAGCTATTAGGCCAGAGTAAGAGTTAAGACCTTAACCAGTAGGCCAGAGTAAGAGTTAAGACCTTAACCATTAGGCCAGAGTACGAGTCTATGACCTTAGCTATTAGGCCATAGTACGAGTCTAAGACGTTAGCTATTAGGCCAGAGTAAGAGTTAAGACCTTAACCAGTAGGCCAGAGTAAGAGTTAAGACCTTAACCTGTAGGCCATAGTACGAGTTTAAGACCTTAGCTATTAGGCCAGAGTAAGAGTTAAGACCTTAACCAGTAGGCCAGAGTAAGTGTTAAGACCTTAACCATTAGGCCAGAGTAAGAGTTAAGACCTTAACCATTAGGCCATAGTACGAGTCTAAGACCTTAGCTATTAGGCCAGAGTAAGAGTTAAGACCTTAGCTATGAGGCCAGAGTAAGAGTTAAGATCTTAGCTATTAGCCCAGAGTAAAAGTTAAGACCTTAGCTATTAGGCCAGAGGAAGAGTTAAGACCTTAACCAGTAGGCCATAGTGCGAGTCTAAGACGTTAGCTATTAGGCCAGAGTAAGAGTTAAGACCTTAACCAGTAGGCCAGAGTAAGAGTTAGGACCTTAACCAGTAGGCCAGAGTACGAGTCTAAGACCTTAGCTATTAGGCCAGAGAAAGAGTTAAAACCTTAACCATTAGGCCAGAGAACGAGTCTAAGACCTTAGCTATTAGGCCAGAGTAAGAGTTAAGACCTTAGCTATTAGGCCAGAGTAAGAGTTAAGACCTTAACCAGTAGGCCAGAGTAAGAGTTAAGACCTTAACCATTAGGCCAGAGTAAGAGTCTAAGACCTTAGCTATTAGGCCAGAGTAAGAGTTAAGACATTAGCTATTAGGTCAGAGTAAGAGTTAAGACCTTAACCAGTAGGCCAGAGTAAGAGTTAAGACCTTAGCTATTAGGCCAGAGTAAGAGTTAAGACCTTAACCATTAGGCCTTAGTGCGAGTCTAAGACCTTAGCTATTAGGCCAGAGTAAGAGTTAAGACCTTAGCTATAAGGCCAGAGTAAGAGTTAAGATCTTAGCTATTAGCCCAGAGTAAGAGTTAAGACCTTAGCTATTAGGCCAGAGGAAGAGTTAAGATCTTAGCTATTAGCCCAGAGTAAGAGTTAAGACCTTAACCTGTAGGCCAGAGTACGAGTCTAAGACCTTAGCTTTTGGGCCAGAGTAAGAGTTAAGACCTTAACCAGTAGACTAGAGTAAGATTTAAGACCTTAACCAGTAGGTCAGAGTACGAGTCTAAGACATTAGCTTTTAGGCCAGAGTAAGTGTTAAGACCTTAACCAGTAGGCCAGAGTAAGAGTTAATACCTTAACCATTAGGCCAGAGTACGAGTCTAAGACCTTAGCTATTGGGCAGAGTAAGAGTCTTAGCTATTAGGCCAGAGTAAGAGTTAAGACCTTAACCATTAGGCCAGAGTACGAGTCTAAGACCTTAGCTATTGGGCAGAGTAAGAGTCTTAGCTATTAGGCCAGAGTAAGAGTTAAGACCTTAGCTATTTGGCCAGAGTAAGAGTTAAGACCTTAACCATTAGGCCAGAGTATGAGTCTAAGCCTTAGCTATTAGGCCAGAGTAAGAGTTAAGACCTTAACCTGTAGGCCAGAGTATGAGTCTAAGACCTTAGCTATTAGGCCAGAGTAAGAGTTAAGACCTTAGCTATTATGCCAGAGTAAGAGTTAAGACCTTAGATATTAGGCCAGAGTAAGAGTTAAGACCTTAACCATTAGGCCAGAGTATGAGTCTAAGACCTTAGCTATTAGGCCAGAGGAAGAGTTAAGACCTTAACCAGTAGGCCATAGTGCGAGTCTAAGACCTTAGATATTAGGTCAGAGTAAGAGTTAAGACCTTAACCAGTAGGCCAGAGTAAGAGTTAAGACCTTAACCATTAGGCCAGAGTACGAGTCTAAGATCTTAGCTTTTAGGCCATAGTACGAGTCTAAGACCTTAGCTATTAGGCCAGAGTAAGAGTTAAGACCTTAACCAGTAGGCCAGAGTAAGAGTTAAGACCTTAACCATTAGGCCAGAGTACGAGTCTATGACCTTAGCTATTAGGCCATAGTACGAGTCTAAGACCTTAGCTATTAGGCCAGAGTAAGAGTTAAGACCTTAACCAGTAGGCCAGAGTAAGAGTTAAGACCTTAACCTGTAGGCCATAGTACGAGTTTAAGACCTTAGCTATTAGGCCAGAGTAAGAGTTAAGACCTTAACCAGTAGGCCAGAGTAAGTGTTAAGACCTTAACCATTAGGCCAGAGTAAGAGTTAAGACCTTAACCATTAGGCCATAGTACGAGTCTAAGACCTTAGCTATTAGGCCAGAGTAAGAGTTAAGACCTTAGCTATGAGGCCAGAGTAAGAGTTAAGATCTTAGCTATTAGTCCAGAGTAAGAGTTAAGACCTTAGCTATTAGGCCAGAGGAAGAGTTAAGACCTTAACCAGTAGGCCATAGAGCGAGTCTAAGACGTTAGCTATTAGGCCAGAGTAAGAGTTAGGACCTTAACCAGTAGGCCAGAGTACGAGTCTAAGACCTTAGCTATTAGGCCAGAGTAAGAGATAAGACCTTAACCAGAAGGCCAGAGTAAGAGTTAAGACCTTAACCATTAGGCCAGAGTAAGAGTCTAAGACCTTAGCTATTAGGCCAGAGTAAGAGTTGAGACATTAGCTATTAGGTCAGAGTAAGAGTTAAGACCTTAACCAGTAGGCCAGAGTAAGAGTTAAGACCTTAACCAGTAGGCCAGAGTAAGAGTTAAGACCTTAGATATTAGGCCAGAGTAAGAGTTAAGACCTTAACCATTAGGCCATAGTACGAGTCTAAGACCTTAGCTATTAGGCCAGAGTAAGAGGTAAGACCTTAGCTATAAGGCCAGAGTAAGAGTTAAGATCTTAGCTATTAGCCCAGAGTAAGAGTTAAGACCTTAGCTATTAGGCCAGAGGAAGAGTTAAGACCTTAACCAGTAGGCCATAGTGCGAGTCTAAGACCTTAGCTATTAGGCCAGAGTAAAAGTTAAGTCCTTAACCAGTAGGCCAGAGTAAGAGTTAGGACCTTAACCAGTAGGCCAGAGTACGAGTCTAAGACCTTAGCTATTAGGCCAGAGTAAGAGTTAAGACCTTAACCTGTAGGCCAGAGTACGAGTCTAAGACCTTAGCTATTAGGCCAGAGTAAGAGTTAAGACCTTAACCAGTAGGCCAGAGTACGAGTCTAAGACCTTAGCTATTAGGCCAGAGTAAGAGTTAAGACCTTAACCTGTAGGCCAGAGTACGAGTCTAAGACCTTAGCTATTAGGACAGAGTAAGAGTTAAGACCTTAACCAGTAGGCTAGAGTAAGATTTAAGACCTTAACCAGTAGGTCAGAGTACGAGTTTAAGACATTAGCTTTTAGGCCAGAGTAAGTGTTAAGACCTTAACCAGTAGGCCAGAGTAAGAGTTAATACCCTAACCATTAGGCCAGAGTACGAGTCTAAGAACTTAGCTATTGGGCAGAGTAAGAGTCTTAGCTATTAGGCCAGAGTAAGAGTTAAGACCTTAACCATTAGGCCAGAGTGCGAGTCTAAGACCTTAGCTATTAGGCCAGAGTAAGAGTTAAGACCTTAGCTATTAGGCCAGAGTAAGAGTTAAGACCTTAACCATTAGGCCAGAGTACGAGTCTAAGCCTTAGCTATTAGGCCAGAGTAAGAGTTAAGACCTTAACCTGTAGGCCAGAGTACGAGTCTAAGACCTTAGCTATTAGGCCAGAGTAAGAGTTAAGACCTTAGCTATTAGGCCAGAGTAAGAGTTAAGACCTTAGATATTAGGCCAGAGTAAGAGTTAAGACCTTAACCATTAGGCCAGAGTAAGAGTTAAAACCTTAACCGTTAGGCCAGAGAACAAGTCTAAGACCTTAGCTATTAGGCCAGAGTAAGAGTTAAGTCCTTAACCAGTAGGCCAGAGTAAGAATTAGGACCTTAACCAGTAGGCCAGAGTACGAGTCTAAGACCTTAGCTATTAGGCCAGAGTAAGAGTTAAGACCTTAACCTGTAGGCCAGAGTACGAGTCTAAGACCTTAGCTATTAGGCCAGAGTAAGAGTTAAGACCTTAACCAGTAGGCCAGAGTACGAGTCTAAGACCTTAGCTATTAGGCCAGAGTAAGAGTTAAGACCTTAACCTGTAGGCCAGAGTACGAGTCTAAGACCTTAGCTATTAGGCCAGAGTAAGAGTTAAGACCTTAACCAGTAGGCTAGAGTAAGATTTAAGACCTTAACCAGTAGGTCAGAGTACGAGTCTAAGACATTAGCTTTTAGGCCAGAGTAAGTGTTAAGACCTTAACCAGTAGGCCAGAGTAAGAGTTAATACCTTAACCATTAGGCCAGAGTACGAGTCTAAGAACTTAGCTATTGGGCAGAGTAAGAGTCTTAGCTATTAGGCCAGAGTAAGAGTTAAGACCTTAACCATTAGGCCAGAGTGCGAGTCTAAGACCTTAGCTATTAGGCCAGAGTAAGAGTTAAGACCTTAGCTATTAGGCCAGAGTAAGAGTTAAGACTTTAACTATTAGGCCAGAGTACGAGTCTAAGCCTTAGCTATTAGGCCAGAGTAAGAGTTAAGACCTTAACCTGTAGGCCAGAGTATGAGTCTAAGACCTTAGCTATTAGGCCAGAGTAAGAGTTAAGACCTTAGGTATTAGGCCAGAGTAAGAGTTAAGACCTTAGATATTAGGCCAGAGTAAGAGTTAAGACCTTAACCATTAGGCCAGAGTATGAGTCTAAGACCTTAGCTATTAGGCCAGAGGAAGAGTCTAAGACCTTAACCAGTAGGCCATAGTGCGAGTCTAAGACCTTAGATATTAGGTCAGAGTAAGAGTTAAGACCTTAACCAGTAGGCCAGTGTAAGAGTTAAGACCTTAACCATTAGGCCAGAGTACGAGTCTAAGATCTTAGCTTTTAGGCCATAGTACGAGTCTAAGACCTTAGCTATTAGGCCAGAGTAAGAGTTAAGACCTTAACCAGTAGGCCAGAGTAAGAGTTAAGACCTTAACCATTAGGCCAGAGTACGAGTCTATGACCTTAGCTATTAGGCCATAGTACGAGTCTAAGACCTTAGCTATTAGGCCAGAGTAAGAGTTAAGACCTTAACCAGTAGGCCAGAGTAAGAGTTAAGACCTTAACCTGTAGGCCAGAGTACGAGTCTAAGACCTTAGCTATTAGGCCAGAGTAAGAGTTAAGACCTTAACCTGTAGGCCAGAGTACGAGTCTAAGACCTTAGCTATTAGGCCAGAGTAAGAGTTAAGACCTTAACCAGTAGGCCAGAGTACGAGTCTAAGACCTTAGCTATTAGGCCAGAGTAAGAGTTAAGACCTTAACCTGTAGGCCAGAGTACGAGTCTAAGACCTTAGCTATTAGGCCAGAGTAAGAGTTAAGACCTTAACCAGTAGGCTAGAGTAAGATTTAAGACCTTAACCAGTAGGTCAGAGTACGAGTCTAAGACATTAGCTTTTAGGCCAGAGTAAGTGTTAAGACCTTAACCAGTAGGCCAGAGTAAGAGTTAATACCTTAACCATTAGGCCAGAGTACGAGTCTAAGAACTTAGCTATTGGGCAGAGTAAGAGTCTTAGCTATTAGGCCAGAGTAAGAGTTAAGACCTTAACCATTAGGCCAGAGTGCGAGTCTAAGACCTTAGCTATTAGGCCAGAGTAAGAGTTAAGACCTTAGCTATTAGGCCAGAGTAAGAGTTAAGACTTTAACTATTAGGCCAGAGTACGAGTCTAAGCCTTAGCTATTAGGCCAGAGTAAGAGTTAAGACCTTAACCTGTAGGCCAGAGTATGAGTCTAAGACCTTAGCTATTAGGCCAGAGTAAGAGTTAAGACCTTAGCTATTAGGCCAGAGTAAGAGTTAAGACCTTAGATGTTAGGCCAGAGTAAGAGTTAAGACCTTAACCATTAGGCCAGAGTATGAGTCTAAGACCTTAGCTATTAGGCCAGAGGAAGAGTCTAAGACCTTAACCAGTAGGCCATAGTGCGAGTCTAAGACCTTAGATATTAGGTCAGAGTAAGAGTTAAGACCTTAACCAGTAGGCCAGTGTAAGAGTTAAGACCTTAACCATTAGGCCAGAGTACGAGTCTAAGATCTTAGCTTTTAGGCCATAGTACGAGTCTAAGACCTTAGCTATTAGGCCAGAGTAAGAGTTAAGACCTTAACCAGTAGGCCAGAGTAAGAGTTAAGACCTTAACCATTAGGCCAGAGTACGAGTCTATGACCTTAGCTATTAGGCCATAGTACGAGTCTAAGACCTTAGCTATTAGGCCAGAGTAAGAGTTAAGACCTTAACCAGTAGGCCAGAGTAAGAGTTAAGACCTTAACCTGTAGGCCAGAGTACGAGTCTAAGACCTTAGCTATTAGGCCAGAGTAAGAGTTAAGACCTTAACCAGTAGGCCAGAGTACGAGTCTAAGACCTTAGCTAATAGGCCAGAGTAAGAGTTAAGACCTTAACCTGTAGGCCAGAGTACGAGTCTAAGACCTAAGCTTTTGGGCCAGAGTAAGAGTTAAGACCTTAACCAGTAGACTAGAGTAAGATTTAAGACCTTAACCAGTAGGTGAGAGTACGAGTCTAAGACATTAGCTTTTAGGCCAGAGTAAGTGTTAAGACTTTAACCAGTAGGCCAGAGTAAGAGTTAATACCTTAACCATTAGGCCAGAGTACGAGTCTAAGACCTTAGCTATTGGGCAGAGTAAGAGTCTTAGCTATTAGGCCAGAGTAAGAGTTAAGACCTTAACCATTAGGCCAGAGTACGAGTCTAAGACCTTAGCTATTAGGCCAGAGTAAGAGTTAAGACCTTAGCTATTAGGCCAGAGTAAGAGTTAAGACCTTAACCATTAGGCCAGAGTATGAGTCTAAGCCTTAGCTATTAGGCCAGAGTAAGAGTTAAGACCTTAACCTGTAGGCCAGAGTACGAGTCTAAGACATTAGCTATTAGGCCAGAGTAAGAGTTAAGACCTTAGCTATTAGGCCAGAGTAAGAGTTAAGACCTTAGATATTAGGCCAGAGTAAGAGTTAAGACCTTAACCATTAGGCCAGAGTATGAGTCTAAGACCTTAGCTATTAGGCCAGAGGAAGAGTTAAGACCTTAACCAGTAGGCCATAGTGCGAGTCTAAGACCTTAGATATTAGGTCAGAGTAAGAGTTAAGACCTTAACCAGTAGGCCAGAGTAAGAGTTAAGACCTTAACCATTAGGCCAGAGTACGAGTCTAAGATCTTAGCTTTTAGGCCATAGTACGAGTCTAAGACCTTAGCTATTAGGCCAGAGTAAGAGTTAAGACCTTAACCAGTAGGCCAGAGTAAGAGTTAAGACCTTAACCATTAGGCCAGAGTACGAGTCTATGACCTTAGCTATTAGGCCATAGTACGAGTCTAAGACCTTAGCTATTAGGCCAGAGTAAGAGTTAAGACCTTAACCAGTAGGCCAGAGTAAGAGTTAAGACCTTAACCTGTAGGCCATAGTACGAGTTTAAGACCTTAGCCATTAGGCCAGAGTAAGAGTTAAGACCTTAACCAGTAGGCCAGAGTAAGTGTTAAGACCTTAACCATTAGGCCAGAGTAAGAGTTAAGACCTTAACCATTAGTCCATAGTACGAGTCTAAGACCTTAGCTATTAGGCCAGAGTAAGAGTTAAGACCTTAGCTATAAGGCCAGAGTAAGAGTTAAGATCTTAGCTATTAGCCCAGAGTAAGAGTTACGACCTTAGCTATTAGGCCAGAGGAAGAGTCTAAGACCTTAGCTATTAGGCCAGAGTAAGAGTTAAGACATTAGCTATTAGGTCAGAGTAAGAGTTAAGACCTTAACCAGTAGGCCAGAGTAAGAGTTAAGACCTTAACCAGTAGGCCACAGTAAGAGTTAAGACCTTAGCTATTAGGCCAGAGTAAGAGTTAAGACCTTAACCATTAGGCCATAGTACGAGTCTAAGACCTTAGCTATTAGGCCAGAGTAAGAGTTAAGACCTTAGCTATAAGGCCAGAGTAAGAGTTAAGATCTTAGCTATTAGCCCAGAGTAAGAGTTAAGACCTTAGCTATTAGGCCAGAGGAAGAGTTAAGACCTTAACCAGTAGGCCATAGTGCGAGTCTAAGACCTTAGCTATTAGGCCAGAGTAAGAGTTAAGTCCTTAACCAGTAGGCCAGAGTAAGAGTTAGGACCTTAACCAGTAGGCCAGAGTACGAGTTTAAGACCTTAGCTATTAGGCCAGAGTAAGAGTTAAGACCTTAACCTGTAGGCCAGAGAACGAGTCTAAGACCTTAGCTATTAGGCCAGAGTAAGAGTTAAGACCTTAACCAGTAGGCCAGAGTACGAGTCTAAGACCTTAGCTATTAGGCCAGAGTAAGAGTTAAGACCTTAACCTGTAGGCCAGAGTACGAGTCTAAGACCTTAGCTATTAGGCCAGAGTAAGATTTAAGACCCTAACCAGTAGGATAGAGTAAGATTTAAGACCTTAACCAGTAGGTCAGAGTACGAGTCTAAGACATTAGCTTTTAGGCCAGAGTAAGTGTTAAGACCTTAACCAGTAGGCCAGAGTAAGAGTTAATACCTTAACCATTAGGCCAGAGTACGAGTCTAAGAACTTAGCTATTGGGCAGAGTAAGAGTCTTAGCTATTAGGCCAGAGTAAGAGTTAAGACCTTAACCAGTAGGCCAGAGTAAGAGTTAAGACCTTAACCTGTAGGCCAGAGTACGAGTCTAAGACCTTAGCTATTAGGCCAGAGTAAGAGTTAAGACCTTAACCAGTAGGCCAGAGTACGAGTCTAAGACCTTAGCTAATAGGCCAGAGTAAGAGTTAAGACCTTAACCTGTAGGCCAGAGTACGAGTCTAAGACCTAAGCTTTTGGGCCAGAGTAAGAGTTAAGACCTTAACCAGTAGACTAGAGTAAGATTTAAGACCTTAACCAGTAGGTCAGAGTACGAGTCTAAGACATTAGCTTTTAGGCCAGAGTAAGTGTTAAGACCTTAACCAGTAGGCCAGAGTAAGAGTTAATACCTTAACCATTAGGCCAGAGTACGAGTCTAAGACCTTAGCTATTGGGCAGAGTAAGCGTCTTAGCTATTAGGCCAGAGTAAGAGTTAAGACCTTAACCATTAGGCCAGAGTACGAGTCTAATACCTTAGCTATTAGGCCAGAGTAAGAGTTAAGACCTTAGCTATTAGGCCAGAGTAAGAGTTAAGACCTTAACCATTAGGCCAGAGTATGAGTCTAAGCCTTAGCTATTAGTCCAGAGTAAGAGTTAAGACCTTAACCTGTAGGCCAGAGTACGAGTCTAAGACCTTAGCTATTAGGCCAGAGTAAGAGTTAAGACCTTAGCTATTAGGCCAGAGTAAGAGTTAAGACCTTAGATATTAGGCCAGAGTAAGAGTTAAGACCTTAACCATTAGGCCAGAGTATGAGTCTAAGACCTTAGCTATTAGGCCAGAGGAAGAGTTAAGACCTTAACCAGTAGGCCATAGTGCGAGTCTAAGACCTTAGATATTAGGTCAGAGTAAGAGTTAAGACCTTAACCAGTAGGCCAGAGTAAGAGTTAAGACCTTAACCATTAGGCCAGAGTACGAGTCTAAGATCTTAGCTTTTAGGCCATAGTACGAGTCTAAGACCTTAGCTATTAGGCCAGAGTAAGAGTTAAGACCTTAACCAGTAGGCCAGAGTAAGAGTTAAGACCTTAACCATTAGGCCAGAGTACGAGTCTATGACCTTAGCTATTAGGCCATAGTACGAGTCTAAGACCTTAGCTATTAGGCCAGAGTAAGAGTTAAGACCTTAACCAGTAGGCCAGAGTAAGAGTTAAGACCTTAACCTGTAGGCCATAGTACGAGTTTAAGACCTTAGCCATTAGGCCAGAGTAAGAGTTAAGACCTTAACCAGTAGGCCAGAGTAAGTATTAAGACCTTAACCATTAGGCCAGAGTAAGAGTTAAGACCTTAACCAGTAGGCCAGAGTAAGAGTTAAGACCTTAACCATTAGGCCAGAGTAAGAGTCTAAGACCTTAGCTATTAGGCCAGAGTAAGAGTTGAGACATTAGCTATTAGGTCAGAGTAAGAGTTAAGACCTTAACCAGTAGGCCAGAGTAAGAGTTAAGACCTTAACCAGTAGGCCAGAGTAAGAGTTAAGACCTTAGCTATTAGGCCAGAGTAAGAGTTAAGACCTTAACCATTAGGCCATAGTACGAGTCTAAGACCTTAGCTATTAGGCCAGAGTAAGAGGTAAGACCTTAGCTATAAGGCCAGAGTAAGAGTTAAGATCTTAGCTATTAGCCCAGAGTAAGAGTTAAGACCTTAGCTATTAGGCCAGAGGAAGAGTTAAGACCTTAACCAGTAGGCCATAGTGCGAGTCTAAGACCTTAGCTATTAGGCCAGAGTAAGAGTTAAGTCCTTAACCAGTAGGCCAGAGTAAGAGTTAGGACCTTAACCAGTAGGCCAGAGTACGAGTCTAAGACCTTAGCTATTAGGCCAGAGTAAGAGTTAAGACCTTAACCTGTAGGCCAGAGTACGAGTCTAAGACCTTAGCTATTAGGCCAGAGTAAGAGTTAAGACCTTAACCAGTAGGCCAGAGTACGAGTCTAAGACCTTAGCTATTAGGCCAGAGTAAGAGTTAAGACCTTAACCTGTAGGCCAGAGTACGAGTCTAAGACCTTAGCTATTAGGACAGAGTAAGAGTTAAGACCTTAACCAGTAGGCTAGAGTAAGATTTAAGACCTTAACCAGTAGGTCAGAGTACGAGTTTAAGACATTAGCTTTTAGGCCAGAGTAAGTGTTAAGACCTTAACCAGTAGGCCAGAGTAAGAGTTAATACCCTAACCATTAGGCCAGAGTACGAGTCTAAGAACTTAGCTATTGGGCAGAGTAAGAGTCTTAGCTATTAGGCCAGAGTAAGAGTTAAGACCTTAACCATTAGGCCAGAGTGCGAGTCTAAGACCTTAGCTATTAGGCCAGAGTAAGAGTTAAGACTTTAGCTATTAGGCCAGAGTAAGAGTTAAGACCTTAACCATTAGGCCAGAGTACGAGTCTAAGCCTTAGCTATTAGGCCAGAGTAAGAGTTAAGACCTTAACCTGTAGGCCAGAGTACGAGTCTAAGACCTTAGCTATTAGGCCAGAGTAAGAGTTAAGACCTTAGATATTAGGCCAGAGTAAGAGTTAAGACCTTAACCATTAGGCCAGAGTAAGAGTTAAAACCTTAACCGTTAGGCCAGAGAACAAGTCTAAGACCTTAGCTATTAGGCCAGAGTAAGAGTTAAGTCCTTAACCAGTAGGCCAGAGTAAGAATTAGGACCTTAACCAGTAGGCCAGAGTACGAGTCTAAGACCTTAGCTATTAGGCCAGAGTAAGAGTTAAGACCTTAACCTGTAGGCCAGAGTACGAGTCTAAGACCTTAGCTATTAGGCCAGAGTAAGAGTTAAGACCTTAACCAGTAGGCCAGAGTACGAGTCTAAGACCTTAGCCATTAGGCCAGAGTAAGAGTTAAGACCTTAACCTGTAGGCCAGAGTACGAGTCTAAGACCTTAGCTATTAGGCCAGAGTAAGAGTTAAGACCTTAACCAGTAGGCTAGAGTAAGATTTAAGACCTTAACCAGTAGGTCAGAGTACGAGTCTAAGACTTTAGCTTTTAGGCCAGAGTAAGTGTTAAGACCTTAACCAGTAGGCCAGAGTAAGAGTTAATACCTTAACCATTAGGCCAGAGTACGAGTCTAAGAACTTAGCTATTGGGCAGAGTAAGAGTCTTAGCTATTAGGCCAGAGTAAGAGTTAAAACCTTAACCATTAGGCCAGAGTGCGAGTCTAAGACCTTAGCTATTAGGCCAGAGTAAGAGTTAAGACCTTAGCTATTAGGCCAGAGTAAGAGTTAAGACTTTAACTATTAGGCCAGAGTACGAGTCTAAGCCTTAGCTATTAGACCAGAGTAAGAGTTAAGACCTTAACCTGTAGGCCAGAGTATGAGTCTAAGACCTTAGCTATTAGGCCAGAGTAAGAGTTAAGACCTTAGCTATTAGGCCAGAGTAAGAGTTAAGACCTTAGATATTAGGCCAGAGTAAGAGTTAAGACCTTAACCATTAGGCCAGAGTATGAGTCTAAGACCTTAGCTATTAGGCCAGAGGAAGAGTCTAAGACCTTAACCAGTAGGCCATAGTGCGAGTCTAAGACCTTAGATATTAGGTCAGAGTAAGAGTTAAGACCTTAACCAGTAGGCCAGTGTAAGAGTTAAGACCTTAACCATTAGGCCAGAGTACGAGTCTAAGATCTTAGCTTTTAGGCCATAGTACGAGTCTAAGACCTTAGCTATTAGGCCAGAGTAAGAGTTAAGACCTTAACCAGTAGGCCAGAGTAAGAGTTAAGACCTTAACCATTAGGCCAGAGTACGAGTCTATGACCTTAGCTATTAGGCCATAGTACGAGTCTAAGACCTTAGCTATTAGGCCAGAGTAAGAGTTAAGACCTTAACCAGTAGGCCAGAGTAAGAGTTAAGACCTTAACCTGTAGGCCAGAGTACGAGTCTAAGACCTTAGCTATTAGGCCAGAGTAAGAGTTAAGACCTTAACCAGTAGGCCAGAGTACGAGTCTAAGACCTTAGCTAATAGGCCAGAGTAAGAGTTAAGACCTTAACCTGTAGGCCAGAGTACGAGTCTAAGACCTAAGCTTTTGGGCCAGAGTAAGAGTTAAGACCTTAACCAGTAGACTAGAGTAAGATTTAAGACCTTAACAAGTAGGTGAGAGTACGAGTCTAAGACATTAGCTTTTAGGCCAGAGTAAGTGTTAAGACTTTAACCAGTAGGCCAGAGTAAGAGTTAATACCTTAACCATTAGGCCAGAGTACGAGTCTAAGACCTTAGCTATTGGGCAGAGTAAGAGTCTTAGCTATTAGGCCAGAGTAAGAGTTAAGACCTTAACCATTAGGCCAGAGTACGAGTCTAAGACCTTAGCTATTAGGCCAGAGTAAGAGTTAAGACCTTAGCTATTAGGCCAGAGTAAGAGTTAAGACCTTAACCATTAGGCCAGAGTATGAGTCTAAGCCTTAGCTATTAGGCCAGAGTAAGAGTTAAGACCTTAACCTGTAGGCCAGAGTACGAGTCTAAGACATTAGCTATTAGGCCAGAGTAAGAGTTAAGACCTTAGCTATTAGGCCAGAGTAAGAGTTAAGACCTTAGATATTAGGCCAGAGTAAGAGTTAAGACCTTAACCATTAGGCCAGAGTATGAGTCTAAGACCTTAGCTATTAGGCCAGAGGAAGAGTTAAGACCTTAACCAGTAGGCCATAGTGCGAGTCTAAGACCTTAGATATTAGGTCAGAGTAAGAGTTAAGACCTTAACCAGTAGGCCAGAGTAAGAGTTAAGACCTTAACCATTAGGCCAGAGTACGAGTCTAAGATCTTAGCTTTTAGGCCATAGTACGAGTCTAAGACCTTAGCTATTAGGCCAGAGTAAGAGTTAAGACCTTAACCAGTAGGCCAGAGTAAGAGTTAAGACCTTAACCATTAGGCCAGAGTACGAGTCTATGACCTTAGCTATTAGGCCATAGTACGAGTCTAAGACCTTAGCTATTAGGCCAGAGTAAGAGTTAAGACCTTAACCAGTAGGCCAGAGTAAGAGTTAAGACCTTAACCTGTAGGCCATAGTACGAGTTTAAGACCTTAGCCATTAGGCAAGAGTAAGAGTTAAGACCTTAACCAGTAGGCCAGAGTAAGTGTTAAGACCTTAACCATTAGGCCAGAGTAAGAGTTAAGACCTTAACCATTAGTCCATAGTACGAGTCTAAGACCTTAGCTATTAGGCCAGAGTAAGAGTTAAGACCTTAGCTATAAGGCCAGAGTAAGAGTTAAGATCTTAGCTATTAGCCCAGAGTAAGAGTTACGACCTTAGCTATTAGGCCAGAGGAAGAGTCTAAGACCTTAGCTATTAGGCCAGAGTAAGAGTTAAGACATTAGCTATTAGGTCAGAGTAAGAGTTAAGACCTTAACCAGTAGGCCAGAGTAAGAGTTAAGACCTTAACCAGTAGGCCACAGTAAGAGTTAAGACCTTAGCTATTAGGCCAGAGTAAGAGTTAAGACCTTAACCATTAGGCCATAGTACGAGTCTAAGACCTTAGCTATTAGGCCAGAGAAAGAGTTAAGACCTTAGCTATAAGGCCAGAGTAAGAGTTAAGATCTTAGCTATTAGCCCAGAGTAAGAGTTAAGACCTTAGCTATTAGGCCAGAGGAAGAGTTAAGACCTTAACCAGTAGGCCATAGTGCGAGTCTAAGACCTTAGCTATTAGGCCAGAGTAAGAGTTAAGTCCTTAACCAGTAGGCCAGAGTAAGAGTTAGGACCTTAACCAGTAGGCCAGAGTACGAGTTTAAGACCTTAGCTATTAGGCCAGAGTAAGAGTTAAGACCTTAACCTGTAGGCCAGAGAACGAGTCTAAGACCTTAGCTATTAGGCCAGAGTAAGAGTTAAGACCTTAACCAGTAGGCCAGAGTACGAGTCTAAGACCTTAGCTATTAGGCCAGAGTAAGAGTTAAGACCTTAACCTGTAGGCCAGAGTACGAGTCTAAGACCTTAGCTATTAGGCCAGAGTAAGATTTAAGACCCTAACCAGTAGGATAGAGTAAGATTTAAGACCTTAACCAGTAGGTCAGAGTACGAGTCTAAGACATTAGCTTTTAGGCCAGAGTAAGTGTTAAGACCTTAACCAGTAGGCCAGAGTAAGAGTTAATACCTTAACCATTAGGCCAGAGTACGAGTCTAAGAACTTAGCTATTGGGCAGAGTAAGAGTCTTAGCTATTAGGCCAGAGTAAGAGTTAAGACCTTAACCAGTAGGCCAGAGTAAGAGTTAAGACCTTAACCTGTAGGCCAGAGTACGAGTCTAAGACCTTAGCTATTAGGCCAGAGTAAGAGTTAAGACCTTAACCAGTAGGCCAGAGTACGAGTCTAAGACCTTAGCTAATAGGCCAGAGTAAGAGTTAAGACCTTAACCTGTAGGCCAGAGTACGAGTCTAAGACCTAAGCTTTTGGGCCAGAGTAAGAGTTAAGACCTTAACCAGTAGACTAGAGTAAGATTTAAGACCTTAACCAGTAGGTCAGAGTACGAGTCTAAGACATTAGCTTTTAGGCCAGAGTAAGTGTTAAGACCTTAACCAGTAGGCCAGAGTAAGAGTTAATACCTTAACCATTAGGCCAGAGTACGAGTCTAAGACCTTAGCTATTGGGCAGAGTAAGCGTCTTAGCTATTAGGCCAGAGTAAGAGTTAAGACCTTAACCATTAGGCCAGAGTACGAGTCTAATACCTTAGCTATTAGGCCAGAGTAAGAGTTAAGACCTTAGCTATTAGGCCAGAGTAAGAGTTAAGACCTTAACCATTAGGCCAGAGTATGAGTCTAAGCCTTAGCTATTAGTCCAGAGTAAGAGTTAAGACCTTAACCTGTAGGCCAGAGTACGAGTCTAAGACCTTAGCTATTAGGCCAGAGTAAGAGTTAAGACCTTAGCTATTAGGCCAGAGTAAGAGTTAAGACCTTAGATATTAGGCCAGAGTAAGAGTTAAGACCTTAACCATTAGGCCAGAGTATGAGTCTAAGACCTTAGCTATTAGGCCAGAGGAAGAGTTAAGACCTTAACCAGTAGGCCATAGTGCGAGTCTAAGACCTTAGATATTAGGTCAGAGTAAGAGTTAAGACCTTAACCAGTAGGCCAGAGTAAGAGTTAAGACCTTAACCATTAGGCCAGAGTACGAGTCTAAGATCTTAGCTTTTAGGCCATAGTACGAGTCTAAGACCTTAGCTATTAGGCCAGAGTAAGAGTTAAGACCTTAACCAGTAGGCCAGAGTAAGAGTTAAGACCTTAACCATTAGGCCAGAGTACGAGTCTATGACCTTAGCTATTAGGCCATAGTACGAGTCTAAGACCTTAGCTATTAGGCCAGAGTAAGAGTTAAGACCTTAACCAGTAGGCCAGAGTAAGAGTTAAGACCTTAACCTGTAGGCCATAGTACGAGTTTAAGACCTTAGCCATTAGGCCAGAGTAAGAGTTAAGACCTTAACCAGTAGGCCAGAGTAAGTATTAAGACCTTAACCATTAGGCCAGAGTAAGAGTTAAGACCTTAACCAGTAGGCCAGAGTAAGAGTTAAGACCTTAACCATTAGGCCAGAGTAAGAGTCTAAGACCTTAGCTATTAGGCCAGAGTAAGAGTTGAGACATTAGCTATTAGGTCAGAGTAAGAGTTAAGACCTTAACCAGTAGGCCAGAGTAAGAGTTAAGACCTTAACCAGTAGGCCAGAGTAAGAGTTAAGACCTTAGCTATTAGGCCAGAGTAAGAGTTAAGACCTTAACCATTAGGCCATAGTACGAGTCTAAGACCTTAGCTATTAGGCCAGAGTAAGAGGTAAGACCTTAGCTATAAGGCCAGAGTAAGAGTTAAGATCTTAGCTATTAGCCCAGAGTAAGAGTTAAGACCTTAGCTATTAGGCCAGAGGAAGAGTTAAGACCTTAACCAGTAGGCCATAGTGCGAGTCTAAGACCTTAGCTATTAGGCCAGAGTAAGAGTTAAGTCCTTAACCAGTAGGCCAGAGTAAGAGTTAGGACCTTAACCAGTAGGCCAGAGTACGAGTCTAAGACCTTAGCTATTAGGCCAGAGTAAGAGTTAAGACCTTAACCTGTAGGCCAGAGTACGAGTCTAAGACCTTAGCTATTAGGCCAGAGTAAGAGTTAAGACCTTAACCAGTAGGCCAGAGTACGAGTCTAAGACCTTAGCTATTAGGCCAGAGTAAGAGTTAAGACCTTAACCTGTAGGCCAGAGTACGAGTCTAAGACCTTAGCTATTAGGACAGAGTAAGAGTTAAGACCTTAACCAGTAGGCTAGAGTAAGATTTAAGACCTTAACCAGTAGGTCAGAGTACGAGTTTAAGACATTAGCTTTTAGGCCAGAGTAAGTGTTAAGACCTTAACCAGTAGGCCAGAGTAAGAGTTAATACCCTAACCATTAGGCCAGAGTACGAGTCTAAGAACTTAGCTATTGGGCAGAGTAAGAGTCTTAGCTATTAGGCCAGAGTAAGAGTTAAGACCTTAACCATTAGGCCAGAGTGCGAGTCTAAGACCTTAGCTATTAGGCCAGAGTAAGAGTTAAGACTTTAGCTATTAGGCCAGAGTAAGAGTTAAGACCTTAACCATTAGGCCAGAGTACGAGTCTAAGCCTTAGCTATTAGGCCAGAGTAAGAGTTAAGACCTTAACCTGTAGGCCAGAGTACGAGTCTAAGACCTTAGCTATTAGGCCAGAGTAAGAGTTAAGACCTTAGATATTAGGCCAGAGTAAGAGTTAAGACCTTAACCATTAGGCCAGAGTAAGAGTTAAAACCTTAACCGTTAGGCCAGAGAACAAGTCTAAGACCTTAGCTATTAGGCCAGAGTAAGAGTTAAGTCCTTAACCAGTAGGCCAGAGTAAGAATTAGGACCTTAACCAGTAGGCCAGAGTACGAGTCTAAGACCTTAGCTATTAGGCCAGAGTAAGAGTTAAGACCTTAACCTGTAGGCCAGAGTACGAGTCTAAGACCTTAGCTATTAGGCCAGAGTAAGAGTTAAGACCTTAACCAGTAGGCCAGAGTACGAGTCTAAGACCTTAGCTATTAGGCCAGAGTAAGAGTTAAGACCTTAACCTGTAGGCCAGAGTACGAGTCTAAGACCTTAGCTATTAGGCCAGAGTAAGAGTTAAGACCTTAACCAGTAGGCTAGAGTAAGATTTAAGACCTTAACCAGTAGGTCAGAGTACGAGTCTAAGACATTAGCTTTTAGGCCAGAGTAAGTGTTAAGACCTTAACCAGTAGGCCAGAGTAAGAGTTAATACCTTAACCATTAGGCCAGAGTACGAGTCTAAGAACTTAGCTATTGGGCAGAGTAAGAGTCTTAGCTATTAGGCCAGAGTAAGAGTTAAGACCTTAACCATTAGGCCAGAGTGCGAGTCTAAGACCTTAGCTATTAGGCCAGAGTAAGAGTTAAGACCTTAGCTATTAGGCCAGAGTAAGAGTTAAGACTTTAACTATTAGGCCAGAGTACGAGTCTAAGCCTTAGCTATTAGGCCAGAGTAAGAGTTAAGACCTTAACCTGTAGGCCAGAGTATGAGTCTAAGACCTTAGCTATTAGGCCAGAGTAAGAGTTAAGACCTTAGCTATTAGGCCAGAGTAAGAGTTAAGACCTTAGATATTAGGCCAGAGTAAGAGTTAAGACCTTAACCATTAGGCCAGAGTATGAGTCTAAGACCTTAGCTATTAGGCCAGAGGAAGAGTCTAAGACCTTAACCAGTAGGCCATAGTGCGAGTCTAAGACCTTAGATATTAGGTCAGAGTAAGAGTTAAGACCTTAACCAGTAGGCCAGTGTAAGAGTTAAGACCTTAACCATTAGGCCAGAGTACGAGTCTAAGATCTTAGCTTTTAGGCCATAGTACGAGTCTAAGACCTTAGCTATTAGGCCAGAGTAAGAGTTAAGACCTTAACCAGTAGGCCAGAGTAAGAGTTAAGACCTTAACCATTAGGCCAGAGTACGAGTCTATGACCTTAGCTATTAGGCCATAGTACGAGTCTAAGACCTTAGCTATTAGGCCAGAGTAAGAGTTAAGACCTTAACCAGTAGGCCAGAGTAAGAGTTAAGACCTTAACCTGTAGGCCAGAGTACGAGTCTAAGACCTTAGCTATTAGGCCAGAGTAAGAGTTAAGACCTTAACCTGTAGGCCAGAGTACGAGTCTAAGACCTTAGCTATTAGGCCAGAGTAAGAGTTAAGACCTTAGCTATTAGGCCAGAGTAAGAGTTAAGACCTTAGATATTAGGCCAGAGTAAGAGTTAAGACCTTAACCATTAGGCCAGAGTATGAGTCTAAGACCTTAGCTATTAGGCCAGAGGAAGAGTTAAGACCTTAACCAGTAGGCCATAGTGCGAGTCTAAGACCTTAGATATTAGGTCAGAGTAAGAGTTAAGACCTTAACCAGTAGGCCAGAGTAAGAGTTAAGACCTTAACCATTAGGCCAGAGTACGAGTCTAAGATCTTAGCTTTTAGGCCATAGTACGAGTCTAAGACCTTAGCTATTAGGCCAGAGTAAGAGTTAAGACCTTAACCAGTAGGCCAGAGTAAGAGTTAAGACCTTAACCATTAGGCCAGAGTACGAGTCTATGACCTTAGCTATTAGGCCATAGTACGAGTCTAAGACCTTAGCTATTAGGCCAGAGTAAGAGTTAAGACCTTAACCAGTAGGCCAGAGTAAGAGTTAAGACCTTAACCTGTAGGCCATAGTACGAGTTTAAGACCTTAGCCATTAGGCCAGAGTAAGAGTTAAGACCTTAACCAGTAGGCCAGAGTAAGTATTAAGACCTTAACCATTAGGCCAGAGTAAGAGTTAAGACCTTAACCAGTAGGCCAGAGTAAGAGTTAAGACCTTAACCATTAGGCCAGAGTAAGAGTCTAAGACCTTAGCTATTAGGCCAGAGTAAGAGTTGAGACATTAGCTATTAGGTCAGAGTAAGAGTTAAGACCTTAACCAGTAGGCCAGAGTAAGAGTTAAGACCTTAACCAGTAGGCCAGAGTAAGAGTTAAGACCTTAGCTATTAGGCCAGAGTAAGAGTTAAGACCTTAACCATTAGGCCATAGTACGAGTCTAAGACCTTAGCTATTAGGCCAGAGTAAGAGGTAAGACCTTAGCTATAAGGCCAGAGTAAGAGTTAAGATCTTAGCTATTAGCCCAGAGTAAGAGTTAAGACCTTAGCTATTAGGCCAGAGGAAGAGTTAAGACCTTAACCAGTAGGCCATAGTGCGAGTCTAAGACCTTAGCTATTAGGCCAGAGTAAGAGTTAAGTCCTTAACCAGTAGGCCAGAGTAAGAGTTAGGACCTTAACCAGTAGGCCAGAGTACGAGTCTAAGACCTTAGCTATTAGGCCAGAGTAAGAGTTAAGACCTTAACCTGTAGGCCAGAGTACGAGTCTAAGACCTTAGCTATTAGGCCAGAGTAAGAGTTAAGACCTTAACCAGTAGGCCAGAGTACGAGTCTAAGACCTTAGCTATTAGGCCAGAGTAAGAGTTAAGACCTTAACCTGTAGGCCAGAGTACGAGTCTAAGACCTTAGCTATTAGGACAGAGTAAGAGTTAAGACCTTAACCAGTAGGCTAGAGTAAGATTTAAGACCTTAACCAGTAGGTCAGAGTACGAGTTTAAGACATTAGCTTTTAGGCCAGAGTAAGTGTTAAGACCTTAACCAGTAGGCCAGAGTAAGAGTTAATACCCTAACCATTAGGCCAGAGTACGAGTCTAAGAACTTAGCTATTGGGCAGAGTAAGAGTCTTAGCTATTAGGCCAGAGTAAGAGTTAAGACCTTAACCATTAGGCCAGAGTGCGAGTCTAAGACCTTAGCTATTAGGCCAGAGTAAGAGTTAAGACTTTAGCTATTAGGCCAGAGTAAGAGTTAAGACCTTAACCATTAGGCCAGAGTACGAGTCTAAGCCTTAGCTATTAGGCCAGAGTAAGAGTTAAGACCTTAACCTGTAGGCCAGAGTACGAGTCTAAGACCTTAGCTATTAGGCCAGAGTAAGAGTTAAGACCTTAGCTATTAGGCCAGAGTAAGAGTTAAGACCTTAGATATTAGGCCAGAGTAAGAGTTAAGACCTTAACCATTAGGCCAGAGTAAGAGTTAAAACCTTAACCGTTAGGCCAGAGAACAAGTCTAAGACCTTAGCTATTAGGCCAGAGTAAGAGTTAAGTCCTTAACCAGTAGGCCAGAGTAAGAATTAGGACCTTAACCAGTAGGCCAGAGTACGAGTCTAAGACCTTAGCTATTAGGCCAGAGTAAGAGTTAAGACCTTAACCTGTAGGCCAGAGTACGAGTCTAAGACCTTAGCTATTAGGCCAGAGTAAGAGTTAAGACCTTAACCAGTAGGCCAGAGTACGAGTCTAAGACCTTAGCTATTAGGCCAGAGTAAGAGTTAAGACCTTAACCTGTAGGCCAGAGTACGAGTCTAAGACCTTAGCTATTAGGCCAGAGTAAGAGTTAAGACCTTAACCAGTAGGCTAGAGTAAGATTTAAGACCTTAACCAGTAGGTCAGAGTACGAGTCTAAGACATTAGCTTTTAGGCCAGAGTAAGTGTTAAGACCTTAACCAGTAGGCCAGAGTAAGAGTTAATATTTTAACCATTAGGCCAGAGTACGAGTCTAAGAACTTAGCTATTGGGCAGAGTAAGAGTCTTAGCTATTAGGCCAGAGTAAGAGTTAAGACCTTAACCATTAGGCCAGAGTGCGAGTCTAAGACCTTAGCTATTAGGCCAGAGTAAGAGTTAAGACCTTAGCTATTAGGCCAGAGTAAGAGTTAAGACTTTAACTATTAGGCCAGAGTACGAGTCTAAGCCTTAGCTATTAGGCCAGAGTAAGAGTTAAGACCTTAACCTGTAGGCCAGAGTATGAGTCTAAGACCTTAGCTATTAGGCCAGAGTAAGAGTTAAGACCTTAGCTATTAGGCCAGAGTAAGAGTTAAGACCTTAGATATTAGGCCAGAGTAAGAGTTAAGACCTTAACCATTAGGCCAGAGTATGAGTCTAAGACCTTAGCTATTAGGCCAGAGGAAGAGTCTAAGACCTTAACCAGTAGGCCATAGTGCGAGTCTAAGACCTTAGATATTAGGTCAGAGTAAGAGTTAAGACCTTAACCAGTAGGCCAGTGTAAGAGTTAAGACCTTAACCATTAGGCCAGAGTACGAGTCTAAGATCTTAGCTTTTAGGCCATAGTACGAGTCTAAGACCTTAGCTATTAGGCCAGAGTAAGAGTTAAGACCTTAACCAGTAGGCCAGAGTAAGAGTTAAGACCTTAACCATTAGGCCAGAGTACGAGTCTATGACCTTAGCTATTAGGCCATAGTACGAGTCTAAGACCTTAGCTATTAGGCCAGAGTAAGAGTTAAGACCTTAACCAGTAGGCCAGAGTAAGAGTTAAGACCTTAACCTGTAGGCCAGAGTACGAGTCTAAGACCTTAGCTATTAGGCCAGAGTAAGAGTTAAGACCTTAACCTGTAGGCCAGAGTACGAGTCTAAGACCTTAGCTATTAGGCCAGAGTAAGAGTTAAGACCTTAACCAGTAGGCTAGAGTAAGATTTAAGACCTTAACCAGTAGGTCAGAGTACGAGTCTAAGACATTAGCTTTTAGGCCAGAGTAAGTGTTAAGACCTTAACCAGTAGGCCAGAGTAAGAGTTAATACCTTAACCATTAGGCCAGAGTACGAGTCTAAGAACTTAGCTATTGGGCAGAGTAAGAGTCTTAGCTATTAGGCCAGAGTAAGAGTTAAGACCTTAACCATTAGGCCAGAGTGCGAGTCTAAGACCTTAGCTATTAGGCCAGAGTAAGAGTTAAGACCTTAGCTATTAGGCCAGAGTAAGAGTTAAGACTTTAACTATTAGGCCAGAGTACGAGTCTAAGCCTTAGCTATTAGGCCAGAGTAAGAGTTAAGACCTTAACCTGTAGGCCAGAGTATGAGTCTAAGACCTTAGCTATTAGGCCAGAGTAAGAGTTAAGACCTTAGCTATTAGGCCAGAGTAAGAGTTAAGACCTTAGATATTAGGCCAGAGTAAGAGTTAAGACCTTAACCATTAGGCCAGAGTATGAGTCTAAGACCTTAGCTATTAGGCCAGAGGAAGAGTCTAAGACCTTAACCAGTAGGCCATAGTGCGAGTCTAAGACCTTAGATATTAGGTTAGAGTAAGAGTTAAGACCTTAACCAGTAGGCCAGTGTAAGAGTTAAGACCTTAACCATTAGGCCAGAGTACGAGTCTAAGATCTTAGCTTTTAGGCCATAGTACGAGTCTAAGACCTTAGCTATTAGGCCAGAGTAAGAGTTAAGACCTTAACCAGTAGGCCAGAGTAAGAGTTAAGACCTTAACCATTAGGCCAGAGTACGAGTCTATGACCTTAGCTATTAGGCCATAGTACGAGTCTAAGACCTTAGCTATTAGGCCAGAGTAAGAGTTAAGACCTTAACCAGTAGGCCAGAGTAAGAGTTAAGACCTTAACCTGTAGGCCAGAGTACGAGTCTAAGACCTTAGCTATTAGGCCAGAGTAAGAGTTAAGACCTTAACCAGTAGGCCAGAGTACGAGTCTAAGACCTTAGCTAATAGGCCAGAGTAAGAGTTAAGACCTTAACCTGTAGGCCAGAGTACGAGTCTAAGACCTAAGCTTTTGGGCCAGAGTAAGAGTTAAGACCTTAACCAGTAGACTAGAGTGAGATTTAAGACCTTAACCAGTAGGTCAGAGTACGAGTCTAAGACATTAGCTTTTAGGCCAGAGTAAGTGTTAAGACTTTAACCAGTAGGCCAGAGTAAGAGTTAATACCTTAACCATTAGGCCAGAGTACGAGTCTAAGACCTTAGCTATTGGGCAGAGTAAGAGTCTTAGCTATTAGGCCAGAGTAAGAGTTAAGACCTTAACCATTAGGCCAGAGTACGAGTCTAAGACCTTAGCTATTAGGCCAGAGTAAGAGTTAAGACCTTAGCTATTAGGCCAGAGTAAGAGTTAAGACCTTAACCATTAGGCCAGAGTATGAGTCTAAGCCTTAGCTATTAGGCCAGAGTAAGAGTTAAGACCTTAACCTGTAGGCCAGAGTACGAGTCTAAGACCTTAGCTATTAGGCCAGAGTAAGAGTTAAGACCTTAGCTATTAGGCCAGAGTAAGAGTTAAGACCTTAGATATTAGGCCAGAGTAAGAGTTAAGACCTTAACCATTAGGCCAGAGTATGAGTCTAAGACCTTAGCTATTAGGCCAGAGGAAGAGTTAAGACCTTAACCAGTAGGCCATAGTGCGAGTCTAAGACCTTAGATATTAGGTCAGAGTAAGAGTTAAGACCTTAACCAGTAGGCCAGAGTAAGAGTTAAGACCTTAACCATTAGGCCAGAGTACGAGTCTAAGATCTTAGCTTTTAGGCCATAGTACGAGTCTAAGACCTTAGCTATTAGGCCAGAGTAAGAGTTAAGACCTTAACCAGTAGGCCAGAGTAAGAGTTAAGACCTTAACCATTAGGCCAGAGTACGAGTCTATGACCTTAGCTATTAGGCCATAGTACGAGTCTAAGACCTTAGCTATTAGGCCAGAGTAAGAGTTAAGACCTTAACCAGTAGGCCAGAGTAAGAGTTAAGACCTTAACCTGTAGGCCATAGTACGAGTTTAAGACCTTAGCCATTAGGCCAGAGTAAGAGTTAAGACCTTAACCAGTAGGCCAGAGTAAGTGTTAAGACCTTAACCATTAGGCCAGAGTAAGAGTTAAGACCTTAACCATTAGTCCATAGTACGAGTCTAAGACCTTAGCTATTAGGCCAGAGTAAGAGTTAAGACCTTAACCAGTAGGCCAGAGTAAGAGTTAAGATCTTAGCTATTAGCCCAGAGTAAGAGTTACGACCTTAGCTATTAGGCCAGAGGAAGAGTCTAAGACCTTAGCTATTAGGCCAGAGTAAGAGTTAAGACATTAGCTATTAGGTCAGAGTAAGAGTTAAGACCTTAACCAGTAGGCCAGAGTAAGAGTTAAGACCTTAACCAGTAGGCCACAGTAAGAGTTAAGACCTTAGCTATTAGGCCAGAGTAAGAGTTAAGACCTTAACCATTAGGCCATAGTACGAGTCTAAGACCTTAGCTATTAGGCCAGAGTAAGAGTTAAGACCTTAGCTATAAGGCCAGAGTAAGAGTTAAGATCTTAGCTATTAGCCCAGAGTAAGAGTTAAGACCTTAGCTATTAGGCCAGAGGAAGAGTTAAGACCTTAACCAGTAGGCCATAGTGCGAGTCTAAGACCTTAGCTATTAGGCCAGAGTAAGAGTTAAGTCCTTAACCAGTAGGCCAGAGTAAGAGTTAGGACCTTAACCAGTAGGCCAGAGTACGAGTCTAAGACCTTAGCTATTAGGCCAGAGTAAGAGTTAAGACCTTAACCTGTAGGCCAGAGAACGAGTCTAAGACCTTAGCTATTAGGCCAGAGTAAGAGTTAAGACCTTAACCAGTAGGCCAGAGTACGAGTCTAAGACCTTAGCTATTAGGCCAGAGTAAGAGTTAAGACCTTAACCTGTAGGCCAGAGTACGAGTCTAAGACCTTAGCTATTAGGCCAGAGTAAGAGTTAAGACCCTAACCAGTAGGATAGAGTAAGATTTAAGACCTTAACCAGTAGGTCAGAGTACGAGTCTAAGACATTAGCTTTTAGGCCAGAGTAAGTGTTAAGACCTTAACCAGTAGGCCAGAGTAAGAGTTAATACCTTAACCATTAGGCCAGAGTACGAGTCTAAGAACTTAGCTATTGGGCAGAGTAAGAGTCTTAGCTATTAGGCCAGAGTAAGAGTTAAGACCTTAACCAGTAGGCCAGAGTAAGAGTTAAGACCTTAACCTGTAGGCCAGAGTACGAGTCTAAGACCTTAGCTTTTAGGCCAGAGTAAGAGTTAAGACCTTAACCAGTAGGCCAGAGTACGAGTCTAAGACCTTAGCTAATAGGCCAGAGTAAGAGTTAAGACCTTAACCTGTAGGCCAGAGTACGAGTCTAAGACCTAAGCTTTTGGGCCAGAGTAAGAGTTAAGACCTTAACCAGTAGACTAGAGTAAGATTTAAGACCTTAACCAGTAGGTCAGAGTACGAGTCTAAGACATTAGCTTTTAGGCCAGAGTAAGTGTTAAGACCTTAACCAGTAGGCCAGAGTAAGAGTTAATACCTTAACCATTAGGCCAGAGTACGAGTCTAAGAACTTAGCTATTGGGCAGAGTAAGAGTCTTAGCTATTAGGCCAGAGTAAGAGTTAAGACCTTAACCAGTAGGCCAGAGTAAGAGTTAAGACCTTAACCTGTAGGCCAGAGTACGAGTCTAAGACCTTAGCTATTAGGCCAGAGTAAGAGTTAAGACCTTAACCAGTAGGCCAGAGTACGAGTCTAAGACCTTAGCTAATAGGCCAGAGTAAGAGTTAAGACCTTAACCTGTAGGCCAGAGTACGAGTCTAAGACCTAAGCTTTTGGGCCAGAGTAAGAGTTAAGACCTTAACCAGTAGACTAGAGTAAGATTTAAGACCTTAACCAGTAGGTCAGAGTACGAGTCTAAGACATTAGCTTTTAGGCCAGAGTAAGTGTTAAGACCTTAACCAGTAGGCCAGAGTAAGAGTTAATACCTTAACCATTAGGCCAGAGTACGAGTCTAAGACCTTAGCTATTGGGCAGAGTAAGCGTCTTAGCTATTAGGCCAGAGTAAGAGTTAAGACCTTAACCATTAGGCCAGAGTACGAGTCTAATACCTTAGCTATTAGGCCAGAGTAAGAGTTAAGACCTTAGCTATTAGGCCAGAGTAAGAGTTAAGACCTTAGCTATTAGGCCAGAGTAAGAGTTAAGACCTTAACCATTAGGCCAGAGTATGAGTCTAAGCCTTAGCTATTAGTCCAGAGTAAGAGTTAAGACCTTAACCTGTAGGCCAGAGTACGAGTCTAAGACCTTAGCTATTAGGCCAGAGTAAGAGTTAAGACCTTAGCTATTAGTCCAGAGTAAGAGTTAAGACCTTAGATATTAGGCCAGAGTAAGAGTTAAGACCTTAACCATTAGGCCAGAGTATGAGTCTAAGACCTTAGCTATTAGGCCAGAGGAAGAGTTAAGACCTTAACCAGTAGGCCATAGTGCGAGTCTAAGACCTTAGATATTAGGTCAGAGTAAGAGTTAAGACCTTAACCAGTAGGCCAGAGTAAGAGTTAAGACCTTAACCATTAGGCCAGAGTACGAGTCTAAGATCTTAGCTTTTAGGCCATAGTACGAGTCTAAGACCTTAGCTATTAGGCCAGAGTAAGAGTTAAGACCTTAACCAGTAGGCCAGAGTAAGAGTTAAGACCTTAACCATTAGGCCAGAGTACGAGTCTATGACCTTAGCTATTAGGCCATAGTACGAGTCTAAGACCTTAGCTATTAGGCCAGAGTAAGAGTTAAGACCTTAACCAGTAGGCCAGAGTAAGAGTTAAGACCTTAACCTGTAGGCCATAGTACGAGTTTAAGACCTTAGCCATTAGGCCAGAGTAAGAGTTAAGACCTTAACCAGTAGGCCAGAGTAAGTATTAAGACCTTAACCATTAGGCCAGAGTAAGAGTTAAGACCTTAACCATTAGTCTATAGTAAGATTTAAGACCTTAACCAGTAGGTCAGAGTACGAGTCTAAGTCATTAGCTTTTAGGCCAGAGTAAGTGTTAAGACCTTAACCAGTAGGCCAGAGTAAGAGTTAATACCTTAACCATTAGGCCAGAGTACGAGTCTAAGACCTTAGCTATTGGGCAGAGTAAGCGTCTTAGCTATTAGGCCAGAGTAAGAGTTAAGACCTTAACCATTAGGCCAGAGTACGAGTCTAATACCTTAGCTATTAGGCCAGA
Organism: Triturus cristatus; assembly: GCF_964204655.1. NCBI lineage: Eukaryota > Metazoa > Chordata > Amphibia > Caudata > Salamandridae > Triturus > Triturus cristatus. Next base: position 1,309,198,835 of record NC_140590.1, read on the forward strand.
GTAAGAGTTAAGACCTTAGCTATTAGGCCAGAGTAAGAGTTAAGACCTTAACCATTAGGCCAGAGTATGAGTCTAAGCCTTAGCTATTAGTCCAGAGTAAGAGTTAAGACCTTAACCTGTCGGCCAGAGTACGAGTCTAAGACCTTAGCTATTAGGCCAGAGTAAGAGTTAAGACCTTAGCTATTAGGCCAGAGTAAGAGTTAAGACCTTAGATATTAGGCCAGAGTAAGAGTTAAGACCTTAACCATTAGGCCAGAGTATGAGTCTAAGACCTTAGCTATTAGGCCAGAGGAAGAGTTAAGACCTTAACCAGTAGGCCATAGTGCGAGTCTAAGACCTTAGATATTAGGTCATGGTAAGAGTTAAGACCTTAACCAGTAGGCCAGAGTAAGAGTTAAGACCTTAACCATTAGGCCAGAGTACGAGTCTAAGATCTTAGCTTTTAGGCCATAGTACGAGTCTAAGACCTTAGCTATTAGGCCAGAGTAAGAGTTAAGACCTTAACCAGTAGGCCAGAGTAAGAGTTAAGACCTTAACCATTAGGCCAGAGTACGAGTCTATGACCTTAGCTATTAGGCCATAGTACGAGTCTAAGACCTTAGCTATTAGGCCAGAGTAAGAGTTAAGACCTTAACCAGTAGGCCAGAGTAAGAGTTAAGACCTTAACCTGTAGGCCATAGTACGAGTTTAAGACCTTAGCCATTAGGCCAGAGTAAGAGTTAAGACCTTAACCAGTAGGCCAGAGTAAGTGTTAAGACCTTAACCATTAGGCCAGAGTAAGAGTTAAGACCTTAACCATTAGTCTATAGTACGAGTCTAAGACCTTAGCTATTAGGCCAGAGTAAGAGTTAAGACCTTAGCTATAAGGCCAGAGTAAGAGTTAAGATCTTAGCTATTAGCTCAGAGTAAGAGTTACGACCTTAGCTATTAGGCCAGAGGAAGAGTCTAAGACCTTAGCTATTAGGCCAGAGTAAGAGTTAAGACATTAGCTATTAGGTCAGAGTAAGAGTTAAGACCTTAACCAGTAGGCCAGAGTAAGAGTTAAGACCTTAACCAGTAGGCCACAGTAAGAGTTAAGACCTTAGCTATTAGGCCAGAGTAAGAGTTAAGACCTTAACCATTAGGCCATAGTACAAGTCTAAGACCTTAGCTATTAGGCCAGAGTAAGAGTTAAGACCTTAGCTATGAGGCCAGAGTAAGAGTTAAGATCTTAGCTATTAGCCCAGAGTAAGAGTTAAGACGTTAGCTATTAGGCCAGAGTAAGAGTTAAGACCTTAACCAGTAGGCCAGAGTAAGAGTTAGGACCTTAACCAGTAGGCCAGAGTACGAGTCTAAGACCTTAGCTATTAGGCCAGAGTAAGAGTTAAGACCTTAACCTGTAGGCCAGAGTACGAGTATAAGACCTTAGCTATTAGGCCAGAGAAAGAGTTAAAACCTTAACCATTAGGCCAGAGAACGAGTCTAAGACCTTAGCTATTAGGCCAGAGTAAGAATTAAGACCTTAGCTATTAGGCCAGAGTAAGAGTTAAGACCTTAACCAGTAGGCCAGAGTAAGAGTTAAGACCTTAACCATTAGGCCAGAGTAAGAGTCTAAGACCTTAGCTATTAGGCCAGAGTAAGAGTTGAGACATTAGCTATTAGGTCAGAGTAAGAGTTAAGACCTTAACCAGTAGGCCAGAGTAAGAGTTAAGACCTTAACCAGTAGGCCAGAGTAAGAGTTAAGACCTTAGCTATTAGGCCAGAGTAATAGTTAAGACCTTAACCATTAGGCCATAGTACGAGTCTAAGACCTTAGCTATTAGGCCAGAGTAAGAGGTAAGACCTTAGCTATAAGGCCAGAGTAAGAGTTAAGATCTTAGCTATTAGCCCAGAGTAAGAGTTAAGACCTTAGCTATTAGGCCAGAGGAAGAGTTAAGACCTTAACCAGTAGGCCATAGTGCGAGTCTAAGACCTTAGCTATTAGGCCAGAGTAAGAGTTAAGTCCTTAACCAGTAGGCCAGAGTAAGAGTTAGGACCTTAACCAGTAGGCCAGAGTACGAGTCTAAGACCTTAGCTATTAGGCCAGAGTAAGAGTTAAGACCTTAACCTGTAGGCCAGAGTACGAGTCTAAGACCTTAGCTATTAGGCCAGAGTAAGAGTTAAGACCTTAACCAGTAGGCCAGAGTACGAGTCTAATACCTTAGCTATTAGGCCAGAGTAAGATTTAAGACCTTAACCAGTAGGTCAGAGTACGAGTTTAAGACATTAGCTTTTAGGCCAGAGTAAGTGTTAAGACCTTAACCAGTAGGCCAGAGTAAGAGTTAATACCCTAACCATTAGGCCAGAGTACGAGTCTAAGAACTTAGCTATTGGGCAGAGTAAGAGTCTTAGCTATTAGGCCAGAGTAAGAGTTAAGACCTTAACCATTAGGCCAGAGTGCGAGTCTAAGACCTTAGCTATTAGGCCAGAGTAAGAGTTAAGACCTTAGCTATTAGGCCAGAGTAAGAGTTAAGACCTTAACCATTAGGCCAGAGTACGAGTCTAAGCCTTAGCTATTAGGCCAGAGTAAGAGTTAAGACCTTAACCTGTAGGCCAGAGTACGAGTCTAAGACCTTAGCTATTAGGCCAGAGTAAGAGTTAAGACCTTAGCTATTAGGCCAGAGTAAGAGTTAAGACCTTAGATATTGGGCCAGAGTAAGAGTTAAGACCTTAACCATTAGGCCAGAGTAAGAGTTAAAACCTTAACCGTTAGGCCAGAGAACAAGTCTAAGACCTTAGCTATTAGGCCAGAGTAAGAGTTAAGTCCTTAACCAGTAGGCCAGAGTAAGAATTAGGACCTTAACCAGTAGGCCAGAGTACGAGTCTAAGACCTTAGCTATTAGGCCAGAGTAAGAGTTAAGACCTTAACCTGTAGGCCAGAGTACGAGTCTAAGACCTTAGCTATTAGGCCAGAGTAAGAGTTAAGACCTTAACCAGTAGGCCAGAGTACGAGTCTAAGACCTTAGCTATTAGGCCAGAGTAAGAGTTAAGACCTTAACCTGTAGGCCAGAGTACGAGTCTAAGACCTTAGCTATTAGGCCAGAGTAAGAGTTAAGACCTTAACCAGTAGGCTAGAGTAAGATTTAAGACCTTAACCAGTAGGTCAGAGTACGAGTCTAAGACATTAGCTTTTAGGCCAGAGTAAGTGTTAAGACCTTAACCAGTAGGCCAGAGTAAGAGTTAATACCTTAACCATTAGGCCAGAGTACGAGTCTAAGAACTTAGCTATTGGGCAGAGTAAGAGTCTTAGCTATTAGGCCAGAGTAAGAGTTAAGACCTTAACCATTAGGCCAGAGTGCGAGTCTAAGACCTTAGCTATTAGGCCAGAGTAAGAGTTAAGACCTTAGCTATTAGGCCAGAGTAAGAGTTAAGACTTTAACTATTAGGCCAGAGTACGAGTCTAAGCCTTAGCTATTAGGCCAGAGTAAGAGTTAAGACCTTAACCTGTAGGCCAGAGTATGAGTCTAAGACCTTAGCTATTAGGCCAGAGTAAGAGTTAAGACCTTAGCTATAAGGCCAGAGTAAGAGTTAAGACCTTAGATATTAGGCCAGAGTAAGAGTTAAGACCTTAACCATTAGGCCAGAGTATGAGTCTAAGACCTTAGCTATTAGGCCAGAGGAAGAGTCTAAGACCTTAACCAGTAGGCCATAGTGCGAGTCTAAGACCTTAGATATTAGGTCAGAGTAAGAGTTAAGACCTTAACCAGTAGGCCAGTGTAAGAGTTAAGACCTTAACCATTAGGCCAGAGTACGAGTCTAAGATCTTAGCTTTTAGGCCATAGTACGAGTCTAAGACCTTAGCTATTAGGCCAGAGTAAGAGTTAAGACCTTAACCAGTAGGCCAGAGTAAGAGTTAAGACCTTAACCATTAGGCCAGAGTACGAGTCTATGACCTTAGCTATTAGGCCATAGTACGAGTCTAAGACCTTAGCTATTAGGCCAGAGTAAGAGTTAAGACCTTAACCAGTAGGCCAGAGTAAGAGTTAAGACCTTAACCTGTAGGCCAGAGTACGAGTCTAAGACCTTAGCTATTAGGCCAGAGTAAGAGTTAAGACCTTAACCTGTAGGCCAGAGTACGAGTCTAAGACCTTAGCTATTAGGCCAGAGTAAGAGTTAAGACCTTAACCAGTAGGCTAGAGTAAGATTTAAGACCTTAACCAGTAGGTCAGAGTACGAGTCTAAGACATTAGCTTTTAGGCCAGAGTAAGTGTTAAGACCTTAACCAGTAGGCCAGAGTAAGAGTTAATACCTTAACCATTAGGCCAGAGTACGAGTCTAAGAACTTAGCTATTGGGCAGAGTAAGAGTCTTAGCTATTAGGCCAGAGTAAGAGTTAAGACCTTAACCATTAGGCCAGAGTGCGAGTCTAAGACCTTAGCTATTAGGCCAGAGTAAGAGTTAAGACCTTAGCTATTAGGCCAGAGTAAGAGTTAAGACTTTAACTATTAGGCCAGAGTACGAGTCTAAGCCTTAGCTATTAGGCCAGAGTAAGAGTTAAGACCTTAACCTGTAGGCCAGAGTATGAGTCTAAGACCTTAGCTATTAGGCCAGAGTAAGAGTTAAGACCTTAGCTATTAGGCCAGAGTAAGAGTTAATACCTTAGATATTAGGCCAGAGTAAGAGTTAAGACCTTAACCATTAGGCCAGAGTATGAGTCTAAGACCTTAGCTATTAGGCCAGAGGAAGAGTCTAAGACCTTAACCAGTAGGCCATAGTGCGAGTCTAAGACCTTAGATATTAGGTCAGAGTAAGAGTTAAGACCTTAACCAGTAGGCCAGTGTAAGAGTTAAGACCTTAACCATTAGGCCAGAGTACGAGTCTAAGATCTTAGCTTTTAGGCCATAGTACGAGTCTAAGACCTTAGCTATTAGGCCAGAGTAAGAGTTAAGACCTTAACCAGTAGGCCAGAGTAAGAGTTAAGACCTTAACCATTAGGCCAGAGTACGAGTCTATGACCTTAGCTATTAGGCCATAGTACGAGTCTAAGACCTTAGCTATTAGGCCAGAGTAAGAGTTAAGACCTTAACCAGTAGGCCAGAGTAAGAGTTAAGACCTTAACCTGTAGGCCAGAGTATGAGTCTAAGACCTTAGCTATTAGGCCAGAGTAAGAGTTAAGACCTTAACCAGTAGGCCAGAGTACGAGTCTAAGACCTTAGCTATTAGGCCAGAGTAAGAGTTAAGACCTTAACCTGTAGGCCAGAGTACGAGTCTAAGACCTTAGCTATTAGGACAGAGTAAGAGTTAAGACCTTAACCAGTAGGCTAGAGTAAGATTTAAGACCTTAACCAGTAGGTCAGAGTACGAGTTTAAGACATTAGCTTTTAGGCCAGAGTAAGTGTTAAGACCTTAACCAGTAGGCCAGAGTAAGAGTTAATACCCTAACCATTAGGCCAGAGTACGAGTCTAAGAACTTAGCTATTGGGCAGAGTAAGAGTCTTAGCTATTAGGCCAGAGTAAGAGTTAAGACCTTAACCATTAGGCCAGAGTGCGAGTCTAAGACCTTAGCTATTAGGCCAGAGTAAGAGTTAAGACCTTAGCTATTAGGCCAGAGTAAGAGTTAAGACCTTAACCATTAGGCCAGAGTACGAGTCTAAGCCTTAGCTATTAGGCCAGAGTAAGAGTTAAGACCTTAACCTGTAGGCCAGAGTACGAGTCTAAGACCTTAGCTATTAGGCCAGAGTAAGAGTTAAGACCTTAGCTATTAGGCCAGAGTAAGAGTTAAGACCTTAGATATTAGGCCAGAGTAAGAGTTAAGACCTTAACCATTAGGCCAGAGTAAGAGTTAAAACCTTAACCGTTAGGCCAGAGAACAAGTCTAAGACCTTAGCTATTAGGCCAGAGTAAGAGTTAAGTCCTTAACCAGTAGGCCAGAGTAAGAATTAGGACCTTAACCAGTAGGCCAGAGTACGAGTCTAAGACCTTAGCTATTAGGCCAGAGTAAGAGTTAAGACCTTAACCTGTAGGCCAGAGTACGAGTCTAAGACCTTAGCTATTAGGCCAGAGTAAGAGTTAAGACCTTAACCAGTAGGCCAGAGTACGAGTCTAAGACCTTAGCTATTAGGCCAGAGTAAGAGTTAAGACCTTAACCTGTAGGCCAGAGTACGAGTCTAAGACCTTAGCTATTAGGCCAGAGTAAGAGTTAAGACCTTAACCAGTAGGCTAGAGTAAGATTTAAGACCTTAACCAGTAGGTCAGAGTACGAGTCTAAGACATTAGCTTTTAGGCCAGAGTAAGTGTTAAGACCTTAACCAGTAGGCCAGAGTAAGAGTTAATACCTTAACCATTAGGCCAGAGTACGAGTCTAAGAACTTAGCTATTGGGCAGAGTAAGAGTCTTAGCTATTAGGCCAGAGTAAGAGTTAAGACCTTAACCATTAGGCCAGAGTGCGAGTCTAAGACCTTAGCTATTAGGCCAGAGTAAGAGTTAAGACCTTAGCTATTAGGCCAGAGTAAGAGTTAAGACCTTAACCATTAGGCCAGAGTTCGAGTCTAAGCCTTAGCTATTAGGCCAGAGTAAGAGTTAAGACCTTAACCTGTAGGCCAGAGTACGAGTCTAAGACCTTAGCTATTAGGCCAGAGTAAGAGTTAAGACCTTAGCTATTAGGCCAGAGTAAGAGTTAAGACCTTAGATATTAGGCCAGAGTAAGAGTTAAGACCTTAACCATTAGGCCAGAGTATGAGTCTAAGACCTTAGCTATTAGGCCAGAGGAAGAGTTAAGACCTTAACCAGTAGGCCATAGTGCGAGTCTAAGACCTTAGATATTAGGTCAGAGTAAGAGTTAAGACCTTAACCAGTAGGCCAGAGTAAGAGTTAAGACCTTAACCATTAGGCCAGAGTACGAGTCTAAGATCTTAGCTTTTAGGCCATAGTACGAGTCTAAGACCTTAGCTATTAGGCCAGAGTAAGAGTTAAGACCTTAACCAGTAGGCCAGAGTAAGAGTTAAGACCTTAACCATTAGGCCAGAGTACGAGTCTATGACCTTAGCTATTAGGCCATAGTACGAGTCTAAGACCTTAGCTATTAGGCCAGAGTAAGAGTTAAGACCTTAACCAGTAGGCCAGAGTAAGAGTTAAGACCTTAACCTGTAGGCCATAGTACGAGTTTAAGACCTTAGCCATTAGGCCAGAGTAAGAGTTAAGACCTTAACCAGTAGGCCAGAGTAAGTGTTAAGACCTTAACCATTAGGCCAGAGTAAGAGTTAAGACCTTAACCATTAGTCCATAGTACGAGTCTAAGACCTTAGCTATTAGGCCAGAGTAAGAGTTAAGACCTTAGCTATAAGGCCAGAGTAAGAGTTAAGATCTTAGCTATTAGCCCAGAGTAAGAGTTACGACCTTAGCTATTAGGCCAGAGGAAGAGTCTAAGACCTTAGCTATTAGGCCAGAGTAAGAGTTAAGACATTAGCTATTAGGTCAGAGTAAGAGTTAAGACCTTAACCAGTAGGCCAGAGTAAGAGTTAAGACCTTAACCAGTAGGCCACAGTAAGAGTTAAGACCTTAGCTATTAGGCCAGAGTAAGAGTTAAGACCTTAACCATTAGGCCAGAGTACGAGTCTAAGACCTTAGCTATTAGGCCAGAGTAAGAGTTAAGACCTTAGCTATAAGGCCAGAGTAAGAGTTAAGATCTTAGCTATTAGCCCAGAGTAAGAGTTACGACCTTAGCTATTAGGCCAGAGGAAGAGTCTAAGACCTTAGATATTAGGCCAGAGTAAGAGTTAAGACATTAGCTATTAGGTCAGAGTAAGAGTTAAGACCTTAACCAGTAGGCCAGAGTAAGAGTTAAGACCTTAACCAGTAGGCCACAGTAAGAGTTAAGACCTTAGCTATTAGGCCAGAGTAAGAGTTAAGACCTTAACCATTAGGCCATAGTACGAGTCTAAGACCTTAGCTATTAGGCCAGAGTAAGAGTTAAGACCTTAGCTATAAGGCCAGAGTAAGAGTTAAGATCTTAGCTATTAGCCCAGAGTAAGAGTTAAGACCTTAGCTATTAGGCCAGAGGAAGAGTTAAGACCTTAACCAGTAGGCCATAGTGCGAGTCTAAGACCTTAGCTATTAGGCCAGAGTAAGAGTTAAGTCCTTAACCAGTAGGCCAGAGTAAGAGTTAGGACCTTAACCAGTAGGCCAGAGTACGAGTTTAAGACCTTAGCTATTAGGCCAGAGTAAGAGTTAAGACCTTAACCTGTAGGCCAGAGAACGAGTCTAAGACCTTAGCTATTAGGCCAGAGTAAGAGTTAAGACCTTAACCAGTAGGCCAGAGTACGAGTCTAAGACCTTAGCTATTAGGCCAGAGTAAGAGTTAAGACCTTAACCTGTAGGCCAGAGTACGAGTCTAAGACCTTAGCTATTAGGCCAGAGTAAGATTTAAGACCCTAACCAGTAGGATAGAGTAAGATTTAAGACCTTAACCAGTAGGTCAGAGTACGAGTCTAAGACATTAGCTTTTAGGCCAGAGTAAGTGTTAAGACCTTAACCAGTAGGCCAGAGTAAGAGTTAATACCTTAACCATTAGGCCAGAGTACGAGTCTAAGAACTTAGCTATTGGGCAGAGTAAGAGTCTTAGCTATTAGGCCAGAGTAAGAGTTAAGACCTTAACCAGTAGGCCAGAGTAAGAGTTAAGACCTTAACCTGTAGGCCAGAGTACGAGTCTAAGACCTTAGCTATTAGGCCAGAGTAAGAGTTAAGACCTTAACCAGTAGGCCAGAGTACGAGTCTAAGACCTTAGCTAATAGGGCAGAGTAAGAGTTAAGACCTTAACCTGTAGGCCAGAGTACGAGTCTAAGACCTAAGCTTTTGGGCCAGAGTAAGAGTTAAGACCTTAACCAGTAGACTAGAGTAAGATTTAAAACCTTAACCAGTAGGTCAGAGTACGAGTCTAAGACATTAGCTTTTAGGCCAGAGTAAGTGTTAAGACCTTAACCAGTAGGCCAGAGTAAGAGTTAATACCTTAACCATTAGGCCAGAGTACGAGTCTAAGACCTTAGCTATTGGGCAGAGTAAGCGTCTTAGCTATTAGGCCAGAGTAAGAGTTAAGACCTTAACCATTAGGCCAGAGTACGAGTCTAATACCTTAGCTATTAGGCCAGAGTAAGAGTTAAGACCTTAGCTATTAGGCCAGAGTAAGAGTTAAGACCTTAACCATTAGGCCAGAGTATGAGTCTAAGCCTTAGCTATTAGTCCAGAGTAAGAGTTAAGACCTTAACCTGTAGGCCAGAGTACGAGTCTAAGACCTTAGCTATTAGGCCAGAGTAAGAGTTAAGACCTTAGCTATTAGGCCAGAGTAAGAGTTAAGACCTTAGATATTAGGCCAGAGTAAGAGTTAAGACCTTAACCATTAGGCCAGAGTACGAGTCTATGACCTTAGCTATTAGGCCATAGTACGAGTCTAAGACCTTAGCTATTAGGCCAGAGTAAGAGTTAAGACCTTAACCAGTAGGCCAGAGTAAGAGTTAAGACCTTAACCTGTAGGCCAGAGTACGAGTCTAAGACCTTAGCTATTAGGCCAGAGTAAGAGTTAAGACCTTAACCTGTAGGCCAGAGTACGAGTCTAAGACCTTAGCTATTAGGCCAGAGTAAGAGTTAAGACCTTAACCAGTAGGCTAGAGTAAGATTTAAGACCTTAACCAGTAGGTCAGAGTACGAGTCTAAGACATTAGCTTTTAGGCCAGAGTAAGTGTTAAGACCTTAACCAGTAGGCCAGAGTAAGAGTTAATACCTTAACCATTAGGCCAGAGTATGAGTCTAAGAACTTAGCTATTGGGCAGAGTAAGAGTCTTAGCTATTAGGCCAGAGTAAGAGTTAAGACCTTAACCATTAGGCCAGAGTGCGAGTCTAAGACCTTAGCTATTAGGCCAGAGTAAGAGTTAAGACCTTAGCTATTAGGCCAGAGTAAGAGTTAAGACTTTAACTATTAGGCCAGAGTACGAGTCTAAGCCTTAGCTATTAGGCTAGAGTAAGAGTTAAGACCTTAACCTGTAGGCCAGAGTATGAGTCTAAGACCTTAGCTATTAGGCCAGAGTAAGAGTTAAGACCTTAGCTATTAGGCCAGAGTAAGAGTTAAGACCTTAGATATTAGGCCAGAGTAAGAGTTAAGACCTTAACCATTAGGCCAGAGTATGAGTCTAAGACCTTAGCTATTAGGCCAGAGGAAGAGTCTAAGACCTTAACCAGTAGGCCATAGTGCGAGTCTAAGACCTTAGATATTAGGTCAGAGTAAGAGTTAAGACCTTAACCAGTAGGCCAGTGTAAGAGTTAAGACCTTAACCATTAGGCCAGAGTACGAGTCTAAGATCTTAGCTTTTAGGCCATAGTACGAGTCTAAGACCTTAGCTATTAGGCCAGAGTAAGAGTTAAGACCTTAACCAGTAGGCCAGAGTAAGAGTTAAGACCTTAACCATTAGGCCAGAGTACGAGTCTATGACCTTAGCTATTAGGCCATAGTACGAGTCTAAGACCTTAGCTATTAGGCCAGAGTAAGAGTTAAGACCTTAACCAGTAGGCCAGAGTAAGAGTTAAGACCTTAACCTGTAGGCCAGAGTACGAGTCTAAGACCTTAGCTATTAGGCCAGAGTAAGAGTTAAGACCTTAACCAGTAGGCCAGAGTACGAGTCTAAGACCTTAGCTAATAGGCCAGAGTAAGAGTTAAGACCTTAACCTGTAGGCCAGAGTACGAGTCTAAGACCTAAGCTTTTGGGCCAGAGTAAGAGTTAAGACCTTAACCAGTAGACTAGAGTGAGATTTAAGACCTTAACCAGTAGGTCAGAGTACGAGTCTAAGACATTAGCTTTTAGGCCAGAGTAAGTGTTAAGACTTTAACCAGTAGGCCAGAGTAAGAGTTAATACCTTAACCATTAGGCCAGAGTACGAGTCTAAGACCTTAGCTATTGGGCAGAGTAAGAGTCTTAGCTATTAGGCCAGAGTAAGAGTTAAGACCTTAACCATTAGGCCAGAGTACGAGTCTAAGACCTTAGCTATTAGGCCAGAGTAAGAGTTAAGACCTTAGCTATTAGGCCAGAGTAAGAGTTAAGACCTTAACCATTAGGCCAGAGTATGAGTCTAAGCCTTAGCTATTAGGCCAGAGTAAGAGTTAAGACCTTAACCTGTAGGCCAGAGTACGAGTCTAAGACCTTAGCTATTAGGCCAGAGTAAGAGTTAAGACCTTAGCTATTAGGCCAGAGTAAGAGTTAAGACCTTAGATATTAGGCCAGAGTAAGAGTTAAGACCTTAACCATTAGGCCAGAGTATGAGTCTAAGACCTTAGCTATTAGGCCAGAGGAAGAGTTAAGACCTTAACCAGTAGGCCATAGTGCGAGTCTAAGACCTTAGATATTAGGTCAGAGTAAGAGTTAAGACCTTAACCAGTAGGCCAGAGTAAGAGTTAAGACCTTAACCATTAGGCCAGAGTACGAGTCTAAGATCTTAGCTTTTAGGCCATAGTACGAGTCTAAGACCTTAGCTATTAGGCCAGAGTAAGAGTTAAGACCTTAACCAGTAGGCCAGAGTAAGAGTTAAGACCTTAACCATTAGGCCAGAGTACGAGTCTATGACCTTAGCTATTAGGCCATAGTACGAGTCTAAGACCTTAGCTATTAGGCCAGAGTAAGAGTTAAGACCTTAACCAGTAGGCCAGAGTAAGAGTTAAGACCTTAACCTGTAGGCCATAGTACGAGTTTAAGACCTTAGCCATTAGGCCAGAGTAAGAGTTAAGACCTTAACCAGTAGGCCAGAGTAAGTGTTAATACCTTAACCATTAGGCCAGAGTACGAGTCTAAGAACTTAGCTATTGGGCAGAGTAAGAGTCTTAGCTATTAGGCCAGAGTAAGAGTTAAGACCTTAACCATTAGGCCAGAGTGCGAGTCTAAGACCTTAGCTATTAGGCCAGAGTAAGAGTTAAGACCTTAGCTATTAGGCCAGAGTAAGAGTTAAGACTTTAACTATTAGGCCAGAGTACGAGTCTAAGCCTTAGCTATTAGGCCAGAGTAAGAGTTAAGACCTTAACCTGTAGGCCAGAGTATGAGTCTAAGACCTTAGCTATTAGGCCAGAGTAAGAGTTAAGACCTTAGCTATTAGGCCAGAGTAAGAGTTAATACCTTAGATATTAGGCCAGAGTAAGAGTTAAGACCTTAACCATTAGGCCAGAGTATGAGTCTAAGACCTTAGCTATTAGGCCAGAGGAAGAGTCTAAGACCTTAACCAGTAGGCCATAGTGCGAGTCTAAGACCTTAGATATTAGGTCAGAGTAAGAGTTAAGACCTTAACCAGTAGGCCAGTGTAAGAGTTAAGACCTTAACCATTAGGCCAGAGTACGAGTCTAAGATCTTAGCTTTTAGGCCATAGTACGAGTCTAAGACCTTAGCTATTAGGCCAGAGTAAGAGTTAAGACCTTAACCAGTAGGCCAGAGTAAGAGTTAAGACCTTAACCATTAGGCCAGAGTACGAGTCTATGACCTTAGCTATTAGGCCATAGTACGAGTCTAAGACCTTAGCTATTAGGCCAGAGTAAGAGTTAAGACCTTAACCAGTAGGCCAGAGTAAGAGTTAAGACCTTAACCTGTAGGCCAGAGTATGAGTCTAAGACCTTAGCTATTAGGCCAGAGTAAGAGTTAAGACCTTAACCAGTAGGCCAGAGTACGAGTCTAAGACCTTAGCTATTAGGCCAGAGTAAGAGTTAAGACCTTAACCTGTAGGCCAGAGTACGAGTCTAAGACCTTAGCTATTAGGACAGAGTAAGAGTTAAGACCTTAACCAGTAGGCTAGAGTAAGATTTAAGACCTTAACCAGTAGGTCAGAGTACGAGTTTAAGACATTAGCTTTTAGGCCAGAGTAAGTGTTAAGACCTTAACCAGTAGGCCAGAGTAAGAGTTAATACCCTAACCATTAGGCCAGAGTACGAGTCTAAGAACTTAGCTATTGGGCAGAGTAAGAGTCTTAGCTATTAGGCCAGAGTAAGAGTTAAGACCTTAACCATTAGGCCAGAGTGCGAGTCTAAGACCTTAGCTATTAGGCCAGAGTAAGAGTTAAGACCTTAGCTATTAGGCCAGAGTAAGAGTTAAGACCTTAACCATTAGGCCAGAGTACGAGTCTAAGCCTTAGCTATTAGGCCAGAGTAAGAGTTAAGACCTTAACCTGTAGGCCAGAGTACGAGTCTAAGACCTTAGCTATTAGGCCAGAGTAAGAGTTAAGACCTTAGCTATTAGGCCAGAGTAAGAGTTAAGACCTTAGATATTAGGCCAGAGTAAGAGTTAAGACCTTAACCATTAGGCCAGAGTAAGAGTTAAAACCTTAACCGTTAGGCCAGAGAACAAGTCTAAGACCTTAGCTATTAGGCCAGAGTAAGAGTTAAGTCCTTAACCAGTAGGCCAGAGTAAGAATTAGGACCTTAACCAGTAGGCCAGAGTACGAGTCTAAGACCTTAGCTATTAGGCCAGAGTAAGAGTTAAGACCTTAACCTGTAGGCCAGAGTACGAGTCTAAGACCTTAGCTATTAGGCCAGAGTAAGAGTTAAGACCTTAACCAGTAGGCCAGAGTACGAGTCTAAGACCTTAGCTATTAGGCCAGAGTAAGAGTTAAGACCTTAACCTGTAGGCCAGAGTACGAGTCTAAGACCTTAGCTATTAGGCCAGAGTAAGAGTTAAGACCTTAACCAGTAGGCTAGAGTAAGATTTAAGACCTTAACCAGTAGGTCAGAGTACGAGTCTAAGACATTAGCTTTTAGGCCAGAGTAAGTGTTAAGACCTTAACCAGTAGGCCAGAGTAAGAGTTAATACCTTAACCATTAGGCCAGAGTACGAGTCTAAGAACTTAGCTATTGGGCAGAGTAAGAGTCTTAGCTATTAGGCCAGAGTAAGAGTTAAGACCTTAACCATTAGGCCAGAGTGCGAGTCTAAGACCTTAGCTATTAGGCCAGAGTAAGAGTTAAGACCTTAGCTATTAGGCCAGAGTAAGAGTTAAGACCTTAACCATTAGGCCAGAGTACGAGTCTAAGCCTTAGCTATTAGGCCAGAGTAAGAGTTAAGACCTTAACCTGTAGGCCAGAGTACGAGTCTAAGACCTTAGCTATTAGGCCAGAGTAAGAGTTAAGACCTTAGCTATTAGGCCAGAGTAAGAGTTAAGACCTTAGCTATTAGGCCAGAGTAAGAGTTAAGACTTTAACTATTAGGCCAGAGTACGAGTCTAAGCCTTAGCTATTAGGCTAGAGTAAGAGTTAAGACCTTAACCTGTAGGCCAGAGTATGAGTCTAAGACCTTAGCTATTAGGCCAGAGTAAGAGTTAAGACCTTAGCTATTAGGCCAGAGTAAGAGTTAAGACCTTAGATATTAGGCCAGAGTAAGAGTTAAGACCTTAACCATTAGGCCAGAGTATGAGTCTAAGACCTTAGCTATTAGGCCAGAGGAAGAGTCTAAGACCTTAACCAGTAGGCCATAGTGCGAGTCTAAGACCTTAGATATTAGGTCAGAGTAAGAGTTAAGACCTTAACCAGTAGGCCAGTGTAAGAGTTAAGACCTTAACCATTAGGCCAGAGTACGAGTCTAAGATCTTAGCTTTTAGGCCATAGTACGAGTCTAAGACCTTAGCTATTAGGCCAGAGTAAGAGTTAAGACCTTAACCAGTAGGCCAGAGTAAGAGTTAAGACCTTAACCATTAGGCCAGAGTACGAGTCTATGACCTTAGCTATTAGGCCATAGTACGAGTCTAAGACCTTAGCTATTAGGCCAGAGTAAGAGTTAAGACCTTAACCAGTAGGCCAGAGTAAGAGTTAAGACCTTAACCTGTAGGCCAGAGTACGAGTCTAAGACCTTAGCTATTAGGCCAGAGTAAGAGTTAAGACCTTAACCAGTAGGCCAGAGTACGAGTCTAAGACCTTAGCTAATAGGCCAGAGTAAGAGTTAAGACCTTAACCTGTAGGCCAGAGTACGAGTCTAAGACCTAAGCTTTTGGGCCAGAGTAAGAGTTAAGACCTTAACCAGTAGACTAGAGTGAGATTTAAGACCTTAACCAGTAGGTCAGAGTACGAGTCTAAGACATTAGCTTTTAGGCCAGAGTAAGTGTTAAGACTTTAACCAGTAGGCCAGAGTAAGAGTTAATACCTTAACCATTAGGCCAGAGTACGAGTCTAAGACCTTAGCTATTGGGCAGAGTAAGAGTCTTAGCTATTAGGCCAGAGTAAGAGTTAAGACCTTAACCATTAGGCCAGAGTACGAGTCTAAGACCTTAGCTATTAGGCCAGAGTAAGAGTTAAGACCTTAGCTATTAGGCCAGAGTAAGAGTTAAGACCTTAACCATTAGGCCAGAGTATGAGTCTAAGCCTTAGCTATTAGGCCAGAGTAAGAGTTAAGACCTTAACCTGTAGGCCAGAGTACGAGTCTAAGACCTTAGCTATTAGGCCAGAGTAAGAGTTAAGACCTTAGCTATTAGGCCAGAGTAAGAGTTAAGACCTTAGATATTAGGCCAGAGTAAGAGTTAAGACCTTAACCATTAGGCCAGAGTATGAGTCTAAGACCTTAGCTATTAGGCCAGAGGAAGAGTTAAGACCTTAACCAGTAGGCCATAGTGCGAGTCTAAGACCTTAGATATTAGGTCAGAGTAAGAGTTAAGACCTTAACCAGTAGGCCAGAGTAAGAGTTAAGACCTTAACCATTAGGCCAGAGTACGAGTCTAAGATCTTAGCTTTTAGGCCATAGTACGAGTCTAAGACCTTAGCTATTAGGCCAGAGTAAGAGTTAAGACCTTAACCAGTAGGCCAGAGTAAGAGTTAAGACCTTAACCATTAGGCCAGAGTACGAGTCTATGACCTTAGCTATTAGGCCATAGTACGAGTCTAAGACCTTAGCTATTAGGCCAGAGTAAGAGTTAAGACCTTAACCAGTAGGCCAGAGTAAGAGTTAAGACCTTAACCTGTAGGCCATAGTACGAGTTTAAGACCTTAGCCATTAGGCCAGAGTAAGAGTTAAGACCTTAACCAGTAGGCCAGAGTAAGTGTTAATACCTTAACCATTAGGCCAGAGTACGAGTCTAAGAACTTAGCTATTGGGCAGAGTAAGAGTCTTAGCTATTAGGCCAGAGTAAGAGTTAAGACCTTAACCATTAGGCCAGAGTGCGAGTCTAAGACCTTAGCTATTAGGCCAGAGTAAGAGTTAAGACCTTAGCTATTAGGCCAGAGTAAGAGTTAAGACTTTAACTATTAGGCCAGAGTACGAGTCTAAGCCTTAGCTATTAGGCCAGAGTAAGAGTTAAGACCTTAACCTGTAGGCCAGAGTATGAGTCTAAGACCTTAGCTATTAGGCCAGAGTAAGAGTTAAGACCTTAGCTATTAGGCCAGAGTAAGAGTTAATACCTTAGATATTAGGCCAGAGTAAGAGTTAAGACCTTAACCATTAGGCCAGAGTATGAGTCTAAGACCTTAGCTATTAGGCCAGAGGAAGAGTCTAAGACCTTAACCAGTAGGCCATAGTGCGAGTCTAAGACCTTAGATATTAGGTCAGAGTAAGAGTTAAGACCTTAACCAGTAGGCCAGTGTAAGAGTTAAGACCTTAACCATTAGGCCAGAGTACGAGTCTAAGATCTTAGCTTTTAGGCCATAGTACGAGTCTAAGACCTTAGCTATTAGGCCAGAGTAAGAGTTAAGACCTTAACCAGTAGGCCAGAGTAAGAGTTAAGACCTTAACCATTAGGCCAGAGTACGAGTCTATGACCTTAGCTATTAGGCCATAGTACGAGTCTAAGACCTTAGCTATTAGGCCAGAGTAAGAGTTAAGACCTTAACCAGTAGGCCAGAGTAAGAGTTAAGACCTTAACCTGTAGGCCAGAGTATGAGTCTAAGACCTTAGCTATTAGGCCAGAGTAAGAGTTAAGACCTTAACCAGTAGGCCAGAGTACGAGTCTAAGACCTTAGCTATTAGGCCAGAGTAAGAGTTAAGACCTTAACCTGTAGGCCAGAGTACGAGTCTAAGACCTTAGCTATTAGGACAGAGTAAGAGTTAAGACCTTAACCAGTAGGCTAGAGTAAGATTTAAGACCTTAACCAGTAGGTCAGAGTACGAGTTTAAGACATTAGCTTTTAGGCCAGAGTAAGTGTTAAGACCTTAACCAGTAGGCCAGAGTAAGAGTTAATACCCTAACCATTAGGCCAGAGTACGAGTCTAAGAACTTAGCTATTGGGCAGAGTAAGAGTCTTAGCTATTAGGCCAGAGTAAGAGTTAAGACCTTAACCATTAGGCCAGAGTGCGAGTCTAAGACCTTAGCTATTAGGCCAGAGTAAGAGTTAAGACCTTAGCTATTAGGCCAGAGTAAGAGTTAAGACCTTAACCATTAGGCCAGAGTACGAGTCTAAGCCTTAGCTATTAGGCCAGAGTAAGAGTTAAGACCTTAACCTGTAGGCCAGAGTACGAGTCTAAGACCTTAGCTATTAGGCCAGAGTAAGAGTTAAGACCTTAGCTATTAGGCCAGAGTAAGAGTTAAGACCTTAGATATTAGGCCAGAGTAAGAGTTAAGACCTTAACCATTAGGCCAGAGTAAGAGTTAAAACCTTAACCGTTAGGCCAGAGAACAAGTCTAAGACCTTAGCTATTAGGCCAGAGTAAGAGTTAAGTCCTTAACCAGTAGGCCAGAGTAAGAATTAGGACCTTAACCAGTAGGCCAGAGTACGAGTCTAAGACCTTAGCTATTAGGCCAGAGTAAGAGTTAAGACCTTAACCTGTAGGCCAGAGTACGAGTCTAAGACCTTAGCTATTAGGCCAGAGTAAGAGTTAAGACCTTAACCAGTAGGCCAGAGTACGAGTCTAAGACCTTAGCTATTAGGCCAGAGTAAGAGTTAAGACCTTAACCTGTAGGCCAGAGTACGAGTCTAAGACCTTAGCTATTAGGCCAGAGTAAGAGTTAAGACCTTAACCAGTAGGCTAGAGTAAGATTTAAGACCTTAACCAGTAGGTCAGAGTACGAGTCTAAGACATTAGCTTTTAGGCCAGAGTAAGTGTTAAGACCTTAACCAGTAGGCCAGAGTAAGAGTTAATACCTTAACCATTAGGCCAGAGTACGAGTCTAAGAACTTAGCTATTGGGCAGAGTAAGAGTCTTAGCTATTAGGCCAGAGTAAGAGTTAAGACCTTAACCATTAGGCCAGAGTGCGAGTCTAAGACCTTAGCTATTAGGCCAGAGTAAGAGTTAAGACCTTAGCTATTAGGCCAGAGTAAGAGTTAAGACCTTAACCATTAGGCCAGAGTACGAGTCTAAGCCTTAGCTATTAGGCCAGAGTAAGAGTTAAGACCTTAACCTGTAGGCCAGAGTACGAGTCTAAGACCTTAGCTATTAGGCCAGAGTAAGAGTTAAGACCTTAGCTATTAGGCCAGAGTAAGAGTTAAGACCTTAGATATTAGGCCAGAGTAAGAGTTAAGACCTTAACCATTAGGCCAGAGTATGAGTCTAAGACCTTAGCTATTAGGCCAGAGGAAGAGTTAAGACCTTAACCAGTAGGCCATAGTGCGAGTCTAAGACCTTAGATATTAGGTCAGAGTAAGAGTTAAGACCTTAACCAGTAGGCCAGAGTAAGAGTTAAGACCTTAACCATTAGGCCAGAGTACGAGTCTAAGATCTTAGCTTTTAGGCCATAGTACGAGTCTAAGACCTTAGCTATTAGGCCAGAGTAAGAGTTAAGACCTTAACCAGTAGGCCAGAGTAAGAGTTAAGACCTTAACCATTAGGCCAGAGTACGAGTCTATGACCTTAGCTATTAGGCCATAGTACGAGTCTAAGACCTTAGCTATTAGGCCAGAGTAAGAGTTAAGACCTTAACCAGTAGGCCAGAGTAAGAGTTAAGACCTTAACCTGTAGGCCATAGTACGAGTTTAAGACCTTAGCCATTAGGCCAGAGTAAGAGTTAAGACCTTAACCAGTAGGCCAGAGTAAGTGTTAAGACCTTAACCATTAGGCCAGAGTAAGAGTTAAGACCTTAACCATTAGTCCATAGTACGAGTCTAAGACCTTAGCTATTAGGCCAGAGTAAGAGTTAAGACCTTAGCTATAAGGCCAGAGTAAGAGTTAAGATCTTAGCTATTAGCCCAGAGTAAGAGTTACGACCTTAGCTATTAGGCCAGAGGAAGAGTCTAAGACCTTAGCTATTAGGCCAGAGTAAGAGTTAAGACATTAGCTATTAGGTCAGAGTAAGAGTTAAGACCTTAACCAGTAGGCCAGAGTAAGAGTTAAGACCTTAACCAGTAGGCCACAGTAAGAGTTAAGACCTTAGCTATTAGGCCAGAGTAAGAGTTAAGACCTTAACCATTAGGCCAGAGTACGAGTCTAAGACCTTAGCTATTAGGCCAGAGTAAGAGTTAAGACCTTAGCTATAAGGCCAGAGTAAGAGTTAAGATCTTAGCTATTAGCCCAGAGTAAGAGTTACGACCTTAGCTATTAGGCCAGAGGAAGAGTCTAAGACCTTAGATATTAGGCCAGAGTAAGAGTTAAGACATTAGCTATTAGGTCAGAGTAAGAGTTAAGACCTTAACCAGTAGGCCAGAGTAAGAGTTAAGACCTTAACCAGTAGGCCACAGTAAGAGTTAAGACCTTAGCTATTAGGCCAGAGTAAGAGTTAAGACCTTAACCATTAGGCCATAGTACGAGTCTAAGACCTTAGCTATTAGGCCAGAGTAAGAGTTAAGACCTTAGCTATAAGGCCAGAGTAAGAGTTAAGATCTTAGCTATTAGCCCAGAGTAAGAGTTAAGACCTTAGCTATTAGGCCAGAGGAAGAGTTAAGACCTTAACCAGTAGGCCATAGTGCGAGTCTAAGACCTTAGCTATTAGGCCAGAGTAAGAGTTAAGTCCTTAACCAGTAGGCCAGAGTAAGAGTTAGGACCTTAACCAGTAGGCCAGAGTACGAGTTTAAGACCTTAGCTATTAGGCCAGAGTAAGAGTTAAGACCTTAACCTGTAGGCCAGAGAACGAGTCTAAGACCTTAGCTATTAGGCCAGAGTAAGAGTTAAGACCTTAACCAGTAGGCCAGAGTACGAGTCTAAGACCTTAGCTATTAGGCCAGAGTAAGAGTTAAGACCTTAACCTGTAGGCCAGAGTACGAGTCTAAGACCTTAGCTATTAGGCCAGAGTAAGATTTAAGACCCTAACCAGTAGGATAGAGTAAGATTTAAGACCTTAACCAGTAGGTCAGAGTACGAGTCTAAGACATTAGCTTTTAGGCCAGAGTAAGTGTTAAGACCTTAACCAGTAGGCCAGAGTAAGAGTTAATACCTTAACCATTAGGCCAGAGTACGAGTCTAAGAACTTAGCTATTGGGCAGAGTAAGAGTCTTAGCTATTAGGCCAGAGTAAGAGTTAAGACCTTAACCAGTAGGCCAGAGTAAGAGTTAAGACCTTAACCTGTAGGCCAGAGTACGAGTCTAAGACCTTAGCTATTAGGCCAGAGTAAGAGTTAAGACCTTAACCAGTAGGCCAGAGTACGAGTCTAAGACCTTAGCTAATAGGCCAGAGTAAGAGTTAAGACCTTAACCTGTAGGCCAGAGTACGAGTCTAAGACCTAAGCTTTTGGGCCAGAGTAAGAGTTAAGACCTTAACCAGTAGACTAGAGTAAGATTTAAGACCTTAACCAGTAGGTCAGAGTACGAGTCTAAGACATTAGCTTTTAGGCCAGAGTAAGTGTTAAGACCTTAACCAGTAGGCCAGAGTAAGAGTTAATACCTTAACCATTAGGCCAGAGTACGAGTCTAAGACCTTAGCTATTGGGCAGAGTAAGCGTCTTAGCTATTAGGCCAGAGTAAGAGTTAAGACCTTAACCATTAGGCCAGAGTACGAGTCTAATACCTTAGCTATTAGGCCAGAGTAAGAGTTAAGACCTTAGCTATTAGGCCAGAGTAAGAGTTAAGACCTTAACCATTAGGCCAGAGTATGAGTCTAAGCCTTAGCTATTAGTCCAGAGTAAGAGTTAAGACCTTAACCTGTAGGCCAGAGTACGAGTCTAAGACCTTAGCTATTAGGCCAGAGTAAGAGTTAAGACCTTAGCTATTAGGCCAGAGTAAGAGTTAAGACCTTAGATATTAGGCCAGAGTAAGAGTTAAGACCTTAACCATTAGGCCAGAGTACGAGTCTATGACCTTAGCTATTAGGCCATAGTACGAGTCTAAGACCTTAGCTATTAGGCCAGAGTAAGAGTTAAGACCTTAACCAGTAGGCCAGAGTAAGAGTTAAGACCTTAACCTGTAGGCCAGAGTACGAGTCTAAGACCTTAGCTATTAGGCCAGAGTAAGAGTTAAGACCTTAACCTGTAGGCCAGAGTACGAGTCTAAGACCTTAGCTATTAGGCCAGAGTAAGAGTTAAGACCTTAACCAGTAGGCTAGAGTAAGATTTAAGACCTTAACCAGTAGGTCAGAGTACGAGTCTAAGACATTAGCTTTTAGGCCAGAGTAAGTGTTAAGACCTTAACCAGTAGGCCAGAGTAAGAGTTAATACCTTAACCATTAGGCCAGAGTACGAGTCTAAGAACTTAGCTATTGGGCAGAGTAAGAGTCTTAGCTATTAGGCCAGAGTAAGAGTTAAGACCTTAACCATTAGGCCAGAGTGCGAGTCTAAGACCTTATCTATTAGGCCAGAGTAAGAGTTAAGACCTTAGCTATTAGGCCAGAGTAAGAGTTAAGACTTTAACTATTAGGCCAGAGTACGAGTCTAAGCCTTAGCTATTAGGCCAGAGTAAGAGTTAAGACCTTAACCTGTAGGCCAGAGTATGAGTCTAAGACCTTAGCTATTAGGCCAGAGTAAGAGTTAAGACCTTAGCTATTAGGCCAGAGTAAGAGTTAAGACCTTAGATATTAGGCCAGAGTAAGAGTTAAGACCTTAACCATTAGGCCAGAGTATGAGTCTAAGACCTTAGCTATTAGGCCAGAGGAAGAGTCTAAGACCTTAACCAGTAGGCCATAGTGCGAGTCTAAGACCTTAGATATTAGGTCAGAGTAAGAGTTAAGACCTTAACCAGTAGGCCAGTGTAAGAGTTAAGACCTTAACCATTAGGCCAGAGTACGAGTCTAAGATCTTAGCTTTTAGGCCATAGTACGAGTCTAAGACCTTAGCTATTAGGCCAGAGTAAGAGTTAAGACCTTAACCAGTAGGCCAGAGTAAGAGTTAAGACCTTAACCATTAGGCCAGAGTACGAGTCTATGACCTTAGCTATTAGGCCATAGTACGAGTCTAAGACCTTAGCTATTAGGCCAGAGTAAGAGTTAAGACCTTAACCAGTAGGCCAGAGTAAGAGTTAAGACCTTAACCTGTAGGCCAGAGTACGAGTCTAAGACCTTAGCTATTAGGCCAGAGTAAGAGTTAAGACCTTAACCAGTAGGCCAGAGTACGAGTCTAAGACCTTAGCTAATAGGCCAGAGTAAGAGTTAAGACCTTAACCTGTAGGCCAGAGTACGAGTCTAAGACCTAAGCTTTTGGGCCAGAGTAAGAGTTAAGACCTTAACCAGTAGACTAGAGTGAGATTTAAGACCTTAACCAGTAGGTCAGAGTACGAGTCTAAGACATTAGCTTTTAGGCCAGAGTAAGTGTTAAGACTTTAACCAGTAGGCCAGAGTAAGAGTTAATACCTTAACCATTAGGCCAGAGTACGAGTCTAAGACCTTAGCTATTGGGCAGAGTAAGAGTCTTAGCTATTAGGCCAGAGTAAGAGTTAAGACCTTAACCATTAGGCCAGAGTACGAGTCTAAGACCTTAGCTATTAGGCCAGAGTAAGAGTTAAGACCTTAGCTATTAGGCCAGAGTAAGAGTTAAGACCTTAACCATTAGGCCAGAGTATGAGTCTAAGCCTTAGCTATTAGGCCAGAGTAAGAGTTAAGACCTTAACCTGTAGGCCAGAGTACGAGTCTAAGACCTTAGCTATTAGGCCAGAGTAAGAGTTAAGACCTTAGCTATTAGGCCAGAGTAAGAGTTAAGACCTTAGATATTAGGCCAGAGTAAGAGTTAAGACCTTAACCATTAGGCCAGAGTATGAGTCTAAGACCTTAGCTATTAGGCCAGAGGAAGAGTTAAGACCTTAACCAGTAGGCCATAGTGCGAGTCTAAGACCTTAGATATTAGGTCAGAGTAAGAGTTAAGACCTTAACCAGTAGGCCAGAGTAAGAGTTAAGACCTTAACCATTAGGCCAGAGTACGAGTCTAAGATCTTAGCTTTTAGGCCATAGTACGAGTCTAAGACCTTAGCTATTAGGCCAGAGTAAGAGTTAAGACCTTAACCAGTAGGCCAGAGTAAGAGTTAAGACCTTAACCATTAGGCCAGAGTACGAGTCTATGACCTTAGCTATTAGGCCATAGTACGAGTCTAAGACCTTAGCTATTAGGCCAGAGTAAGAGTTAAGACCTTAACCAGTAGGCCAGAGTAAGAGTTAAGACCTTAACCTGTAGGCCATAGTACGAGTTTAAGACCTTAGCCATTAGGCCAGAGTAAGAGTTAAGACCTTAACCAGTAGGCCAGAGTAAGTGTTAAGACCTTAACCATTAGGCCAGAGTAAGAGTTAAGACCTTAACCATTAGTCCATAGTACGAGTCTAAGACCTTAGCTATTAGGCCAGAGTAAGAGTTAAGACCTTAGCTATAAGGCCAGAGTAAGAGTTAAGATCTTAGCTATTAGCCCAGAGTAAGAGTTACGACCTTAGCTATTAGGCCAGAGGAAGAGTCTAAGACCTTAGCTATTAGGCCAGAGTAAGAGTTAAGACATTAGCTATTAGGTCAGAGTAAGAGTTAAGACCTTAACCAGTAGGCCAGAGTAAGAGTTAAGACCTTAACCAGTAGGCCACAGTAAGAGTTAAGACCTTAGCTATTAGGCCAGAGTAAGAGTTAAGACCTTAACCATTAGGCCATAGTACGAGTCTAAGACCTTAGCTATTAGGCCAGAGTAAGAGTTAAGACCTTAGCTATAAGGCCAGAGTAAGAGTTAAGATCTTAGCCTTTAGCCCAGAGTAAGAGTTAAGACCTTAGCTATTAGGCCAGAGGAAGAGTTAAGACCTTAACCAGTAGGCCATAGTGCGAGTCTAAGACCTTAGCTATTAGGCCAGAGTAAGAGTTAAGTCCTTAACCAGTAGGCCAGAGTAAGAGTTAGGACCTTAACCAGTAGGCCAGAGTACGAGTCTAAGACCTTAGCTATTAGGCCAGAGTAAGAGTTAAGACCTTAACCTGTAGGCCAGAGAACGAGTCTAAGACCTTAGCTATTAGGCCAGAGTAAGAGTTAAGACCTTAACCAGTAGGCCAGAGTACGAGTCTAAGACCTTAGCTATTAGGCCAGAGTAAGAGTTAAGACCTTAACCTGTAGGCCAGAGTACGAGTCTAAGACCTTAGCTATTAGGCCAGAGTAAGAGTTAAGACCCTAACCAGTAGGATAGAGTAAGATTTAAGACCTTAACCAGTAGGTCAAAGTACGAGTCTAAGACATTAGCTTTTAGGCCAGAGTAAGTGTTAAGACCTTAACCAGTAGGCCAGAGTAAGAGTTAATACCTTAACCATTAGGCCAGAGTACGAGTCTAAGAACTTAGCTATTGGGCAGAGTAAGAGTCTTAGCTATTAGGCCAGAGTAAGAGTTAAGACCTTAACCAGTAGGCCAGAGTAAGAGTTAAGACCTTAACCTGTAGGCCAGAGTACGAGTCTAAGACCTTAGCTATTAGGCCAGAGTAAGAGTTAAGACCTTAACCAGTAGGCCAGAGTACGAGTCTAAGACCTTAGCTAATAGGCCAGAGTAAGAGTTAAGACCTTAACCTGTAGGCCAGAGTACGAGTCTAAGACCTAAGCTTTTGGGCCAGAGTAAGAGTTAAGACCTTAACCAGTAGACTAGAGTAAGATTTAAGACCTTAACCAGTAGGTCAGAGTACGAGTCTAAGACATTAGCTTTTAGGCCAGAGTAAGTGTTAAGACCTTAACCAGTAGGCCAGAGTAAGAGTTAATACCTTAACCATTAGGCCAGAGTACGAGTCTAAGACCTTAGCTATTGGGCAGAGTAAGCGTCTTAGCTATTAGGCCAGAGTAAGAGTTAAGACCTTAACCATTAGGCCAGAGTACGAGTCTAATACCTTAGCTATTAGGCCAGAGTAAGAGTTAAGACCTTAGCTATTAGGCCAGAGTAAGAGTTAAGACCTTAACCATTAGGCCAGAGTATGAGTCTAAGCCTTAGCTATTAGTCCAGAGTAAGAGTTAAGACCTTAACCTGTAGGCCAGAGTACGAGTCTAAGACCTTAGCTATTAGGCCAGAGTAAGAGTTAAGACCTTAGCTATTAGGCCAGAGTAAGAGTTAAGACCTTAGATATTAGGCCAGAGTAAGAGTTAAGACCTTAACCATTAGGCCAGAGTATGAGTCTAAGACCTTAGCTATTAGGCCAGAGGAAGAGTCTAAGACCTTAACCAGTAGGCCATAGTGCGAGTCTAAGACCTTAGATATTAGGTCAGAGTAAGAGTTAAGACCTTAACCAGTAGGCCAGTGTAAGAGTTAAGACCTTAACCATTAGGCCAGAGTACGAGTCTAAGATCTTAGCTTTTAGGCCATAGTACGAGTCTAAGACCTTAGCTATTAGGCCAGAGTAAGAGTTAAGACCTTAACCAGTAGGCCAGAGTAAGAGTTAAGACCTTAACCATTAGGCCAGAGTACGAGTCTATGACCTTAGCTATTAGGCCATAGTACGAGTCTAAGACCTTAGCTATTAGGCCAGAGTAAGAGTTAAGACCTTAACCAGTAGGCCAGAGTAAGAGTTAAGACCTTAACCTGTAGGCCAGAGTACGAGTCTAAGACCTTAGCTATTAGGCCAGAGTAAGAGTTAAGACCTTAACCTGTAGGCCAGAGTACGAGTCTAAGACCTTAGCTATTAGGCCAGAGTAAGAGTTAAGACCTTAACCAGTAGGCTAGAGTAAGATTTAAGACCTTAACCAGTAGGTCAGAGTACGAGTCTAAGACATTAGCTTTTAGGCCAGAGTAAGTGTTAAGACCTTAACCAGTAGGCCAGAGTAAGAGTTAATACCTTAACCATTAGGCCAGAGTACGAGTCTAAGAACTTAGCTATTGGGCAGAGTAAGAGTCTTAGCTATTAGGCCAGAGTAAGAGTTAAGACCTTAACCATTAGGCCAGAGTGCGAGTCTAAGACCTTAGCTATTAGGCCAGAGTAAGAGTTAAGACCTTAGCTATTAGGCCAGAGTAAGAGTTAAGACTTTAACTATTAGGCCAGAGTACGAGTCTAAGCCTTAGCTATTAGGCCAGAGTAAGAGTTAAGACCTTAACCTGTAGGCCAGAGTATGAGTCTAAGACCTTAGCTATTAGGCCAGAGTAAGAGTTAAGACCTTAGCTATTAGGCCAGAGTAAGAGTTAATACCTTAGATATTAGGCCAGAGTAAGAGTTAAGACCTTAACCATTAGGCCAGAGTATGAGTCTAAGACCTTAGCTATTAGGCCAGAGGAAGAGTCTAAGACCTTAACCAGTAGGCCATAGTGCGAGTCTAAGACCTTAGATATTAGGTCAGAGTAAGAGTTAAGACCTTAACCAGTAGGCCAGTGTAAGAGTTAAGACCTTAACCATTAGGCCAGAGTACGAGTCTAAGATCTTAGCTTTTAGGCCATAGTACGAGTCTAAGACCTTAGCTATTAGGCCAGAGTAAGAGTTAAGACCTTAACCAGTAGGCCAGAGTAAGAGTTAAGACCTTAACCATTAGGCCAGAGTACGAGTCTATGACCTTAGCTATTAGGCCATAGTACGAGTCTAAGACCTTAGCTATTAGGCCAGAGTAAGAGTTAAGACCTTAACCAGTAGGCCAGAGTAAGAGTTAAGACCTTAACCTGTAGGCCAGAGTATGAGTCTAAGACCTTAGCTATTAGGCCAGAGTAAGAGTTAAGACCTTAACCAGTAGGCCAGAGTACGAGTCTAAGACCTTAGCTATTAGGCCAGAGTAAGAGTTAAGACCTTAACCTGTAGGCCAGAGTACGAGTCTAAGACCTTAGCTATTAGGACAGAGTAAGAGTTAAGACCTTAACCAGTAGGCTAGAGTAAGATTTAAGACCTTAACCAGTAGGTCAGAGTACGAGTTTAAGACATTAGCTTTTAGGCCAGAGTAAGTGTTAAGACCTTAACCAGTAGGCCAGAGTAAGAGTTAATACCCTAACCATTAGGCCAGAGTACGAGTCTAAGAACTTAGCTATTGGGCAGAGTAAGAGTCTTAGCTATTAGGCCAGAGTAAGAGTTAAGACCTTAACCATTAGGCCAGAGTGCGAGTCTAAGACCTTAGCTATTAGGCCAGAGTAAGAGTTAAGACCTTAGCTATTAGGCCAGAGTAAGAGTTAAGACCTTAACCATTAGGCCAGAGTACGAGTCTAAGCCTTAGCTATTAGGCCAGAGTAAGAGTTAAGACCTTAACCTGTAGGCCAGAGTACGAGTCTAAGACCTTAGCTATTAGGCCAGAGTAAGAGTTAAGACCTTAGCTATTAGGCCAGAGTAAGAGTTAAGACCTTAGATATTAGGCCAGAGTAAGAGTTAAGACCTTAACCATTAGGCCAGAGTAAGAGTTAAAACCTTAACCGTTAGGCCAGAGAACAAGTCTAAGACCTTAGCTATTAGGCCAGAGTAAGAGTTAAGTCCTTAACCAGTAGGCCAGAGTAAGAATTAGGACCTTAACCAGTAGGCCAGAGTACGAGTCTAAGACCTTAGCTATTAGGCCAGAGTAAGAGTTAAGACCTTAACCTGTAGGCCAGAGTACGAGTCTAAGACCTTAGCTATTAGGCCAGAGTAAGAGTTAAGACCTTAACCAGTAGGCCAGAGTACGAGTCTAAGACCTTAGCTATTAGGCCAGAGTAAGAGTTAAGACCTTAACCTGTAGGCCAGAGTACGAGTCTAAGACCTTAGCTATTAGGCCAGAGTAAGAGTTAAGACCTTAACCAGTAGGCTAGAGTAAGATTTAAGACCTTAACCAGTAGGTCAGAGTACGAGTCTAAGACATTAGCTTTTAGGCCAGAGTAAGTGTTAAGACCTTAACCAGTAGGCCAGAGTAAGAGTTAATACCTTAACCATTAGGCCAGAGTACGAGTCTAAGAACTTAGCTATTGGGCAGAGTAAGAGTCTTAGCTATTAGGCCAGAGTAAGAGTTAAGACCTTAACCATTAGGCCAGAGTGCGAGTCTAAGACCTTAGCTATTAGGCCAGAGTAAGAGTTAAGACCTTAGCTATTAGGCCAGAGTAAGAGTTAAGACCTTAACCATTAGGCCAGAGTTCGAGTCTAAGCCTTAGCTATTAGGCCAGAGTAAGAGTTAAGACCTTAACCTGTAGGCCAGAGTACGAGTCTAAGACCTTAGCTATTAGGCCAGAGTAAGAGTTAAGACCTTAGCTATTAGGCCAGAGTAAGAGTTAAGACCTTAGATATTAGGCCAGAGTAAGAGTTAAGACCTTAACCATTAGGCCAGAGTATGAGTCTAAGACCTTAGCTATTAGGCCAGAGGAAGAGTTAAGACCTTAACCAGTAGGCCATAGTGCGAGTCTAAGACCTTAGATATTAGGTCAGAGTAAGAGTTAAGACCTTAACCAGTAGGCCAGAGTAAGAGTTAAGACCTTAACCATTAGGCCAGAGTACGAGTCTAAGATCTTAGCTTTTAGGCCATAGTACGAGTCTAAGACCTTAGCTATTAGGCCAGAGTAAGAGTTAAGACCTTAACCAGTAGGCCAGAGTAAGAGTTAAGACCTTAACCATTAGGCCAGAGTACGAGTCTATGACCTTAGCTATTAGGCCATAGTACGAGTCTAAGACCTTAGCTATTAGGCCAGAGTAAGAGTTAAGACCTTAACCAGTAGGCCAGAGTAAGAGTTAAGACCTTAACCTGTAGGCCATAGTACGAGTTTAAGACCTTAGCCATTAGGCCAGAGTAAGAGTTAAGACCTTAACCAGTAGGCCAGAGTAAGTGTTAAGACCTTAACCATTAGGCCAGAGTAAGAGTTAAGACCTTAACCATTA
This sequence comes from Triturus cristatus, assembly GCF_964204655.1. Taxonomy (NCBI): domain Eukaryota; kingdom Metazoa; phylum Chordata; class Amphibia; order Caudata; family Salamandridae; genus Triturus; species Triturus cristatus. The sequence goes on from NC_140590.1 coordinate 1,309,227,798, forward strand.
GTCCATAGTACGAGTCTAAGACCTTAGCTATTAGGCCAGAGTAAGAGTTAAGACCTTAGCTATAAGGCCAGAGTAAGAGTTAAGATCTTAGCTATTAGCCCAGAGTAAGAGTTACGACCTTAGCTATTAGGCCAGAGGAAGAGTCTAAGACCTTAGCTATTAGGCCAGAGTAAGAGTTAAGACATTAGCTATTAGGTCAGAGTAAGAGTTAAGACCTTAACCAGTAGGCCAGAGTAAGAGTTAAGACCTTAACCAGTAGGCCACAGTAAGAGTTAAGACCTTAGCTATTAGGCCAGAGTAAGAGTTAAGACCTTAACCATTAGGCCAGAGTACGAGTCTAAGACCTTAGCTATTAGGCCAGAGTAAGAGTTAAGACCTTAGCTATAAGGCCAGAGTAAGAGTTAAGATCTTAGCTATTAGCCCAGAGTAAGAGTTACGACCTTAGCTATTAGGCCAGAGGAAGAGTCTAAGACCTTAGATATTAGGCCAGAGTAAGAGTTAAGACATTAGCTATTAGGTCAGAGTAAGAGTTAAGACCTTAACCAGTAGGCCAGAGTAAGAGTTAAGACCTTAACCAGTAGGCCACAGTAAGAGTTAAGACCTTAGCTATTAGGCCAGAGTAAGAGTTAAGACCTTAACCATTAGGCCATAGTACGAGTCTAAGACCTTAGCTATTAGGCCAGAGTAAGAGTTAAGACCTTAGCTATAAGGCCAGAGTAAGAGTTAAGATCTTAGCTATTAGCCCAGAGTAAGAGTTAAGACCTTAGCTATTAGGCCAGAGGAAGAGTTAAGACCTTAACCAGTAGGCCATAGTGCGAGTCTAAGACCTTAGCTATTAGGCCAGAGTAAGAGTTAAGTCCTTAACCAGTAGGCCAGAGTAAGAGTTAGGACCTTAACCAGTAGGCCAGAGTACGAGTTTAAGACCTTAGCTATTAGGCCAGAGTAAGAGTTAAGACCTTAACCTGTAGGCCAGAGAACGAGTCTAAGACCTTAGCTATTAGGCCAGAGTAAGAGTTAAGACCTTAACCAGTAGGCCAGAGTACGAGTCTAAGACCTTAGCTATTAGGCCAGAGTAAGAGTTAAGACCTTAACCTGTAGGCCAGAGTACGAGTCTAAGACCTTAGCTATTAGGCCAGAGTAAGATTTAAGACCCTAACCAGTAGGATAGAGTAAGATTTAAGACCTTAACCAGTAGGTCAGAGTACGAGTCTAAGACATTAGCTTTTAGGCCAGAGTAAGTGTTAAGACCTTAACCAGTAGGCCAGAGTAAGAGTTAATACCTTAACCATTAGGCCAGAGTACGAGTCTAAGAACTTAGCTATTGGGCAGAGTAAGAGTCTTAGCTATTAGGCCAGAGTAAGAGTTAAGACCTTAACCAGTAGGCCAGAGTAAGAGTTAAGACCTTAACCTGTAGGCCAGAGTACGAGTCTAAGACCTTAGCTATTAGGCCAGAGTAAGAGTTAAGACCTTAACCAGTAGGCCAGAGTACGAGTCTAAGACCTTAGCTAATAGGCCAGAGTAAGAGTTAAGACCTTAACCTGTAGGCCAGAGTACGAGTCTAAGACCTAAGCTTTTGGGCCAGAGTAAGAGTTAAGACCTTAACCAGTAGACTAGAGTAAGATTTAAAACCTTAACCAGTAGGTCAGAGTACGAGTCTAAGACATTAGCTTTTAGGCCAGAGTAAGTGTTAAGACCTTAACCAGTAGGCCAGAGTAAGAGTTAATACCTTAACCATTAGGCCAGAGTACGAGTCTAAGACCTTAGCTATTGGGCAGAGTAAGCGTCTTAGCTATTAGGCCAGAGTAAGAGTTAAGACCTTAACCATTAGGCCAGAGTACGAGTCTAATACCTTAGCTATTAGGCCAGAGTAAGAGTTAAGACCTTAGCTATTAGGCCAGAGTAAGAGTTAAGACCTTAACCATTAGGCCAGAGTATGAGTCTAAGCCTTAGCTATTAGTCCAGAGTAAGAGTTAAGACCTTAACCTGTAGGCCAGAGTACGAGTCTAAGACCTTAGCTATTAGGCCAGAGTAAGAGTTAAGACCTTAGCTATTAGGCCAGAGTAAGAGTTAAGACCTTAGATATTAGGCCAGAGTAAGAGTTAAGACCTTAACCATTAGGCCAGAGTACGAGTCTATGACCTTAGCTATTAGGCCATAGTACGAGTCTAAGACCTTAGCTATTAGGCCAGAGTAAGAGTTAAGACCTTAACCAGTAGGCCAGAGTAAGAGTTAAGACCTTAACCTGTAGGCCAGAGTACGAGTCTAAGACCTTAGCTATTAGGCCAGAGTAAGAGTTAAGACCTTAACCTGTAGGCCAGAGTACGAGTCTAAGACCTTAGCTATTAGGCCAGAGTAAGAGTTAAGACCTTAACCAGTAGGCTAGAGTAAGATTTAAGACCTTAACCAGTAGGTCAGAGTACGAGTCTAAGACATTAGCTTTTAGGCCAGAGTAAGTGTTAAGACCTTAACCAGTAGGCCAGAGTAAGAGTTAATACCTTAACCATTAGGCCAGAGTACGAGTCTAAGAACTTAGCTATTGGGCAGAGTAAGAGTCTTAGCTATTAGGCCAGAGTAAGAGTTAAGACCTTAACCATTAGGCCAGAGTGCGAGTCTAAGACCTTAGCTATTAGGCCAGAGTAAGAGTTAAGACCTTAGCTATTAGGCCAGAGTAAGAGTTAAGACTTTAACTATTAGGCCAGAGTACGAGTCTAAGCCTTAGCTATTAGGCCAGAGTAAGAGTTAAGACCTTAACCTGTAGGCCAGAGTATGAGTCTAAGACCTTAGCTATTAGGCCAGAGTAAGAGTTAAGACCTTAGCTATTAGGCCAGAGTAAGAGTTAAGACCTTAGATATTAGGCCAGAGTAAGAGTTAAGACCTTAACCATTAGGCCAGAGTATGAGTCTAAGACCTTAGCTATTAGGCCAGAGGAAGAGTCTAAGACCTTAACCAGTAGGCCATAGTGCGAGTCTAAGACCTTAGATATTAGGTCAGAGTAAGAGTTAAGACCTTAACCAGTAGGCCAGTGTAAGAGTTAAGACCTTAACCATTAGGCCAGAGTACGAGTCTAAGATCTTAGCTTTTAGGCCATAGTACGAGTCTAAGACCTTAGCTATTAGGCCAGAGTAAGAGTTAAGACCTTAACCAGTAGGCCAGAGTAAGAGTTAAGACCTTAACCATTAGGCCAGAGTACGAGTCTATGACCTTAGCTATTAGGCCATAGTACGAGTCTAAGACCTTAGCTATTAGGCCAGAGTAAGAGTTAAGACCTTAACCAGTAGGCCAGAGTAAGAGTTAAGACCTTAACCTGTAGGCCAGAGTACGAGTCTAAGACCTTAGCTATTAGGCCAGAGTAAGAGTTAAGACCTTAACCAGTAGGCCAGAGTACGAGTCTAAGACCTTAGCTAATAGGCCAGAGTAAGAGTTAAGACCTTAACCTGTAGGCCAGAGTACGAGTCTAAGACCTAAGCTTTTGGGCCAGAGTAAGAGTTAAGACCTTAACCAGTAGACTAGAGTGAGATTTAAGACCTTAACCAGTAGGTCAGAGTACGAGTCTAAGACATTAGCTTTTAGGCCAGAGTAAGTGTTAAGACTTTAACCAGTAGGCCAGAGTAAGAGTTAATACCTTAACCATTAGGCCAGAGTACGAGTCTAAGACCTTAGCTATTGGGCAGAGTAAGAGTCTTAGCTATTAGGCCAGAGTAAGAGTTAAGACCTTAACCATTAGGCCAGAGTACGAGTCTAAGACCTTAGCTATTAGGCCAGAGTAAGAGTTAAGACCTTAGCTATTAGGCCAGAGTAAGAGTTAAGACCTTAACCATTAGGCCAGAGTATGAGTCTAAGCCTTAGCTATTAGGCCAGAGTAAGAGTTAAGACCTTAACCTGTAGGCCAGAGTACGAGTCTAAGACCTTAGCTATTAGGCCAGAGTAAGAGTTAAGACCTTAGCTATTAGGCCAGAGTAAGAGTTAAGACCTTAGATATTAGGCCAGAGTAAGAGTTAAGACCTTAACCATTAGGCCAGAGTATGAGTCTAAGACCTTAGCTATTAGGCCAGAGGAAGAGTTAAGACCTTAACCAGTAGGCCATAGTGCGAGTCTAAGACCTTAGATATTAGGTCAGAGTAAGAGTTAAGACCTTAACCAGTAGGCCAGAGTAAGAGTTAAGACCTTAACCATTAGGCCAGAGTACGAGTCTAAGATCTTAGCTTTTAGGCCATAGTACGAGTCTAAGACCTTAGCTATTAGGCCAGAGTAAGAGTTAAGACCTTAACCAGTAGGCCAGAGTAAGAGTTAAGACCTTAACCATTAGGCCAGAGTACGAGTCTATGACCTTAGCTATTAGGCCATAGTACGAGTCTAAGACCTTAGCTATTAGGCCAGAGTAAGAGTTAAGACCTTAACCAGTAGGCCAGAGTAAGAGTTAAGACCTTAACCTGTAGGCCATAGTACGAGTTTAAGACCTTAGCCATTAGGCCAGAGTAAGAGTTAAGACCTTAACCAGTAGGCCAGAGTAAGTGTTAATACCTTAACCATTAGGCCAGAGTACGAGTCTAAGAACTTAGCTATTGGGCAGAGTAAGAGTCTTAGCTATTAGGCCAGAGTAAGAGTTAAGACCTTAACCATTAGGCCAGAGTGCGAGTCTAAGACCTTAGCTATTAGGCCAGAGTAAGAGTTAAGACCTTAGCCATTAGGCCAGAGTAAGAGTTAAGACCTTAACCAGTAGGCCAGAGTAAGTGTTAAGACCTTAACCATTAGGCCAGAGTAAGAGTTAAGACCTTAACCATTAGTCCATAGTACGAGTCTAAGACCTTAGCTATTAGGCCAGAGTAAGAGTTAAGACCTTAGCTATAAGGCCAGAGTAAGAGTTAAGATCTTAGCTATTAGCCCAGAGTAAGAGTTACGACCTTAGCTATTAGGCCAGAGGAAGAGTCTAAGACCTTAGCTATTAGGCCAGAGTAAGAGTTAAGACATTAGCTATTAGGTCAGAGTAAGAGTTAAGACCTTAACCAGTAGGCCAGAGTAAGAGTTAAGACCTTAACCAGTAGGCCACAGTAAGAGTTAAGACCTTAGCTATTAGGCCAGAGTAAGAGTTAAGACCTTAACCATTAGGCCATAGTACGAGTCTAAGACCTTAGCTATTAGGCCAGAGTAAGAGTTAAGACCTTAGCTATAAGGCCAGAGTAAGAGTTAAGATCTTAGCCTTTAGCCCAGAGTAAGAGTTAAGACCTTAGCTATTAGGCCAGAGGAAGAGTTAAGACCTTAACCAGTAGGCCATAGTGCGAGTCTAAGACCTTAGCTATTAGGCCAGAGTAAGAGTTAAGTCCTTAACCAGTAGGCCAGAGTAAGAGTTAGGACCTTAACCAGTAGGCCAGAGTACGAGTCTAAGACCTTAGCTATTAGGCCAGAGTAAGAGTTAAGACCTTAACCTGTAGGCCAGAGAACGAGTCTAAGACCTTAGCTATTAGGCCAGAGTAAGAGTTAAGACCTTAACCAGTAGGCCAGAGTACGAGTCTAAGACCTTAGCTATTAGGCCAGAGTAAGAGTTAAGACCTTAACCTGTAGGCCAGAGTACGAGTCTAAGACCTTAGCTATTAGGCCAGAGTAAGAGTTAAGACCCTAACCAGTAGGATAGAGTAAGATTTAAGACCTTAACCAGTAGGTCAAAGTACGAGTCTAAGACATTAGCTTTTAGGCCAGAGTAAGTGTTAAGACCTTAACCAGTAGGCCAGAGTAAGAGTTAATACCTTAACCATTAGGCCAGAGTACGAGTCTAAGAACTTAGCTATTGGGCAGAGTAAGAGTCTTAGCTATTAGGCCAGAGTAAGAGTTAAGACCTTAACCAGTAGGCCAGAGTAAGAGTTAAGACCTTAACCTGTAGGCCAGAGTACGAGTCTAAGACCTTAGCTATTAGGCCAGAGTAAGAGTTAAGACCTTAACCAGTAGGCCAGAGTACGAGTCTAAGACCTTAACCTGTAGGCCAGAGTACGAGTCTAAGACCTAAGCTTTTGGGCCAGAGTAAGAGTTAAGACCTTAACCAGTAGACTAGAGTAAGATTTAAGACCTTAACCAGTAGGTCAGAGTACGAGTCTAAGACATTAGCTTTTAGGCCAGAGTAAGTGTTAAGACCTTAACCAGTAGGCCAGAGTAAGAGTTAATACCTTAACCATTAGGCCAGAGTACGAGTCTAAGACCTTAGCTATTGGGCAGAGTAAGCGTCTTAGCTATTAGGCCAGAGTAAGAGTTAAGACCTTAACCATTAGGCCAGAGTACGAGTCTAATACCTTAGCTATTAGGCCAGAGTAAGAGTTAAGACCTTAGCTATTAGGCCAGAGTAAGAGTTAAGACCTTAACCATTAGGCCAGAGTATGAGTCTAAGCCTTAGCTATTAGTCCAGAGTAAGAGTTAAGACCTTAACCTGTAGGCCAGAGTACGAGTCTAAGACCTTAGCTATTAGGCCAGAGTAAGAGTTAAGACCTTAGCTATTAGGCCAGAGTAAGAGTTAAGACCTTAGATATTAGGCCAGAGTAAGAGTTAAGACCTTAACCATTAGGCCAGAGTATGAGTCTAAGACCTTAGCTATTAGGCCAGAGGAAGAGTCTAAGACCTTAACCAGTAGGCCATAGTGCGAGTCTAAGACCTTAGATATTAGGTCAGAGTAAGAGTTAAGACCTTAACCAGTAGGCCAGTGTAAGAGTTAAGACCTTAACCATTAGGCCAGAGTACGAGTCTAAGATCTTAGCTTTTAGGCCATAGTACGAGTCTAAGACCTTAGCTATTAGGCCAGAGTAAGAGTTAAGACCTTAACCAGTAGGCCAGAGTAAGAGTTAAGACCTTAACCATTAGGCCAGAGTACGAGTCTATGACCTTAGCTATTAGGCCATAGTACGAGTCTAAGACCTTAGCTATTAGGCCAGAGTAAGAGTTAAGACCTTAACCAGTAGGCCAGAGTAAGAGTTAAGACCTTAACCTGTAGGCCAGAGTACGAGTCTAAGACCTTAGCTATTAGGCCAGAGTAAGAGTTAAGACCTTAACCTGTAGGCCAGAGTACGAGTCTAAGACCTTAGCTATTAGGCCAGAGTAAGAGTTAAGACCTTAACCAGTAGGCTAGAGTAAGATTTAAGACCTTAACCAGTAGGTCAGAGTACGAGTCTAAGACATTAGCTTTTAGGCCAGAGTAAGTGTTAAGACCTTAACCAGTAGGCCAGAGTAAGAGTTAATACCTTAACCATTAGGCCAGAGTACGAGTCTAAGAACTTAGCTATTGGGCAGAGTAAGAGTCTTAGCTATTAGGCCAGAGTAAGAGTTAAGACCTTAACCATTAGGCCAGAGTGCGAGTCTAAGACCTTAGCTATTAGGCCAGAGTAAGAGTTAAGACCTTAGCTATTAGGCCAGAGTAAGAGTTAAGACTTTAACTATTAGGCCAGAGTACGAGTCTAAGCCTTAGCTATTAGGCCAGAGTAAGAGTTAAGACCTTAACCTGTAGGCCAGAGTATGAGTCTAAGACCTTAGCTATTAGGCCAGAGTAAGAGTTAAGACCTTAGCTATTAGGCCAGAGTAAGAGTTAATACCTTAGATATTAGGCCAGAGTAAGAGTTAAGACCTTAACCATTAGGCCAGAGTATGAGTCTAAGACCTTAGCTATTAGGCCAGAGGAAGAGTCTAAGACCTTAACCAGTAGGCCATAGTGCGAGTCTAAGACCTTAGATATTAGGTCAGAGTAAGAGTTAAGACCTTAACCAGTAGGCCAGTGTAAGAGTTAAGACCTTAACCATTAGGCCAGAGTACGAGTCTAAGATCTTAGCTTTTAGGCCATAGTACGAGTCTAAGACCTTAGCTATTAGGCCAGAGTAAGAGTTAAGACCTTAACCAGTAGGCCAGAGTAAGAGTTAAGACCTTAACCATTAGGCCAGAGTACGAGTCTATGACCTTAGCTATTAGGCCATAGTACGAGTCTAAGACCTTAGCTATTAGGCCAGAGTAAGAGTTAAGACCTTAACCAGTAGGCCAGAGTAAGAGTTAAGACCTTAACCTGTAGGCCAGAGTATGAGTCTAAGACCTTAGCTATTAGGCCAGAGTAAGAGTTAAGACCTTAACCAGTAGGCCAGAGTACGAGTCTAAGACCTTAGCTATTAGGCCAGAGTAAGAGTTAAGACCTTAACCTGTAGGCCAGAGTACGAGTCTAAGACCTTAGCTATTAGGACAGAGTAAGAGTTAAGACCTTAACCAGTAGGCTAGAGTAAGATTTAAGACCTTAACCAGTAGGTCAGAGTACGAGTTTAAGACATTAGCTTTTAGGCCAGAGTAAGTGTTAAGACCTTAACCAGTAGGCCAGAGTAAGAGTTAATACCCTAACCATTAGGCCAGAGTACGAGTCTAAGAACTTAGCTATTGGGCAGAGTAAGAGTCTTAGCTATTAGGCCAGAGTAAGAGTTAAGACCTTAACCATTAGGCCAGAGTGCGAGTCTAAGACCTTAGCTATTAGGCCAGAGTAAGAGTTAAGACCTTAGCTATTAGGCCAGAGTAAGAGTTAAGACCTTAACCATTAGGCCAGAGTACGAGTCTAAGCCTTAGCTATTAGGCCAGAGTAAGAGTTAAGACCTTAACCTGTAGGCCAGAGTACGAGTCTAAGACCTTAGCTATTAGGCCAGAGTAAGAGTTAAGACCTTAGCTATTAGGCCAGAGTAAGAGTTAAGACCTTAGATATTAGGCCAGAGTAAGAGTTAAGACCTTAACCATTAGGCCAGAGTAAGAGTTAAAACCTTAACCGTTAGGCCAGAGAACAAGTCTAAGACCTTAGCTATTAGGCCAGAGTAAGAGTTAAGTCCTTAACCAGTAGGCCAGAGTAAGAATTAGGACCTTAACCAGTAGGCCAGAGTACGAGTCTAAGACCTTAGCTATTAGGCCAGAGTAAGAGTTAAGACCTTAACCTGTAGGCCAGAGTACGAGTCTAAGACCTTAGCTATTAGGCCAGAGTAAGAGTTAAGACCTTAACCAGTAGGCCAGAGTACGAGTCTAAGACCTTAGCTATTAGGCCAGAGTAAGAGTTAAGACCTTAACCTGTAGGCCAGAGTACGAGTCTAAGACCTTAGCTATTAGGCCAGAGTAAGAGTTAAGACCTTAACCAGTAGGCTAGAGTAAGATTTAAGACCTTAACCAGTAGGTCAGAGTACGAGTCTAAGACATTAGCTTTTAGGCCAGAGTAAGTGTTAAGACCTTAACCAGTAGGCCAGAGTAAGAGTTAATACCTTAACCATTAGGCCAGAGTACGAGTCTAAGAACTTAGCTATTGGGCAGAGTAAGAGTCTTAGCTATTAGGCCAGAGTAAGAGTTAAGACCTTAACCATTAGGCCAGAGTGCGAGTCTAAGACCTTAGCTATTAGGCCAGAGTAAGAGTTAAGACCTTAGCTATTAGGCCAGAGTAAGAGTTAAGACCTTAACCATTAGGCCAGAGTTCGAGTCTAAGCCTTAGCTATTAGGCCAGAGTAAGAGTTAAGACCTTAACCTGTAGGCCAGAGTACGAGTCTAAGACCTTAGCTATTAGGCCAGAGTAAGAGTTAAGACCTTAGCTATTAGGCCAGAGTAAGAGTTAAGACCTTAGATATTAGGCCAGAGTAAGAGTTAAGACCTTAACCATTAGGCCAGAGTATGAGTCTAAGACCTTAGCTATTAGGCCAGAGGAAGAGTTAAGACCTTAACCAGTAGGCCATAGTGCGAGTCTAAGACCTTAGATATTAGGTCAGAGTAAGAGTTAAGACCTTAACCAGTAGGCCAGAGTAAGAGTTAAGACCTTAACCATTAGGCCAGAGTACGAGTCTAAGATCTTAGCTTTTAGGCCATAGTACGAGTCTAAGACCTTAGCTATTAGGCCAGAGTAAGAGTTAAGACCTTAACCAGTAGGCCAGAGTAAGAGTTAAGACCTTAACCATTAGGCCAGAGTACGAGTCTATGACCTTAGCTATTAGGCCATAGTACGAGTCTAAGACCTTAGCTATTAGGCCAGAGTAAGAGTTAAGACCTTAACCAGTAGGCCAGAGTAAGAGTTAAGACCTTAACCTGTAGGCCATAGTACGAGTTTAAGACCTTAGCCATTAGGCCAGAGTAAGAGTTAAGACCTTAACCAGTAGGCCAGAGTAAGTGTTAAGACCTTAACCATTAGGCCAGAGTAAGAGTTAAGACCTTAACCATTAGTCCATAGTACGAGTCTAAGACCTTAGCTATTAGGCCAGAGTAAGAGTTAAGACCTTAGCTATAAGGCCAGAGTAAGAGTTAAGATCTTAGCTATTAGCCCAGAGTAAGAGTTACGACCTTAGCTATTAGGCCAGAGGAAGAGTCTAAGACCTTAGCTATTAGGCCAGAGTAAGAGTTAAGACATTAGCTATTAGGTCAGAGTAAGAGTTAAGACCTTAACCAGTAGGCCAGAGTAAGAGTTAAGACCTTAACCAGTAGGCCACAGTAAGAGTTAAGACCTTAGCTATTAGGCCAGAGTAAGAGTTAAGACCTTAACCATTAGGCCAGAGTACGAGTCTAAGACCTTAGCTATTAGGCCAGAGTAAGAGTTAAGACCTTAGCTATAAGGCCAGAGTAAGAGTTAAGATCTTAGCTATTAGCCCAGAGTAAGAGTTACGACCTTAGCTATTAGGCCAGAGGAAGAGTCTAAGACCTTAGATATTAGGCCAGAGTAAGAGTTAAGACATTAGCTATTAGGTCAGAGTAAGAGTTAAGACCTTAACCAGTAGGCCAGAGTAAGAGTTAAGACCTTAACCAGTAGGCCACAGTAAGAGTTAAGACCTTAGCTATTAGGCCAGAGTAAGAGTTAAGACCTTAACCATTAGGCCATAGTACGAGTCTAAGACCTTAGCTATTAGGCCAGAGTAAGAGTTAAGACCTTAGCTATAAGGCCAGAGTAAGAGTTAAGATCTTAGCTATTAGCCCAGAGTAAGAGTTAAGACCTTAGCTATTAGGCCAGAGGAAGAGTTAAGACCTTAACCAGTAGGCCATAGTGCGAGTCTAAGACCTTAGCTATTAGGCCAGAGTAAGAGTTAAGTCCTTAACCAGTAGGCCAGAGTAAGAGTTAGGACCTTAACCAGTAGGCCAGAGTACGAGTTTAAGACCTTAGCTATTAGGCCAGAGTAAGAGTTAAGACCTTAACCTGTAGGCCAGAGAACGAGTCTAAGACCTTAGCTATTAGGCCAGAGTAAGAGTTAAGACCTTAACCAGTAGGCCAGAGTACGAGTCTAAGACCTTAGCTATTAGGCCAGAGTAAGAGTTAAGACCTTAACCTGTAGGCCAGAGTACGAGTCTAAGACCTTAGCTATTAGGCCAGAGTAAGATTTAAGACCCTAACCAGTAGGATAGAGTAAGATTTAAGACCTTAACCAGTAGGTCAGAGTACGAGTCTAAGACATTAGCTTTTAGGCCAGAGTAAGTGTTAAGACCTTAACCAGTAGGCCAGAGTAAGAGTTAATACCTTAACCATTAGGCCAGAGTACGAGTCTAAGAACTTAGCTATTGGGCAGAGTAAGAGTCTTAGCTATTAGGCCAGAGTAAGAGTTAAGACCTTAACCAGTAGGCCAGAGTAAGAGTTAAGACCTTAACCTGTAGGCCAGAGTACGAGTCTAAGACCTTAGCTATTAGGCCAGAGTAAGAGTTAAGACCTTAACCAGTAGGCCAGAGTACGAGTCTAAGACCTTAGCTAATAGGCCAGAGTAAGAGTTAAGACCTTAACCTGTAGGCCAGAGTACGAGTCTAAGACCTAAGCTTTTGGGCCAGAGTAAGAGTTAAGACCTTAACCAGTAGACTAGAGTAAGATTTAAAACCTTAACCAGTAGGTCAGAGTACGAGTCTAAGACATTAGCTTTTAGGCCAGAGTAAGTGTTAAGACCTTAACCAGTAGGCCAGAGTAAGAGTTAATACCTTAACCATTAGGCCAGAGTACGAGTCTAAGACCTTAGCTATTGGGCAGAGTAAGCGTCTTAGCTATTAGGCCAGAGTAAGAGTTAAGACCTTAACCATTAGGCCAGAGTACGAGTCTAATACCTTAGCTATTAGGCCAGAGTAAGAGTTAAGACCTTAGCTATTAGGCCAGAGTAAGAGTTAAGACCTTAACCATTAGGCCAGAGTATGAGTCTAAGCCTTAGCTATTAGTCCAGAGTAAGAGTTAAGACCTTAACCTGTAGGCCAGAGTACGAGTCTAAGACCTTAGCTATTAGGCCAGAGTAAGAGTTAAGACCTTAGCTATTAGGCCAGAGTAAGAGTTAAGACCTTAGATATTAGGCCAGAGTAAGAGTTAAGACCTTAACCATTAGGCCAGAGTACGAGTCTATGACCTTAGCTATTAGGCCATAGTACGAGTCTAAGACCTTAGCTATTAGGCCAGAGTAAGAGTTAAGACCTTAACCAGTAGGCCAGAGTAAGAGTTAAGACCTTAACCTGTAGGCCAGAGTACGAGTCTAAGACCTTAGCTATTAGGCCAGAGTAAGAGTTAAGACCTTAACCTGTAGGCCAGAGTACGAGTCTAAGACCTTAGCTATTAGGCCAGAGTAAGAGTTAAGACCTTAACCAGTAGGCTAGAGTAAGATTTAAGACCTTAACCAGTAGGTCAGAGTACGAGTCTAAGACATTAGCTTTTAGGCCAGAGTAAGTGTTAAGACCTTAACCAGTAGGCCAGAGTAAGAGTTAATACCTTAACCATTAGGCCAGAGTACGAGTCTAAGAACTTAGCTATTGGGCAGAGTAAGAGTCTTAGCTATTAGGCCAGAGTAAGAGTTAAGACCTTAACCATTAGGCCAGAGTGCGAGTCTAAGACCTTAGCTATTAGGCCAGAGTAAGAGTTAAGACCTTAGCTATTAGGCCAGAGTAAGAGTTAAGACTTTAACTATTAGGCCAGAGTACGAGTCTAAGCCTTAGCTATTAGGCCAGAGTAAGAGTTAAGACCTTAACCTGTAGGCCAGAGTATGAGTCTAAGACCTTAGCTATTAGGCCAGAGTAAGAGTTAAGACCTTAGCTATTAGGCCAGAGTAAGAGTTAAGACCTTAGATATTAGGCCAGAGTAAGAGTTAAGACCTTAACCATTAGGCCAGAGTATGAGTCTAAGACCTTAGCTATTAGGCCAGAGGAAGAGTCTAAGACCTTAACCAGTAGGCCATAGTGCGAGTCTAAGACCTTAGATATTAGGTCAGAGTAAGAGTTAAGACCTTAACCAGTAGGCCAGTGTAAGAGTTAAGACCTTAACCATTAGGCCAGAGTACGAGTCTAAGATCTTAGCTTTTAGGCCATAGTACGAGTCTAAGACCTTAGCTATTAGGCCAGAGTAAGAGTTAAGACCTTAACCAGTAGGCCAGAGTAAGAGTTAAGACCTTAACCATTAGGCCAGAGTACGAGTCTATGACCTTAGCTATTAGGCCATAGTACGAGTCTAAGACCTTAGCTATTAGGCCAGAGTAAGAGTTAAGACCTTAACCAGTAGGCCAGAGTAAGAGTTAAGACCTTAACCTGTAGGCCAGAGTACGAGTCTAAGACCTTAGCTATTAGGCCAGAGTAAGAGTTAAGACCTTAACCAGTAGGCCAGAGTACGAGTCTAAGACCTTAGCTAATAGGCCAGAGTAAGAGTTAAGACCTTAACCTGTAGGCCAGAGTACGAGTCTAAGACCTAAGCTTTTGGGCCAGAGTAAGAGTTAAGACCTTAACCAGTAGACTAGAGTGAGATTTAAGACCTTAACCAGTAGGTCAGAGTACGAGTCTAAGACATTAGCTTTTAGGCCAGAGTAAGTGTTAAGACTTTAACCAGTAGGCCAGAGTAAGAGTTAATACCTTAACCATTAGGCCAGAGTACGAGTCTAAGACCTTAGCTATTGGGCAGAGTAAGAGTCTTAGCTATTAGGCCAGAGTAAGAGTTAAGACCTTAACCATTAGGCCAGAGTACGAGTCTAAGACCTTAGCTATTAGGCCAGAGTAAGAGTTAAGACCTTAGCTATTAGGCCAGAGTAAGAGTTAAGACCTTAACCATTAGGCCAGAGTATGAGTCTAAGCCTTAGCTATTAGGCCAGAGTAAGAGTTAAGACCTTAACCTGTAGGCCAGAGTACGAGTCTAAGACCTTAGCTATTAGGCCAGAGTAAGAGTTAAGACCTTAGCTATTAGGCCAGAGTAAGAGTTAAGACCTTAGATATTAGGCCAGAGTAAGAGTTAAGACCTTAACCATTAGGCCAGAGTATGAGTCTAAGACCTTAGCTATTAGGCCAGAGGAAGAGTTAAGACCTTAACCAGTAGGCCATAGTGCGAGTCTAAGACCTTAGATATTAGGTCAGAGTAAGAGTTAAGACCTTAACCAGTAGGCCAGAGTAAGAGTTAAGACCTTAACCATTAGGCCAGAGTACGAGTCTAAGATCTTAGCTTTTAGGCCATAGTACGAGTCTAAGACCTTAGCTATTAGGCCAGAGTAAGAGTTAAGACCTTAACCAGTAGGCCAGAGTAAGAGTTAAGACCTTAACCATTAGGCCAGAGTACGAGTCTATGACCTTAGCTATTAGGCCATAGTACGAGTCTAAGACCTTAGCTATTAGGCCAGAGTAAGAGTTAAGACCTTAACCAGTAGGCCAGAGTAAGAGTTAAGACCTTAACCTGTAGGCCATAGTACGAGTTTAAGACCTTAGCCATTAGGCCAGAGTAAGAGTTAAGACCTTAACCAGTAGGCCAGAGTAAGTGTTAATACCTTAACCATTAGGCCAGAGTACGAGTCTAAGAACTTAGCTATTGGGCAGAGTAAGAGTCTTAGCTATTAGGCCAGAGTAAGAGTTAAGACCTTAACCATTAGGCCAGAGTGCGAGTCTAAGACCTTAGCTATTAGGCCAGAGTAAGAGTTAAGACCTTAGCTATTAGGCCAGAGTAAGAGTTAAGACTTTAACTATTAGGCCAGAGTACGAGTCTAAGCCTTAGCTATTAGGCCAGAGTAAGAGTTAAGACCTTAACCTGTAGGCCAGAGTATGAGTCTAAGACCTTAGCTATTAGGCCAGAGTAAGAGTTAAGACCTTAGCTATTAGGCCAGAGTAAGAGTTAATACCTTAGATATTAGGCCAGAGTAAGAGTTAAGACCTTAACCATTAGGCCAGAGTATGAGTCTAAGACCTTAGCTATTAGGCCAGAGGAAGAGTCTAAGACCTTAACCAGTAGGCCATAGTGCGAGTCTAAGACCTTAGATATTAGGTCAGAGTAAGAGTTAAGACCTTAACCAGTAGGCCAGTGTAAGAGTTAAGACCTTAACCATTAGGCCAGAGTACGAGTCTAAGATCTTAGCTTTTAGGCCATAGTACGAGTCTAAGACCTTAGCTATTAGGCCAGAGTAAGAGTTAAGACCTTAACCAGTAGGCCAGAGTAAGAGTTAAGACCTTAACCATTAGGCCAGAGTACGAGTCTATGACCTTAGCTATTAGGCCATAGTACGAGTCTAAGACCTTAGCTATTAGGCCAGAGTAAGAGTTAAGACCTTAACCAGTAGGCCAGAGTAAGAGTTAAGACCTTAACCTGTAGGCCAGAGTATGAGTCTAAGACCTTAGCTATTAGGCCAGAGTAAGAGTTAAGACCTTAACCAGTAGGCCAGAGTACGAGTCTAAGACCTTAGCTATTAGGCCAGAGTAAGAGTTAAGACCTTAACCTGTAGGCCAGAGTACGAGTCTAAGACCTTAGCTATTAGGACAGAGTAAGAGTTAAGACCTTAACCAGTAGGCTAGAGTAAGATTTAAGACCTTAACCAGTAGGTCAGAGTACGAGTTTAAGACATTAGCTTTTAGGCCAGAGTAAGTGTTAAGACCTTAACCAGTAGGCCAGAGTAAGAGTTAATACCCTAACCATTAGGCCAGAGTACGAGTCTAAGAACTTAGCTATTGGGCAGAGTAAGAGTCTTAGCTATTAGGCCAGAGTAAGAGTTAAGACCTTAACCATTAGGCCAGAGTGCGAGTCTAAGACCTTAGCTATTAGGCCAGAGTAAGAGTTAAGACCTTAGCTATTAGGCCAGAGTAAGAGTTAAGACCTTAACCATTAGGCCAGAGTACGAGTCTAAGCCTTAGCTATTAGGCCAGAGTAAGAGTTAAGACCTTAACCTGTAGGCCAGAGTACGAGTCTAAGACCTTAGCTATTAGGCCAGAGTAAGAGTTAAGACCTTAGCTATTAGGCCAGAGTAAGAGTTAAGACCTTAGATATTAGGCCAGAGTAAGAGTTAAGACCTTAACCATTAGGCCAGAGTAAGAGTTAAAACCTTAACCGTTAGGCCAGAGAACAAGTCTAAGACCTTAGCTATTAGGCCAGAGTAAGAGTTAAGTCCTTAACCAGTAGGCCAGAGTAAGAATTAGGACCTTAACCAGTAGGCCAGAGTACGAGTCTAAGACCTTAGCTATTAGGCCAGAGTAAGAGTTAAGACCTTAACCTGTAGGCCAGAGTACGAGTCTAAGACCTTAGCTATTAGGCCAGAGTAAGAGTTAAGACCTTAACCAGTAGGCCAGAGTACGAGTCTAAGACCTTAGCTATTAGGCCAGAGTAAGAGTTAAGACCTTAACCTGTAGGCCAGAGTACGAGTCTAAGACCTTAGCTATTAGGCCAGAGTAAGAGTTAAGACCTTAACCAGTAGGCTAGAGTAAGATTTAAGACCTTAACCAGTAGGTCAGAGTACGAGTCTAAGACATTAGCTTTTAGGCCAGAGTAAGTGTTAAGACCTTAACCAGTAGGCCAGAGTAAGAGTTAATACCTTAACCATTAGGCCAGAGTACGAGTCTAAGAACTTAGCTATTGGGCAGAGTAAGAGTCTTAGCTATTAGGCCAGAGTAAGAGTTAAGACCTTAACCATTAGGCCAGAGTGCGAGTCTAAGACCTTAGCTATTAGGCCAGAGTAAGAGTTAAGACCTTAGCTATTAGGCCAGAGTAAGAGTTAAGACCTTAACCATTAGGCCAGAGTACGAGTCTAAGCCTTAGCTATTAGGCCAGAGTAAGAGTTAAGACCTTAACCTGTAGGCCAGAGTACGAGTCTAAGACCTTAGCTATTAGGCCAGAGTAAGAGTTAAGACCTTAGCTATTAGGCCAGAGTAAGAGTTAAGACCTTAGATATTAGGCCAGAGTAAGAGTTAAGACCTTAACCATTAGGCCAGAGTATGAGTCTAAGACCTTAGCTATTAGGCCAGAGGAAGAGTTAAGACCTTAACCAGTAGGCCATAGTGCGAGTCTAAGACCTTAGATATTAGGTCAGAGTAAGAGTTAAGACCTTAACCAGTAGGCCAGAGTAAGAGTTAAGACCTTAACCATTAGGCCAGAGTACGAGTCTAAGATCTTAGCTTTTAGGCCATAGTACGAGTCTAAGACCTTAGCTATTAGGCCAGAGTAAGAGTTAAGACCTTAACCAGTAGGCCAGAGTAAGAGTTAAGACCTTAACCATTAGGCCAGAGTACGAGTCTATGACCTTAGCTATTAGGCCATAGTACGAGTCTAAGACCTTAGCTATTAGGCCAGAGTAAGAGTTAAGACCTTAACCAGTAGGCCAGAGTAAGAGTTAAGACCTTAACCTGTAGGCCATAGTACGAGTTTAAGACCTTAGCCATTAGGCCAGAGTAAGAGTTAAGACCTTAACCAGTAGGCCAGAGTAAGTGTTAAGACCTTAACCATTAGGCCAGAGTAAGAGTTAAGACCTTAACCATTAGTCCATAGTACGAGTCTAAGACCTTAGCTATTAGGCCAGAGTAAGAGTTAAGACCTTAGCTATAAGGCCAGAGTAAGAGTTAAGATCTTAGCTATTAGCCCAGAGTAAGAGTTACGACCTTAGCTATTAGGCCAGAGGAAGAGTCTAAGACCTTAGCTATTAGGCCAGAGTAAGAGTTAAGACATTAGCTATTAGGTCAGAGTAAGAGTTAAGACCTTAACCAGTAGGCCAGAGTAAGAGTTAAGACCTTAACCAGTAGGCCACAGTAAGAGTTAAGACCTTAGCTATTAGGCCAGAGTAAGAGTTAAGACCTTAACCATTAGGCCAGAGTACGAGTCTAAGACCTTAGCTATTAGGCCAGAGTAAGAGTTAAGACCTTAGCTATAAGGCCAGAGTAAGAGTTAATATCTTAGCTATTAGCCCAGAGTAAGAGTTACGACCTTAGCTATTAGGCCAGAGGAAGAGTCTAAGACCTTAGATATTAGGCCAGAGTAAGAGTTAAGACATTAGCTATTAGGTCAGAGTAAGAGTTAAGACCTTAACCAGTAGGCCAGAGTAAGAGTTAAGACCTTAACCAGTAGGCCACAGTAAGAGTTAAGACCTTAGCTATTAGGCCAGAGTAAGAGTTAAGACCTTAACCATTAGGCCATAGTACGAGTCTAAGACCTTAGCTATTAGGCCAGAGTAAGAGTTAAGACCTTAGCTATAAGGCCAGAGTAAGAGTTAAGATCTTAGCTATTAGCCCAGAGTAAGAGTTAAGACCTTAGCTATTAGGCCAGAGGAAGAGTTAAGACCTTAACCAGTAGGCCATAGTGCGAGTCTAAGACCTTAGCTATTAGGCCAGAGTAAGAGTTAAGTCCTTAACCAGTAGGCCAGAGTAAGAGTTAGGACCTTAACCAGTAGGCCAGAGTACGAGTTTAAGACCTTAGCTATTAGGCCAGAGTAAGAGTTAAGACCTTAACCTGTAGGCCAGAGAACGAGTCTAAGACCTTAGCTATTAGGCCAGAGTAAGAGTTAAGACCTTAACCAGTAGGCCAGAGTACGAGTCTAAGACCTTAGCTATTAGGCCAGAGTAAGAGTTAAGACCTTAACCTGTAGGCCAGAGTACGAGTCTAAGACCTTAGCTATTAGGCCAGAGTAAGATTTAAGACCCTAACCAGTAGGATAGAGTAAGATTTAAGACCTTAACCAGTAGGTCAGAGTACGAGTCTAAGACATTAGCTTTTAGGCCAGAGTAAGTGTTAAGACCTTAACCAGTAGGCCAGAGTAAGAGTTAATACCTTAACCATTAGGCCAGAGTACGAGTCTAAGAACTTAGCTATTGGGCAGAGTAAGAGTCTTAGCTATTAGGCCAGAGTAAGAGTTAAGACCTTAACCAGTAGGCCAGAGTAAGAGTTAAGACCTTAACCTGTAGGCCAGAGTACGAGTCTAAGACCTTAGCTATTAGGCCAGAGTAAGAGTTAAGACCTTAACCAGTAGGCCAGAGTACGAGTCTAAGACCTTAGCTAATAGGCCAGAGTAAGAGTTAAGACCTTAACCTGTAGGCCAGAGTACGAGTCTAAGACCTAAGCTTTTGGGCCAGAGTAAGAGTTAAGACCTTAACCAGTAGACTAGAGTAAGATTTAAGACCTTAACCAGTAGGTCAGAGTACGAGTCTAAGACATTAGCTTTTAGGCCAGAGTAAGTGTTAAGACCTTAACCAGTAGGCCAGAGTAAGAGTTAATACCTTAACCATTAGGCCAGAGTACGAGTCTAAGACCTTAGCTATTGGGCAGAGTAAGCGTCTTAGCTATTAGGCCAGAGTAAGAGTTAAGACCTTAACCATTAGGCCAGAGTACGAGTCTAATACCTTAGCTATTAGGCCAGAGTAAGAGTTAAGACCTTAGCTATTAGGCCAGAGTAAGAGTTAAGACCTTAACCATTAGGCCAGAGTATGAGTCTAAGCCTTAGCTATTAGTCCAGAGTAAGAGTTAAGACCTTAACCTGCAGGCCAGAGTACGAGTCTAAGACCTTAGCTATTAGGCCAGAGTAAGAGTTAAGACCTTAGCTATTAGGCCAGAGTAAGAGTTAAGACCTTAGATATTAGGCCAGAGTAAGAGTTAAGACCTTAACCATTAGGCCAGAGTACGAGTCTATGACCTTAGCTATTAGGCCATAGTACGAGTCTAAGACCTTAGCTATTAGGCCAGAGTAAGAGTTAAGACCTTAACCAGTAGGCCAGAGTAAGAGTTAAGACCTTAACCTGTAGGCCAGAGTACGAGTCTAAGACCTTAGCTATTAGGCCAGAGTAAGAGTTAAGACCTTAACCTGTAGGCCAGAGTACGAGTCTAAGACCTTAGCTATTAGGCCAGAGTAAGAGTTAAGACCTTAACCAGTAGGCTAGAGTAAGATTTAAGACCTTAACCAGTAGGTCAGAGTACGAGTCTAAGACATTAGCTTTTAGGCCAGAGTAAGTGTTAAGACCTTAACCAGTAGGCCAGAGTAAGAGTTAATACCTTAACCATTAGGCCAGAGTACGAGTCTAAGAACTTAGCTATTGGGCAGAGTAAGAGTCTTAGCTATTAGGCCAGAGTAAGAGTTAAGACCTTAACCATTAGGCCAGAGTGCGAGTCTAAGACCTTATCTATTAGGCCAGAGTAAGAGTTAAGACCTTAGCTATTAGGCCAGAGTAAGAGTTAAGACTTTAACTATTAGGCCAGAGTACGAGTCTAAGCCTTAGCTATTAGGCCAGAGTAAGAGTTAAGACCTTAACCTGTAGGCCAGAGTATGAGTCTAAGACCTTAGCTATTAGGCCAGAGTAAGAGTTAAGACCTTAGCTATTAGGCCAGAGTAAGAGTTAAGACCTTAGATATTAGGCCAGAGTAAGAGTTAAGACCTTAACCATTAGGCCAGAGTATGAGTCTAAGACCTTAGCTATTAGGCCAGAGGAAGAGTCTAAGACCTTAACCAGTAGGCCATAGTGCGAGTCTAAGACCTTAGATATTAGGTCAGAGTAAGAGTTAAGACCTTAACCAGTAGGCCAGTGTAAGAGTTAAGACCTTAACCATTAGGCCAGAGTACGAGTCTAAGATCTTAGCTTTTAGGCCATAGTACGAGTCTAAGACCTTAGCTATTAGGCCAGAGTAAGAGTTAAGACCTTAACCAGTAGGCCAGAGTAAGAGTTAAGACCTTAACCATTAGGCCAGAGTACGAGTCTATGACCTTAGCTATTAGGCCATAGTACGAGTCTAAGACCTTAGCTATTAGGCCAGAGTAAGAGTTAAGACCTTAACCAGTAGGCCAGAGTAAGAGTTAAGACCTTAACCTGTAGGCCAGAGTACGAGTCTAAGACCTTAGCTATTAGGCCAGAGTAAGAGTTAAGACCTTAACCAGTAGGCCAGAGTACGAGTCTAAGACCTTAGCTAATAGGCCAGAGTAAGAGTTAAGACCTTAACCTGTAGGCCAGAGTACGAGTCTAAGACCTAAGCTTTTGGGCCAGAGTAAGAGTTAAGACCTTAACCAGTAGACTAGAGTGAGATTTAAGACCTTAACCAGTAGGTCAGAGTACGAGTCTAAGACATTAGCTTTTAGGCCAGAGTAAGTGTTAAGACTTTAACCAGTAGGCCAGAGTAAGAGTTAATACCTTAACCATTAGGCCAGAGTACGAGTCTAAGACCTTAGCTATTGGGCAGAGTAAGAGTCTTAGCTATTAGGCCAGAGTAAGAGTTAAGACCTTAACCATTAGGCCAGAGTACGAGTCTAAGACCTTAGCTATTAGGCCAGAGTAAGAGTTAAGACCTTAGCTATTAGGCCAGAGTAAGAGTTAAGACCTTAACCATTAGGCCAGAGTATGAGTCTAAGCCTTAGCTATTAGGCCAGAGTAAGAGTTAAGACCTTAACCTGTAGGCCAGAGTACGAGTCTAAGACCTTAGCTATTAGGCCAGAGTAAGAGTTAAGACCTTAGCTATTAGGCCAGAGTAAGAGTTAAGACCTTAGATATTAGGCCAGAGTAAGAGTTAAGACCTTAACCATTAGGCCAGAGTATGAGTCTAAGACCTTAGCTATTAGGCCAGAGGAAGAGTTAAGACCTTAACCAGTAGGCCATAGTGCGAGTCTAAGACCTTAGATATTAGGTCAGAGTAAGAGTTAAGACCTTAACCAGTAGGCCAGAGTAAGAGTTAAGACCTTAACCATTAGGCCAGAGTACGAGTCTAAGATCTTAGCTTTTAGGCCATAGTACGAGTCTAAGACCTTAGCTATTAGGCCAGAGTAAGAGTTAAGACCTTAACCAGTAGGCCAGAGTAAGAGTTAAGACCTTAACCATTAGGCCAGAGTACGAGTCTATGACCTTAGCTATTAGGCCATAGTACGAGTCTAAGACCTTAGCTATTAGGCCAGAGTAAGAGTTAAGACCTTAACCAGTAGGCCAGAGTAAGAGTTAAGACCTTAACCTGTAGGCCATAGTACGAGTTTAAGACCTTAGCCATTAGGCCAGAGTAAGAGTTAAGACCTTAACCAGTAGGCCAGAGTAAGTGTTAAGACCTTAACCATTAGGCCAGAGTAAGAGTTAAGACCTTAACCATTAGTCCATAGTACGAGTCTAAGACCTTAGCTATTAGGCCAGAGTAAGAGTTAAGACCTTAGCTATAAGGCCAGAGTAAGAGTTAAGATCTTAGCTATTAGCCCAGAGTAAGAGTTACGACCTTAGCTATTAGGCCAGAGGAAGAGTCTAAGACCTTAGCTATTAGGCCAGAGTAAGAGTTAAGACATTAGCTATTAGGTCAGAGTAAGAGTTAAGACCTTAACCAGTAGGCCAGAGTAAGAGTTAAGACCTTAACCAGTAGGCCACAGTAAGAGTTAAGACCTTAGCTATTAGGCCAGAGTAAGAGTTAAGACCTTAACCATTAGGCCATAGTACGAGTCTAAGACCTTAGCTATTAGGCCAGAGTAAGAGTTAAGACCTTAGCTATAAGGCCAGAGTAAGAGTTAAGATCTTAGCCTTTAGCCCAGAGTAAGAGTTAAGACCTTAGCTATTAGGCCAGAGGAAGAGTTAAGACCTTAACCAGTAGGCCATAGTGCGAGTCTAAGACCTTAGCTATTAGGCCAGAGTAAGAGTTAAGTCCTTAACCAGTAGGCCAGAGTAAGAGTTAGGACCTTAACCAGTAGGCCAGAGTACGAGTCTAAGACCTTAGCTATTAGGCCAGAGTAAGAGTTAAGACCTTAACCTGTAGGCCAGAGAACGAGTCTAAGACCTTAGCTATTAGGCCAGAGTAAGAGTTAAGACCTTAACCAGTAGGCCAGAGTACGAGTCTAAGACCTTAGCTATTAGGCCAGAGTAAGAGTTAAGACCTTAACCTGTAGGCCAGAGTACGAGTCTAAGACCTTAGCTATTAGGCCAGAGTAAGAGTTAAGACCCTAACCAGTAGGATAGAGTAAGATTTAAGACCTTAACCAGTAGGTCAAAGTACGAGTCTAAGACATTAGCTTTTAGGCCAGAGTAAGTGTTAAGACCTTAACCAGTAGGCCAGAGTAAGAGTTAATACCTTAACCATTAGGCCAGAGTACGAGTCTAAGAACTTAGCTATTGGGCAGAGTAAGAGTCTTAGCTATTAGGCCAGAGTAAGAGTTAAGACCTTAACCAGTAGGCCAGAGTAAGAGTTAAGACCTTAACCTGTAGGCCAGAGTACGAGTCTAAGACCTTAGCTATTAGGCCAGAGTAAGAGTTAAGACCTTAACCAGTAGGCCAGAGTACGAGTCTAAGACCTTAGCTAATAGGCCAGAGTAAGAGTTAAGACCTTAACCTGTAGGCCAGAGTACGAGTCTAAGACCTAAGCTTTTGGGCCAGAGTAAGAGTTAAGACCTTAACCAGTAGACTAGAGTAAGATTTAAGACCTTAACCAGTAGGTCAGAGTACGAGTCTAAGACATTAGCTTTTAGGCCAGAGTAAGTGTTAAGACCTTAACCAGTAGGCCAGAGTAAGAGTTAATACCTTAACCATTAGGCCAGAGTACGAGTCTAAGACCTTAGCTATTGGGCAGAGTAAGCGTCTTAGCTATTAGGCCAGAGTAAGAGTTAAGACCTTAACCATTAGGCCAGAGTACGAGTCTAATACCTTAGCTATTAGGCCAGAGTAAGAGTTAAGACCTTAGCTATTAGGCCAGAGTAAGAGTTAAGACCTTAACCATTAGGCCAGAGTATGAGTCTAAGCCTTAGCTATTAGTCCAGAGTAAGAGTTAAGACCTTAACCTGTAGGCCAGAGTACGAGTCTAAGACCTTAGCTATTAGGCCAGAGTAAGAGTTAAGACCTTAGCTATTAGGCCAGAGTAAGAGTTAAGACCTTAGATATTAGGCCAGAGTAAGAGTTAAGACCTTAACCATTAGGCCAGAGTATGAGTCTAAGACCTTAGCTATTAGGCCAGAGGAAGAGTTAAGACCTTAACCAGTAGGCCATAGTGCGAGTCTAAGACCTTAGATATTAGGTCAGAGTAAGAGTTAAGACCTTAACCAGTAGGCCAGAGTAAGAGTTAAGACCTTAACCATTAGGCCAGAGTACGAGTCTAAGATCTTAGCTTTTAGGCCATAGTACGAGTCTAAGACCTTAGCTATTAGGCCAGAGTAAGAGTTAAGACCTTAACCAGTAGGCCAGAGTAAGAGTTAAGACCTTAACCATTAGGCCAGAGTACGAGTTTATGACCTTAGCTATTAGGCCATAGTACGAGTCTAAGACCTTAGCTATTAGGCCAGAGTAAGAGTTAAGACCTTAACCAGTAGGCCAGAGTAAGAGTTAAGACCTTAACCTGTAGGCCATAGTACGAGTTTAAGACCTTAGCCATTAGGCCAGAGTAAGAGTTAAGACCTTAACCAGTAGGCCAGAGTAAGTATTAAGACCTTAACCATTAGGCCAGAGTAAGAGTTAAGACCTTAACCATTAGTCTATAGTAAGATTTAAGACCTTAACCAGTAGGTCAGAGTACGAGTCTAAGACATTAGCTTTTAGGCCAGAGTAAGTGTTAAGACCTTAACCAGTAGGCCAGAGTAAGAGTTAATACCTTAACCATTAGGCCAGAGTACGAGTCTAAGACCTTAGCTATTGGGCAGAGTAAGCGTCTTAGCTATTAGGCCAGAGTAAGAGTTAAGACCTTAACCATTAGGCCAGAGTACGAGTCTAATACCTTAGCTATTAGGCCAGAGTAAGAGTTAAGACCTTAGCTATTAGGCCAGAGTAAGAGTTAAGACCTTAACCATTAGGCCAGAGTATGAGTCTAAGCCTTAGCTATTAGTCCAGAGTAAGAGTTAAGACCTTAACCTGTAGGCCAGAGTACGAGTCTAAGACCTTAGCTATTAGGCCAGAGTAAGAGTTAAGACCTTAGCTATTAGGCCAGAGTAAGAGTTAAGACCTTAGATATTAGGCCAGAGTAAGAGTTAAGACCTTAACCATTAGGCCAGAGTATGAGTCTAAGACCTTAGCTATTAGGCCAGAGGAAGAGTTAAGACCTTAACCAGTAGGCCATAGTGCGAGTCTAAGACCTTAGATATTAGGTCATGGTAAGAGTTAAGACCTTAACCAGTAGGCCAGAGTAAGAGTTAAGACCTTAACCATTAGGCCAGAGTACGAGTCTAAGATCTTAGCTTTTAGGCCATAGTACGAGTCTAAGACCTTAGCTATTAGGCCAGAGTAAGAGTTAAGACCTTAACCAGTAGGCCAGAGTAAGAGTTAAGACCTTAACCATTAGGCCAGAGTACGAGTCTATGACCTTAGCTATTAGGCCATAGTACGAGTCTAAGACCTTAGCTATTAGGCCAGAGTAAGAGTTAAGACCTTAACCAGTAGGCCAGAGTAAGAGTTAAGACCTTAACCTGTAGGCCATAGTACGAGTTTAAGACCTTAGCCATTAGGCCAGAGTAAGAGTTAAGACCTTAACCAGTAGGCCAGAGTAAGTGTTAAGACCTTAACCATTAGGCCAGAGTAAGAGTTAAGACCTTAACCATTAGTCTATAGTACGAGTCTAAGACCTTAGCTATTAGGCCAGAGTAAGAGTTAAGACCTTAGCTATAAGGCCAGAGTAAGAGTTAAGATCTTAGCTATTAGCTCAGAGTAAGAGTTACGACCTTAGCTATTAGGCCAGAGGAAGAGTCTAAGACCTTAGCTATTAGGCCAGAGTAAGAGTTAAGACATTAGCTATTATGTCAGAGTAAGAGTTAAGACCTTAACCAGTAGGCCAGAGTAAGAGTTAAGACCTTAACCAGTAGGCCACAGTAAGAGTTAAGACCTTAGCTATTAGGCCAGAGTAAGAGTTAAGACCTTAACCATTAGGCCATAGTACGAGTCTAAGACCTTAGCTATTAGGCCAGAGTAAGAGTTAAGACCTTAGCTATGAGGCCAGAGTAAGAGTTAAGATCTTAGCTATTAGCCCAGAGTAAGAGTTAAGACGTTAGCTATTAGGCCAGAGTAAGAGTTAAGACCTTAACCAGTAGGCCAGAGTAAGAGTTAGGACCTTAACCAGTAGGCCAGAGTACGAGTCTAAGACCTTAGCTATTAGGCCAGAGTAAGAGTTAAGACCTTAACCTGTAGGCCAGAGTACGAGTATAAGACCTTAGCTATTAGGCCAGAGAAAGAGTTAAAACCTTAACCATTAGGCCAGAGAACGAGTCTAAGACCTTAGCTATTAGGCCAGAGTAAGAATTAAGACCTTAGCTATTAGGCCAGAGTAAGAGTTAAGACCTTAACCAGTAGGCCAGAGTAAGAGTTAAGACCTTAACCATTAGGCCAGAGTAAGAGTCTAAGACCTTAGCTATTAGGCCAGAGTAAGAGTTGAGACATTAGCTATTAGGTCAGAGTAAGAGTTAAGACCTTAACCAGTAGGCCAGAGTAAGAGTTAAGACCTTAACCAGTAGGCCAGAGTAAGAGTTAAGACCTTAGCTATTAGGCCAGAGTAAGAGTTAAGACCTTAACCATTAGGCCATAGTACGAGTCTAAGACCTTAGCTATTAGGCCAGAGTAAGAGGTAAGACCTTAGCTATAAGGCCAGAGTAAGAGTTAAGATCTTAGCTATTAGCCCAGAGTAAGAGTTAAGACCTTAGCTATTAGGCCAGAGGAAGAGTTAAGACCTTAACCAGTAGGCCATAGTGCGAGTCTAAGACCTTAGCTATTAGGCCAGAGTAAGAGTTAAGTCCTTAACCAGTAGGCCAGAGTAAGAGTTAGGACCTTAACCAGTAGGCCAGAGTACGAGTCTAAGACCTTAGCTATTAGGCCAGAGTAAGAGTTAAGACCTTAACCTGTAGGCCAGAGTACGAGTCTAAGACCTTAGCTATTAGGCCAGAGTAAGAGTTAAGACATTAACCAGTAGGCCAGAGTACAAGTCTAATACCTTAGCTATTAGGCCAGAGTAAGATTTAAGACCTTAACCAGTAGGTCAGAGTACGAGTTTAAGACATTAGCTTTTAGGCCAGAGTAAGTGTTAAGACCTTAACCAGTAGGCCAGAGTAAGAGTTAATACCCTAACCATTAGGCCAGAGTACGAGTCTAAGAACTTAGCTATTGGGCAGAGTAAGAGTCTTAGCTATTAGGCCAGAGTAAGAGTTAAGACCTTAACCATTAGGCCAGAGTGCGAGTCTAAGACCTTAGCTATTAGGCCAGAGTAAGAGTTAAGACCTTAGCTATTAGGCCAGAGTAAGAGTTAAGACCTTAACCATTAGGCCAGAGTACGAGTCTAAGCCTTAGCTATTAGGCCAGAGTAAGAGTTAAGACCTTAACCTGTAGGCCAGAGTACGAGTCTAAGACCTTAGCTATTAGGCCAGAGTAAGAGTTAAGACCTTAGCTATTAGGCCAGAGTAAGAGTTAAGACCTTAGATATTGGGCCAGAGTAAGAGTTAAGACCTTAACCATTAGGCCAGAGTAAGAGTTAAAACCTTAACCGTTAGGCCAGAGAACAAGTCTAAGACCTTAGCTATTAGGCCAGAGTAAGAGTTAAGTCCTTAACCAGTAGGCCAGAGTAAGAATTAGGACCTTAACCAGTAGGCCAGAGTACGAGTCTAAGACCTTAGTTATTAGGCCAGAGTAAGAGTTAAGACCTTAACCTGTAGGCCAGAGTACGAGTCTAAGACCTTAGCTATTAGGCCAGAGTAAGAGTTAAGACCTTAACCAGTAGGCCAGAGTACGAGTCTAAGACCTTAGCTATTAGGCCAGAGTAAGAGTTAAGACCTTAACCTGTAGGCCAGAGTACGAGTCTAAGACCTTAGCTATTAGGCCAGAGTAAGAGTTAAGACCTTAACCAGTAGGCTAGAGTAAGATTTAAGACCTTAACCAGTAGGTCAGAGTACGAGTCTAAGACATTAGCTTTTAGGCCAGAGTAAGTGTTAAGACCTTAACCAGTAGGCCAGAGTAAGAGTTAATACCTTAACCATTAGGCCAGAGTACGAGTCTAAGAACTTAGCTATTGGGCAGAGTAAGAGTCTTAGCTATTAGGCCAGAGTAAGAGTTAAGACCTTAACCATTAGGCCAGAGTGCGAGTCTAAGACCTTAGCTATTAGGCCAGAGTAAGAGTTAAGACCTTAGCTATTAGGCCAGAGTAAGAGTTAAGACTTTAACTATTAGGCCAGAGTACGAGTCTAAGCCTTAGCTATTAGGCCAGAGTAAGAGTTAAGACCTTAACCTGTAGGCCAGAGTATGAGTCTAAGACCTTAGCTATTAGGCCAGAGTAAGAGTTAAGACCTTAGCTATAAGGCCAGAGTAAGAGTTAAGACCTTAGATATTAGGCCAGAGTAAGAGTTAAGACCTTAACCATTAGGCCAGAGTATGAGTCTAAGACCTTAGCTATTAGGCCAGAGGAAGAGTCTAAGACCTTAACCAGTAGGCCATAGTGCGAGTCTAAGACCTTAGATATTAGGTCAGAGTAAGAGTTAAGACCTTAACCAGTAGGCCAGTGTAAGAGTTAAGACCTTAACCATTAGGCCAGAGTACGAGTCTAAGATCTTAGCTTTTAGGCCATAGTACGAGTCTAAGACCTTAGCTATTTGGCCAGAGTAAGAGTTAAGACCTTAACCAGTAGGCCAGAGTAAGAGTTAAGACCTTAACCATTAGGCCAGAGTACGAGTCTATGACCTTAGCTATTAGGCCATAGTACGAGTCTAAGACCTTAGCTATTAGGCCAGAGTAAGAGTTAAGACCTTAACCAGTAGGCCAGAGTAAGAGTTAAGACCTTAACCTGTAGGCCAGAGTACGAGTCTAAGACCTTAGCTATTAGGCCAGAGTAAGAGTTAAGACCTTAACCTGTAGGCCAGAGTACGAGTCTAAGACCTTAGCTATTAGGCCAGAGTAAGAGTTAAGACCTTAACCAGTAGGCTAGAGTAAGATTTAAGACCTTAACCAGTAGGTCAGAGTACGAGTCTAAGACATTAGCTTTTAGGCCAGAGTAAGTGTTAAGACCTTAACCAGTAGGCCAGAGTAAGAGTTAATACCTTAACCATTAGGCCAGAGTACGAGTCTAAGATCTTAGCTATTGGGCAGAGTAAGAGTCTTAGCTATTAGGCCAGAGTAAGAGTTAAGACCTTAACCATTAGGCCAGAGTGCGAGTCTAAGACCTTAGCTATTAGGCCAGAGTAAGAGTTAAGACCTTAGCTATTAGGCCAGAGTAAGAGTTAAGACTTTAACTATTAGGCCAGAGTACGAGTCTAAGCCTTAGCTATTAGGCCAGAGTAAGAGTTAAGACCTTAACCTGTAGGCCAGAGTATGAGTCTAAGACCTTAGCTATTAGGCCAGAGTAAGAGTTAAGACCTTAGCTATTAGGCCAGAGTAAGAGTTAAGACCTTAGATATTAGGCCAGAGTAAGAGTTAAGACCTTAACCATTAGGCCAGAGTATGAGTCTAAGACCTTAGCTATTAGGCCAGAGGAAGAGTCTAAGACCTTAACCAGTAGGCCATAGTGCGAGTCTAAGACCTTAGATATTAGGTCAGAGTAAGAGTTAAGACCTTAACCAGTAGGCCAGTGTAAGAGTTAAGACCTTAACCATTAGGCCAGAGTACGAGTCTAAGATCTTAGCTTTTAGGCCATAGTACGAGTCTAAGACCTTAGCTATTAGGCCAGAGTAAGAGTTAAGACCTTAACCAGTAGGCCAGAGTAAGAGTTAAGACCTTAACCATTAGGCCAGAGTACGAGTCTATGACCTTAGCTATTAGGCCATAGTACGAGTCTAAGACCTTAGCTATTAGGCAAGAGTAAGAGTTAAGACCTTAACCAGTAGGCCAGAGTAAGAGTTAAGACCTTAACCTGTAGGCCAGAGTATGAGTCTAAGACCTTAGCTATTAGGCCAGAGTAAGAGTTAAGACCTTAACCAGTAGGCCAGAGTACGAGTCTAAGACCTTAGCTATTAGGCCAGAGTAAGAGTTAAGACCTTAACCTGTAGGCCAGAGTACGAGTCTAAGACCTTAGCTATTAGGACAGAGTAAGAGTTAAGACCTTAACCAGTAGGCTAGAGTAAGATTTAAGACCTTAACCAGTAGGTCAGAGTACGAGTTTAAGACATTAGCTTTTAGGCCAGAGTAAGTGTTAAGACCTTAACCAGTAGGCCAGAGTAAGAGTTAATACCCTAACCATTAGGCCAGAGTACGAGTCTAAGAACTTAGCTATTGGGCAGAGTAAGAGTCTTAGCTATTAGGCCAGAGTAAGAGTTAAGACCTTAACCATTAGGCCAGAGTGCGAGTCTAGGACCTTAGCTATTAGGCCAGAGTAAGAGTTAAGACCTTAGCTATTAGGCCAGAGTAAGAGTTAAGACCTTAACCTGTAGGCCAGAGTACGAGTCTAAGACCTTAGCTATTAGGCCAGAGTAAGAGTTAAGACCTTAGCTATTAGGCCAGAGTAAGAGTTAAGACCTTAGATATTAGGCCAGAGTAAGAGTTAAGACCTTAACCATTAGGCCAGAGTAAGAGTTAAAACCTTAACCGTTAGGCCAGAGAACAAGTCTAAGACCTTAGCTATTAGGCCAGAGTAAGAGTTAAGTCCTTAACCAGTAGGCCAGAGTAAGAATTAGGACCTTAACCAGTAGGCCAGAGTACGAGTCTAAGACCTTAGCTATTAGGCCAGAGTAAGAGTTAAGACCTTAACCTGTAGGCCAGAGTACGAGTCTAAGACCTTAGCTATTAGGCCAGAGTAAGAGTTAAGACCTTAACCAGTAGGCCAGAGTACGAGTCTAAGACCTTAGCTATTAGGCCAGAGTAAGAGTTAAGACCTTAACCTGTAGGCCAGAGTACGAGTCTAAGACCTTAGCTATTAGGCCAGAGTAAGAGTTAAGACCTTAACCAGTAGGCTAGAGTAAGATTTAAGACCTTAACCAGTAGGTCAGAGTACGAGTCTAAGACATTAGCTTTTAGGCCAGAGTAAGTGTTAAGACCTTAACCAGTAGGCCAGAGTAAGAGTTAATACCTTAACCATTAGGCCAGAGTACGAGTCTAAGAACTTAGCTATTGGGCAGAGTAAGAGTCTTAGCTATTAGGCCAGAGTAAGAGTTAAGACCTTAACCATTAGGCCAGAGTGCGAGTCTAAGACCTTAGCTATTAGGCCAGAGTAAGAGTTAAGAACTTAGCTATTAGGCCAGAGTAAGAGTTAAGACTTTAACTATTAGGCCAGAGTACGAGTCTAAGCCTTAGCTATTAGGCCAGAGTAAGAGTTAAGACCTTAACCTGTAGGCCAGAGTATGAGTCTAAGACCTTAGCTATTAGGCCAGAGTAAGAGTTAAGACCTTAGCTATTAGGCCAGAGTAAGAGTTAAGACCTTAGATATTAGGCCAGAGTAAGAGTTAAGACCTTAACCATTAGGCCAGAGTATGAGTCTAAGACCTTAGCTATTAGGCCAGAGGAAGAGTCTAAGACCTTAACCAGTAGGCCATAGTGCGAGTCTAAGACCTTAGATATTAGGTCAGAGTAAGAGTTAAGACCTTAACCAGTAGGCCAGTGTAAGAGTTAAGACCTTAACCATTAGGCCAGAGTACGAGTCTAAGATCTTAGCTTTTAGGCCATAGTACGAGTCTAAGACCTTAGCTATTAGGCCAGAGTAAGAGTTAAGACCTTAACCAGTAGGCCAGAGTAAGAGTTAAGACCTTAACCATTAGGCCAGAGTACGAGTCTATGACCTTAGCTATTAGGCCATAGTACGAGTCTAAGACCTTAGCTATTAGGCCAGAGTAAGAGTTAAGACCTTAACCAGTAGGCCAGAGTAAGAGTTAAGACCTTAACCTGTAGGCCAGAGTACGAGTCTAAGACCTTAGCTATTAGGCCAGAGTAAGAGTTAAGACCTTAACCTGTAGGCCAGAGTACGAGTCTAAGACCTTAGCTATTAGGCCAGAGTAAGAGTTAAGACCTTAACCAGTAGGCTAGAGTAAGATTTAAGACCTTAACCAGTAGGTCAGAGTACGAGTCTAAGACATTAGCTTTTAGGCCAGAGTAAGTGTTAAGACCTTAACCAGTAGGCCAGAGTAAGAGTTAATACCTTAACCATTAGGCCAGAGTACGAGTCTAAGAACTTAGCTATTGGGCAGAGTAAGAGTCTTAGCTATTAGGCCAGAGTAAGAGTTAAGACCTTAACCATTAGGCCAGAGTGCGAGTCTAAGACCTTAGCTATTAGGCCAGAGTAAGAGTTAAGACCTTAGCTATTAGGCCAGAGTAAGAGTTAAGACTTTAACTATTAGGCCAGAGTACGAGTCTAAGCCTTAGCTATTAGGCCAGAGTAAGAGTTAAGACCTTAACCTGTAGGCCAGAGTATGAGTCTAAGACCTTAGCTATTAGGCCAGAGTAAGAGTTAAGACCTTAGCTATTAGGCCAGAGTAAGAGTTAAGACCTTAGATATTAGGCCAGAGTAAGAGTTAAGACCTTAACCATTAGGCCAGAGTATGAGTCTAAGACCTTAGCTATTAGGCCAGAGGAAGAGTCTAAGACCTTAACCAGTAGGCCATAGTGCGAGTCTAAGACCTTAGATATTAGGTCAGAGTAAGAGTTAAGACCTTAACCAGTAGGCCAGTGTAAGAGTTAAGACCTTAACCATTAGGCCAGAGTACGAGTCTAAGATCTTAGCTTTTAGGCCATAGTACGAGTCTAAGACCTTAGCTATTAGGCCAGAGTAAGAGTTAAGACCTTAACCAGTAGGCCAGAGTAAGAGTTAAGACCTTAACCATTAGGCCAGAGTACGAGTCTATGACCTTAGCTATTAGGCCATAGTACGAGTCTAAGACCTTAGCTATTAGGCCAGAGTAAGAGTTAAGACCTTAACCAGTAGGCCAGAGTAAGAGTTAAGACCTTAATCTGTAGGCCAGAGTACGAGTCTAAGACCTTAGCTATTAGGCCAGAGTAAGAGTTAAGACCTTAACCAGTAGGCCAGAGTACGAGTCTAAGACCTTAGCTAATAGGCCAGAGTAAGAGTTAAGACCTTAACCTGTAGGCCAGAGTACGAGTCTAAGACCTAAGCTTTTGGGCCAGAGTAAGAGTTAAGACCTTAACCAGTAGACTAGAGTAAGATTTAAGACCTTAACCAGTAGGTCAGAGTACGAGTCTAAGACATTAGCTTTTAGGCCAGAGTAAGTGTTAAGACTTTAACCAGTAGGCCAGAGTAAGAGTTAATACCTTAACCATTAGGCCAGAGTACGAGTCTAAGACCTTAGCTATTGGGCAGAGTAAGAGTCTTAGCTATTAGGCCAGAGTAAGAGTTAAGACCTTAACCATTAGGCCAGAGTACGAGTCTAAGACCTTAGCTATTAGGCCAGAGTAAGAGTTAAGACCTTAGCTATTAGGCCAGAGTAAGAGTTAAGACCTTAACCATTAGGCCAGAGTATGAGTCTAAGCCTTAGCTATTAGGCCAGAGTAAGAGTTAAGA
Source organism: Triturus cristatus (assembly GCF_964204655.1). NCBI lineage: Eukaryota > Metazoa > Chordata > Amphibia > Caudata > Salamandridae > Triturus > Triturus cristatus. The sequence goes on from NC_140590.1 coordinate 1,309,261,306, forward strand.
CCTTAACCTGTAGGCCAGAGTACGAGTCTAAGACCTTAGCTATTAGGCCAGAGTAAGAGTTAAGACCTTAGCTATTAGGCCAGAGTAAGAGTTAAGACCTTAGATATTAGGCCAGAGTAAGAGTTAAGACCTTAACCATTAGGCCAGAGTATGAGTCTAAGACCTTAGCTATTAGGCCAGAGGAAGAGTTAAGACCTTAACCAGTAGGCCATAGTGCGAGTCTAAGACCTTAGATATTAGGTCAGAGTAAGAGTTAAGACCTTAACCAGTAGGCCAGAGTAAGAGTTAAGACCTTAACCATTAGGCCAGAGTACGAGTCTAAGATCTTAGCTTTTAGGCCATAGTACGAGTCTAAGACCTTAGCTATTAGGCCAGAGTAAGAGTTAAGACCTTAACCAGTAGGCCAGAGTAAGAGTTAAGACCTTAACCATTAGGCCAGAGTACGAGTCTATGACCTTAGCTATTAGGCCATAGTACGAGTCTAAGACCTTAGCTATTAGGCCAGAGTAAGAGTTAAGACCTTAACCAGTAGGCCAGAGTAAGAGTTAAGACCTTAACCTGTAGGCCATAGTACGAGTTTAAGACCTTAGCCATTAGGCCAGAGTAAGAGTTAAGACCTTAACCAGTAGGCCAGAGTAAGTGTTAAGACCTTAACCATTAGGCCAGAGTAAGAGTTAAGACCTTAACCATTAGTCCATAGTACGAGTCTAAGACCTTAGCTATTAGGCCAGAGTAAGAGTTAAGACCTTAGCTATAAGGCCAGAGTAAGAGTTAAGATCTTAGCTATTAGCCCAGAGTAAGAGTTACGACCTTAGCTATTAGGCCAGAGGAAGAGTCTAAGACCTTAGCTATTAGGCCAGAGTAAGAGTTAAGACATTAGCTATTAGGTCAGAGTAAGAGTTAAGACCTTAACCAGTAGGCCAGAGTAAGAGTTAAGACCTTAACCAGTAGGCCACAGTAAGAGTTAAGACCTTAGCTATTAGGCCAGAGTAAGAGTTAAGACCTTAACCATTAGGCCATAGTACGAGTCTAAGACCTTAGCTATTAGGCCAGAGTAAGAGTTAAGACCTTAGCTATAAGGCCAGAGTAAGAGTTAAGATCTTAGCTATTAGCCCAGAGTAAGAGTTAAGACCTTAGCTATTAGGCCAGAGGAAGAGTTAAGACCTTAACCAGTAGGCCATAGTGCGAGTCTAAGACCTTAGCTATTAGGCCAGAGTAAGAGTTAAGTCCTTAACCAGTAGGCCAGAGTAAGAGTTAGGACCTTAACCAGTAGGCCAGAGTATGAGTCTAAGACCTTAGCTATTAGGCCAGAGTAAGAGTTAAGACCTTAACCTGTAGGCCAGAGAACGAGTCTAAGACCTTAGCTATTAGGCCAGAGTAAGAGTTAAGACCTTAACCAGTAGGCCAGAGTACGAGTCTAAGACCTTAGCTATTAGGCCAGAGTAAGAGTTAAGACCTTAACCTGTAGGCCAGAGTACGGGTCTAAGACCTTAGCTATTAGGCCAGAGTAAGAGTTAAGACCCTAACCAGTAGGCTAGAGTAAGATTTAAGACCTTAACCAGTAGGTCAGAGTACGAGTCTAAGACATTAGCTTTTAGGCCAGAGTAAGTGTTAAGACCTTAACCAGTAGGCCAGAGTAAGAGTTAATACCTTAACCATTAGGCCAGAGTACGAGTCTAAGAACTTAGCTATTGGGCAGAGTAAGAGTCTTAGCTATTAGGCCAGAGTAAGAGTTAAGACCTTAACCAGTAGGCCAGAGTAAGAGTTAAGACCTTAACCTGTAGGCCAGAGTACGAGTCTAAGACCTTAGCTATTAGGCCAGAGTAAGAGTTAAGACCTTAACCAGTAGGCCAGAGTACGAGTCTAAGACCTTAGCTAATAGGCCAGAGTAAGAGTTAAGACTTTAACCTGTAGGCCAGAGTACGAGTCTAAGACCTAAGCTTTTGGGCCAGAGTAAGAGTTAAGACCTTAACCAGTAGACTAGAGTAAGATTTAAGACCTTAACCAGTAGGTCAGAGTACGAGTCTAAGACATTAGCTTTTAGGCCAGAGTAAGTGTTAAGACCTTAACCAGTAGGCCAGAGTAAGAGTTAATACCTTAACCATTAGGCCAGAGTACAAGTCTAAGACCTTAGCTATTGGGCAGAGTAAGAGTCTTAGCTATTAGGCCAGAGTAAGAGTTAAGACCTTAACCATTAGGCCAGAGTACGAGTCTAATACCTTAGCTATTAGGCCAGAGTAAGAGTTAAGACCTTAGCTATTAGGCCAGAGTAAGAGTTAAGACCTTAACCATTAGGCCAGAGTATGAGTCTAAGCCTTAGCTATTAGTCCAGAGTAAGAGTTAAGACCTTAACCTGTAGGCCAGAGTACGAGTCTAAGACCTTAGCTATTAGGCCAGAGTAAGAGTTAAGACCTTAGCTATTAGGCCAGAGTAAGAGTTAAGACCTTAGATATTAGGCCAGAGTAAGAGTTAAGACCTTAACCATTAGGCCAGAGTATGAGTCTAAGACCTTAGCTATTAGGCCAGAGGAAGAGTTAAGACCTTAACCAGTAGGCCATAGTGCGAGTCTAAGACCTTAGATATTAGGTCAGAGTAAGAGTTAAGACCTTAACCAGTAGGCCAGAGTACGAGTCTAAGACCTTAGCTATTAGGCCAGAGTAAGAGTTAAGACCTTAACCTGTAGGCCAGAGTACGAGTCTAAGACCTTAGCTATTAGGCCAGAGTAAGAGTTAAGACCTTAACCAGTAGGCTAGAGTAAGATTTAAGACCTTAACCAGTAGGTCAGAGTACGAGTCTAAGACATTAGCTTTTAGGCCAGAGTAAGTGTTAAGACCTTAACCAGTAGGCCAGAGTAAGAGTTAATACCTTAACCATTAGGCCAGAGTACGAGTCTAAGAACTTAGCTATTGGGCAGAGTAAGAGTCTTAGCTATTAGGCCAGAGTAAGAGTTAAGACCTTAACCATTAGGCCAGAGTGCGAGTCTAAGACCTTAGCTATTAGGCCAGAGTAAGAGTTAAGACCTTAGCTATTAGGCCAGAGTAAGAGTTAAGACTTTAACTATTAGGCCAGAGTACGAGTCTAAGCCTTAGCTATTAGGCCAGAGTAAGAGTTAAGACCTTAACCTGTAGGCCAGAGTATGAGTCTAAGACCTTAGCTATTAGGCCAGAGTAAGAGTTAAGACCTTAGCTATAAGGCCAGAGTAAGAGTTAAGACCTTAGATATTAGGCCAGAGTAAGAGTTAAGACCTTAACCATTAGGCCAGAGTATGAGTCTAAGACCTTAGCTATTAGGCCAGAGGAAGAGTCTAAGACCTTAACCAGTAGGCCATAGTGCGAGTCTAAGACCTTAGATATTAGGTCAGAGTAAGAGTTAAGACCTTAACCAGTAGGCCAGTGTAAGAGTTAAGACCTTAACCATTAGGCCAGAGTACGAGTCTAAGATCTTAGCTTTTAGGCCATAGTACGAGTCTAAGACCTTAGCTATTAGGCCAGAGTAAGAGTTAAGACCTTAACCAGTAGGCCAGAGTAAGAGTTAAGACCTTAACCATTAGGCCAGAGTACGAGTCTATGACCTTAGCTATTAGGCCATAGTACGAGTCTAAGACCTTAGCTATTAGGCCAGAGTAAGAGTTAAGACCTTAACCAGTAGGCCAGAGTAAGAGTTAAGACCTTAATCTGTAGGCCATAGTACGAGTTTAAGACCTTAGCCATTAGGCCAGAGTAAGAGTTAAGACCTTAACCAGTAGGCCAGAGTAAGTGTTAAGACCTTAACCATTAGGCCAGAGTAAGAGTTAAGACCTTAACCATTAGTCTATAGTACGAGTCTAAGACCTTAGCTATTAGGCCAGAGTAAGAGTTAAGACCTTAGCTATAAGGCCAGAGTAAGAGTTAAGATCTTAGCTATTAGCTCAGAGTAAGAGTTACGACCTTAGCTATTAGGCCAGAGGAAGAGTCTAAGACCTTAGCTATTAGGCCAGAGTAAGAGTTAAGACATTAGCTATTAGGTCAGAGTAAGAGTTAAGACCTTAACCAGTAGGCCAGAGTAAGAGTTAAGACCTTAACCAGTAGGCCACAGTAAGAGTTAAGACCTTAGCTATTAGGCCAGAGTAAGAGTTAAGACCTTAACCATTAGGCCATAGTACGAGTCTAAGACCTTAGCTATTAGGCCAGAGTAAGAGTTAAGACCTTAGCTATAAGGCCAGAGTAAGAGTTAAGATCTTAGCTATTAGCCCAGAGTAAGAGTTAAGACCTTAGCTATTAGGCCAGAGGAAGAGTTAAGACCTTAACCAGTAGGCCATAGTGCGAGTCTAAGACCTTAGCTATTAGGCCAGAGTAAGAGTTAAGTCCTTAACCAGTAGGCCAGAGTAAGAGTTAGGACCTTAACCAGTAGGCCAGAGTACGAGTCTAAGACCTTAGCTATTAGGCCAGAGTAAGAGTTAAGACCTTAACCTGTAGGCCAGAGAACGAGTCTAAGACCTTAGCTATTAGGCCAGAGTAAGAGTTAAGACCTTAACCAGTAGGCCAGAGTACGAGTCTAAGACCTTAGCTATTAGGCCAGAGTAAGAGTTAAGACCTTAAGCTGTAGGCCAGAGTACGAGTCTAAGACCTTAGCTATTAGGCCAGAGTAAGAGTTAAGACCCTAACCAGTAGGCTAGAGTAAGATTTAAGACCTTAACCAGTAGGTCAGAGTACGAGTCTAAGACATTAGCTTTTAGGCCAGAGTAAGTGTTAAGACCTTAACCAGTAGGCCAGAGTAAGAGTTAATACCTTAACCATTAGGCCAGAGTACGAGTCTAAGAACTTAGCTATTGGGCAGAGTAAGAATCTTAGCTATTAGGCCAGAGTAAGAGTTAGGACCTTAACCATTAGGCCAGAGTGCGAGTCTAAGACCTTAGCTATTAGGCCAGAGTAAGAGTTAAGACCTTAGCTATTAGGCCAGAGTAAGAGTTAAGACCTTAACCATTAGGCCAGAGTAAGAGTCTAAGCCTTAGCTATTAGGCCAGAGTAAGAGTTAAGACCTTAACCTGTAGGCCAGAGTACGAGTCTAAGACCTTAGCTATTAGGCCAGAGTAAGAGTTAAGACCTTAGCTATTAGGCCAGAGTAAGAGTTAAGACCTTAGATATTAGGCCAGAGTAAGAGTTAAGACCTTAACCATTAGGCCAGAGTATGAGTCTAAGACCTTAGCTATTAGGCCAGAGGAAGAGTCTAAGACCTTAACCAGTAGGCCAGAGTAAGAGTTAAGACCTTAACCATTAGGCCAGAGTACGAGTCTAAGATCTTAGCTTTTAGGCCATAGTACGAGTCTAAGACATTAGCTATTAGGCCAGAGTAAGAGTTAAGACCTTAACCAGTAGGCCAGAGTAAGAGTTAAGACCTTAACCATTAGGCCAGAGTACGAGTCTATGACCTTAGCTATTAGGCCATAGTACGAGTCTAAGACCTTAGCTATTAGGCCAGAGTAAGAGTTAAGACCTTAACCAGTAGGCCAGAGTAAGAGTTAAGACCTTAACCTGTAGGCCAGAGTACGAGTCTAAGACCTTAGCTATTAGGCCAGAGTAAGAGTTAAGACCTTAACCAGTAGGCGAGAGTACGAGTCTAAGACCTTAGCTATTAGGCCAGAGTAAGAGTTAAGACCTTAACCTGTAGGCCAGAGTACGAGTCTAAGACCTTACCTTTTGGGCCAGAGTAAGAGTTAAGACCTTAACCAGTAGACTAGAGTAAGATTTAAGACCTTAACCAGTAGGTCAGAGTACGAGTCTAAGACATTAGCTTTTAGGCCAGAGTAAGTGTTAAGACCTTAACCAGTAGGCCAGAGTAAGAGTTAAGACCTTAACCATTAGGCCAGAGTACGAGTCTAAGATCTTAGCTTTTAGGCCATAGTACGAGTCTAAGACCTTAGCTATTAGGCCAGAGTAAGAGTTAAGACCTTAACCAGTAGGCCAGAGTAAGAGTTAAGACCTTAACCATTAGGCAAGAGTACGAGTCTATGACCTTAGCTATTAGGCCATAGTACGAGTCTAAGACCTTAGCTATTAGGCCAGAGTAAGAGTTAAGACCTTAACCAGTAGGCCAGAGTAAGAGTTAAGACCTTAACCTGTAGGCCATAGTACGAGTTTAAGACCTTAGCTTTTAGGTCAGAGTAAGTGTTAAGACCTTAACCATTAGGCCAGAGTAAGAGTTAAGACCTTAACCATTAGGCCATAGTACGAGTCTAAGACCTTAGCTATTAGGCCAGAGTAAGAGTTAAGACCTTAGCTATGAGGCCAGAGTAAGAGTTAAGATCTTAGCTATTAGCCCAGAGTAAGAGTTAAGACCTTAGCTATTAGGCCAGAGGAAGAGTTAAGACCTTAACCAGTAGGCCATAGTGCGAGTCTAAGACGTTAGCTATTAGGCCAGAGTAAGAGTTAAGACCTTAACCAGTAGGCCAGAGTAAGAGTTAGGACCTTAACCAGTAGGCCAGAGTACGAGTCTAAGACCTTAGCTATTAGGCCAGAGTAAGAGTTAAGACCTTAACCTGTAGGCCAGAGTACGAGTCTAAGACCTTAGCTATTAGGCCAGAGAAAGAGTTAAAACCTTAACCATTAGGCCAGAGAACGAGTCTAAGACCTTAGCTATTAGGCCAGAGTAAGAGTTAAGACCTTAGCTATTAGGCCAGAGTAAGAGTCTAAGCCTTAGCTATTAGGCCAGAGTAAGAGTTAAGACCTTAACCTGTAGGCCAGAGTACGAGTCTAAGACCTTAGCTATTAGGCCAGAGTAAGAGTTAAGACCTTAGCTATTAGGCCAGAGTAAGAGTTAAGACCTTAACCATTAGGCCAGAGTAAGAGTCTAAGCCTTAGCTATTAGGCCAGAGTAAGAGTTAAGACCTTAACCTGTAGTCCAGAGTACGAGTCTAAGACCTTAGCTATTAGGCCAGAGTAAGAGTTAAGACCTTAGCTATTAGGCCAGAGTAAGAGTTAAGACCTTAGATATTAGGCCAGAGTAAGAGTTAAGACCTTAACCATTAGGCCAGAGTATGAGTCTAAGACCTTAGCTATTAGGCCAGAGGAAGAGTCTAAGACCTTAACCAGTAGGCCATAGTGCGAGTCTAAGACCTTAGATATTAGGTCAGAGTAAGAGTTAAGACCTTAACCAGTAGGCCAGAGTAAGAGTTAAGACCTTAACCATTAGGCCAGAGTACGAGTCTAAGATCTTAGCTTTTAGGCCATAGTACGAGTCTAAGACCTTAGCTATTAGGCCAGAGTAAGAGTTAAGACCTTAACCAGTAGGCCAGAGTAAGAGTTAAGACCTTAACCATTAGGCCAGAGTACGTGTCTATGACCTTAGCTATTAGGCCATAGTACGAGTCTAAGACCTTAGCTATTAGGCCAGAGTAAGAGTTAAGACCTTAACCAGTAGGCCAGAGTAAGAGTTAAGACCTTAACCTGTAGGCCAGAGTACGAGTCTAAGACCTTAGCTATTAGGCCAGAGTAAGAGTTAAGACCTTAACCAGTAGGCCAGAGTAAGAGTTAAGACCTTAACCAGTAGGCCACAGTAAGAGTTAAGACCTTAGCTATTAGGCCAGAGTAAGAGTTAAGACCTTAACCATTAGGCCATAGTACGAGTCTAAGACCTTAGCTATTAGGCCAGAGTAAGAGTTAAGACCTTAGCTATAAGGCCAGAGTAAGAGTTAAGATCTTAGCTATTAGCCCAGAGTAAGAGTTAAGACCTTAGCTATTAGGCCAGAGGAAGAGTTAAGACCTTAACCAGTAGGCCATAGTGCGAGTCTAAGACCTTAGCTATTAGGCCAGAGTAAGAGTTAAGTCCTTAACCAGTAGGCCAGAGTAAGAGTTAGGACCTTAACCAGTAGGCCAGAGTATGAGTCTAAGACCTTAGCTATTAGGCCAGAGTAAGAGTTAAGACCTTAACCTGTAGGCCAGAGAACGAGTCTAAGACCTTAGCTATTAGGCCAGAGTAAGAGTTAAGACCTTAACCAGTAGGCCAGAGTACGAGTCTAAGACCTTAGCTATTAGGCCAGAGTAAGAGTTAAGACCTTAACCTGTAGGCCAGAGTACGAGTCTAAGACCTTAGCTATTAGGCCAGAGTAAGAGTTAAGACCCTAACCAGTAGGCTAGAGTAAGATTTAAGACCTTAACCAGTAGGTCAGAGTACGAGTCTAAGACATTAGCTTTTAGGCCAGAGTAAGTGTTAAGACCTTAACCAGTAGGCCAGAGTAAGAGTTAATACCTTAACCATTAGGCCAGAGTACGAGTCTAAGAACTTAGCTATTGGGCAGAGTAAGAGTCTTAGCTATTAGGCCAGAGTAAGAGTTAAGACCTTAACCAGTAGGCCAGAGTAAGAGTTAAGACCTTAACCTGTAGGCCAGAGTACGAGTCTAAGACCTTAGCTATTAGGCCAGAGTAAGAGTTAAGACCTTAACCAGTAGGCCAGAGTACGAGTCTAAGACCTTAGCTAATAGGCCAGAGTAAGAGTTAAGACTTTAACCTGTAGGCCAGAGTACGAGTCTAAGACCTAAGCTTTTGGGCCAGAGTAAGAGTTAAGACCTTAACCAGTAGACTAGAGTAAGATTTAAGACCTTAACCAGTAGGTCAGAGTACGAGTCTAAGACATTAGCTTTTAGGCCAGAGTAAGTGTTAAGACCTTAACCAGTAGGCCAGAGTAAGAGTTAATACCTTAACCATTAGGCCAGAGTACAAGTCTAAGACCTTAGCTATTGGGCAGAGTAAGAGTCTTAGCTATTAGGCCAGAGTAAGAGTTAAGACCTTAACCATTAGGCCAGAGTACGAGTCTAATACCTTAGCTATTAGGCCAGAGTAAGAGTTAAGACCTTAGCTATTAGGCCAGAGTAAGAGTTAAGACCTTAACCATTAGGCCAGAGTATGAGTCTAAGCCTTAGCTATTAGTCCAGAGTAAGAGTTAAGACCTTAACCTGTAGGCCAGAGTACGAGTCTAAGACCTTAGCTATTAGGCCAGAGTAAGAGTTAAGACCTTAGCTATTAGGCCAGAGTAAGAGTTAAGACCTTAGATATTAGGCCAGAGTAAGAGTTAAGACCTTAACCATTAGGCCAGAGTATGAGTCTAAGACCTTAGCTATTAGGCCAGAGGAAGAGTTAAGACCTTAACCAGTAGGCCATAGTGCGAGTCTAAGACCTTAGATATTAGGTCAGAGTAAGAGTTAAGACCTTAACCAGTAGGCCAGAGTACGAGTCTAAGACCTTAGCTATTAGGCCAGAGTAAGAGTTAAGACCTTAACCTGTAGGCCAGAGTACGAGTCTAAGACCTTAGCTATTAGGCCAGAGTAAGAGTTAAGACCTTAACCAGTAGGCTAGAGTAAGATTTAAGACCTTAACCAGTAGGTCAGAGTACGAGTCTAAGACATTAGCTTTTAGGCCAGAGTAAGTGTTAAGACCTTAACCAGTAGGCCAGAGTAAGAGTTAATACCTTAACCATTAGGCCAGAGTACGAGTCTAAGAACTTAGCTATTGGGCAGAGTAAGAGTCTTAGCTATTAGGCCAGAGTAAGAGTTAAGACCTTAACCATTAGGCCAGAGTGCGAGTCTAAGACCTTAGCTATTAGGCCAGAGTAAGAGTTAAGACCTTAGCTATTAGGCCAGAGTAAGAGTTAAGACTTTAACTATTAGGCCAGAGTACGAGTCTAAGCCTTAGCTATTAGGCCAGAGTAAGAGTTAAGACCTTAACCTGTAGGCCAGAGTATGAGTCTAAGACGTTAGCTATTAGGCCAGAGTAAGAGTTAAGACCTTAGCTATAAGGCCAGAGTAAGAGTTAAGACCTTAGATATTAGGCCAGAGTAAGAGTTAAGACCTTAACCATTAGGCCAGAGTATGAGTCTAAGACCTTAGCTATTAGGCCAGAGGAAGAGTCTAAGACCTTAACCAGTAGGCCATAGTGCGAGTCTAAGACCTTAGATATTAGGTCAGAGTAAGAGTTAAGACCTTAACCAGTAGGCCAGTGTAAGAGTTAAGACCTTAACCATTAGGCCAGAGTACGAGTCTAAGATCTTAGCTTTTAGGCCATAGTACGAGTCTAAGACCTTAGCTATTAGGCCAGAGTAAGAGTTAAGACCTTAACCAGTAGGCCAGAGTAAGAGTTAAGACCTTAACCATTAGGCCAGAGTACGAGTCTATGACCTTAGCTATTAGGCCATAGTACGAGTCTAAGACCTTAGCTATTAGGCCAGAGTAAGAGTTAAGACCTTAACCAGTAGGCCAGAGTAAGAGTTAAGACCTTAATCTGTAGGCCATAGTACGAGTTTAAGACCTTAGCCATTAGGCCAGAGTAAGAGTTAAGACCTTAACCAGTAGGCCAGAGTAAGTGTTAAGACCTTAACCATTAGGCCAGAGTAAGAGTTAAGACCTTAACCATTAGTCTATAGTACGAGTCTAAGACCTTAGCTATTAGGCCAGAGTAAGAGTTAAGACCTTAGCTATAAGGCCAGAGTAAGAGTTAAGATCTTAGCTATTAGCTCAGAGTAAGAGTTACGACCTTAGCTATTAGGCCAGAGGAAGAGTCTAAGACCTTAGCTATTAGGCCAGAGTAAGAGTTAAGACATTAGCTATTAGGTCAGAGTAAGAGTTAAGACCTTAACCAGTAGGCCAGAGTAAGAGTTAAGACCTTAACCAGTAGGCCACAGTAAGAGTTAAGACCTTAGCTATTAGGCCAGAGTAAGAGTTAAGACCTTAACCATTAGGCCATAGTACGAGTCTAAGACCTTAGCTATTAGGCCAGAGTAAGAGTTAAGACCTTAGCTATAAGGCCAGAGTAAGAGTTAAGATCTTAGCTATTAGCCCAGAGTAAGAGTTAAGACCTTAGCTATTAGGCCAGAGGAAGAGTTAAGACCTTAACCAGTAGGCCATAGTGCGAGTCTAAGACCTTAGCTATTAGGCCAGAGTAAGAGTTAAGTCCTTAACCAGTAGGCCAGAGTAAGAGTTAGGACCTTAACCAGTAGGCCAGAGTACGAGTCTAAGACCTTAGCTATTAGGCCAGAGTAAGAGTTAAGACCTTAACCTGTAGGCCAGAGAACGAGTCTAAGACCTTAGCTATTAGGCCAGAGTAAGAGTTAAGACCTTAACCAGTAGGCCAGAGTACGAGTCTAAGACCTTAGCTATTAGGCCAGAGTAAGAGTTAAGACCTTAAGCTGTAGGCCAGAGTACGAGTCTAAGACCTTAGCTATTAGGCCAGAGTAAGAGTTAAGACCCTAACCAGTAGGCTAGAGTAAGATTTAAGACCTTAACCAGTAGGTCAGAGTACGAGTCTAAGACATTAGCTTTTAGGCCAGAGTAAGTGTTAAGACCTTAACCAGTAGGCCAGAGTAAGAGTTAATACCTTAACCATTAGGCCAGAGTACGAGTCTAAGAACTTAGCTATTGGGCAGAGTAAGAATCTTAGCTATTAGGCCAGAGTAAGAGTTAAGACCTTAACCATTAGGCCAGAGTGCGAGTCTAAGACCTTAGCTATTAGGCCAGAGTAAGAGTTAAGACCTTAGCTATTAGGCCAGAGTAAGAGTTAAGACCTTAACCATTAGGCCAGAGTAAGAGTCTAAGCCTTAGCTATTAGGCCAGAGTAAGAGTTAAGACCTTAACCTGTAGGCCAGAGTACGAGTCTAAGACCTTAGCTATTAGGCCAGAGTAAGAGTTAAGACCTTAGCTATTAGGCCAGAGTAAGAGTTAAGACCTTAGATATTAGGCCAGAGTAAGAGTTAAGACCTTAACCATTAGGCCAGAGTATGAGTCTAAGACCTTAGCTATTAGGCCAGAGGAAGAGTCTAAGACCTTAACCAGTAGGCCAGAGTAAGAGTTAAGACCTTAACCATTAGGCCAGAGTACGAGTCTAAGATCTTAGCTTTTAGGCCATAGTACGAGTCTAAGACATTAGCTATTAGGCCAGAGTAAGAGTTAAGACCTTAACCAGTAGGCCAGAGTAAGAGTTAAGACCTTAACCATTAGGCCAGAGTACGAGTCTATGACCTTAGCTATTAGGCCATAGTACGAGTCTAAGACCTTAGCTATTAGGCCAGAGTAAGAGTTAAGACCTTAACCAGTAGGCCAGAGTAAGAGTTAAGACCTTAACCTGTAGGCCAGAGTACGAGTCTAAGACCTTAGCTATTAGGCCAGAGTAAGAGTTAAGACCTTAACCAGTAGGCGAGAGTACGAGTCTAAGACCTTAGCTATTAGGCCAGAGTAAGAGTTAAGACCTTAACCTGTAGGCCAGAGTACGAGTCTAAGACCTTACCTTTTGGGCCAGAGTAAGAGTTAAGACCTTAACCAGTAGACTAGAGTAAGATTTAAGACCTTAACCAGTAGGTCAGAGTACGAGTCTAAGACATTAGCTTTTAGGCCAGAGTAAGTGTTAAGACCTTAACCAGTAGGCCAGAGTAAGAGTTAAGACCTTAACCATTAGGCCAGAGTACGAGTCTAAGATCTTAGCTTTTAGGCCATAGTACGAGTCTAAGACCTTAGCTATTAGGCCAGAGTAAGAGTTAAGACCTTAACCAGTAGGCCAGAGTAAGAGTTAAGACCTTAACCATTAGGCAAGAGTACGAGTCTATGACCTTAGCTATTAGGCCATAGTACGAGTCTAAGACCTTAGCTATTAGGCCAGAGTAAGAGTTAAGACCTTAACCAGTAGGCCAGAGTAAGAGTTAAGACCTTAACCTGTAGGCCATAGTACGAGTTTAAGACCTTAGCTTTTAGGTCAGAGTAAGTGTTAAGACCTTAACCATTAGGCCAGAGTAAGAGTTAAGACCTTAACCATTAGGCCATAGTACGAGTCTAAGACCTTAGCTATTAGGCCAGAGTAAGAGTTAAGACCTTAGCTATGAGGCCAGAGTAAGAGTTAAGATCTTAGCTATTAGCCCAGAGTAAGAGTTAAGACCTTAGCTATTAGGCCAGAGGAAGAGTTAAGACCTTAACCAGTAGGCCATAGTGCGAGTCTAAGACGTTAGCTATTAGGCCAGAGTAAGAGTTAAGACCTTAACCAGTAGGCCAGAGTAAGAGTTAGGACCTTAACCAGTAGGCCAGAGTACGAGTCTAAGACCTTAGCTATTAGGCCAGAGTAAGAGTTAAGACCTTAACCTGTAGGCCAGAGTACGAGTCTAAGACCTTAGCTATTAGGCCAGAGAAAGAGTTAAAACCTTAACCATTAGGCCAGAGAACGAGTCTAAGACCTTAGCTATTAGGCCAGAGTAAGAGTTAAGACCTTAGCTATTAGGCCAGAGTAAGAGTCTAAGCCTTAGCTATTAGGCCAGAGTAAGAGTTAAGACCTTAACCTGTAGGCCAGAGTACGAGTCTAAGACCTTAGCTATTAGGCCAGAGTAAGAGTTAAGACCTTAGCTATTAGGCCAGAGTAAGAGTTAAGACCTTAACCATTAGGCCAGAGTAAGAGTCTAAGCCTTAGCTATTAGGCCAGAGTAAGAGTTAAGACCTTAACCTGTAGTCCAGAGTACGAGTCTAAGACCTTAGCTATTAGGCCAGAGTAAGAGTTAAGACCTTAGCTATTAGGCCAGAGTAAGAGTTAAGACCTTAGATATTAGGCCAGAGTAAGAGTTAAGACCTTAACCATTAGGCCAGAGTATGAGTCTAAGACCTTAGCTATTAGGCCAGAGGAAGAGTCTAAGACCTTAACCAGTAGGCCATAGTGCGAGTCTAAGACCTTAGATATTAGGTCAGAGTAAGAGTTAAGACCTTAACCAGTAGGCCAGAGTAAGAGTTAAGACCTTAACCATTAGGCCAGAGTACGAGTCTAAGATCTTAGCTTTTAGGCCATAGTACGAGTCTAAGACCTTAGCTATTAGGCCAGAGTAAGAGTTAAGACCTTAACCAGTAGGCCAGAGTAAGAGTTAAGACCTTAACCATTAGGCCAGAGTACGTGTCTATGACCTTAGCTATTAGGCCATAGTACGAGTCTAAGACCTTAGCTATTAGGCCAGAGTAAGAGTTAAGACCTTAACCAGTAGGCCAGAGTAAGAGTTAAGACCTTAACCTGTAGGCCAGAGTACGAGTCTAAGACCTTAGCTATTAGGCCAGAGTAAGAGTTAAGACCTTAACCAGTAGGCGAGAGTACGAGTCTAAGACCTTAGCTATTAGGCCAGAGTAAGAGTTAAGACCTTAACCTGTAGGCCAGAGTACGAGTCTAAGACCTTAGCTTTTGGGCCAGAGTAAGAGTTAAGACCTTAACCAGTAGACTAGAGTAAGATTTAAGACCTTAACCAGTAGGTCAGAGTACGAGTCTAAGACATTAGCTTTTAGGCCAGAGTAAGTGTTAAGACCTTAACCAGTAGGCCAGAGTAAGAGTTAAGACCTTAACCATTAGGCCAGAGTACGAGTCTAAGATCTTAGCTTTTAGGCCATAGTACGAGTCTAAGACCTTAGCTATTAGGCCAGAGTAAGAGTTAAGACCTTAACCAGTAGGCCAGAGTAAGAGTTAAGACCTTAACCATTAGGCAAGAGTACGAGTCTATGACCTTAGCTATTAGGCCATAGTACGAGTCTAAGACCTTTGCTATTAGGCCAGAGTAAGAGTTAAGACCTTAACCAGTAGGCCAGAGTAAGAGTTAAGACCTTAACCTGTAGGCCATAGTACGAGTTTAAGACCTTAGCTTTTAGGCCAGAGTAAGAGTTAAGACCTTAACCAGTAGGCCAGAGTAAGTGTTAAGACCTTAACCATTAGGCCAGAGTAAGAGTTAAGACCTTAACCATTAGGCCATAGTACGAGTCTAAGACCTTAGCTATTAGGCCAGAGTAAGAGTTAAGACCTTAGCTATTAGGCCAGAGTAAGAGTTAAGACCTTAGATATTAGGCCAGAGTAAGAGTTAAGACCTTAACCATTAGGCCAGAGTATGAGTCTAAGACCTTAGCTATTAGGCCAGAGGAAGAGTCTAAGACCTTAACCAGTAGGCCATAGTGCGAGTCTAAGACCTTAGATATTAGGTCAGAGTAAGAGTTAAGACCTTAACCAGTAGGCCAGAGTAAGAGTTAAGACCTTAAACATTAGGCCAGAGTACGAGTCTAAGATCTTAGCTTTTAGGCCATAGTACGAGTCTAAGACCTTAGCTATTAGGCCAGAGTAAGAGTTAAGACCTTAACCAGTAGGCCAGAGTAAGAGTTAAGACCTTAACCATTAGGCCAGAGTACGTGTCTATGACCTTAGCTATTAGGCCATAGTACGAGTCTAAGACCTTAGCTATTAGGCCAGAGTAAGAGTTAAGACCTTAACCAGTAGGCCAGAGTAAGAGTTAAGACCTTAACCTGTAGGCCAGAGTACGAGTCTAAGACCTTAGCTATTAGGCCAGAGTAAGAGTTAAGACCTTAACCAGTAGGCGAGAGTACGAGTCTAAGACCTTAGCTATTAGGCCAGAGTAAGAGTTAAGACCTTAACCTGTAGGCCAGAGTACGAGTCTAAGACCTTAGCTTTTGGGCCAGAGTAAGAGTTAAGACCTTAACCAGTAGACTAGAGTAAGATTTAAGACCTTAACCAGTAGGTCAGAGTACGAGTCTAAGACATTAGCTTTTAGGCCAGAGTAAGTGTTAAGACCTTAACCAGTAGGCCAGAGTAAGAGTTAAGACCTTAACCATTAGGCCAGAGTACGAGTCTAAGATCTTAGCTTTTAGGCCATAGTACGAGTCTAAGACCTTAGCTATTAGGCCAGAGTAAGAGTTAAGACCTTAACCAGTAGGCCAGAGTAAGAGTTAAGACCTTAACCATTAGGCAAGAGTACGAGTCTATGACCTTAGCTATTAGGCCATAGTACGAGTCTAAGACCTTAGCTATTAGGCCAGAGTAAGAGTTAAGACCTTAACCAGTAGGCCAGAGTAAGAGTTAAGACCTTAACCTGTAGGCCATAGTACGAGTTTAAGACCTTAGCTTTTAGGCCAGAGTAAGAGTTAAGACCTTAACCAGTAGGCCAGAGTAAGTGTTAAGACCTTAACCATTAGGCCAGAGTAAGAGTTAAGACCTTAACCATTAGGCCATAGTACGAGTCTAAGACCTTAGCTATTAGGCCAGAGTAAGAGTTAAGACCTTAGCTATGAGGCCAGAGTAAGAGTTAAGATCTTAGCTATTAGCCCAGAGTAAGAGTTAAGACCTTAGCTATTAGGCCAGAGGAAGAGTTAAGACCTTAACCAGTAGGCCATAGTGCGAGTCTAAGACGTTAGCTATTAGGCCAGAGTAAGAGTTAAGACCTTAACCAGTAGGCCAGAGTAAGAGTTAGGACCTTAACCAGTAGGCCAGAGTACGAGTCTAAGACCTTAGCTATTAGGCCAGAGTAAGAGTTAAGACCTTAACCTGTAGGCCAGAGTACGAGTATAAGACCTTAGCTATTAGGCCAGAGAAAGAGTTAAAACCTTAACCATTAGGCCAGAGAACGAGTCTAAGACCTTAGCTATTTGGCCAGAGTAAGAGTTAAGACCTTAGCTATTAGGCCAGAGTAAGAGTTAAGACCTTAACCAGTAGGCCAGAGTAAGAGTTAAGACCTTAACCATTAGGCCAGAGTAAGAGTCAAAGACCTTAGCTATTAGGCCAGAGTAAGAGTTGAGACATTAGCTATTAGGTCAGAGTAAGAGTTAAGACCTTAACCAGTAGGCCAGAGTAAGAGTTAAGACCTTAACCAGTAGGCCAGAGGAAGAGTTAAGACCTTAGCTATTAGGCCAGAGTCAGAGTTTAGACCTTAACCATTAGGCCATAGTACGAGTCTAAGACCTTAGCCATTAGGCCAGAGTAAGAGTTAAGACCTTAGCTATAAGGCCAGAGTAAGAGTTAAGATCTTAGCTATTAGCCCAGAGTAAGAGTTAAGACCTTAGCTATTAGGCCAGAGGAAGAGTTAAGACCTTAACCAGTAGGCCATAGTGCGAGTCTAAGACCTTAGCTATTAGGCCAGAGTAATGAATGAATGAATGAAACATTATTTATATTGCGCAGCTATGCCCAATGGGCGTCAAGGCGCCTAATCCAAATAAAGACTGTGAGCGAAAAGAAACAGAGCCTACTGGTAAGCATTGATAAAGAGCCAGGTTTTCAATGACTTCCTAAAGAGGTCAAGGGAGGGCAGTGTTTTGATTTCCAGGGGGATTGAATTCCACATCAGAGGAGCCAGTATGGAAAAAGCTTTGCTCCCCCATCTAGCCTTCTTGGCTCTGGGAATTACCAGTTGATTAAGCTCACTGGATCGGAGACATCTACTCGGAACGTATCTAGAGAGAAGTGATCCAAGGGCATCAGCCGGGCCTGCAATTAAAGCCTTATATGTAAGGCAGAGGAGTTTAAAAGTGATCCTTGAGGAGATGGGGAGCCAGTGGAGGTTCTTCCTTGCTAAGATCATCGAGGCCAGCCAGGGCAAAGCGAGAGCAAACCGTGCTGCCGCGTTTTGTATGACCTGCAAACGCTGAAGCAGGCCCTTGTTGGCCCCGGCGTACACTGAGTTGCAGTAATCAAGCCTTGAGCCAACAAGGGCGATCACCACCTGTTTCCGTGCCTGAGGGGACAAGTAGTGTACGATTCTTTTCAAGGTCTTGATGACTCCCCAACAGGTAGCCACCGTTCTGTTGACCTGAAGCTCCATGGAGAGCTGGGTGTCGAAGATGACGCCTAGGTTCCTGGCAGATTGTGTTGGTGTTGGGCAGCTACCTAAAGAAGGAGGCCACCAATCATCTGACCATATGCCCTGGTCCTTGCCAAAGACCAGGACCTCTGTCTTGTCCCCGTTCAACTTTAGGGAGTTGGCAATCATCCACTCTGCAACAAGTTGCATGCAGGCCCTAAAGTTAGAAGCGGTTTCACCCACAGAGTGAGTCAGGGATACCATAATCTGCGTGTCGTCGGCATACGACACTACCTCCATCCCCTGAGATCTTACTAGTCTTGCAAGTGGGGCCACGTAGATGTTAAACAGGGTCGGACTCAATGCCGACCCCTGTGGCACCCCACATTGCAAAGACTTAGCGGGGGAGAGGTATTCACCTAGCATGACACGCTGCTCTCGTTGTTGAAGAAAGGAGCTCAGGAGACTGAGTGCCGGTCCTTCTACCCCTGCCTCCCTTAACCTAGTTGTTAAAGTAAGGGGAGACAGGGTGTCAAATGCTGCTGAAAGATCCAACAGCACCAGTACGGTGGTTAGACCCAAATCCACTTTTCTGCGGATGTTGTCCATGACTTTCGTCAAAGCAGACTCCGTGCTATGCAGCTTTCTAAAGCCATGTTGGGACCCGTCCAAGAAACCAGAGGTATCGAGGAAGTTTGAAAGATGGAAATTCAAATGGGTCTCCAACATCTTAGCAGGGGCCGGCAGCAGAGAGATGGGTCTAAAGTTCTTCAGTACTCCAGGGTCCAAGGTGGTCTTTTTCAGCAGCGGCTTCACGATGGCTTTCTTCCAAAGTGACGGGAAGATGCCCTGTTCCAATGCTCCATTCATGACTTCCAGCATCGAAGGAAGAATGATCTCTCTGCAGTTCTTCAGTACTTTCAGAGGAACTGGATCAAGTGGAGATGACGATTTAGTTTTGTCCAACAGGCTATTAAGATCCTCTAGCGAAAGGGCAGGGAAATGATCAAGGGAGTGAGAGGATTCTTTAGTCCAAGCTTCCAGAAGTTTAATTTGGGAGAAATCCTCGGCATTAAGCGAGTTCCCCTGCGACTTTAGAGCTATGTAGATATCATCTATCTTTTTGTAGAAAAAGTCTGATATATCATTGCATAGCTCCTGGGAAGCTACTACAGGATCGGGGGCCTGGAGAGAGCACAAAGAGTCCACTATTTTGAAAAGCTCTATGGAGGATGTTAAAGAACAGGTTAAATTGGAAAAATAATCCTGTTTTTCCTTAATGACTCTCTTTTTGTACTCACGTAGTAGGCTCTTATAGCCTTCTCTATCCTTGAGATCCCAGGATTTACGCCACCTACGTTCCTTCTGTCTGCAAGTTTGTCTGAGAAGCCTCAGATCGACGGAAAACCAGGGGGCAGCTGGCTTCTGTCTAGCTGCAGCTTTCAGGGAAGGAGGAGCTAGTTCGTCAGCGGCTCTGGTGATGGCATCAGCAAGTTCTTGGGCCGACTCATCCACCTTCCGCTGAGTTGAAATATGGGCATTGAGAATAAAAGGGGCTACAGCCTCCTTAGTAAAATTTTTGAAGCTCCTTTTAAATTGTTTTTTACCAGAGCCCACAATGGCAACGGGGCAGGGAATGTCTAGAAACAGCGGGACTGCTAAATGGTCAGACCAGGTAATCGGGACCGGTGTCCCAACCCCTAATCTAGGGTCGTTGGAAAAGATCCCGTCAAGGATATGCCCCGCCTTATGAGTCGGGTGGAGAACTCGTTGTGCAAAGTCACATGCCTCCAGAGAATTAAGCAGAGAACAGGTCTCTTTCGAAGTAACATCCTCTAGGTGAAAATTAATGTCGCCCAGAATAGTGAGATGGGGTCTACCAAAATAAGGTTCCAAAATTCTAAAAAGTTCTGAGCAAAAATTAGCTCTAGACCCAGGGGGCCTATAAAGTAGTATGCCAGAAAAGGAGCTCACCGGGGTATGCACAATACAAAAGTATAGCGCCTCAAAAGGATCCGTAGAGATCGATAAGGGTTTTATGGTACATGTGAGAGTAGATTTAAAAAGAATGGCTATTCCACCCCCTCTACAGCGTTCTCTGTCTAACCTTAGAAAGGTGTATCCTTCAGGAATGGCCAGAAGCAGATCATGGCCAGAAGACTCAGTAGCCCACGTTTCTGTAACAAAGATCCAGTCAGGGTTCCTTGAACTAACAAAATCGTGAAATTCAATCCCATGTTTGATCAATGAGCGCGCATTGATCAAAAATCCCTGTTTGGATTGGGAGGTATGACTGGCCGGCAAAGAAGAGATTGAATAAATGCGGGCCTGAGTAGGACCGGCAAAAGGAACGTTGCACGAGGGACACAGGTGGGCGCGACACAATACCTCGGGTCTGAGCTGATGATGGCAGCAGAGCGCAGGGGGTCTAAGGGACAAAAGGGTGCCATAAAGGTCCCCCCGGGAGGAAGGCGCGTCAATGCCTGGGGGCCCAGGGTCCAGAACGTCCTGCAGCGCGTCCTCAGCGCGGACGGGCGCAGACGGGCTTGCCTTTGGCGCGCCTTCGGCGCGCCTTCGGCGCGCCCGCTGCGCCCGCCCGCTGCGCGGACGTGCGGAGCAGATGTTTTTATCCATTGGTGAGTGAGGAGGGTAGGAGGGACGATGGACTGCACCGTCTCCCTTCCCTTCCCAAGATGGCGGCTCCGGTGGGTGGGGGGGGAGTGCCCAGCGTCACTCACAGCTGAGCTGCGCTGTCCTGTTTGACTGCTGCCTGGAGGGAAGTAATCTCACCCCAGGTAAGAACAAAGATAAAAACGGGCTATTTAAGATATATACAATTTTTTAAAATGGATCCGTTCTTACAATTTTTAGATGCTGAAGGCAGCGTTCGTAGTGGCAAAAGTATCTGTGCAGTTCTTCTCAATTAAAAATAACACAGAAAGATAGCAGCGCAAGCGAGCGCTAAGAGCCCCGGCTTTCCGCCTCAAGGCGAGTGATTAGCACAAAATAACAAGCAGTAAGAGTTAAGTCCTTAACCAGTAGGCCAGAGTAAGAGTTAGGACCTTAACCAGTAGGCCAGAGTACGAGTCTAAGACCTTAGCTATTAGGCCAGAGTAAGAGTTAAGACCTTAACCTGTAGGCCAGAGTACGAGTCTAAGACCTTAGCTATTAGGCCAGAGTAAGAGTTAAGACCTTAACCAGTAGGCCAGAGTACGAGTCTAAGACCTTAGCTATTAGGCCAGAGTAAGGGTTAAGACCTTAACCTGTAGGCCAGAGTACGAGTCTAAGACCTTAGCTATTAGGACAGAGTAAGAGTTAAGACCTTAACCAGTAGGCTAGAGTAAGATTTAAGACCTTAACCAGTAGGTTAGAGTACGAGTTTAAGACATTAGCTTTTAGGCCAGAGTAAGTGTTAAGACCTTAACCAGTAGGCCAGAGTAAGAGTTAATACCCTAACCATTAGGCCAGAGTACGAGTCTAAGAACTTAGCTATTGGGCAGAGTAAAAGTCTTAGCTATTAGGCCAGAGTAAGAGTTAAGACCTTAACCATTAGGCCAGAGTGCGAGTCTAAGACCTTAGCTATTAGGCCAGAGTAAGAGTTAAGACCTTAACCATTAGGCCAGAGTATGAGTCTAAGCCTTAGCTATTAGGCCAGAGTAAGAGTTAAGACCTTAACCTGTAGGCAGAGTACGAGTCTAAGACCTTAGCTATTAGGCCAGAGTAAGAGTTAAGACCTTAGCTATTAGGCCAGAGTAAGAGTTAAGACCTTAGATATTAGGCCAGAGTAAGAGTTAAGACCTTAACCATTAGGCCAGAGTAAGAGTTAAAACCTTAACCGTTAGGCCAGAGAACAAGTCTAAGACCTTAGCTATTAGGCCAGAGTAAGAGTTAAGTCCTTAACCAGTAGGCCAGAGTAAGAATTAGGACCTTAACCAGTAGGCCAGAGTACGAGTCTAAGACCTTAGCTATTAGGCCAGAGTAAGAGTTAAGACCTTAACCTGTAGGCCAGAGTAAGAGTTAGGACCTTAACCAGTAGGCCAGAGTACGAGTCTAAGACCTTAGCTATTAGGCCAGAGTAAGAGTTAAGACCTTAACCTGTAGGCCAGAGTACGAGTATAAGACCTTAGCTATTAGGCCAGAGTAAGAGTTAATACCTTAACCATTAGGCCAGAGAACGAGTCTAAGACCTTAGCTATTAGACCAGAGTAAGAGTTAAGACCTTAGCTATTAGGCCAGAGTAAGAGTTAAGACCTTAACCAGTAGGCCAGAGTAAGAGTTAAGACCTTAACCATTAGGCCAGAGTAAGAGTCTAAGACCTTAGCTATTAGGCCAGAGTAAGAGTTGAGACATTAGCTATTAGGTCAGAGTAAGAGTTAAGACCTTAACCAGTAGGCCAGAGTAAGAGTTAAGACCTTAACCAGTAGGCCAGAGTAAGAGTTAAGACCTTAGCTATTAGGCCAGAGTAAGAGTTAAGACCTTAACCATTAGGCCATAGTACGAGTCTAAGACCTTAGCCATTAGGCCAGAGTAAGAGTTAAGACCTTATCTATAAGGCCAGAGTAAGAGTTAAGATCTTAGCTATTAGCCCAGAGTAAGAGTTAAGACCTTAGCTATTAGGCCAGAGGAAGAGTTAAGACCTTAACCAGTAGGCCATAGTGCGAGTCTAATACCTTAGCTATTAGGCCAGAGTAAGAGTTAAGTCCTTAACCAGTAGGCCAGAGTAAGAGTTAGGACCTTAACCAGTAGGCCAGAGTACGAGTCTAAGACCTTAGCTATTAGGCCAGAGTAAGAGTTAAGACCTTAACCTGTAGGCCAGAGTACGAGTCTAAGACCTTAGCTATTAGGCCAGAGTAAGAGTTAAGACCTTAACCAGTAGGCCAGAGTACGAGTCTAAGACCTTAGCTATTAGGCCAGAGTAAGAGTTAAGACCTTAACCTGTAGGCCAGAGTACGAGTCTAAGACCTTAGCTATTAGGACAGAGTAAGAGTTAAGACCTTAACCAGTAGGCTAGAGTAAGATTTAAGACCTTAACCACTAGGTCAGAGTACGAGTTTAAGACATTAGCTTTTAGGCCAGAGTAAGTGTTAAGACCTTAACCAGTATGCCAGAGTAAGAGTTAATACCCTAACCATTAGGCCAGAGTACGAGTCTAAGAACTTAGCTATTGGGCAGAGTAAGAGTCTTAGCTATTAGGCCAGAGTAAGAGTTAAGACCTTAACCATTAGGCCAGAGTGCGAGTCTAAGACCTTAGCTATTAGGCCAGAGTAAGAGTTAAGACCTTAGCTATTAGGCCAGAGTAAGAGTTAAGACCTTAACCATTAGGCCAGAGTACGAGTCTAAGCCTTAGCTATTAGGCCAGAGTAAGAGTTAAGACCTTAACCTGTAGGCCAGAGTACGAGTCTAAGACGTTAGCTATTAGGCCAGAGTAAGAGTTAAGACCTTAGCTATTAGGCCAGAGTAAGAGTTAAGACCTTAGATATTAGGCCAGAGTAAGAGTTAAGACCTTAACCATTAGGCCAGAGTAAGAGTTAAAACCTTAACCGTTAGGCCAGAGAACAAGTCTAAGACCTTAGCTATTAGGCCAGAGTAAGAGTTAAGTCCTTAACCAGTAGGCCAGAGTAAGAATTAGGACCTTAACCAGTAGGCCAGAGTACGAGTCTAAGACCTTAGCTATTAGGCCAGAGTAAGAGTTAAGACCTTAACCTGTAGGCCAGAGTACGAGTCTAAGACCTTTGCTATTAGGCCAGAGTAAGAGTTAAGACCTTAACCAGTAGGCCAGAGTACGAGTCTAAGACCTTAGCTATTAGGCCAGAGTAAGAGTTAAGACCTTAACCTGTAGGCCAGAGTACGAGTCTAAGATCTTAGCTATTAGGCCAGAGTAAGAGTTAAGACCTTAACCAGTAGGCTAGAGTAAGATTTAAGACCTTAACCAGTAGGTCAGAGTACGAGTCTAAGACATTAGCTTTTACGCCAGAGTAAGTGTTAAGACCTTAACCAGTAGGCCAGAGTAAGAGTTAATACCTTAACCATTAGGCCAGAGTACGAGTCTAAGAACTTAGCTATTGGGCAGAGTAAGAGTCTTAGCTATTAGGCCAGAGTAAGAGTTAAGACCTTAACCATTAGGCCAGAGTGCGAGTCTAAGACCTTAGCTATTAGGCCAGAGTAAGAGTTAAGACCTTAGCTATTAGGCCAGAGTAAGAGTTAAGACCTTAACCATTAGGCCAGAGTGCGAGTCTAAGCCTTAGCTATTAGGCCAGAGTAAGAGTTAAGACCTTAACCTGTAGGCCAGAGTATGAGTCTAAGACCTTAGCTATTAGGCCAGAGTAAGAGTTAAGACCTTAGCTATTAGGCCAGAGTAAGAGTTAAGACCTTAGATATTAGGCCAGAGTAAGAGTTAAGACCTTAACCATTAGGCCAGAGTATGAGTCTAAGACCTTAGCTATTAGGCCAGAGGAAGAGTCTAAGACCTTAACCAGTAGGCCATAGTGCGAGTCTAAGACCTTAGATATTAGGTCAGAGTAAGAGTTAAGACCTTAACCAGTAGGCCAGTGTAAGAGTTAAGACCTTAACCATTAGGCCAGAGTACGAGTCTAAGATCTTAGCTTTTAGGCCATAGTACGAGTCTAAGACCTTAGCTATTTGGCCAGAGTAAGAGTTAAGACCTTAACCAGTAGGCCAGAGTAAGAGTTAAGACCTTAACCATTAGGCCAGAGTACGAGTCTATGACCTTAGCTATTAGGCCATAGTACGAGTCTAAGACCTTAGCTATTAGGCCAGAGTAAGAGTTAAGACCTTAACCAGTAGGCCAGAGTAAGAGTTAAGACCTTAACCTGTAGGCCAGAGTACGAGTCTAAGACCTTAGCTATTAGGCCAGAGTAAGAGTTAAGACCTTAACCAGTAGGCCAGAGTACGAGTCTAAGACCTTAGCTAATAGGCCAGAGTAAGAGTTAAGACCTTAACCTGTAGGCCAGAGTACGAGTCTAAGACCTAAGCTTTTGGGCCAGAGTAAGAGTTAAGACCTTAACCAGTAGACTAGAGTAAGATTTAAGACCTTAACCAGTAGGTCAGAGTACGAGTCTAAGACATTAGCTTTTAGGCCAGAGTAAGTGTTAAGACCTTAACCAGTAGGCCAGAGTAAGAGTTAATACCTTAACCATTAGGCCAGAGTACGAGTCTAAGACCTTAGCTATTGGGCAGAGTAAGAGTCTTAGCTATTAGGCCAGAGTAAGAGTTAAGACCTTAACCATTAGGCCAGAGTACGAGTCTAAGACCTTAGCTATTAGGCCAGAGTAAGAGTTAAGACCTTAGCTATTAGGCCAGAGTAAGAGTTAAGACCTTAACCATTAGGCCAGAGTATGAGTCTAAGCCTTAGCCATTATGCCAGAGTAAGAGTTAAGACCTTAACCTGTAGGCCAGAGTACGAGTCTAAGGCCTTAGCTATTAGGCCAGAGTAAGAGTTAAGACCTTAGCTATTAGGCCAGAGTAAGAGTTAAGACCTTAGATATTAGGCCAGAGTAAGAGTTAAGACCTTAACCATTAGGCCGGAGTATGAGTCTAAGACCTCAGCTATTAGGCCAGAGGAAGAGTTAAGACCTTAACCAGTAGGCCATAGTGCGAGTCTAAGACCTTAGATATTAGGTCAGAGTAAGAGTTAAGACCTTAACCAGTAGGCCAGAGTAAGAGTTAAGACCTTAACCATTAGGCCAGAGTATGAGTCTAAGATCTTAGCTTTTAGGCCATAGTACGAGTCTAAGACCTTAGCTATTAGGCCAGAGTAAGAGTTAAGACCTTAACCAGTAGGCCAGAGTAAGAGTTAAGACCTTAACCATTAGGCCAGAGTACGAGTCTATGACCTTAGCTATTAGGCCATAGTACGAGTCTAAGACCTTAGCTATTAGGCCAGAGTAAGAGTTAAGACCTTAACCAGTAGGCCAGAGTAAGAGTTAAGACCTTAACCTGTAGGCCATAGTACGAGTTTAAGACCTTAGCCATTAGGCCAGAGTAAGAGTTAAGACCTTAACCAGTAGGCCAGAGTAAGTGTTAAGACCTTAACCATTAGGCCAGAGTAAGAGTTAAGACCTTAACCATTAGTCCATAGTACGAGTCTAAGACCTTAGCTATTAGGCCAGAGTAAGAGTTAAGACCTTAGCTATAAGGCCAGAGTAAGAGTTAAGATCTTAGCTATTAGCCCAGAGTAAGAGTTAAGACCTTAGCTATTAGGCCAGAGGAAGAGTCTAAAACCTTAGCTATTAGGCCAGAGTAAGAGTTAAGACATTAGCTATTAGGTCAGAGTAAGAGTTAAGACCTTAACCAGTAGGCCAGAGTAAGAGTTAAGACCTTAGCTATTAGGCCAGAGTAAGAGTTAAGACCTTAACCATTAGGCCATAGTACGAGTCTAAGACCTTAGCTATTAGGCCAGAGTAATAGTTAAGACCTTAGCTATAAGGCCAGAGTAAGAGTTAAGATCTTAGCTATTAGCCCAGAGTAAGAGTTAAGACCTTAGCTATTAGGCCAGAGGAAGAGTTAAGACCTTAACCAGTAGGCCATAGTGCGAGTCTAAGACCTTAGCTATTAGGCCAGAGTAAGAGTTAAGTCCTTAACCAGTAGGCCAGAGTAAGAGATAGGACCTTAACCAGTAGGCCAGAGTACGAGTCTAAGACCTTAGCTATTAGGCCAGAGTAAGAGTTAAGACCTTAACCTGCAGGCCAGAGAACGAGTCTAAGACCTTAGCTATTAGGCCAGAGTAAGAGTTAAGACCTTAACCAGTAGGCCAGAGTACGAGTCTAAGACCTTAGCTATTAGGCCAGAGTAAGAGTTAAGACCTTAACCTGTAGGCCAGAGTACGAGTCTAAGACCTTAGCTATTAGGCCAGAGTAAGAGTTAAGACCTTAACCAGTAGGCTAGAGTAAGATTTAAGACCTTAACCAGTAGGTCAGAGTACGAGTCTAAGACATTAGCTTTTAGGCCAGAGTAAGTGTTAAGACCTTAACCAGTAGGCCAGAGTAAGAGTTAATACCTTAACCATTAGGCCAGAGTACGAGTCTAAGAACTTAGCTATTGGGCAGAGTAAGAGTCTTAGCTATTAGGCCAGAGTAAGAGTTAAGACCTTAACCATTAGGCCAGAGTGCGAGTCTAAGACCTTAGCTATTAGGCCAGAGTAAGAGTTAAGACCTTAGCTATTAGGCCAGAGTAAGAGTTAAGACCTTAACCATTAGGCCAGAGTACGAGTCTAAGCCTTAGCTATTAGGCCAGAGTAAGAGTTAAGACCTTAACCTGTAGGCCAGAGTACGAGTCTAAGACCTTAGCTATTAGGCCAGAGTAAGAGTTAAGACCTTAGCTATTAGGCCAGAGTAAGAGTTAAGACCTTAGATATTAGGCCAGAGTAAGAGTTAAGACCTTAACCATTAGGCCAGAGTATGAGTCTAAGACCGTAGCTATTAGGCCAGAGGAAGAGTCTAAGACCTTAACCAGTAGGCCATAGTGCGAGTCTAAGACCTTAGATATTAGGTCAGAGTAAGAGTTAAGACCTTAACCAGTAGGCCAGAGTAAGAGTTAAGACCTTAACCATTAGGCCAGAGTACGAGTCTAAGATCTTAGCTTTTAGGCCATAGTACGAGTCTAAGACCTTAGCTATTAGGCCAGAGTAAGAGTTAAGACCTTAACCAGTAGGCCAGAGTAAGAGTTAAGACCTTAACCATTAGGCCAGAGTATGAGTCTATGACCTTAGCTATTAGGCCATAGTACGAGTCTAAGACCTTAGCTATTAGGCCAGAGTAAGAGTTAAGACCTTAACCAGTAGGCCAGAGTAAGTGTTAAGACCTTAACCTGTAGGCCAGAGTACGAGTCTAAGACCTTAGCTATTAGGCCAGAGTAAGAGTTAAGACCTTAACCAGTAGGCCAGAGTACGAGTCTAAGACCTTAGCTATTAGGCCAGAGTAAGAGTTAAGACCTTAACCTGTAGGCCAGAGTACGAGTCTAAGACCTTAGCTTTTGGGCCAGAGTAAGAGTTAAGACCTTAACCAGTAGGCTAGAGTCAGATTTAAGACCTTAACCAGTAGGTCAGAGTACGAGTCTAAGACATTAGCTTTTAGGCCAGAGTAAGTGTTAAGACCTTAACCAGTAGGCCAGAGTAAGAGTTAATACCTTAACCATTAGGCCAGAGTACGAGTCAAAGACCTTAGCTATTGGGCAGAGTAAGAGTCTTAGCTATTAGGCCAGAGTAAGAGTTAAAACCTTAACCATTAGGCCAGAGTACGAGTCTAAGACCTTAGCTATTAGGCCAGAGTAAGAGTTAAGACCTTAGCTATTAGGCCAGAGTAAGAGTTAAGACCTTAACCATTAGGCCACTGTACGAGTCTAAGCCTTAGCTATTAGGCCAGAGTAAGAGTTAAGACCTTAACCTGTAGGCCAGAGTACGAGTCTAAGACCTTAGCTATTAAACCAGAGTAAGAGTTAAGACCTTAGCTATTAGGCCAGAGTAAGAGTTAAGACCTTAGATATTAGGCCAGAGTAAGAGTTAAGACCTTAACCATTAGGCCAGAGTATGAGTCTAAGACCTTAGCTATTAGGCCAGAGGAAGAGTTAAGACCTTAACCAGTAGGCCATAGTGCGAGTCTAAGACCTTAGATATTAGGTCAGAGTAAGAGTTAAGACCTTAACCAGTAGGCCAGAGTAAGAGTTAAGACCTTAACCATTAGGCCAGAGTACGAGTCTAAGATCTTAGCTTTTAGGCCATAGTACGAGTCTAAGACCTTAGCTATTAGGCCAGAGTAAGAGTTAAGACCTTAACCATTAGGCCAGAGTACGAGTCTATGACCTTAGCTATTAGGCCATAGTACGAGTCTAAGACCTTAGCTATTAGGCCAGAGTAAGAGTTAAGACCTTAACCAGTAGGCCAGAGTAAGAGTTAAGACCTTAACCTGTAGGCCATAGTACGAGTTTAAGACCTTAGCTATTAGGCCAGATTAAGAGTTAAGACCTTAACCAGTAGGCCAGAGTAAGTGTTAAGACCTTAACCATTAGGCCAGAGTAAGAGTTAAGACCTTAACCATTAGGCCATAGTACGAGTCTAAGACCTTAGCTATTAGGCCAGAGTAAGAGTTAAGACCTTAGCTATAAGGCCAGAGTAAGAGTTAAGATCTTAGCTATTAGCCCAGAGTAAGAGTTAAGACCTTAGCTATTAGGCCAGAGTAAGAGTTAAGACCTTAGCTATTAGGCCAGAGTAAGAGTTAAGACCTTAGATATTAGGCCAGAGTAAGAGTTAAGACCTTAACCATTAGGCCAGAGTATGAGTCTAAGACCTTAGCTATTAGGCCAGAGGAAGAGTTAAGACCTTAACCAGTAGGCCATAGTGCGAGTCTAAGACCTTAGATATTAGGTCAGAGTAATAGTTAAGACCTTAACGAGTAGGCCAGAGTAAGAGTTAAGACCTTAACCATTAGGCCAGAGTACGAGTCTAAGATCTTAGCTTTTAGGCCATAGTACGAGTCTAAGACCTTAGCTATTAGGCCAGAGTAAGAGTTAAGACCTTAACCAGTAGGCCAGAGTAAGAGTTAAGACCTTAACCATTAGGCCAGAGTACGAGTCTATGACCTTAGCTATTAGGCCATAGTACGAGTCTAAGACCTTAGCTATTAGGCCAGAGTAAGAGTTAAGACCTTAACCAGTAGGCCAGAGTAAGAGTTAAGACCTTAACCTGTAGGCCATAGTACGAGTTTAAGACCTTAGCTATTAGGCCAGAGTAAGAGTTAAGACCTTAACCAGTAGGCCAGAGTAAGTGTTAAGACCTTAACCATTAGGCCAGAGTAAGAGTTAAGACCTTAACCATTAGGCCATAGTGCGAGTCTAAGACCTTAGCTATTAGGCCAGAGTAAGAGTTAAGACCTTAGCTATAAGGCCAGAGTAAGAGTTAAGATCTTAGCTATTAGCCCAGAGTAAGAGTTAAGACCTTAGCTATTAGGCCAGAGGAAGAGTTAAGACCTTAACCAGTAGGCCATAGTGCGAGTCTAAGACGTTAGCTATCAGGCCAGAGTAAGAGTTAAGACCTTAACCAGTAGGCCAGAGTAAAAGTTAGGACCTTAACCAGTAGGCCAGAGTACGAGTCTAAGACCTTAGCTATTAGGCCAGAGTAAGAGTTAAGACCTTAACCTGTAGGCCAGAGTACGAGTCTAAGACCGTAGCTATTAGGCCAGAGAAAGAGTTAAAACCTTAACCATTAGGCCAGAGAACGAGTCTAAGACCTTAGCTTTTAGGCCAGAGTAATAGTTAAGACCTTAGCTATTAGGCCAGAGTAAGAGTTAAGACCTTAACCAGTAGGCCAGAGTAAGAGTTAAGACCTTAACCATTAGGCCAGAGTAAGAGTCTAAGACCTTAGCTATTAGGCCAGAGTAAGAGTTAAGACATTACCTATTAGGTCAGAGTAAGAGTTAAGACCTTAACCAGTAGGCCAGAGTAAGAGTTAAGACCTTAACCAGTAGGCCAGAGTAAGAGTTAAGACCTTAGCTATTAGGCCAGAGTAAGAGTTAAGACCTTAACCATTAGGCCAGAGTACGAGTCTAAGACCTTAGCTATTAGGCCAGAGTAAGAGTTAAGACCTTAGATATTAGGCCAGAGTAAGAGTTAAGACCTTAGATATTAGGCCAGAGTAAGAGTTAAGACCTTAACCATTAGGCCAGAGTATGAGTCTAAGACCTTAGCTATTAGGCCAGAGGAAGAGTCTAAGACCTTAACCAGTAGGCCATAGTGCGAGTCTAAGACCTTAGATATTAGGTCAGATTAAGAGTTAAGACCTTAACCAGTAGGCCAGAGTAAGAGTTAGGACCTTAAACATTAGGCCAGAGTACGAGTCTAAGATCTTAGCTTTTAGGCCATAGTACGAGTCTAAGACCTTAGCTATTAGGCCAGAGTAAGATTTAAGACCTTAACCAGTAGGCCAGAGTAAGAGTTAAGACCTTAACCATTAGGCCAGAGTACGAGTCTATGACCTTGGCTATTAGGCCATAGTACGAGTCTAAGACCTTAGCTATTAGGCCAGAGTAAGAGTTAAGACCTTAACCAGTAGGCCAGAGTACGAGTCTAATACCTTAGCTATTAGGCCAGAGTAAGAGTTAAGACCTTACCTGTAGGCCAGAGTACGAGTCTAAGACCTTAGCTTTTGGGCCAGAGTAAGAGTTAAGACCTTAACCAGTAGACTAGAGTAAGATTTAAGACCTTAACCAGTAGGTCAGAGTACGAGTCTAAGACATTAGCTTTTAGGCCAGAGTAAGTGTTAAGACCTTAACCAGTAGGCCAGAGTAAGAGTTAATACCTTAACCATTAGGCCAGAGTACGAGTCTAAGACCTTAGCTATTGGGCAGAGTAAGAGTCTTAGCTATTAGGCCAGAGTAAGAGTTAAGACCTTAACCATTAGGCCAGAGTACGAGTCTAAGACCTTAGCTATTAGGCCAGAGTAAGAGTTAAGACCTTAGCTATTTGGCCAGAGTAAGAGTTAAGACCTTAACCATTAGGCCAGAGTACGAGTCTAAGCCTTAGCTATTAGGCCAGAGTAAGAGTTAAGTCCTTAACCAGTAGGCCAGAGTAAGAGTTAGGACCTTAACCAGTAGGCCAGAGTATGAGTCTAAGACCTTAGCTATTAGGCCAGAGTAAGAGTTAAGACCTTAACCTGTAGGCCAGAGTACGAGTCTAAGACCTTAGCTATTAGGCCAGAGTAAGAGTTAAGACCTTAACCAGTAGGCCAGAGTACGAGTCTAAGACCTTAGCTATTAGGTTAGAGTAAGAGTTAAGACCTTAACCTGTAGGCCAGAGTACGAGTCTAAGACCTTAGCTATTAGGCCAGAGTAAGAGTTAAGACCTTAACCAGTAGGCTAGAGTAAGATTTAAGACCTTAACCAGTAGGTCAGAGTACGAGTCTAAGACATTAGCTTTTAGGCCAGAGAAAGTGTTAAGACCTTAACCAGTTGGCCAGAGTAAGAGTTAATACCTTAACCATTAGGCCAGAGTACGAGTCTAAGAACTTAGCTATTGGGCAGAGTAAGAGTCTTACCTATTAGGCCAGAGTAAGAGTTAAGACCTTAACCATTAGGCCAGAGTGCGAGTCTAAGACCTTAGCTATTAGGCCAGAGTAAGAGTTAAGACATTAGCTATTAGGCCAGAGTAAGAGTTAAGACCTTAACCATTAGGCCAGAGTACGAGTCTAAGACCTTAGCTATTAGGCCAGAGTAAGAGTTAAGACCTTAGCTATTAGGCCAGAGTAAGAGTTAAGACCTTAGATATTAGGCCAGAGGAAGAGTTAAGACCTTGACCATTAGGCCAGAGTATGAGTCTAAGACCTTAGCTATTAGGCCAGAGGAAGAGTCTAAGACCTTAACCAGTAGGCCATAGTGCGAGTCTAAGACCTTAGCTATTAGGCCAGAGTAAGATTTAAGACCTTAACCAGTAGGCCAGAGTAAGAGTTAAGACCTTAACCATTAGGCCAGAGTACGAGTCTATGACCTTAGCTATTAGGCCATAGTACGACTCTAAGACCTTAGCTATTAGGCCAGAGTAAGAGTTAAGACCTTAACCAGTAGGCCAGAGTACGAGTCTAATACCTTAGCTATTAGGCCAGAGTAAGAGTTAAGACCTTAACCTGTAGGCCAGAGTAAGAGTTAAGACCTTAACCATTAGGCCAGAGTACGAGTCTAAGACCTTAGCTATTAGGCCAGAGTAAGAGTTAAGACCTTAACCAGTAGGCCAGAGTAAGAGTTAAGACCTTAACCATTAGGCCAGAGTATGAGTCTAAGACCTTAACCATTAGGCCAGAGTAAGAGTTAAGACCTTAACCAATAGCCCAGAGTAAGAGTTAAGACCTTAACCAGTAGGCCAGAGTAAGAGTTAAGACCTTAACCAGTAGGCCATAGTACGAGTCTAAGACCTTAGCTATTAGGCCAGAGTAAGAGTTAAGACCTTAGCTATCAGGCCAGAGTAAGAGTTAAGACCTTAACCTGTAGGCCAGAGAACGAGTCTAAGACCTTAGCTATTAGGCCAGAGTAAGAGTTAAGACCTTAACCATTAGGCCAGAGTACGAGTCTAAGACCTTAGCTATTGGGCAGAGTAAGAGTCTTAGCTATTAGGCCAGAGTAAGAGTTAAGACCTTAACCATTAGGCCAGAGTACGAGTCTAAGACCTTAGCTATTAGGCCAGAGTAAGAGTTAAGACCTTAGCTATTTGGCCAGAGTAAGAGTTAAGACCTTAACCATTAGGCCAGAGTACGAGTCTAAGACCTTAGCTTTTGGGACAGAGTAAGAGTTAAGACCTTAACCAGTAGGCTAGAGTAAGATTTAAGACCTTAACCAGTAGGTCAGAGTACGAGTCTAAGACATTAGCTTTTAGGCCAGAGTAAGTGTTAAGACCTTAACCAGTAGGCCAGAGTAAGAGTTAATACCTTAACCATTAGGCCAGAGTACGAGTCTAAGACCTTAGCTATTGGGCAGAGTAAGAGTCTTAGCTATTAGGCCAGAGTAAGAGTTAAGACCTTAACCATTAGGCCAGAGTACGAGTCTAAGACCTTAGCTATTAGGCCAGAGTAAGAGTTAAGACCTTAGCTATTTGGCCAGAGTAAGAGTTAAGACCTTAACCATTAGGCCAGAGTACGAGTCTAAGCCTTAGCTATTAGGCCAGAGTAAGAGTTAAGACCTTAACCTGTAGGCCAGAGTACGAGTCTAAGACCTTAGCTATTAGGCCAGAGTAAGAGTTAAGACCTTAGCTATTAGGCCAGAGTAAGAGTTAAGACCTTAGATATTAGGCCAGAGTAAGAGTTAAGACCTTAACCATTAGGCCAGAGTATGAGTCTAAGACCTTAGCTATTAGGCCAGAGGAAGAGTTAAGACCTTAACCAGTAGGCCATAGTGCAAGTCTAAGACCTTAGATATTAGGTCAGAGTAAGAGTTAAGACCTTAACCAGTAGGCCAGAGTAAGAGTTAAGACCTTAACCATTAGGCCAGAGTACGAGTCTAAGATCTTAGCTTTTAGGCCATAGTACGAGTCTAAGACCTTAGCTATTAGGCCAGAATAAGAGTTAAGACCTTAACCAGTAGGCCAGAGTAAGAGTTAAGACCTTAACCATTAGGCCAGAGTACGAGTCTATGACCTTAGCTATTAGGCCATAGTACGAGTCTAAGACCTTAGCTATTAGGCCAGAGTAAGAGTTAAGACCTTAACCAGTAGGTCAGAGTAAGAGTTAAGACCTTAACCTGTAGGCCATAGTACGAGTTTAAGACCTTAGCTATTAGGCCAGAGTAAGAGTTAAGACCTTAACCAGTAGGCCAGAGTAAGTGTTAAGACCTTAACCATTAGGCCAGAGTAAGAGTTAAGACCTTAACCATTAGGCCATAGTACGAGTCTAAGACCTTAGCTATTAGGCCAGAGTAAGAGTTAAGATCTTAGCTATGAGGCCAGAGTAAGAGTTAAGATCTTAGCTATTAGCCCAGAGTAAGAGTTAAGACCTTAGCTATTAGGCCAGAGGAAGAGTTAAGACCTAAACCAGTAGGCCATAGTGCGAGTCTAAGACGTTAGCTATTAGGCCAGAGTAAGAGTTAAGACCTTAACCAGTAGGCCAGAGTAAGAGTTAGGACCTTAACCAGTAGGCCAGAGTACGAGTCTAAGACCTTAGCTATTAGGCCAGAGAAAGAGTTAAAACCTTAACCATTAGGCCAGAGAACGAGTCTAAGACCTTAGCTATTAGGCCAGAGTAAGAGTTAAGACCTTAGCTATTAGGCCAGAGTAAGAGTTAAGACCTTAACCAGTAGGCCAGAGTAAGAGTTAGGACCTTAACCATTAGGCCAGAGTAAGAGTCTAAGACCTTAGCTATTAGGCCAGAGTAAGAGTTAAGACATTAGCTATTAGGTCAGAGTAAGAGTTAAGACCTTAACCAGTA
Organism: Triturus cristatus; assembly: GCF_964204655.1. NCBI lineage: Eukaryota > Metazoa > Chordata > Amphibia > Caudata > Salamandridae > Triturus > Triturus cristatus. Next base: position 1,309,295,765 of record NC_140590.1, read on the forward strand.
GGCCAGAGTAAGAGTTAAGACCTTAACCAGTAGGCCAGAGTAAGAGTTAAGACCTTAGCTATTAGGCCAGAGTAAGAGTTAAGACCTTAACCATTAGGCCATAGTACGAGTCTAAGACCTTAGCTATTAGGCCAGAGTAAGAGTTAAGACCTTAGCTATAAGGCCAGAGTAAGAGTTAAGATCTTAGCTATTAGCCCAGAGTAAGAGTTAAGACCTTAGCTATTAGGCCAGAGGAAGAGTTAAGACCTTAACCAGTAGGCCATAGTGCGAGTCTAAGACCTTAGCTATTAGGCCAGAGAAAGAGTTAAGACCTTAACCTGTAGGCCAGAGTACGAGTCTAAGACCTTAGCTTTTGGGCCAGAGTAAGAGTTAAGACCTTAACCAGTAGACTAGAGTAAGAGTTAATACCTTAACCATTAGGCCAGAGTACGAGTCTAAGACCTTAGCTATTGGGCAGAGTAAGAGTCTTAGCTATTAGGCCAGAGTAAGAGTTAAGACCTTAACCATTAGGCCAGAGTACGAGTCTATGACCTTAGCTATTAGGCCAGAGTAAGAGTTAAGACCTTAGCTATTTGGACAGAGTAAGAGTTAAGACCTTAACCATTAGGCCAGAGTACGAGTCTAAGCCTTAGCTATTAGGCCAGAGTAAGAGTTAAGACCTTAGCCTGTAGGCCAGAGTACGAGTCTAAGACCTTAGCTATTAGGCCAGAGTAAGAGTTAATACCTTACCTATTAGGCCAGAGTAAGAGTTAAGACCTTAACCATTAGGCCAGAGTGCGAGTCTAAGACCTTAGCTATTAGGCCAGAGTAAGAGTTAAGACCTTAACCATTAGGCCAGAGTACGAGTCTAAGACCTTAGCTATTAGGCCAGAGTAAGAGTTAGGACCTTAGCTATTAGGCCAGAGTAAGAGTTAAGACCTTAGATATTAGGCCAGAGGAAGAGTTAAGACCTTGACCATTAGGCCAGAGTATGAGTCTAAGACCTTAGCTATTAGGCCAGAGGAAGAGTCTAAGACCTTAACCAGTAGGCCATAGTGCGAGTCTAAGACCTTAGATATTAGGTCAGAGTAAGAGTTAAGACCTTAACCAGTAGGCCAGAGTAAGAGTTAAGACCTTAACCATTAGGCCAGAGTACGAGTCTATGACCTTAGCTATTAGGCCATAGTACGAGTCTAAGACCTTAGCTATTAGGCCAGAGTAAGAGTTAAGACCTTAACCAGTAGGCCAGAGTACGAGTCTAATACCTTAGCGATTAGGCCAGAGTAAGAGTTAAGACCTTAACCTGTAGGCCAGAGTACGAGTCTAAGACCTTAGCTTTTGGGACAGAGTAAGAGTTAAGACCTTAACCAGTAGGCTAGAGTAAGATTTAAGACCTTAACCAGTAGGTCAGAGTACGAGTCTAAGACATTAGCTTTTAGGCCAGAGTAAGTGTTAAGACCTTAACCAGTAGGCCAGAGTAAGAGTTAATACCTTAACCATTAGGCCAGAGTACGAGTCTAAGACCTTAGCTATTGGGCAGAGTAAGAGTCTTAGCTATTAGGCCAGAGTAAGAGTTAAGACCTTAACCATTAGGCCAGAGTACGAGTCTAAGACCTTAGCTATTAGGCCAGAGTAAGAGTTAAGACCTTAGCTATTTGGCCAGAGTAAGAGTTAAGACCTTAACCATTAGGCCAGAGTACGAGTCTAAGCCTTAGCTATTAGGCCAGAGTAAGAGTTAAGACCTTAACCTGTAGGCCAGAGTACGAGTCTAAGACCTTAGCTATTAGGCCAGAGTAAGAGTTAAGACCTTAGATATTAGGCCAGAGTAAGAGTTAAGACCTTAACCATTAGGCCAGAGTATGAGTCTAAGACCTTAGCTATTAGGCCAGAGGAAGAGTTAAGACCTTAACCAGTAGGCCATAGTGCAAGTCTAAGACCTTAGATATTAGGTCAGAGTAAGAGTTAAGACCTTAACCAGTAGGCCAGAGTAAGAGTTAAGACCTTAACCATTAGGCCAGAGTACGAGTCTAAGATCTTAGCTTTTAGGCCATAGTACGAGTCTAAGACCTTAGCTATTAGGCCAGAGTAAGAGTTAAGACCTTAACCAGTAGGCCAGAGTAAGAGTTAAGACCTTAACCATTAGGCCAGAGTACGAGTCTATGACCTTAGCTATTAGGCCATAGTACGAGTCTAAGACCTTAGCTATTAGGCCAGAGTAAGAGTTAAGACCTTAACCAGTAGGCCAGAGTAAGAGTTAAGACCTTAACCTGTAGGCCATAGTACGAGTTTAAGACCTTAGCTATTAGGCCAGAGTAAGAGTTAAGACCTTAACCAGTAGGCCAGAGTAAGTGTTAAGACCTTAACCATTAGGCCAGAGTAAGAGTTAAGACCTTAACCATTAGGCCATAGTACGAGTCTAAGACCTTAGCTATTAGGCCAGAGTAAGAGTTAAGACCTTAGCTATGAGGCCAGAGTAAGAGTTAAGATCTTAGCTATTAGCCCAGAGTAAGAGTTAAGACCTTAGCTATTAGGCCAGAGGAAGAGTTAAGACCTAAACCAGTAGGCCATAGTGCGAGTCTAAGACGTTAGCTATTAGGCCAGAGTAAGAGTTAAGACCTTAACCAGTAGGCCAGAGTAAGAGTTAGGACCTTAACCAGTAGGCCAGAGTACGAGTCTAAGACCTTAGCTATTAGGCCAGAGAAAGAGTTAAAACCTTAACCATTAGGCCAGAGAACGAGTCTAAGACCTTAGCTATTAGGCCAGAGTAAGAGTTAAGACCTTAGCTATTAGGCCAGAGTAAGAGTTAAGACCTTAACCAGTAGGCCAGAGTAAGAGTTAAGACCTTAACCATTAGGCCAGAGTAAGAGTCTAAGACCTTAGCTATTAGGCCAGAGTAAGAGTTAAGACATTAGCTATTAGGTCAGAGTAAGAGTTAAGACCTTAACCAGTAGGCCAGAGTAAGAGTTAAGACCTTAACCAGTAGGCCAGAGTAAGAGTTAAGACCTTAGCTATTAGGCCAGAGTAAGAGTTAAGACCTTAACCATTAGGCCATAGTACGAGTCTAAGACCTTAGCTATTAGGCCAGAGTAAGAGTTAAGACCTTAGCTATAAGGCCAGAGTAAGAGTTAAGATCTTAGCTATTAGCCCAGAGTAAGAGTTAAGACCTTAGCTATTAGGCCAGAGGAAGAGTTAAGACCTTAACCAGTAGGCCATAGTGCGAGTCTAAGACCTTAGCTATTAGGCCAGAGAAAGAGTTAAGACCTTAACCTGTAGGCCAGAGTACGAGTCTAAGACCTTAGCTTTTGGGCCAGAGTAAGAGTTAAGACCTTAACCAGTAGACTAGAGTAAGATTTAAGACCTTAACCAGTAGGTCAGAGTACGAGTCTAAAACATTAGCTTTTAGGCCAGAGTAAGTGTTAAGACCTTAACCAGTAGGCCAGAGTAAGAGTTAATACCTTAACCATTAGGCCAGAGTACGAGTCTAAGACCTTAGCTATTGGGCAGAGTAAGAGTCTTAGCTATTAGGCCAGAGTAAGAGTTAAGACCTTAACCATTAGGCCAGAGTACGAGTCTATGACCTTAGCTATTAGGCCAGAGTAAGAGTTAAGACCTTAGCTATTTGGCCAGAGTAAGAGTTAAGACCTTAACCATTAGGCCAGAGTACGAGTCTAAGCCTTAGCTATTAGGCCAGAGTAAGAGTTAAGACCTTAACCTGTAGGCCAGAGTACGAGTCTAAGACCTTAGCTATTAGGCCAGAGTAAGAGTTAAGACCTTAGCTATTAGGCCAGAGTAAGAGTTAAGACCTTAGATATTAGGCCAGAGTAAGAGTTAAGACCTTAACCATTAGGCCAGAGTATGAGTCTAAGACCTTAGCTATTAGGCCAGAGGAAGAGTTAAGACCTTAACCAGTAGGCCATGGTGCGAGTCTAAGACCTTAGATATTAGGTCAGAGTAAGAGTTAAGACCTTAACCAATAGGCCAGAGTAAGAGTTAAGACCTTAACCATTAGGCCAGAGTACGAGTCTATGACCTTAGCTATTAGGCCATAGTACGAGTCTAAGACCTTAGCTATTAGGCCAGAGTAAGAGTTAAGACCTTAACCAGTAGGCCAGAGTAAGAGTTAAGACCTTAACCATTAGGCCAGAGTACGAGTCTATGACCTTAGCTATTAGGCCATAGTACGAGTCTAAGACCTTAGCTATTAGGCCAGAGTAAGAGTTAAGACCTTAACCAGTAGGCCAGAGTAAGGGTTAAGACCTTAACCTGTAGGCCATAGTACGAGTTTAAGACCTTAGCTATTAGGCCAGAGTAAGAGTTAAGACCTTAACCAGTAGGCCAGAGTAAGTGTTAAGACCTTAACCAGTAGGCCAGAGTAAGAGTTAAGACCTTAACCTGTAGGCCAGAGTACGAGTCTAAGACCTTAGCTATTAGGCCAGAGTAAGAGTTAATACCTTACCTATTAGGCCAGAGTAAGAGTTAAGACCTTAACCATTAGGCCAGAGTGCGAGTCTAAGACCTTAGCTATTAGGCCAGAGTAAGAGTTAAGACCTTAACCTGTAGGCCAGAGTACGAGTCTAAGACCTTAGCTATTAGGCCAGAGTAAGAGTTAATACCTTACCTATTAGGCCAGAGTAAGAGTTAAGACCTTAACCATTAGGCCAGAGTGCGAGTCTAAGACCTTAGCTATTAGGCCAGAGTAAGAGTTAAGACCTTAACCATTAGGCCAGAGTACGAGTCTAAGACCTTAGCTATTAGGCCAGAGTAAGAGTTAGGACCTTAGCTATTAGGCCAGAGTAAGAGTTAAGATCTTAGATATTAGGCCAGAGGAAGAGTTAAGACCTTGACCATTAGGCCAGAGTATGAGTCTAAGACCTTAGCTATTAGGCCAGAGGAAGAGTCTAAGACCTTAACCAGTAGGCCATAGTGCGAGTCTAAGACCTTAGATATTAGGTCAGAGTAAGAGTTAAGACCTTAACCAGTAGGCCAGAGTAAGAGTTAAGACCTTAACCATTAGGCCAGAGTACGAGCCTAAGATCTTAGCTTTTAGGCCATAGTACGAGTCTAAGACCTTAGCTATTAGGCCAGAGTAAGATTTAAGACCTTAACCAGTAGGCCAGAGTAAGAGTTAAGACCTTAACCATTAGGCCAGAGTACGAGTCTATGACCTTAGCTATTAGGCCATAGTACGAGTCTAAGACCTTAGCTATTAGGCCAGAGTAAGAGTTAAGACCTTAACCAGTAGGCCAGAGTACGAGTCTAATACCTTAGCGATTAGGCCAGAGTAAGAGTTAAGACCTTAACCTGTAGGCCAGAGTACGAGTCTAAGACCTTAGCTTTTGGGACAGAGTAAGAGTTAAGACCTTAACCAGTAGGCTAGAGTAAGATTTAAGACCTTAACCAGTAGGTCAGAGTACGAGTCTAAGACATTAGCTTTTAGGCCAGAGTAAGTGTTAAGACCTTAACCAGTAGGCCAGAGTACGAGTCTAAGACCTTAGCTATTAGGCCAGAGTAAGAGTTAAGACCTTAGCTATTTGGCCAGAGTAAGAGTTAAGACCTTAACCATTAGGCCAGAGTACGAGTCTAAGCCTTAGCTATTAGGCCAGAGTAAGAGTTAAGACCTTAACCTGTAGGCCAGAGTACGAGTCTAAGACCTTAGCTATTAGGCCAGAGTAAGAGTTAAGACCTTAGCTATTAGGCCAGAGTAAGAGTTAAGACCTTAGATATTAGGCCAGAGTAAGAGTTAAGACCTTCACCATTAGGCCAGAGTATGAGTCTAAGACCTTAGCTATTAGGCCAGAGGAAGAGTTAAGACCTTAACCAGTAGGCCATAGTGCAAGTCTAAGACCTTAGATATTAGGTCAGAGTAAGAGTTAAGACCTTAACCAGTAGGCCAGAGTAAGAGTTAAGACCTTAACCATTAGGCCAGAGTACGAGTCTAAGATCTTAGCTTTTAGGCCATAGTACGAGTCTAAGACCTTAGCTATTAGGCCAGAATAAGAGTTAAGACCTTAACCAGTAGGCCAGAGTAAGAGTTAAGACCTTAACCATTAGGCCAGAGTACGAGTCTATGACCTTAGCTATTAGGCCATAGTACGAGTCTAAGACCTTAGCTATTAGGCCAGAGTAAGAGTTAAGACCTTAACCAGTAGGCCAGAGTAAGAGTTAAGACCTTAACCTGTAGGCCATAGTACGAGTTTAAGACCTTAGCTATTAGGCCAGAGTAAGAGTTAAGACCTTAACCAGTAGGCCAGAGTAAGTGTTAAGACCTTAACCATTGGGCCAGAGTAAGAGTTAAGACCTTAACCATTAGGCCATAGTACGAGTCTAAGACCTTAGCTATTAGGCCAGAGTAAGAGTTAAGACCTTAGCTATGAGGCCAGAGTAAGAGTTAAGATCTTAGCTATTAGCCCAGAGTAAGAGTTAAGACCTTAGCTATTAGGCCAGAGGAAGAGTTAAGACCTAAACCAGTAGGCCATAGTGCGAGTCTAAGACGTTAGCTATTAGGCCAGAGTAAGAGTTAAGACCTTAACCAGTAGGCCAGAGTAAGAGTTAGGACCTTAACCAGTAGGCCAGAGTACGAGTCTAAGACCTTAGCTATTAGGCCAGAGAAAGAGTTAAAACCTTAACCATTAGGCCAGAGAACGAGTCTAAGACCTTAGCTATTAGGCCAGAGTAAGAGTTAAGACCTTAGCTATTAGGCAAGAGTAAGAGTTAAGACCTTAACCAGTAGGCCAGAGTAAGAGTTAGGACCTTAACCATTAGGCCAGAGTAAGAGTCTAAGACCTTAGCTATTAGGCCAGAGTAAGAGTTAAGACATTAGCTATTAGGTCAGAGTAAGAGTTAAGACCTTAACCAGTAGGCCAGAGTAAGAGTTAAGACCTTAACCAGTAGGCCAGAGTAAGAGTTAAGACCTTAGCTATTAGGCCAGAGTAAGAGTTAAGACCTTAACCATTAGGCCATAGTACGAGTCTAAGACCTTAGCTATTAGGCCAGAGTAAGAGTTAAGACCTTAGCTATAAGGCCAGAGTAAGAGTTAAGATCTTAGCTATTAGCCCAGAGTAAGAGTTAAGACCTTAGCTATTAGGCCAGAGGAAGAGTTAAGACCTTAACCAGTAGGCCATAGTGCGAGTCTTAGACCTTAGCTATTAGGCCAGAGAAAGAGTTAAGACCTTAACCTGTAGGCCAGAGTACGAGTCTAAGACCTTAGCTTTTGGGCCAGAGTAAGAGTTAAGACCTTAACCAGTAGACTAGAGTAAGATTTAAGACCTTAACCAGTAGGTCAGAGTACGAGTCTAAGACATTAGCTTTTAGGCCAGAGTAAGTGTTAAGACCTTAACCAGTAGGCCAGAGTAAGAGTTAATACCTTAACCATTAGGCCAGAGTACGAGTCTAAGACCTTAGCTATTGGGCAGAGTAAGAGTCTTAGCTATTAGGCCAGAGTAAGAGTTAAGACCTTAACCATTAGGCCAGAGTACGAGTCTATGACCTTAGCTATTAGGCCAGAGTAAGAGTTAAGACCTTAGCTATTTGGACAGAGTAAGAGTTAAGACCTTAACCATTAGGCCAGAGTACGAGTCTAAGCCTTAGCTATTAGGCCAGAGTAAGAGTTAAGACCTTAGCCTGTAGGCCAGAGTACGAGTCTAAGACCTTAGCTATTAGGCCAGAGTAAGAGTTAATACCTTACCTATTAGGCCAGAGTAAGAGTTAAGACCTTAACCATTAGGCCAGAGTGCGAGTCTAAGACCTTAGCTATTAGGCCAGAGTAAGAGTTAAGACCTTAACCATTAGGCCAGAGTACGAGTCTAAGACCTTAGCTATTAGGCCAGAGTAAGAGTTAGGACCTTAGCTATTAGGCCAGAGTAAGAGTTAAGACCTTAGATATTAGGCCAGAGGAAGAGTTAAGACCTTGACCATTAGGCCAGAGTATGAGTCTAAGACCTTAGCTATTAGGCCAGAGGAAGAGTCTAAGACCTTAACCAGTAGGCCATAGTGCGAGTCTAAGACCTTAGATATTAGGTCAGAGTAAGAGTTAAGACCTTAACCAGTAGGCCAGAGTAAGAGTTAAGACCTTAACCATTAGGCCAGAGTACGAGCCTAAGATCTTAGCTTTTAGGCCATAGTACGAGTCTAAGACCTTAGCTATTAGGCCAGAGTAAGATTTAAGACCTTAACCAGTAGGCCAGAGTAAGAGTTAAGACCTTAACCATTAGGCCAGAGTACGAGTCTATGACCTTAGCTATTAGGCCATAGTACGAGTCTAAGACCTTAGCTATTAGGCCAGAGTAAGAGTTAAGACCTTAACCAGTAGGCCAGAGTACGAGTCTAATACCTTAGCGATTAGGCCAGAGTAAGAGTTAAGACCTTAACCTGTAGGCCAGAGTACGAGTCTAAGACCTTAGCTTTTGGGACAGAGTAAGAGTTAAGACCTTAACCAGTAGGCTAGAGTAAGATTTAAGACCTTAACCAGTAGGTCAGAGTACGAGTCTAAGACATTAGCTTTTAGGCCAGAGTAAGTGTTAAGACCTTAACCAGTAGGCCAGAGTAAGAGTTAATACCTTAACCATTAGGCCAGAGTACGAGTCTAAGACCTTAGCTATTGGGCAGAGTAAGAGTCTTAGCTATTAGGCCAGAGTAAGAGTTAAGACCTTAACCATTAGGCCAGAGTACGAGTCTAAGACCTTAGCTATTAGGCCAGAGTAAGAGTTAAGACCTTAACCATTAGGCCAGAGTATGAGTCTAATCCTTAGCTATTAGGCCAGAGTAAGAGTTAAGACCTTAACCTGTAGGCCAGAGTACGAGTCTAAGACCTTAGCTATTAGGCCAGAGTAAGAGTTAAGACCTTAGATATTAGGCCAGAGTAAGAGTTAAGACCTTAACCATTAGGCCAGAGTATGAGTCTAAGACCTTAGCTATTAGGCCAGAGGAAGAGTTAAGACCTTAACCAGTAGGCCATAGTGCAAGTCTAAGACCTTAGATATTAGGTCAGAGTAAGAGTTAAGACCTTAACCAGTAGGCCAGAGTAAGAGTTAAGACCTTAACCATTAGGCCAGAGTACGAGTCTAAGATCTTAGCTTTTAGGCCATAGTACGAGTCTAAGACCTTAGCTATTAGGCCAGAGTAAGAGTTAAGACCTTAACCAGTAGGCCAGAGTAAGAGTTAAGACCTTAACCATTAGGCCAGAGTACGAGTCTATAACCTTAGCTATTAGGCCATAGTACGAGTCTAAGACCTTAGCTATTAGGCCAGAGTAAGAGTTAAGACCTTAACCAGTAGGCCAGAGTAAGAGTTAAGATCTTAACCTGTAGGCCATAGTACGAGTTTAAGACCTTAGCTATTAGGCCAGAGTAAGAGTTAAGACCTTAACCAGTAGGCCAGAGTAAGTGTTAAGACCTTAACCATTAGGCCAGAGTAAGAGTTAAGACCTTAACCATTAGGCCATAGTACGAGTCTAAGACCTTAGCTATTAGCCCAGAGTAAGAGTTAAGACCTTAGCTATTAGGCCAGAGGAAGAGTTAAGACCTAAACCAGTAGGCCATAGTGCGAGTCTAAGACGTTAGCTATTAGGCCAGAGTAAGAGTTAAGACCTTAACCAGTAGGCCAGAGTAAGAGTTAGGACCTTAACCAGTAGGCCAGAGTACGAGTCTAAGACCTTAGCTATTAGGCCAGAGAAAGAGTTAAAACCTTAACCATTAGGCCAGAGAACGAGTCTAAGACCTTAGCTATTAGGCCAGAGTAAGAGTTAAGACCTTAGCTATTAGGCCAGAGTAAGAGTTAAGACCTTAACCAGTAGGCCAGAGTAAGAGTTAAGACCTTAACCATTAGGCCAGAGTAAGAGTCTAAGACCTTAGCTATTAGGCCAGAGTAAGAGTTAAGACATTAGCTATTAGGTCAGAGTAAGAGTTAAGACCTTAACCAGTAGGCCAGAGTAAGAGTTAAGACCTTAACCAGTAGGCCAGAGTAAGAGTTAAGACCTTAGCTATTAGGCCAGAGTAAGAGTTAAGACCTTAACCATTAGGCCATAGTACGAGTCTAAGACCTTAGCTATTAGGCCAGAGTAAGAGTTAAGACCTTAGCTATAAGGCCAGAGTAAGAGTTAAGATCTTAGCTATTAGCCCAGAGTAAGAGTTAAGACCTTAGCTATTAGGCCAGAGGAAGAGTTAAGACCTTAACCAGTAGGCCATAGTGCGAGTCTAAGACCTTAGCTATTAGGCCAGAGAAAGAGTTAAGACCTTAACCTGTAGGCCAGAGTACGAGTCTAAGACCTTAGCTTTTGGGCCAGAGTAAGAGTTAAGACCTTAACCAGTCGACTAGAGTAAGATTTAAGACCTTAACCAGTAGGTCAGAGTACGAGTCTAAAACATTAGCTTTTAGGCCAGAGTAAGTGTTAAGACCTTAACCAGTAGGCCAGAGTAAGAGTTAATACCTTAACCATTAGGCCAGAGTACGAGTCTAAGACCTTAGCTATTGGGCAGAGTAAGAGTCTTAGCTATTAGGCCAGAGTAAGAGTTAAGACCTTAACCATTAGGCCAGAGTACGAGTCTATGACCTTAGCTATTAGGCCAGAGTAAGAGTTAAGACCTTAGCTATTTGGCCAGAGTAAGAGTTAAGACCTTAACCATTAGGCCAGAGTACGAGTCTAAGCCTTAGCTATTAGGCCAGAGTAAGAGTTAAGACCTTAACCTGTAGGCCAGAGTACGAGTCTAAGACCTTAGCTATTAGGCCAGAGTAAGAGTTAAGACCTTAGCTATTAGGCCAGAGTAAGAGTTAAGACTTTAGATATTAGGCCAGAGTAAGAGTTAAGACCTTAACCATTAGGCCAGAGTATGAGTCTAAGACCTTAGCTATTAGGCCAGAGGAAGAGTTAAGACCTTAACCAGTAGGCCATAGTGCGAGTCTAAGACCTTAGATATTAGGTCAGAGTAAGAGTTAAGACCTTAACCAGTAGGCCAGAGTAAGAGTTAAGACCTTAACCATTAGGCCAGAGTACGAGTCTAAGATCTTAGCTTTTAGGCCATAGTACGAGTCTAAGACCTTAGCTATTAGGCCAGAGTAAGAGTTAAGACCTTAACCAGTAGGCCAGAGTAAGAGTTAAGACCTTAACCATTAGGCCAGAGTACGAGTCTATGACCTTAGCTATTAGGCCATAGTACGAGTCTAAGACCTTAGCTATTAGGCCAGAGTAAGAGTTAAGACCTTAACCAGTAGGCCAGAGTAAGGGTTAAGACCTTAACCTGTAGGCCATAGTACGAGTTTAAGACCTTAGCTATTAGGCCAGAGTAAGAGTTAAGACCTTAACCAGTAGGCCAGAGTAAGTGTTAAGACCTTAACCATTAGGCCAGAGTAAGAGTTAAGACCTTAACCATTAGGCCATGGTACGAGTCTAAGACCTTAGCTATTAGGCCAGAGTAAGAGTTAAGACCTTAGCTATGAGGCCAGAGTAAGAGTTAAGATCTTAGCTATTAGCCCAGAGTAAGAGTTAAGACCTTAGCTATTAGGCCAGAGTAAGAGTTAAGACCTTAGCTATGAGGCCAGAGTAAGAGTTAAGATCTTAGCTATTAGCCCAGAGTAAGAGTTAAGACCTTAGCTATTAGGCCAGAGGAAGAGTTAAGACCTTAACCAGTAGGCCATAGTGTGAGTCTAAGACGTTAGCTATTAGGCCAGAGTAAGAGTTAAGACCTTAACCAGTAGGCCAGAGTAAGAGTTAGGACCTTAACCAGTAGGCCAGAGTACGAGTCTAAGACCTTAGCTATTAGGCCAGAGTAAGAGTTAAGACCTTAACGTGTAGGCCAGAGTACGAGTATAAGACCTTAGCTATTAGGCCAGAGAAAGAGTTAAAACCTTAACCATTAGGCCAGAGAACGAGTCTAAGACCTTAGCTATTAGGCCAGAGTAAGAGTTAAGACCTTAGCTATTAGGCCAGAGTAAGAGTTAAGACCTTAACCAGTAGGCCAGAGTAAGAGTTAAGACCTTAACCATTAGGCCAGAGTAAGAGTCTAAGACCTTAGCTATTAGGCCAGAGTAAGAGTTGAGAAATTAGCTATTAGGTCAGAGTAAGAGTTAAGACCTTAACCAGTAGGCCAGAGTAAGAGTTAAGACCTTAACCAGTAGGCCAGAGTAAGAGTTAAGACCTTAGCTATTAGGCCAGAGTAAGAGTTAAGACCTTAACCATTAGGCCATAGTACAAGTCTAAGACCTTAGCTATTAGGCCAGAGTAAGAGTTAAGACCTTAGCTATAAGGCCAGAGTAAGAGTTAAGATCTTAGCTATTAGCCCAGAGGAAGAGTTAAGACCTTAGCTATTAGTCCAGAGGAAGAGTTAAGACCTTAACCAGTAGGCCATAGTGCGAGTCTAAGACCTTAGCTATTAGGCCAGAGTAAGAGTTAAGTCCTTAACCAGTAGGCCAGAGTAAGAGTTAGGACCTTAACCAGTAGGCCAGAGTACGAGTCTAAGACCTTAGCTATTAGGCCAGAGTAAGAGTTAAGACCTTAACCTGTAGGCCAGAGTACGAGTCTAAGACCTTAGCTATTAGGCCAGAGTAAGAGTTAAGACCTTAACCAGTAGGCCAGAGTACGAGTCTAAGACCTTAGCTATTAGGCCAGAGTAAGAGTTAAGACCTTAACCTGTAGGCCAGAGTACGAGTCTAAGACCTTAGCTATTAGGCCAGAGTACGAGTTAAGACATTAACCTGTAGGCCAGAGTAAGAGTTAAGATCTTAGCTATTAGGCCAGAGTACGAGTCTAAGACCTTAGCTATTAGGCCAGAGTAAGAGTTAAGACCTTAACCAGTAGGCCAGAGTAAGAGTTAAGACCTTAGCTATTAGGCCAGGTTAAGAGTTAAGACCTTAGCTATTAGGCCAGAGTAAGAGTTAAGACCTTAACCATTAGGCCAGAGTACAAGTCTAAGACCTTAGCTATTAGGCCAGAGGAAGAGTTAAGACTTTAACCAGTAGGCCATAATGTGAGTCTAAGACCTTAGCTATTAGGCCAGAGTAAGAGTTAAGACCTTAACCAGTAGGCCAAAGTCAGAGTTAGGACCTTAACCAGTAGGCCAGAGTCCGAGTCTAAGACCTTAGCTATTAGGCCAGAGTAAGAGTTAAGACCTTAACCTGTAGGCCAGAGTACGATTCTAAGACCTTAGCTATTAGGCCAGAGTAAGAGTTAAGACCTTAACCAGTAGGCCAGAGTAGGAGTTAAGACCTTAACCAGTAGGCCAGAGTACGAGTCTAAGACCTTAGCTATTAGGCCAGAGGAAGAGTTAAGACCTTAACCAGTAGGCCATAGTGCGAGTCTAAGACCTTAGATATTAGGTCAGAGTAAGAGTTAAGACCTTAACCAGTAGGCCAGAGTAAGAGTTAAGACCTTAACCATTAGGCCAGAGTACGAGTCTAAGATCTTAGCTTTTAGGCCATAGTACGAGTCTAAGACCTTAGCTATTAGGCCAGAGTAAGAGTTAAGACCTTAACCAGTAGGCCAGAGTAAGAGTTAAGACCTTAACCATTAGGCCAGAGTACGAGTCTATGACCTTAGCTATTAGGCCATAGTACGAGTCTAAGACCTTAGCTATTAGGCCAGAGTAAGAGTTAAGACCTTAACCAGTAGGCCAGAGTAAGGGTTAAGACCTTAACCTGTAGGCCATAGTACGAGTTTAAGACCTTAGCTATTAGGCCAGAGTAAGAGTTAAGACCTTAACCAGTAGGCCAGAGTAAGTGTTAAGACCTTAACCATTAGGCCAGAGTAAGAGTTAAGACCTTAACCATTAGGCCATGGTACGAGTCTAAGACCTTAGCTATTAGGCCAGAGTAAGAGTTAAGACCTTAGCTATGAGGCCAGAGTAAGAGTTAAGATCTTAGCTATTAGCCCAGAGTAAGAGTTAAGACCTTAGCTATTAGGCCAGAGGAAGAGTTAAGACCTTAACCAGTAGGCCATAGTGTGAGTCTAAGACGTTAGCTATTAGGCCAGAGTAAGAGTTAAGACCTTAACCAGTAGGCCAGAGTAAGAGTTAGGACCTTAACCAGTAGGCCAGAGTACGAGTCTAAGACCTTAGCTATTAGGCCAGAGTAAGAGTTAAGACCTTAACGTGTAGGCCAGAGTACGAGTATAAGACCTTAGCTATTAGGCCAGAGAAAGAGTTAAAACCTTAACCATTAGGCCAGAGAACGAGTCTAAGACCTTAGCTATTAGGCCAGAGTAAGAGTTAAGACCTTAGCTATTAGGCCAGAGTAAGAGTTAAGACCTTAACCAGTAGGCCAGAGTAAGAGTTAAGACCTTAACCATTAGGCCAGAGTAAGAGTCTAAGACCTTAGCTATTAGGCCAGAGTAAGAGTTGAGAAATTAGCTATTAGGTCAGAGTAAGAGTTAAGACCTTAACCAGTAGGCCAGAGTAAGAGTTAAGACCTTAACCAGTAGGCCAGAGTAAGAGTTAAGACCTTAGCTATTAGGCCAGAGTAAGAGTTAAGACCTTAACCATTAGGCCATAGTACAAGTCTAAGACCTTAGCTATTAGGCCAGAGTAAGAGTTAAGACCTTAGCTATAAGGCCAGAGTAAGAGTTAAGATCTTAGCTATTAGCCCAGAGTAAGAGTTAAGACCTTAGCTATTAGTCCAGAGGAAGAGTTAAGACCTTAACCAGTAGGCCATAGTGCGAGTCTAAGACCTTAGCTATTAGGCCAGAGTAAGAGTTAAGTCCTTAACCAGTAGGCCAGAGTAAGAGTTAGGACCTTAACCAGTAGGCCAGAGTACGAGTCTAAGACCTTAGCTATTAGGCCAGAGTAAGAGTTAAGACCTTAACCTGTAGGCCAGAGTACGAGTCTAAGACCTTAGCTATTAGGCCAGAGTAAGAGTTAAGACCTTAACCAGTAGGCCAGAGTACGAGTCTAAGACCTTAGCTATTAGGCCAGAGTAAGAGTTAAGACCTTAACCTGTAGGCCAGAGTACGAGTCTAAGACCTTAGCTATTAGGCCAGAGTACGAGTTAAGACATTAACCTGTAGGCCAGAGTAAGAGTTAAGATCTTAGCTATTAGGCCAGAGTACGAGTCTAAGACCTTAGCTATTAGGCCAGAGTAAGAGTTAAGACCTTAACCAGTAGGCCAGAGTAAGAGTTAAGACCTTAGCTATTAGGCCAGGTTAAGAGTTAAGACCTTAGCTATTAGGCCAGAGTAAGAGTTAAGACCTTAACCATTAGGCCAGAGTACAAGTCTAAGACCTTAGCTATTAGGCCAGAGGAAGAGTTAAGACTTTAACCAGTAGGCCATAATGTGAGTCTAAGACCTTAGCTATTAGGCCAGAGTAAGAGTTAAGACCTTAACCAGTAGGCCAAAGTCAGAGTTAGGACCTTAACCAGTAGGCCAGAGTCCGAGTCTAAGACCTTAGCTATTAGGCCAGAGTAAGAGTTAAGACCTTAACCTGTAGGCCAGAGTACGATTCTAAGACCTTAGCTATTAGGCCAGAGTAAGAGTTAAGACCTTAACCAGTAGGCCAGAGTAGGAGTTAAGACCTTAACCAGTAGGCCAGAGTACGAGTCTAAGACCTTAGCTATTAGGCCAGAGTAAGAGTTAAGACCTTAACCTGTAGGCCAGAGTACGAGTCTAAGACCTTAGCTATTAGGACAGAGTAAGAGTTAAGACCTTAACCAGTAGGCTAGAGTAAGATTTAAGACCTTAACCAGTAGGTCAGAGTACGAGTTTAAGACATTAGCTTTTAGGCCAGAGTAAGTGTTAAGACCTTAACCAGTAGGCCAGAGTAAGAGTTAATACCCTAACCATTAGGCCAGAGTACGAGTCTAAGAACTTAGCTATTGGGCAGAGTAAGAGTCTTAGCTATTAGGCCAGAGTAAGAGTTAAGACCTTAACCATTAGGCCAGAGTGCGAGTCTAAGACCTTAGCTATTAGGCCAGAGTAAGAGTTAAGACCTTAGCTATTAGGCCAGAGTAAGAGTTAAGACCTTAGATATTAGGCCAGAGTAAGAGTTAAGACCTTAACCATTAGGCCAGAGTATGAGTCTAAGACCTTAGCTATTAGGCCAGAGGAAGAGTTAAGACCTTAACCAGTAGGCCATAGTGCGAGTCTAAGACCTTAGATATTAGGTCAGAGTAAGAGTTAAGACCTTAACCAGTAGGCCAGAGTACGAGTCTAAGATCTTAGCTTTTAGGCCATAGTACGAGTCTAAGACCTTAGCTATTAGGCCAGAGTAAGAGTTAAGACCTTAACCAGTAGGCCAGAGTAAGAGTTAAGACCTTAACCTGTAGGCCAGAGTATGAGTCTAAGACCTTAGCTATTAGGCCAGAGGAAGAGTCTAAGACCTTAACCAGTAGGCCATAGTGCGAGTCTAAGACCTTAGATATTAGGTCAGAGTAAGAGTTAAGACCTTAACCAGTAGGCCAGAGTAAGAGTTAAGACCTTAACCATTAGGCCAGAGTACGAGCCTAAGATCTTAGCTTTTAGGCCATAGTACGAGTCTAAGACCTTAGCTATTAGGCCAGAGTAAGATTTAAGACCTTAACCAGTAGGCCAGAGTAAGAGTTAAGACCTTAACCATTAGGCCAGAGTACGAGTCTATGACCTTAGCTATTAGGCCATAGTACGAGTCTAAGACCTTAGCTATTAGGCCAGAGTAAGAGTTAAGACCTTAACCAGTAGGCCAGAGTACGAGTCTAATACCTTAGCGATTAGGCCAGAGTAAGAGTTAAGACCTTAACCTGTAGGCCAGAGTACGAGTCTAAGACCTTAGCTTTTGGGACAGAGTAAGAGTTAAGACCTTAACCAGTAGGCTAGAGTAAGATTTAAGACCTTAACCAGTAGGTCAGAGTACGAGTCTAAGACATTAGCTTTTAGGCCAGAGTAAGTGTTAAGACCTTAACCAGTAGGCCAGAGTAAGAGTTAATACCTTAACCATTAGGCCAGAGTACGAGTCTAAGACCTTAGCTATTGGGCAGAGTAAGAGTCTTAGCTATTAGGCCAGAGTAAGAGTTAAGACCTTAACCATTAGGCCAGAGTACGAGTCTAAGACCTTAGCTATTAGGCCAGAGTAAGAGTTAAGACCTTAACCATTAGGCCAGAGTATGAGTCTAATCCTTAGCTATTAGGCCAGAGTAAGAGTTAAGACCTTAACCTGTAGGCCAGAGTACGAGTCTAAGACCTTAGCTATTAGGCCAGAGTAAGAGTTAAGACCTTAGATATTAGGCCAGAGTAAGAGTTAAGACCTTAACCATTAGGCCAGAGTATGAGTCTAAGACCTTAGCTATTAGGCCAGAGGAAGAGTTAAGACCTTAACCAGTAGGCCATAGTGCAAGTCTAAGACCTTAGATATTAGGTCAGAGTAAGAGTTAAGACCTTAACCAGTAGGCCAGAGTAAGAGTTAAGACCTTAACCATTAGGCCAGAGTACGAGTCTAAGATCTTAGCTTTTAGGCCATAGTACGAGTCTAAGACCTTAGCTATTAGGCCAGAGTAAGAGTTAAGACCTTAACCAGTAGGCCAGAGTAAGAGTTAAGACCTTAACCATTAGGCCAGAGTACGAGTCTATAACCTTAGCTATTAGGCCATAGTACGAGTCTAAGACCTTAGCTATTAGGCCAGAGTAAGAGTTAAGACCTTAACCAGTAGGCCAGAGTAAGAGTTAAGACCTTAACCTGTAGGCCATAGTACGAGTTTAAGACCTTAGCTATTAGGCCAGAGTAAGAGTTAAGACCTTAACCAGTAGGCCAGAGTAAGTGTTAAGACCTTAACCATTAGGCCAGAGTAAGAGTTAAGACCTTAACCATTAGGCCATAGTACGAGTCTAAGACCTTAGCTATTAGCCCAGAGTAAGAGTTAAGACCTTAGCTATTAGGCCAGAGGAAGAGTTAAGACCTAAACCAGTAGGCCATAGTGCGAGTCTAAGACGTTAGCTATTAGGCCAGAGTAAGAGTTAAGACCTTAACCAGTAGGCCAGAGTAAGAGTTAGGACCTTAACCAGTAGGCCAGAGTACGAGTCTAAGACCTTAGCTATTAGGCCAGAGAAAGAGTTAAAACCTTAACCATTAGGCCAGAGAACGAGTCTAAGACCTTAGCTATTAGGCCAGAGTAAGAGTTAAGACCTTAGCTATTAGGCCAGAGTAAGAGTTAAGACCTTAACCAGTAGGCCAGAGTAAGAGTTAAGACCTTAACCATTAGGCCAGAGTAAGAGTCTAAGACCTTAGCTATTAGGCCAGAGTAAGAGTTAAGACATTAGCTATTAGGTCAGAGTAAGAGTTAAGACCTTAACCAGTAGGCCAGAGTAAGAGTTAAGACCTTAACCAGTAGGCCAGAGTAAGAGTTAAGACCTTAGCTATTAGGCCAGAGTAAGAGTTAAGACCTTAACCATTAGGCCATAGTACGAGTCTAAGACCTTAGCTATTAGGCCAGAGTAAGAGTTAAGACCTTAGCTATAAGGCCAGAGTAAGAGTTAAGATCTTAGCTATTAGCCCAGAGTAAGAGTTAAGACCTTAGCTATTAGGCCAGAGGAAGAGTTAAGACCTTAACCAGTAGGCCATAGTGCGAGTCTAAGACCTTAGCTATTAGGCCAGAGAAAGAGTTAAGACCTTAACCTGTAGGCCAGAGTACGAGTCTAAGACCTTAGCTTTTGGGCCAGAGTAAGAGTTAAGACCTTAACCAGTCGACTAGAGTAAGATTTAAGACCTTAACCAGTAGGTCAGAGTACGAGTCTAAAACATTAGCTTTTAGGCCAGAGTAAGTGTTAAGACCTTAACCAGTAGGCCAGAGTAAGAGTTAATACCTTAACCATTAGGCCAGAGTACGAGTCTAAGACCTTAGCTATTGGGCAGAGTAAGAGTCTTAGCTATTAGGCCAGAGTAAGAGTTAAGACCTTAACCATTAGGCCAGAGTACGAGTCTATGACCTTAGCTATTAGGCCAGAGTAAGAGTTAAGACCTTAGCTATTTGGCCAGAGTAAGAGTTAAGACCTTAACCATTAGGCCAGAGTACGAGTCTAAGCCTTAGCTATTAGGCCAGAGTAAGAGTTAAGACCTTAACCTGTAGGCCAGAGTACGAGTCTAAGACCTTAGCTATTAGGCCAGAGTAAGAGTTAAGACCTTAGCTATTAGGCCAGAGTAAGAGTTAAGACTTTAGATATTAGGCCAGAGTAAGAGTTAAGACCTTAACCATTAGGCCAGAGTATGAGTCTAAGACCTTAGCTATTAGGCCAGAGGAAGAGTTAAGACCTTAACCAGTAGGCCATAGTGCGAGTCTAAGACCTTAGATATTAGGTCAGAGTAAGAGTTAAGACCTTAACCAGTAGGCCAGAGTAAGAGTTAAGACCTTAACCATTAGGCCAGAGTACGAGTCTAAGATCTTAGCTTTTAGGCCATAGTACGAGTCTAAGACCTTAGCTATTAGGCCAGAGTAAGAGTTAAGACCTTAACCAGTAGGCCAGAGTAAGAGTTAAGACCTTAACCATTAGGCCAGAGTACGAGTCTATGACCTTAGCTATTAGGCCATAGTACGAGTCTAAGACCTTAGCTATTAGGCCAGAGTAAGAGTTAAGACCTTAACCAGTAGGCCAGAGTAAGGGTTAAGACCTTAACCTGTAGGCCATAGTACGAGTTTAAGACCTTAGCTATTAGGCCAGAGTAAGAGTTAAGACCTTAACCAGTAGGCCAGAGTAAGTGTTAAGACCTTAACCATTAGGCCAGAGTAAGAGTTAAGACCTTAACCATTAGGCCATGGTACGAGTCTAAGACCTTAGCTATTAGGCCAGAGTAAGAGTTAAGACCTTAGCTATGAGGCCAGAGTAAGAGTTAAGATCTTAGCTATTAGCCCAGAGTAAGAGTTAAGACCTTAGCTATTAGGCCAGAGTCAGAGTTAAGACCTTAGCTATGAGGCCAGAGTAAGAGTTAAGATCTTAGCTATTAGCCCAGAGTAAGAGTTAAGACCTTAGCTATTAGGCCAGAGGAAGAGTTAAGACCTTAACCAGTAGGCCATAGTGTGAGTCTAAGACGTTAGCTATTAGGCCAGAGTAAGAGTTAAGACCTTAACCAGTAGGCCAGAGTAAGAGTTAGGACCTTAACCAGTAGGCCAGAGTACGAGTCTAAGACCTTAGCTATTAGGCCAGAGTAAGAGTTAAGACCTTAACGTGTAGGCCAGAGTACGAGTATAAGACCTTAGCTATTAGGCCAGAGAAAGAGTTAAAACCTTAACCATTAGGCCAGAGAACGAGTCTAAGACCTTAGCTATTAGGCCAGAGTAAGAGTTAAGACCTTAGCTATTAGGCCAGAGTAAGAGTTAAGACCTTAACCAGTAGGCCAGAGTAAGAGTTAAGACCTTAACCATTAGGCCAGAGTAAGAGTCTAAGACCTTAGCTATTAGGCCAGAGTAAGAGTTGAGAAATTAGCTATTAGGTCAGAGTAAGAGTTAAGACCTTAACCAGTAGGCCAGAGTAAGAGTTAAGACCTTAACCAGTAGGCCAGAGTAAGAGTTAAGACCTTAGCTATTAGGCCAGAGTAAGAGTTAAGACCTTAACCATTAGGCCATAGTACAAGTCTAAGACCTTAGCTATTAGGCCAGAGTAAGAGTTAAGACCTTAGCTATAAGGCCAGAGTAAGAGTTAAGATCTTAGCTATTAGCCCAGAGGAAGAGTTAAGACCTTAGCTATTAGTCCAGAGGAAGAGTTAAGACCTTAACCAGTAGGCCATAGTGCGAGTCTAAGACCTTAGCTATTAGGCCAGAGTAAGAGTTAAGTCCTTAACCAGTAGGCCAGAGTAAGAGTTAGGACCTTAACCAGTAGGCCAGAGTACGAGTCTAAGACCTTAGCTATTAGGCCAGAGTAAGAGTTAAGACCTTAACCTGTAGGCCAGAGTACGAGTCTAAGACCTTAGCTATTAGGCCAGAGTAAGAGTTAAGACCTTAACCAGTAGGCCAGAGTACGAGTCTAAGACCTTAGCTATTAGGCCAGAGTAAGAGTTAAGACCTTAACCTGTAGGCCAGAGTACGAGTCTAAGACCTTAGCTATTAGGCCAGAGTACGAGTTAAGACATTAACCTGTAGGCCAGAGTAAGAGTTAAGATCTTAGCTATTAGGCCAGAGTACGAGTCTAAGACCTTAGCTATTAGGCCAGAGTAAGAGTTAAGACCTTAACCAGTAGGCCAGAGTAAGAGTTAAGACCTTAGCTATTAGGCCAGGTTAAGAGTTAAGACCTTAGCTATTAGGCCAGAGTAAGAGTTAAGACCTTAACCATTAGGCCAGAGTACAAGTCTAAGACCTTAGCTATTAGGCCAGAGGAAGAGTTAAGACTTTAACCAGTAGGCCATAATGTGAGTCTAAGACCTTAGCTATTAGGCCAGAGTAAGAGTTAAGACCTTAACCAGTAGGCCAAAGTCAGAGTTAGGACCTTAACCAGTAGGCCAGAGTCCGAGTCTAAGACCTTAGCTATTAGGCCAGAGTAAGAGTTAAGACCTTAACCTGTAGGCCAGAGTACGATTCTAAGACCTTAGCTATTAGGCCAGAGTAAGAGTTAAGACCTTAACCAGTAGGCCAGAGTAGGAGTTAAGACCTTAACCAGTAGGCCAGAGTACGAGTCTAAGACCTTAGCTATTAGGCCAGAGGAAGAGTTAAGACCTTAACCAGTAGGCCATAGTGCGAGTCTAAGACCTTAGATATTAGGTCAGAGTAAGAGTTAAGACCTTAACCAGTAGGCCAGAGTAAGAGTTAAGACCTTAACCATTAGGCCAGAGTACGAGTCTAAGATCTTAGCTTTTAGGCCATAGTACGAGTCTAAGACCTTAGCTATTAGGCCAGAGTAAGAGTTAAGACCTTAACCAGTAGGCCAGAGTAAGAGTTAAGACCTTAACCATTAGGCCAGAGTACGAGTCTATGACCTTAGCTATTAGGCCATAGTACGAGTCTAAGACCTTAGCTATTAGGCCAGAGTAAGAGTTAAGACCTTAACCAGTAGGCCAGAGTAAGGGTTAAGACCTTAACCTGTAGGCCATAGTACGAGTTTAAGACCTTAGCTATTAGGCCAGAGTAAGAGTTAAGACCTTAACCAGTAGGCCAGAGTAAGTGTTAAGACCTTAACCATTAGGCCAGAGTAAGAGTTAAGACCTTAACCATTAGGCCATGGTACGAGTCTAAGACCTTAGCTATTAGGCCAGAGTAAGAGTTAAGACCTTAGCTATGAGGCCAGAGTAAGAGTTAAGATCTTAGCTATTAGCCCAGAGTAAGAGTTAAGACCTTAGCTATTAGGCCAGAGGAAGAGTTAAGACCTTAACCAGTAGGCCATAGTGTGAGTCTAAGACGTTAGCTATTAGGCCAGAGTAAGAGTTAAGACCTTAACCAGTAGGCCAGAGTAAGAGTTAGGACCTTAACCAGTAGGCCAGAGTACGAGTCTAAGACCTTAGCTATTAGGCCAGAGTAAGAGTTAAGACCTTAACGTGTAGGCCAGAGTACGAGTATAAGACCTTAGCTATTAGGCCAGAGAAAGAGTTAAAACCTTAACCATTAGGCCAGAGAACGAGTCTAAGACCTTAGCTATTAGGCCAGAGTAAGAGTTAAGACCTTAGCTATTAGGCCAGAGTAAGAGTTAAGACCTTAACCAGTAGGCCAGAGTAAGAGTTAAGACCTTAACCATTAGGCCAGAGTAAGAGTCTAAGACCTTAGCTATTAGGCCAGAGTAAGAGTTGAGAAATTAGCTATTAGGTCAGAGTAAGAGTTAAGACCTTAACCAGTAGGCCAGAGTAAGAGTTAAGACCTTAACCAGTAGGCCAGAGTAAGAGTTAAGACCTTAGCTATTAGGCCAGAGTAAGAGTTAAGACCTTAACCATTAGGCCATAGTACAAGTCTAAGACCTTAGCTATTAGGCCAGAGTAAGAGTTAAGACCTTAGCTATAAGGCCAGAGTAAGAGTTAAGATCTTAGCTATTAGCCCAGAGTAAGAGTTAAGACCTTAGCTATTAGTCCAGAGGAAGAGTTAAGACCTTAACCAGTAGGCCATAGTGCGAGTCTAAGACCTTAGCTATTAGGCCAGAGTAAGAGTTAAGTCCTTAACCAGTAGGCCAGAGTAAGAGTTAGGACCTTAACCAGTAGGCCAGAGTACGAGTCTAAGACCTTAGCTATTAGGCCAGAGTAAGAGTTAAGACCTTAACCTGTAGGCCAGAGTACGAGTCTAAGACCTTAGCTATTAGGCCAGAGTAAGAGTTAAGACCTTAACCAGTAGGCCAGAGTACGAGTCTAAGACCTTAGCTATTAGGCCAGAGTAAGAGTTAAGACCTTAACCTGTAGGCCAGAGTACGAGTCTAAGACCTTAGCTATTAGGCCAGAGTACGAGTTAAGACATTAACCTGTAGGCCAGAGTAAGAGTTAAGATCTTAGCTATTAGGCCAGAGTACGAGTCTAAGACCTTAGCTATTAGGCCAGAGTAAGAGTTAAGACCTTAACCAGTAGGCCAGAGTAAGAGTTAAGACCTTAGCTATTAGGCCAGGTTAAGAGTTAAGACCTTAGCTATTAGGCCAGAGTAAGAGTTAAGACCTTAACCATTAGGCCAGAGTACAAGTCTAAGACCTTAGCTATTAGGCCAGAGGAAGAGTTAAGACTTTAACCAGTAGGCCATAATGTGAGTCTAAGACCTTAGCTATTAGGCCAGAGTAAGAGTTAAGACCTTAACCAGTAGGCCAAAGTCAGAGTTAGGACCTTAACCAGTAGGCCAGAGTCCGAGTCTAAGACCTTAGCTATTAGGCCAGAGTAAGAGTTAAGACCTTAACCTGTAGGCCAGAGTACGATTCTAAGACCTTAGCTATTAGGCCAGAGTAAGAGTTAAGACCTTAACCAGTAGGCCAGAGTAGGAGTTAAGACCTTAACCAGTAGGCCAGAGTACGAGTCTAAGACCTTAGCTATTAGGCCAGAGTAAGAGTTAAGACCTTAACCTGTAGGCCAGAGTACGAGTCTAAGACCTTAGCTATTAGGACAGAGTAAGAGTTAAGACCTTAACCAGTAGGCTAGAGTAAGATTTAAGACCTTAACCAGTAGGTCAGAGTACGAGTTTAAGACATTAGCTTTTAGGCCAGAGTAAGTGTTAAGACCTTAACCAGTAGGCCAGAGTAAGAGTTAATACCCTAACCATTAGGCCAGAGTACGAGTCTAAGAACTTAGCTATTGGGCAGAGTAAGAGTCTTAGCTATTAGGCCAGAGTAAGAGTTAAGACCTTAACCATTAGGCCAGAGTGCGAGTCTAAGACCTTAGCTATTAGGCCAGAGTAAGAGTTAAGACCTTAGCTATTAGGCCAGAGTAAGAGTTAAGACCTTAGATATTAGGCCAGAGTAAGAGTTAAGACCTTAACCATTAGGCCAGAGTATGAGTCTAAGACCTTAGCTATTAGGCCAGAGGAAGAGTTAAGACCTTAACCAGTAGGCCATAGTGCGAGTCTAAGACCTTAGATATTAGGTCAGAGTAAGAGTTAAGACCTTAACCAGTAGGCCAGAGTAAGAGTTAAGACCTTAACCATTAGGCCAGAGTACGAGTCTAAGACGTTAGCTATTAGGCCAGAGTAAGAGTTAAGACCTTAACCAGTAGGCCAGAGTAAGAGTTAGGACCTTAACCAGTAGGCCAGAGTACGAGTCTAAGACCTTAACTATTAGGCCAGAGTACGAGTTAAGACCTTAACGTGTAGGCCAGAGTACGAGTATAAGACCTTAGCTATTAGGCCAGAGAAAGAGTTAAAACCTTAACCATTAGGCCAGAGAACGAGTCTAAGACCTTAGCTATTAGGCCAGAGTAAGAGTTAAGACCTTAGCTATTAGGCCAGAGTAAGAGTTAAGACCTTAACCAGTAGGCCAGAGTAAGAGTTAAGACCTTAACCATTAGGCCAGAGTAAGAGTCTAAGACCTTAGCTATTAGGCCAGAGTAAGAGTTGAGAAATTAGCTATTAGGTCAGAGTAAGAGTTAAGACCTTAACCAGTAGGCCAGAGTAAGAGTTAAGACCTTAACCAGTAGGCCAGAGTAAGAGTTAAGACCTTAGCTATTAGGCCAGAGTAAGAGTTAAGACCTTAACCATTAGGCCATAGTACGAGTCTAAGACCTTAGCTATTAGGCCAGAGTAAGAGTTAAGACCTTAGCTATAAGGCCAGAGTAAGAGTTAAGATCTTAGCTATTAGCCCAGAGTAAGAGTTAAGACCTTAGCTATTAGGCCAGAGGAAGAGTTAAGACCTTAACCAGTAGGCCATAGTGCGAGTCTAAGACCTTAGCTATTATGCCAGAGTAAGAGTTAAGTCCTTAACCAGTAGGCCAGAGTAAGAGTTAGGACCTTAACCAGTAGGCCAGAGTACGAGTCTAAGACCTTAGCTATTAGGCCAGAGTAAGAGTTAAGACCTTAACCTGTAGGCCAGAGTACGAGTCTAAGACCTTAGCTATTAGGCCAGAGTAAGAGTTAAGACCTTAACCAGTAGGCCAGAGTACGAGTCTAAGACCTTAGCTATTAGGCCAGAGTAATAGTTAAGACCTTAACCTGTAGGCCAGAGTACGAGTCTAAGACCTTAGCTATTAGGCCAGAGTACGAGTTAAGACATTAACCTGTAGGCCAGAGTAAGAGTTAAGACCTTAGCTATTAGGCCAGAGTACGAGTCTAAGACCTTAGCTATTAGGCCAGAGTACGAGTTAAGACATTAACCTGTAGGCCAGAGTAAGAGTTAAGACCTTAGCTATTAGGCCAGGTTAAGAGTTAAGACCTTAGCTATTAGGCCAGAGTAAGAGTTAAGACCTTAACCATTAGGCCAGAGTACAAGTCTAAGACCTTAGCTATTAGGCCAGTGGAAGAGTTAAGACCTTAACCGGTAGGCCATAATGCGAGTCTAAGACCTTAGCTATTAGGCCAGAGTAAGAGTTAAGACCTTAACCAGTAGGCCAAAGTCAGAGTTAGGACCTTAACCAGTAGGCCAGTGTCCGAGTCTAAGACCTTAGCTATTAGGCCAGAGTAAGAGTTAAGACCTTAACCTGTAGGCCAGAGTACGAGTCTAAGACCTTAGCTATTAGGCCAGAGTAAGAGTTAAGACCTTTACCAGTAGGCCAGAGTAGGAGTTAAGACCTTAACCAGTAGGCCAGAGTACGAGTCTAAGACCTTAGCTATTAGGCCAGAGTAAGAGTTAAGACCTTAACCTGTAGGCCAGAGTACGAGTCTAAGACCTTAGCAATTAGGACAGAGTAAGAGTTAAGACCTTAACCAGTAGGCTAGAGTAAGATTTAAGACCTTAACCAGTAGGTCAGAGTACGAGTTTAAGACATTAGCTTTTAGGCCAGAGTAAGTGTTAAGACCTTAACCAGTAGGCCAGAGTAAGAGTTAATACCCTAACCATTAGGCCAGAGTACGAGTCTAAGAACTTAGCTATTGGGCAGAGTAAGAGTCTTAGCTATTAGGCCAGAGTAAGAGTTAAGACCTTAACCATTAGGCCAGAGTGCGAGTCTAAGACCTTAGCTATTAGGCCAGAGTAAGTGTTAAGACCTTAGCTATTAGGCCAGAGTAAGAGTTAAGACCTTAACCATTAGGCCAGAGTACGAGTCTAAGCCTTAGCTATTAGGCCAGAGTAAGAGTTAAGACCTTAACCTTTAGGCCAGAGTACGAGTCTAAGACCTTAGCTATTAGGCCAGAGTAAGAGTTAAGACCTTAGCTATTAGGCCAGAGTAAGAGTTAAGACCTTAGATATTAGGCCAGAGTAAGAGTTAAGACCTTAACCATTAGGCCAGAGTATGAGTCTAAGACCTTAGCTATTAGGCCAGAGGAAGAGTTAAGACCTTAACCAGTAGGCCATAGTGCGAGTCTAAGACCTTAGATATTAGGTCAGAGTAAGAGTTAAGACCTTAACCAGTAGGCCAGAGTAAGAGTTAAGACCTTAACCATTAGGCCAGAGTACGAGTCTAAGATCTTAGCTTTTAGGCCATAGTACGAGTCTAAGACCTTAGCTATTAGGCCAGAGTAAGAGTTAAGACCTTATCCAGTAGGCCAGAGTAAGAGTTAAGACCTTAACCTGTAGGCCAGAGTACGAGTCTAAGACCTTAGCTATTAGGCCAGAGTAAGAGTTAAGACCTTAACCAGTAGGCCAGAGTATGAGTCTAAGACCTTAGCTATTAGGCCAGAGTAAGAGTTAAGACCTTAACCTGTAGGCCAGAGTACGAGTCTAAGACCTTAGCTTTTGGGCCAGAGTAAGAGTTAAGACCTTAACCAGTAGACTAGAGTAAGATTTAAGACCTTAACCAGTAGGTCAGAGTACGAGTCTAAGACATTAGCTTTTAGGCAGGAGTAAGTGTTAAGACCTTAACCAGTAGGCCAGAGTAAGAGTTAATACCTTAACCATTAGGCCAGAGTACGAGTCTAAGACCTTAGCTATTGGGCAGAGTAAGAGTCTTAGCTATTAGGCCAGAGTAAGAGTTAAGACCTTAACCATTAGGCCAGAGTATGAGTCTAAGACCTTAGCTGTTAGGCCAGAGTAAGAGTTAAGACCTTAGCTATTAGGCCAGAGTAAGAGTTAAGACCTTAACCATTAGGCCAGAGTACGAGTCTAAGCCTTAGCTATTAGGCCAGAGTAAGAGTTAAGACCTTAACCTGTAGGCCAGAGTACGAGTCTAAGACCTTAACCATTAGGCCAGAGTATGAGTCTAAGACCTTAGCTATTAGGCCAGAGGAAGAGTTAAGACCTTAACCAGTAGGCCATAGTGCGAGTCTAAGACCTTAGATATTAGGTCAGAGTAAGAGTTAAGACCTTAACCAGTAGGCCAGAGTAAGAGTTAAGACCTTAACCATTAGGCCAGAGTACGAGTCTAAGATCTTAGCTTTTAGGCCATAGTACGAGTCTAAGACCTTAGCTATTAGGCCAGAGTAAGAGTTAAGACCTTAACCAGTAGGCCAGAGTAAGAGTTAAGACCTTAACCATTAGGCCAGAGTACGAGTCTATGACCTTAGCTATTAGGCCATAGTACGAGTCTAAGACCTTAGCTATTAGGCCAGAGTAAGAGTTAAGACCTTAACCAGTAGGCCAGAGTAAGAGTTAAGACCTTAACCTGTAGGCAATAGTACGAGTTTAAGACCTTAGCTATTAGGCCAGAGTAACAGTTAAGACATTAACCAGTAGGCCAGAGTAGGTGTTAAGACCTTAACCATTAGGCCAGAGTAAGAGTTAAGACCTTAACCATTAGGCCATAGTACGAGTCTAAGACCTTAGCTATTAGGCCAGAGTAAGAGTTAAGACCTTAGCTATAAGGCCAGAGTAAGAGTTAAGATCTTAGCTATTAGCCCAGAGTAAGAGTTAAGACCTTAGCTATTAGGCCAGAGTAAGAGTTAAGACCTTAACCAGTAGGCCAGAGTAAAAGTTAGGACCTTAACCAGTAGGCCAGAGTAAGAGTTAAGACCTTAACCAGTAGGCCAGAGTAAGAGTTAAGACCTTAACCAGTAGGCCAGCGTAAGGGTTAAGACCTTAACCTGTAGGCCATAGTACGAGTTTAAGACCTTAGCTATTAGGCCAGAGTAAGAGTTAAGACCTTAACCAGTAGGCCAGAGTAAGTGTTAAGACCTTAACCATTAGGCCAGAGTAAGAGTTAAGACCTTAACCATTAGGCCATGGTACGAGTCTAAGACCTTAGCTATTAGGCCAGAGTAAGAGTTAAGACCTTAGCTATGAGGCCAGAGTAAGAGTTAAGATCTTAGCTATTAGCCCAGAGTAAGAGTTAAGACCTTAGCTATTAGGCCAGAGTAAGAGTTAAGACCTTAGCTATGAGGCCAGAGTAAGAGTTAAGATCTTAGCTATTAGCCCAGAGTAAGAGTTAAGACCTTAGCTATTAGGCCAGAGGAAGAGTTAAGACCTTAACCAGTAGGCCATAGTGTGAGTCTAAGACGTTAGCTATTAGGCCAGAGTAAGAGTTAAGACCTTAACCAGTAGGCCAGAGTAAGAGTTAGGACCTTAACCAGTAGGCCAGAGTACGAGTCTAAGACCTTAGCTATTAGGCCAGAGTAAGAGTTAAGACCTTAACGTGTAGGCCAGAGTACGAGTATAAGACCTTAGCTATTAGGCCAGAGAAAGAGTTAAAACCTTAACCATTAGGCCAGAGAACGAGTCTAAGACCTTAGCTATTAGGCCAGAGTAAGAGTTAAGACCTTAGCTATTAGGCCAGAGTAAGAGTTAAGACCTTAACCAGTAGGCCAGAGTAAGAGTTAAGACCTTAACCATTAGGCCAGAGTACGAGTCTAAGACGTTAGCTATTAGGCCAGAGTAAGAGTTAAGACCTTAACCAGTAGGCCAGAGTAAGAGTTAGGACCTTAACCAGTAGGCCAGAGTACGAGTCTAAGACCTTAACTATTAGGCCAGAGTACGAGTTAAGACCTTAACGTGTAGGCCAGAGTACGAGTATAAGACCTTAGCTATTAGGCCAGAGAAAGAGTTAAAACCTTAACCATTAGGCCAGAGAACGAGTCTAAGACCTTAGCTATTAGGCCAGAGTAAGAGTTAAGACCTTAGCTATTAGGCCAGAGTAAGAGTTAAGACCTTAACCAGTAGGCCAGAGTAAGAGTTAAGACCTTAACCATTAGGCCAGAGTAAGAGTCTAAGACCTTAGCTATTAGGCCAGAGTAAGAGTTGAGAAATTAGCTATTAGGTCAGAGTAAGAGTTAAGACCTTAACCAGTAGGCCAGAGTAAGAGTTAAGACCTTAACCAGTAGGCCAGAGTAAGAGTTAAGACCTTAGCTATTAGGCCAGAGTAAGAGTTAAGACCTTAACCATTAGGCCATAGTACGAGTCTAAGACCTTAGCTATTAGGCCAGAGTAAGAGTTAAGACCTTAGCTATAAGGCCAGAGTAAGAGTTAAGATCTTAGCTATTAGCCCAGAGTAAGAGTTAAGACCTTAGCTATTAGGCCAGAGGAAGAGTTAAGACCTTAACCAGTAGGCCATAGTGCGAGTCTAAGACCTTAGCTATTATGCCAGAGTAAGAGTTAAGTCCTTAACCAGTAGGCCAGAGTAAGAGTTAGGACCTTAACCAGTAGGCCAGAGTACGAGTCTAAGACCTTAGCTATTAGGCCAGAGTAAGAGTTAAGACCTTAACCTGTAGGCCAGAGTACGAGTCTAAGACCTTAGCTATTAGGCCAGAGTAAGAGTTAAGACCTTAACCAGTAGGCCAGAGTACGAGTCTAAGACCTTAGCTATTAGGCCAGAGTAATAGTTAAGACCTTAACCTGTAGGCCAGAGTACGAGTCTAAGACCTTAGCTATTAGGCCAGAGTACGAGTTAAGACATTAACCTGTAGGCCAGAGTAAGAGTTAAGACCTTAGCTATTAGGCCAGAGTACGAGTCTAAGACCTTAGCTATTAGGCCAGAGTACGAGTTAAGACATTAACCTGTAGGCCAGAGTAAGAGTTAAGACCTTAGCTATTAGGCCAGGTTAAGAGTTAAGACCTTAGCTATTAGGCCAGAGTAAGAGTTAAGACCTTAACCATTAGGCCAGAGTACAAGTCTAAGACCTTAGCTATTAGGCCAGTGGAAGAGTTAAGACCTTAACCGGTAGGCCATAATGCGAGTCTAAGACCTTAGCTATTAGGCCAGAGTAAGAGTTAAGACCTTAACCAGTAGGCCAAAGTCAGAGTTAGGACCTTAACCAGTAGGCCAGTGTCCGAGTCTAAGACCTTAGCTATTAGGCCAGAGTAAGAGTTAAGACCTTAACCTGTAGGCCAGAGTACGAGTCTAAGACCTTAGCTATTAGGCCAGAGTAAGAGTTAAGACCTTTACCAGTAGGCCAGAGTAGGAGTTAAGACCTTAACCAGTAGGCCAGAGTACGAGTCTAAGACCTTAGCTATTAGGCCAGAGTAAGAGTTAAGACCTTAACCTGTAGGCCAGAGTACGAGTCTAAGACCTTAGCAATTAGGACAGAGTAAGAGTTAAGACCTTAACCAGTAGGCTAGAGTAAGATTTAAGACCTTAACCAGTAGGTCAGAGTACGAGTTTAAGACATTAGCTTTTAGGCCAGAGTAAGTGTTAAGACCTTAACCAGTAGGCCAGAGTAAGAGTTAATACCCTAACCATTAGGCCAGAGTACGAGTCTAAGAACTTAGCTATTGGGCAGAGTAAGAGTCTTAGCTATTAGGCCAGAGTAAGAGTTAAGACCTTAACCATTAGGCCAGAGTGCGAGTCTAAGACCTTAGCTATTAGGCCAGAGTAAGTGTTAAGACCTTAGCTATTAGGCCAGAGTAAGAGTTAAGACCTTAACCATTAGGCCAGAGTACGAGTCTAAGCCTTAGCTATTAGGCCAGAGTAAGAGTTAAGACCTTAACCTTTAGGCCAGAGTACGAGTCTAAGACCTTAGCTATTAGGCCAGAGTAAGAGTTAAGACCTTAGCTATTAGGCCAGAGTAAGAGTTAAGACCTTAGATATTAGGCCAGAGTAAGAGTTAAGACCTTAACCATTAGGCCAGAGTATGAGTCTAAGACCTTAGCTATTAGGCCAGAGGAAGAGTTAAGACCTTAACCAGTAGGCCATAGTGCGAGTCTAAGACCTTAGATATTAGGTCAGAGTAAGAGTTAAGACCTTAACCAGTAGGCCAGAGTAAGAGTTAAGACCTTAACCATTAGGCCAGAGTACGAGTCTAAGATCTTAGCTTTTAGGCCATAGTACGAGTCTAAGACCTTAGCTATTAGGCCAGAGTAAGAGTTAAGACCTTATCCAGTAGGCCAGAGTAAGAGTTAAGACCTTAACCTGTAGGCCAGAGTACGAGTCTAAGACCTTAGCTATTAGGCCAGAGTAAGAGTTAAGACCTTAACCAGTAGGCCAGAGTATGAGTCTAAGACCTTAGCTATTAGGCCAGAGTAAGAGTTAAGACCTTAACCTGTAGGCCAGAGTACGAGTCTAAGACCTTAGCTTTTGGGCCAGAGTAAGAGTTAAGACCTTAACCAGTAGACTAGAGTAAGATTTAAGACCTTAACCAGTAGGTCAGAGTACGAGTCTAAGACATTAGCTTTTAGGCAGGAGTAAGTGTTAAGACCTTAACCAGTAGGCCAGAGTAAGAGTTAATACCTTAACCATTAGGCCAGAGTACGAGTCTAAGACCTTAGCTATTGGGCAGAGTAAGAGTCTTAGCTATTAGGCCAGAGTAAGAGTTAAGACCTTAACCATTAGGCCAGAGTATGAGTCTAAGACCTTAGCTGTTAGGCCAGAGTAAGAGTTAAGACCTTAGCTATTAGGCCAGAGTAAGAGTTAAGACCTTAACCATTAGGCCAGAGTACGAGTCTAAGCCTTAGCTATTAGGCCAGAGTAAGAGTTAAGACCTTAACCTGTAGGCCAGAGTACGAGTCTAAGACCTTAACCATTAGGCCAGAGTATGAGTCTAAGACCTTAGCTATTAGGCCAGAGGAAGAGTTAAGACCTTAACCAGTAGGCCATAGTGCGAGTCTAAGACCTTAGATATTAGGTCAGAGTAAGAGTTAAGACCTTAACCAGTAGGCCAGAGTAAGAGTTAAGACCTTAACCATTAGGCCAGAGTACGAGTCTAAGATCTTAGCTTTTAGGCCATAGTACGAGTCTAAGACCTTAGCTATTAGGCCAGAGTAAGAGTTAAGACCTTAACCAGTAGGCCAGAGTAAGAGTTAAGACCTTAACCATTAGGCCAGAGTACGAGTCTATGACCTTAGCTATTAGGCCATAGTACGAGTCTAAGACCTTAGCTATTAGGCCAGAGTAAGAGTTAAGACCTTAACCAGTAGGCCAGAGTAAGAGTTAAGACCTTAACCTGTAGGCAATAGTACGAGTTTAAGACCTTAGCTATTAGGCCAGAGTAACAGTTAAGACATTAACCAGTAGGCCAGAGTAGGTGTTAAGACCTTAACCATTAGGCCAGAGTAAGAGTTAAGACCTTAACCATTAGGCCATAGTACGAGTCTAAGACCTTAGCTATTAGGCCAGAGTAAGAGTTAAGACCTTAGCTATAAGGCCAGAGTAAGAGTTAAGATCTTAGCTATTAGCCCAGAGTAAGAGTTAAGACCTTAGCTATTAGGCCAGAGTAAGAGTTAAGACCTTAACCAGTAGGCCAGAGTAAAAGTTAGGACCTTAACCAGTAGGCCAGAGTAAGAGTTAAGACCTTAACCAGTAGGCCAGAGTAAGAGTTAAGACCTTAACCAGTAGGCCAGCGTAAGGGTTAAGACCTTAACCTGTAGGCCATAGTACGAGTTTAAGACCTTAGCTATTAGGCCAGAGTAAGAGTTAAGACCTTAACCAGTAGGCCAGAGTAAGTGTTAAGACCTTAACCATTAGGCCAGAGTAAGAGTTAAGACCTTAACCATTAGGCCATGGTACGAGTCTAAGACCTTAGCTATTAGGCCAGAGTAAGAGTTAAGACCTTAGCTATGAGGCCAGAGTAAGAGTTAAGATCTTAGCTATTAGCCCAGAGTAAGAGTTAAGACCTTAGCTATTAGGCCAGAGTAAGAGTTAAGACCTTAGCTATGAGGCCAGAGTAAGAGTTAAGATCTTAGCTATTAGCCCAGAGTAAGAGTTAAGACCTTAGCTATTAGGCCAGAGGAAGAGTTAAGACCTTAACCAGTAGGCCATAGTGTGAGTCTAAGACGTTAGCTATTAGGCCAGAGTAAGAGTTAAGACCTTAACCAGTAGGCCAGAGTAAGAGTTAGGACCTTAACCAGTAGGCCAGAGTACGAGTCTAAGACCTTAGCTATTAGGCCAGAGTAAGAGTTAAGACCTTAACGTGTAGGCCAGAGTACGAGTATAAGACCTTAGCTATTAGGCCAGAGAAAGAGTTAAAACCTTAACCATTAGGCCAGAGAACGAGTCTAAGACCTTAGCTATTAGGCCAGAGTAAGAGTTAAGACCTTAGCTATTAGGCCAGAGTAAGAGTTAAGACCTTAACCAGTAGGCCAGAGTAAGAGTTAAGACCTTAACCATTAGGCCAGAGTAAGAGTCTAAGACCTTAGCTATTAGGCCAGAGTAAGAGTTGAGAAATTAGCTATTAGGTCAGAGTAAGAGTTAAGACCTTAACCAGTAGGCCAGAGTAAGAGTTAAGACCTTAACCAGTAGGCCAGAGTAAGAGTTAAGACCTTAGCTATTAGGCCAGAGTAAGAGTTAAGACCTTAACCATTAGGCCATAGTACAAGTCTAAGACCTTAGCTATTAGGCCAGAGTAAGAGTTAAGACCTTAGCTATAAGGCCAGAGTAAGAGTTACGATCTTAGCTATTAGCCCAGAGTAAGAGTTAAGACCTTAGCTATTAGTCCAGAGGAAGAGTTAAGACCTTAACCAGTAGGCCATAGTGCGAGTCTAAGACCTTAGCTATTAGGCCAGAGTAAGAGTTAAGTCCTTAACCAGTAGGCCAGAGTAAGAGTTAGGACCTTAACCAGTAGGCCAGAGTACGAGTCTAAGACCTTAGCTATTAGGCCAGAGTAAGAGTTAAGACCTTAACCTGTAGGCCAGAGTACGAGTCTAAGACCTTAGCTATTAGGCCAGAGTAAGAGTTAAGACCTTAACCAGTAGGCCAGAGTACGAGTCTAAGACCTTAGCTATTAGGCCAGAGTAAGAGTTAAGACCTTAACCTGTAGGCCAGAGTACGAGTCTAAGACCTTAGCTATTAGGCCAGAGTACGAGTTAAGACATTAACCTGTAGGCCAGAGTAAGAGTTAAGATCTTAGCTATTAGGCCAGAGTACGAGTCTAAGACCTTAGCTATTAGGCCAGAGTAAGAGTTAAGACCTTAACCAGTAGGCCAGAGTAAGAGTTAAGACCTTAGCTATTAGGCCAGGTTAAGAGTTAAGACCTTAGCTATTAGGCCAGAGTAAGAGTTAAGACCTTAACCATTAGGCCAGAGTACAAGTCTAAGACCTTAGCTATTAGGCCAGAGGAAGAGTTAAGACTTTAACCAGTAGGCCATAATGTGAGTCTAAGACCTTAGCTATTAGGCCAGAGTAAGAGTTAAGACCTTAACCAGTAGGCCAAAGTCAGAGTTAGGACCTTAACCAGTAGGCCAGAGTCCGAGTCTAAGACCTTAGCTATTAGGCCAGAGTAAGAGTTAAGACCTTAACCTGTAGGCCAGAGTACGATTCTAAGACCTTAGCTATTAGGCCAGAGTAAGAGTTAAGACCTTAACCAGTAGGCCAGAGTAGGAGTTAAGACCTTAACCAGTAGGCCAGAGTACGAGTCTAAGACCTTAGCTATTAGGCCAGAGTAAGAGTTAAGACCTTAACCTGTAGGCCAGAGTACGAGTCTAAGACCTTAGCTATTAGGACAGAGTAAGAGTTAAGACCTTAACCAGTAGGCTAGAGTAAGATTTAAGACCTTAACCAGTAGGTCAGAGTACGAGTTTAAGACATTAGCTTTTAGGCCAGAGTAAGTGTTAAGACCTTAACCAGTAGGCCAGAGTAAGAGTTAATACCCTAACCATTAGGCCAGAGTACGAGTCTAAGAACTTAGCTATTGGGCAGAGTAAGAGTCTTAGCTATTAGGCCAGAGTAAGAGTTAAGACCTTAACCATTAGGCCAGAGTGCGAGTCTAAGACCTTAGCTATTAGGCCAGAGTAAGAGTTAAGACCTTAGCTATTAGGCCAGAGTAAGAGTTAAGACCTTAGATATTAGGCCACAGTAAGAGTTAAGACCTTAACCATTAGGCCAGAGTATGAGTCTAAGACCTTAGCTATTAGGCCAGAGGAAGAGTTAAGACCTTAACCAGTAGGCCATAGTGCGAGTCTAAGACCTTAGATATTAGGTCAGAGTAAGAGTTAAGACCTTAACCAGTAGGCCAGAGTAAGAGTTAAGACCTTAACCATTAGGCCAGAGTACGAGTCTAAGACGTTAGCTATTAGGCCAGAGTAAGAGTTAAGACCTTAACCAGTAGGTCAGAGTAAGAGTTAGGACCTTAACCAGTAGGCCAGAGTACGAGTCTAAGACCTTAGCTATTAGGCCAGAGTACGAGTTAAGACCTTAACGTGTAGGCCAGAGTACGAGTATAAGACCTTAGCTATTAGGCCAGAGAAAGAGTTAAAACCTTAACCATTAGGCCAGAGAACGAGTCTAAGACCTTAGCTATTAGGCCAGAGTAAGAGTTAAGACCTTAACCAGTAGGCCAGAGTAAGAGTTAAGACCTTAACCATTAGGCCAGAGTACGAGTCTATGACCTTAGCTATTAGGCCATAGTACGAGTCTAAGACCTTAGCTATTAGGCCAGAGTAAGAGTTAAGACCTTAACCAGTAGGCCAGAGTAAGAGTTAAGACCTTAACCTGTAGGCAATAGTACGAGTTTAAGACCTTAGCTATTAGGCCAGAGTAACAGTTAAGACATTAACCAGTAGGCCAGAGTAGGTGTTAAGACCTTAACCATTAGGCCAGAGTAAGAGTTAAGACCTTAACCATTAGGCCATAGTACGAGTCTAAGACCTTAGCTATTAGGCCAGAGTAAGAGTTAAGACCTTAGCTATAAGGCCAGAGTAAGAGTTAAGATCTTAGCTATTAGCCCAGAGTAAGAGTTAAGACCTTAGCTATTAGGCCAGAGTAAGAGTTAAGACCTTAACCAGTAGGCCAGAGTAAAAGTTAGGACCTTAACCAGTAGGCCAGAGTAAGAGTTAAGACCTTAACCAGTAGGCCAGAGTAAGAGTTAAGACCTTAACCAGTAGGCCAGAGTAAGGGTTAAGACCTTAACCTGTAGGCCATAGTACGAGTTTAAGACCTTAGCTATTAGGCCAGAGTAAGAGTTAAGACCTTAACCAGTAGGCCAGAGTAAGTGTTAAGACCTTAACCATTAGGCCAGAGTAAGAGTTAAGACCTTAACCATTAGGCCATGGTACGAGTCTAAGACCTTAGCTATTAGGCCAGAGTAAGAGTTAAGACCTTAGCTATGAGGCCAGAGTAAGAGTTAAGATCTTAGCTATTAGCCCAGAGTAAGAGTTAAGACCTTAGCTATTAGGCCAGAGTAAGAGTTAAGACCTTAGCTATGAGGCCAGAGTAAGAGTTAAGATCTTAGCTATTAGCCCAGAGTAAGAGTTAAGACCTTAGCTATTAGGCCAGAGGAAGAGTTAAGACCTTAACCAGTAGGCCATAGTGTGAGTCTAAGACGTTAGCTATTAGGCCAGAGTAAGAGTTAAGACCTTAACCAGTAGGCCAGAGTAAGAGTTAGGACCTTAACCAGTAGGCCAGAGTACGAGTCTAAGACCTTAGCTATTAGGCCAGAGTAAGAGTTAAGACCTTAACGTGTAGGCCAGAGTACGAGTATAAGACCTTAGCTATTAGGCCAGAGAAAGAGTTAAAACCTTAACCATTAGGCCAGAGAACGAGTCTAAGACCTTAGCTATTAGGCCAGAGTAAGAGTTAAGACCTTAGCTATTAGGCCAGAGTAAGAGTTAAGACCTTAACCAGTAGGCCAGAGTAAGAGTTAAGACCTTAACCATTAGGCCAGAGTAAGAGTCTAAGACCTTAGCTATTAGGCCAGAGTAAGAGTTGAGAAATTAGCTATTAGGTCAGAGTAAGAGTTAAGACCTTAACCAGTAGGCCAGAGTAAGAGTTAAGACCTTAACCAGTAGGCCAGAGTAAGAGTTAAGACCTTAGCTATTAGGCCAGAGTAAGAGTTAAGACCTTAACCATTAGGCCATAGTACAAGTCTAAGACCTTAGCTATTAGGCCAGAGTAAGAGTTAAGACCTTAGCTATAAGGCCAGAGTAAGAGTTAAGATCTTAGCTATTAGCCCAGAGTAAGAGTTAAGACCTTAGCTATTAGTCCAGAGGAAGAGTTAAGACCTTAACCAGTAGGCCATAGTGCGAGTCTAAGACCTTAGCTATTAGGCCAGAGTAAGAGTTAAGTCCTTAACCAGTAGGCCAGAGTAAGAGTTAGGACCTTAACCAGTAGGCCAGAGTACGAGTCTAAGACCTTAGCTATTAGGCCAGAGTAAGAGTTAAGACCTTAACCTGTAGGCCAGAGTACGAGTCTAAGACCTTAGCTATTAGGCCAGAGTAAGAGTTAAGACCTTAACCAGTAGGCCAGAGTACGAGTCTAAGACCTTAGCTATTAGGCCAGAGTAAGAGTTAAGACCTTAACCTGTAGGCCAGAGTACGAGTCTAAGACCTTAGCTATTAGGCCAGAGTACGAGTTAAGACATTAACCTGTAGGCCAGAGTAAGAGTTAAGATCTTAGCTATTAGGCCAGAGTACGAGTCTAAGACCTTAGCTATTAGGCCAGAGTAAGAGTTAAGACCTTAACCAGTAGGCCAGAGTAAGAGTTAAGACCTTAGCTATTAGGCCAGGTTAAGAGTTAAGACCTTAGCTATTAGGCCAGAGTAAGAGTTAAGACCTTAACCATTAGGCCAGAGTACAAGTCTAAGACCTTAGCTATTAGGCCAGAGTAAGAGTTAAGACTTTAACCAGTAGGCCATAATGTGAGTCTAAGACCTTAGCTATTAGGCCAGAGTAAGAGTTAAGACCTTAACCAGTAGGCCAAAGTCAGAGTTAGGACCTTAACCAGTAGGCCATAGTCCGAGTCTAAGACCTTAGCTATTAGGCCAGAGTAAGAGTTAAGACCTTAACCTGTAGGCCAGAGTACGATTCTAAGACCTTAGCTATTAGGCCAGAGTAAGAGTTAAGACCTTAACCAGTAGGCCAGAGTAGGAGTTAAGACCTTAACCAGTAGGCCAGAGTACGAGTCTAAGACCTTAGCTATTAGGCCAGAGTAAGAGTTAAGACCTTAACCTGTAGGCCAGAGTACGAGTCTAAGACCTTAGCTATTAGGACAGAGTAAGAGTTAAGACCTTAACCAGTAGGCTAGAGTAAGATTTAAGACCTTAACCAGTAGGTCAGAGTACGAGTTTAAGACATTAGCTTTTAGGCCAGAGTAAGTGTTAAGACCTTAACCAGTAGGCCAGAGTAAGAGTTAATACCCTAACCATTAGGCCAGAGTACGAGTCTAAGAACTTAGCTTTTGGGCAGAGTAAGAGTCTTAGCTATTAGGCCAGAGTAAGAGTTAAGACCTTAACCATTAGGCCAGAGTGCGAGTCTAAGACCTTAGCTATTAGGCCAGAGTAAGAGTTAAGACCTTAGCTATTAGGCCAGAGTAAGAGTTAAGACCTTAGATATTAGGCCACAGTAAGAGTTAAGACCTTAACCATTAGGCCAGAGTATGAGTCTAAGACCTTAGCTATTAGGCCAGAGGAAGAGTTAAGACCTTAACCAGTAGGCCATAGTGCGAGTCTAAGACCTTAGATATTAGGTCAGAGTAAGAGTTAAGACCTTAACCAGTAGGCCAGAGTAAGAGTTAAGACCTTAACCATTAGGCCAGAGTACGAGTCTAAGACGTTAGCTATTAGGCCAGAGTAAGAGTTAAGACCTTAACCAGTAGGTCAGAGTAAGAGTTAGGACCTTAACCAGTAGGCCAGAGTACGAGTCTAAGACCTTAGCTATTAGGCCAGAGTACGAGTTAAGACCTTAACGTGTAGGCCAGAGTACGAGTATAAGACCTTAGCTATTAGGCCAGAGAAAGAGTTAAAACCTTAACCATTAGGCCAGAGAACGAGTCTAAGACCTTAGCTATTAGGCCAGAGTAAGAGTTAAGACCTTAGCTATTAGGCCAGAGTAAGAGTTAAGACCTTAACCAGTAGGCCAGAGTAAGAGTTAAGACCTTAACCATTAGGCCAGAGTAAGAGTCTAAGACCTTAGCTATTAGGCCAGAGTAAGAGTTGAGAAATTAGCTATTAGGTCAGAGTAAGAGTTAAGACCTTAACCAGTAGGCCAGAGTAAGAGTTAAGACCTTAACCAGTAGGCCAGAGTAAGAGTTAAGACCTTAGCTATTAGGCCAGAGTAAGAGTTAAGACCTTAACCATTAGGCCATAGTACGAGTCTAAGACCTTAGCTATTAGGCCAGAGTAAGAGTTAAGACCTTAGCTATAAGGCCAGAGTAAGAGTTAAGATCTTAGCTATTAGCCCAGAGTAAGAGTTAAGACCTTAGCTATTAGGCCAGAGGAAGAGTTAAGACCTTAACCAGTAGGCCATAGTGCGAGTCTAAGACCTTAGCTATTATGCCAGAGTAAGAGTTAAGTCCTTAACCAGTAGGCCAGAGTAAGAGTTAGGACCTTAACCAGTAGGCCAGAGTACGAGTCTAAGACCTTAGCTATTAGGCCAGAGTAAGAGTTAAGACCTTAACCTGTAGGGCAGAGTACGAGTCTAAGACCTTAGCTATTAGGCCAGAGTAAGAGTTAAGACCTTAACCAGTAGGCCAGAGTACGAGTCTAAGACCTTAGCTATTAGGCCAGAGTAAGAGTTAAGACCTTAACCTGTAGGCCAGAGTACGAGTCTAAGACCTTAGCTATTAGGCCAGAGTACGAGTTAAGACATTAACCTGTAGGCCAGAGTAAGAGTTAAGACCTTAGCTATTAGGCCAGAGTACGAGTCTAAGACCTTAGCTATTAGGCCAGAGTACGAGTTAAGACATTAACCTGTAGGCCAGAGTAAGAGTTAAGACCTTAGCTATTAGGCCAGGTTAAGAGTTAAGACCTTAGCTATTAGGCCAGAGTAAGAGTTAAGACCTTAACCATTAGGCCAGAGTACAAGTCTAAGACCTTAGCTATTAGGCCAGTGGAAGAGTTAAGACCTTAACCGGTAGGCCATAATGCGAGTCTAAGACCTTAGCTATTAGGCCAGAGTAAGAGTTAAGACCTTAACCAGTAGGCCAAAGTCAGAGTTAGGACCTTAACCAGTAGGCCAGTGTCCGAGTCTAAGACCTTAGCTATTAGGCCAGAGTAAGAGTTAAGACCTTAACCTGTAGGCCAGAGTACGAGTCTAAGACCTTAGCTATTAGGCCAGAGTAAGAGTTAAGACCTTTACCAGTAGGCCAGAGTAGGAGTTAAGACCTTAACCAGTAGGCCAGAGTACGAGTCTAAGACCTTAGCTATTAGGCCAGAGTAAGAGTTAAGACCTTAACCTGTAGGCCAGAGTACGAGTCTAAGACCTTAGCAATTAGGACAGAGTAAGAGTTAAGACCTTAACCAGTAGGCTAGAGTAAGATTTAAGACCTTAACCAGTAGGTCAGAGTACGAGTTTAAGACATTAGCTTTTAGGCCAGAGTAAGTGTTAAGACCTTAACCAGTAGGCCAGAGTAAGAGTTAATACCCTAACCATTAGGCCAGAGTACGAGTCTAAGAACTTAGCTATTGGGCAGAGTAAGAGTCTTAGCTATTAGGCCAGAGTAAGAGTTAAGACCTTAACCATTAGGCCAGAGTGCGAGTCTAAGACCTTAGCTATTAGGCCAGAGTAAGAGTTAAGACCTTAGCTATTAGGCCAGAGTAAGAGTTAAGACCTTAACCATTAGGCCAGAGTACGAGTCTAAGCCTTAGCTATTAGGCCAGAGTAAGAGTTAAGACCTTAACCTTTAGGCCAGAGTACGAGTCTAAGACCTTAGCTATTAGGCCAGAGTAAGAGTTAAGACCTTAGCTATTAGGCCAGAGTAAGAGTTAAGACCTTAGATATTAGGCCAGCGTAAGAGTTAAGACCTTAACCATTAGGCCAGAGTATGAGTCTAAGACCTTAGCTATTAGGCCAGAGGAAGAGTTAAGACCTTAACCAGTAGGCCATAGTGCGAGTCTAAGACCTTAGATATTAGGTCAGAGTAAGAGTTAAGACCTTAACCAGTAGGCCAGAGTAAGAGTTAAGACCTTAACCATTAGGCCAGAGTACGAGTCTAAGATCTTAGCTTTTAGGCCATAGTACGAGTCTAAGACCTTAGCTATTAGGCCAGAGTAAGAGTTAACACCTTATCCAGTAGGCCAGAGTAAGAGTTAAGACCTTAACCTGTAGGCCAGAGTACGAGTCTAAGACCTTAGCTATTAGGCCAGAGTAAGAGTTAAGACCTTAACCAGTAGGCCAGAGTACGAGTCTAAGACCTTAGCTATTAGGCCAGAGTAAGAGTTAAGACCTTAACCTGTAGGCCAGAGTACGAGTCTAAGACCTTAGCTTTTGGGCCAGAGTAAGAGTTAAGACCTTAACCAGTAGACTAGAGTAAGATTTAAGACCTTAACCAGTAGGTCAGAGTACGAGTCTAAGACATTAGCTTTTAGGCAGGAGTAAGTGTTAAGACCTTAACCAGTAGGCCAGAGTAAGAGTTAATACCTTAACCATTAGGCCAGAGTACGAGTCTAAGACCTTAGCTATTGGGCAGAGTAAGAGTCTTAGCTATTAGGCCAGAGTAAGAGTTAAGACCTTAACCATTAGGCCAGAGTATGAGTCTAAGACCTTAGCTGTTAGGCCAGAGTACGAGTCTAAGACCTTAGCTATTAGGCCAGAGTAAGAGTTAAGACCTTAGCTATAAGGCCAGAGTAAGAGTTAAGATCTTAGCTATTAGCCCAGAGTAAGAGTTAAGACCTTAGCTATTAGGCCAGAGTAAGAGTTAAGACCTTA
Organism: Triturus cristatus; assembly: GCF_964204655.1. Lineage (NCBI taxonomy): Eukaryota > Metazoa > Chordata > Amphibia > Caudata > Salamandridae > Triturus > Triturus cristatus. The sequence goes on from NC_140590.1 coordinate 1,309,338,086, forward strand.
ACCAGTAGGCCAGAGTAAAAGTTAGGACCTTAACCAGTAGGCCAGAGTAAGAGTTAAGACCTTAACCAGTAGGCCAGAGTAAGAGTTAAGACCTTAACCAGTAGGCCAGAGTAAGGGTTAAGACCTTAACCTGTAGGCCATAGTACGAGTTTAAGACCTTAGCTATTAGGCCAGAGTAAGAGTTAAGACCTTAACCAGTAGGCCAGAGTAAGTGTTAAGACCTTAACCATTAGGCCAGAGTAAGAGTTAAGACCTTAACCATTAGGCCATGGTACGAGTCTAAGACCTTAGCTATTAGGCCAGAGTAAGAGTTAAGACCTTAGCTATGAGGCCAGAGTAAGAGTTAAGATCTTAGCTATTAGCCCAGAGTAAGAGTTAAGACCTTAGCTATTAGGCCAGAGTAAGAGTTAAGACCTTAGCTATGAGGCCAGAGTAAGAGTTAAGATCTTAGCTATTAGCCCAGAGTAAGAGTTAAGACCTTAGCTATTAGGCCAGAGGAAGAGTTAAGACCTTAACCAGTAGGCCATAGTGTGAGTCTAAGACGTTAGCTATTAGGCCAGAGTAAGAGTTAAGACCTTAACCAGTAGGCCAGAGTAAGAGTTAGGACCTTAACCAGTAGGCCAGAGTACGAGTCTAAGACCTTAGCTATTAGGCCAGAGTAAGAGTTAAGACCTTAACGTGTAGGCCAGAGTACGAGTATAAGACCTAAGCTATTAGGCCAGAGAAAGAGTTAAAACCTTAACCATTAGGCCAGAGAACGAGTCTAAGACCTTAGCTATTAGGCCAGAGTAAGAGTTAAGACCTTAGCTATTAGGCCAGAGTAAGAGTTAAGACCTTAACCAGTAGGCCAGAGTAAGAGTTAAGACCTTAACCATTAGGCCAGAGTAAGAGTCTAAGACCTTAGCTATTAGGCCAGAGTAAGAGTTGAGAAATTAGCTATTAGGTCAGAGTAAGAGTTAAGACCTTAACCAGTAGGCCAGAGTAAGAGTTAAGACCTTAACCAGTAGGCCAGAGTAAGAGTTAAGACCTTAGCTATTAGGCCAGAGTAAGAGTTAAGACCTTAACCATTAGGCCATAGTACAAGTCTAAGACCTTAGCTATTAGGCCAGAGTAAGAGTTAAGACCTTAGCTATAAGGCCAGAGTAAGAGTTAAGATCTTAGCTATTAGCCCAGAGTAAGAGTTAAGACCTTAGCTATTAGTCCAGAGGAAGAGTTAAGACCTTAACCAGTAGGCCATAGTGCGAGTCTAAGACCTTAGCTATTAGGCCAGAGTAAGAGTTAAGTCCTTAACCAGTAGGCCAGAGTAAGAGTTAGGACCTTAACCAGTAGGCCAGAGTACGAGTCTAAGACCTTAGCTATTAGGCCAGAGTAAGAGTTAAGACCTTAACCTGTAGGCCAGAGTACGAGTCTAAGACCTTAGCTATTAGGCCAGAGTAAGAGTTAAGACCTTAACCAGTAGGCCAGAGTACGAGTCTAAGACCTTAGCTATTAGGCCAGAGTAAGAGTTAAGACCTTAACCTGTAGGCCAGAGTACGAGTCTAAGACCTTAGCTATTAGGCCAGAGTACGAGTTAAGACATTAACCTGTAGGCCAGAGTAAGAGTTAAGATCTTAGCTATTAGGCCAGAGTACGAGTCTAAGACCTTAGCTATTAGGCCAGAGTAAGAGTTAAGACCTTAACCAGTAGGCCAGAGTAAGAGTTAAGACCTTAGCTATTAGGCCAGGTTAAGAGTTAAGACCTTAGCTATTAGGCCAGAGTAAGAGTTAAGACCTTAACCATTAGGCCAGAGTACAAGTCTAAGACCTTAGCTATTAGGCCAGAGGAAGAGTTAAGACTTTAACCAGTAGGCCATAATGTGAGTCTAAGACCTTAGCTATTAGGCCAGAGTAAGAGTTAAGACCTTAACCAGTAGGCCAAAGTCAGAGTTAGGACCTTAACCAGTAGGCCAGAGTCCGAGTCTAAGACCTTAGCTATTAGGCCAGAGTAAGAGTTAAGACCTTAACCTGTAGGCCAGAGTACGATTCTAAGACCTTAGCTATTAGGCCAGAGTAAGAGTTAAGACCTTAACCAGTAGGCCAGAGTAGGAGTTAAGACCTTAACCAGTAGGCCAGAGTACGAGTCTAAGACCTTAGCTATTAGGCCAGAGTAAGAGTTAAGACCTTAACCTGTAGGCCAGAGTACGAGTCTAAGACCTTAGCTATTAGGACAGAGTAAGAGTTAAGACCTTAACCAGTAGGCTAGAGTAAGATTTAAGACCTTAACCAGTAGGTCAGAGTACGAGTTTAAGACATTAGCTTTTAGGCCAGAGTAAGTGTTAAGACCTTAACCAGTAGGCCAGAGTAAGAGTTAATACCCTAACCATTAGGCCAGAGTACGAGTCTAAGAACTTAGCTATTGGGCAGAGTAAGAGTCTTAGCTATTAGGCCAGAGTAAGAGTTAAGACCTTAACCATTAGGCCAGAGTGCGAGTCTAAGACCTTAGCTATTAGGCCAGAGTAAGAGTTAAGACCTTAGCTATTAGGCCAGAGTAAGAGTTAAGACCTTAGATATTAGGCCACAGTAAGAGTTAAGACCTTAACCATTAGGCCAGAGTATGAGTCTAAGACCTTAGCTATTAGGCCAGAGGAAGAGTTAAGACCTTAACCAGTAGGCCATAGTGCGAGTCTAAGACCTTAGATATTAGGTCAGAGTAAGAGTTAAGACCTTAACCAGTAGGCCAGAGTAAGAGTTAAGACCTTAACCATTAGGCCAGAGTACGAGTCTAAGACGTTAGCTATTAGGCCAGAGTAAGAGTTAAGACCTTAACCAGTAGGTCAGAGTAAGAGTTAGGACCTTAACCAGTAGGCCAGAGTACGAGTCTAAGACCTTAGCTATTAGGCCAGAGTACGAGTTAAGACCTTAACGTGTAGGCCAGAGTACGAGTATAAGACCTTAGCTATTAGGCCAGAGAAAGAGTTAAAACCTTAACCATTAGGCCAGAGAACGAGTCTAAGACCTTAGCTATTAGGCCAGAGTAAGAGTTAAGACCTTAGCTATTAGGCCAGAGTAAGAGTTAAGACCTTAACCAGTAGGCCAGAGTAAGAGTTAAGACCTTAACCATTAGGCCAGAGTAAGAGTCTAAGACCTTAGCTATTAGGCCAGAGTAAGAGTTGAGAAATTAGCTATTAGGTCAGAGTAAGAGTTAAGACCTTAACCAGTAGGCCAGAGTAAGAGTTAAGACCTTAACCAGTAGGCCAGAGTAAGAGTTAAGACCTTAGCTATTAGGCCAGAGTAAGAGTTAAGACCTTAACCATTAGGCCATAGTACGAGTCTAAGACCTTAGCTATTAGGCCAGAGTAAGAGTTAAGACCTTAGCTATAAGGCCAGAGTAAGAGTTAAGATCTTAGCTATTAGCCCAGAGTAAGAGTTAAGACCTTAGCTATTAGGCCAGAGGAAGAGTTAAGACCTTAACCAGTAGGCCATAGTGCGAGTCTAAGACCTTAGCTATTATGCCAGAGTAAGAGTTAAGTCCTTAACCAGTAGGCCAGAGTAAGAGTTAGGACCTTAACCAGTAGGCCAGAGTACGAGTCTAAGACCTTAGCTATTAGGCCAGAGTAAGAGTTAAGACCTTAACCTGTAGGGCAGAGTACGAGTCTAAGACCTTAGCTATTAGGCCAGAGTAAGAGTTAAGACCTTAACCAGTAGGCCAGAGTACGAGTCTAAGACCTTAGCTATTAGGCCAGAGTAAGAGTTAAGACCTTAACCTGTAGGCCAGAGTACGAGTCTAAGACCTTAGCTATTAGGCCAGAGTACGAGTTAAGACATTAACCTGTAGGCCAGAGTAAGAGTTAAGACCTTAGCTATTAGGCCAGAGTACGAGTCTAAGACCTTAGCTATTAGGCCAGAGTACGAGTTAAGACATTAACCTGTAGGCCAGAGTAAGAGTTAAGACCTTAGCTATTAGGCCAGGTTAAGAGTTAAGACCTTAGCTATTAGGCCAGAGTAAGAGTTAAGACCTTAACCATTAGGCCAGAGTACAAGTCTAAGACCTTAGCTATTAGGCCAGTGGAAGAGTTAAGACCTTAACCGGTAGGCCATAATGCGAGTCTAAGACCTTAGCTATTAGGCCAGAGTAAGAGTTAAGACCTTAACCAGTAGGCCAAAGTCAGAGTTAGGACCTTAACCAGTAGGCCAGTGTCCGAGTCTAAGACCTTAGCTATTAGGCCAGAGTAAGAGTTAAGACCTTAACCTGTAGGCCAGAGTACGAGTCTAAGACCTTAGCTATTAGGCCAGAGTAAGAGTTAAGACCTTTACCAGTAGGCCAGAGTAGGAGTTAAGACCTTAACCAGTAGGCCAGAGTACGAGTCTAAGACCTTAGCTATTAGGCCAGAGTAAGAGTTAAGACCTTAACCTGTAGGCCAGAGTACGAGTCTAAGACCTTAGCAATTAGGACAGAGTAAGAGTTAAGACCTTAACCAGTAGGCTAGAGTAAGATTTAAGACCTTAACCAGTAGGTCAGAGTACGAGTTTAAGACATTAGCTTTTAGGCCAGAGTAAGTGTTAAGACCTTAACCAGTAGGCCAGAGTAAGAGTTAATACCCTAACCATTAGGCCAGAGTACGAGTCTAAGAACTTAGCTATTGGGCAGAGTAAGAGTCTTAGCTATTAGGCCAGAGTAAGAGTTAAGACCTTAACCATTAGGCCAGAGTGCGAGTCTAAGACCTTAGCTATTAGGCCAGAGTAAGAGTTAAGACCTTAGCTATTAGGCCAGAGTAAGAGTTAAGACCTTAACCATTAGGCCAGAGTACGAGTCTAAGCCTTAGCTATTAGGCCAGAGTAAGAGTTAAGACCTTAACCTTTAGGCCAGAGTACGAGTCTAAGACCTTAGCTATTAGGCCAGAGTAAGAGTTAAGACCTTAGCTATTAGGCCAGAGTAAGAGTTAAGACCTTAGATATTAGGCCAGCGTAAGAGTTAAGACCTTAACCATTAGGCCAGAGTATGAGTCTAAGACCTTAGCTATTAGGCCAGAGGAAGAGTTAAGACCTTAACCAGTAGGCCATAGTGCGAGTCTAAGACCTTAGATATTAGGTCAGAGTAAGAGTTAAGACCTTAACCAGTAGGCCAGAGTAAGAGTTAAGACCTTAACCATTAGGCCAGAGTACGAGTCTAAGATCTTAGCTTTTAGGCCATAGTACGAGTCTAAGACCTTAGCTATTAGGCCAGAGTAAGAGTTAAGACCTTATCCAGTAGGCCAGAGTAAGAGTTAAGACCTTAACCTGTAGGCCAGAGTACGAGTCTAAGACCTTAGCTATTAGGCCAGAGTAAGAGTTAAGACCTTAACCAGTAGGCCAGAGTACGAGTCTAAGACCTTAGCTATTAGGCCAGAGTAAGAGTTAAGACCTTAACCTGTAGGCCAGAGTACGAGTCTAAGACCTTAGCTTTTGGGCCAGAGTAAGAGTTAAGACCTTAACCAGTAGACTAGAGTAAGATTTAAGACCTTAACCAGTAGGTCAGAGTACGAGTCTAAGACATTAGCTTTTAGGCAGGAGTAAGTGTTAAGACCTTAACCAGTAGGCCAGAGTAAGAGTTAATACCTTAACCATTAGGCCAGAGTACGAGTCTAAGACCTTAGCTATTGGGCAGAGTAAGAGTCTTAGCTATTAGGCCAGAGTAAGAGTTAAGACCTTAACCATTAGGCCAGAGTATGAGTCTAAGACCTTAGCTGTTAGGCCAGAGTAAGAGTTAAGACCTTAGCTATTAGGCCAGAGTAAGAGTTAAGACCTTAACCATTAGGCCAGAGTACGAGTCTAAGCCTTAGCTATTAGGCCAGAGTAAGAGTTAAGACCTTAACCTGTAGGCCAGAGTACGAGTCTAAGACGTTAACCATTAGGCCAGAGTATGAGTCTAAGACCTTAGCTATTAGGCCAGAGGAAGAGTTAAGACCTTAACCAGTAGGCCATAGTGCGAGTCTAAGACCTTAGATATTAGGTCAGAGTAAGAGTTAAGACCTTAACCAGTAGGCCAGAGTAAGAGTTAAGACCTTAACCATTAGGCCAGAGTACGAGTCTAAGATCTTAGCTTTTAGGCCATAGTACGAGTCTAAGACCTTAGCTATTAGGCCAGAGTAAGAGTTAAGACCTTAACCAGTAGGCCAGAGTAAGAGTTAAGACCTTAACCATTAGGCCAGAGTACGAGTCTATGACCTTAGCTATTAGGCCATAGTACGAGTCTAAGACCTTAGCTATTAGGCCAGAGTAAGAGTTAAGACCTTAACCAGTAGGCCAGAGTAAGAGTTAAGACCTTAACCTGTAGGCAATAGTACGAGTTTAAGACCTTAGCTATTAGGCCAGAGTAACAGTTAAGACATTAACCAGTAGGCCAGAGTAGGTGTTAAGACCTTAACCATTAGGCCAGAGTAAGAGTTAAGACCTTAACCATTAGGCCATAGTACGAGTCTAAGACCTTAGCTATTAGGCCAGAGTAAGAGTTAAGACCTTAGCTATAAGGCCAGAGTAAGAGTTAAGATCTTAGCTATTAGCCCAGAGTAAGAGTTAAGACCTTAGCTATTAGGCCAGAGTAAGAGTTAAGACCTTAAACAGTAGGCCAGAGTAAGAGTTAGGACCTTAACCAGTAGGCCAGAGTACGAGTCTAAGACCTTAGCTATTAGGCCAGAGTACGAGTTAAGACATTAACCTGTAGGCCAGAGTAAGAGTTAAGACCTTAGCTATTAGGCCAGAGTACGAGTCTAAGACCTTAGCTATTAGGCCAGAGTAAGAGTTAAGACCTTAACCAGTAGGCCAGAGTAAGAGTTAAGACCTTAGCTATTAGGCCAGGTTAAGAGTTAAGACCTTAGCTATTAGGCCAGAGTAAGAGTTAAGACCTTAACCATTAGGCCAGAGTACAAGTCTAAGACCTTAGCTATTAGGCCAGAGGAAGAGTTAAGACCTTAACCAGTAGGCCATAATGCGAGTCTAAGACCTTAGCTATTAGGCCAGAGTAAGAGTTAAGACCTTAACCAGTAGGCCAAAGTCAGAGTTAGGACCTTAACCAGTAGGCCAGAGTCCGAGTCTAAGACCTTAGCTATTAGGCCAGAGTAAGAGTTAAGACCTTAACCTGTAGGCCAGAGTACGAGTCTAAGACCTTAGCTATTAGGCCAGAGTAAGAGTTAAGACCTTAACCAGTAGGCCAGAGTAGGAGTTAAGACCTTAACCAGTAGGCCAGAGTACGAGTCTAAGACCTTAGCTATTAGGCCAGAGTAAGAGTTAAGACCTTAACCTGTAGGCCAGAGTACGAGTCTAAGACCTTAGCTATTAGGACAGAGTAAGAGTTAAGACCTTAACCAGTAGGCTAGAGTAAGATTTAAGACCTTAACCAGTAGGTCAGAGTACGAGTTTAAGACATTAGCTTTTAGGCCAGAGTAAGTGTTAAGACCTTAACCAGTAGGCCAGAGTAAGAGTTAATACCCTAACCATTAGGCCAGAGTACGAGTCTAAGAACTTAGCTATTGGGCAGAGTAAGAGTCTTAGCTATTAGGCCAGAGTAAGAGTTAAGACCTTAACCATTAGGCCAGAGTGCGAGTCTAAGACCTTAGCTATTAGGCCAGAGTAAGAGTTAAGACCTTAGCTATTAGGCCAGAGTAAGAGTTAAGACCTTAACCATTAGGCCAGAGTACGAGTCTAAGCCTTAGCTATTAGGCCAGAGTAAGAGTTAAGACCTTAACCTGTAGGCCAGAGTACGAGTCTAAGACCTTAGCTATTAGGCCAGAGTAAGAGTTAAGACCTTAACCTGTAGGCCAGAGTACGAGTCTAAGACCTTAGCAATTAGGACAGAGTAAGAGTTAAGACCTTAACCAGTAGGCTAGAGTAAGATTTAAGACCTTAACCAGTAGGTCAGAGTACGAGTTTAAGACATTAGCTTTTAGGCCAGAGTAAGTGTTAAGACCTTAACCAGTAGGCCAGAGTAAGAGTTAATACCCTAACCATTAGGCCAGAGTACGAGTCTAAGAACTTAGCTATTGGGCAGAGTAAGAGTCTTAGCTATTAGGCCAGAGTAAGAGTTAAGACCTTAACCATTAGGCCAGAGTGCGAGTCTAAGACCTTAGCTATTAGGCCAGAGTAAGAGTTAAGACCTTAGCTATTAGGCCAGAGTAAGAGTTAAGACCGTAACCATTAGGCCAGAGTACGAGTCTAAGCCTTAGCTATTAGGCCAGAGTAAGAGTTAAGACCTTAACCTTTAGGCCAGAGTACGAGTCTAAGACCTTAGCTATTAGGCCAGAGTAAGAGTTAAGACCTTAGCTATTAGGCCAGAGTAAGAGTTAAGACCTTAGATATTAGGCCAGAGTAAGAGTTAAGACCTTAACCATTAGGCCAGAGTATGAGTCTAAGACCTTAGCTATTAGGCCAGAGGAAGAGTTAAGACCTTAACCAGTAGGCCATAGTGCGAGTCTAAGACCTTAGATATTAGGTCAGAGTAAGAGTTAAGACCTTAACCAGTAGGCCAGAGTAAGAGTTAAGACCTTAACCATTAGGCCAGAGTACGAGTCTAAGATCTTAGCTTTTAGGCCATAGTACGAGTCTAAGACCTTAGCTATTAGGCCAGAGTAAGAGTTAAGACCTTATCCAGTAGGCCAGAGTAAGAGTTAAGACCTTAACCTGTAGGCCAGAGTACGAGTCTAAGACCTTAGCTATTAGGCCAGAGTAAGAGTTAAGACCTTAACCAGTAGGCCAGAGTATGAGTCTAAGACCTTAGCTATTAGGCCAGAGTAAGAGTTAAGACCTTAACCTGTAGGCCAGAGTACGAGTCTAAGACCTTAGCTTTTGGGCCAGAGTAAATGTTAAGACCTTAACCAGTAGACTAGAGTAAGATTTAAGACCTTAACCAGTAGGTCAGAGTACGAGTCTAAGACATTAGCTTTTAGGCAGGAGTAAGTGTTAAGACCTTAACCAGTAGGCCAGAGTAAGAGTTAATACCTTAACCATTAGGCCAGAGTACGAGTCTAAGACCTTAGCTATTGGGCAGAGTAAGAGTCTTAGCTATTAGGCCAGAGTAAGAGTTAAGACCTTAACCATTAGGCCAGAGTATGAGTCTAAGACCTTAGCTGTTAGGCCAGAGTAAGAGTTAAGACCTTAGCTATTAGGCCAGAGTAAGAGTTACGACCTTAACCATTAGGCCAGAGTACGAGTCTAAGCCTTAGCTATTAGGCCAGAGTAAGAGTTAAGACCTTAACCTGTAGGCCAGAGTACGAGTCTAAGACCTTAGCTATTAGGCCAGAGTAAGAGTTAAGACCTTAGCTATTAGGCCAGAGTAAGAGTTAAGACCTTAGATATTAGGCCAGAGTAAGAGTTAAGACCTTAACCATTAGGCCAGAGTATGAGTCTAAGACCTTAGCTATTAGGCCAGAGGAAGAGTTAAGACCTTAACCAGTAGGCCATAGTGCGAGTCTAAGACCTTAGATATTAGGTCAGAGTAAGAGTTAAGACCTTAACCAGTAGGCCAGAGTAAGAGTTAAGACCTTAACCATTAGGCCAGAGTACGAGTCTAAGATCTTAGCTTTTAGGCCATAGTACGAGTCTAAGACCTTAGCTATTAGGCCAGAGTAAGAGTTAAGACCTTAACCAGTAGGCCAGAGTAAGAGTTAAGACCTTAACCATTAGGCCAGAGTACGAGTCTATGACCTTAGCTATTAAGCCATAGTACGAGTCTAAGACCTTAGCTATTAGGCCAGAGTAAGAGTTAAGACCTTAACCAGTAGGCCAGAGTAAGAGTTAAGACCTTAACCTGTAGGCAATAGTACGAGTTTAAGACCTTAGCTATTAGGCCAGAGTAACAGTTAAGACATTAACCAGTAGGCCAGAGTAGGTGTTAAGACCTTAACCATTAGGCCAGAGTAAGAGTTAAGACCTTAACCATTAGGCCATAGTACGAGTCTAAGACCTTAGCTATTAGGCCAGAGTAAGAGTTAAGACCTTAGCTATAAGGCCAGAGTAAGAGTTAAGATCTTAGCTATTAGCCCAGAGTAAGAGTTAAGACCTTAGCTATTAGGCCAGAGTAAGAGTTAAGACCTTAACCAGTAGGCCAGAGTAAGAGTTAGGACCTTAACCAGTAGGCCAGAGTACGAGTCTAAGACCTTAGCTATTAGGCCAGAGTACGAGTTAAGACATTAACCTGTAGGCCAGAGTAAGAGTTAAGACCTTAGCTATTAGGCCAGAGTACGAGTCTAAGACCTTAGCTATTAGGCCAGAGTAAGAGTTAAGACCTTAACCAGTAGGCCAGAGTAAGAGTTAAGACCTTAGCTATTAGGCCAGGTTAAGAGTTAAGACCTTAGCTATTAGGCCAGAGTAAGAGTTAAGACCTTAACCATTAGGCCAGAGTACAAGTCTAAGACCTTAGCTATTAGGCCAGAGGAAGAGTTAAGACCTTAACCAGTAGGCCATAATGCGAGTCTAAGACCTTAGCTATTAGGCCAGAGTAAGAGTTAAGACCTTAACCAGTAGGCCAAAGTCAGAGTTAGGACCTTAACCAGTAGGCCAGAGTCCGAGTCTAAGACCTTAGCTATTAGGCCAGAGTAAGAGTTAAGACCTTAACCTGTAGGCCAGAGTACGAGTCTAAGACCTTAGCTATTAGGCCAGAGTAAGAGTTAAGACCTTAACCAGTAGGCCAGAGTAGGAGTTAAGACCTTAACCAGTAGGCCAGAGTACGAGTCTAAGACCTTAGCTATTAGGCCAGAGTAAGAGTTAAGACCTTAACCTGTAGGCCAGAGTACGAGTCTAAGACCTTAGCTATTAGGACAGAGTAAGAGTTAAGACCTTAACCAGTAGGCTAGAGTAAGATTTAAGACCTTAACCAGTAGGTCAGAGTACGAGTTTAAGACATTAGCTTTTAGGCCAGAGTAAGTGTTAAGACCTTAACCAGTAGGCCAGAGTAAGAGTTAATACCCTAACCATTAGGCCAGAGTACGAGTCTAAGAACTTAGCTATTGGGCAGAGTAAGAGTCTTAGCTATTAGGCCAGAGTAAGAGTTAAGACCTTAACCATTAGGCCAGAGTGCGAGTCTAAGACCTTAGCTATTAGGCCAGAGTAAGAGTTAAGACCTTAGCTATTAGGCCAGAGTAGGAGTTAAGACCTTAACCATTAGGCCAGAGTACGAGTCTAAGCCTTAGCTATTAGGCCAGAGTAAGAGTTAAGACCTTAACCTGTAGGCCAGAGTACGAGTCTAAGACCTTAGCTATTAGGCCAGAGTAAGAGTTAAGACCTTAACCTGTAGGCCAGAGTACGAGTCTAAGACCTTAGCAATTAGGACAGAGTAAGAGTTAAGACCTTAACCAGTAGGCTAGAGTAAGATTTAAGACCTTAACCAGTAGGTCAGAGTACGAGTTTAAGACATTAGCTTTTAGGCCAGAGTAAGTGTTAAGACCTTAACCAGTAGGCCAGAGTAAGAGTTAATACCCTAACCATTAGGCCAGAGTACGAGTCTAAGAACTTAGCTATTGGGCAGAGTAAGAGTCTTAGCTATTAGGCCAGAGTAAGAGTTAAGACCTTAACCATTAGGCCAGAGTGCGAGTCTAAGACCTTAGCTATTAGGCCAGAGTAAGAGTTAAGACCTTAGCTATTAGGCCAGAGTAAGAGTTAAGACCTTAACCATTAGGCCAGAGTACGAGTCTAAGCCTTAGCTATTAGGCCAGAGTAAGAGTTAAGACCTTAACCTTTAGGCCAGAGTACGAGTCTAAGACCTTAGCTATTAGGCCAGAGTAAGAGTTAAGACCTTAGCTATTAGGCCAGAGTAAGAGTTAAGACCTTAGATATTAGGCCAGAGTAAGAGTTAAGACCTTAACCATTAGGCCAGAGTATGAGTCTAAGACCTTAGCTATTAGGCCAGAGGAAGAGTTAAGACCTTAACCAGTAGGCCATAGTGCGAGTCTAAGACCTTAGATATTAGGTCAGAGTAAGAGTTAAGACCTTAACCAGTAGGCCAGAGTAAGAGTTAAGACCTTAACCATTAGGCCAGAGTACGAGTCTAAGATCTTAGCTTTTAGGCCATAGTACGAGTCTAAGACCTTAGCTATTAGGCCAGAGTAAGAGTTAAGACCTTATCCAGTAGGCCAGAGTAAGAGTTAAGACCTTAACCTGTAGGCCAGAGTACGAGTCTAAGACCTTAGTTATTAGGCCAGAGTAAGAGTTAAGACCTTAACCAGTAGGCCAGAGTACGAGTCTAAGACCTTAGCTATTAGGCCAGAGTAAGAGTTAAGACCTTAACCTGTAGGCCAGAGTACGAGTCTAAGACATTAGCTTTTGGGCCAGAGTAAGTGTTAAGACCTTAACCAGTAGACTAGAGTAAGATTTAAGACCTTAACCAGTAGGTCAGAGTACGAGTCTAAGACATTAGCTTTTAGGCAGGAGTAAGTGTTAAGACCTTAACCAGTAGGCCAGAGTAAGAGTTAATACCTTAACCATTAGGCCAGAGTACGAGTCTAAGACCTTAGCTATTGGGCAGAGTAAGAGTCTTAGCTATTAGGCCAGAGTAAGAGTTAAGACCTTAACCATTAGGCCAGAGTATGAGTCTAAGACCTTAGCTGTTAGGCCAGAGTAAGAGTTAAGACCTTAGCTATTAGGCCAGAGTAAGAGTTAAGACCTTAACCAGTAGGCCAGAGTAAGAGTTAAGACCTTAACCATTAGGCCAGAGTACGAGTCTATGACCTTAGCTATTAAGCCATAGTACGAGTCTAAGACCTTAGCTATTAGGCCAGAGTAAGAGTTAAGACCTTAACCAGTAGGCCAGAGTAAGAGTTAAGACCTTAACCTGTAGGCAATAGTACGAGTTTAAGACCTTAGCTATTAGGCCAGAGTAACAGTTAAGACATTAACCAGTAGGCCAGAGTAGGTGTTAAGACCTTAACCATTAGGCCAGAGTAAGAGTTAAGACCTTAACCATTAGGCCATAGTACGAGTCTAAGACCTTAGCTATTAGGCCAGAGTAAGAGTTAAGACCTTAGCTATAAGGCCAGAGTAAGAGTTAAGATCTTAGCTATTAGCCCAGAGTAAGAGTTAAGACCTTAGCTATTAGGCCAGAGTAAGAGTTAAGACCTTAACCAGTAGGCCAGAGTAAGAGTTAGGACCTTAACCAGTAGGCCAGAGTACGAGTCTAAGACCTTAGCTATTAGGCCAGAGTACGAGTTAAGACATTAACCTGTAGGCCAGAGTAAGAGTTAAGACCTTAGCTATTAGGCCAGAGTACGAGTCTAAGACCTTAGCTATTAGGCCAGAGTAAGAGTTAAGACCTTAACCAGTAGGCCAGAGTAAGAGTTAAGACCTTAGCTATTAGGCCAGGTTAAGAGTTAAGACCTTAGCTATTAGGCCAGAGTAAGAGTTAAGACCTTAACCATTAGGCCAGAGTACAAGTCTAAGACCTTAGCTATTAGGCCAGAGGAAGAGTTAAGACCTTAACCAGTAGGCCATAATGCGAGTCTAAGACCTTAGCTATTAGGCCAGAGTAAGAGTTAAGACCTTAACCAGTAGGCCAAAGTCAGAGTTAGGACCTTAACCAGTAGGCCAGAGTCCGAGTCTAAGACCTTAGCTATTAGGCCAGAGTAAGAGTTAAGACCTTAACCTGTAGGCCAGAGTACGAGTCTAAGACCTTAGCTATTAGGCCAGAGTAAGAGTTAAGACCTTAACCAGTAGGCCAGAGTAGGAGTTAAGACCTTAACCAGTAGGCCAGAGTACGAGTCTAAGACCTTAGCTATTAGGCCAGAGTAAGAGTTAAGACCTTAACCTGTAGGCCAGAGTACGAGTCTAAGACCTTAGCTATTAGGACAGAGTAAGAGTTAAGACCTTAACCAGTAGGCTAGAGTAAGATTTAAGACCTTAACCAGTAGGTCAGAGTACGAGTTTAAGACATTAGCTTTTAGGCCAGAGTAAGTGTTAAGACCTTAACCAGTAGGCCAGAGTAAGAGTTAATACCCTAACCATTAGGCCAGAGTACGAGTCTAAGAACTTAGCTATTGGGCAGAGTAAGAGTCTTAGCTATTAGGCCAGAGTAAGAGTTAAGACCTTAACCATTAGGCCAGAGTGCGAGTCTAAGACCTTAGCTATTAGGCCAGAGTAAGAGTTAAGACCTTAGCTATTAGGCCAGAGTAGGAGTTAAGACCTTAACCATTAGGCCAGAGTACGAGTCTAAGCCTTAGCTATTAGGCCAGAGTAAGAGTTAAGACCTTAACCTGTAGGCCAGAGTACGAGTCTAAGACCTTAGCTATTAGGCCAGAGTAAGAGTTAAGACCTTAACCTGTAGGCCAGAGTACGAGTCTAAGACCTTAGCAATTAGGACAGAGTAAGAGTTAAGACCTTAACCAGTAGGCTAGAGTAAGATTTAAGACCTTAACCAGTAGGTCAGAGTACGAGTTTAAGACATTAGCTTTTAGGCCAGAGTAAGTGTTAAGACCTTAACCAGTAGGCCAGAGTAAGAGTTAATACCCTAACCATTAGGCCAGAGTACGAGTCTAAGAACTTAGCTATTGGGCAGAGTAAGAGTCTTAGCTATTAGGCCAGAGTAAGAGTTAAGACCTTAACCATTAGGCCAGAGTGCGAGTCTAAGACCTTAGCTATTAGGCCAGAGTAAGAGTTAAGACCTTAGCTATTAGGCCAGAGTAATAGTTAAGACCTTAACCATTAGGCCAGAGTACGAGTCTAAGCCTTAGCTATTAGGCCAGAGTAAGAGTTAAGACCTTAACCTTTAGGCCAGAGTACGAGTCTAAGACCTTAGCTATTAGGCCAGAGTAAGAGTTAAGACCTTAGCTATTAGGCCAGAGTAAGAGTTAAGACCTTAGATATTAGGCCAGAGTAAGAGTTAAGACCTTAACCATTAGGCCAGAGTATGAGTCTAAGACCTTAGCTATTAGGCCAGAGGAAGAGTTAAGACCTTAACCAGTAGGCCATAGTGCGAGTCTAAGACCTTAGATATTAGGTCAGAGTAAGAGTTAAGACCTTAACCAGTAGGCCAGAGTAAGAGTTAAGACCTTAACCATTAGGCCAGAGTACGAGTCTAAGATCTTAGCTTTTAGGCCATAGTACGAGTCTAAGACCTTAGCTATTAGGCCAGAGTAAGAGTTAAGACCTTATCCAGTAGGCCAGAGTAAGAGTTAAGACCTTAACCTGTAGGCCAGAGTACGAGTCTAAGACCTTAGTTATTAGGCCAGAGTAAGAGTTAAGACCTTAACCAGTAGGCCAGAGTACGAGTCTAAGACCTTAGCTATTAGGCCAGAGTAAGAGTTAAGACCTTAACCTGTAGGCCAGAGTACGAGTCTAAGACATTAGCTTTTGGGCCAGAGTAAGTGTTAAGACCTTAACCAGTAGACTAGAGTAAGATTTAAGACCTTAACCAGTAGGTCAGAGTACGAGTCTAAGACATTAGCTTTTAGGCAGGAGTAAGTGTTAAGACCTTAACCAGTAGGCCAGAGTAAGAGTTAATACCTTAACCATTAGGCCAGAGTACGAGTCTAAGACCTTAGCTATTGGGCAGAGTAAGAGTCTTAGCTATTAGGCCAGAGTAAGAGTTAAGACCTTAACCATTAGGCCAGAGTATGAGTCTAAGACCTTAGCTGTTAGGCCAGAGTAAGAGTTAAGACCTTAGCTATTAGGCCAGAGTAAGAGTTAAGACCTTAACCATTAGGCCAGAGTACGAGTCTAAGCCTTAGCTATTAGGCCAGAGTAAGAGTTAAGACCTTAACCTGTAGGCCAGAGTACGAGTCTAAGACCTTAGCTATTAGGCCAGAGTAAGAGTTAAGACCTTAGATATTAGGCCAGAGTAAGAGTTAAGACCTTAACCATTAGGCCAGAGTATGAGTCTAAGACCTTAGCTATTAGGCCAGAGGAAGAGTTAAGACCTTAACCAGTAGGCCATAGTGCGAGTCTAAGACCTTAGATATTAGGTCAGAGTAAGAGTTAAGACCTTAACCAGTAGGCCAGAGTAAGAGTTAAGACCTTAACCATTAGGCCAGAGTACGAGTCTAAGATCTTAGCTTTTAGGCCATAGTACGAGTCTAAGACCTTAGTTATTAGGCCAGAGTAAGAGTTAAGACCTTAACCAGTAGGCCAGAGTAAGAGTTAAGACCTTAACCATTAGGCCAGAGTACGAGTCTATGACCTTAGCTATTAGGCCATAGTACGAGTCTAAGACCTTAGCTATTAGGCCAGAGTAAGAGTTAAGACCTTAACCAGTAGGCCAGAGTAAGAGTTAAGACCTTAACCTGTAGGCAATAGTACGAGTTTAAGACCTTAGCTATTAGGCCAGAGTAACAGTTAAGACATTAACCAGTAGGCCAGAGTAGGTGTTAAGACCTTAACCATTAGGCCAGAGTAAGAGTTAAGACCTTAACCATTAGGCCATAGTACGAGTCTAAGACCTTAGCTATTAGGCCAGAGTAAGAGTTAAGACCTTAGCTATAAGGCCAGAGTAAGAGTTAAGATCTTAGCTATTAGCCCAGAGTAAGAGTTAAGACCTTAGCTATTAGGCCAGAGTAAGAGTTAAGACCTTAACCAGTAGGCCAGAGTAAGAGTTAGGACCTTAACCAGTAGGCCAGAGTACGAGTCTAAGACCTTAGCTATTAGGCCAGAGTACGAGTTAAGACATTAACCTGTAGGCCAGAGTAAGAGTTAAGACCTTAGCTATTAGGCCAGAGTACGAGTCTAAGACCTTAGCTATTAGGCCAGAGTAAGAGTTAAGACCTTAACCAGTAGGCCAGAGTAAGAGTTAAGACCTTAGCTATTAGGCCAGGTTAAGAGTTAAGACCTTAGCTATTAGGCCAGAGTAAGAGTTAAGACCTTAACCATTAGGCCAGAGTACAAGTCTAAGACCTTAGCTATTAGGCCAGAGGAAGAGTTAAGACCTTAACCAGTAGGCCATAATGCGAGTCTAAGACCTTAGCTATTAGGCCAGAGTAAGAGTTAAGACCTTAACCAGTAGGCCAAAGTCAGAGTTAGGACCTTAACCAGTAGGCCAGAGTCTGAGTCTAAGACCTTAGCTATTAGGCCAGAGTAAGAGTTAAGACCTTAACCTGTAGGCCAGAGTACGAGTCTAAGA
The DNA here is from genome assembly GCF_964204655.1 of Triturus cristatus. Lineage (NCBI taxonomy): Eukaryota > Metazoa > Chordata > Amphibia > Caudata > Salamandridae > Triturus > Triturus cristatus. The sequence continues at coordinate 1,309,355,132 of NC_140590.1, forward strand.
CCTTAGCTATTAGGCCAGAGTAAGAGTTAAGACCTTAACCAGTAGGCCAGAGTAGGAGTTAAGACCTTAACCAGTAGGCCAGAGTACGAGTCTAAGACCATAGCTATTAGGCCAGAGTAAGAGTTAAGACCTTAACCTGTAGGCCAGAGTACGAGTCTAAGACCTTAGCTATTAGGACAGAGTAAGAGTTAAGACCTTAACCAGTAGGCTAGAGTAAGATTTAAGACCTTAACCAGTAGGTCAGAGTACGAGTTTAAGACATTAGCTTTTAGGCCAGAGTAAGTGTTAAGACCTTAACCAGTAGGCCAGAGTAAGAGTTAATACCCTAACCATTAGGCCAGAGTACGAGTCTAAGAACTTAGCTATTGGGCAGAGTAAGAGTCTTAGCTATTAGGCCAGAGTAAGAGTTAAGACCTTAACCATTAGGCCAGAGTGCGAGTCTAAGACCTTAGCTATTAGGCCAGAGTAAGAGTTAAGACCTTAGCTATTAGGCCAGAGTAAGAGTTAAGACCTTAACCATTAGGCCAGAGTACGAGTCTAAGCCTTAGCTATTAGGCCAGAGTAAGAGTTAAGACCTTAACCTGTAGGCCAGAGTACGAGTCTAAGACCTTAGCTATTAGGCCAGAGTAAGAGTTAAGACCTTAGCTATTAGGCCAAAGTAAGAGTTAAGACCTTAGATATTAGGCCAGAGTAAGAGTTAAGACCTTAACCATTAGGCCAGAGTATGAGTCTAAGACCTTAGCTATTAGGCCAGAGGAAGAGTTAAGACCTTAACCAGTAGGCCATAGTGCGAGTCTAAGACCTTAGATATTAGGTCAGAGTAAGAGTTAAGACCTTAACCAGTAGGCCAGAGTAAGAGTTAAGACCTTAACCATTAGGCCAGATTACGAGTCTAAGACGTTAGCTATTAGGCCAGAGTAAGAGTTAAGACCTTAACCAGTAGGCCAGAGTAAGAGTTAGGACCTTAACCAGTAGGCCAGAGTACGAGTCTAAGACCTTAGCTATTAGGCCAGAGTAAGAGTTAAGACCTTAACGTGTAGGCCAGAGTACGAGTATAAGACCTTAGCTATTAGGCCAGAGAAAGAGTTAAAACCTTAACCATTAGGCCAGAGAACGAGTCTAAGACCTTAGCTATTAGGCCAGAGTAAGAGTTAAGACCTTAGCTATTAGGCCAGAGTAAGAGTTAAGACCTTAACCAGTAGGCCAGAGTAAGATTTAAGACCTTAACCATTAGGCCAGAGTAAGAGTCTAAGACCTTAGCTATTAGGCCAGAGTAAGAGTTGAGAAATTAGCTATTAGGTCAGAGTAAGAGTTAAGACCTTAACCAGTAGGCCAGAGTAAGAGTTAAGACCTTAACCAGTAGGCCAGAGTAAGAGTTAAGACCTTAGCTATTAGGCCAGAGTAAGAGTTAAGACCTTAACCATTAGGCCATAGTACGAGTCTAAGATCTTAGCTATTAGGCCAGAGTAAGAGTTAAGACCTTAGCTATAAGGCCAGCGTAAGAGTTAAGATCTTAGCTATTAGCCCAGAGTAAGAGTTAAGACCTTAGCTATTAGGCCAGAGGAAGAGTTAAGACCTTAACCAGTAGGCCATAGTGCGAGTCTAAGACCTTAGCTATTAGGCCAGAGTAAGAGTTAAGTCCTTAACCAGTAGGCCAGAGTAAGAGTTAGGACCTTAACCAGTAGGCCAGAGTACGAGTCTAAGACCTTAGCTATTAGGCCAGAGTAAGAGTTAAGACCTTAACCTGTAGGCCAGAGTACGAGTCTAAGACCTTAGCTATTAGGCCAGAGTAAGAGTTAAGACCTTAACCAGTAGGCCAGAGTACGAGTCTAAGACCTTAGCTATTAGGCCAGAGTAAGAGTTAAGACCTTAACCTGTAGGCCAGAGTACGAGTCTAAGACCTTAGCTATTAGGCCAGAGTACGAGTTAAGACATTAACCTGTAGGCCAGAGTAAGAGTTAAGACCTTAGCTATTAGGCCAGAGTACGAGTCTAAGACCTTAGCTATTAGGCCAGAGTAAGAGTTAAGACCTTAACCAGTAGGCCAGAGTAAGAGTTAAGACCTTAGCTATTAGGCCAGGTTAAGAGTTAAGACCTTAGCTATTAGGCCAGAGTAAGAGTTAAGACCTTAACCATTAGGCCAGAGTACAAGTCTAAGACCTTAGCTATTAGGCCAGAGGAAGAGTTAAGACCTTAACCAGTAGGCCATAATGCGAGTCTAAGACCTTAGCTATTAGGCCAGAGTAAGAGTTAAGACCTTAACCAGTAGGCCAAAGTCAGAGTTAGGACCTTAACCAGTAGGCCAGAGTCTGAGTCTAAGACCTTAGCTATTAGGCCAGAGTAAGAGTTAAGACCTTAACCTGTAGGCCAGAGTACGAGTCTAAGACCTTAGCTATTAGGCCAGAGTAAGAGTTAAGACCTTAACCAGTAGGCCAGAGTAGGAGTTAAGACCTTAACCAGTAGGCCAGAGTACGAGTCTAAGACCTTAGCTATTAGGCCAGAGTAAGAGTTAAGACCTTAACCTGTAGGCCAGAGTACGAGTCTAAGACCTTAGCTATTAGGACAGAGTAAGAGTTAAGACCTTAACCAGTAGGCTAGAGTAAGATTTAAGACCTTAACCAGTAGGTCAGAGTACGAGTTTAAGACATTAGCTTTTAGGCCAGAGTAAGTGTTAAGACCTTAACCAGTAGGCCAGAGTAAGAGTTAATACCCTAACCATTAGGCCAGAGTACGAGTCTAAGAACTTAGCTATTGGGCAGAGTAAGAGTCTTAGCTATTAGGCCAGAGTAAGAGTTAAGACCTTAACCATTAGGCCAGAGTGCGAGTCTAAGACCTTAGCTATTAGGCCAGAGTAAGAGTTAAGACCTTAGCTATTAGGCCAGAGTAAGAGTTAAGACCTTAACCATTAGGCCAGAGTACGAGTCTAAGCCTTAGCTATTAGGCCAGAGTAAGAGTTAAGACCTTAACCTGTAGGCCAGAGTACGAGTCTAAGACCTTAGCTATTAGGCCAGAGTAAGAGTTAAGACCTTAGCTATTAGGCCAGAGTAAGAGTTAAGACCTTAGATATTAGGCCAGAGTAAGAGTTAAGACCTTAACCATTAGGCCAGAGTATGAGTCTAAGACCTTAGCTATTAGGCCAGAGGAAGAGTTAAGACCTTAACCAGTAGGCCATAGTGCGAGTCTAAGACCTTAGATATTAGGTCAGAGTAAGAGTTAAGACCTTAACCAGTAGGCCAGAGTAAGAGTTAAGACCTTAACCATTAGGCCAGAGTACGAGTCTAAGATCTTAGCTTTTAGGCCATAATACGAGTCCAAGACCTTAGCTATTAGGCCAGAGTAAGAGTTAAGACCTTATCCAGTAGGCCAGAGTAAGAGTTAAGACCTTAACCTGTAGGCCAGAGTACGAGTCTAAGACCTTAGCTATTAGGCCAGAGTAAGAGTTAAGACCTTAACCAGTAGGCCAGAGTACGAGTCTAAGACCTTAGCTATTAGGCCAGAGTAAGAGTTAAGACCTTAACCTGTAGGTCAGAGTACGAGTCTAAGACCTTAGCTTTTGGGCCAGAGTAAGAGTTAAGACCTTAACCAGTAGACTAGAGTAAGATTTAAGACCTTAACCAGTAGGTCAGAGTACGAGTCTAAGACATTAGCTTTTAGGCAGGAGTAAGTGTTAAGACCTTAACCAGTAGGCCAGAGTAAGAGTTAATACCTTAACCATTAGGCCAGAGTACGAGTCTAAGACCTTAGCTATTGGGCAGAGTAAGAGTCTTAGCTATTAGGCCAGAGTAAGAGTTAAGACCTTAACCATTAGGCCAGAGTACGAGTCTAAGACCTTAGCTGTTAGGCCAGAGTAAGAGTTAAGACCTTAGCTATTAGGCAAGAGTAAGAGTTAAGACCTTAACCATTAGGCCAGAGTACGAGTCTAAGCCTTAGCTATTAGGCCAGAGTAAGAGTTAAGACCTTAACCTGTAGGCCAGAGTACGAGTCTAAGACCTTAGCTATTAGGCCAGAGTAAGAGTTAAGACCTTAGCTATTAGGCCAGAGTAAGAGTTAAGACCTTAGATATTAGGCCAGAGTAAGAGTTAAGACCTTAACCATTAGGCCAGAGTATGAGTCTAAGACCTTAGCTATTAGGCCAGAGGAAGAGTTAAGACCTTAACCAGTAGGCCATAGTGCGAGTCTAAGACCTTAGATATTAGGTCAGAGTAAGAGTTAAGACCTTAACCAGTAGGCCAGAGTAAGAGTTAAGACCTTAACCATTAGGCCAGAGTACGAGTCTAAGATCTTAGCTTTTAGGCCATAGTACGAGTCTAAGATCTTAGCTTTTAGGCCATAGTACGAGTCTAAGACCTTAGCTATTAGGCCAGAGTAAGAGTTAAGACCTTATCCAGTAGGCCAGAGTAAGAGTTAAGACCTTAACCTGTAGGCCAGAGTACGAGTCTAAGACCTTAGCTATTAGGCCAGAGTAAGAGTTAAGACCTTAACCAGTAGGCCAGAGTACGAGTCTAAGACCTTAGCTATTAGGCCAGAGTAAGAGTTAAGACCTTAACCTGTAGGCCAGAGTACGAGTCTAAGACCTTAGCTTTTGGGCCAGAGTAAGAGTTAAGACCTTAACCAGTAGACTAGAGTAAGATTTAAGACCTTAACCAGTAGGTCAGAGTACGAGTCTAAGACATTAGCTTTTAGGCAGGAGTAAGTGTTAAGACCTTAACCAGTAGGCCAGAGTAAGAGTTAATACCTTAACCATTAGGCCAGAGTACGAGTCTAAGACCTTAGCTATTGGGCAGAGTAAGAGTCTTAGCTATTAGGCCAGAGTAAGAGTTAAGACCTTAACCATTAGGCCAGAGTACGAGTCTAAGACCTTAGCTGTTAGGCCAGAGTAAGAGTTAAGACCTTAGCTATTAGGCCAGAGTAAGAGTTAAGACCTTAACCATTAGGCCAGAGTACGAGTCTAAGCCTTAGCTATTAGGCCAGAGTAAGAGTTAAGACCTTAACCTGTAGGCCAGAGTACGAGTCTAAGACCTTAGCTATTAGGCCAGAGTAAGAGTTAAGACCTTAGCTATTAGGCCAGAGTAAGAGTTAAGACCTTAGATATTAGGCCAGAGTAAGAGTTAAGACCTTAACCATTAGGCCAGAGTATGAGTCTAAGACCTTAGCTATTAGGCCAGAGGAAGAGTTAAGACCTTAACCAGTAGGCCATAGTGCGAGTCTAAGACCTTAGATATTAGGTCAGAGTAAGAGTTAAGACCTTAACCAGTAGGCCAGAGTAAGAGTTAAGACCTTAACCATTAGGCCAGAGTACGAGTCTAAGATCTTAGCTTTTAGGCCATAGTACGAGTCTAAGACCTTAGCTATTAGGCCAGAGTAAGAGTTAAGACCTTATCCAGTAGGCCAGAGTAAGAGTTAAGACCTTAACCTGTAGGCCAGAGTACGAGTCTAAGACCTTAGCTATTAGGCCAGAGTAAGAGTTAAGACCTTAACCAGTAGGCCAGAGTACGAGTCTAAGACCTTAGCTATTAGGCCAGAGTAAGAGTTAAGACCTTAACCTGTAGGCCAGAGTACAAGTCTAAGACCTTAGCTTTTGGGCCAGAGTAAGAGTTAAGACCTTAACCAGTAGACTAGAGTAAGATTTAAGACCTTAACCAGTAGGTCAGAGTACGAGTCTAAGACATTAGCTTTTAGGCAGGAGTAAGTGTTAAGACCTTAACCAGTAGGCCAGAGTAAGAGTTAATACCTTAACCATTAGGCCAGAGTACGAGTCTAAGACCTTAGCTATTGAGCAGAGTAAGAGTCTTAGCTATTAGGCCAGAGTAAGAGTTAAGACCTTAACCATTAGGCCAGAGTACGAGTCTAAGACCTTAGCTGTTAGGCCAGAGTAAGAGTTAAGACCTTAGCTATTAGGCCAGAGTAAGAGTTAAGACCTTAACCATTAGGCCAGAGTACGAGTCTAAGCCTTAGCTATTAGGCCAGAGTAAGAGTTAAGACCTTAACCTGTAGGCCAGAGTACGAGTCTAAGACCTTAGCTATTAGGCCAGAGTAAGAGTTAAGACCTTAGCTATTAGGCCAGAGTAAGAGTTAAGACCTTAGATATTAGGCCAGAGTAAGAGTTAAGACCTTAACCATTAGGCCAGAGTATGAGTCTAAGACCTTAGCTATTAGGCCAGAGGAAGAGTTAAGACCTTAACCAGTAGGCCATAGTGCGAGTCTAAGACCTTAGATATTAGGTCAGAGTAAGAGTTAAGACCTTAACCAGTAGGCCAGAGTAAGAGTTAAGACCTTAACCATTAGGCCAGAGTACGAGTCTAAGATCTTAGCTTTTAGGCCATAGTACGAGTCTAAGACCTTAGCTATTAGGCCAGAGTAAGAGTTAAGACCTTAACCAGTAGGCCAGAGTAAGAGTTAAGACCTTAACCATTAGGCCAGAGTACGAGTCTATGACCTTAGCTATTAGGCCATAGTACGAGTCTAAGACCTTAGCTATTAGGCCAGAGTAAGAGTTAAGACCTTAACCAGTAGGCCAGAGTAAGAGTTAAGACCTTAACCTGTAGGCAATAGTACGAGTTTAAGACCTTAGCTATTAGGCCAGAGTAAGAGTTAAGACCTTAACCAGTAGGCCAGAGTAAGTGTTAAGATCTTAACCATTAGGCCAGAGTAAGAGTTAAGACCTTAACCATTAGGCCATAGTACGAGTCTAAGACCTTAGCTATTAGGCCAGAGTAAGAGTTAAGACCTTAGCTATAAGGCCAGAGTAAGAGTTAAGATTTTAGCTATTAGCCCAGAGTAAGAGTTAAGACCTTAGCTATTAGGCCAGAGGAAGAGTTAATACCTTAACCAGCAGGCCATAGTGCGAGTCTAAGACGTTAGCTATTAGGCCAGAGTAAGAGTTAAGACCTTAACCAGTAGGCCAGAGTAAGAGTTAGGACCTTAACCAGTAGGCCAGAGTATGAGTCTAAGACCTTAGCTATTAGGCAAGAGTAAGAGTTAAGACCTTAACCTATAGGCCAGAGTACGAGTCTAAGACCTTAGCTATTAGGCCAGAGTAAGAGTTAAGACCTTAGCTATTAGGCCAGAGTAAGAGTTAAGACCTTAGATATTAGGCCAGAGTAAGAGTTAAGACCTTAACCATTAGGCCAGAGTATGAGTCTAAGACCTTAGCTATTAGGCCAGAGGAAGAGTTAAGACCTTAACCATTAGGCCAGAGTACGAGTCTAAGATCTTAGCTTTTAGGCCATAGTACGAGTCTAAGACCTTAGCTATTAGGCCAGAGTAAGAGTTAAGACCTTAACCAGTAGGCCAGAGTAAGAGTTAAGACCTTAACCTGTAGGCCAGAGTACGAGTCTAAGACCTTAGCTATTAGGCCAGAGTAAGAGTTAAGACCTTAACCAGTAGGCCAGAGTATGAGTCTAAGACCTTAGCTATTAGGCCAGAGTAAGAGTTAAGACCTTAACCAGTAGGCCAGAGTAAGAGTTAAGACCTTAACCTGTAGGCCATAGTACGAGTTTAAGACCTTAGCTATTAGGCCAGAGTAAGAGTTAAGACCTTAACCAGTAGGCCAGAGTAAGTGTTAAGACCTTAACCATTAGGCCAGAGTAAGAGTTAAGACCTTAACAATTAGGCCATAGTATGAGTCTAAGACCTTAGCTATTAGGCCAGAGTAAGAGTTAAGACCTTAGCTATGAGGCCAGAGTAAGAGTTAAGATCTTAGCTATTAGCCCAGAGTAAGAGTTAAGACCTTAGCTATTAGGCCAGAGGAAGAGTTAAGACCTTAACCAGTATTCCATAGTGCGAGTCTAAGACGTTAGCTATTAGGCCAGAGTAAGAGTTAAGACCTTAACCAGTAAGCCAGAGTAAGAGTTAGGACCTTAACCAGTAGGCCAGAGTACGAGTCTAAGACCTTAGCTATTAGGCCAGAGTAAGAGTTAAGACCTTAACCTGTAGGCCAGAGTACGAGTCTAAGACCTTAGCTATTAGGCCAGAGAAAGAGTTAAAACCTTAACCATTAGGCCAGAGAACGAGTCTAAGACCTTAGCTATTAGGCCAGAGTAAGAGTTAAGACCTTAGCTATTAGGCCAGAGTAAGAGTTAAGACCTTAACCAGTAGGCCAGAGTAAGAGATAAGACCTTAACCATTAGGCCAGAGTAAAAGTCTAAGACCTTAGCTATTAGGCCAGAGTAAGAGTTAAGATATTAGCTATTAGGTCAGAGTAAGAGTTAAGACCTTAACCAGTAGGCCATAGTAAGAGTTAAGACCTTAACCAGTAGGCCAGAGTAAGAGTTAAGACCTTAGCTATTAGGCCAGAGTAAGAGTTAAGACCTTAACCATTAGGCCATAGTACGAGTCTAAGACCTTAGCTATTAGGCCAGAGTAAGAGTTAAGACCTTAGCTATAAGGCCAGAGTAAGAGTTAAGATCTTAGCTATTAGCCCAGAGTAAGAGTTAAGACCTTAGCTATTAGGCCAGAGGAAGAGTTAAGACCTTAACCAGTAGGCCATAGTGCGAGTCTAAGACCTTAGCTATTAGGCCAGAGTAAGAGTTAAGACCTTAACCTGTAGGCCAGAGTACGAGTCTAAGACCTTAGCTTTTGGGCCAGAGTAAGAGTTAAGACCTTAACCAGTAGACTAGAGTAAGATTTAAGACCTTAACCAGTAGGTCAGAGTACGAGTCTAAGACATTAGCTTTTAGGCCAGAGTAAGTGTTAAGACCTTAACCAGTAGGCCAGAGTAAGAGTTAATACCTTAACCATTAGGCCAGAGTACGAGTCTAAGACCTTAGCTATTGGGCAGAGTAAGAGTCTTAGCTATTAGGCCAGAGTAAGAGTTAAGACCTTAACCATTAGGCCAGAGTACGAGTCTATGACCTTAGCTATTAGGCCAGAGTAAGAGTTAAGACCTTAGCTATTTGGCCAGAGTAAGAGTTAAGACCTTAACCATTAGGCCAGAGTACGAGTCTAAGCCTTAGCTATTAGGCCAGAGTAAGAGTTAAGACCTTAACCTGTAGGCCAGAGTACGAGTCTAAGACCTTAGCTATTAGGCCAGAGTAAGAGTTAAGACCTTAGCTATTAGGCCAGAGTAAGAGTTAAGACCTTAGATATTAGGCCAGAGTAAGAGTTAAGACCTTAACCATTAGGCCAGAGTATGAGTCTAAGACCTTAGCTATTAGGCCAGAGGAAGAGTTAGGACCTTAACCAGTAGGCCATAGTGCGAGTCTAAGACCTTAGATATTAGGTCAGAGTAAGAGTTAAGACCTTAACCAGTAGGCCAGAGTAAGAGTTAAGACCTTAACCATTAGGCCAGAGTACGAGTCTAAGATCTTAGCTTTTTGGCCATAGTACGAGTCTAAGACCTTAGCTATTAGGCCAGAGTAAGAGTTAAGACCTTAACCAGTAGGCCAGAGTAAGAGTTAAGACCTTAACCATTAGGCCAGAGTACAAGTCTATGACCTTAGCTATTAGGCCATAGTACGAGTCTAAGACCTTAGCTATTAGGCCAGAGTAAGAGTTAAGACCTTAACCTGTAGGCCATAGTACGATTTTAAGACCTTAGCTATTAGGCCAGAGTAAGAGTTAAGACCTTAACCAGTAGGCCAGAGTAAGTGTTAAGACCTTAACCATTAGGCCAGAGTAAGAGTTAAGACCTTAACCATTAGGCCATAGTACTAGTCTAAGACCTTAGCTATTAGGCCAGAGTAAGAGTTAAGACCTTAGCTATGAGGCCAGAGTAAGAGTTAAGATCTTAGCTATTAGCCCAGAGTAAGAGTTAAGACCTTAGCTATTAGGCCAGAGGAAGAGTTAAGACCTTAACCAGTAGGCCATAGTGCGAGTCTAAGACGTTAGCTATTAGGCCAGAGTAAGAGTTAAGACCTTAACCAGTAGGCCAGAGTAAGAGTTAGGACCTTAACCAGTAGGCCAGAGTACGAGTCTAAGACCTTAGCTATTAGGCCAGAGTAAGAGTTAAGACCTTAACCTGTAGGCCAGAGTACGAGTCTAAGACCTTAGCTATTAGGCCAGAGAAAGAGTTAAAACCTTAACCATTAGGCCAGAGAACGAGTCTAAGACCTTAGCTATTAGGCCAGAGTAAGAGTTAAGACCTTAGCTATTAGGCCAGAGTAAGAGTTAAGACCTTAACCAGTAGGCCAGAGTAAGAGTTAAGACCTTAACCATTAGGCCAGAGTAAGAGTCTAAGACCTTAGCTATTAGGCCAGAGTAAGAGTTGAGACATTAGCTATTAGGTCAGAGTAAGAGTTAAGACCTTAACCAGTAGGCCAGAGTAAGAGTTAAGACCTTAACCAGTAGGCCAGAGTAAGAGTTAAGACCTTAGCTATTAGGCCAGAGTAAGAGTTAAGACCTTAACCATTAGGCCATAGTACGAGTCTAAGACCTTAGCTATTAGGCCAGAGTAAGAGTTAAGACCTTAGATATAAGGCCAGAGTAAGAGTTAAGATCTTAGCTATTAGCCCAGAGTAAGAGTTAAGACCTTAGCTATTAGGCCAGAGGAAGAGTTAAGACCTTAACCAGTAGGCCATAGTGCGAGTCTAAGACCTTAGCTATTAGGCCAGAGTAAGAGTTAAGTCCTTAACCAGTAGGCCAGAGTAAGAGTTAGGACCTTAACCAGTAGGCCAGAGTACGAGTCTAAGACCTTAGCTATTAGGCCAGAGTAAGAGTTAAGACCTTAACCTGTAGGCCAGAGTACGAGTCTAAGACCTTAGCTATTAGGCCAGAGTAAGAGTTAAGACCTTAACCAGTAGGCCAGAGTACGAGTCTAAGACCTTAGCTATTAGGCCAGAGTAAGAGTTAAGACCTTAACCTGTAGGCTAGAGTACGAGTCTAAGACCTTAGCTATTAGGCCAGAGTAAGAGTTAAGACCTTAACCAGTAGGCTAGAGTAAGATTTAAGACCTTAACCATTAGGTCAGAGTACGAGTCTAAGACATTAGCTTTTAGGCCAGAGTAAGTGTTAAGACCTTAACCAGTAGGCCAGAGTAAGAGTTAATACCTTAACCATTAGGCCAGAGTACGAGTCTAAGAACTTAGCTATTGGGCAGAGTAAGAGTCTTAGCTATTAGGCCAGAGTAAGAGTTAAGACCTTAACCATTAGGCCAGAGTACGAGTCTATGACCTTAGCTATTAGGCCAGAGTAAGAGTTAAGACCTTAGCTATTAGCCCAGAGTAAGAGTTAAGACCTTAGCTATTAGGCCAGAGGAAGAGTTAAGACCTTAACCAGTAGGCCATAGTGCGAGTCTAAGACGTTAGTTATTAGGCCAGAGTAAGAGTTAAGACCTTAACCAGTAGGCCAGAGTAAGAGTTAGGACCTTAACCAGTAGGCCAGAGTACGAGTCTAAGACCTTAGCTATTAGGCCAGAGTAAGAGTTAAGACCTTAACCTGTAGGCCAGAGTACAAGTCTAAGACCTTAGCTATTAGGCCAGAGAAAGAGTTAAAACCTTAACCATTAGGCCACAGAACGAGTCTAAGACCTTAGCTATTAGGCCAGAGTAAGAGTTAAGACCTTACCTATTAGGCCAGAGTAAGAGTTAAGACCTTAACCAGTAGGCCAGAGTAAGAGTTAAGACCTTAACCATTAGGCCAGAGTAAGAGTCTAAGACCTTAGCTATTAGGCCAGAGTAAGAGTTGAGACATTAGCTATTAGGTCAGAGTAAGAGTTAAGACCTTAACCAGTAGGCCAGAGTAAGAGTTAAGACCTTAACCAGTAGGCCAGAGTAAGAGTTAAGACCTTAGCTATTAGGCCAGAGTAAGAGTTAAGACCTTAACCATTAGGCCATAGTACGAGTCTAAGACCTTAGCTATTAGGCCAGAGTAAGAGTTAAGACCTTAGATATAAGGCCAGAGTAAGAGTTAAGATCTTAGCTATTAGCCCAGAGTAAGAGTTAAGACCTTAGCTATTAGGCCAGAGTAAGAGTTAAGACCTTAACCTGTAGGCCAGAGTACGAGTCTAAGACCTTAGCTATTAGGCCAGAGAAAGAGTTAAAACCTTAACCATTAGGCCAGAGAACGAGTCTAAGACCTTAGCTATTAGGCCAGAGTAAGAGTTAAGACCTTAGCTATTAGGCCAGAGTAAGAGTTAAGACCTTAACCAGTAGGCCAGAGTAAGAGTTAAGACCTTAACCATTAGGCCAGAGTAAGAGTCTAAGACCTTAGCTATTAGGCCAGAGTAAGAGTTGAGACATTAGCTATTAGGTCAGAGTAAGAGTTAAGACCTTAACCAGTAGGCCAGAGTAAGAGTTAAGACCTTAACCAGTAGGCCAGAGTAAGAGTTAAGACCTTAGCTATTAGGCCAGAGTAAGAGTTAAGACCTTAACCATTAGGCCATAGTACGAGTCTAAGACCTTAGCTATTAGGCCAGAGTAAGAGTTAAGACCTTAGATATTAGTCCAGAGGAAGAGTTAAGACCTTAACCAGTAGGCCATAGTGCGAGTCTAAGACCTTAGCTATTAGGCCAGAGTAAGAGTTAAGTCCTTAACCAGTAGGCCAGAGTAAGAGTTAGGACCTTAACCAGTAGGCCAGAGTACGAGTCTAAGACCTTAGCTATTAGGCCAGAGTAAGAGTTAAGACCTTAACCTGTAGGCCAGAGTACGAGTCTAAGACCTTAGCTATTAGGCCAGAGTAAGAGTTAAGACCTTAACCAGTAGGCCAGAGTACGAGTCTAAGACCTTAGCTATTAGGCCAGAGTAAGAGTTAAGACCTTAACCTGTAGGCTAGAGTACGAGTCTAAGACCTTAGCTATTAGGCCAGAGTAAGAGTTAAGACCTTAACCAGTAGGCTAGAGTAAGATTTAAGACCTTAACCATTAGGTCAGAGTACGAGTCTAAGACATTAGCTTTTAGGCCAGAGTAAGTGTTAAGACCTTAACCAGTAGGCCAGAGTAAGAGTTAATACCTTAACCATTAGGCCAGAGTACGAGTCTAAGAACTTAGCTATTGGGCAGAGTAAGAGTCTTAGCTATTAGGCCAGAGTAAGAGTTAAGACCTTAACCATTAGGCCAGAGTACGAGTCTATGAGCTTAGCTATTAGGCCAGAGTAAGAGTTAAGACCTTAGCTATTAGCCCAGAGTAAGAGTTAAGACCTTAGCTATTAGGCCAGAGGAAGAGTTAAGACCTTAACCAGTAGGCCATAGTGCGAGTCTAAGACGTTAGTTATTAGGCCAGAGTAAGAGTTAAGACCTTAACCAGTAGGCCAGAGTAAGAGTTAGGACCTTAACCAGTAGGCCAGAGTACGAGTATAAGACCTTAGCTATTAGGCCAGAGTAAGAGTTAAGACCTTAACCTGTAGGCCAGAGTACAAGTCTAAGACCTTAGCTATTAGGCCAGAGAAAGAGTTAAAACCTTAACCATTAGGCCAGAGAACGAGTCTAAGACCTTAGCTATTAGGCCAGAGTAAGAGTTAAGACCTTACCTATTAGGCCAGAGTAAGAGTTAAGACCTTAACCAGTAGGCCAGAGTAAGAGTTGAGACCTTAACCATTAGGCCAGAGTAAGAGTCTAAGACCTTAGCTATTAGGCCAGAGTAAGAGTTGAGACATTAGCTATTAGGTCAGAGTAAGAGTTAAGACCTTAACCAGTAGGCCAGAGTAAGAGTTAAGACCTTAACCAGTTGGCCAGAGTAAGAGTTAAGACCTTAGCTATTAGGCCAGAGTAAGAGTTAAGACCTTAACCATTAGGCCATAGTACGAGTCTAAGACCTTAGCTATTAGGCCAGAGTAAGAGTTAAGACCTTAGATATAAGGCCAGAGTAAGAGTTAAGATCTTAGCTATTAGCCCAGAGTAAGAGTTAAGACCTTAGCTATTAGGCCAGAGGAAGAGTTAAGACCTTAACCAGTAGGCCATAGTGCGAGTCTAAGACGTTAGCTATTAGGCCAGAGTAAGAGTTAAGTCCTTAACCAGTAGGCCAGAGTAAGAGATAGGACCTTAACCAGTAGGCCAGAGTACGAGTCTAAGACCTTAGCTTAAGGCCAGAGTAAGAGTTAAGACCTTAACCTGTAGGCCAGAGTACGAGTCTAAGACCTTAGCTATTAGGCCAGAGTAAGAGTTAAGACCTTAACCAGTAGGCCAGAGTACGAGTTTAAGACCTTAGCTATTAGGCCAGAGTAAGAGTTAAGACCTTAACCTGTAGGCCAGAGTACGAGTCTAAGACCTTAGCTATTAGGCCAGAGTAAGAATTAAGACCTTAACCAGTAGGCTAGAGTAAGATTTAAGACCTTAACCAGTAGGTCAGAGTACGAGTCTAAGACATTAGCTTTTAGGCCAGAGTAAGTGTTAAGACCTTAACCAGTAGGCCAGAGTAAGAGTTAATACCTTAACCATTAGGCCAGAGTACGAGTCTAAGAACTTAGCTATTGGGCAGAGTAAGAGTCTTAGCTATTAGGCCAGAGTAAGAGTTAAGACCTTAACCATTAGGCAAGAGTGCGAGTCTAAGACCTTAGCTATTAGGCCAGAGTAAGAGTTAAGACCTTAGCTATTAGGCCAGAGTAAGAGTTAAGACCTTAACCATTAGGCCAGAGTACCAGTCTTAGCCTTAGCTATTAGGCCAGAGTTAGAGTTAAGACCTTAACAATGTAGGCCAGAGTACGAGTCTAGGACCTTAGCTATTAGGCCAGAGTAAGAGTTAAGACCTTAGCTATTAGGCCAGAGTAAGAGTTAAGACCTTAGATATTAGGCCAGAGTAAGAGTTAAGACCTTAACCATTAGGCCAGAGTATGAGTCTAAGACCTTAGCTATTAGGCCAGAGGAAGAGTTAAGACCTTAACCAGTAATCCATAGTGCAAGTCTAAGACCTTAGATATTAGGTCAGAGTAAGAGTTAAGACCTTATCCAGTAGGCCAGAGTAAGAGTTAAGACTTTAACCATTAGGCCAGAGTACGAGTCTAAGATCTTAGCTTTTAGGCCATAGTACGAGTCTAAGACCTTAGCTATTAGGCCAGAGTAAGAGTTAAGACCTTAACCAGTAGGCCAGAGTAAGAGTTAAGACCTTAAACTGTAGGCCAGAGTACGAGTCTAAGACCTTAGCTATTAGGCCAGAGTAAGAGTTAAGACCTTAACCATTAGGCCAGAGTACGAGTCTAAGACCTTAGCTGTTAGGCCAGAGTAAGAGTTAAGACCTTAGCTATTAGGCCAGAGTAAGAGTTAAGACCTTAACCATTAGGCCAGAGTACGAGTCTAAGCCTTAGCTATTAGGCCAGAGTAAGAGTTAAGACCTTAACCTGTAGGCCAGAGTACGAGTCTAAGACCTTAGCTATTAGGCCAGAGTAAGAGTTAAGACCTTAGCTATTAGGCCAGAGTAAGAGTTAAGACCTTAGATATTAGGCCAGAGTAAGAGTTAAGACCTTAACCATTAGGCCAGAGTAAGAGTTAAGACCTTAACCATTAGGCCAGAGTACGAGTCTAAGATCTTAGCTTTTAGGCCATAGTACGAGTCTAAGACCTTAGCTATTAGGCCAGAGTACGAGTCTAAGACCTTAGCTATTAGGCCAGAGTATGAGTCTAAGACCTTAGCTATTAGGCCAGAGGAAGAGTTAAGACCTTAACCAGTAGGCCATAGTGCGAGTCTAAGACCTTAGATATTAGGTCAGAGTAAGAGTTAAGACCTTAACCAGTAGGCCAGAGTAAGAGTTAAGACCTTAACCATTAGGCCAGAGTACGAGTCTAAGATCTTAGCTTTTAGGCCATAGTACGAGTCTAAGACCTTAGCTATTAGGCCAGAGTAAGAGTTAAGACCTTAACCATTAGGCCAGAGTACGAGTCTAAGCCTTAGCTATTAGGCCAGAGTAAGAGTTAAGACCTTAACCTGTAGGCCAGAGTACGAGTCTAAGACCTTAGCTATTAGGCCAGAGTAAGAGTTAAGACCTTAGATATTAGGCCAGAGTAAGAGTTAAGACCTTAACCATTAGGCCAGAGTATGAGTCTAAGACCTTAGCTATTAGGCCAGAGGAAGAGTTAAGACCTTAACCAGTAGGCCATAGTGCGAGTCTAAGACCTTAGATATTAGGTCAGAGTAAGAGTTAAGACCTTAACCAGTAGGCCAGAGTGAGAGTTAAGACCTTAACCATTAGGCCAGAGTACGAGTCTAAGATCTTAGCTATTAGGCCATAGTACGAGTCTAAGACCTTAGCTATTAGGCCAGAGTAAGAGTTAAGACCTTAACCAGTAGGCCAGAGTAAGAGTTAAGACCTTAACCTGTAGGCAATAGTACGAGTTTAAGACCTTAGCTATTAGGCCAGAGTAAGAGTTAAGACCTTAACCAGTAGGCCAGAGTAAGTGTTAAGACCTTAACCATTAGGCCAGAGTAAGAGTTAAGACCTTAACCATTAGGCCATAGTACGAGTCTAAGACCTTAGCTATTAGGCCAGAGTAAGAGTTAAGACCTTAGCTATAAGGCCAGAGTAAGAGTTAAGATCTTAGCTATTAGCCCAGAGTAAGAGTTAAGACTTTAGCTATTAGGCCAGAGGAAGAGTTAATACCTTAACCAGCAGGCCATAGTGCGAGTCTAAGACGTTAGCTATTAGGCCAGAGTAAGAGTTAAGACCTTAACCAGTAGGCCAGAGTAAGAGTTAGGACCTTAACCAGTAGGCCAGAGTACGAGTCTAAGACCTTAGCTATTAGGCCAGAGTAAGAGTTAAGACCTTAACCTGTAGGCCAGAGTACGAGTCTAAGACCTTAGCTATTAGGCCAGAGTAAGAGTTAAGACCTTAGCTATTAGGCCAGAGTAAGAGTTAAGACCTTAGATATTAAGGCCAGAGTAAGAGTTAAGACCTTAACCATTAGGCCAGAGTATGAGTCTAAGACCTTAGCTATTAGGCCAGAGGAAGAGTTAAGACCTTAACTAGTAGGCCATAGTGCGAGTCTAAGACCTTAGATATTAGGTCAGAGTAAGAGTTAAGACCTTAACCAGTAGGCCAGAGTAAGAGTTAAGACCTTAACCATTAGGCCAGAGTACGAGTCTAAGATCTTAGCTTTTAGGCCAGAGTACGAGTCTAAGACCTTAGCTATTAGGCCAGAGTAAGAGTTAAGACCTTAACCAGTAGGCCAGAGTACGAGTCTAAGACCTTAGCTATTAGGCCAGAGTAAGAGTTAGGACCTTAACCAGTAGGCCAGAGTAAGAGTTAAGACCTTAACCTGTAGGCCATAGTACGAGTTTAAGACCTTAGCTATTAGGCCAGAGTAAGAGTTAAGACCTTAACCAGTAGGCCAGAGTAAGAGTTAGGACCTTAACCAGTAGGCCAGAGTACGAGTCTAAGACCTTAGCTATTAGGCCAGAGTAAGAGTTAAGACCTTAACCTGTAGGCCAGAGTACGAGTCTAAGACCTTAGCTATTAGGCCAGAGAAAGAGTTAAAACCTTAACCATTAGGCCAGAGAACGAGTCTAAGACCTTAGCTATTAGGCCAGAGTAAGAGTTAAGACCTTAGCTATTAGGCCAGAGTAAGAGTTAAGACCTTAACCAGTAGGCCAGAGTAAGAGATAAGACCTTAACCATTAGGCCAGAGTAAAAGTCTAAGACCTTAGCTATTAGGCCAGAGTAAGAGTTAAGATATTAGCTATTAGGTCAGAGTAAGAGTTAAGACCTTAACCAGTAGGCCATAGTAAGAGTTAAGACCTTAACCAGTAGGCCAGAGTAAGAGTTAAGACCTTAGCTATTAGGCCAGAGTAAGAGTTAAGACCTTAACCATTAGGCCATAGTACGAGTCTAAGACCTTAGCTATTAGGCCAGAGTAAGAGTTAAGACCTTAGCTATTAGGCCAGAGTAAGAGTTAAGACCTTAACCAGTAGGCCAGAGTAAGAGATAAGACCTTAACCATTAGGCCAGAGTAAAAGTCTAAGACCTTAGCTATTAGGCCAGAGTAAGAGTTAAGATATTAGCTATTAGGTCAGAGTAAGAGTTAAGACCTTAACCAGTAGGCCATAGTAAGAGTTAAGACCTTAACCAGTAGGCCAGAGTAAGAGTTAAGACCTTAGCTATTAGGCCAGAGTAAGAGTTAAGACCTTAACCATTAGGCCATAGTACGAGTCTAAGACCTTAGCTATTAGGCCAGAGTAAGAGTTAAGACCTTAGCTATAAGGCCAGAGTAAGAGTTAAGATCTTAGCTATTAGCCCAGAGTAAGAGTTAAGACCTTAGCTATTAGGCCAGAGGAAGAGTTAAGACCTTAACCAGTAGGCCATAGTGCGAGTCTAAGACCTTAGCTATTAGGCCAGAGTAAGAGTTAAGACCTTAACCTGTAGGCCAGAGTACGAGTCTAAGACCTTAGCTTTTGGGCCAGAGTAAGAGTTAAGACCTTAACCAGTAGACTAGAGTAAGATTTAAGACCTTAACCAGTAGGTCAGAGTACGAGTCTAAGACATTAGCTTTTAGGCCAGAGTAAGTGTTAAGACCTTAACCAGTAGGCCAGAGTAAGAGTTAATACCTTAACCATTAGGCCAGAGTACGAGTCTAAGACCTTAGCTATTGGGCAGAGTAAGAGTCTTAGCTATTAGGCCAGAGTAAGAGTTAAGACCTTAACCATTAGGCCAGAGTACGAGTCTATGACCTTAGCTATTAGGCCAGAGTAAGAGTTAAGACCTTAGCTATTTGGCCAGAGTAAGAGTTAAGACCTTAACCATTAGGCCAGAGTACGAGTCTAAGCCTTAGCTATTAGGCCAGAGTAAGAGTTAAGACCTTAACCTGTAGGCCAGAGTACGAGTCTAAGACCTTAGCTATTAGGCCAGAGTAAGAGTTAAGACCTTAGCTATTAGGCCAGAGTAAGAGTTAAGACCTTAGATATTAGGCCAGAGTAAGAGTTAAGACCTTAACCATTAGGCCAGAGTATGAGTCTAAGACCTTAGCTATTAGGCCAGAGGAAGAGTTAGGACCTTAACCAGTAGGCCATAGTGCGAGTCTAAGACCTTAGATATTAGGTCAGAGTAAGAGTTAAGACCTTAACCAGTAGGCCAGAGTAAGAGTTAAGACCTTAACCATTAGGCCAGAGTACGAGTCTAAGATCTTAGCTTTTTGGCCATAGTACGAGTCTAAGACCTTAGCTATTAGGCCAGAGTAAGAGTTAAGACCTTAACCAGTAGGCCAGAGTAAGAGTTAAGACCTTAACCATTAGGCCAGAGTACAAGTCTATGACCTTAGCTATTAGGCCATAGTACGAGTCTAAGACCTTAGCTATTAGGCCAGAGTAAGAGTTAAGACCTTAACCTGTAGGCCATAGTACGATTTTAAGACCTTAGCTATTAGGCCAGAGTAAGAGTTAAGACCTTAACCAGTAGGCCAGAGTAAGTGTTAAGACCTTAACCATTAGGCCAGAGTAAGAGTTAAGACCTTAACCATTAGGCCATAGTACTAGTCTAAGACCTTAGCTATTAGGCCAGAGTAAGAGTTAAGACCTTAGCTATGAGGCCAGAGTAAGAGTTAAGATCTTAGCTATTAGCCCAGAGTAAGAGTTAAGACCTTAGCTATTAGGCCAGAGGAAGAGTTAAGACCTTAACCAGTAGGCCATAGTGCGAGTCTAAGACGTTAGCTATTAGGCCAGAGTAAGAGTTAAGACCTTAACCAGTAGGCCAGAGTAAGAGTTAGGACCTTAACCAGTAGGCCAGAGTACGAGTCTAAGACCTTAGCTATTAGGCCAGAGTAAGAGTTAAGACCTTAACCTGTAGGCCAGAGTACGAGTCTAAGACCTTAGCTATTAGGCCAGAGAAAGAGTTAAAACCTTAACCATTAGGCCAGAGAACGAGTCTAAGACCTTAGCTATTAGGCCAGAGTAAGAGTTAAGACCTTAGCTATTAGGCCAGAGTAAGAGTTAAGACCTTAACCAGTAGGCCAGAGTAAGAGTTAAGACCTTAACCATTAGGCCAGAGTAAGAGTCTAAGACCTTAGCTATTAGGCCAGAGTAAGAGTTGAGACATTAGCTATTAGGTCAGAGTAAGAGTTAAGACCTTAACCAGTAGGCCAGAGTAAGAGTTAAGACCTTAACCAGTAGGCCAGAGTAAGAGTTAAGACCTTAGCTATTAGGCCAGAGTAAGAGTTAAGACCTTAACCATTAGGCCATAGTACGAGTCTAAGACCTTAGCTATTAGGCCAGAGTAAGAGTTAAGACCTTAGATATAAGGCCAGAGTAAGAGTTAAGATCTTAGCTATTAGCCCAGAGTAAGAGTTAAGACCTTAGCTATTAGGCCAGAGGAAGAGTTAAGACCTTAACCAGTAGGCCATAGTGCGAGTCTAAGACCTTAGCTATTAGGCCAGAGTAAGAGTTAAGTCCTTAACCAGTAGGCCAGAGTAAGAGTTAGGACCTTAACCAGTAGGCCAGAGTACGAGTCTAAGACCTTAGCTATTAGGCCAGAGTAAGAGTTAAGACCTTAACCTGTAGGCCAGAGTACGAGTCTAAGACCTTAGCTATTAGGCCAGAGTAAGAGTTAAGACCTTAACCAGTAGGCCAGAGTACGAGTCTAAGACCTTAGCTATTAGGCCAGAGTAAGAGTTAAGACCTTAACCTGTAGGCTAGAGTACGAGTCTAAGACCTTAGCTATTAGGCCAGAGTAAGAGTTAAGACCTTAACCAGTAGGCTAGAGTAAGATTTAAGACCTTAACCATTAGGTCAGAGTACGAGTCTAAGACATTAGCTTTTAGGCCAGAGTAAGTGTTAAGACCTTAACCAGTAGGCCAGAGTAAGAGTTAATACCTTAACCATTAGGCCAGAGTACGAGTCTAAGAACTTAGCTATTGGGCAGAGTAAGAGTCTTAGCTATTAGGCCAGAGTAAGAGTTAAGACCTTAACCATTAGGCCAGAGTACGAGTCTATGACCTTAGCTATTAGGCCAGAGTAAGAGTTAAGACCTTAGCTATTAGCCCAGAGTAAGAGTTAAGACCTTAGCTATTAGGCCAGAGGAAGAGTTAAGACCTTAACCAGTAGGCCATAGTGCGAGTCTAAGACGTTAGTTATTAGGCCAGAGTAAGAGTTAAGACCTTAACCAGTAGGCCAGAGTAAGAGTTAGGACCTTAACCAGTAGGCCAGAGTACGAGTCTAAGACCTTAGCTATTAGGCCAGAGTAAGAGTTAAGACCTTAACCTGTAGGCCAGAGTACAAGTCTAAGACCTTAGCTATTAGGCCAGAGAAAGAGTTAAAACCTTAACCATTAGGCCACAGAACGAGTCTAAGACCTTAGCTATTAGGCCAGAGTAAGAGTTAAGACCTTACCTATTAGGCCAGAGTAAGAGTTAAGACCTTAACCAGTAGGCCAGAGTAAGAGTTAAGACCTTAACCATTAGGCCAGAGTAAGAGTCTAAGACCTTAGCTATTAGGCCAGAGTAAGAGTTGAGACATTAGCTATTAGGTCAGAGTAAGAGTTAAGACCTTAACCAGTAGGCCAGAGTAAGAGTTAAGACCTTAACCAGTAGGCCAGAGTAAGAGTTAAGACCTTAGCTATTAGGCCAGAGTAAGAGTTAAGACCTTAACCATTAGGCCATAGTACGAGTCTAAGACCTTAGCTATTAGGCCAGAGTAAGAGTTAAGACCTTAGATATAAGGCCAGAGTAAGAGTTAAGATCTTAGCTATTAGCCCAGAGTAAGAGTTAAGACCTTAGCTATTAGGCCAGAGTAAGAGTTAAGACCTTAACCTGTAGGCCAGAGTACGAGTCTAAGACCTTAGCTATTAGGCCAGAGAAAGAGTTAAAACCTTAACCATTAGGCCAGAGAACGAGTCTAAGACCTTAGCTATTAGGCCAGAGT
Source organism: Triturus cristatus (assembly GCF_964204655.1). Taxonomy (NCBI): domain Eukaryota; kingdom Metazoa; phylum Chordata; class Amphibia; order Caudata; family Salamandridae; genus Triturus; species Triturus cristatus. Next base: position 1,309,376,835 of record NC_140590.1, read on the forward strand.
AAGAGTTAAGACCTTAGCTATTAGGCCAGAGTAAGAGTTAAGACCTTAACCAGTAGGCCAGAGTAAGAGTTAAGACCTTAACCATTAGGCCAGAGTAAGAGTCTAAGACCTTAGCTATTAGGCCAGAGTAAGAGTTGAGACATTAGCTATTAGGTCAGAGTAAGAGTTAAGACCTTAACCAGTAGGCCAGAGTAAGAGTTAAGACCTTAACCAGTAGGCCAGAGTAAGAGTTAAGACCTTAGCTATTAGGCCAGAGTAAGAGTTAAGACCTTAACCATTAGGCCATAGTACGAGTCTAAGACCTTAGCTATTAGGCCAGAGTAAGAGTTAAGACCTTAGATATTAGTCCAGAGGAAGAGTTAAGACCTTAACCAGTAGGCCATAGTGCGAGTCTAAGACCTTAGCTATTAGGCCAGAGTAAGAGTTAAGTCCTTAACCAGTAGGCCAGAGTAAGAGTTAGGACCTTAACCAGTAGGCCAGAGTACGAGTCTAAGACCTTAGCTATTAGGCCAGAGTAAGAGTTAAGACCTTAACCTGTAGGCCAGAGTACGAGTCTAAGACCTTAGCTATTAGGCCAGAGTAAGAGTTAAGACCTTAACCAGTAGGCCAGAGTACGAGTCTAAGACCTTAGCTATTAGGCCAGAGTAAGAGTTAAGACCTTAACCTGTAGGCTAGAGTACGAGTCTAAGACCTTAGCTATTAGGCCAGAGTAAGAGTTAAGACCTTAACCAGTAGGCTAGAGTAAGATTTAAGACCTTAACCATTAGGTCAGAGTACGAGTCTAAGACATTAGCTTTTAGGCCAGAGTAAGTGTTAAGACCTTAACCAGTAGGCCAGAGTAAGAGTTAATACCTTAACCATTAGGCCAGAGTACGAGTCTAAGAACTTAGCTATTGGGCAGAGTAAGAGTCTTAGCTATTAGGCCAGAGTAAGAGTTAAGACCTTAACCATTAGGCCAGAGTACGAGTCTATGACCTTAGCTATTAGGCCAGAGTAAGAGTTAAGACCTTAGCTATTAGCCCAGAGTAAGAGTTAAGACCTTAGCTATTAGGCCAGAGGAAGAGTTAAGACCTTAACCAGTAGGCCATAGTGCGAGTCTAAGACGTTAGTTATTAGGCCAGAGTAAGAGTTAAGACCTTAACCAGTAGGCCAGAGTAAGAGTTAGGACCTTAACCAGTAGGCCAGAGTACGAGTATAAGACCTTAGCTATTAGGCCAGAGTAAGAGTTAAGACCTTAACCTGTAGGCCAGAGTACAAGTCTAAGACCTTAGCTATTAGGCCAGAGAAAGAGTTAAAACCTTAACCATTAGGCCAGAGAACGAGTCTAAGACCTTAGCTATTAGGCCAGAGTAAGAGTTAAGACCTTACCTATTAGGCCAGAGTAAGAGTTAAGACCTTAACCAGTAGGCCAGAGTAAGAGTTGAGACCTTAACCATTAGGCCAGAGTAAGAGTCTAAGACCTTAGCTATTAGGCCAGAGTAAGAGTTGAGACATTAGCTATTAGGTCAGAGTAAGAGTTAAGACCTTAACCAGTAGGCCAGAGTAAGAGTTAAGACCTTAACCAGTAGGCCAGAGTAAGAGTTAAGACCTTAGCTATTAGGCCAGAGTAAGAGTTAAGACCTTAACCATTAGGCCATAGTACGAGTCTAAGACCTTAGCTATTAGGCCAGAGTAAGAGTTAAGACCTTAGATATAAGGCCAGAGTAAGAGTTAAGATCTTAGCTATTAGCCCAGAGTAAGAGTTAAGACCTTAGCTATTAGGCCAGAGGAAGAGTTAAGACCTTAACCAGTAGGCCATAGTGCGAGTCTAAGACGTTAGCTATTAGGCCAGAGTAAGAGTTAAGTCCTTAACCAGTAGGCCAGAGTAAGAGATAGGACCTTAACCAGTAGGCCAGAGTACGAGTCTAAGACCTTAGCTTAAGGCCAGAGTAAGAGTTAAGACCTTAACCTGTAGGCCAGAGTACGAGTCTAAGACCTTAGCTATTAGGCCAGAGTAAGAGTTAAGACCTTAACCAGTAGGCCAGAGTACGAGTTTAAGACCTTAGCTATTAGGCCAGAGTAAGAGTTAAGACCTTAACCTGTAGGCCAGAGTACGAGTCTAAGACCTTAGCTATTAGGCCAGAGTAAGAATTAAGACCTTAACCAGTAGGCTAGAGTAAGATTTAAGACCTTAACCAGTAGGTCAGAGTACGAGTCTAAGACATTAGCTTTTAGGCCAGAGTAAGTGTTAAGACCTTAACCAGTAGGCCAGAGTAAGAGTTAATACCTTAACCATTAGGCCAGAGTACGAGTCTAAGAACTTAGCTATTGGGCAGAGTAAGAGTCTTAGCTATTAGGCCAGAGTAAGAGTTAAGACCTTAACCATTAGGCAAGAGTGCGAGTCTAAGACCTTAGCTATTAGGCCAGAGTAAGAGTTAAGACCTTAGCTATTAGGCCAGAGTAAGAGTTAAGACCTTAACCATTAGGCCAGAGTACCAGTCTTAGCCTTAGCTATTAGGCCAGAGTTAGAGTTAAGACCTTAACAATGTAGGCCAGAGTACGAGTCTAGGACCTTAGCTATTAGGCCAGAGTAAGAGTTAAGACCTTAGCTATTAGGCCAGAGTAAGAGTTAAGACCTTAGATATTAGGCCAGAGTAAGAGTTAAGACCTTAACCATTAGGCCAGAGTATGAGTCTAAGACCTTAGCTATTAGGCCAGAGGAAGAGTTAAGACCTTAACCAGTAGGCCATAGTGCAAGTCTAAGACCTTAGATATTAGGTCAGAGTAAGAGTTAAGACCTTATCCAGTAGGCCAGAGTAAGAGTTAAGACTTTAACCATTAGGCCAGAGTACGAGTCTAAGATCTTAGCTTTTAGGCCATAGTACGAGTCTAAGACCTTAGCTATTAGGCCAGAGTAAGAGTTAAGACCTTAACCAGTAGGCCAGAGTAAGAGTTAAGACCTTAAACTGTAGGCCAGAGTACGAGTCTAAGACCTTAGCTATTAGGCCAGAGTAAGAGTTAAGACCTTAACCATTAGGCCAGAGTACGAGTCTAAGACCTTAGCTGTTAGGCCAGAGTAAGAGTTAAGACCTTAGCTATTAGGCCAGAGTAAGAGTTAAGACCTTAACCATTAGGCCAGAGTACGAGTCTAAGCCTTAGCTATTAGGCCAGAGTAAGAGTTAAGACCTTAACCTGTAGGCCAGAGTACGAGTCTAAGACCTTAGCTATTAGGCCAGAGTAAGAGTTAAGACCTTAGCTATTAGGCCAGAGTAAGAGTTAAGACCTTAGATATTAGGCCAGAGTAAGAGTTAAGACCTTAACCATTAGGCCAGAGTAAGAGTTAAGACCTTAACCATTAGGCCAGAGTACGAGTCTAAGATCTTAGCTTTTAGGCCATAGTACGAGTCTAAGACCTTAGCTATTAGGCCAGAGTACGAGTCTAAGACCTTAGCTATTAGGCCAGAGTATGAGTCTAAGACCTTAGCTATTAGGCCAGAGGAAGAGTTAAGACCTTAACCAGTAGGCCATAGTGCGAGTCTAAGACCTTAGATATTAGGTCAGAGTAAGAGTTAAGACCTTAACCAGTAGGCCAGAGTAAGAGTTAAGACCTTAACCATTAGGCCAGAGTACGAGTCTAAGATCTTAGCTTTTAGGCCATAGTACGAGTCTAAGACCTTAGCTATTAGGCCAGAGTAAGAGTTAAGACCTTAACCATTAGGCCAGAGTACGAGTCTAAGCCTTAGCTATTAGGCCAGAGTAAGAGTTAAGACCTTAACCTGTAGGCCAGAGTACGAGTCTAAGACCTTAGCTATTAGGCCAGAGTAAGAGTTAAGACCTTAGATATTAGGCCAGAGTAAGAGTTAAGACCTTAACCATTAGGCCAGAGTATGAGTCTAAGACCTTAGCTATTAGGCCAGAGGAAGAGTTAAGACCTTAACCAGTAGGCCATAGTGCGAGTCTAAGACCTTAGATATTAGGTCAGAGTAAGAGTTAAGACCTTAACCAGTAGGCCAGAGTGAGAGTTAAGACCTTAACCATTAGGCCAGAGTACGAGTCTAAGATCTTAGCTATTAGGCCATAGTACGAGTCTAAGACCTTAGCTATTAGGCCAGAGTAAGAGTTAAGACCTTAACCAGTAGGCCAGAGTAAGAGTTAAGACCTTAACCTGTAGGCAATAGTACGAGTTTAAGACCTTAGCTATTAGGCCAGAGTAAGAGTTAAGACCTTAACCAGTAGGCCAGAGTAAGTGTTAAGACCTTAACCATTAGGCCAGAGTAAGAGTTAAGACCTTAACCATTAGGCCATAGTACGAGTCTAAGACCTTAGCTATTAGGCCAGAGTAAGAGTTAAGACCTTAGCTATAAGGCCAGAGTAAGAGTTAAGATCTTAGCTATTAGCCCAGAGTAAGAGTTAAGACTTTAGCTATTAGGCCAGAGGAAGAGTTAATACCTTAACCAGCAGGCCATAGTGCGAGTCTAAGACGTTAGCTATTAGGCCAGAGTAAGAGTTAAGACCTTAACCAGTAGGCCAGAGTAAGAGTTAGGACCTTAACCAGTAGGCCAGAGTACGAGTCTAAGACCTTAGCTATTAGGCCAGAGTAAGAGTTAAGACCTTAACCTGTAGGCCAGAGTACGAGTCTAAGACCTTAGCTATTAGGCCAGAGTAAGAGTTAAGACCTTAGCTATTAGGCCAGAGTAAGAGTTAAGACCTTAGATATTAAGGCCAGAGTAAGAGTTAAGACCTTAACCATTAGGCCAGAGTATGAGTCTAAGACCTTAGCTATTAGGCCAGAGGAAGAGTTAAGACCTTAACTAGTAGGCCATAGTGCGAGTCTAAGACCTTAGATATTAGGTCAGAGTAAGAGTTAAGACCTTAACCAGTAGGCCAGAGTAAGAGTTAAGACCTTAACCATTAGGCCAGAGTACGAGTCTAAGATCTTAGCTTTTAGGCCAGAGTACGAGTCTAAGACCTTAGCTATTAGGCCAGAGTAAGAGTTAAGACCTTAACCAGTAGGCCAGAGTACGAGTCTAAGACCTTAGCTATTAGGCCAGAGTAAGAGTTAGGACCTTAACCAGTAGGCCAGAGTAAGAGTTAAGACCTTAACCTGTAGGCCATAGTACGAGTTTAAGACCTTAGCTATTAGGCCAGAGTAAGAGTTAAGACCTTAACCAGTAGGCCAGAGTAAGAGTTAGGACCTTAACCAGTAGGCCAGAGTACGAGTCTAAGACCTTAGCTATTAGGCCAGAGTAAGAGTTAAGACCTTAACCTGTAGGCCAGAGTACGAGTCTAAGACCTTAGCTATTAGGCCAGAGAAAGAGTTAAAACCTTAACCATTAGGCCAGAGAACGAGTCTAAGACCTTAGCTATTAGGCCAGAGTAAGAGTTAAGACCTTAGCTATTAGGCCAGAGTAAGAGTTAAGACCTTAACCAGTAGGCCAGAGTAAGAGATAAGACCTTAACCATTAGGCCAGAGTAAAAGTCTAAGACCTTAGCTATTAGGCCAGAGTAAGAGTTAAGATATTAGCTATTAGGTCAGAGTAAGAGTTAAGACCTTAACCAGTAGGCCATAGTAAGAGTTAATACCTTAACCAGTAGGCCAGAGTAAGAGTTAAGACCTTAGCTATTAGGCCAGAGTAAGAGTTAAGACCTTAACCATTAGGCCATAGTACGAGTCTAAGACCTTAGCTATTAGGCCAGAGTAAGAGTTAAGACCTTAGCTATAAGGCCAGAGTAAGAGTTAAGATCTTAGCTATTAGCCCAGAGTAAGAGTTAAGACCTTAGCTATTAGGCCAGAGGAAGAGTTAAGACCTTAACCAGTAGGCCATAGTGCGAGTCTATGACCTTAGCTATTAGGCCAGAGTAAGAGTTAAGACCTTAACCTGTAGGCCAGAGTACGAGTCTAAGACCTTAGCTTTTGGGCCAGAGTAAGAGTTAAGACCTAAACCAGTAGACTAGAGTAAGATTTAAGACCTTAACCAGTAGGTCAGAGTACGAGTCTAAGACATTAGCTTTTAGGCCAGAGTAAGTGTTAAGACCTTAACCAGTAGGCCAGAGTAAGAGTTAATACCTTAACCATTAGGCCAGAGTACGAGTCTAAGACCTTAGCTATTGGGCAGAGTAAGAGTCTTAGCTATTAGGCCAGAGTAAGAGTTAAGACCTTAACCATTAGGCCAGAGTACGAGTCTATGACCTTAGCTATTAGGCCAGAGTAAGAGTTAAGACCTTAGCTATTTGGCCAGAGTAAGAGTTAAGACCTTAACCATTAGGCCAGAGTACGAGTCTAAGCCTTAGCTATTAGGCCAGAGTAAGAGTTAAGACCTTAACCTGTAGGCCAGAGTACGAGTCTAAGACCTTAGCTATTAGGCCAGAGTAAGAGTTAAGACCTTAGCTATTAGGCCAGAGTAAGAGTTAAGACCTTAGATATTAGGCCAGAGTAAGAGTTAAGACCTTAACCATTAGGCCAGAGTATGAGTCTAAGACCTTAGCTATTAGGCCAGAGGAAGAGTTAAGACCTTAACCAGTAGGCCATAGTGCGAGTCTAAGACCTTAGATATTAGGTCAGAGTAAGAGTTAAGACCTTAACCAGTAGGCCAGAGTAAGAGTTAAGACCTTAACCATTAGGCCAGAGTACGAGTCTAAGATCTTAGCTTTTTGGCCATAGTACGAGTCTAAGACCTTAGCTATTAGGCCAGAGTAAGAGTTAAGACCTTAACCAGTAGGCCAGAGTAAGAGTTAAGACCTTAACCATTAGGCCAGAGTACAAGTCTATGACCTTAGCTATTAGGCCATAGTACGAGTCTAAGACCTTAGCTATTAGGCCAGAGTAAGAGTTAAGACCTTAACCTGTAGGCCATAGTACGATTTTAAGACCTTAGCTATTAGGCCAGAGTAAGAGTTAAGACCTTAACCAGTAGGCCAGAGTAAGTGTTAAGACCTTAACCATTAGGCCAGAGTAAGAGTTAAGACTTTAACCATTAGGCCATAGTACTAGTCTAAGACCTTAGCTATTAGGCCAGAGTAAGAGTTAAGACCTTAGCTATGAGGCCAGAGTAAGAGTTAAGGTCTTAGCTATTAGCCCAGAGTAAGAGTTAAGACCTTAGCTATTAGGCCAGAGGAAGAGTTAAGACCTTAACCAGTAGGCCATAGTGCGAGTCTAAGACGTTAGCTATTAGGCCAGAGTAAGAGTTAAGACCTTAACCAGTAGGCCAGAGTAAGAGTTAGGACCTTAACCAGTAGGCCAGAGTACGAGTCTAAGACCTTAGCTATTAGGCCAGAGTAAGAGTTAAGACCTTAACCTGTAGGCCAGAGTACGAGTCTAAGACCTTAGCTATTAGGCCAGAGAAAGAGTTAAAACCTTAACCATTAGGCCAGAGAACGAGTCTAAGACCTTAGCTATTAGGCCAGAGTAAGAGTTAAGACCTTAGCTATTAGGCCAGAGTAAGAGTTAAGACCTTAACCAGTAGGCCAGAGTAAGAGTAAAGACCTTAACCATTAGGCCAGAGTAAGAGTCTAAGACCTTAGCTATTAGGCCAGAGTAAGAGTTGAGACATTAGCTATTAGGTCAGAGTAAGAGTTAAGACCTTAACCAGTAGGCCAGAGTAAGAGTTAAGACCTTAACCAGTAGGCCAGAGTAAGAGTTAAGACCTTAGCTATTAGGCCAGAGTAAGAGTTAAGACCTTAACCATTAGGCCATAGTACGAGTCTAAGACCTTAGCTATTAGGCCAGAGTAAGAGTTAAGACCTTAGATATAAGGCCAGAGTAAGAGTTAAGATCTTAGCTATTAGCCCAGAGTAAGAGTTAAGACCTTAGCTATTAGGCCAGAGGAAGAGTTAAGACCTTAACCAGTAGGCCATAGTGCGAGTCTAAGACCTTAGCTATTAGGCCAGAGTAAGAGTTAAGTCCTTAACCAGTAGGCCAGAGTAAGAGTTAGGACCTTAACCAGTAGGCCAGAGTACGAGTCTAAGACCTTAGCTATTAGGCCAGAGTAAGAGTTAAGACCTTAACCTGTAGGCCAGAGTACGAGTCTAAGACCTTAGCTATTAGGCCAGAGTAAGAGTTAAGACCTTAACCAGTAGGCCAGAGTACGAGTCTAAGACCTTAGCTATTAGGCCAGAGTAAGAGTTAAGACCTTAACCTGTAGGCTAGAGTACGAGTCTAAGACCTTAGCTATTAGGCCAGAGTAAGAGTTAAGACCTTAACCAGTAGGCTAGAGTAAGATTTAAGACCTTAACCATTAGGTCAGAGTACGAGTCTAAGACATTAGCTTTTAGGCCAGAGTAAGTGTTAAGACCTTAACCAGTAGGCCAGAGTAAGAGTTAATACCTTAACCATTAGGCCAGAGTACGAGTCTAAGAACTTAGCTATTGGGCAGAGTAAGAGTCTTAGCTATTAGGCCAGAGTAAGAGTTAAGACCTTAACCATTAGGCCAGAGTACGAGTCTATGACCTTAGCTATTAGGCCAGAGTAAGAGTTAATACCTTAACCATTAGGCCAGAGTACGAGTCTAAGAACTTAGCTATTGGGCAGAGTAAGAGTCTTAGCTATTAGGCCAGAGTAAGAGTTAAGACCTTAACCATTAGGCCAGAGTACGAGTCTATGACCTTAGCTATTAGGCCAGAGTAAGAGTTAAGACCTTAGCTATTAGCCCAGAGTAAGAGTTAAGACCTTAGCTATTAGGCCAGAGGAAGAGTTAAGACCTTAACCAGTAGGCCATAGTGCGAGTCTAAGACGTTAGTTATTAGGCCAGAGTAAGAGTTAAGACCTTAACCAGTAGGCCAGAGTAAGAGTTAGGACCTTAACCAGTAGGCCAGAGTACGAGTCTAAGACCTTAGCTATTAGGCCAGAGTAAGAGTTAAGACCTTAACCTGTAGGCCAGAGTACAAGTCTAAGACCTTAGCTATTAGGCCAGAGAAAGAGTTAAAACCTTAACCATTAGGCCAGAGAACGAGTCTAAGACCTTAGCTATTAGGCCAGAGTAAGAGTTAAGACCTTACCTATTAGGCCAGAGTAAGAGTTAAGACCTTAACCAGTAGGCCAGAGTAAGAGTTAAGACCTTAACCATTAGGCCAGAGTAAGAGTCTAAGACCTTAGCTATTAGGCCAGAGTAAGAGTTGAGACATTAGCTATTAGGTCAGAGAAAGAGTTAAGACCTTAACCAGTAGGCCAGAGTAAGAGTTAAGACCTTAACCAGTAGGCCAGAGTAAGAGTTAAGACCTTAGCTATTAGGCCAGAGTAAGAGTTAAGACCTTAACCATTAGGCCATAGTACGAGTCTAAGACCTTAGCTATTAGGCCAGAGTAAGAGTTAAGACCTTAGATATAAGGCCAGAGTAAGAGTTAAGATCTTAGCTATTAGCCCAGAGTAAGAGTTAAGACCTTAGCTATTAGGCCAGAGTAAGAGTTAAGACCTTAACCTGTAGGCCAGAGTACGAGTCTAAGACCTTAGCTATTAGGCCAGAGAAAGAGTTAAAACCTTAACCATTAGGCCAGAGAACGAGTCTAAGACCTTAGCTATTAGGCCAGAGTAAGAGTTAAGACCTTAGCTATTAGGCCAGAGTAAGAGTTAAGACCTTAACCAGTAGGCCAGAGTAAGAGGTAAGACCTTAACCATTAGGCCAGAGTAAGAGTCTAAGACCTTAGCTATTAGGCCAGAGTAAGAGTTGAGACATTAGCTATTAGGTCAGAGTAAGAGTTAAGACCTTAACCAGTAGGCCAGAGTAAGAGTTAAGACCTTAACCAGTAGGCCAGAGTAAGAGTTAAGACCTTAGCTATTAGGCCAGAGTAAGAGTTAAGACCTTAACCATTAGGCCATAGTACGAGTCTAAGACCTTAGCTATTAGGCCAGAGTAAGAGTTAAGACCTTAGATATTAGTCCAGAGGAAGAGTTAAGACCTTAACCAGTAGGCCATAGTGCGAGTCTAAGACCTTAGCTATTAGGCCAGAGTAAGAGTTAAGTCCTTAACCAGTAGGCCAGAGTAAGAGTTAGGACCTTAACCAGTAGGCCAGAGTACGAGTCTAAGACCTTAGCTATTAGGCCAGAGTAAGAGTTAAGACCTTAACCTGTAGGCCAGAGTACGAGTCTAAGACCTTAGCTATTAGGCCAGAGTAAGAGTTAAGACCTTAACCAGTAGGCCAGAGTACGAGTCTAAGACCTTAGCTATTAGGCCAGAGTAAGAGTTAAGACCTTAACCTGTAGGCTAGAGTACGAGTCTAAGACCTTAGCTATTAGGCCAGAGTAAGAGTTAAGACCTTAACCAGTAGGCTAGAGTAAGATTTAAGACCTTAACCATTAGGTCAGAGTACGAGTCTAAGACATTAGCTTTTAGGCCAGAGTAAGTGTTAAGACCTTAACCAGTAGGCCAGAGTAAGAGTTAATACCTTAACCATTAGGCCAGAGTACGAGTCTAAGAACTTAGCTATTGGGCAGAGTAAGAGTCTTAGCTATTAGGCCAGAGTAAGAGTTAAGACCTTAACCATTAGGTCAGAGTACGAGTCTATGACCTTAGCTATTAGGCCAGAGTAAGAGTTAAGACCTTAGCTATTAGCCCAGAGTAAGAGTTAAGACCTTAGCTATTAGGCCAGAGGAAGAGTTAAGACCTTAACCAGTAGGCCATAGTGCGAGTCTAAGACGTTAGTTATTAGGCCAGAGTAAGAGTTAAGACCTTAACCAGTAGGCCAGAGTAAGAGTTAGGACCTTAACCAGTAGGCCAGAGTACGAGTCTAAGACCTTAGCTATTAGGCCAGAGTAAGAGTTAAGACCTTAACCTGTAGGCCAGAGTACAAGTCTAAGACCTTAGCTATTAGGCCAGAGAAAGAGTTAAAACCTTAACCATTAGGCCAGAGAACGAGTCTAAGACCTTAGCTATTAGGCCAGAGTAAGAGTTAAGACCTTACCTATTAGGCCAGAGTAAGAGTTAAGACCTTAACCATTAGGCCAGAGTAAGAGTCTAAGACCTTAGCTATTAGGCCAGAGTAAGAGTTGAGACATTAGCTATTAGGTCAGAGTAAGAGTTAAGACCTTAACCAGTAGGCCAGAGTAAGAGTTAAGACCTTAACCAGTAGGCCAGAGTAAGAGTTAAGACCTTAGCTATTAGGCCAGAGGAAGAGTTAAGACCTTAACCAGTAGGCCATAGTGCGAGTCTAAGACGTTAGCTATTAGGCCAGAGTAAGAGTTAAGTCCTTAACCAGTAGGCCAGAGTAAGAGATAGGACCTTAACCAGTAGGCCAGAGTACGAGTCTAAGACCTTAGCTTAAGGCCAGAGTAAGAGTTAAGACCTTAACCTGTAGGCCAGAGTACGAGTCTAAGACCTTAGCTATTAGGCCAGAGTAAGAGTTAAGACCTTAACCAGTAGGCCAGAGTACGAGTTTAAGACCTTAGCTATTAGGCCAGAGTAAGAGTTAAGACCTTAACCTGTAGGCCAGAGTACGAGTCTAAGACCTTAGCTATTAGGCCAGAGTAAGAATTAAGACCTTAACCAGTAGGCTAGAGTAAGATTTAAGACCTTAACCAGTAGGTCAGAGTACGAGTCTAAGACATTAGCTTTTAGGCCAGAGTAAGTGTTAAGACCTTAACCAGTAGGCCAGAGTAAGAGTTAATACCTTAACCATTAGGCCAGAGTACGAGTCTAAGAACGTAGCTATTGGGCAGAGTAAGAGTCTTAGCTATTAGGCCAGAGTAAGAGTTAAGACCTTAACCATTAGGCAAGAGTGCGAGTCTAAGACCTTAGCTATTAGGCCAGAGTAAGAGTTAAGACCTTAGCTATTAGGCCAGAGTAAGAGTTAAGACCTTAACCATTAGGCCAGAGTACCAGTCTTAGCCTTAGCTATTAGGCCAGAGTTAGAGTTAAGACCTTAACAATGTAGGCCAGATTACGAGTCTAGGACCTTAGCTATTAGGCCAGAGTAAGAGTTAAGACCTTAGCTATTAGGCCAGAGTAAGAGTTAAGACCTTAGATATTAGGCCAGAGTAAGAGTTAAGACCTTAACCATTAGGCCAGAGTATGAGTCTAAGACCTTAGCTATTAGGCCAGAGGAAGAGTTAAGACCTTAACCAGTAGGCCATAGTGCAAATCTAAGACCTTAGATATTAGGTCAGAGTAAGAGTTAAGACCTTATCCAGTAGGCCAGAGTAAGAGTTAAGACTTTAACCATTAGGCCAGAGTACGAGTCCAAGATCTTAGCTTTTAGGCCATAGTACGAGTCTAAGACCTTAGCTATTAGGCCAGAGTAAGAGTTAAGACCTTAACCAGTAGGCCAGAGTAAGAGTTAAGACCTTAAACTGTAGGCCAGAGTACGAGTCTAAGACCTTAGCTATTAGGCCAGAGTAAGAGTTAAGACCTTAACCATTAGGCCAGAGTACGAGTCTAAGACCTTAGCTGTTAGGCCAGAGTAAGAGTTAAGACCTTAGCTATTAGGCCAGAGTAAGAGTTAAGACCTTAACCATTAGGCCAGAGTACGAGTCTAAGCCTTAGCTATTAGGCCAGAGTAAGAGTTAAGACCTTAACCTGTAGGCCAGAGTACGAGTCTAAGACCTTAGCTATTAGGCCAGAGTAAGAGTTAAGACCTTAGCTATTAGGCCAGAGTAAGAGTTAAGACCTTAGATATTAGGCCAGAGTAAGAGTTAAGACCTTAACCATTAGGCCAGAGTATGAGTCTAAGACCTTAGCTATTAGGCCAGAGGAAGAGTTAAGACCTTAACCAGTAGGCCATAGTGCGAGTCTAAGACCTTAGATATTAGGTCAGAGTAAGAGTTAAGACCTTAACCAGTAGGCCAGAGTAAGAGTTAAGACCTTAACCATTAGGCCAGAGTACGAGTCTAAGATCTTAGCTTTTAGGCCATAGTACGAGTCTAAGACCTTAGCTATTAGGCCAGAGTAAGAGTTAAGACCTTAACCATTAGGCCAGAGTACGAGTCTAAGCCTTAGCTATTAGGCCAGAGTAAGAGTTAAGACATTAACCTGTAGGCCAGAGTACGAGTCTAAGACCTTAGCTATTAGGCCAGAGTAAGAGTTAAGACCTTAGATATTAGGCCAGAGTAAGAGTTAAGACCTTAACCATTAGGCCAGAGTATGAGTCTAAGACCTTAGCTATTAGGCCAGAGGAAGAGTTAAGACCTTAACCAGTAGGCCATAGTGCGAGTCTAAGACCTTAGATATTAGGTCAGAGTAAGAGTTAAGACCTTAACCAGTAGGCCAGAGTGAGAGTTAAGACCTTAACCATTAGGCCAGAGTACGAGTCTAAGATCTTAGCTATTAGGCCATAGTACGAGTCTAAGACCTTAGCTATTAGGCCAGAGTAAGAGTTAAGACCTTAACCAGTAGGCCAGAGTAAGAGTTAAGACCTTAACCTGTAGGCAATAGTACGAGTTTAAGACCTTAGCTATTAGGCCAGAGTAAGAGTTAAGACCTTAACCAGTAGGCCAGAGTAAGTGTTAAGACCTTAACCATTAGGCCAGAGTAAGAGTTAAGACCTTAACCATTAGGCCATAGTACGAGTCTAAGACCTTAGCTATTAGGCCAGAGTAAGAGTTAAGACCTTAGCTATAAGGCCAGAGTAAGAGTTAAGATCTTAGCTATTAGCCCAGAGTAAGAGTTAAGACTTTAGCTATTAGGCCAGAGGAAGAGTTAATACCTTAACCAGCAGGCCATAGTGCGAGTCTAAGACGTTAGCTATTAGGCCAGAGTAAGAGTTAAGACCTTAACCAGTAGGCCAGAGTAAGAGTTAGGACCTTAACCAGTAGGCCAGAGTACGAGTCTAAGACCTTAGCTATTAGGCTAGAGTAAGAGTTAAGACCTTAACCTGTAGGCCAGAGTACGAGTCTAAGACCTTAGCTATTAGGCCAGAGTAAGAGTTAAGACCTTAGCTATTAGGCCAGAGTAAGAGTTAAGACCTTAGATATTAAGGCCAGAGTAAGAGTTAAGACCTTAACCATTAGGCCAGAGTATGAGTCTAAGACCTTAGCTATTAGGCCAGAGGAAGAGTTAAGACCTTAACTAGTAGGCCATAGTGCGAGTCTAAGACCTTAGATATTAGGTCAGAGTAAGAGTTAAGACCTTAACCAGTAGGCCAGAGTAAGAGTTAAGACCTTAACCATTAGGCCAGAGTACGAGTCTAAGATCTTAGCTTTTAGGCCAGAGTACGAGTCTAAGACCTTAGCTATTAGGCCAGAGTAAGAGTTAAGACCTTAACCAGTAGGCCAGAGTACGAGTCTAAGACCTTAGCTATTAGGCCAGAGTAAGAGTTAGGACCTTAACCAGTAGGCCAGAGTAAGAGTTAAGACCTTAACCTGTAGGCCATAGTACGAGTTTAAGACCTTAGCTATTAGGCCAGAGTAAGAGTTAAGACCTTAACCAGTAGGCCAGAGTAAGTGTTAAGACCTTAACCATTAGGCCAGAGTAAGAGTTAAGACCTTAACCATTAGGCCATAGTATGAGTCTAAGACCTTAGCTATTAGGCCAGAGTAAGAGTTAGGACCTTAGCTATGAGGCCAGAGTAAGAGTTAAGATCTTAGCTATTAGCCCAGAGTAAGAGTTAAGACCTTAGCTATTAGGCCAGAGGAAGAGTTAAGACCTTAACCAGTAGGCCATAGTGCGAGTCTAAGACGTTAGCTATTAGGCCAGAGTAAGAGTTAAGATCTTAACCAGTAAGCCAGAGTAAGAGTTAGGACCTTAACCAGTAGGCCAGAGTACGAGTCTAAGACCTTAGCTATTATGCCAGAGTAAGAGTTAAGACCTTAACCTGTAGGCCAGAGTACGAGTCTAAGACCTTAGCTATTAGGCCAGAGAAAGAGTTAAAACCTTAACCATTAGGCCAGAGAACGAGTCTAAGACCTTAGCTATTAGGCCAGAGTAAGAGTTAAGACCTTAGCTATTAGGCCAGATTAAGAGTTAAGACCTTAACCAGTAGGCCAGAGTAAGAGATAAGACCTTAACCATTAGGCCAGAGTAAAAGTCTAAGACCTTAGCTATTAGGCCAGAGTAAGAGTTAAGATATTAGCTATTAGGTCAGAGTAAGAGTTAAGACCTTAACCAGTAGGCCAGAGTAAGAGTTAAGACCTTAACCAGTAGGCCAGAGTAAGAGTTAAGACCTTAGCTATTAGGCCAGAGTAAGAGTTAAGACCTTAACCATTAGGCCATAGTACGAGTCTAAGACCTTAGCTATTAGGCCAGAGTAAGAGTTAAGACCTTAGCTATAAGGCCAGAGCAAGAGTTAAGATCTTAGCTATTAGCCCAGAGTAAGAGTTAAGACCTTAGCTATTAGGCCAGAGGAAGAGTTAAGACCTTAACCAGTAGGCCATAGTGCGAGTCTAAGACGTTAGCTATTAGGCCAGAGTAAGAGTTAAGTCCTTAACCAGTAGGCCAGAGTAAGAGATAGGACCTTAACCAGTAGGCCAGAGTACGAGTCTAAGACCTTAGCTTAAGGCCAGAGTAAGAGTTAAGACCTTAACCTGTAGGCCAGAGTACGAGTCTAAGACCTTAGCTATTAGGCCAGAGTAAGAGTTAAGACCTTAACCAGTAGGCCAGAGTACGAGTTTAAGACCTTAGCTATTAGGCCAGAGTAAGAGTTAAGACCTTAACCTGTAGGCCAGAGTACGAGTCTAAGACCTTAGCTATTAGGCCAGAGTAAGAATTAAGACCTTAACCAGTAGGCTAGAGTAAGATTTAAGACCTTAACCAGTAGGTCAGAGTACGAGTCTAAGACATTAGCTTTTAGGCCAGAGTAAGTGTTAAGACCTTAACCAGTAGGCCAGAGTAAGAGTTAATACCTTAACCATTAGGCCAGAGTACGAGTCTAAGAACTTAGCTATTGGGCAGAGTAAGAGTCTTAGCTATTAGGCCAGAGTAAGAGTTAAGACCTTAACCATTAGGCAAGAGTGCGAGTCTAAGACCTTAGCTATTAGGCCAGAGTAAGAGTTAAGACCTTAGCTATTAGGCCAGAGTAAGAGTTAAGACCTTAACCATTAGGCCAGAGTACCAGTCTTAGCCTTAGCTATTAGGCCAGAGTTAGAGTTAAGACCTTAACAATGTAGGCCAGAGTACGAGTCTAGGACCTTAGCTATTAGGCCAGAGTAAGAGTTAAGACCTTAGCTATTAGGCCAGAGTAAGAGTTAAGACCTTAGATATTAGGCCAGAGTAAGAGTTAAGACCTTAACCATTAGGCCAGAGTATGAGTCTAAGACCTTAGCTATTAGGCCAGAGGAAGAGTTAAGACCTTAACCAGTAGGCCATAGTGCAAGTCTAAGACCTTAGATATTAGGTCAGAGTAAGAGTTAAGACCTTATCCAGTAGGCCAGAGTAAGAGTTAAGACTTTAACCATTAGGCCAGAGTACGAGTCTAAGATCTTAGCTTTTAGGCCATAGTACGAGTCTAAGACCTTAGCTATTAGGCCAGAGTAAGAGTTAAGACCTTAACCAGTAGGCCAAAGTAAGAGTTAAGACCTTAAACTGTAGGCCAGAGTACGAGTCTAAGACCTTAGCTATTAGGCCAGAGTAAGAGTTAAGACCTTAACCATTAGGCCAGAGTACGAGTCTAAGACCTTAGCTGTTAGGCCAGAGTAAGAGTTAAGACCTTAGCTATTAGGCCAGAGTAAGAGTTAAGACCTTAACCATTAGGCCAGAGTACGAGTCTAAGCCTTAGCTATTAGGCCAGAGTAAGAGTTAAGACCTTAACCTGTAGGCCAGAGTACGAGTCTAAGACCTTAGCTATTAGGCCAGAGTAAGAGTTAAGACCTTAGCTATTAGGCCAGAGTAAGAGTTAAGACCTTAGATATTAGGCCAGAGTAAGAGTTAAGACCTTAACCATTAGGCCAGAGTATGAGTCTAAGACCTTAGCTATTAGGCCAGAGGAAGAGTTAAGACCTTAACCAGTAGGCCATAGTGCGAGTCTAAGACCTTAGATATTAGGTCAGAGTAAGAGTTAAGACCTTAACCAGTAGGCCAGAGTAAGAGTTAAGACCTTAACCATTAGGCCAGAGTACGAGTCTAAGATCTTAGCTTTTAGGCCATAGTACGAGTCTAAGACCTTAGCTATTAGGCCAGAGTAAGAGTTAAGACCTTAACCATTAGGCCAGAGTACGAGTCTAAGCCTTAGCTATTAGGCCAGAGTAAGAGTTAAGACCTTAACCTGTAGGCCAGAGTACGAGTCTAAGACCTTAGCTATTAGGCCAGAGTAAGAGTTAAGACCTTAGATATTAGGCCAGAGTAAGAGTTAAGACCTTAACCATTAGGCCAGAGTATGAGTCTAAGACCTTAGCTATTAGGCCAGAGGAAGAGTTAAGACCTTAACCAGTAGGCCATAGTGTGAGTCTAAGACCTTAGATATTAGGTCAGAGTAAGAGTTAAGACCTTAACCAGTAGGCCAGAGTGAGAGTTAAGACCTTAACCATTAGGCCAGAGTACGAGTCTAAGATCTTAGCTATTAGGCCATAGTACGAGTCTAAGACCTTAGCTATTAGGCCAGAGTAAGAGTTAAGACCTTAACCAGTAGGCCAGAGTAAGAGTTAAGACCTTAACCTGTAG
The DNA here is from genome assembly GCF_964204655.1 of Triturus cristatus. Classification (NCBI taxonomy): domain Eukaryota; kingdom Metazoa; phylum Chordata; class Amphibia; order Caudata; family Salamandridae; genus Triturus; species Triturus cristatus. The sequence continues at coordinate 1,309,394,330 of NC_140590.1, forward strand.
GCAATAGTACGAGTTTAAGACCTTAGCTATTAGGCCAGAGTAAGAGTTAAGACCTTAACCAGTAGGCCAGAGTAAGTGTTAAGACCTTAACCATTAGGCCAGAGTAAGAGTTAAGACCTTAACCATTAGGCCATAGTACGAGTCTAAGACCTTAGCTATTAGGCCAGAGTAAGAGTTAAGACCTTAGCTATAAGGCCAGAGTAAGAGTTAAGATCTTAGCTATTAGCCCAGAGTAAGAGTTAAGACTTTAGCTATTAGGCCAGAGGAAGAGTTAATACCTTAACCAGCAGGCCATAGTGCGAGTCTAAGACGTTAGCTATTAGGCCAGAGTAAGAGTTAAGACCTTAACCAGTAGGCCAGAGTAAGAGTTAGGACCTTAACCAGTAGGCCAGAGTACGAGTCTAAGACCTTAGCTATTAGGCCAGAGTAAGAGTTAAGACCTTAACCTGTAGGCCAGAGTACGAGTCTAAGACCTTAGCTATTAGGCCAGAGTAAGAGTTAAGACCTTAGCTATTAGGCCAGAGTAAGAGTTAAGACCTTAGATATTAAGGCCAGAGTAAGAGTTAAGACCTTAACCATTAGGCCAGAGTATGAGTCTAAGACCTTAGCTATTAGGCCAGAGGAAGAGTTAAGACCTTAACTAGTAGGCCATAGTGCGAGTCTAAGACCTTAGATATGAGGTCAGAGTAAGAGTTAAGACCTTAACCAGTAGGCCAGAGTAAGAGTTAAGACCTTAACCATTAGGCCAGAGTACGAGTCTAAGATCTTAGCTTTTAGGCCAGAGTACGAGTCTAAGACCTTAGCTATTAGGCCAGAGTAAGAGTTAAGACCTTAACCAGTAGGCCAGAGTACGAGTCTAAGACCTTAGCTATTAGGCCAGAGTAAGAGTTAGGACCTTAACCAGTAGGCCAGAGTAAGAGTTAAGACCTTAACCTGTAGGCCATAGTACGAGTTTAAGACCTTAGCTATTAGGCCAGAGTAAGAGTTAAGACCTTAACCAGTAGGCCAGAGTAAGTGTTAAGACCTTAACCATTAGGCCAGAGTAAGAGTTAAGACCTTAACCATTAGGCCATAGTATGAGTCTAAGACCTTAGCTATTAGGCCAGAGTAAGAGTTAAGACCTTAGCTATGAGGCCAGAGTAAGAGTTAAGATCTTAGCTATTAGCCCAGAGTAAGAGTTAAGACCTTAGCTATTAGGCCAGAGGAAGAGTTAAGACCTTAACCAGTAGGCCATAGTGCGAGTCTAAGACGTTAGCTATTAGGCCAAAGTAAGAGTTAAGACCTTAACCAGTAAGCCAGAGTAAGAGTTAGGACCTTAACCAGTAGGCCAGAGTACGAGTCTAAGACCTTAGCTATTATGCCAGAGTAAGAGTTAAGACCTTAACCTGTAGGCCAGAGTACGAGTCTAAGACCTTAGCTATTAGGCCAGAGAAAGAGTTAAAACCTTAACCATTAGGCCAGAGAACGAGTCTAAGACCTTAGCTATTAGGCCAGAGTAAGAGTTAAGACCTTAGCTATTAGGCCAGAGTAAGAGTTAAGACCTTAACCAGTAGGCCAGAGTAAGAGATAAGACCTTAACCATTAGGCCAGAGTAAAAGTCTAAGACCTTAGCTATTAGGCCAGAGTAAGAGTTAAGATATTAGCTATTAGGTCAGAGTAAGAGTTAAGACCTTAACCAGTAGGCCAGAGTAAGAGTTAAGACCTTAACCAGTAGGCCAGAGTAAGAGTTAAGACCTTAGCTATTAGGCCAGAGTAAGAGTTAAGACCTTAACCATTAGGCCATAGTACGAGTCTAAGACCTTAGCTATTAGGCCAGAGTAAGAGTTAAGACCTTAGCTATAAGGCCAGAGTAAGAGTTAAGATCTTAGCTATTAGCCCAGAGTAAGAGTTAAGACCTTAGCTATTAGGCCAGAGGAAGAGTTAAGACCTTAACCAGTAGGCCATAGTGCGAGTCTAAGACCTTAGCTATTAGGCCAGAGTAAGAGTTAAGACCTTAACCTGTAGGCCAGAGTACGAGTCTAAGACCTTAGCTTTTGGGCCAGAGTAAGAGTTAAGACCTTAACCAGTAGACTAGAGTAAGATTTAAGACCTTAACCAGTAGGTCAGAGTACGAGTCTAATACATTAGCTTTTAGGCCAGAGTAAGTGTTAAGACCTTAACCAGTAGGCCAGAGTAAGAGTTAATACCTTAACCATTAGGCCAGAGTACGAGTCTAAGACCTTAGCTATTGGGCAGAGTAAGAGTCTTAGCTATTAGGCCAGAGTGAGAGTTAAGACCTTAACCATTAGGCCAGAGTACGAGACTATGACCTTAGCTATTAGGCCAGAGTAAGAGTTAAGACCTTAGCTATTTGGCCAGAGTAAGAGTTAAGACCTTAACCATTAGGCCAGAGTACGAGTCTAAGCCTTAGCTATTAGGCCAGAGTAAGAGTTAAGACCTTAACCTGTAGGCCAGAGTACGAGTCTAAGACCTTAGCTATTAGGCCAGAGTAAGAGTTAAGACCTTAGCTATTAGGCCAGAGTAAGAGTTAAGACCTTAGATATTAGGCCAGAGTAAGAGTTAAGACCTTAACCATTAGGCCAGAGTATGAGTCTAAGACCTTAGCTATTAGGCCAGAGGAAGAGTTAAGACCTTAACCAGTAGGCCATAGTGCGAGTCTAAGACCTTAGATATTAGGTCAGAGTAAGAGTTAAGACCTTAACCAGTAGGCCAGAGTAAGTGTTAAGACCTTAACCATTAGGCCAGAGTAAGAGTTAAGACCTTAACCATTAGGCCATAGTACGAGTCTAAGACCTTAGCTATTAGGCCAGAGTAAGAGTTAAGACCTTAGCTATAAGGCCAGAGTAAGAGTTAAGATCTTAGCTATTAGCCCAGAGTAAGAGTTAAGACTTTAGCTATTAGGCCAGAGGAAGAGTTAATACCTTAACCAGCAGGCCATAGTGCGAGTCTAAGACGTTAGCTATTAGGCCAGAGTAAGAGTTAAGACCTTAACCAGTAGGCCAGAGTAAGAGTTAGGACCTTAACCAGTAGGCCAGAGTACGAGTCTAAGACCTTAGCTATTAGGCCAGAGTAAGAGTTAAGACCTTAACCTGTAGGCCAGAGTACGAGTCTAAGACCTTAGCTATTAGGCCAGAGTAAGAGTTAAGACCTTAGCTATTAGGCCAGAGTAAGAGTTAAGACCTTAGATATTAAGGCCAGAGTAAGAGTTAAGACCTTAACCATTAGGCCAGAGTATGAGTCTAAGACCTTAGCTATTAGGCCAGAGGAAGAGTTAAGACCTTAACTAGTAGGCCATAGTGCGAGTCTAAGACCTTAGATATTAGGTCAGAGTAAGAGTTAAGACCTTAACCAGTAGGCCAGAGTAAGAGTTAAGACCTTAACCATTAGGCCAGAGTACGAGTCTAAGATCTTAGCTTTTAGGCCAGAGTACGAGTCTAAGACCTTAGCTATTAGGCCAGAGTAAGAGTTAAGACCTTAACCAGTAGGCCAGAGTACGAGTCTAAGACCTTAGCTATTAGGCCAGAGTAAGAGTTAGGACCTTAACCAGTAGGCCAGAGTAAGAGTTAAGACCTTAACCTGTAGGCCATAGTACGAGTTTAAGACCTTAGCTATTAGGCCAGAGTAAGAGTTAAGACCTTAACCAGTAGGCCAGAGTAAGTGTTAAGACCTTAACCATTAGGCCAGAGTAAGAGTTAAGACCTTAACCATTAGGCCATAGTATGAGTCTAAGACCTTAGCTATTAGGCCAGAGTAAGAGTTAAGACCTTAGCTATGAGGCCAGAGTAAGAGTTAAGATCTTAGCTATTAGCCCAGAGTAAGAGTTAAGACCTTAGCTATTAGGCCAGAGGAAGAGTTAAGACCTTAACCAGTAGGCCATAGTGCGAGTCTAAGACGTTAGCTATTAGGCCAGAGTAAGAGTTAAGACCTTAACCAGTAAGCCAGAGTAAGAGTTAGGACCTTAACCAGTAGGCCAGAGTACGAGTCTAAGACCTTAGCTATTATGCCAGAGTAAGAGTTAAGACCTTAACCTGTAGGCCAGAGTACGAGTCTAAGACCTTAGCTATTAGGCCAGAGAAAGAGTTAAAACCTTAACCATTAGGCCAGAGAACGAGTCTAAGACCTTAGCTATTAGGCCAGAGTAAGAGTTAAGACCTTAGCTATTAGGCCAGAGTAAGAGTTAAGACCTTAACCAGTAGGCCAGAGTAAGAGATAAGACCTTAACCATTAGGCCAGAGTAAAAGTCTAAGACCTTAGCTATTAGGCCAGAGTAAGAGTTAAGATATTAGCTATTAGGTCAGAGTAAGAGTTAAGACCTTAACCAGTAGGCCAGAGTAAGAGTTAAGACCTTAACCAGTAGGCCAGAGTAAGAGTTAAGACCTTAGCTATTAGGCCAGAGTAAGAGTTAAGACCTTAACCATTAGGCCATAGTACGAGTCTAAGACCTTAGCTATTAGGCCAGAGTAAGAGTTAAGACCTTAGCTATAAGGCCAGAGTAAGAGTTAAGATCTTAGCTATTAGCCCAGAGTAAGAGTTAAGACCTTAGCTATTAGGCCAGAGGAAGAGTTAAGACCTTAACCAGTAGGCCATAGTGCGAGTCTAAGACCTTAGCTATTAGGCCAGAGTAAGAGTTAAGACCTTAACCTGTAGGCCAGAGTACGAGTCTAAGACCTTAGCTTTTGGGCCAGAGTAAGAGTTAAGACCTTAACCAGTAGACTAGAGTAAGATTTAAGACCTTAACCAGTAGGTCAGAGTACGAGTCTAATACATTAGCTTTTAGGCCAGAGTAAGTGTTAAGACCTTAACCAGTAGGCCAGAGTAAGAGTTAATACCTTAACCATTAGGCCAGAGTACGAGTCTAAGACCTTAGCTATTGGGCAGAGTAAGAGTCTTAGCTATTAGGCCAGAGTGAGAGTTAAGACCTTAACCATTAGGCCAGAGTACGAGACTATGACCTTAGCTATTAGGCCAGAGTAAGAGTTAAGACCTTAGCTATTTGGCCAGAGTAAGAGTTAAGACCTTAACCATTAGGCCAGAGTACGAGTCTAAGCCTTAGCTATTAGGCCAGAGTAAGAGTTAAGACCTTAACCTGTAGGCCAGAGTACGAGTCTAAGACCTTAGCTATTAGGCCAGAGTAAGAGTTAAGACCTTAGCTATTAGGCCAGAGTAAGAGTTAAGACCTTAGATATTAGGCCAGAGTAAGAGTTAAGACCTTAACCATTAGGCCAGAGTATGAGTCTAAGACCTTAGCTATTAGGCCAGAGGAAGAGTTAAGACCATAACCAGTAGGCCATAGTGCGAGTCTAAGACCTTAGATATTAGGTCAGAGTAAGAGTTAAGACCTTAACCAGTAGGCCAGAGTAAGAGTTAAGACCTTAACCATTAGGCCAGAGTACGAGTCTAAGATCTTAGCTTTTAGGCCATAGTACGAGTCTAAGACCTTAGCTATTAGGCCACAGTAAGAGTTAAGACCTTAACCAGTAGGCCAGAGTAAGAGATAAGACTTTAACCATTAGGCCAGAGTACGAGTCTATGACCTTAGCTATTAGGCCATAGTACGAGTCTAAGACCTTAGCATTAGGCCAGAGTAAGAGTTAAGACCTTAACCTGCAGGCCATAGTACGAGTTTAAGACCTTAGCTATTAGGCCAGAGTAAGAGTTAAGACCTTAACCAGTAGGCCAGAGTAAGTCTTAAGACCTTAACCATTAGGCCAGAGTAAGAGTTAAGACCTTAACCATTAGGCCATAGTACGAGTCTAAGACCTTAGCTATTAGGCCAGAGTAAGAGTTAAGACCTTAGCTATGAGGCCAGAGTAAGAGTTAAGATCTTAGCTATTAGCCCAGAGTAAGAGTTTAGACCTTAGCTATTAGGCCAGAGGAAGAGTTAAGACCTTAACCAGTAGGCCATAGTGCGAGTCTAAGACGTTAGCTATTAGGCCAGAGTAAGAGTTAAGACCTTAACCAGTAGGCCAGAGTAAGAGTTAGGACCTTAACCAGTAGGCCAGAGTACGAGTCTAAGACCTTAGCTATTAGGCCAGAGTGAGAGTTAAGACCTTAACCTGTAGGCCAGAGTACGAGTCTAAGACCTTAGCTATTAGGCCAGAGAAAGAGTTAAAACCTTAACCATTAGGCCAGAGAACGAGTCTAAGACCTTAGCTATTAGGCCAGAGTAAGAGTTAAGACCTTAACTATTAGGCCAGAGTAAGAGTTAAGACCTTAACCAGTAGGCCAGAGTAAGAGTTAAGACCTTAACCATTAGGCCAGAGTAAGAGTCTAAGACCTTAGCTATTAGGCCAGAGTAAGAGTTGAGACATTAGCTATTAGGTCAGAGTAAGAGTTAAGACCTTAACCAGTAGGCCAGAGTAAGAGTTAAGACCTTAACCAGTAGGCCAGAGTAAGAGTTAAGACCTTAGCTATTAGGCCAGAGTAAGAGTTAAGACCTTAACCATTAGGCCATAGTACGAGTGTAAGACCTTAGCTATTAGGCCAGAGTAAGAGTTAAGAACTTAGATATAAGGCCAGAGTAAGAGTTAAGATCTTAGCTATTAGCCCAGAGTAAGAGTTAAGACCTTAACCATTAGGCCATAGTACGAGTCTAAGACCTTAGCTATTAGGCCAGAGTAAGAGTTAAGACCTTAGCTATAATGCCAGAGTAAGAGTTAAAATCTTAGCTATTAGCCCAGAGTAAGAGTTAAGACCTTAGCTATTAGGCCAGAGGAAGAGTTAAGACCTTAACCAGTAGGCCAGAGTAAGAGATAAGACTTTAACCATTAGGCCAGAGTACGAGTCTATGACCTTAGCTATTAGGCCATAGTACGAGTCTAAGACCTTAGCATTAGGCCAGAGTAAGAGTTAAGACCTTAACCTGCAGGCCATAGTACGAGTTTAAGACCTTAGCTATTAGGCCAGAGTAAGAGTTAAGACCTTAACCAGTAGGCCAGAGTAAGTCTTAAGACCTTAACCATTAGGCCAGAGTAAGAGTTAAGACCTTAACCATTAGGCCATAGTACGAGTCTAAGACCTTAGCTATTAGGCCAGAGTAAGAGTTAAGACCTTAGCTATGAGGCCAGAGTAAGAGTTAAGATCTTAGCTATTAGCCCAGAGTAAGAGTTAAGACCTTAGCTATTAGGCCAGAGGAAGAGTTAAGACCTTAACCAGTAGGCCATAGTGCGAGTCTAAGACGTTAGCTATTAGGCCAGAGTAAGAGTTAAGACCTTAACCAGTAGGCCAGAGTAAGAGTTAGGACCTTAACCAGTAGGCCAGAGTACGAGTCTAACACCTTAACTATTAGGCCAGAGTGAGAGTTAAGACCTTAACCTGTAGGCCAGAGTACGAGTCTAAGACCTTAGCTATTAGGCCAGAGAAAGAGTTAAAACCTTAACCATTAGGCCAGAGAACGAGTCTAAGACCTTAGCTATTAGGCCAGAGTAAGAGTTAAGACCTTAACTATTAGGCCAGAGTAAGAGTTAAGACCTTAACCAGTAGGCCAGAGTAAGAGTTAAGACCTTAACCATTAGGCCAGAGTAAGAGTCTAAGACCTTAGCTATTAGGCCAGAGTAAGAGTTGAGACATTAGCTATTAGGTCAGAGTAAGGGTTAAGACCTTAACCAGTAGGCCAGAGTAAGAGGTAAGACCTTAACCAGTAGGCCAGAGTAAGAGTTAAGACCTTAGCTATTAGGCCAGAGTAAGAGTTAAGACCTTAACCATTAGGCCATAGTACGAGTGTAAGACCTTAGCTATTAGGCCAGAGTAAGAGTTAAGAACTTAGATATAAGGCCAGAGTAAGAGTTAAGATCTTAGCTATTAGCCCAGAGTAAGAGTTAAGACCTTAGCTATTAGGCCAGAGGAAGAGTTAAGACCTTAACCAGTAGGCCATAGTGCGAGTCTAAGGCTTTAGCTATTAGGCCAGAGTAAGAGTTAAGTCCTTAACCAGTAGGCCAGAGTAAGAGTTAGGACCTTAACCAGTAGGCCAGAGTACGAGTCTAAGACCTTAGCTATTAGGCCAGAGTAAGAGTTAAGACCTTAACCTGTAGGCCAGAGTACGAGTCTAAGACCTTAGCTATTAGGCCAGAGTAAGAGTTAAGACCTTAACCAGTAGGCCAGAGTACGAGTCTAAGACCTTAGCTATTAGGCCAGAGTAAGAGTTAAGACCTTAACCTGTAGGCCAGAGTACGAGTCTAAGACCTTAGCTATTAGGCCAGAGTAAGAGTTAAGACCTTAACCAGTAGGCTAGAGTAAGATTTAAGACCTTAACCAGTAGGTCAGAGTACGAGTCTAAGACATTAGCTTTTAGGCCAGAGTAAGTGTTAAGACCTTAACCAGTAGGCCAGAGTAAGAGTTAATACCTTAACCATTAGGCCAGAGTACGAGTCTAAGAACTTAGCTATTGGGCAGAGTAAGAGTCTTAGCTATTAGGCCAGAGCAAGAGTTAAGACCTTAACCATTAGGCCAGAGTACGAGTCTATGACCTTAGCTATTAGGCCAGAGTAAGATTTGAGACCTTAGCTATTAGGCCAGAGTAAGAGTTAAGACCTTAACCATTAGGCCATAGTACGAGTCTAAGACCTTAGCTATTAGGCCAGAGTAAGAGTTAAGACCTTAGCTATAATGCCAGAGTAAGAGTTAAAATCTTAGCTATTAGCCCAGAGTAAGAGTTAAGACCTTAGCTATTAGGCCAGAGGAAGAGTTAAGACCTTAACCAGTAGGCCATAGTGCGAGTCTAAGACCTTAGCTATTAGGCCAGAGTAAGAGTTAAGACCTTAACCTGTAGGCCAGAGTACGAGTCTAAGACCTTAGCTTTTGGGCCAGAGTAAGAGTTAAGACCTTAACCAGTAGACTAGAGTAAGATTTAAGACCTTAACCAGTAGGTCAGAGTATGAGTCTAAGACATTAGCTTTTAGGCCAGAGTAAGTGTTAAGACCTTAACCAGTAGGCCAGAGTAAGAGTTAATACCTTAACCATTAGGCCAGAGTACGAGTCTAAGACCTTAGCTATTGGGCAGAGTAAGAGTCTTAGCTATTAGGCCAGAGTAAGAGTTAAGACCTTAACCATTAGGCCAGAGTACGAGTCTAAGACCTTAGCTATTAGGCCAGAGTAAGAGTTAAGACCTTAGCTATTTGGCCAGAGTAAGAGTTAAGACCTTAACCATTAGGCCAGAGTACGAGTCTAAGCCTTAGCTATTAGGCCAGAGTAAGAGTTAAGACCTTAACCTGTAGGCCAGAGTACGAGTCGAAGACCTTAGCTATTAGGCCAGAGTAAGAGTTAAGACCTTAGCTATTAGGCCAGAGTAAGAGTTAAGACCTTAGATATTAGGCCAGAGTAAGAGTTAAGACCTTAACCATTAGGCCAGAGTATGAGTCTAAGACCTTAGCTATTAGGCCGGAGGAAGAGTTAAGACCTTAACCAGTAGGCCATAGTGCGAGTCTAAGACCTTAGATATTAGGTCAGAGTAAGAGTTAAGACCTTAACCATTAGGCCAGAGTAAGAGTTAAGACCTTAACCATTAGGCCAGAGTACGAGTCTAAGATCTTAGCTTTTAGGCCATAGTACGAGTCTAAGACCTTAGCTATTAGGCCAGAGTAAGAGTTAAGACCTTAACCAGTAGGCCAGAGTAAGAGTTAAGACCTTAACCATTAGGCCAGAGTACGAGTCTATGACCTTAGCTATTAGGCCATAGTACGAGTCTAAGACCTTAGCTATTAAGCCAGAGTAAGAGTTAAGACCTTAACCTGTAGGCCATAGTACGAGTTTAAGACCTTAGCTATTAGGCCAGAGTAAGAGTTAAGACCTTAACCAGTAGGCCAGAGTAAGTGTTAAGACCTTAACCATTAGGCCAGAGTAAGATTTAAGACCTTAACCAGTAGGTCAGAGTACGAGTCTAAGACATTAGCTTTTAGGCCAGAGTAAGAGTTAAGACCTTAACCAGTAGGCTAGAGTAAGATTTAAGACCTTAACCAGTAGGTCAGAGTACGAGTCTAAGACATTAGCTTTTAGGCCAGAGTAAGTGTTAAGACCTTAACCAGTAGGCCAGAGTAAGAGTTAATACCTTAACCATTAGGCCAGAGTACGAGTCTAAGAACTTAGCTATTGGGCAGAGTAAGCGTCTTAGCTATTAGGCCAGAGCAAGAGTTAAGACCTTAACCATTAGGCCAGAGTACGAGTCTATGACCTTAACTATTAGGCCAGAGTAAGAGTTAAGACCTTAGCTATTAGGCCAGAGTAAGAGTTAAGACCTTAACCATTAGGCCATAGTACGAGTCTAAGACCTTAGCTATTAGGCCAGAGTAAGAGTTAAGACCTTAGCTATAATGCCAGAGTAAGAGTTAAAATCTTAGCTATTAGCCCAGAGTAAGAGTTAAGACCTTAGCTATTAGGCCAGAGGAAGAGTTAAGACCTTAACCAGTAGGCCATAGTGCGAGTCTAAGACCTTAGCTATTAGGCCAGAGTAAGAGTTAAGACCTTAACCTGTAGGCCAGAGTACGAGTCTAAGACCTTAGCTTTTGGGCCAGAGTAAGAGTTAAGACCTTAACCAGTAGACTAGAGTAAGATTTAAGACCTTAACCAGTAGGTCAGAGTATGAGTCTAAGACATTAGCTTTTAGGCCAGAGTAAGTGTTAAGACCTTAACCAGTAGGCCAGAGTAAGAGTTAATACCTTAACCTGTAGGCCAGAGTACGAGTCTAAGACCTTAGCTATTAGGCCAGAGTAAGAGTTAAGACCTTAACCAGTAGGCCAGAGTACGAGTCTAAGACCTTAGCTATTAGGCCAGAGTAAGAGTTAAGACCTTAACCTGTAGGCCAGAGTACGAGTCTAAGACCTTAGCTATTAGGCCAGAGTAAGAATTAAGACCTTAACCAGTAGGCTAGAGTAAGATTTAAGACCTTAACCAGTAGGTCAGAGTACGAGTCTAAGACATTAGCTTTTAGGCCAGAGTAAGTGTTAAGACCTTAACCAGTAGGCCAGAGTAAGAGTTAATACCTTAACCATTAGGCCAGAGTACGAGTCTAAGAACTTAGCTATTGGGCAGAGTAAGAGTCTTAGCTATTAGGCCAGAGCAAGAGTTAAGACCTTAACCATTAGGCCAGAGTACGAGTCTATGACCTTAGCTATTAGGCCAGAGTAAGAGTTAAGACCTTAGCTATTAGGCCAGAGTAAGAGTTAAGACCTTAACCATTAGGCCATAGTACGAGTCTAAGACCTTAGCTATTAGGCCAGAGTAAGAGTTAAGACCTTAGCTATAATGCCAGAGTAAGAGTTAAAATCTTAGCTATTAGCCCAGAGTAAGAGTTAAGACCTTAGCTATTAGGCCAGAGGAAGAGTTAAGACCTTAACCAGTAGGCCATAGTGCGAGTCTAAGACCTTAGCTATTAGGCCAGAGTAAGAGTTAAGACCTTAACCTGTAGGCCAGAGTACGAGTCTAAGACCTTAGCTTTTGGGCCAGAGTAAGAGTTAAGACCTTAACCAGTAGACTAGAGTAAGATTTAAGACCTTAACCAGTAGGTCAGAGTATGAGTCTAAGACATTAGCTTTTAGGCCAGAGTAAGTGTTAAGACCTTAACCAGTAGGCCAGAGAAAGAGTTAATACCTTAACCATTAGGCCAGAGTACGAGTCTAAGACCTTAGCTATTGGGCAGAGTAAGAGTCTTAGCTATTAGGCCAGAGTAAGAGTTAAGACCTTAACCATTAGGCCAGAGTACGAGTCTAAGACCTTAGCTATTAGGCCAGAGTAAGAGTTAAGACCTTAGCTATTTGGCCAGAGTAAGAGTTAAGACCTTAACCATTAGGCCAGAGTACGAGTCTAAGCCTTAGCTATTAGGCCAGAGTAAGAGTTAAGACCTTAACCTGTAGGCCAGAGTACGAGTCGAAGACCTTAGCTATTAGGCCAGAGTAAGAGTTAAGACCTTAGCTATTAGGCCAGAGTAAGAGTTAAGACCTTAGATATCAGGCCAGAGTAAGAGTTAAGACCTTAACCATTAGGCCAGAGTATGAGTCTAAGACCTTAGCTATTAGGCCGGAGGAAGAGTTAAGACCTTAACCAGTAGGCCATAGTGCGAGTCTAAGACCTTAGATATTAGGTCAGAGTAAGAGTTAAGACCTTAACCATTAGGCCAGAGTAAGAGTTAAGACCTTAACCATTAGGCCAGAGTACGAGTCTAAGATCTTAGCTTTTAGGCCATAGTACGAGTCTAAGACCTTAGCTATTAGGCCAGAGTAAGAGTTAAGACCTTAACCAGTAGGCCAGAGTAAGAGTTAAGACCTTAACCATTAGGCCAGAGTACGAGTCTATGACCTTAGCTATTAGGCCATAGTACGAGTCTAAGACCTTAGCTATTAAGCCAGAGTAAGAGTTAAGACCTTAACCTGTAGGCCATAGTACGAGTTTAAGACCTTAGCTATTAGGCCAGAGTAAGAGTTAAGACCTTAACCAGTAGGCCAGAGTAAGTGTTAAGACCTTAACCATTAGGCCAGAGTAAGATTTAAGACCTTAACCAGTAGGTCAGAGTACGAGTCTAAGACATTAGCTTTTAGGCCAGAGTAAGAGTTAAGACCTTAACCAGTAGACTAGAGTAAGATTTAAGACCTTAACCAGTAGGTCAGAGTATGAGTCTAAGACATTAGCTTTTAGGCCAGAGTAAGTGTTAAGACCTTAACCAGTAGGCCAGAGTAAGAGTTAATACCTTAACCTGTAGGCCAGAGTACGAGTCTAAGACCTTAGCTATTAGGCCAGAGTAAGAGTTAAGACCTTAACCAGTAGGCCAGAGTACGAGTCTAAGACCTTAGCTATTAGGCCAGAGTAAGAGTTAAGACCTTAACCTGTAGGCCAGAGTACGAGTCTAAGACCTTAGCTATTAGGCCAGAGTAAGAATTAAGACCTTAACCAGTAGGCTAGAGTAAGATTTAAGACCTTAACCAGTAGGTCAGAGTACGAGTCTAAGACATTAGCTTTTAGGCCAGAGTAAGTGTTAAGACCTTAACCAGTAGGCCAGAGTAAGAGTTAATACCTTAACCATTAGGCCAGAGTACGAGTCTAAGAACTTAGCTATTGGGCAGAGTAAGAGTCTTAGCTATTAGGCCAGAGCAAGAGTTAAGACCTTAACCATTAGGCCAGAGTACGAGTCTATGACCTTAGCTATTAGGCCAGAGTAAGAGTTAAGACCTTAGCTATTAGGCCAGAGTAAGAGTTAAGACCTTAACCATTAGGCCATAGTACGAGTCTAAGACCTTAGCTATTAGGCCAGAGTAAGAGTTAAGACCTTAGCTATAATGCCAGAGTAAGAGTTAAAATCTTAGCTATTAGCCCAGAGTAAGAGTTAAGACCTTAGCTATTAGGCCAGAGGAAGAGTTAAGACCTTAACCAGTAGGCCATAGTGCGAGTCTAAGACCTTAGCTATTAGGCCAGAGTAAGAGTTAAGACCTTAACCTGTAGGCCAGAGTACGAGTCTAAGACCTTAGCTTTTGGGCCAGAGTAAGAGTTAAGACCATAACCAGTAGACTAGAGTAAGATTTAAGACCTTAACCAGTAGGTCAGAGTATGAGTCTAAGACATTAGCTTTTAGGCCAGAGTAAGTGTTAAGACCTTAACCAGTAGGCCAGAGTAAAAGTTAATACCTTAACCATTAGGCCAGAGTACGAGTCTAAGACCTTAGCTATTGGGCAGAGTAAGAGTCTTAGCTATTAGGCCAGAGTAAGAGTTAAGACCTTAACCATTAGGCCAGAGTACGAGTCTAAGACCTTAGCTATTAGGCCAGAGTAAGAGTTAAGACCTTAGCTATTTGGCCAGAGTAAGAGTTAAGACCTTAACCATTAGGCCAGAGTACGAGTCTAAGCCTTAGCTATTAGGCCAGAGTAAGAGTTAAGACCTTAACCTGTAGGCCAGAGTACGAGTCGAAGACCTTAGCTATTAGGCCAGAGTAAGAGTTAAGACCTTAGCTATTAGGCCAGAGTAAGAGTTAAGACCTTAGATATCAGGCCAGAGTAAGAGTTAAGACCTTAACCATTAGGCCAGAGTATGAGTCTAAGACCTTAGCTATTAGGCCAGAGGAAGAGTTAAGACCTTAACCAGTAGGCCATAGTGCGAGCCTAAGACCTTAGATATTAGGTCAGAGTAAGAGTTAAGACCTTAACCATTAGGCCAGAGTAAGAGTTAAGACCTTAACCATTAGGCCAGAGTACGAGTCTAAGATCTTAGCTTTTAGGCCATAGTACGAGTCTAAGACCTTAGCTATTAGGCCAGAGTAAGAGTTAAGACCTTAACCAGTAGGCCAGAGTAAGAGTTAAGACCTTAACCATTAGGCCAGAGTACGAGTCTATGACCTTAGCTATTAGGCCATAGTACGAGTCTAAGACCTTAGCTATTAAGCCAGAGTAAGAGTTAAGACCTTAACCTGTAGGCCATAGTACGAGTTTAAGACCTTAGCTATTAGGCCAGAGTAAGAGTTAAGACCTTAACCAGTAGGCCAGAGTAAGTGTTAAGACCTTAACCATTAGGCCAGAGTAAGATTTAAGACCTTAACCAGTAGGTCAGAGTACGAGTCTAAGACATTAGCTTTTAGGCCAGAGTAAGAGTTAAGACCTTAACCAGTAGGCTAGAGTAAGATTTAAGACCTTAACCAGTAGGTCAGAGTACGAGTCTAAGACATTAGCTTTTAGGCCAGAGTAAGTGTTAAGACCTTAACCAGTAGGCCAGAGTAAGAGTTAATACCTTAACCATTAGGCCAGAGTACGAGTCTAAGAACTTAGCTATTGGGCAGAGTAAGAGTCTTAGCTATTAGGCCAGAGCAAGAGTTAAGACCTTAACCATTAGGCCAGAGTACGAGTCTATGACCTTAGCTATTAGGCCAGAGTAAGAGTTAAGACCTTAGCTATTAGGCCAGAGTAAGAGTTAAGACCTTAACCATTAGGCCATAGTACGAGTCTAAGACCTTAGCTATTAGGCCAGAGTAAGAGTTAAGACCTTAGCTATAATGCCAGAGTAAGAGTTAAAATCTTAGCTATTAGCCCAGAGTAAGAGTTAAGACCTTAGCTATTAGGCCAGAGGAAGAGTTAAGACCTTAACCAGTAGGCCATAGTGCGAGTCTAAGACCTTAGCTATTAGGCCAGAGTAAGAGTTAAGACCTTAACCTGTAGGCCAGAGTACGAGTCTAAGACCTTAGCTTTTGGGCCAGAGTAAGAGTTAAGACCTTAACCAGTAGGCTAGAGTAAGATTTAAGACCTTAACCAGTAGGTCAGAGTATGAGTCTAAGACATTAGCTTTTAGGCCAGAGTAAGTGTTAAGACCTTAACCAGTAGGCCAGAGTAAGAGTTAATACCTTAACCATTAGGCCAGAGTACGAGTCTAAGACCTTAGCTATTGGGCAGAGTAAGAGTCTTAGCTATTAGGCCAGAGTAAGAGTTAAGACCTTAACCATTAGGCCAGAGTACGAGTCTATGACCTTAGCTATTAGGCCAGAGTAAGAGTTAAGACCTTAGCTATTTGGCCAGAGTAAGAGTTAAGACCTTAACCATTAGGCCAGAGTACGAGTCTAAGCCTTAGCTATTAGGCCAGAGTAAGAGTTAAGACCTTAACCTGTAGGCCAGAGTACGAGTCGAAGACCTTAGCTATTAGGCCAGAGTAAGAGTTAAGACCTTAGCTATTAGGCCAGAGTAAGAGTTAAGACCTTAGATATTAGGCCAGAGTAAGAGTTAAGACCTTAACCATTAGGCCAGAGTATGAGTCTAAGACCTTAGCTATTAGGCCGGAGGAAGAGTTAAGACCTTAACCAGTAGGCCATAGTGCGAGTCCAAGACCTTAGATATTAGGTCAGAGTAAGAGTTAAGACATTAACCATTAGGCCAGAGTAAGAGTTAAGACCTTAACCATTAGGCCAGAGTACGGGTCTAAGATCTTAGCTTTTAGGCCATAGTACGAGTCTAAGACCTTAGCTATTAGGCCAGAGTAAGAGTTAAGACCTTAACCAGTAGGCCAGAGTAAGAGTTAAGACCTTAACCATTAGGCCAGAGTACGAGTGTGAGAAGTTGGCCTGGCATATGCTGTTCCTAGTTATAGGGACACCTTGCACCAGTCCAATTCGACTCCTATTGATGGTAGGTTTAAGACAACCTTTAAAGAAAGCTATCCTAGTGGTAGCTGTGGAGAGCAGCCTTCAGGCTAAGTCTTGAAGGAGTGTTAAGCTTATTGTTTTACCATAATAACCTCTTGAATAACCAAATGAAAGAGTAGCCCACACAGGTATATATATAAAATATATGTATTTATTCTAGACAGAATCCCACAGTCACTTTATGTGGCTAGTGGCAAAGTTACAATTCAAACAAGCATTTCTAAACACAATAAATAGCACAGAAATCAATGGACCCCAGGGGGGGACCAAACCATATACTAAAATAGTGGTATAAGAACCACGACAATTCTACAGGCAATGCCTAGGGCATTCAGGATCGCTGGCCCCTTAAGAATCCACCCACAGTTAAGAGGAAGGGGACCCACGGGAGGCGTGTGCAGTGCGAGAAGTTGCTGTCGGGATCGCAATGTTAGCCTATGGAGAATGTCGCGGTTGAATAATTAAGGTTTAAGGACACTTCTAACAACAGTACAAAGTTAAGGCTTGAGACTTAAGGCTTTGGAGAGCCCACCACCACGGAAGTACCGAAGTACCACTGTTACCTGCCCCAGGGAAGCCGGGTGCATAGGTCGATTCTGGTGTCGGGTCGCGGGCTGATTTTCTATGGAAAAGGAGTCCAAACTGCTGCTAGCTGGAAGTGTCGCTGAAGTCGTGAAGATTGAAGTTGAAGAAAAGACAAAGATGAACCTGAAAGCAGAGGGGACAGAGTCTGGGTCACAGCACAGTGACCAGGGAGCTCACAGGAAGGAGCTCGTGGATGTCGGGTGCTTCAGGTGTGGAAGGTACAGCTGGGCTCTGCAGTCACGGGCTCCGGGAGGCTTCAAGGAAGGCCAGCTTCTGGAGGGCGACTGTCCCACGTCGGCTGAGGGTCGCTGCGGTGTTAGTGTCCCGATTGGATCCACTAAGCATTGGCAACCGCAACCCACGCAAGATGAACAAAGCAGCTGCTGGTGCAGACCCACGTGGTCTGAGGGTGCTCTCCTTTGCAGGGAGCGTAGAGCAGGCCTGGAGCAACCAGGGGAACTCTTAGAAAAGAAGATTGTCCTCCGTCAGGGCCCACAAGTCGAGGGACAAGGGACCGCGGAAGGCAGCAAAATGGAGTGCGTAAAAGGGCTCCCACGGGCCACCGGAGCGGGCCAGGGAGCTGAGGGTCGGCACAAATGCTGCTTGAAGGTTGGCTCAAGAATGGGCCAAAGCACAACTTCCCCACTGGTCGGGGTCGTGTGCTGGACAAGAGGTGGCCGGTGTCTCGGGGTATGCGGGGATCTCGACACCCACGTGGTCCAGGGTGCTCAGACTTGCTGGGCACACTCACAGGACGCTGGGATGCACTGGAGACCCACCTCGAGGTTGCTGGAAGGCGTCGAAGGTCGTGAGAGCAACGAAGTTCCAACCGGGTATCTTGTAGTCTTTTAGGTGCCTGCCAAGCAGGGGGATAACTCCTTTATCCCAAGGGAGATTTCTTCAGTCAGCTGGGCAGCAGCTCATCGAAGGTCAGTTCTGTGAAGTCCTGTACAAATCTAAGGCTCTAGGGCAAAGTTATTCCCATATATCCCCAAGATTAGGGGATGGTCCAAAATAGAGCCTACCAATCAGAGTAGAGGCGGGAAAGGGTGGCTACACCCACTCCCCTTTGTGTGTTTCCCGCCTGGGCGAGGGGCAGGATGCCCCTGAACCGGTTCCAGGCGGTGTATGCAGAATTGGGGCTCTGCAGCTGCCTACGTGCAACTCTGAAAGGACATTTGGTGCACCCACCCTGTTCCAATCCACATATCCTGTCTGGGGAGGTGCTGGCACCTCCCTGCCACAGGAGCCCTATTGTCCAGATGGCGAGGCTGGGGTTTTCCCCAGCAACAGCCAGCCAGAGTCGTGTAGGTGGCGAACAGTAGCCATTTTGTGGTACATGTGCACTTTTAAATTGGTTTCCAAATTCTACCGCTTTTCCCATATCACCCTCCTAGCAAGGGGGAATCGTGCCCCCATGCCCATGGCTGGACTGGGGGTATGATTCCTTCATGTTTGACACCAAACACGATATGGTTCTGTGTAGCCACTCCTAAGTTACAGCGATGACGCAATAACTTATAATGCGGTTAAGAGTATATGGTATGGCTACACTACAAACAACCCAGTAACGTTTTTACGAAGGTTGCAGAGAGGTCCTACTCATGTAGGGGTCCCCCCTCACACATACCTCAGCACCCAGCCCTGTAGGATTACCAGGGCCTGCCATAGGGGTGACCTATGAGAGTATATGTGTTGTATGGTATGGGACATAGGGTACCTACATCCCTGTAAGGGGTGCTAGCACCACCTTACCCAGGCTACAGTAGTGGCCTGGTGGTGTCAGTTTGGGTGGCTGTCCCAGGGTGGCACAATAAGTGCTGCAGCCCTGGTAGGCCTACTGGGGGACCCATGCCCTGGGTACCTAGGGTACCATCTACAAGGGACTGGTAGGGCATGCCCAGCATCCAATTGGTTGGTACCTAGGGTACTCACATGGTTTACCAGAGGAAGCAGATAGGCTGGGGTCCTGGATAGCAGGGCCACAGCCTGGCTAGAGTCATAAAAACAGTCAAAACATCAGCAAAAAGTTGGGGGCAACTATGCAGTCGATGCCACTCTCCTACATAACCCCCCCCAAACGCAGGGACATTAAACTAACCTTGACCAGTTGAGTCTTCATGTTCTAAGTGGAAATATCTGGAGAGGCCATCTGCATTAGCATGGTTGCTCCCAGGTCTATGTTCCACTGTATAGTCCATCCCCTGTAGGGAAATGGACCACCTGAGTAGTTTGGGGTTTTCACCCTTCATCTGTTTTAGCCATAGGAGGGGCTTATGGTCTGTCTGAACAATGAAGTGAGTACCAAACAAGTATGGCCTCAGCTTCTTCAGGGCCCAGACCACAGCAAAGGCCTCCCTCTCTATGGCTGACCAACGTTTCTCTCTGGGGTCAACCTTCTGCTAATAAAAGCTACTGGTTGATCCTGGCCCTCCTCATTCAGTTGTGATAACACAGCACCTACCCCCACCTCTGAAGCATCAGTTTGAACTATGAATTCTTTGGAGTAGTTGGGGCTTTGGAGCACTGGAGCAGAGCACATTGCCTGTTTAAGGTCATCAAAAGCTTTCTGACAGCTGACAGTCCACTGAACCTTTTTGGGCATCCTCTTGGAGGTGAGATCATTCAAGGGGGTCACTATGGATCCATATCCTTTCACAAATCTCCTATAATAACCAGTCAGGCCCAAGAAAGCTCGAACCTGAGTCTGGGTGGTTGGAGCAACCCAGTCCATGATGGTCTGGATTTTGCTCTGTAAAGGTTGAACCTGGCCTCCTCCTACAAGGTGTCCCAGGTATACAACCTGACTCTGCCCTATCTGGCACTTAGTAGCCTTGATAGTGAGCCCAGCCTTCTGCAGGGCTTCTAAAACTTTCCTCAGGTGGATCAGGTGATCTTCCCAGGTGGAGCTAAAGACAGCAATATCATCTAGATATGCTGCACTAAAGTCTTCCAGGCCTGAGAGGACTTGGTTCACCAACCTTTGAAAAGTGGCAGGTGCATTTTTCAAACCAAAGGGCATCACAATAAATTGATAATGCCCACCAGGGGTAGAAAATGCAGTTTTGGCTTTTGCAGACTCAGCTAACCTTATCTGCCAGTAGCCAGCAGTCAGATCAAATGTGCTCAGATATTTGGCTGAGGCCAACCTATCTATGAGCTCATCTGCTCTGGGAATTGGATGAGCATCAGTCTTAGTGACTGCATTGAGACCCCTGTAGTCTACACAAAACCTCATCTCTCTCTTACCACCCTGGGTGTGAGGTTTTGGTACTAGGACTACTGGGCTAGCCCAAGGGCTATCTGAGGGCTCAATTACTCCCAACTCCAACATCTTTTGGACTTCAGTCCGTATGCAGTCCCTGACATGGTCAGGTTGCCTGTAGATCTTATTCTTGACAGGCAGACTGTCCCCAGTGTCCACTTCGTGAGTGCACCAGGTGGTCTGACTAGGAGTCAGAGAAAACATATGTCTGTATCTTTGTAGAACCTGTCTACAATCTGCTTGCTGCTGGTCAGTGAGGCTGCCTGCCAAGGCTACTCCATCAACTGACCCATCGTCAGGGTTCTGAGAGAGCAGGTCTGGGAGAGGGTCACTCTCTTCCTCCTGTCCCTCATCTGTTGCCATGAGCAAGCCCATGTCAGCCCTGTCCACATATGCTTTCAATCTATTCACATGAAGTACCCTGTGGGGACTTCTGGGAGTGCCAAGGTCGACCAGGTAGGTAACCTCTCCCTTTTTCTCCAAAATGTTATGGGGTCCACTCCACTTATCTTGGAGAGCTGCTGGGGCCACTGGCTCCAACACCCATACCTTCTGTCCTGGCTGGTACACCACCAGGACAGCCTTTTGGTCATGCCAGGCTTTCTGTAATTCCTGACTTGCCTCCAGGTTTTTAGTTGCCTTCTTCATATACTCAGCCATCCGGGAGCGGAGACCAAGTACGTAGTCCACAATGTCCTGTTTAGGGGGTTTGAGAGGTTGCTCCCATCCCTCCTTCACTAGACAAAGTGGCCCTCTAACAGGATGGCCAAACAGAAGTTCAAAGGGGCTGTAGCCAACCCCCTTCTGTGGCACCTCTCTGTATGCAAAGAGAAGGCAGGGCAGAAGAACATCCCATTTTCGCCTAAGCTTTTCTGGTAGTCCTTTAATCATACCCTTTAGGGTCTTGTTGAACCTTTCAACAAGACCATTGCATTGAGGATGGTAAGGGGTGGTGAACTTATAGTTAACCCCACACTCCTTCCACATTGCCTTCAGGTAACTACTCATAAAGTTTGTACCTCTGTCAGACAATACCTCCTTAGGGAACCCCACCCTGGAGAAGACTCCAAGGAGGGCCCTTGCCACCACAGGAGCTGTGATGGTCCTAAGGGGAATAGCTTCTGGGTATCTAGTGGCATGATCCACTACCACTAAAATGAACCTGTGCCCAGATGCTGTTGGTGGGTCTAAGGGACCAACGATGTCAATCCCCACCCGCTCAAAGGGCACCCCCACCACAGGTAATGGTATCAGGGGGGCCTTGGTGGATTTACCTGCCTTGCCACTTGCTTGGCAGGTAATGCAAGAGCTGCAAAAGCTCTTACAGTCTTCACTCATGTGGGGCCAATGAAAGTGTGGGACAATTCTGTCCCAAGTCTTGTTTTGGCCCAGGTGTCCTGCTAAGGGGATATCATGGGCCAGTGTGAGCAGGAAGCTCCTAAACTTCTGAGGTATGACCAACCTCCTGGCTGCACCAGGCTTGGGGTCTCGACCCTCAGAGTAAAGGAGCCCTTCATCCCAATAAATCTTATGGGTCCCACTGGCATCCCCTGCAGCCTCAGCAGCAGCTTGCTGTCTGAGGGGTTCAAGAGTGGGGCAGCTCTGCTGCTCCAGGCTCAAGTCTGCCCTAGAAGGTCCCCCTGCCCCCAAGAACTCAACCTGATCAGGTTCCAGTTCCTCTGGGGCAGTTCCTTCTTCAGGAGCTAGATCCTCTTCTGCTAAAAGAGTTTCTACAGACTGATCCTGGGGGAAGGCTCGGCCTTACCCCTGCTACTCCTCCTCTTGGAAGGCCCTTGGTCCATTTTTCCAGGATCCAAGGCCTGTTCAGTTCCTGTCAGCTTTGCTTTTGACCTTGTCAGGGCAAATACTTCTGCTGATATACCCAACATTGCTGCATGGGTACTTAGCTCCACCTCAGCCCATGCTGAGGTCTCCAAATCATTCCCTAGTAAACATTCAACAGGTAGGTCTGCACTCACCACAACTTTCTTGAGGCCAGTTACCCCTCCCCAGGAGAAGTTCACAACAGCTAGAGCATGGTCTGTACTAACGTTGCTAGCATTGGTCACTTGGTAGGTCTCTCCAAGTATGATCTGGTTAGGGTCCACAAGGTCCTTAGTCACCATAGTGACACTGGCCCCTGTATCCCTGTAAGCTAGTGACTCCCTTCCATTTATGGTTGGCTGTTGTCTGTATTTGCCCAGACCACTGGGGCTCACAAACAGGGACAAGTCCCCATCACAAACTAGCACAGCCTGAGTAGGAGTTCTGACTAGGCCAGAGTCCTCTCCAGATCCCAGGGTCAACCCTACTATGCCCTTGTTCTGTGCACCAACACCTGTAACTGTACTAGGGGGAACAGGAGCCTTAGGGGCTGGTGTGGTGCTCGTGGAGTCTTTGGCCTTATTACAGTCTGAAGTCCAATGGGTAGTCTGTTTACAGTACTTACACCATGGCTTCCTTGGTTGTTTGGATTTGTTCTTCTTGGTAGTCTCAGAAGCTGGTTTTTGGGGGCCTGTTGAAGACTGCTGGTCTTTTCCCTTTTCCCCACCCTTGTCAGAGTTTTTGGCATCTTCTTTTTTAGTTGCACCTCCCAAGGGCTGGACCTTTTGCTTAATCCTGGTTCTGACCCATTTGTCTGCCTTCTTTCCCAATTCTTGGGGAGAGGTCAGATCAGAGTCCACCAGGTGCTGATGTAAGAGCTGGTTCTGACAATTGTTAAGGATCTGCTCCCTCATTATGAGATTGTATAATCCTGTATAATCATCTACTTTGCTGCCAGTTAACCAACCTTCCAGTGCCTTGGTTGCACAATCCACAAAGTCTACCCAATCCTGATTTTGTGCTTTCTGGGTGTCTCTGAACTTAAGTCTGTACTGATCAGTGGTTAAGCCAAACCCATTTATTAAAGCATCTTTCAGGATATAATAATCATCAGCATCCTCTTCTCTTACAGAGAGGAGCTTGTCTCTTCCTTTATCTGAAAAGGAGAGCCACAGGATTGCTGCCCACTGCTCTACTGGGACCCTCTGTACTCTACAGGCCCTTTCAAGAGCAGATATCCATTTGTGGATATCATCCCCATTCTGATAGGGGGGCACAATCTTGTGGAGGTTCCTATTGTCAGGGACTTTCTCTCTAACTCTAGGGGTTTCCTTACTGCCACCAGGGATCTCTAGACCCCACTTTCTTGAAGCTTTCTGAAGCTCCAGGGTTTCCCTGTCCAATGCTAACTGTTCTCTTTTAAGCTCAAGCTTAGCCTGCTCAAATTTGATCAGTCTGCATTTCCTCTCATGAGAGGATTCTCTTCTCTGAGAAGAGGCAGAGGACCCTTTGGATCTCCTAGAATGGTTGGATCCCACTGAGGGGGATCTGTTCCTTCTTGGATCCACCACTCTCCTTTTAAGGGTGGAGGGAGTGCCTCTTGAGCCATCACCTCCATGCTGTGAGTGGTCTGTTTCTTCCAGGTCAGGATTTTCATCCTCTTCCTGTTCCTCTTCAGATTCCACTATGGGAGTGTCCTCTTCTGAGGGGTGCCCACCCACTCTGTCCGTCCCTCTGGATCCTATGGACTCCATAAAGTCTGCTATGAGCAGGATCTCCTTGAGACGTTTTGTGTTGGCACCTCTTTCTGTCTTCAGTCTCCTAAGGGTGCACATTTCCCTGAGCTCTGCAAAGGTGAAATTATCATACTTATCTATAGGGACCCTCTGGGGTCCTTCCATAGCCTTAGTACTACCTGAAGACATGTTTAGTGTAGTGATGTATCTACCTACACTAAGTGTGGCCTACTGAACCCTCTCTTGAGTTGTAGTCAAGGTGTGCTAGACCCTCTACACACAACTCCAAGTTCAGTAGAACTTATTGTATTCTAGCTTGAATTTATATGTACCTTTGGTACCTTGTGGCTTTCACTTTAGAAATTCAATGTGTTATCTGGTAAAACAATGGCAAGCTTGAATCCAACCGCTGCACACCAATGTGAGAAGTTGGCCTGGCATATGCTGTTCCTAGTTATAGGGACACCTTGCACCAGTCCAATTCGACTCCTATTGATGGTAGGTTTAAGACAACCTTTAAAGAAAGCTATCCTAGTGGTAGCTGTGGAGAGCAGCCTTCAGGCTAAGTCTTGAAGGAGTGTTAAGCTTATTGTTTTACCATAATAACCTCTTGAATAACCAAATGAAAGAGTAGCCCACACAGGTATATATATAAAATATATGTATTTATTCTAGACAGAATCCCACAGTCACTTTATGTGGCTAGTGGCAAAGTTACAATTCAAACAAGCATTTCTAAACACAATAAATAGCACAGAAATCAATGGACCCCAGGGGGGGACCAAACCATATACTAAAATAGTGGTATAAGAACCACGACAATTCTACAGGCAATGCCTAGGGCATTCAGGATCGCTGGCCCCTTAAGAATCCACCCACAGTTAAGAGGAAGGGGACCCACGGGAGGCGTGTGCAGTGCGAGAAGTTGCTGTCGGGATCGCAATGTTAGCCTATGGAGAATGTCGCGGTTGAATAATTAAGGTTTAAGGACACTTCTAACAACAGTACAAAGTTAAGGCTTGAGACTTAAGGCTTTGGAGAGCCCACCACCACGGAAGTACCGAAGTACCACTGTTACCTGCCCCAGGGAAGCCGGGTGCATAGGTCGATTCTGGTGTCGGGTCGCGGGCTGATTTTCTATGGAAAAGGAGTCCAAACTGCTGCTAGCTGGAAGTGTCGCTGAAGTCGTGAAGATTTAAGTTGAAGAAAAGACAAAGATGAACCTGAAAGCAGAGGGGACAGAGTCTGGGTCACAGCACAGTGACCAGGGAGCTCACAGGAAGGAGCTCGTGGATGTCGGGTGCTTCAGGTGTGGAAGGTACAGCTGGGCTCTGCAGTCACGGGCTCCGGGAGGCTTCAAGGAAGGCCAGCTTCTGGAGGGCGACTGTCCCACGTCGGCTGAGGGTCGCTGCGGTGTTAGTGTCCCGATTGGATCCACTAAGCATTGGCAACCGCAACCCACGCAAGATGAACAAAGCAGCTGCTGGTGCAGACCCACGTGGTCTGAGGGTGCTCTCCTTTGCAGGGAGCGTAGAGCAGGCCTGGAGCAACCAGGGGAACTCTTAGAAAAGAAGATTGTCCTCCGTCAGGGCCCACAAGTCGAGGGACAAGGGACCGCGGAAGGCAGCAAAATGGAGTGCGTAAAAGGGCTCCCACGGGCCACCGGAGCGGGCCAGGGAGCTGAGGGTCGGCACAAATGCTGCTTGAAGGTTGGCTCAAGAATGGGCCAAAGCACAACTTCCCCACTGGTCGGGGTCATGTGCTGGACAAGAGGTGGCCGGTGTCTTGGGGTATGCGGGGATCTCGACACCCACGTGGTCCAGGGTGCTCAGACTTGCTGGGCACACTCACAGGACGCTGGGATGCACTGGAGACCCACCTCGAGGTTGCTGGAAGGCGTCGAAGGTCGTGAGAGCAACGAAGTTCCAACCGGGTATCTTGTAGTCTTTTAGGTGCCTGCCAAGCAGGGGGATAACTCCTTTATCCCAAGGGAGATTTCTTCAGTCAGCTGGGCAGCAGCTCGTCGAAGGTCAGTTCTGTGAAGTCCTGTACGAATCTAAGGCTCTAGGGCAAAGTTATTCCCATATATCCCCAAGATTAGGGGATGGTCCAAAATAGAGCCTACCAATCAGAGTAGAGGCGGGAAAGGGTGGCTACACCCACTCCCCTTTGTGTGTTTCCCGCCTGGGCGAGGGGCAGGATGCCCCTGAACCGGTTCCAGGCGGTGTATGCAGAATTGGGGCTCTGCAGCTGCCTACGTGCAACTCTGAAAGGACATTTGGTGCACCCACCCTGTTCCAATCCACATATCCTGTCTGGGGAGGTGCTGGCACCTCCCTGCCACAGGAGCCCTATTGTCCAGATGGCGAGGCTGGGGTTTTCCCCAGCAACAGCCAGCCAGAGTCGTGTAGGTGGCGAACAGTAGCCATTTTGTGGTACATGTGCACTTTTAAATTGGTTTCCAAATTCTACCGCTTTTCCCATATCACCCTCCTAGCAAGGGGGAATCGTGCCCCCATGCCGATGGCTGGACTGGGGGTATGATTCCTTCATGTTTGACACCAAACACGATATGGTTCTGTGTAGCCACTCCTAAGTTACAGCGATGACGCAATAACTTATAATGCGGTTATGAGTATATGGTATGGCTACACTACAAACAACCCAGTAACGTTTTTACGAAGGTTGCAGAGAGGTCCTACTCACGTAGGGGTCCCCCCTCACACATACCTCAGCACCCAGCCCTGTAGGATTACCAGGGCCTGCCATAGGGGTGACCTATGAGAGTATATGTGTTGTATGGTATGGGACATAGGGTACCTACATCCCTGTAAGGGGTGCTAGCACCACCTTACCCAGGCTACAGTAGTGGCCTGGTGGTGTCAGTTTGGGTGGCTGTCCCAGGGTGGCACAATAAGTGCTGCAGCCCTGGTAGGCCTACTGGGGGACCCATGCCCTGGGTACCTAGGGTACCATCTACAAGGGACTGGTAGGGCATGCCCAGCATCCAATTGGTTGGTACCTAGGGTACTCACATGGTTTACCAGAGGAAGCAGATAGGCTGGGGTCCTGGATAGCAGGGCCACAGCCTGGCTAGAGTCATAAAAACAGTCAAAACATCAGCAAAAAGTTGGGGGCAACTATGCAGTCGATGCCACTCTCCTACAACGAGTCTATGACCTTAGCTATTAGGCCATAGTACGAGTCTAAGACCTTAGCTATTAAGCCAGAGTAAGAGTTAAGACCTTAACCTGTAGGCCATAGTACGAGTTTAAGACCTTAGCTATTAGGCCAGAGTAAGAGTTAAGACCTTAACCAGTAGGCCAGAGTAAGTGTAAAGACCTTAACCATTAGGCCAGAGTAAGAGTTAAGACCTTAACCATTAGGCCATAGTACGAGTCTAAGACCTTAGCTATTAGGCCAGAGTAAGAGTTAAGACCTTAGCTATGAGGCCAGAGTAAGAGTTAAGATCTTAGCTATTAGCCCAGAGTAAGAGTTAAGACCTTAGCTATTAGGCCAGAGGAAGAGTTAAGCCCTTAACCAGTAGGCCATAGTGCGAGTCTAAGACGTTAGCTATTAGGCCAGAGTAAGAGTTAAGACCTTAACCAGTAGGCCAGAGTAAGAGTTAAGACCTTAACCTGTAGGCCAGAGTACGAGTCTAAGACCTTAGCTATTAGGCCAGAGAAAGAGTTAAAACCTTAACCATTAGGCCAGAGAACGAGTCTAAGACCTTAGCTATTAGGCCAAAGTAAGAGTTAAGACCTTAGCTATTAGGCCAGAGTAAGAGTTGAGACCTTAACCAGTAGGCCAGAGTAAGAGTTAAGACCTTAACCATTAGGCCAGAGTAAGAGTCTAAGACCTTAGCTATTAGGCCAGAGTAGGAGTTGAGACATTAGCTATTAGGTCAGAGTAAGAGTTAAGACCTTAACCAGTAGGCCAGAGTAAGAGTTAAGACCTTAACCAGTAGGCCAGAGTAAGAGTTAAGACCTTAGCTATTAGGCCAGAGCAAGAGTTAAGACCTTAACCATTAGGCCATAGTACGAGTCTAAGACCTTAGCTATTAGGCCAGAGTAAGAGTTAAGACCTTAGATATAAGGCCAGAGTAAGA
Organism: Triturus cristatus; assembly: GCF_964204655.1. Classification (NCBI taxonomy): domain Eukaryota; kingdom Metazoa; phylum Chordata; class Amphibia; order Caudata; family Salamandridae; genus Triturus; species Triturus cristatus. The sequence goes on from NC_140590.1 coordinate 1,309,421,944, forward strand.
GTTCAGATCCTAGCTATTAGCCCAGAGTAAGAGTTAAGACCTTAGCTATTAGGCCAGAGGAAGAGTTAAGACCTTAACCAGTAGGCCATAGTGCGAGTCTAAGACCTTAGCTATTAGGCCAGAGTAAGAGTTAAGTCCTTAACCAGTAGGCCAGAGTAAGAGTTAGGACCTTAACCAGTAGGCCAGAGTACGAGTCTAAGACCATAGCTATTAGGCCAGAGTAAGAGTTAAGACCTTAACCTGTAGGCCAGAGTACGAGTCTAAGACCTTAGCTATTAGGCCAGAGTAAGAGTTAAGACCTTAACCAGTAGGCCAGAGTACGAGTCTAAGACCTTAGCTATTAGGCCAGAGTAAGAGTTAAGACCTTAACCTGTAGGCCAGAGTACGAGTCTAAGAACTTAGCTATTAGGCCAGAGTAAGAGTTAAGACCTTAACCAGTAGGCTAGAGTAAGATTTAAGACCTTAACCAGTAGGCCAGAGTACAAGTCTAAGACCTTAGCTATTAGGCCAGAGTAAGAGTTAATACCTTAACCATTAGGCCAGAGTACGAGTCTAAGAACTTAGCTATTGGGCAGAGTAAGAGTCTTAGCTATTAGGCCAGAGTAAGAGTTAAGACCTTAACCATTAGGCCAGAGTGCGAGTCTAAGACCTTAGCTATTAGGCCAGAGTAAGAGTTAAGACCTTAACCATTAGGCCAGAGTACCAGTCTAAGCCTTAGCTATTAGGCCAGAGTTAGAGTTAAGACCTTAACCTGTAGGCCAGAGTACGAGTCTAAGACCTTAGCTATTAGGCCAGAGTAAGAGTTAAGACCTTAGCTATTAGGCCAGAGTAAGAGTTAAGACCTTAGATATTAGGCCAGAGTAAGAGTTAAGACCTTAACCATTAGGCCAGAGTATGAGTCTAAGACCTTAGCTATTAGGCCAGAGGAAGAGTTAAGACCGTAACCAGTAGGCCATAGTGCAAGTCTAAGACCTTAGATATTAGGCCAGAGTAAGAGTTAAGACCTTAACCTGTAGGCCAGAGTACGAGTCTAAGACCTTAGCTATTAGGCCAGAGAAAGAGTTAAAACCTTAACCATTAGGCCAGAGAACGAGTCTAAGACCTTAGCTATTAGGCCAGAGTAAGAGTTAAGACCTTAGCTATTAGGCCAGAGTAAGAGTTGAGACCTTAACCAGTAGGCCAGAGTAAGAGTTAAGACCTTAACCATTAGGCCAGAGTAAGAGTCTAAGACCTTAGCTATTAGGCCAGAGTAGGAGTTGAGACATTAGCTATTAGGTCAGAGTAAGTGTTAAGACCTTAACCAGTAGGCCAGAGTAAGAGTTAAGACCTTAACCAGTAGGCCAGAATAAGAGTTAAGACCTTAGCTATTAGGCCAGAGCAAGAGTTAAGACCTTAACCATTAGGCCATAGTACGAGTCTAAGACCTTAGCTATTAGGCCAGAGTAAGAGTTAAGACCTTAGATATAAGGCCAGAGTAAGAGTTCAGATCCTAGCTATTAGCCCAGAGTAAGAGTTAAGACCTTAGCTATTAGGCCAGAGGAAGAGTTAAGACCTTAACCAGTAGGCCATAGTGCGAGTCTAAGACCTTAGCTATTAGGCCAGAGTAAGAGTTAAGTCCTTAACCAGTAGGCCAGAGTAAGAGTTAGGACCTTAACCAGTAGGCCAGAGTACGAGTCTAAGACCTTAGCTATTAGGCCAGAGTAAGAGTTAAGACCTTAACCTGTAGGCCAGAGTACGAGTCTAAGACCTTAGCTATTAGGCCAGAGTAAGAGTTAAGACCTTAACCAGTAGGCCAGAGTACGAGTCTAAGACCTTAGCTATTAGGCCAGAGTAAGAGTTAAGACCTTAACCTGTAGGCCAGAGTACGAGTCTAAGAACTTAGCTATTAGGCCAGAGTAAGAGTTAAGACCTTAACCAGTAGGCTAGAGTAAGATTTAAGACCTTAACCAGTAGGCCAGAGTACAAGTCTAAGACCTTAGCTATTAGGCCAGAGTAAGAGTTAATACCTTAACCATTAGGCCAGAGTACGAGTCTAAGAACTTAGCTATTGGGCAGAGTAAGAGTCTTAGCTATTAGGCCAGAGTAAGAGTTAAGACCTTAACCATTAGGCCAGAGTGCGAGTCTAAGACCTTAGCTATTAGGCCAGAGTAAGAGTTAAGACCTTAGCTATTAGGCCAGAGTAAGAGTTAAGACCTTAACCATTAGGCCAGAGTACCAGTCTAAGCCTTAGCTATTAGGCCAGAGTTAGAGTTAAGACCTTAACCTGTAGGCCAGAGTACGAGTCTAAGACCTTAGCTATTAGGCCAGAGTAAGAGTTAAGACCTTAGCTATTAGGCCAGAGTAAGAGTTAAGACCTTAGATATTAGGCCAGAGTAAGAGTTAAGACCTTAACCATTAGGCCAGAGTATGAGTCTAAGACCTTAGCTATTAGGCCAGAGGAAGAGTTAAGACCGTAACCAGTAGGCCATAGTGCAAGTCTAAGACCTTAGATATTAGGTCAGAGTAAGAGTTAAGACCTTAACCAGTAGGCCAGAGTAAGAGTTAAGACCTTAACCATTAGGCCAGAGTACGAGTCTAAGATCTTAGCTTTTAGGCCATAGTACGAGTCTAAGACCTTAGCTATTAGGCCAGAGTAAGAGTTAAGACCTTAACCAGTAGGCCAGAGTAAGAGTTAAGACCTTAACCTGTAGGCCAGAGTACGAGTCTAAGACCTTAGCTATTAGTCCAGAGTAAGAGTTAAGACCTTAACCAGTAGGCCAGAGTACGAGTATAAGACCTTAGCTATTAGGCCAGAGTAAGAGTTAAGACCTTAACCTGTAGGCCAGAGTACGAGTCTAAGACCTTAGCTTTTGGGCCAGAGTAAGAGTTAAGACCTTAACCAGTAGACTAGAGTAAGATTTAAGACCTTAACCAGTAGGTCAGAGTACGAGTCTAAGACATTAGCTTTTAGGCAGGAGTAAGTGTTAAGACCTTAACCAGTAGGCCAGAGTAAGAGTTAATACCTTAACCATTAGGCCAGAGTACGAGTCTAAGACCTTAGCTATTGGGCAGAGTAAGAGTCTTAGCTATTAGGCCAGAGTAAGAGTTAAGACCTTAACCATTAGGCCAGAGTACGAGTCTAAGACCTTAGCTGTTAGGCCAGAGTAAGAGTTAAGACCTTAGCTATTAGGCCAGAGTAAGAGTTAAGACCTTAACCATTAGGCCAGAGTACGAGTCTAAGCCTTAGCTATTAGGCCAGAGTAAGAGTTAAGACCTTAACCTGTAGGCCAGAGTACGAGTCTAAGACCTTAGCTGTTAGGCCAGAGTAAGAGTTAAGACCTTAGCTATTAGGCCAGAGTAAGAGTTAAGACCTTAGCTATTAGGCCAGAGTAAGAGTTAAGACCTTAGATATTAGGCCAGAGTAAGAGTTAAGACCTTAACCATTAGGCCAGAGTATGAGTCTAAGACCTTAGCTATTAGGCCAGAGGAAGAGTTAAGACCTTAACCAGTAGGCCATAGTGCGAGTCTAAGACCTAAGATATTAGGTCAGAGTAAGAGTTAAGACCTTAACCAGTAGGCCAGAGTAAGAGTTAAGACCTTAACCATTAGGCCAGAGTACGAGTCTAAGATCTTAGCTTTTAGGCCATAGTACGAGTCTAAGACCTTAGCTATTAGGCCAGAGTAAGATTTAAGACCTTAACCAGTAGGCCAGAGTAAGAGTTAAGACCTTAACCATTAGGCCAGAGTACGAGTCTATGACCTTAGCTATTAGGCCATAGTACGAGTCTAAGACCTTAGCTATTAGGCCAGAGTAAGAGTTAAGACCTTAACCAGTAGGCCAGAGTAAGAGTTAAGATCTTAACCTGTAGGCAATAGTACGAGTTTAAGACCTTAGCTATTAGGGCAGAGTAAGAGTTAAGACCTTAACCAGTAGGCCAGAGTAAGTGTTAAGACCTTAACCAGTAGGCCAGAGTAAGAGTTAATACCTTAACCATTAGGCCAGAGTACGAGTCTAAGACCTTAGCTGTTAGGCCAGAGTAAGAGTTAAGACCTTAGCTATTAGGCCAGAGTAAGAGTTAAGACCTTAACCATTAGGCCAGAGTAAGAGTGAAGACCTTAACCATTAGGCCATAGTACGAGTCTAAGACCTTAGCTATTAGGCCAGAGTAAGAGTTAAGACCTTAGCTATAAGGCCAGAGTAAGAGTTAAGATCTTAGCTATTAGCCCAGAGTAAGAGTTAAGACCTTAGCTATTAGGCCAGAGGAAGAGTTAATACCTTAACCAGCAGGCCATAGTGCGAGTCTAAGACGTTAGCTATTAGGCCAGAGTAAGAGTTAAGACCTTAACCAGTAGGCCAGAGTAAGAGTTAGGACCTTAACCAGTAGGCCAGAGTACGAGTCTAAGACCTTAGCTATTAGGCCAGAGTAAGAGTTAAGACCTTAACCTGTAGGCCAGAGTACGAGTCTAAGACCTTAGCTATTAGGCCAGAGTAAGAGTTAAGACCTTAACCAGTAGGCTAGAGTAAGATTTAAGACCTTAACCAGTAGGTCAGAGTACGAGTCTAAGACATTAGCTTTTAGGCCAGAGTAAGTGTTAAGACCTTAACCAGCAGGCCAGAGTAAGAGTTAATACCTTAACCATTAGGCCAGAGTACGAGTCTAAGACCTTAGCTATTGGGCAGAGTAAGAGTCTTAGCTATTAGGCCAGAGTAAGAGTTAAGACTTTAACCATTAGGCCAGAGTGCGAGTCTAAGACCTTAGCTATTAGGCCAGAGTAAGAGTTAAGACCTTAGCTATTAGGCCAGAGTAAGAGTTAAGACCTTAACCATTAGGCCAGAGTACGAGTCTAAGCCTTAGCTATTAGGCCGGAGTAAGAGTTAAGACCTTAACCTGAGGTTCCGTATGAATCGGAACGACACTTTTTGGGTGTGTTTGAATGTGTACGAATCTGGTATCAGCGAACCGCAAATGACGAGTTTAGTGGGTGTACGCGTTTTCGCTACGCTACTACGTACGGATCGTCTCATTTCTCGGTATGTCCATTCGAACCTTCGGGTTCCATTTTAGATGCGGCATCCATTTTGTCTCTTGCCCTCAAGTAGCCAGCGAACGGACCTTGTCCTTTTTGTGACCCTGGGATTCCCAAGCTTTTACGAAGGACACGTGTTTCTTTGAGGGTGTCTTTTATGATGAGGGAAATGACACGGCAGAGGCAGATGGCCCCGCTTAGGGCTCATCTTGCCGTACTGGTCTATTGTTTCAGCCATGCCTGCATTAGTCACTTGGCCTTTGATTCTGCGATCTGGTTTCTGTTATTACTCTCTACACTCTTTTCTAATCTGTTGTGCATCCTTGTTCTTCCTGTGCATCTGTTTCTGTCCCTTCTTTTAATGTGTTTACAGTCAGAACGGAATGTGCTTAAGGTGGGGATGATCTGTTTTTACAGTTGGGAACCGGCAATATAGCTGTAATTATGTTCCGGGTTTCTGAAACATGAATGCGACCCTTTTGAAGTTTACTGTGGAAACTGAATTGCAACCTTTGTTTGCCATGTTGTTCTATGGCCAAAATATGTATAAAAAGAGCGATCCACTTGTGCAATTTGAAGCAGTCTCCCAGAACCTACACATTGTGTACTTCTTGTGACTTCTGTATCCCTGCAGTAAATAAATGCTGATCTTTGACGCCGCCGGAAGTGTCCCGAGTCTCTGTGTTTTGTACGCCGGAACAGGTAACCCACGAAGGTTTCAGGTGTTGTCCCCTGGCACCGCTGGGCTTTAGAATAAGCCAGTCCTTCAGTTGGCGCCCATCGTGGGGCGACATCAGCGGCACCGGTCCAAAGCCCGACGATCGTGAGGAACTTCGTGTGAAATCTCCGAGGGAAGGTGCACCCCGCTTCATCGATCCAGTTGTCGAAATAAGTGGCCCGAAGACTTTTCCCGCGAAGATTCCCGCCTCCTGACGGCTGCGACGGATGGATGCCCTGACTGTCGACCTGTTTTGGCGCCTGGCGTAGTCCTTTGTACGGCGAGACGATAGACGGGCCTTCCTGGTGACGCCATTGCTCTTTCAGTTAAGTGTTTGTGGGTCGCTCCCGGGTTATTTTGTTATTTGCATGGTTCCATTGCATTTGTGGTTCTTAGTTGTCGGTTCTTAGTTGTTGGGTTTTATTTGACGATTGCAATTGCCAAAAACCGAGGGTCTTGCATTTTTGCGAGGACATCGTCATTCGATAGCCCTTGAAGTTTGTAAACTCGGTTAGTGTGCACGATGCCTGGCCGTAGTACTTTGTTTGGTTTCCTTAAATGTTGCAGCACGGATTCCCGACTAGAGGATTCATGCCCGATACCTCCGGTTGGAACTCCAATTTATGAGCTCTATAGTCACCACGGCGTGGGTCCTATTGTATAAAATGGATATTGGATTCGTTACACTAAAAATGATGGTGTTCTTAGTTGGCCATCACATGGTAGTTTCGAGACTGCAATCCTAGATAATCTTGAAGCTAAATTGTTTAAAAAGAAGGCTAGGCCGGCCATGTTTGATTCCTTTTGATTATGGCGCAAAGAGGCCAAGCAGAAAGAAATCAAACAGAGTAAGAAAAATAAGAGAGAAGGTGTCATTACGGTGATGCGCAATGCAGAACAGTATCAGCGGGACAAAGATGAGAAGGAGCGGGAAGTTAGTGCTAGACTTCATCATATGGCAGTGGATAGATGTTATCCGGCATTGCCGTCGAGTTCTGATAAACCAGGAGAGGAGGTGATAGAGGATCCCCTATTATCTTATCTCTTGAAATCACCACCTCCCTATGCTCCAGATATTGTGGGTCCGGTGATTCCTCCTGTTCGTCAACCCGTTGTTCTGGCGGCTGCTGGCCAGCCCGCCGTTCCTCCTGTTCTTCCGAATCCCCTTGTGCCACAGATTGTCCATCCTCCTTTCCGGCTCCTTTCCCTACTGCTCCTTTACTGGTACCTCACCAGCCTCTCGTTACCATTACTCCTGCTACCCCAACTACGGCTACTGTTTCTTCGCTTACTCCTACTGCTGTTGCTCCTGTACCTTCCTCTTCATCTCCTTCTGTTCGTAGTCGAATATTTAATGCTGTCGCTACTCTCTATTCTCCGTTTTTTGGACCAGTACTTGGTTCAAATCTTTCTGATGTTGCTCAGAGGCGCAGTCAAATTCCTGATGGTAGGGAATGTGAGTCGTTAGTAAAAATGGCGCGTAAATGGATTAGGCATCCTGCGAAGTATTCGTCGCGTATAGTTTTCGAGACGTTTTCCCAGTTTAATGAGCCCACACAAAGATTCGTGTATGAGGAAATGTGTAAATTCTTAAGAGAAGAGTGGGATAATGATGCGGTAGATAATGTACCGTCCGAGATCACTGAGCTTCAGAATCAATTTTCGACTGGTACGATTGTAGGTGATAACGTGCGACATGCTCTAGAGCATCTATTATCTTTTCGCTCTACGGTACAACCTCGAGCATTGTTTAAGGATGAAACTGCGGAATGGATGGCACAACCTGGTCAGTATCCTATGCGGGAAGTTCCCCCAGTGTGGATGCCAGGTAATCCTAATGCTAATCCTGCTATTCCACCTCACTTTCAGAGAGTTTGGATACACCTCCCATGGAAGCGATCGGAAGTTTTGCAGGTGAAGCAAACTTTGCCCGACCCCCGTAAAAACCCTGCATGTTATTATAAGGAGTTGTCCCAATTAGTGGCTGCTACTGTTATGAATCTTGCAGATATTGACATGTTGTTTGGTAATGTAGTACCTCAACCGATTTGGGCGAAAATCCGTCAAGAGGATCACGCAGCTGAGTTAGGCGGTGATTGGGCTACTCTTGTGGCGGCTGACGCCCAGCAAGTTGGTGGGGCTAAACCTGAACAGCTCATTGAAAATTTGCCTCAGAGGATAATTACACTTATGAAGACACTTATGCCAGCCATACGCGTGAATTGGGACAAATTGTCAGCGTGTAAACAGAAGAAAGATGAGAGTGTTTCCAATTTCTTTACGAGATTTGAGGAGGCATTCATTGACCATAGTGGTCAGGATATGAGCTCTGAGGGAGGTCAGCGATTGTTTGTTGATAAATTTGTATCGAATTTGTTGCCTGAACTGAGCATCAAGTTAAAGAATTCTGAAAGTTCGTGGGCCGTTTCTACAACTGCTCAGATATTAGCCATGGCCCAATACTATGAAAATAGGGAGAAGGAAGAAAGCGAACGCGCAGATAAGAAAACGAAGGATCTTAAAACTAAGGTCTTATTGCAGCAAGCGTATCCCCCGCGCTCGAATCAAAATGACTCGCAGCAGTCACATCGATCACAATTGCAGTTTTCTAGGTCACAGCTGCGTACTGACTCCTCTACACCTGGTTTTGTGTTGGGGTATAATCAATGTGCATATTGTAGGGGTGAGGGTCATTTGAAGTTTAATTGTCCGGTGCTGCGTGACCGCAACAATGGTGTTTCGGCTCGAGGAGGTCGCAGTGGTCCTCAACAAGCATCGCGTGGTCGAGGTCGCGGTGTTACTCAGAATCAGAACGAGCGTCTCGCCACTTCATCTGATTCGCGAAATTGTTTTGATCGGCGCGATCCCTCGTCTGGAAGATCTGCACAGTATCATGTGGACGACTATTACGTCGAGCATGATGTTGATGCAGACGGTACTTACTAGGACGGCCATAGACATAGAAAGGGAGTAGTATCAGTTCCGGTTGATCAGAGAGGGCCTTATGTCGCAGTTGCCACATTGGGCGTAGTTGAGCCTTTTCTGTTGGACACTGGTGCAGCGAAAAGTTCCATCATGCATTCGAAACTCCCTGGCGCACCATTGTCTGGCTTGACGAATGTTTCCGTTGGATTCTCTGGCGCCCCCGTTAGCAATCCGGTTTCTAGCCCTTTGCCCCTTATGATTGGGTCTCGAGAGTTAGAAGCTCCTTTGTGATTTTGACTACTGGTTGTGGTGAGAATCTTTTGGGCCTGGATTTATTGAAGCGGTTATATGCGACTTTGTACTGCTCCCCTGCGGGAGTGGAGCTCACGCTAGGACGGAGAGTGATCTCTCCTGTGTATTTGTCGACTGATAAGCTCCCACCGGAATTGAGTTCTCTTCCTGATTCTTTGTGGGCGACAGGTCCCAATGACGTGGGCCTGTTGGATATACCACCTTATGTTGTTCAATTGAAATCCAACGTGTGATTGCCACGCATTCCCCAGTATCGTATCTCTTTTGATGGTGAACGAGCACTTTTAGCGATCATTTACGATTTGATCGATAAAGATGTTATCGAGGAAACGCGGGGTAACGTGTGCAATAGTCCTGTGTTGCCTATTTTGAAACGAACTGATCCCTCTCAGCCTCCTGTGTATCGTTTTGTTATTGATTTACGAGAGGTCAATAAAATTGTTGTTCCACAGTTTCCTGTGGTGCCTGACATTACGGCTTTGCTGACTCTGATTCCAGCTTCTGCATCATGGTTCTCGGTAATCGATCTTAAGAATGTGTTCTTTAGCATTCCGATTGCTGAGGAAAGCAGAGATCTATTCGGTTTCTCATTAGGTGGTCGCAGCTTCAGGTTCAAACGCGCACCTCAGGGCTACTGTGAGAGTCCATCGATCTACAGCCAAGCTCTGAAGGGCCAGCTTGATGCGTTTGTTTTGCCGGCTGGTGCGGCTTTGATTCAGTACGTTGATGATCTGTTGGTAGCTGCCGACACTGAACAGATTTGCAAAACTGCTACAGTGTCACTGTTACAGCATCTATGTGACTTACACCATAAAGTTTCACCTTCTAAGCTACAATATTGTTGTCAAGAAGTAACCTATCTAAGTCACTTATTGTCAAAGGCGGGTAGAAGGTTGACCCCTGAAAAGAATTGCAGCAATTGCTCGAATGACTGTGCCAACAACTCAGAGAGATGTGCGTGCCTTTCTAGGTATCACGTCATACTGCAGACAGTGGATTCCAAACTTTTCACTGTTAGCGAAGCCATTGACAGCTCTCACGTGCAAGAATGTTTCGACTCCTTTGCCGTGGACGGAAGAATGTCAGAAAAGTTTTTCTGAACTGCGTGATGCGTTGTGTTCGGCCCCTGTGTTAGGTACTCCTGACTACAGTAAGCCGTTTACACTATACGTTCACGAGAGAGAGGGTTGTGCGTTGAGCGTTCTGACGCAACAATTCGGTGGTAAGCAGCGTCCATGTGCGTATTTTTCCTCGACTTTAGACCCGGTAGCTAGAGCGTTGCCCAGTTGCTTGAGGGCGACAGCGGCAGCTGCAGTGTCTATTCGACAATCTGCAGGTCTGGTCATGGATAATATGCTCATAGTGATGGTTCCGCATGCAGTTGACACTCTCCTGAATCGGACAAAAACTCAACATCTGACAAGTGCAAGGTTGTCAGGGTACGAGTTGACCCTTTTGGCAAGTCATATACAGATCAAGCGTTGTAATGTGCTGAATCCGGCGACATTGTTGCCGATTAATATGGAACTAGATGATGTACCACCACATGATTGTTATTTACGAACAGAGGAGGAAACAAAGGGTCGTGTGGACCTGAAAAACACTCCGTTGACAGATCCTGATCCTGGCACTTTGTATGTTGATGGTTCGTGTTTCAAATTGCCGAATGGTGATGTGACAACTGCGTATGCTGTAGTGACATTGAGCACGGTTGTGGAAACCGCGAGATTGAGTCAGAATTCAGCGCAAGCAGCGGAATTGATTGCGCTAACAAGGGCGTGTGTTTTGTCTAAAGGAAAGCGAGTGAATGTGTTCACCGACAGTCAGTATGCATTCGGTGTTGCGCATAGTTTTGGGCGATTGTGGAGAGAAAGAGGATTTATGACGTCGCATGGTACGAAGATCCAACACGGGCAGCTCGTGAATGATCTTTTGGATACACTTACATTGCCTAAACAGGTAGCGATTGTTAAATGTAGTGCACACCGAAAGGTTACGGATGATGTTGGTCGTGGTAATGCATTTGCAGATAAGATTGCTAAGGAAACGGCTAAGAATCTTGCAACCCGAATGTATGTTACGGGTTCAGTGAGATGGCCGACGGAGACTGGTATGTGTGAAGATACTGTTGAAAGTGTGAAATCAATTCAGAATGAGGCCACTGAAACTGAAAGAACCAAGTGGAAAGAAAGTACGGGAAAGTTGGATATGCATGGATGTTGGGTTGATTTGTCGGAATGCCAGAGGTGGATGTTACCGGATGCGTATGTATTAGCTGTCGTAACTATGGCTCATGGGTTGTCCCACATTAGTGCGAAGGGTATCTGTAAGTTATTGTCCCCTGTATGGAAGATTGACTGTATTGCTAAGTGTGCTGAAAGGGTGGTTAAGAATTGTATGGTGTGTTTGATGCATAACCCTGGCAAGGGCACCCCCACGCCACCTGGTCATTTTGCTCCTCCTGCCTGTCCCTTTGAGGTTATCCAGCTGGACTTCATCCATATGGAGAGATGCAATAATCTGAAGTATGTTTTAGTCGTGGTTTGTGCGTTCTCCAGATGGATCGAGGCCTATCCTCTTAAGGATAATACTGCTCTGTCCACAGCGAAAGTCCTACTGAAGGAATACTTTCCGCGGTATGGAATGCCAAGGATTGTGTGGTCAGATAATGGAAGCGAGTTTGTGGGAAGTGTGATGCAGAGTGTGTGTAAGGGCCTCGGAATTCGACAGAAATTCCATAGTGCCAATCATCCCCAGGCAGCGGGTTTGGTTGAAGGGTACAATGGTGCCCTGAAGCTGAAACTTGCAAAGATACAGGCTACGACTGGTTTATCATGGCCTGATGCCTTGCCTTTGGCTCTCCTATCCACCAGAGCGACTGCACACTCTCGAGTAGGGCTCAGCCCATATGAGATTGTGTTCAGCCGCCCTGCGAATATCTGGGGAGTTCCGAGACCTAAGGCTTTTGCCAGTCTTGAGTATCCAATGCTAATTGATTACCTTCATGATCTGACTACTAAACTAAGGTTAATTCATAAACAGGTCTTTGAAGCTTTGCCAGCACAGACAGAGGGTCCTGGACATCGGCTCCAACCGGGTGACTGGGTCGTTACCCGAAATTTTGGCCGGAAACGTAACCTGGAGCCGAGATTCATGGGACCCTATCAAGTGCTATTGGCCACAAGGACTGCAGTTCTGTTGGAAGGCAGAAAGAATTGGGTACACGCCGGGCATACCAAAAAGGTGCCGATCCCTTCCCCAACAGATGGTTGGGTGAGAACTGGTATAGCGGCAACGGAAACTGAGACCCCTTTATGTTTTGTGCCGTTTAGCGATGCTCAGCCTGTGAGGGACAATTTATTGCCATTGCAGTCAGACACATCCGTTGAGTCGTCAGTTGAAGAGAATTCGAGGTCTGAATCGTCATCCAATCGACTGAACACTGTTTCACCAGCTGAACAATTGTTTGACGAGCAGACTCGACCTGGAAGAGATCGATATTTTCTTCGTCCATGTAACAGAGACTAATAACATTTTCCTTATATTTTTCCTTTCCCGTTGCCAAGAACATTACGAACAATTACATCCTTTTTTTTTTTGAATTTTTGAGTTTTTATGTATGCTTTTCACAACTGAAGAGATTTGTATTAAGCTGCATGTTTAGGAAAACCTATCATCCGGGTTAACCGTAGGGTCGTGCGGGCACTCCCTTCTGTTTAGCAGGTTTCTGACACTAGGTCGGTTACTTTTGTCGACTCCTGGGAACTCCTGGGAATTGATAATCGCTACTCAGAACGCAGTGCGTCAAGTACGTCACGGACGGTTTTTAGAGGATGGCATTCTCTAAGCTGTTGGAAGTAGAAAGGATGTCGGCGCAAAGATCAAAATTGCATAAAATTGTACGAACTAAATGTTTTTTGTTCCAGGTATTTCTGTTGTTTCTGACTGTGTCTCTGCTATTGGTGGGTGGAATGTATTTCGGAATACAGTTGTTGTTGGCTTCCATTTCACCTACTCTTTCTCCTAAACCAAGTTCTATTACCACTGTTTCTCCACATTCCTTTCATCCTCTGCCCCAACATGAACAGGTTAGACGTGCGGAATTCATGAATAACTCCTTTGTTCAGCTCCTACATCAGCATCAGTTGGTAATAAATACTACCAACTGTTGGGTGTGTGGGTTAATGCCACATACCATGGATAGGGGTATTCCGTATCTGGTTCTTCCTTATAGCTCCCAAGGGTCAGCTCGAGCATTCCAAACTATGTTCCGTAGTGCACTAGATTCCTACCCCAGTCGAGAGCCACGCTCTGCAAACTTTGGTCCTGGTCCGTACCACAAGCCTTTGGCGATAGCGATTGCGGATTTAGATAGAGATGTTTTTGACGCATCGCTTATTCCAGATGAAGAGGTGAAAGCCTATAAGGACCTGAGTGACGCCGAGTATAGTACGTCAGTGGGTGATAGACAGCTCAAGAGCTCGTCTCCAATATGGATCGTACCCCACCTCGGTAATTTCTGCTTGAAGGGTCTTGGTCGAAATCCGAGAGCGCAACTCAGGAACAGTGCTTGCACTGATACGTATGTTCTACCGATGCTCTCTTCCCCTGTTTTTCTGACTGCCAAGGGTACCTATTTCGTATGTTATGAACGTGCATATACATGGTTGCCCCGTGACTTCTCGGGTACCTGTTATATCGCAAATATTTTGCCACCGACCTTTTCAGTTGCCTCGGACTATCACAAGACTAGAATGGTGAGAGGCGTTATTAGTGAAGAGGATACTGCTGGTCAAGAAGCAGGAGACTTCTTTAAGGGTTTCTGGCCGTTTTGGGGGCCTATGGTTAATAGTAGAAACCTGAGACAGTTGACCCGTGTGGTAGAGATGACTGCTAACATAACTGCGAGCGCTCTTGGTAATTTAACAGCAGAACTTCAGGCGGATAGACTTATGACGTTGCAGAATCGTATGGTTCTAGATGTTGTTCTTGCAGATAGAGGTGGTGTGTGCAAAGTTATCCATTCGAGCTGTTGCATTTTCATTCCTGACAACGCTCCAACTGTTTACCAAGCCATCTCGAAGTTGCATAAGATTTCCGAGTCCATACACGTGGACGAGGGTAATTGGACACTTCTAGGATGGTTTTGGGGCCTGATATCCACTTGGGGTTGGAAGATTCTGATGATCGTAGGGGTTGTTGTAGCGTTCCTATTCACGTGTTGTCTTTGTGTGCAGTGTGGTCCTGCCTTATGTAGTCTTTGTGCTACAGCGTGTATAAGACGGCCCTCTGTTACCAAGGAGACATTGATGGATAGAATGATGTTCCAGCAACAGCTGAACGATCTGATGAATATCGAAATCGACTCCGATCTCGATTAGTGCTTGCCTACATGAGGGCAAAAGGAGCGTCTGAGGTTCCGTATGAATCGGAACGACACTTTTTGGGTGTGTTTGAATATGGACGAATCTGGTATCAGCGAACCGCAAATGACGAGTTTAGTGGGTGTACGCGTTTTCGCTACGCTACTACATACGGATCGTCTCATTTCTCGGTATGTCCATTCGAACCCTCGGGTTCCATTTTAGATGCGGCATCCATTTTGTCTCTTGCCCTCAAGTAGCCAGCGAACGGACCTTGTCCGTTTTGTGACCCTGGGATTCCCAAGCTTTTACGAAGGACACGTGTTTCTTTGAGGGTGTCTTTTATGATGAGGGAAATGACACGGCAGAGGCAGATGGCCCCGCTTAGGGCTCATCTTGCCGTACTGGTCTATTGTTTCAGCCATGCCTGCATTAGTCACGAGGCCTTTGATTCTGCGATCTGGTTTCCGTTATTACTCTCTACACTCTTTTCTAATCTGTTGCGCATCCTTGTTCTTCCTGTGCATCTGTTTCTGTGCCTTCTTTTAATGTGTTTACAGTCAGAACGGAATGTGCTTAACGTGGGGATGATCTGTTTTTACAGTTGGGAACCGGCAATATAGCTGTAATTATGTTCCGGGTTTCTGAAACATGAATGCGACCCTTTTGAAGTTTACTGTGGGAACTGAATTGCAACCTTTGTTTGCCATGTTGTTCTATGGCCAAAATATGTATAAAAAGAGCGATCCACTTGTGCAATTTGAAGCAGTCTCCCAGAACCTACACGTTGTGTACTTCTTGTGACTTCTGTATCCCTGCAGTAAATAAATGCTGATCTTTGACGCCGCCGGAAGTGTCCAGAGTCTCTGTGTTTTGTATGCCGGAACAGGTAACCCACGAAGGTTTCAGGTGTTGTCCCCTGGCACCGCTGGGCTTTAGAATAACCCAGTCCTTCAAACCTGTAGGCCAGAGTACCAGTCTAAGACCTTAGCTATTAGGCCAGAGTAAGAGTTAAGACCTTAGCTATTAGGCCAGAGTAAGAGATAAGACCTTAGATATTAGGCCAGAGTAAGAGTTAAGACCTTAACCATTAGGCCAGAGTATGAGTCTAAGACCTTAGCTATTAGGCCAGAGGAAGAGTTAAGACCTTAACCAGTAGGCCATAGTGCGAGTCTAAGACCTTAGATATTAGGTCAGAGTAAGAGTTAAGACCTTAACCAATAGGCCAGAGTAAGAGTTAAGACCTTAACCATTAGGCCAGAGTACGAGTCTAAGATCTTAGCTTTTAGGCCATAGTACGAGTCTAAGACCTTAGCTATTAGGCCAGAGTAAGAGTTAAGACCTTAACCAGTAGGCCAGAGTAAGAGTTAAGACCTTAACCATTAGGCCAGAGTACGAGTCTATGACCTTAGCTATTAGGCCATAGTACGAGTCTAAGACCTTAGCTATTAGGCCAGAGTAAGAGTTAAGACCTTAACCAGTAGCCCAGAGTAAGAGTTAAGACCTTAACCTGTAGGCCAGAGTACGAGTCTAAGACCTTAGCTATTAGGCCAGAGTAAGAGTTAAGACCTTAACCAGTAGGCCAGAGTACGAGTCTAAGACCTTAGCTATTAGGCCAGAGTAAGAGTTAAGACCTTAACCTGTAGGCCAGAGTACGAGTCTAAGACCTTAGCTATTAGGCCAGAGTAAGAGTTAAGACCTTAACCAGTAGGCTAGAGTAAGATTTAAGACCGTAACCAGTAGGTCAGAGTACGAGTCTAAGACATTAGCTTTTAGGCCAGAGTAAGTGTTAAGACCTTAACCAGTAGGCCAGAGTAAGAGTTAATACCTTAACCATTAGGCCAGAGTACGAGTCTAAGACCTTAGCTATTGGGCCAGAGTAAGAGTTAAGACCTTAGCTATTAGGCCAGAGTAAGAGTTAAGACCTTAACCATTAGGCCAGAGTACGAGTCTAAGCCTTAGCTATTAGGCCAGAGTAAGAGTTAAGACCTTAACCTGTAGGCCAGAGTACGAGTCTAACACCTTAGCTATTAGGCCAGAGTAAGAGTTAAGACCTTAGCTATTAGGCCAGAGTAAGGGTTAAGACCTTAGATATTAGGCCAGAGTAAGAGTTAAGACCTTAACCATTAGGCTAGAGTACGAGTCTAAGCCTTAGCTATTATGCCAGAGTAAGAGTTAAGACCTTAACCTGTAGGCCAGAGTACGAGTCTAAGACCTTAGCCATTAGGCCAGAGTAAGAGTTAAGACCTTAGCTATTAGGCCAGAGTAAGAGTTAAGACCTTAGATATTAGGCCAGAGTAAGAGTTAAGACCTTAACCATTAGGCCAGAGTATGAGTCTAAGACCTTAGCCATTAGGCCAGAGGAAGAGTTAAGACCTTAGCTATTAGGCCAGAGTAAGAGTTAAGACCTTAACCATTAGGCCAGAGTACGAGTCTAAGACCTTAGCTATTAGGCCAGAGTAAAAGTTAAGACCTTAGCTATTAGGCCAGAGTAAGAGTTAAGACCTTAACCATTAGGCCAGAGTATGAGTCTAAGCCTTAGCTATTAGGCCACAGTAAGAGTTAAGACCTTAACCTGTAGGCCAGAGTACGAGTCTAAGACCTTAGCTATTAGGCCAGAGTAAGAGTTAAGACCTTAGCTATTAGGCCAGAGTAAGAGTTAAGACCTTAGCTATTAGGCCAGAGTAAGAGTTAAGACCTTAACCATTAGGCCAGAGTACGAGTCTAAGATCTTAGCTTTTAGGCCATAGTACGAGTCTAAGACCTTAGCTATTAGGCCAGAGTAAGAGTTAAGACCTTAACCAGTAGGCCAGAGTAAGAGTTAAGACCTTAACCATTAGGCCAGAGTACGAGTCTATGACCTTAGCTATTAGGCCATAGTACGAGTCTAAGACCTTAGCTATTAGGCCAGAGTAAGAGTTAAGACCTTAACCAGTAGGCCAGAGTAAGAGTTAAGACCTTAACCTGTAGGCCATAGTACAAGTTTAAGACCTTAGCTATTAGGCCAGAGTAAGAGTTAAGACCTTAACCAGTAGGCCAGAGTAAGTGTTAATACCTTAACCATTAGGCCAGAGTATGAGTCTAAGACCTAAGCTATTAGGCCAGAGTAACAGTTAAGACCTTAGCTATTAGGCCAGAGTAAGAGTTAAGACCTTAACCAGTAGGCCAGAGTACGAGTCTAAGACCTTAGCTATTAGGCCAGAGTAAGAGTTAAGACCTTAACCTGTAGGCCAGAGTACGAGTCTAAGACCTTAGCTATTAGGCCAGAGTAAGAGTTAAGACCTTAACCAGTAGGCTAGAGTAAGATTTAAGACCGTAACCAGTAGGTCAGAGTACGAGTCTAAGACATTAGCTTTTAGGCCAGAGTAAGTGTTAAGACCTTAACCAGTAGGCCAGAGTAAGAGTTAATACCTTAACCATTAGGCCAGAGTACGAGTCTAAGACCTTAGCTATTGGGCCAGAGTAAGAGTTAAGACCTTAGCTATTAGGCCAGAGTAAGAGTTAAGACCTTAACCATTAGGCCAGAGTACGAGTCTAAGCCTTAGCTATTAGGCCAGAGTAAGAGTTAAGACCTTAACCTGTAGGCCAGAGTACGAGTCTAACACCTTAGCTATTAGGCCAGAGTAAGAGTTAAGACCTTAGCTATTAGGCCAGAGTAAGGGTTAAGACCTTAGATATTAGGCCAGAGTAAGAGTTAAGACCTTAACCATTAGGCCAGAGTACGAGTCTAAGCCTTAGCTATTAGGCCAGAGTAAGAGTTAAGACCTTAACCTGTAGGCCAGAGAACGAGTCTAAGACCTTAGCTATTAGGCCAGAGTAAGAGTTAAGACCTTAGCTATTAGGCCAGAGTAAGAGTTAAGACCTTAGATATTAGGCCAGAGTAAGAGTTAAGACCTTAACCATTAGGCCAGAGTATGAGTCTAAGACCTTAGCCATTAGGCCAGAGGAAGAGTTAAGACCTTAGCTATTAGGCCAGAGTAAGAGTTAAGACCTTAACCATTAGGCCAGAGTATGAGTCTAAGACCTTAGCTATTAGGCCAGAGTAAAAGTTAAGACCTTAGCTATTAGGCCAGAGTAAGAGTTAAGACCTTAACCATTAGGCCAGAGTATGAGTCTAAGCCTTAGCTATTAGGCCAGAGTAAGAGTTAAGACCTTAACCTGTAGGCCAGAGTACGAGTCTAAGACCTTAGCTATTAGGCCAGAGTAAGAATTAAGACCTTAGCTATTAGGCCAGAGTAAGAGTTAAGACCTTAGCTATTAGGCCAGAGTAAGAGTTAAGACCTTAACCATTAGGCCAGAGTATGAGTCTAAGACCTTAGCTATTAGGCCAGAGGAAGAGTTAAGACCTTAACCAGTAGGCCATAGTGCGAGTCTAAGACCTTAGATATTAGGTCAGAGTAAGAAATAAGACCTTAACCAGTAGGCCAGAGTAAGAGTTAAGACTTTAACCATTAGGCCAGAGTACAAGTCTAAGATCTTAGCTTTTAGGCCATAGTACGAGTCTAAGACCTTAGCTATTAGGCCAGAGTAAGAGTTAAGACCTTAACCAGTAGGCCAGAGTAAGAGTTAAGACCTTAACCATTAGGCCAGAGTACGAGTCTATGACCTTAGCTATTAGGCCATAGTACGAGTCTAAGACCTTAGCTATTAGGCCAGAGTAAGAGTTAAGACCTTAACCTGTAGGCCATAGTACAAGTTTAAGACCTTAGCTATTAGGCCAGAGTAAGAGTTAAGACCTTAACCAGTAGGCCAGAGTAAGTGTTAATACCTTAACCATTAGGCCAGAGTATGAGTCTAAGACCTAAGCTATTAGGCCAGAGTAACAGTTAAGACCTTAGCTATTAGGCCAGAGTAAGAGTTAAGACTTTAACCAGTAGGCCAGAGTAAGAGTTAAGACCTTAACCAGTAGGCCAGAGTACGAGTCTAAGACCTTAACCAGTAGGCCAGAGTATGAGTTAAGACCTTAACCAGTAGGCCAGAGTAAGAGTTAACTTAACCTGTAGGCCAGAGTAAGAGTTAAGACCTTAGCTATTAGGCCAGACTAAGAGTTAAGACCTTAACCATTAGGCCCGAGTACGAGTCTAAGACCTTAGCTATTAGGCCAGAGTAAGAGTTAAGACCTTAACCAGTAGGCCAGAGTAAGAGTTAAGACCTTAACCAGTAGGCCAGAGTACGAGTCTAAGACCTTAGCTATTAGGCCGGAGTAAGAGTTAAGACCTTAACCAGTAGGCCAGAGTACAAGTCTAAGACCTTAGCTATTAGGCCAGAGTAAGAGTTAAGACCTTAACCTGTAGGCCAGAGTACGAGTCTAAGACCTTAGCTATTAGGCCAGAGTAAGAGTTAAGACATTAGCTATTAGGCCAGAGTAAGAGTTAAGACCTTAACCAGTAGGCCAGAGTAAGAGTTAAGACCTTAACCATTAGGCCAGAGTACGAGTGTAAGACCTTAGCTATTAGGGCATAGTACGAGTCTAAGACCTTAGCTATTAGGCCAGAGTAAGAGTTAAGACCTTAACCAGTAGGCCACAGTACGAGTCTATGACCTTAGCTATTAGGCCATAGTACGAGTCTAAGACCTTCGCTATTAGGCCATAGTAAGAGTTAAGATCTTAACCAGTTAGCCAGAGTAAGAGTTAAGACCTTAACCAGTAGGCCAGAGTACGAGTTAAGACCTTAACCATTAGGCCAAAGTACGAGTCTAAGACCTTAGCTATTAGGCCAAAGTACGAGTCTAAGACCTTAGCTATTAGGCCAGAGTAAGAGTTAAGACCTTAGCTATTAGGGCAGAGTAAGAGTTAAGACCTTAACCAGTAGGCCAGAGTACGAGTCTAAGACCTTAGCTATTAGGCCAGAGTAAGAGTTAAGACCTTAACCATTAGGCCAGAGTACGAGTCTAAGACCTTAGCTATTAGGCCAGAGTAAGAGTTAAGACCTTAACCAGTAGGCCAGAGTAAGAGTTAAGACCTTAACCATTAGGCCAGAGTACGAGTCTAAGACCTTAGCTATTATGCCAGACTAAGAGTTAAGACCTTAACCATTAGGCTAGAGTACGAGTCTAAGACCTTAGCTAATAGGCCAAAGTACGAGTCTAAGACCTTAGCTATTAGGCCAGAGTACGAGTTAAGACATTAACCTGTAGGCCAGAGTAAGAGTTAAGACCTTAGCTATTAGGCCAGAGTATGAGTCTAAGACCTTAGCTATTAGGCCAGAGTAAGAGTTAAGACCTTAACCAGTAGGCCAGAGTAAGAGTTAAGACCTTAGCTATTAGGCCAGATTAAGAGATAAGACCTTAGCTATTAGGCCAGAGTAAGAGTTAAGACCTTAACCATTAGGCCAGAGTACAAGTCTAAGACCTTAGCTATTAGGCCAGAGGAAGAGTTAAGACCTTAACCAGTAGGCCATAGTACGAGTCTAAGACCTTAGCTATTAGGCCAGAGTAAGAGTTAAGACCTTAACCAGTAGGC
This sequence comes from Triturus cristatus, assembly GCF_964204655.1. Taxonomy (NCBI): domain Eukaryota; kingdom Metazoa; phylum Chordata; class Amphibia; order Caudata; family Salamandridae; genus Triturus; species Triturus cristatus. Next base: position 1,309,442,732 of record NC_140590.1, read on the forward strand.
CAGAGTCAGAGTTAGGACCTTAACCAGTAGGCCAGAGTACGAGTCTAAGACCTTAGCTATTAGGCCAGAGTAAGAGTTAAGACCTTAACCTGTAGGCCAGAGTACGAGTCTAAGACCTTAGCTATTAGGCCAGAGTAAGAGTTAAGACCTTAACCAGTAGGCCAGAGTAGGAGTTAAGACCTTAACCAGTAGGCCAGAGTACGAGTCTAAGACCTTAGCTATTAGGCCAGAGTAAGAGTTAAAACCTTAACCAGTAGGCCAGAGTAAGTGTTAAGACCTTAACCAGTAGGTCAGAGTACGAGTCTAAGACATTAGCTATTAGGCCAGAGTAAGTGTTAAGACCTTAACCAGTAGGACAGAGTAAAAGTTAATACCTTAACCAATAGGCCAGAGTACGAGTCTAAGACCTTAGCTATGGGGCCAGAGTAGGAGTCTTAGCTATTAGGCCAGAGTAAGAGTTAAGACCTTAACCATTAGGCCAGAGTACGAGTCTAAGACCTTAGCTATGAGGCCAGAGTAAGTGTTAAGACCTTAACCAGTAGGCCAGAGTAAGAGTTAATACCTTAACCATTAGGCCAGAGTACGAGTCTAAGACCTTAGCTATTAGGCCAGAGTAAGAGTTAAGACCTTAACCATTAGGCCAGAGTACGAGTCTAAGCCTTAGCTATTAGGCCAGAGTAAGAGTTAAGACCTTAACCATTAGGCCAGAGTACGAGTCTAAGACCTTAGCAATTAGGCCAGAGTAAGAGTTAAGACCTTAACCATTTGGCCAGAGTACGAGTCTAAGACCTTAGCTATTAGGCCAGAGTAAGAGTTAAGACCTTAGCTATTAGGCCAGAGTAAGAGTTAAGACCTTAACCATTAGGCCAGAGTACGAGTCTAAGCCTTAGCTATTTGGCCAGAGAAAGAGTTAAGACCTCAACCATTAGGCCAGAGTACGAGTCTAAGACCTTAGCTATTAGGCCAGAGTAGGAGTTAAGACCTTAACCAGTAGGCCAGAGTAAGAGTTAAGACCTTAACCATTAGACCAGAGTACGAGTCTAAGACCTTAGCTATTAGGCCAGAGTAAGAGTTAAGACCTTAACCATTAGGCCAGAGTACGAGTCTAAGACCTTAACCAGTAGGCCAGAGTAAGAGTTAAGACCTTAACCATTTGGCCAGAGTACGAGTCTAAGACCTTAGCTATTAGGCCAGAGTAAGAGTTAAGACCTTAACTAGTAGGCCAGAGTAAGAGTTAAGACTTTAACCAGTAGGCCAGAGTACGAGTCTAAGACGTTAGCTATTAGGCCAGAGTAAGAGTTAAGACCTTAGCTATTAGGCCAGAAAAAGAGTTAAAACCTTAACCATTAGGCCAGAGAACGAGTCTAAGACCTTAGCTAATAGGCCAGAGTAAGAGTTAAGACCTTAACCTGTAGGCCAGAGTACGAGTCTAACACCTTAGCCATTAGGCCAGAGTAAGAGTTAAGACCTTAGCTATTAGGCCAGAGTAAGAGTTAAGACCTTAGATATTAGGCCAGAGTAAGAGTTAAGACCTTAACCATTAGGCCAGAGTACGAGTCTAAGCCTTAGCTATTAGGCCAGAGTAAGAGTTAAGACCTTAACCTGTAGGCCAGAGTACGAGTCTAAGACCTTAGCTATTAGGCCAGAGTAAGAGTTAAGACCTTAGCTATTAGGCCAGAGTAAGAGTTAAGACCTTAGATATTAGGCCAGAGTAAGAGTTAAGACCTTAACCATTAGGCCAGAGTACGAGTCTAAGACCTTAGCTATTAGGCCAGAGTAAAAGTTAAGACCTTAGCTATTAGGCCAGAGTAAGAGTTAAGACCTTAACCATTAGGCCAGAGTACGAGTCTAAGACCTTAGCTATTAGGCCAGAGTAAGAGTTAAGACCTTAACCAGTAGGCCAGAGTAAGAGTTAAGACCTTAACCATTAGGCCAGAGTACGAGTCTATGACCTTAGCTATTAGGCCATAGTACGAGTCTAAGACCTTAGCTATTAGGCCAGAGTAAGAGTTAAGACCTTAACCAGTAGGCCAGAGTAAGAGTTAAGACCTTAACCTGTAGGCCATAGTACAAGTTTAAGACCTTAGCTATTAGGCCAGAGTAAGAGTTAAGACCTTAACCAGTAGGCCAGAGTAAGTGTTAATACCTTAACCATTAGGCCAGAGTATGAGTCTAAGACCTAAGCTATTAGGCCAGAGTAACAGTTAAGACCTTAGCTATTAGGCCAGAGTAAGAGTTAAGACCTTAACCAGTAGGCCAGAGTACGAGTCTAAGACCTTAGCTATTAGGCCAGAGTAAGAGTTAAGACCTTAACCTGTAGGCCAGAGTACGAGTCTAAGACCTTAGCTATTAGGCCAGAGTAAGAGTTAAGACCTTAACCAGTAGGCTAGAGTAAGATTTAAGACCGTAACCAGTAGGTCAGAGTACGAGTCTAAGACATTAGCTTTTAGGCCAGAGTAAGTGTTAAGACCTTAACCAGTAGGCCAGAGTAAGAGTTAATACCTTAACCATTAGGCCAGAGTACGAGTCTAAGACCTTAGCTATTGGGCCAGAGTAAGAGTTAAGACCTTAGCTATTAGGCCAGAGTAAGAGTTAAGACCTTAACCATTAGGCCAGAGTACGAGTCTAAGCCTTAGCTATTAGGCCAGAGTAAGAGTTAAGACCTTAACCTGTAGGCCAGAGTACGAGTCTAACACCTTAGCTATTAGGCCAGAGTAAGAGTTAAGACCTTAGCTATTAGGCCAGAGTAAGGGTTAAGACCTTAGATATTAGGCCAGAGTAAGAGTTAAGACCTTAACCATTAGGCCAGAGTACGAGTCTAAGCCTTAGCTATTAGGCCAGAGTAAGAGTTAAGACCTTAACCTGTAGGCCAGAGAACGAGTCTAAGACCTTAGCTATTAGGCCAGAGTAAGAGTTAAGACCTTAGCTATTAGGCCAGAGTAAGAGTTAAGACCTTAGATATTAGGCCAGAGTAAGAGTTAAGACCTTAACCATTAGGCCAGAGTATGAGTCTAAGACCTTAGCCATTAGGCCAGAGGAAGAGTTAAGACCTTAGCTATTAGGCCAGAGTAAGAGTTAAGACCTTAACCATTAGGCCAGAGTATGAGTCTAAGACCTTAGCTATTAGGCCAGAGTAAAAGTTAAGACCTTAGCTATTAGGCCAGAGTAAGAGTTAAGACCTTAACCATTAGGCCAGAGTATGAGTCTAAGCCTTAGCTATTAGGCCAGAGTAAGAGTTAAGACCTTAACCTGTAGGCCAGAGTACGAGTCTAAGACCTTAGCTATTAGGCCAGAGTAAGAATTAAGACCTTAGCTATTAGGCCAGAGTAAGAGTTAAGACCTTAGCTATTAGGCCAGAGTAAGAGTTAAGACCTTAACCATTAGGCCAGAGTATGAGTCTAAGACCTTAGCTATTAGGCCAGAGGAAGAGTTAAGACCTTAACCAGTAGGCCATAGTGCGAGTCTAAGACCTTAGATATTAGGTCAGAGTAAGAAATAAGACCTTAACCAGTAGGCCAGAGTAAGAGTTAAGACTTTAACCATTAGGCCAGAGTACAAGTCTAAGATCTTAGCTTTTAGGCCATAGTACGAGTCTAAGACCTTAGCTATTAGGCCAGAGTAAGAGTTAAGACCTTAACCAGTAGGCCAGAGTAAGAGTTAAGACCTTAACCATTAGGCCAGAGTACGAGTCTATGACCTTAGCTATTAGGCCATAGTACGAGTCTAAGACCTTAGCTATTAGGCCAGAGTAAGAGTTAAGACCTTAACCTGTAGGCCATAGTACAAGTTTAAGACCTTAGCTATTAGGCCAGAGTAAGAGTTAAGACCTTAACCAGTAGGCCAGAGTAAGTGTTAATACCTTAACCATTAGGCCAGAGTATGAGTCTAAGACCTAAGCTATTAGGCCAGAGTAACAGTTAAGACCTTAGCTATTAGGCCAGAGTAAGAGTTAAGACTTTAACCAGTAGGCCAGAGTAAGAGTTAAGACCTTAACCAGTAGGCCAGAGTACGAGTCTAAGACCTTAACCAGTAGGCCAGAGTATGAGTTAAGACCTTAACCAGTAGGCCAGAGTAAGAGTTAACTTAACCTGTAGGCCAGAGTAAGAGTTAAGACCTTAGCTATTAGGCCAGACTAAGAGTTAAGACCTTAACCATTAGGCCCGAGTACGAGTCTAAGACCTTAGCTATTAGGCCAGAGTAAGAGTTAAGACCTTAACCAGTAGGCCAGAGTAAGAGTTAAGACCTTAACCAGTAGGCCAGAGTACGAGTCTAAGACCTTAGCTATTAGGCCGGAGTAAGAGTTAAGACCTTAACCAGTAGGCCAGAGTACAAGTCTAAGACCTTAGCTATTAGGCCAGAGTAAGAGTTAAGACCTTAACCTGTAGGCCAGAGTACGAGTCTAAGACCTTAGCTATTAGGCCAGAGTAAGAGTTAAGACATTAGCTATTAGGCCAGAGTAAGAGTTAAGACCTTAACCAGTAGGCCAGAGTAAGAGTTAAGACCTTAACCATTAGGCCAGAGTACGAGTGTAAGACCTTAGCTATTAGGGCATAGTACGAGTCTAAGACCTTAGCTATTAGGCCAGAGTAAGAGTTAAGACCTTAACCAGTAGGCCACAGTACGAGTCTATGACCTTAGCTATTAGGCCATAGTACGAGTCTAAGACCTTCGCTATTAGGCCATAGTAAGAGTTAAGATCTTAACCAGTTAGCCAGAGTAAGAGTTAAGACCTTAACCAGTAGGCCAGAGTACGAGTTAAGACCTTAACCATTAGGCCAAAGTACGAGTCTAAGACCTTAGCTATTAGGCCAAAGTACGAGTCTAAGACCTTAGCTATTAGGCCAGAGTAAGAGTTAAGACCTTAGCTATTAGGGCAGAGTAAGAGTTAAGACCTTAACCAGTAGGCCAGAGTACGAGTCTAAGACCTTAGCTATTAGGCCAGAGTAAGAGTTAAGACCTTAACCATTAGGCCAGAGTACGAGTCTAAGACCTTAGCTATTAGGCCAGAGTAAGAGTTAAGACCTTAACCAGTAGGCCAGAGTAAGAGTTAAGACCTTAACCATTAGGCCAGAGTACGAGTCTAAGACCTTAGCTATTATGCCAGACTAAGAGTTAAGACCTTAACCATTAGGCTAGAGTACGAGTCTAAGACCTTAGCTAATAGGCCAAAGTACGAGTCTAAGACCTTAGCTATTAGGCCAGAGTACGAGTTAAGACATTAACCTGTAGGCCAGAGTAAGAGTTAAGACCTTAGCTATTAGGCCAGAGTATGAGTCTAAGACCTTAGCTATTAGGCCAGAGTAAGAGTTAAGACCTTAACCAGTAGGCCAGAGTAAGAGTTAAGACCTTAGCTATTAGGCCAGATTAAGAGATAAGACCTTAGCTATTAGGCCAGAGTAAGAGTTAAGACCTTAACCATTAGGCCAGAGTACAAGTCTAAGACCTTAGCTATTAGGCCAGAGGAAGAGTTAAGACCTTAACCAGTAGGCCATAGTACGAGTCTAAGACCTTAGCTATTAGGCCAGAGTAAGAGTTAAGACCTTAACCAGTAGGCCAGAGTCAGAGTTAGGACCTTAACCAGTAGGCCAGAGTACGAGTCTAAGACCTTAGCTATTAGGCCAGAGTAAGAGTTAAGACCTTAACCTGTAGGCCAGAGTACGAGTCTAAGACCTTAGCTATTAGGCCAGAGTAAGAGTTAAGACCTTAACCAGTAGGCCAGAGTAGGAGTTAAGACCTTAACCAGTAGGCCAGAGTACGAGTCTAAGACCTTAGCTATTAGGCCAGAGTAAGAGTTAAAACCTTAACCAGTAGGCCAGAGTAAGTGTTAAGACCTTAACCAGTAGGTCAGAGTACGAGTCTAAGACATTAGCTATTAGGCCAGAGTAAGTGTTAAGACCTTAACCAGTAGGACAGAGTAAAAGTTAATACCTTAACCAATAGGCCAGAGTACGAGTCTAAGACCTTAGCTATGGGGCCAGAGTAGGAGTCTTAGCTATTAGGCCAGAGTAAGAGTTAAGACCTTAACCATTAGGCCAGAGTACGAGTCTAAGACCTTAGCTATGAGGCCAGAGTAAGTGTTAAGACCTTAACCAGTAGGCCAGAGTAAGAGTTAATACCTTAACCATTAGGCCAGAGTACGAGTCTAAGACCTTAGCTATTAGGCCAGAGTAAGAGTTAAGACCTTAACCATTAGGCCAGAGTACGAGTCTAAGCCTTAGCTATTAGGCCAGAGTAAGAGTTAAGACCTTAACCATTAGGCCAGAGTACGAGTCTAAGACCTTAGCAATTAGGCCAGAGTAAGAGTTAAGACCTTAACCATTTGGCCAGAGTACGAGTCTAAGACCTTAGCTATTAGGCCAGAGTAAGAGTTAAGACCTTAGCTATTAGGCCAGAGTAAGAGTTAAGACCTTAACCATTAGGCCAGAGTACGAGTCTAAGCCTTAGCTATTTGGCCAGAGAAAGAGTTAAGACCTCAACCATTAGGCCAGAGTACGAGTCTAAGACCTTAGCTATTAGGCCAGAGTAGGAGTTAAGACCTTAACCAGTAGGCCAGAGTAAGAGTTAAGACCTTAACCATTAGACCAGAGTACGAGTCTAAGACCTTAGCTATTAGGCCAGAGTAAGAGTTAAGACCTTAACCATTAGGCCAGAGTACGAGTCTAAGACCTTAACCAGTAGGCCAGAGTAAGAGTTAAGACCTTAACCATTTGGCCAGAGTACGAGTCTAAGACCTTAGCTATTAGGCCAGAGTAAGAGTTAAGACCTTAACTAGTAGGCCAGAGTAAGAGTTAAGACTTTAACCAGTAGGCCAGAGTACGAGTCTAAGACGTTAGCTATTAGGCCAGAGTAAGAGTTAAGACCTTAGCTATTAGGCCAGAAAAAGAGTTAAAACCTTAACCATTAGGCCAGAGAACGAGTCTAAGACCTTAGCTAATAGGCCAGAGTAAGAGTTAAGACCTTAACCTGTAGGCCAGAGTACGAGTCTAACACCTTAGCCATTAGGCCAGAGTAAGAGTTAAGACCTTAGCTATTAGGCCAGAGTAAGAGTTAAGACCTTAGATATTAGGCCAGAGTAAGAGTTAAGACCTTAACCATTAGGCCAGAGTACGAGTCTAAGCCTTAGCTATTAGGCCAGAGTAAGAGTTAAGACCTTAACCTGTAGGCCAGAGTACGAGTCTAAGACCTTAGCTATTAGGCCAGAGTAAGAGTTAAGACCTTAGCTATTAGGCCAGAGTAAGAGTTAAGACCTTAGATATTAGGCCAGAGTAAGAGTTAAGACCTTAACCATTAGGCCAGAGTACGAGTCTAAGACCTTAGCTATTAGGCCAGAGTAAAAGTTAAGACCTTAGCTATTAGGCCAGAGTAAGAGTTAAGACCTTAACCATTAGGCCAGAGTACGAGTCTAAGACCTTAGCTATTAGGCCAGAGTAAGAGTTAAGACCTTAACCTGTAGGCCAGAGTACGAGTCTAAGACCTTAGCTATTAGGCCAGAGTAAGAGTTAAGACCTTAACCAGTAGGCTAGAGTAAGATTTAAGACCGTAACCAGTAGGTCAGAGTACGAGTCTAAGACATTAGCTTTTAGGCCAGAGTAAGTGTTAAGACCTCAACCAGTAGGCCAGAGTAAGAGTTAATACCTTAACCATTAGGCCAGAGTACGAGTCTAAGACCTTAGCTATTGGGCCAGAGTAAGAGTTAAGACCTTAGCTATTAGGCCAGAGTAAGAGTTAAGACCTTAACCATTAGGCCAGAGTACGAGTCTAAGCCTTAGCTATTAGGCCAGAGTAAGAGTTAAGACCTTAACCTGTAGGCCAGAGTACGAGTCTAACAACTTCGCTATTAGGCCAGAGTAAGAGTTAAGACCTTAGCTATTAGGCCAGAGTAAGAGTTAAGACCTTAACCATTAGGCCAGAGTATGAGTCTAAGACCTTAGCCATTAGGCCAGAGGAAGAGTTAAGACCTTAGCTATTAGGCTAGAGTAAGAGTTAAGACCTTAACCATTAGGCCAGAGTACGAGTCTAAGACCTTAGCTATTAGGCCAGAGTAAAAGTTAAGACCTTAGCTATTAGGCCAGAGTAAGAGTTAAGACCTTAACCATTAGGCCAGAGTATGAGTCTAAGCCTTAGCTATTAGGCCAGAGTAAGAGTTAAGACCTTAACCTGTAGGCCAGCGTACGAGTCTAAGACCTTAGCTATTAGGCCAGAGTAAGAGTTAAGACCTTAGCTATTAGGCCAGAGTAAGAGTTAAGACCTTAGCTATTAGGCCAGAGTAAGAGTTAAGACCTTAACCATTAGGCCAGAGTATGAGTCTAAGACCTTAGCTATTAGGCCAGAGGAAGAGTTAAGACCTTAACCAGTAGGCCATAGTGCGAGTCTAAGACCTTAGATATTAGGTCAGAGTAAGAAATAAGACCTTAACCAGTAGGCCAGAGTAAGAGTTAAGACCTTAACCATTAGGCCAGAGTACGAGTCTAAGATCTTAGCTTTTAGGCCATAGTACGAGTCTAAGACCTTAGCTATTAGGCCAGAGTAAGAGTTAAGACCTTAACCAGTAGGCCAGAGTAAGAGTTGAGACCTTAACCATTAGGCCAGAGTACGAGTCTATGACCTTAGCTATTAGGCCATAGTACGAGTCTAAGACCTTAGCTATTAGGCCAGAGTAAGAGTTAAGACCTTAACCAGTAGGCCAGAGTAAGAGTTAAGACCTTAACCTGTAGGCCATAGTACAAGTTTAAGACCTTAGCTATTAGGCCAGAGTAAGAGTTAAGACCTTAACCAGTAGGCCAGAGTAAGTGTTAATACCTTAACCATTAGGCCAGAGTATGAGTCTAAGACCTAAGCTATTAGGCCAGAGTAACAGTTAAGACCTTAGCTATTAGGCCACAGTAAGAGTTAAGACTTTAACCAGTAGGCCAGAGTAAGAGTTAAGACCTTAACCAGTAGGCCAGAGTACGAGTCCAAGACCTTAACCAGTAGGCCAGAGTATGAGTTAAGACCTTAACCAGTAGGCCAGTTTAAGAGTTAAGACCTTAACCTGTAGGCCAGAGTAAGAGTTAAGACCTTAGCTATTAGGCCAGACTAAGAGTTAAGACCTTAACCATTAGGCCCGAGTACGAGTCTAAGACCTTAGCTATTAGGCCAGAGTAAGAGTTAAGACCTTAACCAGTAGGCCAGAGTAAGAGTTAAGACCTTAACCAGTAGGCCAGAGTACGAGTCTAAGACCTTAGCTATTAGGCCGGAGTAAGAGTTAAGACCTTAACCAGTAGGCCAGAGTACAAGTCTAAGACCTTAGCTATTAGGCCAGAGTAAGAGTTAAGACCTTAACCTGTAGGCCAGAGTACGAGTCTAAGACCTTAGCTATTCGGCCAGAGTAAGAGTTAAGACATTAGCTATTAGGCTAGAGTAAGAGTTAAGACCTTAACCAGTAGGCCAGAGTAAGAGTTAAGACCTTAACCATTAGGCCAGAGTACGAGTGTAAGACCTTAGCTATTAGGGCATAGTACGAGTCTAAGACCTTAGCTATTAGGCCAGAGTAAGAGTTAAGACCTTAACCAGTAGGCCACAGTACGAGTCTATGACCTTAGCTATTAGGCCATAGTACGAGTCTAAGACCTTAGCTATTAGGCCATAGTAAGAGTTAAGAACTTAACCAGTTAGCCAGAGTAAGAGTTAAGACCTTAACCAGTAGGCCAGAGTACGAGTTAAGACCTTAACCATTAGGCCAAAGTACGAGTCTAAGAACTTAGCTATTAGGCCAAAGTACGAGTCTAAGACCTTAGCTATTAGGCCAGAGTAAGAGTTAAGACCTTAGCTATTAGGGCAGAGTAAGAGTTAAGACCTTAACCAGTAGGCCAGAGTATGAGTCTAAGACCTTAGCTATTAGGCCAGAGTAAGAGTTAAGACCTTAACCATTAGGCCAGAGTACGAGTCTAACACCTTAGCTATTAGGCCAGAGTAAGAGTTAAGACCTTAGCTATTAGGCCAGAGTAAGGGTTAAGACCTTAGATATTAGGCCAGAGTAAGAGTTAAGAGCTTAACCATTAGGCCAGAGTACGAGTCTAAGCCTTAGCTATTATGCCAGAGTAAGAGTTAAGACCTTAACCTGTAGGCCAGAGTACGAGTCTAAGACCTTAGCTATTAGGCCAGATTAAGAGTTAAGACCTTAGCTATTAGGCCAGAGTAAGAGTTCAGACCTTAACCATTAGGCCAGAGTACAAGTCTAAGACCTTAGCTATTAGGCCAGAGGAAGAGTTAAGACCTTAACCAGTAGGCCATAGTGCGAGTCTAAGACCTTAGCTATTAGGCCAGAGTAAGAGTTAAGACCTTAACCAGTAGGCCAGAGTCAGAGTTAGGACCTTAACCAGTAGGCCAGAGTACGAGTCTAAGACCTTAGCTATTAGGCCAGAGTAAGAGTTAAGACCTTAACCTGTAGGCCAGAGTACGAGTCTAAGACCTTAGCTATTAGGCCAGAGTAAGAGTTAAGACCTTAACCAGTAGGCCAGAGTATGAGTCTAAGCCTTAGCTATTAGGCCAGAGTAAGAGTTAAGACCTTAACCTGTAGGCCAGCGTACGAGTCTAAGACCTTAGCTATTAGGCCAGAGTAAGAGTTAAGACCTTAGCTATTAGGCCAGAGTAAGAGTTAAGACCTTAGCTATTAGGCCAGAGTAAGAGTTAAGACCTTAACCATTAGGCCAGAGTATGAGTCTAAGACCTTAGCTATTAGGCCAGAGGAAGAGTTAAGACCTTAACCAGTAGGCCATAGTGCGAGTCTAAGACCTTAGATATTAGGTCAGAGTAAGAAATAAGACCTTAACCAGTAGGCCAGAGTAAGAGTTAAGACCTTAACCATTAGGCCAGAGTACGAGTCTAAGATCTTAGCTTTTAGGCCATAGTACGAGTCTAAGACCTTAGCTATTAGGCCAGAGTAAGAGTTAAGACCTTAACCAGTAGGCCAGAGTAAGAGTTAAGACCTTAACCATTAGGCCAGAGTACGAGTCTATGACCTTAGCTATTAGGCCATTGTACGAGTCTAAGACCTTAGCTATTAGGCCAGAGTAAGAGTTAAGACCTTAACCAGTAGGCCAGAGTAAGAGTTAAGACCTTAACCTGTAGGCCATAGTACAAGTTTAAGACCTTAGCTATTAGGCCAGAGTAAGAGTTAAGACCTTAACCAGTAGGCCAGAGTAAGTGTTAATACCTTAACCATTAGGCCAGAGTATGAGTCTAAGACCTAAGCTATTAGGCCAGAGTAACAGTTAAGACCTTAGCTATTAGGCCACAGTAAGAGTTAAGACTTTAACCAGTAGGCCAGAGTAAGAGTTAAGACCTTAACCAGTAGGCCAGAGTACGAGTCTAAGACCTTAACCAGTAGGCCAGAGTATGAGTTAAGACCTTAACCAGTAGGCCAGTTTAAGAGTTAAGACCTTAACCTGTAGGCCAGAGTAAGAGTTAAGACCTTAGCTATTAGGCCAGACTAAGAGTTAAGACCTTAACCATTAGGCCCGAGTACGAGTCTAAGACCTTAGCTATTAGGCCAGAGTAAGAGTTAAGACCTTAACCAGTAGGCCAGAGTAAGAGTTAAGACCTTAACCAGTAGGCCAGAGTACAAGTCTAAGACCTTAGCTATTAGGCCAGAGTAAGAGTTAAGACCTTAACCTGTAGGCCAGAGTACGAGTCTAAGACCTTAGCTATTTGGCCAGAGTAAGAGTTAAGACATTAGCTATTAGGCCAGAGTAAGAGTTAAGACCTTAACCAGTAGGCCAGAGTAAGAGTTAAGACCTTAACCATTAGGCCAGAGTACGAGTGTAAGACCTTAGCTATTAGGGCATAGTACGAGTCTAAGACCTTAGCTATTAGGCCAGAGTAAGAGTTAAGACCTTAACCAGTAGGCCACAGTACGAGTCTATGACCTTAGCTATTAGGCCATAGTACGAGTCTAAGACCTTAGCTATTAGGCCATAGTAAGAGTTAAGAACTTAACCAGTTAGCCAGAGTAAGAGTTAAGACCTTAACCAGTAGGCCAGAGTACGAGTTAAGACCTTAACCATTAGGCCAAAGTACGAGTCTAAGAACTTAGCTATTAGGCCAAAGTACGAGTCTAAGACCTTAGCTATTAGGCCAGAGTAAGAGTTAAGACCTTAGCTATTAGGGCAGAGTAAGAGTTAAGACCTTAACCAGTAGGCCAGAGTACGAGTCTAAGACCTTAGCTATTAGGCCAGAGTAAGAGTTAAGACCTTAACCATTAGGCCAGAGTACGAGTCTAACACCTTAGCTATTAGGCCAGAGTAAGAGTTAAGACCTTAGCTATTAGGCCAGAGTAAGGGTTAAGACCTTAGATATTAGGCCAGAGTAAGAGTTAAGACCTTAACCATTAGGCCAGAGTACGAGTCTAAGCCTTAGCTATTATGCCAGAGTAAGAGTTAAGACCTTAACCTGTAGGCCAGAGTACGAGTCTAAGACCTTAGCTATTAGGCCAGATTAAGAGTTAAGACCTTAGCTATTAGGCCAGAGTAAGAGTTCAGACCTTAACCATTAGGCCAGAGTACAAGTCTAAGACCTTAGCTATTAGGCCAGAGGAAGAGTTAAGACCTTAACCAGTAGGCCATAGTGCGAGTCTAAGACCTTAGCTATTAGGCCAGAGTAAGAGTTAAGACCTTAACCAGTAGGCCAGAGTCAGAGTTAGGACCTTAACCAGTAGGCCAGAGTACGAGTCTAAGACCTTAGCTATTAGGCCAGAGTAAGAGTTAAGACCTTAACCATTAGGCCAGAGTACGAGTCTAAGACCTTAGCTATTAGGCCAGAGTAAGAGTTAAGACCTTAACCAGTAGGCCAGAGTAAGAGTTAAGACCTTAACCATTAGGCCAGAGTACGAGTCTAAGACCTTAGCTATTATGCCAGACTAAGAGTTAAGACCTTAACCATTAGGCTAGAGTACGAGTCTAAGACCTTAGCTAATAGGCCAAAGTACGAGTCTAAGACCTTAGCTATTAGGCCAGAGTACGAGTTAAGACATTAACCTGTAGGCCAGAGTAAGAGTTAAGACCTTAGCTATTAGGCCAGAGTATGAGTCTAAGACCTTAGCTATTAGGCCAGAGTAAGAGTTAAGACCTTAACCAGTAGGCCAGAGTAAGAGTTAAGACCTTAGCTATTAGGCCAGATTAAGAGATAAGACCTTAGCTATTAGGCCAGAGTAAGAGTTAAGACCTTAACCATTAGGCCAGAGTACAATTCTAAGACCTTAGCTATTAGGCCAGAGGAAGAGTTAAGACCTTAACCAGTAGGCCATAGTACGAGTCTAAGACCTTAGCTATTAGGCCAGAGTAAGAGTTAAGACCTTAACCAGTAGGCCAGAGTCAGAGTTAGGACCTTAACCAGTAGGCCAGAGTACGAGTCTAAGACCTTAGCTATTAGGCCAGAGTAAGAGTTAAGACCTTAACCTGTAGGCCAGAGTACGAGTCTAAGACCTTAGCTATTAGGCCAGAGTAAGAGTTAAGACCTTAACCAGTAGGCCAGAGTAGGAGTTAAGACCTTAACCAGTAGGCCAGAGTACGAGTCTAAGACCTTAGCTATTAGGCCAGAGTAAGAGTTAAAACCTTAACCAGTAGGCCAGAGTAAGTGTTAAGACCTTAACCAGTAGGTCAGAGTACGAGTCTAAGACATTAGCTATTAGGCCAGAGTAAGTGTTAAGACCTTAACCAGTAGGACAGAGTAAAAGTTAATACCTTAACCAATAGGCCAGAGTACGAGTCTAAGACCTTAGCTATGGGGCCAGAGTAGGAGTCTTAGCTATTAGGCCAGAGTAAGAGTTAAGACCTTAACCATTAGGCCAGAGTACGAGTCTAAGACCTTAGCTATGAGGCCAGAGTAAGTGTTAAGACCTTAACCAGTAGGCCAGAGTAAGAGTTAATACCTTAACCATTAGGCCAGAGTACGAGTCTAAGACCTTAGCTATTAGGCCAGAGTAAGAGTTAAGACCTTAACCATTAGGCCAGAGTACGAGTCTAAGCCTTAGCTATTAGGCCAGAGTAAGAGTTAAGACCTTAACCATTAGGCCAGAGTACGAGTCTAAGACCTTAGCAATTAGGCCAGAGTAAGAGTTAAGACCTTAACCATTTGGCCAGAGTACGAGTCTAAGACCTTAGCTATTAGGCCAGAGTAAGAGTTAAGACCTTAGCTATTAGGCCAGAGTAAGAGTTAAGACCTTAACCATTAGGCCAGAGTACGAGTCTAAGCCTTAGCTATTTGGCCAGAGAAAGAGTTAAGACCTCAACCATTAGGCCAGAGTACGAGTCTAAGACCTTAGCTATTAGGCCAGAGTAGGAGTTAAGACCTTAACCAGTAGGCCAGAGTAAGAGTTAAGACCTTAACCATTAGACCAGAGTACGAGTCTAAGACCTTAGCTATTAGGCCAGAGTAAGAGTTAAGACCTTAACCATTAGGCCAGAGTACGAGTCTAAGACCTTAACCAGTAGGCCAGAGTAAGAGTTAAGACCTTAACCATTTGGCCAGAGTACGAGTCTAAGACCTTAGCTATTAGGCCAGAGTAAGAGTTAAGACCTTAACTAGTAGGCCAGAGTAAGAGTTAAGACTTTAACCAGTAGGCCAGAGTACGAGTCTAAGACGTTAGCTATTAGGCCAGAGTAAGAGTTAAGACCTTAGCTATTAGGCCAGAAAAAGAGTTAAAACCTTAACCATTAGGCCAGAGAACGAGTCTAAGACCTTAGCTAATAGGCCAGAGTAAGAGTTAAGACCTTAACCTGTAGGCCAGAGTACGAGTCTAACACCTTAGCCATTAGGCCAGAGTAAGAGTTAAGACCTTAGCTATTAGGCCAGAGTAAGAGTTAAGACCTTAGATATTAGGCCAGAGTAAGAGTTAAGACCTTAACCATTAGGCCAGAGTACGAGTCTAAGCCTTAGCTATTAGGCCAGAGTAAGAGTTAAGACCTTAACCTGTAGGCCAGAGTACGAGTCTAAGACCTTAGCTATTAGGCCAGAGTAAGAGTTAAGACCTTAGCTATTAGGCCAGAGTAAGAGTTAAGACCTTAGATATTAGGCCAGAGTAAGAGTTAAGACCTTAACCAGGAGGCCAGAGTAAGTGTTAAGACCTTAACCAGTAGGTCAGAGTACGAGTCTAAGACATTAGCTATTAGGCCAGCGTAAGTGTTAAGACCTTAACCAGTAGGACAGAGTAAAAGTTAATACCTTAACCATTAGGCCAGAGTACGAGTCTAAGACCTTAGCTATGGGGCCAGAGTAGGAGTCTTAGCTATTAGGCCAGAGTAAGAGTTAAGACCTTAACCATTAGGCCAGAGTATGAGTCTAAGACCTTAGCTATGAGGCCAGAGTAAGTGTTAAGACCTTAACCAGTAGGCCAGAGTAAGAGTTAATACCTTAACCATTAGGCCAGAGTACGAGTCTAAGACCTTAGCTATTGGGCCATAGTAAGAGTTAAGACCTTAGCTATTAGGCCAGAGTAAGAGTTAAGACCTTAACCATTAGGCCAGAGTACGAGTCTAAGCCTTAGCTATTAGGCCAGAGTAAGAGTTAAGACCTTAACCATTAGGCCAGAGTACGAGTCTAAGACCTTAGCAATTAGGCCAGAGTAAGAGTTAAGACCTTAACCATTTGGCCAGAGTACGAGTCTAAGACCTTAGCTATTAGGCCAGAGTAAGAGTTAAGACCTTAGCTATTAGGCCAGAGTAAGAGTTAAGACCTTAACCATTAGGCCAGAGTACGAGTCTAAGCCTTAGCTATTTGGCTAGAGTAAGAGTTAAGACCTCAACCATTAGGCCAGAGTACGAGTCTAAGACCTTAGCTATTAGGCCAGAGTAGGAGTTAAGACCTTAACCAGTAGGCCAGAGTAAAGAGTTAAGACCTTAACCATTAGACCAGAGTACGAGTCTAAGACCTTAGCTATTAGGCCAGAGTAAGAGTTAAGACCTTAGCTATTAGGCCAGAAAAAGAGTTAAAACCTTAACCATTAGGCCAGAGAACGAGTCTAAGACCTTAGCTATTAGGCCAGAGTAAGAGTTAAGACCTTAACCTGTAGGCCAGAGTACGAGTCTAAGACCTTAACCAGTAGGCCAGAGTAAGAGTTAAGACCTTAACCATTTGGCCAGAGTACGAGTCTAAGACCTTAGCTATTAGGCCAGAGTAAGAGTTAAGACCTTAACTAGTAGGCCAGAGTAAGAGTTAAGACTTTAACCAGTAGGCCAGAGTACGAGTCTAAGACGTTAGCTATTAGGCCAGAGTAAGAGTTAAGACCTTAGCTATTAGGCCAGAAAAAGAGTTAAAACCTTAACCATTAGGCCAGAGAACGAGTCTAAGACCTTAGCTATTAGGCCAGAGTAAGAGTTAAGACCTTAACCTGTAGGCCAGAGTACGAGTCTAACACCTTAGCTATTAGGCCAGAGTAAGAGTTAAGACCTTAGCTATTAGGCCAGAGTAAGAGTTAAGACCTTAGATATTAGGCCAGAGTAAGAGTTAAGACCTTAACCATTAGGCCAGAGTACGAGTCTAAGCCTTAGCTATTAGGCCAGAGTAAGAGTTAAGACCTTAACCTGTAGGCCAGAGTACGAGTCTAAGACCTTAGCTATTAGGCCAGAGTAAGAGTTAAGACCTTAGCTATTAGGCCAGAGTAAGAGTTAAGACCTTAAATATTAGGCCAGAGTAAGAGTTAAGACCTTAACCATTAGGCCAGAGTATGAGTCTAAGACCTTAGCCATTAGGCCAGAGGAAGAGTTAAGACCTTAGCTATTAGGCCAGAGTAAGAGTTAAGACCTTAACCATTAGGCCACAGTACGAGTCTAAGACCTTAGCTATTAGGCCAGAGTAAAAGTTAAGACCTTAGCTATTAGGCCAGAGTAAGAGTTAAGACCTTAACCATTAGGCCAGAGTATGAGTATAAGCCTTAGCTATTAGGCCAGAGTAAGAGTTAAGACCTTAACCTGTAGGCCAGAGTACGAGTCTAAGACCTTAGCTATTAGGCCAGAGTAAGAGTTAAGACCTTAGCTATTAGTCCAGAGTAAGAGTTAAGACCTTAGATATTAGGCCAGAGTAAGAGTTAAGACCTTAACCATTAGGCCAGAGTATGAGTCTAGGACTTTAGCTATTAGGCCAGAGGAAGAATTAAGACCTTAACCAGTAGGCCATAGTGCGAGTCTAAGACCTTAGATATTAGGTCAGAGTAAGAGTTAAAACCTTAACCAGTAGGCCAGAGTAAGAGTTAAGACCTTAGATATTAGGCCAGAGTAAGAGTTAAGACCTTAACCATTAGGCCAGAGTATGAGTCTAAGACCTTAGCCATTAGGCCAGAGGAAGAGTTAAGACCTTAGCTATTAGGCCAGAGTAAGAGTTAAGACCTTAACCATTAGGCCAGAGTACGAGTCTAAGACCTTAGCTATTAGGCCAGAGTAAAAGTTAAGACCTTAGCTATTAGGCCAGAGTAAGAGTTAAGACCTTAACCATTAGGCCAGAGTATGAGTCTAAGCCTTAGCTATTAGGCCAGAGTAAGAGTTAAGACCTTAACCATTAGGCCAGAGTATGAGTCTAAGACCTTAGCTATGAGGCCAGAGTAAGTGTTAAGACCTTAACCAGTAGGCCAGAGTAAGAGTTAATACCTTAACCATTAGGCCAGAGTACGAGTCTAAGACCTTAGCTATTGGGCCATAGTAAGAGTTAAGACCTTAGCTATTAGGCCAGAGTAAGAGTTAAGACCTTAACCATTAGGCCAGAGTACGAGTCTAAGCCTTAGCTATTAGGCCAGAGTAAGAGTTAAGACCTTAACCATTAGGCCAGAGTACGAGTCTAAGACCTTAGCAATTAGGCCAGAGTAAGAGTTAAGACCTTAACCATTTGGCCAGAGTACGAGTCTAAGACCTTAGCTATTAGGCCAGAGTAAGAGTTAAGACCTTAGCTATTAGGCCAGAGTAAGAGTTAAGACCTTAACCATTAGGCCAGAGTACGAGTCTAAGCCTTAGCTATTTGGCTAGAGTAAGAGTTAAGACCTCAACCATTAGGCCAGAGTACGAGTCTAAGACCTTAGCTATTAGGCCAGAGTAGGAGTTAAGACCTTAACCAGTAGGCCAGAGTAAAGAGTTAAGACCTTAACCATTAGACCAGAGTACGAGTCTAAGACCTTAGCTATTAGGCCAGAGTAAGAGTTAAGACCTTAGCTATTAGGCCAGAAAAAGAGTTAAAACCTTAACCATTAGGCCAGAGAACGAGTCTAAGACCTTAGCTATTAGGCCAGAGTAAGAGTTAAGACCTTAACCTGTAGGCCAGAGTACGAGTCTAAGACCTTAACCAGTAGGCCAGAGTAAGAGTTAAGACCTTAACCATTTGGCCAGAGTACGAGTCTAAGACCTTAGCTATTAGGCCAGAGTAAGAGTTAAGACCTTAACTAGTAGGCCAGAGTAAGAGTTAAGACTTTAACCAGTAGGCCAGAGTACGAGTCTAAGACGTTAGCTATTAGGCCAGAGTAAGAGTTAAGACCTTAGCTATTAGGCCAGAAAAAGAGTTAAAACCTTAACCATTAGGCCAGAGAACGAGTCTAAGACCTTAGCTATTAGGCCAGAGTAAGAGTTAAGACCTTAACCTGTAGGCCAGAGTACGAGTCTAACACCTTAGCTATTAGGCCAGAGTAAGAGTTAAGACCTTAGCTATTAGGCCAGAGTAAGAGTTAAGACCTTAGATATTAGGCCAGAGTAAGAGTTAAGACCTTAACCATTAGGCCAGAGTACGAGTCTAAGCCTTAGCTATTAGGCCAGAGTAAGAGTTAAGACCTTAACCTGTAGGCCAGAGTACGAGTCTAAGACCTTAGCTATTAGGCCAGAGTAAGAGTTAAGACCTTAGCTATTAGGCCAGAGTAAGAGTTAAGACCTTAGATATTAGGCCAGAGTAAGAGTTAAGACCTTAACCATTAGGCCAGAGTATGAGTCTAAGACCTTAGCCATTAGGCCAGAGGAAGAGTTAAGACCTTAGCTATTAGGCCAGAGTAAGAGTTAAGACCTTAACCATTAGGCCACAGTACGAGTCTAAGACCTTAGCTATTAGGCCAGAGTAAAAGTTAAGACCTTACCTATTAGGCCAGAGTAAGAGTTAAGACCTTAACCATTAGGCCAGAGTATGAGTATAAGCCTTAGCTATTAGGCCAGAGTAAGAGTTAAGACCTTAACCTGTAGGCCAGAGTACGAGTCTAAGACCTTAGCTATTAGGCCAGAGTAAGAGTTAAGACCTTAGCTATTAGTCCAGAGTAAGAGTTAAGACCTTAGATATTAGGCCAGAGTAAGAGTTAAGACCTTAACCATTAGGCCAGAGTATGAGTCTAGGACTTTAGCTATTAGGCCAGAGGAAGAATTAAGACCTTAACCAGTAGGCCATAGTGCGAGTCTAAGACCTTAGATATTAGGTCAGAGTAAGAGTTAAAACCTTAACCAGTAGGCCAGAGTAAGAGTTAAGACCTTAGATATTAGGCCAGAGTAAGAGTTAAGACCTTAACCATTAGGCCAGAGTATGAGTCTAAGACCTTAGCCATTAGGCCAGAGGAAGAGTTAAGACCTTAGCTATTAGGCCAGAGTAAGAGTTAAGACCTTAACCATTAGGCCAGAGTACGAGTCTAAGACCTTAGCTATTAGGCCAGAGTAAAAGTTAAGACCTTAGCTATTAGGCCAGAGTAAGAGTTAAGACCTTAACCATTAGGCCAGAGTATGAGTCTAAGCCTTAGCTATTAGGCCAGAGTAAGAGTTAAGACCTTAACCTGTAGGCCAGAATACGAGTCTAAGACCTTAGCTATTAGGCCAGAGTAAGAGTTAAGACCTTAGGTATTAGGCCAGAGTAAGAGTTAAGACCTTAGCTATTAGGCCAGAGTAAGAGTTAAGACCTTAACCATTAGGCCAGAGTATGAGTCTAAGACCTTAGCTATTAGGCCAGAGGAAGAGTTAAGACCTTAACCAGTAGGCCATAGTGCGAGTCTAAGACCTTAGATATTAGGTCAGAGTAAGAAATAAGACCTTAACCAGTAGGCCAGAGTAAGAGTTAAGACCTTAACCATTAGGCCAGAGTACGAGTCTAAGATCTTAGCTTTTAGGCCATAGTACGAGTCTAAGACCTTAGCTATTAGGCCAGAGTAAGAGTTAAGACCTTAACTAGTAGGCCAGAGTAAGAGTTAAGACTTTAACCAGTAGGCCAGAGTACGAGTCTAAGACGTTAGCTATTAGGCCAGAGTAAGAGTTAAGACCTTAGCTATTAGGCCAGAAAAAGAGTTAAAACCTTAACCATTAGGCCAGAGAACGAGTCTAAGACCTTAGCTATTAGGCCAGAGTAAGAGTTAAGACCTTAACCTGTAGGCCAGAGTACGAGTCTAACACCTTAGCTATTAGGCCAGAGTAAGAGTTAAGACCTTAGCTATTAGGCCAGAGTAAGAGTTAAGACCTTAGATATTAGGCCAGAGTAAGAGTTAAGACCTTAACCATTAGGCCAGAGTACGAGTCTAAGCCTTAGCTATTAGGCCAGAGTAAGAGTTAAGACCTTAACCTGTAGGCCAGAGTACGAGTCTAAGACCTTAGCTATTAGGCCAGAGTAAGAGTTAAGACCTTAGCTATTAGGCCAGAGTAAGAGTTAAGACCTTAGATATTAGGCCAGAGTAAGAGTTAAGACCTTAACCATTAGGCCAGAGTATGAGTCTAAGACCTTAGCCATTAGGCCAGAGGAAGAGTTAAGACCTTAGCTATTAGGCCAGAGTAAGAGTTAAGACCTTAACCATTAGGCCACAGTACGAGTCTAAGACCTTAGCTATTAGGCCAGAGTAAAAGTTAAGACCTTAGCTATTGGGCCAGAGTAAGAGTTAAGACCTTAACCATTAGGCCAGAGTATGAGTATAAGCCTTAGCTATTAGGCCAGAGTAAGAGTTAAGACCTTAACCTGTAGGCCAGAGTACGAGTCTAAGACCTTAGCTATTAGGCCAGAGTAAGAGTTAAGACCTTAGCTATTAGTCCAGAGTAAGAGTTAAGACCTTAGATATTAGGCCAGAGTAAGAGTTAAGACCTTAACCATTAGGCCAGAGTATGAGTCTAGGACTTTAGCTATTAGGCCAGAGGAAGAATTAAGACCTTAACCAGTAGGCCATAGTGCGAGTCTAAGACCTTAGATATTAGGTCAGAGTAAGAGTTAAGACCTTAACCAGTAGGCCAGAGTAAGAGTTAAGACCTTAGATATTAGGCCAGAGTAAGAGTTAAGACCTTAACCATTAGGCCAGAGTATGAGTCTAAGACCTTAGCCATTAGGCCAGAGGAAGAGTTAAGACCTTAGCTATTAGGCCAGAGTAAGAGTTAAGACCTTAACCATTAGGCCAGAGTACGAGTCTAAGACCTTAGCTATTAGGCCAGAGTAAAAGTTAAGACCTTAGCTATTAGGCCAGAGTAAGAGTTAAGACCTTAACCATTAGGCCAGAGTATGAGTCTAAGCCTTAGCTATTAGGCCAGAGTAAGAGTTAAGACCTTAACCTGTAGGCCAGAATACGAGTCTAAGACCTTAGCTATTAGGCCAGAGTAAGAGTTAAGACCTTAGCTATTAGGCCAGAGTAAGAGTTAAGACCTTAGCTATTAGGCCAGAGTAAGAGTTAAGACCTTAACCATTAGGCCAGAGTATGAGTCTAAGACCTTAGCTATTAGGCCAGAGGAAGAGTTAAGACCTTAACCAGTAGGCCATAGTGCGAGTCTAAGACC
Source organism: Triturus cristatus (assembly GCF_964204655.1). Lineage (NCBI taxonomy): Eukaryota > Metazoa > Chordata > Amphibia > Caudata > Salamandridae > Triturus > Triturus cristatus. The sequence continues at coordinate 1,309,464,451 of NC_140590.1, forward strand.
TTAGATATTAGGTCAGAGTAAGAAATAAGACCTTAACCAGTAGGCCAGAGTAAGAGTTAAGACCTTAACCATTAGGCCAGAGTACGAGTCTAAGATCTTAGCTTTTAGGCCATAGTACGAGTCTAAGACCTTAGCTATTAGGCCAGAGTAAGAGTTAAGACCTTAACCAGTAGGCCAGAGTAAGAGTTAAGACCTTAACCATTAGGCCAGAGTACGAGTCTATGACCTTAGCTATTAGGCCATAGTACGAGTCTAAGACCTTAGCTATTAGGCCAGAGTAAGAGTTAAGACCTTAACCAGTAGGCCAGAGTAAGAGTTAAGACCTTAACCTGTAGGCCATAGTACAAGTTTAAGACCTTAGCTATTAGGCCAGAGTAAGAGTTAAGACCTTAACCAGTAGGCCAGAGTAAGTGTTAATACCTTAACCATTAGGCCAGAGTATGAGTCTAAGACCTAAGCTATTAGGCCAGAGTAACAGTTAAGACCTTAGCTATTAGGCCACAGTAAGAGTTAAGACTTTAACCAGTAGGCCAGAGTAAGAGTTAAGACCTTAACCAGTAGGCCAGAGTACGAGTCTAAGACCTTAACCAGTAGGCCAGAGTATGAGTTAAGACCTTAACCAGTAGGCCAGAGTAAGAGTTAAGACCTTAACCTGTAGGCCAGAGTAAGAGTTAAGACCTTAGCTATTAGGCCAGACTAAGAGTTAAGACCTTAACCATTAGGCCCGAGTACGAGTCTAAGACCTTAGCTATTAGGCCAGAGTAAGAGTTAAGACCTTAACCAGTAGGCCAGAGTAAGAGTTAAGACCTTAACCAGTAGGCCTGAGTACGAGTCTAAGACCTTAGCTATTAGGCCGGAGTAAGAGTTAAGACCTTAACCAGTAGGCCAGAGTACAAGTCTAAGACCTTAGCTATTAGGCCAGAGTAAGAGTTAAGACCTTAACCTGTAGGCCAGAGTACGAGTCTAAGACCTTAGCTATTAGGCCAGAGTAAGAGTTAAGACATTAGCTATTAGGCCAGAGTAAGAGTTAAGACCTTAACCAGTAGGCCAGAGTAAGAGTTAAGACCTTAACCATTAGGCCAGAGTACGAGTGTAAGACCTTAGCTATTAGGGCATAGTACGAGTCTAAGACCTTAGCTATTAGGCCAGAGTAAGAGTTAAGACCTTAACCAGTAGGCCACAGTACGAGTCTATGACCTTAGCTATTATGCCATAGTACGAGTCTAAGACCTTAGCTATTAGGCCATAGTAAGAGTTAAGATCTTAACCAGTTAGCCAGAGTAAGAGTTAAGACCTTAACCAGTAGGCCAGAGTACGAGTTAAGACCTTAACCATTAGGCCAAAGTACGAGTCTAAGACCTTAGCTATTAGGCCAGAGTAAGAGTTAAGACCTTAGCTATTAGGGCAGAGTAAGAGTTAAGACCTTAACCAGTAGGCCAGAGTACGAGTCTAAGACCTTAGCTATTAGGACAGAGTAAGAGTTAAGACCTTAACCATTAGGCCAGAGTACGAGTCTAAGACCTTAGCTATTAGGCCAGAGTAAGAGTTAAGACCTTAACCAGTAGGCCAGAGTAAGAGTTAAGACCTTAACCATTAGGCCAGAGTACGAGTCTAAGACCTTAGCTATTATGCCAGACTAAGAGTTAAGACCTTAACCATTAGGCTAGAGTACGAGTCTAAGACCTTAGCTAATAGGCCAAAGTACGAGTCTAAGACCTTAGCTATTAGGCCAGAGTACGAGTTAAGACATTAACCTGTAGGCCAGAGTAAGAGTTAAGACCTTAGCTATTAGGCCAGAGTATGAGTCTAAGACCTTAGCTATTAGGCCAGAGTAAGAGTTAAGACCTTAACCAGTAGGCCAGAGTAAGAGTTAAGACCTTAGCTATTAGGCCAGATTAAGAGTTAAGACCTTAGCTATTAGGCCAGAGTAAGAGTTAAGACCTTAACCATTAGGCCAGAGCACAAGTCTAAGACCTTAGCTATTAGGCCAGAGGAAGAGTTAAGACCTTAACCAGTAGGCCATAGTGCGAGTCTAAGACCTTAGCTATTAGGCCAGAGTAAGAGTTAAGACCTTAACCAGTAGGCCAGAGTCAGAGTTAGGACCTTAACCAGTAGGCCAGAGTACGAGTCTAAGACCTTAGCTATTAGGTCAGAGTAAGAGTTAAGACCTTAACCTGTAGGCCAGAGTACGAGTCTAAGACCTTAGCTATTAGGCCAGAGTAAGAGTTAAGACCTTAACCAGTAGGCCAGAGTAGGAGTTAAGACCTTAACCAGTAGGCCAGAGTACGAGTCTAAGACCTTAGCTATTAGGCCAGAGTAAGAGTTAAAACCTTAACCAGTAGGCCAGAGTAAGTGTTAAGACCTTAACCAGTAGGTCAGAGTACGAGTCTAAGACATTAGCTATTAGGCCAGAGTAAGTGTTAAGACCTTAACCAGTAGGACAGAGTAAAAGTTAATACCTTAACCATTAGGCCAGAGTACGAGTCTAAGACCTTAGCTATGGGGCCAGAGTAGGGGTCTTAGCTATTAGGCCAGAGTAAGAGTTAAGACCTTAACCATTAGGCCAGAGTACGAGTCTAAGACCTTAGCTATGAGGCCAGAGTAAGTGTTAAGACCTTAACCAGTAGGCCAGAGTAAGAGTTAATACCTTAACCATTAGGCCAGAGTACGAGTCTAAGACCTTAGCTATTGGGCCATAGTAAGAGTTAAGACCTTAGCTATTAGGCCAGAGTAAGAGTTAAGACCTTAACCATTAGGCCAGAGTACGAGTCTAAGCCTTAGCTATTAGGCCAGAGTAAGAGTTAAGACCTTAACCATTAGGCCAGAGTACGAGTCTAAGACCTTAGCAATTAGGCCAGAGTAAGAGTTAAGACCTTAACCATTTGGCCAGAGTATGAGTCTAAGACCTTAGCTATTAGGCCAGAGTAAGAGTTAAGACCTTAGCTATTAGGCCAGAGTAAGAGTTAAGACCTTAACCATTAGGCCAGAGTACGAGTCTAAGCCTTAGCTATTTGGCCAGAGTAAGAGTTAAGACCTCAACCATTAGGGCAGAGTACAAGTCTAAGACCTTAGCTATTAGGCCAGAGTAGGAGTTAAGACCTTAACCAGTAGGCCAGAGTACGAGTCTAAGACCTTAGCTATTAGGCCAGAGTAAGAGTTAAGACCTTAACCATTAGGCCAGAGTATGAGTCTAAGACCTTAACCAGTAGGCCAGAGTAAGAGTTAAGACCTTAACCATTTGGCCAGAGTACGAGTCTAAGACCTTAGCTATTAGGCCAGAGTAAGAGTTAAGACCTTAACTAGTAGGCCAGAGTAAGAGTTAAGACTTTAACCAGTAGGCCAGAGTACGAGTCTAAGACGTTAGCTATTAGGCCAGAGTAAGAGTTAAGACCTTAGCTATTAGGCCAGAAAAAGAGTTAAAACCTTAACCATTAGGCCAGAGAACGAGTCTAAGACCTTAGCTATTAGGCCAGAGTAAGAGTTAAGACCTTAACCTGTAGGCCAGAGTACGAGTCTAACACCTTAGCTATTAGGCCAGAGTAAGAGTTAAGACCTTAGCTATTAGGCCAGAGTAAGAGTTAAGACCTTAGATATTAGGCCAGAGTAAGAGTTAAGACCTTAACCATTAGGCCAGAGTACGAGTCTAAACCTTAGCTATTAGGCCAGAGTAAGAGTTAAGACCTTAACCTGTAGGCCAGAGTACGAGTCTAAGACCTTAGCTATTAGGCCAGAGTAAGAGTTAAGACCTTAGCTATTAGGCCAGAGTAAGAGTTAAGACCTTAGATATTAGGCCAGAGTAAGAGTTAAGACCTTAACCATTAGGCCAGAGTATGAGTCTAAGACCTTAGCCATTAGGCCAGAGGAAGAGTTAAGACCTTAGCTATTAGGCCAGAGTAAGAGTTAAGACCTTAACCATTAGGCCACAGTACGAGTCTAAGACCTTAGCTATTAGGCCAGAGTAAAAGTTAAGACCTTAGCTATTAGGCCAGAGTAAGAGTTAAGACCTTAACCATTAGGCCAGAGTATGAGTCTAAGCCTTAGCTATTAGGCCAGAGTAAGAGTTAAGACCTTAGCTATTAGTCCAGAGTAAGAGTTAAGACCTTAGATATTAGGCCAGAGTAAGAGTTAAGACCTTAACCATTAGGCCAGAGTATGAGTCTAGGACTTTAGCTATTAGGCCAGAGGAAGAATTAAGACCTTAACCAGTAGGCCATAGTGCGAGTCTAAGACCTTAGATATTAGGTCAGAGTAAGAGTTAAGACCTTAACCAGTAGGCCAGAGTAAGAGTTAAGACCTTAACCATTAGGCCAGAGTACGAGTCTAAGATCTTAGCTTTTAGGCCATAGTACGAGTCTAAGACCTTAGCTATTAGGCCAGAGTAAGAGTTAAGACCTTAACCAGTAGGCCAGAGTAAGAGTTAAGACCTTAACCATTAGGCCAGAGTACGAGTCTATGACCTTAGCTATTAGGCCATAGTACGAGTCTAAGACCTTAGCTATTAGGCCAGAGTAAGAGTTAAGACCTTAACCAGTAGGCCAGAGTAAGAGTTAAGACCTTAACCATTAGGCCAGAGTACGAGTCTATGACCTTAGCTATTAGGCCATAGTACGAGTCTAAGACCTTAGCTATTAGGCCAGAGTAAGAGTTAAGACCTTAACCAGTAGGCCAGAGTAAGAGTTAAGACCTTAACCTGTAGGCCATAGTACGAGTCTAAGACCTTAGCTATTAGGCCAGAGTAAGAGTTAAGACCTTAACCAGTAGGCCAGAATACGAGTCTAAGACCTTAGCTATTAGGCCAGAGTAAGAGTTAAGACCTTAACCTGTAGGCCAGAGTACGAGTCTAAGACCTTAGCTATTAGGCCAGAGTAAGAGTTAAGACCTTAACCAGTAGGCTAGAGTAAGATTTAAGACCGTAACCAGTAGGTCAGAGTACGAGTCTAAGACATTAGCTTTTAGGCCAGAGTAAGTGTTAAGACCTTAACCAGTAGGCCAGAGTAAGAGTTAATACCTTAACCATTAGGCCAGAGTACGAGTCTAAGACCTTAGCTATTGGGCCAGAGTAAGAGTTAAGACCTTAGCTATTAGGCCAGAGTAAGAGTTAAGACCTTAACCATTAGGCCAGAGTACGAGTCTAAGCCTTAGCTATTAGGCCAGAGTAAGAGTTAAGACCTTAACCTGTAGGCCAGAGTACGAGTCTAACACCTTAGCTATTAGGCCAGAGTAAGAGTTAAGACCTTAGCTATTAGGCCAGAGTAAGGGTTAAGACCTTAGATATTAGGCCAGAGTAAGAGTTAAGACCTTAACCATTAGGCCAGAGTACGAGTCTAAGCCTTAGCTATTATGCCAGAGTAAGAGTTAAGACCTTAACCTGTAGGCCAGAGTACGAGTCTAAGACCTTAGCTATTAGGCCAGAGTAAGAGTTAAAACCTTAGCTATTAGGCCAGAGTAAGAGTTAAGACCTTAGATATTAGGCCAGAGTAAGAGTTAAGACCTTAACCATTAGGCCAGAGTATGAGTCTAAGACCTTAGCCATTAGGCCAGAGGAAGAGTTAAGACCTTAGCTATTAGGCCAGAGTAAGAGTTAAGACCTTAACCATTAGGCCAGAGTACGAGTCTAAGACCTTAGCTATTAGGCCAGAGTAAAAGTTAAGACCTTAGCTATTAGGCCAGAGTAAGAGTTAAGACCTTAACCATTAGGCCAGAGTATGAGTCTAAGCCTTAGCTATTAGGCCAGAGTAAGAGTTAAGACCTTAACCTGTAGGCCAGAGTACGAGTCTAAGACCTTAGCTATTAGGCCAGAGTAAGAGTTAAGACCTTAGCTATTAGGCCAGAGTAAGAGTTAAGACCTTAGCTATTAGGCCAGAGTAAGAGTTAAGACCTTAACCATTAGGACAGAGTATGAGTCTAAGACCTTAGCTATTAGGCCAGAGGAAGAGTTAAGACCTTAACCAGTAGGCCATAGTGCGAGTCTAAGACCTTAGATATTAGGTCAGAGTAAGAAATAAGACCTTAACCAGTAGGCCAGAGTAAGAGTTAAGACCTTAACCATTAGGCCAGAGTATGAGTCTAAGATCTTAGCTTTTAGGCCATAGTACGAGTCTAAGACCTTAGCTATTAGGCCAGAGTAAGAGTTAAGACCTTAACCAGTAGGCCAGAGTAAGAGTTAAGACCTTAACCATTAGGCCAGAGTACGAGTCTATGACCTTAGCTATTAGGCCATAGTACGAGTCTAAGACCTTAGCTATTAGGCCAGAGTAAGAGTTAAGACCTTAACCAGTAGGCCAGAGTAAGAGTTAAGACCTTAACCTGTAGGCCATAGTACAAGTTTAAGACCTTAGCTATTAGGCCAGAGTAAGAGTTAAGACCTTAACCAGTAGGCCAGAGTAAGTGTTAATACCTTAACCATTAGGCCAGAGTATGAGTCTAAGACCTAAGCTATTAGGCCAGAGTAACAGTTAAGACCTTAGCTATTAGGCCAGAGTAAGAGTTAAGACCTTAACCAGTAGGCCAGAGTACGAGTCTAAGACCTTAGCTATTAGGCCAGAGTAAGAGTTAAGACCTTAACCTGTAGGCCAGAGTACGAGTCTAAGACCTTAGCTATTAGGCCAGAGTAAGAGTTAAGACCTTAACCAGTAGGCTAGAGTAAGATTTAAGACCGTAACCAGTAGGTCAGAGTACGAGTCTAAGACATTAGCTTTTAGGCCAGAGTAAGTGTTAAGACCTTAACCAGTAGGCCAGAGTAAGAGTTAATACCTTAACCATTAGGCCAGAGTACGAGTCTAAGACCTTAGCTATTGGGCCAGAGTAAGAGTTAAGACCTTAGCTATTAGGCCAGAGTAAGAGTTAAGACCTTAACCATTAGGCCAGAGTACGAGTCTAAGCCTTAGCTATTAGGCCAGAGTAAGAGTTAAGACCTTAACCTGTAGGCCAGAGTACGAGTCTAACACCTTAGCTATTAGGCCAGAGTAAGAGTTAAGACCTTAGCTATTAGGCCAGAGTAAGGGTTAAGACCTTAGATATTAGGCCAGAGTAAGAGTTAAGACCTTAACCATTAGGCCAGAGTACGAGTCTAAGCCTTAGCTATTAGGCCAGAGTAAGAGTTAAGACCTTAACCTGTAGGCCAGAGTACGAGTCTAAGACCTTAGCTATTAGGCCAGAGTAAGAGTTAAGACCTTAGCTATTAGGCCAGAGTAAGAGTTAAGACCTTAGATATTAGGCCAGAGTAAGAGTTAAGACCTTAACCATTAGGCCAGAGTATGAGTCTAAGACCTTAGCCATTAGGCCAGAGGAAGAGTTAAGACCTTAGCTATTAGGCCAGAGTAAGAGTTAAGACCTTAACCATTAGGCCAGAGTACGAGTCTAAGACCTTAGCTATTAGGCCAGAGTAAAAGTTAAGACCTTAGCTATTAGGCCAGAGTAAGAGTTAAGACCTTAACCATTAGGCCAGAGTATGAGTCTAAGCCTTAGCTATTAGGCCAGAGTAAGAGTTAAGACCTTAACCTGTAGGCCAGAGTACGAGTCTAAGACCTTAGCTATTAGGCCAGAGTAAGAGTTAAGACCTTAGCTATTAGGCCAGAGTAAGAGTTAAGACCTTAGCTATTAGGCCAGAGTAAGAGTTAAGACCTTAACCATTAGGACAGAGTATGAGTCTAAGACCTTAGCTATTAGGCCAGAGGAAGAGTTAAGACCTTAACCAGTAGGCCATAGTGCGAGTCAAAGACCTTAGATATTAGGTCAGAGTAAGAAATAAGACCTTAACCAGTAGGCCAGAGTAAGAGTTAAGACCTTAACCATTAGGCCAGAGTACGAGTCTAAGATCTTAGCTTTTAGGCCATAGTACGAGTCTAAGACCTTAGCTATTAGGCCAGAGTAAGAGTTAAGACCTTAACCAGTAGGCCAGAGTAAGAGTTAAGACCTTAACCATTAGGCCAGAGTACGAGTCTATGACCTTAGCTATTAGGCCATAGTACGAGTCTAAGACCTTAGCTATTAGGCCAGAGTAAGAGTTAAGACCTTAACCAGTAGGCCAGAGTAAGAGTTAAGACCTTAACCTGTAGGCCATAGTACAAGTTTAAGACCTTAGCTATTAGGCCAGAGTAAGAGTTAAGACCTTAACCAGTAGGCCAGAGTAAGTGTTAATACCTTAACCATTAGGCCAGAGTATGAGTCTAAGACCTAAGCTATTAGGCCAGAGTAACAGTTAAGACCTTAGCTATTAGGCCAGAGTAAGAGTTAAGACCTTAACCAGTAGGCCAGAGTACGAGTCTAAGACCTTAGCTATTAGGCCAGAGTAAGAGTTAAGACCTTAACCTGTAGGCCAGAGTACGAGTCTAAGACCTTAGCTATTAGGCCAGAGTAAGAGTTAAGACCTTAACCAGTAGGCTAGAGTAAGATTTAAGACCGTAACCAGTAGGTCAGAGTACGAGTCTAAGACATTAGCTTTTAGGCCAGAGTAAGTGTTAAGACCTTAACCAGTAGGCCAGAGTAAGAGTTAAGACCTTAACCATTAGGCCAGAGTACGAGTCTAAGCCTTAGCTATTAGGCCAGAGTAAGAGTTAAGACCTTAACCTGTAGGCCAGAGTACGAGTCTAACACCTTAGCTATTAGGCCAGAGTAAGAGTTAAGACCTTAGCTATTAGGCCAGAGTAAGGGTTAAGACCTTAGATATTGGGCCAGAGTAAGAGTTAAGACCTTAACCTTTAGGCCAGAGTACGAGTCTAAGCCTTAGCTATTAGGCCAGAGTAAGAGTTAAGACCTTAACCTGTAGGCCAGAGTACGAGTCTAAGACCTTAGCTATTAGGCCAGAGTAAGAGTTAAGACCTTAGCTATTAGGCCAGAGTAAGAGTTAAGACCTTAGATATTAGGCCAGAGTAAGAGTTAAGACCTTAACCATTAGGCCAGAGTATGAGTCTAAGACCTTAGCCATTAGGCCAGAGGAAGAGTTAAGACCTTAGCTATTAGGCCAGAGTAAGAGTTAAGACCTTAACCATTAGGCCAGAGTACGAGTCTAAGACCTTAGCTATTAGGCCAGAGTAAAAGTTAAGACCTTAGCTATTAGGCCAGAGTAAGAGTTAAGACCTTAACCATTAGGCCAGAGTATGAGTCTAAGCCTTAGCTATTAGGCCAGAGTAAGAGTTAAGACCTTAACCTGTAGGCCAGAGTACGAGTCTAAGACCTTAGCTATTAGGCCAGAGTAAGAGTTAAGACCTTAGCTATTAGGCCAGAGTAAGAGTTAAGACCTTAGCTATTAGGCCAGAGTAAGAGTTAAGACCTTAACCATTAGGCCAGAGTATGAGTCTAAGACCTTAGCTATTAGGCCAGAGGAAGAGTTAAGACCTTAACCAGTAGGCCATAGTGCGAGTCTAAGACCTTAGATATTAGGTCAGAGTAAGAAATAAGACCTTAACCAGTAGGCCAAAGTAAGAGTTAAGACCTTAACCAATAGGCCAGAGTACGAGTCTAAGATCTTAGCTTTTAGGCCATAGTACGAGTCTAAGACCTTAGCTATTAGGCCAGAGTAAGTGTTAAGACCTTAACCAGTAGGCCAGAGTAAGAGTTAAGACCTTAACCTGTAGGCCATAGTACAAGTTTAAGACCTTAGCTATTAGGCCAGAGTAAGAGTTAAGACCTTAACCAGTAGGCCAGAGTAAGTGTTAATACCTTAACCATTAGGCCAGAGTATGAGTCTAAGACCTAAGCTATTAGGCCAGAGTAACAGTTAAGACCTTAGCTATTAGGCCACAGTAAGAGTTAAGACTTTAACCAGTAGGCCAGAGTAAGAGTTAAGACCTTAACCAGTAGGCCAGAGTACGAGTCTAAGACCTTAACCAGTAGGCCAGAGTATGAGTTAAGACCTTAACCAGTAGGCCAGAGTAAGAGTTAAGACCTTAACCTGTAGGCCAGAGTAAGAGTTAAGACCTTAGCTATTAGGCCAGACTAAGAGTTAAGACCTTAACCATTAGGCCCGAGTACGAGTCTAAGACATTAGCTATTAGGCCAGAGTAAGAGTTAAGACCTTAACCAGTAGGCCAGAGTAAGAGTTAAGACCTTAACCATTAGGCCAGAGTACGAGTGTAAGACCTTAGCTATTAGGGCATAGTACGAGTCTAAGACCTTAGCTATTAGGCCAGAGTAAGAGTTAAGACCTTAACTAGTAGGCCACAGTACGAGTCTATGACCTTAGCTATTAGGCCATAGTACGAGTCTAAGACCTTAGCTATTAGGCCATAGTAAGAGTTAAGACCTTAACCAGTAGGCCAGAGTACGAGTTAAGACCTTAACCATTAGGCCAAAGTACGAGTCTAAGACCTTAGCTATTAGGCCAAAGTACGAGTCTAAGACCTTAGCTATTAGGCCAGAGTAAGAGTTAAGACCTTAGCTATTAGGGCAGAGTAAGAGTTAAGACCTTAACCAGTAGGCCAGAGTACGAGTCTAAGACCTTAGTTATTAGGCCAGAGTAAGAGTTAAGACCTTAACCATTAGTCCAGAGTACGAGTCTAAGACCTTAGCTATTAGGCCAGAGTAAGAGTTAAGACCTTAACCAGTAGGCCAGAGTAAGAGTTAAGACCTTAACCATTAGGCCAGAGTACGAGTCTATGACCTTAGCTATTAGGCCATAGTACGAGTCTAAGACCTTAGCTATTAGGCCAGAGTAAGAGTTAAGACCTTAACCAGTAGGCCAGAGTAAGAGTTAAGACCTTAACCTGTAGGCCATAGTACAAGTTTAAGACCTTAGCTATTAGGCCAGAGTAAGAGTTAAGACCTTAACCAGTAGGCCAGAGTAAGTGTTAATACCTTAACCATTAGGCCAGAGTATGAGTCTAAGACCTAAGCTATTAGGCCAGAGTAACAGTTAAGACCTTAGCTATTAGGCCACAGTAAGAGTTAAGACTTTAACCAGTAGGCCAGAGTAAGAGTTAAGACCCTAACCAGTAGGCCAGAGTACGAGTCTAAGACCTTAACCAGTAGGCCAGAGTATGAGTTAAGACCTTAACCAGTAGGCCAGAGTAAGAGTTAAGACCTTAACCTGTAGGCCAGAGTAAGAGTTAAGACCTTAGCTATTAGGCCAGACTAAGAGTTAAGACCTTAACCATTAGGCCCGAGTACGAGTCTAAGACCTTAGCTATTAGGCCAGAGTAAGAGTTAAGACCTTAGCCAGTAGGCCAGAGTAAGAGTTAAGACCTTAACCAGTAGGCCTGAGTACGAGTCTAAGACCTTAGCTATTAGGCCGGAGTAAGAGTTAAGACCTTAACCAGTAGGCCAGAGTACAAGTCTAAGACCTTAGCTATTAGGCCAGAGTAAGAGTTAAGACCTTAACCTGTAGGCCAGAGTACGAGTCTAAGACCTTAGCTATTAGGCCAGAGTAAGAGTTAAGACATTAGCTATTAGGCCAGAGTAAGAGTTAAGACCTTAACCAGTAGGCCAGAGTAAGAGTTAAGACCTTAACCATTAGGCCAGAGTACGAGTGTAAGACCTTAGCTATTAGGGCATAGTACGAGTCTAAGACCTTAGCTATTAGGCCAGAGTAAGAGTTAAGACCTTAACCAGTAGGCCACAGTACGAGTCTATGACCTTAGCTATTAGGCCATAGTACGAGTCTAAGACCTTAGCTATTAGGCCATAGTAAGAGTTAAGATCTTAACCAGTTAGCCAGAGTAAGAGTTAAGACCTTAACCAGTAGGCCAGAGTACGAGTTAAGACCTTAACCATTAGGCCAAAGTACGAGTCTAAGACCTTAGCTATTAGGCCAGAGTAAGAGTTAAGACCTTAGCTATTAGGGCAGAGTAAGAGTTAAGACCTTAACCAGTAGGCCAGAGTACGAGTCTAAGACCTTAGCTATTAGGACAGAGTAAGAGTTAAGACCTTAACCATTAGGCCAGAGTACGAGTCTAAGACCTTAGCTATTAGGCCAGAGTAAGAGTTAAGACCTTAACCAATAGGCCAGAGTAAGAGTTAAGACCTTAACCATTAGGCCAGAGTACGAGTCTAAGACCTTAGCTATTATGCCAGACTAAGAGTTAAGACCTTAACCATTAGGCTAGAGTACGAGTCTAAGACCTTAGCTAATAGGCCAAAGTACGAGTCTAAGACCTTAGCTATTAGGCCAGAGTACGAGTTAAGACATTAACCTGTAGGCCAGAGTAAGAGTTAAGACCTTAGCTATTAGGCCAGAGTATGAGTCTAAGACCTTAGCTATTAGGCCAGAGTAAGAGTTAAGACCTTAACCAGTAGGCCAGAGTAAGAGTTAAGACCTTAGCTATTAGGCCAGATTAAGAGTTAAGACCTTAGCTATTAGGCCAGAGTAAGAGTTAAGACCTTAACCATTAGGCCAGAGTACAAGTCTAAGACCTTAGCTATTAGGCCAGAGGAAGAGTTAAGACCTTAACCAGTAGGCCATAGTGCGAGTCTAAGACCTTAGCTATTAGGCCAGAGTAAGAGTTAAGACCTTAACCAGTAGGCCAGAGTAGGAGTTAAGACCTTAACCAGTAGGCCAGAGTACGAGTCTAAGACCTTAGCTATTAGGCCAGAGTAAGAGTTAAAACCTTAACCAGTAGGCCAGAGTAAGTGTTAAGACCTTAACCAGTAGGTCAGAGTACGAGTCTAAGACATTAGCTATTAGGCCAGAGTAAGTGTTAAGACCTTAACCAGTAGGACAGAGTAAAAGTTAATACCTTAACCATTAGGCCAGAGTACGAGTCTAAGACCTTAGCTATGGGGCCAGAGTAGGAGTCTTAGCTATTAGGCCAGAGTAAGAGTTAAGACCTTAACCATTAGGCCAGAGTACGAGTCTAAGACCTTAGCTATGAGGCCAGAGTAAGTGTTAAGACCTTAACCAGTAGGCCAGAGTAAGAGTTAATACCTTAACCATTAGGCCAGAGTACGAGTCTAAGACCTTAGCTATTGGGCCATAGTAAGAGTTAAGACCTTAGCTATTAGGCCAGAGTAAGAGTTAAGACCTTAACCATTAGGCCAGAGTACGAGTCTAAGCCTTAGCTATTAGGCCAGAGTAAGAGTTAAGACCTTAACCATTAGGCCAGAGTACGAGTCTAAGACCTTAGCAATTAGGCCAGAGTAAGAGTTAAGACCTTAACCATTTGGCCAGAGTATGAGTCTAAGACCTTAGCTATTAGGCCAGAGTAAGAGTTAAGACCTTAGCTATTAGGCCAGAGTAAGAGTTAAGACCTTAACCATTAGGCCAGAGTACGAGTCTAAGCCTTAGCTATTTGGCCAGAGTAAGAGTTAAGACCTCAACCATTAGGGCAGAGTACGAGTCTAAGACCTTAGCTATTAGGCCAGAGTAGGAGTTAAGACCTTAACCAGTAGGCCAGAGTACGAGTCTAAGACCTTAGCTATTAGGCCAGAGTAAGAGTTAAGACCTTAACCATTAGGCCAGAGTACGAGTCTAAGACCTTAACCAGTAGGCCAGAGTAAGAGTTAAGACCTTAACCATTTGGCCAGAGTACGAGTCTAAGACCTTAGCTATTAGGCCAGAGTAAGAGTTAAGACCTTAACTAGTAGGCCAGAGTAAGAGTTAAGACTTTAACCAGTAGGCCAGAGTACGAGTCTAAGACGTTAGCTATTAGGCCAGAGTAAGAGTTAAGACCTTAGCTATTAGGCCAGAAAAAGAGTTAAAACCTTAACCATTAGGCCAGAGAACGAGTCTAAGACCTTAGCTATTAGGCCAGAGGAAGAGTTAAGACCTTAGCTATTAGGCCAGAGTAAGAGTTAAGACCTTAACCTGTAGGCCAGAGTACGAGTCTAACACCTTAGCTATTAGGCCAGAGTAAGAGTTAAGACCTTAGCTATTAGGCCAGAGTAAGAGTTAAGACCTTAGATATTAGGCCAGAGTAAGAGTTAAGACCTTAACCATTAGGCCAGAGTACGAGTCTAAACCTTAGCTATTAGGCCAGAGTAAGAGTTAAGACCTTAACCTGTAGGCCAGAGTACGAGTCTAAGACCTTAGCTATTAGGCCAGAGTAAGAGTTAAGACCTTAGCTATTAGGCCAGAGTAAGAGTTAAGACCTTAGATATTAGGCCAGAGTAAGAGTTAAGACCTTAACCATTAGGCCAGAGTATGAGTCTAAGACCTTAGCCATTAGGCCAGAGGAAGAGTTAAGACCTTAGCTATTAGGCCAGAGTAAGAGTTAAGACCTTAACCATTAGGCCACAGTACGAGTCTAAGACCTTAGCTATTAGGCCAGAGTAAAAGTTAAGACCTTAGCTATTAGGCCAGAGTAAGAGTTAAGACCTTAACCATTAGGCCAGAGTATGAGTCTAAGCCTTAGCTATTAGGCCAGAGTAAGAGTTAAGACCTTAACCTGTAGGCCAGAGTACGAGTCTAAGACCTTAGCTATTAGGCCAGAGTAAGAGTTAAGACCTTAGCTATTAGTCCAGAGTAAGAGTTAAGACCTTAGATATTAGGCCAGAGTAAGAGTTAAGACCTTAACCATTAGGCCAGAGTATGAGTCTAGGACTTTAGCTATTAGGCCAGAGGAAGAATTAAGACCTTAACCAGTAGGCCATAGTGCGAGTCTAAGACCTTAGATATTAGGTCAGAGTAAGAGTTAAGACCTTAACCAGTAGGCCAGAGTAAGAGTTAAGACCTTAACCATTAGGCCAGAGTACGAGTCTAAGATCTTAGCTTTTAGGCCATAGTACGAGTCTAAGACCTTAGCTATTAGGCCAGAGTAAGAGTTAAGACCTTAACCAGTAGGCCAGAGTAAGAGTTAAGACCTTAACCATTAGGCCAGAGTACGAGTCTATGACCTTAGCTATTAGGCCATAGTACGAGTCTAAGACCTTAGCTATTAGGCCAGAGTAAGAGTTAAGACCTTAACCAGTAGGCCAGAGTAAGAGTTAAGACCTTAACCATTAGGCCAGAGTACGAGTCTATGACCTTAGCTATTAGGCCATAGTACGAGTCTAAGACCTTAGCTATTAGGCCAGAGTAAGAGTTAAGACCTTAACCAGTAGGCCAGAGTAAGAGTTAAGACCTTAACCTGTAGGCCATAGTACGAGTCTAAGACCTTAGCTATTAGGCCAGAGTAAGAGTTAAGACCTTAACCAGTAGGCCAGAATACGAGTCTAAGACCTTAGCTATTAGGCCAGAGTAAGAGTTAAGACCTTAACCTGTAGGCCAGAGTACGAGTCTAAGACCTTAGCTATTAGGCCAGAGTAAGAGTTAAGACCTTAACCAGTAGGCTAGAGTAAGATTTAAGACCGTAACCAGTAGGTCAGAGTACGAGTCTAAGACATTAGCTTTTAGGCCAGAGTAAGTGTTAAGACCTTAACCAGTAGGCCAGAGTAAGAGTTAATACCTTAACCATTAGGCCAGAGTACGAGTCTAAGACCTTAGCTATTGGGCCAGAGTAAGAGTTAAGACCTTAGCTATTAGGCCAGAGTAAGAGTTAAGACCTTAACCATTAGGCCAGAGTACGAGTCTAAGCCTTAGCTATTAGGCCAGAGTAAGAGTTAAGACCTTAACCTGTAGGCAAGAGTACGAGTCTAACACCTTAGCTATTAGGCCAGAGTAAGAGTTAAGACCTTAGCTATTAGGCCAGAGTAAGGGTTAAGACCTTAGATATTAGGCCAGAGTAAGAGTTAAGACCTTAACCATTAGGCCAGAGTACGAGTCTAAGCCTTAGCTATTATGCCAGAGTAAGAGTTAAGACCTTAACCTGTAGGCCAGAGTACGAGTCTAAGACCTTAGCTATTAGGCCAGAGTAAGAGTTAAGACCTTAGCTATTAGGCCAGAGTAAGAGTTAAGACCTTAGATATTAGGCCAGAGTAAGAGTTAAGACCTTAACCATTAGGCCAGAGTATGAGTCTAAGACCTTAGCCATTAGGCCAGAGGAAGAGTTAAGACCTTAGCTATTAGGCCAGAGTAAGAGTTAAGACCTTAACCATTAGGCCAGAGTACGAGTCTAAGACCTTAGCTATTAGGCCAGAGTAAAAGTTAAGACCTTAGCTATTAGGCCAGAGTAAGAGTTAAGACCTTAACCATTAGGCCAGAGTATGAGTCTAAGCCTTAGCTATTAGGCCAGAGTAAGAGTTAAGACCTTAACCTGTAGGCCAGAGTACGAGTCTAAGACCTTAGCTATTAGGCCAGAGTAAGAGTTAAGACCTTAGCTATTAGGCCAGAGTAAGAGTTAAGACCTTAACCATTAGGACAGAGTATGAGTCTAAGACCTTAGCTATTAGGCCAGAGGAAGAGTTAAGACCTTAACCAGTAGGCCATAGTGCGAGTCTAAGACCTTAGATATTAGGTCAGAGTAAGAAATAAGACCTTAACCAGTAGGCCAGAGTAAGAGTTAAGACCTTAACCATTAGGCCAGAGTATGAGTCTAAGATCTTAGCTTTTAGGCCATAGTACGAGTCTAAGACCTTAGCTATTAGGCCAGAGTAAGAGTTAAGACCTTAACCAGTAGGCCAGAGTAAGAGTTAAGACCTTAACCATTAGGCCAGAGTACGAGTCTATGACCTTAGCTATTAGGCCATAGTACGAGTCTAAGACCTTAGCTATTAGGCCAGAGTAAGAGTTAAGACCTTAACCAGTAGGCCAGAGTAAGAGTTAAGACCTTAACCTGTAGGCCATAGTACAAGTTTAAGACCTTAGCTATTAGGCCAGAGTAAGAGTTAAGACCTTAACCAGTAGGCCAGAGTAAGTGTTAATACCTTAACCATTAGGCCAGAGTATGAGTCTAAGACCTAAGCTATTAGGCCAGAGTAACAGTTAAGACCTTAGCTATTAGGCCAGAGTAAGAGTTAAGACCTTAACCAGTAGGCCAGAGTACGAGTCTAAGACCTTAGCTATTAGGCCAGAGTAAGAGTTAAGACCTTAACCTGTAGGCCAGAGTACGAGTCTAAGACCTTAGCTATTAGGCCAGAGTAAGAGTTAAGACCTTAACCAGTAGGCTAGAGTAAGATTTAAGACCGTAACCAGTAGGTCAGAGTACGAGTCTAAGACATTAGCTTTTAGGCCAGAGTAAGTGTTAAGACCTTAACCAGTAGGCCAGAGTAAGAGTTAATACCTTAACCATTAGGCCAGAGTACGAGTCTAAGACCTTAGCTATTGGGCCAGAGTAAGAGTTAAGACCTTAGCTATTAGGCCAGAGTAAGAGTTAAGACCTTAACCATTAGGCCAGAGTACGAGTCTAAGCCTTAGCTATTAGGCCAGAGTAAGAGTTAAGACCTTAACCTGTAGGCCAGAGTACGAGTCTAACACCTTAGCTATTAGGCCAGAGTAAGAGTTAAGACCTTAGCTATTAGGCCAGAGTAAGGGTTAAGACCTTAGATATTAGGCCAGAGTAAGAGTTAAGACCTTAACCATTAGGCCAGAGTACGAGTCTAAGCCTTAGCTATTAGGCCAGAGTAAGAGTTAAGACCTTAACCTGTAGGCCAGAGTACGAGTCTAAGACCTTAGCTATTAGGCCAGAGTAAGAGTTAAGACCTTAGCTATTAGGCCAGAGTAAGAGTTAAGACCTTAGATATTAGGCCAGAGTAAGAGTTAAGACCTTAACCATTAGGCCAGAGTATGAGTCTAAGACCTTAGCCATTAGGCCAGAGGAAGAGTTAAGACCTTAGCTATTAGGCCAGAGTAAGAGTTAAGACCTTAACCATTAGGCCAGAGTACGAGTCTAAGACCTTAGCTATTAGGCCAGAGTAAAAGTTAAGACCTTAGCTATTAGGCCAGAGTAAGAGTTAAGACCTTAACCATTAGGCCAGAGTATGAGTCTAAGCCTTAGCTATTAGGCCAGAGTAAGAGTTAAGACCTTAACCTGTAGGCCAGAGTACGAGTCTAAGACCTTAGCTATTAGGCCAGAGTAAGAGTTAAGACCTTAGCTATTAGGCCAGAGTAAGAGTTAAGACCTTAGCTATTAGGCCAGAGTAAGAGTTAAGACCTTAACCATTAGGACAGAGTATGAGTCTAAGACCTTAGCTATTAGGCCAGAGGAAGAGTTAAGACCTTAACCAGTAGGCCATAGTGCGAGTCAAAGACCTTAGATATTAGGTCAGAGTAAGAAATAAGACCTTAACCAGTAGGCCAGAGTAAGAGTTAAGACCTTAACCATTAGGCCAGAGTACGAGTCTAAGATCTTAGCTTTTAGGCCATAGTACGAGTCTAAGACCTTAGCTATTAGGCCAGAGTAAGAGTTAAGACCTTAACCAGTAGGCCAGAGTAAGAGTTAAGACCTTAACCATTAGGCCAGAGTACGAGTCTATGACCTTAGCTATTAGGCCATAGTACGAGTCTAAGACCTTAGCTATTAGGCCAGAGTAAGAGTTAAGACCTTAACCAGTAGGCCAGAGTAAGAGTTAAGACCTTAACCTGTAGGCCATAGTACAAGTTTAAGACCTTAGCTATTAGGCCAGAGTAAGAGTTAAGACCTTAACCAGTAGGCCAGAGTAAGTGTTAATACCTTAACCATTAGGCCAGAGTATGAGTCTAAGACCTAAGCTATTAGGCCAGAGTAACAGTTAAGACCTTAGCTATTAGGCCAGAGTAAGAGTTAAGACCTTAACCAGTAGGCCAGAGTACGAGTCTAAGACCTTAGCTATTAGGCCAGAGTAAGAGTTAAGACCTTAACCTGTAGGCCAGAGTACGAGTCTAAGACCTTAGCTATTAGGCCAGAGTAAGAGTTAAGACCTTAACCAGTAGGCTAGAGTAAGATTTAAGACCGTAACCAGTAGGTCAGAGTACGAGTCTAAGACATTAGCTTTTAGGCCAGAGTAAGTGTTAAGACCTTAACCAGTAGGCCAGAGTAAGAGTTAAGACCTTAACCATTAGGCCAGAGTACGAGTCTAAGCCTTAGCTATTAGGCCAGAGTAAGAGTTAAGACCTTAACCTGTAGGCCAGAGTACGAGTCTAACACCTTAGCTATTAGGCCAGAGTAAGAGTTAAGACCTTAGCTATTAGGCCAGAGTAAGGGTTAAGACCTTAGATATTAGGCCAGAGTAAGAGTTAAGACCTTAACCATTAGGCCAGAGTACGAGTCTAAGCCTTAGCTATTAGGCCAGAGTAAGAGTTAAGACCTTAACCTGTAGGCCAGAGTACGAGTCTAAGACCTTAGCTATTAGGCCAGAGTAAGAGTTAAGACCTTAGCTATTAGGCCAGAGTAAGAGTTAAGACCTTAGATATTAGGCCAGAGTAAGAGTTAAGACCTTAACCATTAGGCCAGAGTATGAGTCTAAGACCTTAGCCATTAGGCCAGAGGAAGAGTTAAGACCTTAGCTATTAGGCCAGAGTAAGAGTTAAGACCTTAACCATTAGGCCAGAGTACGAGTCTAAGACCTTAGCTATTAGGCCAGAGTAAAAGTTAAGACCTTAGCTATTAGGCCAGAGTAAGAGTTAAGACCTTAACCATTAGGCCAGAGTATGAGTCTAAGCCTTAGCTATTAGGCCAGAGTAAGAGTTAAGACCTTAACCTGTAGGCCAGAGTACGAGTCTAAGACCTTAGCTATTAGGCCAGAGTAAGAGTTAAGACCTTAGCTATTAGGCCAGAGTAAGAGTTAAGACCTTAGCTATTAGGCCAGAGTAAGAGTTAAGACCTTAACCATTAGGCCAGAGTATGAGTCTAAGACCTTAGCTATTAGGCCAGAGGAAGAGTTAAGACCTTAACCAGTAGGCCATAGTGCGAGTCTAAGACCTTAGATATTAGGTCAGAGTAAGAAATAAGACCTTAACCAGTAGGCCAGAGTAAGAGTTAAGACCTTAACCAATAGGCCAGAGTACGAGTCTAAGATCTTAGCTTTTAGGCCATAGTACGAGTCTAAGACCTTAGCTATTAGGCCAGAGTAAGAGTTAAGACCTTAACCAGTAGGCCAGAGTAAGAGTTAAGACCTTAACCATTAGGCCAGAGTACGAGTCTATGACCTTAGCTATTAGGCCATAGTACGAGTCTAAGACCTTAGCTATTAGGCCAGAGTAAGTGTTAAGACCTTAACCAGTAGGCCAGAGTAAGAGTTAAGACCTTAACCTGTAGGCCATAGTACAAGTTTAAGACCTTAGCTATTAGGCCAGAGTAAGAGTTAAGACCTTAACCAGTAGGCCAGAGTAAGTGTTAATACCTTAACCATTAGGCCAGAGTATGAGTCTAAGACCTAAGCTATTAGGCCAGAGTAACAGTTAAGACCTTAGCTATTAGGCCACAGTAAGAGTTAAGACTTTAACCAGTAGGCCAGAGTAAGAGTTAAGACCTTAACCAGTAGGCCAGAGTACGAGTCTAAGACCTTAACCAGTAGGCCAGAGTATGAGTTAAGACCTTAACCAGTAGGCCAGAGTAAGAGTTAAGACCTTAACCTGTAGGCCAGAGTAAGAGTTAAGACCTTAGCTATTAGGCCAGACTAAGAGTTAAGACCTTAACCATTAGGCCCGAGTACGAGTCTAAGACATTAGCTATTAGGCCAGAGTAAGAGTTAAGACCTTAACCAGTAGGCCAGAGTAAGAGTTAAGACCTTAACCATTAGGCCAGAGTACGAGTGTAAGACTTTAGCTATTAGGGCATAGTACGAGTCTAAGACCTTAGCTATTAGGCCAGAGTAAGAGTTAAGACCTTAACTAGTAGGCCACAGTACGAGTCTATGACCTTAGCTATTAGGCCATAGTACGAGTCTAAGACCTTAGCTATTAGGCCATAGTAAGAGTTAAGATCTTAACCAGTTAGCCAGAGTAAGAGTTAAGACCTTAACCAGTAGGCCAGAGTACGAGTTAAGACCTTAACCATTAGGCCAAAGTACGAGTCTAAGACCTTAGCTATTAGGCCAAAGTACGAGTCTAAGACCTTAGCTATTAGGCCAGAGTAAGAGTTAAGACCTTAGCTATTAGGGCAGAGTAAGAGTTAAGACCTTAACCAGTAGGCCAGAGTACGAGTCTAAGACCTTAGTTATTAGGCCAGAGTAAGAGTTATGACCTTAACCATTAGTCCAGAGTACGAGTCTAAGACCTTAGCTATTAGGCCAGAGTAAGAGTTAAGACCTTAACCAGTAGGCCAGAGTAAGAGTTAAGACCTTAACCATTAGGCCAGAGTACGAGTCTATGACCTTAGCTATTAGGCCATAGTACGAGTCTAAGACCTTAGCTATTAGGCCAGAGTAAGAGTTAAGACCTTAACCAGTAGGCCAGAGTAAGAGTTAAGACCTTAACCTGTAGGCCATAGTACAAGTTTAAGACCTTAGCTATTAGGCCAGAGTAAGAGTTAAGACCTTAACCAGTAGGCCAGAGTAAGTGTTAATACCTTAACCATTAGGCCAGAGTATGAGTCTAAGACCTAAGCTATTAGGCCAGAGTAACAGTTAAGACCTTAGCTATTAGGCCACAGTAAGAGTTAAGACTTTAACCAGTAGGCCAGAGTAAGAGTTAAGACCCTAACCAGTAGGCCAGAGTACGAGTCTAAGACCTTAACCAGTAGGCCAGAGTATGAGTTAAGACCTTAACCAGTAGGCCAGAGTAAGAGTTAAGACCTTAACCTGTAGGCCAGAGTAAGAGTTAAGACCTTAGCTATTAGGCCAGACTAAGAGTTAAGACCTTAACCATTAGGCCCGAGTACGAGTCTAAGACCTTAGCTATTAGGCCAGAGTAAGAGTTAAGACCTTAGCCAGTAGGCCAGAGTAAGAGTTAAGACCTTAACCAGTAGGCCTGAGTACGAGTCTAAGACCTTAGCTATTAGGCCGGAGTAAGAGTTAAGACCTTAACCAGTAGGCCAGAGTACAAGTCTAAGACCTTAGCTATTAGGCCAGAGTAAGAGTTAAGACCTTAACCTGTAGGCCAGAGTACGAGTCTAAGACCTTAGCTATTAGGCCAGAGTAAGAGTTAAGACATTAGCTATTAGGCCAGAGTAAGAGTTAAGACCTTAACCAGTAGGCCAGAGTAAGAGTTAAGACCTTAACCATTAGGCCAGAGTACGAGTGTAAGACCTTAGCTATTAGGGCATAGTACGAGTCTAAGACCTTAGCTATTAGGCCAGAGTAAGAGTTAAGACCTTAACCAGTAGGCCGCAGTACGAGTCTATGACCTTAGCTATTAGGCCATAGTACGAGTCTAAGACCTTAGCTATTAGGCCATAGTAAGAGTTAAGATCTTAACCAGTTAGCCAGAGTAAGAGTTAAGACCTTAACCAGTAGGCCAGAGTACGAGTTAAGACCTTAACCATTAGGCCAAAGTACGAGTCTAAGACCTTAGCTATTAGGCCAGAGTAAGAGTTAAGACCTTAGCTATTAGGGCAGAGTAAGAGTTAAGACCTTAACCAGTAGGCCAGAGTACGAGTCTAAGACCTTAGCTATTAGGACAGAGTAAGAGTTAAGACCTTAACCATTAGGCCAGAGTACGAGTCTAAGACCTTAGCTATTAGGCCAGAGTAAGAGTTAAGACCTTAACCAATAGGCCAGAGTAAGAGTTAAGACCTTAACCATTAGGCCAGAGTACGAGTCTAAGACCTTAGCTATTATGCCAGACTAAGAGTTAAGACCTTAACCATTAGGCTAGAGTACGAGTCTAAGACCTTAGCTAATAGGCCAAAGTACGAGTCTAAGACCTTAGCTATTAGGCCAGAGTACGAGTTAAGACATTAACCTGTAGGCCAGAGTAAGAGTTAAGACCTTAGCTATTAGGCCAGAGTATGAGTCTAAGACCTTAGCTATTAGGCCAGAGTAAGAGTTAAGACCTTAACCAGTAGGCCAGAGTAAGAGTTAAGACCTTAGCTATTAGGCCAGATTAAGAGTTAAGACCTTAGCTATTAGGCCAGAGTAAGAGTTAAGACCTTAACCATTAGGCCAGAGTACAAGTCTAAGACCTTAGCTATTAGGCCAGAGGAAGAGTTAAGACCTTAACCAGTAGGCCATAGTGCGAGTCTAAGACCTTAGCTATTAGGCCAGAGTAAGAGTTAAGACCTTAACCAGTAGGCCAGAGTAGGAGTTAAGACCTTAACCAGTAGGCCAGAGTACGAGTCTAAGACCTTAGCTATTAGGCCAGAGTAAGAGTTAAAACCTTAACCAGTAGGCCAGAGTAAGTGTTAAGACCTTAACCAGTAGGTCAGAGTACGAGTCTAAGACATTAGCTATTAGGCCAGAGTAAGTGTTAAGACCTTAACCAGTAGGACAGAGTAAAAGTTAATACCTTAACCATTAGGCCAGAGTACGAGTCTAAGACCTTAGCTATGGGGCCAGAGTAGGAGTCTTAGCTATTAGGCCAGAGTAAGAGTTAAGACCTTAACCATTAGGCCAGAGTACGAGTCTAAGACCTTAGCTATGAGGCCAGAGTAAGTGTTAAGACCTTAACCAGTAGGCCAGAGTAAGAGTTAATACCTTAACCATTAGGCCAGAGTGCGAGTCTAAGACCTTAGCTATTGGGCCATAGTAAGAGTTAAGACCTTAGCTATTAGGCCAGAGTAAGAGTTAAGACCTTAACCATTAGGCCAGAGTACGAGTCTAAGCCTTAGCTATTAGGCCAGAGTAAGAGTTAAGACCTTAACCATTAGGCCAGAGTACGAGTCTAAGACCTTAGCAATTAGGCCAGAGTAAGAGTTAAGACCTTAACCATTTGGCCAGAGTATGAGTCTAAGACCTTAGCTATTAGGCCAGAGTAAGAGTTAAGACCTTAGCTATTAGGCCAGAGTAAGAGTTAAGACCTTAACCATTAGGCCAGAGTACGAGTCTAAGCCTTAGCTATTTGGCCAGAGTAAGAGTTAAGACCTCAACCATTAGGGCAGAGTACGAGTCTAAGACCTTAGCTATTAGGCCAGAGTAGGAGTTAAGACCTTAACCAGTAGGCCAGAGTACGAGTCTAAGACCTTAGCTATTAGGCCAGAGTAAGAGTTAAGACCTTAACCATTAGGCCAGAGTACGAGTCTAAGACCTTAACCAGTAGGCCAGAGTAAGAGTTAAGACCTTAACCATTTGGCCAGAGTACGAGTCTAAGACCTTAGCTATTAGGCCAGAGTAAGAGTTAAGACCTTAACTAGTAGGCCAGAGTAAGAGTTAAGACTTTAACCAGTAGGCCAGAGTACGAGTCTAAGACGTTAGCTATTAGGCCAGAGTAAGAGTTAAGACCTTAGCTATTAGGCCAGAAAAAGAGTTAAAACCTTAACCATTAGGCCAGAGAACGAGTCTAAGACCTTAGCTATTAGGCCAGAGGAAGAGTTAAGACCTTAGCTATTAGGCCAGAGTAAGAGTTAAGACCTTAACCTGTAGGCCAGAGTACGAGTCTAACACCTTAGCTATTAGGCCAGAGTAAGAGTTAAGACCTTAGCTATTAGGCCAGAGTAAGAGTTAAGACCTTAGATATTAGGCCAGAGTAAGAGTTAAGACCTTAACCATTAGGCCAGAGTACGAGTCTAAACCTTAGCTATTAGGCCAGAGTAAGAGTTAAGACCTTAACCTGTAGGCCAGAGTACGAGTCTAAGACCTTAGCTATTAGGCCAGAGTAAGAGTTAAGACCTTAGCTATTAGGCCAGAGTAAGAGTTAAGACCTTAGATATTAGGCCAGAGTAAGAGTTAAGACCTTAACCATTAGGCCAGAGTATGAGTCTAAGACCTTAGCCATTAGGCCAGAGGAAGAGTTAAGACCTTAGCTATTAGGCCAGAGTAAGAGTTAAGACCTTAACCATTAGGCCACAGTACGAGTCTAAGACCTTAGCTATTAGGCCAGAGTAAAAGTTAAGACCTTAGCTATTAGGCCAGAGTAAGAGTTAAGACCTTAACCATTAGGCCAGAGTATGAGTCTAAGCCTTAGCTATTAGGCCAGAGTAAGAGTTAAGACCTTAACCTGTAGGCCAGAGTACGAGTCTAAGACCTTAGCTATTAGGCCAGAGTAAGAGTTAAGACCTTAGCTATTAGTCCAGAGTAAGAGTTAAGACCTTAGATATTAGGCCAGAGTAAGAGTTAAGACCTTAACCATTAGGCCAGAGTATGAGTCTAGGACTTTAGCTATTAGGCCAGAGGAAGAATTAAGACCTTAACCAGTAGGCCATAGTGCGAGTCTAAGACCTTAGATATTAGGTCAGAGTAAGAGTTAAGACCTTAACCAGTAGGCCAGAGTAAGAGTTAAGACCTTAACCATTAGGCCAGAGTACGAGTCTAAGATCTTAGCTTTTAGGCCATAGTACGAGTCTAAGACCTTAGCTATTAGGCCAGAGTAAGAGTTAAGACCTTAACCAGTAGGCCAGAGTAAGAGTTAAGACCTTAACCATTAGGCCAGAGTACGAGTCTATGACCTTAGCTATTAGGCCATAGTACGAGTCTAAGACCTTAGCTATTAGGCCAGAGTAAGAGTTAAGACCTTAACCAGTAGGCCAGAGTAAGAGTTAAGACCTTAACCATTAGGCCAGAGTACGAGTCTATGACCTTAGCTATTAGGCCATAGTACGAGTCTAAGACCTTAGCTATTAGGCCAGAGTAAGAGTTAAGACCTTAACCAGTAGGCCAGAGTAAGAGTTAAGACCTTAACCTGTAGGCCATAGTACGAGTCTAAGACCTTAGCTATTAGGCCAGAGTAAGAGTTAAGACCTTAACCAGTAGGCCAGAATACGAGTCTAAGACCTTAGCTATTAGGCCAGAGTAAGAGTTAAGACCTTAACCTGTAGGCCAGAGTACGAGTCTAAGACCTTAGCTATTAGGCCAGAGTAAGAGTTAAGACCTTAACCAGTAGGCTAGAGTAAGATTTAAGACCGTAACCAGTAGGTCAGAGTACGAGTCTAAGACATTAGCTTTTAGGCCAGAGTAAGTGTTAAGACCTTAACCAGTAGGCCAGAGTAAGAGTTAATACCTTAACCATTAGGCCAGAGTACGAGTCTAAGACCTTAGCTATTGGGCCAGAGTAAGAGTTAAGACCTTAGCTATTAGGCCAGAGTAAGAGTTAAGACCTTAACCATTAGGCCAGAGTACGAGTCTAAGCCT
The DNA here is from genome assembly GCF_964204655.1 of Triturus cristatus. Taxonomy (NCBI): domain Eukaryota; kingdom Metazoa; phylum Chordata; class Amphibia; order Caudata; family Salamandridae; genus Triturus; species Triturus cristatus. The sequence goes on from NC_140590.1 coordinate 1,309,490,338, forward strand.
TAGCTATTAGGCCAGAGTAAGAGTTAAGACCTTAACCTGTAGGCCAGAGTACGAGTCTAACACCTTAGCTATTAGGCCAGAGTAAGAGTTAAGACCTTAGCTATTAGGCCAGAGTAAGGGTTAAGACCTTAGATATTAGGCCAGAGTAAGAGTTAAGACCTTAACCATTAGGCCAGAGTACGAGTCTAAGCCTTAGCTATTAGGCCAGAGTAAGAGTTAAGACCTTAACCTGTAGGCCAGAGTACGAGTCTAAGACCTTAGCTATTAGGCCAGAGTAAGAGTTAAGACCTTAGCTATTAGGCCAGAGTAAGAGTTAAGACCTTAGATATTAGGCCAGAGTAAGAGTTAAGACCTTAACCATTAGGCCAGAGTATGAGTCTAAGACCTTAGCCATTAGGCCAGAGGAAGAGTTAAGACCTTAGCTATTAGGCCAGAGTAAGAGTTAAGACCTTAACCATTAGGCCAGAGTACGAGTCTAAGACCTTAGCTATTAGGCCAGAGTAAAAGTTAAGACCTTAGCTATTAGGCCAGAGTAAGAGTTAAGACCTTAACCATTAGGCCAGAGTATGAGTCTAAGCCTTAGCTATTAGGCCAGAGTAAGAGTTAAGACCTTAACCTGTAGGCCAGAGTACGAGTCTAAGACCTTAGCTATTAGGCCAGAGTAAGAGTTAAGACCTTAGCTATTAGGCCAGAGTAAGAGTTAAGACCTTAGCTATTAGGCCAGAGTAAGAGTTAAGACCTTAACCATTAGGACAGAGTATGAGTCTAAGACCTTAGCTATTAGGCCAGAGGAAGAGTTAAGACCTTAACCAGTAGGCCATAGTGCGAGTCTAAGACCTTAGATATTAGGTCAGAGTAAGAAATAAGACCTTAACCAGTAGGCCAGAGTAAGAGTTAAGACCTTAACCATTAGGCCAGAGTACGAGTCTAAGATCTTAGCTTTTAGGCCATAGTACGAGTCTAAGACCTTAGCTATTAGGCCAGAGTAAGAGTTAAGACCTTAACCAGTAGGCCAGAGTAAGAGTTAAGACCTTAACCATTAGGCCAGAGTACGAGTCTATGACCTTAGCTATTAGGCCATAGTACGAGTCTAAGACCTTAGCTATTAGGCCAGAGTAAGAGTTAAGACCTTAACCAGTAGGCCAGAGTAAGAGTTAAGACCTTAACCTGTAGGCCATAGTACAAGTTTAAGACCTTAGCTATTAGGCCAGAGTAAGAGTTAAGACCTTAACCAGTAGGCCAGAGTAAGTGTTAATACCTTAACCATTAGGCCAGAGTATGAGTCTAAGACCTAAGCTATTAGGCCAGAGTAACAGTTAAGACCTTAGCTATTAGGCCAGAGTAAGAGTTAAGACCTTAACCAGTAGGCCAGAGTACGAGTCTAAGACCTTAGCTATTAGGCCAGAGTAAGAGTTAAGACCTTAACCTGTAGGCCAGAGTACGAGTCTAAGACCTTAGCTATTAGGCCAGAGTAAGAGTTAAGACCTTAACCAGTAGGCTAGAGTAAGATTTAAGACCGTAACCAGTAGGTCAGAGTACGAGTCTAAGACATTAGCTTTTAGGCCAGAGTAAGTGTTAAGACCTTAACCAGTAGGCCAGAGTAAGAGTTAATACCTTAACCATTAGGCCAAAGTACGAGTCTAAGACCTTAGCTATTGGGCCAGAGTAAGAGTTAAGACCTTAGCTATTAGGCCAGAGTAAGAGTTAAGACCTTAACCATTAGGCCAGAGTACGAGTCTAAGCCTTAGCTATTAGGCCAGAGTAAGAGTTAAGACCTTAACCTGTAGGCCAGAGTACGAGTCTAACACCTTAGCTATTAGGCCAGAGTAAGAGTTAAGACCTTAGCTATTAGGCCAGAGTAAGGGTTAAGACCTTAGATATTAGGCCAGAGTAAGAGTTAAGACCTTAACCATTAGGCCAGAGTACGAGTCTAAGCCTTAGCTATTAGGCCAGAGTAAGAGTTAAGACCTTAACCTGTAGGCCAGAGTACGAGTCTAAGACCTTAGCTATTAGGCCAGAGTAAGAGTTAAGACCTTAGCTATTAGGCCAGAGTAAGAGTTAAGACCTTAGATATTAGGCCAGAGTAAGAGTTAAGACCTTAACCATTAGGCCAGAGTATGAGTCTAAGACCTTAGCCATTAGGCCAGAGGAAGAGTTAAGACCTTAGCTATTAGGCCAGAGTAAGAGTTAAGACCTTAACCATTAGGCCAGAGTACGAGTCTAAGACCTTAGCTATTAGGCCAGAGTAAAAGTTAAGACCTTAGCTATTAGGCCAGAGTAAGAGTTAAGACCTTAACTATTAGGCCAGAGTATGAGTCTAAGCCTTAGCTATTAGGCCAGAGTAAGAGTTAAGACCTTAACCTGTAGGCCAGAGTACGAGTCTAAGACCTTAGCTATTAGGCCAGAGTAAGAGTTAAGACCTTAGCTATTAGGCCAGAGTAAGAGTTAAGACCTTAGCTATTAGGCCAGAGTAAGAGTTAAGACCTTAACCATTAGGCCAGAGTATGAGTCTAAGACCTTAGCTATTAGGCCAGAGGAAGAGTTAAGACCTTAACCAGTAGGCCATAGTGCGAGTCTAAGACCTTAGATATTAGGTCAGAGTAAGAAATAAGACCTTAACCAGTAGGCCAGAGTAAGAGTTAAGACCTTAACCAATAGGCCAGAGTACGAGTCTAAGATCTTAGCTTTTAGGCCATAGTACGAGTCTAAGACCTTAGCTATTAGGCCAGAGTAAGAGTTAAGACCTTAACCAGTAGGCCAGAGTAAGAGTTAAGACCTTAACCATTAGGCCAGAGTACGAGTCTATGACCTTAGCTATTAGGCCATTGTACGAGTCTAAGACCTTAGCTATTAGGCCAGAGTAAGTGTTAAGACCTTAACCAGTAGGCCAGAGTAAGAGTTAAGACCTTAACCTGTAGGCCATAGTACAAGTTTAAGACCTTAGCTATTAGGCCAGAGTAAGAGTTAAGACCTTAACCAGTAGGCCAGAGTAAGTGTTAATACCTTAACCATTAGGCCAGAGTATGAGTCTAAGACCTAAGCTATTAGGCCAGAGTAACAGTTAAGACCTTAGCTATTAGGCCACAGTAAGAGTTAAGACTTTAACCAGTAGGCCAGAGTAAGAGTTAAGACCTTAACCAGTAGGCCAGAGTACGAGTCTAAGACCTTAACCAGTAGGCCAGAGTATGAGTTAAGACCTTAACCAGTAGGCCAGAGTAAGAGTTAAGACCTTAACCTGTAGGCCAGAGTAAGAGTTAAGACCTTAGCTATTAGGCCAGACTAAGAGTTAAGACCTTAACCATTAGGCCCGAGTACGAGTCTAAGACATTAGCTATTAGGCCAGAGTAAGAGTTAAGACCTTAACCAGTAGGCCAGAGTAAGAGTTAAGACCTTAACCATTAGGCCAGAGTACGAGTGTAAGACCTTAGCTATTAGGGCATAGTACGAGTCTAAGACCTTAGCTATTAGGCCAGAGTAAGAGTTAAGACCTTAACTAGTAGGCCACAGTACGAGTCTATGACCTTAGCTATTAGGCCATAGTACGAGTCTAAGACCTTAGCTATTAGGCCATAGTAAGAGTTAAGATCTTAACCAGTTAGCCAGAGTAAGAGTTAAGACCTTAACCAGTAGGCCAGAGTACGAGTTAAGACCTTAACCATTAGGCCAAAGTACGAGTCTAAGACCTTAGCTATTAGGCCAAAGTACGAGTCTAAGACCTTAGCTATTAGGCCAGAGTAAGAGTTAAGACCTTAGCTATTAGGGCAGAGTAAGAGTTAAGACCTTAACCAGTAGGCCAGAGTACGAGTCTAAGACCTTAGTTATTAGGCCAGAGTAAGAGTTAAGACCTTAACCATTAGGCCAGAGTACGAGTCTAAGACCTTAGCTATTAGGCCAGAGTAAGAGTTAAGACCTTAACCAGTAGGCCAGAGTAAGAGTTAAGACCTTAACCATTAGGCCAGAGTACGAGTCTAAGACCTTAGCTATTATGCCAGACTAAGAGTTAAGACCTTAACCATTAGGCTAGAGTACGAGTCTAAGACCTTAGCTAATAGGCCAAAGTACGAGTCTAAGACCTTAGCTATTAGGCCAGAGTACGAGTTAAGACATTAACCTGTAGGCCAGAGTAAGAGTTAAGACCTTAGCTATTAGGCCAGAGTATGAGTCTAAGACCTTAGCTATTAGGCCAGAGTAAGAGTTAAGACCTTAACCAGTAGGCCAGAGTAAGAGTTAAGACCTTAGCTATTAGGCCAGATTAAGAGTTGAGACCTTAGCTATTAGGCCAGAGTAAGAGTTAAGACCTTAACCATTAGGCCAGAGTACAAGTCTAAGACCTTAGCTATTAGGCCAGAGGAAGAGTTAAGACCTTAACCAGTAGGCCATAGTGCGAGTCTAAGACCTTAGCTATTAGGCCAGAGTAAGAGTTAAGACCTTAACCAGTAGGCCAGAGTCAGAGTTAGGACCTTAACCAGTAGGCCAGAGTACGAGTCTAAGACCTTAGCTATTAGGCCAGAGTAAGAGTTAAGACCTTAACCTGTAGGCCAGAGTACGAGTCTAAGACCTTAGCTATTAGGCCAGAGTAAGAGTTAAGACCTTAACCAGTAGGCCAGAGTAGGAGTTAAGACCTTAACCAGTAGGCCAGAGTACGAGTCTAAGACCTTAGCTATTAGGCCAGAGTAAGAGTTAAAACCTTAACCAGTAGGCAAGAGTAAGAGTTAAGACCTTAACTAGTAGGTCAGAGTACGAGTCTAAGACATTAGCTATTAGGCCAGAGTAAGTGTTAAGACCTTAACCAGTAGGACAGAGTAAAAGTTAATACCTTAACCATTAGGCCAGAGTACGAGTCTAAGACCTTAGCTATGGGGCCAGAGTAGGAGTCTTAGCTATTGGGCCATAGTAAGAGTTAAGACCTTAGCTATTAGGCCAGAGTAAGAGTTAAGACCTTAACCATTAGGCCAGAGTACGAGTCTAAGCCTTAGCTATTAGGCCAGAGTAAGAGTTAAGACCTTAACCATTAGGCCAGATTACGAGTCTAAGACCTTAGCAATTAGGCCAGAGTAAGAGTTAAGACCTTAACCATTAGGCCAGAGTACGAGTCTAAGACCTTAGCTATTAGGCCAGAGTAAGAGTTAAGACCTTAGCTATTAGGCCAGAGTAAGAGTTAAGACCTTAACCATTAGGCCAGAGTACGAGTCTAAGCCTTAGCTATTTGGCCAGAGTAAGAGTTAAGACCTCAACCATTAGGCCAGAGTACGAGTCTAAGACCTTAGCTATTAGGCCAGAGTAGGAGTTAAGACCTTAACCAGTAGGCCAGAGTAAGAGTTAAGACCTTAACCATTAGACCAGAGTACGAGTCTAAGACATTAGCTATTAGGCCAGAGTAAGAGTTAAGACCTTAACCATTAGGCCAGAGTACGAGTCTAAGACCTTAACCAGTAGGCCAGAGTAAGAGTTAAGACCTTAACCATTTGGCCAGAGTACGAGTCTAAGACCTTAGCTATTAGGCCAGAGTAAGAGTTAAGACCTTAACTAGTAGGCCAGAGTAAGAGTTAAGACTTTAACCAGTAGGCCAGAGTACGAGTCTAAGACGTTAGCTATTAGGCCAGAGTAAGAGTTAAGACCTTAGCTATTATGCCAGAAAAAGAGTTAAAACCTTAACCATTAGGCCAGAGAACGAGTCTAAGACCTTAGCTATTAGGCCAGAGTAAGAGTTAAGACCTTAACCTGTAGGCCAGAGTACGAGTCTAACACCTTAGCTATTAGGTCAGAGTACGAGTCTAAGACATTAGCTATTAGGCCAGAGTAAGTGTTAAGACCTTAACCAGTAGGACAGAGTAAAAGTTAATACCTTAACCATTAGGCCAGAGTACGAGTCTAAGACCTTAGCTATGGGGCCAGAGTAGGAGTCTTAGCTATTGGGCCATAGTAAGAGTTAAGACCTTAGCTATTAGGCCAGAGTAAGAGTTAAGACCTTAACCATTAGGCCAGAGTACGAGTCTAAGCCTTAGCTATTAGGCCAGAGTAAGAGTTAAGACCTTAACCATTAGGCCAGATTACAAGTCTAAGACCTTAGCAATTAGGCCAGAGTAAGAGTTAAGACCTTAACCATTAGGCCAGAGTACGAGTCTAAAACCTTAGCTATTAGGCCAGAGTAAGAGTTAAGACCTTAGCTATTAGGCCAGAGTAAGAGTTAAGACCTTAACCATTAGGCCAGAGTACGAGTCTAAGCCTTAGCTATTTGGCCAGAGTAAGAGTTAAGACCTCAACCATTAGGCCAGAGTAAGAGTTAAGACCTTAACCATTAGACCAGAGTACGAGTCTAAGACATTAGCTATTAGGCCAGAGTAAGAGTTAAGACCTTAACCATTAGGCCAGAGTACGAGTCTAAGACCTTAACCAGTAGGCCAGAGTAAGAGTTAAGACCTTAACCATTTGGCCAGAGTACGAGTCTAAGACCTTAGCTATTAGGCCAGAGTAAGAGTTAAGACCTTAACTAGTAGGCCAGAGTAAGAGTTAAGACTTTAACCAGTAGGCCAGAGTACGAGTCTAAGACCTAAGCTATTAGGCCAGAGTAACAGTTAAGACCTTAGCTATTAGGCCAGAGTAAGAGTTAAGACCTTAACCAGTAGGCCAGAGTACGAGTCTAAGACCTTAGCTATTAGGCCAGAGTAAGAGTTAAGACCTTAACCTGTAGGCCAGAGTACGAGTCTAAGACCTTAGCTATTAGGCCAGAGTAAGAGTTAAGACCTTAACCAGTAGGCTAGAGTAAGATTTAAGACCGTAACCAGTAGGTCAGAGTACGAGTCTAAGACATTAGCTTTTAGGCCAGAGTAAGTGTTAAGACCTTAACCAGTAGGCCAGAGTAAGAGTTAATACCTTAACCATTAGGACAGAGTACGAGTCTAAGACCTTAGCTATTGGGCCAGAGTAAGAGTTAAGACCTTAGCTATTAGGCCAGAGTAAGAGTTAAGACCTTAACCATTAGGCCAGAGTACGAGTCTAAGCCTTAGCTATTAGGCCAGAGTAAGAGTTAAGACCTTAACCTGTAGGCCAGAGTACGAGTCTAACACCTTAGCTATTAGGCCAGAGTAAGAGTTAAGACCTTAGCTATTAGGCCAGAGTAAGGGTTAAGACCTTAGATATTAGGCCAGAGTAAGAGTTAAGACCTTAACCATTAGGCCAGAGTACGAGTCTAAGCCTTAGCTATTAGGCCAGAGTAAGAGTTAAGACCTTAACCTGTAGGCCAGAGTACGAGTCTAAGACCTTAGCTATTAGGCCAGAGTAAGAGTTAAGACCTTAGCTATTAGGCCAGAGTAAGAGTTAAGACCTTAGATATTAGGCCAGAGTAAGAGTTAAGACCTTAACCATTAGGCCAGAGTATGAGTCTAAGACCTTAGCCATTAGGCCAGAGGAAGAGTTAAGACCTTAGCTATTAGGCCAGAGTAAGAGTTAAGACCTTAACCATTAGGCAAGAGTACGAGTCTAAGACCTTAGCTATTAGGCCAGAGTAAAAGTTAAGACCTTAGCTATTAGGCCAGAGTAAGAGTTAAGACCTTAACCATTAGGCCAGAGTATGAGTCTAAGCCTTAGCTATTAGGCCAGAGTAAGAGTTAAGACCTTAACCTGTAGGCCAGAGTACGAGTCTAAGACCTTAGCTATTAGGCCAGAGTAAGAGTTAAGACCTTAGCTATTAGGCCAGAGTAAGAGTTAAGACCTTAGCTATTAGGCCAGAGTAAGAGTTAAGACCTTAACCATTAGGACAGAGTATGAGTCTAAGACCTTAGCTATTAGGCCAGAGGAAGAGTTAAGACCTTAACCAGTAGGCCATAGTGCGAGTCTAAGACCTTAGATATTAGGTCAGAGTAAGAAATAAGACCTTAACCAGTAGGCCAGAGTAAGAGTTAAGACCTTAACCATTAGGCCAGAGTACGAGTCTAAGATCTTAGCTTTTAGGCCATAGTACGAGTCTAAGACCTTAGCTATTAGGCCAGAGTAAGAGTTAAGACCTTAACCAGTAGGCCAGAGTAAGAGTTAAGACCTTAACCATTAGGCCAGAGTACGAGTCTATGACCTTAGCTATTAGGCCATAGTACGAGTCTAAGACCTTAGCTATTAGGCCAGAGTAAGAGTTAAGACCTTAACCAGTAGGCCAGAGTAAGAGTTAAGACCTTAACCTGTAGGCCATAGTACACGTTTAAGACCTTAGCTATTAGGCCAGAGTAAGAGTTAAGACCTTAACCAGTAGGCCAGAGTAAGTGTTAATACCTTAACCATTAGGCCAGAGTATGAGTCTAAGACCTAAGCTATTAGGCCAGAGTAACAGTTAAGACCTTAGCTATTAGGCCAGAGTAAGAGTTAAGACCTTAACCAGTAGGCCAGAGTACGAGTCTAAGACCTTAGCTATTAGGCCAGAGTAAGAGTTAAGACCTTAACCTGTAGGCCAGAGTACGAGTCTAAGACCTTAGCTATTAGGCCAGAGTAAGAGTTAAGACCTTAACCAGTAGGCTAGAGTAAGATTTAAGACCGTAACCAGTAGGTCAGAGTACGAGTCTAAGACATTAGCTTTTAGGCCAGAGTAAGTGTTAAGACCTTAACCAGTAGGCCAGAGTAAGAGTTAATACCTTAACCATTAGGCCAAAGTACGAGTCTAAGACCTTAGCTATTGGGCCAGAGTAAGAGTTAAGACCTTAGCTATTAGGCCAGAGTAAGAGTTAAGACCTTAACCATTAGGCCAGAGTACGAGTCTAAGCCTTAGCTATTAGGCCAGAGTAAGAGTTAAGACCTTAACCTGTAGGCCAGAGTACGAGTCTAACACCTTAGCTATTAGGCCAGAGTAAGAGTTAAGACCTTAGCTATTAGGCCAGAGTAAGGGTTAAGACCTTAGATATTAGGCCAGAGTAAGAGTTAAGACCTTAACCATTAGGCCAGAGTACGAGTCTAAGCCTTAGCTATTAGGCCAGAGTAAGAGTTAAGACCTTAAACTGTAGGCCAGAGTACGAGTCTAAGACCTTAGCTATTAGGCCAGAGTAAGAGTTAAGACCTTAGCTATTAGGCCAGAGTAAGAGTTAAGACCTTAGATATTAGGCCAGAGTAAGAGTTAAGACCTTAACCATTAGGCCAGAGTATGAGTCTAAGACCTTAGCCATTAGGCCAGAGGAAGAGTTAAGACCTTAGCTATTAGGCCAGAGTAAGAGTTAAGACCTTAACCATTAGGCCAGAGTACGAGTCTAAGACCTTAGCTATTAGGCCAGAGTAAAAGTTAAGACCTTAGCTATTAGGCCAGAGTAAGAGTTAAGACCTTAACCATTAGGCCAGAGTATGAGTCTAAGCCTTAGCTATTAGGCCAGAGTAAGAGTTAAGACCTTAACCTGTAGGCCAGAGTACGAGTCTAAGACCTTAGCTATTAGGCCAGAGTAAGAGTTAAGACCTTAGCTATTAGGCCAGAGTAAGAGTTAAGACCTTAGCTATTAGGCCAGAGTAAGAGTTAAGACCTTAACCATTAGGCCAGAGTATGAGTCTAAGACCTTAGCTATTAGGCCAGAGGAAGAGTTAAGACCTTAACCAGTAGGCCATAGTGCGAGTCTAAGACCTTAGATATTAGGTCAGAGTAAGAAATAAGACCTTAACCAGTAGGCCAGAGTAAGAGTTAAGACCTTAACCAATAGGCCAGAGTACGAGTCTAAGATCTTAGCTTTTAGGCCATAGTACGAGTCTAAGACCTTAGCTATTAGGCCAGAGTAAGAGTTAAGACCTTAACCAGTAGGCCAGAGTAAGAGTTAAGACCTTAACCATTAGGCCAGAGTACGAGTCTATGACCTTAGCTATTAGGCCATAGTACGAGTCTAAGACCTTAGCTATTAGGCCAGAGTAAGTGTTAAGACCTTAACCAGTAGGCCAGAGTAAGAGTTAAGACCTTAACCTGTAGGCCATAGTACAAGTTTAAGACCTTAGCTATTAGGCCAGAGTAAGAGTTAAGACCTTAACCAGTAGGCCAGAGTAAGTGTTAATACCTTAACCATTAGGCCAGAGTATGAGTCTAAGACCTAAGCTATTAGGCCAGAGTAACAGTTAAGACCTTAGCTATTAGGCCACAGTAAGAGTTAAGACTTTAACCAGTAGTCCAGAGTAAGAGTTAAGACCTTAACCAGTAGGCCAGAGTACGAGTCTAAGACCTTAACCAGTAGGCCAGAGTATGAGTTAAGACCTTAACCAGTAGGCCAGAGTAAGAGTTAAGACCTTAACCTGTAGGCCAGAGTAAGAGTTAAGACCTTAGCTATTAGGCCAGACTAAGAGTTAAGACCTTAACCATTAGGCCCGAGTACGAGTCTAAGACATTAGCTATTAGGCCAGAGTAAGAGTTAAGACCTTAACCAGTAGGCCAGAGTAAGAGTTAAGACCTTAACCATTACGAGTACGAGTGTAAGACCTTAGCTATTAGGGCATAGTACGAGTCTAAGACCTTAGCTATTAGGCCAGAGTAAGAGTTAAGACCTTAACTAGTAGGCCACAGTACGAGTCTATGACCTTAGCTATTAGGCCATAGTACGAGTCTAAGACCTTAGCTATTAGGCCATAGTAAGAGTTAAGATCTTAACCAGTTAGCCAGAGTAAGAGTTAAGACCTTAACCAGTAGGCCAGAGTACGAGTTAAGACCTTAACCATTAGGCCAAAGTACGAGTCTAAGACCTTAGCTATTAGGCCAAAGTACGAGTCTAAGACCTTAGCTATTAGGCCAGAGTAAGAGTTAAGACCTTAGCTATTAGGGCAGAGTAAGAGTTAAGACCTTAACCAGTAGGCCAGAGTACGAGTCTAAGACCTTAGTTATTAGGCCAGAGTAAGAGTTAAGACCTTAACCATTAGGCCAGAGTACGAGTCTAAGACCTTAGCTATTAGGCCAGAGTAAGAGTTAAGACCTTAACCAGTAGGCCAGAGTAAGAGTTAAGACCTTAACCATTAGGCCAGAGTACGAGTCTAAGACCTTAGCTATTATGCCAGACTAAGAGTTAAGACCTTAACCATTAGGCTAGAGTACGAGTCTAAGACCTTAGCTAATAGGCCAAAGTACGAGTCTAAGACCTTAGCTATTAGGCCAGAGTACGAGTTAAGACATTAACCTGTAGGCCAGATTAAGAGTTAAGACCTTAGCTATTAGGCCAGAGTATGAGTCTAAGACCTTAGCTATTAGGCCAGAGTAAGAGTTAAGACCTTAACCATTAGGCCAGAGTACGAGTCTAAGACCTTAACCAGTAGGCCAGAGTAAGAGTTAAGACCTTAACCATTTGGCCAGAGTACGAGTCTAAGACCTTAGCTATTAGGCCAGAGTAAGAGTTAAGACCTTAACTAGTAGGCCAGAGTAAGAGTTAAGACTTTAACCAGTAGGCCAGAGTACGAGTCTAAGACGTTAGCTATTAGGCCAGAGTAAGAGTTAAGACCTTAGCTATTAGGCCATAAAAAGAGTTAAAACCTTAACCATTAGGCCAGAGAACGAGTCTAAGACCTTAGCTATTAGGCCAGAGTAAGAGTTAAGACCTTAACCTGTAGGCCAGAGTACGAGTCTAACACCTTAGCTATTAGGTCAGAGTACGAGTCTAAGACATTAGCTATTAGGCCAGAGTAAGTGTTAAGACCTTAACCAGTAGGACAGAGTAAAAGTTAATACCTTAACCATTAGGCCAGAGTACGAGTCTAAGACCTTAGCTATGGGGCAAGAGTAGGAGTCTTAGCTATTGGGCCATAGTAAGAGTTAAGACCTTAGCTATTAGGCCAGAGTAAGAGTTAAGACCTTAACCATTAGGCCAGAGTACGAGTCTAAGCCTTAGCTATTAGGCCAGAGTAAGAGTTAAGACCTTAACCATTAGGCCAGATTACAAGTCTAAGACCTTAGCAATTAGGCCAGAGTAAGAGTTAAGACCTTAACCATTAGGCCAGAGTACGAGTCTAAGACCTTAGCTATTAGGCCAGAGTAAGAGTTAAGACCTTAGCTATTAGGCCAGAGTAAGAGTTAAGACCTTAACCATTAGGCCAGAGTACGAGTCTAAGCCTTAGCTATTTGGCCAGAGTAAGAGTTAAGACCTCAACCATTAGGCCAGAGTACGAGTCTAAGACCTTAGCTATTAGGCCAGAGTAGGAGTTAAGACCTTAACCAGTAGGCCAGAGTAAGAGTTAAGACCTTAACCATTAGACCAGAGTACGAGTCTAAGACATTAGCTATTAGGCCAGAGTAAGAGTTAAGACCTTAACCATTAGGCCAGAGTACGAGTCTAAGACCTTAACCAGTAGGCCAGAGTAAGAGTTAAGACCTTAACCATTTGGCCAGAGTACGAGTCTAAGACCTTAGCTATTAGGCCAGAGTAAGAGTTAAGACCTTAACTAGTAGGCCAGAGTAAGAGTTAAGACTTTAACCAGTAGGCCAGAGTACGAGTCTAAGACGTTAGCTATTAGGCCAGAGTAAGAGTTAAGACCTTAGCTATTAGGCCAGAAAAAGAGTTAAAACCTTAACCATTAGGCCACAGAACGAGTCTAAGACCTTAGCTATTAGGCCAGAGTAAGAGTTAAGACCTTAACCTGTAGGCCAGAGTACGAGTCTAACACCTTAGCTATTAGGCCAGAGTAAGAGTTAAGACCTTAGCTATTAGGCCAGAGTAAGAGTTAAGACCTTAGATATTAGGCCAGAGTAAGAGTTAAGACCTTAACCATTAGGCCAGAGTACGAGTCTAAGCCTTAGCTATTAGGCCAGAGTAAGAGTTAAGACCTTAACCTGTAGGCCAGAGTACGAGTCTAAGACCTTAGCTATTAGGCCAGAGTAAGAGTTAAGACCTTAGCTATTAGGCCAGAGTAAGAGTTAAGACCTTAGATATTAGGCCAGAGTAAGAGTTAAGACCTTAACCATTAGGCCAGAGTATGAGTCTAAGACCTTAGCCATTAGGCCAGAGGAAGAGTTAAGACCTTAGCTATTAGGCCAGAGTAAGAGTTAAGACCTTAACCATTAGGCCAGAGTACGAGTCTAAGACCTTAGCTATTAGGCCAGAGTAAAAGTTAAGACCTTAGCTATTAGGCCAGAGTAAGAGTTAAGACCTTAACCATTAGGCCAGAGTATGAGTCTAAGCCTTAGCTATTAGGCCAGAGTAAGAGTTAAGACCTTAACCTGTAGGCCAGAGTACGAGTCTAAGACCTTAGCTATTAGGCCAGAGTAAGAGTTAAGACCTTAGCTATTAGTCCAGAGTAAGAGTTAAGACCTTAGATATTAGGCCAGAGTAAGAGTTAAGACCTTAACCATTAGGCCAGAGTATGAGTCTAGGACTTTAGCTATTAGGCCAGAGGAAGAATTTAGACCTTAACCAGTAGGCCATAGTGCGAGTCTAAGACCTTAGATATTAGGTCAGAGTAAGAGTTAAGACCTTAACCAGTAGGCCAGAGTAAGAGTTAAGACCTTAACCATTAGGCCAGAGTACGAGTCTAAGATCTTAGCTTTTAGGCCATAGTACGAGTCTAAGACCTTAGCTATTAGGCCAGAGTAAGAGTTAAGACCTTAACCAGTAGGCCAGAGTAAGAGTTAAGACCTTAACCATTAGGCCAGAGTACGAGTCTATGACCTTAGCTATTAGGCCATAGTACAAGTCTAAGACCTTAGCTATTAGGCCAGAGTAAGAGTTAAGACCTTAACCAGTAGGCCAGAGTAAGAGTTAAGACCTTAACCTGTAGGCCATAGTACAAGTTTAAGACCTTAGCTATTAGGCCAGAGTAAGAGTTAAGACCTTAACCAGTAGGCCAGAGTAAGTGTTAAGACCTTAACCATTAGGCCAGAGTATGAGTCTAAGACCTAAGCTATTAGGCCAGAGTAACAGTTAAGACCTTAGCTATTAGGCCACAGTAAGAGTTAAGACTTTAACCAGTAGGCCAGAGTAAGAGTTAAGACCTTAACCAGTAGGCCAGAGTACGAGTCTAAGACCTTAACCAGTAGGCCAGAGTATGAGTTAAGACCTTAACCAGTAGGCCAGAGTAAGAGTTAAGACCTTAACCTGTAGGCCAGAGTAAGAGTTAAGACCTTAGCTATTAGGCCAGACTAAGAGTTAAGACCTTAACCATTAGGCCCGAGTACGAGTCTAAGACCTTAGCTATTAGGCCAGAGTAAGAGTTAAGACCTTAACCAGTAGGCCAGAGTAAGAGTTAAGACCTTAACCATTAGGCCAGAGTACGAGTCTAAGACCTTAGCTATTAGGCCAGAGTAAGAGTTAAGACCTTAACCAGTAGGCCAGAGTAAGAGTTAAGACCTTAACCATTAGGCTAGAGTACGAGTCTAAGACCTTAGCTAATAGGTCAAAGTACAAGTCTAAGACCTTAGCTATTAGGCCAGAGTACGAGTTAAGACATTAACCTGTAGGCCAGAGTAAGAGTTAAGACCTTAGCTATTAGGCCAGAGTATGAGTCTAAGACCTTAGCTATTAGGCCAGAGTAAGAGTTAAGACCTTAACCAGTAGGCCAGAGTAAGAGTTAAGACCTTAGCTATTAGGCCAGATTAAGAGTTAAGACCTTAGCTATTAGGCCAGAGTAAGAGTTAAGACCTTAACCATTAGGCCAGAGTACAAGTCTAAGACCTTAGCTATTAGGCCAGAGGAAGAGTTAAGACCTTAACCAGTAGGCCATAGTGCGAGTCTAAGACCTTAGCTATTAGGCTAGAGTAAGAGTTAAGACCTTAACCAGTAGGCCAGAGTCAGAGTTAGGACCTTAACCAGTAGGCCAGAGTACGAGTCTAAGACCTTAGCTATTAGGCCAGAGTAAGAGTTAAGACCTTAACCTGTAGGCCAGAGTACGAGTCTAAGACCTTAGCTATTAGGCCAGAGTAAGAGTTAAGACCTTAACCAGTAGGCCAGAGTAGGAGTTAAGACCTTAACCAGTAGGCCAGAGTACGAGTCTAAGACCTTAGCTATTAGGCCAGAGTAAGAGCTAAAACCTTAACCAGTAGGCCAGAGTAAGAGTTAAGACTAGGCCTGGGCAAAAATTTCGTTCCGTTCGCGGAAATTGCGATAATTTGACATTTTTGCGTTCCGCGGAGAGCGCGAAAATGTCAAAAATTCCGGTTTCCGCAGCTTGGCGATAATTTGTTTCTTGCTCGCGCTGTAAAATGATACATTCTCGCGCGCGCGCGATCGCCTTACCTGAATCCCTGCGTTCGCCGACAAGTTTTCTTGATCCGGTCGCGTTCTCCATGAGATGTTGTATTGTTTTTAGCCATTTGCGCTGTCTCGCGACAGTTCGCGCCCGCAGTGACGTCATGCGTCGCGCGATCACGTCTTTCTTCTCGCGATCATGCACCGCGAGAACAGCTCAAAACAAGATGGCCGCGCCCGCAAGTAACCACATGGGTAAGTTGGCGACCCGCAACCATGCAGAAAATCTCGCGAACATGCCGGAAAAAAACTTCCGCATCTTCGCGATATTTCTGCTTGTTTGCGATAATTTTAAACATTCTCGCGATAATTTGCGAAGGTTAATTCCGCAAATTCCGCCCACCCCTAGTTAAGACCTTAACCAGTAGGTCAGAGTACGAGTCTAAGACATTAGCTATTAGGCCAGAGTAAGTGTTAAGACCTTAACCAGTAGGACAGAGTAAAAGTTAATACCTTAACCATTAGGCCAGAGTACAAGTCTAAGACCTTAGCTATGGGGCCAGAGTAGGAGTCTTAGCTATTAGGCCAGAGTAAGAGTTAAGACCTTAACCATTAGGCCAGAGTACGAGTCTAAGACCTTAGCTATGAGGCCAGAGTAAGTGTTAAGACCTTAACCAGTAGGCCAGAGTAAGAGTTAATACCTTAACCATTAGGCCAGAGTACGAGTCTAAGACCTTAGCTATTTGGCCAGAGTAAGAGTTAAGACCTTAGCTATTAGGCCAGAGTAAGACTTAAGACCTTAACCATTAGGCCAGAGTACGAGTCTAAGCCTTAGCTATTAGGCCAGAGTAAGAGTTAAGACCTTAACCATTAGGCCAGAGTACGAGTCTAAGACCTTAGCTATTAGGCCAGAGTAAGAGTTAAGACCTTAACCATTAGGCCAGAGTACGAGTCTAAGACCTTAGCTATGAGGCCAGAGTAAGAGTTAAGACCTTAGCTATTAGGCCAGAGTAAGAGTTAAGACCTTAACCATTAGGCCAGAGTACGAGTCTAAGCCTTAGCTATTTGGCCAGAGTAAGAGTTAAGACCTCAACCATTAGGCCAGAGTACGAGTCTAAGACCTTAGCTATTAGGCTAGAGTAGGAGTTAAGACCTTAACCAGTAGGCCAGAGTAAGAGTTAAGACCTTAACCATTAGACCAGAGTACGAGTCTAAGACCTTAGCTATTAGGCCAGAGTAAGAGTTAAGACCTTAACTATTAGGCCAGAGTACGAGTCTAAGACCTTAACCAGTAGGCCAGAGTAAGAGTTAAGACCTTAACTATTTGGCCAGAGTACGAGTCTAAGACCTTAGCTATTAGGCCAGAGTAAGAGTTAAGACCTTAACCAGTAGGCCAGAGTAAGAGTTAAGACTTTAACCAGTAGGCCAGAGTACGAGTCTAAGACGTTAGCTATTAGGCCAGAGTAAGAGTTAAGACCTTAGCTATTAGGCCAGAAAAAGAGTTAAAACCTTAACCATTAGGCCAGAGAACGAGTCTAAGACCTTAGCTATTAGGCCAGAGTAAGAGTTAAGACCTTAACCTGTAGGCCAGAGTACGAGTCTAACACCTTAGCTATTAGGCCAGAGTAAGAGTTAAGACCTTAGCTATTAGGCCAGAGTAAGAGTTAAGACCTTAGATATTAGGCCAGAGTAAGAGTTAAGACCTTAACCATTAGGCCAGAGTACGAGTCTAAGCCTTAGCTATTAGGCCAGAGTAAGAGTTAAGTCCTTAACCTGTAGGCCAGAGTACGAGTCTAAGACCTTAGCTATTAGGCCAGAGTAAGAGTTAAGACCTTAGCTATTAGGCCAAAGTAAGAGTTAAGACCTTAGATATTAGGCCAGAGTAAGAGTTAAGACCTTAACCATTAGGCCACAGTATGAGTCTAAGACCTTAGCCATTAGGCCAGAGGAAGAGTTAAGACCTTAGCTATTAGGCCAGAGTAAGAGTTAAGACCTTAACTATTAGGCCAGAGTACGAGTCTAAGACCTTAGCTATTAGGCCAGAGTAAAAGTTAAGACCTTAGCTATTAGGCCAGAGTAAGAGTTAAGACCTTAACCATTAGGCCAGAGTATGAGTCTAAGCCTTAGCTATTAGGCCAGAGTAAGAGTTAAGACCTTAACCTGTAGGCCAGAGTACGAGTCTAAGACCTTAGCTATTAGGCCAGAGTAAGAGTTAAGACCTTAGCTATTAGGCCAGAGTAAGAATTAAGACCTTAGATATTAGGCCAGAGTAAGAGTTAAGACCTTAACCATTAGGCCAGAGTATGAGTCTAGGACCTTAGCTATTAGGCCAGAGGAAGAGTTAAGACCTTAACCAGTAGGCCATAGTGCGAGTCTAAGACCTTAGATATTAGGTCAGAGTAAGAGTTAAGACCTTAACCAGTAGGCCAGAGTAAGAGTTAAGACCTTAACCATTAGGCCAGAGTACGAGTCTAAGATCTTAGCTTTTAGGCCATAGTACGAGTCTAAGACCTTAGCTATTAGGCCAGAGTAGGAGTTAAGACCTTAACCAGTAGGCCAGAGTACGAGTCTAAGACCTTAGCTATTAGGCCAGAGTAAGAGTTAAGACCTTAACCAGTAGGCCAGAGTAAGAGTTAAGACCTTAACCTGTAGGCCATAGTACAAGTTTAAGACCTTAGCTATTAGGCCAGAGTAAGAGTTAAGACCTTAACCAGTAGGCCAGAGTAAGTGTTAAGACCGTAACCATTAGGCCAGAGTATGAGTCTAAGACCTAAGCTATTAGGCCAGAGTAACAGTTAAGACCTTAGCTATTAGGCCACAGTAAGAGTTAAGACTTTAACCAGTAGGCCAGAGTAAGAGTTAAGACCTTAACCAGTAGGCCAGAGTACGAGTCTAAGACCTTAACCAGTAGGCCAGAGTATGAGTTAAGACCTTAACCAGTAGGCCAGAGTAAGAGTTAAGACCTTAACCTGTAGGCCAGAGTAAGAGTTAAGACCTTAGCTATTAGGCCAGACTAAGAGTTAAAACCTTAACCATTAGGCCCGAGTACGAGTCTAACACCTTAGCTATTAGGCCAGAGTAAGAGTTAAGACCTTAACCAGTAGGCCAGAGTAAGAGTTACGACCTTAACCAGTAGGCCAGAGTACGAGTCTAAGACCTTAGCTATTAGACCTGAGTAAGAGTTAAGACCTTATCCAGTAGGCCAGAGTACAAGTCTAAGACCTTAGCTATTAGGCCAGAGTAAGAGTTAAGACCTTAGATATTAGGCCAGAGTAAGAGTTAAGACCTTAGATATTATGCCAGAGTAAGAGTTAAGACCTTAACCATTAGGCCAGAGTATGAGTCTAAGACCTTAGATATTAGGTCAGAGTAAGAGTTAAGACCTTAACCAGTAGGCCAGAGTAAGAGTTAAGACCTTAACCATTAGGCCAGAGTACGAGTGTAAGACCTTAGCTATTAGGGCATAGTACGAGTCTAAGACCTTAGCTATTAGGCCAGAGTAAGAGTTAAGACATTAGCTATTAGGCCAGAGTAAGAGTTAAAACCTTAACTATTAGGCCAGAGTAAGAGTTAAGACCTTAACCATTAGGCCAGAGTATGAGTCTAAGCCTTAGCTATTAGGCCAGAGTAAGAGTTAAGACCTTAACCTGTAGGCCAGAGTACGAGTCTAAGACCTTAGCTATTAGGCCAGAGTAAGAGTTAAGACCTTAGATATTAGGCCAGAGTAAGAGTTAAGACCTTAGATATTATGCCAGAGTAAGAGTTAAGACCTTAACCATTAGGCCAGAGTATGAGTCTAAGACCTTAGATATTAGGTCAGAGTAAGAGTTAAGACCTTAACCAGTAGGCCAGAGTAAGAGTTAAGACCTTAACCATTAGGCCAGAGTACGAGTGTAAGACCTTAGCTATTAGGGCATAGTACGAGTCTAAGACCTTAGCTATTAGGCCAGAGTAAGAGTTAAGACCTTAACCAGTAGGCCAGAGTACGAGTCTATGACCTTAGCTATTAGGCAATAGTACGAGTCTAAGACCTTAGCTATTAGGCCATAGTAAGAGTTAAGATCTTAACCAGTAGGCCAGAGTAAGAGTTAAGACCTTAACCAGTAGGCCAGAGTACGAGTTAAGACCTTAACCATTAGGCCAAAGTACGAGTCGAAGACCTTAGCTATTAGGCCAAAGTACGAGTCTAAGACCTTAGCTATTAGGCCAGAGTAAGAGTTAAGACCTTAGCTATTAGGGCAGAGTAAGAGTTAAGACCTTAACCAGTAGGCCAGAGTACGAGTCTAAGACCTTAACTATTTGGCCAGAGTAAGAGTTAAGACCTTAACCATTAGGCCAGAGTACGAGTCTAAGACCTTAGCTATTAGGCCAGAGTAAGAGTTAAGACCTTAACCAGTAGGCCAGAGTAAGAGTTAAGACCTTAACCATTAGGCCAGAGTACGAGTCTAAGACCTTAGCTATTATGCCAGACTAAGAGTTAAGACCTTAACCATTAGGCTAGAGTACGAGTCTAAGACCTTAGCTAATAGGCCAAAGTACGAGTCTAAGACCTTAGCTATTAGGCCAGAGTAAGAGTTAAGACCTTAGATATTAGGCCAGAGTAAGAGTTAAGACCTTAGATATTATGCCAGAGTAAGAGTTAAGACCTTAACCATTAGGCCAGAGTAAGAGTTAAGACCTTAGATATTATGCCAGAGTAAGAGTTAAGACCTTAACCATTAGGCCAGAGTATGAGTCTAAGACCTTAGATATTAGGTCAGAGTAAGAGTTAAGACCTTAACCAGTAGGCCAGAGTAAGAGTTAAGACCTCAACCATTAGGCCAGAGTACGAGTCTAAGACCTTAGCTATTAGGCCAGAGTAAGAGTTAAGACCTTAACTAGTAGGCCAGAGTAAGAGTTAAGACTTTAACCAGTAGGCCAGAGTACGAGTCTAAGACGTTAGCTATTAGGCCAGAGTAAGAGTTAAGACCTTAGCTATTATGCCAGAAAAAGAGTTAAAACCTTAACCATTAGGCCAGAGAACGAGTCTAAGACCTTAGCTATTAGGCCAGAGTAAGAGTTAAGACCTTAACCTGTAGGCCAGAGTACGAGTCTAACACCTTAGCTATTAGGTCAGAGTACGAGTCTAAGACATTAGCTATTAGGCCAGAGTAAGTGTTAAGACCTTAACCAGTAGGACAGAGTAAAAGTTAATACCTTAACCATTAGGCCAGAGTACGAGTCTAAGACCTTAGCTATGGGGCCAGAGTAGGAGTCTTAGCTATTGGGCCATAGTAAGAGTTAAGACCTTAGCTATTAGGCCAGAGTAAGAGTTAAGACCTTAACCATTAGGCCAGAGTACGAGTCTAAGCCTTAGCTATTAGGCCAGAGTAAGAGTTAAGACCTTAACCATTAGGCCAGATTACAAGTCTAAGACCTTAGCAATTAGGCCAGAGTAAGAGTTAAGACCTTAACCATTAGGCCAGAGTACGAGTCTAAAACCTTAGCTATTAGGCCAGAGTAAGAGTTAAGACCTTAGCTATTAGGCCAGAGTAAGAGTTAAGACCTTAACCATTAGGCCAGAGTACGAGTCTAAGCCTTAGCTATTTGGCCAGAGTAAGAGTTAAGACCTCAACCATTAGGCCAGAGTAAGAGTTAAGACCTTAACCATTAGACCAGAGTACGAGTCTAAGACATTAGCTATTAGGCCAGAGTAAGAGTTAAGACCTTAACCATTAGGCCAGAGTACGAGTCTAAGACCTTAACCAGTAGGCCAGAGTAAGAGTTAAGACCTTAACCATTTGGCCAGAGTACGAGTCTAAGACCTTAGCTATTAGGCCAGAGTAAGAGTTAAGACCTTAACTAGTAGGCCAGAGTAAGAGTTAAGACTTTAACCAGTAGGCCAGAGTACGAGTCTAAGACCTAAGCTATTAGGCCAGAGTAACAGTTAAGACCTTAGCTATTAGGCCAGAGTAAGAGTTAAGACCTTAACCAGTAGGCCAGAGTACGAGTCTAAGACCTTAGCTATTAGGCCAGAGTAAGAGTTAAGACCTTAACCTGTAGGCCAGAGTACGAGTCTAAGACCTTAGCTATTAGGCCAGAGTAAGAGTTAAGACCTTAACCAGTAGGCTAGAGTAAGATTTAAGACCGTAACCAGTAGGTCAGAGTACGAGTCTAAGACATTAGCTTTTAGGCCAGAGTAAGTGTTAAGACCTTAACCAGTAGGCCAGAGTAAGAGTTAATACCTTAACCATTAGGACAGAGTACGAGTCTAAGACCTTAGCTATTGGGCCAGAGTAAGAGTTAAGACCTTAGCTATTAGGCCAGAGTAAGAGTTAAGACCTTAACCATTAGGCCAGAGTACGAGTCTAAGCCTTAGCTATTAGGCCAGAGTAAGAGTTAAGACCTTAACCTGTAGGCCAGAGTACGAGTCTAACACCTTAGCTATTAGGCCAGAGTAAGAGTTAAGACCTTAGCTATTAGGCCAGAGTAAGGGTTAAGACCTTAGATATTAGGCCAGAGTAAGAGTTAAGACCTTAACCATTAGGCCAGAGTACGAGTCTAAGCCTTAGCTATTAGGCCAGAGTAAGAGTTAAGACCTTAACCTGTAGGCCAGAGTACGAGTCTAAGACCTTAGCTATTAGGCCAGAGTAAGAGTTAAGACCTTAGCTATTAGGCCAGAGTAAGAGTTAAGACCTTAGATATTAGGCCAGAGTAAGAGTTAAGACCTTAACCATTAGGCCAGAGTATGAGTCTAAGACCTTAGCCATTAGGCCAGAGGAAGAGTTAAGACCTTAGCTATTAGGCCAGAGTAAGAGTTAAGACCTTAACCATTAGGCAAGAGTACGAGTCTAAGACCTTAGCTATTAGGCCAGAGTAAAAGTTAAGACCTTAGCTATTAGGCCAGAGTAAGAGTTAAGACCTTAACCATTAGGCCAGAGTATGAGTCTAAGCCTTAGCTATTAGGCCAGAGTAAGAGTTAAGACCTTAACCTGTAGGCCAGAGTACGAGTCTAAGACCTTAGCTATTAGGCCAGAGTAAGAGTTAAGACCTTAGCTATTAGGCCAGAGTAAGAGTTAAGACCTTAGCTATTAGGCCAGAGTAAGAGTTAAGACCTTAACCATTAGGACAGAGTATGAGTCTAAGACCTTAGCTATTAGGCCAGAGGAAGAGTTAAGACCTTAACCAGTAGGCCATAGTGCGAGTCTAAGACCTTAGATATTAGGTCAGAGTAAGAAATAAGACCTTAACCAGTAGGCCAGAGTAAGAGTTAAGACCTTAACCATTAGGCCAGAGTACGAGTCTAAGATCTTAGCTTTTAGGCCATAGTACGAGTCTAAGACCTTAGCTATTAGGCCAGAGTAAGAGTTAAGACCTTAACCAGTAGGCCAGAGTAAGAGTTAAGACCTTAACCATTAGGCCAGAGTACGAGTCTATGACCTTAGCTATTAGGCCATAGTACGAGTCTAAGACCTTAGCTATTAGGCCAGAGTAAGAGTTAAGACCTTAACCAGTAGGCCAGAGTAAGAGTTAAGACCTTAACCTGTAGGCCATAGTACACGTTTAAGACCTTAGCTATTAGGCCAGAGTAAGAGTTAAGACCTTAACCAGTAGGCCAGAGTAAGTGTTAATACCTTAACCATTAGGCCAGAGTATGAGTCTAAGACCTAAGCTATTAGGCCAGAGTAACAGTTAAGACCTTAGCTATTAGGCCAGAGTAAGAGTTAAGACCTTAACCAGTAGGCCAGAGTACGAGTCTAAGACCTTAGCTATTAGGCCAGAGTAAGAGTTAAGACCTTAACCTGTAGGCCAGAGTACGAGTCTAAGACCTTAGCTATTAGGCCAGAGTAAGAGTTAAGACCTTAACCAGTAGGCTAGAGTAAGATTTAAGACCGTAACCAGTAGGTCAGAGTACGAGTCTAAGACATTAGCTTTTAGGCCAGAGTAAGTGTTAAGACCTTAACCAGTAGGCCAGAGTAAGAGTTAATACCTTAACCATTAGGCCAAAGTACGAGTCTAAGACCTTAGCTATTGGGCCAGAGTAAGAGTTAAGACCTTAGCTATTAGGCCAGAGTAAGAGTTAAGACCTTAACCATTAGGCCAGAGTACGAGTCTAAGCCTTAGCTATTAGGCCAGAGTAAGAGTTAAGACCTTAACCTGTAGGCCAGAGTACGAGTCTAACACCTTAGCTATTAGGCCAGAGTAAGAGTTAAGACCTTAGCTATTAGGCCAGAGTAAGGGTTAAGACCTTAGATATTAGGCCAGAGTAAGAGTTAAGACCTTAACCATTAGGCCAGAGTACGAGTCTAAGCCTTAGCTATTAGGCCAGAGTAAGAGTTAAGACCTTAAACTGTAGGCCAGAGTACGAGTCTAAGACCTTAGCTATTAGGCCAGAGTAAGAGTTAAGACCTTAGCTATTAGGCCAGAGTAAGAGTTAAGACCTTAGATATTAGGCCAGAGTAAGAGTTAAGACCTTAACCATTAGGCCAGAGTATGAGTCTAAGACCTTAGCCATTAGGCCAGAGGAAGAGTTAAGACCTTAGCTATTAGGCCAGAGTAAGAGTTAAGACCTTAACCATTAGGCCAGAGTACGAGTCTAAGACCTTAGCTATTAGGCCAGAGTAAAAGTTAAGACCTTAGCTATTAGGCCAGAGTAAGAGTTAAGACCTTAACCATTAGGCCAGAGTATGAGTCTAAGCCTTAGCTATTAGGCCAGAGTAAGAGTTAAGACCTTAACCTGTAGGCCAGAGTACGAGTCTAAGACCTTAGCTATTAGGCCAGAGTAAGAGTTAAGACCTTAGCTATTAGGCCAGAGTAAGAGTTAAGACCTTAGCTATTAGGCCAGAGTAAGAGTTAAGACCTTAACCATTAGGCCAGAGTATGAGTCTAAGACCTTAGCTATTAGGCCAGAGGAAGAGTTAAGACCTTAACCAGTAGGCCATAGTGCGAGTCTAAGACCTTAGATATTAGGTCAGAGTAAGAAATAAGACCTTAACCAGTAGGCCAGAGTAAGAGTTAAGACCTTAACCAATAGGCCAGAGTACGAGTCTAAGATCTTAGCTTTTAGGCCATAGTACGAGTCTAAGACCTTAGCTATTAGGCCAGAGTAAGAGTTAAGACCTTAACCAGTAGGCCAGAGTAAGAGTTAAGACCTTAACCATTAGGCCAGAGTACGAGTCTATGACCTTAGCTATTAGGCCATAGTACGAGTCTAAGACCTTAGCTATTAGGCCAGAGTAAGTGTTAAGACCTTAACCAGTAGGCCAGAGTAAGAGTTAAGACCTTAACCTGTAGGCCATAGTACAAGTTTAAGACCTTAGCTATTAGGCCAGAGTAAGAGTTAAGACCTTAACCAGTAGGCCAGAGTAAGTGTTAATACCTTAACCATTAGGCCAGAGTATGAGTCTAAGACCTAAGCTATTAGGCCAGAGTAACAGTTAAGACCTTAGCTATTAGGCCACAGTAAGAGTTAAGACTTTAACCAGTAGTCCAGAGTAAGAGTTAAGACCTTAACCAGTAGGCCAGAGTACGAGTCTAAGACCTTAACCAGTAGGCCAGAGTATGAGTTAAGACCTTAACCAGTAGGCCAGAGTAAGAGTTAAGACCTTAACCTGTAGGCCAGAGTAAGAGTTAAGACCTTAGCTATTAGGCCAGACTAAGAGTTAAGACCTTAACCATTAGGCCCGAGTACGAGTCTAAGACATTAGCTATTAGGCCAGAGTAAGAGTTAAGACCTTAACCAGTAGGCCAGAGTAAGAGTTAAGACCTTAACCATTACGAGTACGAGTGTAAGACCTTAGCTATTAGGGCATAGTACGAGTCTAAGACCTTAGCTATTAGGCCAGAGTAAGAGTTAAGACCTTAACTAGTAGGCCACAGTACGAGTCTATGACCTTAGCTATTAGGCCATAGTACGAGTCTAAGACCTTAGCTATTAGGCCATAGTAAGAGTTAAGATCTTAACCAGTTAGCCAGAGTAAGAGTTAAGACCTTAACCAGTAGGCCAGAGTACGAGTTAAGACCTTAACCATTAGGCCAAAGTACGAGTCTAAGACCTTAGCTATTAGGCCAAAGTACGAGTCTAAGACCTTAGCTATTAGGCCAGAGTAAGAGTTAAGACCTTAGCTATTAGGGCAGAGTAAGAGTTAAGACCTTAACCAGTAGGCCAGAGTACGAGTCTAAGACCTTAGTTATTAGGCCAGAGTAAGAGTTAAGACCTTAACCATTAGGCCAGAGTACGAGTCTAAGACCTTAGCTATTAGGCCAGAGTAAGAGTTAAGACCTTAACCAGTAGGCCAGAGTAAGAGTTAAGACCTTAACCATTAGGCCAGAGTACGAGTCTAAGACCTTAGCTATTATGCCAGACTAAGAGTTAAGACCTTAACCATTAGGCTAGAGTACGAGTCTAAGACCTTAGCTAATAGGCCAAAGTACGAGTCTAAGACCTTAGCTATTAGGCCAGAGTACGAGTTAAGACATTAACCTGTAGGCCAGATTAAGAGTTAAGACCTTAGCTATTAGGCCAGAGTATGAGTCTAAGACCTTAGCTATTAGGCCAGAGTAAGAGTTAAGACCTTAACCATTAGGCCAGAGTACGAGTCTAAGACCTTAACCAGTAGGCCAGAGTAAGAGTTAAGACCTTAACCATTTGGCCAGAGTACGAGTCTAAGACCTTAGCTATTAGGCCAGAGTAAGAGTTAAGACCTTAACTAGTAGGCCAGAGTAAGAGTTAAGACTTTAACCAGTAGGCCAGAGTACGAGTCTAAGACGTTAGCTATTAGGCCAGAGTAAGAGTTAAGACCTTAGCTATTAGGCCATAAAAAGAGTTAAAACCTTAACCATTAGGCCAGAGAACGAGTCTAAGACCTTAGCTATTAGGCCAGAGTAAGAGTTAAGACCTTAACCTGTAGGCCAGAGTACGAGTCTAACACCTTAGCTATTAGGTCAGAGTACGAGTCTAAGACATTAGCTATTAGGCCAGAGTAAGTGTTAAGACCTTAACCAGTAGGACAGAGTAAAAGTTAATACCTTAACCATTAGGCCAGAGTACGAGTCTAAGACCTTAGCTATGGGGCAAGAGTAGGAGTCTTAGCTATTGGGCCATAGTAAGAGTTAAGACCTTAGCTATTAGGCCAGAGTAAGAGTTAAGACCTTAACCATTAGGCCAGAGTACGAGTCTAAGCCTTAGCTATTAGGCCAGAGTAAGAGTTAAGACCTTAACCATTAGGCCAGATTACAAGTCTAAGACCTTAGCAATTAGGCCAGAGTAAGAGTTAAGACCTTAACCATTAGGCCAGAGTACGAGTCTAAGACCTTAGCTATTAGGCCAGAGTAAGAGTTAAGACCTTAGCTATTAGGCCAGAGTAAGAGTTAAGACCTTAACCATTAGGCCAGAGTACGAGTCTAAGCCTTAGCTATTTGGCCAGAGTAAGAGTTAAGACCTCAACCATTAGGCCAGAGTACGAGTCTAAGACCTTAGCTATTAGGCCAGAGTAGGAGTTAAGACCTTAACCAGTAGGCCAGAGTAAGAGTTAAGACCTTAACCATTAGACCAGAGTACGAGTCTAAGACATTAGCTATTAGGCCAGAGTAAGAGTTAAGACCTTAACCATTAGGCCAGAGTACGAGTCTAAGACCTTAACCAGTAGGCCAGAGTAAGAGTTAAGACCTTAACCATTTGGCCAGAGTACGAGTCTAAGACCTTAGCTATTAGGCCAGAGTAAGAGTTAAGACCTTAACTAGTAGGCCAGAGTAAGAGTTAAGACTTTAACCAGTAGGCCAGAGTACGAGTCTAAGACGTTAGCTATTAGGCCAGAGTAAGAGTTAAGACCTTAGCTATTAGGCCAGAAAAAGAGTTAAAACCTTAACCATTAGGCCACAGAACGAGTCTAAGACCTTAGCTATTAGGCCAGAGTAAGAGTTAAGACCTTAACCTGTAGGCCAGAGTACGAGTCTAACACCTTAGCTATTAGGCCAGAGTAAGAGTTAAGACCTTAGCTATTAGGCCAGAGTAAGAGTTAAGACCTTAGATATTAGGCCAGAGTAAGAGTTAAGACCTTAACCATTAGGCCAGAGTACGAGTCTAAGCCTTAGCTATTAGGCCAGAGTAAGAGTTAAGACCTTAACCTGTAGGCCAGAGTACGAGTCTAAGACCTTAGCTATTAGGCCAGAGTAAGAGTTAAGACCTTAGCTATTAGGCCAGAGTAAGAGTTAAGACCTTAGATATTAGGCCAGAGTAAGAGTTAAGACCTTAACCATTAGGCCAGAGTATGAGTCTAAGACCTTAGCCATTAGGCCAGAGGAAGAGTTAAGACCTTAGCTATTAGGCCAGAGTAAGAGTTAAGACCTTAACCATTAGGCCAGAGTACGAGTCTAAGACCTTAGCTATTAGGCCAGAGTAAAAGTTAAGACCTTAGCTATTAGGCCAGAGTAAGAGTTAAGACCTTAACCATTAGGCCAGAGTATGAGTCTAAGCCTTAGCTATTAGGCCAGAGTAAGAGTTAAGACCTTAACCTGTAGGCCAGAGTACGAGTCTAAGACCTTAGCTATTAGGCCAGAGTAAGAGTTAAGACCTTAGCTATTAGTCCAGAGTAAGAGTTAAGACCTTAGATATTAGGCCAGAGTAAGAGTTAAGACCTTAACCATTAGGCCAGAGTATGAGTCTAGGACTTTAGCTATTAGGCCAGAGGAAGAATTTAGACCTTAACCAGTAGGCCATAGTGCGAGTCTAAGACCTTAGATATTAGGTCAGAGTAAGAGTTAAGACCTTAACCAGTAGGCCAGAGTAAGAGTTAAGACCTTAACCATTAGGCCAGAGTACGAGTCTAAGATCTTAGCTTTTAGGCCATAGTACGAGTCTAAGACCTTAGCTATTAGGCCAGAGTAAGAGTTAAGACCTTAACCAGTAGGCCAGAGTAAGAGTTAAGACCTTAACCATTAGGCCAGAGTACGAGTCTATGACCTTAGCTATTAGGCCATAGTACAAGTCTAAGACCTTAGCTATTAGGCCAGAGTAAGAGTTAAGACCTTAACCAGTAGGCCAGAGTAAGAGTTAAGACCTTAACCTGTAGGCCATAGTACAAGTTTAAGACCTTAGCTATTAGGCCAGAGTAAGAGTTAAGACCTTAACCAGTAGGCCAGAGTAAGTGTTAAGACCTTAACCATTAGGCCAGAGTATGAGTCTAAGACCTAAGCTATTAGGCCAGAGTAACAGTTAAGACCTTAGCTATTAGGCCACAGTAAGAGTTAAGACTTTAACCAGTAGGCCAGAGTAAGAGTTAAGACCTTAACCAGTAGGCCAGAGTACGAGTCTAAGACCTTAACCAGTAGGCCAGAGTATGAGTTAAGACCTTAACCAGTAGGCCAGAGTAAGAGTTAAGACCTTAACCTGTAGGCCAGAGTAAGAGTTAAGACCTTAGCTATTAGGCCAGACTAAGAGTTAAGACCTTAACCATTAGGCCCGAGTACGAGTCTAAGACCTTAGCTATTAGGCCAGAGTAAGAGTTAAGACCTTAACCAGTAGGCCAGAGTAAGAGTTAAGACCTTAACCATTAGGCCAGAGTACGAGTCTAAGACCTTAGCTATTAGGCCAGAGTAAGAGTTAAGACCTTAACCAGTAGGCCAGAGTAAGAGTTAAGACCTTAACCATTAGGCTAGAGTACGAGTCTAAGACCTTAGCTAATAGGTCAAAGTACAAGTCTAAGACCTTAGCTATTAGGCCAGAGTACGAGTTAAGACATTAACCTGTAGGCCAGAGTAAGAGTTAAGACCTTAGCTATTAGGCCAGAGTATGAGTCTAAGACCTTAGCTATTAGGCCAGAGTAAGAGTTAAGACCTTAACCAGTAGGCCAGAGTAAGAGTTAAGACCTTAGCTATTAGGCCAGATTAAGAGTTAAGACCTTAGCTATTAGGCCAGAGTAAGAGTTAAGACCTTAACCATTAGGCCAGAGTACAAGTCTAAGACCTTAGCTATTAGGCCAGAGGAAGAGTTAAGACCTTAACCAGTAGGCCATAGTGCGAGTCTAAGACCTTAGCTATTAGGCTAGAGTAAGAGTTAAGACCTTAACCAGTAGGCCAGAGTCAGAGTTAGGACCTTAACCAGTAGGCCAGAGTACGAGTCTAAGACCTTAGCTATTAGGCCAGAGTAAGAGTTAAGACCTTAACCTGTAGGCCAGAGTACGAGTCTAAGACCTTAGCTATTAGGCCAGAGTAAGAGTTAAGACCTTAACCAGTAGGCCAGAGTAGGAGTTAAGACCTTAACCAGTAGGCCAGAGTACGAGTCTAAGACCTTAGCTATTAGGCCAGAGTAAGAGCTAAAACCTTAACCAGTAGGCCAGAGTAAGAGTTAAGACTAGGCCTGGGCAAAAATTTCGTTCCGTTCGCGGAAATTGCGATAATTTGACATTTTTGCGTTCCGCGGAGAGCGCGAAAATGTCAAAAATTCCGGTTTCCGCAGCTTGGCGATAATTTGTTTCTTGCTCGCGCTGTAAAATGATACATTCTCGCGCGCGCGCGATCGCCTTACCTGAATCCCTGCGTTCGCCGACAAGTTTTCTTGATCCGGTCGCGTTCTCCATGAGATGTTGTATTGTTTTTAGCCATTTGCGCTGTCTCGCGACAGTTCGCGCCCGCAGTGACGTCATGCGTCGCGCGATCACGTCTTTCTTCTCGCGATCATGCACCGCGAGAACAGCTCAAAACAAGATGGCCGCGCCCGCAAGTAACCACATGGGTAAGTTGGCGACCCGCAACCATGCAGAAAATCTCGCGAACATGCCGGAAAAAAACTTCCGCATCTTCGCGATATTTCTGCTTGTTTGCGATAATTTTAAACATTCTCGCGATAATTTGCGAAGGTTAATTCCGCAAATTCCGCCCACCCCTAGTTAAGACCTTAACCAGTAGGTCAGAGTACGAGTCTAAGACATTAGCTATTAGGCCAGAGTAAGTGTTAAGACCTTAACCAGTAGGACAGAGTAAAAGTTAATACCTTAACCATTAGGCCAGAGTACAAGTCTAAGACCTTAGCTATGGGGCCAGAGTAGGAGTCTTAGCTATTAGGCCAGAGTAAGAGTTAAGACCTTAACCATTAGGCCAGAGTACGAGTCTAAGACCTTAGCTATGAGGCCAGAGTAAGTGTTAAGACCTTAACCAGTAGGCCAGAGTAAGAGTTAATACCTTAACCATTAGGCCAGAGTACGAGTCTAAGACCTTAGCTATTTGGCCAGAGTAAGAGTTAAGACCTTAGCTATTAGGCCAGAGTAAGACTTAAGACCTTAACCATTAGGCCAGAGTACGAGTCTAAGCCTTAGCTATTAGGCCAGAGTAAGAGTTAAGACCTTAACCATTAGGCCAGAGTACGAGTCTAAGACCTTAGCTATTAGGCCAGAGTAAGAGTTAAGACCTTAACCATTAGGCCAGAGTACGAGTCTAAGACCTTAGCTATGAGGCCAGAGTAAGAGTTAAGACCTTAGCTATTAGGCCAGAGTAAGAGTTAAGACCTTAACCATTAGGCCAGAGTACGAGTCTAAGCCTTAGCTATTTGGCCAGAGTAAGAGTTAAGACCTCAACCATTAGGCCAGAGTACGAGTCTAAGACCTTAGCTATTAGGCTAGAGTAGGAGTTAAGACCTTAACCAGTAGGCCAGAGTAAGAGTTAAGACCTTAACCATTAGACCAGAGTACGAGTCTAAGACCTTAGCTATTAGGCCAGAGTAAGAGTTAAGACCTTAACTATTAGGCCAGAGTACGAGTCTAAGACCTTAACCAGTAGGCCAGAGTAAGAGTTAAGACCTTAACTATTTGGCCAGAGTACGAGTCTAAGACCTTAGCTATTAGGCCAGAGTAAGAGTTAAGACCTTAACCAGTAGGCCAGAGTAAGAGTTAAGACTTTAACCAGTAGGCCAGAGTACGAGTCTAAGACGTTAGCTATTAGGCCAGAGTAAGAGTTAAGACCTTAGCTATTAGGCCAGAAAAAGAGTTAAAACCTTAACCATTAGGCCAGAGAACGAGTCTAAGACCTTAGCTATTAGGCCAGAGTAAGAGTTAAGACCTTAACCTGTAGGCCAGAGTACGAGTCTAACACCTTAGCTATTAGGCCAGAGTAAGAGTTAAGACCTTAGCTATTAGGCCAGAGTAAGAGTTAAGACCTTAGATATTAGGCCAGAGTAAGAGTTAAGACCTTAACCATTAGGCCAGAGTACGAGTCTAAGCCTTAGCTATTAGGCCAGAGTAAGAGTTAAGTCCTTAACCTGTAGGCCAGAGTACGAGTCTAAGACCTTAGCTATTAGGCCAGAGTAAGAGTTAAGACCTTAGCTATTAGGCCAAAGTAAGAGTTAAGACCTTAGATATTAGGCCAGAGTAAGAGTTAAGACCTTAACCATTAGGCCACAGTATGAGTCTAAGACCTTAGCCATTAGGCCAGAGGAAGAGTTAAGACCTTAGCTATTAGGCCAGAGTAAGAGTTAAGACCTTAACTATTAGGCCAGAGTACGAGTCTAAGACCTTAGCTATTAGGCCAGAGTAAAAGTTAAGACCTTAGCTATTAGGCCAGAGTAAGAGTTAAGACCTTAACCATTAGGCCAGAGTATGAGTCTAAGCCTTAGCTATTAGGCCAGAGTAAGAGTTAAGACCTTAACCTGTAGGCCAGAGTACGAGTCTAAGACCTTAGCTATTAGGCCAGAGTAAGAGTTAAGACCTTAGCTATTAGGCCAGAGTAAGAATTAAGACCTTAGATATTAGGCCAGAGTAAGAGTTAAGACCTTAACCATTAGGCCAGAGTATGAGTCTAGGACCTTAGCTATTAGGCCAGAGGAAGAGTTAAGACCTTAACCAGTAGGCCATAGTGCGAGTCTAAGACCTTAGATATTAGGTCAGAGTAAGAGTTAAGACCTTAACCAGTAGGCCAGAGTAAGAGTTAAGACCTTAACCATTAGGCCAGAGTACGAGTCTAAGATCTTAGCTTTTAGGCCATAGTACGAGTCTAAGACCTTAGCTATTAGGCCAGAGTAGGAGTTAAGACCTTAACCAGTAGGCCAGAGTACGAGTCTAAGACCTTAGCTATTAGGCCAGAGTAAGAGTTAAGACCTTAACCAGTAGGCCAGAGTAAGAGTTAAGACCTTAACCTGTAGGCCATAGTACAAGTTTAAGACCTTAGCTATTAGGCCAGAGTAAGAGTTAAGACCTTAACCAGTAGGCCAGAGTAAGTGTTAAGACCGTAACCATTAGGCCAGAGTATGAGTCTAAGACCTAAGCTATTAGGCCAGAGTAACAGTTAAGACCTTAGCTATTAGGCCACAGTAAGAGTTAAGACTTTAACCAGTAGGCCAGAGTAAGAGTTAAGACCTTAACCAGTAGGCCAGAGTACGAGTCTAAGACCTTAACCAGTAGGCCAGAGTATGAGTTAAGACCTTAACCAGTAGGCCAGAGTAAGAGTTAAGACCTTAACCTGTAGGCCAGAGTAAGAGTTAAGACCTTAGCTATTAGGCCAGACTAAGAGTTAAAACCTTAACCATTAGGCCCGAGTACGAGTCTAACACCTTAGCTATTAGGCCAGAGTAAGAGTTAAGACCTTAACCAGTAGGCCAGAGTAAGAGTTACGACCTTAACCAGTAGGCCAGAGTACGAGTCTAAGACCTTAGCTATTAGACCTGAGTAAGAGTTAAGACCTTATCCAGTAGGCCAGAGTACAAGTCTAAGACCTTAGCTATTAGGCCAGAGTAAGAGTTAAGACCTTAGATATTAGGCCAGAGTAAGAGTTAAGACCTTAGATATTATGCCAGAGTAAGAGTTAAGACCTTAACCATTAGGCCAGAGTATGAGTCTAAGACCTTAGATATTAGGTCAGAGTAAGAGTTAAGACCTTAACCAGTAGGCCAGAGTAAGAGTTAAGACCTTAACCATTAGGCCAGAGTACGAGTGTAAGACCTTAGCTATTAGGGCATAGTACGAGTCTAAGACCTTAGCTATTAGGCCAGAGTAAGAGTTAAGACATTAGCTATTAGGCCAGAGTAAGAGTTAAAACCTTAACTATTAGGCCAGAGTAAGAGTTAAGACCTTAACCATTAGGCCAGAGTATGAGTCTAAGCCTTAGCTATTAGGCCAGAGTAAGAGTTAAGACCTTAACCTGTAGGCCAGAGTACGAGTCTAAGACCTTAGCTATTAGGCCAGAGTAAGAGTTAAGACCTTAGATATTAGGCCAGAGTAAGAGTTAAGACCTTAGATATTATGCCAGAGTAAGAGTTAAGACCTTAACCATTAGGCCAGAGTATGAGTCTAAGACCTTAGATATTAGGTCAGAGTAAGAGTTAAGACCTTAACCAGTAGGCCAGAGTAAGAGTTAAGACCTTAACCATTAGGCCAGAGTACGAGTGTAAGACCTTAGCTATTAGGGCATAGTACGAGTCTAAGACCTTAGCTATTAGGCCAGAGTAAGAGTTAAGACCTTAACCAGTAGGCCAGAGTACGAGTCTATGACCTTAGCTATTAGGCAATAGTACGAGTCTAAGACCTTAGCTATTAGGCCATAGTAAGAGTTAAGATCTTAACCAGTAGGCCAGAGTAAGAGTTAAGACCTTAACCAGTAGGCCAGAGTACGAGTTAAGACCTTAACCATTAGGCCAAAGTACGAGTCGAAGACCTTAGCTATTAGGCCAAAGTACGAGTCTAAGACCTTAGCTATTAGGCCAGAGTAAGAGTTAAGACCTTAGCTATTAGGGCAGAGTAAGAGTTAAGACCTTAACCAGTAGGCCAGAGTACGAGTCTAAGACCTTAACTATTTGGCCAGAGTAAGAGTTAAGACCTTAACCATTAGGCCAGAGTACGAGTCTAAGACCTTAGCTATTAGGCCAGAGTAAGAGTTAAGACCTTAACCAGTAGGC
Source organism: Triturus cristatus (assembly GCF_964204655.1). Classification (NCBI taxonomy): domain Eukaryota; kingdom Metazoa; phylum Chordata; class Amphibia; order Caudata; family Salamandridae; genus Triturus; species Triturus cristatus. The sequence goes on from NC_140590.1 coordinate 1,309,524,298, forward strand.
CAGAGTAAGAGTTAAGACCTTAACCATTAGGCCAGAGTACGAGTCTAAGACCTTAGCTATTATGCCAGACTAAGAGTTAAGACCTTAACCATTAGGCTAGAGTACGAGTCTAAGACCTTAGCTAATAGGCCAAAGTACGAGTCTAAGACCTTAGCTATTAGGCCAGAGTAAGAGTTAAGACCTTAGATATTAGGCCAGAGTAAGAGTTAAGACCTTAGATATTATGCCAGAGTAAGAGTTAAGACCTTAACCATTAGGCCAGAGTAAGAGTTAAGACCTTAGATATTATGCCAGAGTAAGAGTTAAGACCTTAACCATTAGGCCAGAGTATGAGTCTAAGACCTTAGATATTAGGTCAGAGTAAGAGTTAAGACCTTAACCAGTAGGCCAGAGTAAGAGTTAAGACCTCAACCATTAGGCCAGAGTACGAGTCTAAGACCTTAGCTATTAGGCCAGAGTAGGAGTTAAGACCTTAACCAGTAGGCCAGAGTAAGAGTTAAGACCTTAACCATTAGACCAGAGTACGAGTCTAAGACATTAGCTATTAGGCCAGAGTAAGAGTTAAGACCTTAACCATTAGGCCAGAGTACGAGTCTAAGACCTTAACCAGTAGGCCAGAGTAAGAGTTAAGACCTTAACCATTTGGCCAGAGTACGAGTCTAAGACCTTAGCTATTAGGCCAGAGTAAGAGTTAAGACCTTAACTAGTAGGCCAGAGTAAGAGTTAAGACTTTAACCAGTAGGCCAGAGTACGAGTCTAAGACGTTAGCTATTAGGCCAGAGTAAGAGTTAAGACCTTAGCTATTAGGCCAGAAAAAGAGTTAAAACCTTAACCATTAGGCCACAGAACGAGTCTAAGACCTTAGCTATTAGGCCAGAGTAAGAGTTAAGACCTTAACCTGTAGGCCAGAGTACGAGTCTAACACCTTAGCTATTAGGCCAGAGTAAGAGTTAAGACCTTAGCTATTAGGCCAGAGTAAGAGTTAAGACCTTAGATATTAGGCCAGAGTAAGAGTTAAGACCTTAACCATTAGGCCAGAGTACGAGTCTAAGCCTTAGCTATTAGGCCAGAGTAAGAGTTAAGACCTTAACCTGTAGGCCAGAGTACGAGTCTAAGACCTTAGCTATTAGGCCAGAGTAAGAGTTAAGACCTTAGCTATTAGGCCAGAGTAAGAGTTAAGACCTTAGATATTAGGCCAGAGTAAGAGTTAAGACCTTAACCATTAGGCCAGAGTATGAGTCTAAGACCTTAGCCATTAGGCCAGAGGAAGAGTTAAGACCTTAGCTATTAGGCCAGAGTAAGAGTTAAGACCTTAACCATTAGGCCAGAGTACGAGTCTAAGACCTTAGCTATTAGGCCAGAGTAAAAGTTAAGACCTTAGCTATTAGGCCAGAGTAAGAGTTAAGACCTTAACCATTAGGCCAGAGTATGAGTCTAAGCCTTAGCTATTAGGCCAGAGTAAGAGTTAAGACCTTAACCTGTAGGCCAGAGTACGAGTCTAAGACCTTAGCTATTAGGCCAGAGTAAGAGTTAAGACCTTAGCTATTAGTCCAGAGTAAGAGTTAAGACCTTAGATATTAGGCCAGAGTAAGAGTTAAGACCTTAACCATTAGGCCAGAGTATGAGTCTAGGACTTTAGCTATTAGGCCAGAGGAAGAATTTAGACCTTAACCAGTAGGCCATAGTGCGAGTCTAAGACCTTAGATATTAGGTCAGAGTAAGAGTTAAGACCTTAACCAGTAGGCCAGAGTAAGAGTTAAGACCTTAACCATTAGGCCAGAGTACGAGTCTAAGATCTTAGCTTTTAGGCCATAGTACGAGTCTAAGACCTTAGCTATTAGGCCAGAGTAAGAGTTAAGACCTTAACCAGTAGGCCAGAGTAAGAGTTAAGACCTTAACCATTAGGCCAGAGTACGAGTCTATGACCTTAGCTATTAGGCCATAGTACAAGTCTAAGACCTTAGCTATTAGGCCAGAGTAAGAGTTAAGACCTTAACCAGTAGGCCAGAGTAAGAGTTAAGACCTTAACCTGTAGGCCATAGTACAAGTTTAAGACCTTAGCTATTAGGCCAGAGTAAGAGTTAAGACCTTAACCAGTAGGCCAGAGTAAGTGTTAAGACCTTAACCATTAGGCCAGAGTATGAGTCTAAGACCTAAGCTATTAGGCCAGAGTAACAGTTAAGACCTTAGCTATTAGGCCACAGTAAGAGTTAAGACTTTAACCAGTAGGCCAGAGTAAGAGTTAAGACCTTAACCAGTAGGCCAGAGTACGAGTCTAAGACCTTAACCAGTAGGCCAGAGTATGAGTTAAGACCTTAACCAGTAGGCCAGAGTAAGAGTTAAGACCTTAACCTGTAGGCCAGAGTAAGAGTTAAGACCTTAGCTATTAGGCCAGACTAAGAGTTAAGACCTTAACCATTAGGCCCGAGTACGAGTCTAAGACCTTAGCTATTAGGCCAGAGTAAGAGTTAAGACCTTAACCAGTAGGCCAGAGTAAGAGTTAAGACCTTAACCATTAGGCCAGAGTACGAGTCTAAGACCTTAGCTATTAGGCCAGAGTAAGAGTTAAGACCTTAACCAGTAGGCCAGAGTAAGAGTTAAGACCTTAACCATTAGGCTAGAGTACGAGTCTAAGACCTTAGCTAATAGGTCAAAGTACAAGTCTAAGACCTTAGCTATTAGGCCAGAGTACGAGTTAAGACATTAACCTGTAGGCCAGAGTAAGAGTTAAGACCTTAGCTATTAGGCCAGAGTATGAGTCTAAGACCTTAGCTATTAGGCCAGAGTAAGAGTTAAGACCTTAACCAGTAGGCCAGAGTAAGAGTTAAGACCTTAGCTATTAGGCCAGATTAAGAGTTAAGACCTTAGCTATTAGGCCAGAGTAAGAGTTAAGACCTTAACCATTAGGCCAGAGTACAAGTCTAAGACCTTAGCTATTAGGCCAGAGGAAGAGTTAAGACCTTAACCAGTAGGCCATAGTGCGAGTCTAAGACCTTAGCTATTAGGCCAGAGTAAGAGTTAAGACCTTAACCAGTAGGCCAGAGTCAGAGTTAGGACCTTAACCAGTAGGCCAGAGTACGAGTCTAAGACCTTAGCTATTAGGCCAGAGTAAGAGTTAAGACCTTAACCTGTAGGCCAGAGTACGAGTCTAAGACCTTAGCTATTAGGCCAGAGTAAGAGTTAAGACCTTAACCAGTAGGCCAGAGTAGGAGTTAAGACCTTAACCAGTAGGCCAGAGTACGAGTCTAAGACCTTAGCTATTAGGCCAGAGTAAGAGCTAAAACCTTAACCAGTAGGCCAGAGTAAGAGTTAAGACTAGGCCTGGGCAAAAATTTCGTTCCGTTCGCGGAAATTGCGATAATTTGACATTTTTGCGTTCCGCGGAGAGCGCGAAAATGTCAAAAATTCCGGTTTCCGCAGCTTGGCGATAATTTGTTTCTTGCTCGCGCTGTAAAATGATACATTCTCGCGTGCGCGCGATCGCCTTACCTGAATCCCTGCGTTCGCCGACAAGTTTTCTTGATCCGGTCGCGTTCTCCATGAGATGTTGTATTGTTTTTAGCCATTTGCGCTGTCTCGCGACAGTTCGCGCCCGCAGTGACGTCATGCGTCGCGCGATCACGTCTTTCTTCTCGCGATCATGCACCGCGAGAACAGCTCAAAACAAGATGGCCGCGCCCGCAAGTAACCACATGGGTAAGTTGGCGACCCGCAACCATGCAGAAAATCTCGCGAACATGCCGGAAAAAAACTTCCACATCTTCGCGATATTTCTGCTTGTTTGCGATAATTTTAAACATTCTCGCGATAATTTGCGAAGGTTAATTCCGCAAATTCCGCCCACCCCTAGTTAAGACCTTAACCAGTAGGTCAGAGTACGAGTCTAAGACATTAGCTATTAGGCCAGAGTAAGTGTTAAGACCTTAACCAGTAGGACAGAGTAAAAGTTAATACCTTAACCATTAGGCCAGAGTACAAGTCTAAGACCTTAGCTATGGGGCCAGAGTAGGAGTCTTAGCTATTAGGCCAGAGTAAGAGTTAAGACCTTAACCATTAGGCCAGAGTACGAGTCTAAGACCTTAGCTATGAGGCCAGAGTAAGTGTTAAGACCTTAACCAGTAGGCCAGAGTAAGAGTTAATACCTTAACCATTAGGCCAGAGTACGAGTCTAAGACCTTAGCTATTTGGCCAGAGTAAGAGTTAAGACCTTAGCTATTAGGCCAGAGTAAGACTTAAGACCTTAACCATTAGGCCAGAGTACGAGTCTAAGCCTTAGCTATTAGGCCAGAGTAAGAGTTAAGACCTTAACCATTAGGCCAGAGTACGAGTCTAAGACCTTAGCTATTAGGCCAGAGTAAGAGTTAAGACCTTAACCATTAGGCCAGAGTACGAGTCTAAGACCTTAGCTATGAGGCCAGAGTAAGAGTTAAGACCTTAGCTATTAGGCCAGAGTAAGAGTTAAGACCTTAACCATTAGGCCAGAGTACGAGTCTAAGCCTTAGCTATTTGGCCAGAGTAAGAGTTAAGACCTCAACCATTAGGCCAGAGTACGAGTCTAAGACCTTAGCTATTAGGCTAGAGTAGGAGTTAAGACCTTAACCAGTAGGCCAGAGTAAGAGTTAAGACCTTAACCATTAGACCAGAGTACGAGTCTAAGACCTTAGCTATTAGGCCAGAGTAAGAGTTAAGACCTTAACTATTAGGCCAGAGTACGAGTCTAAGACCTTAACCAGTAGGCCAGAGTAAGAGTTAAGACCTTAACTATTTGGCCAGAGTACGAGTCTAAGACCTTAGCTATTAGGCCAGAGTAAGAGTTAAGACCTTAACCAGTAGGCCAGAGTAAGAGTTAAGACTTTAACCAGTAGGCCAGAGTACGAGTCTAAGACGTTAGCTATTAGGCCAGAGTAAGAGTTAAGACCTTAGCTATTAGGCCAGAAAAAGAGTTAAAACCTTAACCATTAGGCCAGAGAACGAGTCTAAGACCTTAGCTATTAGGCCAGAGTAAGAGTTAAGACCTTAACCTGTAGGCCAGAGTACGAGTCTAACACCTTAGCTATTAGGCCAGAGTAAGAGTTAAGACCTTAGCTATTAGGCCAGAGTAAGAGTTAAGACCTTAGATATTAGGCCAGAGTAAGAGTTAAGACCTTAACCATTAGGCCAGAGTACGAGTCTAAGCCTTAGCTATTAGGCCAGAGTAAGAGTTAAGACCTTAACCTGTAGGCCAGAGTACGAGTCTAAGACCTTAGCTATTAGGCCAGAGTAAGAGTTAAGACCTTAGCTATTAGGCCAAAGTAAGAGTTAAGACCTTAGATATTAGGCCAGAGTAAGAGTTAAGACCTTAACCATTAGGCCACAGTATGAGTCTAAGACCTTAGCCATTAGGCCAGAGGAAGAGTTAAGACCTTAGCTATTAGGCCAGAGTAAGAGTTAAGACCTTAACTATTAGGCCAGAGTACGAGTCTAAGACCTTAGCTATTAGGCCAGAGTAAAAGTTAAGACCTTAGCTATTAGGCCAGAGTAAGAGTTAAGACCTTAACCATTAGGCCAGAGTATGAGTCTAAGCCTTAGCTATTAGGCCAGAGTAAGAGTTAAGACCTTAACCTGTAGGCCAGAGTACGAGTCTAAGACCTTAGCTATTAGGCCAGAGTAAGAGTTAAGACCTTAGCTATTAGGCCAGAGTAAGAATTAAGACCTTAGATATTAGGCCAGAGTAAGAGTTAAGACCTTAACCATTAGGCCAGAGTATGAGTCTAGGACCTTAGCTATTAGGCCAGAGGAAGAGTTAAGACCTTAACCAGTAGGCCATAGTGCGAGTCTAAGACCTTAGATATTAGGTCAGAGTAAGAGTTAAGACCTTAACCAGTAGGCCAGAGTAAGAGTTAAGACCTTAACCATTAGGCCAGAGTACGAGTCTAAGATCTTAGCTTTTAGGCCATAGTACGAGTCTAAGACCTTAGCTATTAGGCCAGAGTAAGAGTTAAGACCTTAACCAGTAGGCCAGAGTACGAGTCTAAGACCTTAGCTATTAGGCCAGAGTAAGAGTTAAGACCTTAACCAGTAGGCCAGAGTAAGAGTTAAGACCTTAACCTGTAGGCCATAGTACAAGTTTAAGACCTTAGCTATTAGGCCAGAGTAAGAGTTAAGACCTTAACCAGTAGGCCAGAGTAAGTGTTAAGACCGTAACCATTAGGCCAGAGTATGAGTCTAAGACCTAAGCTATTAGGCCAGAGTAACAGTTAAGACCTTAGCTATTAGGCCACAGTAAGAGTTAAGACTTTAACCAGTAGGCCAGAGTAAGAGTTAAGACCTTAACCAGTAGGCCAGAGTACGAGTCTAAGACCTTAACCAGTAGGCCAGAGTATGAGTTAAGACCTTAACCAGTAGGCCAGAGTAAGAGTTAAGACCTTAACCTGTAGGCCAGAGTAAGAGTTAAGACCTTAGCTATTAGGCCAGACTAAGAGTTAAAACCTTAACCATTAGGCCCGAGTACGAGTCTAACACCTTAGCTATTAGGCCAGAGTAAGAGTTAAGACCTTAACCAGTAGGCCAGAGTAAGAGTTACGACCTTAACCAGTAGGCCAGAGTACGAGTCTAAGACCTTAGCTATTAGACCTGAGTAAGAGTTAAGACCTTATCCAGTAGGCCAGAGTACAAGTCTAAGACCTTAGCTATTAGGCCAGAGTAAGAGTTAAGACCTTAGATATTAGGCCAGAGTAAGAGTTAAGACCTTAGATATTATGCCAGAGTAAGAGTTAAGACCTTAACCATTAGGCCAGAGTATGAGTCTAAGACCTTAGATATTAGGTCAGAGTAAGAGTTAAGACCTTAACCAGTAGGCCAGAGTAAGAGTTAAGACCTTAACCATTAGGCCAGAGTACGAGTGTAAGACCTTAGCTATTAGGGCATAGTACGAGTCTAAGACCTTAGCTATTAGGCCAGAGTAAGAGTTAAGACATTAGCTATTAGGCCAGAGTAAGAGTTAAAACCTTAACTATTAGGCCAGAGTAAGAGTTAAGACCTTAACCATTAGGCCAGAGTATGAGTCTAAGCCTTAGCTATTAGGCCAGAGTAAGAGTTAAGACCTTAACCTGTAGGCCAGAGTACGAGTCTAAGACCTTAGCTATTAGGCCAGAGTAAGAGTTAAGACCTTAGATATTAGGCCAGAGTAAGAGTTAAGACCTTAGATATTATGCCAGAGTAAGAGTTAAGACCTTAACCATTAGGCCAGAGTATGAGTCTAAGACCTTAGATATTAGGTCAGAGTAAGAGTTAAGACCTTAACCAGTAGGCCAGAGTAAGAGTTAAGACCTTAACCATTAGGCCAGAGTACGAGTGTAAGACCTTAGCTATTAGGGCATAGTACGAGTCTAAGACCTTAGCTATTAGGCCAGAGTAAGATTTAAGACCTTAACCAGTAGGCCAGAGTACGAGTCTATGACCTTAGCTATTAGGCAATAGTACGAGTCTAAGACCTTAGCTATTAGGCCATAGTAAGAGTTAAGATCTTAACCAGTAGGCCAGAGTAAGAGTTAAGACCTTAACCAGTAGGCCAGAGTACGAGTTAAGACCTTAACCATTAGGCCAAAGTACGAGTCGAAGACCTTAGCTATTAGGCCAAAGTACGAGTCTAAGACCTTAGCTATTAGGCCAGAGTAAGAGTTAAGACCTTAGCTATTAGGGCAGAGTAAGAGTTAAGACCTTAACCAGTAGGCCAGAGTACGAGTCTAAGACTTTAACTATTTGGCCAGAGTAAGAGTTAAGACCTTAACCATTAGGCCAGAGTACGAGTCTAAGACCTTAGCTATTAGGCCAGAGTAAGAGTTAAGACCTTAACCAGTAGGCCAGAGTAAGAGTTAAGACCTTAACCATTAGGCCAGAGTACGAGTCTAAGACCTTAGCTATTATGCCAGACTAAGAGTTAAGACCTTAACCATTAGGCTAGAGTACGAGTCTAAGACCTTAGCTAATAGGCCAAAGTACGAGTCTAAGACCTTAGCTATTAGGCCAGAGTAAGAGTTAAGACCTTAGATATTAGGCCAGAGTAAGAGTTAAGACCTTAGATATTATGCCAGAGTAAGAGTTAAGACCTTAACCATTAGGCCAGAGTAAGAGTTAAGACCTTAGATATTATGCCAGAGTAAGAGTTAAGACCTTAACCATTAGGCCAGAGTATGAGTCTAAGACCTTAGATATTAGGTCAGAGTAAGAGTTAAGACCTTAACCAGTAGGCCAGAGTAAGAGTTAAGACCTTAACCATTAGGCCAGAGTACGAGTGTAAGACCTTAGCTATTAGGGCATAGTACGAGTCTAAGACCTTAGCTATTAGGCCAGAGTAAGAGTTAAGACATTAGCTATTAGGCCAGAGTAAGAGTTAAAACCTTAACTATTAGGCCAGAGTAAGAGTTAAGACCTTAACCATTAGGCCAGAGTATGAGTCTAAGCCTTAGCTATTAGGCCAGAGTAAGAGTTAAGACCTTAACCTGTAGGCCAGAGTACGAGTCTAAGACCTTAGCTATTAGGCCAGAGTAAGAGTTAAGACCTTAGATATTAGGCCAGAGTAAGAGTTAAGACCTTAGATATTATGCCAGAGTAAGAGTTAAGACCTTAACCATTAGGCCAGAGTATGAGTCTAAGACCTTAGATATTAGGTCAGAGTAAGAGTTAAGACCTTAACCAGTAGGCCAGAGTAAGAGTTAAGACCTTAACCATTAGGCCAGAGTACGAGTGTAAGACCTTAGCTATTAGGGCATAGTACGAGTCTAAGACCTTAGCTATTAGGCCAGAGTAAGAGTTAAGACCTTAACCAGTAGGCCAGAGTACGAGTCTATGACCTTAGCTATTAGGCAATAGTACGAGTCTAAGACCTTAGCTATTAGGCCATAGTAAGAGTTAAGATCTTAACCAGTAGGCCAGAGTAAGAGTTAAGACCTTAACCAGTAGGCCAGAGTACGAGTTAAGACCTTAACCATTAGGCCAAAGTACGAGTCGAAGACCTTAGCTATTAGGCCAAAGTACGAGTCTAAGACCTTAGCTATTAGGCCAGAGTAAGAGTTAAGACCTTAGCTATTAGGGCAGAGTAAGAGTTAAGACCTTAACCAGTAGGCCAGAGTACGAGTCTAAGACCTTAACTATTTGGCCAGAGTAAGAGTTAAGACCTTAACCATTAGGCCAGAGTACGAGTCTAAGACCTTAGCTATTAGGCCAGAGTAAGAGTTAAGACCTTAACCAGTAGGCCAGAGTAAGAGTTAAGACCTTAACCATTAGGCCAGAGTACGAGTCTAAGACCTTAGCTATTATGCCAGACTAAGAGTTAAGACCTTAACCATTAGGCTAGAGTACGAGTCTAAGACCTTAGCTAATAGGCCTAAGTACGAGTCTAAGACCTTAGCTATTAGGCCAGAGTACGAGTTAAGACATTAACCTGTAGGCCAGAGTAAGAGTTAAGACCTTAGCTATTAGGCCAGAGTACGAGTCTAAGACCTTAGCTATTAGGCCAGAGTAAGAGTTAAGACCTTAATCAGTAGGCCAGAGTAAGAGTTAAGACCTTAGCTATTAGGCAAGATTAAGAGTTAAGACCTTAGCTATTAGGCCAGAGTAAGAGTTAAGACCTTAACCATTAGGCCAGAGTACAAGTCTAAGACCTTAGCTATTAGGCCAGAGGAAGAGTTAAGACCTTAACCAGTAGGCCATAGTGCGAGTCTAAGACCTTAGCTATTAGGCCAGAGTAAGAGTTAAGACCTTAACCAGTAGGCCAGAGTCAGAGTTAGGACCTTAACCAGTAGGCCAGAGTACGAGTCTAAGACCTTAGCTATTAGGCCAGAGTAAGAGTTAAGACCTTAACCTGTAGGCCAGAGTACGAGTCTAAGACCTTAGCTATTAGGCCAGTGTAAGAGTTAAGACCTTAACCAGTAGGCCAGAGTAGGAGTTAAGACCTTAACCAGTAGGCCAGAGTACGAGTCTAAGACCTTAGCTATTAGGCCAGAGTAAGAGTTAAAACCTTAACCAGTAGGCCAGAGTAAGAGTTAAGACCTTAACCAGTAGGTCAGAGTACGAGTCTAAGACATTAGCTATTAGGCCAGAGTAAGTGTTAAGACCTTAACCAGTAGGACAGAGTAAAAGTTAATACCTTAACCATTAGGCCAGAGTACGAGTCTAAGACCTTAGCTATGGGGCCAGAGTAGGAGTCTTAGCTATTAGGCCAGAGTAAGAGTTAAGACCTTAACCATTAGGCCAGAGTACGAGTCTAAGACCTTAGCTATGAGGCCAGAGTAAGTGTTAAGACCTTAACCAGTAGGCCAGAGTAAGAGTTAATACCTTAACCATTAGGCCAGAGTACGAGTCTAAGACCTTAGCTATTGGGCCAGAGTAAGAGTTAAGACCTTAGCTATTAGGCCAGAGTAAGAGTTAAGACCTTAACCATTAGGCCAGAGTATGAGTATAAGCCTTAGCTATTAGGCCAGAGTAAGAGTTAAGACCTTAACCATTAGGCCAGAGTACGAGTCTAAGACCTTAGCTATTAGGCCAGAGTACGAGTTAAGACATTAACCTGTAGGCCAGAGTAAGAGTTAAGACCTTAGCTATTAGGCCAGAGTACGAGTCTAAGACCTTAGCTATTAGGCCAGAGTAAGAGTTAAGACCTTAACCAGTAGGCCAGAGTAAGAGTTAAGACCTTAGCTATTAGGCCAGATTAAGAGTTAAGACCTTAGCTATTAGGCCAGAGTAAGAGTTAAGACCTTAACCATTAGGCCAGAGTACAAGTCTAAGACCTTAGCTATTAGGCCAGAGGAAGAGTTAAGACCTTAACCATTAGGCCAGAGTACGAGTCTAAGCCTTAGCTATTAGGCCAGAGTAAGAGTTAAGACCTTAACCATTAGGCCAGAGTACGAGTCTAAGACCTTAGCTATTAGGCCAGAGTAAGAGTTAAGACCTTAGCTATTAGGCCAGAGTAAGAGTTAAGACCTTAACCATTAGGCCAGAGTACGAGTCTAAGCCTTAGCTATTTGGCCAGAGTAAGAGTTAAGACCTCAACCATTAGGCCAGAGTACGAGTCTAAGACCTTAGCTATTAGGCCAGAGTAAGAGTTAAGACCTTAACCATTAGGCCAGAGTACGAGTCTAAGACCTTAACCAGTAGGCCAGAGTAAGAGTTAAGACCTTAACCATTTGGCCAGAGTACGAGTCTAAGACCTTAGCTATTAGGCCAGAGTAAGAGTTAAGACCTTAACCAGTAGGCCAGAGTAAGAGTTAAGACTTTAACCAGTAGGCCAGAGTACGAGTCTAAGACGTTAGCTATTAGGCCAGAGTAAGAGTTAAGACCTTAGCTATTAGGCCAGAAAAAGAGTTAAAACCTTAACCATTAGGCCAGAGAACGAGTCTAAGACCTTAGCTATTAGGCCAGAGTAAGAGTTAAGACCTTAACCTGTAGGCCAGAGTACGAGTCTAACACCTTAGCTATTAGGCCAGAGTAAGAGTTAAGACCTTAGCTATTAGGCCAGAGTAAGAGTTAAGACCTTAGATATTAGGCCAGAGTAAGAGTTAAGACCTTAACCATTAGGCCAGAGTACGAGTCTAAGCCTTAGCTATTAGGCCAGAGTAAGAGTTAAGACCTTAACCTGTAGGCCAGAGTACGAGTCTAAGACCTTAGCTATTAGGCCAGAGTAAGAGTTAAGACCTTAGCTATTAGGCCAGAGTAAGAGTTAAGACCTTAGATATTAGGCCAAAGTAAGAGTTAAGACCTTAACCATTAGGCCAGAGTATGAGTTAAGACCTTAACCATTAGGCCAGAGTACGAGTCTAAGACCTTAGCTATTAGGCCAGAGTAAAAGTTAAGACCTTAGCTATTAGGCCAGAGTAAGAGTTAAGACCTTAACCATTAGGCCAGAGTATGAGTCTAAGCCTTAGCTATTAGGCCAGAGTAAGAGTTAAGACCTTAACCTGTAGGCCAGAGTACGAGTCTAAGACCTTAGCTATTAGGCCAGAGTAAGAGTTAAGACCTTAGCTATTAGTCCAGAGTAAGAGTTAAGACCTTAGATATTAGGCCAGAGTAAGAGTTAAGACCTTAACCATTAGGCCAGAGTATGAGTCTAGGACTTTAGCTATTAGGCCAGAGGAAGAATTTAGACCTTAACCAGTAGGCCATAGTGCGAGTCTAAGACCTTAGATATTAGGTCAGAGTAAGAGTTAAGACCTTAACCAGTAGGCCAGAGTAAGAGTTAAGACCTTAACCATTAGGCCAGAGTACGAGTCTAAGATCTTAGCTTTTAGGCCATAGTACGAGTCTAAGACCTTAGCTATTAGGCCAGAGTAAGAGTTAAGACCTTAACCAGAAGGCCAGAGTAAGAGTTAAGACCTTAACCATTAGGCCAGAGTACGAGTCTATGACCTTAGCTATTAGGCCATAGTACAAGTCTAAGACCTTAGCTATTAGGCCAGAGTAAGAGTTAAGACCTTAACCAGTAGGCCAGAGTAAGAGTTAAGACCTTAACCTGTAGGCCATAGTACAAGTTTAAGACCTTAGCTATTAGGCCAGAGTAAGAGTTAAGACCTTAACCAGTAGGCCAGAGTAAGTGTTAAGACCTTAACCATTAGGCCAGAGTATGAGTCTAAGACCTAAGCTATTAGGCCAGAGTAACAGTTAAGACCTTAGCTATTAGGCCACAGTAAGAGTTAAGACTTTAACCAGTAGGCCAGAGTAAGAGTTAAGACCTTAACCAGTAGGCCAGAGTACGAGTCTAAGACCTTAACCAGTAGGCCAGAGTATGAGTTAAGACCTTAACCAGTAGGCCAGAGTAAGAGTTAAGACCTTAACCTGTAGGCCAGAGTAAGAGTTAAGACCTTAGCTATTAGGCCAGACTAAGAGTTAAGACCTTAACCATTAGGCCCGAGTACGAGTCTAAGACCTTAGCTATTAGGCCAGAGTAAGAGTTAAGACCTTAACCAGTAGGCCAGAGTAAGAGTTAAGACCTTAACCATTAGGCCAGAGTACGAGTCTAAGACCTTAGCTATTAGGCCAGAGTAAGAGTTAAGACCTTAACCAGTAGGCCAGAGTAAGAGTTAAGACCTTAACCATTAGGCTAGAGTACGAGTCTAAGACCTTAGCTAATAGGTCAAAGTACAAGTCTAAGACCTTAGCTATTAGGCCAGAGTACGAGTTAAGACATTAACCTGTAGGCCAGAGTAAGAGTTAAGACCTTAGCTATTAGGCCAGAGTATGAGTCTAAGACCTTAGCTATTAGGCCAGAGTAAGAGTTAAGACCTTAACCAGTAGGCCAGAGTAAGAGTTAAGACCTTAGCTATTAGGCCAGATTAAGAGTTAAGACCTTAGCTATTAGGCCAGAGTAAGAGTTAAGACCTTAACCATTAGGCCAGAGTACAAGTCTAAGACCTTAGCTATTAGGCCAGAGGAAGAGTTAAGACCTTAACCAGTAGGCCATAGTGCGAGTCTAAGACCTTAGTTATTAGGCCAGAGTAAGAGTTAAGACCTTAACCAGTAGGCCAGAGTCAGAGTTAGGACCTTAACCAGTAGGCCAGAGTACGAGTCTAAGACCTTAGCTATTAGGCCAGAGTAAGAGTTAAGACCTTAACCTGTAGGCCAGAGTACGAGTCTAAGACCTTAGCTATTAGGCCAGAGTAAGAGTTAAGACCTTAACCAGTAGGCCAGAGTAGGAGTTAAGACCTTAACCAGTAGGCCAGAGTACGAGTCTAAGACCTTAGCTATTAGGCCAGAGTAAGAGCTAAAACCTTAACCAGTAGGCCAGAGTAAGAGTTAAGACTAGGCCTGGGCAAAAATTTCGTTCCGTTCGCGGAAATTGCGATAATTTGACATTTTTGAGTTCCGCGGAGAGCGCGAAAATGTCAAAAATTCCGGTTTCCGCAGCTTGGCGATAATTTGTTTCTTGCTCGCGCTGTAAAATGATACATTCTCGCGCGCGCGCGATCGCCTTACCTGAATCCCTGCGTTCGCCGACAAGTTTTCTTGATCCGGTCGCGTTCTCCATGAGATGTTGTATTGTTTTTAGCCATTTGCGCTGTCTCGCGACAGTTCGCGCCCGCAGTGACGTCATGCGTCGCGCGATCACGTCTTTCTTCTCGCGATCATGCACCGCGAGAACAACTCAAAACAAGATGGCCGCGCCCGCAAGCAACCACATGGGTAAGTTGGCGACCCGCAACCATGCAGAAAATCTCGCGAACATGCCGGAAAAAAACTTCCGCATCTTCGCGATATTTCTGCTTGTTTGCGATAATTTTAAACATTCTCGCGATAATTTGCGAAGGTTAATTCCGCAAATTCCGCCCACCCCTAGTTAAGACCTTAACCAGTAGGTCAGAGTACGAGTCTAAGACATTAGCTATTAGGCCAGAGTAAGTGTTAAGACCTTAACCAGTAGGACAGAGTAAAAGTTAATACCTTAACCATTAGGCCAGAGTACAAGTCTAAGACCTTAGCTATGGGGCCAGAGTAGGAGTCTTAGCTATTAGGCCAGAGTAAGAGTTAAGACCTTAACCATTAGGCCAGAGTACGAGTCTAAGACCTTAGCTATGAGGCCAAAGTAAGTGTTAAGACCTTAACCAGTAGGCCAGAGTAAGAGTTAATACCTTAACCATTAGGCCAGAGTACGAGTCTAAGACCTTAGCTATTTGGCCAGAGTAAGAGTTAAGACCTTAGCTATTAGGCCAGAGTAAGACTTAAGACCTTAACCATTAGGCCAGAGTACGAGTCTAAGCCTTAGCTATTAGGCCAGAGTAAGAGTTAAGACCTTAACCATTAGGCCAGAGTACGAGTCTAAGACCTTAGCTATTAGGCCAGAGTAAGAGTTAAGACCTTAACCATTAGGCCAGAGTACGAGTCTAAGACCTTAGCTATGAGGCCAGAGTAAGAGTTAAGACCTTAGCTATTAGGCCAGAGTAAGAGTTAAGACCTTAACCATTAGGCCAGAGTACGAGTCTAAGCCTTAGCTATTTGGCCAGAGTAAGAGTTAAGACCTCAACCATTAGGCCAGAGTACGAGTCTAAGACCTTAGCTATTAGGCTAGAGTAGGAGTTAAGACCTTAACCAGTAGGCCAGAGTAAGAGTTAAGACCTTAACCATTAGACCAGAGTACGAGTCTAAGACCTTAGCTATTAGGCCAGAGTAAGAGTTAAGACCTTAACTATTAGGCCAGAGTACGAGTCTAAGACCTTAACCAGTAGGCCAGAGTAAGAGTTAAGACCTTAACTATTTGGCCAGAGTACGAGTCTAAGACCTTAGCTATTAGGCCAGAGTAAGAGTTAAGACCTTAACCAGTAGGCCAGAGTAAGAGTTAAGACTTTAACCAGTAGGCCAGAGTACGAGTCTAAGACGTTAGCTATTAGGCCAGAGTAAGAGTTAAGACCTTAGCTATTAGGCCAGAAAAAGAGTTAAAACCTTAACCATTAGGCCAGAGAACGAGTCTAAGACCTTAGCTATTAGGCCAGAGTAAGAGTTAAGACCTTAACCTGTAGGCCAGAGTACGAGTCTAACACCTTAGCTATTAGGCCAGAGTAAGAGTTAAGACCTTAGCTATTAGGCCAGAGTAAGAGTTAAGACCTTAGATATTAGGCCAGAGTAAGAGTTAAGACCTTAACCATTAGGCCAGAGTACGAGTCTAAGCCTTAGCTATTAGGCCAGAGTAAGAGTTAAGACCTTAACCTGTAGGCCAGAGTACGAGTCTAAGACCTTAGCTATTAGGCCACAGTAAGAGTTAAGACCTTAGCTATTAGGCCAAAGTAAGAGTTAAGACCTTAGATATTAGGCCAGAGTAAGAGTTAAGACCTTAACCATTAGGCCAGAGTATGAGTCTAAGACCTTAGCCATTAGGCCAGAGGAAGAGTTAAGACCTTAGCTATTAGGCCAGAGTAAGAGTTAAGACCTTAACTATTAGGCCAGAGTACGAGTCTAAGACCTTAGCTATTAGGCCAGAGTAAAAGTTAAGACCTTAGCTATTAGGCCAGAGTAAGAGTTAAGACCTTAACCATTAGGCCAGAGTATGAGTCTAAGCCTTAGCTATTAGGCCAGAGTAAGAGTTAAGACCTTAACCTGTAGGCCAGAGTACGAGTCTAAGACCTTAGCTATTAGGCCAGAGTAAGAGTTAAGACCTTAGCTATTAGGCCAGAGTAAGAATTAAGACCTTAGATATTAGGCCAGAGTAAGAGTTAAGACCTTAACCATTAGGCCAGAGTATGAGTCTAGGACCTTAGCTATTAGGCCAGAGGAAGAGTTAAGACCTTAACCAGTAGGCCATAGTGCGAGTCTAAGACCTTAGATATTAGGTCAGAGTAAGAGTTAAGACCTTAACCAGTAGGCCAGAGTAAGAGTTAAGACCTTAACCATTAGGCCAGAGTACGAGTCTAAGATCTTAGCTTTTAGGCCATAGTACGAGTCTAAGACCTTAGCTATTAGGCCAGAGTAAGAGTTAAGACCTTAACCAGTAGGCCAGAGTACGAGTCTAAGACCTTAGCTATTAGGCCAGAGTAAGAGTTAAGACCTTAACCAGTAGGCCAGAGTAAGAGTTAAGACCTTAACCTGTAGGCCATAGTACAAGTTTAAGACCTTAGCTATTAGGCCAGAGTAAGAGTTAAGACCTTAACCAGTAGGCCAGAGTAAGTGTTAAGACCGTAACCATTAGGCCAGAGTATGAGTCTAAGACCTAAGCTATTAGGCCAGAGTAACAGTTAAGACCTTAGCTATTAGGCCACAGTAAGAGTTAAGACTTTAACCAGTAGGCCAGAGTAAGAGTTAAGACCTTAACCAGTAGGCCAGAGTATGAGTCTAAGACCTTAACCAGTAGGCCAGAGTATGAGTTAAGACCTTAACCAGTAGGCCAGAGTAAGAGTTAAGACCTTAACCTGTAGGCCAGAGTAAGAGTTAAGACCTTAGCTATTAGGCCAGACTAAGAGTTAAAACCTTAACCATTAGGCCCGAGTACGAGTCTAACACCTTAGCTATTAGGCCAGAGTAAGAGTTAAGACCTTAACCAGTAGGCCAGAGTAAGAGTTACGACCTTAACCAGTAGGCCAGAGTACGAGTCTAAGACCTTAGCTATTAGACCTGAGTAAGAGTTAAGACCTTATCCAGTAGGCCAGAGTACAAGTCTAAGACCTTAGCTATTAGGCCAGAGTAAGAGTTAAGACCTTAGATATTAGGCCAGAGTAAGAGTTAAGACCTTAGATATTATGCCAGAGTAAGAGTTAAGACCTTAACCATTAGGCCAGAGTATGAGTCTAAGACCTTAGATATTAGGTCAGAGTAAGAGTTAAGACCTTAACCAGTAGGCCAGAGTAAGAGTTAAGACCTTAACCATTAGGCCAGAGTACGAGTGTAAGACCTTAGCTATTAGGGCATAGTACGAGTCTAAGACCTTAGCTATTAGGCCAGAGTAAGAGTTAAGACATTAGCTATTAGGCCAGAGTAAGAGTTAAAACCTTAACTATTAGGCCAGAGTAAGAGTTAAGACCTTAACCATTAGGCCAGAGTATGAGTCTAAGCCTTAGCTATTAGGCCAGAGTAAGAGTTAAGACCTTAACCTGTAGGCCAGAGTACGAGTCTAAGACCTTAGCTATTAGGCCAGAGTAAGAGTTAAGACCTTAGATATTAGGCCAGAGTAAGAGTTAAGACCTTAGATATTATGCCAGAGTAAGAGTTAAGACCTTAACCATTAGGCCAGAGTATGAGTCTAAGACCTTAGATATTAGGCCAGAGTAAGAGTTAAGACCTTAACCATTAGGCCAGAGTACGAGTGTAAGACCTTAGCTATTAGGGCATAGTACGAGTCTAAGACCTTAGCTATTAGGCCAGAGTAAGAGTTAAGACCTTAACCAGTAGGCCAGAGTACGAGTCTATGACCTTAGCTATTAGGCAATAGTACGAGTCTAAGACCTTAGCTATTAGGCCATAGTAAGAGTTAAGATCTTAACCAGTAGGCCAGAGTAAGAGTTAAGACCTTAACCAGTAGGCCAGAGTACGAGTTAAGACCTTAACCATTAGGCCAAAGTACGAGTCGAAGACCTTAGCTATTAGGCCAAAGTACGAGTCTAAGACCTTAGCTATTAGGCCAGAGTAAGAGTTAAGACCTTAGCTATTAGGGCAGAGTAAGAGTTAAGACCTTAACCAGTAGGCCAGAGTACGAGTCTAAGACCTTAACTATTTGGCCAGAGTAAGAGTTAAGACCTTAACCATTAGGCCAGAGTACGAGTCTAAGACCTTAGCTATTAGGCCAGAGTAAGAGTTAAGACCTTAACCAGTAGGCCAGAGTAAGAGTTAAGACCTTAACCATTAGGCCAGAGTACGAGTCTAAGACCTTAGCTATTATGCCAGACTAAGAGTTAAGACCTTAACCATTAGGCTAGAGTACGAGTCTAAGACCTTAGCTAATAGGCCAAAGTACGAGTCTAAGACCTTAGCTATTAGGCCAGAGTACGAGTTAAGACATTAACCTGTAGGCCAGAGTAAGAGTTAAGACCTTAGCTATTAGGCCAGAGTACGAGTCTAAGACCTTAGCTATTAGGCCAGAGTAAGAGTTAAGACCTTAATCAGTAGGCCAGAGTAAGAGTTAAGACCTTAGCTATTAGGCCAGATTAAGAGTTAAGACCTTAGCTATTAGGCCAGAGTAAGAGTTAAGACCTTAACCATTAGGCCAGAGTACAAGTCTAAGACCTTAGCTATTAGGCCAGAGGAAGAGTTAAGACCTTAACCAGTAGGCCATAGTGCGAGTCTAAGACCTTAGCTATTAGGCCAGAGTAAGAGTTAAGACCTTAACCAGTAGGCCAGAGTCAGAGTTAGGACCTTAACCAGTAGGCCAGAGTACGAGTCTAAGACCTTAGCTATTAGGCCAGAGTAAGAGTTAAGACCTT
Organism: Triturus cristatus; assembly: GCF_964204655.1. NCBI lineage: Eukaryota > Metazoa > Chordata > Amphibia > Caudata > Salamandridae > Triturus > Triturus cristatus. The sequence goes on from NC_140590.1 coordinate 1,309,543,167, forward strand.
AACCTGTAGGCCAGAGTACGAGTCTAAGACCTTAGCTATTAGGCCAGTGTAAGAGTTAAGACCTTAACCAGTAGGCCAGAGTAGGAGTTAAGACCTTAACCAGTAGGCCAGAGTACGAGTCTAAGACCTTAGCTATTAGGCCAGAGTAAGAGTTAAAACCTTAACCAGTAGGCCAGAGTAAGAGTTAAGACCTTAACCAGTAGGTCAGAGTACGAGTCTAAGACATTAGCTATTAGGCCAGAGTAAGTGTTAAGACCTTAACCAGTAGGACAGAGTAAAAGTTAATACCTTAACCATTAGGCCAGAGTACGAGTCTAAGACCTTAGCTATGGGGCCAGAGTAGGAGTCTTAGCTATTAGGCCAGAGTAAGAGTTAAGACCTTAACCATTAGGCCAGAGTACGAGTCTAAGACCTTAGCTATGAGGCCAGAGTAAGTGTTAAGACCTTAACCAGTAGGCCAGAGTAAGAGTTAATACCTTAACCATTAGGCCAGAGTACGAGTCTAAGACCTTAGCTATTGGGCCAGAGTAAGAGTTAAGACCTTAGCTATTAGGCCAGAGTAAGAGTTAAGACCTTAACCATTAGGCCAGAGTATGAGTATAAGCCTTAGCTATTAGGCCAGAGTAAGAGTTAAGACCTTAACCATTAGGCCAGAGTACGAGTCTAAGACCTTAGCTATTAGGCCAGAATACGAGTTAAGACATTAACCTGTAGGCCAGAGTAAGAGTTAAGACCTTAGCTATTAGGCCAGAGTACGAGTCTAAGACCTTAGCTATTAGGCCAGAGTAAGAGTTAAGACCTTAACCAGTAGGCCAGAGTAAGAGTTAAGACCTTAGCTATTAGGCCAGATTAAGAGTTAAGACCTTAGCTATTAGGCCAGAGTAAGAGTTAAGACCTTAACCATTAGGCCAGAGTACAAGTCTAAGACCTTAGCTATTAGGCCAGAGGAAGAGTTAAGACCTTAACCATTAGGCCAGAGTACGAGTCTAAGCCTTAGCTATTAGGCCAGAGTAAGAGTTAAGACCTTAACCATTAGGCCAGAGTACGAGTCTAAGACCTTAGCTATTAGGCCAGAGTAAGAGTTAAGACCTTAGCTATTAGGCCAGAGTAAGAGTTAAGACCTTAACCATTAGGCCAGAGTACGAGTCTAAGCCTTAGCTATTTGGCCAGAGTAAGAGTTAAGACCTCAACCATTAGGCCAGAGTACGAGTCTAAGACCTTAGCTATTAGGCCAGAGTAAGAGTTAAGACCTTAACCATTAGGCCAGAGTACGAGTCTAAGACCTTAACCAGTAGGCCAGAGTAAGAGTTAAGACCTTAACCATTTGGCCAGAGTACGAGTCTAAGACCTTAGCTATTAGGCCAGAGTAAGAGTTAAGACCTTAACCAGTAGGCCAGAGTAAGAGTTAAGACTTTAACCAGTAGGCCAGAGTACGAGTCTAAGACGTTAGCTATTAGGCCAGAGTAAGAGTTAAGACCTTAGCTATTAGGCCAGAAAAAGAGTTAAAACCTTAACCATTAGGCCAGAGAACGAGTCTAAGACCTTAGCTATTAGGCCAGAGTAAGAGTTAAGACCTTAACCTGTAGGCCAGAGTACGAGTCTAACACCTTAGCTATTAGGCCAGAGTAAGAGTTAAGACCTTAGCTATTAGGCCAGAGTAAGAGTTAAGACCTTAGATATTAGGCCAGAGTAAGAGTTAAGACCTTAACCATTAGGCCAGAGTACGAGTCTAAGCCTTAGCTATTAGGCCAGAGTAAGAGTTAAGACCTTAACCTGTAGGCCAGAGTACGAGTCTAAGACCTTAGCTATTAGGCCAGAGTAAGAGTTAAGACCTTAGCTATTAGGCCAGAGTAAGAGTTAAGACCTTAGATATTAGGCCAAAGTAAGAGTTAAGACCTTAACCATTAGGCCAGAGTATGAGTCTAAGACCTTAGCCATTAGGCCAGAGGAAGAGTTAAGACCTTAGCTATTAGGCCAGAGTAAGAGTTAAGACCTTAACCATTAGGCCAGAGTACGAGTCTAAGACCTTAGCTATTAGGCCAGAGTAAAAGTTAAGACCTTAGCTATTAGGCCAGAGTAAGAGTTAGGACCTTAACCATTAGGCCAGAGTATGAGTCTAAGCCTTAGCTATTAGGCCAGAGTAAGAGTTAAGACCTTAACCTGTAGGCCAGAGTACGAGTCTAAGACCTTAGCTATTAGGCCAGAGTAAGAGCTAAGACCTTAGCTATTAGGCCAGAGTAAGAGTTAAGACCTTAGATATTAGGCCAGAGTAAGAGTTAAGACCTTAACCATTAGGCCAGAGTATGAGTCTAAGACCTTAGCTATTAGGCCAGAGGAAGAGTTAAGACCTTAACCAGTAGGCCATAGTGTGAGTCTAAGACCTTAGATATTAGGTCAGAGTAAGAGTTAAGACCTTAACCAGTAAGCCAGAGTAAGAGTTAAGACCTTAACCATTAGGCCAGAGTACGAGTCTAAGATCTTAGCTTTTAGGCCATAGTACGAGTCTAAGACCTTAGCTATTAGGCCAGAGTAAGAGTTAAGACCTTAACCAGTAGGCCAGAGTAAGAGTTAAGACCTTAACCATTAGGCCAGAGTACGAGTCTATGACCTTAGCTATTAGGCCATAGTACGAGTCTAAGACCTTAGCTATTAGGCCAGAGTAAGAGTTAAGACCTTAACCAGTAGGCCAGAGTAAGAGTTAAGACCTTAACCTGTGGGCCATAGTACAAGTTTAAGACCTTAGCTATTAGGCCAGAGTAAGAGTTAAGACCTTAACCAGTAGGCCAGAGTAAGTGTTAAGACCTTAACCATTAGGCCAGAGTATGAGTCTAAGACCTAAGCTATTAGGCCAGAGTAACAGTTAAGACCTTAGCTATTAGGCCACAGTAAGAGTTAAGACTTTAACCAGTAGGCCAGAGTAAGAGTTAAGACCTTAACCAGTAGGCCAGAGTACGAGTCTAAGACCTTAACCAGTAGGCCAGAGTATGAGTTAAGACCTTAACCAGTAGGCCAGAGTAAGAGTTAAGACCTTAACCTGTAGGCCAGAGTAAGAGTTAAGACCTTAGCTATTAGGCCAGACTAAGAGTTAAGACCTTAACCATTAGGCCCGAGTACGAGTCTAAGACCTTAGCTATTAGGCCAGAGTAAGAGTTAAGACCTTAACCAGTAGGCCAGAGTAAGAGTTAAGACCTTAACCAGTAGGCCAGAGTACGAGTCTAAGACCTTAGCTATTAGGCCTGAGTAAGAGTTAAGACCTTATCCAGTAGGCCAGAGTACAAGTCTAAGACCTTAGCTATTAGGCCAGAGTAAGAGCTAAGACCTTAGCTATTAGGCCAGAGTAAGAGTTAAGACCTTAGATATTAGGCCAGAGTAAGAGTTAAGACCTTAACCATTAGGCCAGAGTATGAGTCTAAGACCTTAGCTATTAGGCCAGAGGAAGAGTTAAGACCTTAACCAGTAGGCCATAGTGCGAGTCTAAGACCTTAGATATTCGGTCAGAGTAAGAGTTAAGACCTTAACCAGTAGGCCAGAGTAAGAGTTAAGACCTTAACCATTAGGCCAGAGTACAAGTCTAAGATCTTAGCTTTTAGGCCATAGTACGAGTCTAAGACCTTAGCTATTAGGCCAGAGTAAGAGTTAAGACCTTAACCAGTAGGCCAGAGTAAGAGTTAAGACCTTAACCATTAGGCCAGAGTACGAGTCTATGACCTTAGCTATTAGGCCATAGTACGAGTCTAAGACCTTAGCTATTAGGCCAGAGTAAGAGTTAAGACCTTAACCAGTAGGCCAGAGTAAGAGTTAAGACCTTAACCTGTAGGCCATAGTACAAGTTTAAGACCTTAGCTATTAGGCCAGAGTAAGAGTTAAGACCTTAACCAGTAGGCCAGAGTAAGTGTTAAGACCTTAACCATTAGGCCAGAGTATGAGTCTAAGACCTAAGCTATTAGGCCAGAGTAACAGTTAAGACCTTAGCTATTAGGCCACAGTAAGAGTTAAGACTTTAACCAGTAGGCCAGAGTAAGAGTTAAGACCTTAACCAGTAGGCCAGAGTACGAGTCTAAGACCTTAACCAGTAGGCCAGAGTATGAGTTAAGACCTTAACCAGTAGGCCAGAGTAAGAGTTAAGACCTTAACCTGTAGGCCAGAGTAAGAGTTAAGACCTTAGCTATTAGGCCAGACTAAGAGTTAAGACCTTAACCATTAGGTCCGAGTACGAGTCTAAGACCTTAGCTATTAGGCCAGAGTAAGAGTTAAGACCTTAACCAGTAGGCCAGAGTAAGAGTAAAGACCTTAACCAGTAGGCCAGAGTACGAGTCTAAGACCTTAGCTATTAGGCCTGAGTAAGAGTTAAGACCTTATCCAGTAGGCCAGAGTACAAGTCTAAGACCTTAGCTATTAGGCCAGAGTAAGAGTTAAGACCTTAACCTGTAGGCCAGAGTACGAGTCTAAGACCTTAGCTATTAGGCCAGAGTAAGAGTTAAGACATTAGCTATTAGGCCAGAGTAAGAGTTAAGACCTTAACTATTAGGCCAGAGTAAGAGTTAAGACCTTAACCATTAGGCCAGAGTATGAGTCTAAGACCTTAGCTATTAGGCCAGAGGAAGAGTTAAGACCTTAACCAGTAGGCCATAGTGCGAGTCTAAGACCTTAGCTATTAGGCCAGAGTAAGAGTTAAGACCTTAACCAGTAGGCAAGAGTAAGAGTTAAGACCTTAACCATTAGGCCAGAGTACGAGTGTAAGACCTTAGCTATGAGGGCATAGTACGAGTCTAAGACCTTAGCTATTAGGCCAGAGTAAGAGTTAAGACCTTAACCAGTAGGCCAGAGTACGAGTCTATGACCTTAGCTATTAGGCCATAGTACGAGTCTAAGACCTTAGCTATTAGGCCATAGTAAGAGTTAAGATCTTAACCAGTAGGCCAGAGTAAGAGTTAAGACCTTAACCAGTAGGCCAGAGTACGAGTTAAGACCTTAACCATTAGGCCAAAGTACGAGTCGAAGACCTTAGCTATTAGGCCAAAGTACGAGTCTAAGACCTTAGCTATTAGGTCAGAGTAAGAGTGAAGACCTTAGCTATTAGGGCAGAGTAAGAGTTAAGACCTTAACCAGTAGGCCAGAGTACGAGTCTAAGACCTTAACTATTAGGCCAGAGTAAGAGTTAAGACCTTAACCATTAGGCCAGAGTACGAGTCTAAGACCTTAGCTATTAGGCCAGAGTAAGAGTTAAGACCTTAACCAGTAGGCCAGAGTAAGAGTTAAGACCTTAACCATTAGGCCAGAGTACGAGTCTAAGACCTTAGCTATTATGCCAGACTAAGAGTTAAGACCTTAACCATTAGGCTAGAGTACGAGTCTAAGACCTTAGCTAATAGGCCAAAGTACGAGTCTAAGACCTTAGCTATTAGGCCAGAGTACGAGTCAAGACATTAACCTGTAGGCCAGAGTAAGAGTTAAGACCTTAGCTATTAGGCCAGAGTACGAGTCTAAGACCTTAGCTATTAGACCAGAGTAAGAGTTAAGACCTTAACCAGTAGGCCAGAGTCAGAGTTAGGACCTTAACCAGTAGGCCAGAGTACGAGTCTAAGACCTTAGCTATTAGGCCAGAGTAAGAGTTAAGACCTTAACCTGTAGGCCAGAGTACGAGTCTAAGACCTTAGCTATTAGGCCAGAGTAAGTGTTAAGACCTTAACCAGTAGGCCAGAGTAGGAGTTAAGACCTTAACCAGTAGGCCAGAGTACGAGTCTAAGACCTTAGCTATTAGGCCAGAGTAAGAGTTAAAACCTTAACCAGTAGGCCAGAGTAAGAGTTAAGACCTTAACCAGTAGGTCAGAGTACGAGTCTAAGACATTAGCTATTAGGCCAGAGTAAGTGTTAAGACCTTAACCAGTAGGACAGAGTAAAAGTTAATACCTTAACCATTAGGCCAGAGTACGAGTCTAAGACCTTAGCTATGGGGCCAGAGTAGGAGTCTTAGCTATTAGGCCAGAGTAAGAGTTAAGACCTTAACCATTAGGCCAGAGTACGAGTCTAAGACCTTAGCTATGAGGCCAGAGTAAGTGTTAAGACCTTAACCAGTAGGCCAGAGTAAGAGTTAATACCTTAACCATTAGGCCAGAGTACGAGTCTAAGACCTTAGCTATTAGGCCAGAGTAAGAGTTAAGACCTTAACCAGTAGGCCAGAGTAAGAGTTAAGACCTTAACCATTAGGCCAGAGTACGAGTCTATGACCTTAGCTATTAGGCCATAGTACGAGTCTAAGACCTTAGCTTGTTAAATGGTAGCGGCAGTTTCAGTCGATAACCTTTCAAGTATTTGCCCGGCGGTAATCGCCTCTCATACCACTCGATAATTTACCAATAAAAGAGGCAGGCGCCGGAGACTGGAAGGCAGGAAACAAAGTTTTATTCCGTCGGAGCAGAACACATCAGATCAGACAGCAAGGTATCGTCACGAGGTGCTCTAACTGCATCTCTGAGACCTGGTCTCTTATACACTGGTTTATTGCTTTATTACACATAGTACATTCTTGAGATTCCCTTGAAGCATGGGGGAATATCCCCTGAAGCCCTGGTTCAGATCCGATCCCACACATAGATACAGTAGAAGTTCCCACCCCACCCACAGTAGGAGATGGCTATTGCGCAGCAGGGTATTCCGCCAATTCCTGGGGGTGTGTGTGACCGGTCGGGTCTCAGGGAGTAGGGGCTTTGATCTACTGTAATCCCTTTGATGTGGGGTGTTTCCCTTACAGTAGGGGCAATAAACTGCATCCGCAGGGCTAGGTGATGGCCTGGGACCAGTTCAGACAATGGGGCGCAGAGGAAGGGGGTTATCAAAGGAGAGGCATGACCATGTATGGGATGTCGGTCGGATGTGGTTCCGTAGCAGGGTCGCGCAGAAGGAGAGGGTTTATGACCCGTGTATGAGATAGCGGGGGTGGCCGGCGCGCGGGGGGATGTTCGCAGCGCCAGGGGGAAGCGCTGGTGATCGAGAATGAGCGGGGAGAGAGTGGGGTGCCTAAAACGGCGGCCGTGCATTCGCTGTGCGTGGCGCTGGGGAGAGGCAAGATGGCGCAGATAATGTTCAGTTTGCAAGCTAAATTTCCACAGTCCTCCCTTTTAACATATCTCGCCAGCTTGCCTAGTTTGGATCTATCCCCATAATACCCCGTACCTCCACCTCATTCAGAGCTTTCATTCGCTCTGTTTCAAAGTCCAAAGTCTTAGGGCAGATGCAGTTCATAAAAAGCGAACATAAAGGTGGCAGACACTGAATCCCCAAGCAACATCCACATAGTATCACGATTGGTATGAGGATAAATGAAAACAGCCTCCATCCCCAACCTTTAATAGTGTCCCAAAACCAACTCCCCAGTGACCATTCTTCTTGCTCTTGATGGACCTCTGTGGACAGTCTGTGGAGGTGTTCAATTGCTTTGTAGACTGAGGGTGAGTTATCCGGTACGTAGGTACAACAGCTGGACCCAATGATGCGGCATGCTCCTCCACGATCAGCCAGAACCACATCTAGAACAAGGCGGTTCTGAAGAGCCACCAGGCGGACGGCCTGAAGCTCAGCGGTGTTGTTGGCGAGGGCGCCAGCTGTAAAGTTCATTGCTGTTTCGACTGCCTGGGTTAAGTGGCGGATGGCACGGCTGTTTGCCATCGGACCCCAGAGCGGAACAAGACCTTTTACTGCGTCCATGAACTGTGCTCCGGCGGAGTCGGCTTGTACAATGTCTTTGGCACGTTTCTGTCGGTGATGGTTTGCTGGAGCCACATATGTCGGGGGAAGGACGAAGGCGATGTAGCAGGTGCCTCCCCAACCTTTCGGGAGCCAGGTGTAGGCCTTAGTACCACAGACGAAGTACATATTCGGGGAGGCAATAAAGGAGGGTGGGTCAACTGAGTCCAATGTTCGGGTGATGAGGCAGGAGCTGTGGCCCACCAGCTGTGCCCCCAGGCCTTCGAGGCATACAGATCCAGTGATGTTGATGACGGACAGGGCCACTGTTAGGGTGGCGGCCGCCCGCTTTCGGAGGTAAGAGAAGGTGGGTCTGGCTGGATTGTTGAACACTTGCATTTCAACTCGTTCTTTGGCGGAGATGTCCATGTGAAAGGAAGTGTTCGATCTCAGAGGGCAGAAGAGGGCGGAAGTTCTACCAGTTTTGTTCAGCCAGAACCCATGGTAGAAGTGTGACATGGTTCTGCCGGAAGTGGCATTGTCCTTGTAGCTCTCCTGTAGGAGGATCAGCCAGGCGAGGCAGGAACCATGGACAGAAAAAGGTGAAGGGATGAAAGGGATTGAGTGCCCAGTGGCATGTGGTAGCAATCCACAGATCCAGCAGTTAGTGGCGTTGGTGGCAAGATTGTGTTGGTGGAGCAACTGCACAAAAGAGTTATTCCAGAACTCCTTACGCCTTTCTCGGAGTTGGGGTGAAAGTGAGATCAGATGGTGTTCTTTCGTGGTGGTAGGTTGAACGGTGGTCAGCAATGTCTTAAGAGCGGGTGTGCTCTCCTCCATGATCCAGAAGGTGACCACGAGGAGAAGGCAAAAGAGAAGGGTAATAAAAAGTGCTATTGTCTTAAAGCTGTGCATTCGGTCAGTCTTTGGGTTTTTGTAGTGGATCTTCGGACGTCCGGTTGCTTCCATCATCTTCATGTCGGGCGCTTCCATCACCTTCAAGAGACTCGGTAGCGGGCAGAACCACAGACTTTGTTTTAGTTTCTCTCCTGGTGGCCTTTGAGGTGACTAGGCTACCGTTCTGAGATTTCCACTTAGTCTGTGGTCTGCTTAGCCGAAGTTCTCTCCTTTCGTCGCAAGTTATACCCTTCTTTGGATGGCACAGTGGGATCGGGATATTCAATCAATTCAAGTGTCTCTGTATCCGGGCAGCGGCTCAGGGATGGTCGGTCTTTGTCCAGAAGTTCCTCTTGGGCGGTGATGTTGTCCGTGGTTGTCAGGGTCGGTGATACCTTCTTGCAGTGGTGTGCATGCAGCCAATTGCGTTTCCCCTCCACTCGAAGAGCTGTTCGGGTGGTGATCAGGACTTGCAGGGGGCCCGTCCACCGGGGCTCCAGACTCTTGGTGCGCTGGAAGTTACGCACTAAGACAAAGTCACCGGGTTGGATGTCGTGCCCGGGGCCCCTGGAAACATCGGGAATGGCGTGCAGCACCTGCTGATGGATAACAGACAACGTCTTAGTTAGGTTATACAAATAGTCAGACATGAGGACGTCCGGGACGTCGTGGATAGATGTTGGTTTTGGTGCAGTCCAAAGGTTCATGGGCCGCCCAAAGATGACCTCGTAGGGGGTTAAGTGGTGCTTGGTGGGGGTGGAACGCATTGATAGCAATGCTAGTGGGAGAGCGTCTGGCCATCTTAGTCCTGTGGTGGCGACTATTTTTGCTATCTTAAGCTTCAATGTGGCATTGTGTCGCTCAACCAGGCCTGCAGATTGGGGGTGGAAGACCGCATGGAATTTCTGTTTTATACCCAACCCTTTTAAGATGAGTTGGATAACTTCGGCTACAAAGTGGGGGCCGTTGTCGCTCCACAAAATTCAACAAAGGCCGTATCGGGGGAAGAATTCCTTCAGTAGTACTTTTGCGGTAGTCATAGTGGTGTTGTCATGGGTTGGGTAGGCTTCCACCCACTTGCTGAAGGCACACACAACGACAAGTACATACTTTAAACCTTGGCACCTTTCTAGCTGGACATAGTCCATTTGTAGGACTTCAAAGGGGTGATTGGGGACCCCAAACCCTCCCCGGGGTACAGCAGTTCCTTTCCCAGGGTTGTGTTGGAGGCATACTAGGCAATGTTGGACCAGACGTTTGGCTGAGTCTGGTATTCTGTCGTTGTGCCAGACTTTGGAGATGAGTTCGATCATGGGGGCAGACCCTATGTGTGCGGGGGAGTGTGCCATGGTCAGCATGGGGATCAAGTATGAGTCGGGTAGCAACCATTTGTTCGAGTCTTTAGTTCGCCAACAACCGTCATCGTCCTTCAATCCCACCCGGGCCCATTCAGTTAATTTGTGTGGTGTGCTGGCTAGTTGGATATCCCTAATCGTTTCCCTAGCATCCTTCCATTTCTCAGTTTGTGACCTGGTCACGTACATGCGGGTCGTGGACCTATTCTCGGCTGTGGTTCGGGCAGTAATGTCAGCTAGTGCATTTCCCTGTCCTATAATGTCTGTCACCTTCTTGTGTGCCTGGCATTTGATCACAGCTAACCGTGTGGGGAGGAGGACTGCTTCGGTCAGGGCAGAGACTAGATCTCCATGCAGGATGGGTGTGCCATGAGAAGTCAAGAATCCCCTCTCTTTCCATAAGAGCCCAAAGTGGTGAACTACCCCAAAGGCATACTGACTGTCTGTGTAAATGTTTGCGGTTGTCCCTGCTGCCAGGATGCAGGCTCGTGTGAGGGCAATTAGTTCCGCCGCCTGTGCGGATCGCTGTGTGATGCGGGCTGTCTCAACAACTGTTCGAGCTGTGGTGACTGCATAGGCAGCTGAGGTGGTGCCATCGGGGAGCTTGATGCATGAGCCATCCACCCACAGTTCTCCGTCAGGGTCCGGGAAGGCAGTATCCCGGAGGTCAACCCTACTCTTGGTTTGTTCGTCGGTGAGGGTCACGCAATCATGTATAGGGGATGCATTGGGGTCAGTGTCAGGGAGAGGTAGTAGAGTAGCTGGATTCAGAGTGGTGCATCGTTTCAATGTGATGTGGGGTGCAAGCAGAGTCAGTTCATAACCAGTCAGTCGTGCGCTAGTCAGGTGTTGAGTCTTGGTTTGGTTCAGGAGGGTATCAACAGCATGGGGTACCAATACTGTGAGGGGGTTCGAGAGCACGATCCCCTCACTTTGCCGGATAGAGACAGCAGCGGCGGCTACTGCTCGAAGGCAGGCGGGCAAAGCTCTGGCTACGGGGTCAAGAGTGGCAGAGAAGTAGGCACAAGTGCGTTGCTTAGGGCCTATGGACTGGGTTAGGACAGACAACGCACATCCCTCCCTTTCGTGGGTGTAGAGGGAGAAAGGTTTAGTGTAGTCTGGGGTTCCTAGGACTGGGGCCGAGCAGAGGGCGTCTCGTAATTCTTTGAAGGAGGATTGACATTCGGGTGTCCAGGGGAGGGGGAAGGGGGTATCTTTAGCCATCAGGGAAAGCAGAGGTTTTACGATAAGACTGAAATTTGGCAACCACTGTCGACAAAAGGAGGTGAGGCCCACTAGGGACCGCACTTGCTTCTGAGTTTTGGGAACAGGGGTTTCTAGAATGGTCTGAATTCGGTCAGGGGTAAGTTTCCTCCCGTCCCTGGATAGTAGGTGGCCTAGATACGTTACTTGGGGCTGGCAGAATTGCAATTTCTTTCTGGAGACCTTGTGACCGTTCTCCGCAAGGAAGCGGAGGAGGTGAATGGTGGCTGTGATGGCAAGTGGAGTGGTGTCGGCCGCCAAAAGAATGTCATTGACGTACTGTATCAACACCACTCCATCGGGTAGTTGGACTGCATCTAGCTGTCTCTTGAGGGCTTGGCTATAAATGCTGGGGCTCTCAGTGTAGCCTTGGGGTGCCCTACAGAATCTGTATGAACGAGCTTTTAGGGTGAAGCCGAAGAGGTAACGGCTGTCTGGGTGGATGGGGATGGAGAAGAAGGCGTTTTTGAGATCAATAACAGTAAAGGTGGTGGCAGTGGATGGAATCAGGGTGAGGATGGTGGTGATGTCTGAGATCACGGGGTACTGGGGTACGACTACTTTGTAAACCTCTCGTAAATCAACAATGAAACGGTAGGCTTTCTCATCTCCCTCGCCTTGCTTCTTTACGATGGGTAGGATAGGGCTGTTGCAAACATTACTGACTACTTCTTCTACCACTCCTGCCTCGACTAGGGACTCGATGATTTCCACCAATGCCTTCTCGCCTTCGGGTGATATCCGATACTGTGGAAGCTTTGGGAGTACTGCGTCTGGTCGGACGGTTATATGTACTGGGTCAATCACCATGCGCCCTACATCTGAGTCGGTTTTAGCCCATAGATGTGAAGGTAATGTGTCGAGTAGGGACATGTCAGCATCGGTTATAGAGAGCATACGCCGTGTGTGACAGGGTCTGGACAGATCTGGGTTATCGTGTAGGATGACTCGAACTCCGTCTGGGGAGCATCTGATGGTAGCTCGAAAATGTTTTAGCAAATCAAGTCCCATAATAGCATCGGGGGTGTTGGAGGAGAGCAGAAAGGTCGTGTCAGTGGTGTTATCTTCTAAGTCAAAGGAGATTGGTGCTGATAAGGGGTTAGTGGAGGGCGTTCCATCGAAGCCTATTGAGGTTACATGTGAGCCAGACAAGGGTGCCCTAGGGATCAGTCATTTGGATAACGCACTACGTGTCGCCCCAGTGCCCAAGACCTTAGCAGTGACGTAAGGGCCTTGCTGGTCAACACGGAGTTCGACTGGATCCCTCCCTTGCCCCTGGCGGTCCTATGCGAAGTCATGGGTGCTTTCATAGTCGTTTTAAAACACACCAAATTTTTTGAAAGAAGGTCCAAGGGTACATATGTTTAAAGACCTGCAAGAAATAATACCCCTAACACAGTATATGTCCAACACAATAAATTTCTTGGGTCTAATGCATTTTTTCTAAAAAAATGACAATCCAGGAAAAGAAAAGATGCAAGAAGGAAGATGAAGAGCAAAAGAAGTGTCTCTTCGATAGAGGTCTAATAGGGGAAGGAATCCCTTTTAGGACGAATGCCCTCACTCACCAAAGGTGACATGCTTCATCATTTGGGCTTTCTCCTCCCAGCGGGAAATCCTAGTCCCACTGAGGGCTACGACCTCCTCTCTAAGAGGAAGGAGCTCTGGGATGTTTTGATTTATAAGCCTCACAAAGGATGCTAAAATCCCAAATGTAAAGAATAGTGATGTGGGGGTGCACATTAGACCTCTATCGAAGAGACACTTCTTTTGCTCTTCATCTTCCTTCTTGCATCTTTTCTTTTCCTGGACTGTCATTTTTTTAGAAAAAATGCATTAGACCCAAGAAATTTATTGTGTTGGACATATGCTTTCATAGTCGGACTGCTGACACTGGTTTTGTCGGGGGTGGTCAAAGGTGTTTGGTTTGCCTGGCCTGACGTTGGTTGCGTCGTTCGTGTGCCCTCGTCCCTGTCCTCTGTTTCTGGGGTCATATGCTGTGTCTCTGGGATCCCTATTTTTGTTTAGTTCCAGAAGGACCGGGCACTGGGATTTCCAGTGCCCGAACCCTCTACAGAACGCACATTGGTTCCCATCTAAGTCTCTCCGTCCGTTGTAGGGTGCAGGTGTATGGTCTCTAGGGGGTAGCTTTCTAGGGGCGGTTGGGTGGTAATTCTCTTTCGGGGGTTCCCTTCCTATGGTCACCCCTTGCAACTGTGCTATCATTACCCTCTCCTTCAGTTCCTTTTTCTTCTTCTCTGATGCCCTATCGTTCTCGTTTTTCTGATTTTCGTAGTATTGGGCCATCTGGAGAATTGCTGCGGGTTTGGAGGCTGCCCAACTACTCTCGCTGGTCTGTAGTTTCTGGGAAATTTCTTGTGTCAGACCCTTCACATAATTCTGGACAAAGAGGTGATGTCCGGTTGCGGTGGTCATGTCTTGGCCACTGTAATCGGAAAACACAGTCTCGAATCGGGAGAAGTATTCAGACACATCCTCCTGGGGTTTCTGGCGGCAAGCCGTTACTATCGACCAGTCTACCTTTCTTTCTGGGATTAGAGTCTTCAGTTTTAGTACAATCTTGTCTGGGAGCTCTAATATGGCTTTTGGGGGTTTCTGTCCTGGTTCTCGCTGCTTATCTATGGTATCGAGTTGTACCCAGGTATATCCGAACGGCTCAGCGTGGTCAACTTTCCGGATTTGTTTCCACACATCAGCCGGCAGACATAGCCCAAAGAACAAGTCGATATCTGCTAAAGTCATAATCGTAGAACCTAAGGCTGTACCCAGTTCAGTGTAGAAGGCAGTCGGGTTCTTTCTTAAGTCGGGTAGAGTTTTTCTAAAGGTCAAAATGTCTTGCCGGTCCCACGGCTGGTAGACCCAGTTATATACAACCCTCCCCTTCGCATCTTGGTGGTTGATGTCGTCATGCGTTCCCTGACCTCGTGGGGGGACCCAGTAGGGGGCAGCTTCTTTGATGGGCATCATGGCCTCAGCCCTTCCTTCCTGGGGCTTAGTCGCTATGGGGGTTTCTGCTTTGGTGGTCTGCCTATGTTCTCTAAGGTGTCGGTAGACCTCGAGTGTACGAGTAAAGAGGTTCATCACGTCGCCCTCTCTTTCTTCTCCGATGTCTACCTTCCTATATAGGGCCGCTAAGCCTTCGGGACCTTTATCGTGGTATCTATCCTCATATGCATTCAGGGCGTGATAACAGAGCCGTACGACAAAGTGTCGTCTGCGGCTGTCGGCATACGAGTTGTACACGTCTGTTATATACTCCTCACTTTCCTTTCGCTCCACCAGTGTCCCTACTATCTTATCAATTCCTGCTCGTTCATCCTTCGTTAATCGATTCATTCTGGTGGACTCTTTCTTTCTCATCTCTAGGTCGTCTAACGTTATAGCCGACGTTGTGTTCAGCGCAGGAGGCTCGGCCGGTGCGGAGGCCGTGAGGACCGAGGCCCCTGTACTGCTTTCGCTCGTGTTCGGGGGTTGTGGGTGTTGCACTACTGACTGGGAGGGTGCATATGGAGGGGGCATGTAAATGATCGGGGGACCTAACAGTAATTCGTCATTCGTTCGCTGCTTGGAGGACAACTCAGGGTAGAGCAAAGAAGGGGTCCTAACAGCGTACTGTCCTGATGTTTCGGGCTCCTGTCTTAATTTAGTTTCCCTTCTCTCCTTTATTTCTTCTTCTAACTTTCTAGCGGCAAGGTGAGCTGCCTTTCGTAATTCCTTTTCTGCTTTTACTTCTTCCCTCTTTTTCCATTGCGTTGCTTCTTTGCGCCACATGCCAATACTGTCAAGCATAGTAGGCGTGGTCTTATTGCTACGCAGGGCTATTTCTAGCACTTCTATCTTATGGTCGTCGAAGGATCCCATCAGTGGCCACTGACTCTCGGGGTCCTTCTTTGTATATTTATGCCATAGCTTGGTATAAGCTACGGCGACTAGTCCATATTTAGTGAACATGTCCTTATTAGGGGTGCCCTCCAGTGGAGCCGGACGGTTCACCTCTAATAAGCGGTCCGGGCAGAACCAACTACCAATCAGTGGGGAGAAGATAGGCATGACGGGTTTCAACGGGGACAAAAGTCAGCACTACCTATCTTTTCACTGCTTGCAAAGACTAGACAGAATATCTCTATTCTTCGTTATTTGTAAGCAGAGAATACCTCCAAAGAACCAATATCGAACAACTAGTGTTCGGACAATCAATCAATCAATCAATCAATGGGAGATAAAGATAGGCATGACGGGTTTCAACGGGGACAAAAGTCAGCATTACCTACCCTTCACTATTTGCAAAGACTAGACAGAATATTCCTATTCTACGTTATTTGCAAACAGAGAATATCTCAAAAAGCACTATTCTCCAAAACAATCAATGGTCGGACAATCAATCAATGGGGAGATAAAGATAGGCACGACGGGTTTCAACGGGGACAAAAGTCTGCGTTACCTACCCTTCACTATCTGCAAAGGGAGAGAGAGAGAGAGTATTTCTACTCCTCCCCGTTTGTAGACAGCGAATATCTCAAAGAGAACAATCAATGAGCACAATCAATGAGCAATACTAGTATTTCCAAAGCTTTAAACAATCAATCAATTATTTCACCATTTGTCGTGTATCACGACCTTACCCGGACCGCGTGGACAGTTTCTCGTCTTCCGCCTCCAGCGCCCGATCGTCCTCTACTCTCCGTATTTGCCGCAGCACTCCTGATGGTTCCCAGTCAGGACCGTAGATCACTCGAGAGAGGTCTGCTCGGAACCAGTGAAGTTCGGATGATCGGCTGCCAGACGAGGGTCTATTGGGCAGGAGCTCTCCCGATCGTTGCAGTCGTTCACTCTGTCATCGGGACCTCTCCCACTGGATCCACGTGTCGCTGATGGGCCCCACATTTGGGACGCCAATTGTTAAATGGTAGCGGCAGTTTCAGTCGATAACCTTTCAAGTATTTGCCCGGCGGTAATCGCCTCTCATACCACTCGATAATTTACCAATAAAAGAGGCAGGCGCCGGAGACTGGAAGGCAGGAAACAAAGTTTTATTCCGTCGGAGCATAACACATCAGATCAGACAGCAAGGTATCGTCACGAGGTGCTCTAACTGCATCTCTGAGACCTGGTCTCTTATACACTGGTTTATTGCTTTATTACACATAGTACATTCTTGAGATTCCCTTGAAGCATGGGGGAATATCCCCTGAAGCCCTGGTTCAGATCCGATCCCACACATAGATACAGTAGAAGTTCCCACCCCACCCACAGTAGGAGATGGCTATTGCGCAGCAGGGTATTCCGCCAATTCCTGGGGGTGTGTGTGACCGGTCGGGTCTCAGGGAGTAGGGGCTTTGATCTACTGTAATCCCTTTGATGTGGGGTGTTTCCCTTACAGTAGGGGCAATAAACTGCATCCGCAGGGCTAGGTGATGGCCTGGGACCAGTTCAGACAATGGGGCGCAGAGGAAGGGGGTTATCAAAGGAGAGGCATGACCATGTATGGGATGTCGGTCGGATGTGGTTCCGTAGCAGGGTCGCGCAGAAGGAGAGGGTTTATGACCCGTGTATGAGAGAGCGGGGGTGGCCGGCGCGCGGGGGGATGTTCGCAGCGCCAGGGGGAAGCGCTGGTGATCGAGAATGAGCGGGGAGAGAGTGGGGTGCCTAAAATGGCGGCCGTGCATTCGCTGTGCGTGGCGCTGGGGAGAGGCAAGATGGCACAGATAATGTTCAGTTTGCAAGCTAAATTTCCACAAGCTATTAGGCCAGAGTAAGAGTTAAGACCTTAACCAGTAGGCCAGAGTAAGAGTTAAGACCTTAACCTGTAGGCCATAGTACAAGTTTAAGACCTTAGCTATTAGGCCAGAGTAAGAGTTAAGACCTTAACCAGTAGGCCAGAGTAAGTGTTAAGACCTTAACCATTAGGCCAGAGTATGAGTCTAAGACCTAAGCTATTAGGCCAGAGTAACAGTTAAGACCTTAGCGATTAGGCCACAGTAAGAGTTAAGACTTTAACCAGTAGGCCAGAGTAAGAGTTATGACCTTAACCAGTAGGCCAGAGTACGAGTCTAAGACCTTAACCAGTAGGCCAGAGTATGAGTTAAGACCTTAACCAGTAGGCCAGAGTAAGAGTTAAGACCTTAACCTGTAGGCCAGAGTAAGAGTTAAGACCTTAGCTATTAGGCCAGACTAAGAGTTAAGACCTTAACCATTAGGCCCGAGTACGAGTCTAAGACCTTAGCTATTAGGCCAGAGTAAGAGTTAAGACCTTAACCAGTAGGCCAGAGTAAGAGTTAAGACCTTAACCAGTAGGCCAGAGTACGAGTCTAAGACCTTAGCTATTAGGCCTGAGTAAGAGTTAAGACCTTATCCAGTAGGCCAGAGTACAAGTCTAAGACCTTAGCTATTAGGCCAGAGTAAGAGTTAAGACCTTAACCTGTAGGCCAGAGTACGAGTCTAAGACCTTAGCTATTAGGCCAGAGTAAGAGTTAAGACATTAGCTATTAGGCCAGAGTAAGAGTTAAGACCTTAACTATTAGGCCAGAGTAAGAGTTAAGACCTTAACCATTAGGGCAGAGTATGAGTCTAAGACCTTAGCTATTAGGCCAGAGGAAGAGTTAAGACCTTAACCAGTAGGCCATAGTGCGAGTCTAAGACCTTAGCTATTAGGCCAGAGTAAGAGTTAAGACCTTAACCAGTAGGCCAGAGTAAGAGTTAAGACCTTAACCATTGGGCCAGAGTACGAGTGTAAGACCTTAGCTATTAGGGCATAGTACGAGTCTAAGACCTTAGCTATTAGTCCAGAGTAAGAGTTAAGACCTTAACCAGTAGGCCAGAGTACGAGTCTATGACCTTAGCTATTAGGCCATAGTACGAGTCTAAGACCTTAGCTATTAGGCCATAGTAAGAGTTAAGATCTTAACCAGTAGGCCAGAGTAAGAGTTAAGACCTTAACCAGTAGGCCAGAGTACGAGTTAAGACCTTAACCATTCGGCCAAAGTACGAGTCGAAGACCTTAGCTATTAGGCCAAAGTACGAGTCTAAGACCTTAGCTATTAGGTCAGAGTAAGAGTGAAGACCTTAGCTATTAGGGCAGAGTAAGAGTTAAGACCTTAACCAGTAGGCCAGAGTACGAGTCTAAGACCTTAACTATTAGGCCAGAGTAAGAGTTAAGACCTTAACCATTAGGCCAGAGTACGAGTCTAAGACCTTAGCTATTAGGCCAGAGTAAGAGTTAAGACCTTAACCAGTAGGCCAGAGTAAGAGTTAAGACCTTAACCATTAGGCCAGAGTACGAGTCTAAGACCTTAGCTATTATGCCAGACTAAGAGTTAAGACCTTAACCATTAGGCTAGAGTACGAGTCTAAGACCTTAGCTAATAGGCCAAAGTACGAGTCTAAGACCTTAGCTATTAGGCCAGAGTACGAGTTAGGACATTAACCTGTAGGCCAGAGTAAGAGTTAAGACCTTAGCTATTAGGCCAGAGTACGAGTCTAAGACCTTAGCTATTAGGCCAGAGTAAGAGTTAAGACCTTAACCAGTAGGCCAGAGTAAGAGTTAAGACCTTAGCTATTAGGCCAGATTAAGAGCTAAGACCTTAGCTATTAGGCCAGAGTAAGAGTTAAGACCTTAACCATTATGCCAGAGTACAAGTCTAAGACCTTAGCTATTAGGCCAGAGGAAGAGTTAAGACCTTAACCAGTAGGCCATAGTGCGAGTCTAAGACCTTAGCTATTAGGCCAGAGTAAGAGTTAAGACCTTAACCAGTAGGCCAGAGTCAGAGTTAGGACCTTAACCAGTAGGCCAGAGTACGAGTCTAAGACCTTAGCTATTAGGCCAGAGTAAGAGTTAAGACCTTAACCTGTAGGCCAGAGTACGAGTCTAAGACCTTAGCTATTAGGCCAGAGTAAGTGTTAAGACCTTAACCAGTAGGCCAGAGTAGGAGTTAAGACCTTAACCAGTAGGCCAGAGTACGAGTCTAAGACCTTAGCTATTAGGCCAGAGTAAGAGTTAAAACCTTAACCAGTAGGCCAGAGTAAGAGTTAAGACCTTAACCAGTAGGTCAGAGTACGAGTCTAAGACATTAGCTATTAGGCCAGAGTAAGTGTTAAGACCTTAACCAGTAGGACAGAGTAAAAGTTAATACCTTAACCATTAGGCCAGAGTACGAGTCTAAGACCTTAGCTATGGGGCCAGAGTAGGAGTCTTAGCTATTAGGCCAGAGTAAGAGTTAAGACCTTAACCATTAGGCCAGAGTACGAGTCTAAGACCTTAGCTATGAGGCCAGAGTAAGTGTTAAGACCTTAACCAGTAGGCCAGAGTAAGAATTAATACCTTAACCATTAGGCCAGAGTACGAGTCTAAGACCTTAGCTATTGGGCCAGAGTAAGAGTTAAGACCTTAGCTATTAGGCCAGAGTAAGAGTTAAGACCTTAAGCATTAGGCCAGAGTACGAGTCTAAGCCTTAGCTATTAGGCCAGAGTAAGAGTTAAGACCTTAACCATTAGGCCAGAGTACGAGTCTAAGACCTTAGCTATTAGGCCAGAGTAAGAGTTAAGACCTTAACCATTAGGCCAGAGTACGAGTCTAAGACCTTAGATATGAGGCCAGAGTAAGAGTTAAGACCTTAGCTATTAGGCCAGAGTAAGAGTTAAGACCTTAACCATTAGGCCAGAGTACGAGTCTAAGCCAAAGCTATTTGGCCAGAGTAAGAGTTAAGACCTCAACCATTAGGCCAGAGTACGAGTCTAAGACCTTAGCTATTAGGCCAGAGTAGGAGTTAAGACCTTAACCAGTAGGCCAGAGTAAGAGTTAAGACCTTAACCATTAGACCAGAGTACGAGTCTAAGACCTTAGCTATTAGGCCAGATTAAGAGTTAAGACCTTAACCATTAGGCCAGAGTACGAGTCTAAAACCTTAACCAGTAGGCCAGAGTAAGAGTTAAGACCTTAACCATTTGGCCAGAGTACGAGTCTCAGACCTTAGCTATTAGGCCAGAGTAAGAGTTAAGACCTTAACCAGTAGGCCAGAGTAAGAGTTAAGACTTTAACCAGTAGGCCAGAGTACGAGTCTAAGACGTTAGCTATTAGGCCAGAGTAAGAGTTAAGACCTTAGCTATTAGGCCAGAGTAAGAGTTAAGACCTTAACCTGTAGGCCAGAGTACGAGTCTAAGACCTTAGCTATTAGGCCAGAGTAAGTGTTAAGACCTTAACCAGTAGGCCAGATTAGGAGTTAAGACCTTAACCAGTAGGCCAGAGTACGAGTCTAAGACCTTAGCTATTAGGCCAGAGTAAGAGTTAAAACCTTAACCAGTAGGCCAGAGTAAGAGTTAAGACCTTAACCAGTAGGTCAGAGTACGAGTCTAAGACATTAGCTATTAGGCCAGAGTAAGTGTTAAGACCTTAACCAGTAGGACAGAGAAAAAGTTAATACCTTAACCATTAGGCCAGAGTACGAGTCTAAGACCTTAGCTATGGGGCCAGAGTAGGACTCTTAGCTATTAGGCCAGAGTAAGAGTTAAGACCTTAACCATTAGGCCAGAGTACGAGTCTAAGACCTTAGCTATGAGGCCAGAGTAAGTGTTAAGACCTTAACCAGTAGGCCAGAGTAAGAATTAATACCTTAACCATTTTGCCAGAGTACGAGTCTAAGACCTTAGCTATTGGGCCAGAGTAAGAGTTAAGACCTTAGCTATTAGGCCAGAGTAAGAGTTAAGACCTTAAGCATTAGGCCAGAGTACGAGTCTAAGCCTTAGCTATTAGGCCAGAGTAAGAGTTAAGACCTTAACCATTAGGCCAGAGTACGAGTCTAAGACCTTAGCTATTAGGCCAGAGTAAGAGTTAAGACCTTAACCATTAGGCCAGAGTACGAGTCTAAGACCTTAGATATGAGGCCAGAGTAAGAGTTAAGACCTTAGCTATTAGGCCAGAGTAAGAGTTAAGACCTTAACCATTAGGCCAGAGTACGAGTCTAAGCCAAAGCTATTTGGCCAGAGTAAGAGTTAAGACCTCAACCATTAGGCCAGAGTACGAGTCTAAGACCTTAGCTATTAGGCCAGAGTAGGAGTTAAGACCTTAACCAGTAGGCCAGAGTAAGAGTTAAGACCTTAACCATTAGACCAGAGTACGAGTCTAAGACCTTAGCTATTAGGCCAGAGTAAGAGTTAAGACCTTAACCATTAGGCCAGAGTACGAGTCTAAGACCTTAACCAGTAGGCCAGAGTAAGAGTTAAGACCTTAACCATTTGGCCAGAGTACGAGTCTCAGACCTTAGCTATTAGGCCAGAGTAAGAGTTAAGACCTTAACCAGTAGGCCAGAGTAAGAGTTAAGACTTTAACCAGTAGGCCAGAGTACGAGTCTAAGACGTTAGCTATTAGGCCAGAGTAAGAGTTAAGACCTTAGCTATTAGGCCAGAAAAAGAGTTAAAACCTTAACCATTAGGCCAGAGAACGAGTCTAAGACCTTAGCTATTAGGCCAGAGTAAGAGTTAAGACCTTAACCTGTAGGCCAGAGTACGAGTCTAATACCTTAGCTATTAGGCCAGAGTAAGAGTTAAGACATTAGCTATTAGGCCAGAGTAAGAGTTGAGACCTTAACTGTTAGGCCAGAGTAAGAGTTAAGACCTTAACCATTAGGCCAGAGTATGAGTCTAAGACCTTAGCTATTAGGCCAGAGGAAGAGTTAAGACCTTAACCAGTAGGCCATAGTGCGAGTCTAAGACCTTAGCTATTAGGCCAGAGTAAGAGTTAAGACCTTAACCCCTTCGGCGCTCATGACGGAACGGTTCCGTCATGAGCGTCGGTTGAGCTGTGCTCATGACGGAACCGTTCCGTCATGACCACGCCCGCGCAAGCAGCGCTCAGCACAGCGGGGGAATCCGCCCCGCATGGAAGGGGTTAACCAGTAGGCCAGAGTAAGAGTTAAGACCTTAACCATTAGGCCAGAGTACGAGTGTAAGACCTTAGCTATTAGGGCATAGTACGAGTCTAAGACCTTAGCTATTAGGCCAGAGTAAGAGTTAAGACCTTAACCAGTAGGCCAGAGTACGAGTCTATGACCTTAGCTATTAGGCCATTGTACGAGTCTAAGACCTTAGCTATTAGGCCATAGTAAGAGTTAAGATCTTAACCAGTAGGCCAGAGTAAGAGTTAAGACCTTAACCAGTAGGCCAGAGTACGAGTTAAGACCTTAACCATTAGGCCAAAGTACGAGTCGAAGACCTTCGCTATTAGGCCAAAGTACGAGTCTAAGACCTTAGCTATTAGGCCAGAGTAAGAGTTAAGACCTTAGCTATTAGGGCAGAGTAAGAGTTAAGACCTTAACCATTAGGCCAGAGTACGAGTCTAAGACCTTAGCTATTAGGCCAGAGTAAGAGTTAAGACCTTAACCAGTAGGCCAGAGTAAGAGTTAAGACCTTAACCATTAGGCCAGAGTACGAGTCTAAGACCTTAGCTATTATGCCAGACTAAGAGTTAAGACCTTAACCATTAGGCTAGAGTACGAGTCTAAGACCTTAGCTAATAGGCCAAAGTACGAGTCTAAGACCTTAGCTATTAGGCCAGAGTACGAGTTAAAACATTAACCTGTAGGCCAGAGTAAGAGTTAGGACCTTAGCTATTAGGCCAGAGTACGAGTCTAAGACCTTAGCTATTAGGCCAGAGTAAGAGTTAAGACCTTAACCAGTAGGCCAGAGTAAGAGTTAAGACCTTAGCTATTAGGCCAGATTAAGAGTTAAGACCTTAGCTATTAGGCCAGAGTAAGAGTTAAGACCTTAACCATTAGGCCAGAGTACAAGTCTAAGACCTTAGCTATTAGGCCAGAGGAAGAGTTAAGACCTTAACCAGTAGGCCATAGTGCGAGTCTAAGACCTTAGCTATTAGGCCAGAGTAAGAGTTAAGACCTTAACCAGTAGGCCAGAGTCAGAGTTAGGACCTTAACCAGTAGGCCAGAGTACGAGTCTAAGACCTTAGCTATTAGGCCTGAGTAAGAGTTAAGACCTTATCCAGTAGGCCAGAGTACAAGTCTAAGACCTTAGCTATTAGGCCAGAGTAAGAGTTAAGACCTTAACCTGTAGGCCAGAGTACGAGTCTAAGACCTTAGCTATAAGGCCAGAGTAAGAGTTAAGACCTTAGCTACTAGGCCAGAGTAAGAGTTAAGACCTTAGCTATTAGGCCAGAGTAAGAGTTAAGACCTTAACAATTAGGCCAGAGTATGAGTCTAAGGCCTTAGCTATTAGGTCAGAGTAAGAGTTAAGACCTTAACCAGTAGGCCAGAGTAAGAGTTAAGACCTTAACCATTAGGCCAGAGTACGAGTGTAAGACCTTAGCTATTAGGGCATAGTAGGAGTCTAAGACATTAGCTATTAGGCCAGAGTAAGAGTTAAGACCTTAACCAGTAGGCCATAATGCGAGTCTAAGACCTTCGCTATTAGGCCAGAGTAAGAGTTAAGACCTTAACCAGTAGGCCAGAGTCAGAGTTAGGACCTTAACCAGTAGGCCAGAGTACGAGTCTAAGACCTTAGCTATTAGGCCAGAGTAAGAGTTAAGACCTTAACCTGTAGGCCAGAGTACGAGTCTAAGCCTTAGCTATTAGGCCAGAGTAAGAGTTAAGACCTTAACCAGTAGGCCAGAGTAAGTGTTAAGACCTTAGCTATTAGGCCAGAGTAAGAGTTAAGACCTTAACCTGTAGGCCAGAGTACGAGTCTAAGACCTTAGCTATTAGGCCAGAGTAAGAGTTAAGACCTTAACCAGTAGGCCAGAGTAGGAGTTAAGACCTTAACCAGTAGGCCAGAGTACGAGTCTAAGACCTTAGCTATTAGGCCAGAGTAAGAGTTAAAACCTTAACCAGTAGGCCAGAGTAAGAGTTAAGACCTTAACCAGTAGGTCAGAGTACGAGTCTAAGACATTAGCTATTAGGCCAGAGTAAGTGTTAAGACCTTAACCAGTAGGACAGAGTAAAAGTTAATACCTTAACCATTAGGCCAGAGTACGAGTCTAAGACCTTAGCTATAGGGCCAGAGTAAGAGTTAAGACCTCAACCATTAGGCCAGAGTACTAGTCTAAGACCTTAGCTATGAGGCCAGAGTAAGTGTTAAGACCTTAACCAGTAGGCCAGAGTAAGAGTTAATACCTTAACCATTAGGCCAGAGTACGAGTCTAAGACCTTAGCTATAGGGCCAGAGTAAGAGTTAAGACCTTAGCTATTAGGCCAGAGTAAGAGTTAAGACCTTAACCATTAGGCCAGAGTACGAGTCTAAGCCTTAGCTATTAGGCCAGAGTAAGAGTTAAGACCTTAACCAGTAGGCCATAATGCGAGTCTAAGACCTTCGCTATTAGGCCAGAGTAAGAGTTAAGACCTTAACCAGTAGGCCAGAGTCAGAGTTAGGACCTTAACCAGTAGGCCAGAGTACGAGTCTAAGACCTTAGCTATTAGGCCGGAGTAAGAGTTAAGACCTTAACCTGTAGGCCAGAGTACGAGTCTAAGCCTTAGCTATTAGGCCAGAGTAAGAGTTAAGACCTTAACCATTAGGCCAGAGTACGAGTCTAAGACCTTAGCTATTAGGCCAGAGTAAGAGTTAAGACCTTAACCATTAGGCCAGAGTACGAGTCTAAGACCTTAGCTATGAGGCCAGAGTAAGAGTTAAGACCTTAGCTATTAGGCCAGAGTAAGAGTTAAGACCTTAACCATTAGGCCAGAGTATGAGTCAAGCCTTAGCTATTTGGCCAGAGTAAGAGTTAAGACCTCAACCATTAGGCCAGAGTACGAATCTAAGACCTTAGCTATTAGGCCAGAGTAGGAGTTAAGACCTTAACCAGTAGGCCAGAGTAAGAGTTAAGACCTTAACCATTAGACTAGAGCACGAGTCTAAGACCTTAGCTATTAGGCCAGAGTAAGAGTTAAGACCTTAACCATTAGGCCAGAGATCGAGTCTAAGACCTTAACCAGTAGGCCAGAGTAAGAGTTAAGACCTTAACCATTTGGCCAGAGTACGAGTCTAAGACCTTAGCTATTAGGCCAGAGTAAGAGTTAAGACCTTAACCAGTAGGCCAGAGTAAGAGTTAAGACTTTAACCAGTAGGCCAGAGTACGAGTCTAAGACATTAGCTATTAGGCCAGAGTAAGAGTTAAGACCTTAGCTATTAGGCCAGAGAAAGAGTTAAAACCTTAACCATTAGGCTAGAGAACGAGTCTAAGACCTTAGCTATTAGGCCAGAGTAAGAGTTAAGACCTTAGCTATTAGGCCAGAGTAAGAGTTAAGACCTTAACCAGTAGGCCAGAGTAAGATTTAAGACCTTAACCAGTAGGCCAGAGTAAGAGTTAAGACCTTAACCATTAGGCCAGAGTAAGAGTCTAAGACCTTAGCTATTAGGCCAGAGTAAGAGTTAAGACATTAGCTATTAGGTCAGAGTAAGAGTTAAGACCTTAACCAGTAGGCCAGAGTAAGAGTTAAGACCTTAACCAGTAGGCCAGAGTAAGAGTTAAGACCTTAACCAGTAGGCCAGAGTAAGAGTTAAGACCTTAGCTATTAGGCCAGAGTAAGAGTTAAGACCTTAACCATTAGGCCATAGTACGAGTCTAAGACCTTAGCTATTAGGCCAGAGTAAGAGTTAAGACCTTAACCTGTAGGCCAGAGTACGAGTCTAAGACCTTAGCTATTAGGCCAGAATAAGAGTTAAGACCTTAACCAGTAGGCCAGAGTACGAGTCTAAGACCTTAGCTATTAGGCCAGAGTAAGAGTTAAGACCTTAACCAGTAGGCTAGAGTACGAGTCTAAGATCTTAGCTTTTAGGCCATAGTACGAGTCTAAGACGTTAGTTATTAGGCCAGAGTAAGAGTTAAGACCTTAACCAGTAGGCCAGAGTAAGAGTTAGGACCTTAACCAGTAGGCCAGAGTACGAGTCTAAGACCTTAGCTATTAGGCCAGAGTAAGAGTTAAGACCTTAACCTGTAGGCCAGAGTACGAGTCTAAGACCTTAGCTATTAGGCCAGAGTAAGAGTTAAGACCTTAACCAGTAGGCCTGAGTACGAGTCTAAGACCTTAGCTATTAGGCCAGATTAAGAGTTAAGACCTTAACCAGTAGGCCAGAGTAAGAGTTAAGACCTTAGCTATTAGGCCAGATTAAGAGTTAAGACCTTAGCTATTAGGCCAGAGTAAGAGTTAAGACCTTAACCATTAGGCCAGAGTACAAGTCTAAGACCTTAGCTATTAGGCCAGAGGAAGAGTTAAGACCTTAACCAGTAGGCCATAGTGCGAGTCTAAGACCTTAGCTATTAGGCCAGAGTAAGAGTTAAGACCTTAACCAGTAGGCCAGAGTCAGAGTTAGGACCTTAACCAGTAGGCCAGAGTACGAGTCTAAGACCTTAGCTATTAGGCCAGAGTAAGAGTTAAGACCTTAACCTGTAGGCCAGAGTACGAGTCTAAGACCTTAGCTATTAGGCCAGAGTAAGAGTTAAGACCTTAACCAGTAGGCCAGAGTAGGAGTTAAGACCTTAACCAGTAGGCCAGAGTACGAGTCTAAGACCTTAGCTATTAGGCCAGAGTAAGAGTTAAAACCTTAACCAGTAGGCCAGAGTAAGAGTTAAGACCTTAACCAGTAGGTCAGAGTACGAGTCTAAGACATTAGCTATTAGGCCAGAGTAAGTGTTAAGACCTTAACCAGTAGGACAGAGTAAAAGTTAATACCTTAACCATTAGGCCAGAGTACGAGTCTAAGACCTTAGCTATGGGGCCAGAGTAGGAGTCTTAGCTATTAGGCCAGAGTAAGAGTTAAGACCTTAACCATTAGGCCAGAGTACGAGTCTAAGCCTTAGCTATTAGGCCAGAGTAAGAGTTAAGACCTTAACCAGTAGGCCATAATGCGAGTCTAGGACCTTCGCTATTAGGCCAGAGTAAGAGTTAAGACCTTAACCAGTAGGCCAGAGTCAGAGTTAGGACCTTAACCAGTAGGCCAGAGTACGAGTCTAAGACCTTAGCTATTAGGCCGGAGTAAGAGTTAAGACCTTAACCTGTAGGCCAGAGTACGAGTCTAAGCCTTAGCTATTAGGCCAGAGTAAGAGTTAAGACCTTAACCATTAGGCCAGAGTACGAGTCTAAGACCTTAGCTATTAGGCCAGAGTAAGAGTTAAGACCTTAACCATTAGGCCAGAGTACGAGTCTAAGACCTTAGCTATGAGGCCAGAGTAAGAGTTAAGACCTTAGCTATTAGGCCAGAGTAAGAGTTAAGACCTCAACCATTAGGCCAGAGTACGAATCTAAGACCTTAGCTATTAGGCCAGAGTAGGAGTTAAGACCTTAACCAGTAGGCCAGAGTAAGAGTTAAGACCTTAACCATTAGACTAGAGTACGAGTCTAAGACCTTAGCTATTAGGCCAGAGTAAGAGTTAAGACCTTAACCATTAGGCCAGAGATCGAGTCTAAGACCTTAACCAGTAGGCCAGAGTAAGAGTTAAGACCTTAACCATTTGGCCAGAGTACGAGTCTAAGACCTTAGCTATTAGGCCAGAGTAAGAGTTAAGACCTTAACCAGTAGGCCAGAGTAAGAGTTAAGACTTTAACCAGTAGGCCAGAGTACGAGTCTAAGACATTAGCTATTAGGCCAGAGTAAGAGTTAAGACCTTAGCTATTAGGCCAGAGAAAGAGTTAAAACCTTAACCATTAGGCTAGAGAACGAGTCTAAGACCTTAGCTATTAGGCCAGAGTAAGAGTTAAGACCTTAGCTATTAGGCAAGAGTAAGAGTTAAGACCTTAACCAGTGGGCCAGAGTAAGATTTAAGACCTTAACCAGTAGGCCAGAGTAAGAGTTAAGACCTTAACCATTAGGCCAGAGTAAGAGTCTAAGACCTTAGCTATTAGGCCAGAGTAAGAGTTAAGACATTAGCTATTAGGTCAGAGTAAGAGTTAAGACCTTAACCAGTAGGCCAGAGTAAGAGTTAAGACCTTAACCAGTAGGCCAGAGTAAGAGTTAAGACCTTAACCAGTAGGCCAGAGTAAGAGTTAAGACCTTAGCTATTAGGCCAGAGTAAGAGTTAAGACCTTAACCATTAGGCCATAGTACGAGTCTAAGACCTTAGCTATTAGGCCAGAGTAAGAGTTAAGACCTTAGCTATTAGGCCAGAGTAAGAGTTGAGATCTTAGCTATTAGCCCAGAGTAAGAGTTAAGACCTTAACCATTAGGTCAGAATACAAGTCTAAGACCTTAGCTATTAGGCCAGAGTAAGAGTTAAGACCTTAACCAGTAGGCCAGAGTAAGAGTTAGGACCTTAACCAGTAGGCCAGAGTACGAGTCTAAGACCGTAGCTATTAGGCTAGAGTAAGAGTTAAGACCTTAACCTGTAGGCCAGAGTACGAGTCTAAGACCTTAGCTATTAGGCCAGAGTAAGAGTTAAGACCTTAACCAGTAGGCCAGAGTACGAGTCTAAGACCTTAGCTATTAGGCCAGAGTAAGAGTTAAGACCTTAACCAGTAGGCTAGAGTACGAGTCTAAGATCTTAGCTTTTAGGCCATAGTACGAGTCTAAGACGTTAGTTATTAGGCCAGAGTAAGAGTTAAGACCTTAACCAGTAGGCCAGAGTAAGAGTTAGGACCTTAACCAGTAGGCCAGAGTACGAGTCTAAGACCTTAGCTATTAGGCCAGAGTAAGAGTTAAGACCTTAACCTGTAGGCCAGAGTACGAGTCTAAGACCTTAGCTATTAGGCCAGAGTAAGAGTTAAGACCTTAACCAGTAGGCCTGAGTACGAGTCTAAGACATTAGCTATTAGGCCAGAGTAAGAGTTAAGACCTTAACCTGTAGGCCAGAGTACGAGTCTAAGACCTTAGCTATTAGGCCAGAGTAAGAGTTAAGACCTTAACCAGTAGGCTAGAGTAAGATTTAAGACCTTAACCAGTAGGTCAGAGTACGAGTCTAAGACCTTAGCTATTGGGCAGAGTAAGAGTCTTAGCTATTAGGCCAGAGTAAGAGTTAAGACCTTAACCATTAGGCCAGAGTGCGAGTCTAAGACCTTAGCTATTAGGCCAGAGTAAGAGTTAAGACCTTAGCTATTAGGCCAGAGTAAGAGTTAAGACCTTAACCATTAGGCCAGAGTACGAGTCTAAGCCTTAGCTATTAGGCCAGAGTAAGAGTTAAGACCTTAACCTGTAGGCCAGAGTACGAGTCTAAGACCTCAGCTATTAGGCCAGAGTAAGAGTTAAGACGTTAGCTATTAGGCCAGAGTAAGAGTTAAGACCTTAGATATTAGGCCAGAGTAAGAGTTAAGACCTTAACCATTAGGCCAGAGTATGAGTCTAAGACCTTAGCTATTAGGCCAGAGGAAGAGTTAAGACCTTAACCAGTAGGCCATAGTGTGAGTCTAAGACCTTAGATATTAGGTCAGAGTAAGAGTTAAGACCTTAACCAGTAGGCCAGAGTAAGTGTTAAGACCTTAACCATTAGGCCAGAGTACGAGTCTAAGATCTTAGCTTTTAGGCCATAGTACGAGTCTAAGACCTTAGCTATTAGGCCAGAGTAAGAGTTAAGACCTTAACCAGTAGGCCAGAGTAAGAGTTAAGACCTTAACCATTAGGCCAGAGTACGAGTCTATGACCTTAGCTATTAGGCCATAGTACGAGTCTAAGACCTTAGCTATTAGGCCAGAGTAAGAGTTAAGACCTTAACCAGTAGGCCAGAGTACGAGTCTAAGACCTTAGCTATTAGGCCAGAGTACGAGTCTAAGACCTTAGCTATTAGGCCAGAGTAAGAGTTAAGACCTTAGCTATTAGGCCAGAGTAAGAGTTTAGACCTTAACCAGTAGGCCAGAGTACAAGTCTAAGACCTTAGCTATTAGGCCAGAGTAAGAGTTAAGACCTTAACCATTAGGCCTGAGTACGAGTCTAAGACCTTAGCTATTAGGCCAGAGTAAGAGTTAAGACCTGAACCAGTAGGCCAGAGTAAGAGTTAAGACCTTAACCAGTAGGCCAGAGTACGAGTCTAAGACCTTAGCTATTAGGCCAGAGTAAGAGTTAAGACCTTAACCAGTAGGCCAGAGTACGAGTCTAAGACCTTAGCTATTAGGCCAGAGTAAGAGTTAAGACCTTAACCTGTAGGCCAGAGTACGAGTCTAAGATCTTAGCTATAAGGCCAGAGTAAGAGTTAAGACCTTAGCTACTAGGCCAGAGTAAGAGTTAAGACCTTAGCTATTAGGCCAGAGTAAGAGTTAAGACCTTAACAATTAGGCCAGAGTATGAGTCTAAGGCCTTAGCTATTAGGTCAGAGTAAGAGTTAAGACCTTAACCAGTAGGCCAGAGTAAGAGTTAAGACCTTAACCATTAGGCCAGAGTACGAGTGTAAGACCTTAGCTATTAGGGCATAGTAGGAGTCTAAGACATTAGCTATTAGGCCAGAGTAAGAGTTAAGACCTTAACCAGTAGGCCATAATGCGAGTCTAAGACCTTCGCTATTAGGCCAGAGTAAGAGTTAAGACCTTAACCAGTAGGCCAGAGTCAGAGTTAGGACCTTAACCAGTAGGCCAGAGTACGAGTCTAAGACCTTAGCTATTAGGCCAGAGTAAGAGTTAAGACCTTAACCTGTAGGCCAGAGTACGAGTCTAAGCCTTAGCTATTAGGCCAGAGTAAGAGTTAAGACCTTAACCATTAGGCCAGAGTAGGAGTCTAAGACCTTAGCTATTAGGCTAGAGTAAGAGTTAAGACCTTAACCAGTAGGCCAGAGTACGAGTCTAAGACCTTAGCTATTAGGCCAGAGTAAGAGTTAAGACCTTAACCAGTAGGCTAGAATACGAGTCTAAGATCTTAGCTTTTAGGCCATAGTACGAGTCTAAGACGTTAGTTATTAGGCCAGAGTAAGAGTTAAGACCTTAACCAGTAGGCCAGAGTAAGAGTTAGGACCTTAACCAGTAGGCCAGAGTACGAGTCTAAGACCTTAGCTATTAGGCCAGAGTAAGAGTTAAGACCTTAACCTGTAGGCCAGAGTACGAGTCTAAGACCTTAGCTATTAGGCCAGAGTAAGAGTTAAGACCTTAACCAGTAGGCCTGAGTACGAGTCTAAGACCTTAGCTATTAGGCCAGAGTAAGAGTTAAGACCTTAACCTGTAGGCCAGAGTACGAGTCTAAGACCTTAGCTATTAGGCCAGAGTAAGAGTTAAGACCTTAACCAGTAGGCTAGAGTAAGATTTAAGACCTTAACCAGTAGGTCAGAGTACGAGTCTAAGACATTAGCTTTTAGGCCAGAGTAAGTGTTAAGACCTTAACCAGTAGGCCAGAGTAAGAGTTAATACCTTAACCATTAGGCCAGAGTACGAGTCTAAGACCTTAGCTATTGGGCAGAGTAAGAGTCTTAGCTATTAGGCCAGAGTAAGAGTTAAGACCTTAACCATTAGGCCAGAGTGCGAGTCTAAGACCTTAGCTATTATGCCAGAGTAAGAGTTAAGACCTTAGCTATTAGGCCAGAGTAAGAGTTAAGACCTTAACCATTAGGCCAGAGTACGAGTCTAAGCCTTAGCTATTAGGCCAGAGTAAGAGTTAAGACCTTAACCTGTAGGCCAGAGTACGAGTCTAAGACCTCAGCTATTAGGCCAGAGTAAGAGTTAAGACCTTAGCTATTAGGCCAGAGTAAGAGTTAAGACCGTAGATATTAGGCCAGAGTAAGAGTTAAGACCTTAACTATTAGGCCAGAGTATGAGTCTAAGACCTTAGCTATTAGGCCAGAGGAAGAGTTAAGACCTTAACCAGTAGGCCATAGTGTGAGTCTAAGACCTTAGATATTAGGTCAGAGTAAGAGTTAAGACCTTAACCAGTAGGCCAGAGTAAGTGTTAAGACCTTAACCATTAGGCCAGAGTACGAGTCTAAGATCTTAGCTTTTAGGCCATAGTACGAGTCTAAGACCTTAGCTATTAGGCCAGAGTAAGAGTTAAGACCTTAACCAGTAGGCCAGAGTAAGAGTTAAGACCTTAACCATTAGGCCAGAGTACGAGTCTATGACCTTAGCTATTAGGCCATAGTACGAGTCTAAGACCTTAGCTATTAGGCCAGAGTAAGAGTTAAGACCTTAACCAGTAGGCCAGAGTACGAGTCTAAGACCTTAGCTATTAGGCCAGAGTACGAGTCTAAGACCTTAGCTATTAGGCCAGAGTAAGAGTTAAGACCTTAGCTATTAGGCCAGAGTAAGAGTTTAGACCTTAACCAGTAGGCCAGAGTAAGAGTTAAGACCTTAACCAGTAGGCCAGAGTACGAGTCTAAGACCTTAGCTATTAGGCCAGAGTAAGAGTTAAGACCTTAACCAGTAGGCCAGAGTACGAGTCTAAGACCTTAGCTATTAGGCCAGAGTAAAAGTTAAGACCTTAACCTGTAGGCCAGAGTACGAGTCTAAGATCTTAGCTATAAGGCCAGAGTAAGAGTTAAGACCTTAGCTACTAGGCCAGAGTAAGAGTTAAGACCTTAGCTATTAGGCCAGAGTAAGAGTTAAGACCTTAACAATTAGGCCAGAGTATGAGTCTAAGGCCTTAGCTATTAGGTCAGAGTAAGAGTTAAGACCTTAACCAGTAGGCCAGAGTAAGAGTTAAGACCTTAACCATTAGGCCAGAGTACGAGTGTAAGACCTTAGCTATTAGGGCATAGTAGGAGTCTAAGACATTAGCTATTAGGCCAGAGTAAGAGTTAAGACCTTAACCAGTAGGCCATAATGCGAGTCTAAGACCTTCGCTATTAGGCCAGAGTAAGAGTTAAGACCTTAACCAGTAGGCCAGAGTCAGAGTTAGGACCTTAACCAGTAGGCCAGAGTACGAGTCTAAGACCTTAGCTATTAGGCCAGAGTAAGAGTTAAGACCTTAACCTGTAGGCCAGAGTACGAGTCTAAGCCTTAGCTATTAGGCCAGAGTAAGAGTTAAGACCTTAACCATTAGGCCAGAGTACGAGTCTAAGACCTTAGCTATTAGGCTAGAGTAAGAGTTAAGACCTTAACCAGTAGGCCAGAGTACGAGTCTAAGACCTTAGCTATTAGGCCAGAGTAAGAGTTAAGACCTTAACCAGTAGGCTAGAGTACGAGTCTAAGATCTTAGCTTTTAGGCCATAGTACGAGTCTAAGACGTTAGTTATTAGGCCAGAGTAAGAGTTAAGACCTTAACCAGTAGGCCAGAGTAAGAGTTAGGACCTTAACCAGTAGGCCAGAGTACGAGTCTAAGACCTTAGCTATTAGGCCAGAGTAAGAGTTAAGACCTTAACCTGTAGGCCAGAGTACGAGTCTAAGACCTTAGCTATTAGGCCAGAGTAAGAGTTAAGACCTTAACCAGTAGGCCTGAGTACGAGTCTAAGACCTTAGCTATTAGGCCAGAGTAAGAGTTAAGACCTTAACCTGTAGGCCAGAGTACGAGTCTAAGACCTTAGCTATTAGGCCAGAGTAAGAGTTAAGACCTTAACCAGTAGGCTAGAGTAAGATTTAAGACCTTAACCAGTAGGTCAGAGTACGAGTCTAAGACATTAGCTTTTAGGCCAGAGTAAGTGTTAAGACCTTAACCAGTAGGCCAGAGTAAGAGTTAATACCTTAACCATTAGGCCAGAGTACGAGTCTAAGACCTTAGCTATTGGGCAGAGTAAGAGTCTTAGCTATTAGGCCAGAGTAAGAGTTAAGACCTTAACCATTAGGCCAGAGTGCGAGTCTAAGACCTTAGCTATTATGCCAGAGTAAGAGTTAAGACCTTAGCTATTAGGCCAGAGTAAGAGTTAAGACCTTAGCTATTAGGCCAGAGTAAGAGTTAAGACCTTAACCATTAGGCCAGAGTATGAGTCTAAGACCTAAGCTATTAGGCCAGAGTAACAGTTAAGACCTTAGCTATTAGGCCACAGTAAGAGTTAAGACTTTAACCAGTAGGCCAGAGTAAGAGTTAAGACCTTAACCAGTAGGCCAGAGTACGAGTCTAAGACCTTAACCAGTAGGCCAGAGTATGAGTTAAGACCTTAACCAGTAGGCCAGAGTAAGAGTTAAGACCTTAACCTGTAGGCCAGAGTAAGAGTTAAGACCTTAGCTATTAGGCCAGACTAAGAGTTAAGACCTTAACCATTAGGCCCGAGTACGAGTCTAAGACCTTAGCTATTAGGCCAGAGTAAGAGTTAAGACCTTAACCAGTAGGCCAGAGTAAGAGTTAAGACCTTAACCAGTAGGCCAGAGTACGAGTCTAAGACCTTAGCTATTAGGCCTGAGTAAGAGTTAAGACCTTATCCAGTAGGCCAGAGTACAAGTCTAAGACCTTAGCTATTAGGCCAGAGTAAGAGTTAAGACCTTAACCTGTAGGCCAGAGTACGAGTCTAAGACCTTAGCTATTAGGCCAGAGTAAGAGTTAAGACATTAGCTATTAGGCCAGAGTAAGAGTTAAGACCTTAACTATTAGGCCAGAGTAAGAGTTAAGACCTTAACCATTAGGCCAGAGTATGAGTCTAAGACCTTAGCTATTAGGCCAGAGGAAGAGTTAAGACCTTAACCAGTAGGCCATAGTGCGAGTCTAAGACCTTAGCTATTAGGCCAGAGTAAGAGTTAAGACCTTAACCAGTAGGCCAGAGTAAGAGTTAAGACCTTAACCATTGGGCCAGAGTACGAGTGTAAGACCTTAGCTATTAGGGCATAGTACGAGTCTAAGACCTTAGCTATTAGTCCAGAGTAAGAGTTAAGACCTTAACCAGTAGGCCAGAGTACGAGTCTATGACCTTAGCTATTAGGCCATAGTACGAGTCTAAGACCTTAGCTATTAGGCCATAGTAAGAGTTAAGATCTTAACCAGTAGGCCAGAGTAAGAGTTAAGACCTTAACCAGTAGGCCAGAGTACGAGTTAAGACCTTAACCATTCGGCCAAAGTACGAGTCGAAGACCTTAGCTATTAGGCCAAAGTACGAGTCTAAGACCTTAGCTATTAGGTCAGAGTAAGAGTGAAGACCTTAGCTATTAGGGCAGAGTAAGAGTTAAGACCTTAACCAGTAGGCCAGAGTACGAGTCTAAGACCTTAACTATTAGGCCAGAGTAAGAGTTAAGACCTTAACCATTAGGCCAGAGTACGAGTCTAAGACCTTAGCTATTAGGCCAGAGTAAGAGTTAAGACCTTAACCAGTAGGCCAGAGTAAGAGTTAAGACCTTAACCATTAGGACAGAGTATGAGTCTAAGACCTTAGCTATTATGCCAGACTAAGAGTTAAGACCTTAACCATTAGGCTAGAGTACGAGTCTAAGACCTTAGCTAATAGGCCAAAGTACGAGTCTAAGACCTTAGCTATTAGGCCAGAGTACGAGTTAGGACATTAACCTGTAGGCCAGAGTAAGAGTTAAGACCTTAGCTATTAGGCCAGAGTACGAGTCTAAGACCTTAGCTATTAGGCCAGAGTAAGAGTTAAGACCTTAACCAGTAGGCCAGAGTAAGAGTTAAGACCTTAGCTATTAGGCCAGATTAAGAGTTAAGACCTTAGCTATTAGGCCAGAGTAAGAGTTAAGACCTTAACCATTATGCCAGAGTACAAGTCTAAGACCTTAGCTATTAGGCCAGAGGAAGAGTTAAGACCTTAACCAGTAGGCCATAGTGCGAGTCTAAGACCTTAGCTATTAGGCCAGAGTAAGAGTTAAGACCTTAACCAGTAGGCCAGAGTCAGAGTTAGGACCTTAACCAGTAGGCCAGAGTACGAGTCTAAGACCTTAGCTATTAGGCCAGAGTAAGAGTTAAGACCTTAACCTGTAGGCCAGAGTACGAGTCTAAGACCTTAGCTATTAGGCCAGAGTAAGTGTTAAGACCTTAACCAGTAGGCCAGAGTAGGAGTTAAGACCTTAACCAGTAGGCCAGAGTACGAGTCTAAGACCTTAGCTATTAGGCCAGAGTAAGAGTTAAAACCTTAACCAGTAGGCCAGAGTAAGAGTTAAGACCTTAACCAGTAGGTCAGAGTACGAGTCTAAGACATTAGCTATTAGGCCAGAGTAAGAGTTAAGACCTTAACCTGTAGGCCAGAGTACGAGTCTAAGACCTCAGCTATTAGGCCAGAGTAAGAGTTAAGACCTTAGCTATTAGGCCAGAGTAAGAGTTAAGACCTTAGATATTAGGCCAGAGTAAGAGTTAAGACCTTAACTATTAGGCCAGAGTATGAGTCTAAGACCTTAGCTATTAGGCCAGAGGAAGAGTTAAGACCTTAACCAGTAGGCCATAGTGTGAGTCTAAGACCTTAGATATTAGGTCAGAGTAAGAGTTAAGACCTTAACCAGTAGGCCAGAGTAAGTGTTAAGACCTTAACCATTAGGCCAGAGTACGAGTCTAAGATCTTAGCTTTTAGGCCATAGTACGAGTCTAAGACCTTAGCTATTAGGCCAGAGTAAGAGTTAAGACCTTAACCAGTAGGCCAGAGTAAGAGTTAAGACCTTAACCATTAGGCCAGAGTACGAGTCTATGACCTTAGCTATTAGGCCATAGTACGAGTCTAAGACCTTAGCTATTAGGCCAGAGTAAGAGTTAAGACCTTAACCAGTAGGCCAGAGTACGAGTCTAAGACCTTAGCTATTAGGCCAGAGTACGAGTCTAAGACCTTAGCTATTAGGCCAGAGTAAGAGTTAAGACCTTAGCTATTAGGCCAGAGTAAGAGTTTAGACCTTAACCAGTAGGCCAGAGTAAGAGTTAAGACCTTAACCAGTAGGCCAGAGTACGAGTCTAAGACCTTAGCTATTAGGCCAGAGTAAGAGTTAAGACCTTAACCAGTAGGCCAGAGTACGAGTCTAAGACCTTAGCTATTAGGCCAGAGTAAAAGTTAAGACCTTAACCTGTAGGCCAGAGTACGAGTCTAAGATCTTAGCTATAAGGCCAGAGTAAGAGTTAAGACCTTAGCTACTAGGCCAGAGTAAGAGTTAAGACCTTAGCTATTAGGCCAGAGTAAGAGTTAAGACCTTAACAATTAGGCCAGAGTATGAGTCTAAGGCCTTAGCTATTAGGTCAGAGTAAGAGTTAAGACCTTAACCAGTAGGCCAGAGTAAGAGTTAAGACCTTAACCATTAGGCCAGAGTACGAGTGTAAGACCTTAGCTATTAGGGCATAGTAGGAGTCTAAGACATTAGCTATTAGGCCAGAGTAAGAGTTAAGACCTTAACCAGTAGGCCATAATGCGAGTCTAAGACCTTCGCTATTAGGCCAGAGTAAGAGTTAAGACCTTAACCAGTAGGCCAGAGTCAGAGTTAGGACCTTAACCAGTAGGCCAGAGTACGAGTCTAAGACCTTAGCTATTAGGCCAGAGTAAGAGTTAATACCTTAACCTGTAGGCCAGAGTACGAGTCTAAGCCTTAGCTATTAGGCCAGAGTAAGAGTTAAGACCTTAACCATTAGGCCAGAGTACGAGTCTAAGACCTTAGCTATTAGGCTAGAGTAAGAGTTAAGACCTTAACCAGTAGGCCAGAGTACGAGTCTAAGACCTTAGCTATTAGGCCAGAGTAAGAGTTAAGACCTTAACCAGTAGGCTAGAGTACGAGTCTAAGATCTTAGCTTTTAGGCCATAGTACGAGTCTAAGACGTTAGTTATTAGGCCAGAGTAAGAGTTAAGACCTTAACCAGTAGGCCAGAGTAAGAGTTAGGACCTTAACCAGTAGGCCAGAGTACGAGTCTAAGACCTTAGCTATTAGGCCAGAGTAAGAGTTAAGACCTTAACCTGTAGGCCAGAGTACGAGTCTAAGACCTTAGCTATTAGGCCAGAGTAAGAGTTAAGACCTTAACCAGTAGGCCTGAGTACGAGTCTAAGACCTTAGCTATTAGGCCAGAGTAAGAGTTAAGACCTTAACCTGTAGGCCAGAGTACGAGTCTAAGACCTTAGCTATTAGGCCAGAGTAAGAGTTAAGACCTTAACCAGTAGGCTAGAGTAAGATTTAAGACCTTAACCAGTAGGTCAGAGTACGAGTCTAAGACATTAGCTTTTAGGCCAGAGTAAGTGTTAAGACCTTAACCAGTAGGCCAGAGTAAGAGTTAATACCTTAACCATTAGGCCAGAGTACGAGTCTAAGACCTTAGCTATTGGGCAGAGTAAGAGTCTTAGCTATTAGGCCAGAGTAAGAGTTAAGACCTTAACCATTAGGCCAGAGTGCGAGTCTAAGACCTTAGCTATTATGCCAGAGTAAGAGTTAAGACCTTAGCTATTAGGCCAGAGTAAGAGTTAAGACCTTAGCTATTAGGCCAGAGTAAGAGTTAAGACCTTAACCATTAGGCCAGAGTATGAGTCTAAGACCTAAGCTATTAGGCCAGAGTAACAGTTAAGACCTTAGCTATTAGGCCACAGTAAGAGTTAAGACTTTAACCAGTAGGCCAGAGTAAGAGTTAAGACCTTAACCAGTAGGCCAGAGTACGAGTCTAAGACCTTAACCAGTAGGCCAGAGTATGAGTTAAGACCTTAACCAGTAGGCCAGAGTAAGAGTTAAGACCTTAACCTGTAGGCCAGAGTAAGAGTTAAGACCTTAGCTATTAGGCCAGACTAAGAGTTAAGACCTTAACCATTAGGCCCGAGTACGAGTCTAAGACCTTAGCTATTAGGCCAGAGTAAGAGTTAAGACCTTAACCAGTAGGCCAGAGTAAGAGTTAAGACCTTAACCAGTAGGCCAGAGTACGAGTCTAAGACCTTAGCTATTAGGCCTGAGTAAGAGTTAAGACCTTATCCAGTAGGCCAGAGTACAAGTCTAAGACCTTAGCTATTAGGCCAGAGTAAGAGTTAAGACCTTAACCTGTAGGCCAGAGTACGAGTCTAAGACCTTAGCTATTAGGCCAGAGTAAGAGTTAAGACATTAGCTATTAGGACAGAGTAAGAGTTAAGACCTTAACTATTAGGCCAGAGTAAGAGTTAAGACCTTAACCATTAGGCCAGAGTATGAGTCTAAGACCTTAGCTATTAGGCCAGAGGAAGAGTTAAGACCTTAACCAGTAGGCCATAGTGCGAGTCTAAGACCTTAGCTATTAGGCCAGAGTAAGAGTTAAGACCTTAACCAGTAGGCCAGAGTAAGAGTTAAGACCTTAACCATTGGGCCAGAGTACGAGTGTAAGACCTTAGCTATTAGGGCATAGTACGAGTCTAAGACCTTAGCTATTAGTCCAGAGTAAGAGTTAAGACCTTAACCAGTAGGCCAGAGTACGAGTCTATGACCTTAGCTATTAGGCCATAGTACGAGTCTAAGACCTTAGCTATTAGGCCATAGTAAGAGTTAAGATCTTAACCAGTAGGCCAGAGTAAGAGTTAAGACCTTAACCAGTAGGCCAGAGTACGAGTTAAGACCTTAACCATTCGGCCAAAGTACGAGTCGAAGACCTTAGCTATTAGGCCAAAGTACGAGTCTAAGACCTTAGCTATTAGGTCAGAGTAAGAGTGAAGACCTTAGCTATTAGGGCAGAGTAAGAGTTAAGACCTTAACCAGTAGGCCAGAGTACGAGTCTAAGACCTTAACTATTAGGCCAGAGTAAGAGTTAAGACCTTAACCATTAGGCCAGAGTACGAGTCTAAGACCTTAGCTATTAGGCCAGAGTAAGAGTTAAGACCTTAACCAGTAGGCCAGAGTAAGAGTTAAGACCTTAACCATTAGGCCAGAGTACGAGTCTAAGACCTTAGCTATTATGCCAGACTAAGAGTTAAGACCTTAACCATTAGGCTAGAGTACGAGTCTAAGACCTTAGCTAATAGGCCAAAGTACGAGTCTAAGACCTTAGCTATTAGGCCAGAGTACGAGTTAGGACATTAACCTGTAGGCCAGAGTAAGAGTTAAGACCTTAGCTATTAGGCCAGAGTACGAGTCTAAGACCTTAGCTATTAGGCCAGAGTAAGAGTTAAGACCTTAACCAGTAGGCCAGAGTAAGAGTTAAGACCTTAGCTATTAGGCCAGATTAAGAGTTAAGACCTTAGCTATTAGGCCAGAGTAAGAGTTAAGACCTTAACCATTATGCCAGAGTACAAGTCTAAGACCTTAGCTATTAGGCCAGAGGAAGAGTTAAGACCTTAACCAGTAGGCCATAGTGCGAGTCTAAGACCTTAGCTATTAGGCCAGAGTAAGAGTTAAGACCTTAACCAGTAGGCCAGAGTCAGAGTTAGGACCTTAACCAGTAGGCCAGAGTACGAGTCTAAGACCTTAGCTATTAGGCCAGAGTAAGAGTTAAGACCTTAACCTGTAGGCCAGAGTACGAGTCTAAGACCTTAGCTATTAGGCCAGAGTAAGTGTTAAGACCTTAACCAGTAGGCCAGAGTAGGAGTTAAGACCTTAACCAGTAGGCCAGAGTACGAGTCTAAGACCTTAGCTATTAGGCCAGAGTAAGAGTTAAAACCTTAACCAGTAGGCCAGAGTAAGAGTTAAGACCTTAACCAGTAGGTCAGAGTACGAGTCTAAGACATTAGCTATTAGGCCAGAGTAAGTGTTAAGACCTTAACCAGTAGGACAGAGTAAAAGTTAATACCTTAACCATTAGGCCAGAGTACGAGTCTAAGACCTTAGCTATGGGGCCAGAGTAGGAGTCTTAGCTATTAGGCCAGAGTAAGAGTTAAGACCTTAACCATTAGGCCAGAGTACGAGTCTAAGACCTTAGCTATGAGGCCAGAGTAAGTGTTAAGACCTTAACCAGTAGGCCAGAGTAAGAATTAATACCTTAACCATTAGGCCAGAGTACGAGTCTAAGACCTTAGCTATTGGGCCAGAGTAAGAGTTAAGACCTTAGCTATTAGGCCAGAGTAAGAGTTAAGACCTTAAGCATTAGGCCAGAGTACGAGTCTAAGCCTTAGCTATTAGGCCAGAGTAAGAGTTAAGACCTTAACCATTAGGCCAGAGTACGAGTCTAAGACCTTAGCTATTAGGCCAGAGTAAGAGTTAAGACCTTAACCATTAGGCCAGAGTACGAGTCTAAGACCTTAGATATGAGGCCAGAGTAAGAGTTAAGACCTTAGCTATTAGGCCAGAGTAAGAGTTAAGACCTTAACCATTAGGCCAGAGTACGAGTCTAAGCCAAAGCTATTTGGCCAGAGTAAGAGTTAAGACCTCAACCATTAGGCCAGAGTACGAGTCTAAGACCTTAGCTATTAGGCCAGAGTAGGAGTTAAGACCTTAACCAGTAGGCCAGAGTAAGAGTTAAGACCTTAACCATTAGACCAGAGTACGAGTCTAAGACCTTAGCTATTAGGCCAGATTAAGAGTTAAGACCTTAACCATTAGGCCAGAGTACGAGTCTAAAACCTTAACCAGTAGGCCAGAGTAAGAGTTAAGACCTTAACCATTTGGCCAGAGTACGAGTCTCAGACCTTAGCTATTAGGCCAGAGTAAGAGTTAAGACCTTAACCAGTAGGCCAGAGTAAGAGTTAAGACTTTAACCAGTAGGCCAGAGTACGAGTCTAAGACGTTAGCTATTAGGCCAGAGTAAGAGTTAAGACCTTAGCTATTAGGCCAGAGTAAGAGTTAAGACCTTAACCTGTAGGCCAGAGTACGAGTCTAAGACCTTAGCTATTAGGCCAGAGTAAGTGTTAAGACCTTAACCAGTAGGCCAGAGTAGGAGTTAAGACCTTAACCAGTAGGCCAGAGTACGAGTCTAAGACCTTAGCTATTAGGCCAGAGTAAGAGTTAAAACCTTAACCAGTAGGCCAGAGTAAGAGTTAAGACCTTAACCAGTAGGTCAGAGTACGAGTCTAAGACATTAGCTATTAGGCCAGAGTAAGTGTTAAGACCTTAACCAGTAGGACAGAGTAAAAGTTAATACCTTAACCATTAGGCCAGAGTACGAGTCTAAGACCTTAGCTATGGGGCCAGAGTAGGACTCTTAGCTATTAGGCCAGAGTAAGAGTTAAGACCTTAACCATTAGGCCAGAGTACGAGTCTAAGACCTTAGCTATGAGGCCAGAGTAAGTGTTAAGACCTTAACCAGTAGGCCAGAGTAAGAATTAATACCTTAACCATTAGGCCAGAGTACGAGTCTAAGACCTTAGCTATTGGGCCAGAGTAAGAGTTAAGACCTTAGCTATTAGGCCAGAGTAAGAGTTAAGACCTTAAGCATTAGGCCAGAGTTCGAGTCTAAGCCTTAGCTATTAGGCCAGAGTAAGAGTTAAGACCTTAACCATTAGGCCAGAGTACGAGTCTAAGACCTTAGCTATTAGGCCAGAGTAAGAGTTAAGACCTTAACCATTAGGCCAGAGTACGAGTCTAAGACCTTAGATATGAGGCCAGAGTAAGAGTTAAGACCTTAGCTATTAGGCCAGAGTAAGAGTTAAGACCTTAACCATTAGGCCAGAGTACGAGTCTAAGCCAAAGCTATTTGGCCAGAGTAAGAGTTAAGACCTCAACCATTAGGCCAGAGTACGAGTCTAAGACCTTAGCTATTAGGCCAGAGTAGGAGTTAAGACCTTAACCAGTAGGCCAGAGTAAGAGTTAAGACCTTAACCATTAGACCAGAGTACGAGTCTAAGACCTTAGCTATTAGGCCAGAGTAAGAGTTAAGACCTTAACCATTAGGCCAGAGTACGAGTCTAAGACCTTAACCAGTAGGCCAGAGTAAGAGTTAAGACCTTAACCATTTGGCCAGAGTACGAGTCTCAGACCTTAGCTATTAGGCCAGAGTAAGAGTTAAGACCTTAACCAGTAGGCCAGAGTAAGAGTTAAGACTTTAACCAGTAGGCCAGAGTACGAGTCTAAGACGTTAGCTATTAGGCCAGAGTAAGAGTTAAGACCTTAGCTATTAGGCCAGAAAAAGAGTTAAAACCTTAACCATTAGGCCAGAGAACGAG
Source organism: Triturus cristatus (assembly GCF_964204655.1). Lineage (NCBI taxonomy): Eukaryota > Metazoa > Chordata > Amphibia > Caudata > Salamandridae > Triturus > Triturus cristatus. The sequence continues at coordinate 1,309,586,088 of NC_140590.1, forward strand.
TCTAAGACCTTAGCTATTAGGCCAGAGTAAGAGTTAAGACCTTAACCTGTAGGCCAGAGTACGAGTCTAATACCTTAGCTATTAGGCCAGAGTAAGAGTTAAGACATTAGCTATTAGGCCAGAGTAAGAGTTGAGACCTTAACTGTTAGGCCAGAGTAAGAGTTAAGACCTTAACCATTAGGCCAGAGTATGAGTCTAAGACCTTAGCTATTAGGCCAGAGGAAGAGTTAAGACCTTAACCAGTAGGCCATAGTGCGAGTCTAAGACCTTAGCTATTAGGCCAGAGTAAGAGTTAAGACCTTAACCCCTTCGGCGCTCATGACGGAACGGTTCCGTCATGAGCGTCGGTTGAGCTGTGCTCATGACGGAACCGTTCCGTCATGACCACGCCCGCGCAAGCAGCGCTCAGCACAGCGGGGGAATCCGCCCCGCATGGAAGGGGTTAACCAGTAGGCCAGAGTAAGAGTTAAGACCTTAACCATTAGGCCAGAGTACGAGTGTAAGACCTTAGCTATTAGGGCATAGTACGAGTCTAAGACCTTAGCTATTAGGCCAGAGTAAGAGTTAAGACCTTAACCAGTAGGCCAGAGTACGAGTCTATGACCTTAGCTATTAGGCCATTGTACGAGTCTAAGACCTTAGCTATTAGGCCATAGTAAGAGTTAAGATCTTAACCAGTAGGCCAGAGTAAGAGTTAAGACCTTAACCAGTAGGCCAGAGTACGAGTTAAGACCTTAACCATTAGGCCAAAGTACGAGTCGAAGACCTTCGCTATTAGGCCAAAGTACGAGTCTAAGACCTTAGCTATTAGGCCAGAGTAAGAGTTAAGACCTTAGCTATTAGGGCAGAGTAAGAGTTAAGACCTTAACCATTAGGCCAGAGTACGAGTCTAAGACCTTAGCTATTAGGCCAGAGTAAGAGTTAAGACCTTAACCAGTAGGCCAGAGTAAGAGTTAAGACCTTAACCATTAGGCCAGAGTACGAGTCTAAGACCTTAGCTATTATGCCAGACTAAGAGTTAAGACCTTAACCATTAGGCTAGAGTACGAGTCTAAGACCTTAGCTAATAGGCCAAAGTACGAGTCTAAGACCTTAGCTATTAGGCCAGAGTACGAGTTAAAACATTAACCTGTAGGCCAGAGTAAGAGTTAGGACCTTAGCTATTAGGCCAGAGTACGAGTCTAAGACCTTAGCTATTAGGCCAGAGTAAGAGTTAAGACCTTAACCAGTAGGCCAGAGTAAGAGTTAAGACCTTAGCTATTAGGCCAGATTAAGAGTTAAGACCTTAGCTATTAGGCCAGAGTAAGAGTTAAGACCTTAACCATTAGGCCAGAGTACAAGTCTAAGACCTTAGCTATTAGGCCAGAGGAAGAGTTAAGACCTTAACCAGTAGGCCATAGTGCGAGTCTAAGACCTTAGCTATTAGGCCAGAGTAAGAGTTAAGACCTTAACCAGTAGGCCAGAGTCAGAGTTAGGACCTTAACCAGTAGGCCAGAGTACGAGTCTAAGACCTTAGCTATTAGGCCAGAGTAAGAGTTAAGACCTTAACCTGTAGGCCAGAGTACGAGTCTAAGACCTTAGCTATTAGGCCAGAGTAAGAGTTAAGACCTTAACCAGTAGGCCAGAGTAGGAGTTAAGACCTTAACCAGTAGGCCAGAGTACGAGTCTAAGACCTTAGCTATTAGGCCAGAGTAAGAGTTAAAACCTTAACCAGTAGGCCAGAGTAAGAGTTAAGACCTTAACCAGTAGGTCAGAGTACGAGTCTAAGACATTAGCTATTAGGCCAGAGTAAGTGTTAAGACCTTAACCAGTAGGACAGAGTAAAAGTTAATACCTTAACCATTAGGCCAGAGTACGAGTCTAAGACCTTAGCTATAGGGCCAGAGTAAGAGTTAAGACCTCAACCATTAGGCCAGAGTACTAGTCTAAGACCTTAGCTATGAGGCCAGAGTAAGTGTTAAGACCTTAACCAGTAGGCCAGAGTAAGAGTTAATACCTTAACCATTAGGCCAGAGTACGAGTCTAAGACCTTAGCTATAGGGCCAGAGTAAGAGTTAAGACCTTAGCTATTAGGCCAGAGTAAGAGTTAAGACCTTAACCATTAGGCCAGAGTACGAGTCTAAGCCTTAGCTATTAGGCCAGAGTAAGAGTTAAGACCTTAACCAGTAGGCCATAATGCGAGTCTAAGACCTTCGCTATTAGGCCAGAGTAAGAGTTAAGACCTTAACCAGTAGGCCAGAGTCAGAGTTAGGACCTTAACCAGTAGGCCAGAGTACGAGTCTAAGACCTTAGCTATTAGGCCGGAGTAAGAGTTAAGACCTTAACCTGTAGGCCATAGTACGAGTCTAAGACCTTAGCTATTAGGCCAGAGTAAGAGTTAAGACCTTAACCAGTAGGCCAGAGTAAGAGTTAAGACCTTAACCAGTAGGCCAGAGTAAGAGTTAAGACCTTAGCTATTAGGCCAGAGTAAGAGTTAAGACCTTAACCATTAGGCCATAGTACGAGTCTAAGACCTTAGCTATTAGGCCAGAGTAAGAGTTAAGACCTTAACCTGTAGGCCAGAGTACGAGTCTAAGACCTTAGCTATTAGGCCAGAGTAAGAGTTAAGACCTTAACCAGTAGGCCAGAGTACGAGTCTAAGACCTTAGCTATTAGGCCAGAGTAAGAGTTAAGACCTTAACCAGTAGGCTAGAGTACGAGTCTAAGATCTTAGCTTTTAGGCCATAGTACGAGTCTAAGACGTTAGTTATTAGGCCAGAGTAAGAGTTAAGACCTTAACCAGTAGGCCAGAGTAAGAGTTAGGACCTTAACCAGTAGGCCAGAGTACGAGTCTAAGACCTTAGCTATTAGGCCAGAGTAAGAGTTAAGACCTTAACCTGTAGGCCAGAGTACGAGTCTAAGACCTTAGCTATTAGGCCAGAGTAAGAGTTAAGACCTTAACCAGTAGGCCTGAGTACGAGTCTAAGACCTTAGCTATTAGGCCAGATTAAGAGTTAAGACCTTAACCAGTAGGCCAGAGTAAGAGTTAAGACCTTAGCTATTAGGCCAGATTAAGAGTTAAGACCTTAGCTATTAGGCCAGAGTAAGAGTTAAGACCTTAACCATTAGGCCAGAGTACAAGTCTAAGACCTTAGCTATTAGGCCAGAGGAAGAGTTAAGACCTTAACCAGTAGGCCATAGTGCGAGTCTAAGACCTTAGCTATTAGGCCAGAGTAAGAGTTAAGACCTTAACCAGTAGGCCAGAGTCAGAGTTAGGACCTTAACCAGTAGGCCAGAGTACGAGTCTAAGACCTTAGCTATTAGGCCAGAGTAAGAGTTAAGACCTTAACCTGTAGGCCAGAGTACGAGTCTAAGACCTTAGCTATTAGGCCAGAGTAAGAGTTAAGACCTTAACCAGTAGGCCAGAGTAGGAGTTAAGACCTTAACCAGTAGGCCAGAGTACGAGTCTAAGACCTTAGCTATTAGGCCAGAGTAAGAGTTAAAACCTTAACCAGTAGGCCAGAGTAAGAGTTAAGACCTTAACCAGTAGGTCAGAGTACGAGTCTAAGACATTAGCTATTAGGCCAGAGTAAGTGTTAAGACCTTAACCAGTAGGACAGAGTAAAAGTTAATACCTTAACCATTAGGCCAGAGTACGAGTCTAAGACCTTAGCTATGGGGCCAGAGTAGGAGTCTTAGCTATTAGGCCAGAGTAAGAGTTAAGACCTTAACCATTAGGCCAGAGTACTACTCTAAGACCTTAGCTATGAGGCCAGAGTAAGTGTTAAGACCTTAACCAGTAGGCCAGAGTAAGAGTTAATACCTTAACCATTAGGCCAGAGTACGAGTCTAAGACCTTAGCTATAGGGCCAGAGTAAGAGTTAAGACCTTAGCTATTAGGCCAGAGTAAGAGTTAAGACCTTAACCATTAGGCCAGAGTACGAGTCTAAGCCTTAGCTATTAGGCCAGAGTAAGAGTTAAGACCTTAACCAGTAGGCCATAATGCGAGTCTAGGACCTTCGCTATTAGGCCAGAGTAAGAGTTAAGACCTTAACCAGTAGGCCAGAGTCAGAGTTAGGACCTTAACCAGTAGGCCAGAGTACGAGTCTAAGACCTTAGCTATTAGGCCGGAGTAAGAGTTAAGACCTTAACCTGTAGGCCAGAGTACGAGTCTAAGCCTTAGCTATTAGGCCAGAGTAAGAGTTAAGACCTTAACCATTAGGCCAGAGTACGAGTCTAAGACCTTAGCTATTAGGCCAGAGTAAGAGTTAAGACCTTAACCATTAGGCCAGAGTACGAGTCTAAGACCTTAGCTATGAGGCCAGAGTAAGAGTTAAGACCTTAGCTATTAGGCCAGAGTAAGAGTTAAGACCTTAACCATTAGGCCAGAGTACGAGTCTAAGCCTTAGCTATTTGGCCAGAGTAAGAGTTAAGACCTCAACCATTAGGCCAGAGTACGAATCTAAGACCTTAGCTATTAGGCCAGAGTAGGAGTTAAGACCTTAACCAGTAGGCCAGAGTAAGTGTTAAGACCTTAACCATTAGACTAGAGTACGAGTCTAAGACCTTAGCTATTAGGCCAGAGTAAGAGTTAAGACCTTAACCATTAGGCCAGAGATCGAGTCTAAGACCTTAACCAGTAGGCCAGAGTAAGAGTTAAGACCTTAACCATTTGGCCAGAGTACGAGTCTAAGACCTTAGCTATTAGGCCAGAGTAAGAGTTAAGACCTTAACCAGTAGGCCAGAGTAAGAGTTAAGACTTTAACCAGTAGGCCAGAGTACGAGTCTAAGACATTAGCTATTAGGCCAGAGTAAGAGTTAAGACCTTAGCTATTAGGCCAGAGAAAGAGTTAAAACCTTAACCATTAGGCTAGAGAACGAGTCTAAGACCTTAGCTATTAGGCCAGAGTAAGAGTTAAGACCTTAGCTATTAGGCCAGAGTAAGAGTTAAGACCTTAACCAGTGGGCCAGAGTAAGATTTAAGACCTTAACCAGTAGGCCAGAGTAAGAGTTAAGACCTTAACCATTAGGCCAGAGTAAGAGTCTAAGACCTTAGCTATTAGGCCAGAGTAAGAGTTAAGACATTAGCTATTAGGTCAGAGTAAGAGTTAAGACCTTAACCAGTAGGCCAGAGTAAGAGTTAAGACCTTAACCAGTAGGCCAGAGTAAGAGTTAAGACCTTAACCAGTAGGCCAGAGTAAGAGTTAAGACCTTAGCTATTAGGCCAGAGTAAGAGTTAAGACCTTAACCATTAGGCCATAGTACGAGTCTAAGACCTTAGCTATTAGGCCAGAGTAAGAGTTAAGACCTTAGCTATTAGGCCAGAGTAAGAGTTGAGATCTTAGCTATTAGCCCAGAGTAAGAGTTAAGACCTTAACCATTAGGTCAGAATACAAGTCTAAGACCTTAGCTATTAGGCCAGAGTAAGAGTTAAGACCTTAACCAGTAGGCCAGAGTAAGAGTTAGGACCTTAACCAGTAGGCCAGAGTACGAGTCTAAGACCGTAGCTATTAGGCTAGAGTAAGAGTTAAGACCTTAACCTGTAGGCCAGAGTACGAGTCTAAGACCTTAGCTATTAGGCCAGAGTAAGAGTTAAGACCTTAACCAGTAGGCCAGAGTACGAGTCTAAGACCTTAGCTATTAGGCCAGAGTAAGAGTTAAGACCTTAACCAGTAGGCTAGAGTACGAGTCTAAGATCTTAGCTTTTAGGCCATAGTACGAGTCTAAGACGTTAGTTATTAGGCCAGAGTAAGAGTTAAGACCTTAACCAGTAGGCCAGAGTAAGAGTTAGGACCTTAACCAGTAGGCCAGAGTACGAGTCTAAGACCTTAGCTATTAGGCCAGAGTAAGAGTTAAGACCTTAACCTGTAGGCCAGAGTACGAGTCTAAGACCTTAGCTATTAGGCCAGAGTAAGAGTTAAGACCTTAACCAGTAGGCCTGAGTACGAGTCTAAGACATTAGCTATTAGGCCAGAGTAAGAGTTAAGACCTTAACCTGTAGGCCAGAGTACGAGTCTAAGACCTTAGCTATTAGGCCAGAGTAAGAGTTAAGACCTTAACCAGTAGGCTAGAGTAAGATTTAAGACCTTAACCAGTAGGTCAGAGTACGAGTCTAAGACCTTAGCTATTGGGCAGAGTAAGAGTCTTAGCTATTAGGCCAGAGTAAGAGTTAAGACCTTAACCATTAGGCCAGAGTGCGAGTCTAAGACCTTAGCTATTAGGCCAGAGTAAGAGTTAAGACCTTAGCTATTAGGCCAGAGTAAGAGTTAAGACCTTAACCATTAGGCCAGAGTACGAGTCTAAGCCTTAGCTATTAGGCCAGAGTAAGAGTTAAGACCTTAACCTGTAGGCCAGAGTACGAGTCTAAGACCTCAGCTATTAGGCCAGAGTAAGAGTTAAGACGTTAGCTATTAGGCCAGAGTAAGAGTTAAGACCTTAGATATTAGGCCAGAGTAAGAGTTAAGACCTTAACCATTAGGCCAGAGTATGAGTCTAAGACCTTAGCTATTAGGCCAGAGGAAGAGTTAAGACCTTAACCAGTAGGCCATAGTGTGAGTCTAAGACCTTAGATATTAGGTCAGAGTAAGAGTTAAGACCTTAACCAGTAGGCCAGAGTAAGTGTTAAGACCTTAACCATTAGGCCAGAGTACGAGTCTAAGATCTTAGCTTTTAGGCCATAGTACGAGTCTAAGACCTTAGCTATTAGGCCAGAGTAAGAGTTAAGACCTTAACCAGTAGGCCAGAGTAAGAGTTAAGACCTTAACCATTAGGCCAGAGTACGAGTCTATGACCTTAGCTATTAGGCCATAGTACGAGTCTAAGACCTTAGCTATTAGGCCAGAGTAAGAGTTAAGACCTTAACCAGTAGGCCAGAGTACGAGTCTAAGACCTTAGCTATTAGGCCAGAGTACGAGTCTAAGACCTTAGCTATTAGGCCAGAGTAAGAGTTAAGACCTTAGCTATTAGGCCAGAGTAAGAGTTTAGACCTTAACCAGTAGGCCAGAGTACAAGTCTAAGACCTTAGCTATTAGGCCAGAGTAAGAGTTAAGACCTTAACCATTAGGCCTGAGTACGAGTCTAAGACCTTAGCTATTAGGCCAGAGTAAGAGTTAAGACCTGAACCAGTAGGCCAGAGTAAGAGTTAAGACCTTAACCAGTAGGCCAGAGTACGAGTCTAAGACCTTAGCTATTAGGCCAGAGTAAGAGTTAAGACCTTAACCAGTAGGCCAGAGTACGAGTCTAAGACCTTAGCTATTAGGCCAGAGTAAGAGTTAAGACCTTAACCTGTAGGCCAGAGTACGAGTCTAAGATCTTAGCTATAAGGCCAGAGTAAGAGTTAAGACCTTAGCTACTAGGCCAGAGTAAGAGTTAAGACCTTAGCTATTAGGCCAGAGTAAGAGTTAAGACCTTAACAATTAGGCCAGAGTATGAGTCTAAGGCCTTAGCTATTAGGTCAGAGTAAGAGTTAAGACCTTAACCAGTAGGCCAGAGTAAGAGTTAAGACCTTAACCATTAGGCCAGAGTACGAGTGTAAGACCTTAGCTATTAGGGCATAGTAGGAGTCTAAGACATTAGATATTAGGCCAGAGTAAGAGTTAAGACCTTAACCAGTAGGCCATAATGCGAGTCTAAGACCTTCGCTATTAGGCCAGAGTAAGAGTTAAGACCTTAACCAGTAGGCCAGAGTCAGAGTTAGGACCTTAACCAGTAGGCCAGAGTACGAGTCTAAGACCTTAGCTATTAGGCCAGAGTAAGAGTTAAGACCTTAACCTGTAGGCCAGAGTACGAGTCTAAGCCTTAGCTATTAGGCCAGAGTAAGAGTTAAGACCTTAACCATTAGGCCAGAGTACGAGTCTAAGACCTTAGCTATTAGGCTAGAGTAAGAGTTAAGACCTTAACCAGTAGGCCAGAGTACGAGTCTAAGACCTTAGCTATTAGGCCAGAGTAAGAGTTAAGACCTTAACCAGTAGGCTAGAGTACGAGTCTAAGATCTTAGCTTTTAGGCCATAGTACGAGTCTAAGACGTTAGTTATTAGGCCAGAGTAAGAGTTAAGACCTTAACCAGTAGGCCAGAGTAAGAGTTAGGACCTTAACCAGTAGGCCAGAGTACGAGTCTAAGACCTTAGCTATTAGGCCAGAGTAAGAGTTAAGACCTTAACCTGTAGGCCAGAGTACGAGTCTAAGACCTTAGCTATTAGGCCAGAGTAAGAGTTAAGACCTTAACCAGTAGGCCTGAGTACGAGTCTAAGACCTTAGCTATTAGGCCAGAGTAAGAGTTAAGACCTTAACCTGTAGGCCAGAGTACGAGTCTAAGACCTTAGCTATTAGGCCAGAGTAAGAGTTAAGACCTTAACCAGTAGGCTAGAGTAAGATTTAAGACCTTAACCAGTAGGTCAGAGTACGAGTCTAAGACATTAGCTTTTAGGCCAGAGTAAGTGTTAGGACCTTAACCAGTAGGCCAGAGTAAGAGTTAATACCTTAACCATTAGGCCAGAGTACGAGTCTAAGACCTTAGCTATTGGGCAGAGTAAGAGTCTTAGCTATTAGGCCAGAGTAAGAGTTAAGACCTTAACCATTAGGCCAGAGTGCGAGTCTAAGACCTTAGCTATTATGCCAGAGTAAGAGTTAAGACCTTAGCTATTAGGCCAGAGTAAGAGTTAAGACCTTAACCATTAGGCCAGAGTACGAGTCTAAGCCTTAGCTATTAGGCCAGAGTAAGAGTTAAGACCTTAACCTGTAGGCCAGAGTACGAGTCTAAGACCTCAGCTATTAGGCCAGAGTAAGAGTTAAGACCTTAGCTATTAGGCCAGAGTAAGAGTTAAGACCTTAGATATTAGGCCAGAGTAAGAGTTAAGACCTTAACCATTAGGCCAGAGTATGAGTCTAAGACCTTAGCTATTAGGCCAGAGGAAGAGTTAAGACCTTAACCAGTAGGCCATAGTGTGAGTCTAAGACCTTAGATATTAGGTCAGAGTAAGAGTTAAGACCTTAACCAGTAGGCCAGAGTAAGTGTTAAGACCTTAACCATTAGGCCAGAGTACGAGTCTAAGATCTTAGCTTTTAGGCCATAGTACGAGTCTAAGACCTTAGCTATTAGGCCAGAGTAAGAGTTAAGACCTTAACCAGTAGGCCAGAGTAAGAGTTAAGACCTTAACCATTAGGCCAGAGTACGAGTCTATGACCTTAGCTATTAGGCCATAGTACGAGTCTAAGACCTTAGCTATTAGGCCAGAGTAAGAGTTAAGACCTTAACCAGTAGGCCAGAGTACGAGTCTAAGACCTTAGCTATTAGGCCAGAGTACGAGTCTAAGACCTTAGCTATTAGGCCAGAGTAAGAGTTAAGACCTTAGCTATTAGGCCAGAGTAAGAGTTTAGACCTTAACCAGTAGGCCAGAGTAAGAGTTAAGACCTTAACCAGTAGGCCAGAGTACGAGTCTAAGACCTTAGCTATTAGGCCAGAGTAAGAGTTAAGACCTTAACCAGTAGGCCAGAGTACGAGTCTAAGACCTTAGCTATTAGGCCAGAGTAAAAGTTAAGACCTTAACCTGTAGGCCAGAGTACGAGTCTAAGATCTTAGCTATAAGGCCAGAGTAAGAGTTAAGACCTTAGCTACTAGGCCAGAGTAAGAGTTAAGACCTTAGCTATTAGGCCAGAGTAAGAGTTAAGACCTTAACAATTAGGCCAGAGTATGAGTCTAAGGCCTTAGCTATTAGGTCAGAGTAAGAGTTAAGACCTTAACCAGTAGGCCAGAGTAAGAGTTAAGACCTTAACCATTAGGCCAGAGTACGAGTGTAAGACCTTAGCTATTAGGGCATAGTAGGAGTCTAAGACATTAGCTATTAGGCCAGAGTAAGAGTTAAGACCTTAACCAGTAGGCCATAATGCGAGTCTAAGACCTTCGCTATTAGGCCAGAGTAAGAGTTAAGACCTTAACCAGTAGGCCAGAGTCAGAGTTAGGACCTTAACCAGTAGGCCAGAGTACGAGTCTAAGACCTTAGCTATTAGGCCAGAGTAAGAGGTAAGACCTTAACCTGTAGGCCAGAGTACGAGTCTAAGCCTTAGCTATTAGGCCAGAGTAAGAGTTAAGACCTTAACCATTAGGCCAGACTACGAGTCTAAGACCTTAGCTATGAGGCCAGAGTAAGAGTTAAGACCTTAGCTATTAGGCCAGAGTAAGAGTTAAGACCTTAACCATTAGGCCAGAGTACGAGTCTAAGCCTTAGCTATTTGGCCAGAGTAAGAGTTAAGACCTCAATCATTAGGCCAGAGTACGAATCTAAGACCTTAGCTATTAGGCCAGAGTAGGAGTTAAGACCTTAACCAGTAGGCCAGAGTAAGAGTTAAGACCTTAACCATTGGACTAGAGTACGAGTCTAAGACCTTAGCTATTAGGCCAGAGTAAGAGTTAAGACCTTAACCATTAGGCCAGAGATCGAGTCTAAGACCTTAACCAGTAGGCCAGAGTAAGAGTTAAGACCTTAACCATTTGGCCAGAGTACGAGTCTAAGACCTTAGCTATTAGGCCAGAGTAAGAGTTAAGACCTTAACCAGTAGGCCAGAGTAAGAGTTAAGACTTTAACCAGTAGGCCAGAGTACGAGTCTAAGACGTTAGCTATTAGGCCAGAGTAAGAGTTAAGACCTTAGCTATTAGGCCAGAGAAAGAGTTAAAACCTTAACCATTAGGCCAGAGAACGAGTCTAAGACCTTAGCTATTAGGCCAGAGTAAGAGTTAAGACCTTAGCTATTAGGCCAGAGTAAGAGTTAAGACCTTAACCAGTAGGCCAGAGTAAGATTTAAGACCTTAACCAGTAGGCCAGAGTAAGAGTTAAGACCTTAACCATTAGGCCAGAGTAAGAGTCTAAGACCTTAGCTATTAGGCCAGAGTAAGAGTTAAGACATTAGCTATTAGGTCAGAGTAAGAGTTAAGACCTTAACCAGTAGGCCAGAGTAAGAGTTAAGACCTTAACCATTAGGCCATAGTACGAGACTAAGACCTTAGCTATTAGGCCAGAGTAAGAGTTAAGACCTTAGCTATTAGCCCAGAGTAAGAGTTAAGACCTTAACCATTAGGTCAGAATACGAGTCTAAGACGTTAGTTATTAGGCCAGAGTAAGAGTTAAGACCTTAACCAGTAGGCCAGAGTAAGAGTTAGGACCTTAACCAGTAGGCCAGAGTACGAGTCTAAGACCTTAGCTATTAGGCCAGAGTAAGAGTTAAGACCTTAACCAGTAGGCCTGAGTACGAGTCTAAGACCTTAGCTATTAGGCCAGAGTAAGAGTTAAGACCTTAACCTGTAGGCCAGAGTACGAGTCTAAGACCTTAGCTATTAGGCCAGAGTAAGAGTTAAGACCTTAACCAGTAGGCTAGAGTAAGATTTAAGACCTTAACCAGTAGGTCAGAGTACGAGTCTAAGACATTAGCTTTTAGGCCAGAGTAAGTGTTAAGACCTTAACCAGTAGGCCAGAGTAAGAGTTAATACCTTAACCATTAGGCCAGAGTACGAGTCTAAGACCTTAGCTATTGGGCAGAGTAAGAGTCTTAGCTATTAGGCCAGAGTAAGAGTTAAGACCTTAACCATTAGGCCAGAGTGCGAGTCTAAGACCTTAGCTATTAGGCCAGAGTAAGAGTTAAGACCTTAGCTATTAGGCCAGAGTAAGAGTTAAGACCTTAACCATTAGGCCAGAGTACGAGTCTAAGCCTTAGCTATTAGGCCAGAGTAAGAGTTAAGACCTTAACCTGTAGGCCAGAGTACGAGTCTAAGACCTTAGCTATTAGGCCAGAGTAAGAGTTAAGACCTTAGCTATTAGGCCAGAGTAAGAGTTAAGACCTTAGATATTAGGCCAGAGTAAGAGTTAAGACCTTAACCATTAGGCCAGAGTATGAGTCTAAGACCTTAGCTATTAGGCCAGAGGAAGAGTTAAGACCTTAACCAGTAGGCCATAGTGTGAGTCTAAGACCTTAGATATTAGGTCGGAGTAAGAGTTAAGACCTTAACCAGTAGGCCAGAGTAAGTGTTAAGACCTTAACCATTAGGCCAGAGTACGAGTCTAAGATCTTAGCTTTTAGGCCATAGTACGAGTCTAAGACCTTAGCTATTAGGCCAGAGTAAGAGTTAAGACCTTAACCAGTAGGCCAGAGTAAGAGTTAAGACCTTACCCATTAGGCCAGAGTACGAGTCTATGACCTTAGCTATTAGGCCATAGTACGAGTCTAAGACCTTAGCTATTAGGCCAGAGTAAGAGTTAAGACCTTAACCAGTAGGCCAGAGTACGAGTCTAAGACCTTAGCTATTAGGCCAGAGTACGAGTCTAAGACCTTAACTATTAGGCCAGAGTAAGAGTTAAGACCTTAGCTATTAGGCCAGAGTAAGAGTTAAGACCTTAACCAGTAGGCCAGAGTACAAGTCTAAGACCTTAGCTATTAGGCCAGAGTAAGAGTTAAGACCTGAACCAGTAGGCCAGAGTAAGAGTTAAGACCTTAAACAGTAGGCCAGAGTACGTGTCTAAGACCTTAGCAATTAGGCCAGAGTAAGAGTTAAGACCTTAACCAGTAGGCCAGAGTACGAGTCTAAGACCTTAGCTATTAGGCCAGAGTAAGAGTTAAGACCTTAACCTGTAGGCCAGAGTACGAGTCTAAGATCTTAGCTATAAGGCCAGAGTAAGAGTTAAGACCTTAGCTACTAGGCCAGGTTAAGAGTTAAGACCTTAGCTATTAGGCCAGAGTAAGAGTTAAGACCTTAACAATTAGGCCAGAGGATGAGTCTAAGGCCTTAGCTATTAGGTCAGAGTAAGAGTTAAGACCTTAACCAGTAGGCCAGAGTAAGAGTTAAGACCTTAACCATTAGGCCAGAGTACGAGTGTAAGACCTTAGCTATTAGGGCATAGTAGGAGTCTAAGACCTTAGCTATTAGGCCAGAGTAAGAGTTAAGACCTTAACCAGTAGGCCAGCGTAAGAGTTAAGACCTTAACCATTAGGCCAGAGTACGAGTCTATGACCTTAGCTCTTAGGCCATAGTACGAGTCTAAGACCTTAGCTATTAGGCCAGAGTAAGAGTTAAGACCTTAACCAGTAGGCCAGAGTAAGGGTTAAGACCTTAACCAGTAGGCCAGAGTACGCGTTAAGACCTTAACCATTAGGCCAGAGTACAAGTCTAAGACCTTAGCTATTAGGCCAGAGTACGAGTCTAAGACCTTAGCTATTAGGCAAAAGTAAGAGTTAAGACCTTAGCTATTAGGCCACAGTAAGAGTTAAGACCTTAACCAGTAGGCCATAATGCGAGTCTAAGACCTTCGCTATTAGGCCAGAGTAAGAGTTAAGACCTTAACCAGTAGGCCAGAGTCAGAGTTAGGACCTTAACCAGTAGGCCAGAGTACGAGTCTATGACCTTAGCTCTTAGGCCATAGTACGAGTCTAAGACCTTAGCTATTAGGCCAGAGTAAGAGTTAAGACCTTAACCAGTAGGCCAGAGTAAGGGTTAAGACCTTAACCAGTAGGCCAGAGTACGCGTTAAGACCTTAACCATTAGGCCAGAGTACAAGTCTAAGACCTTAGCTATTAGGCCAGAGTACGAGTCTAAGACCTTAGCTATTAGGGCATAGTAGGAGTCTAAGACATTAGCTATTAGGCCAGAGTAAGAGTTAAGACCTTAACCAGTAGGCCATAATGCGAGTCTAAGACCTTCGCTATTAGGCCAGAGTAAGAGTTAAGACCTTAACCAGTAGGCCAGAGTCAGAGTTAGGACCTTAACCAGTAGGCCAGAGTACGAGTCTAAGACCTTAGCTATTAGGCCAGAGTAAGAGTTAAGACCTTAACCTGTAGGCCAGAGTACGAGTCTAAGCCTTAGCTATTAGGCCAGAGTAAGAGTTAAGACCTTAACCATTAGGCCAGAGTACGAGTCTAAGACCTTAGCTATTAGGCTAGAGTAAGAGTTAAGACCTTAACCAGTAGGCCAGAGTACGAGTCTAAGACCTTAGCTATTAGGCCAGAGTAAGAGTTAAGACCTTAACCAGTAGGCTAGAGTACGAGTCTAAGATCTTAGCTTTTAGGCCATAGTACGAGTCTAAGACGTTAGTTATTAGGCCAGAGTAAGAGTTAAGACCTTAACCAGTAGGCCAGAGTAAGAGTTAGGACCTTAACCAGTAGGCCAGAGTACGAGTCTAAGACCTTAGCTATTAGGCCAGAGTAAGAGTTAAGACCTTAACCTGTAGGCCAGAGTACGAGTCTAAGACCTTAGCTATTAGGCCAGAGTAAGAGTTAAGACCTTAACCAGTAGGCCTGAGTACGAGTCTAAGACCTTAGCTATTAGGCCAGAGTAAGAGTTAAGACCTTAACCTGTAGGCCAGAGTACGAGTCTAAGACCTTAGCTATTAGGCCAGAGTAAGAGTTAAGACCTTAACCAGTAGGCTAGAGTAAGATTTAAGACCTTAACCAGTAGGTCAGAGTACGAGTCTAAGACATTAGCTTTTAGGCCAGAGTAAGTGTTAAGACCTTAACCAGTAGGCCAGAGTAAGAGTTAATACCTTAACCATTAGGCCAGAGTACGAGTCTAAGACCTTAGCTATTGGGCAGAGTAAGAGTCTTAGCTATTAGGCCAGAGTAAGAGTTAAGACCTTAACCATTAGGCCAGAGTGCGAGTCTAAGACCTTAGCTATTATGCCAGAGTAAGAGTTAAGACCTTAGCTATTAGGCCAGAGTAAGAGTTAAGACCTTAACCATTAGGCCAGAGTACGAGTCTAAGCCTTAGCTATTAGGCCAGAGTAAGAGTTAAGACCTTAACCTGTAGGAGAGGTGTGGCTCACTGGTTAGAGGCGGCAGATCCGCAAGCAGAGAATCGGCCAGGGACCAGGGTTCAATTCCCGACGCGGCAGGGTCGTGGACCAGGGTCAAAACGGACTCGATAATTCTCGCCTCGGTACCTACTCTAACCAGGAACACACTCGGCAACTCTGGGCATTAGCTTGCCTCATCTCCACAACGGCCCCCCACATTCGCCGGGGATGCCTGGTTTCACCTTGGAGATACCCAGGAGGGACCATCTCACAGGGATAGCCAGGACGGGTTCCCCAGCGGTCTACAGCGCCACGACGCCTCAGGGCAGCAGTGCGCTTTACAAGACACATACATTTAGGCCAGAGTACGAGTCTAAGACCTCAGCTATTAGGCCAGAGTAAGAGTTAAGACCTTAGCTATTAGGCCAGAGTAAGAGTTAAGACCTTAGATATTAGGCCAGAGTAAGAGTTAAGACCTTAACCATTAGGCCAGAGTATGAGTCTAAGACCTTAGCTATTAGGCCAGAGGAAGAGTTAAGACCTTAACCAGTAGGCCATAGTGTGAGTCTAAGACCTTAGATATTAGGTCAGAGTAAGAGTTAAGACCTTAACCAGTAGGCCAGAGTAAGTGTTAAGACCTTAACCATTAGGCCAGAGTACGAGTCTAAGATCTTAGCTTTTAGGCCATAGTACGAGTCTAAGACCTTAGCTATTAGGCCAGAGTAAGAGTTAAGACCTTAACCAGTAGGCCAGACTAAGAGTTAAGACCTTAACCATTAGGCCAGAGTACGAGTCTATGACCTTATCTATTAGGCCATAGTACGAGTCTAAGACCTTAGCTATTAGGCCAGAGTAAGAGTTAAGACCTTAACCAGTAGGCCAGAGTACGAGTCTAAGACCTTAGCTATTAGGCCAGAGTACGAGTCTAAGACCTTAGCTATTAGGCCAGAGTAAGAGTTAAGACCTTAGCTATTAGGCCAGAGTAAGAGTTTAGACCTTAACCAGTAGGCCAGAGTACAAGTCTAAGACCTTATCTATTAGGCCAGAGTAACAGTTAAGACCTTAACCATTAGGCCTGAGTACGAGTCTAAGACCTTAGCTATTAGGCCAGAGTAAGAGTTAAGACCTGAACCAGTAGGCCAGAGTAAGAGTTAAGACCTTAACCAGTAGGCCAGAGTACGAGTCTAAGACCTTAGCTATTAGGCCAGAGTAAGAGTTAAGACCTTAACCAGTAGGCCAGAGTACGAGTCTAAGACCTTAGCTATTAGGCCAGAGTAAAAGTTAAGACCTTAACCTGTAGGCCAGAGTACGAGTCTAAGATCTTAGCTATAAGGCCAGAGTAAGAGTTAAGACCTTAGCTACTAGGCCAGAGTAAGAGTTAAGACCTTAGCTATTAGGCCAGAGTAAGAGTTAAGACCTTAACAATTAGGCCAGAGTATGAGTCTAAGGCCTTAGCTATTAGGTCAGAGTAAGAGTTAAGACCTTAACCAGTAGGCCAGAGTAAGAGTTAAGACCTTAACCATTAGGCCAGAGTACGAGTGTAAGACCTTAGCTATTAGGGCATAGTAGGAGTCTAAGACATTAGCTATTAGGCCAGAGTAAGAGTTAAGACCTTAACCAGTAGGCCATAATGCGAGTCTAAGACCTTCGCTATTAGGCCAGAGTAAGAGTTAAGACCTTAACCAGTAGGCCAGAGTCAGAGTTAGGACCTTAACCAGTAGGCCAGAGTACGAGTCTAAGACCTTAGCTATTAGGCCAGAGTAAGAGGTAAGACCTTAACCTGTAGGCCAGAGTACGAGTCTAAGCCTTAGCTATTAGGCCAGAGTAAGAGTTAAGACCTTAACCATTAGGCCAGACTACGAGTCTAAGACCTTAGCTATGAGGCCAGAGTAAGAGTTAAGACCTTAGCTATTAGGCCAGAGTAAGAGTTAAGACCTTAACCATTAGGCCAGAGTACGAGTCTAAGCCTTAGCTATTTGGCCAGAGTAAGAGTTAAGACCTCAATCATTAGGCCAGAGTACGAATCTAAGACCTTAGCTATTAGGCCAGAGTAGGAGTTAAGACCTTAACCAGTAGGCCAGAGTAAGAGTTAAGACCTTAACCATTAGACTAGAGTACGAGTCTAAGACCTTAGCTATTCGGCCAGAGTAAGAGTTAAGACCTTAACCATTAGGCCAGAGATCGAGTCTAAGACCTTAACCAGTAGGCCAGAGTAAGAGTTAAGACCTTAACCATTTGGCCAGAGTACGAGTCTAAGACCTTAGCTATTAGGCCAGAGTAAGAGTTAAGACCTTAACCAGTAGGCCAGAGTAAGAGTTAAGACTTTAACCAGTAGGCCAGAGTACGAGTCTAAGACGTTAGCTATTAGGCCAGAGTAAGAGTTAAGACCTTAGCTATTAGGCCAGAGAAAGAGTTAAAACCTTAACCATTAGGCCAGAGAACGAGTCTAAGACCTTAGCTATTAGGCCAGAGTAAGAGTTAAGACCTTAGCTATTAGGCCAGAGTAAGAGTTAAGACCTTAACCAGTAGGCCAGAGTAAGATTTAAGACCTTAACCAGTAGGCCAGAGTAAGAGTTAAGACCTTAACCATTAGGCCAGAGTAAGAGTCTAAGACCTTAGCTATTAGGCCAGAGTAAGAGTTAAGACATTAGCTATTAGGTCAGAGTAAGAGTTAAGACCTTAACCAGTAGGCCAGAGTAAGAGTTAAGACCTTAACCATTAGGCCATAGTACGAGACTAAGACCTTAGCTATTAGGCCAGAGTAAGAGTTAAGACCTTACCTATTAGCCCAGAGTAAGAGTTAAGACCTTAACCATTAGGTCAGAATACGAGTCTAAGACGTTAGTTATTAGGCCAGAGTAAGAGTTAAGACCTTAACCAGTAGGCCAGAGTAAGAGTTAGGACCTTAACCAGTAGGCCAGAGTACGAGTCTAAGACCTTAGCTATTAGGCCAGAGTAAGAGTTAAGACCTTAACCTGTAGGCCAGAGTACGAGTCTAAGACCTTAGCTATTAGGCCAGAGTAAGAGTTAAGACCTTAACAAGTAGGCTAGAGTAAGATTTAAGACCTTAACCAGTAGGTCAGAGTACGAGTCTAAGACATTAGCTTTTAGGCCAGAGTAAGTGTTAAGACCTTAACCAGTAGGCCAGAGTAAGAGTTAATACCTTAACCATTAGGCCAGAGTACGAGTCTAAGACCTTAGCTATTGGGCAGAGTAAGAGTCTTAGCTATTAGGCCAGAGTAAGAGTTAAGACCTTAACCATTAGGCCAGAGTGCGAGTCTAAGACCTTAGCTATTAGGCCAGAGTAAGAGTTAAGACCTTAGCTATTAGGCCAGAGTAAGAGTTAAGACCTTAACCATTAGGCCAGAGTACGAGTCTAAGCCTTAGCTATTAGGCCAGAGTAAGAGTTAAGACCTTAACCTGTAGGCCAGAGTACGAGTCTAAGACCTTAGCTATTAGGCCAGAGTAAGAGTTAAGACCTTAGCTATTAGGCCAGAGTAAGAGTTAAGACCTTAGATATTAGGCCAGAGTAAGAGTTAAGACCTTAACCATTAGGCCAGAGTATGAGTCTAAGACCTTAGCTATTAGGCCAGAGGAAGAGTTAAGACCTTAACCAGTAGGCCATAGTGTGAGTCTAAGACATTAGATATTAGGTCGGAGTAAGAGTTAAGACCTTAACCAGTAGGCCAGAGTAAGTGTTAAGACCTTAACCATTAGGCCAGAGTAGGAGTCTAAGATCTTAGCTTTTAGGCCATAGTACCAGTCTAAGACCTTAGCTATTAGGCCAGAGTAAGAGTTAAGACCTTAACCAGTAGGCCAGAGTAAGAGTTAAGACCTTACCCATTAGGCCAGAGTACGAGTCTATGACCTTAGCTATTAGGCCATAGTACGAGTCTAAGACCTTAGCTATTAGGCCAGAGTAAGAGTTAAGACCTTAACCAGTAGGCCAGAGTACGAGTCTAAGACCTTAGCTATTAGGCCAGAGTACGAGTCTAAGACCTTAACTATTAGGCCAGAGTAAGAGTTAAGACCTTAGCTATTAGGCCAGAGTAAGAGTTAAGACCTTAACCAGTAGGCCAGAGTACAAGTCTAAGACCTTAGCTATTAGGCCAGAGTAAGAGTTAAGACCTTAACCATTAGGCCTGAGTACGAGTCTAACACCTTAGCTATTAGGCCAGAGTAAGAGTTAAGACCTGAACCAGTAGGCCAGAGTAAGAGTTAAGACCTTAAACAGTAGGCCAGAGTACGAGTCTAAGACCTTAGCAATTAGGCCAGAGTAAGAGTTAAGACCTTAACCAGTAGGCCAGAGTACGAGTCTAAGACCTTAGCTATTAGGCCAGAGTAAGAGTTAAGACCTTAACCTGTAGGCCAGAGTACGAGTCTAAGATCTTAGCTATAAGGCCAGAGTAAGAGTTAAGACCTTAGCTACTAGGCCAGAGTAAGAGTTAAGACCTTAGCTATTAGGCCAGAGTAAGAGTTAAGACCTTAACAATTAGGCCAGAGGATGAGTCTAAGGCCTTAGCTATTAGGTCAGAGTAAGAGTTAAGACCTTAACCAGTAGGCCAGAGTAAGAGTTAAGACCTTAACCATTAGGCCAGAGTACGAGTGTAAGACCTTAGCTATTAGGGCATAGTAGGAGTCTAAGACCTTAGCTATTAGGCCAGAGTAAGAGTTAAGACCTTAACCAGTAGGCCAGCGTAAGAGTTAAGACGTTAACCATTAGGCCAGAGTACGAGTCTATGACCTTAGCTCTTAGGCCATAGTACGAGTCTAAGACCTTAGCTATTAGGCCAGAGTAAGAGTTAAGACCTTAACCAGTAGGCCAGAGTACGCGTTAAGACCTTAACCATTAGGCCAGAGTACAAGTCTAAGACCTTAGCTATTAGGCCAGAGTACGAGTCTAAGTCCTTAGCTATTAGGCAAATGTAAGAGTTAAGACCTTAGCTATTAGGCCACAGTAAGAGTTAAGACCTTAACCAGTAGGCCATAGTACGAGTCTAAGACCTTAGCTATTAGGCCAGAGTAAGAGTTAAGACCTTAACCAGTAGGCCAGAGTAAGTGTTAAGACCTTAACCATTAGGCCAGAGTATGAGTCTAAGACCTAAGCTATTAGGCCAGAGTAACAGTTAAGACCTTAGCTATTAGGCCAGAGTAAGAGTTAAGACCTTAACCAGTAGGCCAGAGTATGAGTCTAAGACCTTAACCAGTAGGCCAGAGTATGAGTTAAGACCTTAACCAGTAGGCCAGAGTAAGAGTTAAGACCTTAACCTGTAGGCCAGAGTAAGAGTTAAGACCTTAGCTATTAGGCCAGACTAAGAGATAAGACTTTAACCATTAGGCCAGAGTACGAGTCTAAGACCTTAGCTATTAGGCCAAAGTACGAGTCTAAGACCTTAGCTATTAGGCCAGAGTACGAGCTAAGACATTAACCTGTAGGCCAGAGTAAGAGTTAAGACCTTAGCTATTAGGCCAGAGTACGAGTCTAAGACCTTAGCTATTAGGCCAGAGTAAGACTTAAGACCTTAACCAGTAGGCCAGAGTACAAGTCTAAGACCTTAGCTATTAGGCCAGAGGAAGAGTTAAGACCTTAACCAGTAGGCCATAATGCGAGTCTAAGACCTTAGCTATTAGGCCAGAGTAAGAGTTAAGACCTTAACCAGTAGGCCAAAGTCGGAGTTAGGACCTTAACCAGTAGGCCAGAGTCCGAGTCTAAGACCTTAGCTATTAGGCCAGAGTAAGAGTTAAGACCTTAACCAGTAGGCCAGAGTAAGAGTTAAGACCTTACCCATTAGGCCAGAGTACGAGTCTATGACCTTAGCTATTAGGCCATAGTACGAGTCTAAGACCTTAGCTATTAGGCCAGAGTAAGAGTTAAGACCTTAACCAGTAGGCCAGAGTACGAGTCTAAGACCTTAGCTATTAGGCCAGAGTACGAGTCTAAGACCTTAACTATTAGGCCAGAGTAAGAGTTAAGACCTTAGCTATTAGGCCAGAGTAAGAGTTAAGACCTTAACCAGTAGGCCAGAGTACAAGTCTAAGACCTTAGCTATTAGGCCAGAGTAAGAGTTAAGACCTTAACCATTAGGCCTGAGTACGAGTCTAACACCTTAGCTATTAGGCCAGAGTAAGAGTTAAGACCTGAACCAGTAGGCCAGAGTAAGAGTTAAGACCTTAAACAGTAGGCCAGAGTACGAGTCTAAGACCTTAGCAATTAGGCCAGAGTAAGAGTTAAGACCTTAACCAGTAGGCCAGAGTACGAGTCTAAGACCTTAGCTATTAGGCCAGAGTAAGAGTTAAGACCTTAACCTGTAGGCCAGAGTACGAGTCTAAGATCTTAGCTATAAGGCCAGAGTAAGAGTTAAGACCTTAGCTACTAGGCCAGAGTAAGAGTTAAGACCTTAGCTATTAGGCCAGAGTAAGAGTTAAGACCTTAACAATTAGGCCAGAGGATGAGTCTAAGGCCTTAGCTATTAGGTCAGAGTAAGAGTTAAGACCTTAACCAGTAGGCCAGAGTAAGAGTTAAGACCTTAACCATTAGGCCAGAGTACGAGTGTAAGACCTTAGCTATTAGGGCATAGTAGGAGTCTAAGACCTTAGCTATTAGGCCAGAGTAAGAGTTAAGACCTTAACCAGTAGGCCAGCGTAAGAGTTAAGACGTTAACCATTAGGCCAGAGTACGAGTCTATGACCTTAGCTCTTAGGCCATAGTACGAGTCTAAGACCTTAGCTATTAGGCCAGAGTAAGAGTTAAGACCTTAACCAGTAGGCCAGAGTACGCGTTAAGACCTTAACCATTAGGCCAGAGTACAAGTCTAAGACCTTAGCTATTAGGCCAGAGTACGAGTCTAAGTCCTTAGCTATTAGGCAAAAGTAAGAGTTAAGACCTTAGCTATTAGGCCACAGTAAGAGTTAAGACCTTAACCAGTAGGCCATAGTACGAGTCTAAGACCTTAGCTATTAGGCCAGAGTAAGAGTTAAGACCTTAACCAGTAGGCCAGAGTAAGTGTTAAGACCTTAACCATTAGGCCAGAGTATGAGTCTAAGACCTAAGCTATTAGGCCAGAGTAACAGTTAAGACCTTAGCTATTAGGCCAGAGTAAGAGTTAAGACCTTAACCAGTAGGCCAGAGTATGAGTCTAAGACCTTAACCAGTAGGCCAGAGTATGAGTTAAGACCTTAACCAGTAGGCCAGAGTAAGAGTTAAGACCTTAACCTGTAGGCCAGAGTAAGAGTTAAGACCTTAGCTATTAGGCCAGACTAAGAGATAAGACTTTAACCATTAGGCCAGAGTACGAGTCTAAGACCTTAGCTATTAGGCCAAAGTACGAGTCTAAGACCTTAGCTATTAGGCCAGAGTACGAGCTAAGACATTAACCTGTAGGCCAGAGTAAGAGTTAAGACCTTAGCTATTAGGCCAGAGTACGAGTCTAAGACCTTAGCTATTAGGCCAGAGTAAGACTTAAGACCTTAACCAGTAGGCCAGAGTACAAGTCTAAGACCTTAGCTATTAGGCCAGAGGAAGAGTTAAGACCTTAACCAGTAGGCCATAATGCGAGTCTAAGACCTTAGCTATTAGGCCAGAGTAAGAGTTAAGACCTTAACCAGTAGGCCAAAGTCGGAGTTAGGACCTTAACCAGTAGGCCAGAGTCCGAGTCTAAGACCTTAGCTATTAGGCCAGAGTAAGAGTTAAGACCTTAACCTGTAGGCCAGAGTACGAGTCTAAGACCTTAGCTATTAGGCCAGAGTAAGAGTTAAGACCTTAACCAGTAGGCCAGAGTAGGAGTTAAGACCTTAACCAGTAGGCCAGAGTACGAGTCTAAGACCTTAGCTATTAGGCCAGAGTAAGAGTTAAGACCTTAACCAGTAGGCCAGAGTAAGAGTCAAGACCTTAACCAGTAGGTCAGAGTACGAGTCTAAGACATTAGCTATTAGGCCAGAGTAAGTGTTAAGACCTTAACCAGTAGGCCAGAGTAAAAGTTAATACCTTAACCATTAGGCCAGAGTACGAGTCTAAGACCTTAGCTATGGGGCCAGATTAGGAGTCTTAGCTATTAGGCCAGAGTAAGAGTTAAGACCTTAACCATTAGGCCAGAGTACAAGTCTAAGACATTAGCTATGAGGCCAGAGTAAGTGTTAAGACCTTAACCAGTAGGCCAGAGTAAGAGTTAATACCTTAACCATTAGGCCAGAGTACGAGTCTAAGACCTTAGCTATTGGGCCAGAGTAAGAGTTAAGACCTTAGCTATTAGGCCAGAGTAAGAGTTAAGACCTTAACCATTAGGCTAGAGTACGAGTCTAAGCCTTAGCTATTAGGCCAGAGAAAGAGTTAAGACCTTAACCATTAGGCCAGAGTACGAGTCTAAGACCTTAGCTATTAGGCCAGAGTAAGAGTTAAGACCTTAACCATTAGGCCTGAGTACGAGTCTAAGACCTTAGCTATTAGGCCAGAGTAAGAGTTAAGACCTTAACCTGTAGGCCAGAGTACGAGTCTAAGACCTTAGCTATTAGGCCAGAGTAAGAGTTAAGACCTTAACCAGTAGGCTAGAGTAAGATTTAAGACCTTAACCAGTAGGTCAGAGTACGAGTCTAAGACATTAGCTTTTAGGCCAGAGTAAGTGTTAAGACCTTAACCAGTAGGCCAGAGTAAGAGTTAATACCTTAACCATTAGGCCAGAGTACGAGTCTAAGACCTTAGCTATTGGGCAGAGTAAGAGTCTTAGCTATTAGGCCAGAGTAAGAGTTAAGACCTTAACCATTAGGCCAGAGTGCGAGTCTAAGACCTTAGCTATTAGGCCAGAGTAAGAGTTAAGACCTTAGCTATTAGGCCAGAGTAAGAGTTAAGACCTTAACCATTAGGCCAGAGTACGAGTCTAAGCCTTAGCTATTAGGCCAGAGTAAGAGTTAAGACCTTAACCTGTAGGCCAGAGTACGAGTCTAAGACCTTAGCTATTAGGCCAGAGTAAGAGTTAAGACCTTAGCTATTAGGCCAGAGTAAGAGTTAAGACCTTAGATATTAGGCCAGAGTAAGAGTTAAGACCTTAACCATTAGGCCAGAGTATGAGTCTAAGACCTTAGCTATTAGGCCAGAGGAAGAGTTAAGACCTTAACCAGTAGGCAATAGTGTGAGTCTAAGACCTTAGATATTAGGTCGGAGTAAGAGTTAAGACCTTAACCAGTAGGCCAGAGTAAGTGTTAAGACCTTAACCATTAGGCCAGAGTACGAGTCTAAGATCTTAGCTTTTAGGCCATAGTACGAGTCTAAGACCTTAGCTATTAGGCCAGAGTAAGAGTTAAGACCTTAACCAGTAGGCCAGAGTAAGAGTTAAGACCTTAACAATTAGGCCAGAGTACGAGTCTATGACCTTAGCTATTAGGCCATAGTACGAGTCTAAGACCTTAGCTATTAGGCCAGAGTAAGAGTTAAGACCTTAACCAGTAGGCCAGAGTACGAGTCTAAGACCTTAGCTATTAGGCCAGAGTACGAGTCTAAGACCTTAACTATTAGGCCAGAGTAAGAGTTAAGACCTTAGCTATTAGGCCAGAGTAAGAGTTAAGACCTTAACCAGTAGGCCAGAGTACGAGTCTAAGACCTTAGCTATTAGGCCAGAGTAAGAGTTAAGACCTGAACCAGTAGGCCAGAGTAAGAGTTAAGACCTTAACCAGTAGGCCAGAGTACGAGTCTAAGACGTTAGCTATTAGGCCAGAGTAAGAGTTAAGACCTTAACCAGTAGGCCAGAGTACGAGTCTAAGACCTTAGCTATTAGGCCAGAGTAAGAGTTAAGACCTTAACCTGTAGGCCAGAGTACGAGTCTAAGATCTTAGCTATAAGGCCAGAGTAAGAGTTAAGACCTTAGCTACTAGGCCAGAGTAAGAGTTAAGACCTTAGCTATTAGGCCAGAGTAAGAGTTAAGACCTTAACCATTAGGCCAGAGTACGAGTCTAAGCCTTAGCTATTAGGCCAGAGTAAGAGTTAAGACCTTAACCTGTAGGCCAGAGTACGAGTCTAAGACCTTAGCTATTAGGCCAGAGTAAGAGTTAAGACCTTAGCTATTAGGCCAGAGTAAGAGTTAAGACCTTAGATATTAGGCCAGAGTAAGAGTTAAGACCTTAACCATTAGGCCAGAGTATGAGTCTAAGACCTTAGCTATTAGGCCAGAGGAAGAGTTAAGACCTTAACCAGTAGGCAATAGTGTGAGTCTAAGACCTTAGATATTAGGTCGGAGTAAGAGTTAAGACCTTAACCAGTAGGCCAGAGTAAGTGTTAAGACCTTAACCATTAGGCCAGAGTACGAGTCTAAGATCTTAGCTTTTAGGCCATAGTACGAGTCTAAGACCTTAGCTATTAGGCCAGAGTAAGAGTTAAGACCTTAACCAGTAGGCCAGAGTAAGAGTTAAGACCTTAACAATTAGGCCAGAGTACGAGTCTATGACCTTAGCTATTAGGCCATAGTACGAGTCTAAGACCTTAGCTATTAGGCCAGAGTAAGAGTTAAGACCTTAACCAGTAGGCCAGAGTACGAGTCTAAGACCTTAGCTATTAGGCCAGAGTACGAGTCTAAGACCTTAACTATTAGGCCAGAGTAAGAGTTAAGACCTTAGCTATTAGGCCAGAGTAAGAGTTAAGACCTTAACCAGTAGGCCAGAGTACGAGTCTAAGACCTTAGCTATTAGGCCAGAGTAAGAGTTAAGACCTGAACCAGTAGGCCAGAGTAAGAGTTAAGACCTTAACCAGTAGGCCAGAGTACGAGTCTAAGACGTTAGCTATTAGGCCAGAGTAAGAGTTAAGACCTTAACCAGTAGGCCAGAGTACGAGTCTAAGACCTTAGCTATTAGGCCAGAGTAAGAGTTAAGACCTTAACCTGTAGGCCAGAGTACGAGTCTAAGATCTTAGCTATAAGGCCAGAGTAAGAGTTAAGACCTTAGCTACTAGGCCAGAGTAAGAGTTAAGACCTTAGCTATTAGGCCAGAGTAAGAGTTAAGACCTTAGCTATTAGGCCAGAGAAAGAGTTAAAACCTTAACCATTAGGCCAGAGAACGAGTCTAAGACCTTAGCTATTAGGCCAGAGTAAGAGTTAAGACCTTAGCTATTAGGCCAGAGTAAGAGTTAAGACCTTAACCAGTAGGCCAGAGTAAGATTTAAGACCTTAACCAGTAGGCCAGAGTAAGAGTTAAGACCTTAACCATTAGGCCAGAGTAAGAGTCTAAGACCTTAGCTATTAGGCCAGAGTAAGAGTTAAGACATTAGCTATTAGGTCAGAGTAAGAGTTAAGACCTTAACCAGTAGGCCAGAGTAAGAGTTAAGACCTTAACCATTAGGCCATAGTACGAGTCTAAGACCTTAGCTATTAGGCCAGAGTAAGAGTTAAGACCTTAGCTATTAGCCCAGAGTAAGAGTTAAGACCTTAACCATTAGGTCAGAATACGAGTCTAAGACGTTAGTTATTAGGCCAGAGTAAGAGTTAAGACCTTAACCAGTAGGCCAGAGTAAGAGTTAGGACCTTAACCAGTAGGCCAGAGTACGAGTCTAAGACCTTAGCTATTAGGCCAGAGTAAGAGTTAAGACCTTAACCTGTAGGCCAGAGTACGAGTCTAAGACCTTAGCTATTAGGCCAGAGTAAGAGTTAAGACCTTAACCAGTAGGCCTGAGTACGAGTCTAAGACCTTAGCTATTAGGCCAGAGTAAGAGTTAAGACCTTAACCTGTAGGCCAGAGTACGAGTCTAAGACCTTAGCTATTAGGCCAGAGTAAGAGTTAAGACCTTAACCAGTAGGCTAGAGTAAGATTTAAGACCTTAACCAGTAGGTCAGAGTACGAGTCTAAGACATTAGCTTTTAGGCCAGAGTAAGTGTTAAGACCTTAACCAGTAGGCCAGAGTAAGAGTTAATACCTTAACCATTAGGCCAGAGTACGAGTCTAAGACCTTAGCTATTGGGCAGAGTAAGAGTCTTAGCTATTAGGCCAGAGTAAGAGTTAAGACCTTAACCATTAGGCCAGAGTGCGAGTCTAAGACCTTAGCTATTAGGCCAGAGTAAGAGTTAAGACCTTAGCTATTAGGCCAGAGTAAGAGTTAAGACCTTAACCATTAGGCCAGAGTACGAGTCTAAGCCTTAGCTATTAGGCCAGAGTAAGAGTTAAGACCTTAACCTGTAGGCCAGAGTACGAGTCTAAGACCTTAGATATTAGGTCGGAGTAAGAGTTAAGACCTTAACCAGTAGGCCAGAGTAAGTGTTAAGACCTTAACCATTAGGCCAGAGTACGAGTCTAAGATCTTAGCTTTTAGGCCATAGTACGAGTCTAAGACCTTAGCTATTAGGCCAGAGTAAGAGTTAAGACCTTAACCAGTAGGCCAGAGTAAGAGTTAAGACCTTACCCATTAGGCCAGAGTACGAGTCTATGACCTTAGCTATTAGGCCATAGTACGAGTCTAAGACCTTAGCTATTAGGCCAGAGTAAGAGTTAAGACCTTAACCAGTAGGCCAGAGTACGAGTCTAAGACCTTAGCTATTAGGCCAGAGTACGAGTCTAAGACCTCAACTATTAGGCCAGAGTAAGAGTTAAGACCTTAGCTATTAGGCCAGAGTAAGAGTTAAGACCTTAACCAGTAGGCCAGAGTACAAGTCTAAGACCTTAGCTATTAGGCCAGAGGAAGAGTTAAGACCTTAACCATTAGGCCTGAGTACGAGTCTAAGACCTTAGCTATTAGGCCAGAGTAAGAGTTAAGACCTGAACCAGTAGGCCAGAGTAAGAGTTAAGACCTTAACCAGTAGGCCAGAGTACGAGTCTAAGACCTTAGCTATTAGGCCAGAGTAAGAGTTAAGACCTTAACCAGTAGGCCAGAGTACGAGTCTAAGACCTTAGCTATTAGGCCAGAGTAAGAGTTAAGACCTTAACCTGTAGGCCAGAGTACGAGTCTAAGATCTTAGCTATAAGGCCAGAGTAAGAGTTAAGACCTTAGCTACTAGGCCAGAGTAAGAGTTAAGACCTTAGCAATTAGGCCAGAGTAAGAGTTAAGACCTTAACAATTAGGCCAGAGTATGAGTCTAAGGCCTTAGCTATTAGGTCAGAGTAAGAGTTAAGACCTTAACCAGTAGGCCAGAGTAAGAGTTAAGACCTTAACCATTAGGCCAGAGTACGAGTGTAAGACCTTAGCTATTAGGGCATAGTAGGAGTCTAAGACCTTAGCTATTAGGCCAGAGTAAGAGTTAAGACCTTAACCAGTAGGCCAGCGTAAGAGTTAAGACCTTAACCATTAGGCCAGAGTACGAGTCTATGACCTTAGCTCTTAGGCCATAGTACGAGTCTAAGACCTTAGCTATTAGGCCAGAGTAAGAGTTAAGACCTTAACCAGTAGGCCAGAGTAAGG
Source organism: Triturus cristatus (assembly GCF_964204655.1). NCBI lineage: Eukaryota > Metazoa > Chordata > Amphibia > Caudata > Salamandridae > Triturus > Triturus cristatus. The sequence continues at coordinate 1,309,614,198 of NC_140590.1, forward strand.
GTTAAGACCTTAACCAGTAGGCCAGAGTACGCGTTAAGACCTTAACCATTAGGCCAGAGTACAAGTCTAAGACCTTAGCTATTAGGCCAGAGTACGAGTCTAAGACCTTAGCTATTAGGCCAGAGTAAGAGTTAAGACCTTAGCTATTAGGCCACAGTAAGAGTTAAGACCTTAACCAGTAGGCCATAGTACGAGTCTAAGACCTTAGCTATTAGGCCAGAGTAAGAGTTAAGACCTTAACCAGTAGGCCAGAGTAAGTGTTAAGACCTTAACCATTAGGCCAGAGTATGAGTCTAAGACCTAAGCTATTAGGCCAGAGTAACAGTTAAGACCTTAGCTATTAGGCCAGAGTAAGAGTTAAGACCTTAACCAGTAGGCCAGAGTATGAGTCTAAGACCTTAACCAGTAGGCCAGAGTATGAGTTAAGACCTTAACCAGTAGGCCAGAGTAAGAGTTAAGACCTTAACCTGTAGGCCAGAGTAAGAGTTAAGACCTTAGCTATTAGGCCAGACTAAGAGATAAGACTTTAACCATTAGGCCAGAGTACGAGTCTAAGACCTTAGCTATTAGGCCAAAGTACGAGTCTAAGACCTTAGCTATTAGGCCAGAGTACGAGTTAAGACATTAACCTGTAGGCCAGAGTAAGAGTTAAGACCTTAGCTATTAGGCCAGAGTACGAGTCTAAGACCTTAGCTATTAGGCCAGAGTAAGAGTTAAGACCTTAACCAGTAGGCCAGAGTAAGAGTTAAGACCTTAGCTATTAGGCCAGGTTAAGAGTTAAGACCTTAGCTATTAGGCCAGAGTAAGAGTTAAGACCTTAACCATTAGGCCAGAGTACAAGTCTAAGACCTTAGCTATTAGGCCAGAGGAAGAGTTAAGACCTTAACCAGTAGGCCATAATGCGAGTCTAAGACCTTAGCTATTAGGCCAGAGTAAGAGTTAAGACCTTAACCAGTAGGCCAAAGTCGGAGTTAGGACCTTAACCAGTAGGCCAGAGTCCGAGTCTAAGACCTTAGCTATTAGGCCAGAGTAAGAGTTAAGACCTTAACCTGTAGGCCAGAGTACGAGTCTAAGACCTTAGCTATTAGGCCAGAGTAAGAGTTAAGACCTTAACCAGTAGGCCAGAGTAGGAGTTAAGACCTTAACCAGTAGGCCAGAGTACGAGTCTAAGACCTTAGCTATTAGGCCAGAGTAAGAGTTAAGACCTTAACCAGTAGGCCAGAGTAAGAGTCAAGACCTTAACCAGTAGGTCAGAGTACGAGTCTAAGACATTAGCTATTAGGCCAGAGTAAGTGTTAAGACCTTAACCAGTAGGCCAGAGTAAAAGTTAATACCTTAACCATTAGGCCAGAGTACGAGTCTAAGACCTTAGCTATGGGGCCAGATTAGGAGTCTTAGCTATTAGGCCAGAGTAAGAGTTAAGACCTTAACCATTAGGCCAGAGTACAAGTCTAAGACATTAGCTATGAGGCCAGAGTAAGTGTTAAGACCTTAACCAGTAGGCCAGAGTAAGAGTTAATACCTTAACCATTAGGCCAGAGTACGAGTCTAAGACCTTAGCTATTGGGCCAGAGTAAGAGTTAAGACCTTAGCTATTAGGCCAGAGTAAGAGTTAAGACCTTAACCATTAGGCTAGAGTACGAGTCTAAGCCTTAGCTATTAGGCCAGAGAAAGAGTTAAGACCTTAACCATTAGGCCAGAGTACGAGTCTAAGACCTTAGCTATTGGGCAGAGTAAGAGTCTTAGCTATTAGGCCAGAGTAAGAGTTAAGACCTTAACCATTAGGCCAGAGTGCGAGTCTAAGACCTTAGCTATTAGGCCAGAGTAAGAGTTAAGACCTTAGCTATTAGGCCAGAGTAAGAGTTAAGACCTTAACCATTAGGCCAGAGTACGAGTCTAAGCCTTAGCTATTAGGCCAGAGTAAGAGTTAAGACCTTAACCTGTAGGCCAGAGTACGAGTCTAAGACCTTAGATATTAGGTCGGAGTAAGAGTTAAGACCTTAACCAGTAGGCCAGAGTAAGTGTTAAGACCTTAACCATTAGGCCAGAGTACGAGTCTAAGATCTTAGCTTTTAGGCCATAGTACGAGTCTAAGACCTTAGCTATTAGGCCAGAGTAAGAGTTAAGACCTTAACCAGTAGGCCAGAGTAAGAGTTAAGACCTTACCCATTAGGCCAGAGTACGAGTCTATGACCTTAGCTATTAGGCCATAGTACGAGTCTAAGACCTTAGCTATTAGGCCAGAGTAAGAGTTAAGACCTTAACCAGTAGGCCAGAGTACGAGTCTAAGACCTTAGCTATTAGGCCAGAGTACGAGTCTAAGACCTCAACTATTAGGCCAGAGTAAGAGTTAAGACCTTAGCTATTAGGCCAGAGTAAGAGTTAAGACCTTAACCAGTAGGCCAGAGTACAAGTCTAAGACCTTAGCTATTAGGCCAGAGGAAGAGTTAAGACCTTAACCATTAGGCCTGAGTACGAGTCTAAGACCTTAGCTATTAGGCCAGAGTAAGAGTTAAGACCTGAACCAGTAGGCCAGAGTAAGAGTTAAGACCTTAACCAGTAGGCCAGAGTACGAGTCTAAGACCTTAGCTATTAGGCCAGAGTAAGAGTTAAGACCTTAACCAGTAGGCCAGAGTACGAGTCTAAGACCTTAGCTATTAGGCCAGAGTAAGAGTTAAGACCTTAACCTGTAGGCCAGAGTACGAGTCTAAGATCTTAGCTATAAGGCCAGAGTAAGAGTTAAGACCTTAGCTACTAGGCCAGAGTAAGAGTTAAGACCTTAGCAATTAGGCCAGAGTAAGAGTTAAGACCTTAACAATTAGGCCAGAGTATGAGTCTAAGGCCTTAGCTATTAGGTCAGAGTAAGAGTTAAGACCTTAACCAGTAGGCCAGAGTAAGAGTTAAGACCTTAACCATTAGGCCAGAGTACGAGTGTAAGACCTTAGCTATTAGGGCATAGTAGGAGTCTAAGACCTTAGCTATTAGGCCAGAGTAAGAGTTAAGACCTTAACCAGTAGGCCAGCGTAAGAGTTAAGACCTTAACCATTAGGCCAGAGTACGAGTCTATGACCTTAGCTCTTAGGCCATAGTACGAGTCTAAGACCTTAGCTATTAGGCCAGAGTAAGAGTTAAGACCTTAACCAGTAGGCCAGAGTAAGGGTTAAGACCTTAACCAGTAGGCCAGAGTACGCGTTAAGACCTTAACCATTAGGCCAGAGTACAAGTCTAAGACCTTAGCTATTAGGCCAGAGTACGAGTCTAAGACCTTAGCTATTAGGCCAGAGTAAGAGTTAAGACCTTAGCTATTAGGCCACAGTAAGAGTTAAGACCTTAACCAGTAGGCCATAGTACGAGTCTAAGACCTTAGCTATTAGGCCAGAGTAAGAGTTAAGACCTTAACCAGTAGGCCAGAGTAAGTGTTAAGACCTTAACCATTAGGCCAGAGTATGAGTCTAAGACCTAAGCTATTAGGCCAGAGTAACAGTTAAGACCTTAGCTATTAGGCCAGAGTAAGAGTTAAGACCTTAACCAGTAGGCCAGAGTATGAGTCTAAGACCTTAACCAGTAGGCCAGAGTATGAGTTAAGACCTTAACCAGTAGGCCAGAGTAAGAGTTAAGACCTTAACCTGTAGGCCAGAGTAAGAGTTAAGACCTTAGCTATTAGGCCAGACTAAGAGATAAGACTTTAACCATTAGGCCAGAGTACGAGTCTAAGACCTTAGCTATTAGGCCAAAGTACGAGTCTAAGACCTTAGCTATTAGGCCAGAGTACGAGTTAAGACATTAACCTGTAGGCCAGAGTAAGAGTTAAGACCTTAGCTATTAGGCCAGAGTACGAGTCTAAGACCTTAGCTATTAGGCCAGAGTAAGAGTTAAGACCTTAACCAGTAGGCCAGAGTAAGAGTTAAGACCTTAGCTATTAGGCCAGGTTAAGAGTTAAGACCTTAGCTATTAGGCCAGAGTAAGAGTTAAGACCTTAACCATTAGGCCAGAGTACAAGTCTAAGACCTTAGCTATTAGGCCAGAGGAAGAGTTAAGACCTTAACCAGTAGGCCATAATGCGAGTCTAAGACCTTAGCTATTAGGCCAGAGTAAGAGTTAAGACCTTAACCAGTAGGCCAAAGTCGGAGTTAGGACCTTAACCAGTAGGCCAGAGTCCGAGTCTAAGACCTTAGCTATTAGGCCAGAGTAAGAGTTAAGACCTTAACCTGTAGGCCAGAGTACGAGTCTAAGACCTTAGCTATTAGGCCAGAGTAAGAGTTAAGACCTTAACCAGTAGGCCAGAGTAGGAGTTAAGACCTTAACCAGTAGGCCAGAGTACGAGTCTAAGACCTTAGCTATTAGGCCAGAGTAAGAGTTAAGACCTTAACCAGTAGGCCAGAGTAAGAGTCAAGACCTTAACCAGTAGGTCAGAGTACGAGTCTAAGACATTAGCTATTAGGCCAGAGTAAGTGTTAAGACCTTAACCAGTAGGCCAGAGTAAAAGTTAATACCTTAACCATTAGGCCAGAGTACGAGTCTAAGACCTTAGCTATGGGGCCAGATTAGGAGTCTTAGCTATTAGGCCAGAGTAAGAGTTAAGACCTTAACCATTAGGCCAGAGTACAAGTCTAAGACATTAGCTATGAGGCCAGAGTAAGTGTTAAGACCTTAACCAGTAGGCCAGAGTAAGAGTTAATACCTTAACCATTAGGCCAGAGTACGAGTCTAAGACCTTAGCTATTGGGCCAGAGTAAGAGTTAAGACCTTAGCTATTAGGCCAGAGTAAGAGTTAAGACCTTAACCATTAGGCTAGAGTACGAGTCTAAGCCTTAGCTATTAGGCCAGAGAAAGAGTTAAGACCTTAACCATTAGGCCAGAGTACGAGTCTAAGACCTTAGCTATTAGGCCAGAGTAAGAGTTAAGACCTTAACCATTAGGCCTGAGTACGAGTCTAAGACCTTAGCTATTAGGCCAGAGTAAGAGTTAAGACCTTAACCTGTAGGCCAGAGTACGAGTCTAAGACCTTAGCTATTAGGCCAGAGTAAGAGTTAAGACCTTAACCAGTAGGCTAGAGTAAGATTTAAGACCTTAACCAGTAGGTCAGAGTACGAGTCTAAGACATTAGCTTTTAGGCCAGAGTAAGTGTTAAGACCTTAACCAGTAGGCCAGAGTAAGAGTTAATACCTTAACCATTAGGCCAGAGTACGAGTCTAAGACCTTAGCTATTGGGCAGAGTAAGAGTCTTAGCTATTAGGCCAGAGTAAGAGTTATGACCTTAACCATTAGGCCAGAGTGCGAGTCTAAGACCTTAGCTATTAGGCCAGAGTAAGAGTTAAGACCTTAGCTATTAGGCCAGAGTAAGAGTTAAGACCTTAACCATTAGGCCAGAGTACGAGTCTAAGCCTTAGCTATTAGGCCAGAGTAAGAGTTAAGACCTTAACCTGTAGGCCAGAGTACGAGTCTAAGACCTTAGCTATTAGGCCAGAGTAAGAGTTAAGACCTTAGCTATTAGGCCAGAGTAAGAGTTAAGACCTTAGATATTAGGCCAGAGTAAGAGTTAAGACCTTAACCATTAGGCCAGAGTATGAGTCTAAGACCTTAGCTATTAGGCCAGAGGAAGAGTTAAGACCTTAACCAGTAGGCAATAGTGTGAGTCTAAGACCTTAGATATTAGGTCGGAGTAAGAGTTAAGACCTTAACCAGTAGGCCAGAGTAAGTGTTAAGACCTTAACCATTAGGCCAGAGTACGAGTCTAAGATCTTAGCTTTTAGGCCATAGTACGAGTCTAAGACCTTAGCTATTAGGCCAGAGTAAGAGTTAAGACCTTAACCAGTAGGCCAGAGTAAGAGTTAAGACCTTAACAATTAGGCCAGAGTACGAGTCTATGACCTTAGCTATTAGGCCATAGTACGAGTCTAAGACCTTAGCTATTAGGCCAGAGTAAGAGTTAAGACCTTAACCAGTAGGCCAGAGTACGAGTCTAAGACCTTAGCTATTAGGCCAGAGTACGAGTCTAAGACCTTAACTATTAGGCCAGAGTAAGAGTTAAGACCTTAGCTATTAGGCCAGAGTAAGAGTTAAGACCTTAACCAGTAGGCCAGAGTACGAGTCTAAGACCTTAGCTATTAGGCCAGAGTAAGAGTTAAGACCTGAACCAGTAGGCCAGAGTAAGAGTTAAGACCTTAACCAGTAGGCCAGAGTACGAGTCTAAGACCTTAGCTATTAGGCCAGAGTAAGAGTTAAGACCTTAACCAGTAGGCCAGAGTACGAGTCTAAGACCTTAGCTATTAGGCCAGAGTAAGAGTTAAGACCTTAACCTGTAGGCCAGAGTACGAGTCTAAGATCTTAGCTATAAGGCCAGAGTAAGAGTTAAGACCTTAGCTACTAGGCCAGAGTAAGAGTTAAGACCTTAGCTATTAGGCCAGAGTAAGAGTTAAGACCTTAACCATTTGGCCAGAGTACGAGTCTAAGACCTTAGCTATTAGGCCAGAGTAAGAGTTAAGACCTTAACCAGTAGGCCAGAGTAAGAGTTAAGACTTTAACCAGTAGGCCAGAGTACGAGTCTAAGATGTTAGCTATTAGGCCAGAGTAAGAGTTAAGACCTTAGCTATTAGGCCAGAGAAAGAGTTAAAACCTTAACCATTAGGCCAGAGAACGAGTCTAAGACCTTAGCTATTAGGCCAGAGTAAGAGTTAAGACCTTAGCTATTAGGCCAGAGTAAGAGTTAAGACCTTAACCAGTAGGCCAGAGTAAGATTTAAGACCTTAACCAGTAGGCCAGAGTAAGAGTTAAGACCTTAACCATTAGGCCAGAGTAAGAGTCTAAGACCTTAGCTATTAGGCCAGAGTAAGAGTTAAGACATTAGCTATTAGGTCAGAGTAAGAGTTAAGACCTTAACCAGTAGGCCAGAGTAAGAGTTAAGACCTTAACCATTAGGCCATAGTACGAGTCTAAGACCTTAGCTATTAGGCCAGAGTAAGAGTTAAGACCTTAGCTATTAGCCCAGAGTAAGAGTTAAGACCTTAACCATTAGGTCAGAATACGAGTCTAAGACGTTAGTTATTAGGCCAGAGTAAGAGTTAAGACCTTAACCAGTAGGCCAGAGTAAGAGTTAGGACCTTAACCAGTAGGCCAGAGTACGAGTTTAAGACCTTAGCTATTAGGCCAGAGTAAGAGTTAAGACCTTAACCTGTAGGCCAGAGTACGAGTCTAAGACCTTAGCTATTAGGCCAGAGTAAGAGTTAAGACCTTAACCAGTAGGCCTGAGTACGAGTCTAAGACCTTAGCTATTAGGCCAGAGTAAGAGTTAAGACCTTAACCTGTAGGCCAGAGTACGAGTCTAAGACCTTAGCTATTAGGCCAGAGTAAGAGTTAAGACCTTAACCAGTAGGCTAGAGTAAGATTTAAGACCTTAACCAGTAGGTCAGAGTACGAGTCTAAGACATTAGCTTTTAGGCCAGAGTAAGTGTTAAGACCTTAACAAGTAGGCCAGAGTAAGAGTTAATACCTTAACCATTAGGCCAGAGTACGAGTCTAAGACCTTAGCTATTGGGCAGAGTAAGAGTCTTAGCTATTAGGCCAGAGTAAGAGTTATGACCTTAACCATTAGGCCAGAGTGCGAGTCTAAGACCTTAGCTATTAGGCCAGAGTAAGAGTTAAGACCTTAGCTATTAGGCCAGAGTAAGAGTTAAGACCTTAACCATTAGGCCAGAGTACGAGTCTAAGCCTTAGCTATTAGGCCTGAGTAAGAGTTAAGACCTTAACCTGTAGGCCAGAGTACGAGTCTAAGACCTTAGATATTAGGTCGGAGTAAGAGTTAAGACCTTAACCAGTAGGCCAGAGTAAGTGTTAAGACCTTAACCATTAGGCCAGAGTACGAGTCTAAGATCTTAGCTTTTAGGCCATAGTACGAGTCTAAGACCTTAGCTATTAGGCCAGAGTAAGAGTTAAGACCTTAACCAGTAGGCCAGAGTAAGAGTTAAGACCTTACCCATTAGGCCAGAGTACGAGTCTATGACCTTAGCTATTAGGCCATAGTACGAGTCTAAGACCTTAGCTATTAGGCCAGAGTAAGAGTTAAGACCTTAACCAGTAGGCCAGAGTACGAGTCTAAGACCTTAGCTATTAGGCCAGAGTACGAGTCTAAGACCTCAACTATTAGGCCAGAGTAAGAGTTAAGACCTTAGCTATTAGGCCAGAGTAAGAGTTAAGACCTTAACCAGTAGGCCAGAGTACAAGTCTAAGACCTTAGCTATTAGGCCAGAGTAAGAGTTAAGACCTTAACCATTAGGCCTGAGTACGAGTCTAAGACCTTAGCTATTAGGCCAGAGTAAGAGTTAAGACCTGAACCAGTAGGCCAGAGTAAGAGTTAAGACCTTAACCAGTAGGCCAGAGTACGAGTCTAAGACCTTAGCTATTAGGCCAGAGTAAGAGTTAAGACCTTAACCAGTAGGCCAGAGTACGAGTCTAAGACCTTAGCTATTAGGCCAGAGTAAGAGTTAAGACCTTAACCTGTAGGCCAGAGTACGAGTCTAAGATCTTAGCTATAAGGCCAGAGTAAGAGTTAAGACCTTAGCTACTAGGCCAGAGTAAGAGTTAAGACCTTAGCAATTAGGCCAGAGTAAGAGTTAAGACCTTAACCATTAGGCCAGAGTACGAGTGTAAGACCTTAGCTATTAGGGCATAGTAGGAGTCTAAGACCTTAGCTATTAGGCCAGAGTAAGAGTTAAGACCTTAACCAGTAGGCCAGCGTAAGAGTTAAGACCTTAACCATTAGGCCAGAGTACGAGTCTATGACCTTAGCTCTTAGGCCATAGTACGAGTCTAAGACCTTAGCTATTAGGCCAGAGTAAGAGTTAAGACCTTAACCAGTAGGCCAGAGTAAGGGTTAAGACCTTAACCAGTAGGCCAGAGTACGCGTTAAGACCTTAACCATTAGGCCAGAGTACAAGTCTAAGACCTTAGCTATTAGGCCAGAGTACGAGTCTAAGACCTTAGCTATTAGGCCAGAGTAAGAGTTAAGACCTTAGCTATTAGGCCACAGTAAGAGTTAAGACCTTAACCAGTAGGCCATAGTACGAGTCTAAGACCTTAGCTATTAGGCCAGAGTAAGAGTTAAGACCTTAACCAGTAGGCCAGAGTAAGTGTTAAGACCTTAACCATTAGGCCAGAGTATGAGTCTAAGACCTAAGCTATTAGGCCAGAGTAACAGTTAAGACCTTAGCTATTAGGCCAGAGTAAGAGTTAAGACCTTAACCAGTAGGCCAGAGTATGAGTCTAAGACCTTAACCAGTAGGCCAGAGTATGAGTTAAGACCTTAACCAGTAGGCCAGAGTAAGAGTTAAGACCTTAACCTGTAGGCCAGAGTAAGAGTTAAGACCTTAGCTATTAGGCCAGACTAAGAGATAAGACTTTAACCATTAGGCCAGAGTACGAGTCTAAGACCTTAGCTATTAGGCCAAAGTACGAGTCTAAGACCTTAGCTATTAGGCCAGAGTACGAGTTAAGACATTAACCTGTAGGCCAGAGTAAGAGTTAAGACCTTAGCTATTAGGCCAGAGTACGAGTCTAAGACCTTAGCTATTAGGCCAGAGTAAGAGTTAAGACCTTAACCAGTAGGCCAGAGTAAGAGTTAAGACCTTAGCTATTAGGCCAGGTTAAGAGTTAAGACCTTAGCTATTAGGCCAGAGTAAGAGTTAAGACCTTAACCATTAGGCCAGAGTACAAGTCTAAGACCTTAGCTATTAGGCCAGAGGAAGAGTTAAGACCTTAACCAGTAGGCCATAATGCGAGTCTAAGACCTTAGCTATTAGGCCAGAGTAAGAGTTAAGACCTTAACCAGTAGGCCAAAGTCGGAGTTAGGACCTTAACCAGTAGGCCAGAGTCCGAGTCTAAGACCTTAGCTATTAGGCCAGAGTAAGAGTTAAGACCTTAACCTGTAGGCCAGAGTACGAGTCTAAGACCTTAGCTATTAGGCCAGAGTAAGAGTTAAGACCTTAACCAGTAGGCCAGAGTAGGAGTTAAGACCTTAACCAGTAGGCCAGAGTACGAGTCTAAGACCTTAGCTATTAGGCCAGAGTAAGAGTTAAGACCTTAACCAGTAGGCCAGAGTAAGAGTCAAGACCTTAACCAGTAGGTCAGAGTACGAGTCTAAGACATTAGCTATTAGGCCAGAGTAAGTGTTAAGACCTTAACCAGGAGGCCAGAGTAAAAGTTAATACCTTAACCATTAGGCCAGAGTACGAGTCTAAGACCTTAGCTATGGGGCCAGATTAGGAGTCTTAGCTATTAGGCCAGAGTAAGAGTTAAGACCTTAACCATTAGGCCAGAGTACAAGTCTAAGACATTAGCTATGAGGCCAGAGTAAGTGTTAAGACCTTAACCAGTAGGCCAGAGTAAGAGTTAATACCTTAACCATTAGGCCAGAGTACGAGTCTAAGACCTTAGCTATTGGGCCAGAGTAAGAGTTAAGACCTTAGCTATTAGGCCAGAGTAAGAGTTAAGACCTTAACCATTAGGCTAGAGTACGAGTCTAAGCCTTAGCTATTAGGCCAGAGAAAGAGTTAAGACCTTAACCATTAGGCCAGAGTACGAGTCTAAGACCTTAGCTATTAGGCCAGAGTAAGAGTTAAGACCTTAACCATTAGGCCTGAGTACGAGTCTAAGACCTTAGCTATTAGGCCAGAGTAAGAGTTAAGACCTTAACCTGTAGGCCAGAGTACGAGTCTAAGACCTTAGCTATTAGGCCAGAGTAAGAGTTAAGACCTTAACCAGTAGGCTAGAGTAAGATTTAAGACCTTAACCAGTAGGTCAGAGTACGAGTCTAAGACATTAGCTTTTAGGCCAGAGTAAGTGTTAAGACCTTAACCAGTAGGCCAGAGTAAGAGTTAATACCTTAACCATTAGGCCAGAGTACGAGTCTAAGACCTTAGCTATTGGGCAGAGTAAGAGTCTTAGCTATTAGGCCAGAGTAAGAGTTATGACCTTAACCATTAGGCCAGAGTGCGAGTCTAAGACCTTAGCTATTAGGCCAGAGTAAGAGTTAAGACCTTAGCTATTAGGCCAGAGTAAGAGTTAAGACCTTAACCATTAGGCCAGAGTACGAGTCTAAGCCTTAGCTATTAGGCCAGAGTAAGAGTTAAGACCTTAACCTGTAGGCCAGAGTACGAGTCTAAGACCTTAGCTATTAGGCCAGAGTAAGAGTTAAGACCTTAGCTATTAGGCCAGAGTAAGAGTTAAGACCTTAGATATTAGGCCAGAGTAAGAGTTAAGACCTTAACCATTAGGCCAGAGTATGAGTCTAAGACCTTAGCTATTAGGCCAGAGGAAGAGTTAAGACCTTAACCAGTAGGCAATAGTGTGAGTCTAAGACCTTAGATATTAGGTCGGAGTAAGAGTTAAGACCTTAACCAGTAGGCCAGAGTAAGTGTTAAGACCTTAACCATTAGGCCAGAGTACGAGTCTAAGATCTTAGCTTTTAGGCCATAGTACGAGTCTAAGACCTTAGCTATTAGGCCAGAGTAAGAGTTAAGACCTTAACCAGTAGGCCAGAGTAAGAGTTAAGACCTTAACAATTAGGCCAGAGTACGAGTCTATGACCTTAGCTATTAGGCCATAGTACGAGTCTAAGACCTTAGCTATTAGGCCAGAGTAAGAGTTAAGACCTTAACCAGTAGGCCAGAGTACGAGTCTAAGACCTTAGCTATTAGGCCAGAGTACGAGTCTAAGACCTTAACTATTAGGCCAGAGTAAGAGTTAAGACCTTAGCTATTAGGCCAGAGTAAGAGTTAAGACCTTAACCAGTAGGCCAGAGTACGAGTCTAAGACCTTAGCTATTAGGCCAGAGTAAGAGTTAAGACCTGAACCAGTAGGCCAGAGTAAGAGTTAAGACCTTAACCAGTAGGCCAGAGTACGAGTCTAAGACCTTAGCTATTAGGCCAGAGTAAGAGTTAAGACCTTAACCAGTAGGCCAGAGTACGAGTCTAAGACCTTAGCTATTAGGCCAGAGTAAGAGTTAAGACCTTAACCTGTAGGCCAGAGTACGAGTCTAAGATCTTAGCTATAAGGCCAGAGTAAGAGTTAAGACCTTAGCTACTAGGCCAGAGTAAGAGTTAAGACCTTAGCTATTAGGCCAGAGTAAGAGTTAAGACCTTAACCATTTGGCCAGAGTACGAGTCTAAGACCTTAGCTATTAGGCCAGAGTAAGAGTTAAGACCTTAACCAGTAGGCCAGAGTAAGAGTTAAGACTTTAACCTACTGGCCAGAGTACGAGTCTAAGATGTTAGCTATTAGGCCAGAGTAAGAGTTAAGACCTTAGCTATTAGGCCAGAGAAAGAGTTAAAACCTTAACCATTAGGCCAGAGAACGAGTCTAAGACCTTAGCTATTAGGCCAGAGTAAGAGTTAAGACCTTAGCTATTAGGCCAGAGTAAGAGTTAAGACCTTAACCAGTAGGCCAGAGTAAGATTTAAGACCTTAACCAGTAGGCCAGAGTAAGAGTTAAGACCTTAACCATTAGGCCAGAGTAAGAGTCTAAGACCTTAGCTATTAGGCCAGAGTAAGAGTTAAGACATTAGCTATTAGGTCAGAGTAAGAGTTAAGACCTTAACCAGTAGGCCAGAGTAAGAGTTAAGACCTTAACCATTAGGCCATAGTACGAGTCTAAGACCTTAGCTATTAGGCCAGAGTAAGAGTTAAGACCTTAGCTATTAGCCCAGAGTAAGAGTTAAGACCTTAACCATTAGGTCAGAATACGAGTCTAAGACGTTAGTTATTAGGCCAGAGTAAGAGTTAAGACCTTAACCAGTAGGCCAGAGTAAGAGTTAGGACCTTAACCAGTAGGCCAGAGTACGAGTCTAAGACCTTAGCTATTAGGCCAGAGTAAGAGTTAAGACCTTAACCTGTAGGCCAGAGTACGAGTCTAAGACCTTAGCTATTAGGCCAGAGTAAGAGTTAAGACCTTAACCAGTAGGCCTGAGTACGAGTCTAAGACCTTAGCTATTAGGCCAGAGTAAGAGTTAAGACCTTAACCTGTAGGCCAGAGTACGAGTCTAAGACCTTAGCTATTAGGCCAGAGTAAGAGTTAAGACCTTAACCAGTAGGCTAGAGTAAGATTTAAGACCTTAACCAGTAGGTCAGAGTACGAGTCTAAGACATTAGCTTTTAGGCCAGAGTAAGTGTTAAGACCTTAACAAGTAGGCCAGAGTAAGAGTTAATACCTTAACCATTAGGCCAGAGTACGAGTCTAAGACCTTAGCTATTGGGCAGAGTAAGAGTCTTAGCTATTAGGCCAGAGTAAGAGTTAAGACCTTAACCATTAGGCCAGAGTGCGAGTCTAAGACCTTAGCTATTAGGCCAGAGTAAGAGTTAAGACCTTAGCTATTAGGCCAGAGTAAGAGTTAAGACCTTAACCATTAGGCCAGAGTACGAGTCTAAGCCTTAGCTATTAGGCCAGAGTAAGAGTTAAGACCTTAACCTGTAGGCCAGAGTACGAGTCTAAGACCTTAGATATTAGGTCGGAGTAAGAGTTAAGACCTTAACCAGTAGGCCAGAGTAAGTGTTAAGACCTTAACCATTAGGCCAGAGTACGAGTCTAAGATCTTAGCTTTTAGGCCATAGTACGAGTCTAAGACCTTAGCTATTAGGCCAGAGTAAGAGTTAAGACCTTAACCAGTAGGCCAGAGTAAGAGTTAAGACCTTACCCATTAGGCCAGAGTACGAGTCTATGACCTTAGCTATTAGGCCATAGTACGAGTCTAAGACCTTAGCTATTAGGCCAGAGTAAGAGTTAAGACCTTAACCAGTAGGCCAGAGTACGAGTCTAAGACCTTAGCTATTAGGCCAGAGTACGAGTCTAAGACCTCAACTATTAGGCCAGAGTAAGAGTTAAGACCTTAGCTATTAGGCCAGAGTAAGAGTTAAGACCTTAACCAGTAGGCCAGAGTACAAGTCTAAGACCTTAGCTATTAGGCCAGAGTAAGAGTTAAGACCTTAACCATTAGGCCTGAGTACGAGTCTAAGACCTTAGCTATTAGGCCAGAGTAAGAGTTAAGACCTGAACCAGTAGGCCAGAGTAAGAGTTAAGACCTTAACCAGTAGGCCAGAGTACGAGTCTAAGACCTTAGCTATTAGGCCAGAGTAAGAGTTAAGACCTTAACCAGTAGGCCAGAGTACGAGTCTAAGACCTTAGCTATTAGGCCAGAGTAAGAGTTAAGACCTTAACCTGTAGGCCAGAGTACGAGTCTAAGATCTTAGCTATAAGGCCAGAGTAAGAGTTAAGACCTTAGCTACTAGGCCAGAGTAAGAGTTAAGACCTTAGCAATTAGGCCAGAGTAAGAGTTAAGACCTTAACAATTAGGCCAGAGTATGAGTCTAAGGCCTTAGCTATTAGGTCAGAGTAAGAGTTAAGACCTTAACCAGTAGGCCAGAGTAAGAGTTAAGACCTTAACCATTAGGCCAGAGTACGAGTGTAAGACCTTAGCTATTAGGGCATAGTAGGAGTCTAAGACCTTAGCTATTAGGCCAGAGTAAGAGTTAAGACCTTAACCAGTAGGCCAGCGTAAGAGTTAAGACCTTAACCATTAGGCCAGAGTACGAGTCTATGACCTTAGCTCTTAGGCCATAGTACGAGTCTAAGACCTTAGCTATTAGGCCAGAGTAAGAGTTAAGACCTTAACCAGTAGGCCAGAGTAAGGGTTAAGACCTTAACCAGTAGGCCAGAGTACGCGTTAAGACCTTAACCATTAGGCCAGAGTACAAGTCTAAGACCTTAGCTATTAGGCCAGAGTACGAGTCTAAGACCTTAGCTATTAGGCCAGAGTAAGAGTTAAGACCTTAGCTATTAGGCCACAGTAAGAGTTAAGACCTTAACCAGTAGGCCATAGTACGAGTCTAAGACCTTAGCTATTAGGCCAGAGTAAGAGTTAAGACCTTAACCAGTAGGCCAGAGTAAGTGTTAAGACCTTAACCATTAGGCCAGAGTATGAGTCTAAGACCTAAGCTATTAGGCCAGAGTAACAGTTAAGACCTTAGCTATTAGGCCAGAGTAAGAGTTAAGACCTTAACCAGTAGGCCAGAGTATGAGTCTAAGACCTTAACCAGTAGGCCAGAGTATGAGTTAAGACCTTAACCAGTAGGCCAGAGTAAGAGTTAAGACCTTAACCTGTAGGCCAGAGTAAGAGTTAAGACCTTAGCTAATAGGCCAGACTAAGAGATAAGACTTTAACCATTAGGCCAGAGTACGAGTCTAAGACCTTAGCTATTAGGCCAAAGTACGAGTCTAAGACCTTAGCTATTAGGCCAGAGTACGAGTTAAGACATTAACCTGTAGGCCAGAGTAAGAGTTAAGACCTTAGCTATTAGGCCAGAGTACGAGTCTAAGACCTTAGCTATTAGGCCAGAGTAAGAGTTAAGACCTTAACCAGTAGGCCAGAGTAAGAGTTAAGACCTTAGCTATTAGGCCAGGTTAAGAGTTAAGACCTTAGCTATTAGGCCAGAGTAAGAGTTAAGACCTTAACCATTAGGCCAGAGTACAAGTC
The DNA here is from genome assembly GCF_964204655.1 of Triturus cristatus. Classification (NCBI taxonomy): domain Eukaryota; kingdom Metazoa; phylum Chordata; class Amphibia; order Caudata; family Salamandridae; genus Triturus; species Triturus cristatus. Next base: position 1,309,629,715 of record NC_140590.1, read on the forward strand.
TAAGACCTTAGCTATTAGGCCAGAGGAAGAGTTAAGACCTTAACCAGTAGGCCATAATGCGAGTCTAAGACCTTAGCTATTAGGCCAGAGTAAGAGTTAAGACCTTAACCAGTAGGCCAAAGTCAGAGTTAGGACCTTAACCAGTAGGCCAGAGTCCGAGTCTAAGACCTTAGCTATTAGGCCAGAGTAAGAGTTAAGACCTTAACCTGTAGGCCAGAGTACGAGTCTAAGACCTTAGCTATTAGGCCAGAGTAAGAGTTAGGACCTTAACCAGTAGGCCAGAGTAGGAGTTAAGACCTTAACCAGTAGGCCAGAGTACGAGTCTAAGACCTTAGCTATTAGGCCAGAGTAAGAGTTAAGACCTTAACCAGTAGGCCAGAGTAAGAGTCAAGACCTTAACCAGTAGGTCAGAGTACGAGTCTAAGACATTAGCTATTAGGCCAGAGTAAGTGTTAAGACCTTAACCAGTAGGCCAGAGTAAAAGTTAATACCTCAACCATTAGGCCAGAGTACGAGTCTAAGACCTTAGCTATGGGGCCAGATTAGGAGTCTTAGCTATTAGGCCAGAGTAAGAGTTAAGACCTTAACCATTAGGCCAGAGTACAAGTCTAAGACATTAGCTATGAGGCCATAGTAAGTGTTAAGACCTTAACCAGTAGGCCAGAGTAAGAGTTAATACCTTAACCATTAGGCCAGAGTACGAGTCTAAGACCTTAGCTATTGGGCCAGAGTAAGAGTTAAGACCTTAGCTATTAGGCCAGAGTAAGAGTTAAGACCTTAACCATTAGGCTAGAGTACGAGTCTAAGCCTTAGCTATTAGGCCAGAGAAAGAGTTAAGACCTTAACCATTAGGCCAGAGTACGAGTCTAAGACCTTAGCTATTAGGCCAGAGTAAGAGTTACGACCTTAACCATTAGGCCTGAGTACGAGTCTAAGACCTTAGCTATTAGGCCAGAGTAAGAGTTAAGACCTTAACCTGTAGGCCAGAGTACGAGTCTAAGACCTTAGCTATTAGGCCAGAGTAAAGTTAAGACCTTAACCAGTAGGCTAGAGTAAGATTTAAGACCTTAACCAGTAGGTCAGAGTACGAGTCTAAGACATTAGCTTTTAGGCCAGAGTAAGTGTTAAGACCTTAACCAGTAGGCCAGAGTAAGAGTTAATACCTTAACCATTAGGCCAGAGTACGAGTCTAAGACCTTAGCTATTGGGCAGAGTAAGAGTCTTAGCTATTAGGCCAGAGTAAGAGTTAAGACCTTAACCATTAGGCCAGAGTGCGAGTCTAAGACCTTAGCTATTAGGCCAGAGTAAGAGTTAAGACCTTAGCTATTAGGCCAGAGTAAGAGTTAAGACCTTAACCATTAGGCCAGAGTACGAGTCTAAGCCTTAGCTATTAGGCCAGAGTAAGAGTTAAGACCTTAACCTGTAGGCCAGAGTACGAGTCTAAGACCTTAGCTATTAGGCCAGAGTAAGAGTTAAGACCTTAGCTATTAGGCCAGAGTAAGAGTTAAGACCTTAGATATTAGGCCAGAGTAAGAGTTAAGACCTTAACCATTAGGCCAGAGTATGAGTCTAAGACCTTAGATATTAGGTCGGAGTAAGAGTTAAGACCTTAACCAGTAGGCCAGAGTATGTGTTAAGACCTTAACCATTAGGCCAGAGTACGAGTCTAAGATCTTAGCTTTTAGGCCATAGTACGGGTCTAAGACCTTAGCTATTAGGCCAGAGTAAGAGTTAAGACCTTAACCAGTAGGCCAGAGTAAGAGTTAAGACCTGAACCATTAGGCCAGAGTACGAGTCTATGACCTTAGCTATTAGGCCATAGTACGAGTCTAAGACCTTAGCTATTAGGCCAGAGTAAGAGTTAAGACCTTAACCAGTAGGCCAGAGTACGAGTCTAAGACCTTAGCTATTAGGCCATAGTACGAGTCTAAGACCTTAACTATTAGGCCAGAGTAAGAGTTAAGACCTTAGCTATTAGGCCAGAGTAAGAGTTAAGACCTTAACCAGTAGGCCAGAGTACGAGTCTAAGACCTTAGCTATTAGGCCAGAGTAAGAGTTAAGACCTGAACCAGTAGGCCAGAGTAAGAGTTAAGACCTTAACCAGTAGGCCAGAGTACGAGTCTAAGACCTTAGCTATTAGGCCAGAGTAAGAGTTAAGACCTTAACCAGTAGGCCAGAGTACGAGTCTAAGACCTTAGCTATTAGGCCAGAGTAAGAGTTAAGACCTTAACCTGTAGGCCAGAGTACGAGTCTAAGATCTTAGCTATAAGGCCAGAGTAAGAGTTAAGACCTTAGCTACTAGGCCAGAGTAAGAGTTAAGACCTTAGCTATTAGGCCAGAGTAAGAGTTAAGACCTTAACAATTAGGCCAGAGTATGAGTCTAAGGCCTTAGCTATTAGGTCAGAGTAAGAGTTAAGACCTTAACCAGTAGGCCAGAGTAAGAGTTAAGACCTTAACCATTAGGCCAGAGTACGAGTGTAAGACCTTAGCTATTAGGGCATAGTAGGAGTCTAAGACCTTAGCTATTAGGCCAGAGTAAGAGTTAAGACCTTAACCAGTAGGCCAGCGTAAGAGTTAAGACCTTAACCATTAGGCCAGAGTACGAGTCTATGACCTTAGCTCTTAGGCCATAGTACGAGTCTAAGACCTTAGCTATTAGGCCAGAGTAAGAGTTAAGACCTTAACCAGTAGGCCAGAGTAAGGGTTAAGACCTTAACCAGTAGGCCAGAGTACGCGTTAAGACCTTAACCATTAGGCCAGAGTACAAGTCTAAGACCTTAGCTATTAGGCCAGAGTACGAGTCTAAGACCTTAGCTATTAGGCCAGAGTAAGAGTTAAGACCTTAGCTATTAGGCCACAGTAAGAGTTAAGACCTTAACCAGTAGGCCATAGTACGAGTCTAAGACCTTAGCTATTGGGCCAGAGTAAGAGTTAAGACCTTAGCTATTAGGCCAGAGTAAGAGTTAAGACCTTAACCATTAGGCTAGAGTACGAGTCTAAGCCTTAACTATTAGGCCAGAGAAAGAGTTAAGACCTTAACCATTAGGCCAGAGTACGAGTCTAAGACCTTAGCTATTAGGCCAGAGTAAGAGTTAAGACCTTAACCATTAGGCTTGAGTACGAGTCTAAGACCTTAGCTATTAGGCCAGAGTAAGAGTTAAGACCTTAACCTGTAGGCCAGAGTACGAGTCTAAGACCTTAGCTATTAGGCCAGAGTAAGAGTTAAGACCTTAACCAGTAGGCTAGAGTAAGATTTAAGACCTTAACCAGTAGGTCAGAGTACGAGTCTAAGACATTAGCTTTGAGGCCAGAGTAAGTGTTAAGACCTTAACCAGTAGGCCAGAGTAAGAGTTAATACCTTAACCATTAGGCCAGAGTACGAGTCAAAGACCTTAGCTATTGGGCAGAGTAAGAGTCTTAGCTATTAGGCCAGAGTAAGAGTTAAGACCTTAACCATTAGGCCAGAGTGCGAGTCTAAGACCTTAGCTATTAGGCCAGAGTAAGAGTTAAGACCTTAGCTATTAGGCCAGAGTAAGAGTTAAGACCTTAACCATTAGGCCAGAGTACGAGTCTAAGCCTTAGCTATTAGGCCAGAGTAAGAGTTAAGACCTTAACCTGTAGGCCAGAGTACGAGTCTAAGACCTTAGCTATTAGGCCAGAGTAAGAGTTAAGACCTTAGCTATTAGGCCAGAGTAAGAGTTAAGACCTTAGATATTAGGCCAGAGTAAGAGTTAAGACCTTAACCATTAGGCCAGAGTATGAGTCTAAGACCTTAGCTATTAGGCCAGAGGAAGAGTTAAGACCTTAACCAGTAGGCAATAGTGTGAGTCTAAGACCTTAGATATTAGGTCGGAGTAAGAGTTAAGACCTTAACCAGTAGGCCAGAGTAAGTGTTAAGACCTTAACCATTAGGCCAGAGTACGAGTCTAAGATCTTAGCTTTTAGGCCATAGTACGAGTCTAAGACCTTAGCTATTAGGCCAGAGTAAGAGTTAAGACCTTAACCAGTAGGCCAGAGTAAGAGTTAAGACCTTAACCATTAGGCCAGAGTACGAGTCTATGACCTTAGCTATTAGGCGATAGTACGAGTCTAAGACCTTAGCTATTAGGCCAGAGTAAGAGTTAAGACCTTAACCAGTAGGCCAGAGTACGAGTCTAAGACCTTAGCTATTAGGCCAGAGTACGAGTCTAAGACCTTAACTATTAGGCCAGAGTAAGAGTTAAGACCTTAGCTATTAGGCCAGAGTAAGAGTTAAGACCTTAACCATTAGGCCAGAGTGCGAGTCTAAGACCTTAGCTATTAGGCCAGAGTAAGAGTTAAGACCTTAGCTATTAGGCCATAGTAAGAGTTAAGACCTTAACCATTAGGCCAGAGTACGAGTCTAAGCCTTAGCTGATAGGCCAGAGTAAGAGTTAAGACCTTAACCTGTAGGCCAGAGTACGAGTCTAAGACCTTAGCTATTAGGCCAGAGTAAGAGTTAAGACCTTAGCTATTAGGCCAGAGTAAGAGTTAAGACCTTAGCTATTAGGCCAGAGTAAGAGTTAAGACCTTAACCATTAGGCCAGAGTATGAGTCTAAGACCTTAGCTATTAGGCCAGAGGAAGAGTTAAGACCTTAACCAGTAGGCCATAGTGTGAGTCTAAGACCTTAGATATTAGGTCGGAGTAAGAGTTAGGACCTTAACCAGTAGGCCAGAGTACGAGTCTAAGACCTTAGCTATTAGGCCAGAGTAAGAGTTAAGACCTTAACCTGTAGGCCAGAGTACGAGTCTAAGACCTTAGCTATTAGGCCAGAGTAAGAGTTAAGACCTTAACCAGTAGGCCAGAGTACGAGTCTAAGACCTTAGCTATTAGGCCAGAGTAAGAGTTAAGACCTTAACCTGTAGGCCAGAGTACGAGTCTAAGATCTTAGCTATAAGGCCAGAGTAAGAGTTAAGACCTTAGCTACTAGGCCAGAGTAAGAGTTAAGACCTTAGCTATTAGGCCAGAGTAAGAGTTAAGACCTTAACAATTAGGCCAGAGTATGAGTCTAAGGCCTTAGCTATTAGGTCAGAGTAAGAGTTAAGACCTTAACCAGTAGGCCAGAGTAAGAGTTAAGACCTTAACCATTAGGCCAGAGTACGAGTGTAAGACCTTAGCTATTAGGGCATAGTAGGAGTCTAAGACCTTAGCTATTAGGCCAGAGTAAGAGTTAAGACCTTAACCAGTAGGCCAGCGTAAGAGTTAAGACCTTAACCATTAGGCCAGAGTACGAGTCTATGACCTTAGCTCTTAGGCCATAGTACGAGTCTAAGACCTTAGCTATTAGGCCAGAGTAAGAGTTAAGACCTTAACCAGTAGGCCAGAGTAAGGGTTAAGACCTTAACCAGTAGGCCAGAGTACGCGTTAAGACCTTAACCATTAGGCCAGAGTACAAGTCTAAGACCTTAGCTATTAGGCCAGAGTACGAGTCTAAGACCTTAGCTATTAGGCCAGAGTAAGAGTTAAGACCTTAGCTATTAGGCCACAGTAAGAGTTAAGACCTTAACCAGTAGGCCATAGTACGAGTCTAAGACCTTAGCTATTGGGCCAGAGTAAGAGTTAAGACCTTAGCTATTAGGCCAGAGTAAGAGTTAAGACCTTAACCATTAGGCTAGAGTACGAGTCTAAGCCTTAGCTATTAGGCCAGAGAAAGAGTTAAGACCTTAACCATTAGGCCAGAGTACGAGTCTAAGACCTTAGCTATTAGGCCAGAGAAAGAGTTAAGACCTTAACCATTAGGCCTGAGAACGAGTCTAAGACCTTAGCTATTAGGCCAGAGTAAGAGTTAAGACCTTAACCTGTAGGCCAGAGTAAGTGTTAAGGTGTTAAGACCTTAACCATTAGGCCAGAGTATGAGTCTAAGACCTAAGCTATTAGGCCAGAGTAAGAGTTAAGACCTTAGCTATTAGGCCAGAGTAAGAGTTAAGACCTTAACCATTAGGCCAGAGTATGAGTCTAAGACCTTAGCTATTAAGCCAGAGGAAGAGTTAAGACCTTAACCAGTAGGCCATAGTGTGAGTCTAAGACCTTAGATATTAGGTCGGAGTAAGAGTTAGGACCTTAACCAGTAGGCCAGAGTACGAGTCTAAGACCTTAGCTATTAGGCCAGAGTAAGAGTTAAGACCTTAACCTGTAGGCCAGAGTACGAGTCTAAGACCTTAGCTATTAGGCCTGAGTAAGAGTTAAGACCTTAACCAGTAGGCCTGTGTACGAGTCTAAGACCTTAGCTATTAGGCCAGAGTAAGAGTTAAGACCTTAACCTGTAGGCCAGAGTACGAGTCTAAGACCTTAGCTATTAGGCCAGAGTAAGAGTTAAGACCTTAACCAGTAGGCTAGAGTAAGATTTAAGACCTTAACCAGTAGGTCAGAGTACGAGTCTAAGACATTAGCTTTTAGGCCAGAGTAAGTGTTAAGACTTTAACCAGTAGGCCAGAGTAAGAGTTAATACCTTAACCATTAGGCCAGAGTACGAGTCTAAGACCTTAGCTATTGGGCAGAGTAAGAGTCTTAGCTATTAGGCCAGAGTAAGAGTTAAGACCTTAACCATTAGGCCAGAGTGCGAGTCTAAGACCTTAGCTATTAGGCCAGAGTAAGAGTTAAGACCTTAGCTATTAGGCCAGAGTAAGAGTTAAGACCTTAACCATTAGGCCAGAGTACGAGTCTAAGCCTTAGCTGTTAGGCCAGAGTAAGAGTTAAGACCTTAACCTGTAGGCCAGAGTACGAGTTTAAGACCTTAGCTATTAGGCCAGAGTAAGAGTTAAGACCTTAGCTATTAGGCCAGAGTAAGAGTTAAGACCTTAGATATTAGGCCAGAGTAAGAGTTAAGACCTTAACCATTAGGCCAGAGTATGAGTCTAAGACCTTAGCTATTAGGCCAGAGGAAGAGTTAAGACCTTAACCAGTAGGCCATAGTGTGAGTCTAAGACCTTAGATATTAGGTCGGAGTAAGAGTTAAGACCTTAACCAGTAGGCCAGAGTAAGTGTTAAGACCTTAACCATTAGGCCAGAGTACGAGTCTAAGATCTTAGCTTTTAGGCCATAGTACGAGTCTAAGACCTTAGCTATTAGGCCAGAGTAAGAGTTAAGACCTTAACCAGTAGGCCAGAGTAAGAGTTAAGACCTTACCCATTAGGCCAGAGTACGAGTCTATGACCTTAGCTATTAGGCCATAGTACGAGTCTAAGACCTTAGCTATTAGGCCAGAGTAAGAGTTAAGACCTTAACCAGTAGGCCAGAGTACGAGTCTAAGACCTTAGCTATTAGGCCAGAGTACGAGTCTAAGACCTTAACTATTAGGCCAGAGTAAGAGTTAAGACCTTAGCTATTAGGCCAGAGTAAGAGTTAAGACCTTAACCAGTAGGCCAGAGTACAAGTCTAAGACCTTAGCTATTAGGCCAGAGTAAGAGTTAAGACCTTAACCATTAGGCCTGAGTACGAGTCTAAGACCTTAGCTATTAGGCCAGAGTAAGAGTTAAGACCTGAACCAGTAGGCCAGAGTAAGAGTTAAGACCTTAACCAGTAGGCCAGAGTACGAGTCCAAGACCTTAGCTATTAGGCCAGAGTAAGAGTTAAGACCTTAACCAGTAGGCCAGAGTACGAGTCTAAGACCTTAGCTATTAGGCCAGAGTAAGAGTTAAGACCTTAACCTGTAGGCCAGAGTACGAGTCTAAGATCTTAGCTATAAGGCCAGAGTAAGAGTTAAGACCTTAGCTACTAGGCCAGAGTAAGAGTTAAGACCTTAGCAATTAGGCCAGAGTAAGAGTTAAGACCTTAACAATTAGGCCAGAGTATGAGTCTAAGGCCTTAGCTATTAGGTCAGAGTAAGAGTTAAGACCTTAACCAGTAGGCCAGAGTAAGAGTTAAGACCTTAACCATTAGGCCAGAGTACGAGTGTAAGACCTTAGCTATTAGGGCATAGTAGGAGTCTAAGACCTTAGCTATTAGGCCAGAGTAAGAGTTAAGACCTTAACCAGTAGGCCAGCGTAAGAGTGAAGACCTTAACCATTAGGCCAGAGTACGAGTCTATGACCTTAGCTCTTAGGCCATAGTACGAGTCTAAGACCTTAGCTATTAGGCCAGAGTACGAGTCTAAGACCTTAACTATTAGGCCAGAGTAAGAGTTAAGACCTTAGCTATTAGGCCAGAGTAAGAGTTAAGACCTTAACCAGTAGGCCAGAGTACAAGTCTAAGACCTTAGCTATTAGGCCAGAGTAAGAGTTAAGACCTTAACCATTAGGCCTGAGTACGAGTCTAAGACCTTAGCTATTAGGCCAGAGTAAGAGTTAAGACCTGAACCAGTAGGCCAGAGTAAGAGTTAAGACCTTAACCAGTAGGCCAGAGTACGAGTCTAAGACCTTAGCTATTACGCCAGAGTAAGAGTTAAGACCTTAACCAGTAGGCCAGAGTACGAGTCTAAGACCTTAGCTATTAGGCCAGAGTAAGAGTTAAGACCTTAACCTGTAGGCCAGAGTACGAGTCTAAGATCTTAGCTATAAGGCCAGAGTAAGAGTTAAGACCTTAGCTACTAGGCCAGAGTAAGAGTTAAGACCTTAGCAATTAGGCCAGAGTAAGAGTTAAGACCTTAACAATTAGGCCAGAGTATGAGTCTAAGGCCTTAGCTATTAGGTCAGAGTAAGAGTTAAGACCTTAACCAGTAGGCCAGAGTAAGAGTTAAGACCTTAACCATTAGGCCAGAGTACGAGTGTAAGACCTTAGCTATTAGGGCATAGTAGGAGTCTAAGACCTTAGCTATTAGGCCAGAGTAAGAGTTAAGACCTTAACCAGTAGGCCAGCGTAAGAGTTAAGACCTTAACCATTAGGCCAGAGTACGAGTCTATGACCTTAGCTCTTAGGCCATAGTACGAGTCTAAGACCTTAGCTATTAGGCCAGAGTAAGAGTTAAGACCTTAACCAGTAGGCCAGAGTAAGGGTTAAGACCTTAACCAGTAGGCCAGAGTACGCGTTAAGACCTTAACCATTAGGCCAGAGTACAAGTCTAAGACCTTAGCTATTAGGCCAGAGTACGAGTCTAAGACCTTAGCTATTAGGCCAGAGTAAGAGTTAAGACCTTAGCTATTAGGCCACAGTAAGAGTTAAGACCTTAACCAGTAGGCCATAGTACGAGTCTAAGACCTTAGCTATTAGGCCAGAGTAAGAGTTAAGACCTTAACCAGTAGGCCAGAGTAAGTGTTAAGACCTTAACCATTAGGCCAGAGTATGAGTCTAAGACCTAAGCTATTAGGCCAGAGTAACAGTTAAGACCTTAGCTATTAGGCCAGAGTAAGAGTTAAGACCTTAACCAGTAGGCCAGAGTATGAGTCTAAGACCTTAACCAGTAGGCCAGAGTATGAGTTAAGACCTTAACCAGTAGGCCAGAGTAAGAGCTAAGACCTTAACCTGTAGGCCAGAGTAAGAGTTAAGACCTTAGCTATTAGGCCAGACTAAGAGATAAGACTTTAACCATTAGGCCAGAGTACGAGTCTAAGACCTTAGCTATTAGGCCAAAGTACGAGTCTAAGACCTTAGCTATTAGGCCAGAGTACGAGTTAAGACATTAACCTGTAGGCCAGAGTAAGAGTTAAGACCTTAGCTATTAGGCCAGAGTACGAGTCTAAGACCTTAGCTATTAGGCCAGAGTAAGAGTTAAGACCTTAACCAGTAGGCCAGAGTAAGAGTTAAGACCTTAGCTATTAGGCCAGGTTAAGAGTTAAGACCTTAGCTATTAGGCCAGAGTAAGAGTTAAGACCTTAACCATTAGGCCAGAGTACAAGTCTAAGACCTTAGCTATTAGGCCAGAGGAAGAGTTAAGACCTTAACCAGTAGGCCATAATGCGAGTCTAAGACCTTAGCTATTAGGCCAGAGTAAGAGTTAAGACCTTAACCAGTAGGCCAAAGTCAGAGTTAGGACCTTAACCAGTAGGCCAGAGTCCGAGTCTAAGACCTTAGCTATTAGGCCAGAGTAAGAGTTAAGACCTTAACCTGTAGGCCAGAGTACGAGTCTAAGACCTTAGCTATTAGGCCAGAGTAAGAGTTAAGACCTTAACCAGTAGGCCAGAGTAGGAGTTAAGACCTTAACCAGTAGGCCAGAGTACGAGTCTAAGACCTTAGCTATTAGGCCAGAGTAAGAGTTAAGACCTTAACCAGTAGGCCAGAGTAAGAGTCAAGACCTTAACCAGTAGGTCAGAGTACGAGTCTAAGACATTAGCTATTAGGCCAGAGTAAGTGTTAAGACCTTAACCAGTAGGCCAGAGTAAAAGTTAATACCTTAACCATTAGGCCAGAGTACGAGTCTAAGACCTTAGCTATAGGGCCAGATTAGGAGTCTTAGCTATTAGGCCAGAGTAAGTGTTAAGACCTTAACCATTAGGCCAGAGTACAAGTCTAAGACATTAGCTATGAGGCCAGAGTAAGTGTTAAGACCTTAACCAGTAGGCCAGAGTAAGAGTTAATACCTTAACCATTAGGCCAGAGTACGAGTCTAAGACCTTAGCTATTGGGCCAGAGTAAGAGTTAAGACCTTAGCTATTAGGCCAGAGTAAGAGTTAAGACCTTAACCATTAGGCTAGAGTACGAGTCTAAGCCTTAGCTATTAGGCCAGAGAAAGAGTTAAGACCTTAACCATTAGGCCAGAGTACGAGTCTAAGACCTTAGCTATTAGGCCAGAGTAAGAGTTACGACCTTAACCATTAGGCCTGAGTACGAGTCTAAGACCTTAGCTATTAGGCCAGAGTAAGAGTTAAGACCTTAACCTGTAGGCCAGAGTACGAGTCTAAGTCCTTAGCTATTAGGCCAGAGTAAGAGTTAAGACCTTAACCAGTAGGCTAGAGTAAGATTTAAGACCTTAACCAGTAGGTCAGAGTACGAGTCTAAGACATTAGCTTTTAGGCCAGAGTAAGTGTTAAGACCTTAACCAGTAGGCCAGAGTAAGAGTTAATACCTTAACCATTAGGCCAGAGTACGAGTCTAAGACCTTAGCTATTGGGCAGAGTAAGAGTCTTAGCTATTAGGCCAGAGTAAGAGTTAAGACCTTAACCATTAGGCCAGAGTGCGAGTCTAAGACCTTAGCTATTAGGCCAGAGTAAGAGTTAAGACCTTAGCTATTGGGCCAGAGTAAGAGTTAAGACCTTAACCATTAGGCCAGAGTACGAGTCTAAGCCTTAGCTATTAGGCCAGAGTAAGAGTTAAGACCTTAACCTGTAGGCCAGAGTACGAGTCTAAGACCTTAGCTATTAGGCCAGAGTAAGAGTTAAGACCTTAGCTATTAGGCCAGAGTAAGAGTTAAGACCTTAGATATTAGGCCAGAGTAAGAGTTAAGACCTTAACCATTAGGCCAGAGTATGAGTCTAAGACCTTAGCTATTAGGCCAGAGGAAGAGTTAAGACCTTAACCAGTAGGCAATAGTGTGAGTCTAAGACCTTAGATATTAGGTCGGAGTAAGAGTTAAGACCTTAACCAGTAGGCCAGAGTAAGTGTTAAGACCTTAACCATTAGGCCAGAGTACGAGTCTAAGATCTTAGCTTTTAGGCCATAGTACGAGTCTAAGACCTTAGCTATTAGGCCAGAGTAAGAGTTAAGACCTTAACCAGTAAGCCAGAGTAAGAGTTAAGACCTTAACCATTAGGCCAGAGTACGAGTCTATGACCTTAGCTATTAGGCCATAGTACGAGTCTAAGACCTTAGCTATTAGGCCAGAGTAAGAGTTAAGACCTTAACCAGTAGGCCAGAGTACGAGTCTAAGACCTTAGCTATTAGGCCAGAGTACGAGTCTAAGACCTTAACTATTAGGCCAGAGTAAGAGTTAAGACCTTAGCTATTAGGCCAGAGTAAGAGTTAAGACCTTAACCAGTAGGCCAGAGTACGAGTCTAAGACCTTAGCTATTAGGCCAGAGTAAGAGTTAAGACCTGAACCAGTAGGCCAGAGTAAGAGTTAAGACCTTAACCAGTAGGCCAGAGTACGAGTCTAAGACCTTAGCTATTAGGCCAGAGTAAGAGTTAAGACCTTAACCAGTAGGCCAGAGTACGAGTCTAAGACCTTAGCTATTAGGCCAGAGTAAGAGTTAAGACCTTAACCTGTAGGCCAGAGTACGAGTCTAAGACCTTAGCTATTAGGCCAGAGTAAGAGTTAAGACCTTAACCAGTAGGCCAGAGTAGGAGTTAAGACCTTAACCAGTAGGCCAGAGTACGAGTCTAAGACCTTAGCTATTAGGCCAGAGTAAGAGTTAAGACCTTAACCAGTAGGCCAGAGTAAGAGTCAAGACCTTAACCAGTAGGTCAGAGTACGAGTCTAAGACATTAGCTATTAGGCCAGAGTAAGTGTTAAGACCTTAACCAGTAGGCCAGAGTAAAAGTTAATACCTTAACCATTAGGCCAGAGTACGAGTCTAAGACCTTAGCTATAGGGCCAGATTAGGAGTCTTAGCTATTAGGCCAGAGTAAGTGTTAAGACCTTAACCATTAGGCCAGAGTACAAGTCTAAGACATTAGCTATGAGGCCAGAGTAAGTGTTAAGACCTTAACCAGTAGGCCAGAGTAAGAGTTAATACCTTAACCATTAGGCCAGAGTACGAGTCTAAGACCTTAGCTATTGGGCCAGAGTAAGAGTTAAGACCTTAGCTATTAGGCCAGAGTAAGAGTTAAGACCTTAACCATTAGGCTAGAGTACGAGTCTAAGCCTTAGCTATTAGGCCAGAGAAAGAGTTAAGACCTTAACCATTAGGCCAGAGTACGAGTCTAAGACCTTAGCTATTAGGCCAGAGTAAGAGTTACGACCTTAACCATTAGGCCTGAGTACGAGTCTAAGACCTTAGCTATTAGGCCAGAGTAAGAGTTAAGACCTTAACCTGTAGGCCAGAGTACGAGTCTAAGTCCTTAGCTATTAGGCCAGAGTAAGAGTTAAGACCTTAACCAGTAGGCTAGAGTAAGATTTAAGACCTTAACCAGTAGGTCAGAGTACGAGTCTAAGACATTAGCTTTTAGGCCAGAGTAAGTGTTAAGACCTTAACCAGTAGGCCAGAGTAAGAGTTAATACCTTAACCATTAGGCCAGAGTACGAGTCTAAGACCTTAGCTATTGGGCAGAGTAAGAGTCTTAGCTATTAGGCCAGAGTAAGAGTTAAGACCTTAACCATTAGGCCAGAGTGCGAGTCTAAGACCTTAGCTATTAGGCCAGAGTAAGAGTTAAGACCTTAGCTATTGGGCCAGAGTAAGAGTTAAGACCTTAACCATTAGGCCAGAGTACGAGTCTAAGCCTTAGCTATTAGGCCAGAGTAAGAGTTAAGACCTTAACCTGTAGGCCAGAGTACGAGTCTAAGACCTTAGCTATTAGGCCAGAGTAAGAGTTAAGACCTTAGCTATTAGGCCAGAGTAAGAGTTAAGACCTTAGATATTAGGCCAGAGTAAGAGTTAAGACCTTAACCATTAGGCCAGAGTATGAGTCTAAGACCTTAGCTATTGGGCCAGAGGAAGAGTTAAGACCTTAACCAGTAGGCAATAGTGTGAGTCTAAGACCTTAGATATTAGGTCGGAGTAAGAGTTAAGACCTTAACCAGTAGGCCAGAGTAAGTGTTAAGACCTTAACCATTAGGCCAGAGTACGAGTCTAAGATCTTAGCTTTTAGGCCATAGTACGAGTCTAAGACCTTAGCTATTAGGCCAGAGTAAGAGTTAAGACCTTAACCAGTAAGCCAGAGTAAGAGTTAAGACCTTAACCATTAGGCCAGAGTACGAGTCTATGACCTTAGCTATTAGGCCATAGTACGAGTCTAAGACCTTAGCTATTAGGCCAGAGTAAGAGTTAAGACCTTAACCAGTAGGCCAGAGTACGAGTCTAAGACCTTAGCTATTAGGCCAGAGTACGAGTCTAAGACCTTAACTATTAGGCCAGAGTAAGAGTTAAGACCTTAGCTATTAGGCCAGAGTAAGAGTTAAGACCTTAACCAGTAGGCCAGAGTACGAGTCTAAGACCTTAGCTATTAGGCCAGAGTAAGAGTTAAGACCTGAACCAGTAGGCCAGAGTAAGAGTTAAGACCTTAACCAGTAGGCCAGAGTACGAGTCTAAGACCTTAGCTATTAGGCCAGAGTAAGAGTTAAGACCTTAACCAGTAGGCCAGAGTACGAGTCTAAGACCTTAGCTATTAGGCCAGAGTAAGAGTTCAGACCTTAACCTGTAGGCCAGAGTACGAGTCTAAGATCTTAGCTATAAGGCCAGAGTAAGAGTTAAGACCTTAGCTACTAGGCCAGAGTAAGAGTTAAGACCTTAGCTATTAGGCCAGAGTAGGAGTTAAGACCTTAACAATTAGGACAGAGTATGAGTCTAAGGCCTTAGCTATTAGGTCAGAGTAAGAGTTAAGACCTTAACCAGTAGGCCAGAGTAAGAGTTAAGACCTTAACCATTAGGCCAGAGTACGAGTGTAAGACCTTAGCTATTAGGGCATAGTAGGAGTCTAAGACCTTAGCTATTAGGCCAGAGTAAGAGTTAAGACCTTAACCAGTAGGCCAGCATAAGAGTTAAGACCTTAACCATTAGGCCAGAGTACGAGTCTATGACCTTAGCTCTTAGGCCCATAGTACGAGTCTAAGACCTTAGCTATTAGGCCAGAGTAAGAGTTAAGACCTTAACCAGTAGGCCAGAGTAGGAGTTAAGACCTTAACCAGTAGGCCAGAGTACGCGTTAAGACCTTAACCATTAGGCCAGAGTACAAGTCTAAGAGCTTAGCTATTAGGCCAGAGTACGAGTCTAAGACCTTAGCTATTAGGCCAGAGTAAGAGTTAAGACCTTAGCTATTAGGCCACAGTAAGAGTTAAGACCTTAACCAGTAGGCCATAGTACGAGTCTAAGACCTTAGCTATTAGGCCAGAGTAAGAGTTAAGACCTTAACCAGTAGGCCAGAGTAAGTGTTAAGACCTTAACCATTAGGCCAGAGTATGAGTCTAAGACCTAAGCTATTAGGCCAGAGTAACAGTTAAGACCTTAGCTATTAGGCCAGAGTAAGAGTTAAGACCTTAACCAGTAGGCCAGAGTATGAGTCTAAGACCTTAACCAGTAGGCCAGAGTATGAGTTAAGACCTTAACCAGTAGGCCAGAGTAAGAGTTAAGACCTTAACCTGTAGGCCAGAGTAAGAGTTAAGACCTTAGCTATTAGGCCAGACTAAGAGATAAGACCTTAACCATTAGGCCAGAGTACGAGTCTAAGACCTTAGCTATTAGGCCAAAGTACGAGTCTAAGACCTTAGCTATTAGGCCAGAGTACGAGTTAAGACATTGACCTGTAGGCCAGAGTAAGAGTTAAGACCTTAGCTATTAGGCCAGAGTACGAGTCTAAGACCTTAGCTATTAGGCCAGAGTAAGAGTTAAGACCTTAACCAGTAGGCCAGAGTAAGAGTTAAGACCTTAGCTATTAGGCCAGGTTAAGAGTTAAGACCTTAGCTATTAGGCCAGAGTAAGAGTTAAGACCTTAACCATTAGGCCAGAGTACAAGTCTAAGACCTTAGCTATTAGGCCAGAGGAAGAGTTAAGACCTTAACCAGTAGGCCATAACGCGAGTCTAAGACCTTAGCTATTAGGCCAGAGTAAGAGTTAAGACCTTAACCAGTAGGCCAAAGTCAGAGTTAGAACCTTAACCAGTAGGCCAGAGTCCGAGTCTAAGACCTTAGCTATTAGGCCAGAGTAAGAGTTAAGACCTTAACCTGTAGGCCAGAGTACGAGTCTAAGACCTTAGCTATTAGGCCAGAGTAAGAGTTAAGACCTTAACCAGTAGGCCAGAGTAGGAGTTAAGACCTTAACCAGTAGGCCAGAGTACGAGTCTAAGACCTTAGCTATTAGGCCAGAGTAAGAGTTAAGACCTTAACCACTAGGCCAGAGTAAGAGTCAAGACCTTAACCAGTAGGTCAGAGTACGAGTCTAAGACATTAGCTATTAGGCCAGAGAAAGTGTTAAGACCTTAACCAGTAGGCCAGAGTAAAAGTTAATACCTTAACCATTAGGCCAGAGTACGAGTCTAAGACCTTAGCTATGTGGCCAGATTAGGAGTCTTAGCTATTAGGCCAGAGTAAGAGTTAAGACCTTAACCATTAGGCCAGAGTACAAGTCTAAGACCTTAGCTATGAGGCCAGAGTAAGTGTTAAGACCTTAACCAGTAGGCCAGAGTAAGAGTTAATACCTTAACCATTAGGCCAGAGTACGAGTCTAAGACCTTAGCTATTGGGCCAGAGTAAGAGTTAAGACTAGGCCTGGGCGGTAAATTCCGTTCCGCTCGCGGAATTTGCGGAATTTCGGTAATTTCGCGTTCCGCGGAGAACGCAAAATTACCCAAAATTCTGCTTTCCGCAACTTCGCGAAATTTTTTCTTGTTCGCGTTCTCAAAATGCGTGTTCGCGAGATATTTCTCCCCGAGCACGCAAACAGCAACTGTGAACAGGAAAAAAGCATCGCGAACATGCAATTCCGCGTGTTCGCGGAATTTCTGCATGTTCGCGGAGATTTTTTACCGTTTCGCGGAGATTTGCGTAACGCGATTACGCAAATTCCGCCCACCCCTAGTTAAGACCTTAGCTATTAGGCCAGAGTAAGAGTTAAGACCTTAACCATTAGGCTAGAGTACGAGTCTAAGCCTTAGCTATTAGGCCAGAGAAAGAGTTAAGACCTTAACCATTAGGCCAGAGTACGAGTCTAAGACCTTAGCTATTAGGCCAGAGTAAGAGTTAAGACCTTAACCATTAGGCCTGAGTACGAGTCTAAGACCTTAGCTATTAGGCCAGAGTAAGAGTTAAGACCTTAACCTGTAGGCCAGAGTACGAGTCTAAGACCTTAGCTATTAGGCCAGAGTAAGAGTTAAGACCTTAACCAGTAGGCTAGAGTAAGATTTAAGACCTTAACCAGTAGGTCAGAGTACGAGTCTAAGACATTAGCTTTTAGGCCAGAGTAAGTGTTAAGACCTTAACCAGTAGGCCAGAGTAAGAGTTAAGACCTTAACCAGTAGGCCAGAGTAAGAGTTAAGACCTTAACCATTAGGCCAGAGTACGAGTCTATGACCTTAGCTATTAGGCCATAGTACAAGTCTAAGACCTTAGCTATTAGGCCAGAGTAAGAGTTAAGACCTTAACCAGTAGGCCAGAGTATGAGTCTAAGACCTTAGCTATTAGGCCAGAGTACGAGTCTAAGACCTTAACTATTAGGCCAGAGTAAGAGTTAAGACCTTAGCTATTAGGCCAGAGTAAGAGTTAAGACCTTAACCAGTAGGCCAGAGTACGAGTCTAAGACCTTAGCTATTAGGCCAGAGTAAGAGTTAAGACCTGAACCAGTAGGCCAGAGTAAGAGTTAAGACCTTAACCAGTAGGCCAGAGTACGAGTCTAAGACCTTAGCTATTAGGCCAGAGTAAGAGTTAAGACCTTAACCAGTAGGCCAGAGTACGAGTCTAAGACCTTAGCTATTAGGCCAGAGTAAGAGTTAAGACCTTAACCTGTAGGCCAGAGTACGAGTCTAAGATCTTAGCTATAAGGCCAGAGTAAGAGTTAAGACCTTAGCTACTAGGCCAGAGTAAGAGTTAAGACCTTAGCTATTAGGCCAGAGTAAGAGTTAAGACCTTAACAATTAGGCCAGAGTATGAGTCTAAGGCCTTAGCTATTAGGTCAGAGTAAGAGTTAAGACCTTAACCAGTAGGCCAGAGTAAGAGTTAAGACCTTAACCATTAGGCCAGAGTACGAGTGTAAGACCTTAGCTATTAGGGCATAGTAGGAGTCTAAGACCTTAGCTATTAGGCCAGAGTAAGAGTTAAGACCTTAACCAGTAGGCCAGCGTAAGAGTTAAGACCTTAACCATTAGGCCAGAGTACGAGTCTATGACCTTAGCTCTTAGGCCATAGTACGAGTCTAAGACCTTAGCTATTAGGCCAGAGTAAGAGTTAAGACCTTAACCAGTAGGCCAGAGTAAGGGTTAAGACCTTAACCAGTAGGCCAGAGTACGCGTTAAGACCTTAACCATTAGGCCAGAGTACAAGTCTAAGACCTTAGCTATTAGGCCAGAGTACGAGTCTAAGACCTTAGCTATTAGGCCAGAGTAAGAGTTAAGACCTTAGCTATTAGGCCACAGTAAGAGTTAAGACCTTAACCAGTAGGCCATAGTACGAGTCTAAGACCTTAGCTATTAGGCCAGAGTAAGAGTTAAGACCTTAACCAGTAGGCCAGAGTAAGTGTTAAGACCTTAACCATTAGGCCAGAGTATGAGTCTAAGACCTAAGCTATTAGGCCAGAGTAACAGTTAAGACCTTAGCTATTAGGCCAGAGTAAGAGTTAAGACCTTAACCAGTAGGCCAGAGTATGAGTCTAAGACCTTAACCAGTAGGCCAGAGTATGAGTTAAGACCTTAACCAGTAGGATAGAGTAAGAGTTAAGACCTTAACCTGTAGGCCAGAGTAAGAGTTAAGACCTTAGCTATTAGGCCAGACTAAGAGATAAGACCTTAACCATTAGGCCAGAGTACGAGTCTAAGACCTTAGCTATTAGGCCAAAGTACGAGTCTAAGACCTTAGCTATTAGGCCAGAGTACGAGTTAAGACATTAACCTGTAGGCCAGAGTAAGAGTTAAGACCTTAGCTATTAGGCCAGAGTACGAGTCTAAGACCTTAGCTATTAGGCCAGAGTAAGAGTTAAGACCTTAACCAGTAGGCCAGAGTAAGAGTTAAGACCTTAGCTATTAGGCCAGGTTAAGAGTTAAGACCTTAGCTATTAGGCCAGAGTAAGAGTTAAGACCTTAACCATTAGGCCAGAGTACAAGTCTAAGACCTTAGCTATTAGGCCAGAGGAAGAGTTAAGACCTTAACCAGTAGGCCATAACGCGAGTCTAAGACCTTAGCTATTAGGCCAGAGTAAGAGTTAAGACCTTAACCAGTAGGCCAAAGTCAGAGTTAGGACCTTAACCAGTAGGCCAGAGTCCGAGTCTAAGACCTTAGCTATTAGGCCAGAGTAAGAGTTAAGACCTTAACCTGTAGGCCAGAGTACGAGTCTAAGACCTTAGCTTTTAGGCCAGAGTAAGAGTTAAGACCTTAACCAGTAGGCCAGAGTAGGAGTTAAGACCTTAACCAGTAGGCCAGAGTACGAGTCTAAGACCTTAGCTATTAGGCCAGAGTAAGAGTTAAGACCTTAACCACTAGGCCAGAGTAAGAGTCAAGACCTTAACCAGTAGGTCAGAGTACGAGTCTAAGACATTAGCTATTAGGCCAGAGAAAGTGTTAAGACCTTAACCAGTAGGCCAGAGTAAAAGTTAATACCTTAACCATTAGGCCAGAGTACGAGTCTAAGACCTTAGCTATGGGGCCAGATTAGGAGTCTTAGCTATTAGGCCAGAGTAAGAGTTAAGACCTTAACCATTAGGCCAGAGTACAAGTCTAAGACCTTAGCTATGAGGCCAGAGTAAGTGTTAAGACCTTAACGAGTAGGCCAGAGTAAGAGTTAATACCTTAACCATTAGGCCAGAGTACGAGTCTAAGACCTTAGCTATTGGGCCAGAGTAAGAGTTAAGACCTTAGCTATTAGGCCAGAGTAAGAGTTAAGACCTTAACCATTAGGCTAGAGTACGAGTCTAAGCCTTAGCTATTAGGCCAGAGAAAGAGTTAAGACCTTAACCATTAGGCCAGAGTACGAGTCTAAGACCTTAGCTATTAGGCCAGAGTAAGAGTTAAGACCTTAACCATTAGGCCTGAGTACGAGTCTAAGACCTTAGCTATTAGGCCAGAGTAAGAGTTAAGACCTTAACCTGTAGGCCAGAGTACGAGTCTAAGACCTTAGCTATTAGGCCAGAGTAAGAGTTAAGACCTTAACCAGTAGGCTAGAGTAAGATTTAAGACCTTAACCAGTAGGTCAGAGTACGAGTCTAAGACATTAGCTTTTAGGCCAGAGTAAGTGTTAAGACCTTAACCAGTAGGCCAGAGTAAGAGTTAATACCTTAACCATTAGGCCAGAGTACGAGTCTAAGACCTTAGCTATTGGGCAGAGTAAGAGTCTTAGCTATTAGGCCAGAGTAAGAGTTAAGACCTTCACCATTAGGCCAGAGTTCGAGTCTAAGACCTTAGCTATTAGGCCAGAGTAAGAGTTAAGACCTTAGCTATTAGGCCAGAGTAAGAGTTAAGACCTTAACCATTAGGCCAGAGTACGAGTCTAAGCCTTAGCTATTAGGCCAGAGTAAGAGTTAAGACCTTAACCTGTAGGCCAGAGTACGAGTCTAAGACCTTAGCTATTAGGCCAGAGTAAGAGTTAAGACCTTAGCTATTAGGCCAGAGTAAGAGTTAAGACCTTAGATATTAGGCCAGAGTGAGAGTTAAGACCTTAACCATTAGGCCAGAGTATGAGTCTAAGACCTTAGCTATTAGGCCAGAGGAAGAGTTAAGACCTTAACCAGTAGGCCATAGTGTGAGTCAAAGACCTTAGATATTAGGTCGGAGTAAGAGTTAAGACCTTAACCAGTAGGCCAGAGTAAGTGTTGAGACCTTAACCATTAGGCCAGAGTACGAGTCTAAGATCTTAGCTTTTAGGCCATAGTACGAGTCTAAGACCTTAGCTATTAGGCCAGAGTAAGAGTTAAGACCTTAACCAGTAGGCCAGAGTAAGAGTTAAGACCTTAACCATTAGGCCAGAGTACGAGTCTATGACCTTAGCTATTAGGCCATAGTACGAGTCTAAGACCTTAGCTATTAGGCCAGAGTAAGAGTTAAGACCTTAACCAGTAGGCCAGAGTACGAGTCTAAGACCTTAGCTCTTAGGCCAGAGTACGAGTCTAAAACCTTAACTATTAGGCCAGAGTAAGAGTTAAGACCTTAGCTATTAGGCCAGAGTAAGAGTTAAGACCTTAACCAGTAGGCCAGAGTACAAGTCTAAGACCGTAGCTATTAGGCCAGAGTAAGAGTTAAGACCTTAACCATTAGGCCTGAGTACGAGTCTAAGACCTTAGCTATTAGGCCAGAGTAAGAGTTAAGACCTGAACCAGTAGGCCAGAGTAAGAGTTAAGACCTTAACCAGTAGGCCAGAGTATGAGTCTAAGACCTTAGCTATTAGGCCAGAGTAAGAGTTAAGACCTTAACCAGTAGGCCAGAGTACGAGTCTAAGACCTTAGCTATTAGGCCAGAGTAAGAGTTAAGACCTTAACCTGTAGGCCAGAGTACGAGTCTAAGATCATAGCTATGAGGCCAGAGTAAGAGTTAAGACCTTAGCTACTAGGCCAGAGTAAGAGTTAAGACCTTAGCTATTAGGCCAGAGTAAGAGTTAAGACCTTAACAATTAGGCCAGAGTATGAGTCTAAGGCCTTAGCTATTAGGTCAGAGTAAGAGTTAAGACCTTAACCAGTAGGCCAGAGTAAGAGTTAAGACCTTAACCATTAGGCCAGAGTACGAGTGTAAGACCTTAGCTATTAGGGCATAGTAGGAGTCTAAGACCTTAGCTATTAGGCCAGAGTAAGAGTTAAGACCTTAACCAGTAGGCCAGCGTAAGAGTTAAGACCTTAACCATTAGGCCAGAGTACGAGTCTATGACCTTAGCTCTTAGGCCATAGTACGAGTCTAAGACCTTAGCTATTAGGCCAGAGTAAGAGTTAAGACCTTAACCAGTAGGCCAGAGTAAGGGTTAAGACCTTGACCAGTAGGCCAGAGTACGCGTTAAGACCTTAACCATTAGGCCAGAGTACAAGTCTAAGACCTTAGCTATTAGGCCAGAGTACGAGTCTAAGACCTTAGCTATTAGGCCAGAGTAAGAGTTAAGACCTTAGCTATTAGGCCACAGTAAGAGTTAAGACCTTAACCAGTAGGCCATAGTACGAGTCTAAGACCTTAGCTATTAGGCCAGAGTAAGAGTTAAGACCTTAACCAGTAGGCCAGAGTAAGTGTTAAGACCTTAACCATTAGGCCAGAGTATGAGTCTAAGACCTAAGCTATTAGGCTAGAGTAACAGTTAAGACCTTAGCTATTAGGCCAGAGTAAGAGTTAAGACCTTAACCAGTAGGCCAGAGTAAGAGTTAAGACCTTAACCAGTAGGCCAGAGTATGAGTCTAAGACCTTAACCAGTAGGCCAGAGTATGAGTTAAGACCTTAACCAGTAGGCCAGAGTAAGAGTTAAGACCTTAACCTGTAGGCCAGAGAAAGAGTTAAGACCTTAGCTATTAGGCCAGACTAAGAGATAAGACCTTAACCATTAGGCCAGAGTACGAGTCTAAGACCTTAGCTATTAGGCCAAAGTACGAGTCTAAGACCTTAGCTATTAGGCCAGAGTACGAGTTAAGACATTAACCTGTAGGCCAGAGTAAGAGTTAAGACCTTAGCTATTAGGCCAGAGTACGAGTCTAAGACCTTAGCTATTAGGCCAGAGTAAGAGTTAAGACCTTAACCAGTAGGCCAGAGTAAGAGTTAAGACCTTAGCTATTAGGCCAGGTTAAGAGTTAAGACCTTAGCTATTAGGCCAGAGTAAGAGTTAAGACCTTAACCATTAGGCCAGAGTACAAGTCTAAGACCTTAGCTATTAGGCCAGAGGAAGAGTTAAGACCTTAACCAGTAGGCCATAATGCGAGTCTAAGACCTTAGCTATTAGGCCAGAGTAAGAGTTAAGACCTTAACCAGTAGGCCAAAGTCAGAGTTAGGACCTTAACCAGTAGGCCAGAGTCCGAGTCTAAGACCTTAGCTATTAGGCTAGAGTAAGAGTTAAGACCTTAACCTGTAGGCCAGAGTTCGAGTCTAAGACCTTAGCTATTAGGCCAGAGTAAGAGTTAAGACCTTAACCAGTAGGCCAGAGTAGGAGTTAAGACCTTAACCAGTAGGCCAGAGTACGAGTCTAAGACCTTAGCTATTAGGCCAGAGTAAGAGTTAAGACCTTAACCAGTAGGCCAGAGTAAGAGTCAAGACCTTAACCAGTAGGTCAGAGTACGAGTCTAAGACATTAGCTATTAGGCCAGAGTAAGTGTTAAGACCTTAACCAGTAGGCCAGAGTAAAAGTTAATACCTTAACCATTAGGCCAGAGTACGAGTCTAAGACCTTAGCTATGGGGCCAGATTAGGAGTCTTAGCTATTAGGCCAGAGTAAGAGTTAAGACCTTAACCATTAGGCCAGAGTACAAGTCTAAGACCTTAGCTATGAGGCCAGAGTAAGTGTTAAGACCTTAACCAGTAGGCCAGAGTAAGAGTTAATACCTTAACCATTAGGCCAGAGTACGAGTCTAAGACCTTAGCTATTGGGCCAGAGTAAGAGTTAAGACCTTAGCTATTAGGCCAGAGTAAGAGTTAAGACCTTAACTATTAGGCTAGAGTACGAGTCTAAGCCTTAGCTATTAGGCCAGAGAAAGAGTTAAGACCTTAACCATTAGGCCAGAGTACGAGTCTAAGACCTTAGCTATTAGGCCAGAGTAAGAGTTAAGACCTTAACCATTAGGCCAGAGTACGAGTCTAAGACCTTAGCTATGAGGCCAGAGTAAGAGTTAAGACCTTAGCTATTAGGCCAGAGTAAGAGTTAAGACCTTAACCATTAGGCCAGAGTACGAGTCTAAGCCTTTAGCTATTTGGCCAGAGTAAGAGTTAAGACCTCAACCATTAGGCCAGCGTACGAATCTAAGACCTTAGCTATTAGGCCAGAGTAAGAGTTAAGACCTTAACCATTAGGCCAGAGTACGAGTCTAAGACCTTAGCTATGAGGCCAGAGTAAGAGTTAAGACCTTAGCTATTAGGCCAGAGTAAGAGTTAAGACCTTAACCATTAGGCCAGATTACGAGTCTAAGCCTTAGATATTAGGTCAGAGTAAGAGTTAAGACCTTAACCAGTAGGCCAGAGTAAGAGTTAAGACCTTAACCATTAGGCCAGAGTACGAGTCTAAGATCTTAGCTTTTAGGCCATAGTACGAGTCTAAGACCTTAGCTATTAGGCCAGAGGAAGAGTTAAGACCTTAACCAGTAGGCCATAGTGTGAGTCTAAGACCTTAGATATTAGGTCAGAGTAAGAGTTAAGACCTTAACCAGTAGGCCAGAGTAAGTGTTAAGACCTTAACCATTAGGCCAGAGTACGAGTCTAAGATCTTAGCTTTTAGGCCATAGTACGAGTCTAAGACCTTAGCTATTTGGCCAGAGTAAGAGTTAAGACCTTAACCAGTAGGCCAGAGTAAGAGTTAAGACCTTAACCATTAGGCCAGAGTACGAGTCTATGACCTTAGCTATTAGGCCATAGTACGAGTCTAAGACCTTAGCTATTAGGCCAGAGTAAGAGTTAAGACCTTAACCAGTAGGCCAGAGTACGAGTCTAAGACCTTAGCTATTAGGCCAGAGTACGAGTCTAAGACCTTAGCTATTAGGCCAGAGTAAGAGTTAAGACCTTAGCTATTAGGCCAGAGTAAGAGTTAAAACCTTAACCAGTAGGCCAGAGTACAAGTCTAAGACCTTAGCTATTAGGCCAGAGTAAGAGTTAAGACCTTAACTGAAGTACTGGGTATTTTAGACCCAGCGGTGCAGGGGCACACACCCTATGACTTCTGGGTTCACCCTGTTCCAGACCTACAGAAACACAGAGTCTTCTGGGTGAAGTCAAAGATTTGTTTATTGGCTGCAGACCAATTACAGGTATCCTAGAAGTACAACAGCGTGTATGTTCTCAGGAGACTGCTGAAAATCATAGGAACGGGCTTCTCCTTAAGTACAAAATATCATGCTCCAGGCACACATTTCTTGGTTTACGATATGGCCATTACAAGTATACATTACAAACGAAAAAGCAGAGTCATGATGACCATCCCACATTCCAGTTCGGCCAGCCCACAATGATTTACACAGTAAGGTTCAGATCCCACATTTGATGTCAATAGACCCCCCAATAAACATGAGCATCTCCTGTTTTGGGAAACAAGTCATATAGCAGAAACAAGCAGGTGTGGAAGAGATTAGCCGGAGGGTTGTGTAGAATGAAAGGGTTTTATGACGGGTCAAGCCCTGATGCTAATCACAGGAGGACGGAGGAAGGGGAGCTCGTGAGACCGGTTTGACCTGGGGCAGCAGAGCCAGCTGCCCAGGTCACAGAGAAGTCAAAGGAGAAGCCCATGTACTGTGAGGCCCGTATTTACTCCATTATAGCCTATGTGAGGGCAATGACAAGATGGCCACTGCTTCCAAAATGGAACCCGCGTAGTGAAGCAGAATAACGTGTACACAGTGCATTCATAGCTAGAACGATATATAAAGCACTTGTACATGCCGCATTTACCATTTGCGGTTTGTTAATACCAAGATAGACAGGGGTAGGGCCCTGTCCCCTACGCGGTCCCGAATATTAAAGTACGACAGACCCTCCTTTTGCCCTTACATAGGCAATCACTATACTCATCTTAATCCGAGTCTAGGTCAATATTCACAAAGTCATGGAGATGTTGCTGTAGCATCATCCTATTACTTAGTTCGTCCCTCGATACAGGTTTCCTTACACATAAGGTAGCACAGAGGCCACATATCGCAGGAGCACACTGTATGCACAGACAGAACAGGAAAAGAATGGCTAAGATCATTCCAATGACCATCAGAACTTTCCAACCCCAGGCAGATATCAATTCCCAGAACCACCCCACCAGTGACCAATCTCCCTTATCCACGTGTATGGATTCAGATATTTTATGGAGTTTGGAGATGGCTTGATACACTGTTGGAGCATTATCTGGTATGAAAATGCAGCAACTGGATTGGATGACCTTGCATACCCCACCGCGGTCTGCAAGAATAACGTCTAGAACCATGCGGTTCTGCAGAGTCATAAGGCGATCCGCTTGGAGCTCAGCTGTCAGATTACTAAGGGCACCAGCCGTTCCATTGACAGTGGATTCAACCACACGAGTCAGTTGTCTCAGGTTCCTACTATTGACCACAGGTCCCCAAAACGGCAGGAAACCCAAGAAGAAGTCTCCCGCTTCCTGACCCGCAGTGTCCTCCTTACTAATCACACCTCTCACAACTCTGGTCTTATGATAGTCAGAGGCAGCAGTAAATGTCGGCGGTAGCAAGTTCGCAATATAACATGTGCCCGAGAAATCAGGGGGCAGCCATGTATATGCTCGGTCATTACAGATGAAATATGTGCCCTTGGCAGCCAAAAACGCAGGGGAAAACTGCGACGGGAAGGTGTACGTTTCAGTACAGTCACTCCTTCCCAGTTGAGCTCTAGGATTCTGACCATTACCCTGTAAGCAGAACCGACCCATGTGGGGTACGACCCAGATTGGAGATGAGATTTTTCGCTGTCTTTCACCCAGACTAATACTATACCCCGTTGCGTTCCATCCTACATAAGGTCTCAACTCTTCTTTGGGAATGGATGAGTATGCATCGATATCCCTACTCATATCGGCAACTCCTTTTATCAAAGCCTTATTATTGGTGATAGGTCTGATGGAACGCGGTTGGCGAGGGGAATATGTATCTAGAGCATAGAGAAACATGGTCTGGAATGCCCATGACGATCCATTGTAACTATACGGCAGCACCAGGTAGGGAATACCCTTGTTAATGGTATGTGGCATTAACCCACACACCCAGCAATTGGTCGTATTCATTACCAGTTGGTGCTGGTGCAAGAGTTGGATAAACGAGTTATTTACGAACTCTGATCGTCTGGTCTGTTCGTGCTCAGGCAAAGGGTGAAAAGAGTGAGAGGAGGCAGTAGAAAGAGGTATAGGCTGTTCAGTGGGTTCAATGGGCTTTTGAGCGGAGAAAAACACAAATCCTACAATAAACATTATTATGCTACACAGTGTAAAAAGGCACAAAAAGACAAAACATTTACTTTTTACAATTCTACACATCCTTGCGTTAAAGTTCATTTCCTCAATCGGTCTCTCCATCTTAAAAAACTCCATCCTCTACTCGGGCCGCTCGCGGTGGATGAGTTTCTTCTGCTAAGGAGTACGCCTGTCAGTCCAGGGAAACGCCCTAGACCCACCAGAACCGTTGACCTAGCATCTTCGGCCTGTACCCCAAAGTCTTGGCACCGCGACCCTGCGGCAGAACCCGGATGGTGGTTCAAAAAACAAAAATCAAGAAAGTCCTTCAGATGGGAGAGCAAAAATGTTAAAAAGGAAATAGTGAGGAAATCTTTATTTGTCCATGGGCCTAGGTCTCAAATTATAGCGGAGACGGCCAGGTGCTGTTTGGTCTTGAAACAAAAGTTCAGGCTCAGTGGTGTCCAGTCGATTTGATGGTGGCACAGCTTCCTGCAGAATATTGTCACTCTCTTGGTCTGAAACTGTGTCTTTTATGCGTGCGTCACTGAATGGTACAAAACGAGGCACAGTGTCCGTCTCAGAGTCGGCGATACCCTCCTTGACCCACTGGTCATGTGGCAGAGGCAAGGGGACTACTTTGCAGTGGGTACCATGGATCCAGTGTTTCTTCCCTTTTACTCGCACTGCTGATCTTGTCGAAAGAAGAACAAGATGAGGGCCGATCCAGCGAGGCTCGTCGTTGCTCTTGCGCTGGAAATTTCGGACTAGCACCCACGTACCAGGGTTGATAGGGTGTCCAGGAGTTTCAGAGGCTTGAGGGAGAGTATCATGTACCTGTTGGTGCAAAACACGCAGTTTAACAGTCAAATCATACAGGTAATCAAGCAGTACTGGATGCTCTATCTCACTGAACTTCGTAGGCCTCGGTACACCCCATACGTTGGCCGGACGGCCAAAAACAACCTCGTAAGGGCTAAGTCCCACTCGTGAGTGTATGGTCATTCTGGTGGACAGGAGTGCTAAAGGCAGAGCGTCAGGCCATTTAAGACCGGTGCTCACCTGGATTTTGGCCAGCTTGAGCTTTAAGGCTCCATTGTAGCGTTCTACTAATCCAGCTGATTGGGGGTGATTTGCAGCGTGGAACTTCTGCTTTATCCCTAGCCCTTCACATACGTTCTTCATCACTTTACCCACAAACTCACTTCCATTATCACACCACACCATTCTTGGCATCCCAAACCTAGGGAAAAATTCCTTCACAAGGGCTTTGGCTGTGGATAGGGCAGTGTTATCTTTCAGAGGATAAGCCTCTATCCATTTTGAGAAAGCACAAACAACCACCAGTACATATTTCAGGTTGTTGCATCTTTCCATGTGAATAAAGTCCAGCTGCAAAACTTCAAATGGACATGATGGGGGTGCAAAGTGACCAGCTGGAGTTGGGGTTCCCCTACCAGGGTTGTACTTCAAGCATACTATGCAATTCTTGACCACATTCTCTGCACACTTGGGAATCCCAGCATTCTGCCATACTGGAGCCAACAACTAGCATATACCTTTCGTACTGATATGTGCCATTCCATGTGCCATAGTAACCACTGGAAGCACATATGCATCAGGCAACAACCATCGCCTATGTTCTGTCAGATCAATCCAACAACCATTCTCGTCCAACTTACCCATACTTTCTCTTCACTTGCTTAACTCTTCCTCTGTGGCTTCAGCTTGAAGCGACTTCACACTCTCTATTGTGTTCTCACACATTCCCACATCATTAACCCATCTTGCGGGGCCTGCAACATACATTCTAGTCTTCACATTCTGTGCTGTTTCTTTCGCGGTCTCATCAGCAAACGCATTCCCACGTCCAACATCATCTGTGACTTTCCTGTGCGCACTGCATTTCATGATCGCAACTTGCAACGGTAGGGTCAGTGACTCAAGGAGATCATTCACCAACTTGCCATTCCGAATTTTAGCTCCATGCGAAGTCAGGAACCCACGCTCCTTCCACAGTCGCCCAAAATTATGAGCCACGCCAAAGGCGTACTGGCTATCTGTGTAAATATTCACTCTCATTCCTTCAGATAACACACATGCTCTCGTGAGGGCGATTAATTCTGCTGCTTGGGCCGAATTATGTGGCACTCGTGCAGTTTCCACGACCGTGTGCAAAGTCGTGATAGCATATGCAGCAGTCGTGTCACCATTAGGGAGCTTGAAACATGAACCATCTACCCATAAAATGCCATCACACTCAGTCAGGGGAGTATCTTTTAGATCTACTCTCCCTTTCGTCTCTTTTTCTGTTCTGAACAGACAATCATGTTGCTCAATCTCATCTGAGTCTGCTGGAATTGGCAACAATGTAGCTGGATTCAGCGTATTGCATCTTTTTATGTGTATGTGATTTGCTAACAGTGTAAGCTCATAACCTGATAATCGCGCACTAGTCAAGTGTTGTGTCTTGGTCCTATTTAATAATGTGTCTACTGCGTGTGGAACCATAACAATCAATGTATTGTCCATTACCAAACCAGCAGATTGTCGGATAGACATCGCTGCAGCGGCTGTCGCTCTCAGACAGCTTGGCAATGCCCTCGCTACAGGGTCCAAGGTTGATGAAAAATATGCGCATGGGCGCGGTCTGTCGCCAAAAGGCTGTGTTAACACTGATAACGCACAACCATCTTTCTCGTGAACATACAATGTAAATGGCTTACTGTAGTCAGGGGTACCCAACACAGGAGCCAAACATAATGCATTACGCAATTCCACAAAACTTTTCTGGCACTCTTCAGACCATGGGATAGGATTCGGTGTGTCTTTGCATGTTAAGGCTACTAAAGGTTTTGCCAATAAAGAAAAACTAGGGATCCAATGCCTACAGTATGAAGTGATGCCCAAGAAAGCACGCACTTCTCTCTGTGTTCTTGGCACACTCAACTGTGCAATGGCTTGAATTCTTTCTGGGGTCAGTTTCCTTCCCTCCTTCGATAAGAGATGACCTAAGTAGGTCACTTCTTGTCGACAATATTGCAGCTTAGAGAGAGACACTTTGTGATGGAAAGCAGATAAATGGCGCAACAGTGACAATGTGGCTTCTTTACAAATCTTTTCAGTATCCGCAGCGATCAGTAAATCGTCCACGTACTGAATCAGGATAGCGCCACTAGGTAAAACAAGTGCATCAAGCTGCGCTTTTAAAGCTTGACTATATATTGATGGACTTTCACAATAGCCCTGGGGAGCGCGTTTGAAGCGGAAGCTTCGGCCTCCCAGACTAAAACCAAAAATGTCTCTGCTCTCTTCTGCAATTGGGATGCTAAAGAAAGCATTCTTTAAATCAATCACTGAAAACCATGCAGCAGAGGCTGGAATCATCGTTAACAAGGCAGTTATATCGGGGACAACCGGAAACTGTGGCACAACAATCTTATTAACCTCTCTGAGATCGATCACAAATCTGTAAACAGGTGGCTGTGAAGGATCCGTTCGTTTTAAGACAGGTAAAATCGGACTATTGCAAACGTTGCCTCTTGTCTCTTCAATCACACCCTTATTAATCAAGTCGCTGACAATGTCTAACAATGCTTTCTGCCCTTCATTAGAGATCTTGTACTGGGGAATACGTGGCAGTCTGACATTAGCCTTTAAAGTCACCACATATGGTGGTATCTCCAAGAGGCCCACATCATTGGGACCAGTAGCCCAAAGGGCATCCGAAAGGGATGACAATTCAGGCGGCATTGTGTTTTTAGACAAGTACATTGGGGAAATCACTTTCTTGCCTAATGTAAGTTGTACTCCTGAAGGAGAACAATACAGTGTAGCATGCAATCTTTTCAACAAATCTAATCCCAGCAAATTCTCACCACAACCTGTTGTCAGAATCAGGGGTGCTTTCAGCTCACAAGGTCCAACAGAAAGTGACATGGGACTAGAAATCGGGTTCCTAACTGGGGCGCCAGAAAAACCTACTGAAACATTTATATCGCCAGACAAAGGTGCGCCAGGGAGTTTTGAATGCATGATTGAACTCTTTGCAGCACCAGTGTCTAGCAGAAAAGGCTCCGTTACATTTGCTGTAGTTACCTCAACATATGGTCCGCTCTGATCCACTGGCACTGAAACAACTCCCTCTCTCTGTCTATGGCTGTCCTAGTAATCATTACTTTCTGCATCACCGTCCTCTGCATAATAATCATTATTATAATACTGGGCCGTATTACTAATCGCGTTAGCTTGCTGATCAAAGCTATTGATGGTATTTTGAGGCGGCAGAGGACGCGCGTTCTGGGGAGCATTTCCACGCCCTCGGCCTCTAGGAGCTTGCTGACCACCCCTACCTCTTGCGCCATACGCATTACCGTTCCGGTGCATTAATTTAGGGCAACTATATTTATAATGACCTTCCTCTTTGCAGTATGAACATTGGTTGGGACCTACAGGAACACGTGGTTGATAATACCCGTTCATTTGCTGGTTGTTCTGAAACTGTTGGGGTTGGTGATAGACACCTTGGGGTTGCCTATAATTATTCTGACCTCCACGTGGCGGATAGGCCTGCTGTAAAAGGACCTTTGTCTTTAGTTCCTTCGTTTTCTTCTCTGTTCTATCTTTCTCGTCCTTATCTCTATTTTCATAATACTGTGCAGTAGCCAGTATTTGCGCTGAAGAAGAAACAGCCCAAGAACTTTCTGAATCTTTTAACTTTTTACACAGGTCAGGAAGTAAATTCTGCACAAACTTATCCACAAATAACCGTTGGCCACCCTCAGTACTCATATCCTGCCCACTGTGGTCAATAAATGTTTCTTCAAACCTAGTAAAGAAGTCTGACACTGTCTCATCTTTCTTCTGCTTGCATGCAGATAACTTGTCCCAATTTACGCGCATCGCAGGCATTATTGTCTTCATATACGTGATGATTCTACCAGGCAGTTCAGCTACTAAAGGTTCTGGTTTCGCACCACCAGTTTGTCTAGCATCAGCAGCAACAATGTTAGCCCATGTATCCCCTAGTTCTGCATTGTGATCTACATTACGAATTGATCCCCATAGAGGCTGTGGAACAACATTACCAAATAACATGTCTATGTCGGCCAGATTCATAACGCATGACCCTGCCGTCTGCGACAACTCTTTATAATAACCTGCTGGGTTTTTACGGGGATCAGGCAAGGACTGCTTAAGCGCTAACACCTCAGAGCGCTTCCATGGAACATGCACCCAAACACGCTGGAAATGCGCTGCCACAGCGGGGTTACCACCGGCCGCTGCAACCGCTTCCTTCCATACCGGGGGAACTTCTCTCATAGGGTATTGTCGTGCTTTTACCTTTTTCCCCACAAGGACATCTTGTTCAAACAATGACTGTTGGCAATCATCATTCCTAAAGGACAATACAACCGCAACTGCTTTATCTACTCCGCGGTCCACAATTATACCAGTTCCAAAATCGAACCTCACTCTACACAATTCCTGCGGGTTCGGATTTTTACCACTATCCTCCAATTCTTCACAGAGAATTTCACACATTTTCTCGAACACATATCTCTGTTTTGGGGCATCCCATTGATGAAAAACGTTGACAACTGATTCCACATCATACAGTGAAGGGAAAACAATCCATCTACGCGCCATGTTATCTATTACCTTTTTCTCGTCAGGGTTAGGCAATTGGCTGCGCAACTGCTTACGCTGTAAACCAGGAGTCGCACCAGATGACTCAAAGAGGGGCGACATTAATGTAGTAACCACATTAGCTAAGCGCTGTCGCGCTGAAGGAGAAGCTGAGGCGAGAACAGGGGGAAAAACAGAGGGAAGAAAAGAGGATGTAGAGACAGGTACTGGAGTGGTGGAAGGAAGAGTGTCAGCGGAGGCAGCTGCTGTATTAGGCAAAGTCGCAGGAAGTGCGGGGGCAGTTGGAAGCACAACTGGCGGTCCTTGAGAGGGCTGCGCTACATGGATAAGAGCCGGCTGCAAAGCAACTGGCGGTTGCGGCAAGGCTTGCAGTATATTCACTGGAGGTGGCATATTTACAAGCTGGGGAGGCGCCGTGGCATTTTGAGCATACGGGGGTGGCGAACTCAACAAATGTGACATCAGGGGATCTTTCTCCTTTTCTTCTAACCCATTCAGCTTAGAATGTGGTAAGGCTGGGTAACATTTGTCAATCCCTAACTTGCGCTGCCTATGCAATTGCTCACTCATCTGCTCCTCTTCATTGTCTTTAAATTGTACAGCTGCTTGCATTACTGTCATACCTTTCTCTCTCTTATTCTTTTTCGCTAACTTAATTTCCTTTTGTTTGGCTTCCTTTCGCCATAAGCGGAAAGAGTCAAACATCGCCGGCCGGGCTTTTTTCTTAAACAATTTAATTTCCAGATTATCTAAAATATCGGTATCAAAACTACCATTTTGGGGCCATTTTAAAACACCATCTTTCCTGGTGTAGTGGATCCACACTTCGTTATATGCAATGGGGCCTACGCCATGTTTTACATAGAGCTCATAATTTGGAGTTCCAACCGGAGGAACCGGACATGATTCCTCTAGCTGGAAATCCTTTCCACAACCCAAACAGAATAATCTACCAAATAGTCCAGAACCAGGCATCTTTGCTCACTAGTCTAGATCCAAACGTCAAAGGATTATCGATTACGATATTCTCGTGAATACACGAGTCCTCTGGCTTTGGCGTTTGCAAACTCCAAAGTACCAAATTACCAAATCAAACGATCCCGAAGGATACCAAAAACAAATGGGAGACGCTCCACTTATACTTAACTGAATATTGCTGATCGATGACGTCACCAGAAGACTCTCTCGATTGTTTCGCTCTCTCAAAACTCGTCAAGGGTCCAAAACAGGTCGATTAATCAGGGCAGCAGTCCTTCGTAGCCGTCGGGATGCGGAGAACCTCGCAGAAAAGACTTTCGGACCACGTCGACATGCAGGGGTCGATGAAGTGGCGGCCTTCCTCCGGAATTTCCACACGAAGCTCCTCACGAACCTCTGGCTTGGACTGGTACCGCTGAAATCGCCCCATGTTGGGCGCCAAACTGAAGTACTGGGTATTTTAGACCCAGCGGTGCAGGGGCACACACCCTATGACTTCTGGGTTCACCCTGTTCCAGACCTACAGAAACACAGAGTCTTCTGGGTGAAGTCAAAGATTCGTTTATTGGCTGCAGACCAATTACAGGTATCCTAGAAGTACAACAGCGTGTATGTTCTCAGGAGACTGCTGAAAATCATAGGAACGGGCTTCTCCTTAAGTACAAAATATCATGCTCCAGGCACACATTCCTTGGTTTACGATATGGCCATTACAAGTATACATTACAAACGAAAAAGCAGAGTCATGATGACCATCCCACATTCCAGTTCGGCCAGCCCACAATGATTTACACAGTAAGGTTCAGATCCCACATTTGATGTCAATAGACCCCCCAATAAACATGAGCATCTCCTGTTTTGGGAAACAAGTCATAAAGCAGGAACAAGCAGGTGTGGAAGAGATTAGCCGGAGGGTTGTGTAGAATGAAAGGGTTTTATGACGGGTCAAGCCCTGATGCTAATCACAGGTGGACGGAGGAAGGGGAGCTCGTGAGACCGGTTTGACCTGGGGCAGCAGAGCCAGCTGCCCAGGTCAGAGAGAAGTCAAAGGAGAAGCCCATGTACTGTGAGGCCCGTATTTACTCCATTATAGCCTATGTGAGGGCAATGACAAGATGGCCACTGCTTCCAAAATGGAACCCGCGTAGTGAAGCAGAATAACGTGTACACAGTGCATTCATAGCTAGAACGATATATAAAGCACTTGTACATGCCGCATTTACCATTTGCGGTTTGTTAATACCAAGATAGACAGGGGTAGGGCCCTGTCCCCTACGCGGTCCCGAATATTAAAGTACGACATAACCATTAGGCCTGAGTACGAGTCTAAGACCTTAGCTATTAGGCCAGAGTAAGAGTTAAGACCTGAACCAGTAGGCCAGAGTAAGAGTTAAGACCTTAACCAGTAAGCCAGAGTACTAGTCTAAGACCTTAGCTATTAGGCCAGAGTAAGAGTTAAGACCTTAACCAGTAGGCCAGAGTACGAGTCTAAGACCTTAGCTATTAGGCCAGAGTAAGAGTTAAGACCTTAACCTGTAGGCTAGAGTACGAGTCTAAGATCTTAGCTATAAGGCCAGAGTAAGAGTTAAGACCTTAGCTACTAGGCCAGAGTAAGAGTTAAGACCTTAGCTATTAGGCCAGAGTAAGAGTTAAGACCTTAACAATTAGGCCAGAGTATGAGTCTAAGGCCTTAGCTATTAGGTCAGAGTAAGAGTTAAGACCTTAACCAGTAGGCCAGAGTAAGAGTTAAGACCTTAACCATTAGGCCAGAGTACGAGTGTAAGACCTTAGCTATTAGGGCATAGTAGGAGTCTAAGACCTTAGCTATTAGGCCAGAGTAAGAGTTAAGACCTTAACCAGTAGGCCAGCGTAAGAGTTAAGACCTTAACCAATAGGCCAGAGTACGAGTCTATGACCTTAGCTCTTAGGCCATAGTACGAGTCTAAGACCTTAGCTATTAGGCCAGAGTAAGAGTTAAGACCTTAA
Organism: Triturus cristatus; assembly: GCF_964204655.1. NCBI lineage: Eukaryota > Metazoa > Chordata > Amphibia > Caudata > Salamandridae > Triturus > Triturus cristatus. The sequence goes on from NC_140590.1 coordinate 1,309,665,056, forward strand.
CCAGTAGGCCAGAGCAAGGGTTAAGACCTTAACCAGTAGGCCAGAGTACGCGTTAAGACCTTAACCATTAGGCCAGAGTACAAGTCTAAGACCTTAGCTATTAGGCCAGAGTACGAGTCTAAGACCTTAGCTATTAGGCCAGAGTAAGAGTTAAGACCTTAGCTATTAGGCCACAGTAAGAGTTAAGACCTTAACCAGTAGGCCATAGTACGAGTCTAAGACCTTAGCTATTAGGCCAGAGTAAGTGTTAAGACCTTAACCAGTAGGCCATAGTAAGAGTTAATACCTTAACCATTAGGCCAGAGTACGAGTCTAAGACCTTAGCTATTGGGCAGAGTAAGAGTCTTAGCTATTAGGCCAGAGTAAGAGTTAAGACCTTAACCATTAGGCCAGAGTGCGAGTCTAAGACCTTAGCTATTAGGCCAGAGTAAGAGTTAAGACCTTAGCTATTAGGCCAGAGTAAGAGTTAAGACCTTAACCATTAGGCCAGAGTACGAGTCTAAGCCTTAGCTATTAGGCCAGAATAAGAGTTAAGACCTTAACCTGTAGGCCAGAGTACGAGTCTAAGACCTTAGCTATTAGGCCAGAGTAAGAGTTAAGACCTTAGCTATTAGGCCAGAGTAAGAGTTAAGACCTTAGATATTAGGCCAGAGTAAGAGTTAAGACCTTAACCATTAGGCCAGAGTATGAGTCTAAGACCTTAGCTATTAGGGCAGAGGAAGAGTTAAGACCTTAACCAGTAGGCCATAGTGTGAGTCTAAGACCTTAGATATTAGGTCAGAGTAAGAGTTAAGACCTTAACCAGTAGGCCAGAGTAAGTGTTAAGACCTTAACCATTAGGCCAGAGTACGAGTCTAAGATCTTAGCTTTTAGGCCATAGTACGAGTCTAAGACCTTAGCTATTAGGCCAGAGTAAGAGTTAAGACCTTAACCAGTAGGCCAGAGTAAGAGTTAAGACCTTAACCATTAGGCCAGAGTACGAGTCTATGACCTTAGCTATTAGGCCATAGTACGAGTCTAAGACCTTAGCTATTAGGCCAGAGTAAGAGTTAAGACCTTAACCAGTAGGCCAGAGTACGAGTCTAAGACCTTAGCTATTAGGCCAGAGTACGAGTCTAAGACCTTAACTATTAGGCCAGAGTAAGAGTTAAGACCTTAGCTATTAGGCCAGAGTAAGAGTTAAGACCTTAACCAGTAGGCCAGAGTACAAGTCTAAGACCTTAGCTATTAGGCCAGAGTAAGAGTTAAGACCTTAACCATTAGGCCTGAGTACGAGTCTAAGACCTTAGCTATTAGGCCAGAGTAAGAGTTAAGACCTGAACCAGTAGGCCAGAGTAAGAGTTAAGACCTTAACCAGTAGGCCAGAGTACGAGTCTAAGACCTTAGCTATTAGGCCAGAGTAAGAGTTAAGACCTTAACCAGTAGGCCAGAGTACGAGTCTAAGACCTTAGCTATTAGGCCAGAGTAAGAGTTAAGACCTTAACCTGTAGGCCAGAGTACGAGTCTAAGATCTTAGCTATAAGGCCAGAGTAAGAGTTAAGACCTTAGCTACTAGGCCAGAGTAAGAGTTAAGACCTTAGCTATTAGGCCAGAGTAAGAGTTAAGACCTTAACAATTAGGCCAGAGTATGAGTCTAAGGCCTTAGCTATTAGGTCAGAGTAAGAGTTAAGACCGTAACCAGTAGGCCAGAGTAAGAGTTAAGACCTTAACCATTAGGCCAGAGTACGAGTGTAAGACCTTAGCTATTAGGGCATAGTAGAAGTCTAAGACCTTAGCTATTAGGCCAGAGTAAGAGTTAAGACCTTAACCAGTAGGCCAGCGTAAGAGTTAAGACCTTAACCATTAGGCCAGAGTACGAGTCTATGACCTTAGCTCTTAGGCCATAGTACGAGTCTAAGACCTTAGCTATTAGGCCAGAGTAAGAGTTAAGACCTTAACCAGTAGGCCAGAGTAAGGGTTAAGACCTTAACCAGTAGGCCAGAGTACGCGTTAAGACCTTAACCATTAGGCCAGAGTACAAGTCTAAGACCTTAGCTATTAGGCCAGAGTACGAGTCTAAGACCTTAGCTATTAGGCCAGAGTAAGAGTTAAGACCTTAGCTATTAGGCCACAGTAAGAGTTAAGACCTTAACCAGTAGGCCATAGTACGAGTCTAAAACCTTAGCTATTAGGCCAGAGTAAGAGTTAAGACCTTAACCAGTAGACCAGAGTAAGTGTTAAGACCTTAACCATTAGGCCAGAGTATGAGTCTAAGACCTAAGCTATTAGGCCAGAGTAACAGTTAAGACCTTAGCTATTAGGCCAGAGTAAGAGTTAAGACCTTAACCAGTAGGCCAGAGTAAGAGTTAAGACCTTAACCAGTAGGCCAGAGTACGAGTCTAAGACCTTAACCAGTAGGCCAGAGTATGAGTTAAGACCTTAACCAGTAGGCCAGAGTAAGAGTTAAGACCTTAACCTGTAGGCCAGAGTAAGAGTTAAGACCTTAGCTATTAGGCAGGACTAAGAGTTAAGACCTTAAGCATTAGGCCAGAGTACGAGTCTAAGACCTTAGCTATTAGGGCAAAGTACGAGTCTAAGACCTTAGCTATTAGGCCAGAGTACGAGTTAAGACATTAACCTGTAGGCCAGAGTAAGAGTTAAGACCTTAGCTATTAGGCCAGAGTACGAGTCTAAGACCTTAGCTATTAGGCCAGAGTAAGAGTTAAGACCTTAACCAGTAGGCCAGAGTAAGAGTTAAGACCTTAGCTATTAGGCCAGGTTAAGAGTTAAGACCTTAGCTATTAGGCCAGAGTAAGAGTTAAGACCTTAACCATTAGGCCAGAGTACAAGTCTAAGACCTTAGCTATTAGGCCAGAGGAAGAGTTAAGACCTTAACCAGTAGGCCATAATGTGAGTCTAAGACCTTAGCTATTAGGCCAGAGTAAGAGTTAAGACCTTAACCAGTAGGCCAAAGTCAGAGTTAGGACCTTAACCAGTAGGCCAGAGTCCGAGTCTACGACCTTAGCTATTAGGCCAGAGTAAGAGTTAAGACCTTAACCTGTAGGCCTGAGTACGAGTCTAAGACCTTAGCTATTAGGCCAGAGTAAGAGTTAAGACCTTAACCAGTAGGCCAGAGTAGGAGTTAAGACCTTAACCAGTAGGCCAGAGTACGAGTCTAAGACCTTAGCTATTAGGCCAGAGTAAGAGTTAAGACCTTAACCAGTAGGCCAGAGAAAGAGTCAAGACCTTAACCAGTAGGTCAGAGTACGAGTCTAAGACATTAGCTATTAGGCCAGAGTAAGTGTTAAGACCTTAACCAGTAGGCCAGAGTAAAAGTTAATACCTTAACCATTAGGCCAGAGTACGAGTCTAAGACCTTAGCTATGGGGCCAGAGTAGGAGTCTTAGCTATTAGGCAAGAGTAAGAGTTAAGACCTTAACCATTAGGCCAGAGTACAAGTCTAAGACCTTAGCTATGAGGCCAGAGTAAGTGTTAAGACCTTAACCAGTAGGCCAGAGTAAGAGTTAATACCTTAACCATTAGGCCAGAGTACGAGTCTAAGACCTTAGCTATTGGGCCAGAGTAAGAGTTAAGACCTTAGCTATTAGGCCAGAGTAAGAGTTAAGACCTTAACCATTAGGCCAGAGTACGAGTCTAAGACCTTAGCTATTAGGCCAGAGTAAGAGTTAAGACCTTAACCATTAGGCCAGAGTACGACTCTAAGACCTTAGCTATGAGGCCAGAGTAAGAGTTAAGACCTTAGCTATTAGGCCAGAGTAAGAGTTAAGACCTTAACCATTAGGCCAGAGTACGAGTCTAAGCCTTAGCTATTTGGCCAGAGTACGAGTCTAAGACCTTAGCTATGAGGCCAGAGTAAGAGTTAAGACCTTAGCTATTAGGCCAGAGTAAGAGTTAAGACCTTAACCATTAGGCCAGAGTACGAGTCTAAGCCTTAGCTATTTGGCCAGAGTAAGAGTTAAGACCTCAACCATTAGGCCAGCGTACGAATCTAAGACCTTAGCTATTAGGCCAGAGTAAGAGTTAAGACCTTAACCATTAGGCCAGAGTATGAGTCTAAGACCTTAGCTATGAGGCCAGAGTAAGAGTTAAGACCTTAACCAGTAGGCCAGAGTAAGAGTTAAGACCTTAACCATTAGGCCAGAGTACGAGTCTAAGATCTTAGCTTTTAGGCCATAGTACGAGTCTAAGACCTTAGCTATTAGACAAGAGGAAGAGTTAAGACCTTAACCAGTAGGCCATAGTGTGAGTCTAAGACCTTAGATATTAGGTCAGAGTAAGAGTTAAGACCTTAACCAGTAGGCCAGAGTAAGTGTTAAGACCTTAACCATTAGGCCAGAGTACGAGTCTAAGATCTTAGCTTTTAGGCCATAGTACGAGTCTAAGACCTTAGCTATTTGGCCAGAGTAAGAGTTAAGACCTTAACCAGTAGGCCAGAGTAAGAGTTAAGACCTTAACCATTAGGCCAGAGTACGAATCTATGACCTTAGCTATTAGGCCATAGTACGAGTCTAAGACCTTAGCTATTAGGCCAGAGTAAGAGTTAAGACCTTAACCAGTAGGCCAGAGTATGAGTCTAAGACCTTAGCTATTAGGCCAGAGTACGAGTCTAAGACCTTAGCTATTAGGCCAGAGTAAGAGTTAAGACCTTAGCTATTAGGCCAGAGTAAGAGTTAAGACCTTAACCAGTAGGCCAGAGTACAAGTCTAAGACCTTAGCTATTAGGCCAGAGTAAGAGTTAAGACCTTAACCATTAGGCCTGAGTACGAGTCTAAGACCTTAGCTATTAGGCCAGAGTAAGAGTTAAGACCTGAACCAGTAGGCCAGAGTAAGAGTTAAGACCTTAACCAGTAGGCCAGAGTACGAGTCTAAGACCTTAGCTATTAGGCCAGAGTAAGAGTTAAGACCTTAACCAGTAGGCCAGAGTACGAGTCTAAGACCTTAGCTATTAGGCCAGAGTAAGAGATAAGACCTTAACCTGTAGGCCAGAGTACGAGTCTAAGATCTTAGCTATAAGGCCAGAGTAAGAGTTAAGACCTTATCTACTAGGCCAGAGTAAGAGTTAAGACCTTAGCTATTAGGCCAGAGTAAGAGTTAAGACCTTAACAATTAGGCCAGAGTATGAGTCTAAGGCCTTAGCTATTAGGTCAGAGTAAGAGTTAAGACCTTAACCAGTAGGCCAGAGTAAGAGTTAAGACCTTAACCATTAGGCCAGAGTACAAGTGTAAGACCTTAGCTATTAGGGCATAGTAGGAGTCTAAGACCTTAGCTATTAGGCCAGAGTAAGAGTTAAGACCTTAACCAGTAGGCCAGTGTAAGAGTTAAGACCTTAACTATTAGGCCAGAGTACGAGTCTATGACCTTAGCTCTTAGGCCATAGTACGAGTCTAAGACCTTAGCTATTAGGCCAGAGTAAGAGTTAAGACCTTAACCAGTAGGCCAGAGTAAGGGTTAAGACCTTGACCAGTAGGCCAGAGTACGCGTTAAGACCTTAACCATTAGGCCAGAGTACAAGTCTAAGACCTTAGCTATTAGGCCAGAGTACGAGTCTAAGACCTTAGCTATTAGGCCAGAGTAAGAGTTAAGACCTTAGCTATTAGGCCACAGTAAGAGTTAAGACCTTAACCAGTAGGCCATAGTACGAGTCTAAGACCTTAGCTATTAGGCCAGAGTAAGAGTTAAGACCTTAACCAGTAGGCCAGAGTAAGTGTTAAGACCTTAACCATTAGGCCAGAGTATGAGTCTAAGACCTAAGCTATTAGGCCAGAGTAACAGTTAAGACCTTAGCTATTAGGCCAGAGTAAGAGTTAAGACCTTAACCAGTAGGCCAGAGTAAGAGTTAAGACCTTAACCAGTAGGCCAGAGTACGAGTCTAAGACCTTAACCAGTAGGCCAGAGTATGAGTTAAGACCTTAACCAGTAGGCCAGAGTAAGAGTTAAGACCTTAACCTGTAGGCCAGAGTAAGAGTTAAGACCTTAGCTATTAGGCCAGACTAAGAGTTAAGACCTTAACCATTAGGCCAGAGTACGAGTCTAAGACCTTAGCTATTAGGCCAAAGTACGAGTCTAAGACCTTAGCTATTAGGCCAGAGTACGAGTTAAGACATTAACCTGTAGGCCAGAGTAAGAGTTAAGACCTTAGCTATTAGGCCAGAGTACAAGTCTAAGACCTTAGCTATTAGGCCAGAGTAAGAGTTAAGACCTTAACCAGTAGGCCAGAGTAAGAGTTAAGACCTTAGCTATTAGGCCAGGTTAAGAGTTAAGACCTTAGCTATTAGGCCAGAGTAAGAGTTAAGACCTTAACCATTAGGCCAGAGTACAAGTCTAAGACCTTAGCTATTAGGCCAGAGGAAGAGTTAAGACCTTAACCAGTAGGCCATAATGCGAGTCTAAGACATTAGCTATTAGGCCAGAGTAAGAGTTAAGACCTTAACCAGTAGGCCAAAGTCAGAGTTAGGACCTTAACCAGTAGGCCAGAGTCCGAGTCTAAGAACTTAGCTATTAGGCCAGAGTAAGAGTTAAGACCTTAACCTGTAGGCCAGAGTACGAGTCTAAGACCTTAGCTATTAGGCCAGAGTAAGAGTTAAGACCTTAACCAGTAGGCCAGAGTAGGAGTTAAGACCTTAACCAGTAGGCCAGAGTACGAGTCTAAGACCTTAGCTATTAGGCCAGAGTAAGAGTTAAGACCTTAACCAGTAGGCCAGAGTAAGAGTCAAGACCTTAACCAGTAGGTCAGAGTACGAGTCTAAGACATTAGCTATTAGGCCAGAGTAAGTGTTAAGACCTTAACCAGTAGGCCAGAGTAAAAGTTAATACCTTAACCATTAGGCCAGAGTACGAGTCTAAGACCTTAGCTATGGGGCCAGAGTAGGAGTCTTAGCTATTAGGCCAGAGTAAGAGTTAATACCTTAACCATTATGCCAGAGTACGAGTCTAAGACCTTAGCTATTGGGCCAGAGTAAGAGTTAAGACCTTAGCTATTAGGCCAGAGTAAGAGTTAAGACCTTAACCATTAGGCTAGAGTACAAGTCTAAGCCTTAGCTATTAAGCCAGAGAAAGAGTTAAGACCTTAACCATTAGGCCAGAGTACGAGTCTAAGACCTTAGCTATTAGGCCAGAGTAAGAGTTAAGACCTTAACCATTAGGCCAGAGTACGAGTCTAAGACCTTAGCTATGAGGCCAGAGTAAGAGTTAAGACCTTAGCTATTAGGCCAGAGTAAGAGTTAAGACCTTAACCATTAGGCCAGAGTACGAGTCTAAGCCTTAGCTATTTGGCCAGAGTAAGAGTTAAGACCTCAACCATTAGGCCAGCGTACAAATCTAAGACCTTAGCTATTAGGCCAGAGTAAGAGTTAAGACCTTAACCATTAGGCCAGAGTATGAGTCTAAGACCTTAGCTATGAGGCCAGAGTAAGAGTTAAGACCTTAGCTATTAGGCCAGAGTAAGAGTTAAGACCTTAACCATTAGGCCAGAGTACGAGTCTAAGCCTTAGATATTAGGTCAGAGTAAGAGTTAGGACCTTAACCAGTAGGCCAGAGTAAGAGTTAAGACCTTAACCATTAGGCCAGAGTACGAGTCTAGGATCTTAGCTTTTAGGCCATAGTACGAGTCTAAGACCTTAGCTATTAGGCCAGAGTAAGAGTTAAGACCTTAACCATTAGGCCAGAGTACGAGTCTAAGCCTTAGATATTAGGTCAGAGTAAGAGTTAAGACCTTAACCAGTAGGCCAGAGTAAGTGTTAAGACCTTAACCATTAGGCCAGTGTACGAGTCTAAGATCTTAGCTTTTAGGCCATAGTACGAGTCTAAGACCTTAGCTATTTGGCCAGAGTAAGAGTTAAGACCTTAACCAGTAGGCCAGAGTAAGAGTTAAGACCTTAACCATTAGGCCAGAGTAAGAGTCTATGACCTTAGCTATTAGGCCATAGTACGAGTCTAAGACCTTAGCTATTAGGCCAGAGTAAGAGTTAAGACCTTAACCAGTAGGCCAGAGTACGAGTTAAGACCTTAACCATTAGGCCAGAGTACGAGTCTAAGATCTTAGCTTTTAGGCCATAGTACGAGTCTAAGACCTTAGCTATTAGGCCAGAGGAAGAGTTAAGACCTTAACCAGTAGGCCATAGTGTGAGTCTAAGACCTTAGATATTAGGTCAGAGTAAGAGTTAAGACCTTAACCAGTAGGCCAGAGTAAGTGTTAAGACCTTAACCATTAGGCCAGAGTACGAGTCTAAGATCTTAGCTTTTAGGCCATAGTACGAGTCTAAGACCTTAGCTATTTGGCCAGAGTAAGAGTTAAGACCTTAACCAGTAGGCCAGAGTAAGAGTTAAGACCTTAACCATTAGGCCAGAGTACGAGTCTATGACCTTAGCTATTAGGCCATAGTACGAGTCTAAGACCTTAGCTATTAGGCCAGAGTAAGAGTTAAGACCTTAACCAGTAGGCCAGAGTACGAGTCTAAGACCTTAGCTATTAGGCCAGAGTACGAGTCTAAGACCTTAGCTATTAGGCCAGAGTAAGAGTTAAGACCTTAGCTATTAGGCCAGAGTAAGAGTTAAGACCTTAACCAGTAGGCCAGAGTACAAGTCTAAGACCTTAGCTATTAGGCCAGAGTAAGAGTTAAGACCTTAACCATTAGGCCTGAGTACGAGTCTAAGACCTTAGCTTTTAGGCCAGAGTAAGAGTTAAGACCTGAACCAGTAGGCCAGAGTAAGAGTTAAGACCTTAACCAGTAGGCCAGAGTACGAGTCTAAGACCTTAGCTATTAGGCCAGAGTAAGAGTTAAGACCTTAACCAGTAGGCCAGAGTACGAGTCTAAGACCTTAGCTATTAGGCCAGAGTAAGAGTTAAGACCTTAACCTGTAGGCCAGAGTACGAGTCTAAGATCTTAGCTATAAGGCCAGAGTAAGAGTTAAGACCTTAGCTACTAGGCCAGAGTAAGAGTTAAGACCTTAGCTATTAGGCCAGAGTAAGAGTTAAGACCTTAAAAATTAGGCCAGAGTATGAGTCTAAGGCCTTAGCTATTAGGTCAGAGTAAGAGTTAAGACCTTAACCAGTAGGCCAGAGTAAGAGTTTTGACCTTAACCATTAGGCCAGAGTACGAGTGTAAGACCTTAGCTATTAGGGCATAGTAGGAGTCTAAGACCTTAGCTATTAGGCCAGAGTAAGAGTTAAGATCTTAACCAGTAGGCCAGCGTAAGAGTTAAGATTTTAACCATTAGGCCAGAGTACGAGTCTATGACCTTAGCTCTTAGGCCATAGTACGAGTCTAAGACCTTAGCTATTAGGCCAGAGTAAGAGTTAAGACCTTAACCAGTAGGCCAGAGTAATGGTTAAGACCTTAACCAGTAGGCCAGAGTACGCGATAAGACCTTAACCATTAGGCCAGAGTACAAGTCTAAGACCTTAGCTATTAGGCCAGAGTACGAGTCTAAGACCTTAGCTATTAGGCCAGAGTAAGAGTTAAGACCTTAGCTATTAGGCCACAGTAAGAGTTAAGACCTTAACCAGTAGGCCATAGTACGAGTCTAAGACCTTAGCTATTAGGCCAGAGTAAAAGTTAAGACCTTAACCAGTAGGCCAGAGTAAGTGTTAAGACCTTAACCATTAGGCCAGAGTATGAGTCTAAGACCTAAGCTATTAGGCCAGAGTAACAGCTAAGACCTTAGCTATTAGGCCAGAGTAAGAGTTAAGACCTTAACCAGTAGGCCAGAGTAAGAGTTAAGACCTTAACCAGTAGGCCAGAGTACGAGTCTAAGACCTTAACCAGTAGGCCAGAGTATGAGTTAAGACCTTAACCAGTAGGCCAGAGTAAGAGTTAAGACCTTAACCTGTAGGCCAGAGTAAGAGTTAAGACCTTAGCTATTAGGCCAGACTAAGAGTTAAGACCTTAACCATTAGGCCAGAGTACGAGTCTAAGACCTTAGCTATTAGGCCAAAGTACAAGTCTAAGACCTTAGCTATTAGGCCAGAGTACGAGTTAAGACATTAACCTGTAGGCCAGAGTAAGAGTTAAGACCTTAGCTATTAGGCCAGAGTACGAGTCTAAGACCTTAGCTATTAGGCCAGAGTAAGAGTTAAGACCTTAACCAGTAGGCCAGAGTAAGAGTTAAGACCTTAGCTATTAGGCCAGGTTAAGAGTTAAGACCTTAGCTATTAGGCCAGAGTAAGAGTTAAGACCTTAACCATTAGGCCAGAGTACAAGTCTAAGACCTTAGCTATTAGGCCAGAGGAAGAGTTAAGACCTTAACCAGTAGGCCATAATGCGAATCTAAGACCTTAGCTATTAGGCCAGAGTAAGAGTTAAGACCTTAACCAGTAGGCCAAAGTCAGAGTTAGGACCTTAACCAGTAGGCCAGAGTCCGAGTCTAAGACCTTAGCTATTAGGCCAGAGTAAGAGTTAAGACCTTAACCTGTAGGCCAGAGTACGAGTCTAAGACCTTAGCTATTAGGCCAGAGTAAGAGTTAAGACCTTAACCAGTAGGCCAGAGTAGGAGTTAAGACCTTAACCAGTAGGCCAGAGTACGAGTCTAAGACCTTAGCTATTAGGCCAGAGTAAGAGTTAAGACCTTAACCAGTAGGCCAGAGTAAGAGTCAAGACCTTAACCAGTAGGTCAGAGTACGAGTCTAAGACATTAGCTATTAGGCCAGAGTAAGTGTTAAGACCTTAACCAGTAAGCCAGAGTAAAAGTTAATACCTTAACCATTAGGCCAGAGTACGAGTCTAAGACCTTAGCTATGGGGCCAGAGTAGGAGTCTTAGCTATTAGGCCAGAGTAAGAGTTAAGACCTTAACCATTAGGCCAGAGTACAAGTCTAAGACCTTAGCTATGAGGCCAGAGTAAGTGTTAAGACCTTAACAGGTAGGCCAGAGTAAGAGTTAATACCTTAACCATTAGGCCAGAGTACGAGTCTAAGACCTTAGCTATTGGGCCAGAGTAAGAGTTAAGACCTTAGCTATTAGGCCAGAGTAAGAGTTAAGACCTTAACCATTAGGCTAGAGTACGAGTCTTACCCTTAGCTATTAGGCCAGAGAAAGAGTTAAGACCTTAACCATTAGGCCAGAGTACGAGTCTAAGACCTTAGCTATTAGGCCAGAGTAAGAGTTAAGACCTTAACCATTAGGCCAGAGTACGAGTCTAAGACCTTAGCTATGAGGCCAGAGTAAGAGTTAAGACCTTAGCTATTAGGCCAGAGTAAGAATTAAGACCTTAACCATTAGGCCAGAGTACGAGTCTAAGCCTTAGCTATTTGGCCAGAGTAAGAGTTAAGACCTCAACCATTAGGCCAGCGTACAAATCTAAGACCTTAGCTATTAGGCCAGAGTAAGAGTTAAGACCTTAACCATTAGGCCAGAGTACGAGTCTAAGACCTTAGCTATGAGGCCAGAGTAAGAGTTAAGACCGTAGCTATTAGGCCAGAGTAAGAGTTAAGACCTTAACCATTAGGCCAGAGTACGAGTCTAAGACCTTAGCTATGAGGCCAGAGTAAGAGTTAAGACCGTAGCTATTAGGTCAGAGTAAGAGTTAAGACCTTAACCAGTAGGCCAGAGTAAGAGTTAAGACCTTAACCATTAGGCCAGAGTACGAGTCTAAGATCTTAGCTTTTAGGCCATAGTACGAGTCTAAGACCTTAGCTATTAGGCCAGAGTAAGAGTTAAGACCTTAACCAGTAGGCCAGAGTATGAGTCTATGACCTTAGCTATTAGGCCATAGTACGAGTCTAAGACCTTAGCTATTAGGCCAGAGTAAGAGTTAAGACCTTAACCAGTAGGCCAGAGTAAGAGTTAAGACCTTAACCTGTAGGCCATAGTACGAGTCTAAGACCTTAGCTATTAGGCCAGAGTAAGAGTTAAGACCTTAACCAGTAGGCCAGAGTAACTGTTAAGACCTTAACCATTAGGCCAGAGTATGAGTCTAAGACCTAAGCTATTAGGCCAGAGTAACAGTTAAGACCTTAGCTATTAGGCCAGAGTAAGAGTTAAGACCTTAACCAGTAGGCCAGAGTACGAGTCTAAGACCTTAGCTAGGAGGCCAGAGTAAGAGTTAAGACCTTAGCTATTAGGCCAGAGTAAGAGTTAAGACCTTAACCATTAGGCCAGAGTACGAGTCTAAGCCTTAGATATTAGGTCAGAGTAAGAGTTAAGACCTTAACCAGTAGGCCAGAGTAAGAGTTAAGACCTTAACCATTAGGCCAGAGTACGAGTCTAAGATCTTAGCTTTTAGGCCATAGTATGAGTCCAAGACCTTAGCTATTAGGCCAGAGGAAGAGTTAAGACCTTAACCAGTAGGCCATAGTGTGAGTCTAAGACCTTAGATATTAGGTCAGAGTAAGAGTTAAGACCTTAACCAGTAGGCCAGAGTAAGTGTTAAGACCTTAACCATTAGGCCAGAGTACGAGTCTAAGATCTTAGCTTTTAGGCCATAGTACGAGTCTAAGACCTTAGCTATTTGGCCAGAGTAAGAGTTAAGACCTTAACCAGTAGGCCAGAGTAAGAGTTAAGACCTTAACCATTAGGCCAGAGTACGAGTCTATGACCTTAGCTATTAGGCCATAGTACGAGTCTAAGACCTTAGCTATTAGGCCAGAGTAAGAGTTAAGACCTTAACCAGTAGGCCAGAGTACGAGTCTAAGACCTTAGCTATTAGGCCAGAGTACGAGTCTAAGACCTTAGCTATTAGGCCAGAGTAAGAGTTAAGACCTTAGCTATTAGGCCAGAGTAAGAGTTAAGACCTTAACCAGTAGGCCAGAGTACAAGTCTAAGACCTTAGCTATTAGGCCAGAGTAAGAGTTAAGACCTTAACCATTAGGCCTGAGTACGAGTCTAAGACCTTAGCTATTAGGCCAGAGTAAGAGTTAAGACCTGAACCAGTAGGCCAGAGTAAGAGTTAAGACCTTAACCAGTAGGCCAGAGTACGAGTCTAAGACCTTAGCTATTAGGCCAGAGTAAGAGTTAAGACCTTAACCAGTAGGCCAGAGTACGAGTCTAAGACCTTAGCTATTAGGCCAGAGTAAGAGTTAAGACCTTAACCTGTAGGCCAGAGTACGAGTCTAAGATCTTAGCTATAAGGCCAGAGTAAGAGTTAAGACCTTAGCTACTAGGCCAGAGTAAGAGTTAAGACCTTAGCTATTAGGCCAGAGTAAGAGTTACGACCTTAACAATTAGGCCAGAGTATGAGTCTAAGGCCTTAGCTATTAGGTCAGAGTAAGAGTTAAGACCTTAACCAGTAGGCCAGAGTAAGAGTTAAGACCTTAACCATTAGGACAGAGTACGAGTGTAAGACCTTAGCTATTAGGGCATAGTAGGAGTCTAAGACCTTAGCTATTAGGCCAGAGTAAGAGTTAAGACCTTAGCTATTAGGCCAGAGTAAGAGTTAAGACCTTAACCAGTAGGCCAGCGTAAGAGTTAAGACCTTAACCATTAGGCCAGAGTACGAGTCTATGACCTTAGCTCTTAGGCCATAGTACGAGTCTAAGACCTTAGCTATTAGGCCAGAGTAAGAGTTAAGACCTTAACCAGTAGGCCAGAGTAAGGGTTAAGACCTTAACCATTAGGCCAGAGTACAAGTCTAAGACCTTAGCTATTAGGCCAGAGTACGAGTCTAAGACCTTAGCTATTAGGCCAGAGTAAGAGTTAAGACCTTAGCTATTAGGCCACAGTAAGAGTTAAGACCTTAACCAGTAGGCCATAGTACGAGTCTAAGACCTTAGCTATTAGGCCAGAGTAAGAGTTAAGACCATAACCAGTAGGCCAGAGTAAGTGTTAAGACCTTAACCATTAGGCCAGAGTATGAGTCTAAGACCTAAGCTATTAGGCCAGAGTAACAGCTAAGACCTTAGCTATTAGGCCAGAGTAAGAGTTAAGACCTTAACCAGTAGGCCAGAGTAAGAGTTAAGACCTTAACCAGTAGGCAAGAGTACGAGTCTAAGACCTTAACCAGTAGGCCAGAGTATGAGTTAAGACCTTAACCAGTAGGCCAGAGTAAGAGTTAAGACCTTAACCTGTAGGCCAGAGTAAGAGTTAAGACCTTAGCTATTAGGCCAGACTAAGAGTTAAGACCTTAACCATTAGGCCAGAGTACGAGTCTAAGACCTTAGCTATTAGGCCAAAGTACGAGTCTAAGACCTTAGCTATTAGGCCAGAGTACGAGTTAAGACATTAACCTGTAGGCCAGAGTAAGAGTTAAGACCTTAGCTATTAGGCCAGAGTACGAGTCTAAGACCTTAGCTATTAGGCCAGAGTAAGAGTTAAGACCTTAACCAGTAGGCCAGTGTAAGAGTTAAGACCTTAGCTATTAGGCCAGGTTAAGAGTTAAGACCTTAGCTATTAGGCCAGAGTAAGAGTTAAGACCTTAACCATTAGGCCAGAGTACAAGTCTAAGACCTTAGCTATTAGGCCAGAGGAAGAGTTAAGACCTTAACCAGTAGGCCATAATGCGAGTCTAAGACCATAGCTATTAGGCCAGAGTAAGAGTTAAGACCTTAACCAGTAGGCCAAAGTCAGAGTTAGGACCTTAACCAGTAGGCCAGAGTCTGAGTCTAAGACATTACCTATTAGGCCAGAGTAAGAGTTAAGACCTTAACCTGTAGGCCAGAGTACGAGTCTAAGACCTTAGCTATTAGGCCAGAGTAAGAGTTAAGACCTTAACCAGTAGGCCAGAGTAGGAGTTAAGACCTTAACCAGTAGGCCAGAGTACGAGTCTAAGACCTTAGCTATTAGGCCAGAGTAAGAGTTAAGACCTTAACCAGTAGGCCAGAGTAAGAGTCAAGACCTTAACCAGTAGGTCAGAGTACGAGTCTAAGACATTAGCTATTAGGCCAGAGTAAGTGTTAAGACCTTAACCAGTAGGCCAGAGTAAAAGTTAATACCTTAACCATTAGGCCAGAGTAAGAGTCTAAGAACTTAGCTATGGGGCCAGAGTAGGAGTCTTAGCTATTAGGCCAGAGGAAGAGTTAAGACCTTAACCATTAGGCCAGAGTACAAGTCTAAGACCTTAGCTATGAGACCAGAGTAAGTGTTAAGACCTTAACCAGTAGGCCAGAGTAAGAGTTAATACCTTAACCATTAGGCCAGAGTACGAGTCTAAGACCTTAGCTATTGGGCCAGAGTAAGAGTTAAGACCTTAGCTATTAGGCCAGAGTAAGAGTTAAGACCTTAACCATTAGGCTAGAGTACGAGTCTTAGCCTTAGCTATTAGGCCAGAGAAAGAGTTAAGACCTTAACCATTAGGCCAGAGTATGAGTCTAAGACCTTAGCTATTAGGCCAGAGTAAGAGTTAAGACCTTAACCATTAGGCCAGAGTACGAGTCTAAGACCTTAGCTATGAGGCCAGAGTAAGAGTTAAGACCTTAGCTATTAGGCCAGAGTAAGAATTAAGACCTTAACCATTTGGCCAGAGTACGAGTCTAAGCCTTAGCTATTTGGCCAGAGTAAGAGTTAAGACCTCAACCATTAGGCCAGCGTACGAATCTAAGACCTTAGCTATTAGGCCAGAGTAAGAGTTAAGACCTTAACCATTAGGCCAGAGTACGAGTCTAAGACCTTAGCTATGAGGCCAGAGTAAGAGTTAAGACCTTAGCTATTAGGCCAGAGTAAGAGTTAAGACCTTAACCATTAGGCCAGAGTACGAGTCTAAGCCTTAGATATTAGGTCAGAGTAAGAGTTAAGACCTTAACCAGTAGGCCAGAGTAAGAGTTAAGACCTTAACCATTAGGCCAGAGTACGAGTCTAAGATCTTAGCTTTTAGGCCATAGTACGAGTCTAAGACCTTAGCTATTAGGCCAGAGTAAGAGTTAAGACCTTAACCAGTAGGCCAGAGTATGAGTCTATGACCTTAGCTATTAGGCCATAGTACGAGTCTAAGACCTTAGCTATTAGGCCAGAGTAAGAGTTAAGACCTTAACCAGTAGGCCAGAGTAAGAGTTAAGACCTTAACCTGTAGGCCATAGTACAAGTCTAAGACCTTAGCTATTAGGCCAGAGTAAGAGTTAAGACCTTAACCAGTAGGCCAGAGTAAGTGTTAAGGTGTTAAGACCTTAACCATTAGGCCAGAGTATGAGTCTAAGACCTAAGCTATTAGGCCAGAGTAACAGTTAAGACCTTAGCTATTAGGCCAGAGTAAGAGTTAAGACCTTAACCAGTAGGCCAGAGTAAGAGTTAAGACCTTAACCAGTAGGCCAGAGTACGAGTCTAAGACCTTAACCAGTAGGCCAGAGTATGAGTTAAGACCTTAACCAGTAGGCCAGAGTGAGAGTTAAGACCTTAACCTGTAGGCCAGAGTAAGAGTTTAGACCGTAGCTATTAGGCCAGACTAAGAGTTAAGACCTTAACCATTAGGCCAGAGTACGAGTCTAAGACCTTAGCTATTAGGCCAAAGTACAAGTCTAAGACCTTAGCTATTAGGCCAGAGTACGAGTTAAGACATTAACCTGTAGGCCAGAGTAAGAGTTAAGACCTTAGCTATTAGGCCAGAGTACGAGTCTAAGAACTTAGCTATTAGGCCAGAGTAAGAGTTAAGACCTTAACCAGTAGGCCAGAGTAAGAGTTAAGACCTTAGCTATTAGGCCAGATTAAGAGTTAAGACCTTAGCTATTAGGCCAGAGTAAGAGTTAAGACCTTAACCATTAGGCCAGAGTACAAGTCTAAAACCTTAGCTATTTGGCCAGAGGAAGAGTTAAGACCTTAACCAGTAGGCCATAATGCGAGTCTAAGACCTTCGCTATTAGGCCAGAGTAAGAGTTAAGACCTTAACCAGTAGGCCAGAGTCAGAGTTAGGACCTTAACCAGTAGGCCAGAGTACGAGTCTAAGACCTTAGCTATTAGGCCAGAGTAAGAGTTAAGACCTTAACCTGTAGGCCAGAGTAAGAGTCTAAGCCTTAGCTATTAGGCCAGAGTAAGAGTTAAGACCTTAACCATTAGGCCAGAGTACGAGTCTAAGACCTTAGCTATTAGGCCAGAGTAAGAGTTAAGACCTTAACCAGTAGGCCAGAGTAAGAGTCAAGACCTTAACCAGTAGGTCAAAGTACGAGTCTAAGACATTAGCTATTAGGTCAGAGTAAGTGTTAAGACCTTAACCAGTAGGCCAGAGTAAAAGTTAATACCTTAACCATTAGGCCAGAGTACGAGTCTAAGACGTTAGCTATGGGGCCAGAGTAGGAGTCTTAGCTATTAGGCCAGAGTAAGAGTTAAGACCTTAACCATTAGGCCAGAGTACGAGTCTAAGACCTTAGCTATTAGGCCAGAGTAAGAGTTAAGACCTTAATCATTAGGCCAGAGTATGAGTCTAAGACCTTAGCTATGAGTTCAGAGTAAGAGTTAAGACCTTAGCTATTAGGCCAGAGTAAGAGTTAAGACCTTAACCATTAGGCCAGAGTACGAGTCTAAGCCTTAGCTATTTGGCCAGAGTAAGAGTTAAGACCTCAACCATTAGGCCAGAGTACGAATCTAAAACCTTAGCTATTAGGCCAGAGTAAGAGTTAAGACCTTAACCATTAGGCCAGTGTACGAGTCTAAGACCTTAGCTATGAGGCCAGAGTAAGAGTTAAGACCTTAGCTATTAGGCCAGAGTAAGAGTTAAGACCTTAACCATTAGGCCAGAGTACGAGTCTAAGATCTTAGCTTTTAGGCCATAGTACGAGTCTAAGACCTTAGCTATTAGGCCAGAGTAAGAGTTAATACCTTAACCAGTAGGCCAGAGTATGAGTCTATGACCTTAGCTATTAGGCCATAGTACGAGTCTAAGACCTTAGCTATTAGGCCAGAGTAAGAGTTAAGACCTTAACCAGTAGGCCAGAGTAAGAGTTAAGACCTTAACCTGTAGGCCATAGTACGAGTCTAAGACCTTAGCTATTAGGCCAGAGTAAGAGTTAAGACCTTAACCAGTAGGCCAGAGTAAGTGTTAAGACCTTAACCATTAGGTCAGAGTATGAGTCTAAGACCTAAGCTATTAGGCCAGAGTAACAGTTAAGACCTTAGCTATTAGGCCAGAGTAAGAGTTAAGACCTTAACCAGTAGGCCAGAGTAAGAGTTAAGACCTTAACCAGTAGGCCAGAGTACGAGTCTAAGACCTTAACCAGTAGGCCAGAGTATGAGTTAAGACCTTAACCAGTAGGCCAGAGTAAGAGTTAAGACCTTAACCTGTAGGCCAGAGTAAGAGTTAAGACCTTAGCTATTAGGCCAGACTAAGAGTTAAGACCTTAACCATTAGGCCGGAGTACGAGTCTAAGACCTTAGCTATTAGGCCAAAGTACGAGTCTAAGACCTTAGCTATTAGGCCAGAGTACGAGTTAAGACATTAACCTGTAGGCCAGAGTAAGAGTTAAGACCTTAGCTATTAGGCCAGAGTAAGAGTTAAGACCTTAACCATTAGGCCAGAGTACGAGTCTAAGCCTTAGATATTAGGTCAGAGTAAGAGTTAAGACCTTAACCAGTAGGCCAGAGTAAGAGTTAAGACCTTAACCATTAGGCCAGAGTACGAGTCTAAGATCTTAGCTTTTAGGCCATAGTACGAGTCTAAGACCTTAGCTATTAGGCCAGAGTAAGAGTTAAGACTTTAACCAGTAGGCCAGAGTATGAGTCTATGACCTTAGCTATTAGGCCATAGTACGAGTCTAAGACCTTAGCTATTAGGCCAGAGTAAGAGTTAAGACCTTAACCAGTAGGCCAGAGTAAGAGTTAAGACCTTAACCTGTAGGCCATAGTACGAGTCTAAGACCTTAGCTATTAGGCCAGAGTAAGAGTTAAGACCTTAACCAGTAGGCCAGAGTAAGTGTTAAGACCTTAACCATTAGGCCAGAGTATGAGTCTAAGACCTAAGCTATTAGGCCAGAGTAACAGTTAAGACCTTAGCTATTAGGCCAGAGTAAGAGTTAAGACCTTAACCAGTAGGCCAGAGTACGAGTCTAAGACCTTAGCTAGGAGGCCAGAGTAAGAGTTAAGACCTTAGCTATTAGGCCAGAGTAAGAGTTAAGAACTTAACCATTAGGCCAGAGTACGAGTCTAAGCCTTAGATATTAGGTCAGAGTAAGAGTTAAGACCTTAACCAGTAGGCCAGAGTAAGAGTTAAGACCTTAACCATTAGGCCAGAGTACGAGTCTAAGATCTTAGCTTTTAGGCCATAGTATGAGTCCAAGACCTTAGCTATTAGGCCAGAGGAAGAGTTAAGACCTTAACCAGTAGGCCATAGTGTGAGTCTAAGACCTTAGATATTAGGTCAGAGTAAGAGTTAAGACCTTAACCAGTAGGCCAGAGTAAGTGTTAAGACCTTAACCATTAGGCCAGAGTACGAGTCTAAGATCTTAGCTTTTAGGCCATAGTACGAGTCTAAGACCTTAGCTATTTGGCCAGAGTAAGAGTTAAGACCTTAACCAGTAGGCCAGAGTAAGTGTTAAGGTGTTAAGACCTTAACCATTAGGCCAGAGTATGAGTCTAAGACCTAAGCTATTAGGCCAGAGTAACAGTTAAGACCTTAGCTATTAGGCCAGAGTAAGAGTTAAGACCTTAACCAGTAGGCCAGAGTAAGAGTTAAGACCTTAACCAGTAGGCCAGAGTACGAGTCTAAGACCTTAACCAGTAGGCCAGAGTATGAGTTAAGACCTTAACCAGTAGGCCAGAGTGAGAGTTAAGACCTTAACCTGTAGGCCAGAGTAAGAGTTAAGACCGTAGCTATTAGGCCAGACTAAGAGTTAAGACCTTAACCATTAGGCCAGAGTACGAGTCTAAGACCTTAGCTATTAGGCCAAAGTACAAGTCTAAGACCTTAGCTATTAGGCCAGAGTACGAGTTAAGACATTAACCTGTAGGCCAGAGTAAGAGTTAAGACCTTAGCTATTAGGCCAGAGTACGAGTCTAAGAACTTAGCTATTAGGCCAGAGTAAGAGTTAAGACCTTAACCAGTAGGCCAGAGTAAGAGTTAAGACCTTAGCTATTAGGCCAGATTAAGAGTTAAGACCTTAGCTATTAGGCCAGAGTAAGAGTTAAGACCTTAACCATTAGGCCAGAGTACAAGTCTAAAACCTTAGCTATTTGGCCAGAGGAAGAGTTAAGACCTTAACCAGTAGGCCATAATGCGAGTCTAAGACCTTCGCTATTAGGCCAGAGTAAGAGTTAAGACCTTAACCAGTAGGCCAGAGTCAGAGTTAGGACCTTAACCAGTAGGCCAGAGTACGAGTCTAAGACCTTAGCTATTAGGCCAGAGTAAGAGTTAAGACCTTAACCTGTAGGCCAGAGTAAGAGTCTAAGCCTTAGCTATTAGGCCAGAGTAAGAGTTAAGACCTTAACCATTAGGCCAGAGTACGAGTCTAAGACCTTAGCTATTAGGCCAGAGTAAGAGTTAAGACCTTAACCAGTAGGCCAGAGTAAGAGTCAAGACCTTAACCAGTAGGTCAAAGTACGAGTCTAAGACATTAGCTATTAGGTCAGAGTAAGTGTTAAGACCTTAACCAGTAGGCCAGAGTAAAAGTTAATACCTTAACCATTAGGCCAGAGTACGAGTCTAAGACCTTAGCTATGGGGCCAGAGTAGGAGTCTTAGCTATTAGGCCAGAGTAAGAGTTAAGACCTTAACCATTAGGCCAGAGTACGAGTCTAAGACCTTAGCTATTAGGCCAGAGTAAGAGTTAAGACCTTAATCATTAGGCCAGAGTATGAGTCTAAGACCTTAGCTATGAGTTCAGAGTAAGAGTTAAGACCTTAGCTATTAGGCCAGAGTAAGAGTTAAGACCTTAACCATTAGGCCAGAGTACGAGTCTAAGCCTTAGCTATTTGGCCAGAGTAAGAGTTAAGACCTCAACCATTAGGCCAGAGTACGAATCTAAAACCTTAGCTATTAGGCCAGAGTAAGAGTTAAGACCTTAACCATTAGGCCAGTGTACGAGTCTAAGACCTTAGCTATGAGACCAGAGTAAGAGTTAAGACCTTAGCTATTAGGCCAGAGTAAGAGTTAAGACCTTAACCATTAGGCCAGAGTACGAGTCTAAGATCTTAGCTTTTAGGCCATAGTACGAGTCTAAGACCTTAGCTATTAGGCCAGAGTAAGAGTTAATACCTTAACCAGTAGGCCAGAGTATGAGTCTATGACCTTAGCTATTAGGCCATAGTACGAGTCTAAGACCTTAGCTATTAGGCCAGAGTAAGAGTTAAGACCTTAACCAGTAGGCCAGAGTAAGAGTTAAGACCTTAACCTGTAGGCCATAGTACGAGTCTAAGACCTTAGCTATTAGGCCAGAGTAAGAGTTAAGACCTTAACCAGTAGGCCAGAGTAAGTGTTAAGACCTTAACCATTAGGTCAGAGTATGAGTCTAAGACCTAAGCTATTAGGCCAGAGTAACAGTTAAGACCTTAGCTATTAGGCCAGAGTAAGAGTTAAGACCTTAACCAGTAGGCCAGAGTAAGAGTTAAGACCTTAACCAGTAGGCCAGAGTACGAGTCTAAGACCTTAACCAGTAGGCCAGAGTATGAGTTAAGACCTTAACCAGTAGGCCAGAGTAAGAGTTAAGACCTTAACCTGTAGGCCAGAGTAAGAGTTAAGACCTTAGCTATTAGGCCAGACTAAGAGTTAAGACCTTAACCATTAGGCCGGAGTACGAGTCTAAGACCTTAGCTATTAGGCCAAAGTACGAGTCTAAGACCTTAGCTATTAGGCCAGAGTACGAGTTAAGACATTAACCTGTAGGCCAGAGTAAGAGTTAAGACCTTAGCTATTAGGCCAGAGTAAGAGTTAAGACCTTAACCATTAGGCCAGAGTACGAGTCTAAGCCTTAGATATTAGGTCAGAGTAAGAGTTAAGACCTTAACCAGTAGGCCAGAGTAAGAGTTAAGACCTTAACCATTAGGCCAGAGTACGAGTCTAAGATCTTAGCTTTTAGGCCATAGTACGAGTCTAAGACCTTAGCTATTAGGCCAGAGTAAGAGTTAAGACCTTAACCAGTAGGCCAGAGTATGAGTCTATGACCTTAGCTATTAGGCCATAGTACGAGTCTAAGACCTTAGCTATTAGGCCAGAGTAAGAGTTAAGACCTTAACCAGTAGGCCAGAGTAAGAGTTAAGACCTTAACCTGTAGGCCATAGTACGAGTCTAAGACCTTAGCTATTAGGCCAGAGTAAGAGTTAAGACCTTAACCAGTAGGCCAGAGTAAGTGTTAAGACCTTAACCATTAGGCCAGAGTATGAGTCTAAGACCTAAGCTATTAGGCCAGAGTAACAGTTAAGACCTTAGCTATTAGGCCAGAGTAAGAGTTAAGACCTTAACCAGTAGGCCAGAGTACGAGTCTAAGACCTTAGCTAGGAGGCCAGAGTAAGAGTTAAGACCTTAGCTATTAGGCCAGAGTAAGAGTTAAGAACTTAACCATTAGGCCAGAGTACGAGTCTAAGCCTTAGATATTAGGTCAGAGTAAGAGTTAAGACCTTAACCAGTAGGCCAGAGTAAGAGTTAAGACCTTAACCATTAGGCCAGAGTACGAGTCTAAGATCTTAGCTTTTAGGCCATAGTATGAGTCCAAGACCTTAGCTATTAGGCCAGAGGAAGAGTTAAGACCTTAACCAGTAGGCCATAGTGTGAGTCTAAGACCTTAGATATTAGGTCAGAGTAAGAGTTAAGACCTTAACCAGTAGGCCAGAGTAAGTGTTAAGACCTTAACCATTAGGCCAGAGTACGAGTCTAAGATCTTAGCTTTTAGGCCATAGTACGAGTCTAAGACCTTAGCTATTTGGCCAGAGTAAGAGTTAAGACCTTAACCAGTAGGCCAGAGTAAGAGTTAAGACCTTAACCATTAGGCCAGAGTACGAGTCTATGACCTTAGCTATTAGGCCATAGTACGAGTCTAAGACCTTAGCTATTAGGCCAGAGTAAGAGTTAAGACCTTAACCAGTAGGCCAGAGTACGAGTCTAAGACCTTAGTTCTTAGGCCAGAGTACGAGTCTAAGACCTTAGCTATTAGGCCAGAGTAAGAGTTAAGACCTTAGCTATTAGGCCAGAGTAAGAGTTAAGACCTTAACCAGTAGGCCAGAGTACAAGTCTAAGACCTTAGCTATTAGGCCAGAGTAAGAGTTAAGACCTTAACCATTAGGCCTGAGTACGAGTCTAAGACCTTAGCTATTAGGCCAGAGTAAGAGTTAAGACCTGAACCAGTAGGCCAGAGTAAGAGTTAAGACCTTAACCAGTAGGCCAGAGTACGAGTCTAAGACCTTAGCTATTAGGCCAGAGTAAGAGTTAAGACCTTAACCTGTAGGCCAGAGTACGAGTCTAAGATCTTAGCTATAAGGCCAGAGTAAGAGTTAAGACCTTAGCTACTAGGCCAGAGTAAGAGTTAAGACCTTAGCTATTAGGCCAGAGTAAGAGTTAAGACCTTAACAATTAGGCCAGAGTATGAGTCTAAGGCCTTAGCTATTAGGTCAGAGTAAGAGTTAAGACCTTAACCAGTAGGCCAGAGTAAGAGTTAAGACCTTAACCATTAGGACAGAGTACGAGTGTAAGACCTTAGCTATTAGGGCATAGTAGGAGTCTAAGACCTTAGCTATTAGGCCAGAGTAAGAGTTAAGTCCTTAACCAGTAGGCCAGCGTAAGAGTTAAGACCTTAACCATTAGGCCAGAGTACGAGTCTATGACCTTAGCTATTAGGCCATAGTACGAGTCTTAGACCTTAGCTATTAGGCCAGAGTAAGAGTTAAGACCTTAACCAGTAGGCCAGAGTAAGGGTTAAGACCTTAACCAGTAGGCCAGAGTACGCGTTAAGACCTTAACCATTAGGCCAGAGTACAAGTCTAAGACCTTAGCTATTAGGCCAGAGTACGAGTCTAAGACCTTAGCTATTAGGCCAGAGTAAGAGTTAAGACCTTAGCTATTAGGCCACAGTAAGAGTTAAGACCTTAACCAGTAGGCCATAGTACGAGTCTAAGACCTTAGCTATTAGGCCAGAGTAAGAGTTAAGACCATAACCAGTAGGCCAGAGTAAGTGTTAAGACCTTAACCATTAGGCCAGAGTATGAGTCTAAGACCTAAGCTATTAGGCCAGAGTAACAGCTAAGACCTTAGCTATTAGGCCAGAGTAAGAGTTAAGACCTTAACCAGTAGGCCAGAGTACGAGTCTAAGACCTTAACCAGTAGGCCAGAGTATGAGTTAAGACCTTAACCAGTAGGCCAGAGTAAGAGTTAAGACCTTAACCTGTAGGTCAGAGTAAGAGTTAAGACCTTAGCTATTAGGCCAGACTAAGAGTTAAGACCTTAACCATTAGGCCAGAGTACGAGTCTAAGACCTTAGCTATTAGGCCAAAGTACGAGTCTAAGACCTTAGCTATTAGGCCAGAGTACGAGTTAAGACATTAACCTGTAGGCCAGAGTAAGAGTTAAGACCTTAGCTATTAGGCCAGAGTACGAGTCTAAGACCTTAGCTATTAGGCCAGAGTAAGAGTTAAGACCTTAACCAGTAGGCCAGTGTAAGAGTTAAGACCTTAGCTATTAGGCCAGGTTAAGAGTTAAGACCTTAGCTATTAGGCCAGAGTAAGAGTTAAGACCTTAACCATTAGGCCAGAGTACAAGTCTAAGACCTTAGCTATTAGGCCAGAGGAAGAGTTAAGACCTTAACCAGTAGGCCATATTGCGAGTCTAAGACCTTAGCTATTAGGCCAGAGTAAGAGTTAAGACCTTAACCAGTAGGCCAAAGTCAGAGTTAGGACCTTAACCAGTAGGCCAGAGTCCGAGTCTAAGACCTTACCTATTAGGCCAGAGTAAGAGTTAAGACCTTAACCTGTAGGCCAGAGTACGAGTCTAAGACCTTAGCTATTAGGCCAGAGTAAGAGTTAAGACCTTAACCAGTAGGCCAGAGTAGGAGTTAAGACCTTAACCAGTAGGCCAGAGTACGAGTCTAAGACCTTAGCTATTAGGCCAGAGTAAGAGTTAAGACCTTAACCAGTAGGCCAGAGTAAGAGTCAAGACCTTAACCAGTAGGTCAGAGTACGAGTCTAAGACATTAGCTATTAGGCCAGAGTAAGTGTTAAGACCTTAACCAGTAGGCCAGAGTAAAAGTTAATACCTTAACCATTAGGCCAGAGTAAGAGTCTAAGAACTTAGCTATGGGGCCAGAGTAGGAGTCTTAGCTATTAGGCCAGAGGAAGAGTTAAGACCTTAACCATTAGGCCAGAGTACAAGTCTAAGACCTTAGCTATGAGACCAGAGTAAGTGTTAAGACCTTAACCAGTAGGCCAGAGTAAGAGTTAATACCTTAACCATTAGGCCAGAGTACGAGTCTAAGACCTTAGCTATTGGGCCAGAGTAAGAGTTAAGACCTTAGCTATTAGGCCAGAGTAAGAGTTAAGACCTTAACCATTAGGCTAGAGTACGAGTCTTAGCCTTAGCTATTAGGCCAGAGAAAGAGTTAAGACCTTAACCATTAGGCCAGAGTACGAGTCTAAGCCTTAGCTATTTGGCCAGAGTAAGAGTTAAGACCTCAACCATTAGGCCAGCGTACGAATCTAAGACCTTAGCTATTAGGCCAGAGTAAGAGTTAAGACCTTAACCATTAGGCCAGAGTACGAGTCTAAGACCTTAGCTATAATGCCAGAGTAAGAGTTAAGACCTTAGCTATTAGGCCAGAGTAAGAGTTAAGACCTTAACCATTAGGCCAGAGTACGAGTCTAAGCCTTAGATATTAGGTCAGAGTAAGAGTTAAGACCTTAACCAGTAGGCCAGAGTAAGAGTTAAGACCTTAACCATTAGGCCAGAGTACGAGTCTAAGATCTTAGCTTTTAGGCCATAGTACGAGTCTAAGACCTTAGCTATTAGGCCAGAGTAAGAGTTAAGACCTTAACCAGTAGGCCAGAGTATGAGTCTATGACCTTAGCTATTAGGCCATAGTACGAGTCTAAGACCTTAGCTATTAGGCCAGAGTAAGAGTTAAGACCTTAACCAGTAGGCCAGAGTAAGAGTTAAGACCTTAACCTGTAGGCCATAGTACAAGTCTAAGACCTTAGCTATTAGGCCAGAGTAAGAGTTAAGACCTTAACCAGTAGGCCAGAGTAAGTGTTAAGGTGTTAAGACCTTAACCATTAGGCCAGAGTATGAGTCTAAGACCTAAGCTATTAGGCCAGAGTAACAGTTAAGACCTTAGCTATTAGGCCAGAGTAAGAGTTAAGACCTTAACCAGTAGGCCAGAGTAAGAGTTAAGACCTTAACCAGTAGGCCAGAGTACGAGTCTAAGACCTTAACCAGTAGGCCAGAGTATGAGTTAAGACCTTAACCAGTAGGCCAGAGTAAGAGTTAAGACCTTAACCTGTAGGCCAGAGTAAGAGTTAAGACCGTAGCTATTAGGCCAGACTAAGAGTTAAGACCTTAACCATTATGCCAGAGTACGAGTCTAAGACCTTAGCTATTAGGCCAAAGTACAAGTCTAAGACCTTAGCTATTAGGCCAGAGTACGAGTTAAGACATTAACCTGTAGGCCAGAGTAAGAGTTAAGACCTTAGCTATTAGGCCAGAGTACGAGTCTAAGAACTTAGCTATTAGGCCAGAGTAAGAGTTAAGACCTTAACCAGTAGGCCAGAGTAAGAGTTAAGACCTTAGCTATTAGGCCAGATTAAGAGTTAAGACCTTAGCTATTAGGCCAGAGTAAGAGTTAAGACCTTAACCATTAGGCCAGAGTACAAGTCTAAAACCTTAGCTATTTGGCCAGAGGAAGAGTTAAGACCTTAACCAGTAGGCCATAATGCGAGTCTAAGACCTTCGCTATTAGGCCAGAGTAAGAGTTAAGACCTTAACCAGTAGGCCAGAGTCAGAGTTAGGACCTTAACCAGTAGGCCAGAGTACGAGTCTAAGACCTTAGCTATTAGGCCAGAGTAAGAGTTAAGACCTTAACCTGTAGGCCAGAGTAAGAGTCTAAGCCTTAGCTATTAGGCCAGAGTAAGAGTTAAGACCTTAACCATTAGGCCAGAGTACGAGTCTAAGACCTTAGCTATTAGGCCAGAGTAAGAGTTAAGACCTTAACCAGTAGGCCAGAGTAAGAGTCAAGACCTTAACCAGTAGGTCAAAGTACGAGTCTAAGACATTAGCTATTAGGTCAGAGTAAGTGTTAAGACCTTAACCAGTAGGCCAGAGTAAAAGTTAATACCTTAACCATTAGGCCAGAGTACGAGTCTAAGACCTTAGCTATGGGGCCAGAGTACGAGTCTTAGCTATTAGGCCAGAGTAAGAGTTAAGACCTTAACCATTAGGCCAGAGTACGAGTCTAAGACCTTAGCTATTAGGCCAGAGTAAGAGTTAAGACCTTAATCATTAGGCCAGAGTATGAGTCTAAGACCTTAGCTATGAGTTCAGAGTAAGAGTTAAGACCTTAGCTATTAGGCCAGAGTAAGAGTTAAGACCTTAACCATTAGGCCAGAGTACGAGTCTAAGCCTTAGCTATTTGGCCAGAGTAAGAGTTAAGACCTCAACCATTAGGCCAGAGTACGAATCTAAAACCTTAGCTATTAGGCCAGAGTAAGAGTTAAGACCTTAACCATTAGGCCAGTGTACGAGTCTAAGACCTTAGCTATGAGGCCAGAGTAAGAGTTAAGACCTTAGCTATTAGGCCAGAGTAAGAGTTAAGACCTTAACCATTAGGCCAGAGTACGAGTCTAAGCCTTAGATATTAGGTCAGAGTAAGAGTTAAGACCTTAACCAGTAGGCCAGAGTAAGAGTTAAGACCTTAACCATTAGGCCAGAGTACGAGTCTAAGATCTTAGCTTTTAGGCCATAGTACGAGTCTAAGACCTTAGCTATTAGGCCAGAGTAAGAGTTAATACCTTAACCAGTAGGCCAGAGTATGAGTCTATGACCTTAGCTATTAGGCCATAGTACGAGTCTAAGACCTTAGCTATTAGGCCAGAGTAAGAGTTAAGACCTTAACCAGTAGGCCAGAGTAAGAGTTAAGACCTTAACCTGTAGGCCATAGTACGAGTCTAAGACCTTAGCTATTAGGCCAGAGTAAGAGTTAAGACCTTAACCAGTAGGCCAGAGTAAGTGTTAAGACCTTAACCATTAGGCCAGAGTATGAGTCTAAGACCTAAGCTATTAGGCCAGAGTAACAGTTAAGACCTTAGCTATTAGGCCAGAGTAAGAGTTAAGACCTTAACCAGTAGGCCAGAGTAAGAGTTAAGACCTTAACCAGTAGGCCAGAGTACGAGTCTAAGACCTTAACCAGTAGGCCAGAGTATGAGTTAAGACCTTAACCAGTAGGCCAGAGTAAGAGTTAAGACCTTATTCTGTAGGCCAGAGTAAGAGTTAAGACCTTAGCTATTAGGCCAGACTAAGAGTTAAGACCTTACCCATTAGGCCGGAGTACGAGTCTAAGACCTTAGCTATTAGGCCAAAGTACGAGTCTAAGACCTTAGCTATTAGGCCAGAGTACGAGTTAAGACATTAACCTGTAGGCCAGAGTAAGAGTTAAGACCTTAGCTATTAGGCCAGAGTACGAGTCTAAGAACTTAGCTATTAGGCCAGAGTAAGAGTTAAGACCTTAACCAGTAGGCCAGAGTAAGAGTTAAGACCTTAGCTATTAGGCCAGATTAAGAGTTAAGACCTTAGCTATTAGGCCAGAGTAAGAGTTAAGACCTTAACCATTAGGCCAGAGTACAAGTCTGAGACCTTAGCTATTTGGCCAGAGGAAGAGTTAAGACCTTAACCAGTAGGCCATAATGCGAGTCTAAGACCTTCGCTATTAGGCCAGAGTAAGAGTTAAGACCTTAACCAGTAGGCCAGAGTCAGAGTTAGGACCTTAACCAGTAGGCCAGAGTACGAGTCTAAGACCTTAGCTATTAGGCCAGAGTAAGAGTTAAGACCTTAACCTGTAGGCCAGGGTACGAGTCTAAGCCTTAGCTATTAGGCCAGAGTAAGAGTTAAGACCTTAACCATTAGGCCAGAGTACGAGTCTAAGACCTTAGCTATTAGGCCAGAGTAAGAGTTAAGACCTTAACCATTAGGCCAGAGTACGAGTCTAAGACCTTAGCTATGAGGCCAGAGTAAGAGTTAAGACCTTAGCTATTAGGCCAGAGTAAGAGTTAAGACCTTAACCATTAAGCCAGAGTACGAGTCTAAGCCTTAGCTATTTGGCCAGAGTAAGAGTTAAGACCTCAACCATTAGGCCAGAGTACGAATCTAAGACCTTAGCTATTAGGCCAGAGTAGGAGTTAAGACCTTAACCAGTAGGCCAGAGTAAGAGTTAAGACCTTAACCATTAGACTAGAGTACGAGTCTAAGACCTTAGCTATTAGGCCAGAGTAAGAGTTAAGACCTTAACCATTAGGCCAGAGATCGAGTCTAAGACCTTAACCAGTAGGCCAGAGTAAGAGTTAAGACCTTAACCATTTGGCCAGAGTACGAGTCTAAGACCTTAGCTATTAGGCCAGAGTAAGAGTTAAGACCTTAACCAGTAGGCCAGAGTAAGAGTTAAGACTTTAACCAGTAGGCCAGAGTACGAGTCTAAGACGTTAGCTATTAGGCCAGAGTAAGAGTTAAGACCTTAGCTATTAGGCCAGAGAAAGAGTTAAAACCTTAACCATTAGGCTAGAGAACGAGTCTAAGACCTTAGCTATTAGGCCAGAGTAAGAGTTAAGACCTTAGCTATTAGGCCAGAGGAAGAGTAAAGACCTTAACCAGTAGGCCATAGTGCGAGTCTAAGACCTTAGCTATTAGGCCAGAGTAAGAGTTAAGACCTTAACCAGTAGGCCAGAGTAAGAGTTAAGACCTCAACCATTAGGCCAGAGTACGAATCTAAGACCTTAGCTATTAGGCCAGAGTAAGAGTTAAGACCTTAACCAGTAGGCCAGAGTAAAAGTTAATACCTTAACCATTAGGCCAGAGTACGAGTCTAAGACCTTAGCTATAATGCCAGAGTAAGAGTTAAGACCTTAGCTATTAGGCCAGAGTAAGAGTTAAGACCTTAACCATTAGGCCAGAGTACGAGTCTAAGCCTTAGATATTAGGTCAGAGTAAGAGTTAAGACCTTAACCAGTAGGCCAGAGTAAGAGTTAAGACCTTAACCATTAGGCCAGAGTACGAGTCTAAGATCTTAGCTTTTAGGCCATAGTACGAGTCTAAGACCTTAGCTATTAGGCCAGAGTAAGAGTTAAGACCTTAACCAGTAGGCCAGAGTATGAGTCTATGACCTTAGCTATTAGGCCATAGTACGAGTCTAAGACCTTAGCTATTAGGCCAGAGTAAGAGTTAAGACCTTAACCAGTAGGCCAGAGTAAGAGTTAAGACCTTAACCTGTAGGCCATAGTACAAGTCTAAGACCTTAGCTATTAGGCCAGAGTAAGAGTTAAGACCTTAACCAGTAGGCCAGAGTAAGTGTTAAGGTGTTAAGACCTTAACCATTAGGCCAGAGTATGAGTCTAAGACCTAAGCTATTAGGCCAGAGTAACAGTTAAGACCTTAGCTATTAGGCCAGAGTAAGAGTTAAGACCTTAACCAGTAGGCCAGAGTAAGAGTTAAGACCTTAACCAGTAGGCCAGAGTACGAGTCTAAGACCTTAACCAGTAGGCCAGAGTATGAGTTAAGACCTTAACCAGTAGGCCAGAGTAAGAGTTAAGACCTTAACCTGTAGGCCAGAGTAAGAGTTAAGACCGTAGCTATTAGGCCAGACTAAGAGTTAAGACCTTAACCATTATGCCAGAGTACGAGTCTAAGACCTTAGCTATTAGGCCAAAGTACAAGTCTAAGACCTTAGCTATTAGGCCAGAGTACGAGTTAAGACATTAACCTGTAGGCCAGAGTAAGAGTTAAGACCTTAGCTATTAGGCCAGAGTACGAGTCTAAGAACTTAGCTATTAGGCCAGAGTAAGAGTTAAGACCTTAACCAGTAGGCCAGAGTAAGAGTTAAGACCTTAGCTATTAGGCCAGATTAAGAGTTAAGACCTTAGCTATTAGGCCAGAGTAAGAGTTAAGACCTTAACCATTAGGCCAGAGTACAAGTCTAAAACCTTAGCTATTTGGCCAGAGGAAGAGTTAAGACCTTAACCAGTAGGCCATAATGCGAGTCTAAGACCTTCGCTATTAGGCCAGAGTAAGAGTTAAGACCTTAACCAGTAGGCCAGAGTCAGAGTTAGGACCTTAACCAGTAGGCCAGAGTACGAGTCTAAGACCTTAGCTATTAGGCCAGAGTAAGAGTTAAGACCTTAACCTGTAGGCCAGAGTAAGAGTCTAAGCCTTAGCTATTAGGCCAGAGTAAGAGTTAAGACCTTAACCATTAGGCCAGAGTACGAGTCTAAGACCTTAGCTATTAGGCCAGAGTAAGAGTTAAGACCTTAACCAGTAGGCCAGAGTAAGAGTCAAGACCTTAACCAGTAGGTCAAAGTACGAGTCTAAGACATTAGCTATTAGGTCAGAGTAAGTGTTAAGACCTTAACCAGTAGGCCAGAGTAAAAGTTAATACCTTAACCATTAGGCCAGAGTACGAGTCTAAGACCTTAGCTATGGGGCCAGAGTACGAGTCTTAGCTATTAGGCCAGAGTAAGAGTTAAGACCTTAACCATTAGGCCAGAGTACGAGTCTAAGACCTTAGCTATTAGGCCAGAGTAAGAGTTAAGACCTTAATCATTAGGCCAGAGTATGAGTCTAAGACCTTAGCTATGAGTTCAGAGTAAGAGTTAAGACCTTAGCTATTAGGCCAGAGTAAGAGTTAAGACCTTAACCATTAGGCCAGAGTACGAGTCTAAGCCTTAGCTATTTGGCCAGAGTAAGAGTTAAGACCTCAACCATTAGGCCAGAGTACGAATCTAAAACCTTAGCTATTAGGCCAGAGTAAGAGTTAAGACCTTAACCATTAGGCCAGTGTACGAGTCTAAGACCTTAGCTATGAGGCCAGAGTAAGAGTTAAGACCTTAGCTATTAGGCCAGAGTAAGAGTTAAGACCTTAACCATTAGGCCAGAGTACGAGTCTAAGCCTTAGATATTAGGTCAGAGTAAGAGTTAAGACCTTAACCAGTAGGCCAGAGTAAGAGTTAAGACCTTAACCATTAGGCCAGAGTACGAGTCTAAGATCTTAGCTTTTAGGCCATAGTACGAGTCTAAGACCTTAGCTATTAGGCCAGAGTAAGAGTTAATACCTTAACCAGTAGGCCAGAGTATGAGTCTATGACCTTAGCTATTAGGCCATAGTACGAGTCTAAGACCTTAGCTATTAGGCCAGAGTAAGAGTTAAGACCTTAACCAGTAGGCCAGAGTAAGAGTTAAGACCTTAACCTGTAGGCCATAGTACGAGTCTAAGACCTTAGCTATTAGGCCAGAGTAAGAGTTAAGACCTTAACCAGTAGGCCAGAGTAAGTGTTAAGACCTTAACCATTAGGCCAGAGTATGAGTCTAAGACCTAAGCTATTAGGCCAGAGTAACAGTTAAGACCTTAGCTATTAGGCCAGAGTAAGAGTTAAGACCTTAACCAGTAGGCCAGAGTAAGAGTTAAGACCTTAACCAGTAGGCCAGAGTACGAGTCTAAGACCTTAACCAGTAGGCCAGAGTATGAGTTAAGACCTTAACCAGTAGGCCAGAGTAAGAGTTAAGACCTTATTCTGTAGGCCAGAGTAAGAGTTAAGACCTTAGCTATTAGGCCAGACTAAGAGTTAAGACCTTACCCATTAGGCCGGAGTACGAGTCTAAGACCTTAGCTATTAGGCCAAAGTACGAGTCTAAGACCTTAGCTATTAGGCCAGAGTACGAGTTAAGACATTAACCTGTAGGCCAGAGTAAGAGTTAAGACCTTAGCTATTAGGCCAGAGTACGAGTCTAAGAACTTAGCTATTAGGCCAGAGTAAGAGTTAAGACCTTAACCAGTAGGCCAGAGTAAGAGTTAAGACCTTAGCTATTAGGCCAGATTAAGAGTTAAGACCTTAGCTATTAGGCCAGAGTAAGAGTTAAGACCTTAACCATTAGGCCAGAGTACAAGTCTGAGACCTTAGCTATTTGGCCAGAGGAAGAGTTAAGACCTTAACCAGTAGGCCATAATGCGAGTCTAAGACCTTCGCTATTAGGCCAGAGTAAGAGTTAAGACCTTAACCAGTAGGCCAGAGTCAGAGTTAGGACCTTAACCAGTAGGCCAGAGTACGAGTCTAAGACCTTAGCTATTAGGCCAGAGTAAGAGTTAAGACCTTAACCTGTAGGCCAGGGTACGAGTCTAAGCCTTAGCTATTAGGCCAGAGTAAGAGTTAAGACCTTAACCATTAGGCCAGAGTACGAGTCTAAGACCTTAGCTATTAGGCCAGAGTAAGAGTTAAGACCTTAACCATTAGGCCAGAGTACGAGTCTAAGACCTTAGCTATGAGGCCAGAGTAAGAGTTAAGACCTTAGCTATTAGGCCAGAGTAAGAGTTAAGACCTTAACCATTAAGCCAGAGTACGAGTCTAAGCCTTAGCTATTTGGCCAGAGTAAGAGTTAAGACCTCAACCATTAGGCCAGAGTACGAATCTAAGACCTTAGCTATTAGGCCAGAGTAGGAGTTAAGACCTTAACCAGTAGGCCAGAGTAAGAGTTAAGACCTTAACCATTAGACTAGAGTACGAGTCTAAGACCTTAGCTATTAGGCCAGAGTAAGAGTTAAGACCTTAACCATTAGGCCAGAGATCGAGTCTAAGACCTTAACCAGTAGGCCAGAGTAAGAGTTAAGACCTTAACCATTTGGCCAGAGTACGAGTCTAAGACCTTAGCTATTAGGCCAGAGTAAGAGTTAAGACCTTAACCAGTAGGCCAGAGTAAGAGTTAAGACTTTAACCAGTAGGCCAGAGTACGAGTCTAAGACGTTAGCTATTAGGCCAGAGTAAGAGTTAAGACCTTAGCTATTAGGCCAGAGAAAGAGTTAAAACCTTAACCATTAGGCTAGAGAACGAGTCTAAGACCTTAGCTATTAGGCCAGAGTAAGAGTTAAGACCTTAGCTATTAGGCCAGAGGAAGAGTAAAGACCTTAACCAGTAGGCCATAGTGCGAGTCTAAGACCTTAGCTATTAGGCCAGAGTAAGAGTTAAGACCTTAACCAGTAGGCCAGAGTAAGAGTTAGGACCTTAACCAGTAGGCCAGAGTACGAGTCTAAGACCTTAGCTATTAGGCCAGAGTAAGAGTTAAGACCTTAACCTGTAGGCCAGAGTACGAGTCTAAGACCTTAGGTATTAGGCTAGAGTAAGAGTTACGACCTTAACCAGTAGGCCAGAGTACGAGTCTAAGACCTTACCTATTAGGCCAGAGTAAGAGTTAAGACTTTAACCTGTAGGCCAGAGTACGAGTCTAAGACCTTAGCTATTGGGCAGAGTAAGAGTCTTAGCTATTAGGCCAGAGTAAGAGTTAAGACCTTAGCTATTAGGCCAGAGTAAGAGTTAAGACCGTAACCATTAGGCCAGAGTACGAGTCAAAGCCTTAGCTATTAGGCCAGAGTAAGAGTTAAGACCTTAACCTGTAGGCCAGAGTACGAGTCTAAGACCTTAGCTATTAGGCCAGAGTAAGAGTTAAGACCTTAGCTATTAGGCCAGAGTAAGAGTTAAGACCTTAGATATTACGCCAGAGTAAGAGTTAAGACCTTAACCATTAGGCCAGAGTATGAGTCTAAGACCTTAGCTATTAGGCCAGAGGACGAGTTAAGACCTTAACCAGTAGGCCATAGTGTGAGTCTAAGACCTTAGATATTAGGTCAGAGTAAGAGTTAAGACCTTAACCAGTAGGCCAGAGTAAGAGTTAAGACCTTAGCTATTAGGCCAGAGTACGAGTCTAAGACCTTAGCTATTAGGCCAGAGTAAGAGTTAAGACCTTAACCAGTAGGCCAGAGTAAGAGTTAAGACCTTAGCTATTAGGCCAGATTAAGAGTTAAGACCTTAGCTATTAGGCCAGAGTAAGAGTTAAGACCTTAACCATTAGGCCAGAATACAAGTCTAAGACCTTAGCTATTAGGCCAGAGGAAGAGTTAAGACCTTAACCAGTAGGCCATAATGCGAGTCTAAGACCTTAGCTATTAGGCCAGAGTAAGAGTTAAGACCTTAATCAGTAGGCCAAAGTCAGAGTTAGGACCTTAACCAGTAGGCCAGAGTCCGAGTCTAAGACCTTAGCTATTAGGCCAGAGTAAGAGTTAAGACCTTAACCTGTAGGCCAGAGTACGAGTCTAAGACCTTAGCTATTAGGCCAGAGTAAGAGTTAAGACCTTAACCAGTAGGCCAGAGTAGGAGTTAAGACCTTAACCAGTAGGCCAGAGTACGAGTCTAAGACCTTAGCTATTAGGCCAGAGTAAGAGTTAAGACCTTAACCAGTAGGCCAGAGTAAGAGTCAAGACCTTAACCAGTAGGTCAGAGTACGAGTCTAAGACATTAGCTATTAGGCCAGAGTAAGTGTTAAGACCTTAACCAGTAGGCCAGAGTAAAAGTTAATACCTTAACCATTAGGCCAGAGTACGAGTCTAAGACCTTAGCTATGGGGCCAGAGTAGGAGTCTTAGCTATTAGGCCAGAGTAAGAGTTAAGACCTTAACCATTAGGCCAGAGTACAAGTCTAAGACCTTAGCTATGAGGCCAGAGTAAGTGTTAAGAACTTAACCAGTAGGCCAGAGTAAGAGTTAATACCTTAACCATTAGGCCAGAGTACGGGTCTAAGACCTTAGCTATTGGGCCAGAGTAAGAGTTAAGACCTTAGCTATTAGGCCAGAGTAAGAGTTAAGACCTTAACCATTAGGCTAGAGTATGAGTCTAAGCCTTAGCTATTTGGCCAGAGAAAGAGTTAAGACCTTAACCATTAGGCCAGAGTACGAGTCTAAGACCTTAGCTATTAGGCCAGAGTAAGAGTTAAGACCTTAACCATTAGGCCAGAGTACGAGTCTAAGACCTTAGCTATGAGGCCAGAGTAAGAGTTAAGACCTTAGCTATTAGGCCAGAGTAAGAGTTAAAACCTTAACCATTAGGCCAGAGTACGAGTCTAAGCCTTAGCTATTTGGCCAGAGTAAGAGTTAAGACCTCAACCATTAGGCCAGAGTACGAATCTAAGACCTTAGCTATTAGGCCAGAGTAAGAGTTAAGACCTTAACCATTAGGCCAGAGTACGAGTCTAAGACCTTAGCTATGAGGCCAGAGTAAGAGTTAAGACCTTAGCTATTAGGCCAGAGTAAGAGTTAAGACCTTAACCATTAGGCCAGAGTACGAGTCTAAGCCTTAGATATTAGGTCAGAGTAAGAGTTAAGACCTTAACCAGTAGGCCAGAGTAAGAGTTAAGACCTTAACCATTAGGCCAGAGTACGAGTCTAAGATCTTAGCTTTTAGGCCATAGTACGAGTCTAAGACCTTAGCTATTAGGCCAGAGTAAGAGTTAAGACCTTAACCAGTAGGACAGAGTATGAGTCTATGACCTTAGCTATTAGGCCATAGTACGAGTCTAAGACCTTAGCTATTAGGCCAGAGTAAGAGTTAAGACCTTAACCAGTAGGCCAGAGTAAGAGTTAAGACCTTAACCTGTAGGCCATAGTACGAGTCTAAGACCTTAGCTATTAGGCCAGAGTAAGAGTTAAGACCTTAACCAGTAGGCCAGAGTAAGTGTTAAGACCTTAACCATTAGGCCAGAGTATGAGTCTAAGACCTAAGCTATTAGGCCAGAGTAACAGTTAAGACCTTAGCTATTAGGCCAGAGTAAGAGTTAAGACCTTAACCAGTAGGCCAGAGTAAGAGTTAAGACCTTAACCAGTAGGCCAGAGTAAGAGTTAAGACCTTAACCTGTAGGCCAGAGTAAGAGTTAAGACCTTAGCTATTAGGCCAGACTAAGATTTAAGACCTTAACCATTAGGCCAGAGTACGAGTTAAGACATTAACCTGTAGGCCAGAGTAAGAGTTAAGACCTTAGCTATTAGGCCAGAGTACGAGTCTAAGAACTTAGCTATTAGGCCAGAGTAAGAGTTAAGACCTTAACCAGTAGGCCAGAGTAAGAGTTAAGACCTTAGCTATTAGGCCAGATTAAGAGTTAAGACCTTAGTTATTAGGCCAGAGTAAGAGTTAAGACCTTAACCATTAGGCCAGAGTACAAGTCTAAGACCTTAGCTATTTGGCCAGAGGAAGAGTTAAGACCTTAACCAGTAGGCCATAATGCGAGTCTAAGACCTTCGCTATTAGGCCAGAGTAAGAGTTAAGACCTTAACCAGTAGGCCAGAGTCAGAGTTAGGACCTTAACCAGTAGGCCAGAGTACGAGTCTAAGACCTTAGCTATTAGGCCAGAGTAAGAGTTAAGACCTTAACCTGTAGGCCAGAGTACGAGTCTAAGCCTTAGCTATTAGGTCAGAGTAAGAGTTAAGACCTTAACCATTAGGCCAGAGTACGAGTCTAAGACCTTAGCTATTAGGCCAGAGTAAGAGTTAAGACCTTAACCATTATGCCAGAGTACGAGTCTAAGACCTTAGCTATGAGGCCAGAGTAAGAGTTAAGACCTTAGCTATTAGGCAAGAGTCAGAGTTAAGACCTTAACCATTAGGCCAGAGTACGAGTCTAAGCCTTAGCTATTTGGCCAGAGTAAGAGTTAAGACCTCAACCATTAGGCCAGAGTACGAATCTAAGACCTTAGCTATTAGGCCAGAGTAGGAGTTAAGACCTTAACCAGTTGGCCAGAGTAAGAGTTAAGACCTTAACCATTAGACCAGAGTACGAGTCTAAGACCTTAGCTATTAGGCCAGAGTAAGAGTTAAGACCTTAACCAGTAGGCCAGAGTAAGAGTTAAGACTTTAACCAGTAGGCCAGAGTACGAGTCTAAGACGTTAGCTATTAGGCCAGAGTTAGAGTTAAGACCTTAGCTATTAGGCCAGAGAAAGAGTTAAAACCTTAACCATTAGGCCAGAGAACGAGTCTAAGACCTTAGCTATTAGGCCAGAGTAAGAGTTAAGACCTTAGCTATTAGGCCAGAGTAAGAGTTAAGACCTTAACCAGTAGGCCAGAGTAAGATTTAAGACCTTAACCAGTAGGCCAGAGTAAGAGTTAAGACCTTAACCATTAGGCCAGAGTAAGAGTCTAACACCTTAGCTATTAGGCCAGAGTAAGAGTTAAGACATTAGCTATTAGGTCAGAGTAAGAGTTAAGACCTTAACCAGTAGGCCAGAGTAAGAGTTAAGACCTTAACCAGTAGGCCAGAGTAAGAGTTAAGACCTTAGCTATTAGGCCAGAGAAAGAGTTAAAACCTTAACCATTAGGCTAGAGAACGAGTCTAAGACCTTAGCTATTAGGCCAGAGTAAGAGTTAAGACCTTAGCTATTAGGCCAGAGGAAGAGTAAAGACCTTAACCAGTAGGCCATAGTGCGAGTCTAAGACCTTAGCTATTAGGCCAGAGTAAGAGTTAAGACCTTAACCAGTAGGCCAGAGTAAGAGTTAGGACCTTAACCAGTAGGCCAGAGTACGAGTCTAAGACCTTAGCTATTAGGCCAGAGTAAGAGTTAAGACCTTAACCTGTAGGCCAGAGTACGAGTCTAAGACCTTAGGTATTAGGCTAGAGTAAGAGTTACGACCTTAACCAGTAGGCCAGAGTACGAGTCTAAGACCTTACCTATTAGGCCAGAGTAAGAGTTAAGACCTTAACCTGTAGGCCAGAGTACGAGTCTAAGACCTTAGCTATTGGGCAGAGTAAGAGTCTTAGCTATTAGGCCAGAGTAAGAGTTAAGACCTTAGCTATTAGGCCAGAGTAAGAGTTAAGACCGTAACCATTAGGCCAGAGTACGAGTCAAAGCCTTAGCTATTAGGCCAGAGTAAGAGTTAAGACCTTAACCTGTAGGCCAGAGTACGAGTCTAAGACCTTAGCTATTAGGCCAGAGTAAGAGTTAAGACCTTAGCTATTAGGCCAGAGTAAGAGTTAAGACCTTAGATATTACGCCAGAGTAAGAGTTAAGACCTTAACCATTAGGCCAGAGTATGAGTCTAAGACCTTAGCTATTAGGCCAGAGGACGAGTTAAGACCTTAACCAGTAGGCCATAGTGTGAGTCTAAGACCTTAGATATTAGGTCAGAGTAAGAGTTAAGACCTTAACCAGTAGGCCAGAGTAAGAGTTAAGACCTTAGCTATTAGGCCAGAGTACGAGTCTAAGACCTTAGCTATTAGGCCAGAGTAAGAGTTAAGACCTTAACCAGTAGGCCAGAGTAAGAGTTAAGACCTTAGCTATTAGGCCAGATTAAGAGTTAAGACCTTAGCTATTAGGCCAGAGTAAGAGTTAAGACCTTAACCATTAGGCCAGAATACAAGTCTAAGACCTTAGCTATTAGGCCAGAGGAAGAGTTAAGACCTTAACCAGTAGGCCATAATGCGAGTCTAAGACCTTAGCTATTAGGCCAGAGTAAGAGTTAAGACCTTAATCAGTAGGCCAAAGTCAGAGTTAGGACCTTAACCAGTAGGCCAGAGTCCGAGTCTAAGACCTTAGCTATTAGGCCAGAGTAAGAGTTAAGACCTTAACCTGTAGGCCAGAGTACGAGTCTAAGACCTTAGCTATTAGGCCAGAGTAAGAGTTAAGACCTTAACCAGTAGGCCAGAGTAGGAGTTAAGACCTTAACCAGTAGGCCAGAGTACGAGTCTAAGACCTTAGCTATTAGGCCAGAGTAAGAGTTAAGACCTTAACCAGTAGGCCAGAGTAAGAGTCAAGACCTTAACCAGTAGGTCAGAGTACGAGTCTAAGACATTAGCTATTAGGCCAGAGTAAGTGTTAAGACCTTAACCAGTAGGCCAGAGTAAAAGTTAATACCTTAACCATTAGGCCAGAGTACGAGTCTAAGACCTTAGCTATGGGGCCAGAGTAGGAGTCTTAGCTATTAGGCCAGAGTAAGAGTTAAGACCTTAACCATTAGGCCAGAGTACAAGTCTAAGACCTTAGCTATGAGGCCAGAGTAAGTGTTAAGAACTTAACCAGTAGGCCAGAGTAAGAGTTAATACCTTAACCATTAGGCCAGAGTACGGGTCTAAGACCTTAGGTATTGGGCCAGAGTAAGAGTTAAGACCTTAGCTATTAGGCCAGAGTAAGAGTTAAGACCTTAACCATTAGGCTAGAGTATGAGTCTAAGCCTTAGCTATTTGGCCAGAGAAAGAGTTAAGACCTTAACCATTAGGCCAGAGTACGAGTCTAAGACCTTAGCTATTAGGCCAGAGTAAGAGTTAAGACCTTAACCATTAGGCCAGAGTACGAGTCTAAGACCTTAGCTATGAGGCCAGAGTAAGAGTTAAGACCTTAGCTATTAGGCCAGAGTAAGAGTTAAAACCTTAACCATTAGGCCAGAGTACGAGTCTAAGCCTTAGCTATTTGGCCAGAGTAAGAGTTAAGACCTCAACCATTAGGCCAGAGTACGAATCTAAGACCTTAGCTATTAGGCCAGAGTAAGAGTTAAGACCTTAACCATTAGGCCAGAGTATGAGTCTAAGCCTTAGATATTAGGTCAGAGTAAGAGTTAAGACCTTAACCAGTAGGCCAGAGTAAGAGTTAAGACCTTAACCATTAGGCCAGAGTACGAGTCTAAGATCTTAGCTTTTAGGCCATAGTACGAGTCTAAGACCTAAGCTATTAGGCCAGAGTAACAGTTAAGACCTTAGCTATTAGGCCAGAGTAAGAGTTAAGACCTTAACCAGTAGGCCAGAGTAAGAGTTAAGACCTTAACCAGTAGGCCAGAGTAAGAGTTAAGACCTTAACCTGTAGGCCAGAGTAAGAGTTAAGACCTTAGCTTTTAGGCCAGACTAAGATTTAAGACCTTAACCATTAGGCCAGAGTACGAGTTAAGACATTAACCTGTAGGCCAGAGTAAGAGTTAAGACCTTAGCTATTAGGCCAGAGTACGAGTCTAAGAACTTAGCTATTAGGCCAGAGTAAGAGTTAAGACCTTAACCAGTAGGCCAGAGTAAGAGTTAAGACCTTAGCTATTAGGCCAGATTAAGAGTTAAGACCTTAGCTATTAGGCCAGAGTAAGAGTTAAGACCTTAACCATTAGGCCAGAGTACAAGTCTAAGACCTTAGCTATTTGGCCAGAGGAAGAGTTAAGACCTTAACCAGTAGGCCATAATGCGAGTCTAAGACCTTCGCTATTAGGCCAGAGTAAGAGTTAAGACCTTAACCAGTAGGCCAGAGTCAGAGTTAGGACCTTAACCAGTAGGCCAGAGTACGAGTCTAAGACCTTAGCTATTAGGCCAGAGTAAGAGTTAAGACCTTAACCTGTAGGCCAGAGTACGAGTCTAAGCCTTAGCTATTAGGTCAGAGTAAGAGTTAAGACCTTAACCATTAGGCCAGAGTACGAGTCTAAGACCTTAGCTATTAGGCCAGAGTAAGAGTTAAGACCTTAACCATTATGCCAGAGTACGAGTCTAAGACCTTAGCTATGAGGCCAGAGTAAGAGTTAAGACCTTAGCTATTAGGCAAGAGTCAGAGTTAAGACCTTAACCATTAGGCCAGAGTACGAGTCTAAGCCTTAGCTATTTGGCCAGAGTAAGAGTTAAGACCTCAACCATTAGGCCAGAGTACGAATCTAAGACCTTAGCTATTAGGCCAGAGTAGGAGTTAAGACCTTAACCAGTTGGCCAGAGTAAGAGTTAAGACCTTAACCATTAGACCAGAGTACGAGTCTAAGACCTTAGCTATTAGGCCAGAGTAAGAGTTAAGACCTTAACCAGTAGGCCAGAGTAAGAGTTAAGACTTTAACCAGTAGGCCAGAGTACGAGTCTAAGACGTTAGCTATTAGGCCAGAGTAAGAGTTAAGACCTTAGCTATTAGGCCAGAGAAAGAGTTAAAACCTTAACCATTAGGCCAGAGAACGAGTCTAAGACCTTAGCTATTAGGCCAGAGTAAGAGTTAAGACCTTAGCTATTAGGCCAGAGTAAGAGTTAAGACCTTAACCAGTAGGCCAGAGTAAGATTTAAGACCTTAACCAGTAGGCCAGAGTAAGAGTTAAGACCTTAACCATTAGGCCAGAGTAAGAGTCTAACACCTTAGCTATTAGGCCAGAGTAAGAGTTAAGACATTAGCTATTAGGTCAGAGTAAGAGTTAAGACCTTAACCAGTAGGCCAGAGTAAGAGTTAAGACCTTAACCAGTAGGCCAGAGTAAGAGTTAAGACCTTAGCTATTAGGCCAGAGTAAGAGTTAAGACCTTAACCATTAGGCCATAGTACGAATCTAAGACCTTAGCTATTAGGCCAGAGTAAGAGTTAAGACCTTAGCTATTAGGCCAGAGTAAGAGTTGAGATCTTAGCTATTAGCCCAGAGTAAGAGTTAAGACCTTAACCATTAGGTCAGAATACGAGTCTAAGACCTTAGCTATTAGGCCAGAGTAAGAGTTAAGACCTTAGCTATTAGGCCAGAGGAAGAGTTAAGACCTTAACCAGTAGGCCATAGTGCGAGTCTAAGACCTTAGCTATTAGGCCAGAGTAAGAGTTAAGACCTTAACCAGTAGGCCAGAGTAAGAGTTAGGACCTTAACCAGTAGGCCAGAGTACGAGTCTAAGACCTTAGCTATTAGGCCAGAGTAAGAGTTAAGACCTTAACCTGTAGGCCAGAGTACGA
This sequence comes from Triturus cristatus, assembly GCF_964204655.1. Taxonomy (NCBI): domain Eukaryota; kingdom Metazoa; phylum Chordata; class Amphibia; order Caudata; family Salamandridae; genus Triturus; species Triturus cristatus. The sequence goes on from NC_140590.1 coordinate 1,309,707,519, forward strand.
GTCTAAGACCTTAGGTATTAGGCTAGAGTAAGAGATACGACCTTAACCAGTAGGCCAGAGTACGAGTCTAAGACCTTACCTATTAGGCCAGAGTAAGAGTTAAGACCTTAACCTGTAGGTCAGAGTACGAGTCTAAGACCTTAGCTATTGGGCAGAGTAAGAGTCTTAGCTATTAGGCCAGAGTAAGAGTTAAGACCTTAACCATTAGGCCAGAGTACGAGTCTAAGACCTTAGCTATTAGGCCAGAGTAAGAGTTAAGACCTTAGCTATTAGGCCAGAGTAAGAGTTAAGACCGTAACCATTAGGCCAGAGTACGAGTCAAAGCCTTAGCTATTAGGCCAGAGTAAGAGTTAAGACCTTAACCTGTAGGCCAGAGTACGAGTCTAAGACCTTAGCTATTAGGCCAGAGTAAGAGTTAAGACCTTAACCATTAGGCCAGAGTACGAGTCTAAGACCTTAGCTATGAGGCCAGAGTAAGAGTTAAGACCTTAACCATTAGGCCAGAGTACGAGTCTAAGCCTTAGCTATTTGGCCAGAGTAAGAGTTAAGACCTCAACCATTAGGCCAGAGTACGAATCTAAGACCTTAGCTATTAGGCCAGAGTAAGAGTTAAGACCTTAACCATTAGGCCAGAGTACGAGTCTAAGACCTTAGCTATGAGGCCAGAGTAAGAGTTAAGACCTTAGCTATTAGGCCAGAGTAAGAGTTAAGACCTTAACCATTAGGCCAGAGTACGAGTCTAAGCCTTAGATATTAGGTCAGAGTAAGAGTTAAGACCTTAACCAGTAGGCCAAAGTAAGAGTTAAGACCTTAACCATTAGGCCAGAGTACGAGTCTAAGATCTTAGCTTTTAGGCCATAGTACGAGTCTAAGACCTTAGCTATTAGGCCAGAGTAAGAGTTAAGACCTTAACTAGTAGGCCAGAGTATGAGTCTATGACCTTAGCTATTAGGCCATAGTACGAGTCTAAGACCTTAGCTATTGGGCCAGAGTAAGAGTTAAGACCTTAACCGGTAGGCCAGAGTAAGAGTTAAGACCTTAACCTGTAGGCCATAGTACGAGTCTAAGACCTTAGCTATTAGGCCAGAGTAAGAGTTAAGACCTTAACCAGTAGGCCAGAGTAAGTGTTAAGACCTTAACCATTAGGCCAGAGTATGAGTCTAAGACCTAAACTATTAGGCCAGAGTAACAGTTAAGACCTTAGCTATTAGGCCAGAGTAAGAATTAAGACCTTAACCAGTAGGCCAGAGTAAGAGTTAAGACCTTAACCAGTAGGCCAGAGTACGAGTCTCAGACCTTAACCAGTAGGCCAGAGTATGAGTTAAGACCTTAACCAGTAGGCCAGAGTAAGAGTTAAGACCTTAACCTGTAGGCCAGAGTAAGAGTTAAGACCTTAGCTATTAGGCCAGACTAAGATTTAAGACCTTAACCATTAGGCCAGAGTACGAGTCTAAGACCTTAGCTATTAGGCCAAAGTACGAGTCTAAGACATTAGCTATTAGGCCAGAGTACGAGTTAAGACATTAACCTGTAGGCCAGAGTAAGAGTTAAGACCTTAGCTATTAGGCCAGAGTACGAGTCTAAGAACTTAGCTATTAGGCCAGAGTAAGAGTTAAGACCTTAACCAGTAGGCCAGAGTAAGAGTTAAGACCTTAGCTATTAGGCCAGATTAAGAGTTAAGACCTTAGCTATTAGGCCAGAGTAAGAGTTAAGACCTTAACCATTAGGCCAGAGTACAAGTCTAAGACCTTAGCTATTTGGCCAGAGGAAGAGTTAAGACCTTAACCAGTAGGCCATAATGCGAGTCTAAGACCTTCGCTATTAGGCCAGAGTAAGAGTTAAGACCTTAACCAGTAGGCCAGAGTCAGAGTTAGGACCTTAACCAGTAGGCCAGAGTACGAGTCTAAGACCTTAGCTATTAGGCCAGAGTAAGAGTTAAGACCTTAACCTGTAGGCCAGAGTACGAGTCTAAGCCTTAGCTATTAGGTCAGAGTAAGAGTTAAGACCTTAACCATTAAGCCAGAGTACGAGTCTAAGACCTTAGCTATTAGGCCAGAGTAAGAGTTAAGACCTTAACCATTATGCCAGAGTACGAGTCTAAGACCTTAGCTATGAGGCCAGAGTAAGAGTTAAGACCTTAGCTATTAGGCCAGAGTAAGAGTTAAGACCTTAACCATTAGGCCAGAGTACGAGTCTAAGCCTTAGCTATTTGGCCAGAGTAAGAGTTAAGACCTCAACCATTAGGCCAGAGTACGAATCTAAGACCTTAGCTATTAGGCCAGAGTAGGAGTTAAGACCTTAACCAGTTGGCCAGAGTAAGAGTTAAGACCTTAACCATTAGACCAGAGTACGAGTCTAAGACCTTAGCTATTAGGCCAGAGTAAGAGTTAAGACCTTAACCATTAGGCCAGAGATCGAGTCTAAGACCTTAACCAGTAGGCCAGAGTAAGAGTTAAGACCTTAATCATTTGGCCAGAGTACGAGTCTAAGACCTTAGCTATTAGGCCAGAGTAAGAGTTAAGACCTTAACCAGTAGGCCAGTGTAAGAGTTAAGACTTTAACCAGTAGGCCAGAGTACGAGTCTAAGACGTTAGCTATTAGGCCAGAGTAAGAGTTAAGACCTTAGCTATTAGGCCAGAGTAAGAGTTAAGACCTTAACCAGTAGGCCAGAGTAAGATTTAAGACCTTAACCAGTAGGCCAGAGTAAGAGTTAAGACCTTAACCATTAGGCCAGAGTAAGAGTCTAAGACCTTAGCTATTAGGCCAGAGTAAGAGTTAAGACATTAGCTATTAGGTCAGAGTAAGAGTTAAGACCTTAACCAGTAGGCCAGAGTAAGAGTTAAGACCTTAACCAGTAGGCCAGAGTAAGAGTTAAGACCTTAGCTATTAGGCCAGAGTAAGAGTTAAGACCTTAACCATTAGGCCATAGTACGAGTCTAAGACCTTAGCTATTAGGCCAGAGTAAGAGTTAAGACCTTAGCTATTAGGCCAGAGTAAGAGTTGAGATCTTAGCTATTAGCCCAGAGTAAGAGTTAAGACCTTAACCATTAGGTCAGAATACGAGTCTAAGACCTTAGCTATTAGGCCAGAGTAAGAGTTAAGACCTTAACCAGTAGGCCAGAGTAAGTGTTAAGGTGTTAAGACCTTAACCATTAGGCCAGAGTATGAGTCTAAGACCTAAGCTATTAGGCCAGAGTAACAGTTAAGACCTTAGCTATTAGGCCAGAGTAAGAGTTAAGACCTTAACCAGTAGGCCAGAGTAAGAGTTAAGACCTTAACCAGTAGGCCAGAGTACGAGTCTAAGAACTTAACCAGTAGGCCAGAGTATGAGTTAAGACCTTAACCAGTAGGCCAGAGTAAGAGTTAAGACCTTAACCTGTAGGCCAGAGTAAGAGTTAAGACCGTAGCTATTAGGCCAGACTAAGAGTTAAGACCTTAACCATTAGGCCAGAGTACGAGTCTAAGACCTTAGCTATTAGGCCAAAGTACAAGTCTAAGACCTTAGCTATTAGGCCAGAGTACGAGTTAAGACATTAACCTGTAGGCCAGAGTAAGAGTTAAGACCTTAGCTATTAGGCCAGAGTACGAGTCTAAGAACTTAGCTATTAGGCCAGAGTAAGAGTTAAGACCTTAACCAGTAGGCCAGAGTAAGAGTTAAGACCTTAGCTATTAGGCCAGATTAAGAGTTAAGACCTTAGCTATTAGGCCAGAGTAAGAGTTAAGACCTTAACCTGTAGGCCAGAGTACAAGTCTAAAACCTTAGCTATTTGGCCAGAGGAAGAGTTAAGACCTTAACCAGTAGGCCATAATGCGAGTCTAAGACCTTCGCTATTAGGCCAGAGTAAGAGTTAAGACCTTAACCAGTAGGCCAGAGTCAGAGTTAGGACCTTAACCAGTAGGCCAGAGTACGAGTCTAAGACCTTAGCTATTAGGCCAGAGTAAGAGTTAAGACCTTAACCTGTAGGCCAGAGTAAGAGTCTAAGCCTTAGCTATTAGGCCAGAGTAAGAGTTAAGACCTTAACCATTAGGCCAGAGTACGAGTCTAAGACCTTAGCTATTAGGCCAGAGTAAGAGTTAAGACCTTAACCAGTAGGCCAGAGTAAGAGTCAAGACCTTAACCAGTAGGTCAAAGTACGAGTCTAAGACATTAGCTATTAGGTCAGAGTAAGTGTTAAGACCTTAACCAGTAGGCCAGAGTAAATGTTAATACCTTAACCATTAGGCCAGAGTACGAGTCTAAGACCTTAGCTATGGGGCCAGAGTAGGAGTCTTAGCTATTAGGCCAGAGTAAGAGTTAAGACCTTAACCATTAGGCCAGAGTACGAGTCTAAGCCTTAGATATTAGGTCAGAGTAAGAGTTAAGACCTTAACCAGTAGGCCAGAGTAAGAGTTAAGACCTTAACCATTAGGCCAGAGTACGAGTCTAAGATCTTAGCTTTTAGGCCATAGTACGAGTCTAAGACCTTAGCTATTAGGCCAGAGTAAGAGTTAATACCTTAACCAGTAGGCCAGAGTATGAGTCTATGACCTTAGCTATTAGGCCATAGTACGAGTCTAAGACCTTAGCTATTAGGCCAGAGTAAGAGTTAAGACCTTAACCAGTAGGTCAGAGTAAGAGTTAAGACCTTAACCTGTAGGCCATAGTACGAGTCTAAGACCTTAGCTATGAGGCCAGAGTAAGAGTTAAGACCTTAGCTATTAGGCCAGAGTAAGAGTTAAGACCTTAACCATTAGGCCAGAGTACGAGTCTAAGCCTTAGCTATTTGGCCAGAGTAAGAGTTAAGACCTCAACCATTAGGCCAGAGTACGAATCTAAGACCTTAGCTATTAGGCCAGAGTAGGAGTTAAGACCTTAACCAGTTGGCCAGAGTAAGAGTTAAGACCTTAACCATTAGACCAGAGTACGAGTCTAAGACCTTAGCTATTAGGCCAGAGTAAGAGTTAAGACCTTAACCATTAGGCCAGAGATCGAGTCTAAGACCTTAACCAGTAGGCCAGAGTAAGAGTTAAGACCTTAATCATTTGGCCAGAGTACGAGTCTAAGACCTTAGCTATTAGGCCAGAGTAAGAGTTAAGACCTTAACCAGTAGGCCAGTGTAAGAGTTAAGACTTTAACCAGTAGGCCAGAGTACGAGTCTAAGACGTTAGCTATTAGGCCAGAGTAAGAGTTAAGACCTTAGCTATTAGGCCAGAGTAAGAGTTAAGACCTTAACCAGTAGGCCAGAGTAAGATTTAAGACCTTAACCAGTAGGCCAGAGTAAGAGTTAAGACCTTAACCATTAGGCCAGAGTAAGAGTCTAAGACCTTAGCTATTAGGCCAGAGTAAGAGTTAAGACATTAGCTATTAGGTCAGAGTAAGAGTTAAGACCTTAACCAGTAGGCCAGAGTAAGAGTTAAGACCTTAACCAGTAGGCCAGAGTAAGAGTTAAGACCTTAGCTATTAGGCCAGAGTAAGAGTTAAGACCTTAACCATTAGGCCATAGTACGAGTCTAAGACCTTAGCTATTAGGCCAGAGTAAGAGTTAAGACCTTAGCTATTAGGCCAGAGTAAGAGTTGAGATCTTAGCTATTAGCCCAGAGTAAGAGTTAAGACCTTAACCATTAGGTCAGAATACGAGTCTAAGACCTTAGCTATTAGGCCAGAGTAAGAGTTAAGACCTTAACCAGTAGGCCAGAGTACGAGTCTAAGAACTTAACCAGTAGGCCAGAGTATGAGTTAAGACCTTAACCAGTAGGCCAGAGTAAGAGTTAAGACCTTAACCTGTAGGCCAGAGTAAGAGTTAAGACCGTAGCTATTAGGCCAGACTAAGAGTTAAGACCTTAACCATTAGGCCAGAGTACGAGTCTAAGACCTTAGCTATTAGGCCAAAGTACAAGTCTAAGACCTTAGCTATTAGGCCAGAGTACGAGTTAAGACATTAACCTGTAGGCCAGAGTAAGAGTTAAGACCTTAGCTATTAGGCCAGAGTACGAGTCTAAGAACTTAGCTATTAGGCCAGAGTAAGAGTTAAGACCTTAACCAGTAGGCCAGAGTAAGAGTTAAGACCTTAGCTATTAGGCCAGATTAAGAGTTAAGACCTTAGCTATTAGGCCAGAGTAAGAGTTAAGACCTTAACCTGTAGGCCAGAGTACAAGTCTAAAACCTTAGCTATTTGGCCAGAGGAAGAGTTAAGACCTTAACCAGTAGGCCATAATGCGAGTCTAAGACCTTCGCTATTAGGCCAGAGTAAGAGTTAAGACCTTAACCAGTAGGCCAGAGTCAGAGTTAGGACCTTAACCAGTAGGCCAGAGTACGAGTCTAAGACCTTAGCTATTAGGCCAGAGTAAGAGTTAAGACCTTAACCTGTAGGCCAGAGTAAGAGTCTAAGCCTTAGCTATTAGGCCAGAGTAAGAGTTAAGACCTTAACCATTAGGCCAGAGTACGAGTCTAAGACCTTAGCTATTAGGCCAGAGTAAGAGTTAAGACCTTAACCAGTAGGCCAGAGTAAGAGTCAAGACCTTAACCAGTAGGTCAAAGTACGAGTCTAAGACATTAGCTATTAGGTCAGAGTAAGTGTTAAGACCTTAACCAGTAGGCCAGAGTAAATGTTAATACCTTAACCATTAGGCCAGAGTACGAGTCTAAGACCTTAGCTATGGGGCCAGAGTAGGAGTCTTAGCTATTAGGCCAGAGTAAGAGTTAAGACCTTAACCATTAGGCCAGAGTACGAGTCTAAGCCTTAGATATTAGGTCAGAGTAAGAGTTAAGACCTTAACCAGTAGGCCAGAGTAAGAGTTAAGACCTTAACCATTAGGCCAGAGTACGAGTCTAAGATCTTAGCTTTTAGGCCATAGTACGAGTCTAAGACCTTAGCTATTAGGCCAGAGTAAGAGTTAATACCTTAACCAGTAGGCCAGAGTATGAGTCTATGACCTTAGCTATTAGGCCATAGTACGAGTCTAAGACCTTAGCTATTAGGCCAGAGTAAGAGTTAAGACCTTAACCAGTAGGTCAGAGTAAGAGTTAAGACCTTAACCTGTAGGCCATAGTACGAGTCTAAGACCTTAGCTATTAGGCCAGAGTAAGAGTTAAGACCTTAACCAGTAGGCCAGAGTAAGTGTTAAGACCTTAACCATTAGGCCAGAGTATGAGTCTAAGACCTAAGCTATTAGGCCAGAGTAACAGTTAAGACCTTAGCTATTAGGCCAGAGTAAGAGTTAAGACCTTAACCAGTAGGCCAGAGTAAGAGTTAAGACCTTAACCAGTAGGCCAGAGTAAGAGTTAAGACCTTAACCTGTAGGCCAGAGTAAGAGTTAAGACCTTAGCTATTAGGCCAGACTAAGAGTTAAGACCTTAACCATTAGGCCGGAGTACGAGTCTAAGACCTTAGCTATTAGGCCAAAGTACGAGTCTAAGACCTTAGCTATTAGGCCAGAGTACGAGTTAAGACATTAACCTGTAGGCCAGAGTAAGAGTTAAGACCTTAGCTATTAGGCCAGAGTACGAGTCTAAGAACTTAGCTATTAGGCCAGAGTAAGAGTTAAGACCTTAACCAGTAGGCCAGAGTAAGAGTTAAGACCTTAGCTATTAGGCCAGATTAAGAGTTAAGACCTTAGCTATTAGGCCAGAGTAAGAGTTAAGACCTTAACCATTAGGCCAGAGTACAAGTCTGAGACCTTAGCTATTTGGCCAGAGGAAGAGTTAAGACCTTAACCAGTAGGCCATAATGCGAGTCTAAGACCTTCGCTATTAGGCCAGAGTAAGAGTTAAGACCTTAACCAGTAGGCCAGAGTCAGAGTTAGGACCTTAACCAGTAGGCCAGAGTACGAGTCTAAGACCTTAGCTATTAGGCCAGAGTAAGAGTTAAGACCTTAACCTGTAGGCCAGGGTACGAGTCTAAGCCTTAGCTATTAGGCCAGAGTAAGAGTTAAGACCTTAACCATTAGGCCAGAGTACGAGTCTAAGACCTTAGCTATTAGGCCAGAGTAAGAGTTAAGACCTTAACCATTAGGCCAGAGTACGAGTCTAAGACCTTAGCTATGAGGCCAGAGTAAGAGTTAAGACCTTAGCTATTAGGCCAGAGTAAGAGTTAAGACCTTAACCATTAAGCCAGAGTACGAGTCTAAGCCTTAGCTATTTGGCCAGAGTAAGAGTTAAGACCTCAACCATTAGGCCAGAGTACGAATCTAAGACCTTAGCTATTAGGCCAGAGTAGGAGTTAAGACCTTAACCAGTAGGCCAGAGTAAGAGTTAAGACCTTAACCATTAGACTAGAGTACGAGTCTAAGACCTTAGCTATTAGGCCAGAGTAAGAGTTAAGACCTTAACCATTAGGCCAGAGATCGAGTCTAAGACCTTAACCAGTAGGCCAGAGTAAGAGTTAAGACCTTAACCATTTGGCCAGAGTACGAGTCTAAGACCTTAGCTATTAGGCCAGAGTAAGAGTTAAGACCTTAACCAGTAGGCCAGAGAAAGAGTTAAAACCTTAACCATTAGGCTAGAGAACGAGTCTAAGACCTTAGCTATTAGGCCAGAGTAAGAGTTAAGACCTTAGCTATTAGGCCAGAGGAAGAGTAAAGACCTTAACCAGTAGGCCATAGTGCGAGTCTAAGACCTTAGCTATTAGGCCAGAGTAAGAGTTAAGACCTTAACCAGTAGGCCAGAGTAAGAGTTAGGACCTTAACCAGTAGGCCAGAGTACGAGTCTAAGACCTTAGCTATTAGGCCAGAGTAAGAGTTAAGACCTTAACCTGTAGGCCAGAGTACGAGTCTAAGACCTTAGGTATTAGGCTAGAGTAAGAGTTACGACCTTAACCAGTAGGCCAGAGTACGAGTCTAAGACCTTACCTATTAGGCCAGAGTAAGAGTTAAGACCTTAACCTGTAGGCCAGAGTACGAGTCTAAGACCTTAGCTATTGGGCAGAGTAAGAGTCTTAGCTATTAGGCCAGAGTAAGAGTTAAGACCTTAGCTATTAGGCCAGAGTAAGAGTTAAGACCGTAACCATTAGGCCAGAGTACGAGTCAAAGCCTTAGCTATTAGGCCAGAGTAAGAGTTAAGACCTTAACCTGTAGGCCAGAGTACGAGTCTAAGACCTTAGCTATTAGGCCAGAGTAAGAGTTAAGACCTTAGCTATTAGGCCAGAGTAAGAGTTAAGACCTTAGATATTACGCCAGAGTAAGAGTTAAGACCTTAACCATTAGGCCAGAGTATGAGTCTAAGACCTTAGCTATTAGGCCAGAGGACGAGTTAAGACCTTAACCAGTAGGCCATAGTGTGAGTCTAAGACCTTAGATATTAGGTCAGAGTAAGAGTTAAGACCTTAACCAGTAGGCCAGAGTAAGAGTTAAGACCTTAGCTATTAGGCCAGAGTACGAGTCTAAGACCTTAGCTATTAGGCCAGAGTAAGAGTTAAGACCTTAACCAGTAGGCCAGAGTAAGAGTTAAGACCTTAGCTATTAGGCCAGATTAAGAGTTAAGACCTTAGCTATTAGGCCAGAGTAAGAGTTAAGACCTTAACCATTAGGCCAGAATACAAGTCTAAGACCTTAGCTATTAGGCCAGAGGAAGAGTTAAGACCTTAACCAGTAGGCCATAATGCGAGTCTAAGACCTTAGCTATTAGGCCAGAGTAAGAGTTAAGACCTTAATCAGTAGGCCAAAGTCAGAGTTAGGACCTTAACCAGTAGGCCAGAGTCCGAGTCTAAGACCTTAGCTATTAGGCCAGAGTAAGAGTTAAGACCTTAACCTGTAGGCCAGAGTACGAGTCTAAGACCTTAGCTATTAGGCCAGAGTAAGAGTTAAGACCTTAACCAGTAGGCCAGAGTAGGAGTTAAGACCTTAACCAGTAGGCCAGAGTACGAGTCTAAGACCTTAGCTATTAGGCCAGAGTAAGAGTTAAGACCTTAACCAGTAGGCCAGAGTAAGAGTCAAGACCTTAACCAGTAGGTCAGAGTACGTGTCTAAGACATTAGCTATTAGGCCAGAGTAAGTGTTAAGACCTTAACCAGTAGGCCAGAGTAAAAGTTAATACCTTAACCATTAGGCCAGAGTACGAGTCTAAGACCTTAGCTATGGGGCCAGAGTAGGAGTCTTAGCTATTAGGCCAGAGTAAGAGTTAAGACCTTAACCATTAGGCCAGAGTACAAGTCTAAGACCTTAGCTATGAGGCCAGAGTAAGTGTTAAGAACTTAACCAGTAGGCCAGAGTAAGAGTTAATACCTTAACCATTAGGCCAGAGTACGGGTCTAAGACCTTAGCTATTGGGCCAGAGTAAGAGTTAAGACCTTACCTATTAGGCCAGAGTAAGAGTTAAGACCTTAACCATTAGGCTAGAGTATGAGTCTAAGCCTTAGCTATTTGGCCAGAGAAAGAGTTAAGACCTTAACCATTAGGCCAGAGTACGAGTCTAAGACCTTAGCTATTAGGCCAGAGTAAGAGTTAAGACCTTAACCATTAGGCCAGAGTACGAGTCTAAGACCTTAGCTATGAGGCCAGAGTAAGAGTTAAGACCTTAGCTATTAGGCCAGAGTAAGAGTTAAGACCTTAACCATTAGGCCAGAGTACGAGTCTAAGCCTTAGCTATTTGGCCAGAGTAAGAGTTAAGACCTCAACCATTAGGCCAGAGTACGAATCTAAGACCTTAGCTATTAGGCCAGAGTAAGAGTTAAGACCTTAACCATTAGGCCAGAGTACGAGTCTAAGACCTTAGCTATGAGGCCAGAGTAAGAGTTAAGACCTTAGCTATTAGGCCAGAGTAAGAGTTAAGACCTTAACCATTAGGCCAGAGTACGAGTCTAAGCCTTAGATATTAGGTCAGAGTAAGAGTTAAGACCTTAACCAGTAGGCCAGAGTAAGAGTTAAGACCTTAACCATTAGGCCAGAGTACGAGTCTAAGATCTTAGCTTTTCGGCCATAGTACGAGTCTAAGACCTTAGCTATTAGGCCAGAGTAAGAGTTAAGACCTTAACCAGTAGGCCAGAGTAAGAGTTAAGACCTTAACCTGTAGGCCATAGTACGAGTCTAAGACCTTAGCTATTAGGCCAGAGTAAGAGTTAAGACCTTAACCAGTAGGCCAGAGTAAGTGTTAAGACCTTAACCATTAGGCCAGAGTATGAGTCTAAGACCTAAGCTATTAGGCCAGAGTAACAGTTAAGACCTTAGCTATTAGGCCAGAGTAAGAGTTAAGACCTTAACCAGTAGGCCAGAGTAAGAGTTAAGACCTTAACCAGTAGGCCAGAGTAAGAGTTAAGACCTTAACCTGTAGGCCAGAGTAAGAGTTAAGACCTTAGCTATTAGGCCAGACTAAGATTTAAGACCTTAACCATTAGGCCAGAGTACGAGTCTAAGACCTTAGCTATTAGGCCAAAGTACGAGTCTAAGACCTTAGCTATTAGGCCAGAGTACGAGTTAAGACATTAACCTGTAGGCCAGAGTAAGAGTTAAGACCTTAGCTATTAGGCCAGAGTACGAGTCTAAGAACTTAGCTATTAGGCCAGAGTAAGAGTTAAGACCTTAACCAGTAGGCCAGAGTAAGAGTTAAGACCTTAGCTATTAGGCCAGATTAAGAGTTAAGACCTTAGCTATTAGGCCAGAGTAAGAGTTAAGACCTTAACCATTAGGCCAGAGTACAAGTCTAAGACCTTAGCTATTTGGCCAGAGGAAGAGTTAAGACCTTAACCAGTAGGCCATAATGCGAGTCTAAGACCTTCGCTATTAGGCCAGAGTAAGAGTTAAGACCTTAACCAGTAGGCCAGAGTCAGAGTTAGGACCTTAACCAGTAGGCCAGAGTACGAGTCTAAGACCTTAGCTATTAGGCCAGAGTAAGAGTTAAGACCTTAACCTGTAGGCCAGAGTACGAGTCTAAGCCTTAGCTATTAGGTCAGAGTAAGAGTTAAGACCTTAACCATTAGGCCAGAGTACGAGTCTAAGACCTTAGCTATTAGGCCAGAGTAAGAGTTAAGACCTTAACCATTATGCCAGAGTACGAGTCTAAGACCTTAGCTATGAGGCCAGAGTAAGAGTTAAGACCTTAGCTATTAGGCAAGAGTCAGAGTTAAGACCTTAACCATTAGGCCAGAGTACGAGTCTAAGCCTTAGCTATTTGGCCAGAGTAAGAGTTAAGACCTCAACCATTAGGCCAGAGTACGAATCTAAGACCTTAGCTATTAGGCCAGAGTAGGAGTTAAGACCTTAACCAGTTGGCCAGAGTAAGAGTTAAGACCTTAACCATTAGACCAGAGTACGAGTCTAAGACCTTAGCTATTAGGCCAGAGTAAGAGTTAAGACCTTAACCAGTAGGCCAGAGTAAGAGTTAAGACTTTAACCAGTAGGCCAGAGTACGAGTCTAAGACGTTAGCTATTAGGCCAGAGTAAGAGTTAAGACCTTAGCTATTAGGCCAGAGAAAGAGTTAAAACCTTAACCATTAGGCCAGAGAACGAGTCTAAGACCTTAGCTATTAGGCCAGAGTAAGAGTTAAGACCTTAGCTATTAGGGCAGAGTAAGAGTTAAGACCTTAACCAGTAGGCCAGAGTAAGATTTAAGACCTTAACCAGTAGGCCAGAGTAAGAGTTAAGACCTTAACCATTAGGCCAGAGTAAGAGTCTAACACCTTAGCTATTAGGCCAGAGTAAGAGTTAAGACATTAGCTATTAGGTCAGAGTAAGAGTTAAGACCTTAACCAGTAGGCCAGAGTAAGAGTTAAGACCTTAACCAGTAGGCCAGAGTAAGAGTTAAGACCTTAGCTATTAGGCCAGAGTAAGAGTTAAGACCTTAACCATTAGGCCATAGTACGAATCTAAGACCTTAGCTATTAGGCCAGAGTAAGAGTTAAGACCTTAGCTATTAGGCCAGAGTAAGAGTTGAGATCTTAGCTATTAGCCCAGAGTAAGAGTTAAGACCTTAACCATTAGGTCAGAATACGAGTCTAAGACCTTAGCTATTAGGCCAGAGTAAGAGTTAAGACCTTAGCTATTAGGCCAGAGGAAGAGTTAAGACCTTAACCAGTAGGCCATAGTGCGAGTCTAAGACCTTAGCTATTAGGCCAGAGTAAGAGTTAAGACCTTAACCAGTAGGCCAGAGTAAGAGTTAGGACCTTAACCAGTAGGCCAGAGTACGAGTCTAAGACCTTAGCTATTAGGCCAGAGTAAGAGTTAAGACCTTAACCTGTAGGCCAGAGTACGAGTCTAAGACCTTAGGTATTAGGCTAGAGTAAGAGATACGACCTTAACCAGTAGGCCAGAGTACGAGTCTAAGACCTTACCTATTAGGCCAGAGTAAGAGTTAAGACCTTAACCTGTAGGTCAGAGTACGAGTCAAAGACCTTAGCTATTGGGCAGAGTAAGAGTCTTAGCTATTAGGCCAGAGTAAGAGTTAAGACCTTAACCATTAGGCCAGAGTACGAGTCTAAGACCTTAGCTATTAGGCCAGAGTAAGAGTTAAGACCTTAGCTATTAGGCCAGAGTAAGAGTTAAGACCGTAACCATTAGGCCAGAGTACGAGTCAAAGCCTTAGCTATTAGGCCAGAGTAAGAGTTAAGACCTTAACCTGTAGGCCAGAGTACGAGTCTAAGACCTTAGCTATTAGGCCAGAGTAAGAGTTAAGACCTTAACCATTAGGCCAGAGTACGAGTCTAAGACCTTAGCTATGAGGCCAGAGTAAGAGTTAAGACCTTAGCTATTAGGCCAGAGTAAGAGTTAAGACCTTAACCATTAGGCCAGAGTACGAGTCTAAGCCTTAGCTATTTGGCCAGAGTAAGAGTTAAGACCTCAACCATTAGGCCAGAGTACGAATCTAAGACCTTAGCTATTAGGCCAGAGTAAGAGTTAAGACCTTAACCATTAGGCCAGAGTACGAGTCTAAGACCTTAGCTATGAGGCCAGAGTAAGAGTTAAGACCTTAGCTATTAGGCCAGAGTAAGAGTTAAGACCTTAACCATTAGGCCAGAGTACGAGTCTAAGCCTTAGATATTAGGTCAGAGTAAGAGTTAAGACCTTAACCAGTAGGCCAAAGTAAGAGTTAAGACCTTAACCATTAGGTCAGAGTACGAGTCTAAGATCTTAGCTTTTAGGCCATAGTACGAGTCTAAGACCTTAGCTATTAGGCCAGAGTAAGAGTTAAGACCTTAACCAGTAGGCCAGAGTATGAGTCTATGACCTTAGCTATTAGGCCATAGTACGAGTCTAAGACCTTAGCTATTGGGCCAGAGTAAGAGTTAAGACCTTAACCGGTAGGCCAGAGTAAGAGTTAAGACCTTAACCTGTAGGCCATAGTACGAGTCTAAGACCTTAGCTATTAGGCCAGAGTAAGAGTTAAGACCTTAACCAGTAGGCCAGAGTAAGTGTTAAGACCTTAACCATTAGGCCAGAGTATGAGTCTAAGACCTAAGCTATTAGGCCAGAGTAACAGTTAAGACCTTAGCTATTAGGCCAGAGTAAGAGTTAAGACCTTAACCAGTAGGCCAGAGTAAGAGTTAAGACCTTAACCAGTAGGCCAGAGTACGAGTCTAAGACCTTAACCAGTAGGCCAGAGTATGAGTTAAGACCTTAACCAGTAGGCCAGAGTAAGAGTTAAGACCTTAACCTGTAGGCCAGAGTAAGAGTTAAGACCTTAGCTATTAGGCCAGACTAAGATTTAAGACCTTAACCATTAGGCCAGAGTACGAGTCTAAGACCTTAGCTATTAGGCCAAAGTACGAGTCTAAGACCTTAGCTATTAGGCCAGAGTACGAGTTAAGACATTAACCTGTAGGCCAGAGTAAGAGTTAAGACCTTAGCTATTAGGCCAGAGTACGAGTCTAAGAACTTAGCTATTAGGCCAGAGTAAGAGTTAAGACCTTAACCAGTAGGCCAGAGTAAGAGTTAAGACCTTAGCTATTAGGCCAGATTAAGAGTTAAGACCTTAGCTATTAGGCCAGAGTAAGAGTTAAGACCTTAACCATTAGGCCAGAGTAAAAGTCTAAGACCTTAGCTATTTGGCCAGAGGAAGAGTTAAGACCTTAACCAGTAGGCCATAATGCGAGTCTAAGACCTTCGCTATTAGGCCAGAGTAAGAGTTAAGACCTTAACCAGTAGGCCAGAGTCAGAGTTAGGACCTTAACCAGTAGGCCAGAGTACGAGTCTAAGACCTTAGCTATTAGGCCAGAGTAAGAGTTAAGACCTTAACCTGTAGGCCAGAGTACGAGTCTAAGCCTTAGCTATTAGGTCAGAGTAAGAGTTAAGACCTTAACCATTAGGCCAGAGTACGAGTCTAAGACCTTAGCTATTAGGCCAGAGTAAGAGTTAAGACCTTAACCATTATGCCAGAGTACGAGTCTAAGACCTTAGCTATGAGGCCAGAGTAAGAGTTAAGACCTTAGCTATTAGGCCAGAGTAAGAGTTAAGACCTTAACCATTAGGCCAGAGTACGAGTCTAAGCCTTAGCTATTTGGCCAGAGTAAGAGTTAAGACCTCAACCATTAGGCCAGAGTACGAATCTAAGACCTTAGCTATTAGGCCAGAGTAGGAGTTAAGACCTTAACCAGTCGGCCAGAGTAAGAGTTAAGACCTTAACCATTAGACCAGAGTACGAGTCTAAGACCTTAGCTATTAGGCCAGAGTAAGAGTTAAGACCTTAACCATTAGGCCAGAGATCGAGTCTAAGACCTTAACCAGTAGGCCAGAGTAAGAGTTAAGACCTTAATCATTTGGCCAGAGTACGAGTCTAAGACCTTAGCTATTAGGCCAGAGTAAGAGTTAAGACCTTAACCAGTAGGCCAGTGTAAGAGTTAAGACTTTAACCAGTAGGCCAGAGTACGAGTCTAAGACGTTAGCTATTAGGCCAGAGTAAGAGTTAAGACCTTAGCTATTAGGCCAGAGAAAGAGTTAAAACCTTAACCATTAGGCCAGAGAACGAGTCTAAGACCTTAGCTATTAGGCCAGAGTAAGAGTTAAGACCTTAGCTATTAGGCCAGAGTAAGAGTTAAGACCTTAACCAGTAGGCCAGAGTAAGATTTAAGACCTTAACCAGTAGGCCAGAGTAAGAGTTAAGACCTTAACCATTAGGCCAGAGTAAGAGTCTAAGACCTTAGCTATTAGGCCAGAGTAAGAGTTAAGACATTAGCTATTAGGTCAGAGTAAGAGTTAAGACCTTAACCAGTAGGCCAGAGTAAGAGTTAAGACCTTAACCAGTAGGCCAGAGTAAGAGTTAAGACCTTAGCTATTAGGCCAGAGTAAGAGTTAAGAACTTAACCATTAGGCCATAGTACGAGTCTAAGACCTTAGCTATTAGGCCAGAGTAAGAGTTAACACCTTAGCTATTAGGCCAGAGTAAGAGTTGAGATCTTAGCTATTAGCCCAGAGTAAGAGTTAAGACCTTAACCATTAGGTCAGAATACGAGTCTAAGACCTTAGCTATTAGGCCAGAGTAAGAGTTAAGACCTTAGCTATTAGGCCAGAGGAAGAGTTAAGACCTTAACCAGTAGGCCATAGTGCGAGTCTAAGACCTTAGCTATTAGGCCAGAGTAAGAGTTAAGACCTTAACCAGTAGGCCAGAGTAAGAGTTAGGACCTTAACCAGTAGGCCAGAGTACGAGTCTAAGACCTTAGCTATTAGGCCAGAGTAAGAGTTAAGACCTTAACCTGTAGGCCAGAGTACGAGTCTAAGACCTTAGGTATTAGGCTAGAGTAAGAGTTACGACCTTAACCAGTAGGCCAGAGTACGAGTCTAAGACCTTACCTATTAGGCCAGAGTAAGAGTTAAGACCTTAACCTGTAAGCCAGAGTACGAGTCTAAGACCTTAGCTATTGGGCAGAGTAAGAGTCTTAGCTATTAGGCCAGAGTAAGAGTTAAGACCTTAACCATTAGGCCAGAGTACGAGTCTAAGACCTTAGCTATTAGGCCAGAGTAAGAGTTAAGACCTTAGCTATTAGGCCAGAGTAAGAGTTAAGACCGTAACCATAAGGCCAGAGTACGAGTCAAAGCCTTAGCTATTAGGCCAGAGTAAGAGTTAAGACATTAACCTGTAGGCCAGAGTACGAGTCTAAGACCTTAGCTATTAGGCCAGAGTAAGAGTTAAGACCTTAGCTATTAGGCCAGAATAAGAGTTAAGACCTTAGATATTACGCCAGAGTAAGAGTTAAGACCTTAACCATTAGGCCAGAGTATGAGTCTAAGACCTTAGCTATTAGGCCAGAGGAAGAGTTAAGACCTTAACCAGTAGGCCATAGTGTGAGTCTGTGAGAAGTTGGCCTGGCATATGCTGTTCCTAGTTATAGGGACACCTTGCACCAGTCCAATTCGACTCCTATTGATGATAGGTTTAAGAGAACCTTTAAAGAAAGCTATCCTAGTGGTAGCTGTGGAGAGCAGCCTTCAGGCTAAGTCTTGAAGGAGTGTTAAGCTTATTGTTTTACCATAATAACCTCTTGAATAACCAAATGAAAGAGTAGCCCACACAGGTATATATATAAAATATATGTATTTATTCTAGACAGAATCCCACAGTCACTTTATGTGGCTAGTGGCAAAGTTACAATTCAAACAAGCATTTCGAAACACAATAAATAGCACAGAAATCAATGGGCCCCGGGGGGGACCAAACCATATACTAAAATAGTGGTATAAGAACCACGACAATTCTACAGGCAATGCCTAGGGCATTCAGGATCGCTGGCCCCTTAAGAATCCACCCACAGTTAAGAGGAAGGGGACCCACGGGAGGCGTGTGCAGTGCGAGAAGTTGCTGTCGGGATCGCAATGTTAGCCTATGGAGAATGTCGCGGTTGAATAATTAAGGTTTAAGGACACTTCTAACAACAGTACAAAGTTAAGGTTTGAGACTTAAGGCTTTGGAGAGCCCACCACCACGGAAGTACCGAAGTACCACTGTTACCTGCCCCAGGGAAGCCGGGTGCATAGGTCGATTCTGGTGTCTGCTCGCGGGCTGATTTTCAATGGAAAAGGAGTCCAAACTGCTGCTAGCTGGAAGTGTCGCTGAAGTCGTGAAGATTAAAGTTGAAGAAAAGACAAAGATGAACCTGAAAGCAGAGGGGACAGAGTCTGGGTCACAGCACAGTGACCAGGGAGCTCACAGGAAGGAGCTCGTGGATGTCGGGTGCTTCAGGTGTGGAAGGTACAGCTGGGCTCTGCAGTCATGGGCTCCGGGAGGCTTCAAGGAAGGCCAGCTTCTGGAGGGCGACTGTCCCACGTCGGCTGAGGGTCGCTGTGGTAGTAGTGTCCCGATTGGATCCACTAAGCATTGGCAACCGCAACCCACGCAAGATGAACAAAGCAGCTGCTGGTGCAGACCCACGTGGTCTGAGGGTGCTCTCCTTTGCAGGGAGCGTAGAGCAGGCCTGGAGCAACCAGGGGAACTCTTAGAAAAGAAGATTGTCCTCCGTCAGGGCCCACAAGTCGAGGGACAAGTGACCGCGGAAGGCAGCAAAATGGAGTGCGTAAAAGGGCTCCCACGGGCCACCGGAGCTGGCCAGGGAGCTGAGGGTCGGCACAAATGCTGCTTGAAGGTTGGCTCAAGAATGGGCCAAAGTACAACTTCCCCACTGGTCGGGGTCATGTGCTGGACAAGAGGTGGCCGGTGTCTCGGGGTATGCGGGGATCTCGACACCCACGTGGTCCAGGGTGCTCAGACTTGCTGGGCACACTCACAGGACGCTGGGATGCACTGGAGACCCACCTCGAGGTTGCTGGAAGGCGTCGAAGGTCGTGAGAGCAACGAAGTTCCAACCGGGTATCTTGTAGTCTTTTAGGTGCCTGCCAAGCAGGGGGATAACTCCTTTATCCCAAGGGAGATTTCTTCAGTCAGCTGGGCAGCAGCTCATCGAAGGTCAGTTCTGTGAAGTCCTGTACGAATCTAAGGCTCTAGGGCAAAGTTATTCCCATATATCCCCAAGATTAGGGGATGGTCCAAGAGAGAGCCTACCAATCAGAGTAGAGGCGGGAAAGGGTGGCTACACCCCCTCCCCTTTGTGTGTTTCCCGCCTGGGCGAGGGGCAGGATGCCCCTGAACCAGTTCCAGGCGGTGTATGCAGAATTGGGGCTCTGCAGCTGCCTATGTGCAACTCTGAAAGGACATTTGGTGCACCCACCCTGTTCCAATCCACATATCCTGTCTGGGGAGGTGCTGGCACCTCCCTGCCACAGGAGCCCTATTGTCCAGATGGCGAGGCTGGGGTTTTCCCCAGCAACAGCCAGCCAGAGTCGTGTAGGTGGCGAACAGTAGCCATTTTGTGGTACATGTGCACTTTTAAATTGGTTTCCAAATTCTACCGCTTTTCCCATATCACCCTCCTAGCAAGGGGGAATCGTGCCCCCATGCCCATGGCTGGACTGGGGGTATGATTCCTTCATGTTTGACACCAAACACGATATGGTTCTGTGTAGCCATTCCTAAGTTACAGCGATGACGCAATAACTTATAATGCGGTTAAGAGTATATGGTATGGCTACACTACAAACAACCCAGTAACGATTTTACGAAGGTTGCAGAGAGGTCCTACTCACGTAGGGGTCCCCCCTCACACATACCTCAGCACCCAGCCCTGTAGGATTACCAGGGCCTGCCATAGGGGTGACCTATGAGAGTATATGTGTTGTATGGTATGGGACATAGGGTACCTACATCCCTGTAAGGGGTGCTAGCACCACCTTACCCAGGCTACAGTAGTGGCCTGGTGGTGTCAGTTTGGGTGGCTGTCCCAGGGTGGCACAATAAGTGCTGCAGCCCTGGTAGGCCTACTGGGGGACCCATGCCCTGGGTACCTAGGGTACCATCTACAAGGGACTGGTAGGGCATGCCCAGCATCCAATTATGTTTGTACCTAGAGTACTCACAACAGTTTTAGGGAGAAAGCAGATAGGCTGGGGTCCTGGATAGCAGGATCCCAGCCAGACTAGTCAAAAACCACTTAAATACCAGGCAAAAGGTTGGGGGCAACCATTAGTCAGATTCCACTCTCCTACAGAGTCTAAGACCTTAGATATTAGGTCAGAGTAAGAGTTAAGACCTTAACCAGCAGGCCAGAGTAAGAGTTAAGACCTTAACCATTAGGCCATAGTACGAGTCTAAGACCTTAGCTATTAGGCCAGAGTAAGAGTTAAGACCTTAACCAGTAGGCCAGAGTAAGAGTTAAGACCTTAACCATTAGGCCAGAGTACGAGTCTATGACCTTAGCTATTAGGCCATAGTATGAGTCTAAGACCTTAGCTATTAGGCCAGAGTAAGAATTAAGACCTTAACCATTAGGCCAGAGTACGAGTCTATGACCTTAGCTATTAGGCCATAGTATGAGTCTAAGACCTTAGCTATTAGGCCAGAGTAAGAGTTAAGACCTTAACCATTAGGCCAGAGTACGAGTTAAGACCTTAGCTATTAGGCCAGAGTAACAGTTAAGACCTTAGCTTTTAGGCCAGAGTAAAAGTTAAGACCTTAACCAGTAGGCCAGAGTAAGAGTTAAGACCTTAACCAGTAGGCCAGAGTACGAGTCTAAGAGCTTAACCAGTAGGCCAGAGTATGAGTTAAGACCTTAACCAGTAGGCCAGAGCAAGAGTTAAGACCTTAACCTGTAGGCCAGAGTAAGAGTTAAGACCTTAGCTATTAGGCCAGACTAAGAGTTAAGACCTTAACCATTAGGCCAGAGTACGAGTCTAAGACCTTAGCTATTAGGCCAAAGTACGAGTCTAAGACCTTAGCTATTAGGCCAGAGTACGAGTTAAGACATTAACCTGTAGGCCAGAGTAAGAGTTAAGACATTAGCTATTAGGCCAGAGTAAGAGTTAAGACCTTAACCTGTAGGCCATGGTACGAGTCTAAGACCTTAGCTATTAGGCCAGGGTAAGAGTTAAGACCTTAACCAGTAGGCCAGAGTAAGAGTTAAGACCTTAACCATTATGCCAGAGTAAGAGTTAAGACCTTAACCAGTAGGCCAGAGTAAGAGTTAAGACCTTAACCAGTAGGCCAGAGTACAAGTCTAAGACCTTAACCAGTAGGCCAGAGTATGAGTTAAGACCTTAACCAGTAGGCCAGAGTAAGAGTTATGACCTTAACCTGTAGGCCAGAGTAAGAGTTAAGACCTTAGCTATTAAGCCAGAGTAAGAGTTAAGACCTTAACCAGTAGGCCAAAGTACGAGTCAAAGACCTTAGCTAATAGGCCAGAGTAAGAGTTACGACCTTAACCAGTAGGCCAGAGTAAGAGTTAAGACCTTATCCAGTAGGCCAGACTACGAGTTAAGACCTTAACCATTACGCCAGAGTACGAGTCTAAGACCTTAGCTATTAGGCCAGAGTACGAGTCTAAGACCTTAGCTATTAGGCCAGAGTAAGAGTTAAGACCTTAGCTATTAGGCCAGAGTAAGAGTTAAGACCTTAACCAGTAGGCCAGAGTACAAGTCTAAGACCTTAGCTATTAGGCCAGAGTAAGAGTTAAGACCTTAACCATTAGGCCTGAGTACGTGTCTAAGACCTTAGCTATTAGGCCAGAGTAAGAGTTAAGACCTGAACCAGTAGGCCAGAGTAAGAGTTAAGACCTTAACCAGTAGGCCAGAGTATGAGTCTAAGACCTTAGCTATTAGGCCAGAGTAAGAGTTAAGACCTTAACCTGTAGGCCAGAGTACGAGTCTAAGACCTTAGCTATTAGGCCAGAGTAAGAGTTAAGACCTTAACCTGTAGGCCAGAGTACGAGTCTAAGATCTTAGCTAGTAGGCCAGAGTAAGAGTTAAGACCTTAGCTATTAGGCCAGAGTCAGAGTTAAGACCTTAGCTATTAGGCCAGAGTAAGAGTTAAGACCTTAACAATTAGGCCAGAGTATGAGTCTAAGGCCTTAGCTATTAGGTCAGAGTAAGAGTTAAGACCTTAACCAGTAGGCCAGAGTAAGAGTTAAGACCTTAACCATTAGGCCAGAGTACGAGTGTAAGACCTTAGCTATTAGGGCATAGTAGGAGTCTAAGACCTTAGCTATTAGGCCAGAGTAAGAGTTAAGACCTTAACCAGTAGGCCAGCGTAAGAGTTAAGACCTTAACCATTAGGCCAGAGTACGAGTCTATGACCTTAGCTATTAGGCCATAGTACGAGTCTAAGACCTTAGCTATTAGGCCAGAGTAAGAGTTAAGACCTTAACCAGTAGGCCAGAGTAAGGGTTAAGACCTTAACCAGTAGGCCAGAGTACGCGTTAAGACCTTAACCATTAGGCTAGAGTACAAGTCTAAGACCTTAGCTATTAGGCCAGAGTACGAGTCTAAGACCTTAGCTATTAGGCCAGAGTAAGAGTTAAGACCTTAGCTATTTGGCCAGAGTAAGAGTTAAGACCTTAACCAGTAGGCCAGAGTACGAGTCCAAGACCTTAGCTATTAGGCCAGAGTAAGAGTTAAGACCTTAACCATTAGGCCAGAGTACGAGTCTAAGACCTTAGCTATTAGGCCAGAGTAAGAGTTAAGACCTTAACCAGTAGGCCAGAGTAAGAGTTAAGACCTTAACCAGTAGCCCAGAGTACGAGTCTAAGACCTTAGCTATTAGGCCAGAGTAAGAGTTAAGACCTTAACCAGTAGGCCAGAGTACGAGTCTAAGACCTTAGCTATTAGGCCAGAGTAAGAGTTAAGACCTTAATCTGTAGGCCAGTGTACGAGTCTAAGACCTTAGCTATTAGGCCAGAGTAAGAGTTAAGACCTTAGCTATTAGGCCAGAGTAAGAGTTAAGACCTTAGCTATTAGGCCAGAGTAAGAGTTAAGACCTTAACCATTAGGCCAGAGTATGAGTCTAAGACCTTAGCTATTAGGTCAGAGGAAGAGTTAAGATCTTAACCAGTTGGCCATAGTGCGAGTCTAAGACCTTAGCTAATAGGCCAGAGTAAGAGTTAAGACCTTAACCAGTAGGCCAGAGTAAGAGTTAAGACCTTAAACATTAGGCCAGTGTACGAGTCAAAGACCTTAGCTATTAGGCCATAGTACGAGTCTAAGACCTTAGCTATTAGGCCAGAGTAAGAGTTAAGACCTTAACCAGTAGGCCAGAGTACGAGTCTAAGACCTTAGCTATTAGGCCAGGGTAAGAGTTAAGACCTTAACCAGTAGGCCAGAGTAAGAGTTAAGACCTTAACCATTATGCCAGAGTAAGAGTTAAGACCTTAACCAGTAGGCCAGAGTAAGAGTTAAGACCTTAACCAGTAGGCCAGAGTACAAGTCTAAGACCTTAACCAGTAGGCCAGAGTATGAGTTAAGACCTTAACCAGTAGGCCAGAGTAAGAGTTATGACCTTAACCTGTAGGCCAGAGTAAGAGTTAAGACCTTAGCTATTAAGCCAGAGTAAGAGTTAAGACCTTAACCAGTAGGCCAAAGTACGAGTCAAAGACCTTAGCTAATAGGCCAGAGTAAGAGTTACGACCTTAACCAGTAGGCCAGAGTAAGAGTTAAGACCTTATCCAGTAGGCCAGACTACGAGTTAAGACCTTAACCATTACGCCAGAGTACGAGTCTAAGACCTTAGCTATTAGGCCAGAGTACGAGTCTAAGACCTTAGCTATTAGGCCAGAGTAAGAGTTAAGACCTTAGCTATTAGGCCAGAGTAAGAGTTAAGACCTTAACCAGTAGGCCAGAGTACAAGTCTAAGACCTTAGCTATTAGGCCAGAGTAAGAGTTAAGACCTTAACCATTAGGCCTGAGTACGTGTCTAAGACCTTAGCTATTAGGCCAGAGTAAGAGTTAAGACCTGAACCAGTAGGCCAGAGTAAGAGTTAAGACCTTAACCAGTAGGCCAGAGTATGAGTCTAAGACCTTAGCTATTAGGCCAGAGTAAGAGTTAAGACCTTAACCAGTAGGCCAGAGTACGAGTCTAAGACCTTAGCTATTAGGCCAGAGTAAGAGTTAAGACCTTAACCTGTAGGCCAGAGTACGAGTCTAAGATCTTAGCTAGTAGGCCAGAGTAAGAGTTAAGACCTTAGCTATTAGGCCAGAGTCAGAGTTAAGACCTTAGCTATTAGGCCAGAGTAAGAGTTAAGACCTTAACAATTAGGCCAGAGTATGAGTCTAAGGCCTTAGCTATTAGGTCAGAGTAAGAGTTAAGACCTTAACCAGTAGGCCAGAGTAAGAGTTAAGACCTTAACCATTAGGCCAGAGTACGAGTGTAAGACCTTAGCTATTAGGGCATAGTAGGAGTCTAAGACCTTAGCTATTAGGCCAGAGTAAGAGTTAAGACCTTAACCAGTAGGCCAGCGTAAGAGTTAAGACCTTAACCATTAGGCCAGAGTACGAGTCTATGACCTTAGCTATTAGGCCATAGTACGAGTCTAAGACCTTAGCTATTAGGCCAGAGTAAGAGTTAAGACCTTAACCAGTAGGCCAGAGTAAGGGTTAAGACCTTAACCAGTAGGCCAGAGTACGCGTTAAGACCTTAACCATTAGGCTAGAGTACAAGTCTAAGACCTTAGCTATTAGGCCAGAGTACGAGTCTAAGACCTTAGCTATTAGGCCAGAGTAAGAGTTAAGACCTTAGCTATTTGGCCAGAGTAAGAGTTAAGACCTTAACCAGTAGGCCAGAGTACGAGTCTAAGACCTTAGCTATTAGGCCAGAGTAAGAGTTAAGACCTTAACCATTAGGCCAGAGTACGAGTCTAAGACCTTAGCTATTAGGCCAGAGTAAGAGTTAAGACCTTAACCAGTAGGCCAGAGTAAGAGTTAAGACCTTAACCAGTAGCCCAGAGTACGAGTCTAAGACCTTAGCTATTAGGCCAGAGTAAGAGTTAAGACCTTAACCAGTAGGCCAGAGTACGAGTCTAAGACCTTAGCTATTAGGCCAGAGTAAGAGTTAAGACCTTAATCTGTAGGCCAGTGTACGAGTCTAAGACCTTAGCTATTAGGCCAGAGTAAGAGTTAAGACCTTAGCTATTAGGCCAGAGTAAGAGTTAAGACCTTAACCATTAGGCCAGAGTATGAGTCTAAGACCTTAGCTATTAGGTCAGAGGAAGAGTTAAGATCTTAACCAGTTGGCCATAGTGCGAGTCTAAGACCTTAGCTAATAGGCCAGAGTAAGAGTTAAGACCTTAACCAGTAGGCCAGAGTAAGAGTTAAGACCTTAAACATTAGGCCAGTGTACGAGTCAAAGACCTTAGCTATTAGGCCATAGTACGAGTCTAAGACCTTAGCTATTAGGCCAGAGTAAGAGTTAAGACCTTAACCAGTAGGCCAGAGTACGAGTCTAAGACCTTAGCTATTAGGCCAGAGTAAGAGTTAAGACCTTAACCTGTATGCCAGAGTATGAGTCTAAGACCTTAGGTATTAGGCTAGAGTAAGAGTTACGACCTTAACCAGTAGGCCAGAGTACGAGTCTAAGACCTTACCTATTAGGCCAGAGTAAGAGTTAAGACCTTAACCTGTAGGCCAGAGTACGAGTCTAAGACCTTAGCTATTGGGCAGAGTAAGAGTCTTAGCTATTAGGCCAGAGTAAGAGTTAAGACCTTAGCTATTAGGCCAGAGTAAGAATTAAGACCGTAACCATTAGGCCAGAGTACGAGTCAAAGCCTTAGCTATTAGGCCAGAGTAAGAGTTAAGACCTTAACCTGTAGGCCAGAGTACGAGTCTAAGACCTTAGCTATTAGGCCAGAGTAAGAGTTAAGACCTTAAACAGTAGGCCAGAGTAGGAGTTAAGACCTTAACCAGTAGGCCAGAGTACAAGTCTAAGACCTTAGCTATTAGGCCAGAGTAAGAGTTAAGACCTTAACCAGTAGGCCAGAGTAAGAGTCAAGACCTTAACCAGTAGGTCAGAGTACGAGTCTAAGACATTAGCTATTAGGCCAGAGTAAGTGTTAAGACCTTAACCAGTAGGCCAGAGTAAAAGTTAATACCTTAACCATTAGGCCAGAGTATGAGTCTAAGACCTTAGCTATGGGGCCAGAGTAGGAGTCTTAGCTATTAGGCCAGAGTAAGAGTTAATACCTTAACCATTAGGCCAGAGTACGAGTCTAAGACCTTAGCTATTAGGCCAGAGTAAGAGTTAAGACCTTAACCTGTAGGCCAGAGTACGAGTCTAAGACCTTAGCTATTAGGCCAGAGTAAGAGTTAAGACCTTAACCAGTAGGCCAGAGTAGGAGTTAAGACCTTAACCAGTAGGCCAGAGTACAAGTCTAAGACCTTAGCTATTAGGCCAGAGTAAGAGTTAAGACCTTAACCAGTAGGCCAGAGTAAGAGTCAAGACCTTAACCAGTAGGTCAGAGTACGAGTCTAAGACATTAGCTATTAGGCCAGAGTAAGTGTTGAGACCTTAACCAGTAGGCCAGAGTAAAAGTTAATACCTTAACCATTAGGCCAGAGTACGAGTCTAAGACCTTAGCTATGGGGCCAGAGTAGGAGTCTTAGCTATTAGGCCAGAGTAAGAGTTAATACCTTAACCATTAGGCCAGAGTACGAGTCTAAGACCTTAGCTATTGGGCCAGAGTAAGAGTTAAGACCTTAGCTATTAGGCCAGAGTAAGAGTTAAGACCTTAACCATTAGGCTAGAGTATGAGTCTAAGCCTTAGCTATTAGGCCAGAGAAAGAGTTAAGACCTTAACCATTAGGCCAGAGTACGAGTCTAAGACCTTAGCTATTAGGCCAGAGTAAGAGTTAAGACCTTAACCATTAGGCCAGAGTACGAGTCTAAGACCTTAGCTATGAGGCCAGAGTAAGAGTTAAGACCTTAGCTATTAGGCCAGAGTAAGAGTTAAGACCTTAACCATTAGGCCAGAGTACGAGTCTAAGCCTTAGCTATTTGGCCAGAGTAAGAGTTAAGACCTCAACCATTAGGCCAGAGTACGAATCTAAGACCTTAGCTATTAGGCCAGAGTAAGAGTTAAGACCTTAACCATTAGGCCAGAGTACGAGTCTAAGACCTTAACTATGAGGCCAGAGTAAGAGTTAAGACCTTAGCTATTAGGCCAGAGTAAGAGTTAAGACCTTAACCATTAGGCCAGAGTACGAGTCTAAGCCTTAGATATTAGGTCAGAGTAAGAGTTAAGACCTTAACCAGTAGGCCAGAGTAAGAGTTAAGACCTTAACCATTAGGCCAGAGTACGAGTCTAAGACCTTAGCTATTAGGCCAAAGTACGAGTCTAAGACCTTAGCTATTAGGCCAGAGTACGAGTTAAGACATTAACCTGTAGGCCAGAGTAAGAGTTAAGACATTAGCTATTAGGCCAGAGTAAGAGTTAAGACCTTAACCTGTAAGCCATGGTACGAGTCTAAGACCTTAGCTATTAGGCCAGGGTAAGAGTTAAGACCTTAACCAGTAGGCCAGAGTAAGAGTTAAGACCTTAACCATTATGCCAGAGTAAGAGTTAAGACCTTAACCAGTAGGCCAGAGTAAGAGTTAAGACCTTAACCAGTAGGCCAGAGAACAAGTCTAAGACCTTAACCAGTAGGCCAGAGTATGAGTTAAGACCTTAACCAGTAGGCCAGAGTAAGAGTTATGACCTTAACCTGTAGGCCAGAGTAAGAGTTAAGACCTTAGCTATTAAGCCAGAGTAAGAGTTAAGACCTTAACCAGTAGGCCAAAGTACGAGTCAAAGACCTTAGCTAATAGGCCAGAGTAAGAGTTACGACCTTAACCAGTAGGCCAGAGTAAGAGTTAAGACCTTATCCAGTAGGCCAGACTACGAGTTAAGACCTTAACCATTACGCCAGAGTACGAGTCTAAGACCTTAGCTATTAGGCCAGAGTACGAGTCTAAGACCTTAGCTATTAGGCCAGAGTAAGAGTTAAGACCTTAGCTATTAGGCCAGAGTAAGAGTTAAGACCTTAACCAGTAGGCCAGAGTACGAGTCTAAGCCTTAGCTATTTGGCCAGAGTAAGAGTTAAGACCTCAACCATTAGGCCAGAGTACGAATCTAAGACCTTAGCTATTAGGCCAGAGTAAGAGTTAAGACCTTAACCATTAGGCCAGAGTACGAGTCTAAGACCTTAACTATGAGGCCAGAGTAAGAGTTAAGACCTTAGCTATTAGGCCAGAGTAAGAGTTAAGACCTTAACCATTAGGCCAGAGTACGAGTCTAAGCCTTAGATATTAGGTCAGAGTAAGAGTTAAGACCTTAACCAGTAGGCCAGAGTAAGAGTTAAGACCTTAACCATTAGGCCAGAGTACGAGTCTAAGACCTTAGCTATTAGGCCAAAGTACGAGTCTAAGACCTTAGCTATTAGGCCAGAGTACGAGTTAAGACATTAACCTGTAGGCCAGAGTAAGAGTTAAGACATTAGCTATTAGGCCAGAGTAAGAGTTAAGACCTTAACCTGTAAGCCATGGTACGAGTCTAAGACCTTAGCTATTAGGCCAGGGTAAGAGTTAAGACCTTAACCAGTAGGCCAGAGTAAGAGTTAAGACCTTAACCATTATGCCAGAGTAAGAGTTAAGACCTTAACCAGTAGGCCAGAGTAAGAGTTAAGACCTTAACCAGTAGGCCAGAGTACAAGTCTAAGACCTTAACCAGTAGGCCAGAGTATGAGTTAAGACCTTAACCAGTAGGCCAGAGTAAGAGTTATGACCTTAACCTGTAGGCCAGAGTAAGAGTTAAGACCTTAGCTATTAAGCCAGAGTAAGAGTTAAGACCTTAACCAGTAGGCCAAAGTACGAGTCAAAGACCTTAGCTAATAGGCCAGAGTAAGAGTTACGACCTTAACCAGTAGGCCAGAGTAAGAGTTAAGACCTTATCCAGTAGGCCAGACTACGAGTTAAGACCTTAACCATTACGCCAGAGTACGAGTCTAAGACCTTAGCTATTAGGCCAGAGTACGAGTCTAAGACCTTAGCTATTAGGCCAGAGTAAGAGTTAAGACCTTAGCTATTAGGCCAGAGTAAGAGTTAAGACCTTAACCAGTAGGCCAGAGTACAAGTCTAAGACCTTAGCTATTAGGCCAGAGTAAGAGTTAAGACCTTAACCATTAGGGCTGAGTACGTGTCTAAGACCTTAGCTATTATGCCAGAGTAAGAGTTATGACCTGAACCAGTAGGCCAGAGTAAGAGTTAAGACCTTAACCAGTAGGCCAGAGTATGAGTCTAAGACCTTAGCTATTAGGCCAGAGTAAGAGTTAATACCTTAACCAGTAGGCCAGAGTACGAGTCTAAGACCTTAGCTATTAGGCCAGAGTAAGAGTTAAGACCTTAACCTGTAGGCCAGAGTACGAGTCTAAGATCTTAGCTATTAGGCCAGAGTAAGAGTTAAGACCTTAGCTATTAGGCCAGAGTAAGAGTTAAGACCTTAGCTATTAGGCCAGAGTAAGAGTTAAGACCTTAACAATTAGGCCAGAGTATGAGTCTAAGGCCTTAGCTATTAGGTCAGAGTAAGAGTTAAGACCTTAACCAGTAGGCCAGAGTAAGAGTTAAGACCTTAACCATTAGGCCAGAGTACGAGTGTAAGACCTTAGCTATTAGGGCATAGTAGGAGTCTAAGACCTTAGCTATTAGGCCAGAGTAAGAGTTAAGACCTTAACCAGTAGGCCAGCGTAAGAGTTAAGACCTTAACCATTAGGCCAGAGTACGAGTCTATGACCTTAGCTATTAGGCCATAGTACGAGTCTAAGACCTTAGCTATTAGGCCAGAGTAAGAGTTAAGACCTTAACCAGTAGGCCAGAGTAAGGGTTAAGACCTTAACCAGTAGGCCAGAGTACGCGTTAAGACCTTAACCATTAGGCTAGAGTAAAAGTCTAAGACCTTAGCTATTAGGCCAGAGTACGAGTCTAAGACCTTAGCTATTAGGCCAGAGTAAGAGTTAAGACCTTAGCTATTTGGCCAGAGTAAGAGTTAAGACCTTAACCAGTAGGCCAGAGTACGAGTCTAAGACCTTAGCTATTAGGCCAGAGTAAGAGTTAAGACCTTAACCATTAGGCCAGAGTACGAGTCTAAGACCTTAGCTATTAGGCCAGAGTAAGAGTTAAGACCTTAACCAGTAGGCCAGAGTAAGAGTTAAGACCTTAACCAGTAGCCCAGAGTACGAGTCTAAGACCTTAGCTATTAGGCCAGAGTAAGAGTTAAGACCTTAACCAGTAGGCCAGAGTACGAGTCTAAGACCTTAGCTATTAGGCCAGAGTAAGAGTAAAGACCTTAACCAGTAGGCCAGAGTAAGAGTTTAGACCTTAACCATTAGGCCAGAGTACGAGTCTAAGACCTTAGCTATTAGGCCAGAATAAGAGTTAAGACCTTAACCTGTGGGCCATAGTACAAGTCTAAGGCTTTAGCTATTAGGCCAGAGTAAGAGTTAAGACCTTAACCTGTATGCCAGAGTATGAGTCTAAGACCTTAGGTATTAGGCTAGAGTAAGAGTTACGACCTTAACCAGTAGGCCAGAGTACGAGTCTAAGACCTTACCTATTAGGCCAGAGTAAGAGTTAAGACCTTAACCTGTAGGCCAGAGTACGAGTCTAAGACCTTAGCTATTGGGCAGAGTAAGAGTCTTAGCTATTAGGCCAGAGTAAGAGTTAAGACCTTAGCTATTAGGCCAGAGTAAGAATTAAGACCGTAACCATTAGGCCAGAGTACGAGTCAAAGCCTTAGCTATTAGGCCAGAGTAAGAGTTAAGACCTTAACCTGTAGGCCAGAGTACGAGTCTAAGACCTTAGCTATTAGGCCAGAGTAAGAGTTAAGACCTTAGCTATTAGGCCAGAGTAAGAGTTAAGACCTTAGATATTACGCCAGAGTAAGAGTTAAGACCTTAACCATTAGGCCAGAGTATGAGTCAAAGACCTTAGCTATTAGGCCAGAGGAAGAGTTAAGACCTTAACCAGTAGGCCATAGTGTGAGTCTAAGACCTTAGATATTAGGTCAGAGTAAGAGTTAAGACCTTAACCAGTAGGCCAGAGTAAGAGTTAAGACCTTAGCTATTAGGCCAGATTAAGAGTTAAGACCTTAGCTATTAGGCCAGAGTAAGAGTTATGACCTTAACCATTAGGCCAGAGTACAAGTCTAAGACCTTAGCTATTAGGCCAGAGGAAGAGTTAAGACCTTAACCAGTAGGCCATAATGCGAGTCTAAGACCTTAGCTATTAGGCCAGAGTAAGAGTTAAGACCTTAACCAGTAGGCCAAAGTCAGAGTTAGGACCTTAACCAGTAGGCCAGAGTCCGAGTCTAAGACCTTAGCTATTAGGCCAGAGTAAGAGTTAAGACCTTAACCTGTAGGCCAGAGTACGAGTCTAAGACCTTAGCTATTAGGCCAGAGTAAGAGTTAAGACCTTAACCAGTAGGCCAGAGTAGGAGTTAAGACCTTAACCAGTAGGCCAGAGTACAAGTCTAAGACCTTAGCTATTAGGCCAGAGTAAGAGTTAAGACCTTAACCAGTAGGCCAGAGTAAGAGTCAAGACCTTAACCAGTAGGTCAGAGTACGAGTCTAAGACATTAGCTATTAGGCCAGAGTAAGTGTTAAGACCTTAACCAGTAGGCCAGAGTAAAAGTTAATACCTTAACCATTAGGCCAGAGTACGAGTCTAAGACCTTAGCTATGGGGCCAGAGTAGGAGTCTTAGCTATTAGGCCAGAGTAAGAGTTAATACCTTAACCATTAGGCCAGAGTACGAGTCTAAGACCTTAGCTATTGGGCCAGAGTAAGAGTTAAGACCTTAGCTATTAGGCCAGAGTAAGAGTTAAGACCTTAACCATTAGGCTAGAGTATGAGTCTAAGCCTTAGCTATTAGGCCAGAGAAAGAGTTAAGACCTTAACCATTAGGCCAGAGTACGAGTCTAAGACCTTAGCTATTAGGCCAGAGTAAGAGTTAAGACCTTAACCATTAGGCCAGAGTACGAGTCTAAGACCTTAGCTATGAGGCCAGAGTAAGAGTTAAGACCTTAGCTATTAGGCCAGAGTAAGAGTTAAGACCTTAACCATTAGGCCAGAGTACGAGTCTAAGCCTTAGCTATTTGGCCAGAGTAAGAGTTAAGACCTCAACCATTAGGCCAGAGTACGAATCTAAGACCTTAGCTATTAGGCCAGAGTAAGAGTTAAGACCTTAACCAGTAGGCCAGAGTAAAAGTTAATACCTTAACCATTAGGCCAGAGTACGAGTCTAAGACCTTAGCTATGGGGCCAGAGTAGGAGTCTTAGCTATTAGGCCAGAGTAAGAGTTAATACCTTAACCATTAGGCCAGAGTACGAGTCTAAGACCTTAGCTATTGGGCCAGAGTAAGAGTTAAGACCTTAGCTATTAGGCCAGAGTAAGAGTTAAGACCTTAACCATTAGGCTAGAGTATGAGTCTAAGCCTTAGCTATTAGGCCAGAGAAAGAGTTAAGACCTTAACCATTAGGCCAGAGTACGAGTCTAAGACCTTAGCTATTAGGCCAGAGTAAGAGTTAAGACCTTAACCATTAGGCCAGAGTACGAGTCTAAGACCTTAGCTATGAGGCCAGAGTAAGAGTTAAGACCTTAGCTATTAGGCCAGAGTAAGAGTTAAGACCTTAACCATTAGGCCAGAGTACGAGTCTAAGCCTTAGCTATTTGGCCAGAGTAAGAGTTAAGACCTCAACCATTAGGCCAGAGTACGAATCTAAGACCTTAGCTATTAGGCCAGAGTAAGAGTTAAGACCTTAACCATTAGGCCAGAGTACGAGTCTAAGACCTTAGCTATGAGGCCAGAGTAAGAGTTAAGACCTTAGCTATTAGGCCAGAGTAAGAGTTAAGACCTTAACCATTAGGCCAGAGTACGAGTCTAAGCCTTAGATATTAGGTCAGAGTAAGAGTTAAGACCTTAACCAGTAGGCCAGAGTAAGAGTTAAGACCTTAACCATTAGGCCAAAGTACGAGTCTAAGATCTTAGCTTTTAGGCCATAGTACGAGTCTAAGACCTTAGCTATTAGGCCAGAGTAAGAGTTAAGACCTTAACCAGTAGGCCAGAGTATGAGTCTATGACCTTAGCTATTAGGCCATAGTACGAGTCTAAGACCTTATCTATTAGGCCAGAGTAAGAGTTAAGACCTTAACCAGTAGGCCAGAGTAAGAGTTAAGACCTTAACCTGTAGGCCATAGTACGAGTCTAAGACCTTAGCTATTAGGCCAGAGTAAGAGTTAAGACCTTAACCAGTAGGCCAGAGTAAGTGTTAAGACCTTAAACATTAGGCCAGAGTATGAGTCTAAGACCTAAGCTATTAGGCCAGAGTAACAGTTAAGACCTTAGCTATTAGGCCAGAGTAAGAGTTAAGACCTTAACCAGTAGGCCAGAGTAAGAGTTAAGACCTTAACCAGTAGGCCAGAGTACGAGTCTAAGACCTTAACCAGTAGGCCAGAGTATGAGTTAAGACCTTAACCAGTAGTCCAGAGTAAGAGTTAAGACCTTAACCTGTAGGCCAGAGTAAGAGTTACGACCTTAGCTATTAGGCCAGACTAAGAGTTAAGACCTTAACCATTAGGCCAGAGTACGAGTCTAAGACCTTAGCTATTAGGCCAAAGTATGAGTCTAAGACCTTAGCTATTAGGCCAGAGTACGAGTTAAGACATTAACCTGTAGGCCAGAGTAAGAGTTAAGACCTTAGCTATTAGGCCAGAGTACGAGTCTAAGAACTTAGCTATTAGGCCAGAGTAAGAGTTAAGACCTTAACCAGTAGGCCAGAGTAAGAGTTAAGACCTTAGCTATTAGGCCAGATTAAGAGTTAAGACCTTAGCTATTAGGCCAGAGTAAGAGTTAAGACCTTAGCTATTAGGCCAGAGTAAGAGTTAAGACCTTAACAATTAGGCCAGAGTATGAGTCTAAGGCCTTAGCTATTAGGTCAGAGTAAGAGTTAAGACCTTAACCAGTAGGCCAGAGTAAGAGTTAAGACCTTAACCATTAGGCCAGAGTACGAGTGTAAGACCTTAGCTATTAGGGCATAGTAGGAGTCTAAGACCTTAGCTATTAGGCCAGAGTAAGAGTTAAGACCTTAACCAGTAGGCCAGCGTAAGAGTTAAGACCTTAACCATTAGGCCAGAGTACGAGTCTATGACCTTAGCTATTAGGCCATAGTACGAGTCTAAGACCTTAGCTATTAGGCCAGAGTAAGAGTTAAGACCTTAACCAGTAGGCCAGAGTAAGGGTTAAGACCTTAACCAGTAGGCCAGAGTACGCGTTAAGACCTTAACCATTAGGCTAGAGTACAAGTCTAAGACCTTAGCTATTAGGCCAGAGTACGAGTCTAAGACCTTAGCTATTAGGCCAGAGTAAGAGTTAAGACCTTAGCTATTTGGCCAGAGTAAGAGTTAAGACCTTAACCAGTAGGCCAGAGTACGAGTCTAAGACCTTAGCTATTAGGCCAGAGTAAGAGTTAAGACCTTAACCATTAGGCCAGAGTACGAGTCTAAGACCTTAGCTATTAGGCCAGAGTAAGAGTTAAGACCTTAACCAGTAGGCCAGAGTAAGAGTTAAGACCTTAACCAGTAGCCCAGAGTACGAGTCTAAGACCTTAGCTATTAGGTTAGAGTAAGAGTTAAGACCTTAACCAGTAGGCCAGAGTACGAGTCTAAGACCTTAGCTATTAGGCCAGAGTAAGAGTTAAGACCTTAATCTGTAGGCCAGTGTACGAGTCTAAGACCTTAGCTATTAGGCCAGAGTAAGAGTTAAGACCTTAGCTATTAGGCCAGAGTAAGAGTTAAGACCTTAGCTATTAGGCCAGAGTAAGAGTTAAGACCTTAACCATTAGGCCAGAGTATGAGTCTAGACCTTAGCTATTAGGTCAGAGGAAGAGTTAAGACCTTAACCAGTTGGCCATAGTGCGAGTCTAAGACCTTAGCTAATAGGCCAGAGTAAGAGTTAAGACCTTAACCAGTAGGCCAGAGTAAGAGTTAAGACCTTAAACATTAGGCCAGTGTACGAGTCAAAGACCTTAGCTATTAGGCCATAGTACGAGTCTAAGACCTTAGCTATTAGGCCAGAGTAAGAGTTAAGACCTTAACCAGTAGGCCAGAGTACGAGTCTAAGACCTTAGCTATTAGGCCAGAGTAAGAGTTAAGACCTTAACCTGTATGCCAGAGTATGAGTCTAAGACCTTAGGTATTAGGCTAGAGTAAGAGTTACGACCTTAACCAGTAGGCCAGAGTACGAGTCTAAGACCTTACCTATTAGGCCAGAGTAAGAGTTAAGACCTTAACCTGTAGGCCAGAGTACGAGTCTAAGACCTTAGCTATTGGGCAGAGTAAGAGTCTTAGCTATTAGGCCAGAGTAAGAGTTAAGACCTTAGCTATTAGGCCAGAGTAAGAGTTAAGACCGTAACCATTAGGCCAGAGTACGAGTCAAAGCCTTAGCTATTAGGCCAGAGTAAGAGTTAAGACCTTAACCTGTAGGCCAGAGTACGAGTCTAAGACCTTAGCTATTAGGCCAGAGTAAGAGTTAAGACCTTAGCTATTAGGCCAGAGTAAGAGTTAAGACCTTAGATATTACGCCAGAGTAAGAGTTAAGACCTTAACCATTAGGCCAGAGTATGAGTCTAAGACCTTAGCTATTAGGCCAGAGGAAGAGTTAAGACCTTAACCAGTAGGCCATAGTGTGAGTCTAAGACCTTAGATATTAGGTCAGAGTAAGAGTTAAGACCTTAACCAGTAGGCCAGAGTAAGAGTTAAGACCTTAGCTATTAGGCCAGATTAAGAGTTAAGACCTTAGCTATTAGGCCAGAGTAAGAGTTATGACCTTAACCATTAGGCCAGAGTACAAGTCTAAGACCTTAGCTATTAGGCCAGAGGAAGAGTTAAGACCTTAACCAGTAGGCCATAATGCGAGTCTAAGACCTTAGCTATTAGGCCAGAGTAAGAGTTAAGACCTTAACCAGTAGGCCAAAGTCAGAGTTAGGACCTTAACCAGTAGGCCAGAGTCTGAGTCTAAGACCTTAGCTATTAGGCCAGAGTAAGAGTTAAGACCTTAACCTGTAGGCCAGAGTACGAGTCTAAGACCTTAGCTATTAGGCCAGAGTAAGAGTTAAGACCTTAACCAGTAGGCCAGAGTAGGAGTTAAGACCTTAACCAGTAGGCCAGAGTACAAGTCTAAGACCTTAGCTATTAGGCCAGAGTAAGAGTTAAGACCTTAACCAGTAGGCCAGAGTAAGAGTCAAGACCTTAACCAGTAGGTCAGAGTACGAGTCTAAGACCTTAGCTATTAGGCCAGAGTAAGAGTTAAGACCTTAACCAGTAGGCCAGAGTAGGAGTTAAGACCTTAACCAGTAGGCCAGAGTACAAGTCTAAGACCTTAGCTATTAGGCCAGAGTAAGAGTTAAGACCTTAACCAGTAGGCCAGAGTAAGAGTCAAGACCTTAACCAGTAGGTCAGAGTACGAGTCTAAGACATTAGCTATTAGGCCAGAGTAAGTGTTAAGACCTTAACCAGTAGGCCAGAGTAAAAGTTAATACCTTAACCATTAGGCCAGAGTACGAGTCTAAGACCTTAGCTATGGGGCCAGAGTAGGAGTCTTAGCTATTAGGCCAGAGTAAGAGTTAATACCTTAACCATTAGGCCAGAGTACGAGTCTAAGACCTTAGCTATTGGGCCAGAGTAAGAGTTAAGACCTTAGCTATTAGGCCAGAGTAAGAGTTAAGACCTTAACCATTAGGCTAGAGTATGAGTCTAAGCCTTAGCTATTAGGCCAGAGAAAGAGTTAAGACCTTAACCATTAGGCCAGAGTACGAGTCTAAGACCTTAGCTATTAGGCCAGAGTAAGAGTTAAGACCTTAACCATTAGGCCAGAGTACGAGTCTAAGACCTTAGCTATGAGGCCAGAGTAAGAGTTAAGACCTTAGCTATTAGGCCAGAGTAAGAGTTAAGACCTTAACCATTAGGCCAGAGTACGAGTCTAAGCCTTAGCTATTTGGCCAGAGTAAGAGTTAAGACCTCAACCATTAGGCCAGAGTACGAATCTAAGACCTTAGCTATTAGGCCAGAGTAAGAGTTAAGACCTTAACCATTAGGCCAGAGTACGAGTCTAAGACCTTAGCTATGAGGCCAGAGTAAGAGTTAAGACCTTAGCTATTAGGCCAGAGTAAGAGTTAAGACCTTAACCATTAGGCCAGAGTACGAGTCTAAGCCTTAGATATTAGGTCAGAGTAAGAGTTAAGACCTTAACCAGTAGGCCAGAGTAAGAGTTAAGACCTTAACCATTAGGCCAAAGTACGAGTCTAAGATCTTAGCTTTTAGGCCATAGTACGAGTCTAAGACCTTAGCTATTAGGCCAGAGTAAGAGTTAAGACCTTAACCAGTAGGCCAGAGTATGAGTCTATGACCTTAGCTATTAGGCCATAGTACGAGTCTAAGACCTTATCTATTAGGCCAGAGTAAGAGTTAAGACCTTAACCAGTAGGCCAGAGTAAGAGTTAAGACCTTAACCTGTAGGCCATAGTACGAGTCTAAGACCTTAGCTATTAGGCCAGAGTAAGAGTTAAGACCTTAACCAGTAGGCCAGAGTAAGTGTTAAGACCTTAAACATTAGGCCAGAGTATGAGTCTAAGACCTAAGCTATTAGGCCAGAGTAACAGTTAAGACCTTAGCTATTAGGCCAGAGTAAGAGTTAAGACCTTAACCAGTAGGCCAGAGTAAGAGTTAAGACCTTAACCAGTAGGCCAGAGTACGAGTCTAAGACCTTAACCAGTAGGCCAGAGTATGAGTTAAGACCTTAACCAGTAGTCCAGAGTAAGAGTTAAGACCTTAACCTGTAGGCCAGAGTAAGAGTTACGACCTTAGCTATTAGGCCAGACTAAGAGTTAAGACCTTAACCATTAGGCCAGAGTACGAGTCTAAGACCTTAGCTATTAGGCCAAAGTATGAGTCTAAGACCTTAGCTATTAGGCCAGAGTACGAGTTAAGACATTAACCTGTAGGCCAGAGTAAGAGTTAAGACCTTAGCTATTAGGCCAGAGTACGAGTCTAAGAACTTAGCTATTAGGCCAGAGTAAGAGTTAAGACCTTAACCAGTAGGCCAGAGTAAGAGTTAAGACCTTAGCTATTAGGCCAGATTAAGAGTTAAGACCTTAGCTATTAGGCCAGAGTAAGAGTTAAGACCTTAGCTATTAGGCCAGAGTAAGAGTTAAGACCTTAACAATTAGGCCAGAGTATGAGTCTAAGGCCTTAGCTATTAGGTCAGAGTAAGAGTTAAGACCTTAACCAGTAGGCCAGAGTAAGAGTTAAGACCTTAACCATTAGGCCAGAGTACGAGTGTAAGACCTTAGCTATTAGGGCATAGTAGGAGTCTAAGACCTTAGCTATTAGGCCAGAGTAAGAGTTAAGACCTTAACCAGTAGGCCAGCGTAAGAGTTAAGACCTTAACCATTAGGCCAGAGTACGAGTCTATGACCTTAGCTATTAGGCCATAGTACGAGTCTAAGACCTTAGCTATTAGGCCAGAGTAAGAGTTAAGACCTTAACCAGTAGGCCAGAGTAAGGGTTAAGACCTTAACCAGTAGGCCAGAGTACGCGTTAAGACCTTAACCATTAGGCTAGAGTACAAGTCTAAGACCTTAGCTATTAGGCCAGAGTACGAGTCTAAGACCTTAGCTATTAGGCCAGAGTAAGAGTTAAGACCTTAGCTATTTGGCCAGAGTAAGAGTTAAGACCTTAACCAGTAGGCCAGAGTACGAGTCTAAGACCTTAGCTATTAGGCCAGAGTAAGAGTTAAGACCTTAACCATTAGGCCAGAGTACGAGTCTAAGACCTTAGCTATTAGGCCAGAGTAAGAGTTAAGACCTTAACCAGTAGGCCAGAGTAAGAGTTAAGACCTTAACCAGTAGCCCAGAGTACGAGTCTAAGACCTTAGCTATTAGGTTAGAGTAAGAGTTAAGACCTTAACCAGTAGGCCAGAGTACGAGTCTAAGACCTTAGCTATTAGGCCAGAGTAAGAGTTAAGACCTTAATCTGTAGGCCAGTGTACGAGTCTAAGACCTTAGCTATTAGGCCAGAGTAAGAGTTAAGACCTTAGCTATTAGGCCAGAGTAAGAGTTAAGACCTTAGCTATTAGGCCAGAGTAAGAGTTAAGACCTTAACCATTAGGCCAGAGTATGAGTCTAGACCTTAGCTATTAGGTCAGAGGAAGAGTTAAGACCTTAACCAGTTGGCCATAGTGCAAGTCTAAGACCTTAGCTAATAGGCCAGAGTAAGAGTTAAGACCTTAACCAGTAGGCCAGAGTAAGAGTTAAGACCTTAAACATTAGGCCAGTGTACGAGTCAAAGACCTTAGCTATTAGGCCATAGTACGAGTCTAAGACCTTAGCTATTAGGCCAGAGTAAGAGTTAAGACCTTAACCAGTAGGCCAGAGTACGAGTCTAAGACCTTAGCTATTAGGCCAGAGTAAGAGTTAAGACCTTAACCTGTATGCCAGAGTATGAGTCTAAGACCTTAGGTATTAGGCTAGAGTAAGAGTTACGACCTTAACCAGTAGGCCAGAGTACGAGTCTAAGACCTTACCTATTAGGCCAGAGTAAGAGTTAAGACCTTAACCTGTAGGCCAGAGTACGAGTCTAAGACCTTAGCTATTGGGCAGAGTAAGAGTCTTAGCTATTAGGCCAGAGTAAGAGTTAAGACCTTAGCTATTAGGCCAGAGTAAGAGTTAAGACCGTAACCATTAGGCCAGAGTACGAGTCAAAGCCTTAGCTATTAGGCCAGAGTAAGAGTTAAGACCTTAACCTGTAGGCCAGAGTACGAGTCTAAGACCTTAGCTATTAGGCCAGAGTAAGAGTTAAGACCTTAGCTATTAGGCCAGAGTAAGAGTTAAGACCTTAGATATTACGCCAGAGTAAGAGTTAAGACCTTAACCATTAGGCCAGAGTATGAGTCTAAGACCTTAGCTATTAGGCCAGAGGAAGAGTTAAGACCTTAACCAGTAGGCCATAGTGTGAGTCTAAGACCTTAGATATTAGGTCAGAGTAAGAGTTAAGACCTTAACCAGTAGGCCAGAGTAAGAGTTAAGACCTTAGCTATTAGGCCAGATTAAGAGTTAAGACCTTAGCTATTAGGCCAGAGTAAGAGTTATGACCTTAACCATTAGGCCAGAGTACAAGTCTAAGACCTTAGCTATTAGGCCAGAGGAAGAGTTAAGACCTTAACCAGTAGGCCATAATGCGAGTCTAAGACCTTAGCTATTAGGCCAGAGTAAGAGTTAAGACCTTAACCAGTAGGCCAAAGTCAGAGTTAGGACCTTAACCAGTAGGCCAGAGTCTGAGTCTAAGACCTTAGCTATTAGGCCAGAGTAAGAGTTAAGACCTTAACCTGTAGGCCAGAGTACGAGTCTAAGACCTTAGCTATTAGGCCAGAGTAAGAGTTAAGACCTTAACCAGTAGGCCAGAGTAGGAGTTAAGACCTTAACCAGTAGGCCAGAGTACAAGTCTAAGACCTTAGCTATTAGGCCAGAGTAAGAGTTAAGACCTTAACCAGTAGGCCAGAGTAAGAGTCAAGACCTTAACCAGTAGGTCAGAGTACGAGTCTAAGACATTAGCTATTAGGCCAGAGTAAGTGTTAAGACCTTAACCAGTAGGCCAGAGTAAAAGTTAATACCTTAACCATTAGGCCAGAGTACGAGTCTAAGACCTTAGCTATGGGGCCAGAGTAGGAGTCTTAGCTATTAGGCCAGAGTAAGAGTTAATACCTTAACCATTAGGCCAGAGTACAAGTCTAAGACCTTAGCTATTGGGCCAGAGTAAGAGTTAAGACCTTAGCTATTAGGCCAGAGTAAGAGTTAAGACCTTAACCATTAGGCTAGAGTATGAGTCTAAGCCTTAGCTATTAGGCCAGAGAAAGAGTTAAGACCTTAACCATTAGGCCAGAGTACGAGTCTAAGACCTTAGCTATTAGGCCAGAGTAAGAGTTAAGACCTTAACCATTAGGCCAGAGTACGAGTCTAAGACCTTAGCTATGAGGCCAGAGTAAGAGTTAAGACCTTAGCTATTAGGCCAGAGTAAGAGTTAAGACCTTAACCATTAGGCCAGAGTACGAGTCTAAGCCTTAGCTATTTGGCCAGAGTAAGAGTTAAGACCTCAACCATTAGGCCAGAGTACAAATCTAAGACCTTACCTATTAGGCCAGAGTAAGAGTTAAGACCTTAACCATTAGGCCAGAGTACGAGTCTAAGACCTTAGCTATGAGGCCAGAGTAAGAGTTAAGACCTTAGCTATTAGGCCAGAGTAAGAGTTAAGACCTTAACCATTAGGCCAGAGTACGAGTCTAAGCCTTAGATATTAGGTCAGAGTAAGAGTTAAGACCTTAACCAGTAGGCCAGAGTAAGAGTTAAGACCTTAACCATTAGGCCAAAGTACGAGTCTAAGATCTTAGCTTTTAGGCCATAGTACGAGTCTAAGACCTTAGCTATTAGGCCAGAGTAAGAGTTAAGACCTTAACCAGTAGGCCAGAGTATGAGTCTATGACCTTAGCTATTAGGCCATAGTACGAGTCTAAGACCTTATCTATTAGGCCAGAGTAAGAGTTAAGACCTTAACCAGTAGGCCAGAGTAAGAGTTAAGACCTTAACCTGTAGGCCATAGTACGAGTCTAAGACCTTAGCTATTAGGCCAGAGTAAGAGTTAAGACCTTAACCAGTAGGCCAGAGTAAGTGTTAAGACCTTAACCATTAGGCCAGAGTATGAGTCTAAGACCTAAGCTATTAGGCCAGAGTAACAGTTAAGACCTTAGCTATTAGGCCAGAGTAAGAGTTAAGACCTTAACCAGTAGGCCAGAGTAAGAGTTAAGACCTTAACCAGTAGGCCAGAGTACGAGTCTAAGACCTTAACCAGTAGGCCAGAGTATGAGTTAAGACCTTAACCAGTAGTCCAGAGTAAGAGTTAAGACCTTAACCTGTAGGCCAGAGTAAGAGTTAAGACCTTAGCTATTAGGCCAGACTAAGAGTTAAGACCTTAACCATTAGGCCAGAGTACGAGTCTAAGACCTTAGCTATTAGGCCAAAGTACGAGTCTAAGACCTTAGCTATTAGGCCAGAGTACGAGTTAAGACATTAACCTGTAGGCCAGAGTAAGAGTTAAGACCTTAGCTATTAGGCCAGAGTACGAGTCTAAGAACTTAGCTATTAGGCCAGAGTAAGAGTTAAGACCTTAACCAGTAGGCCAGAGTAAGAGTTAAGACCTTAGCTATTAGGCCAGATTAAGAGTTAAGACCTTAGCTATTAGGCCAGAGTAAGAGTTAAGACCTTAACCATTAGGCCAGAGTACAAGTCTAAGACCTTAGCTATTTGGCCAGAGGAAGAGTTAAGACCTTAACCAGTAGGCCATAATGCGAGTCTAAGACCTTCGCTATTAGGCCAGAGTAAGAGTTAAGACCTTAACCAGTAGGCCAGAGTCAGAGTTAGGACCTTAACCAGTAGGCCAGAGTACGAGTCTAAGACCTTAGCTATTAGGCCAGAGTAAGAGTTAAGACCTTAACCTGTAGGCCAGAGTACGAGTCTAAGCCTTAGCTATTAGGCCAGAGTAAGAGTTAAGACCTTAACCATTAGGCCAGAGTACGAGTCTAAGACCTTAGCTATTAGGCCAGAGTAAGAGTTAAGACCTTAACCATTAGGCCAGAGTACGAGTCTAAGACCTTAGCTATGAGGCCAGAGTAAGAGTTAAGACCTTAGCTATTAGGCCAGAGTAAGAGTTAAGACCTTAACCATTAGGCCAGAGTACGAGTCTAAGCCTTAGCTATTTGGCCAGAGTAAGAGTTAAGACCTCAACCATTAGGCCAGAGTACGAATCTAAGACCTTAGCTATTAGGCCAGAGTAGGAGTTAAGACCTTAACCAGTTGGCCAGAGTAAGAGTTAAGACCTTAACCATTAGACCAGAGTACGAGTCTAAGACCTTAGCTATTAGGCCAGAGTAAGAGTTAAGACCTTAACCATTAGGCCAGAGATCGAGTCTAAGACCTTAACCAGTAGGCCAGAGTAAGAGTTAAGACCTTAACCATTTGGCCAGAGTACGAGTCTAAGACCTTAGCTATTAGGCCAGAGTAAGAGTTAAGACCTTAACCAGTAGGCCAGAGTAAGAGTTAAGACTTTAACCAGTAGGCCAGAGTACGAGTCTAAGACGTTAGCTATTAGGCCAGAGTAAGAGTTAAGACCTTAGCTATTAGGCCAGAGAAAGAGTTAAAACCTTAACCATTAGGCCAGAGAACGAGTCTAAGACCTTAGCTATTAGGCCAGAGTAAGAGTTAAGACCTTAGCTATTAGGCCAGAGTAAGAGTTAAGACCTTAACCAGTAGGCCAGAGTAAGATTTAAGACCTTAACCAGTAGGCCAGAGTAAGAGTTAAGACCTTAACCATTAGGCCAGAGTAAGAGTCTAAGACCTTAGCTATTAGGCCAGAGTAAGAGTTAAGACATTAGCTATTAGGTCAGAGTAAGAGTTAAGACCTTAACCAGTAGGCCAGAGTAAGAGTTAAGACCTTAACCAGTAGGCCAGAGTAAGAGTTAAGACCTTAGCTATTAGGCCAGAGTAAGAGTTAAGACCTTAACCATTAGGCCATAGTACGAGTCTAAGACCTTAGCTATTAGGCCAGAGTAAGAGTTAAGACCTTAGCTATTAGGCCAGAGTAAGAGTTGAGATCTTAGCTATTAGCCCAGAGTAAGAGTTAAGACCTTAACCATTAGGTCAGAATACGAGTCTAAGACCTTAGCTATTAGGACAGAGTAAGAGTTAAGACCTTAGCTATTAGGCCAGAGGAAGAGTTAAGACCTTAACCAGTAGGCCATAGTGCGAGTCTAAGACCTTAGCTATTAGGCCAGAGTAAGAGTTAGGACCTTAACCAGTAGGCCAGAGTACGAGTCTAAGACCTTAGCTATTAGGCCAGAGTAAGAGTTAAGACCTTAACCTGTAGGCCAGAGTACGAGTCTAAGACCTTAGGTATTAGGCTAGAGTAAGAGTTACGACCTTAACCAGTAGGCCAGAGTACGAGTCTAAGACCTTACCTATTAGGCCAGAGTAAGAGTTAAGACCTTAACCTGTAGGCCAGAGTACGAGTCTAAGACCTTAGCTATTGGGCAGAGTAAGAGTCTTAGCTATTAGGCCAGAGTAAGAGTTAAGACCTTAACCATTAGGCCAGAGTACGAGTCTAAGACCTTAGCTATTAGGCCAGAGTAAGAGTTAAGACCTTAGCTATTAGGCCAGAGTAAGAGTTAAGACCGTAACCATTAGGCCAGAGTACGAGTCAAAGCCTTAGCTATTAGGCCAGAGTAAGAGTTAAGACCTTAACCTGTAGGCCAGAGTACGAGTCTAAGACCTTAGCTATTAGGCCAAAGTAAGAGTTAAGACCTTAGCTATTAGGCCAGAGTAAGAGTTAAGACCTTAGATATTACGCCAGAGTAAGAGTTAAGACCTTAACCATTAGGCCAGAGTATGAGTCTAAGACCTTAGCTATTAGGCCAGAGGAAGAGTTAAGACCTTAACCAGTAGGCCATAGTGTGAGTCTAAGACCTTAGATATTAGGTCAGAGTAAGAGTTAAGACCTTAACCAGTAGGCCAGAGTAAGAGTTAAGACCTTAACCATTAGGCCATAGTACGAGTCTAAGACCTTAGCTATTAGGCCAGAGTAAGAGTTAAGACCTTAACCAGTAGGCCAGAGTAAGAGTTAAGACCTTAGCTATTAGGCCAGAGTAAGAGTTAAGACCTTAACCTGTAGGCCATAGTACAAGTCTAAGACCTTAGCTATTAGGCCAGAGTAAGAGTTAAGACCATAACCAGTAGGCCAGAGTAAGTGTTAAGACCTTAACCATTAGGCCAGAGTATGAGTCTAAGACCTAAGCTATTAGGCCAGAGTAACAGTTAAGACCTTAGCTTTTAGGCCA
This sequence comes from Triturus cristatus, assembly GCF_964204655.1. Lineage (NCBI taxonomy): Eukaryota > Metazoa > Chordata > Amphibia > Caudata > Salamandridae > Triturus > Triturus cristatus. The sequence goes on from NC_140590.1 coordinate 1,309,752,181, forward strand.
GAGTAAGAGTTAAGACCTTAACCAGTAGGCCAGAGTACGAGTCTAAGAGCTTAACCAGTAGGCCAGAGTATGAGTTAAGACCTTAACCAGTAGGCCAGAGTAAGAGTTAAGACCTTAACCTGTAGGCCAGAGTAAGAGTTAAGACCTTAGCTATTAGGCCAGACTAAGAGTTAAGACCTTAACCATTAGGCCAGAGTACGAGTCTAAGACCTTAGCTATTAGGCCAAAGTACGAGTCTAAGACCTTAGCTATTAGGCAAGAGTACAAGTTAAGACATTAACCTGTAGGCCAGAGTAAGAGTTAAGACATTAGCTATTAGGCCAGAGTAAGAGTTAAGACCTTAACCTGTAGGCCATGGTACGAGTCTAAGACCTTAGCTATTAGGCCAGGGTAAGAGTTAAGACCTTAACCAGTAGGCCAGAGTAAGAGTTAAGACCTTAACCAGTATGCCAGAATACGAGTCTAAGACCTTAGCTATTAGGACAGAGTAAGAGTTAAGACCTTAGCTATTAGGCCAGAGGAAGAGTTAAGACCTTAACCAGTAGGCCATAGTGCGAGTCTAAGACCTTAGCTATTAGGCCAGAGTAAGAGTTAAGACCTTAACCAGTAGGCCAGAGTAAGAGTTAGGACCTTAACCAGTAGGCCAGAGTACGAGTCTAAGACCTTAGCTATTAGGCCAGAGTAAGAGTTAAGACCTTAACCTGTAGGCCAGAGTACGAGTCTAAGACCTTAGGTATTAGGCTAGAGTAAGAGTTACGACCTTAACCAGTAGGCCAGAGTACGAGTCTAAGACCTTACCTATTAGGCCAGAGTAAGAGTTAAGACCTTAGCCTGTAGGCCAGAGTACGAGTCTAAGACCTTAGCTATTGGGCAGAGTAAGAGTCTTAGCTATTAGGCCAGAGTAAGAGTTAAGACCTTAACCATTAGGCCAGAGTACGAGTCTAAGACCTTAGCTATTAGGCCAGACTAAGAGTTAAGACCTTAACCATTAGGCCAGAGTACGAGTCTAAGACCTTAGCTATTAGGCCAAAGTACGAGTCTAAGACCTTAGCTATTAGGCAAGAGTACAAGTTAAGACATTAACCTGTAGGCCAGAGTAAGAGTTAAGACATTAGCTATTAGGCCAGAGTAAGAGTTAAGACCTTAACCTGTAGGCCATGGTACGAGTCTAAGACCTTAGCTATTAGGCCAGAGTAAGAGTTAAGACCTTAACCAGTAGGCCAGAGTAAGAGTTAAGACCTTAACCAGTATGCCAGAATACGAGTCTAAGACCTTAGCTATTAGGACAGAGTAAGAGTTAAGACCTTAGCTATTAGGCCAGAGGAAGAGTTAAGACCTTAACCAGTAGGCCATAGTGCGAGTCTAAGACCTTAGCTATTAGGCCAGAGTAAGAGTTAAGACCTTAACCAGTAGGCCAGAGTAAGAGTTAGGACCTTAACCAGTAGGCCAGAGTACGAGTCTAAGACCTTAGCTATTAGGCCAGAGTAAGAGTTAAGACCTTAACCTGTAGGCCAGAGTACGAGTCTAAGACCTTAGGTATTAGGCTAGAGTAAGAGTTACGACCTTAACCAGTAGGCCAGAGTACGAGTCTAAGACCTTACCTATTAGGCCAGAGTAAGAGTTAAGACCTTAACCTGTAGGCCAGAGTACGAGTCTAAGACCTTAGCTATTGGGCAGAGTAAGAGTCTTAGCTATTAGGCCAGAGTAAGAGTTAAGACCTTAACCATTAGGCCAGAGTACGAGTCTAAGACCTTAGCTATTAGGCCAGAGTAAGAGTTAAGACCTTAGCTATTAGGCCAGAGTAAGAGTTAAGACCGTAACCATTAGGCCAGAGTATGAGTCAAAGCCTTAGCTATTAGGCCAGAGTAAGAGTTAAGACCTTAACCTGTAGGCCAGAGTACGAGTCTAAGACCTTAGCTATTAGGCCAAAGTAAGAGTTAAGACCTTAGCTATTAGGCCAGAGTAAGAGTTAAGACCTTAGATATTACGCCAGAGTAAGAGTTAAGACCTTAACCATTAGGCCAGAGTATGAGTCTAAGACCTTAGCTATTAGGCCAGAGGAAGAGTTAAGACCTTAACCAGTAGGCCATAGTGTGAGTCTAAGACCTTAGATATTAGGTCAGAGTAAGAGTTAAGACCTTAACCAGTAGGCCAGAGTAAGAGTTAAGACCTTAACCATTAGGCCATGGTACGAGTCTAAGACCTTAGCTATTAGGCCAGAGTAAGAGTTAAGACCTTAACCAGTAGGCCAGAGTAAGAGTTAAGACCTTAGCTATTAGGCCAGAGTAAGAGTTAAGACCTTAACCTGTAGGCCATAGTACGAGTCTAAGACCTTAGCTATTAGGCCAGAGTAAGAGTTAAGACCATAACCAGTAGGCCAGAGTAAGTGTTAAGACCTTAACCATTAGGCCAGAGTATGAGTCTAAGACCTAAGCTATTAGGCCAGAGTAACAGTTAAGACCTTAGCTTTTAGGCCAGAGTAAGAGTTAAGACCTTAACCAGTAGGCCAGAGTACGAGTCTAAGAGCTTAACCAGTAGGCCAGAGTATGAGTTAAGACCTTAACCAGTAGGCCAGAGTAAGAGTTAAGACCTTAACCTGTAGGCCAGAGTAAGAGTTAAGACCTTAGCTATTAGGCCAGACTAAGAGTTAAGACCTTAACCATTAGGCCAGAGTACGAGTCTAAGACCTTAGCTATTAGGCCAAAGTACGAGTCTAAGACCTTAGCTATTAGGCAAGAGTACAAGTTAAGACATTAACCTGTAGGCCAGAGTAAGAGTTAAGACATTAGCTATTAGGCCAGAGTAAGAGTTAAGACCTTAACCTGTAGGCCATGGTACGAGTCTAAGACCTTAGCTATTAGGCCAGGGTAAGAGTTAAGACCTTAACCAGTAGGCCAGAGTAAGAGTTAAGACCTTAACCAGTATGCCAGAGTAAGAGTTAAGACCTTAACCAGTAGGCCAGAGTAAGAGTTAAGACCTTAACCAGTAGGCCAGAGTACAAGTCTAAGACCTTAACCAGTAGGCCAGAGTATGAGTTAAGACCTTAACCAGTAGGCCAGAGTAAGAGTTAAGACCTTAACCTGTAGGCCAGAGTAAGAGTTAAGACCTTAGCTATTAAGCCAGAGTAAGAGTTAAGACCTTAACCAGTAGGTCAAAGTACGAGTCAAAGACCTTAGCTAATAGGCCAGAGTAAGAGTTACGACCTTAACCAGTAGGCCAGAGTAAGAGTTAAGACCTTATCCAGTAGGCCAGACTACGAGTTAAGACCTTAACCATTACGCCAGAGTACGAGTCTAAGAACTTAGCTATTAGGCCAGAGTACGAGTCTAAGACCTTAGCTATTAGGCCAGAGTAAGAGTTAAGACCTTATCTATTAGGCCAGAGTAAGAGTTAAGACCTTAACCAGTAGGCCAGAGTACAAGTCTAAGACCTTAGCTATTATGCCAGAGTAAGAGTTAAGACCTTAACCATTAGGCCTGAGTACGAGTCTAAGACCTTAGCTATTAGGCCAGAGTAAGAGTTAAGACCTGAACCAGTAGGCCAGAGTAAGAGTTAAGACCTTAACCAGTAGGCCAGAGTACGAGTCTAAGACCTTAGCTATTAGGCCAGAGTAAGAGTTAAGACCTTAACCAGTAGGCCAGAGTACGAGTCTAAGACCTTAGCTATTAGGCCAGAGTAAGAGTTAAGACCTTAACCTGTAGGCCAGAGTACGAGTCTAAGATCTTAGCTATTAGGCCAGAGTAAGAGTTAAGACCTTAGCTATTAGGCCAGAGTAAGAGTTAAGACCTTAACAATTAGGCCAGAGTATGAGTCTAAGGCCTTACCTATTATGTCAGAGTAAGAGTTAAGACCTTAACCAGTAGGCCAGAGTAAGAGTTAAGACCTTAACCATTAGGCCAGAGTACGAGTGTAAGACCTTAGCTATTAGGGCATAGTAGGAGTCTAAGACCTTAGCTATTAGGCCAGAGTAAGAGTTAAGACCTTAACCAGTAGGCCAGCGTAAGAGTTAAGACCTTAACCATTAGGCCAGAGTATGAGTCTATGACCTTAGCTATTAGGCCATAGTACGAGTCTAAGACCTTAGCTATTAGGCCAGAGTAAGAGTTAAGACCTTAACCAGTAGGCCAGAGTAAGGGTTAAGACCTTAACCAGTAGGCCAGAGTACGCGTTAAGACCTTAACCATTAGGCTAGAGTACAAGTCTAAGACCTTAGCTATTAGGCCAGAGTACGAGTCTAAGACCTTAGCTATTAGGCCAGAGTAAGAGTTAAGACCTTAGCTATTTGGCCAGAGTAAGAGTTAAGACCTTAACCAGTAGGCCAGAGTACGAGTCTAAGACCTTAGCTATTAGGCCAGAGTAAGAGTTAAGACCTTAACCATTAGGCCAGAGTACGAGTCTAAGACCTTAGCTATTAGGCCAGAGTAAGAGTTAAGACCTTAACCAGTAGGCCAGAGTAAGAGTTAAGACCTTAACCAGTAGCCCAGAGTACGAGTCTAAGACCTTAGCTATTAGGCCAGAGTAAGAGTTAAGACCTTAACCAGTAGGCCAGAGTACGAGTCTAAGACCTTAGCTATTAGGCCAGTGTAAGAGTTAAGACCTTAACCTGTAGGCCAGTGTACGAGTCTAAGACCTTAGCTATTAGGCTAGAGTAAGAGTTAAGACCTTAGCTATTAGGCCAGAGTAAGAGTTAAGACCTTAGCTATTAGGCCAGAGTATGAGTCTAAGACCTTAGCTATTAGGCCAGAGGAAGAGTTAAGACCTTAACCAGTTGGCCATAGTGCGAGTCTAAGACCTTAGCTAATAGGCCAGAGTAAGAGTTAAGACCTTAACCAGTAGGCCAGAGTAAGAGTTAAGACCTTAAACATTAGGCCAGTGTACGAGTCAAAGACCTTAGCTATTAGGCCATAGTACGAGTCTAAGACCTTAGCTATTAGGCCAGAGTAAGAGTTAAGACCTTAACCAGTAGGCCAGAGTAAGAGTTAAGACCTTAACCATTAGGCCAGAGTACGAGTCTATGACCTTAGCTATTAGGCCATAGTACGAGTCTAAGACCTTAGCTAGTAGGCCAGAGTAAGAGTTAAGACCTTAACCAGTAGGACAGAGTAAGAGTTAAGACCTTAACCTGTAGGCCATAGTACGAGTCTAAGACCTTAGCTATTAGGCCAGAGTACGAGTTAAGACATTAACCTGTAGGCCAGAGTAAGAGTTAAGACCTTAGCTATTAGGCCAGAGTAAGATTTAAGACCTTAACCTGTAGGCCAGAGTACGAGTCTAAGACCTTAACCAGTAGGCCAGAGTATGAGTTAAGACCTTAACCAGTAGGCCAGAGTAAGAGTTAAGACCTTAACCTGTAGGCCATAGTACGAGTCTAAGACCTTAGCTATTAGGCCAGAGTAAGAGTTAAGACCTTAACCAGTAGGCCAGAGTAAGAGTTATGACCTTACCCTTAGGCCAGAGTATGAGTCTAAGGCCTAAGTTATAAGGCCAGAGTAAGAGTTAAGACCTTAGCTGTTAGGCCAGAGTAAGAGTTAAGACCTTAACCAGTAGGCCAGAGTAAGAGTTAAGACATTAACCAGTAACCCAGAGTACGAGTCTAAGACCTTAACCAGTAGGCCAGAGTATGAGTTAAGACCTTAACCAGTAGGCCAGAGTAAGAGTTAAGACCTTAACCTGTAGGCCAGAGTAAGAGTTTAGACCTTAGCTATTAGGCCAGAGTAAGAGTTAAGACCTTAGCTATTAGGCCAGACTAAGAGTTAAGACCTTAACCATTAGGCCAGAGTACGAGTCTAAGACCTTAGCTATTAGGCCAAAGTACGAGTCTAAGACCTTAGCTATTAGGCCAGAGTATGAGTTAAGACATTAACCTGTAGGCCAGAGTAAGAGTTATGACCTTAGCTATTAGGCCAGAGTAAGAGTTAAGACCTTAACCTGTAGGCCATGGTACGAGTCTAAGACCTTAGCTATTATGCCAGGGTAAGAGTTAAGACCTTAACCAGTAGGCCAGATTAAGAGTTAAGACATTAACCATTAGGCCAGAGTACGAGTCTATGACCTTAGCTATTAGTCCATAGTATGAGTCTAAGACCTTAGCTATTAGGCCAGAGTAGGAGTTAAGATCTTACCCAGTAGGCCAGAGTAAGAGTTAAGACCTTAACCAGTAGGCCAGAGTACGAGTTAATACCTTAACCATTAGGCCAGAGTATGAGTCTAAGACCTAAGCTATTAGGCCAGAGTAAAAGTTAAGACCTTAGCTATTAGCCCAGAGTAAGAGTTAAGACCTTAACCAGTAGGCCAGAGTAAAAGTTAAGACCTTAACCAGTAGGCCAGAGTACGAGTCTAAGACCTTAACCAGTAGGCCAGAGTATGAGTTAAGACCTTAACCAGTAGGCCAGAGTAAGAGTCAAGACCTTAACCTGTAGGCCAGAGTAAGAGTTAAGACCTTAGCTATTAGGCCAGAGTAAGAGTTAAGACCTTAACCAGTAGGCCAAAGTATGAGTCAAAGACCTTAGCTATTAGGCCAGAGTAAGAGTTAAGACCTTAACCAGTAGGCCAGACTACGAGTTAAGACCTTAACCATTAGGCCAGAGTACGAGTCTAAGACCTTAGCTATTAGGCCAGAGTACGAGTCTAAGACCTTAGCTATTAGGCCAGAGTAAGACATAAGACCTTAGCTATTAGGCCAGAGTAAGATTTAAGACGTTAACCAGTCGGCCAGAGTACGAGTCTAAGACATTAGCTATTAGGCCAGAGTAAGAGTTAAGACCTTAACCATTAGGCCAGTGTACGAGTCAAAGACCTTAGCTATTCGGCCATAGTACGAGTCTAAGACCTTAGCTATTATGCCAGAGTAAGAGTTAAGACCTTAACCAGTAGGCCAGAGTAAGAGTTAAGACCTTAACCATTAGGCCAGAGTACGAGTCTATGACCTTAGCTATTAGGCCATAGTACGAGTCTAAGACCTTAGCTATTAGGCCAGAGTAAGAGTTAAGACCTTAACCAGTAGGACAGAGTAAGAGTTAAGACCTTAACCTGTAGGCCATAGTACGAGTCTAAGACCTTAGCTATTAGGCCAGAGTACGAGTTAAGACATTAACCTGTAGGCCAGAGTAAGAGTTAAGACCTTAGCTATTAGGCCAGAGAAAGATTTAAGACCTTAACCTGTAGGCCAGAGTACGAGTCTAAGACCTTAACCAGTAGGCCAGAGTATGAGTTAAGACCTTAACCAGTAGGCCAGAGTAAGAGTTAAGACCTTAACCTGTAGGCCAGAGTAAGAGTTAAGACCTTAGCTATTAGGCCAGAGTAAGAGTTAAGACCTTAACCTGTAGGCCATAGTACGAGTCTAAGACCTTAGCTATTAGGCCAGAGTAAGAGTTAAGACCTTAACCAGTAGGCCAGAGTAAGAGTTATGACCTTAACCATTAGGCCAGAGTAAGATTTAAGACCTTAGCTGTTAGGCCAGAGTAAGAGTTAAGACCTTAACCAGTAGGCCAGAGTAAGAGTTAAGACATTAACCAGTAACCCAGAGTACGAGTCTAAGACCTTAACCAGTAGGCCAGAGTATGAGTTAAGACCTTAACCAGTAGGCCAGGGTAAGAGTTAAGACCTTAACCTGTAGGCCAGAGTAAGAGTTAAGACCTTAGCTATTAGGCCAGAGTAAGAGTTAAGACCTTAGCTATTAGGCCAGACTAAGAGTTAAGACCTTAACCATTAGGCCAGAGTACGAGTCTAAGACCTTAGCTATTAGGCCAAAGTACGAGTCTAAGACCTTAGCTATTAGGCCAGAGTTAAGAGTTAAGACATTAACCTGTAGACCAGAGTAAGAGTTACGACCTTAGCTATTAGGCCAGAGTAAGAGTTAAGACCTTAAACTGTAGGCCATGGTACGAGTCTAAGACCTTAGCTATTATGCCAGGGTAAGAGTTAAGACCTTAACCAGTAGGCCAGAGTAAGAGTTAAGACCTTAACCATTAGGCCAGAGTATGAGTCTAAGACCTAAGCTATTAGGCGAGAGTAAGAGTTAAGACCTTAGCTATTAGCCCAGAGTAAGAGTTAAGACCTTAACCAGTAGGCCAGAGTAAAAGTTAAGACCTTAACCAGTAGGCCAGAGTACGAGTCTAAGACCTTAACCAGTAGGCCAGAGTATGAGTTAAGACCTTAACCAGTAGGCCAGAGTAAGAGTTAAGACCTTAACCTGTAGGCCAGAGTAAGAGTTAAGACCTTAGCTATTAGGCCAGAGTAAGAGTCTAAGACCTTAGCTATTAGGCCAGAGTAAGACATAAGACCTTAGCTATTAGGCCAGAGTAAGATTTAAGACGTTAACCAGTCGGCCAGAGTACGAGTCTAAGACATTAGCTATTAGGCCAGAGTAAGAGTTAAGACCTTAACCATTAGGCCAGTGTACGAGTCAAAGACCTTAGCTATTCGGCCATAGTACGAGTCTAAGACCTTAGCTATTATGCCAGAGTAAGAGTTAAGACCTTAACCAGTAGGCCAGAGTAAGAGTTAAGACCTTAACCATTAGGCCAGAGTACGAGTCTATGACCTTAGCTATTAGGCCATAGTACGAGTCTAAGACCTTAGCTATTAGGCCAGAGTAAGAGTTAAGACCTTAACCAGTAGGACAGAGTAAGAGTTAAGACCTTAACCTGTAGGCCATAGTACGAGTCTAAGACCTTAGCTATTAGGCCAGAGTACGAGTTAAGACATTAACCTGTAGGCCAGAGTAAGAGTTAAGACCTTAGCTATTAGGCCAGAGAAAGATTTAAGACCTTAACCTGTAGGCCAGAGTACGAGTCTAAGACCTTAACCAGTAGGCCAGAGTATGAGTTAAGACCTTAACCAGTAGGCCAGAGTAAGAGTTAAGACCTTAACCTGTAGGCCAGAGTAAGAGTTAAGACCTTAGCTATTAGGCCAGAGTAAGAGTTAAGACCTTAACCTGTAGGCCATAGTACGAGTCTAAGACCTTAGCTATTAGGCCAGAGTAAGAGTTAAGACCTTAACCAGTAGGCCAGAGTAAGAGTTATGACCTTAACCATTAGGCCAGAGTAAGATTTAAGACCTTAGCTGTTAGGCCAGAGTAAGAGTTAAGACCTTAACCAGTAGGCCAGAGTAAGAGTTAAGACATTAACCAGTAACCCAGAGTACGAGTCTAAGACCTTAACCAGTAGGCCAGAGTATGAGTTAAGACCTTAACCAGTAGGCCAGGGTAAGAGTTAAGACCTTAACCTGTAGGCCAGAGTAAGAGTTAAGACCTTAGCTATTAGGCCAGAGTAAGAGTTAAGACCTTAGCTATTAGGCCAGACTAAGAGTTAAGACCTTAACCATTAGGCCAGAGTACGAGTCTAAGACCTTAGCTATTAGGCCAAAGTACGAGTCTAAGACCTTAGCTATTAGGCCAGAGTTAAGAGTTAAGACATTAACCTGTAGACCAGAGTAAGAGTTACGACCTTAGCTATTAGGCCAGAGTAAGAGTTAAGACCTTAAACTGTAGGCCATGGTACGAGTCTAAGACCTTAGCTATTATGCCAGGGTAAGAGTTAAGACCTTAACCAGTAGGCCAGAGTAAGAGTTAAGACCTTAACCATTAGGCCAGAGTATGAGTCTAAGACCTAAGCTATTAGGCGAGAGTAAGAGTTAAGACCTTAGCTATTAGCCCAGAGTAAGAGTTAAGACCTTAACCAGTAGGCCAGAGTAAAAGTTAAGACCTTAACCAGTAGGCCAGAGTACGAGTCTAAGACCTTAACCAGTAGGCCAGAGTATGAGTTAAGACCTTAACCAGTAGGCCAGAGTAAGAGTTAAGACCTTAACCTGTAGGCCAGAGTAAGAGTTAAGACCTTAGCTATTAGGCCAGAGTAAGAGTTAAGACCTTAACCAGTAGGCCAAAGTACGAGTCAAAGACCTTAGCTATTAGGCCAGAGTAAGAGTTAAGACCTTAACCAGTAGGCCAGACTACGAGTTAAGACCTTAACCATTAGGCCAGAGTACGAGTCTAAGACCTTAGCTATTAGGCCAGAGTACGAGTCTAAGACCTTAGCTATTAGGCCAGAGTAGTCTAAGACCTTAGCTATTAGGCCAGAGTAAGACATAAGACCTTAGCTATTAGGCCAGAGTAAGAGTTAAGACCTTAACCAGTAGGCCAAAGTACGAGTCTAAGACCTTAGCCATTAGGCCAGAGTAAGAGTTAAGACCTTAACCATTAGGCCCGAGTACGAGTCTAAGACCTTAGCTATTAGGCCAGAGTAAGAGTTAAGACCTTAACCAGTAGGCCAGAGTAAGAGTTAAGACCTTAACCAGTAGGCCAGAGTACGAGTCTAAGACCTTAGCTATTAGGCCAGAGTAAGAGTTAAGACCTTAACCAGTAGGACAGAGTTTGAGTTAAGACCTTAACCAGTAGGCCAGAGTAAGAGTTAAGACCTTAGCTATTAGGCCAGAGTAAGAGTTAAGACCTTAACCTGTAGGCCATAGTACGAGTCTAAGACCTTAGATATTAGGCCAGAGTAAGAGTTAAGACCTTAACCAGTAGGCCAGAGTAAGAGTAATGACCTTAACCATTAGGCCAGAGTATGAGTCTAAGACCTAAGCTATTAGGCCAGAGTAAGAGTTAAGACCTTAACCAGTAGGCCAGAGTAAGAGTTAAGACATTAACCAGTAACCCAGAGTACGAGTCTAAGACCTTAACCAGTAGGCCAGAGTATGAGTTAAAACCTTAACCAGTAGGCCAGGGTAAGAGTTAAGACCTTAACCTGTAGGCCAGAGTAAGAGTTAAGACCTTAGCTATTAGGCCAGAGTAAGAGTTAAGACCTTAGCTATTAGGCCAGACAAAGAGTTAAGACCTTAACCATTAGGCCAGAGTACGAGTCTAAGACCTTAGCTATTAGGCCAGAGAACGAGTTAAGACATTAACCTGTAGGCCAGAGTAAGAGTTACGACCTTAGCTATTAGGCCAGAGTAAGAGTTAAGACCTTAAACTGTAGGCCATGGTACGAGTCTAAGACCTTAGCTATTATGCCAAAGTAAGAGTTAAGACCTTAACCAGTAGGCCAGAGTAAGAGTTATGACCTTAATCATTAGGCCAGAGTATGAGTCTAAGACCTAAGCTATTAGGCCAGAGTAAGAGTTAAGACCTTAGCTGTTAGGCCAGAGTAAGAGTTAAGACCTTAACCAGTAGGCCAGAGTAAGAGTTAAGACAATAACCAGTAACCCAGAGTACGAGTCTAAGACCTTAACCAGTAGGCCAGAGTATGAGTTAAGACCTTAACCAGTAGGCCAGGGTAAGAGTTAAGACCTTAACCTGTAGGCCAGAGTAAGAGTTGAGACCTTAGCTATTAGGCCAGAGTAAGAGTTAAGACCTTAGCTATTAGGCCAGACTAAGAGTTAAGACCTTAACCATTAGGCCAGAGTACGAGTCTAAGACCTTAGCTATTAGGCCAAAGTACGAGTCTAAGACCTTAGCTATTAGGCCAGAGTACGAGTTAAGACATTAACCTGTAGGCTAGAGTAAGAGTTACGACCTTAGCTATAAGGCCAGAGTAAGAGTTAAGACCTTAAACTGTAGGCCATGGTACGAGTCTAAGACCTTAGCTATTATGCCAGGGTAAGAGTTAAGACCTTAACCAGTAGGCCAGAGTAAGAGTTAAGACCTTAACCATTAGGCCAGAGTATGAGTCTAAGACCTAAGCTATTAGGCCAGAGTAAGTGTTAGAACCTTAGCTATTAGCCCAGAGTAAGAGTTAAGACCTTAACCAGTAGGCCAGAGTAAAAGTTAAGACCTTAACCAGTAGGCCAAAGTATGAGTCTAAGACCTTAACCAGTAGGCCAGAGTATGAGTTAAGACCTTAACCAGTAGGCCAGAGTAAGAGTTAAGACCTTAACCTGTAGGCCAGAGTAAGAGTTAAGACCTTAGCTATTAGGCCAGAGTAAGAGTTAAGACCTTAACCAGTAGGCCAAAGTACGAGTCAAAGACCTTAGCTATTAGGCCAGAGTAAGAGTTAAGACCTTAACCAGTAGGCCAGACTATGAGATAAGACCTTAACCATTAGGCCAGAGTACGAGTCTTAGACCTTAGCTATTAGGCCAGAGTACGAGTCTAAGACCTTAGCTATTAGGACAGAGTAAGACATAAGACCTTAGCTATTAGGCCAGAGTAAGTGTTAAGACCTTAACCAGTAGGCCAGAGTACAAGTCTAAGACCTTAGCTATTAGGCCAGAGTAAGAGTTAAGACCTTAACCATTAGGCCCAAGTACGAGTCTAAGACCTTAGCTATTAGGCCAGAGTAAGAGTTAAGACCTTAACCAGTAGGCCAGAGTAAGAGTTAAGACCTTAGCTATTAGGCCAGAGTAAGAGTTAAGACCTTAACCATTAGGCCCGAGTACGAGTCTAAGACCTTAACCTGTAGGCCAGAGTATGAGTCTAAGACCTTAGCTATTAGGCCAGAGTAAGAGTTAAGACCTTAGCTATTAGGCCAGAGTAAGAGTTAAGACCTTAACCATTAGGCCAGAGTATGAGTCTAAGACCTTAGCTATTAGGCCAGAGGAAGAGTTAAGACCTTAACCAGTAGGCCATAGTGCGAGTCTAAGACCTTAGCTATTAGGCCAGAGTAAGAGTTAAGACCTTAACCAGTAGACCAGAGTAAGAGTTAAGACCTTAAACATTAGGCCAGAGTACGAGTGTAAGACCTTGGCCATTAGGGCATAAAACGAGTCTAAGACCTTAGCTATTAGGCCAGAGTAAGGGTTAAGACCTTAACCAGTAGGCCAGAGTAAGTTTTAAGACCTTAACCAGTAGGCCAGAGTACGAGTCTAAGACCTTAGCTATTAGGCCAGAGTAAGAGTTAAGACCTTAACCAGTAGGCCAGAGTACGAGTCTAAGACCTTAGCTATTAGGCCAGAGTAAGAGTTAAGACCTTAACCTGTAGGCCAGAGTACGAGTCTAAGATCTTAGCTATTGGGCCAGAGTAAGAGTTAAGACCTTAGCTATTAGGCCAGAGTAAGAGTTAAGACCTTAACAATTAGGCCAGAGTATGAGTCTAAGGCCTTAGCTATTAGGTCAGAGTAAGAGTTAAGACCTTAACCAGTAGGCCAGAGTAAGAGTTAAGACCTTAACCATTAGGCCAGAGTACGAGTATAAGACCTTAGCTATTAGGGCATAGTAGGAGTCTAAGACCTTAGCTATTAGGCCAGAGTAAGAGTTAAGACCTTAACCAGTAGGCCAGCGTAAGAGTTGAGACCTTAACCATTAGGCCAGAGTATGAGTCTATGACCTTAGCTATTAGGCCATAGTACGAGTCTAAGACCTTAGCTATTAGGCCAGAGTAAGAGTTAAGACCTTAACCAGTAGGCCAGAGTAAGGGTTAAGACCTTAACCAGTAGGCCAGAGTACGCGTTTAGACCTTAACCATTAGTCTAGAGTACAAGTCTAAGACCTTAGCTATTAGGCCAGAGTACGAGTCTAAGACCTTAGCTATTAGGCCAGAGTAAGAGTTAAGACCTTAGCTATTTGGCCAGAGTAAGAGTTAAGACCTTAACCAGTAGGCCAGAGTACGAGTCTAAGACCTTAGCTATTAGGCCAGAGTAAGAGTTAAGACCTTAACCAATAGGCCAGAGTACGAGTCTAAGACCTTAGCTATTAGGCCAGAGTAAGAGTTAAGACCTTAACCAGTAGGCCAGAGTAAGAGTTAAGACCTTAACCAGTAGCCCAGAGTACGAGTCTAAGACCTTAGCTATTAGGCCAGAGTAAGAGTTAAGACCTTAACCAGTAGGCCAGAGTACGAGTCTAAGACCTTAGCTATTAGGCCAGAGTAAGAGTTAAGACCTTAACCTGTAGGCCAGTGTACGAGTCTAAGACCTTAGCTATTAGGCTAGAGTAAGAGTTAAGACCTTAGCTATTAGGCCAGAGTAAGAGTTAAGACCTTAGCTATTAGGCCAGAGTATGAGTCTAAGACCTTAGCTATTAGGCCAGAGGAAGAGTTAAGACCTTAACCAGTTGGCCATAGTGCGAGTCTAAGACCTTAGCTAATAGGCCAGAGTAAGAGTTAAGACCTTAACCAGTAGGCCAGAGTAAGAGTTAAGACCTTAAACATTAGGCCAGTGTATGAGTCAAAGACCTTAGCTATTAGGCCATAGTACGAGTCTAAGACCTTAGCTATTAGGCCAGAGTAAGAGTTAAGACCTTAACCAGTAGGCCAGAGTAAGAGTTAAGACCTTAACCATTAGGCCAGAGTACGAGTCTATGACCTTAGCTATTAGGCCATAGTACGAGTCTAAGACCTTAGCTAGTAGGCCAGAGTAAGAGTTAAGACCTTAACCAGTAGGACAGAGTAAGAGTTAAGACCTTAACCTGTAGGCCATAGTACGAGTCTAAGACCTTAGCTATTAGGCCAGAGTACGAGTTAAGACATTAACCTGTAGGCCAGAGTAAGAGTTAAGACCTTAGCTATTAGGCCAGAGTAAGATTTAAGACCTTAACCTGTAGGCCAGAGTACGAGTCTAAGACCTTAACCAGTAGGCCAGAGTATGAGTTAAGACCTTAACCAGTAGGCCAGAGTAAGAGTTAAGACCTTAACCTGTAGGCCAGAGTAAGAGTTAAGACCTTAGCTATTAGGCCAGAGTAAGAGTTAAGACCTTAACCAGTAGGCCAAAGTACGAGTCAAAGACCTTAGCTATTAGGCCAGAGTAAGAGTTAAGACCTTAACCAGTAGGCCAGACTACGAGTTAAGACCTTAACCATTAGGCCAGAGTACGAGTCTAAGACCTTAGCTATTAGGCCAGAGTACAAGTCTAAGACCTTAGCTATTAGGCCAGAGTAGTCTAAGACCTTAGCTATTAGGCCAGAGTAAGACATAAGACCTTAGCTATTAGGCCAGAGTAAGAGTTAAGACCTTAACCAGTAGGCCAAAGTACGAGTCTAAGACCTTAGCCATTAGGCCAGAGTAAGAGTTAAGACCTTAACCATTAGGCCCGAGTACGAGTCTAAGACCTTAGCTATTAGGCCAGAGTAAGAGTTAAGACCTTAACCAGTAGGCCAGAGTAAGAGTTAAGACCTTAACCAGTAGGCCAGAGTACGAGTCTAAGACCTTAGCTATTAGGCCAGAGTAAGAGTTAAGACCTTAACCAGTAGGACAGAGTGTGAGTTAAGACCTTAACCAGTAGGCCAGAGTAAGAGTTAAGACCTTAGCTATTAGGCCAGAGTAAGAGTTAAGACCTTAACCTGTAGGCCATAGTACGAGTCTAAGACCTTAGATATTAGGCCAGAGTAAGAGTTAAGACCTTAACCAGTAGGCCAGAGTAAGAGTAATGACCTTAACCATTAGGCCAGAGTATGAGTCTAAGACCTAAGCTATTAGGCCAGAGTAAGAGTTAAGACCTTAACCAGTAGGCCAGAGTAAGAGTTAAGACATTAACCAGTAACCCAGAGTACGAGTCTAAGACCTTAACCAGTAGGCCAGAGTATGAGTTAAAACCTTAACCAGTAGGCCAGGGTAAGAGTTAAGACCTTAACCTGTAGGCCAGAGTAAGAGTTAAGACCTTAGCTATTAGGCCAGAGTAAGAGTTAAGACCTTAGCTATTAGGCCAGACAAAGAGTTAAGACCTTAACCATTAGGCCAGAGTACGAGTCTAAGACCTTAGCTATTAGGCCAGAGAACGAGTTAAGACATTAACCTGTAGGCCAGAGTAAGAGTTACGACCTTAGCTATTAGGCCAGAGTAAGAGTTAAGACCTTAAACTGTAGGCCATGGTACGAGTCTAAGACCTTAGCTATTATGCCAAAGTAAGAGTTAAGACCTTAACCAGTAGGCCAGAGTAAGAGTTATGACCTTAATCATTAGGCCAGAGTATGAGTCTAAGACCTAAGCTATTAGGCCAGAGTAAGAGTTAAGACCTTAGCTGTTAGGCCAGAGTAAGAGTTAAGACCTTAACCAGTAGGCCAGAGTAAGAGTTAAGACAATAACCAGTAACCCAGAGTACGAGTCTAAGACCTTAACCAGTAGGCCAGAGTATGAGTTAAGACCTTAACCAGTAGGCCAGGGTAAGAGTTAAGACCTTAACCTGTAGGCCAGAGTAAGAGTTGAGACCTTAGCTATTAGGCCAGAGTAAGAGTTAAGACCTTAGCTATTAGGCCAGACTAAGAGTTAAGACCTTAACCATTAGGCCAGAGTACGAGTCTAAGACCTTAGCTATTAGGCCAAAGTACGAGTCTAAGACCTTAGCTATTAGGCCAGAGTACGAGTTAAGACATTAACCTGTAGGCTAGAGTAAGAGTTACGACCTTAGCTATAAGGCCAGAGTAAGAGTTAAGACCTTAAACTGTAGGCCATGGTACGAGTCTAAGACCTTAGCTATTATGCCAGGGTAAGAGTTAAGACCTTAACCAGTAGGCCAGAGTAAGAGTTAAGACCTTAACCATTAGGCCAGAGTATGAGTCTAAGACCTAAGCTATTAGGCCAGAGTAAGTGTTAGGACCTTAGCTATTAGCCCAGAGTAAGAGTTAAGACCTTAACCAGTAGGCCAGAGTAAAAGTTAAGACCTTAACCAGTAGGCCAAAGTATGAGTCTAAGACCTTAACCAGTAGGCCAGAGTATGAGTTAAGACCTTAACCAGTAAGCCAGAGTAAGAATTAAGACCTTAACCTGTAGGCCAGAGTAAGAGTTAAGACCTTAGCTATTAGGCCAGAGTAAGAGTTAAGACCTTAACCAGTAGGCCAAAGTACGAGTCAAAGACCTTAGCTATTAGGCCAGAGTAAGAGTTAAGACCTTAACCAGTAGGCCAGACTACGAGATAAGACCTTAACCATTAGGCCAGAGTACGAGTCTTAGACCTTAGCTATTAGGCCAGAGTACGAGTCTAAGACCTTAGCTATTAGGACAGAGTAAGACATAAGACCTTAGCTATTAGGCCAGAGTAAGTGTTAAGACCTTAACCAGTAGGCCAGAGTACAAGTCTAAGACCTTAGCTATTAGGCCAGAGTAAGAGTTAAGACCTTAACCATTAGGCCCAAGTACGAGTCTAAGACCTTAGCTATTAGGCCAGAGTAAGAGTTAAGACCTTAACCAGTAGGCCAGAGTAAGAGTTAAGACCTTAGCTATTAGGCCAGAGTAAGAGTTAAGACCTTAACCATTAGGCCCGAGTACGAGTCTAAGACCTTAACCTGTAGGCCAGAGTATGAGTCTAAGACCTTAGCTATTAGGCCAGAGTAAGAGATAAGACCTTAGCTATTAGGCCAGAGTAAGAGTTAAGACCTTAACCATTAGGCCAGAGTATGAGTCTAAGACCTTAGCTATTAGGCCAGAGGAAGAGTTAAGACCTTAACCAGTAGGCCATAGTGCGAGTCTAAGACCTTAGCTATTAGGCCAGAGTAAGAGTTAAGACCTTAACCAGTAGACCAGAGTAAGAGTTAAGACCTTAAACATTAGGCCAGAGTACGAGTGTAAGACCTTGGCCATTAGGGCATAGTACGAGTCTAAGACCTTAGCTATTAGGCCAGAGTAAGGGTTAAGACCTTAACCAGTAGGCCAGAGTAAGTTTTAAGACCTTAACCAGTAGGCCAGAGTACGAGTCTAAGACCTTAGCTATTAGGCCAGAGTAAGAGTTAAGACCTTAACCAGTAGGCCAGAGTACGAGTCTAAGACCTTAGCTATTAGGCCAGAGTAAGAGTTAAGACCTTAACCTGTAGGCCAGAGTACGAGTCTAAGATCTTAGCTATTGGGCCAGAGTAAGAGTTAAGACCTTAGCTATTAGGCCAGAGTAAGAGTTAAGACCTTAACAATTAGGCCAGAGTATGAGTCTAAGGCCTTAGCTATTAGGTCAGAGTAAGAGTTAAGACCTTAACCAGTAGGCCAGAGTAAGAGTTAAGACCTTAACCATTAGGCCAGAGTACGAGTATAAGACCTTAGCTATTAGGGCATAGTAGGAGTCTAAGACCTTAGCTATTAGGCCAGAGTAAGAGTTAAGACCTTAACCAGTAGGCCAGCGTAAGAGTTAAGACCTTAACCATTAGGCCAGAGTATGAGTCTATGACCTTAGCTATTAGGCCATAGTACGAGTCTAAGACCTTAGCTATTAGGCCAGAGTAAGAGTTAAGACCTTAACCAGTAGGCCAGAGTAAGGGTTAAGACCTTAACCAGTAGGCCAGAGTACGCGTTAAGACCTTAACCATTAGTCTAGAGTACAAGTCTAAGACCTTAGCTATTAGGCCAGAGTACGAGTCTAAGACCTTAGCTATTAGGCCAGAGTAAGAGTTAAGACCTTAGCTATTTGGCCAGAGTAAGAGTTAAGACCTTAACCAGTAGGCCAGAGTACGAGTCTAAGACCTTAGCTATTAGGCCAGAGTAAGAGTTAAGACCTTAACCATTAGGCCAGAGTACGAGTCTAAGACCTTAGCTATTAGGCCAGAGTAAGAGTTAAGACCTTAACCAGTAGGCCAGAGTAAGAGTTAAGACCTTAACCAGTAGCCCAGAGTACGAGTCTAAGACCTTAGCTATTAGGCCAGAGTAAGAGTTAAGACCTTAACCAGTAGGCCAGAGTACGAGTCTAAGACCTTAGCTATTAGGCCGGAGTAAGAGTTAAGACCTTAACCTGTAGGCCAGTGTACGAGTCTAAGACCTTAGCTATTAGGCTAGAGTAAGAGTTAAGACCTTAGCTATTAGGCCAGAGTAAGAGTTAAGACCTTAGCTATTAGGCCAGAGTATGAGTCTAAGACCTTAGCTATTAGGCCAGAGGAAGAGTTAAGACCTTAACCAGTTGGCCATAGTGCGAGTCTAAGACCTTAGCTAATAGGCCAGAGTAAGAGTTAAGACCTTAACCAGTAGGCCAGAGTAAGAGTTAAGACCTTAAACATTAGGCCAGTGTATGAGTCAAAGACCTTAGCTATTAGGCCATAGTACGAGTCTAAGACCTTAGCTATTAGGCCAGAGTAAGAGTTAAGACCTTAACCAGTAGGCCAGAGTAAGAGTTAAGACCTTAACCATTAGGCCAGAGTACGAGTCTATGACCTTAGCTATTAGGCCATAGTACGAGTCTAAGACCTTAGCTAGTAGGCCAGAGTAAGAGTTAAGACCTTAACCAGTAGGACAGAGTAAGAGTTAAGACCTTAACCTGTAGGCCATAGTACGAGTCTAAGACCTTAGCTATTAGGCCAGAGTACGAGTTAAGACATTAACCTGTAGGCCAGAGTAAGAGTTAAGACCTTAGCTATTAGGCCAGAGTAAGATTTAAGACCTTAACCTGTAGGCCAGAGTACGAGTCTAAGACCTTAACCAGTAGGCCAGAGTATGAGTTAAGACCTTAACCAGTAGGCCAGAGTAAGAGTTAAGACCTTAACCTGTAGGCCATAGTACGAGTCTAAGACCTTAGCTATTAGGCCAGAGTAAGAGTTAAGACCTTAACCAGTAGGCCAGAGTAAGAGTTATGACCTTACCCTTAGGCCAGAGTATGAGTCTAAGACCTAAGCTATAAGGCCAGAGTAAGAGTTAAGACCTTAGCTGTTAGGCCAGAGTAAGAGTTAAGACCTTAACCAGTAGGCCAGAGTAAGAGTTAAGACATTAACCAGTAACCCAGAGTACGAGTCTAAGACCTTAACCAGTAGGCCAGAGTATGAGTTAAGACCTTAACCAGTAGGCCAGAGTAAGAGTTAAGACCTTAACCTGTAGGCCAGAGTAAGAGTTAAGACCTTAGCTATTAGGCCAGAGTAAGAGTTAAGACCTTAGCTATTAGGCCAGACTAAGAGTTAAGACCTTAACCATTAGGCCAGAGTATGAGTCTAAGACCTTAGCTATTAGGCCAAAGTACGAGTCTAAGACCTTAGCTATTAGGCCAGAGTACGAGTTAAGACATTAACCTGTAGGCCAGAGTAAGAGTTATGACCTTAGCTATTAGGCCAGAGTAAGAGTTAAGACCTTAACCAGTAGGCCATGGTACGAGTCTAAGACCTTAGCTATTATGCCAGGGTAAGAGTTAAGACCTTAACCAGTAGGCCAGATTAAGAGTTAAGACATTAACCATTAGGCCAGAGTACGAGTCTATGACCTTAGCTATTAGTCCATAGTATGAGTCTAAGACCTTAGCTATTAGGCCAGAGTAGGAGTTAAGATATTACCCAGTAGGCCAGAGTAAGAGTTAAGACCTTAACCAGTAGGCCAGAGTACGAGTTAATACCTTAACCATTAGGCCAGAGTATGAGTCTAAGACCTAAGCTATTAGGCCAGAGTAAAAGTTAAGACCTTAGCTATTAGCCCAGAGTAAGAGTTAAGACCTTAACCAGTAGGCCAGAGTAAAAGTTAAGACCTTAACCAGTAGGCCAGAGTACGAGTCTAAGACCTTAACCAGTAGGCCAGAGTATGAGTTAAGACCTTAACCAGTAGGCCAGAGTAAGAGTCAAGACCTTAACCTGTAGGCCAGAGTAAGAGTTAAGACCTTAGCTATTAGGCCAGAGTAAGAGTTAAGACCTTAACCAGTAGGCCAAAGTATGAGTCAAAGACCTTAGCTATTAGGCCAGAGTAAGAGTTAAGACCTTAACCAGTAGGCCAGACTACGAGTTAAGACCTTAACCATTAGGCCAGAGTACGAGTCTAAGACCTTAGCTATTAGGCCAGAGTACGAGTCTAAGACCTTAGCTATTAGGCCAGAGTAAGACATAAGACCTTAGCTATTAGGCCAGAGTAAGAGTTAAGACGTTAAACAGTCGGCCAGAGTACGAGTCTAAGACATTAGCTATTAGGCCAGAGTAAGAGTTAAGACCTTAACCATTAGGCCAGTGTACGAGTCAAAGACCTTAGCTATTCGGCCATAGTACGAGTCTAAGACCTTAGCTATTATGCCAGAGTAAGAGTTAAGACCTTAACCAGTAGGCCAGAGTAAGAGTTAAGACCTTAACCATTAGGCCAGAGTACTAGTCTATGACCTTAGCTATTAGGCCATAGTACGAGTCTAAGACCTTAGCTATTAGGCCAGAGTAAGAGTTAAGACCTTAACCAGTAGGACAGAGTAAGAGTTAAGACCTTAACCTGTAGGCCATAGTACGAGTCTAAGACCTTAGCTATTAGGCCAGAGTACGAGTTAAGACATTAACCTGTAGGCCAGAGTAAGAGTTAAGACCTTAGCTATTAGGCCAGAGAAAGATTTAAGACCTTAACCTGTAGGCCAGAGTACGAGTCTAAGACCTTAACCAGTAGGCCAGAGTATGAGTTAAGACCTTAACCAGTAGGCCAGAGTAAGAGTTAAGACCTTAACCTGTAGGCCAGAGTAAGAGTTAAGACCTTAGCTATTAGGCCAGAGTAAGAGTTAAGACCTTAACCTGTAGGCCATAGTACGAGTCTAAGACCTTAGCTATTAGGCCAGAGTAAGAGTTAAGACCTTAACCAGTAGGCCACAGTAAGAGTTATGACCTTAACCATTAGGCCAGAGTAAGAGTTAAGACCTTAGCTGTTAGGCCAGAGTAAGAGTTAAGACCTTAACCAGTAGGCCAGAGTAAGAGTTAAGACATTAACCAGTAACCCAGAGTACGAGTCTAAGACCTTAACCAGTAGGCCAGAGTATGAGTTAAGACCTTAACCAGTAGGCCAGGGTAAGAGTTAAGACCTTAACCTGTAGGCCAGAGTAAGAGTTAAGACCTTAGCTATTAGGCCAGAGTAAGAGTTAAGACCTTAGCTATTAGGCCAGACTAAGAGTTAAGACCTTAACCATTAGGCCAGAGTACGAGTCTAAGACCTTAGCTATTAGGCCAAAGTACGAGTCTAAGACCTTAGCTATTAGGCCAGAGTACGAGTTAAGACATTAACCTGTAGACCAGAGTAAGAGTTACGACCTTAGCTATTAGGCCAGAGTAAGAGTTAAGACCTTAAACTGTAGGCCATGGTACGAGTCCAAGACCTTAGCTATTATGCCAGGGTAAGAGTTAAGACCTTAACCAGTAGGCCAGAGTAAGAGTTAAGACCTTAACCATTAGGCCAGAGTATGAGTCTAAGACCTAAGCTATTAGGCCAGAGTAAGAGTTAAGACCTTAGCTATTAGCCCAGAGTAAGAGTTAAGACCTTAACCAGTAGGCCAGAGTAAAGTTAAGACCTTAACCAGTAGGCCAGAGTACGAGTCTAAGACCTTAACCAGTAGGCCAGAGTATGAGTTAAGACCTTAACCAGTAGGCCAGAGTAAGAGTTAAGACCTTAACCTGTAGGCCAGAGTAAGAGTTAAGACCTTAGCTATTAGGCCAGAGTAAGAGTTAAGACCTTAACCAGTAGGCCAAAGTACGAGTCAAAGACCTTAGCTATTAGGCCAGAGTAAGAGTTAAGACCTTAACCAGTAGGCCAGACTACGAGTTAAGACCTTAACCATTAGGCCAGAGTACGAGTCTAAGACCTTAGTTATTAGGCCAGAGTACGAGTCTAAGACCTTAGCTATTAGGCCAGAGTAAGACATAAGACCTTAGCTATTAGGCCAGAGTAAGAGTTAAGACCTTAACCAGTAGGCCAAAGTACGAGTCTAAGACCTTAGCCATTAGGCCAGAGTAAGAGTTAAGACCTTAACCATTAGGCCCGAGTACGAGTCTAAGACCTTAGCTATTAGGCCAGAGTAAGAGTTAAGACCTTAACCAGTAGGCCAGAGTAAGAGTTAAGACCTTAACCAGTAGGCCAGAGTACGAGTCTAAGACCTTAGCTATTAGGCCAGAGTAAGAGTTAAGACCTTAACCAGTAGGACAGAGTGTGAGTTAAGACCTTAACCAGTAGGCCAGAGTAAGAGTTAAGACCTTAGCTATTAGGCCAGAGTAAGAGTTAAGACCTTAACCTGTAGGCCATAGTACGAGTCTAAGACCTTAGATATTAGGCCAGAGTAAGAGTTAAGACCTTAACCAGTAGGCCAGAGTAAGAGTAATGACCTTAACCATTAGGCCAGAGTATGAGTCTAAGACCTAAGCTATTAGGCCAGAGTAAGAGTTAAGACCTTAACCAGTAGGCCAGAGTAAGAGTTAAGACATTAACCAGTAACCCAGAGTACGAGTCTAAGACCTTAACCAGTAGGCCAGAGTATGAGTTAAGACCTTAACCAGTAGGCCAGGGTAAGAGTTAAGACCTTAACCTGTAGGCCAGAGTAAGAGTTAAGACCTTAGCTATTAGGCCAGAGTAAGAGTTAAGACCTTAGCTATTAGGCCAGACAAAGAGTTAAGACCTT
The DNA here is from genome assembly GCF_964204655.1 of Triturus cristatus. Classification (NCBI taxonomy): domain Eukaryota; kingdom Metazoa; phylum Chordata; class Amphibia; order Caudata; family Salamandridae; genus Triturus; species Triturus cristatus. The sequence continues at coordinate 1,309,775,335 of NC_140590.1, forward strand.
AACCATTAGGCCAGAGTACGAGTCTAAGACCTTAGCTATTAGGCCAGAGTACGAGTTAAGACATTAACCTGTAGGCCAGAGTAAGAGTTACGACCTTAGCTATTAGGCCAGAGTAAGAGTTAAGACCTTAAACTGTAGGCCATGGTACGAGTCTAAGACCTTAGCTATTATGCCAAAGTAAGAGTTAAGACCTTAACCAGTAGGCCAGAGTAAGAGTTATGACCTTAATCATTAGGCCAGAGTATGAGTCTAAGACCTAAGCTATTAGGCCAGAGTAAGAGTTAAGACCTTAGCTGTTAGGCCAGAGTAAGAGTTAAGACCTTAACCAGTAGGCCAGAGTAAGAGTTAAGACAATAACCAGTAACCCAGAGTACGAGTCTAAGACCTTAACCAGTAGGCCAGAGTATGAGTTAAGACCTTAACCAGTAGGCCAGGGTAAGAGTTAAGACCTTAACCTGTAGGCCAGAGTAAGAGTTGAGACCTTAGCTATTAGGCCAGAGTAAGAGTTAAGACCTTAGCTATTAGGCCAGACTAAGAGTTAAGACCTTAACCATTAGGCCAGAGTACGAGTCTAAGACCTTAGCTATTAGGCCAAAGTACGAGTCTAAGACCTTAGCTATTAGGCCAGAGTACGAGTTAAGACATTAACCTGTAGGCTAGAGTAAGAGTTACGACCTTAGCTATTAGGCCAGAGTAAGAGTTAAGACCTTAAACTGTAGGCCATGGTACGAGTCTAAGACCTTAGCTATTATGCCAGGGTAAGAGTTAAGACCTTAACCAGTAGGCCAGAGTAAGAGTTAAGACCTTAACCATTAGGCCAGAGTATGAGTCTAAGACCTAAGCTATTAGGCCAGAGTAAGTGTTAGGACCTTAGCTATTAGCCCAGAGTAAGAGTTAAGACCTTAACCAGTAGGCCAGAGTAAAAGTTAAGACCTTAACCAGTAGGCCAAAGTACGAGTCTAAGACCTTAACCAGTAGGCCAGAGTATGAGTTAAGACCTTAACCAGTAGGCCAGAGTAAGAGTTAAGACCTTAACCTGTAGGCCAGAGTAAGAGTTAAGACCTTAGCTATTAGGCCAGAGTAAGAGTTAAGACCTTAACCAGTAGGCCAAAGTACGAGTCAAAGACCTTAGCTATTAGGCCAGAGTAAGAGTTAAGACCTTAACCAGTAGGCCAGACTACGAGTTAAGACCTTAACCATTAGGCCAGAGTACGAGTCTTAGACCTTAGCTATTAGGCCAGAGTACGAGTCTAAGACCTTAGCTATTAGGACAGAGTAAGACATAAGACCTTAGCTATTAGGCCAGAGTAAGTGTTAAGACCTTAACCAGTAGGCCAGAGTACATGTCTAAGACCTTAGCTATTAGGCCAGAGTAAGAGTTAAGACCTTAACCATTAGGCCCAAGTACGAGTCTAAGACCTTAGCTATTAGGCCAGAGTAAGAGTTAAGACCTTAACCAGTAGGCCAGAGTAAGAGTTAAGACCTTAGCTATTAGGCCAGAGTAAGAGTTAAGACCTTAACCATTAGGCCCGAGTACGAGTCTAAGACCTTAACCTGTAGGCCAGAGTATGAGTCTAAGACCTTAGCTATTAGGCCAGAGTAAGAGTTAAGACCTTAGCTATTAGGCCAGAGTAAGAGTTAAGACCTTAGCTATTAGGCCAGAGTAAGAGTTAAGACCTTAACCATTAGGCCAGAGTATGAGTCTAAGACCTTAGCTATTAGGCCAGAGGAAGAGTTAAGACCTTAACCAGTAGGCCATAGTGTGAGTCTAAGACCTTAGCTATTAGGCCAGAGTAAGAGTTAAGACCTTAACCAGTAGACCAGAGTAAGAGTTAAGACCTTAAACATTAGGCCAGAGTACGAGTGTAAGACCTTGGCCATTAGGGCATAGTACGAGTCTAAGACCTTAGCTATTAGGCCAGAGTAAGGGTTAAGACCTTAACCAGTAGGCCAGAGTAAGTTTTAAGACCTTAACCATTAGGCCAGAGTACGAGTCTATGGCCTTAGCTATTAGGCCATAGTAGGAGTCTAAGACCTTAGCTATTAGGCCAGAGTAAGAGTTAAGACCTTAACCAATAGGCCAGAGTAAGAGTTAAGACCTTAACCAGTAGGCCAGAGTACGAGTTAAGACCTTAACCATTAGGCCAGAGTACGAGTCTAAGACCTTAGCTATTATGCCAGAGTAAGAGTTAAGACCTTAACCAGTAGGCCAGAGTAAGAGTTAAGACCTTAACCAGTAGCCCAGAGTACGAGTCTAAGACCTTAGCTATTAGGCCAGAGCTAGAGTTAAGACCTTAACCAGTAGGCCAGAGTACGAGTCCAAGACCTTAGCTATTAGGCCAGAGTACAAGTCTAAGACCTTAGCTATTAGGCCAGAGTAAGAGTTAAGACCTTAGCTATTAGGCCAGAGTAAGAGTTAAGACCTTAACCAGTAGGCCAGAGAATGAGTCTAAGACCTTAGCTATTAGGCCAGAGTAAGAGTTAAGACCTTAACCATTAGGCCAGAGTACGAGTCTAAGACCTTAGCTATTATGCCAGAGTAAGAGTTAAGACCTTAACCAGTAGGCCAGAGTAAGAGTTAAGACCTTAACCAGTAGCCCAGAGTACGAGTCTAAGACCTTAGCTATTAGGCCAGAGCTAGAGTTAAGACCTTAACCAGTAGGCCAGAGTACGAGTCCAAGACCTTAGCTATTAGGCCAGAGTAAGAGTTAAGACCTTAGCTATTAGGCCAGAGTAAGAGTTAAGACCTTAGCTATTAGGCCAGAGTAAGAGATAAGACCTTAACCGTTAGGCCAGAGTACAAGTCTAAGACCTTAGCTATTAGGCCAGAGTACGAGTTAAGACATTAACCTGTAGGCCAGAGTAAGAGTTAAGACCTTAGCTATTAGGCCAGAGTAAGAGTTAAGACCTTAACCTGTAGGTCATGGTACGAGTCTAAGACCTTAGCTATTAGGCCAGGGTAAGAGTTAAGACCTTAACCAGTAGGCCAGAGTAAGAGTTAAGACCTTAACCATTAGGCCAGAGTATGAGTCTAAGACCTAAGCTTTTAGGCCAGAGTAAGAGTTAAGACCTTAGCTATTAGGCCAGAGTAAGAGTTAAGACCTTAACCAGTAGGCCAGAGTAAGAGTTAAGACCTTAACCAGTAGGCCAGAGTACGAGTCTAAGACCTTAACCAGTAGGCCAGAGTATGAGTTAAGACCTTAACCAGTAGGCCAGAGTAAGAGTTAAGACCTTAACCTGTAGGCCAGAGTAAGAGTTAAGACCTTAGCTATTAGGCCAGAGTAAGAGTTAAGACCTTAGCTATTAGGCCAGACTAAGAGTTAAGACTTTAACCATTAGGCCAGAGTACGAGTCTAAGACCTTAGCTATTAGGCCAACGTACGAGTCTAAGACCTTAGCTATTAGGCCAGAGTACGAGTTAAGACATTAACCTGTAGGCCAGAGTAAGAGTTAAGACCTTAGCTATTAGGCCAGAGTAAGAGTTAAGACCTTAACCTGTAGGCCATGGTACGAGTCTAAGACCTTAGCTATTATGCCAGGGTAAGAGTTAAGACCTTAACCAGTAGGCCAGATTAAGAGTTAAGACATTAACCATTAGGCCAGAGTACGAGTCTATGACCTTAGCTATTAGTCCATAGTACGAGTCTAAGACCTTAGCTATTAGGCCAGAGTAGGAGTTAAGATCTTACCCAGTAGGCCAGAGTAAGAGTTAAGACCTTAACCAGTAGGCCAGAGTACGAGTTAAGACCTTAACCATTAGGCCAGAGTATGAGTCTACGACCTAAGCTATTAGGCCAGAGTAAAAGTTAAGACCTTAGCTATTAGCCCAGAGTAAGAGTTAAGACCTTAACCAGTAGGCCAGAGTAAAAGTTAAGACCTTAATCAGTAGGCCAGAGTACGAGTCTAAGACCTTAACCAGTAGGCCAGAGTATGCGTTAAGACCTTAACCAGTAGGCCAGAGTAAGAGTCAAGACCTTAACCTGTAGGCCAGAGTAAGAGTTAAGACCTTAGCTATTAGGCCAGAGTAAGAGTTAAGACCTTAACCAGTAGGCAAAAGTATGAGTCAAAGACCTTAGCTATTAGGCCATAGTAAGAGTTAAGACCTTAACCAGTAGGCCAGACTACGAGTTAAGACCTTAACCATTAGGCCAGAGTACGAGTCTAAGACCTTAGCTATTAGGCCAGAGTACGAGTCTAAGACCTTAGCTATTAGGCCAGAGTAAGACATACGACCTTAGCTATTAGGCCAGAGTAAGAGTTAAGACGTTAACCAGTCGGCCAGAGTACGAGTCTAAGACATTAGCTATTAGGCCAGAGTAAGAGTTAAGACCTTAACCATTAGGCCAGTGTACGAGTCAAAGACCTTAGCTATTCGGCCATAGTACGAGTCTAAGACCTTAGCTATTATGCCAGAGTAAGAGTTAAGACCTTAACCAGTAGGCCAGAGTAAGAGTTAAGACCTTAACCATTAGGCCAGAGTACGAGTCTATGACATTAGCTATTAGGCCATAGTACGAGTCTAAGACCTTAGCTATTAGGCCAGAGTAAGAGTTAAGACCTTAACCAGTAGGACAGAGTAAGAATAAGACCTTAACCTGTAGGCCATAGTACGAGTCTAAGACCTTAGCTATTAGGCCAGAGTACGAGTTAAGACATTAACCTGTAGGCCAGAGTAAGAGTTAAGACCTTAGCTATTAGGCCAGAGTAAGATTTAAGACCTTAACCTGTAGGCCAGAGTACGAGTCTAAGACCTTAACCAGTAGGCCAGAGTATGAGTTAAGACCTTAACCAGTAGGCCATAGTAAGAGTTAAGACCTTAACCTGTAGGCCAGAGTAAGAGTTAAGACCTTAGCTATTAGGCCAGAGTAAGAGTTAAGACCTTAACCTGTAGGCCATAGTACGAGTCTAAGACCTTAGCCATTAGGCCAGAGTAAGAGTTAAGACCTTAACCATTAGGCCCGAGTACGAGTCTAAGACCTTAGCTATTAGGCCAGAGTAAGAGTTAAGACCTTAACCAGTAGGCCAGAGTAAGAGTTATGACCTTAACCATTAGGCCAGAGTAAGAGTTAAGACCTTAGCTGTTAGGCCAGAGTAAGAGTTAAGACCTTAACCAGTAGGCCAGAGTAAGAGTTAAGACATTAACCAGTAACCCAGAGTACGAGTCTAAGACCTTAACCAGTAGGCCAGAGTATGAGTTAAGACCTTAACCAGTAGGCCAGGGTAAGAGTTAAGACCTTAACCTGTAGGCCAGAGTAAGAGTTAAGACCTTAGCTATTAGGCCAGAGTAAGAGTTAAGACCTTAGCTATTAGGCCAGACTAAGAGTTAAGACCTTAACCATTAGGCCAGAGTACGAGTCTAAGACCTTAGCTATTAGGCCAAAGTACGAGTCTAAGACCTTAGCTATTAGGCCAGAGTACGAGTTAAGACATTAACCTGTAGGCCAGAGTAAGAGTTACGACCTTAGCTATTAGGCCAGAGTAAGAGTTAAGACCTTAAACTGTAGGCCATGGTACGAGTCTAAGACCTTAGCTATTATGCCAGGGTAAGAGTTAAGACCTTAACCAGTAGGCCAGAGTAAGAGTTAAGACCTTAACCATTAGGCCAGAGTATGAGTCTAAGACCTAAGCTATTAGGCCAGAGTAAGAGTTAAGACCTTAGCTATTAGCCCAGAGTAAGAGTTAAGACCTTAACCAGTAGGCCAGAGTAAAAGTTAAGACCTTAACCAGTAGGCCAGAGTACGAGTCTAAGACCTTAACCAGTAGGCCAGAGTATGAGTTAAGACCTTAACCACTAGGCCAGAGTAAGAGTTAAGACCTTAACCTGTAGGCCAGAGTAAGAGTTAAGACCTTAGCTATTAGGCCAGAGTAAGAGTTAAGACCTTATCCAGTAGGCCAAAGTACGAGTCAAAGACCTTAGCTATTAGGCCAGAGTAAGAGTTAAGACCTTAACCAGTAGGCCAGACTACGAGTTAAGACCTTAACCATTAGGCCAGAGTACGAGTCTAAGACCTTAGCTATTAGGCCGGAGTACGAGTCTAAGACCTTAGCTATTAGGCCAGAGTAAGACATAAATAAGACCTTAGCTATTAGGCCAGAGTAAGAGTTAAGACCTTAACCAGTAGGCCAAAGTACGAGTCTAAGACCTTAGCCATTAGGCCAGAGTAAGAGTTAAGACCTTAACCATTAGGCCCGAGTACGAGTCTAAGACCTTAGCTATTAGGCCAGAGTAAGAGTTAAGACCTTAACCAGTAGGCCAGAGTAAGAGTTAAGACCTTAACCAGTAGGCCAGAGTACGAGTCTAAGACCTTAGCTATTAGGCCAGAGTAAGAGTTAAGACCTTAACCAGTAGGACAGAGTATGAGTTAAGACCTTAACCAGTAGGCCAGAGTAAGAGTTAAGACCTTAGCTATTAGGCCAGAGTAAGAGTTAAGACCTTAACCTGTAGGCCATAGTACGAGTCTAAGACCTTAGATATTAGGCCAGAGTAAGAGTTAAGACCTTAACCAGTAGGCCAGAGTAAGAGTTATGACCTTAACCATTAGGCCAGAGTATGAGTCTAAGACCTAAGCTATTAGGCCAGAGTAAGAGTTAAGACCTTAACCAGTAGGCCAGAGTAAGAGTTAAGACATTAACCAGTAACCCAGAGTATGAGTCTAAGACCTTAACCAGTAGGCCAGAGTATGAGTTAAGACCTTAACCAGTAGGCCAGGGTAAGAGTTAAGACCTTAACCTGTAGGCCAGAGTAAGAGTTAAGACCTTAGCTATTAGGCCAGAGTAAGAGTTAAGACCTTAGCTATTAGGCCAGACTAAGAGTTAAGACCTTAGCTATTAGGCCAAAGTACGAGTCTAAGACCTTAGCTATTAGGCCAGAGTACGAGTTAAGACATTAACCTGTAGGCCAGAGTAAGAGTTACGACCTTAGCTATTAGGCCAGAGTAAGAGTTAAGACCTTAACCTGTAGGCCATAGTACGAGTCTAAGACCTTAGCTATTAGGCCAGAGTAAGAGTTAAGACCTTAACCAGTAGGCCAGAGTAAGAGTTATGACCTTAACCATTAGGCCAGAGTAAGAGTTAAGACCTTAGCTGTTAGGCCAGAGTAAGAGTTAAGACCTTAACCAGTAGGCCAGAGTAAGAGTTAAGACATTAACCAGTAACCCAGAGTACGAGTCTAAGACCTTAACCAGTAGGCCAGAGTATGAGTTAAGACCTTAACCAGTAGGCCAGGGTAAGAGTTAAGACCTTAACCTGTAGGCCAGAGTAAGAGTTAAGACCTTAGCTATTAGGCCAGAGTAAGAGTTAAGACCTTAGCTATTAGGCCAGACTAAGAGTTAAGACCTTAACCATTAGGCCAGAGTACGAGTCTAAGACCTTAGCTATTAGGCCAAAGTACGAGTCTAAGACCTTAGCTATTAGGCCAGAGTACGAGTTAAGACATTAACCTGTAGGCCAGAGTAAGAGTTACGACCTTAGCTATTAGGCCAGAGTAAGAGTTAAGACCTTAAACTGTAGGCCATGGTACGAGTCTAAGACCTTAGCTATTATGCCAGGGTAAGAGTTAAGACCTTAACCAGTAGGCCAGAGTAAGAGTTAAGACCTTAACCATTAGGCCAGAGTATGAGTCTAAGACCTAAGCTATTAGGCCAGAGTAAGAGTTGAGACCTTAGCTATTAGCCCAGAGTAAGAGTTAAGACCTTAACCAGTAGGCCAGAGTAAAAGTTAAGACCTTAACCAGTAGGCCAGAGTACGAGTCTAAGACCTTAACCAGTAGGCCAGAGTATGAGTTAAGACCTTAACCACTAGGCCAGAGTAAGAGTTAAGACCTTAACCTGTAGGCCAGAGTAAGAGTTAAGACCTTAGCTATTAGGCCAGAGTAAGAGTTAAGACCTTATCCAGTAGGCCAAAGTACGAGTCAAAGACCTTAGCTATTAGGCCAGAGTAAGAGTTAAGACCTTAACCAGTAGGCCAGACTACGAGTTAAGACCTTAACCATTAGGCCAGAGTACGAGTCTAAGACCTTAGCTATTAGGCCGGAGTACGAGTCTAAGACCTTAGCTATTAGGCCAGAGTAAGACATAAGACCTTAGCTATTAGGCCAGAGTAAGAGTTAAGACCTTAACCAGTAGGCCAAAGTACGAGTCTAAGACCTTAGCCATTAGGCCAGAGTAAGAGTTAAGACCTTAACCATTAGGCCCGAGTACGAGTCTAAGACCTTAGCTATTAGGCCAGAGTAAGAGTTAAGACCTTAACCAGTAGGCCAGAGTAAGAGTTAAGACCTTAACCAGTAGGCCAGAGTACGAGTCTAAGACCTTAGCTATTAGGCCAGAGTAAGAGTTAAGACCTTAACCAGTAGGACAGAGTATGAGTTAAGACCTTAACCAGTAGGCTAGAGTAAGAGTTAAGACCTTAGCTATTAGGCCAGAGTAAGAGTTAAGACCTTAACCTGTAGGCCATAGTACGAGTCTAAGACCTTAGATATTAGGCCAGAGTAAGAGTTAAGACCTTAACCAGTAGGCCAGAGTAAGAGTTATGACCTTAACCATTAGGCCAGAGTATGAGTCTAAGACCTAAGCTATTAGGCCAGAGTAAGAGTTAAGACCTTAACCAGTAGGCCAGAGTAAGAGTTAAGACATTAACCAGTAACCCAGAGTACGAGTCTAAGACCTTAACCAGTAGGCCAGAGTATGAGTTAAGACCTTAACCAGTAGGCCAGGGTAAGAGTTAAGACCTTAACCTGTAGGCCAGAGTAAGAGTTAAGACCTTAGCTATTAGGCCAGAGTAAGAGTTAAGACCTTAGCTATTAGGCCAGACTAAGAGTTAAGACCTTAGCTATTAGGCCAAAGTACGAGTCTAAGACCTTAGCTATTAGGCCAGAGTACGAGTTAAGACATTAACCTGTAGGCCAGAGTAAGAGTTACGACCTTAGCTATTAGGCCAGAGTAAGAGTTAAGACCTTAAACTGTAGGCCATGGTACGAGTCTAAGACCTTAGCTATTATGCCAAAGTAAGAGTTAAGACCTTAACCAGTAGGCCAGAGTAAGAGTTATGACCTTAACCATTAGGCCAGAGTATGAGTCTAAGACCTAAGCTATTAGGCCAGAGTAAGAGTTAAGACCTTAGCTGTTAGGCCAGAGTAAGAGTTAAGACCTTAACCAGTAGGCCAGAGTAAGAGTTAAGACAATAACCAGTAACCCAGAGTACGAGTCTAAGACCTTAACCAGTAGGCCAGAGTATGAGTTAAGACCTTAACCAGTAGGCCAGGGTAAGAGTTAAGACCTTAACCTGTAGGCCAGAGTAAGAGTTAAGACCTTAGCTATTAGGCCAGAGTAAGAGTTAAGACCTTAGCTATTAGGCCAGACTAAGAGTTAAGACCTTAACCATTAGGCCAGAGTACGAGTCTAAGACCTTAGCTATTAGGCCAAAGTACGAGTCTAAGACCTTAGCTATTAGGCCAGAGTATGAGTTAAGACATTAACCTGTAGGCTAGAGTAAGAGTTACGACCTTAGCTATTAGGCCAGAGTAAGAGTTAAGACCTTAAACTGTAGGCCATGGTACGAGTCTAAGACCTTAGCTATTATGCCAGGGTAAGAGTTAAGACCTTAACCAGTAGGCCAGAGTAAGAGTTAAGACCTTAACCATTAGGCCAGAGTATGAGTCTAAGACCTAAGCTATTAGGCCAGAGTAAGTGTTAGGACCTTAGCTATTAGCCCAGAGTAAGAGTTAAGACCTTAACCAGTAGGCCAGAGTAAAAGTTAAGACCTTAACCAGTAGGCCAAAGTACGAGTCTAAGACCTTAACCAGTAGGCCAGAGTATGAGTTAAGACCTTAACCAGTAGGCCAGAGTAGGAGTTAAGACCTTAACCTGTAGGCCAGAGTAAGAGTTAAGACCTTAGCTATTAGGCCAGAGTAAGAGTTAAGACCTTAACCAGTAGGCCAAAGTACGAGTCAAAGACCTTAGCTATTAGGCCAGAGTAAGAGTTAAGACCTTAACCAGTAGGCCAGACTACGAGTTAAGACCTTAACCATTAGGCCAGAGTACGAGTCTAAGACCTTAGCTATTAGGCCAGAGTACGAGTCTAAGACCTTAGCTATTAGGACAGAGTAAGACATAAGACCTTAGCTATTAGGCCAGAGTAAGTGTTAAGACCTTAACCAGTAGGCCAGAGTACGAGTCTAAGACCTTAGCTATTAGGCCAGAGTAAGAGTTAAGACCTTAACCATTAGGCCCAAGTACGAGTCTAAGACCTTAGCTATTAGGCCAGAGTAAGAGTTAAGACCTTAACCAGTAGGCCAGAGTAAGAGTTAAGACCTTAGCTATTAGGCCAGAGTAAGAGTTAAGACCTTAACCATTAGGCCCGAGTACGAGTCTAAGACCTTAGCTATTAGGCCAGAGGAAGAGTTAAGACCTTAACCAGTAGCCAATAGTGCGAGTCTAAGACCTTAGCTATTAGGCCAGAGTAAGAGTTAAGACCTTAACCAGTAGACCAGAGTAAGAGTGAAGACCTTAAACATTAGGCCAGAGTACGAGTGTAAGACCTTAGCCATTAGGGCATAGTACGAGTCTAAGACCTTAGCTATTAGGCCAGAGTAAGAGTTAAGACCTTAACCAATAGGCCAGAGTAAGTTTTAAGACCTTAACCATTAGGCCAGAGTACGAGTCTATGGCCTTAGCTATTAGGCCATAGTAGGAGTCTAAGACCTTAGCTATTAGGCCAGAGTAAGAGTTAAGACCTTAACCAATAGGCCAGAGTAAGAGTTAAGACCTTAACCAGTAGGCCAGAGTACGAGTTAAGACCTTAACCATTAGGCCAGAGTACGAGTCTAAGACCTTAGCTATTATGCCAGAGTAAGAGTTAAGACCTTAGCTATTAGCCCAGAGTAAGAGTTAAGACCTTAACCAGTAGGCCAGAGTAAAAGTTAAGACCTTAACCAGTAGGCCAGAGTACGAGTCTAAGACCTTAACCAGTAGGCCAGAGTATGAGTTAAGACCTTAACCACTAGGCCAGAGTAAGAGTTAAGACCTTAACCTGTAGGCCAGAGTAAGAGTTAAGACCTTAGCTATTAGGCCAGAGTAAGAGTTAAGACCTTATCCAGTAGGCCAAAGTACGAGTCAAAGACCTTAGCTATTAGGCCAGAGTAAGAGTTAAGACCTTAACCAGTAGGCCAGACTACGAGTTAAGACCTTAACCATTAGGCCAGAGTACGAGTCTAAGACCTTAGCTATTAGGCCGGAGTACGAGTCTAAGACCTTAGCTATTAGGCCAGAGTAAGACATAAGACCTTAGCTATTAGGCCAGAGTAAGAGTTAAGACCTTAACCAGTAGGCCAAAGTACGAGTCTAAGACCTTAGCCATTAGGCCAGAGTAAGAGTTAAGACCTTAACCATTAGGCCCGAGTACGAGTCTAAGACCTTAGCTATTAGGCCAGAGTAAGAGTTAAGACCTTAACCAGTAGGCCAGAGTAAGAGTTAAGACCTTAACCAGTAGGCCAGAGTACGAGTCTAAGACCTTAGCTATTAGGCCAGAGTAAGAGTTAAGACCTTAACCAGTAGGACAGAGTATGAGTTAAGACCTTAACCAGTAGGCCAGAGTAAGAGTTAAGACCTTAGCTATTAGGCCAGAGTAAGAGTTAAGACCTTAACCTGTAGGCCATAGTACGAGTCTAAGACCTTAGATATTAGGCCAGAGTAAGAGTTAAGACCTTAACCAGTAGGCCAGAGTAAGAGTTATGACCTTAACCATTAGGCCAGAGTATGAGTCTAAGACCTAAGCTATTAGGCCAGAGTAAGAGTTAAGACCTTAACCAGTAGGCCAGAGTAAGAGTTAAGACATTAACCAGTAACCCAGAGTACGAGTCTAAGACCTTAACCAGTAGGCCAGAGTATGAGTTAAGACCTTAACCAGTAGGCCAGGGTAAGAGTTAAGACCTTAACCTGTAGGCCAGAGTAAGAGTTAAGACCTTAGCTATTAGGCCAGAGTAAGAGTTAAGACCTTAGCTATTAGGCCAGACTAAGAGTTAAGACCTTAGCTATTAGGCCAAAGTACGAGTCTAAGACCTTAGCTATTAGGCCAGAGTACGAGTTAAGACATTAACCTGTAGGCCAGAGTAAGAGTTACGACCTTAGCTATTAGGCCAGAGTAAGAGTTAAGACCTTAAACTGTAGGCCATGGTACGAGTCTAAGACCTTAGCTATTATGCCAAAGTAAGAGTTAAGACCTTAACCAGTAGGCCAGAGTAAGAGTTATGACCTTAACCATTAGGCCAGAGTATGAGTCTAAGACCTAAGCTATTAGGCCAGAGTAAGAGTTAAGACCTTAGCTGTTAGGCCAGAGTAAGAGTTAAGACCTTAACCAGTAGGCCAGAGTAAGAGTTAAGACAATAACCAGTAACCCAGAGTACGAGTCTAAGACCTTAACCAGTAGGCCAGAGTATGAGTTAAGACCTTAACCAGTAGGCCAGGGTAAGAGTTAAGACCTTAACCTGTAGGCCAGAGTAAGAGTTAAGACCTTAGCTATTAGGCCAGAGTAAGAGTTAAGACCTTAGCTATTAGGCCAGACTAAGAGTTAAGACCTTAACCATTAGGCCAGAGTACGAGTCTAAGACCTTAGCTATTAGGCCAAAGTACGAGTCTAAGACCTTAGCTATTAGGCCAGAGTACGAGTTAAGACATTAACCTGTAGGCTAGAGTAAGAGTTACGACCTTAGCTATTAGGCCAGAGTAAGAGTTAAGACCTTAAACTGTAGGCCATGGTACGAGTCTAAGACCTTAGCTATTATGCCAGGGTAAGAGTTAAGACCTTAACCAGTAGGCCAGAGTAAGAGTTAAGACCTTAACCATTAGGCCAGAGTATGAGTCTAAGACCTAAGCTATTAGGCCAGAGTAAGTGTTAGGACCTTAGCTATTAGCCCAGAGTAAGAGTTAAGACCTTAACCAGTAGGCCAGAGTAAAAGTTAAGACCTTAACCAGTAGGCCAAAGTACGAGTCTAAGACCTTAACCAGTAGGCCAGAGTATGAGTTAAGACCTTAACCAGTAGGCCAGAGTAGGAGTTAAGACCTTAACCTGTAGGCCAGAGTAAGAGTTAAGACCTTAGCTATTAGGCCAGAGTAAGAGTTAAGACCTTAACCAGTAGGCCAAAGTACGAGTCAAAGACCTTAGCTATTAGGCCAGAGTAAGAGTTAAGACCTTAACCAGTAGGCCAGACTACGAGTTAAGACCTTAACCATTAGGCCAGAGTACGAGTCTAAGACCTTAGCTATTAGGCCAGAGTACGAGTCTAAGACCTTAGCTATTAGGACAGAGTAAGACATAAGACCTTAGCTATTAGGCCAGAGTAAGTGTTAAGACCTTAACCAGTAGGCCAGAGTACGAGTCTAAGACCTTAGCTATTAGGCCAGAGTAAGAGTTAAGACCTTAACCATTAGGCCCAAGTACGAGTCTAAGACCTTAGCTATTAGGCCAGAGTAAGAGTTAAGACCTTAACCAGTAGGCCAGAGTAAGAGTTAAGACCTTAGCTATTAGGCCAGAGTAAGAGTTAAGACCTTAACCATTAGGCCCGAGTACGAGTCTAAGACCTTAGCTATTAGGCCAGAGGAAGAGTTAAGACCTTAACCAGTAGGCCATAGTGCGAGTCTAAGACCTTAGCTATTAGGCCAGAGTAAGAGTTAAGACCTTAACCAGTAGACCAGAGTAAGAGTGAAGACCTTAAACATTAGGCCAGAGTACGAGTGTAAGACCTTAGCCATTAGGGCATAGTACGAGTCTAAGACCTTAGCTATTAGGCCAGAGTAAGAGTTAAGACCTTAACCAATAGGCCAGAGTAAGTTTTAAGACCTTAACCATTAGGCCAGAGTACGAGTCTATGGCCTTAGCTATTAGGCCATAGTAGGAGTCTAAGACCTTAGCTATTAGGCCAGAGTAAGAGTTAAGACCTTAACCAATAGGCCAGAGTAAGAGTTAAGACCTTAACCAGTAGGCCAGAGTACGAGTTAAGACCTTAACCATTAGGCCAGAGTACGAGTCTAAGACCTTAGCTATTATGCCAGAGTAAGAGTTAAGACCTTAACCAGTAGGCCAGAGTAAGAGTTAAGACCTTAACCAGTAGCCTAGAGTACGAGTCTAAGACCTTAGCTATTAGGACAGAGATAGAGTTAAGACCTTAACCAGTAGGCCAGAGTACGAGTCCAAGACCTTAGCTATTAGGCCAGAGTACGAGTCTAAGACCTTAGCTATTAGGCCAGAGTAAGAGTTAAGACCTTAGCTATTAGGCCAGAGTAAGAGTTAAGACCTTAACCAGTAGGCCAGAGAACGAGTCTAAGACCTTAGCTATTAGGCCAGAGTAAGAGTTAAGACCTTAACCATTAGGCCAGAGTACGAGTCTAAGACCTTAGCTATTATGCCAGAGTAAGAGTTAAGACCTTAACCAGTAGGCCAGAGTAAGAGTTAAGACCTTAACCAGTAGCCCAGAGTACGAGTCTAAGACCTTAGCTATTAGGCCAGAGCTAGAGTTAAGACCTTAACCAGTAGGCCAGAGTACGAGTCCAAGACCTTAGCTATTAGGCCAGAGTAAGAGTTAAGACCTTATCTATTAGGCCAGAGTAAGAGTTAAGACCTTAGCTATTAGGCCAGAGTAAGAGTTAAGACCTTAACCGTTAGGCCAGAGTACAAGTCTAAGACCTTAGCTATTAGGCCAGAGTACGAGTTAAGACTTTAACCTGTAGGCCAGAGTAAGAGTTAAGACCTTAACCTGTAGGTCATGGTACGAGTCTAAGACCTTAGCTATTAGGCCAGGGTAAGAGTTAAGACCTTAACCAGTAGGCCAGAGTAAGAGTTAAGACCTTAACCATTAGGCCAGAGTATGAGTGTAAGACCTAAGCTTTTAGGCCAGAGTAAGTGTTAAGACCTTAGCTATTAGGCCAGAGTAAGAGCTAAGACCTTAACCAGTAGGCCAGAGTAAGAGTTAAGACCTTAACCAGTAGGCCAGAGTACGAGTCTAAGACCTTAACCAGTAGGCCAGAGTATGAGTTAAGACATTAACCAGTAGGCCAGAGTAAGAGTTAAGACCTTAACCAGTAGGCCAGACTACGAGTTAAGACATTAACCGTTAGGCCAGAGTACGAGTCTAAGACCTTAACCAGTAGGCCAGAGTATGAGTTAAGACCTTAACCAGTAGGCCAGGGTAAGAGTTAAGACCTTAACCTGTAGGCCAGAGTAAGAGTTAAGACCTTAGCTATTAGGCCAGAGTAAGAGTTAAGACCTTAGCTATTAGGCCAGACTAAGAGTTAAGACCTTAACCATTAGGCCAGAGTACGAGTCTAAGACCTTAGCTATTAGGCCAAAGTACGAGTCTAAGACCTTAGCTATTAGGCCAGAGTACGAGTTAAGACATTAACCTGTAGGCCAGAGTAAGAGTTACGACCTTAGCTATTAGGCCAGAGTAAGAGTTAAGACCTCAAACTGTAGGCCATGGTACGAGTCTAAGACCTTAGCTATTATGCCAGGGTAAGAGTTAAGACCTTAACCAGTAGGCCAGAGTAAGAGTTAAGACCTTAACCATTAGGCCAGAGTATGAGTCTAAGACCTTAGCTATTAGCCCAAAGTAAGAGTTAAGACCTTAACCAGTAGGCCAGAGTAAAAGTTAAGACCTTAACCAGTAGGCCAGAGTACGAGTCTAAGACCTTAACCAGTAGGCCAGAGTATGAGTTAAGACCTTAACCAGTAGGCCAGAGTAAGAGTTAAGACCTTAACCTGTAGGCCAGAGTAAGAGTTAAGACCTTAGCTATTAGGCCAGAGTAAGAGTTAAGACCTTAACCAGTAGGCCAAAGTACGCGTCAAAGACCTTAGCTATTAGGCCAGAGTAAGAGTTAAGACCTTAACCAGTACGCCAGACTACGAGTTAAGACCTTAACCATTAGGCCAGAGTACGAGTCTAAGACCTTAGCTATTAGGCCAGAGTACGAGTCTAAGACCTTAGCTATTAGGCCAGAGTAAGACATAAGACCTTAGCTATTAGGCCAGAGTAAGAGTTAAGACCTTAACCAGTAGGCCAAAGTACGAGTCTAAGACCTTAGCCATTAGGCCAGAGTAAGAGTTAAGACCTTAACCATTAGGCCCGAGTACGAGTCTAAGACCTTAGCTATTAGGCCAGAGTAAGAGTTAAGACCTTAACCAGTAGGCCAGAGTAAGAGTTAAGACCTTAACCAGTAGGCCAGAGTACGAGTCTAAGACCTTAGCTATTAGGCCAGAGTAAGAGTTAAGACCTTAACCAGTAGGACAGAGTATGAGTTAAGACCTTAACCAGTAGGCCAGAGTAAGAGTTAAGACCTTAGCTATTAGGCCAGAGTAAGAGTTAAGACCTTAACCTGTAGGCCATAGTACGAGTCTAAGACCTTAGATATTAGGCCAGAGTAAGAGTTAAGACCTTAACCAGTAGGCCAGAGTAAGAGTTATGACCTTAACCATTAGGCCAGAGTATGAGTCTAAGACCTAAGCTATTAGGCCAGAGTAAGAGTTAAGACCTTAACCAGTAACCCAGAGTAAGAGTTAAGACATTAACCAGTAACCCAGAGTATGAGTCTAAGACCTTAACCAGTAGGCCAGAGTATGAGTTAAGACCTTAACCAGTAGGCCAGGGTAAGAGTTAAGACCTTAACCTGTAGGCCAGAGTAAGAGTTAAGACCTTAGCTATTAGGCCAGAGTAAGAGTTAAGACCTTAGCTATTAGGCCAGACTAAGAGTTAAGACCTTAACCATTAGGCCAGAGTACGAGTCTAAGACCTTAGCTATTAGGCCAAAGTACGAGTCTAAGACCTTAGCTATTAGGCCAGAGTACGAGTTAAGACATTAACCTGTAGGCCAGAGTAAGAGTTACGACCTTAGCTATTATGCCAGAGTAAGAGTTAAGACCTTAAACTGTAGGCCATGGTACGAGTCTAAGACCTTAGCTATTATGCCAAAGTAAGAGTTAAGACCTTAACCAGTAGGCCAGAGTAAGAGTTATGACCTTAACCATTAGGCCAGAGTATGAGTCTAAGACCCAAGCTATTAGGCCAGAGTAAGAGTTAAGACCTTAGCTGTTAGGCCAGAGTAAGAGTTAAGACCTTAACCAGTAGGCCAGAGTAAGAGTTAAGACAATAACCAGTAACCCAGAGTACGAGTCTAAGACCTTAACCAGTAGGCCAGAGTATGAGTTAAGACCTTAACCAGTAGGCCAGGGTAAGAGTTAAGACCTTAACCAGTAGGCCAGAGTACGAGTCTAAGACCTTAGCTATTAGGCCAGAGTAAGAGTTAAGACCTTAACCAGTAGGACAGAGTATGAGTTAAGACCTTAACCAGTAGGCCAGAGTAAGAGTTAAGACCTTAGCTATTAGGCCAGAGTAAGAGTTAAGACCTTAACCTGTAGGCCATAGTACGAGTCTAAGACCTTAGATATTTGGCCAGAGTAAGAGTTAAGACCTTAACCAGTAGGCCAGAGTAAGAGTTATGACCTTAACCATTAGGCCAGAGTATGAGTCTAAGACCTAAGCTATTAGGCCAGAGTAAGAGTTAAGACCTTAACCAGTAACCCAGAGTAAGAGTTAAGACATTAACCAGTAACCCAGAGTACGAGTCTAAGACCTTAACCAGTAGGCCAGAGTATGAGTTAAGACCTTAACCAGTAGGCCAGGGTAAGAGTTAAGACCTTAACCTGTAGGCCAGAGTAAGAGTTAAGACCTTAGCTATTAGGCCAGAGTAAGAGTTAAGACCTTAGCTATTAGGCCAGACTAAGAGTTATGACCTTAACCATTAAGCCAGAGTATGAGTCTAAGACCCAAGCTATTAGGCCAGAGTAAGAGTTAAGACCTTAGCTGTTAGGCCAGAGTAAGAGTTAAGACCTTAACCAGTAGGCCAGAGTAAGAGTTAAGACAATAACCAGTAACCCAGAGTACGAGTCTAAGACCTTAACCAGTAGGCCAGAGTATGAGTTAAGACCTTAACCATTAGGCCAGAGTACGAGTCTAAGACCTTAGCTATTAGGCCAGAGTACGAGTCTAAGACCTTAGCTATTAGGCCAGAGTAAGACATAAGACCTTAGCTATTAGGCCAGAGTAAGAGTTAAGACCTTAACCAGTAGGCCAAAGTACGAGTCTAAGACCTTAGCCATTAGGCCAGAGTAAGAGTTAAGACCTTAACCATTAGGCCCGAGTACAAGTCTAAGACCTTAGCTATTAGGCCAGAGTAAGAGTTAAGACCTTAACCAGTAGGCCAGAGTAAGAGTTAAGACCTTAACCAGTAGGCCAGAGTACGAGTCTAAGACCTTAGCTATTAGGCCAGAGTAAGAGTTAAGACCTTAACCAGTAGGACAGAGTATGAGTTAAGACCTTAACCAGTAGGCCAGAGTAAGAGTTAAGACCTTAGCTATTAGGCCAGAGTAAGAGTTAAGTCCTTAACCTGTAGGCCATAGTACGAGTCTAAGACCTTAGATATTAGGCCAGAGTAAGAGTTAAGACCTTAACCAGTAGGCCAGAGTAAGAGTTATGACCTTAACCATTAGGCCAGAGTATGAGTCTAAGACCTAAGCTATTAGGCCAGAGTAAGAGTTAAGACCTTAACCAGTAACCCAGAGTAAGAGTTAAGACATTAACCAGTAACCCAGAGTACGAGTCTAAGACCTTAACCAGTAGGCCAGAGTATGAGTTAAGACCTTAACCAGTAGGCCAGGGTAAGAGTTAAGACCTTAACCTGTAGGCCAGAGTAAGAGTTAAGACCTTAGCTATTAGGCCAGAGTAAGAGTTAAGACCTTAGCTATTAGGCCAGACTAAGAGTTAAGACCTTAACCATTAGGCCAGAGTACGAGTCTAAGACCTTAGCTATTAGGCCAAAGTACGAGTCTAAGACCTTAGCTATTAGGCCAGAGTACGAGTTAAGACATTAACCTGTAGGCCAGAGTAAGAGTTACGACCTTAGCTATTAGGCCAGAGTAAGAGTTAAGACCTTAAACTGTAGGCCATGGTACGAGTCTAAGACCTTAGCTATTATGCCAAAGTAAGAGTTAAGACCTTAACCAGTAGGCCAGAGTAAGAGTTATGACCTTAACCATTAGGCCAGAGTATGAGTCTAAGACCCAAGCTATTAGGCCAGAGTAAGAGTTAAGACCTTAGCTGTTAGGCCAGAGTAAGAGTTAAGACCTTAACCAGTAGGCCAGAGTAAGAGTTAAGACAATAACCAGTAACCCAGAGTACGAGTCTAAGACCTTAACCAGTAGGCCAGAGTATGAGTTAAGACCTTAACCAGTAGGCCAGGGTAAGAGTTAAGACCTTAACCTGTAGGCCAGAGTAAGAGTTAAGACCTTAGCTATTAGGCCAGAGTAAGAGTTAAGGCCTTAGCTATTAGGCCAGACTAAGAGTTAAGACCTTAACCATTAGGCCAGAGTACGAGTCTAAGACCTTAGCTATTAGGCCAAAGTACGAGTCTAAGACCTTAGCTATTAGGCCAGAGTACGAGTTAAGACATTAACCTGTAGGCTAGAGTAAGAGTTACGACCTTAGCTATTAGGCCAGAGTAAGAGTTAAGACCTTAAACTGTAGGCCATGGTACGAGTCTAAGACCTTAGCTATTATGCCAGGGTAAGAGTTAAGACCTTAACCAGTAGGCCAGGGTAAGAGTTAAGACCTTAACCATTAGGCCAGAGTATGAGTCTAAGACCTAAGCTATTAGGCCAGAGTAAGTGTTAGGACCTTAGCTATTAGCCCAGAGTAAGAGTTAAGACCTTAACCAGTAGGCCAGAGTAAAAGTTAAGACCTTAACCAGTAGGCCAAAGTACGAGTCTAAGACCTTAACCAGTAGGCCAGAGTATGAGTTAAGACCTTAACCAGTAGGCCAGAGTAAGAGTTAAGACCTTAACCTGTAGGCCAGAGTAAGAGTTAAGACCTTAGCTATTAGGCCAGAGTAAGAGTTAAGACCTTAACCAGTAGGCCAAAGTACGAGTCAAAGACCTTAGCTATTAGGCCAGAGTAAGAGTTAAGACCTTAACCAGTAGGCCAGAGTAAAAGTTAAGACCTTAACCAGTAGGCCAGAGTACGAGTCTAAGACCTTAACCAGTAGGCCAGAGTATGAGTTAAGACCTTAACCAGTAGGCCAGAGTAAGAGTTAAGACCTTAACCTGTAGGCCAGAGTAAGAGTTAAGACCTTAGCTATTAGGCCAGAGTAAGAGTTAAGACCTTAACCAGTAACCCAGAGTAAGAGTTAAGACATTAACCAGTAACCCAGAGTACGAGTCTAAGACCTTAACCAGTAGGCCAGAGTATGAGTTAAGACCTTAACCAGTAGGCCAGGGTAAGAGTTAAGACCTTAACCTGTAGGCCAGAGTAAGAGTTAAGACCTTAGCTATTAGGCCAGAGTAAGAGTTAAGACCTTAGCTATTAGGCCAGACTAAGAGTTAAGACCTTAACCATTAGGCCAGAGTACGAGTCTAAGACCTTAGCTATTAGGCCAAAGTACGAGTCTAAGACCTTAGCTATTAGGCCAGAGTACGAGTTAAGACATTAACCTGTAGGCCAGAGTAAGAGTTACGACCTTAGCTATTAGGCCAGAGTAAGAGTTAAGACCTTAAACTGTAGGCCATGGTACGAGTCTAAGACCTTAGCTATTATGCCAAAGTAAGAGTTAAGACCTTAACCAGTAGGCCAGAGTAAGAGTTATGACCTTAACCATTAGGCCAGAGTATGAGTCTAAGACCCAAGCTATTAGGCCAGAGTAAGAGTTAAGACCTTAGCTGTTAGGCCAGAGTAAGAGTTAAGACCTTAACCAGTAGGCCAGAGTAAGAGTTAAGACAATAACCAGTAACCCAGAGTACGAGTCTAAGACCTTAACCAGTAGGCCAGAGTATGAGTTAAGACCTTAACCAGTAGGCCAGGGTAAGAGTTAAGACCTTAACCTGTAGGCCAGAGTAAGAGTTAAGACCTTAGCTATTAGGCCAGAGTAAGAGTTAAGGCCTTAGCTATTAGGCCAGACTAAGAGTTAAGACCTTAACCATTAGGCCAGAGTACGAGTCTAAGACCTTAGCTATTAGGCCAAAGTACGAGTCTAAGACCTTAGCTATTAGGCCAGAGTACGAGTTAAGACATTAACCTGTAGGCTAGAGTAAGAGTTACGACCTTAGCTATTAGGCCAGAGTAAGAGTTAAGACCTTAAACTGTAGGCCATGGTACGAGTCTAAGACCTTAGCTATTATGCCAGGGTAAGAGTTAAGACCTTAACCAGTAGGCCAGGGTAAGAGTTAAGACCTTAACCATTAGGCCAGAGTATGAGTCTAAGACCTAAGCTATTAGGCCAGAGTAAGTGTTAGGACCTTAGCTATTAGCCCAGAGTAAGAGTTAAGACCTTAACCAGTAGGCCAGAGTAAAAGTTAAGACCTTAACCAGTAGGCCAAAGTACGAGTCTAAGACCTTAACCAGTAGGCCAGAGTATGAGTTAAGACCTTAACCAGTAGGCCAGAGTAAGAGTTAAGACCTTAACCTGTAGGCCAGAGTAAGAGTTAAGACCTTAGCTATTAGGCCAGAGTAAGAGTTAAGACCTTAACCAGTAGGCCAAAGTACGAGTCAAAGACCTTAGCTATTAGGCCAGAGTAAGAGTTAAGACCTTAACCAGTAGGCCAGAGTAAAAGTTAAGACCTTAACCAGTAGGCCAGAGTACGAGTCTAAGACCTTAACCAGTAGGCCAGAGTATGAGTTAAGACCTTAACCAGTAGGCCAGAGTAAGAGTTAAGACCTTAACCTGTAGGCCAGAGTAAGAGTTAAGACCTTAGCTATTAGGCCAGAGTAAGAGTTAAGACCTTAGCTATTAGGCCAGAGTAAGAGTTAAGACCTTAACCATTAGGCCAGAGTATGAGTCTAAGACCTTAGCTATTAGGCCAGAGGAAGAGTTAAGACCTTAACCAGTAGGCCATAGTGCGAGTCTAAGACCTTAGCTATTAGGCCAGAGTAAGAGTTAAGACCTTAACCAGTAGACCAGAGTAAGAGTTAAGACCTTAAACATTAGGCCAGAGTACGAGTGTAAGACCTTAGCCATTAGGGCATAGTACGAGTCTAAGACCTTAGCTATTAGGCCAGAGTAAGAGTTAAGACCTTAACCAATAGGCCAGAGTAAGTTTTAAGACCTTAACCATTAGGCCAGAGTACGAGTCTATGGCCTTAGCTATTAGGCCATAGTAGGAGTCTAAGACCTTAGCTATTAGGCCAGAGTAAGAGTTAAGACCTTAACCAATAGGCCAGAGTAAGAGTTAAGACCTTAACCAGTAGGCCAGAGTACGAGTTAAGACCTTAACCATTAGGCCAGAGTACGAGTCTAAGACCTTAGCTATTATGCCAGAGTAAGAGTTAAGACCTTAACCAGTAGGCCAGAGTAAGAGTTAAGACCTTAACCAGTAGCCTAGAGTACGAGTCTAAGACCTTAGCTATTTAGGCCAGAGCTAGAGTTAAGACCTTAACCAGTAGGCCAGAGTACGAGTCCAAGACCTTAGCTATTAGGCCAGAGTACGAGTCTAAGACCTTAGCTATTAGGCCAGAGTAAGAGTTAAGACCTTAGCTATTAGGCCAGAGTAAGAGTTAAGACCTTAACCAGTAGGCCAGAGAACGAGTCTAAGACCTTAGCTATTAGGCCAGAGTAAGAGTTAAGACCTTAACCATTAGGCCAGAGTACGAGTCTAAGACCTTAGCTATTATGCCAGAGTAAGAGTTAAGACCTTAACCAGTAGGCCAGAGTAAGAGTTAAGACCTTAACCAGTAGCCCAGAGTACGAGTCTAAGACCTTAGCTATTAGGCCAGAGCTAGAGTTAAGACCTTAACCAGTAGGCCAGAGTACGAGTCCAAGACCTTAGCTATTAGGCCAGAGTAAGAGTTAAGACCTTATCTATTAGGCCAGAGTAAGAGTTAAGACCTTAGCTATTAGGCCAGAGTAAGAGTTAAGACCGTAACCGTTAGGCCAGAGTACAAGTCTAAGACCTTAGCTATTAGGCCAGAGTACGAGTTAAGACATTAACCTGTAGGCCAGAGTAAGAGTTAAGACCTTAACCTGTAGGTCATGGTACGAGTCTAAGACCTTAGCTATTAGGCCAGGGTAAGAGTTAAGACCTTAACCAGTAGGCCAGAGTAAGAGTTAAGACCTTAACCATTAGGCCAGAGTATGAGTCTAAGACCTAAGCTTTTAGGCCAGAGTAAGTGTTAAGACCTTAGCTATTAGGCCAGAGTAAGAGCTAAGACCTTAACCAGTAGGCCAGAGTAAGAGTTAAGACCTTAACCAGTAGGCCAGAGTACGAGTCTAAGACCTTAACCAGTAGGCCAGAGTATGAGTTAAGACATTAACCAGTAGGCCAGAGTAAGAGTTAAGACCTTAACCTGTAAGCCAGAGTAAGAGTTAAGACCTTAGCTATTAGGCCAGAGTAAGAGTTAAGACCTTAACCAGTAAGCCAAAGTACGATTCAAAGACCTTAGCTATTAGGCCAGAGTAAGAGTTAAGACCTTAACCAGTAGGCCAGACTACGAGTTAAGACCTTAACCATTAGGCCAGAGTACGAGTCTAAGACCTTAGCTATTAGGCCAGAGTAAGAGTTAAGACCTTAGCTATTAGGCCAGAGTGAGAGTTAAGACCTTAACCTGTAGGCCATAGTACGAGTCTAAGACCTTAGCTATTAGGCCAGAGTAAGAGTTAAGACCTTAACCAGTAGGCCAGAGTAAGAGTTATGACCTTAACCATTAGGCCAGAGTAAGAGTTAAGACCTTAGCTGTTAGGCCAGAGTAAGAGTTAAGACCTTAACCAGTAGGCCAGAGTAAGAGTTAAGACATTAACCAGTAACCCAGAGTACGAGTCTAAGACCTTAACCAGTAGGCCAGAGTATGAGTTAAGACCTTAACCAGTAGGCCAGGGTAAGAGTTAAGACCTTAACCTGTAGGCCAGAGTAAGAGTTAAGACCTTAGCTATTAGGCCAGAGTAAGAGTTAAGACCTTAGCTATTAGGCCAGACTAAGAGTTAAGACCTTAACCATTAGGCCAGAGTACGAGTCTAAGACCTTAGCTATTAGGCCAAAGTACGAGTCTAAGACCTTAGCTATTAGGCCAGAGTACGAGTTAAGACATTAACCTGTAGGCCAGAGTAAGAGTTACGACCTTAGCTATTAGGCCAGAGTAAGAGTTAAGACTTTAAACTGTAGGCCATGGTACGAGTCTAAGACCTTAGCTATTATGCCAGGGTAAGAGTTAAGACCTTAACCAGTAGGCCAGAGTAAGAGTTAAGACCTTAACCATTAGGCCAGAGTATGAGTCTAAGACCTTAGCTATTAGCCCAGAGTAAGAGTTAAGACCTTAACCAGTAGGCCAGAGTAAAAGTTAAGACCTTAACCAGTAGGCCAGAGTACGAGTCTAAGACCTTAACCAGTAGGCCAGAGTATGAGTTAAGACCTTAACCAGTAGGCCAGAGTAAGAGTTAAGACCTTAACCTGTAGGCCAGAGTAAGAGTTAAGACCTTAGCTATTAGGCCAGAGTAAGAGTTAAGACCTTAACCAGTAGGCCAAAGTACGAGTCAAAGACCTTAGCTATTAGGCCAGAGTAAGAGTTAAGACCTTAACCAGTACGCCAGACTACGAGTTAAGACCTTAACCATTAGGCCAGAGTACGAGTCTAAGACCTTAGCTATTAGGCCAGAGTACGAGTCTAAGACCTTAGCTATTAGGCCAGAGTAAGACATAAGACCTTAGCTATTAGGCCAGAGTAAGAGTTAAGACCTTAACCAGTAGGCCAAAGTACGAGTCTAAGACCTTAGCCATTAGGCCAGAGTAAGAGTTAAGACCTTAACCATTAGGCCCGAGTACGAGTCTAAGACCTTAGCTATTAGGCCAGAGTAAGAGTTAAGACCTTAACCAGTAGGCCAGAGTAAGAGTTAAGACCTTCACCAGTAGGCCAGAGTACGAGTCTAAGACCTTAGCTATTAGGCCAGAGTAAGAGTTAAGACCTTAACCAGTAGGACAGAGTATGAGTTAAGACCTTAACCAGTAGGCCAGAGTAAGAGTTAAGACCTTAGCTATTAGGCCAGAGTAAGAGTTAAGACCTTAACCTGTAGGCCATAGTACGAGTCTAAGACCTTAGATATTAGGCCAGAGTAAGAGTTAAGACCTTAACCAGTAGGCCAGAGTAAGAGTTATGACCTTAACCATTAGGCCAGAGTATGAGTCTAAGACCTAAGCTATTAGGCCAGAGTAAGAGTTAAGACCTTAACCAGTAACCCAGAGTAAGAGTTAAGACATTAACCAGTAACCCAGAGTACGAGTCTAAGACCTTAACCAGTAGGCCAGAGTATGAGTTAAGACCTTAACCAGTAGGCCAGGGTAAGAGTTAAGACCTTAACCTGTAGGCCAGAGTAAGAGTTAAGACCTTAGCTATTAGGCCAGAGTAAGAGTTAAGACCTTAGCTATTAGGCCAGACTAAGAGTTAAGACCTTAACCATTAGGCCAGAGTACGAGTCTAAGACCTTAGCTATTAGGCCAAAGTACGAGTCTAAGACCTTAGCTATTAGGCCAGAGTACGAGTTAAGACATTAACCTGTAGGCCAGAGTAAGAGTTACGACCTTAGCTATTAGGCCAGAGTAAGAGTTAAGACCTTAAACTGTAGGCCATGGTACGAGTCTAAGACCTTAGCTATTATGCCAAAGTAAGAGTTAAGACCTTAACCAGTAGGCCAGAGTAAGAGTTATGACCTAAACCATTAGGCCAGAGTATGAGTCTAAGACCTAAGCTATTAGGCCAGAGTAAGAGTTAAGACCTTAGCTGTTAGGCCAGAGTAAGAGTTAAGACCTTAACCAGTAGGCCAGAGTAAGAGTTAAGACAATAACCAGTAACCCAGAGTATGAGTCTAAGACCTTAACCAGTAGGCCAGAGTATGAGTTAAGACCTTAACCAGTAGGCCAGGGTAAGAGTTAAGACCTTAACCTGTAGGCCAGAGTAAGAGTTAAGACCTTAGCTATTAGGCCAGAGTAAGAGTTAAGACCTTAGCTATTAGGCCAGACTAAGAGTTAAGACCTTAACCATTAGGCCAGAGTACGAGTCTAAGACCTTAGCTATTAGGCCAAAGTACGAGTCTAAGACCTTAGCTATTAGGCCAGAGTACGAGTTAAGACATTAACCTGTAGGCTAGAGTAAGAGTTACGACCTTAGCTATTAGGCCAGAGTAAGAGTTAAGACCTTAAACTGTAGGCCATGGTACGAGTCTAAGACCTTAGCTATTATTCCAGGGTAAGAGTTAAGACCTTAACCAGTAGGCCAGAGTAAGAGTTAAGACCTTAACCATTAGGCCAGAGTAGGAGTCTAAGACCTAAGCTATTAGGCCAGAGTAAGTGTGAGGACCTTAGCTATTAGCCCAGAGTAAGAGTTAAGACCTTAACCAGTAGGCCAGAGTAAAAGTTAAGACCTTAACCAGTAGGCCAAAGTACGAGTCTAAGACCTTAACCAGTAGGCCAGAGTATGAGTTAAGACCTTAACCAGTAGGCCAGAGTAAGAGTTAAGACCTTAACCTGTAGGCCAGAGTAAGAGTTAAGACCTTAGCTATTAGGCCAGAGTAAGAGTTAAGACCTTAACCAGTAGGCCAAAGTACGAGTCAAAGACCTTAGCTATTAGGCCAGAGTAAGAGTTAAGACCTTAACCAGTAGGCCAGACTACGAGTTAAGACCTTAACCATTAGGCCAGAGTACGAGTCTAAGACCTTAGCTATTAGGCCAGAGTACGAGTCTAAGACCTTAGCTATTAGGACAGAGTAAGACATAAGACCTTAGCTATTAGGCCAGAGTAAGTGTTAAGACCTTAACCAGTAGGCCAGAGTACGAGTCTAAGACCTTAGCTATTAGGCCAGAGTAAGAGTTAAGACCTTAACCATTAGGCCCAAGTACGAGTCTAAGACCTTAGCTATTAGGCCAGATAAGAGTTAAGACCTTAACCAGTAGGCCAGAGTAAGAGTTAAGACCTTAGCTATTAGGCCAGAATAAGAGTTAAGACCTTAACCATTAGGCCCGAGTACGAGTCTAAGACCTTAACCTGTAGGCCAGAGTACGAGTCTAAGACCTTAGCTATTAGGCCAGAGTAAGAGTTAAGACCTTAGCTATTAGGCCAGAGTAAGAGTTAAGACCTTAGCTATTAGGCCAGAGTAAGAGTTAAGACCTTAACCATTAGGCCAGAGTATGAGTCTAATACCTTAGCTATTAGGCCAAAGGAAGAGTTAAGACCTTAACCAGTAGGCCATAGTGCGAGTCTAAGACCTTAGCTATTAGGCCAGAGTAAGAGTTAAGACCTTAACCAGTAGACCAGAGTAAGAGTTAAGACCTTAAACATTAGGCCAGAGTACGAGTGTAAGACCTTAGCCATTAGGGCATAGTACGAGTCTAAGACCTTAGCTATTAGGCCAGAGTAAGAGTTAAGAACTTAACCAATAGGCCAGAGTAAGTTTTAAGACCTTAACCATTAGGCCAGAGTACGAGTCTATGGCCTTAGCTATTAGGCCATAGTAGGAGTCTAAGACCTTAGCTATTAGGCCAGAGTAAGAGTTAAGACCTTAACCAATAGGCCAGAGTAAGAGTTAAGACCTTAACCAGTAGGCCAGAGTACGAGTTAAGACCTTAACCATTAGGCCAGAGTACGAGTCTAAGACCTTAGCTATTATGCCAGAGTAAGAGTTAAGACCTTAACCAGTAGGCCAGAGTAAGAGTTAAGACCTTAACCAGTAGCCCAGAGTACGAGTCTAAGACCTTAGCTATTAGGCCAGAGCTAGAGTTAAGACCTTAACCAGTAGGCCAGAGTACGAGTCCAAGACCTTAGCTATTAGGCCAGAGTACGAGTCTAAGACCTTAGCTATTAGGCCAGAGTAAGAGTTAAGACCTTAGCTATTAGGCCAGAGTAAGAGTTAAGACCTTAACCAGTAGGCCAGAGAACGAGTCTAAGACCTTAGCTATTAGGCCAGAGTAAGAGTTAAGACCTTAACCATTAGGCCAGAGTACGAGTCTAAGACCTTAGCTATTATGCCAGAGTAAGAGTTAAGACCTTAACCAGTAGGCCAGAGTAAGAGTTAAGACCTTAACCAGTAGCCCAGAGTACGAGTCTAAGACCTTAGCTATTAGGCCAGAGCTAGAGTTAAGACCTTAACCAGTAGGCCAGAGTACGAGTCCAAGACCTTAGCTATTAGGCCAGAGTAAGAGTTAAGACCTTATCTATTAGGCCAGAGTAAGAGTTAAGACCTTAGCTATTAGGCCAGAGTAAGAGTTAAGACCTTAACCGTTAGGCCAGAGTACAAGTCTAAGACCTTAGCTATTAGGCCAGAGTACGAGTTAAGACATTAACCTGTAGGCCAGAGTAAGAGTTAAGACCTTAACCGGTAGGTCATGGTACGAGTCTAAGACCTTAGCTATTAGGCCAGGGTAAGAGTTAAGACCTTAACCAGTAGGCCAGAGTAAGAGTTAAGACCTTAACCATTAGGCCAGAGTATGAGTCTAAGACCTAAGCTTTTAGGCCAGAGTAAGTGTTAAGACCTTAGCTATTAGGCCAGAGTAAGAGCTAAGACCTTAACCAGTAGGCCAGAGTAAGAGTTAAGACCTTAACCAGTAGGCCAGAGTACGAGTCTAAGACCTTAACCAGTAGGCCAGAGTATGAGTTAAGACATTAACCAGTAGGCCAGAGTAAGAGTTAAGACCTTAACCTGTAAGCCAGAGTAAGAGTTAAGACCTTAGCTATTAGGCCAGAGTAAGAGTTAAGACCTTAACCAGTAAGCCAAAGTACGAGTCAAAGACCTTAGCTATTAGGCCAGAGTAAGAGTTAAGACCTTAACCAGTAGGCCAGACTACGAGTTAAGACCTTAACCATTAGGCCAGAGTACGAGTCTAAGACCTTAGCTATTAGGCCAGAGTACGAGTCTAAGACCTTAGCTATTAGGCCAGAGTACGAGTCTAAGACCTTAGCTATTAGGCCAGAGTAAGAGTTAAGACCTTAACCATTAGGCCCGAGTACGAGTCTAAGACCTTAGCTATTAGGCCAGAGTAAGAGTTAAGACCTTAACCAGTAGGCCAGAGTAAGAGTTAAGACCTTAACCTGTAGGCCAGAGTAAGAGTTAAGACCTTAGCTATTAGGCCAGAGTAAGAGTTAAGACCTTAACCAGTAGGCCAAAGTACGAGTCAAAGACCTTAGCTATTAGGCCAGAGTAAGAGTTAAGACCTTAACCAGTAGGCCAGACTACGAGTTAAGACCTTAACCATTAGGCCAGAGTACGAGTCTAAGACCTTAGCTATTAGGCCAGAGTACGAGTCTAAGACCTTAGCTATTAGGACAGAGTAAGACATAAGACCTTAGCTATTAGGCCAGAGTAAGTGTTAAGACCTTAACCAGTAGGCCAGAGTACGAGTCTAAGACCTTAGCTATTAGGCCAGAGTAAGAGTTAAGACCTTAACCATTAGGCCCAAGTACGAGTCTAAGACCTTAGCTATTAGGCCAGATAAGAGTTAAGACCTTAACCAGTAGGCCAGAGTAAGAGTTAAGACCTTAGCTATTAGGCCAGAATAAGAGTTAAGACCTTAACCATTAGGCCCGAGTACGAGTCTAAGACCTTAACCTGTAGGCCAGAGTACGAGTCTAAGACCTTAGCTATTAGGCCAGAGTAAGAGTTAAGACCTTAGCTATTAGGCCAGAGTAAGAGTTAAGACCTTAGCTATTAGGCCAGAGTAAGAGTTAAGACCTTAACCATTAGGCCAGAGTATGAGTCTAATACCTTAGCTATTAGGCCAAAGGAAGAGTTAAGACCTTAACCAGTAGGCCATAGTGCGAGTCTAAGACCTTAGCTATTAGGCCAGAGTAAGAGTTAAGACCTTAACCAGTAGACCAGAGTAAGAGTTAAGACCTTAAATATTAGGCCAGAGTACGAGTGTAAGACCTTAGCCATTAGGGCATAGTACGAGTCTAAGACCTTAGCTATTAGGCCAGAGTAAGAGTTAAGACCTTAACCAATAGGCCAGAGTAAGTTTTAAGACCTTAACCATTAGGCCAGAGTACGAGTCTATGGCCTTAGCTATTAGGCCATAGTAGGAGTCTAAGACCTTAGCTATTAGGCCAGAGTAAGAGTTAAGACCTTAACCAATAGGCCAGAGTAAGAGTTAAGACCTTAACCAGTAGGCCAGAGTACGAGTTAAGACCTTAACCATTAGGCCAGAGTACGAGTCTAAGACCTTAGCTATTATGCCAGAGTAAGAGTTAAGACCTTAACCAGTAGGCCAGAGTAAGAGTTAAGACCTTAACCAGTAGCCCAGAGTACGAGTCTAAGACCTTAGCTATTAGGCCAGAGCTAGAGTTAAGACCTTAACCAGTAGGCCAGAGTACGAGTCCAAGACCTTAGCTATTAGGCCAGAGTACGAGTCTAAGACCTTAGCTATTAGGCCAGAGTAAGAGTTAAGACCTTAGCTATTAGGCCAGAGTAAGAGTTAAGACCTTAACCAGTAGGCCAGAGAACGAGTCTAAGACCTTAGCTATTAGGCCAGAGTAAGAGTTAAGACCTTAACCATTAGGCCAGAGTACGAGTCTAAGACCTTAGCTATTATGCCAGAGTAAGAGTTAAGACCTTAACCAGTAGGCCAGAGTAAGAGTTAAGACCTTAACCAGTAGCCCAGAGTACGAGTCTAAGACCTTAGCTATTAGGCCAGAGCTAGAGTTAAGACCTTAACCAGTAGGCCAGAGTA
This sequence comes from Triturus cristatus, assembly GCF_964204655.1. Taxonomy (NCBI): domain Eukaryota; kingdom Metazoa; phylum Chordata; class Amphibia; order Caudata; family Salamandridae; genus Triturus; species Triturus cristatus. The sequence goes on from NC_140590.1 coordinate 1,309,806,058, forward strand.
CGAGTCCAAGACCTTAGCTATTAGGCCAGAGTAAGAGTTAAGACCTTATCTATTAGGCCAGAGTAAGAGTTAAGACCTTAGCTATTAGGCCAGAGTAAGAGTTAAGACCTTAACCGTTAGGCCAGAGTACAAGTCTAAGACCTTAGCTATTAGGCCAGAGTACGAGTTAAGACATTAACCTGTAGGCCAGAGTAAGAGTTAAGACCTTAACCTGTAGGTCATGGTACGAGTCTAAGACCTTAGCTATTAGGCCAGGGTAAGAGTTAAGACCTTAACCAGTAGGCCAGAGTAAGAGTTAAGACCTTAACCATTAGGCCAGAGTATGAGTCTAAGACCTAAGCTTTTAGGCCAGAGTAAGTGTTAAGACCTTAGCTATTAGGCCAGAGTAAGAGCTAAGACCTTAACCAGTAGGCCAGAGTAAGAGTTAAGACCTTAACCAGTAGGCCAGAGTACGAGTCTAAGACCTTAACCAGTAGGCCAGAGTATGAGTTAAGACATTAACCAGTAGGCCAGAGTAAGAGTTAAGACCTTAACCTGTAAGCCAGAGTAAGAGTTAAGACCTTAGCTATTAGGCCAGAGTAAGAGTTAAGACCTTAACCAGTAAGCCAAAGTACGAGTCAAAGACCTTAGCTATTAGGCCAGAGTAAGAGTTAAGACCTTAACCAGTAGGCCAGACTACGAGTTAAGACCTTAACCATTAGGCCAGAGTACGAGTCTAAGACCTTAGCTATTAGGCCAGAGTACGAGTCTAAGACCTTAGCTATTAGGCCAGAGTACGAGTCTAAGACCTTAGCTATTAGGCCAGAGTAAGAGTTAAGACCTTAACCATTAGGCCCGAGTACGAGTCTAAGACCTTAGCTATTAGGCCAGAGTAAGAGTTAAGACCTTAAACAGTAGGCCAGAGTAAGAGTTAAGACCTTAACCAGTAGGCCAGAGTACGAGTCTAAGACCTTAGCTATTAGGCCAGAGTAAGAGTTAAGACCTTAACCAGTAGGCCAGAGTAGGAGTTAAGACCTTAACCACTAGGCCAGAGTACGAGTCTAAGACCTTAGCTATTAGGCCAGAGTAAGAGTTAAGACCTTAACCAGTAGGCCAGAGTACGAGTCTAAGACCTTAGCTGTTAGGCCAGAGTAAGAGTTAAGACCTTAACCAGTAGGCCAGAGTAGGAGTTAAGACCTTAACCACTAGGCAAGAGGACGAGTCTAAGACCTTAGCTATTAGGCCAGAGTAAGAGTTAAGACCTTAACCAGTAGGCCAGAGTAGGAGTTAAGACCTTAACCACTAGGCCAGAGTACGAGTCTAAGACCTTAGCTATTAGGCCAGAGTAAGAGTTAAGACCTTAACCAGTAGGCCAGAGTAAGAGTTAAGACCTTAACCAGTAGGTCAGAGTACAAGTCTAAGACATCAGCTATTAGGCCAGAGTAAGTGTTAAGACCTTAACCAGTAGGCCAGAGTAAAAGTTAATACCTTAACCATTAGGCCAGAGTACGAGTCTAAGACCTTAGCTATTGGGCCAGCGTAAGAGTTAAGACCTTAGCTATTGGGCCAGAGTAAGAGTTAAGACCTTAACCATTAGGCCAGAGTACAAGTCTAAGCCTTAGCTATTAGGCCAGAGTAAGAGTTAAGACCTTAACCATTAGGCCGAAGTACGAGTCTAAGACCTTAGCTATTAGGCCAGAGTAAGAGTTAAGACCTTAACCATTAGGCCAGAGTACGAGTCTAAGCCTTAGCTATTTGGCCAGAGTAAGAGTTAAGACCTCAACCATTAGGCCAGAGTACGAGTCTAAAACCTTAGCTATTAGGCCAGAGTAGGAGTTAAGACCTTAACCAGTAGGCCAGAGTAAGAGTTAAGACCTTAACCATTAGACCAGAGTACGAGTCTAAGACCTTAGCTATTAGGCCAGAGTAAGAGTTAAGACCTTAACCATTAGGCCAGAGTACGAGTCTAAGACCTTAACCAGTAGGCCAGAGTAAGAGTTAAGACCTTAACCATTTGGCCAGAGTACGAGTCTAAGACCTTAGCTATTAGGCCAGAGTAAGAGTTAAGACCTTAACCAGTAGGCCAGAGTAAGAGTTAAGACTTTAACCAGTAGGCCAGAGTACGAGTCTAAGACGTTAGCTATTAGGCCAGAGTAAGAGTTAAAACCTTAGCTATTAGGCCAGAGAAAGAGTTAAAACCTTAACCATTAGGCCAGAGAACGAGTCTAAGACCTTAGCTATTAGGCCAGAGTAAGAGTTAAGACCTTAACCAGTAGGCCAGAGTAAGAGTTAAGACCTTAACCAGTAGGCCAGAGTAAGAGTTAAGACCTTAACCATTAGGCCAGAGTAAGAGTCTAAGACCTTAGCTATTAGGCCAGAGTAAGAGTTAAGACATTAGCTATTAGGTCAGAGTAAGAGTTAAGACCTTAACCAGTAGGCCAGAGTAAGTGTTAAGACCTTAACCAGTAGGCCAGAGTAAGAGTTAAGACCTTAACCAGTAGGCCAGAGTAAGAGTTAAGACCTTAGCTATTAGGCCAGAGTAAGAGTTAAGACCTTAACCATTAGGCCATAGTACGAGTCTAAGACCTTAGCTATTAGGCCAGAGTAAGAGTTAAGACCTTAGCTATTAGGCCAGAGTAAGAGTTAAGATCTTAGCTATTAGCCCAGAGTAAGAGTTAAGACCTTAACCATTAGGTCAGAATACGAGTCTAAGACCTTAGCTATTAGGCCAGAGTAAGAGTTAAGACCTTAGCTATTAGGCCAGAGGAAGAGTTAAGACCTTAACCAGTAGGCCATAGTGCGAGTCTAAGACCTTAGCTATTAGGCCAGAGTAAGAGTTAAGACCTTAACCAGTAGGCCAGAGTAAGAGTTAGGACCTTAACCAGTAGGCCAGAGTACGAGTCTAAGACCTTAGCTATTAGGCCAGAGTAAGAGTTAAGACCTTAACCTGTAGGCCAGAGTACGAGTCTAAGACCTTAGCTATTAGGCCAGAGTAAGAGTTAAGACCTTAACCAGTAGGCTAGAGTAAGATTTAAGACCTTAACCAGTAGGTCAGAGTACGAGTCTAAGACATTAGCTTTTAGGCCAGAGTAAGTGTTAAGACCTTAACCAGTAGGCCAGAGTAAGAGTTAATACCTTAACCATTAGGCCAGAGTACGAGTCTAAGACCTTAGCTATTGGGCAGAGTAAGAGTCTTAGCTATTAGGCCAGAGTAAGAGTTAAGACCTTAACCATTAGGCCAGAGTACGAGTCTAAGCCTTAGCTATTAGGCCAGAGTAAGAATTAGGACCTTAACCTGTAGGCCAGTGTACGAGTCTAAGACCTTAGCTATTAGGCCAGAGTAAGAGTTAAGACCTTAGCTATTAGGCCAGAGTAAGAGTTAAGACCTTAGATATTAGGCCAGAGTAAGAGTTAAGACCTTAACCATTAGGCCAGAGTATGAGTCTAAGACCTTAGCTATTAGGCCAGAGGAAGAGTTAAGACCTTAACCAGTAGGCCATAGTGCGATTCTAAGACCTTAGATATTAGGTCAGAGTAAGAGTTAAGACCTTAACCATTAGGCCAGAGTACAAGTCTATGACCTTAGCTATTAGGCCATAGTATGAGTCTAAGACCTTAGCTATTAGGCCAGAGTAAGAGTTAAAACCTTAAACAGTAGGCCAGAGTAAGAGTTAAGACCTTAACCTGTAGGCCATAGTACGAGTCTAAGACCTTAGCTATTAGGCCAGAGTACGAGTTAAGACATTAACCTGTAGGCCAGAGTAAGAGTTAAGACCTTAGCTATTAGGCCAGAGTAAGAGTTAAGACCTTAACCATTAGGCCAGAGTACGAGTCTAAGCCTTAGCTATTTGGCCAGAGTAAGAGTTAAGACCTCAACCATTAGGCAAGAGTACGAGTCTAAAACCTTAGCTATTAGGCCAGAGTAGGAGTTAAGACCTTAACCAGTAGGCCAGAGTAAGAGTTAAGACCTTAACCATTAGACCAGAGTACGAGTCTAAGACCTTAGCTATTAGGCCAGAGTAAGAGTTAAGACCTTAACCATTAGGCCAGAGTACGAGTCTAAGACCTTAACCAGTAGGCCAGAGTAAGAGTTAAGACCTTAACCATTTGGCCAGAGTACTAGTCTAAGACCTTAGCTATTAGGCCAGAGTAAGAGTTAAGACCTTAACCATTAGGCCAGAGTACAAGTCTATGACCTTAGCTATTAGGCCATAGTATGAGTCTAAGACCTTAGCTATTAGGCCAGAGTAAGAGTTAAAACCTTAAACAGTAGGCCAGAGTAAGAGTTAAGACCTTAACCTGTAGGCCATAGTACGAGTCTAAGACCTTAGCTATTAGGCCAGAGTACGAGTTAAGACATTAACCTGTAGGCCAGAGTAAGAGTTAAGACCTTAGCTATTAGGCCAGAGTAAGAGTTAAGACCTTAACCATTAGGCCAGAGTACGAGTCTAAGCCTTAGCTATTTGGCCAGAGTAAGAGTTAAGACCTCAACCATTAGGCCAGAGTACGAGTCTAAAACCTTAGCTATTAGGCCAGAGTAGGAGTTAAGACCTTAACCAGTAGGCCAGAGTAAGAGTTAAGACCTTAACCATTAGACCAGAGTACGAGTCTAAGACCTTAGCTATTAGGCCAGAGTAAGAGTTAAGACCTTAACCATTAGGCCAGAGTACGAGTCTAAGACCTTAACCAGTAGGCCAGAGTAAGAGTTAAGACCTTAACCATTTGGCCAGAGTACGAGTCTAAGACCTTAGCTATTAGGCCAGAGTAAGAGTTAAGACCTTAACCAGTAGGCCAGAGTAAGAGTTAAGACTTTAACCAGTAGGCCAGAGTACGAGTCTAAGACGTTAGCTATTAGGCCAGAGTAAGAGTTAAAACCTTAGCTATTAGGCCAGAGAAAGAGTTAAAACCTTAACCATTAGGCCAGAGAACGAGTCTAAGACCTTAGCTATTAGGCCAGAGTAAGAGTTAAGACCTTAGCTATTAGGCCAGAGTAAGAGTTAAGACCTTAACCAGTAGGCCAGAGTAAGAGTTAAGACCTTAACCAGTAGGCCAGAGTAAGAGTTAAGACCTTAACCATTAGGCCAGAGTAAGAGTCTAAGACCTTAGCTATTAGGCCAGAGTAAGAGTTAAGACATTAGCTATTAGGTCAGAGTAAGAGTTAAGACCTTAACCAGTAGGCCAGAGTAAGAGTTAAGACCTTAGCTATTAGGCCAGAGTAAGAGTTAAGATCTTAGCTATTAGCCCAGAGTAAGAGTTAAGACCTTAACCATTAGGTCAGAATACGAGTCTAAGACCTTAGCTATTAGGCCAGAGTAAGAGTTAAGACCTTAACCAGTAGGCCAGAGTAAGTGTTAAGACCTTAACCATTAGGCCAGAGTATGAGTCTAAGACCTAAGCTATTAGGCCAGAGTAACAGTTAAGACCTTAGCTATTAGGCCAGAGTAAGAGTTAAGACCTTAACCAGTAGGCCAGAGTAAGAGTTAAGACCTTAACCAGTAGGCCAGAGTACGAGTCTTAGACCTTAACCAGTAGGCCAGAGTATGAGTTAAGACCTTAACCAGTAGGCCAGAGTAAGAGTTAAGACCTTAACCTGTAGGCCAGAGTAAGAGTTAAGACCTTAGCTATTAGGCCAGACTAAGAGTTAAGACCTTAACCATTAGGCCAGAGTACGAGTCTAAGACCTTAGCTATTAGGCCAAAGTATGAGTCTAAGACCTTAGCTATTAGGCCAGAGTACGAGTTAAGACATTAACCTGTAGGCCAGAGTAAGAGTTAAGACATTAGCTATTAGGCCAGAGTAAGAGTTAAGACCTTAACCAGTAGGCTAGAGTAAGATTTAAGACCTTAACCAGTAGGTCAGAGTACTAGTCTAAGACATTAGCTTTTAGGCCAGAGTAAGTGTTAAGACCTTAACCAGTAGGCCAGAGTAAGAGTTAATACCTTAACCATTAGGCCAGAGTACGAGTCTAAGACCTTAGCTATTGGGCAGAGTAAGAGTCTTAGCTATTAGGCCAGAGTAAGAGTGTAGGAGAGTGGAATCTGACTAATGGTTGCCCCCAACTTTTTGCCTGGTATTTAAGTGGTTTTTGACTAGTCTGGCTGGGGTCCTGTTATCCAGTTATGTGTGAGGGGGGACCCCTACGTGAGTAGGACCTCTCTGCAACCTTCGTAAAATCGTTACTGCGTTGTTTGTAGTGTAGCCATACCATATACTCTTAACCGCATTATAAGTTATTGCGTCATCGCTGTAACTTAGGAATGGCTACACAGAACCATATCGTGTTTGGTGTCAAACATGAAGGAATCATAACCCCAGTCCAGCCATGGGCATGGGGGCACGATTCCCCCTTGCTAGGAGGGTTATATGGGAAAAGCGGTAGAATTTGGACACCAATTTAAAAGTGCACATGTACCACAAAATGGCTACTGTTCGCCTCCTACACGACTCTGGCTGGCTGTTGCTGGGGAAAACCCCAGCCTCGCCATCTGGACAATAGGGCTCCTGTGGCAGGGAGGTGCCAGCACCTCCCCAGACAGGATATGTGGATTGGAACAGGGTGGGTGCACCAAATGTCCTTTCAGAGTTGCACGTAGGCAGCTGCAGAGCCCCAATTCTGCATACACCGCCTGGAACCGGTTCAGGGGCGTCCTGCCCCTCGCCCAGGTGGGAAACACACAAAGGGGAGTGGGTGTAGCCACCCTTTCCCGCCTCTACTCTGATTGGTAGGCTCTCTTTTGGACCATCCCCTAATCTTGGGGATATATGGGAATAACTTTGCCCTAGAGCCTTAGATTCGTACAGGACTTCACAGAACTGACCTTCGACGAGCTGCTGCCCAGCTGACTGAAGAAATCTCCCTTGGGATAAAGGAGTTATCCCCCTGCTCGGCAGGCACCTAAAAGACTACAAGATACCCGGTTGGAACTTCGTTGCTCTCACGACCTTCGACGCCTTCCAGCAACCTCGAGGTGGGTCTCCAGTGCATCCCAGCGTCTTGTGAGTGTGCCCAGCAAGTCTGAGCACCCTGGACCACGTGGGTGTCGAGATCCCCGCATACCCCGAGACACCGGCCACCTCTTGTCCAGCACACGACCCCGACCAGTGGGGAAGTTGTGCTTTGGCCCATTCTTGAGCCAACCTTCAAGCAGTATTTGTGCTGACTCTCAGCTCCCTGGCCCGCTCTGGTGGTCCGTGGGAGCCCTTTTACGCACTCCATTTTGCTGCCTTCCGCGGTCCCTTGTCTCTCGACTTGTGGGCCCTGACAGAGGACAATCTTCTTTTCCAAGAGTTCCCCTGGTTGCTCCAGGCCTGCTCTACGCTCCCTGCAAAGGAGAGCACCCTCAGACCTCGTGGGTCTGCACCAGCAGCTGCTTTGTTCATCTTGCATGGGTTGTGGTTGCCAATGCTTAGTGGATCCAATCGGGACACTAACACCACAGCGACCTTCAGCCAATGTGGGACAGTCGCTCTCCAGAAGCTGGCCTTCCTTGAAGCCTCCCGGAGCCCGTGACTGCAGAGCCCAGCTGTACCTTCCATACCTGAAGCACCCGACATCCACGAGCTCCTTCCTGTGAGCTCCCTGGTCACTGTGCTGTGACCCAGACTCTGTCCCCTCTGCTTTCAGGTTCATCTTTGTCTTTTCTTCAACTTTAATCTTCACGACTTCAACGACACTTCCAGCTAGCAGCAGTTTGGACTCCTTTTCCATAGAAAATCAGCCCGCGACCCGACACCAGAATCGACCTATGCACCCGGCTTCCCTGGGGCAGGTAACAGTGGTACTTCGGTACTTCCGTGGTGGTGGGCTCTCCAAAGCCTTAAGTCTCAAGCCTTAACTTTGTACTGTTGTTAGAAGTGTCCTTAAACCTTAATTATTCAACCGCGACATTCTCCATAGGCTAACATTGCGATCCCGATAGCAACTTCTCGCACTGCACACGCCTCCCGTGGGTCCCCTTCCTCTTAACTGTGGGTGGATTCTTAAGGGGCCAGCGATCCTGAATGCCCTAGGCATTGCCTGTAGAATTGTCTTGGTTCTTATACCACTATTTTAGTATATGGTTTGGTCCCCCCCTGGGGCCCATTGATTTCTGTGCTATTTATTGTGTTTATAAATGCTTGTTTGAAGTGTAACTTTGCCACTAGCCACATAAAGTGACTGTGGGATTCTGTCTAGAATAAATACATATATTTTATATATATACCTGTGTGGGCTACTCTTTCATTTGGTTATTCAAGAGGTTATTATGGTAAAACAATAAGCTTAACACTCCTTCAAGACTTAGCCTGAAGGCTGCTCTCCACAGCTACCACTAGGATAGCTTTCTTTAAAGGTTGTCTTAAACCTATCATCAATAGGAGTCAAATTGGACTGGTGCAAGGTGTCCCTATAACTAGGAACAGCATATGCCAGGCCAACTTCTCACATTGGTGTGCAGCGGTTGGATTCAAGCTTGCCATTGTTTTACCAGATAACAAATTGAATTTCTAAAGTGAAAACCACAAGGTACCAAAGGTACATATAAATTCAAGCTAGAATACAATAAGTTCTACTGAACTTGGAGTTGTGTGTAGAGGGTTTAGCACACCTTGACTACAACTCAAGAGAGGGTTCAGTAGGCCACACTTAGTGTAGGTAGATACTTCACTACACTAAACATGTCTTCAGGTGCAGGTGCCACTAAGGCTATGTAAGGACCCCAGAGGGTCCCAGTAGATAAGTATGATAATTTCTCCTTTGCAGAGCTCAGGGAAATGTGCACCCTTAGAAAACTGAAGACAAACAAAGGTGCCAACACACAACGTCTCAGGGAAATCCTGCTCATAGCAGACTTTATGGAATCCATAGGGTCCAGAGGGACAGACAGAGTGGGTGGGCATCCTTCAGAAGAGGACACTCCCAGAGTGGACTCTGATGAGGAACAGGAAGAGGATGAAAATCCTGACCTGGAAGAAACAAACCACTCACAGCATGGAGGTGATGGCTCAAGAGGCACTCCCTCCACCCTTAAAAGGAGAGTGGTGGATCCAAGAAGGAACAGATCCCCCTCAGTGGGATCCAACCATTCTAGGAGATCCAAAGGGTCCTCTGCCTCTTCTCAGAGAAGAGAATCCTCTCATGAGAGGAAATGCAGACTGATCAAATTTGAGCAGGCTAAGCTTGAGCTTAAAAGAGAACAGTTAGCATTGGACAGGGAAACCCTGGAGCTTCAGAAAGCTTCAAGAAAGTGGGGTCTAGAGATCCCTGGTGGCAGTGATGAAACCCCTAGAGTTAGAGAGAAAGTCCCTGACAATAGGAACCTCCACAAGATTGTGCCCCCCTATCAGAATGGGGATGATATCCACAAACGGATAACTGGTCTTGAAAGGGCCTGTAGAGTACAGAGGGTCCCTGTAGAGCAGTGGGCAGCAATCCTGTGGCTCTCCTTTTCAGATAAAGGTAGAGACAAGCTCCTCTCTGTAAGAGAAGAGGATGCTGATGATTATTATATCTTGAAAGCTGCTTTAATAGATGGGTTTGGCTTAACCACTGATCAATACAGACTTAAGTTCAGAGACACCCAGAAAGCACAGAATCAAGATTGGGTAGACTTTGTGGATTGTGCAACCAAGGCACTGGAAGGTTGGTTAAATGGCAGTAAAGTTAATGATTATCAAGGATTGTATAATCTCATTATGAGGGAGCAGATTCTTAATAATTGTCAGAACCAACTTTTACACCAGCACCTGGTGGACTCTGATCTGACCTCTCCCCAAGAATTGGGAAAGAAGGCAGACAAGTGGGTCAGAACCAGGATTAGGCCTAAGAACCAAGTTGGTGACCAGAAGAAGGATTCCACTAAGCCCAAAGAGAAAGGTGGGGATGATAAACAAGAAAAGTCCTCTGAAGGGCCCCAAAAACCCAGTGTTGGGGGTGGGTCCCAAAATACTTCCTCTAATAACAAGAAACCATATTGCCATGTGTGTAAGGAACCTGGCCACTGGAAAACTGACTCCAGCTGTCCAAAGAATGGCAATAAAGAGAATGTTCCTCCAAAACCAGCTCCAACACCTCCTGTTACTACTAGTAGTAATCCCCCAGGTGGTGGGAGTGCACCCAAAAACTTAGTTGGGATTTCTTGGGGAACTCAGGGGGACTCTGGCCTATCCAGGTCCCCTACTCAAGCAACTATGGTCTGTGATGGTGGCATGGGGTTTGCCAACTTTACCATGAGCCCCAGTATTCTGGGCAGGTACAGACAAGAACCAATAATCAATGGTCAGAAGGCTGTGGCCTATAAGGACACAGGGGCCAGTGTCACCATGGTGACCAAGAGGCTAGTGCCCCTAGATCAGCTTTTACCTGGGTTTAGCTACCAGGTGACCAACATAGATGGAATCAGGACAGATCATCCCATGGCAGTGATAAATCTCAGCTGGGGAGGGGTCACTGGCCCCAAGAGAGTGGCAGTGTCCCCAAACTTGCCTGTAGATTGTCTACTGGGGAATGATCTAGAAATCTCAGCCTGGGCTGAGGTTGACCACAAGGCCCATTTGAAAATGGTAGGAATCCCTGAGAAAGTGGATGAGACCCTGAGGGCCTCACCTCCACCCCAGGAGAAAATAGAAAGAGTGAAGCCTGAAACTATGGATCACTCTACCCAAACAGAGAGCATAGGGGAGGAGGAGCAGTCTTCCCCCCACCAGACTACAGGTAAAGGTCCAGTTTCTCAGGGAACTGATCCTGCCCCTTGTGAAGTAACTGCCCCAGAAGTGGACAGGCTTGGCCTGCCCACCTCTCTGATGGCAGGGGACCCTTCCAAGGTGGTACCCAGTCTGGAACAGGTATCCTGCCCCTCTCTACCCTGCCTCAGTCAGCCCAGGGCTGCAGAGGTCAGGGAGGTCAGTGGACCCTTATTGGGCCCCTGCCCAGAGGAACCCCCTCATCAACAGATTAGGGACACCCAGCAGAGTAGTTTCAGCCAGGTGAATATTCCTCTACAAACTGAGGGATCCCCCTTACCCCTAGGTATAGGCACCCCTCAAATGGATGTTGTTGAGCACAGGGAAACCTGGGGCCTAGCTGCCCTAAACCTTCCAGTGCCCTCCACTATTCCAGCCAAAGGGATCCAACCCCCAGCTGTAGGCAGCCAGAGGTTGACCCTTAGGGCCAGATATGACACAGTCATGGGCAGAAAGGCTTCCATAGTGGCCAGTGATCTGAGGAGGTTGAGACCAACCCAAGTAGGGTCTCACTTCCAGACTCAGACACCCCACCAGCCCACCTCTGACCCAAAAACCAATACAGGTAATTTCCCTAGACTTTGGAGAAACTCTAGAACCCCTTGGGGTAGGATTTCCCAAGTGGACCATGACACAGGGAGCAACCATGTTAGTACAGGTCCTTCCTTATATGGCCACTCAGGAAATAAAGGCTTATCTGGACAAGGTTTGCCTTATCTCCTTTCGTTTGGGGGGGGGGGTTATGTAGGAGAGTGGAATCTGACTAATGGTTGCCCCCAACTTTTTGCCTGGTATTTAAGTGGTTTTTGACTAGTCTGGCTGGGGTCCTGTTATCCAGGACCCCAGCCTATCTGCTTTCTCCCTAAAACTGTTGTGAGTACACTAGGTACAAACATAATTGGATACTGGGCATGCCCTACCAGTCCCTTGTAGATGGTACCCTAGGTACCCAGGGCATGGGTCCCCCAGTAGGCCTACCAGGGCTGCAGCACTTATTGTGCCACCCTGGGACCGCCACCCAAACTGACACCACCAGGCCACTACTGTAGCCTGGGTAAGGTGGTGCTAGCACCCCTTACAGGGATGTAGGTACCCTATGTCCCATACCATTACAACACATATACTCTCATAGGTCACCCCTATGGCAGGCCCTGGTAATCCTACAGGGCTGGGTGCTGAGGTATGTGTGAGGGGGGACCCCTACGTGAGTAGGACCTCTCTGCAACCTTCGTAAAATCGTTACTGGGTTGTTTGTAGTGTAGCCATACCATATACTCTTAACCGCATTATAAGTTATCGCGTCATCGCTGTAACTTAGGAATGGCTACACAGAACCATATCGTGTTTGGTGTCAAACATGAAGGAATCATACCCCCAGTCCAGCCATGGGCATAGGGGCACGATTCCCCCTTGCTAGGAGGGTGATATGGGAAAAGCGGTAGAATTTGGACACCAATTTAAAAGTGCACATGTACCACAAAATGGCTACTGTTCGCCACCTACACGACTCTGGCTGGCTGTTGCTGGGAAAACCCCAGCCTCGCCATCTGGAAAATAGGGCTCCTGTGGCAGGGAGGTGCCAGCACCTCCCCAGACAGGATATGTGGATTGGAACAGGGTGGGTGCACCAAATGTCCTTTCAGAGTTGCACGTAGGCAGCTGCAGAGCCCCAATTCTGCATACACCGCCTGGAACCGGTTCAGGGGCGTCCTGCCCCTCGCCCAGGCGGGAAACACACAAAGGGGAGTGGGTGTAGCCACCCTTTCCCGCCTCTACTCTGATTGGTAGGCTCTCTTTTGGACCATCCCCTAATCTTGGGGATATATGGGAATAACTTTGCCCTAGAGCCTTAGATTCGTACAGGACTTCACAGAACTGACCTTCGACGAGCTGCTGCCCAGCTGACTGAAGAAATCTCCCTTGGGATAAAGGAGTTATCCCCCTGCTCGGCAGGCACCTAAAAGACTACAAGATACCCGGTTGGAACTTCGTTGCTCTCACGACCTTCGACGCCTTCCAGCAACCTCGAGGTGGGTCTCCAGTGCATCCCAGCATCCTGTGAGTGTGCCCAGCAAGTCTGAGCACCCTGGACTACGTGGGTGTCGAGATCCCCGCATACCCTGAGACACCGGCCACCTCTTGTCCAGCACACGACCCCAACCAGTGGGGAAGTTGTGCTTTGGCCCATTCTTGAGCCAACCTTCAAGCAGCATTTGTGCCGACTCTCAGCTCCCTGGCCCGCTCCGGTGGTCCGTGGGAGCCCTTTTACGCACTCCATTTTGCTGCCTTCCGCGGTCCCTTGTCTCTCGACTTGTGGGCCCTGACGGAGGACAATCTTCTTTTCCAAGAGTTCCCCTGGTTGCTCCAGGCCTGTTCTACGCTCCCTGCAAAGGAGAGCACCCTCAGACCTCGTGGGTCTGCACCAGCAGCTGCTTTGTTCATCTTGCGTGGGTTGCGGTTGCCAATGCTTAGTGGATCCAATCGGGACACTACTACCACAGCGACCCTCAGCCGACGTGGGACAGTCGCCCTCCAGAAGCTGGCCTTCCTTGAAGCCTCCCGGAGCCCGTGACTGCAGAGCCCAGCTGTACCTTCCATACCTGAAGCACCCGACATCCACGAGCTCCTTCCTGTGAGCTCCCTGGTCACTGTGCTGTGACCCAGACTCTGTCCCCTCTGCTTTCAGGTTCATCTTTGTCTTTTCTTCAACTTTAATCTTCACGACTTCAACGACACTTCCAGCTAGCAGCAGTTTGGACTCCTTTTCCATAGAAAATCAGCCCGCGACCCGACACCAGAATCGACCTATGCACCCGGCTTCCCTGGGGCAGGTAACAGTGGTACTTCGGTACTTCCGTGGTGGTGGGCTCTCCAAAGCCTTAAGTCTCAAGCCTTAACTTTGTACTGTTGTTAGAAGTGTCCTTAAACCTTAATTATTCAACCGCGACATTCTCCATAGGCTAACATTGCGATCCCGATAGCAACTTCTCGCACTGCACACGCCTCCCGTGGGTCCCCTTCCTCTTAACTGTGGGTGGATTCTTAAGGGGCCAGCGATCCTGAATGCCCTAGGCATTGCCTGTAGAATTGTCGTGGTTCTTATACCACTATTTTAGTATATGGTTTGGTCCCCCCCTGGGGCCCATTGATTTCTGTGCTATTTATTGTGTTTATAAATGCTTGTTTGAAGTGTAACTTTGCCACTAGCCACATAAAGTGACTGTGGGATTCTGTCTAGAATAAATACATATATTTTATATATATACCTGTGTGGGCCACTCTTTCATTTGGTTATTCAAGAGGTTATTATGGTAAAACAATAAGCTTAACACTCCTTCAAGACTTAGCCTGAAGGCTGCTCTCCACAGCTACCACTAGGATAGCTTTCTTTAAAGGTTGTCCTAAACCTATCATCAATAGGAGTCGAATTGGACTGGTGCAAGGTGTCCCTATAACTAGGAACAGCATATGCCAGGCCAACTTCTCACAAAGAGGTAAGACCTTAACCATTAGGCCAGAGTACGAGTCTAAGACCTTAGCTATTAGGCCAGAGTAAGAGTTAAGACCTTAGCTATTAGGCCAGAGTAATAGTTAAGACCTTAACCATTAGGCCAGAGTAAGAGTCTAAGCCTTAGCTATTAGGCCAGAGTAAGAGTTAAGACCTTAACCTTTAGGCCAGAGTACGAGTCTAAGACCTTAGCTATTAGGCCAGAGTAAGAGTTAAGACCTTAGCTATTAGGCCAGAGTAAGAGTTAAGACCTTAGATATTAGGCCAGAGTAAGAGTTAAGACCTTAACCATTAGGCCAGAGTATGAGTCTAAGACGTTAGCTATTAGGCCAGAGGAAGAGTTAAGACCTTAACCAGTAGGCCATAGTGCGAGTCTAAGACCTTAGATATTAGGTCAGAGTAAGAGTTAAGACCTTAACCAGTAGGCCAGAGTAAGAGTTAAGACCTCAACCATTAGGCCAGAGTATGAGTCTAAGATCTTAGCTTTTAGGCCATAGTACGAGTCTAAGACCTTAGCTATTAGGCCAAAGTAAGAGTTAAGACCTTAACCAGTAGGCCAGAGTAAGAGTTAAGACCTTAACCATTAGGCCAGAGTACGAGTCTATGACCTTAGCGATTAGGCCATAGTACGAGTCTAAGACCTTAGCTATTAGGCCAGAGTAAGAGTTAAGACCTTAACCAGTAGGCCAGAGTAAGAGTTAAGACCTTAACCTGTAGGCCATAGTACGAGTCTAAGACCTTAGCTTTTAGGCCAGAGTATGAGTTAAGACATTAACCTGTAGGCCAGAGTAAGAGTTAAGACCTTAGCTATTAGGCCAGAGTAAGAGTTAAGACCTTAACCTTTAGGCCAGAGTACAAGTCTAAGACCATAGCTATTAGGCCAGAGTAAGAGTTAAGACCTTAACCATTAGGCCTGAGTACGAGTCTAAGACCTTAGCTATTAGGCCAGAGTAAGAGTTAAGACCTTAACCAGTAGGCCAGAGTATAAGTTATTACTTTAACCAGTAGGCCAGAGTACGAGTCTAAGACGTTAGCTATTAGGCCAGAGTAAGAGTTAAGACCTTGGCTATTAGGCCAGAGAAAGAGTTAAAACCTTAACCATTAGGCCAGAGAACGAGTCTAAGACCTTAGCTATTAGGCCAGAGTAAGAGTTAAGACCTTAGCTATTAGGCCAGAGTAAGAGTTAAGACCTTAACCAGTAGGCCAGAGTAAGAGTTAAGACCTTAACCAGTAGGCCAGAGTAAGAGTTAAGACCTTAACCATTAGGCCAGAGTAAGAGTCTAAGACCTTAGCTATTAGGCCAGAGTAAGAGTTAAGACCTTAACCAGTAGGCCAGAGTACGAGTCTAAGACCTTAGCTATTAGGCCAGAGTAAGAGTTAAGACCTTAACCAGTAGGCCAGAGTAGGAGTTAAGACCTTAACCACTAGGCCAGAGTACGAGTCTAAGACCTTAGCTATTAGGCCAGAGTAAGAATTAAGACCTTAACCAGTAGGCCAGAGTACGAGTCTAAGACCTTAGCTATTAGGCCAGAGTAAGAGTTAAGACCTTAACCAGTAGGCCAGAGTAGGAGTTAAGACCTTAACCACTAGGCAAGAGGACGAGTCTAAGACCTTAGCTATTAGGCCAGAGTAAGAGTTAAGACCTTAACCAGTAGGCCAGAGTAGGAGTTAAGACCTTAACCACTAGGCCAGAGTACGAGTCTAAGACCTTAACTATTAGGCCAGAGTAAGAGTTAAGACCTTAACCAGTAGGCCAGAGTAAGAGTTAAGATCTTAACCAGTAGGTCAGAGTACAAGTCTAAGACATCAGCTATTAGGCCAGAGTAAGTGTTAAGACCTTAACCAGTAGGCCAGAGTAAAAGTTAATACCTTAACCATTAGGCCAGAGTATGAGTCTAAGACCTTAGCTATTGGGCCAGCGTAAGAGTTAAGACCTTAGCTATTAGGCCAGAGTAAGAGTTAAGACCTTAACCATTGGGCCAGAGTACGAGTCTAAGCCTTAGCTATTAGGCCAGAGTAAGAGTTAAGACCTTAACCATTAGGCCAGAGTACGAGTCTAAGACCTTAGCTATTAGGCCAGAGTAAGAGTTAAGACCTTAACCATTAGGCCAGAGTACGAGTCTAAGCCTTAGCTATTTGGCCAGAGTAAGAGTTAAGACCTCAACCATTAGGCCAGAGTACGAGTCTAAAACCTTAGCTATTAGGCCAGAGTAGGAGTTAAGACCTTAACCAGTAGGCCAGAGTAAGAGTTAAGACCTTAACCATTAGACCAGAGTACGAGTCTAAGACCTTAGCTATTAGGCCAGAGTAAGAGTTAAGACCTTAACCATTAGGCCAGAGTACGAGTCTAAGACCTTAACCAGTAGGCCAGAGTAAGAGTTAAGACCTTAACCATTTGGCCAGAGTACGAGTCTAAGACCTTAGCTATTAGGCCAGAGTAAGAGTTAAGACCTTAACCAGTAGGCCAGAGTAAGAGTTAAGACTTTAACCAGTAGGCCAGAGTACGAGTCTAAGACGTTAGCTATTAGGCCAGAGTAAGAGTTAAAACCTTAGCTATTAGGCCAGAGAAAGAGTTAAAACCTTAACCATTAGGCCAGAGAACGAGTCTAAGACCTTAGCTATTAGGCCAGAGTAAGAGTTAAGACCTTAGCTATTAGGCCAGAGTAAGAGTTAAGACCTTAACCAGTAGGCCAGAGTAAGAGTTAAGACCTTAACCATTAGGCCAGAGTAAGAGTCTAAGACCTTAGCTATTAGGCCAGAGTAAGAGTTAAGACATTAGCTATTAGGTCAGAGTAAGAGTTAAGACCGTAACCAGTAGGCCAGAGTAAGAGTTAAGACCTTAACCAGTAGGCCAGAGTAAGAGTTAAGACCTTAACCAGTAGGCCAGAGTAAGAGTTAAGACCTTAGCTATTAGGCCAGAGTAAGAGTTAAGACCTTAACCATTAGGCCATAGTACGAGTCTAAGACCTTAGCTATTAGGCCAGAGTAAGAGTTAAGACCTTAGCTATTAGGCCAGAGTAAGAGTTAAGACCTTAGCTATTAGGCCAGAGGAAGAGTTAAGACCTTAACCAGTAGGCCATAGTGCGAGTCTAAGACCTTAGCTATTAGGCCAGAGTAAGAGTTGAGACCTTAACCAGTAGGCCAGAGTAAGAGTTAGGACCTTAACCAGTAGGCCAGAGTACGAGTCTAAGACCTTAGCTATTAGGCCAGAGTAAGAGTTAAGACCTTAACCTGTAGGCCAGAGTACGAGTCTAAGACATTAGCTATTAGGCCAGAGTAAGAGTTAAGACCTTAACCAGTAGGCTAGAGTAAGATTTAAGACCTTAACCAGTAGGTCAGAGTACGAGTCTAAGACATTAGCTTTTAGGCCAGAGTAAGTGTTAAGACCTTAACCAGTAGGCCAGAGTAAGAGTTAATACCTTAACCATTAGGCCAGAGTACGAGTCTAAGACCTTAGCTATTGGGCAGAGTAAGAGTCTTAGCTATTAGGCCAGAGTAAGAGTTAAGACCTTAACCATTAGGGCAGAGTACGAGTCTAAGCCTCAGCTATTAGGCCAGAGTAAGAATTAAGACCTTAACCTTTAGGCCAGAGTACGAGTCTAAGACCTTAGCTATTAGGCCAGAGTAAGAGTTAAGACCTTAGATATTAGGCCAGAGTAAGAGTTAAGACCTTAACCATTAGGCCAGAGTATGAGTCTAAGACCTTAGCTATTAGGCCAGAGGAAGAGTTAAGACCTTAACCAGTAGGCCATAGTGCAAGTCTAAGACCTTAGATATTAGGTCAGAGTAAGAGTTAAGACCTTAACCAGTAGGCCAGAGTAAGTGTTAAGACCTTAACCAGTAGGCCAGAGTAAGAGTTAATACCTTAACCATTAGGCCAGAGTACGAGTCTAAGACCTTAGCTATTGGGCAGAGTAAGAGTCTTAGCTATTAGGCCAGAGTAAGAGTTAAGACCTTAACCATTAGGCCAGAGTACGAGTCTAAGCCTTAGCTATTAGGCCAGAGTAAGAATTAAGACCTTAACCTGTAGGCCAGAGTACGAGTCTAAGACCTTAGCTATTAGGCCAGAGTAAGAGTTAAGACCTTAGATATTAGGCCAGAGTAAGAGTTAAGACCTTAACCATTAGGCCAGAGTATAAGTCTAAGACCTTAGCTATTAGGCCAGAGGAAGAGTTAAGATCTTAACCAGTAGGCCATAGTGCGAGTCTAAGACCTTAGATATTAGGTCAGAGTAAGAGTTAAGACCTTAACCAGTAGGCCAGAGTAAGAGTTAAGACCTTAACCATTAGGCCAGAGTACAAGTCTATGACCTTAGCTATTAGGCCATAGTATGAGTCTAAGACCTTAGCTATTAGGCCAGAGTAAGAGTTAAGACCTTAAACAGTAGGCCAGAGTAAGAGTTAAGACCTTAACCTGTAGGCCATAGTACGAGTCTAAGACCTTAGCTATTAGGCCAGAGTACGAGTTAAGACATTAACCTGTAGGCCAGAGTAAGAGTTAAGACCTTAGCTATTAGGCCAGAGTAAGAGTTAAGACCTTAACCTGTAGGCCATAGTACGAGTCTAAGACCTTAGCTATTAGGCCAGAGTAAGAGTTAAGACCTTAACCAGTAGGCCAGAGTAAGTGTTAAGACCTTAACCATTAGGCCAGAGTATGAGTCTAAGACCTAAGCTATTAGGCCAGAGTAACAGTTAAGACCTTAGCTATTAGGCCAGAGTAAGAGTTAAGACCTTAACCAGTAGGCCAGAGTAAGAGTTAAGACCTTAACCAGTAGGCCAGAGTATGAGTCTTAGACCTTAACCAGTAGGCCAGAGTATGAGTTAAGACCTTAACCAGTAGGCCAGAGTAAGAGTTAAGACCTTAACCTGTAGGCCAGAGTAAGAGTTAAGACCTTAGCTATTAGGCCAGACTAAGAGTTAAGACCTTAACCATTAGGCCAGAGTACGAGTCTAAGACCTTAGCTATTAGGCCAAAGTACGAGTCTAAGACCTTAGCTATTAGGCCAGAGTACGAGTTAAGACATTAACCTGTAGGCCAGAGTAAGAGTTAAGACATTAGCTATTAGGCCAGAGTAAGAGTTAAGACCTTAACCAGTAGGCCAGAGTAAGAGTTAAGACCTTAACCTGTAGGCCATAGTACGAGTCTAAGACCTTAGCTTTTAGGCCAGAGTATGAGTTAAGACATTAACCTGTAGGCCAGAGTAAGAGTTAAGACCTTAGCTATTAGGCCAGAGTAAGAGTTAAGACCTTAACCTTTAGGCCAGAGTACAAGTCTAAGACCATAGCTATTAGGCCAGAGTAAGAGTTAAGACCTTAACCATTAGGCCTGAGTACGAGTCTAAGATCTTAGCTATTAGGCCAGAGTAAGAGTTAAGACCTTAACCAGTAGGCCAGAGTAAGAGTTATTACTTTAACCAGTAGGCCAGAGTACGAGTCTAAGACGTTAGCTATTAGGCCAGAGTAAGAGTTAAGACCTTGGCTATTAGGCCAGAGAAAGAGTTAAAACCTTAACCATTAGGCCAGAGAACGAGTCTAAGACCTTAGCTATTAGGCCAGAGTAAGAGTTAAGACCTTAGCTATTAGGCCAGAGTAAGAGTTAAGACCTTAACCAGTAGGCCAGAGTAAGAGTTAAGACCTTAACCATTAGGCCAGAGTAAGAGTCTAAGACCTTAGCTATTAGGCCAGAGTAAGAGTTAAGACCTTAACCAGTAGGCCAGAGTACGAGTCTAAGACCTTAGCTATTAGGCCAGAGTAAGAGTTAAGACCTTAACCAGTAGGCCAGAGTAGGAGTTAAGACCTTAACCACTAGGCCAGAGTACGAGTCTAAGACCTTAGCTATTAGGCCAGAGTAAGAGTTAAGACCTTAACCAGTAGGCCAGAGTACGACTCTAAGACCTTAGCTATTAGGCCAGAGTAAGAGTTAAGACCTTAACCAGTAGGCCAGAGTGGGAGTTAAGACCTTAACCACTAGGCAAGAGGACGAGTCTAAGACCTTAGCTATTAGGCCAGAGTAAGAGTTAAGACCTTAACCAGTAGGCCAGAGTAGGAGTTAAGACCTTAACCACTAGGCCAGAGTACGAGTCTAAGACCTTAACTATTAGGCCAGAGTAAGAGTTAAGACCTTAACCAGTAGGCCAGAGTAAGAGTTAAGATCTTAACCAGTAGGTCAGAGTACAAGTCTAAGACATCAGCTATTAGGCCAGAGTAAGTGTTAAGACCTTAACCAGTAGGCCAGAGTAAAAGTTAATACCTTAACCATTAGGCCAGAGTATGAGTCTAAGACCTTAGCTATTGGGCCAGCGTAAGAGTTAAGACCTTAGCTATTAGGCCAGAGTAAGAGTTAAGACCTTAACCATTGGGCCAGAGTACGAGTCTAAGCCTTAGCTATTAGGCCAGACTAAGAGTTAAGACCTTAACCATTAGGCCAGAGTACGAGTCTAAGACCTTAGCTATTAGGCCAAAGTACGAGTCTAAGACCTTAGCTATTAGGCCAGAGTACGAGTTAAGACATTAACCTGTAGGCCAGAGTAAGAGTTAAGACATTAGCTATTAGGCCAGAGTAAGAGTTAAGACCTTAACCAGTAGGCCAGAGTAAGAGTTAAGACCTTAACCTGTAGGCCATAGTACGAGTCTAAGACCTTAGCTTTTAGGCCAGAGTATGAGTTAAGACATTAACCTGTAGGCCAGAGTAAGAGTTAAGACCTTAGCTATTAGGCCAGAGTAAGAGTTAAGACCTTAACCTTTAGGCCAGAGTACAAGTCTAAGACCATAGCTATTAGGCCAGAGTAAGAGTTAAGACCTTAACCATTAGGCCTGAGTACGAGTCTAAGATCTTAGCTATTAGGCCAGAGTAAGAGTTAAGACCTTAACCAGTAGGCCAGAGTAAGAGTTATTACTTTAACCAGTAGGCCAGAGTACGAGTCTAAGACGTTAGCTATTAGGCCAGAGTAAGAGTTAAGACCTTGGCTATTAGGCCAGAGAAAGAGTTAAAACCTTAACCATTAGGCCAGAGAACGAGTCTAAGACCTTAGCTATTAGGCCAGAGTAAGAGTTAAGACCTTAGCTATTAGGCCAGAGTAAGAGTTAAGACCTTAACCAGTAGGCCAGAGTAAGAGTTAAGACCTTAACCATTAGGCCAGAGTAGGAGTCTAAGACCTTAGCTATTAGGCCAGAGTAAGAGTTAAGACCTTAACCAGTAGGCCAGAGTACGAGTCTAAGACCTTAGCTATTAGGCCAGAGTAAGAGTTAAGACCTTAACCAGTAGGCCAGAGTAGGAGTTAAGACCTTAACCACTAGGCCAGAGTACGAGTCTAAGACCTTAGCTATTAGGCCAGAGTAAGAGTTAAGACCTTAACCAGTAGGCCAGAGTACGAGTCTAAGACCTTAGCTATTAGGCCAGAGTAAGAGTTAAGACCTTAACCAGTAGGCCAGAGTAGGAGTTAAGACCTTAACCACTAGGCAAGAGGACGAGTCTAAGACCTTAGCTATTAGGCCAGAGTAAGAGTTAAGACCTTAACCAGTAGGCCAGAGTAGGAGTTAAGACCTTAACCACTAGGCCAGAGTACGAGTCTAAGACCTTAACTATTAGGCCAGAGTAAGAGTTAAGACCTTAACCAGTAGGCCAGAGTAAGAGTTAAGATCTTAACCAGTAGGTCAGAGTACAAGTCTAAGACATCAGCTATTAGGCCAGAGTAAGTGTTAAGACCTTAACCAGTAGGCCAGAGTAAAAGTTAATACCTTAACCATTAGGCCAGAGTATGAGTCTAAGACCTTAGCTATTGGGCCAGAGTAAGAGTTAAGACCTTAGCTATTAGGCCAGAGTAAGAGTTAAGACCTTAACCATTGGGCCAGAGTACGAGTCTAAGCCTTAGCTATTAGGCCAGAGTAAGAGTTAAGACCTTAACCATTAGGCCAGAGTACGAGTCTAAGACCTTAGCTATTAGGCCAGAGTAAGAGTTAAGACCTTAACCATTAGGCCAGAGTACGAGTCTAAGCCTTAGCTATTTGGCCAGAGTAAGAGTTAAGACCTCAACCATTAGGCCAGAGTACGAGTCTAAAACCTTAGCTATTAGGCCAGAGTAGGAGTTAAGACCTTAACCAGTAGGCCAGAGTAAGAGTTAAGACCTTAACCATTAGACCAGAGTACGAGTCTAAGACCTTAGCTATTAGGCCAGAGTAAGAGTTAAGACCTTAACCATTAGGCCAGAGTACGAGTCTAAGACCTTAACCAGTAGGCCAGAGTAAGAGTTAAGACCTTAACCATTTGGCCAGAGTACGAGTCTAAGACCTTAGCTATTAGGCCAGAGTAAGAGTTAAGACCTTAACCAGTAGGCCAGAGTAAGAGTTAAGACTTTAACCAGTAGGCCAGAGTACGAGTCTAAGACGTTAGCTATTAGGCCAGAGTAAGAGTTAAAACCTTAGCTATTAGGCCAGAGAAAGAGTTAAAACCTTAACCATTAGGCCAGAGAACGAGTCTAAGACCTTAGCTATTAGGCCAGAGTAAGAGTTAAGACCTTAGCTATTAGGCCAGAGTAAGAGTTAAGACCTTAACCAGTAGGCCAGAGTAAGAGTTAAGACCTTAACCATTAGGCCAGAGTAAGAGTCTAAGACCTTAGCTATTAGGCCAGAGTAAGAGTTAAGACATTAGCTATTAGGTCAGAGTAAGAGTTAAGACCGTAACCAGTAGGCCAGAGTAAGAGTTAAGACCTTAACCAGTAGGCCAGAGTAAGAGTTAAGACCTTAACCAGTAGGCCAGAGTAAGAGTTAAGACCTTAGCTATTAGGCCAGAGTAAGAGTTAAGACCTTAACCATTAGGCCATAGTACGAGTCTAAGACCTTAGCTATTAGGCCAGAGTAAGAGTTAAGACCTTAGCTATTAGGCCAGAGTAAGAATTAAGATCTTAGCTATTAGCCCAGAGTAAGAGTTAAGACCTTAACCATTAGGTCAGAATACGAGTCTAAGACCTTAGCTATTAGGCCAGAGTAAGAGTTAAGACCTTAGCTATTAGGCCAGAGGAAGAGTTAAGACCTTAACCAGTAGGCCATAGTGCGAGTCTAAGACCTTAGCTATTAGGCCAGAGTAAGAGTTGAGACCTTAACCAGTAGGCCAGAGTAAGAGTTAGGACCTTAACCAGTAGGCCAGAGTACGAGTCTAAGACCTTAGCTATTAGGCCAGAGTAAGAGTTAAGACCTTAACCTGTAGGCCAGAGTACGAGTCTAAGACATTAGCTATTAGGCCAGAGTAAGAGTTAAGACCTTAACCAGTAGGCTAGAGTAAGATTTAAGACCTTAACCAGTAGGTCAGAGTACGAGTCTAAGACATTAGCTTTTAGGCCAGAGTAAGTGTTAAGACCTTAACCAGTAGGCCAGAGTAAGAGTTAATACCTTAACCATTAGGCCAGAGTACGAGTCTAAGACCTTAGCTATTGGGCAGAGTAAGAGTCTTAGCTATTAGGCCAGAGTAAGAGTTAAGACCTTAACCATTAGGGCAGAGTACGAGTCTAAGCCTCAGCTATTAGGCCAGAGTAAGAATTAAGACCTTAACCTTTAGGCCAGAGTACGAGTCTAAGACCTTAGCTATTAGGCCAGAGTAAGAGTTAAGACCTTAGATATTAGGCCAGAGTAAGAGTTAAGACCTTAACCATTAGGCCAGAGTATGAGTCTAAGACCTTAGCTATTAGGCCAGAGGAAGAGTTAAGACCTTAACCAGTAGGCCATAGTGCAAGTCTAAGACCTTAGATATTAGGTCAGAGTAAGAGTTAAGACCTTAACCAGTAGGCCAGAGAAAGTGTTAAGACCTTAACCAGTAGGCCAGAGTAAGAGTTAATACCTTAACCATTAGGCCAGAGTACGAGTCTAAGACCTTAGCTATTGGGCAGAGTAAGAGTCTTAGCTATTAGGCCAGAGTAAGAGTTAAGACCTTAACCATTAGGCCAGAGTACGAGTCTAAGCCTTAGCTATTAGGCCAGAGTAAGAATTAAGACCTTAACCTGTAGGCCAGAGTACGAGTCTAAGACCTTAGCTATTAGGCCAGAGTAAGAGTTAAGACCTTAGATATTAGGCCAGAGTAAGAGTTAAGACCTTAACCATTAGGCCAGAGTATAAGTCTAAGACCTTAGCTATTAGGCCAGAGGAAGAGTTAAGACCTTAACCAGGAGGCCATAGTGCGAGTCTAAGACCTTAGATATTAGGTCAGAGTAAGAGTTAAGACCTTAACCAGTAGGCCAGAGTAAGAGTTAAGACCTTAACCATTAGGCCAGAGTACAAGTCTATGACCTTAGCTATTAGGCCATAGTATGAGTCTAAGACCTTAGCTATTAGGCCAGAGTAAGAGTTAAGACCTTAAACAGTAGGCCAGAGTAAGAGTTAAGACCTTAACCTGTAGGCCATAGTACGAGTCTAAGACCTTAGCTATTAGGCCAGAGTACGAGTTAAGACATTAACCTGTAGGCCAGAGTAAGAGTTAAGACCTTAGCTATTAGGCCAGAGTAAGAGTTAAGACCTTAACCTGTAGGCCATAGTACGAGTCTAAGACCTTAGCTATTAGGCCAGAGTAAGAGTTAAGACCTTAACCAGTAGGCCAGAGTAAGTGTTAAGACCTTAACCATTAGGCCAGAGTATGAGTCTAAGACCTAAGCTATTAGGCCAGAGTAACAGTTAAGACCTTAGCTATTAGGCCAGAGTAAGAGTTAAGACCTTAACCAGTAGGCCAGAGTAAGAGTTAAGACCTTAACCAGTAGGCCAGATTATGAGTCTTAGACCTTAACCAGTAGGCCAGAGTATGAGTTAAGACCTTAACCAGTAGGCCAGAGTAAGAGTTAAGACCTTAACCTGTAGGCCAGAGTAAGAGTTAAGACCTTAGCTATTAGGCCTGACTAAGAGTTAAGACCTTAACCATTAGGCCAGAGTACGAGTCTAAGACCTTAGCTATTAGGCCAAAGTACGAGTCTAAGACCTTAGCTATTAGGCCAGAGTACGAGTTAAGACATTAAAAGGTAGGCCAGAGTAAGAGTTAAGACATTAGCTATTAGGCCAGAGTAAGAGTTAAGACCTTAACCAGTAGGCTAGAGTAAGATTTAAGACCTTAACCAGTAGGTCAGAGTACGAGTCTAAGACATTAGCTTTTAGGCCAGAGTAAGTGTTAAGACCTTAACCAGTAGGCCAGAGTAAGAGTTAATACCTTAACCATTAGGCCAGAGTACGAGTCTAAGACCTTAGCTATTGGGCAGAGTAAGAGTCTTAGCTATTAGGCCAGAGTAAGAGGTAAGACCTTAACCATTAGGCCAGAGTACGAGTCTAAGACCTTAGCTATTAGGCCAGAGTAAGAGTTAAGACCTTAGCTATTAGGCCAGAGTAATAGTTAAGACCTTAACCATTAGGCCAGAGTACGAGTCTAAGCCTTAGCTATTAGGCCAGAGTAAGAGTTAAGACCTTAACCTGTAGGCCAGAGTACGAGTCTAAGACCTTAGCTATTAGGCCAGAGTAAGAGTTAAGACCTTAGCTATTAGGCCAGAGTAAGAGTTAAGACCTTAGATATTAGGCCAGAGTAAGAGTTAAGACCTTAACCATTAGGCCAGAGTATGAGTCTAAGACCTTAGCTATTAAGCCAGAGGAAGAGTTAAGACCTTAACCAGTAGGCCATAGTGCGAGTCTAAGACCTTAGATATTAGGTCAGAGTAAGAGTTAAGACCTTAACCAGTAGGCCAGAGTAAGAGTTAAGACCTCAACCATTAGGCCAGAGTACGAGTCTAAGATCTTAGCTTTTAGGCCATAGTACGAGTCTAAGACCTTAGCTATTAGACAAAGTAAGAGTTAAGACCTTAACCAGTAGGCCAGTGTAAGAGTTAAGACCTTAACCATTAGGCCAGAGTACGAGTCTATGACCTTAGCTATTAGGCCATAGTACGAGTCTAAGACCTTAGCTATTAGGCCAGAGTAAGAGTTAAGACCTTAACCAGTAGGCCAGAGTAAGAGTTAAGACCTTAACCTGTAGGCCATAGTACGAGTCTAAGACCTTAGCTATTAGGCCAGAGTATGAGTTAAGACATTAACCTGTAGGCCAGAGTAAGAGTTAAGACCTTAGCTATTAGGCCAGAGTAAGAGTTAAGACCTTAACCTGTAGGCCATAGTACGAGTCTAAGACCTTAGCTATTAGGCCAGAGTAAGAGTTAAGTCCTTAACCAGTAGGCCAGAGTAAGTGTTAAGACCTTAACCATTAGGCCAGAGTATGAGTCTAAGACCTAAGCTATTAGGCCAGAGTAACAGTTAAGACCTTAGCTATTAGGCCAGAGTAAGAGTTAAGACCTTAACCAGTAGGCCAGAGTAAGAGTTAAGACCTTAACCAGTAGGCCAGAGTACGAGTCTAAGACCTTAACCAGTAGGCCAGAGTATGATTTAAGACCTTAACCAGTAGGCCAGAGTAAGAGTTAAGACCTTAACCTGTAGGCCAGAGTAAGAGTTAAGACCTTAGCTATTAGGCCAGACTAAGAGTTAAGACCTTATCCATTAGTCCAGAGTACCAGTCTAAGACCTTAGCTATTAGGCAAAAGTACGAGTCTAAGACCTTAGCTATTAGGCCAGGGTAAGAGTTAAGACCTTAACCAGTAGGCCAGAGTAAGAGTTAAGACCTTAACCATTACGCCAGAGTATGAGTCTAAGACCTAAGCTTTTAGGCCAGAGTAAGAGTTAAGACCTTAACCATTAGGCCAGAGAACGAGTCTAAGACCTTAGCTATTAGGCCAGAGTAAGAGTTAAGACCTTAACCAGTAGGCCAGAGTTAGAGTTAAGACCTTAACCAGTAGGCCAGAGTACAAGTCTAAGACCTTAACCAGTAGGCCAGAGTATGAGTTAAGACCTTAACCAGTAGGCCAGAGTAAGAGTTAAGACCTTAACCTGTAGACCAGAGTAAGAGTTAAGACCTTAGCTATTAAGCCAGAGTAAGAGTTACGACCTTAACCAGTAGGCCAGAGTAAGAGTTAAGACCTTATTCAGTAGGCCAGACTACGAGTTAAGACCTTAACCATTACGCCAGAGTACGAGTCTAAGACCTTAGCTATTAGGCCAGAGTACGAGTCTAAGACCTTAGCTATTAGGCCAGAGTAAGAGTTAAGACCTTAGCTATTAGGCCAGAGTAAGAGTTAAGACCTTAACCAGTAGGCCAGAGTACAAGTCTAAGACCTTAGCTATTAGGCCAGAGTAAGAGTTAAGACCTTAACCATTAGGCCTGAGTACAAGTCTAAGACCTTAGCTATTAGGCCAGAGTAAGAGTTAAGACCTTAACCAGTAGGCCAGAGTAAGAGTTACGACCTTAACCAGTAGGCCAGAGTACGAGTCTAAGACCTTAGCTATTAGGCCAGAGTAAGAGTTAAGACCTTAACCATTAGGCCAGAGTACGAGTCTAAGCCTTAGCTATTAGGCCAGAGTAAGAGTTAAGACCTTAACCTGTAGGCCAGAGTACGAGTCTAAGACCTTAGCTATTAGGCCAGAGTAAGAGTTAAGACCTTAGCTATTAGGCCAGAGTAAGAGTTAAGACCTTAGATATTAGGCCAGAGTAAGAGTTAAGACCTTAACCATTAGGCCAGAGTATGAGTCTAAGACCTTAGCTATTAAGCCAGAGGAAGAGTTAAGACCTTAACCAGTAGGCCATAGTGCGAGTCTAAGACCTTAGATATTAGGTCAGAGTAAGAGTTAAGACCTTAACCAGTAGGCCAGAGTAAGAGTTAAGACCTCAACCATTAGGCCAGAGTACGAGTCTAGGATCTTAGCTTTTAGGCCATAGTACGAGTCTAAGACCTTAGCTATTAGACAAAGTAAGAGTTAAGACCTTAACCAGTAGGCCAGTGTAAGGGTTAAGACCTTAACCATTAGGCCAGAGTACGAGTCTATGACCTTAGCTATTAGGCCATAGTACGAGTCTAAGACCTTAGCTATTAGGCCAGAGTAAGAGTTAAGACCTTAACCAGTAGGCCAGAGTAAGAGTTAAGACCTTAACCTGTAGGCCATAGTACGAGTCTAAGACCTTAGCTATTAGGCCAGAGTATGAGTTAAGACATTAACCTGTAGGCCAGAGTAAGAGTTAAGACCTTAGCTATTAGGCCAGAGTAAGAGTTAAGACCTTAACCTGTAGGCCATAGTACGAGTCTAAGACCTTAGCTATTAGGCCAGAGTAAGAGTTAAGTCCTTAACCAGTAGGCCAGAGTAAGTGTTAAGACCTTAACCATTAGGCCAGAGTATGAGTCTAAGACCTAAGCTATTAGGCCAGAGTAACAGTTAAGACCTTAGCTATTAGGCCAGAGTAAGAGTTAAGACCTTAACCAGTAGGCCAGAGTAAGAGTTAAGACCTTAACCAGTAGGCCAGAGTACGAGTCTAAGACCTTAACCAGTAGGCCAGAGTATGATTTAAGACCTTAACCAGTAGGCCAGAGTAAGAGTTAAGACCTTAACCTGTAGGCCAGAGTAAGAGTTAAGACCTTAGCTATTAGGCCAGACTAAGAGTTAAGACCTTATCCATTAGTCCAGAGTACCAGTCTAAGACCTTAGCTATTAGGCAAAAGTACGAGTCTAAGACCTTAGCTATTAGGCCAGGGTAAGAGTTAAGACCTTAACCAGTAGGCCAGAGTAAGAGTTAAGACCTTAACCATTACGCCAGAGTATGAGTCTAAGACCTAAGCTTTTAGGCCAGAGTAAGAGTTAAGACCTTAACCATTAGGCCAGAGAACGAGTCTAAGACCTTAGCTATTAGGCCAGAGTAAGAGTTAAGACCTTAACCAGTAGGCCAGAGTTAGAGTTAAGACCTTAACCAGTAGGCCAGAGTACAAGTCTAAGACCTTAACCAGTAGGCCAGAGTATGAGTTAAGACCTTAACCAGTAGGCCAGAGTAAGAGTTAAGACCTTAACCTGTAGACCAGAGTAAGAGTTAAGACCTTAGCTATTAAGCCAGAGTAAGAGTTACGACCTTAACCAGTAGGCCAGAGTAAGAGTTAAGACCTTATTCAGTAGGCCAGACTACGAGTTAAGACCTTAACCATTACGCCAGAGTACGAGTCTAAGACCTTAGCTATTAGGCCAGAGTACGAGTCTAAGACCTTAGCTATTAGGCCAGAGTAAGAGTTAAGACCTTAGCTATTAGGCCAGAGTAAGAGTTAAGACCTTAACCAGTAGGCCAGAGTACAAGTCTAAGACCTTAGCTATTAGGCCAGAGTAAGAGTTAAGACCTTAACCATTAGGCCTGAGTACAAGTCTAAGACCTTAGCTATTAGGCCAGAGTAAGAGTTAAGACCTTAACCAGTAGGCCAGAGTAAGAGTTACGACCTTAACCAGTAGGCCAGAGTACGAGTCTAAGACCTTAGCTATTAGGCCAGAGTAAGAGTTAAGACCTTAACCAGTAGGCCAGAGTACGAGTCTAAGACCTTAGCTATTAGGCCAGAGTAAGAGTTAAGACCTTAACCTGTAGGCCAGAGTACGAGTCTACGACCTTAGCTATTAGGCCAGAGTAAGAGTTAAGACCTTAGCTATTAGGCCAGAGTAAGAGTTAAGACATTAACAATTAGGCCAGAGTATGAGTCTAAGACCTTAGCTATTAGGCCAGAGTAAGAGTTAAGACCTTAACCAGTAGGCCAGAGTAAGAGTTACGACCTTAACCAGTAGGCCAGAGTACGAGTCTAAGACCTTAGCTATTAGGCCAGAGTAAGAGTTAAGACCTTAACCAGTAGGCCAGAGTACGAGTCTAAGACCTTAGCTATTAGGCCAGAGTAAGAGTTAAGACCTTAACCAGTAGGCCGTAGTGCGAGTCTAAGACCTTAGCTATTAGGCCAGAGTAAGAGTTAAGACCTTAACCAGTAGGCCAGAGTTAGAGTTAAGACCTTAACCAGTAGGCCAGAGTACAAGTCTAAGACCTTAACCAGTAGGCCAGAGTATGAGTTAAGACCTTAACCAGTAGGCCAGAGTAAGAGTTAAGACCTTAACCTGTAGACCAGAGTAAGAGTTAAGACCTTAGCTATTAAGCCAGAGTAAGAGTTACGACCTTAACCAGTAGGCCAGAGTAAGAGTTAAGACCTTATTCAGTAGGCCAGACTACGAGTTAAGACCTTAACCATTACGCCAGAGTACGAGTCTAAGACCTTAGCTATTAGGCCAGAGTACGAGTCTAAGACCTTAGCTATTAGGCCAGAGTAAGAGTTAAGACCTTAGCTATTAGGCCAGAGTAAGAGTTAAGACCTTAACCAGTAGGCCAGAGTACAAGTCTAAGACCTTAGCTATTAGGCCAGAGTAAGAGTTAAGACCTTAACCATTAGGCCTGAGTACAAGTCTAAGACCTTAGCTATTAGGCCAGAGTAAGAGTTAAGACCTTAACCAGTAGGCCAGAGTAAGAGTTACGACCTTAACCAGTAGGCCAGAGTACGAGTCTAAGACCTTAGCTATTAGGCCAGAGTAAGAGTTAAGACCTTAACCATTAGGCCAGAGTACGAGTCTAAGCCTTAGCTATTAGGCCAGAGTAAGAGTTAAGACCTTAACCTGTAGGCCAGAGTACGAGTCTAAGACCTTAGCTATTAGGCCAGAGTAAGAGTTAAGACCTTAGCTATTAGGCCAGAGTAAGAGTTAAGACCTTAGATATTAGGCCAGAGTAAGAGTTAAGACCTTAACCATTAGGCCAGAGTATGAGTCTAAGACCTTAGCTATTAAGCCAGAGGAAGAGTTAAGACCTTAACCAGTAGGCCATAGTGCGAGTCTAAGACCTTAGATATTAGGTCAGAGTAAGAGTTAAGACCTTAACCAGTAGGCCAGAGTAAGAGTTAAGACCTCAACCATTAGGCCAGAGTACGAGTCTAGGATCTTAGCTTTTAGGCCATAGTACGAGTCTAAGACCTTAGCTATTAGACAAAGTAAGAGTTAAGACCTTAACCAGTAGGCCAGTGTAAGGGTTAAGACCTTAACCATTAGGCCAGAGTACGAGTCTATGACCTTAGCTATTAGGCCATAGTACGAGTCTAAGACCTTAGCTATTAGGCCAGAGTAAGAGTTAAGACCTTAACCAGTAGGCCAGAGTAAGAGTTAAGACCTTAACCTGTAGGCCATAGTACGAGTCTAAGACCTTAGCTATTAGGCCAGAGTATGAGTTAAGACATTAACCTGTAGGCCAGAGTAAGAGTTAAGACCTTAGCTATTAGGCCAGAGTAAGAGTTAAGACCTTAACCTGTAGGCCATAGTACGAGTCTAAGACCTTAGCTATTAGGCCAGAGTAAGAGTTAAGTCCTTAACCAGTAGGCCAGAGTAAGTGTTAAGACCTTAACCATTAGGCCAGAGTATGAGTCTAAGACCTAAGCTATTAGGCCAGAGTAACAGTTAAGACCTTAGCTATTAGGCCAGAGTAAGAGTTAAGACCTTAACCAGTAGGCCAGAGTAAGAGTTAAGACCTTAACCAGTAGGCCAGAGTACGAGTCTAAGACCTTAACCAGTAGGCCAGAGTATGATTTAAGACCTTAACCAGTAGGCCAGAGTAAGAGTTAAGACCTTAACCTGTAGGCCAGAGTAAGAGTTAAGACCTTAGCTATTAGGCCAGACTAAGAGTTAAGACCTTATCCATTAGTCCAGAGTACCAGTCTAAGACCTTAGCTATTAGGCAAAAGTACGAGTCTAAGACCTTAGCTATTAGGCCAGGGTAAGAGTTAAGACCTTAACCAGTAGGCCAGAGTAAGAGTTAAGACCTTAACCATTACGCCAGAGTATGAGTCTAAGACCTAAGCTTTTAGGCCAGAGTAAGAGTTAAGACCTTAACCATTAGGCCAGAGAACGAGTCTAAGACCTTAGCTATTAGGCCAGAGTAAGAGTTAAGACCTTAACCAGTAGGCCAGAGTTAGAGTTAAGACCTTAACCAGTAGGCCAGAGTACAAGTCTAAGACCTTAACCAGTAGGCCAGAGTATGAGTTAAGACCTTAACCAGTAGGCCAGAGTAAGAGTTAAGACCTTAACCTGTAGACCAGAGTAAGAGTTAAGACCTTAGCTATTAAGCCAGAGTAAGAGTTACGACCTTAACCAGTAGGCCAGAGTAAGAGTTAAGACCTTATTCAGTAGGCCAGACTACGAGTTAAGACCTTAACCATTACGCCAGAGTACGAGTCTAAGACCTTAGCTATTAGGCCAGAGTACGAGTCTAAGACCTTAGCTATTAGGCCAGAGTAAGAGTTAAGACCTTAGCTATTAGGCCAGAGTAAGAGTTAAGACCTTAACCAGTAGGCCAGAGTACAAGTCTAAGACCTTAGCTATTAGGCCAGAGTAAGAGTTAAGACCTTAACCATTAGGCCTGAGTACAAGTCTAAGACCTTAGCTATTAGGCCAGAGTAAGAGTTAAGACCTTAACCAGTAGGCCAGAGTAAGAGTTACGACCTTAACCAGTAGGCCAGAGTACGAGTCTAAGACCTTAGCTATTAGGCCAGAGTAAGAGTTAAGACCTTAACCAGTAGGCCAGAGTACGAGTCTAAGACCTTAGCTATTAGGCCAGAGTAAGAGTTAAGACCTTAACCTGTAGGCCAGAGTACGAGTCTACGACCTTAGCTATTAGGCCAGAGTAAGAGTTAAGACCTTAGCTATTAGGCCAGAGTAAGAGTTAAGACATTAACAATTAGGCCAGAGTATGAGTCTAAGGCCTTAGCTATTAGGTCAGAGTAAGAGTTAAGACCTTAACCAGTAGGCCAGAGTAAGAGTTAAGACCTTAACCATTAGGCCAGAGTACGAGTCTATGACCTTAGTTATTAGGCCATAGTACGAGTCTAAGACCTTAGCTATTAGGCCAGAGTAAGAGTTAAGACCTTAACCAGTAGGCCAGAGTAATGGTTAAGACCTTAACCAGTAGGCCAGAGTACGCGTTAAGACCTTAACCATTAGGCCAGAGTACAAGTCTAAGACCTTAGCTATTAGGCCAGAGTACGAGTCTAAGACCTTAGCTATTAGGCCAGAGTAAGAGTTAAGACCTTAGCTATTAGGCCAGAGTAAGAGTTAAGACCTTAACTAGTAGGCCAGAGTACGAGTCTAAGACCTTAGCTATTAGGCCAGAGTAAGAGTTAAGACCTTAACCATTAGGCCAGAGTACGAGTCTAAGACATTAGCTATTAGGCCAGAGTAAGAGTTAAGACCTTAACCAGTAGGCCAGAGTAAGAGTTAAGACCTTAACTAGTAGCCCAGAGAACGAGTCTAAGACCTTAGCTATTAGGCCAGAGTAAGAGTTAAGACCTTAACCAGTAGGCCAGAGTACGAGTCTAAGACCTTAGCTATTAGGCCAGAGTAAGAGTTAAGACCTTAACCTGTAGGCCAGTGTACGAGTCTAAGATCTTAGCTATTAGGCCAGAGTAAGAGTTAAGACCTTAGCTATTAGGCCAGAGTAAGAGTTACAACCTTAACCATCAGGCCAGAGTATGAGTCTAAGACCTTAGCTATTAGGCCAGAGGAAGAGTTAAGACCTTAACCAGTAGGCCATAGTGCGAGTCTAAGACCTTAGCTATTAGGCCAGAGTAAGAGTTAAGACCTTAGCTATTAGGCCAGAGTAAGAGTTAAGACCTTAGATATTAGGCCAGAGTAAGAGTTAAGACCTTAACCATTAGGCCAGAGTATGAGTCTAAGACCTTAGCTATTGAGCCAGAGGAAGAGTTAAGACCTTAACCAGTAGGCCATAGTGCGAGTCTAAGACCTTAGATATTAGGTCAGAGTAAGAGTTAAGACCTTAACCAGTAGGCCAGAGTAAGAGTTAAGACCTTAACCATTAGGCCAGAGTACGAGTCTATGACCTTAGCTATTAGGCCATAGTACGAGTCTAAGACTTTAGCTATTAGGCCAGAGTAAGAGTTAAGACCTTAACCAGTAGGCCAGAGTAAGAGTTAAGACCTTAACCTGTAGGCCAGAGTACGAGTCTAAGACCTTAGCTATTAGGCCAGAGTAAGAGTTAAGACCTTAACCAGTAGGCCAGAGTACGAGTCTAAGACCTTAGCTATTAGGCCAGAGTAAGAGTTAAGACCTTAACCTGTAGGCCAGAGTACGAGTCTAAGACCTTAGCTTTTAGGCCAGAGTAAGAGTTAAGACCTTAACCAGTAGGCTAGAGTAAGATTTAAGACCTTAACCAGTAGGTCAGAGTACGAGTCTAAGACATTAGCTTTTAGGCCAGAGTAAGTGTTAAGACCTTAACCAGTAGGCCAGAGTAAGAGTTAATACCTTAACCATTAGGCCAGAGTACGAGTCTAAGACCTTAGCTATTGGGCAGAGTAAGAGTCTTAGCTATTAGGCCAGAGTAAGAGTTAAGACCTTAACCATTAGGCCAGAGTATGAGTCTAAGACCTTAGCTATTAGGCCAGAGGAAGAGTTAAGACCTTAAGCAGTAGGCCATAGTGCGAGTCTAAGACCTTAGCTATTAGGCCAGAGTAAGAGTTAAGACCTTAACCAGTAGGCCAGAGTACGAGTCAATGACCTTAGCTATTAGGCCATAGTACGAGTCTAAGACCTTAGCTATTAGGCCATAGTAAGAGTTAAGATCTTAACCAGTAGGCCAGAGTAAGAGTTAAGACCTTAACCAGTAGGCCAGAGTACGAGTTAAGACCTTAACCATTAGGCCAAAGTACGAGTCTAAGACCTTAGCTATTAGGCCAAAGTACGAGTTTAAGACCTTAGCTATTAGGCCAGAGTAAGAGTTAAGACCTTAGCTATTAGGCCAGAGTAAGAGTTAAGACCTTAACCAGTAGGCCAGAGTACGAGTCTAAGACCTTAGCTATTAGGCCAGAGTAAGAGTTAAGACCTTAACCATTAGGCCAGAGTACGAGTCTAAGACCTTAGCTATTAGGCCAGAGTAAGAGTTAAGACCTTAACCAGTAGGCCAGAGTAAGAGTTAAGACCTTAACCATTAGGCCAGAGTACGAGTCTAAGACCTTAGCTATTATGCCAGACAAAGAGTTAAGACCTTAACCATTAGGCCAGAGTACGAGTCTAAGACCTTAGCTAATAGGCCAAAGTACGAGTCTAAGACCTTAGCTATTAGGCCAGAGTACAAGTTAGGACATTAACCTGTAGGCCAGAGTAAGAGTTAAGACCTTAGCTATTAGGCCAGAGTACAAGTCTAAGACCTTAGCTATTAGGCCAGAGTAAGAGTTAAGACCTTAACCAGTAGGCCAGAGTAAGAGTTAAGACCTTAGCTATTAGGCCAGATTAAGAGTTAAGACCTTAGCTATTAGGCCAGAGTAAGAGTTAAGACCTTAACCATTAGGCCAGAGTACAAGTCTAAGACCTTAGCTATTAGGCCAGAGGAAGAGTTAAGACCTTAACCAGTAGGCCATAGTGCGAGTCTAAGACCTTAGCTATTAGGCCAGAGTAAGAGTTAAGACCTTAACCAGTAGGCCAGAGTCAGAGTTAGGACCTTAACCAGTAGGCCAGAGTACGAGTCTAAGACCTTAGCTATTAGGCAAGAGTAAGAGTTAAGACCTTAACCTGTAGGCCAGAGTACGAGTCTTAGACCTCAGCTATTAGGCCAGAGTAAGAGTTAAGACCTTAACAAGTAGGCCAGAGTAGGAGTTAAGACCTTAACCAGTAGGCCAGAGTATGAGTCTAAGACCTTAGCTATTAGGCCAGAGTAAGAGTTAAGACCTTAACCAGTAGGCCAGAGTAAGAGTTAAGACCTTAACCAGTAGGTCAGAGTACGAGTCTAAGACATTAGCTATTAGGCCAGAGTAAGTGTTAAGACCTTAACCAGTAGGCCAGAGTAAAAGTTAATACCTTAACCATTAGGCCAGAGTACGAGTCTAAGACCTTAGCTATGGGGCCAGAGTAGGAGTCTTAGCTATTAGGCCAGAGTAAGAGTTAAGACCTTAACCATTAGGCCAGAGTACGAGTCTAAGACCTTAGCTATGAGGCCAGAGTAAGTGTTAAGACCTTAACCAGTAGGCCAGAGTAAGAGTTAATACCTTAACCATTAGGCCAGAGTACGAGTCTAAGACCTTAGCTATTGGGCCAGAGTAAGAGTTAAGACCTTAGCTATTAGGCCAGAGTAAGAGTTAAGACCTTAACCATTAGGCCAGAGTACGAGTCTAAGCCTTAGCTATTAGGCCAGAGTAAGAGTTAAGACCTTAACCATTAGGCCAGAGTACGAGTCTAAGACCTTAGCTATGAGGCCAGAGTAAGAGTTAAGACCTTAGCTATTAGGCCAGAGTAAGAGTTAAGACCTTAACCATTAGGCCAGAGTACGAGTCTAAGCCTTAGCTATTTGGCCAGAGTAAGAGTTAAGACCTCAACCATTAGGCCAGAGTACGAGTCTAAGACCTTAGCTATTAGGCCAGAGTAGGAGTTAAGACCTTAACCAGTAGGCCAGAGTAAGAGTTAAGACCTTAACCATTAGACCAGAGTACGAGTCTAAGACCTTAGCTATTAGGCCAGAGTAAGAGTTAAGACCTTAACCATTAGGCCAGAGTACGAGTCTAAGACCTTAACCAGTAGGCCAGAGTAAGAGTTAAGACCTTAACCATTTGGCCAGAGTACGAGTCTAAGACCTTAGCAATTAGGCCAGAGTAAGAGTTAAGACCTTAACCAGTAGGCCAGAGTAAGAGTTAAGACTTTAACCAGTAGGCCAGAGTACGAGTCTAAGACGTTAGCTATTAGGCCAGAGTAAGAGTTAAGACCTTAGCTATTAGGCCAGAGACAGAGTTAAAACCTTAACCATTAGGCCAGAGAATGAGTCTAAGACCTTAGCTATTAGGCCAGAGTAAGAGTTAAGACCTTAGCTATTAGGCCAGAGTAAGAGTTAAGACCTTAACCAGTAGGCCAGAGTAAGAGTTAAGACCTTAACCATTAGGCCAGAGTAAGAGTCTAAGACCTTAGCTATTAGGCCAGAGTAAGAGTTAAGACATTAGCTATTAGGTCAGAGTAAGAGTTAAGACCTTAACCAGTAGGCCAGAGTAAGAGTTAAGACCTTAGCTATTAGGCCAGAGTAAGAGTTAAGACCTTAACCATTAGGCCATAGTACGAGTCTAAGACCTTAGCTATTAGGCCAGAGTAAGAGTTAAGACCTTAGCTATAAGGCCAGAGTAAGAGTTAGGATCTTAGCTATTAGCCCAGAGTAAGAGTTAAGACCTTAGCTATTAGGCCAGAGGAAGAGTTAAGACCTTAACCAGTAGGCCATAGTGCGAGTCTAAGACCTTAGCTATTAGGCCAGAGTAAGAGTTAAGACCTTAACCTGTAGGCCAGAGTACGAGTCTTAGACCTCAGCTATTAGGCCAGAGTAAGAGTTAAGACCTTAACAAGTAGGCCAGAGTAGGAGTTAAGACCTTAACCAGTAGGCCAGAGTATGAGTCTAAGACCTTAGCTATTAGGCCAGAGTAAGAGTTAAGACCTTAACCAGTAGGCCAGAGTAAGAGTTAAGACCTTAACCAGTAGGTCAGAGTACGAGTCTAAGACATTAGCTATTAGGCCAGAGTAAGTGTTAAGACCTTAACCAGTAGGCCAGAGTAAAAGTTAATACCTTAACCATTAGGCCAGAGTACGAGTCTAAGACCTTAGCTATGGGGCCAGAGTAGGAGTCTTAGCTATTAGGCCAGAGTAAGAGTTAAGACCTTAACCATTAGGCCAGAGTACGAGTCTAAGACCTTAGCTATGAGGCCAGAGTAAGTGTTAAGACCTTAACCAGTAGGCCAGAGTAAGAGTTAATACCTTAACCATTAGGCCAGAGTACGAGTCTAAGACCTTAGCTATTGGGCCAGAGTAAGAGTTAAGACCTTAGCTATTAGGCCAGAGTAAGAGTTAAGACCTTAACCATTAGGCCAGAGTACGAGTCTAAGCCTTAGCTATTAGGCCAGAGTAAGAGTTAAGACCTTAACCATTAGGCCAGAGTACGAGTCTAAGACCTTAGCTATGAGGCCAGAGTAAGAGTTAAGACCTTAGCTATTAGGCCAGAGTAAGAGTTAAGACCTTAACCATTAGGCCAGAGTACGAGTCTAAGCCTTAGCTATTTGGCCAGAGTAAGAGTTAAGACCTCAACCATTAGGCCAGAGTACGAGTCTAAGACCTTAGCTATTAGGCCAGAGTAGGAGTTAAGACCTTAACCAGTAGGCCAGAGTAAGAGTTAAGACCTTAACCATTAGACCAGAGTACGAGTCTAAGACCTTAGCTATTAGGCCAGAGTAAGAGTTAAGACCTTAACCATTAGGCCAGAGTACGAGTCTAAGACCTTAACCAGTAAGCCAGAGTAAGAGTTAAGACCTTAACCATTTGGCCAGAGTACGAGTCTAAGACCTTAGCAATTAGGCCAGAGTAAGAGTTAAGACCTTAACCAGTAGGCCAGAGTAAGAGTTAAGACTTTAACCAGTAGGCCAGAGTACGAGTCTAAGACGTTAGCTATTAGGCCAGAGTAAGAGTTAAGACCTTAGCTATTAGGCCAGAGAAAGAGTTAAAACGTTAACCATTAGGCCAGAGAACGAGTCTAAGACCTTAGCTATTAGGCCAGAGTAAGAGTTAAGACCTTAGCTATTAGGCCAGAGTAAGAGTTAAGACCTTAACCAGTAGGCCAGAGTAAGAGTTAAGACCTTAACCATTAGGCCAGAGTAAGAGTCTAAGACCTTAGCTATTAGGCCAGAGTAAGAGTTAAGACATTAGCTATTAGGTCAGAGTAAGAGTTAAGACCTTAACCAGTAGGCCAGAGTAAGAGTTAAGACCTTAGCTATTAGGCCAGAGTAAGAGTTAAGACCTTAACCATTAGGCCATAGTACGAGTCTAAGACCTTAGCTATTAGGCCAGAGTAAGAGTTAAGACCTTAGCTATAAGGCCAGAGTAAGAGTTAGGATCTTAGCTATTAGCCCAGAGTAAGAGTTAAGACCTTAGCTATTAGGCCAGAGGAAGAGTTAAGACCTTAACCAGTAGGCCATAGTGCGAGTCTAAGACCTTAGATATTAGGTCAGAGTAAGAGTTAAGACCGTAACCAGTAGGCCAGAGTAAGAGTTAAGACCTTAACCATTAGGCCAGAGTACGAGTCTAAGATCTTAGCTTTTAGGCCATAGTACGAGTCTAAGACCTTAGCTATTAGGCCAGAGTAAGAGTTAAGACCTTAACCAGTAGGCCAGAGTAAGAGTTAAGACCTTAACCATTAGGCCAGAGTACGAGTCTATGACCTTAGCTATTATGCCAGACTAAGAGTTAAGACCTTAACCATTAGGCTAGAGTACGAGTCTAAGACCTTAGCTAATAGGCCAAAGTAGGAGTCTAAGACCTTAGCTATTAGGCCAGAGTACGAGTTAAGACATTAACCTGTAGGCCAGAGTAAGAGTTAAGACCTTAGCTATTAGGCCAGAGTACGAGTCTAAGACCTTAGCTATTAGGCCAAAGTAAGAGTTAAGACCTTAACCAGTAGGCCAGAGTAAGAGTTAAGACCTTAGCTATTAGGCCAGATTAAGAGTTAAGACCTTAGCTATTAGGCCAGAGTAAGAGTTAAGACCTTAACCATTAGGCCAGAGTACAAGTCTAAGACCTTAGCTATTAGGCCAGAGGAAGAGTTAAGACCTTAACCAGTAGGCCGTAGTGCGAGTCTAAGACCTTAGCTATTAGGCCAGAGTAAGAGTTAACACCTTAACCAGTAGGCCAGAGTCAGAGTTAGGACCTTAACCAGTAGGCCAGAGTACGAGTCTAAGACCTTAGCTATTAGGCCAGAGTAAGAGTTAAGACCTTAACCTGTAGGCCAGAGTACGAGTCTAAGACCTTAGCTATTAGGCCAGAGTAAGAGTTAAGACCTTAACCAGTAGGCCAGAGTAGGAGTTAAGACCTTAACCAGTAGGCCAGAGTAAGAGTCTAAGACCTTAGCTATTAGGCCAGAGAAAGAGTTAAAACCTTAACCATTAGGCCAGAGAACGAGTCTAAGACCTTAGCTATTAGGCCAGAGTAAGAGTTAAGACCTTAACCAGTAGGCCAGAGTAAGAGTTAAGACCTTAACCATTAGGCCAGAGTAAGAGTCTAAGACCTTAGCTATTAGGCCAGAGTAAGAGTTAAGACATTAGCTATTAGGTCAGAGTAAGAGTTAAGACCTTAACCAGTAGGCCAGAGTAAGAGTTAAGACCTTAACCAGTAGGCCAGAGTAAGAGTTAAGACCTTAGCTATTAGGCCAGAGTAAGAGTTAAGACCTTAACAATTAGGCCATAGTACGAGTCTAAGACCTTAGCTATTAGGCCAGAGTAAGAGTTAAGACCTTAGCTATAAGGCCAGAGTAAGAGTTAAGATCTTAGCTATTAGCCCAGAGTAAGAGTTAAGACCTTAGCTATTAGGCCAGAGGAAGAGTTAAGACCTTAACCAGTAGGCCATAGTGCGAGTCTAAGACCTTAGCTATTAGGCCAGAGTAAGAGTTAAGTCCTTAACCAGTAGGCCAGAGTAAGAGTTAGGACCTTAACCAGTAGGCCAGAGTACGAGTCTAAGACCTTAGCTATTAGTCCAGAGTAAGAGTTAAGACCTTAACCTGTAGGCCAGAGTATGAGTCTAAGACCTTAGCTATTAGGCCAGAGTAAGAGTTAAGACCTTAACCAGTAGGCCAGAGTACGAGTCTAAGACCTTAGTTATTAGGCCAGAGTAAGAGTTAAGACCTTAACCTGTAGGCCAGAGTACGAGTCTAAGACATTAGCTTTTAGGCCAGAGTAAGTGTTAAGACCTTAACCAGTAGGCCAGAGTAAGAGTTAATACCTTAACCATTAGGCCAGAGTACGAGTCTAAGAACTTAGCTATTGGGCAGAGTAAGAGTCTTAGCTATTAGGCCAGAGTAAGAGTTAAGACCTTAACCATTAGGCCAGAGTGCGAGTCTAAGACCTTAGCTATTAGGCCAGAGTAAGAGATAAGACCTTAACCTGTAGGCCAGAGTACGAGTCTAAGACCTTAGCTATTTAGGCCAGAGTAAGAGTTAAGACCTTAGCTATTAGGCCAGAGTAAGAGTTAAGACCTTAACCATTAGGCCAGAGTATGAGTCTAAGACCTTAGCTATTAGGCCAGAGGAAGAGTTAAGACCTTAACCAGTAGGCCATAGTGCGAGTCTAAGACCTTAGATATTAGGTCAGAGTAAGAGTTAAGACCTTAACCAGTAGGCCAGAGTAAGAGTTAAGACCTTAACCATTAGGCCAGAGTACGAGTCTAAGATCTTAGCTTTTAGGCCATAGTACGAGTCTAAGACCTTAGCTATTAGGCCAGAGTAAGAGTTAAGACCTTAACCAGTAGGCCAGAGTAAGAGTTAAGACCTTAACCATTAGGCCAGAGTACGAGTCTATGACCTTAGCTATTAGGCCATAGTACGAGTCTAAGACCTTAGCTATTAGGCCAGAGTAAGAGTTAATACCTTAACCAGTAGGCCAGAGTAAGAGTTAAGACCTTAACCTGTAGGCCAGAGTACGAGTCTAAGACCTTAGCTATTAGGCCAGAGTAAGAGTTAAGACCTTAACCAGTAGGCCAGAGTACGAGTCTAAGACCTTAGCTATTAGGCCAGAGTAAGAGTTAAGACCTTAACCTGTAGGCCAGAGTACGAGTCTAAGACCTTAGCTTTTAGGCCAGAGTAAGAGTTAAGACCTTAACCAGTAGGCTAGAGTTAGATTTAATACCTTAACCATTAGGCCAGAGTACAAGTCTAAGACCTTAGCTATTGGGCAGAGTAAGAGTCTTAGCTATTAGGCCAGAGTAAGATTTAAGACCTTAACCATTAGGCCAGAGTATGAGTCTAAGACCTTAGCTATTAGGCCAGAGGAAGAGTTAAGACCTTAACCAGTAGGCCATAGTGCGAGTCTAAGAACTTAGCTATTAGGCCAGAGTAAGAGTTAAGACCTTAACCAGTAGGCCAGAGTAAGAGTTAAGACCTTAACCATTAGGCCAGAGTACGAGTGTAATACCTTAGCTATTAGGGCATAGTACGAGTCTAAGACCTTAGCTATTAGGCCAGAGTAAGAGTTAAGACCTTAACCAGTAGGCCAGAGTACGAGTCTATGACCTTAGCTATTAGGCCATAGTACGAGTCTAAGACCTTAGCTATTAGGCCATAGTAAGAGTTAAGATCTTAACCAGTAGGCCAGAGTAAGATTTAAGACCTTAACCAGTAGGCCAGAGTATGAGTTAAGACCTTAACCATTAGGCCAAAGTACGAGTCTAAGACCTTAGCTATTAGGCCAAAGTACGAGTCTAAGACCTTAGCTATTAGGCCAGAGTAAGAGTTAAGACCTTAGCTATTAGGCCAGAGTAAGAGTTAAGACCTTAACCAGTAGGCCAGAGTACGAGTCTAAGACCTTAGCTATTAGACCACAGTAAGAGTTAAGACCTTAACCATTAGGCCAGAGTACGAGTCTAAGACCTTAGCTATTAGGCCAGAGTAAGAGTTAAGACCTTAACCAGTAGGCCAGAGTAAGAGTTAAGACCTTAACCATTAGGCCAGAGTACGAGTCTAAGACCTTAGCTATTATGCCAGACAAAGAGTTAAGACCTTAACCATTAGGCCAGAGTACGAGTCTAAGACCTTAGCTAATAGGCCAAAGTACGAGTCTAAGACCTTAGCTATTAGGCCAGAGTACAAGTCTAAGACCTTAGCTATTAGGCCAGAGTAAGAGTTAAGACCTTAACCAGTTGGCCAGAGTAAGAGTTAAGACCTTAGCTATTAGGCCAGATTAAGAGTTAAGACCTTAGCTATTAGGCCAGAGTAAGAGTTAAGACCTTAACCATTAGGCCAGAGTACAAGTCTAAGACCTTAGCTATTAGGCCAGAGGAAGAGTTAAGACCTTAACCAGTAGGCCATAGTGCGAGTCTAAGACCTTAGCTATTAGGCCAGAGTAAGAGTTAAGACCTTAACCAGTAGGCCAGTGTCAGAGTTAGGACCTTAACCAGTAGGCCAGAGTACGAGTCTAAGACCTTAGCTATTAGGCTAGAGTAAGAGTCAAGACCTTAACCTGTAGGCCAGAGTACGAGTCTTAGACCTTAGCTATTAGGCCAGAGTAAGAGTTAAGACCTTAACCAGTAGGCCAGAGTAGGAGTTAAGACCTTAACCAGTAGGCCAGAGTACGAGTCTAAGACCTTAGCTATTAGGCCAGAGGAAGAGTTAAGACCTTAACCAGTAGGCCAGAGTAAGAGTTAAGACCTTAACCAGTAGGTCAGAGTACGAGTCTAAGACATTAGCTATTAGGCCAGAGTAAGTGTTAAGACCTTAACCAGTAGGCCAGAGTAAAAGTTAATACCTTAACCATTAGGCCAGAGTACGAGTCTAAGACCTTAGCTATGGGGCCAGAGTAGGAGTCTTAGCTATTAGGCCAGAGTAAGAGTTAAGACCTTAACCATTAGGCCAGAGTACGAGTCTAAGACCTTAGCTATGAGGCCAGAGTAAGTGTTAAGACCTTAACCAGTAGGCCAGAGTAAGAGTTAATACCTTAACCATTAGGCCAGAGTACG
This sequence comes from Triturus cristatus, assembly GCF_964204655.1. Taxonomy (NCBI): domain Eukaryota; kingdom Metazoa; phylum Chordata; class Amphibia; order Caudata; family Salamandridae; genus Triturus; species Triturus cristatus. The sequence continues at coordinate 1,309,849,669 of NC_140590.1, forward strand.
AGTCTAATACCTTAGCTATTGGGCCAGAGTAAGAGTTAAGACCTTAGCTATTAGGCCAGAGTGAGAGTTAAGACCTTAACCATTAGGCCAGAGTACGAGTCTAAGACCTTAGCTATTAGGCCAGAGTAAGAGTTAAGACCTTAACCATTAGGCCAGAGTACGAGTCTAAGACCTTAGCTATGAGGCCAGAGTAAGAGTTAAGACCTTAGCTATTAGGCCAGAGTAAGAGTTAAGACCTTAACCATTAGGCCAGAGTAAGAGTCTAAGCCTTAGCTATTTGGCCAGAGTAAGAGTTAAGACCTCAACCATTAGGCCAGAGTACGAGTCTAAGACCTTAGCTATTAGGCCATAGTAGGAGTTAAGACCTTAACCAGTAGGCCAGAGTAAGAGTTAAGACCTTAACCATTAGACCAGAGTACGAGTTTAAGACCTTAGCTATTAGGCCAGAGTAAGAGTTAAGACCTTAACCATTAGGCCAGAGTACGAGTCTAAGACCTTAACCAGTAGGCCAGAGTAAGAGTTAAGACCTTAACCATTTGGCCAGAGTACGAGTCTAAGACCTTAGCTAATAGGCCAGATTAAGAGTTAAGACCTTAACCAGTAGGCCAGAGTAAGAGTTAAGACCTTAACCATTTGGCCAGAGTACGAGTCTAAGACGTTAGCTATTAGGCCAGAGTAAGAGTTAAGACCTTAGCTATTAGGCCAGAGAAAGAGTTAAAACCTTAACCATTAGGCCAGAGAACGAGTCTAAGACATTAGCTATTAGGCCAGAGTAAGAGTTAAGACCTTAGCTATTAGGCCTGAGTAAGAGTTAAGACCTTAACCAGTAGGCCAGAGTAAGAGTTAAGACCTTAACCATTAGGCCAGAGTAAGAGTCTTAGACCTTAGCTATTAGGCCAGAGTAAGAGTTAAGACATTAGCTATTAGGTCAGAGTAAGAGTTAAGACCTTAACCAGTAGGCCAGAGTAAGAGTTAAGACCTTAACCAGTAGGCCAGAGTAAGAGTTAAGACCTTAGCTATTAGGCCAGAGTAAGAGTTAAGACCTTAACCATTAGGCCATAGTACGAGTCTAAGACCTTAGCTATTAGGCCAGAGTAAGAGTTAAGACCTTAGCTATAAGGCCAGAGTAAGAGTTAAGATCTTAGCTATTAGCCCAGAGTAAGAGTTAAGACCTTAGCTATTAGGCCAGAGGAAGAGTTAAGACCTTAACCAGTAGGCCATAGTGCGAGTCTAAGACCTTAGCTATTAGGCCAGAGTAAGAGTTAAGTCCTTAACCAGTAGGCTAGAGTAAGATTTAAGACCTTAACCAGTAGGTCAGAGTACGAGTCTAAGACATTAGCTTTTAGGCCAGAGTAAGTGTTAAGACCTTAACCAGTAGGCCAGAGTAAGAGTTAATACCTTAACCATTAGGCCAGAGTACGAGTCTAAGACCTTAGCTATTGGGCAGAGTAAGAGTCTTAGCTATTAGGCCAGAGTAAGAGTTAAGACCTTAACCATTAGGCCAGAGTATGAGTCTAAGACCTTAGCTATTAGGCCAGAGGAAGAGTTAAGACCTTAAGCAGTAGGCCATAGTGCGAGTCTAAGACCTTAGCTATTAGGCCAGAGTAAGAGTTAAGACCTTAACCAGTAGGCCAGAGTACGAGTCTATGACCTTAGCTATTAGGCCATAGTACGAGTCTAAGACCTTAGCTATTAGGCCATAGTAAGAGTTAAGATCTTAACCAGTAGGCCAGAGTAAGAGTTAAGACCTTAACCAGTAGGCCAGAGTACGAGTTAAGACCTTAACCATTAGGCCAAAGTACGAGTCTAAGACCTTAGCTATTAGGCCAAAGTACGAGTTTAAGACCTTAGCTATTAGGCCAGAGTAAGAGTTAAGACCTTAGCTATTAGGCCAGAGTAAGAGTTAAGACCTTAACCAGTAGGCCAGAGTACGAGTCTAAGACCTTAGCTATTAGGCCAGAGTAAGAGTTAAGACCTTAACCATTAGGCCAGAGTACGAGTCTAAGACCTTAGCTATTAGGCCAGAGTAAGAGTTAAGACCTTAACCAGTAGGCCAGAGTAAGAGTTAAGACCTTAACCATTAGGCCAGAGTACGAGTCTAAGACCTTAGCTATTATGCCAGACAAAGAGTTAAGACCTTAACCATTAGGCCAGAGTACGAGTCTAAGACCTTAGCTAATAGGCCAAAGTACGAGTCTAAGACCTTAGCTATTAGGCCAGAGTACAAGTTAGGACATTAACCTGTAGGCCAGAGTAAGAGTTAAGACCTTAGCTATTAGGCCAGAGTACAAGTCTAAGACCTTAGCTATTAGGCCAGAGTAAGAGTTAAGACCTTAACCAGTAGGCCAGAGTAAGAGTTAAGACCTTAGCTATTAGGCCAGATTAAGAGTTAAGACCTTAGCTATTAGGCCAGAGTAAGAGTTAAGACCTTAACCATTAGGCCAGAGTACAAGTCTAAGACCTTAGCTATTAGGCCAGAGGAAGAGTTAAGACCTTAACCAGTAGGCCATAGTGCGAGTCTAAGACCTTAGCTATTAGGCCAGAGTAAGAGTTAAGACCTTAACCAGTAGGCCAGAGTCAGAGTTAGGACCTTAACCAGTAGGCCAGAGTACGAGTCTAAGACCTTAGCTATTAGGCAAGAGTAAGAGTTAAGACCTTAAGCTGTAGGCCAGAGTACGAGTCTTAGACCTCAGCTATTAGGCCAGAGTAAGAGTTAAGACCTTAACAAGTAGGCCAGAGTAGGAGTTAAGACCTTAACCAGTAGGCCAGAGTATGAGTCTAAGACCTTAGCTATTAGGCCAGAGTAAGAGTTAAGACCTTAACCAGTAGGCCAGAGTAAGAGTTAAGACCTTAACCAGTAGGTCAGAGTAAAAGTTAATACCTTAACCATTAGGCCAGAGTACGAGTCTAAGACCTTAGCTATGGGGCCAGAGTAGGAGTCTTAGCTATTAGGCCAGAGTAAGAGTTAAGACCTTAACCATTAGGCCAGAGTACGAGTCTAAGACCTTAGCTATGAGGCCAGAGTAAGTGTTAAGACCTTAACCAGTAGGCCAGAGTAAAAGTTAATACCTTAACCATTAGGCCAGAGTACGAGTCTAAGACCTTAGCTATGGGGCCAGAGTAGGAGTCTTAGCTATTAGGCCAGAGTAAGAGTTAAGACCTTAACCATTAGGCCAGAGTACGAGTCTAAGACCTTAGCTATGAGGCCAGAGTAAGTGTTAAGACCTTAACCAGTAGGCCAGAGTAAGAGTTAATACCTTAACCATTAGGCCAGAGTACGAGTCTAAGACCTTAGCTATTGGGCCAGAGTAAGAGTTAAGACCTTAGCTATTAGGCCAGAGTAAGAGTTAAGACCTTAACCATTAGGCCAGAGTACGAGTCTAAGCCTTAGCTATTAGGCCAGAGTAAGAGTTAAGACCTTAACCATTAGGCCAGAGTACGAGTCTAAGACCTTAGCTATGAGGCCAGAGTAAGAGTTAAGACCTTAGCTATTAGGCCAGAGTAAGAGTTAAGACCTTAACCATTAGGCCAGAGTACGAGTCTAAGCCTTAGCTATTTGGCCAGAGTAAGAGTTAAGACCTCAACCATTAGGCCAGAGTACGAGTCTAAGACCTTAGCTATTAGGCCAGAGTAGGAGTTAAGACCTTAACCAGTAGGCCAGAGTAAGAGTTAAGACCTTAACCATTAGACCAGAGTACGAGTCTAAGACCTTAGCTATTAGGCCAGAGTAAGAGTTAAGACCTTAACCATTAGGCCAGAGTATGAGTCTAAGACCTTAACCAGTAGGCCAGAGTAAGAGTTAAGACCTTAACCATTTGGCCAGAGTACGAGTCTAAGACCTTAGCAATTAGGCCAGAGTAAGAGTTAAGACCTTAACCAGTAGGCCAGAGTAAGAGTTAAGACTTTAACCAGTAGGCCAGAGTACGAGTCTAAGACGTTAGCTATTAGGCCAGAGTAAGAGTTAAGACCTTAGCTATTAGGCCAGAGAAAGAGTTAAAACCTTAACCATTAGGCCAGAGAACGAGTCTAAGACCTTAGCTATTAGGCCAGAGTAAGAGTTAAGACCTTAGCTATTAGGCCAGAGTAAGAGTTAAGACCTTAACCAGTAGGCCAGAGTAAGAGTTAAGACCTTAACCATTAGGCCAGAGTAAGAGTCTAAGACCTTAGCTATTAGGCCAGAGTAAGAGTTAAGACATTAGCTATTAGGTCAGAGTAAGAGTTAAGACCTTAACCAGTAGGCCAGAGTAAGAGTTAAGACCTTAGCTATTAGGCCAGAGTAAGAGTTAAGACCTTAACCATTAGGCCATAGTACGAGTCTAAGACCTTAGCTATTAGGCCAGAGTAAGAGTTAAGACCTTAGCTATAAGGCCAGAGTAAGAGTTAGGATCTTAGCTATTAGCCCAGAGTAAGAGTTAAGACCTTAGCTATTAGGCCAGAGGAAGAGTTAAGACCTTAACCAGTAGGCCATAGTGCGAGTCTAAGACCTTAGCTATTAGGCCAGAGTAAGAGTTAAGACCTTAACCTGTAGGCCAGAGTACGAGTCTTAGACCTCAGCTATTAGGCCAGAGTAAGAGTTAAGACCTTAACAAGTAGGCCAGAGTAGGAGTTAAGACCTTAACCAGTAGGCCAGAGTATGAGTCTAAGACCTTAGCTATTAGGCCAGAGTAAGAGTTAAGACCTTAACCAGTAGGCCAGAGTAAGAGTTAAGACCTTAACCAGTAGGTCAGAGTACGAGTCTAAGACATTAGCTATTAGGCCAGAGTAAGTGTTAAGACCTTAACCAGTAGGCCAGAGTAAAAGTTAATACCTTAACCATTAGGCCAGAGTACGAGTCTAAGACCTTAGCTATGGGGCCAGAGTAGGAGTCTTAGCTATTAGGCCAGAGTAAGAGTTAAGACCTTAACCATTAGGCCAGAGTACGAGTCTAAGACCTTAGCTATGAGGCCAGAGTAAGTGTTAAGACCTTAACCAGTAGGCCAGAGTAAGAGTTAATACCTTAACCATTAGGCCAGAGTACGAGTCTAAGACCTTAGCTATTGGGCCAGAGTAAGAGTTAAGACCTTAGCTATTAGGCCAGAGTAAGAGTTAAGACCTTAACCATTAGGCCAGAGTACGAGTCTAAGCCTTAGCTATTAGGCCAGAGTAAGAGTTAAGACCTTAACCATTAGGCCAGAGTACGAGTCTAAGACCTTAGCTATGAGGCCAGAGTAAGAGTTAAGACCTTAGCTATTAGGCCAGAGTAAGAGTTAAGACCTTAACCATTAGGCCAGAGTACGAGTCTAAGCCTTAGCTATTTGGCCAGAGTAAGAGTTAAGACCTCAACCATTAGGCCAGAGTACGAGTCTAAGACCTTAGCTATTAGGCCAGAGTAGGAGTTAAGACCTTAACCAGTAGGCCAGAGTAAGAGTTAAGACCTTAACCATTAGACCAGAGTACGAGTCTAAGACCTTAGCTATTAGGCCAGAGTAAGAGTTAAGACCTTAACCATTAGGCCAGAGTACGAGTCTAAGACCTTAACCAGTAGGCCAGAGTAAGAGTTAAGACCTTAACCATTTGGCCAGAGTACGAGTCTAAGACCTTAGCAATTAGGCCAGAGTAAGAGTTAAGACCTTAACCAGTAGGCCAGAGTAAGAGTTAAGACTTTAACCAGTAGGCCAGAGTACGAGTCTAAGACGTTAGCTATTAGGCCAGAGTAAGAGTTAAGACCTTAGCTATTAGGCCAGAGAAAGAGTTAAAACGTTAACCATTAGGCCAGAGAACGAGTCTAAGACCTTAGCTATTAGGCCAGAGTAAGAGTTAAGACCTTAGCTATTAGGCCAGAGTAAGAGTTAAGACCTTAACCAGTAGGCCAGAGTAAGAGTTAAGACCTTAACCATTAGGCCAGAGTAAGAGTCTAAGACCTTAGCTATTAGGCCAGAGTAAGAGTTAAGACATTAGCTATTAGGTCAGAGTAAGAGTTAAGACCTTAACCAGTAGGCCAGAGTAAGAGTTAAGACCTTAGCTATTAGGCCAGAGTAAGAGTTAAGACCTTAACCATTAGGCCATAGTACGAGTCTAAGACCTTAGCTATTAGGCCAGAGTAAGAGTTAAGACCTTAGCTATAAGGCCAGAGTAAGAGTTAGGATCTTAGCTATTAGCCCAGAGTAAGAGTTAAGACCTTAGCTATTAGGCCAGAGGAAGAGTTAAGACCTTAACCAGTAGGCCATAGTGCGAGTCTAAGACCTTAGATATTAGGTCAGAGTAAGAGTTAAGACCGTAACCAGTAGGCCAGAGTAAGAGTTAAGACCTTAACCATTAGGCCAGAGTACGAGTCTAAGATCTTAGCTTTTAGGCCATAGTACGAGTCTAAGACCTTAGCTATTAGGCCAGAGTAAGAGTTAAGACCTTAACCAGTAGGCCAGAGTAAGAGTTAAGACCTTAACCATTAGGCCAGAGTACGAGTCTATGACCTTAGCTATTATGCCAGACTAAGAGTTAAGACCTTAACCATTAGGCTAGAGTACGAGTCTAAGACCTTAGCTAATAGGCCAAAGTAGGAGTCTAAGACCTTAGCTATTAGGCCAGAGTACGAGTTAAGACATTAACCTGTAGGCCAGAGTAAGAGTTAAGACCTTAGCTATTAGGCCAGAGTACGAGTCTAAGACCTTAGCTATTAGGCCAAAGTAAGAGTTAAGACCTTAACCAGTAGGCCAGAGTAAGAGTTAAGACCTTAGCTATTAGGCCAGATTAAGAGTTAAGACCTTAGCTATTAGGCCAGAGTAAGAGTTAAGACCTTAACCATTAGGCCAGAGTACAAGTCTAAGACCTTAGCTATTAGGCCAGAGGAAGAGTTAAGACCTTAACCAGTAGGCCGTAGTGCGAGTCTAAGACCTTAGCTATTAGGCCAGAGTAAGAGTTAAGACCTTAACCAGTAGGCCAGAGTCAGAGTTAGGACCTTAACCAGTAGGCCAGAGTACGAGTCTAAGACCTTAGCTATTAGGCCAGAGTAAGAGTTAAGACCTTAACCTGTAGGCCAGAGTACGAGTCTAAGACCTTAGCTATTAGGCCAGAGTAAGAGTTAAGACCTTAACCAGTAGGCCAGAGTAGGAGTTAAGACCTTAACCAGTAGGCCAGAGTAAGAGTCTAAGACCTTAGCTATTAGGCCAGAGAAAGAGTTAAAACCTTAACCATTAGGCCAGAGAACGAGTCTAAGACCTTAGCTATTATGCCAGAGTAAGAGTTAAGACCTTAACCAGTAGGCCAGAGTAAGAGTTAAGACCTTAACCATTAGGCCAGAGTAAGAGTCTAAGACCTTAGCTATTAGGCCAGAGTAAGAGTTAAGACATTAGCTATTAGGTCAGAGTAAGAGTTAAGACCTTAACCAGTAGGCCAGAGTAAGAGTTAAGACCTTAACCAGTAGGCCAGAGTAAGAGTTAAGACCTTAGCTATTAGGCCAGAGTAAGAGTTAAGACCTTAACAATTAGGCCATAGTACGAGTCTAAGACCTTAGCTATTAGGCCAGAGTAAGAGTTAAGACCTTAGCTATAAGGCCAGAGTAAGAGTTAAGATCTTAGCTATTAGCCCAGAGTAAGAGTTAAGACCTTAGCTATTAGGCCAGAGGAAGAGTTAAGACCTTAACCAGTAGGCCATAGTGCGAGTCTAAGACCTTAGCTATTAGGCCAGAGTAAGAGTTAAGTCCTTAACCAGTAGGCCAGAGTAAGAGTTAGGACCTTAACCAGTAGGCCAGAGTACGAGTCTAAGACCTTAGCTATTAGTCCAGAGTAAGAGTTAAGACCTTAACCTGTAGGCCAGAGTATGAGTCTAAGACCTTAGCTATTAGGCCAGAGTAAGAGTTAAGACCTTAACCAGTAGGCCAGAGTACGAGTCTAAGACCTTAGTTATTAGGCCAGAGTAAGAGTTAAGACCTTAACCTGTAGGCCAGAGTACGAGTCTAAGACATTAGCTTTTAGGCCAGAGTAAGTGTTAAGACCTTAACCAGTAGGCCAGAGTAAGAGTTAATACCTTAACCATTAGGCCAGAGTACGAGTCTAAGAACTTAGCTATTGGGCAGAGTAAGAGTCTTAGCTATTAGGCCAGAGTAAGAGTTAAGACCTTAACCATTAGGCCAGAGTGCGAGTCTAAGACCTTAGCTATTAGGCCAGAGTAAGAGTTAAGACCTTAGCTATTATGCCAGAGTAAGAGTTAAGACCTTAACCATTAGGCCAGAGTACGAGTCTAAGCCTTAGCTATTAGGCCAGAGTAAGAGATAAGACCTTAACCTGTAGGCCAGAGTACGAGTCTAAGACCTTAGCTATTTAGGCCAGAGTAAGAGTTAAGACCTTAGCTATTAGGCCAGAGTAAGAGTTAAGACCTTAACCATTAGGCCAGAGTATGAGTCTAAGACCTTAGCTATTAGGCCAGAGGAAGAGTTAAGACCTTAACCAGTAGGCCATAGTGCGAGTCTAAGACCTTAGATATTAGGTCAGAGTAAGAGTTAAGACCTTAACCAGTAGGCCAGAGTAAGAGTTAAGACCTTAACCATTAGGCCAGAGTACGAGTCTAAGATCTTAGCTTTTAGGCCATAGTACGAGTCTAAGACCTTAGCTATTAGGCCAGAGTAAGAGTTAAGACCTTAACCAGTAGGCCAGAGTAAGAGTTAAGACCTTAACCATTAGGCCAGAGTACGAGTCTATGACCTTAGCTATTAGGCCATAGTACGAGTCTAAGACCTTAGCTATTAGGCCAGAGTAAGAGTTAATACCTTAACCAGTAGGCCAGAGTAAGAGTTAAGACCTTAACCTGTAGGCCAGAGTACGAGTCTAAGACCTTAGCTATTAGGCCAGAGTAAGAGTTAAGACCTTAACCAGTAGGCCAGAGTACGAGTCTAAGACCTTAGCTATTAGGCCAGAGTAAGAGTTAAGACCTTAACCTGTAGGCCAGAGTACGAGTCTAAGACCTTAGCTTTTAGGCCAGAGTAAGAGTTAAGACCTTAACCAGTAGGCTAGAGTTAGATTTAATACCTTAACCATTAGGCCAGAGTACAAGTCTAAGACCTTAGCTATTGGGCAGAGTAAGAGTCTTAGCTATTAGGCCAGAGTAAGATTTAAGACCTTAACCATTAGGCCAGAGTATGAGTCTAAGACCTTAGCTATTAGGCCAGAGGAAGAGTTAAGACCTTAACCAGTAGGCCATAGTGCGAGTCTAAGACCTTAGCTATTAGGCCAGAGTAAGAGTTAAGACCTTAACCAGTAGGCCAGAGTAAGAGTTAAGACCTTAACCATTAGGCCAGAGTACGAGTGTAATACCTTAGCTATTAGGGCATAGTACGAGTCTAAGACCTTAGCTATTAGGCCAGAGTAAGAGTTAAGACCTTAACCAGTAGGCCAGAGTACGAGTCTATGACCTTAGCTATTAGGCCATAGTACGAGTCTAAGACCTTAGCTATTAGGCCATAGTAAGAGTTAAGATCTTAACCAGTAGGCCAGAGTAAGATTTAAGACCTTAACCAGTAGGCCAGAGTACGAGTTAAGACCTTAACCATTAGGCCAAAGTACGAGTCTAAGACCTTAGCTATTAGGCCAAAGTACGAGTCTAAGACCTTAGCTATTAGGCCAGAGTAAGAGTTAAGACCTTAGCTATTAGGCCAGAGTAAGAGTTAAGACCTTAACCAGTAGGCCAGAGTACAAGTCTAAGACCTTAGCTATTAGACCACAGTAAGAGTTAAGACCTTAACCATTAGGCCAGAGTACGAGTCTAAGACCTTAGCTATTAGGCCAGAGTAAGAGTTAAGACCTTAACCAGTAGGCCAGAGTAAGAGTTAAGACCTTAACCATTAGGCCAGAGTACGAGTCTAAGACC